>NC_141693.1:1611661614-1614606280 GCF_964263255.1 Lissotriton vulgaris
CATGTCTTCCCTGGACCGGAAACAAGCTTCCGAGGACCGGTTTCTGGCATTCCAGCCTTCTTCAGCCCGGCTTGCTTGAATCCAGTGGCAAAGTGAGCAAGAGACTCACGTCTGAGTATACCCTGCCTCACTTATGTTCACAGTAACAGCGTGTTCCTGTTATCTTTATTTAAGCGCTAAGCGTGCCTGAAAATAGACGGGTGGAATGGAAAGCAAACAAGAGGAGCTTGAGGGAACAAGTCGGATGGGGTGGGGGGCGGGGAGTGAGCGAAGCGCTGGCTCTCGGCATTGCGTGGGCGGGGGAGCGGATCCCTTTGAAGTGAAGCTCTCGGAGGCAGGCGGCTCGGGGAGCAAATGGCAAGTGCGTGCCCGAGCACATGCACTTGACGTAATCCGCCTGGTGGTTTCAGAGCTTCGTTTGCCCTCAATACTCTCGCCCTATTATCCCTTACGGGATTAATAGGACGAGACCTAAAAATGAGGCATGGGCTCTCAATGGCTCTTAAAACAAATACGCCAAACGTTGGAGCCACACTGGGCTCTGTAAACAAATAGCCAGACATTGGAGCCATCTAGGCTCTAAGAATAAACCTGTCTCCAAAACGTGGCAGCTGCCCACTAGTAAGCGGGGCAGCTGTGACGGGAAATAGGGCCTGGCACCACGGTGCGCTTCTGGCCCCCACGGGACCTTCAAAATAACTTTGCCCCGGGTTGGAGCCATCTAGGCTGTGGAAATAATGGGGCCAAAACGTTGGGGCCCCATAGGCTATGAAAATCATGTTGGAGCCCACGGGTCCTTAAAATACCCATGCCCACACTGGAGCCAAGCACAGGCTCTGGGCACGCCTGGGGCCCTAAAACAAATATAACCCATGTTGGAGCGGCCCGATACAGATACGGTGCCCCCACTGGCACCACACCGCCCATCGGGAGCCCCACTCACCGGGACTCGCTGGTGCCGATCGAGATTTCCTCACTGGGACCTTACCTGGAGCCTGTGAGGCTCCAGATGGCTGGGGCTGCAGGCGGGGCTCTCTTCACCAACACGGGAGCCCCGCTTAGCTCTCTCAGCCTTCCTGCGTCTCCATCGATCTTCTCTGCTCAAGTGCGGCGGGGCAGGCACCGACAAGGTGCCTCGTGCCCCCTCCACCATCGACACCCAACGCAACACATTGCGGGGCTTCTCTGGTCTCTTCCTCCACCAGGGAGACCAGCGAGGTGCGGCACGGCTTCCCCCAGGCAGGGGTAAGCGGAAGTGGAGCACACCAGGCCCCCCCTCATAGTCAGGCGGCGAGGGCCTGATTTCCTGGTTTTTCGAACAGGGCTGCATCGGTGATTGCTTCTCGGTGGCAAGAGGGGCAGGCTCCCTCGAGAGTTAAAATAAATGTAGTAGCGGGTGGGTACCCGCGCACTAATCAAAATGCAAGCAAAGATGCAGGGTTGGCACCTGCGCACTGTAATAAAAATAAGCAGGTGGGTACCCGCAAAGCTCAGTAGGAGGGGGAATCCCTAGGCTTGGGGATTCCCTCTCAGCAGCAGCGCGCAGTCCAGCGCTGCCAGGAGAAAGTAAAGCGCTCCCTAGAGAGGACAATAAAGCCCTTACCAGGCTGGCATTTTCAAAGTAAAGTAAAGCGCTCCCATGCTGCAAAGGTCCTGGAAGCTGGGAAGAAAGGCAAAAGGGTTTCAGGTTATAGCTGGGCCCAGGGAGGCAGCCCTACTGGCAAGTCCTCCTGGGCCCCAGCAACAGCACACCCGCAGGAGTCTGATCTCATCCTAACATTGGACCTCGACCTAATAATTTTAACTGAAACCTGGCTAACTGAATCTTCTACACCTATAATGGACATTCTGGTTCCCCCCAACTACCACATCATCAGACTTGACAGGTCAGGCAAGATAGGCGGTGGAATCGCATGCATATACAGGAACAACCTTTCTGTTCTGAAAGTCACCACACCTTCTCTACCCTCCCCATCTTCCTGTGAATACATCTGCCTCGATATTAACAGTGGGGGCAAACCGATATGCTCTCTTCACAGCATTTACCACCTACCCAGGGACAACCTCACCTTCGCCCAGCAAATCATGGATATGATCTTAACCAATTCCGGGCGACAGCTCACCCAAATATACCTTGGTAACTTCAACCTCCACTGGAACGATCACAATGATGCAGTGGTAAATAGTCTTAAAAATTTCCTCAATGCCCTTGACCTCAAACAATTATGCAACAGCCCGACCCACGAGAAAGGCTCTATCCTCGACCTTATCATCTCCAAAGAGGACGCTACCCAACTTGAATCTATCCAACCCTGTGACTGGTCAGATCATCATATTGTCACTTTCTTCATCAAGGAAAAGGTCAAATTCAACACGGTGCATTCCACCAAGCCTAAAGTCTGGAAAAGAGACCTGAAAAAACTCAACCCAAACTCCCTACCCCCCAGCAGCTGCGACCTCCTACGCCCTCCTACAGGCGCCACGGACGTCCAATCCCTGACTGACCACTATCTCTTCGCCATGACTTCAATAATTAATGAGGCTGCACCCTTGCAGCTAAAAAGAGCCTCTGTTAAAATCTCCAATCCATGGTACGACGGGAGTCTGAATGAGGATAGACGTGCCATGCGAATGGCAGAGCGCACTTGGAGATCAGCTCCCTCTGCACCTAAAAACCCTGAAGGAAAAGAGAAACGCCTACTTCAGGAAAATAAAGCGCTCAAAATCTGACTTCTTCAGCCTCCAGCTCGACCAAGCAAAAAAACCGCCCGAGAAAACAGTTTGAGCTAATCAGACCTCAATCCAAGGAACAACCCCAACCACTCAGCACTAGGCGCGAAGCACCCTCCTGTGAAGACTTTGCTGCTTTCTTTATCCAAAAAACTGACAACATAAAGAATGATCTCCTCATTGACGCAAGCCTTTACTCCAAACCACACTGCATAGCACCCAATGATCCAAAAAACAATGCTACATGGTCATCCTTTGACACATACTCTGAAGAGGAAATTGGCAAAATGATCAGCACCTTGAAACCTTCTAATCACCTCACGGACCCCCTCCCTGCTTCCACTCTGGACTAAAATTATCAACAGCTCACTGCAACAAGGAACCATCCCTGACTCACTCAAAGTTGGACAAGTCACACCTTTACTAAAGAAACCTACAGCCGACCCATCTGATCTAAACAATTACCGGCCCATTACCAATATTCCCACTCTCGCTAAACTCCTGGAAAAATGTGCACAACTACAATTGACTAAACACATTGATCAGTTTGATCTCCTCAACCCTCATCAATCAGGCTTCCGAGCAGGACACAGTACAGAAACTGCTATGACTTACATAATAGACAACGCCCTTCAAATCCTAGATCAAAATTATACCTGCCTCCTCATCCTTCTGGATCTCCCTTCAGCATTCGACACCGTCATACATGAGAATTTACTCAGACTTTTAAACACAAGAATGGGTCTATCTGGGACTGTTCTCAAGTGGTTCACTTCTTTCCTTTACAACAGGTCGCAGAAATTCAAGAGCAACAACCTGATGTCCTCGCCTATTCCGGTATCGTTAGGCGTCCCCCAAGGATCCTCTCTATCCCCAACTCTGTTCAACCTAGTTATGGAACCTCTCACCACCTTGCTACAAGCATCCAATGTACTCTTTCACATGTATGCCGATGACACCCAACTATATCTCAAATTACAATCCCCCCAAAGACGTTTTACTCCTGAACTCAACGATTAGAAGCACCCAATCCTGGCTTGCCGATAATCATCTCAAACTCAATGCTCTGAAAACAGAGTTCCTTCTGATCTCACCTCCAGCGAAGATCGCTACCACTCAACTTTGGCTTAAACACCTAACTGCACTCAATGTCCAACCCACCATCGTGGACTCAGCAAAATCTTTAGGCATAACACTCGACACCAATCTCAACATGCAGCAACATGTCAGCAAGGCAACTAAGGGAGCGAACTACCAAATCAATACCTTGAGGAGACTTAAACTCTTCCTCCCGGCCAAAGACTTCCAAACTGCAGTACAAACACTAGTCATTCCTCGAATAGAATACGGCAGCACCGCTCTCTGTGGTCTCCCTCTAACTACTACTGCACCCCTAAGAGCTTCTCTAAACGCTGCAGCGAGACTCATCACTGGGTAAAAAAAACACTCGCATATCTCCCCTGACTTGAAATCTCTGAACTGGCTGCCTTTTGAAGCCAGAATACATCTGAAAATCGCCTGCATGACACACAAGGCTGTACACCTGAGCTCACCCGAATACCTCACCCAAAAGCTGACCATCTCTGGCGGGTCTAGAAACACTAGAGGCACAAACAACCTTCTGCTAAAACCTCGAAGATTCCGGAAGGAAATAACTTATAAACGCTCCTTCTCAGCAATGGCACCCAGGATCTGGAACTCACTCCCTCCTGAAACCAGGCTCATATCATCCATCACACTCTTTAAGAAAGAAGTAAAAGCTATCCTCATGGCTAAATACACTTGAGCTATTGACGTCAAGGAAAGACGTCGGTCTTTAAGTAGCTGCACCATTATCTGGTCGATCCCTTCGATTATTTGTATTATTTGTGTTGTTGATTTACCTGTCGGTCTATGCTTTCACTTTTTGTACCACTTGCTTTATTATTATTATTGACATAACGGTTCTACTGTGCTTCCTCCTATGCCTACCCCACCCCACTTATTACCTACAATTACGCCATATCTTATTGCCTGTTATGTATGCTCTGTAAAGCGCTCTGATATCTGCAAAGATCTGGTTCACGCTATATGAAACTTTCAAAATAAATAAAAAGCATGAACATTTACATGGGGTCACAGCCCCTTCTTTTATACAGCATTTCCCTTTATTCTAAAAGTGTAGGGCATGAAAGAACCAGATACAACTGGTTCAAGGGAGCTTTTGAGCACTTTGTTTTGCTCAGCTCCTCTCTCCCTTTCACAGGACAGGCCAGGGACTTCAGAGGCACCACAGGAGGTGGAGCCAGCATTGTGGATGGAAGGCACAGCCCTATTCAGGTCCCAGGTGCAACTCCTCCCTCCCATGTACATGCAGATCTCCCTATTCACCACTGGGCAGACTCCTGGAGCCATCCACATCAGCCAGCACCTGTCACTCACAAGCCAGACATGCAATTCACATCATGTAGGCAGGCACAGCACACAGAAATGCCAACTCCTAAAAGTGGCATTTCTAAAATAACCACAATAAATCTGCGTACATTATTGCGCAGCATTTATTCTCACGAGTTTGTACATACTAAACTTGACCCTGCACTCCCCTCATATCAGGAATTACCATGGACACACATATCCCCCATGCATTCCTATGGGAGGGCAAGCCAATCTCACCACATGCACTCAGAGTGCGCACACACTTTACACTGAGCCACAGTGCTAAAGTGCGCAGAGGCCTAAAATCACGACCACTATGTCAGAGGCCTAAGGCAAAAAGTTTAGGGGTGAACCTACCAAAAAGGGCCAAGTCCAACAGGTCCCAAAACAAGTTTTCCACAAATGCATTTTTCGTAAACTATTGGATTGGTCGTAGTGCGAAAATGGCTAAAGAGATTTACATGAAATTTGGCAGGATTATACATTACGGTGCGCAAATGGCCCTTTTTGGGTACTGCAAGTAATTAGGGTAAATATTTTTTTAAAGTTTTAATGCATTTAAACTTATATCTGTGAATGCTGTATTTTTGTTGAATTTTGTGAAATCTCACAAAGCAAACATGGTGCATGACGATGACTAGCCTTTTCTGGTTTAATAATGACTGCCTTTACAAAAATTTAAGGCAGCCCTGCTGTTTTATGGCCACTTTGCCAGTGTTCAGGCTTAGGGCTTTGGTTGTAGGTAAATATTAGGTTTTATATTTTTCCCAACCTAATACCACTTTAGTAAAGTGATGATAACAGGTAGGGAATAACAATTATTAGTTACGATTTTTTTTTTAAATCACGGAGTACAGTGCGACTACCTAGGAAGTATTTAGAGACAACTGCTACCATGGAATGACATTAGGTGCCTTTGACAATGGCAGATGAGAAGCACAAACAACACCATGAAAATCTGCCCAGGCACACTTGCAGAACACTAGTCAATGCGCATCACCCGGTAGAACACCTGCAAAATAGATCAAGCAACACAACCAAACCATTTGACTTGCAATGAGCAGATCAGTGGCTCTCAGCGTCCATAATAGCACCAACAGAGCACATGGGTACACACAGACAATGAGTTATAGTTGTTTGGAGCAGGGATGCAGATACCTACCCGCAGTCAGTTGAGGGCAATTGGGAGGAGAACTGTGGAGAGTGGTGAATGCTGTAACCACAGTGCGAGACTTACAGGATGACTTCTTCAAGAGATGGAACAGCTTGCAGACGAATGTCTATGTACTACCCATGCGATTGGTTTAGGCTTTGGGTTATTGCCCATGGCATGGGTTATAGATGTCTGTTGTGTATTTTCTCAATACAACACCTCCTCCTTTCCCGCCAACTTTCCTCTATCTCTGTTATGGGTGAGTAGGAGGGTTTGATGTATAATTTAGGAAGCCATGAGAATGTCAATCCAATGCAATGTAGGTGGTGTACACATTTATGTACAAAAAGGATCCACAGGGCCAAAAATCTAACTTCCGTTTAATGCAAAAAAAGCAAGCAGCACAGTAAAGAATCAAGAGCTAATTGTCATTTCAACAAACCAGAGCTCTTATCTAAAAATGTCCATTTGAATATTTTAACGATTTACATACCGCCAACGTTACAAAACATATTACTACCGGACCTAAGTACAATACTCCTGGAGCTACCAGAAGGAGACTTGATACTTGGAAGTGACCTATGGCGCTCTGTGGACAAAAAGACAGCAAACCTCCTAGAAATACACACGTCAAAACACCATCCTATCGCACTATTTAGATGCGATGGGGTTGGTGGACGTATGGAGGGCAAACAACCCCTAGACCTTTCACTCCGGAGCACACAATAGCCAATTGTGCATAGATATTTACTCAGGCTCATCAGTTGCCCTACATTAAAGAAATCCGTCATTTGGTAAGGGGCATATCTGATCATTCTCCAGTCCGGCTTACCTATTCCCAGATCCCAAACAACTGAACTTCGCGATTTGGCTCCTGAAGTCATAGAGTTTGGTTATCTAAATCTACCACCAGACTGTGTGAACATAATCAGAGAGGCCAGAAGGCCTACTACAAGAGCCTGTTATTCAGCCAATGGAACCCAGGCATAAATGTGAGCCACAGTTTCTTTCTTGGAAAACTGCTTTCCTCATTGCAATCACTTCACTGAGTGGGTGAACTACAGGCACTAACTATAGAAGAACCCTTTTTCAACTTCACAGGAGATAAGGTGGTTCTTCATACTAACCCCAAATTTCTACCTAAGGTAGTATCTGCCAATTAGTCATTTGAATTACCAGTATTCTTTCCTCAACCTGATTCTATGGCAGAACGAGCTCTACACTCCTTTGGTGACAGAAGAGCCCTTTTATATTACTTTGAAAGGACAAAATTATTTTGTAAGACTAAACAACTTTTTGTCGCTTTAGCACCACCCCACAAGGGCAATCCAATATCCAAGTCAGGTATTGCCAGGTGGATTGTTAAATGCATTCAAACTTGTTGTGCAAAAGCAAAGAGAATGTTAACAATACCCCCTAGAGCGCATTCCACTCGCAAAATAGGGGCTACTATGGCTTTCTTAGGAATCATCCCCATAGTTGACATTTGTAAAGCTGCAACATGGTCTACACCGCAACATTCACCAAACACTATTGTGTAGATGTGTTAGAGAGACAACAAGCTAACATTGGCCAGGCAGTACTTGGAACACTATTTCAGACAACTCCAACAGCTACAGGTTAGCCACCTCTTTGGGAGAATACTTCTGTATAATCTATGCAAAGCATGTGATCTACAGCTCACATGCCTCAAACGGATAATGTTACTTACCCAGAAAACATCTGTTTTTGGTATTTAAAGCTGTAGATTCACATGTGCCCACCCACCTGCCCGGGTACCTATACCTGTTGTAGTTCTCTCTCTTACTATATATACATATGCATGGACATCTCTATTCTTTACTTACTAACTCCATTCTCACCCTCTGCGGGAAAACAGTCTAACAATGGAGTTGATGCCCATGCGCACTATCACCGAAAGGAGGAGTCACCTACCTCGTGACTGGAAAGACTTTTTCGAAGAAAAGCAATTTGCAATCATCCTGACCCAACACTAGATGGCAGGAGTATGCAAAGCATGTGAATCTACAGCACTACATGCCAAGAACAGATGCTTACTGAGTAAGTAACATTATCCTTTCAAAGCAGTGATTGTGGTGGTATTGATTTGTATAGTGTGTACATATTCCTTTTATTAGCTCTAATACAAGTGTTCAGATGTTACTATAATCCCTTTTGTTTCACATTTGGCTACATGTTTTGAGTGCACCTAGGTATTTGAGACCAGGGCAATGATTCGCACCATCGGAAGCTACATGGGCTTCACTGGTGTTATACTGCCATGCCACCTAATATTACTATGGTTGAAGTTATTTTTGTGGAGATACATAACTTTGCAGCAACCATCCGACTCTGTAAAGCTATACGTGTCCATGTGTATGTAGAGGGTGTATCACATGATGTAGACCTGTCCAGTTCCAAGCAAATGCATTCTGGGATTAGTAGTTAAAGCCATTTCTAATGAAGCAATTGTACTGACAAACCTGAAAATATGATTTGCTGCTGGAGAATGTGTGAAAGGCATCTGTTGGTCTAGCTGACATGGAATCCTGCAATAATTTTGAATACATGGGATGTGGAGGCAGTGATTCACAGCGTCACATGTTTTGTGGTGTGATCTTATTGGGTTTGGGATGATTATCAGTTAGATAAGTTGCATCTTTGATGATGGGAATTATTTCCGGATCCAGATTTTCTTTACTAAGTTTGTGTGGTCACCTTCAAATATGTGCAGTGTATACACACACAGGACTATATTTGCTTCACATTCCATACATGTCCAAGGGTAAGATAGGTATTCATTTGTTCGGTGGGGACAAGGGGGACAAGTTCATAAATATGTGCAACATGTTTGTTGTGTGTAATATGTGTTGTGTTTATGTTCCCTAATGTGGTGTGTGCCACTTTAAGTATGGTTTTGCACAGAAGCTGCTAGTTAATCCACAAACCACCCCATGTGTATGTTGTGTTAGGAAGTTTGTAAAGCCCCTGGTTACTCCTGAGGAGTGTCCCTGTGCTAGAGATGCAGCACTAAGATCAATTGTCTGGTCAAGTCAGGTTCATCTACAGCCAGACAGTCCTATGTTTTTTGCCTGAATAACCAGGTCTTAAGATTTTTCCAGAACCTTGCCTCAGATGGCTCCAATCTCATTGAGTGCAAGAGTAAAAGAGTTTAGCTGCAAGGAGTCAGGAGGAACTGTCTCCCAAGTGCAATCTATTCGCTCTAGGGACCACAGTCCGTGCCGCCCCATAAAAATTGAGGTGTCTGGTAGTAGTATAGGCTTGAATCAGAGGATACAAATATCTTGGGCCCACCTGATTGAGTATCCTGTGCGAAAAACACAGCGCTTTAAAAGAGACTGTGTGCTTGATAGGGAGCCTGTGTAGTTCAGCAAGTCCTGGGCTTATGGAGTACTGTATTGGATTTTTTTGTAGCAGCAGGGCTGCAGCATTTTGTACCCTTTGAAGCATCCTTAACCTGCCTTTGGAGACTCCCAAATAGAGAACATTGCAGTAATCAAGACAGGATGCCAGCAGAGCCTGTATGATAGTCTTCTTAGCTGATTTCGGTAAAGTCCCCAGAATTTTTCAGACCATCTTTAACACTCCGAAACAGGTACCAGCCGTGGCCGTAATCTCATTATCATAGGATAGCAATGCATCAAAGGTGATGCCCAGATTTTTAACTTTAGGTTTAGGTATCAGAGTGGGGCCCAAGTCACGAGGACACCAAGCCAAGGATCATATTGAAGGCTGTTTCCCAATCACCAAAACCTCTGTCTTGTCTGTATTCAATCTCAAGCAGCTGGACTCCATCAACAGCGCAAGGTCCATGGGACAAGTCTTGAAATTCGCTGCAGCACTATCGTGAACACGCACCAGAGTGATGATCAGCGTTCAGCATAGGACACAATCCTCAGACTGTGGTGTTCAATCATGTCTGCCAAGGGATGGAGATACAGGTTAAACATGTTTGGGCTTAAAGCCGACCCCTGTGGCACTCCCTGCTGTAGGGGGATGATTTCCAAGGAGTTCAGCTTCTGAAACACCTGGAATGAATGATTGTGCAAAAAGTTGGTGAACCATTCAAAGGCTCTTCACCCTATACTCTGTATAGTTCCTGATGGTTGGGGTCCAAACCGCTGACACGGAGTCTAATGATGTGAGAGGTTTAACTGTTCTGAAAATCTCACAAGAGGAGTTTTTTCACCTCATCTATCTTGTTACTCCTTAAGTGCATGTAGGTATGTGGCTGTCTGAAATGTGATAGATATCTTTTACACCATTTAGGTTCCAGGCGCTTACATTCCTTTTTGAGGTCTCGACCTGCCAATGCGCAAGTGTATTGCAGCTCGAGACATATATAGTTGGATCACGAAAGCTGACCAAGGGGCTTTGGCAGGCGGATTACGCAGAGTGCATGTGCCCGTGCACGCGCTTTCCATTTGCTCCCTGAGCCGCCTCGCATCATCGCATCAGACCCGCAACAGCATCTGAAGCTTCCCCAGCGCGCTCTTGGCCTCAGGCATTCAAGCGTGAAGCTTCACCAGCGCACGCTGGGCCTCACTTCTCCTCACACATATGTTCAGTCCCTCCCACCGACTTCAAAGGAACGCCGCTCATCTGCTCCCCGCCCCCCCTAATTCACCCCTGCCGTAGCTGCCCATGGCCGTGCTTTCACTTTCACGGCCGCGAGGCTGTGTCTCTTTCATGGCCAATGCTTGTTTATCTTGGTTAAGTTAAGAAACCGTTGCTTTTTTAGAGAAGCTCCTCTCCTTCTTTTCATTCAACATAAAATGCTGAAGCAGTGTTTTGAGAAAAGGCGCACTCGCGACGGTGCCGGCCTATTAGTTATCTTATTTCAACCCTATTCCTCAGTGTCTTCCAGTGCCTACTATATCCCTAAATCTGCACCCAAGCGCCTCCATGAGTCACATTCTTTCCACTGTCACCACCGACGTCTCCCGGTCTGATCTCCCTTATCCCTCGGTCTGTCCGATGCCTCCTCATTCTCACAGACTGTCCCCTGACGCCGGCGCAGTCTTCCAGCCTGAATTATTGAGCCTTCCTGTCTGTCCTTTGGTGCTTCCCTCAGTCTCGCAGTCTCTTTAGTCAATCTCTCTGCCCCATGCCGACTCATGGGGCCTGTCTGTCCGTCTCTCAGCCTTCTCTTCCTTCAGCCTGTCCTCTGGGAGTCCCTCGGCCTCACTCAGACGTCCGTCCCCTCTCATTCCTCCGACCTATGTGTCTCCATGCGCCGCGTCTGCCTGTCTCCTCAATCCTAGAGTCTGTGATTCACCCCCGACCCTCAGACTCTCCTTACTGTACCCCCCACCACCATCCTTGGGTCACTCGATCGGCCCCCCTAGACTTTACAAACAGGACCGCTTCAAGGCAATATGTTGCCAACCACAAAATGCTGAAAATGCCCTCAATCCTTCTTTATGACAAACATGTCTCCGCTTCTGCGTTTTGAATGAAATAGGACTATGGGATGTTAAATTATTCAGGCGTGAATGCATTTCAGTTGGCATTATTAATTTGTAATGCCAGTACTCCCTCCATTGAGCTACCAGAGCAGTTCAACAAAGCTCCTGTAATTATCCGCAAACAGACGCAAGAGAGCCGCTGCGGACACTCAAAGGAGCTCCTGCAGGCAAGGTCAGGCCAATGTAACTTACTGGAAGCAGTCGCAAGCAGACACAACGGAGCTCCTACAGACACCCACGGCCCACAGGAGCTACTGCAAGCATGTGAGCCCCTGCAAGTGGTAGCAACACAGCTCCTGCAGACACCCAACAAAACTCCTGCAGACACCAAACGGAGCTCCTGCAGACATCCAACAGAGCTCCTGCAGACAACCACGGCCAACCGGAACTACTGCAAGCATGTGAGCTCCTGCACGTGGACACAACGAAGCTCCTGCAGACGCCTAACGAAGCTCCACCAAACACCAAACGGAGCTCCTGCAGACATCAAACAGAGCTCCTGCAGACACCCAACGGAGCTCCTGCAGACACCCACGGCCCACCGGAACTACTGCAAACATCTTAGCCCCTGCAAGTCGATGCAACACAGCTCATGCAGACACATAACAAAGCTCCTGCAGACACCAAACGGAGCTTCTGCAGAAATCCAACAGAGCTCCTGCAGACACACAACGGAGGTCCTGCAGACACCCACGGCCCACCGGAACTACTGCAAGCGTGTGAGCTCCTGAAAGTGGCCACAAGGCAGCTCCTGCAGACACCCAACTGAGTTACTGGCCACAATGAACAGTGAAACTGTATCCAACGGAGCTACTACAGCAGCTCCTGCAAACACTCACCAGAGTTGCTGAAAACCCACAGAGCTACTACTGGCAATTACCCAACGGAGCTCGAGCAGACACGTAACAATGTTCATGCAGAAACCCAAGCTGCAGGCACCTCTTTCCATTTTCCCCTCAAATATTTCTAA
Source organism: Lissotriton vulgaris (assembly GCF_964263255.1). NCBI lineage: Eukaryota > Metazoa > Chordata > Amphibia > Caudata > Salamandridae > Lissotriton > Lissotriton vulgaris. The sequence goes on from NC_141693.1 coordinate 1,611,674,372, forward strand.
AGCCTCTCCTAAACCCACTACACCGGAAAATTTTGTCCCCAGAGTAGAGCGCAACAGGGCTTCTAGAATTCATCTACCTCCAAAGGCAGCCCCATTTGTATGCATCCTCTCGGGAGTCCCACAACTGAAAAAAGGGAAACCAGAGAGACAACATGTCTTGTTAAATAAGGTCCAGTTTTGGCTATCTAAAAATAGACCCCTGCCCCATGATCTTGACGGCGGGATTGTGAGCGTGAGGAGAGTGGGTTGACTGGGCCCCCTTCCGAAAGACATTATTGGTGACTTGATACTAATAAGATTCAGGAGCAGAAACATTGTCCCATACCTCCGAACTTGGCAACCTAAAGAAGGCGATGGCCCCATATCCATCTGGGATCTACATGATTTCTATCCAAGCACATCATATATCCCTGCCCCCAGGCCAATGACTGAGGATTGTACCAGGCTGGGTAGAGGAGTTTGCTTACCGCTTTATTGTAGTATTCCCGCCCCAAACAGATTTGAAATACCGTAGAACATTTTTTAACCACTGCAATCCCTTGCACATTCCCTTTTGATGAAACGGAAGAACTGTCATCATGAACCCTGTAAAGTATGTTATTGTCAGGAAAGTTACATTCACAGGGTGAGCAAATGTTTGTTTTTTAACCTGTAGATAATCTGTGCTTCACATGTATGTATTTTTTAACTATGATTGTATTTTGTAACTGTACGCTTTCATGATTTTATACAAAAATTGAATCAAGCATATCGAAACGAATGACAAAGCTATTAATTTAGCTATTTTCAAAACCAACACATAAATACAAAATTTTTGTCCATAGGAGGTCATCTATGAGCCATTCTGCCGAGGGTCTAGAACTGGTGATATGCTGCATTTTTCTGGGGGCTATAGAGTCAAAAGCCTCATCAATCTATGCATATGCCTGCTGGTTGGCAGTGTGGGGACAGGAGTCTAGGCTTAAAGACCTGCAACCCAGGGTTGACGTAAAGGCCTCTGGGGTGATCAGGGTTCATTTACAGGTTTTAATTGAGTAGGCTGGTACCGGGCCAGGCAAAGAAAATGTGTCAAGAATCTGGACGTGAATAAAGAAGTGATCTGACCAAGCAATGGGCATTGGGGGGGATGGGGGTGGGGGGTTCTACCTTCACCAGGGCCGAATTACACATATGGAGTCAAGAATGTGGCCCTGGATGTGAGTAGAGCCCCCCACTTGGAGATAAAGCAACCCTAAATCCTCAGTGAGGCTTGTGGCTGTATGGCAGGCCAAGACATCAAATTGTAAATTAAGATCGCCTAAAATTAGGAGTATAGAATACCGCAGAGCATATGAGAGAATGATGTCTAATAAGGCTGTGGTAAATAGGGAGGCAGGCCCAGGGGGCCAGTATATAAAAAAACTGCTAAGAGAGCAGCGGCCCGTTAAAGATAGTGAGAAAAAAACCGCCACAGTTCCACTTATCTTGACTTCAAAAAGACAGCAACCAGGTGTTGTTTGTACACCTCCGCCAGTCTGCCTCCCCTCTGATTAGGTCTATCAAGTCTTAAGATCACATAGCCTGTGGGTATAGCCTCCAGAATGTCCGGAGTTGACTGAGCTTGGAGCCAGGTTTCCACCAGGAAGAGCACTGCAGGTTACTGAATGGACACGAAGTCAGCAATTTCTATTTTGTGTTCGAGGAGGGAATTGGCAGTTTAGTAAAAAGCATTGAGCAATCTCAGGGCTGCTGCGGGTGCTCCTGCCCTCCCGCTTCACTAAGAGCCTCAGCTAAAGCAACAAGCATTTTCAATACAATAGGTCTCGCATTTACAGGAGTTTGAGCTATTGATTTTGCAAATAATGCCTTTTATTTTTGTTTTCGTTTTTAAGGTATAAAAAAAGGCATAGTCATTTACAATGGCAATAGCTTAAACTTGCGTAAATGCGAGACCTATTGCATTGCAAATGCTTGTAACTTAGACTTATGTCATATATATATATATATATATATATATATATATATATATATATATATATATATATATATATATATATTCTGCAAATACCTCGCAGCAGCGCTCCTTTCCAAAGGAAACTCGAGGCAAGGACCAACTTTCTTTCAGCATTCTTTATTTAATCATCAGGTAGTCTGTCATGACGCGTTTCAGCCGTCAAAGCGGCCTTGGTCACATGACGATACAGATTGCTTTTTGCCCATTTAAAGTGATAACGTGTGGTCACATGTCAGACAATGGTGGACATAGAAAAAATACTACATGTATGAATACATTTTACATACACTTTCTCACACTGCCAATATTAAAACTTAGAAAATACCTGTATAAATACATAAATAAATCATAATGTTGCATCGTTATAAATTGATTTAAAATTGTGCATATATATATATATATATATATATATATATATTACCTACTGGCGATCGCCAGTAGGTATATATAGTTAGGATTTTTTCTTTATGGAACTTTTGAAAATTCTATGTCTAATAACTTTGGCGTTTGTGGACGGAATCGGCTGAAATTTTCAGGACAATGGCACATTTGGTTTCTGAGCAGCCCCTGAAAATTTGGGGGGGTTTCGTCAAGGGGGGGGGGGCAGAGAAAAAAGGGGGGTCCCAAAACACGTTTTTAACATTGAGTTTTCCATAGGGCGTTTGGCCTCACTTTTAGCTCGAACGGCTGAATGGATTTGCACGAAACTTGGCAAAATTGTAGGGACTGTTAGCCCGATGTGCCTTTGCTGGGTCTCAATATATGTGCTCCTTTGGATTTTGAGAAATTAACGTTTTAAAAAACAGATATATCTGTGACAGCGTCCCGGATAGCGCTCCGGTTCGCGAACTTTTCGCGTAACGGAACTTTGCGTAGCGAAGCTTATTGGCTCTCCGGTGTCTGTCAACATTCTAAACAGTCCGGAGCGGCCGCCATCTTGTCTCTCGGTAGGATCGAGAGACAAGAGGAGGAGAAAAACGAAGGGGGGATTTAATGAAAGGGGGTAAGGTAGACCCTTCTTGACCCCCTAGGAATGATGTTGGGGTTATTAAAGGGTCCCGTGGGGCAAATAAAAAAATATTGATTTTTTGCGGTAGAAGCGCTTTCCGGTTCGCGAACCGGGTAGTGAACCGGTAGCGAAACGGGAATTCGCCATTTTGTGTTTCGATTTAATTAAATTACAAGATGGAGGAAAAACAATGTGAGAAATGGGTATAAGGGGGTACGGGAGACGTATCCTGACCCCCTATGTTTTCTGAGGGTGGCTGAGGATGCTCATATATGTTGATACTTGTCTTCCAGCGGCTGCGCGTGAGCGTTTTTTTTTTTGCTGCGTGACGTCTGTTAACGTTCGATTCGAAGGAAATCAGGAAGTGTTGACCGCCATTTTGACACTGCGAGTAAATATATTGTTAAAAATAATTGTTATAAATTAATCCGTATTGATAAACATTGTCTGCGCTATCTTGCTTTTTTTCCAATGGCACACTTTTGTCGTGCACGGCAGCCATTTTAGATGCCTTGACCAGACCCACTCTCTGCACGCCGCCTATCGTGACGTCTGTTAACGTTCGATTCGAGGGAAATCAGGAAGTGTTGACCGCCATTTTGACACTGCGAGTAAATATATTGTTAAAAATAATTGTTATAAATTAATTCGTATTGATAAACATTGTCTGCACCATCTTTCTTTTTTTCCAATGCCACACTTTTGTCGTGCACGGCAGCCATTGTAGATGCCTTGAGCAGACCCACTCTCTGCACGCCGCCGATCCTCAGCATGGCTCCCCACCCTCGCGAGCATCTCCCCCATGCACTGGTCACCCCCGCTCTCTGTCTTATGCATGGGCCATAAACCTCCCCCCATCTGCGCTGCTCTTCCCTGAGAATCACACCCTGTGCCCGCCCGACACCTCCCTTTCACCCTATTCACTACCGCACCCTCTGACACTCCTCTTCCTCTGTGTCTGATTGTCCAGGCCGGTCCCAGGCTATCACCTAGCCCTGCGGATGTAGTTTATGGCCTCAACTGTAAAGAATCACCCCTCTTCAAAGGAGTTACAGTAGATCAAGGCCCCCATTGTAGAGTGCTGCTCAGCCTGTGCGCGTGTGTATGAATGTTGATTGCATGAATGTTCGAATGGTGTGTTGAATGTCAGTTGATGTTCGGGCTGAGTTACTTTACACCCACCTGATGAGATCCGTCACACCACACGCGTTCCTACTATCTGATAACGATCCTGTATTGTGATTGGGGAGGGGATTCTCACTGTGAGGGTGTGTATGACAAAGCCTGAAGCGGAAGATTCCAGGGATGCCTTTTTGTACATCAAAGTCTTCACAATTATGTGTCACATTAAAAATATATAGCACTCCAACAAAGTAGTAGGATTATAACACTTTAATAACTTATAAATATATACAACGCAACAAAAACAGTAAACACGTTAAAAAATGTTTTTAAACAGAAGCAACAATGGTGAGTAGCGGTCTGTTGTGCGAATAGTCCGAAGGCAGCACAACGTGCTGAGTTCTGGACGGCACCCAGGTGCCGCACTGGTTTTGGTATCCTACAATGCTGCTCTGAAAAACGGCGTGGGGCGCCCCGGGGGGGGGGGGAGGCGGCTTGGACGGGCCTCCCCAGGTGGAGGCTCGTCTGCTGTAGTGGGGCACCCCTTTAGCGTTTCACTTGCCATTCAGCGGTTTTCCGCCCGCTTTTGCTGCACTGTGCCTCGTCAGTAGCGGTCTGTTGTGCGAATAGTCCCAAGGCAGCAGAACGCGCTGAGATCTGGACGGCACCCAGGTGATGTTCTTTACTTGCCGCACTGGTTTTGGCATCCTACAATGCTGCTCCGAAAAACGGCGTGGGGCGCCCGGTGGGGGAGGGGGGGGGGGGGGGGAGTCGGCGTGAACGGGCCTCCCCAGGTGGAGGCTCGTCTGCTGTAGTGGGGCGCCCCTTTAGCGTTTCACTTGCCATTCAGCAGTTTTCCGCCCGCTTTTGCTGCACTGTGCCTCGTCAGTAGCGGTCTGTTGTGCGAATAGTCCCAAGGCAGCAGAACGCGCTGAGATCTGGACGGCACCCAGGTGATGTTCTTTACTTGCCGCACTGGTTTTGGCATCCTACAATGCTGCTCCGAAAAACGGCGTGGGGCGCCCGGTGGGGGAGGGGGGGGGGGGGGGGAGTCGGCGTGAACGGGCCTCCCCAGGTGGAGGCTCGTCTGCTGTAGTGGGGCGCCCCTTTAGCGTTTCACTTGCCATTCAGCAGTTTTCCGCCCGCTTTTGCTGCACTGTGCCTCATCCACCATTCAGCTGTTTACCGCTCGCTCTTGCGGCTACAGCGTCTTGCTCACCATCTAGTTGCCACAGGACTCTCAAAATGGCGGTCGGCTCTTCGGATTTGGGCCTGGTCCACTAAAATGGCCCTGGGACACCTTGGAACTCGGACGCTTGTCTGCTAGGGCTTGGGCCCCATTCTCGAAAGCGTCTCCTCAGCCTTGAAGATTCTACAAAAGTCTTGGGGGCCCCAGACTCCCGCAGGCTTCCGGTGGGGAGCGGCTGCCATGATTGCTTGCGGAATGGCCACGATGGAGCTACGAGATGGTGGTGCTCTCATGCTGACGCCAGCTTCAGTCTGATTAAACAAGAAGGGGTGGTGATGGACAGAGTTTCTGAATTAAGCAGAATACTCTCACCCAGTCAAGAGATCAGGGCTAGATCCAACACTGTTTTTTAGCTCACTGCACCATCCCAGCTCAGAACCTGGCTATATGCAAATTAGTATGTTCCTGTCTCAGTGCATGATGGGAACAGGGCAAACCAAACTACCAAGCCAATTCTTTCACTGGGAAGGAAACAAGCTTCCAGGGACCGGTTTCTGGCATTACAGCCGTCTTCGGCCCGGCTTACTTGAATCCTGATGGTGCAATGAGCAAGAGACTCACATCTGAGTATACCCTTCCACGCTTATGGTGGACAAAATAATTAAACAACAAGGGGTGGTGATGGACAGAGTTTCTGAATTAAGCAGAATACTCTCACCCAGTCAAGAGATCAGGGCTAGATCCAACACCGTTTTTTAGCTCACTGCACCATCCCAGCTCAGAACCTGGATATATGCAAATTAGTCTGTTCCTGTCCCAGTGCATGATGGGAACAGGGCAAACCAAACTACCAAGCCAATTCTTTCACTGGGAAGGAAACAAGCTTCCGGGGACCGGTTTCTGGCATTACAGCCGTCTTCGGCCCGGCTTACTTGAATCCTGATGGTGCAATGAGCAAGGGACTCACATCTGAGTATACCCTTCCACGCTTATGGTGGACAAAATAATTAAACAACAAGGGGTGGTGATGGACAGAGTTTCTGAATTAAGCAGAATACTCTCACCCAGTCAAGAGATCAGGGCTAGATCCAACACCGTTTTTTAGCTCACTGCACCATCCCAGCTAAGAACCTGGCTATATGCAAATTAGTCTGTTCCTGTCCCAGTTCATGATGGGAACAGGGCAAACCAAACTACCAAGCCAATTCTTTCACTGGGAAGGAAACAAGCTTGGCTTGGTAGTTTAGTCTGCCCTGTTCCCATGATGCACTGGGCCAGGGACAGACTGATTTGCATATAGCCAGGTTCTGAGCTGGGATGGTGCAGTGAGATAAATAACGGTGATGGATCAAGCCCTGATCTTTGGACTGGATAAGAGTGGTCTGCTTAATTCAGACACTCTGTTCATCACCACCCCCTTTTCAGAATCGTTTTTGGCCACAATAGGTGTGGCAGGGTATACTCAGACATGAGTCCCTTTCTCACTGCACCATCAGGATTCAAGCAAGCCGGGCCGAAGACGGCTGAAATGCCAGACACCGGTCCCCGGTAGCTTGTCTCCTTTCTGGTGAAGAATTGGCTTGGTAGTTTAGTCTGCCCTGTTCCCATGATGCACTGGGCCAGGGACAGACTGATTTGCATATAGCCAGGTTCTGAGCTGGGATGGTGCAGTGAGATAAATAACGGTGATGGATCAAGCCCTGATCTTTGGACTGGGTAAGAGTGGTCTGCTTAATTCAGACACTCTGTTCACCACCACCCCCTTTTCTGAATAGCTTCAGTCTGAAACATCCAGAAACACTGTAGACTATCAATTCGATGAGTTGCGGTGGAGCCCCAACGTGACCCGGTAGAGAAGAACTTGCCCTCCCCTTTTTTGAGTGATGGTTCTTGTTGCCTGTCCCCTCTGTTGTCATCTAACGGAACCTTTTTGGATTGCTGAGTGAGAAAAAAAAAGGTGGGGCTTTCATCGTTTGGGGAAAAAAAATGTTTTAATCCAATGAAAAGTGTTATTTTTAGGTCATATGATCAAGCATTTCATCATTAGGAAACCAAAAGTAAAATGAACCAATGAAAAGTTTTATAAACAAGTCACATGACCTGTTATGCGGCTTTGGGCTATAAAGAGCCTACAAAATCAGTTGGCCTGTGAGGCGGCGTCAGTAGCGGACCGATGTGCGAATAGGCCGAAGGCAGCACAACGCGCCGAGATCCGGATGGCACCGAGGTGGTGTCCAGCAAGTTGCCGCACTGGTGTGGCCATCCTACAATGCTGCGCCGAAAGACGGCGTGTCCAGCTGTGTTGCGGTCACTCTTGCTGCTACAGTACGCCGAAGGCAGCACAACGCGCCGAGATCCGGATGGCACCGAGGTGGTGTCCAGCAAGTTGCCGCACTGGTGTGGCCATCCTACAATGCTGCACCGAAAGACGGCGTGTCCAGCTGATTTTCTCCCGCTCTTGCGGTACAGTGACTCGAACGCGCCGAGATCCGGATGGCACCGAGGTGGTGTCCAGCAAGTTTCACTGGTGTGGCCATCCTACAATACTGCGCCGAAAGACGGCGTGGGGTGCCCGGGGGGGGATGGGGAGGCAGCGCAAACAGGCCTCTCCCTCCTCCCCAGGTGGAGGCACCTCATCTGCAGTGGGGTGCCTCTTAGCGTTTCACTCGCCTTTCAGCTGAGTTCCGCCCGCTTTTGCAGTACAGTGACTCACCCGCCATCTAGCTGAATTGCGGCTATTCTTGTGGTGCAGCGATAGCCGGCTGCAACAAGACTCTCAAAATGGCGGCCAGCTCTTTGGATTGGGGCCTGGTCCACTAAAATGGCTCTGGGACACCTTGGAACTCGGACGCTTGCCTATTTCTTCTGTTGTCATTTAACGGAACATTTTTGGACTGCCGAAAATGGTTCTGGTCCGACCGCTGGTTGGTGGAGACATTTTGACTATATCCTGGACCTGCCGGGCCTCGCCCAAAATGGTGCTGGTATAAATGGGACTCGTAACTCCTTGTTGTGTACTGGTTTCCCAACCTTGATATCACGAGATACGTATGCAGTTTTGAAGCACATGGCGGGCGGGGACGAGAATTGATTGAACATTTTGACATCCCTATTGATATTAAGTTCTGATGTGTTATTGATTACTGTACTATTGAAAGTTTGAATTAACGTCACCCATGGTACTTGCCCGCAAATGTATATCTAGATAATTTTATTGTAACTGGCCCTGTCGTACTTTAATTATAAAATGTACGTCCACCGATTCCGCAAATGTTAGACACCTTAGTTCTTGCAATCTAATGGGTCGCCCGTTACGTTCTTCTACAGTGTAAATGTTCCCTCATCATATACGATTCCAGTTTGCTCCGTGGCCGGCCCACGTGGTTATAGGCCCGTATTTGTTTACTGACATTTTCACAATAAAGGTTTTTTAAAAAAAATATGGTAGTAGTACCTACATTGGTAAAGTTTTGAATAATAGCCACTGTTTTCGAATCAGTAAAAGGCAAGTGAAATAAAGCAGTCCAATTACATGACTGTTAAAAGGTATAATACGCAGGAACGCAGTAAAGATAAATGGTCAAGGGCTGTTGTGTTTTCTACTCCTGCAACATAAAGTGATCGATAAGAATCTGATATTCATGCCTATCAGCGACTAAGACAGCAGGCCGAGCCTCTTTTGCTCAACGGCTCCCTCATGGGACGAAGAAACGCCCTTTTTCTCGAAAAAGGAATATTTTACTAGCAGGACAGTTGTAAATTTCCCGGGAAAATACATTAGCCTGGAACATTGTTAGTGATAAACTGTAAATGCATCTGGGTCCTTTGCTTTACAAGTCAGAGCGAGAAAAAAAAAGGTGGGGCTTTCATCATTTGGGGGAAAAAAATGTTCGAAAGCAATGAAAAGCGTTATTTTTAGGTCATATGACCAAGCCTTTCATCATTAGAATAACAAAAGTAAAATGAACCAATGAAAAGTTTTATTAACAAGTCACATGACCTGTTATGCTTACGTTACGCGCTGCGCGCCGCGCTCTGGATCGTTTCCGGGAAGCTGCGCCTTGCGCACCGGAGCACTTCCGGGTGCGCTAACGCGGCGCGTCATATGACGCATTACGCGACAACGCAGGTCCAGAATATAGTCAAAATGTCTCCACCAACCAGCGGTCGGAATACAACCCCTTTCAGCAGTCCAAAAAGTTCTGTTAAATGACAAGAGAAGGGACAGGCAACAAGAACAATCAGTCAAAGAGGGGAGGGCAAGTTCTTCTCTACCGGGTCACGTTGGGGCTCCACCGGAACTGATCGAATTGGTAGTCTACAGTGTTTCTGGATGTTTCAGATTGAAGCTGGCGTCAGCATGAGAGCACCCCGTGGCTACGTCGTGGCCATTCCGCGAGCAATCATGGCAGTCGCTCACCACCGGAAGTCTGCAGGAGTCGGGGGCCCCGGTGACTTTTGTAAAATCTTCAAGGCTGAGGGGACGCTTTTGGGAATGGGGTCCACGCCCTAGCAGTCAAGCGTCCGAGTTCCAAGGTGTCCCAGGGCCATTTTAGTGGACCAGGCCTAAATCCGAAGAGCCGGCCGCCATTTTGAGAGTCTTGTTGCAGCCGCCTTTCGCTGCACCGCAAGAGTAAGCGCAATTCAGCTGGATGGTGGGCGAGACGCTGTAGCCGCAAGAGCGGGAGAAACTCAGCTGGATGGAGGGTGAGGCACTGTGCCGCAAGAGCGGGCGGAACTCAGCTGGCCGAGCGAGGCACTGTGTCGCAAGAGCGGGCGCAAGTCAGCTGGTCGAGTGAAGCGCTGGGGTGTAGCTGAGAAACCTCCACCTGGGGAGGTGGGGGAGGCTCGTTCGCGCCGCCTCTCCCTTCTACTGCACCCCACGCCGTCTCCTGGCGCAGGTATATGTGATGGTCGGACCAGGGCACCGCAGGACGTGTCTTCAGGTCAAACGGATTGTGGGACAAGGTGTGGAGCAGGCGCAAATATCTCGGGGGCCTCCGTCAAGTGGTTCAGGGAGGCACCGCATCACATTGTTTTCCAATGCAGTCAGGTCCACAAACAGCCCCCACTTACTTTGAGAATAGTGAAGCTGCAGCAGGTGCAAATAAACTTCAGACAGTGTTACAAGCGCTGCTCGGAACCCTCAACTATGGCACCCAACATCCAGGACTTATGCCATTTGTGCAAGGCAGTGACATCGAAGTAACTCAGGGACCAAGGAACATACCATATCCAGAGTCCTTCCCACAGCGTCTGCCTTCCTTGTTACCTAGTTATGGTTCTTTCACTCCCACTCCAAGCTTTTAGTCTGTGGATGGAAAACCATGAACCTACACTCACGTATGAAAATGTTACTATTGATGCTTGACTGAGGCCAAGGAGATCAGAGTGCATGAGTCTCATGCTCGATCGATTGAGCTAGCCGGATCAGGCAACAAAAAGGTGGTGGTGGGGGTGGCGGCATCAGCAAGGCATCCTCACACACAACTTGTCGGACATCAGCTCTGCATGTACTGGAGACGAGTCTTGGCGCATGGTGTCGTCCCCGGGCAATTTGCACAACGGTCCTCCACTCCTAGGCCGCCAGCTATGCTACCTCGACAGGAACAGTGATGGATGTTGCAGCAGGCTACCATGTAAATAGTTATTTAATAAAACGTTTTACCCTGTTACTTTGCTGGTGTGTTGTATATATTTATAATATTTGCATAGGGTTTGTCGTTATTTTTGGGCGGGGTGGGCGGCGGAGCCGAGCTGTCTTGCAGCCATCATGGTGTCGAGCTCAGTTTATCTCACTAGTTTCGTATTTCTCATGAGGGGTTGTTCCTAATGTTTCTATGTTAGCGAGGTCAAAAAGAGATCCCATTAGTGGCCTACTGATTTTGCTCGATTCCTTTTGTTTTTTTAAACGATTTTTCACTATCTGCAAAGACTAAACAGAGTATTGCGTCTCTGTGCTTGTTTGTAAATAGAGAATGAACCAAAGAGAACCAATTCTAAAACAGTAAATGCTTGGATAACAATCAATCAAATGGAGAGGGAAGCAGGCACGACGGGTTACAACGGGGGCAAAGGCTTACCTTACCTACCCTTCACTATCTGCAAAGAGAGAATACTCCTAAAAGAAAAGAGATGGGGGGGGGGGGCAGCGTTCAAAGCACATCAGTGTGCATAAATACGAAAATGTTTTACCTACCACGTACTTGACATTTTACAGCTTTTGATATTTGCTATTAAAAAAACATTGAAATTCACTGAAAAAACCATAGGTTATAGACTATATATAGTTAGGAATTAGCATTTACAAAACCTTGAAAATTCACTGAAAAAACCATAGGTTATAGACCATATATAGTTAGGGATTAGCATTTACAAAACCTTAATTTACTCGCACAAAACCATAGAAATTCGCATATATAGTTAGTTGCAATAACTATATATCGCGCACCCGCAATCCACTGCTGATGATGTCACATATTACATCATTCATGACATGGTCAGTGACATCACTGATGACATCTCAAATGACATCACTGATGACATCTCAAATGACATCACTGATGACATCACTGATGACATCTCCAGTGACATCACTGATGAAATCACTGATGACATCTCATTTGACATTACTGATCACATCACTGATGATATCATTCATGTGATAATACGATGAACCTCTTCAGACTCTAATATAACCTTAGATACAATCAGTGTAAACAGACACTCACAGACTGTCACTCATCCATGGAGTTACTCACACACCTAGTCAGTCATGCAAAGAATCAATCACACCTCCATTTCCTCAACTATACAGTTATACACACCTTACTTATTCAAACATATACTAGCACATATTTACTCTCTTATACAATCCCTGATACAAGTTCACAATGATCCATACAGCCACTCACACATTCACTGGCTCTTATGCACAGTTATTTATATATGTCAACTCTCACATGTACTGTGTTTTACATATGTACTTACTTTGACATGTAGCACTGAGATATCCATTCACTCACCAATACACTCATGCACACAGTCAACCGCCCATACAGCTGTTTCCACATGCACTTCTGAACCCATACATCTAGTGAATCAACTGCTCACACATCTATGCACAGAGTCATAAACCTCCCAGCCACCCACACACACACACACAGTCTCCCATACAAATACTTGGGCAACCAATTATTAACCCATATAGTTACTCATATAGCTACTGATCAACACATGCAGCAGTTTACAGAACAACAGACATAATGATGCACAAATTAAGACAGTTTAGTCACTAACCCATGCACTCAGTGAGACACATTTAATCACTCACTCATACAGTCAGTCATGCACCTACTAAATCCTTCATCCAGACACTTATACATCCACTCATTCTTCAATATGTAAGACATATTTTAACTTTACAGAAACATACAGTCACTGGATGTTGTCATCAGTGATGTCATCAGTGATGTCATTTGAGATGTCATCAGTGATGTCATCAGTGATGTCACTGACCATGTCATGAATGATGTAATATGTGACATCATCAGCAGTGGATTGCGGGTGCACGATATATAGTTATTGCAACTAACTATATATGCGAATTTTTATGGTTTTGTGCGAGTAAATTAAGGTTTTTGTAAATGCTAATCCCTAACTATATATGGTCTATAACCTATCGTTTTTTCAGTGAATATATATATATATATATATATGTCTCAAATGCAAACACACATCTGGCATGCAACACACATCATTACCCACTAAAGAAAGCCACATAGCATTGCAACAAATCTAACTATAGGAGTTAATTTGTTTGGCATCAAATCCACTATAGCCATAAAGCCTCATATATTAGCTGTATATAAATCTCAAAAGAGAGTAGGACCCAATTGCATGTACCACATAAGCCATAGTACAACCACAAATCTCTCATACCAGTTATCCAGGGCCACTGGTATAATTTTTCTTTAGTGCTCTAATGCGAAACAAGCAGCAGCTGTGTGCCATATAAAAGCTAGATAATGATAAAGTCACATCAGACAGGGTAAGTCAAATTATGTTGTCATGTTAGCTATAGAACATACAACAGTGAAAGGTTTAGGGCAAGAATTGTGAGTAGTTCATGTGCACTTTGCACTGCATTTCAATTACTATGCAGCAAAGCAGAATGAAGGGCCCGTTCTGTTAGTCCACAACAGAGCAATCACTGTCTATGCTGCCAATATAAACTTTCCTTCAAGACAATTTCCATAGTTATTGTGCACATAGAAATCCTTACCTGAGCCTTCCACCTTTACTAGTTACAAATACACCTATACAGTATGAGGAAAAATATTCAAAGTAACATAGAATCCTGGAACAAATAAGCTAACAACAAAAGTGTTAATACTGCAACTAACCTTGGAGTGCAAAGTTCATATACAGAAAGCAGTGAGGACCTCGTGGCCTAGTCGGGCCCACAGCCTTCTGTGCACGACCAAAGGGCGTGCGCAGCTAATTCAATGGCACAGGGCGGCCCAGATTTTAGAATTCTCTACTTGATTTCACATAAGGTTCAAACCGTGCCATAATGAAAAAAAAATCAAAGTTAGTCCAGGCACCCACTACTCCTGGTCTGCAATATAACATAGACAGCCTAATGGGACTTAAATGTAACCTCATACTTATTGCAGAGTCACTGTATTTATTTCTTAAAGAAGTTGTTTCCTTCATTTAAAAACGGTTGACGTGCTATTTGTTAAACAGCATCCAGTCTGGACAAAATAAACTGAATCTGGCGTCAAGCAAATTGTGAGTGAAATCGCAGTGGTGGTCTTAAGCATAACTCTGCTGGGGTGACAAGTGACGTACACTCAGGGGTGGCGGCCGCGGCGCACACTGCTCATATATCAACTGACAAATGTTCACTAACACGGCCAAATGACGTACGGAGGGGGGTCCGTCTGCACGTGGGTTTTGTAGGTTTCACGTTTTGCGCTTCATGCAGACTACTGCCTGCCCGCTGCTCAATTGTAAAGAATAACAACAAGCTGGTGAAAGCGCAGCAGTGCGGGGGGGAGGGAAAGTGAAAGCACATCGGCACACTGTGTTATGCCAGCCGATTGGGACAGGAGATGTGCACGCGTACGGAGTGCACATCTGTCCGCTTGTGCCACCTCCTGTCTCCCTTCGGCAAAGGAATCCGGCGACTATAGGTCTCGGGAAGGCGAGCAGCTCATGCACTGCGTCGCTAGGCGAGACCTAAAATGTTGCACCTGCAGCATGCTGCCTGTCCTATGACCATGTTTACAGAGTGACGACAATTCTCTTTAGTCCTCATGTCCGGCGAACGTAGTTTCAACTGCTGTGTACTGCAAGATAGCTGAGATTAAACTACCCAGGGCCCTGGCCCCTGACGCCATCCAGCCACGGACTGGCACAGATGGGCTTGTCTTTGACGCACAAGCGGCGTGGTCACGCCAGCCTGCTTTTTTTGTAGTCTGAAGACTATAGTGTACGTGGCTGAAAGATGGCAGACCCGCTCTAACTGACAGGAACAGTCAAGGTTCAAAATTGAACAGCGCGAAACAAGGAAATTGCGACACTGTATTATTACCCCAGGTAAAAATGCCTCAAGTTAAAAACCAAATTCAATTCAAACTATTTATTGTCAAACAGGTAAAACGAATTATAGTCATAAAAAAAGCCCCCAGAACAGACTTTGTCCTGGACAGTTAATGCTGCGCGGTTGTGCCAGCCTGAAGCTTTTGTTGTTTGAAGTCTAGAATATACGTGGCAAAAAGATGGCGGACTGGCTCCAACTGACGGGAACCTCAGAGGCTCAAAACTGAGCAGCATGAAACAAGGAAACATGCCGAGAAATGCGGACACAGTATTATTACCCCAGGGAAAAATGCCTCAAGTTAAAAAAATAAAAATAAAATTCAAACATTTTATAGTCAATCAGATTGAAACAAATTATAGTCATAAAAAATGGTCTCAGAACTGACTTTGTCCTGGATAGCTAGTGCAAATAGGACAATTAGTATTGCCAGCAGGGTTATCTTGCTGCTATTGAATGTGGTAAAGGGTTTCAGTTTTGGATATTGTATGACACAAATAATTACTCAAAATAAACTTACTGTTGTGCCAGACCTCTATAGTTAAAAGAAAAGGTATTTCATTTGTATAAAGAAAATTAGCAACACTTTAAAAAGAAGAGTGCACATATTCCGGTTATGGTCTAGACTTCACCTGAACACAGTTTATCCCTATTATTACCAATTGTGTTCATCTCTTTGGTCAACCGAAAAAACCCACCTTTAAACATAGGAAAACAAAGTTTTGAGGAGCAAACCTTTGTTTTCCTAACTTTAAAAAGAAGCTTCTTGCACCTATGGCGTCCTGGGATCAAGTCATGACCCCAAATACAAGTATGATTTTGCATGGTAATTGACTACCATATAAATAACATGAGTTCCTGGGACCAGTGTTACTTTATGGGCAGGATAAAGACGTCCTTGTATAAATTTGACAGCATATTTTCTTGCAAGATAATTACTGCATTCTATGTTTATAATTCACGTTCAGTGGGGTGACTGTGCCAGAAAGAATGTATCACATTTACCATAACATGTTTGCCTGTTGGCCTAGGAAAACAAAATTGATGGATAGGTGGGATGTGTTTTTTTTGCTCACTGTACCACCTTAAACAGATACCAGTCATATGTTAATTAACTTCTGCCTTCAAAAGGAACAGTCCAGCCTGGAGTGTCAGGCAAAGTCCCCTCTAAACTGGAACTCATGCAAACCCAATCAGGGTTAAGCATATTTGGACCTCTTCAGTTGGGTGCAGCTTGGTTTCAGTCGCACAAAGAGCACAGGACCCACATCTGGGCATACCCATAGCATTAGTGTTGTACTGAGGAAAAATTGGCAGCATTTCAATCCATTGTTTTTGTTGCCCACAATGCCACCTTAGACAGGAACCAGTCATATGTGAATCAGCCTTGATCCGGCTTCAATAGGAATAGTCCATCTGAACTGGTAGGACAAGTACTCTGTGAACCGGCACGCAAGCAACTTCGTAACGGTTTCGACCTATTTGAACCCCTTCAGTCAGTATTTGTGAAGCCCGGCTATTCTCCTGCAAGGGTATCTAGGCTCCAGGCTGCTAGGTTCAGTCGAAAAGCCAGACGTTGAATCTCTTTCTGAATGCCACTGGAGAGGGTGCTGACTGTAGATGGAGGGGAAAGTCGTTCCAAGTTTTGGCTGTGAGGTAGGAGAAGGAAAGGCCTCTACTAAAGCTTCAGAGGAGGCGAGGTGTCTGGGCACGGGAAGTGGATCGAAGGTCTCAGGAGCGTTAGAGAAAGTTAAAGCGGTGCTTTATGTATGCTCATCAGCATTCTGAATTGGCATCTTTTCTGGACAGGGAGACAATGGAGGTTCCTGAGGGGGGATGATGTGAGTCCATTTGGGCAGGTTGAGGATGGGCGCTGAGTTCTATATCATCTGGAGTCTCTTCATGAGTTGGGTAGTGGTTCCTCATACAATGTGTTACCATAGTCCAGCTGTCTGGTGACTAGCGATTTGAGTGATGGGTTTCCTTGTGCTGATGGGGAGCTATTTAAAGATCCTTCGGAGCATGCAGAAAGTATGGAAGCAGGAGGCGGAGACAGTATTGATCTTTTTTTTCGTGGCGAGTTTGCTGAACAGGATGATGGCAAGGTTGCGGGCGTCGTCTGTTGGTGTGGGAGTAGGTCCATATTCTGGGAACCACCAAGTGTCGTCCATGGGGAGGTGTTGTTGCCAAAGATAAGCAATGCCGTCTTTTCTGTGTTGAGCTTTAAATAGTTGGTCTTCATCCAGTCGGCAATATTCGTCATGCAGTTGTGGAAGTTGGTCCTCGTTGTGGAGGAGTCTGCTGAGAGCGAGAGGATAGGATGTTGAGGTAATGGGTTTCGACCATGTTGGCCAGGGGCGTCATGTACGTGTTGAAGAGGGTGGGGCTCAGGGAAGTACCTTGAGGGATGCTGCAGATGGTGCTCTTTGATTCCGAGGCGAAGGGGAGCAAGCGGATTCTTTGGGTTTGTCCTATGGGGAAGGATGCAATCCATCTGACGGTGTCACCCTGAATCAGGCTGTGGTGAACTCTCTTGATGAGTATGTGATGGGATACTGTATAGGATCATGGCTGCCGATTCTCCCCTGTTGAGGAGGGTACGGATGTTGTCGGTGGCGGCCATCAGGGCTGTCTCAGTTCTGTGGTTGGTGTGAAAACCGGATTGAGAAGTGTCGAGTAGGTAGTTTCTCTCCAGGTGTTCAGTGAGCTGACTGCCTTCTTGACAACTTTAGCGGGGAATGGGATCAGCGAGATGGGGTGCATTAGGATACTGTGGTTTGTCAGACTCTGCAAGATGAGATCCCTCAGTGGCTTTGAGCTCATTTGAATGAGAAATCCGTAAGAACAATGCAATTTAACTTATCAAAATCTACACCCACAGAATGGTTTTACGTTGGCAGAGGGCAACTTCTTAAATATTCCAGTTGTTGTGTCCAGGACATTACAGTATTCAGGGGAGTAGTTGAACAGTCTTAATGGCATCAAAGTTAATGTAGGAGGGACTTTTGTACTGATGTTAAATTTGCACGACTGTGATGAAATGTATTGTGTCTCTAGAGAGGAGTTGGGAGAGGGTTCTGGTTGGTACCATCCTTCATAGGTATATATCTCAAAGATGGTTCATTGCAATCGAACTTTGGTCGGTGGCGGATTTTTCGACAGTAGATGCACCCATTGCAAAGTTATTCACCAGTTGCCATTCGATAAATGCGATTTAAGGTTTGGGTTAGACTGCACTTGAAATTAAATAAAAAAATTATTTATAGAGTGCATTAAACCCAAGGGTATCTAAAGTCTATGCCTGGAAACCGATCTCATTAACCACAGCGATGCCTTAATAATTAAGGATGAGAAAAGCCAGGTTTTTAAAGATTTTCTTTTTTTTTTTTTAAACAAGGCAAAGGAGTCCAGTCTAGCAATGCAGGCAGGCAGGGAATTTCCTAACCTGGCAGCAGTCCCGGAAAAGGACCATCTGCCCCATCTGACTTTCCGAAACCTGGAAATGTTTACTTTCCTAACTGAAGAATAACTGAGTGACCTGTCAGAAATGTACCGGTTGAAGAGGGCAGAGAGATGTTTAGACCCTTTGTGATGGAGGGCTGGGAAGACTAGGCAAATAGACGTAAAAGAAATGTATTTCCTAACAGAGAGCCAGTGCAGCGCACCTGAATGCCATGTCTGACAGACCCACATTTGGGAGTGCACCATCCTGATGAAAATGCTGTACCGGGTACACGGGTGAGACTGTGTCAGAGCCTGCCGACAGATTCAGCAGCATTAGGACGCTGCCCCACCCTGCTCCTCCTGGCACCTGATACTGTCAGTGCCGGAACAAGTGCCATTTTTCTACTGTGGTATTTTCTGAAGCAGTTCTGCGAAGGGTCAAGAATGTCACGTGTGTCAATGAGCTTCACTAACTACTGAATAAAGTATTTCTCCAAGAGTAGGGCAGAATTGGGCAGAAGTGATATAGGACAAAGGTTTTTCATCAGGGTCAACATTGTGCTTTTTTTGAAGAGGGATAACAATAGCTTCATTCCAAAGTTGAGGGAAAATCCCTGAAACTAGGGCATGATTGAGTTCGTCGTGTAGAGTTTGGCAATGAAATCAGGTGCCAGCTGCAAAGTTTTGGGTGGACAAGGGTACCACGATTTAAGGCTCATGAGAAAAAGCTCCGTGGTTTTCTGGTTGAAAATAGGAGGGAGTACAGATGGCTTAGATGACGCAGTAGAGATGGCCAATGATTCCATTGAAAAACTGAGTTCAACAGACGGGGTGAATTCAGAGTAGATCTGTTTATAGAATTTTCCCTCTGAAGTAGGTGTCTACTCTGTCACAAAGTTCTTGTGAATGGTCAGTGAGGCCGGAAGTGAATGGCTAAGAAAGTTACTTGCAAAACACACAAGATGATGGAAGGAATGTTGCACAATGGCAAAACATTCACTCCCAGTCACAGATCTGGGTTTAATCTATAGTTATTTTGCTCACCAAGCCACCCTAGTTCAGACATGGCCATATGCAACTAAGTCTTGACCCTTTGCCTCATGGGAACAGTCCAGACCGAACTGCCAATCCATGTTTTACCTGGACCGGAATCAAGCATCCTAGGACCGGTTTCTGGCAATCAGCCATCATCAGCCAGGATATAGCTTGACTCCAATGACTTAGCGAGCACAGGTCCCAAGTCTGGGCATACCCTTCCCACATAGGGTGAACAGCAAAACACATAAGATGATGGACGGAATGTTGCACAATGGCAAAACATTCACCCTGAGTCACAGATCTTGGTTTAATACATTGTTATTTTGCTCACCAAGCCACCCCAGTTCAGACATGGCCATATGCAAATCAGTCTTGACCCTGTGCCTCATGGGAACAGTCTAGACCGAACTACCAAGCCATGTCTTCCCTGGACCGGAATCAAGCATCCTAGGACCGGTTTCTGGCTATCAGCCTTCATCAGCCAGGATAGCTTGACTCCAGTGGCTTAGTGAGCACGGGACCACGTCCTGAGTGGGACGGGTATGCTCCGACGTGATTCCCTTGCTCTCCATGCCACTGGAATCAAACTATCCTGGCTGATGAGGGCTGAAAGCCCGAAACCGGTCCTAGGATGCTTGTTTCCAGTCCAGGGAGGACCTGGCTTGGCAGTTCAGGCTGGACTGTTCCCATGGGGCACAGGATCCAGACTGATTTGCATATGGCTGGGTTCAAACTGGAATGGCACGGTGAGCAAAAAAAAACAATGGATTTAGGCCCAGATCTCTGTACTGGGGTGAATGTATGACATTGTTCTGCATTCTGTCCATCAACTGTTGTTTTTTCATAAGAAAATTACTTGACAACTCTAAAGAGTTACTTAGAGGAGTGACCTGCCATTTTAATTTTATCTGTATAGCAAATTTACATAGATGTATAAGAACTTCATGACTCGTTTTATCAATAGGGTTGTGATGCAGTTGGTATTTCCGTTCTAGTCTAAGACATGTATGCCACAGCGTGTTAAGATTTTCTGTAAACCAGGGTGCAGAAGGTTTAGATCTGGTGAAGCACTTATTTTTCAAAGGAGCAACAATGTCAAGGGTGGCATCTGTCCAATTTTGTAATGCTTTAGCAGAGAGAACTGGCAAGGTACCTGCAGGTCCATGAGCCGAGAAAATCCCCTGTCCAATGCCTTCTAAAGTGATGATCCTACTATAGTTCCTCCCAAGGACTTTCTTAGGCTTAGACAGTCCCAAGTCCACCTCCTTAGGCATTAGTACTGGTCAGCTCACTTTAAAGTTGACTAAATATTGATCCATCCAACTGAGCAGTGTGGCTTCATTGAACATCAGGACAGGAGAATTAAAATAAAATGAAATCCAAAGTGTGCCCCGTCATGTGAGTGGTGTCTTTCACCACCTGAGAAGAACCAAAGTTCTCCATATATTTTATTAAGGATAATAAGTCCTTGTTAAATAGGTCTTTAAAATGAAATCGAAGTAGCATAGAATGGCAAAATTCTGATGGACCAGGAGGGGCTCAAGCGCTCGAAACCAAGCTTCAAGGAAATTAGTGCGCGGTCCTGGAGAGCAATAAATTAGAAGACTTGTGAATATGGTTTTGGGTGCACTTTTCAGTCTGAAAGATGTCTCTTTCATGACTTCTGAAGCATGCAGCGTAACTGCTTCTAAAGTGCAATTGAATGTAAATTGTAAATTGATAAATGAAAATTGATACTTGTATAGCGCACTACTCACCCGCAAGGGTCTCAAGGCACTTGTACGAATACTGCTGTGGAACCCATCCTGGCTTTCCCTGTGAGGCGTCCACTCCTGGGCACCCCCAAGGTGGAGGCCGGGCATCCTTAACGTTGTGGAGATTAAGCAAGCTATTGCCCTGAGTTGCAGAGTGGGACTCCATGATTGGAATAGGCACGAGGCGAGAATTATCAGGTCAGTGGAATTTTGAGCCCAAGACCCGCCGAGGCGAGGAATTGAACCCTGCATCAGACCTCTGCATCAGGGTCTGCCGCTCTAATCATTGAGCCACACTTCTCCACATGAATGAGTCCCTATAATCGCCAGACCGCCTCCTCTACTGCCAAGACGATCTTGTTGGGTAATGACATAGTCTGATGGAATAGTCGCTACCAGATCAGGGCCCAAGACCTCCGAAGACCAAGTTTTCAGTGACAAAAAGGTAGTCAAGGTGGAGAGATGTAATGACATTATACATATCAATGTTATAATTACACAGAGACGGTGAGCTAATTAGAGCACAGATAATTTGGGGACAGCTAGTAGGTTTAACTTCCCTCCCTATAAAACAGGGCATAGTAGAAATACCTTCCAGCAGATTAAACTTAAAATGAAATCAGGGGCAGCTTAAGAGATTCTCATTAATTACAGTGGTCCTAGTGCAATCAGTATCCATCCCTCGAGGATGGAGCTTGAGGAGCTCCATCAGAGAGTAACATTCTAAGATGAATTTGGGGTAATCTGAACTGGAGCAGGAAGCATCCCTAGCCCCTGGCGCACTGCAGGCGCTGACTGACACAGGCGGGTTTGCCTTGGATGCACCCACTGTGCGCGTCCGCACTGGCGCGTGTTTCAAGTAAATGAAGCCAAATGAACACTAGCCTTCAACCTCACAAAACGGCCCTCAAATTGGTAGCAACCAGTAAATGAGATGTACAGTGAACCCTTTCTGCTCAATCAGCCAAGGCTGCTGTGCAGATCGAAGGGCTGAGCAAAGTGAAAAGTCGCACTGAAAAAGAGTAAGAGCACACCTCCTCGAACCCCCCCCCCCCCCACCCCCCTACTCTCCCTCCTTAGCCCCGCGCCAGGAACCAGTGAAAGCTAAATAAAATATAAAATGCGGGCTACTTAAAATCACAAACTGTGTGGAGAGCCAGTGTCTAGCAGCACATCTGCGCTGGCATGTGTCTCAAATATTAGTAGCTTATGTGAAGATTAGCCCGCCAACCTCCCAATATGCCGCTCAAATTGGGAGCAACCAGGACGTGAGAAGTACAATGAGCTCATTCCTCTCAATCAGCTGAGGCTGCGGCAGACTAAAGGACTGAGGAAAGTGAAAAGTTGCACAAAAAACAAGTAAGAGCCCCCTCCCTCCCAACACAGTCCCACTAAGTAAATGTGACGTTAAAATTACTAACTGTGTGGAGAACCATTGTCCAGCACTCCAACCTTCAATATCCCCAGGATTTTAGCTGCTGCATAAATAGTTACAATTGTTTCATAATTAGTAGCACCATACTACAACCAAAGCTGTACTGTGCAGGACCTAGGTGTAAGAGTATAACACCTTTTGTCCTTCCTGGATTTAAAGTGGCAGACGCATGCTTCCACAAAATCAGGATAATGTGGGCATATTGCATTTCCATATCTGGCATTTTCTCTGCAACATCCTGAGCTGAGCTTATGCTGCACGGCAGATGTTCTGATCTGGTTTTATGGTTCTATGTCTATCCCTACTGTACAAGATATCTACAGAGACTGGAGTTGAGTCCAGTGGACCGCCGCATGGACATGTCGCGTGCACAGGTTAGATAAAATACAGCCTGTGTTATCTAAGGATGTCAGTCACTCTGCACATGGTCTCCCAACTACTCCTCTAAGAAAACACATACTCAATATGTGTAGCATGTCCAACCTATTTATTACCTTGAAGCACATTTTTGACAAGCTAGACAGTACCTAGGTGTTTGTTCTCTTGAATTCTCATTTCCACCTCCATGACTCCGTCCCTATTGCCTCTCTCTGAAGACTTGAATAGCCTCTTTCCAGTGTATGTGAATCCCTATCCACATGACTTTTAATTCTCTTACTCTACCCATCCCACTCTTTCTATTTATATTTTATGCTGTGCACACCTTCACAATTCCTGTAATTTGGTGCCCCGAGCGATTGTTCCTCTGCTAGAAGACTCAGTTCTGCATATCTCATCAAGAGTGATGTCCCACATAATGCTTCTCATCTCATCGGAGTCTAATCTGTTTTGTACTCTTAACTTTGCACTCCTCAAATGTAGAACTTGCGGCCTCTTGCTTTGCCAATGTCTCTGCAACTCTACTGGATTGGGACTTATATCTTAGCTAATACTTTTTTAAATT
Source organism: Lissotriton vulgaris (assembly GCF_964263255.1). Lineage (NCBI taxonomy): Eukaryota > Metazoa > Chordata > Amphibia > Caudata > Salamandridae > Lissotriton > Lissotriton vulgaris. Next base: position 1,611,697,906 of record NC_141693.1, read on the forward strand.
ATGCATGTCACTTACCTATCAACATTCTTGTCCAACCCTGCCAGTATTTCATCACTAGACAGGATCATCTGGGTGAAACAGGGTGTGGTAGCTGTCATTCATGAAAACTATCCATTGTCCTTCCTTTAACTTTTTACTCCAAGTAGAACCCTCCCTTTCCACAGCAGATCAGACTTGTACCTATCTATCTTCCTCTTCCGAGCAGGTACGCCTTGATAAATGAACTCTTCAAATCCATCAGCTTGAAACACCTTCTTCTTTTGGAGAACATATTCTTGTGAGACTAAATTAGCAAAAAGACCAACACAAAATGCTCTATCCTTGCTCTATCATTGACCTCATCACTAAACAGGATCATGTTCATACCATAAATCCTATGAACTTATACTGATGTGATAATTTCCTGATCCCCGCCTTCATATCCACCCTGATTACATATTCCTAAATAAAGACAATCTGAGCATATTGATATTTTCCCCCTTGATCCAGACATGAAAATCTCCTCCTTGCAAAATATAACTTCCATCAAAACCATAGTTAATAATCTAACCCCTCTCTAAAAGAAATCCCTGAACAACACCAAAGCCTGCAGTAGTTTCTCATCCAATATCTATCAAAAGACGAATTTTGAACAGCGTTTCAGTTATTTACAGACTTCTTTCACTTTTATGGCAAAAAACAAATGGTAAAAGTCCTCTGTTCTTCAAGCGAAAGCAGCACATTTGAACTCTCAAATAAATCTCTCGAGAAAAGACAGAAGAAAATGAATTGATCCAGTCTCAAAACTCCTCTACTTCTGGTCTTGAAGCTTTCAGAAGCAATACAGTGTCCTGTTCTTGCCTGACAAAATTAGGCAAACTTGTGCCCAATAGCATATTTTCAGTTGAGCAAAGCTTTCTAAAATATATTCTCCCATTTTCTCAAGCCATTCTGTTATCATGCTATTATAACCTTGGATTTGTTTTGCTTTCAAATCTGAAGAAATCTTTCTCCTAGCTGTCTCAGATACCAAAACCTTAATGTATGATGAGGACAACAATGCTCTTCCATTGCTAAAGACTTTATTGAAGCCTTTCTCCCTAGTGGGGTATCCCTCACTAATTACTCTCTTCAAAGTGACGTACTGAACTGCCCTAGTGAGTGAATCATTTCCAGAGAGAGTAAGTCTGTATTCTTCTAAGGTTGAGAACTAATGCCCCATCCCTAGTCTACCTTTTCTGATGGCTACATCTTCCCGTAGATTTCTTACTCGATGAATATCTTGGAGGTGCCAGACTGGCTCTGTATACTGTCTTTTTTCCCTTTCAACAACAGCTCCCCAGCCTTTCCCGGTGTTGCCATGATGCTTTGGCCATTACTTTGCCCACTAAATGTGATGACATTTAAGTATATTAGATCATGGCAAATGATGCACTGGATTCAGTTCCTGTTTTTGTCTGCTTCATAAATGTGAGGTTTGGAGTGCTCTCAGTACTCCACTGATAAAATTCCTCACATTTTCAGTAGCGACGAGGTCAAATGTATCCCCCTTAAGATCTGAAGAAGATGTTGGTCACCTCCACATGATAATTGCATAAGGTTTCTTGGTTTCATGACTTCAAGGTCTGCGACTCCTGTTCATTGATGCATCCAAAAGTCATTAGAGGGTGGGAGGCCAAACTCATCCTGACCAAGGCCCTAAGGAATATGACAAAGAGTTGCTCTCCATGTAAGTCAGTTGATGGGGGATGATCTCCCAAAAAATAAAAACCACCATAGGAAGAAAAAATCCTCTTCTTTCTCGATGAAATGTACAGCTGAATGGTCTAAGGACTATTTGAAGTCTCACCGCTGGTCTCTTAGCTGATATCAGTGTTGAATAAAGATGAAATCAGAATTCATGACTTCATTGGTTGACCTTGCTGTGATGGAGGCTTTCCGGCAGGCCATGCTAAAATTATAACTATGTGTCTGTTGTTCGTTTTTGCCACTCCGCGAGGGGAAGGCCTGCTCCTGTGTATTTACATCTCCAGCAGCTCCTACTGACTTCTCCAGATTATATGGCTCCTCAGGTTCTGTGGCCTCAGCCATTGACCAAGACTTCATCCAAGTTGATTTTAAATTGGCTGAAATCTTCCGAGTGGCAAAGGAAAAGGTTAATGCATGTTTTGCTGACAAGCCCTTTTCACCGTATCTTCCTAGGACCCAGGGCCATGCCCATTAAGAATTATGGCTACAGAAAACAGGACTCGGAGGCTAATAACTTTCTTTCCCTTTACAGCACTGATACTAGCTACATCTTGATTTGTAAAATGAAGGTAGTCTAGATACATTTCCAGAAGGGGATATCCTTACCTCTGTGGCCCTCTTCTTTCAACACAGTGTTGTAAAAAGCAGCATAACTTTTGAAATGGATGGTGCCCTCTGTGGTGATGAAATATGCACTTTGAAGAAAGCCTGCAGCCATCCTATACAGTTGCTGATCTTTTGCTCCCTTTTGATGAGGCATTCCTAGAGCCTGTTTTTGCTGCTTGGAAAAACCCTCTTCTCGCCCTGAAGCCCACTGGCATATAACCGTATTAACACAGACCTGTGTGACCTAAAGCTCTTCTGGTCACTTCCTTCACTTGATAGTCTGGTGGTGTAAGTGTCCACTTCAAAGTGGAATCCAAATGTCTTTCCCACAGGCCTTCCATACAAACTCAAAAAGGCTAGCCTCTATGGTACAAAAAACGTTGTTTCTGTCAGTTGTACCCTCAGTACCGTAATTGCTGCATTCCTTTTAGGCTGCCATGTCTACACCTTTTAGGAGTCTTCCTGACCGCATGAAAAAGCTTTGTTCTGATTTGGTTAATGATGGATTAGACAAATTCAGATACATCCTGAAGTGTAGCCTGGATTCTGTGGACACAATTGTCTGATTATTTGGCAAAGATTTCAGACGGTATAGTTAGGCTTAATGCATCTCAGGAGTCCAAGCAAGCCTCCTGGATATTCCCTTCAATGGATATCAGTGGTTTGGAGAGAAGGCAAATCGTGCCTAGAGAGCTACAAAACAGCAGAGCTACAACTCATTTCTCAGTCCTAGTCTCCACAGCAAATCAGTTTCATCAGAAATATAGAAAATGTCAAGGCTTTTCCAGTCAAAGCCATCCTGGCAGCATCCACTTTCACACTCAATCCAGACACACCAACAGATCAATAAATGTACTGCTCCATTTAGGGAAGAGGTGGTTCTTTGGGGCAGCAACAGATGTAGTCCACACCATTTTACCCTGGCGTTGCTGCCTCACAATATCCCTGACTCCTTCCCTTCCTCTCCCCCCACCCATCCACATACACAAGTCACCTATTCAAGTGAAGGATCCCCAGTTTGGCCACCACTTGTGATATGATCATGACAGATTATGATGCATTCATATAATGTGCAAGTCCACATTATATGCACCTGCCCTTAATTTTCCTCTCTCCTTACTGCCTTCTTTACACTGTGCTCTCTGGTGCATGACTCTATTTTGAAGTAGGTGGTCCTTCCCCTACTGAACAAAGCGACCATGGAGGTGGCTCCTCTAGAAGTAGGGGGCACTAGATTCTACTCCCTTTACTTTTTAGTTTACAAGAACGACAGAGTTCTGAGACCCATCCTTAACCTCTGCCTCTTGAACCTGTTCCATTTGCAGATCACATTAAAGATGTTGTCGATTAGCCACGTTCTACAGGCTCTCAATACTGGGTATTGGTTAGCTTCCCTGGGCCTCCATGATCTCTACTATTATCTTTCCGTCCTCCTCAGCCACACACATTACTTGATGTTCACACTGGGGTCCCAGTACTACCAGTTCACTGTGCTACTGTTTTGTTTGATGATCACTATCAAGGTCAGGAGTTCTTGTATTACTGTACTTGGATGACTACATGGATAAAGCAGAGTCTCCAGCACTGACCAAGGGGCATCTTCAGTGTGCTTTGGCCCTCCTTCGCAACTTGGGCGTCACGATCAGTGGCCAGAAATCTCATCTTACCCCCTCACAGATCTTTACATTCATAACGGTGGAGCTTGACATGACCTATCTGAATTCCTTTACTACTCAGAGGAGTGTGGATATTCGGGAGATGATTCTGATGTTTCTGACTGAAACGTGGATTCCTGTTCTGTATGTCCTTTGCCTCCTGGGTCTAATGGCTTTATGCGTCCTTTCGGCTCTAGATGCCAGATGAAAGCCTGTCAGCGCTCACTGAAAAAACTAAGATACAACATCAAAGTAGGCTTGGATCTGATTCAGATCTGCAATTGTGGTTGTGCCCCTGAAGGCTACTGGTAGGTCATGCCTTTATCCTTATCCAGCTGTAGTCATAGTCTCTTGGTTAGGACAGCAATCTGTCCTATGGTCTGTGTTAGAACAGTAACTGCCTTTTAAACTTGTTGGAGCTGCAGCTGTCAGCCTTGCCACAAAGGCTTTTCTCCTTTCAACCTCATGGATACATATGCCATATGCCATTCTTGATCATTCATCTGCTATCTGCTGACACCACCACAGTCTTCCATATCAGTAGGCAGGGTGGTGTAGGATTGTGATTGATGTGTTGTGAGCCGAATCGCATATGGCAAGGGCCCCACCAATTGGGGCTTTTTCTGGTGGCTGTACAACTTGCTGTCTCCTGCAATAATGTTAGGAGTAGATTCTGTGAGCCGTCTTTCCTTGGTGAACCATATGTGGGATCTTTGCTCAAAAACATGATATTCTCCAGATAGGGGTGTTTGTGCATCAACCTTTTAGCCACGACCCAGAGCAGGAGATGTGCTGAGTATTCTGTCATACACCTCCAGGCCTCGAGAAATCTACTCGCCCACTCTCTAGGGCGGGTCATATTTATCAAGACGGGCTATTTTTAGCACCGCCTGGCCCTTCTGGGGAACTGACCAGGAACAGGTGTTCTGTTCACCCAGACTGTGAATGAGCAATAAAGAGGCCTTTAAATCTTGTTTTTTTCACATTTGCTCTGTGTTCAGAGAGAGGTCAAAAGTCTGTTTGCTTTCTTACAATTACTTTTCTTTCCCTTACTGCGACCTTAGAAGATTTTGTAAAGTGAACTGTCTGTCAATCGTGCTGTACAAAGAGGACTGAAAGGCTGCTGAATGTCAGCTTTTTTTTCTATTTTCTAACACACATTTAAGTAGCTTGTAAATTAACTGCACAAACCGTTCAAAATATGTTTCAGTAGTTATGAAAACACGTGTAGTTCTGTATGATGAAAAAATGATTTTAATAGGCTAAAAAAAAAGCAGACATTGTTTTGGGGTGATGTGCAAATGACAAATATTTTAGCTGAAACCCAATTTACATGGTTTGTGTATATGCTATATAGTTTTATTAGTGGAAAAGTTTGTGGCCATTTCAATAGTAAATGTGCTGTTTGTAAATGACTACCACATCATGCTCCAGTGATATATTTATTAAAAGTAGGTTTTAAACATAAACTGAGTAATATTCCTGCCGTGATGGCAATGTTATTAGTGAACTAAGAGGCAAGTTAGTGGTCATGTGTACCCTACGGTTGGGCTAGATTCTCACCATACATGGAGCAAATGTTTAGTGTATTGAATCAAACAAGGTTTTTTGTTCAGCGGAAGTGCTGAACTCGCATATTTGAAGGTGTGCACAAATGTGATAATGAAGAAAAAGGCAGCTCTGTAAAATTAAATATTTGCCTACGATCAGACAATTTGAGATCAGTTCACGAGCCAAGTATATTACAGTTAGGTGGTGTAGACCTGCATGTCTAGTAACATGTTATGATTTTTCGAGGCCTGACCTTCCCGTGAATGGTTCCCTGTGCTTCACAGGTTCAGCTGGTCATAGAGCCTGCTATAAGCATTTCCATTGATTCCTCTTCTGTCGGCCGTCCTGAGAAAGATACAGGAGGATCGAGCACATCTGATTATGATCGTGCAGGCTGGGAGAGAGGAATCTGTTACCCCAATCTGTTGGCTTTAGGTGTTTAGTCACTTCTTCCTCTCCTGCACATGGTTTTATACTAGGATGATCTGGTCCTCCATCCCATTGTCCAGATGCTGCAGAAGCAAACGTTGAAGTTCTCTTATGTGCCATTGAAGTCATGGACGTCTTCTGGACCAGAAAACCTGGTACAAAATCAATTTCTTCAGGACACTGCGGAAGATTTGTCCAACGGTGCAGGTTTTTATCCGTTCCAGTCACACTCTTCAGATGTTCTTCAATTGCTTGTCCAGCAGGAACTTTTAGTAGCTATAGTCAAAAGCTATTTGCCTGATTTTTCCACCTTCATGTGCCTCCTTAACCAGCCTTTCTTGTTAAATTGCTATAGAGACGGGTTTTCTGAAAGTTTTTTTTTACTTGCTTCCTTCCTCTCCATTTATTATTCCTTAGTTGGAACTAAATATTGTTTTGACTTTGCTATTATTGTCTCTATTAGAGCCAATACACAGTTGCCCAGTTCAGCTTCTTTCTTTGAAAACTGTTCTCTTAGGGGCAATGAACTTCAACCCATAGGATAAGTGCACATTAGGCCCTTTTGGCTTGTCAGACATTCATGTGTATCTACCAGGATGAATTGGTTCTTTTATCTGTCCATCTTTTCTTCCAAAGTGGCATCTGCTTTTTTCATGGGTCCATCCATTACTCTTCCATCTTTATTCGCTTATCATCCCACCAGATAGGAGTAGCAGCTGTTTACACTGCACCACAGGCAACAATCAGACTTGACGAGACAGTGGATGATCAACACTTTGTGTACTTTGCCGGAGCCCAGAAAGGCAAGGCGATGATCAAATGCAATGTCTAAAGAAAGAGAGTAACCCTTCGACCACAGGGGAACAGGGTAAATATTCAAGTAAAACAAGAAAGTTCCCTTGATTGTATTTAAATTGCTTTCGGCTTGCAATTCATCAACTGCAATTCACCTAATCTACTGATTCACTTGTGATCAAAACCTGTCATCAATCATACTACATTATATTCAAGACCCCAAATACAAGTAGAACCACAAAGGCACTTAACAATCTAAAAGTTAATCAACATAACGCTGCCAAGGTGTATATCTCATTCAGTTTTTTATTAAAAAGATATATTAAAAACATCTGTAGATACCAGTCAAGTGTACATCTACTACTTATGATGATATAAGCTGCTGTATCAACATACAACTCAATATATAATAAAACTAAATCTCATACAAACAGATACATATACAAATATTTAAAAACCACAGAGGTTAATACATGTTGAAGCGTTTCGGTGGATCCTGCGTATTCGCACCACCTTCCTCAGGACAATTAAAACGCAATGATCTTTATAAACTCCACCAGTCACCATGGTTTTAACTTCAAGAGCACTTGTGATCAGCTTTTCGAAGTAATTCCCTAAAAAGGGTTCTTTCGGGGTATTTATTCCTTTTTCACTCCCGTCCACTATTATTGTTATGCAGATTTGTCGTCCCATCTCAATTTGTTCATAGGTACAGTTGCACCTGGGCCCCTGTGTATTCTCAGTGTGAATTCTTTGTTTTTATCATTTATGCATGGTGTCACTAAGAGGTACTCCTTCCCTTTCCTCTTCTTTGGGATTTCATCAATTGTCCCAGGATAGAAATTCTTATGTGGCCGTGCTGTTTATCCAACTGCCTAAAACAATCAAATGCACCTTTTAGTCTTGGATCAACCTCTGTACAAAGATCTGCTAAACTTTGGTCAAGAAATAACTGTGGGGCATTTGTGCCCACTCTGCTAGGGCGGCTTTAAACACTCTCACCAGAGCCTTTCCGTCAGCTGTCATCTGCCAAGCACTACTAACTCAAGCAGGCAATGGCAGGTACTTTGCCTGGACTGTGTGTCCATGAATTTGATATTGCTTTTAAACTCATTCACAAAGTGAGGAATCTCGTGAAGATTTATCCCTCGCAGTAAATAGGCACTGACCTTCAGTTACCACACTTCTGGCAGATACATTACCTTTTCAACCTCTCTCATTCCCAGATGAGTTAGTGCCATGAATAAGACCCTGACGTATGCAAACTTTTTATCTGCTATTATTGTCACTGTTATTCTTGCTGCCTTGATTCGTGCATGCACACTTTGACGGAGCGCCGACAAAGTGCCAGGTGCTAATGTCAATACGCTGATTGAAGCCAAGTATACACAAGGTTGTCATATCTGCCAGGCAGTATTGCGGGTAAAGCCGCATGACAATGCTTTAGCTCTACCGCTGGTAAAGAATGTTTCTGACTCCGGGAGGAAATTCCTAACATGAGGATGTTGAAGGAATATTGTGTATTTCCCAGAAATATTGTTACCAAAGATAGTTTCGTTTGCTTCTTGGTAAAGTTATAATGAAGTGTGTTTCCTCTCAAACTTATTAATTATTACTAGTAAAATGAGGTTTTGGAAATGTTTCAGTCTGCTTTCAGGGCTTGCTTTAATACTGAAAATTTGCGAAAATAACAATGATTGACGACATCCCTTTCATTAAAGCCTATCTGTGAATCCCTCCCTGTTGAGTTTAACTGTGGTGTTTGTTAGCTAGTTTAGAGCATATGTTAAGGTTGATTCAGATAACTATAGCTGGTGAATTCCAGTTCTTTTTTTAGTTTAAAATGGAAAATGTTAAGCAACAGGTTCACCTAAGTTTATTTCCACTTTAACTATTATTTTTTTCAGTGAATTTTTTACGTTTTTTAAAAATATAAAGTGATATATTATTACAATACCTAACTATAATGTCTGGTTTTCCAAAGACATCTTGGGGAATTCAGAAAACTTCCATGGGAATGTATTCCGCCCATTGCTTACAATTGGCTTTGTGGTTTGTATCTCACATTTGCTTACTTTCTATTTGCTGGCTTTGAGTTTTTAAGACTGTCCAGCTTGAGCTCATCCATCCCAAGGAGTATGGCCTGTTTACCTTGCTCATTGTATTCTTCCACAAGTGCTCACTTTCTGTAAACAGGACTTTAAATTGTACGCTTATCTTGTCACATTTGTTGTGCATTCAAAGATGGAGGTCAACAAATTGCCCTGAAGCATTGGAGGAGCACTCAACGATGTTCAGCCATCCAGCCTGGTAATGCAACCTGCTTTTAAAATGTGCGTTCCTTTTCTCTCTGCCTACACGTTTCAGGGCCTCAAGCCCCTTCTTCCTGGGCAATAAACAGCACACCTGAGGCTGTATATTTCATTTCCGGCTTTTTTTGACCATACCCGCCCACCATGGGCGTGTAAACATTACACTGTCCCTGCGTGCATTGTGGGGCATGGAGTCCGTTATGCAGGTGAATAATCTCCTTCTAGTAAGTTTATGCATGTGTTTAAAATTGTATTTCCATTATTCGTTGCATATCGAACAACTACAGACACAAACTCCTCCATTTCAAGTATTTACATAGAGCTTATGTCACCCCAAAGCTCCCTGCCAGAATGGGCCCTGGCAGATCCCATAGCTGCCCTAGATGTGCAGCCGACCATGTCGATGTTATATTCTTAGCATGGAATTGTCCCCTGGTCTTGGCATATTGTGAGGCAGTCTTCCGACATCTCGCATTGATGATCGAATCTGAGCTGGCCCACTCCCCATTTCTTGTATTGTTGGGTTATGTTCAATCATTAGGTGCTGGAACATGACACTCTGCTGCCATTGCTTTAATACTAGCCGAGAGACAGATCTCCGTGCACTGGGGCGGTCCTACAGCACCAACAGTTAAAGCCTGGATGAGGAACCTAATGTTCTGCAACACCACCAGTAATGTGTACACAACACTGCTGCCCCTCTCCGACAGGCCCAAAGACATCTGGCAACCACTCCACTCCTATCTATTGCTCCACTCTGAATTGACAGACTGAATCTCGGGTATTTCCCTTCATTTTTATCTGCCATGTGAGCTGCCATTCTGTGTTGTCCTGTTGACATTGCTAGGTAATTGTACTATTGCAGTAAATGATGTGCTTGCCAGCTAACTATGATGGATGCCGTATCCTTTTGCCTTTCTTTACTGTATGCACCTGCGTTGTTAATTTGTTATATTTAAATTGAATACTGCCATTTCGATCTCTATTACTATTTAATCCATTTGCTCCTCAGTGTATGCGCTATGGCAGCTGTTTGTGAAAAATACAATCACATTTTTTTTTTAAACATGCTAAAGAACATTGGTAGTCAAGTCAAGTCAAGTCATAAAATTTGTATAGCGCACTACATACCCAGAGGGTTTCAAGGCGCTTAGGAAGGGGAGGAGGATTATTTGTCAAATATCCACGTTTTAAGCTGCTTTCTGAACGCTAGGTGATTCTGGGTGAGGCGAAGGTAAGCGGGGAGTGAGTTCCATGTTTTGGCAGCCAGGTATGAAAAGGATCTGCCTCCCATGGTGGTCTTGTTGATGCGAGGTACAGTGGCGAAGGCTTGGCTGGAAGAGCGAAGTTGGCGGGAGGGGGTGTAGAAGGACAGTCGAGAGTTGAGGCAATCTGGTCCGATGTCGTAGAGTGATTTGTGTGCGTGGGTAAGCAGTCGGAAAGTGATCCTCTTATTGACGGGTAGCCAGTGGAGGTCTTTAAGGTGACCAGAGATGTGTTCGTTGCGTGGGATGTCTAATATGGGCCTGGCTGAGGCGTTTTGGATTTGTTGTAGTTTCTTCTGGAGTTTAGCGGTGGTACCTGCGTAGAGGGTGTTTCCGTAGTCCAGTCGGCTCGTGACTAGAGCGTGGGTGACTGTTTTCCTTGTTTCGGAGGGGATCCAGCGAAATGTTTTTCTGAGCATGCGAAGAATGTTAAAGCAGGAAGAGGATACGGCGCTGACTTGTCTGTTCATTGAGAGTGAAGAATCCAGGATGACGCCAAGGTTCCGTGCGTGGTCTGTCGGGATGGGTGCTTTTCCGAGGGCTTCCGGCCACCAGGAGTCGTCCCATGCAGATGGGGATGTACCTAAGATGAGGACTTCTGTTTTGTCTGAGTTCAGTTTCAGACGGCTTTGTTTCATCCAATCGGCGACTTCTTTCATTCCTTTGTGTAGGTTAGTTTTGGCGGTGCTGGGGTCCTTGGTGAGAGAAAGGATCAGTTGAGTGTCATCCGCGTAAGAGATGATGTTGAGGTTGTGATGGCGTGCGATGGCCGCGAGGGGGCTCATATATACGTTGAAGAGGGTGGGACTGAGTGAGGATCCTTGAGGTACGCCGCAGATGATTTCAGAGGCCTCGGACTTGAATGGTGGGAGCCGGACCCTCTGGGTTCTTCCGGTGAGGAACGAGGTGATCCATTCCAGTGCTTTTCCTTGGATTCCGATGTTTCTGAGGCGTTGTAAAAGGGTGCTGTGGCAGACTGTGTCGAAGGCTGCAGAGAGGTCGAGGAGGATGAGGGCGACTGTGTCTCCATTGTCCAGTAGAGTTCGAATGTCGTCTGTTGCTGCTATGAGGGCGGTCTCAGTGCTGTGTTTGGCTCGGAAGCCAGATTGTGAGGGGTCGAGTGATTTGTTGGCTTCGAGGAAGGCGGCGAGCTGGTTGTTGACAGCTTTCTCGATGACTTTGGCCGGGAATGGAAGAAGCGAGATGGGGCGGTAGTTTTTGAGTTCGGTGGGGTCTGCTGTTGGTTTTTTCAGAAGGGCGGTGAGTTCAGCGTGTTTCCAGTCTTCTGGGAAGGTAGCGGAGTTGAAGGAGCAGTTGATGACGTCTCGGAGGTGCGGAGCTATGACGGAGTCTGCTTTGTTGAAGATGTGGTGAGGGCATGGGTCTGTGGGTGATCCAGAGTGGATGGAATTCATCAGGCGGATGGTGTCCTCAGTGGAGATTGGGTTCCAGGCGTTAAGGGTGTTTACGAGGGGAAGATGGTCAGCAGATGGTAGGGTGGGTTGGCTTCCGGGTTGGTTGTCAAAGCTGTTGTGGATGTCAGCAATCTTGTTGTGGAAAAAAGAGGCTAGGGAGTCGCAGAGGGTTTGAGAGGGGGTGATGTCGTTGGAGTTGGCCGAGGGGTTGGAAAATTCCTTGACGATGTTGAAAAGTTCCTTGCTGTTGTGGGCGTTGTTGTCAAGTCGATCCTTGAATGCTGTTTTCTTGGCTTTTCTGATCAGTTGGTGGTGAGTACGGGTGGCGCTTTTGAAGGCGTCCTTGTTGCTGGTGGATGGGTCTTTTTTCCAGGCCTTTTCAAGGGAGCGGCAAAGTTTCTTGGACTTCTTGAGATCATCGTTGAACCATGAGGCCTTCTTGTTGCCAAGTTTGTGTTGACGTTTTTTCAGTGGTGCTAGGGTGTCGGCGGTGTTGGATAACCAGCTAATATCTCTTACATAGATGAGACCTAGTGGTTTTGCCAAGGCTTGTTACCAAACCTTTAGTCATGCAGTTGGGGACCCCAACCCACTGCCACGCACTGCTTTCTGCAGCTCGCAGTGTAGGGTTGGGCGCAACGCCTGGGCACCTAATCCCCTGTGGGCAACAAACACCGTTTTGTTTATTTTATTTGTGGTGCCTGCGATGCAGACCCTCAAAATGCCAATTTTTATTTTTTATTTTTATTTTAGTCCTACATGGCCCCTGGATTCGGGGGAAACCTGCACCCTACCATGCTCCCCTGTGAGTTGTTTTTTAATGATTTCGAGGACACGGGACCAAGTTCCTTGGTTCCAACATGGTGGTTGCAGCATTTTACTCGGGTATCGGCTAGCCAATGAGATTTTCTTTTTTGATCTTGTTGATCCTCTGTGGAGGTTCTGCGTCACTATATATGGATGAAATCTGAAAGTCATTTTCTCAAAAACTACAGATGTACACCAAATTGCAAAAAGCACGATTTTTGGACCACAATCTAGTTTTCTGCCAAATTTGGCGTAATCCCTTTTTTGCGATATCGCTGTTCAATCTTCCTATGAATAATTGCTTTTTTTTCTCAGGCCTCCACTTGACGGATCACCCAAAACTTTCCAGGAATGAATGAGCTGAGCTGCCTTAACCATTTTTGTGGAAGGTTTTGTGAAAATTCGTGGTCGTAACTATAACTACCCAGTGGCGACTGCCTCTGAGTAAAAAAAAAATATATATGTGTGTGTGGCGGTCGCCAGTAGGTAGTTATAGTTGGGACCTAGTTTCCATTGGAAATCCACAACATTCTATTTAGAATAACTTTGGCGCCGGTTGACGAATCTTCGCGAAATTTTCAAAACTGGTGGGGCGCTCCTGTCCACTCCTATTCTGAAAGTCTCTGGGTGATTCGTGAAGCGAAGGCCGTTAAAAAAGGGGCGGCCCAAAATGTGTTTTCCCCATACTATTTTCCATAGGGACCTTTCATCGTGGCTACAGCCCGAACTGCTGAATGGAATTACACCAAATTTGGCAAAGAGGTCGTCCTTGGTTCAGACTCGTGCCTTTTGCTTAAATGGTGTAAATCCGTTCAGTAGTTACTGGGAAAATTACAATTAAAAGTACATATATATCTATGGCCTCTGTGGATCCGCCCATCCTGCGCGCACTCTAAGCACACTGTCCCGATCACACGATGAATGGTAATTGGCTGTCAAGTGGTTGTCAACATTCGAAACCAGGGAGTTTTGGCAGCCATTTTGTGCCTCAGTAGAAGCGAGGATCTAGAAACTAGTGAACAAGTGTTCAAAACATATGAAGGGGGCAGGTAAGGAATATTTTGACCCTCTAGACCTGCTAAGGGGTCCCACAAGGACCCCTAGGGCCCCCCCCCAAATTGTATTTTTGTTTGAAAAAACCGACAAAGTGCGCTGGGTGCATGGATCCACCGTAAAACAAAAATCGAAGTGCGGGTTCCTGTGCTTGTTTAAAAATTAGCTACCTGGGAGGGCCAAATCCCGGGGTCAAGTCAAGTCAAGTCAGAGAATTTATATAGCGCACTACATACCCAGAGGGTCTCAAGGCGCTAAGGAGGGGGAGGAGGATTACTTGTCAAATATCCACGTTTTAAGTTGCTTTCCGAAAGCTAGGTGGTTCTGGGTAAGGCGAAGGTGAGTGGGGAGTGAGTTCCAAGTTTTAGCAGCCAGGTAAGAGAAGGATCTACCTCCCATTGTGGTCTTGTTGATGCGAGGTACAGTGGCGAGGGCTTGGCTGGAGGAGCGTAGCTGGCGGGAGGGGGTGTAGAAGGACAGTCTTGAGTTGAGGCATTCTGGTCCGATGTCGTAGAGTGATTTGTGTGCGTGGGTTAGCAGTCGGAAAGTGATTCTCTTATTGACGGGTAGCCAGAGAGGTCTTTCAGGTGACCAGAGATGTGTTCGTTGCGTGGAATGTCTAATATGATTCTGGCTGAGGCGTTTTGGATTCGTTGGAGTTTCTTTTGGAGTTTAGCGGTAGTGCCTGCGTAGAGGGTGTTTCCGTAGTCCAGTCGGCTCGTGACCAGAGCATGGGTGACTGTTTTCCTGGTTTCGGTGGGGATCCAGCTAAATGTTTTTTTGAGCATGCGAAGAATGTTGAAGCAGGATGAGGATACGGCGCTGACTTGCCTGTTCATTGAAAGTGAAGAATCCAGGATAACACCTAGGTTCCGTGCGTGGTCTGTCGGGATGGGTGCTTTTCCAAGGGCTTCCGGCCACCAAGAGTCGTCCCATGCAGAGGGGGATGTACCTAGGATGAGGACTTCTGTTTTATCTGAGTTCAGTTTCAGACGGCTGTGTTTCATCCATTCAGCAACTTCTTTCATTCCTTCGTGTAGGTTAGTTTTGGCGGTGCAGGGGTCCTTGGTGAGAGAAAGGATCAGTTGAGTGTCATCCGCGTAAGAGATGATGTTGAGGTTGTGTTGGCGGGCGATGGTCGCGAGGGGGCTCATGTATACGTTGAAGAGGGTGGGGCTGAGAGAGGAGCCTTGTGGTACGCCACAGATGACTTCGGTGGCCTCGGACTTGAATGGTGGAAGGCGGACTCTCTGGGTTCTTCCGGTGAGGAACGAGGAGATCCATTCAAGTGCTTTTCCATGTATTCCGATGTTGCTGAGGCGTTGTAGAAGGGTGCTGTGGCAGACTGTGTCGAATGCTGCAGAGCAGGTCGAGCAGGATGAGGGCGACTGTGTCTCCATTGTCCAGCAAAGTTCGAATGTCGTCTGTTGCTGCGATGAGGGCGGTCTCAGTGCTGTGTTTTGCTCGGAAGCCAGATTGTGAGGAGTCGAGGGATTTGTTGGCTTCGAGGAAAGCGGCGAGCTGGATGTTGACAGCTTTCTCGATAACTGTGGCCGGGAATGGAAGGAGCGAGATGGGGCGGTAATTTTTGAGTTCGGTGGGGTCCGCTGTGGGTTTTTTCAGAAGGGCGGTGAGTTCAGCGTGTTTCCAGTTTTCCGGAAAGGTGGCGGAGTTGAAGGAGCAGTTGATGACGTCTCGGAGGTGCGGTGCTATGACGGAGTCTGCTTTGTTGAAGATGTGGTGAGGACATGGGTCTGTGGGGGATCCTGAGTGGATGGAGTTCATCAGGTGGATGGTGTCCTCAGTGGAGATTGGGTTCCAGTCGTTAAGGGTGTTCGCGGGGGGGGGAGTGTTCAGCATGTGGTTGGGATCCGGGTTGGTTGTCGAAGCTGTTGTGGATGTCTGCAATCTTGTTGTGGAAGAATGAGGCTAGGGAGTCGCAGAGGGCTTGAGAGGGGGTGATGTCGTTGGAGTTGGCCGAGGGATTGGAAAACTCCTTGACGATGTTGAAGAGTTCCTTGCTGTTGTGGGCGTTGTTGTCAAGTCGATCCTTGAATGCTGTTTTCTTGGCCTTTCGGATTAGTTGGTGGTGAGTGCGGGTGGCGTTTTTGAAGGCGTCCTTGGTGCTGGTGGTTGGGTCTTTTTTCCACGCTTTCTCAAGGGTGCGGCAGAGTTTCTTGGACTTCTTAAGATCATCGTTGAACCATGAGGCCTTCTTGTTGCCAGGTTTGCTTTGACGTTTTTTCAGTGGTGCTAAGGTGTCGGCGGTGTTGGATAACCATTGGGTGAAGATGGCGGCGGCTAGGTTTGGGTCCGAGGAGTGGGTTGGGGTGTTTAGAAGGAGCGAAGAGGAGATCTGGTCGGTGGTGATTTTGTTCCAGTTTCTTTGCAGAGTTGGTTGGAGGTGGTTGGTGGGTTTGGGCTTGTTGTAGGTGAAGTGAACGCAGCTGTGGTCAGTCCAGAGGAGATCCGTAGTGTGGCTGAAGGAGACATGACTGCTGGAGGTGAAGATGGGGTCGAGTGTGTGACCTGCGATGTGGGTGGGGGAAGTGACCAGTTGTTTGAGTCCGAGGTTGGCGAGGTTGTCCAGGAGGGTGGTGGTGTTGCGGTCGTTGCTCTTTTCAAGGTGAAAGTTGAGGTCTCCCAGAAGCATGTATTCTTTGGAAGGGAGCGCGTGTGGAGTGATGAAGTCCGTGATGTCTTCACTGAATTTTGCGCGGGGTCCTGGTGGTCTGTAGAGGAGGGTGCCTCTGAGTGTGGTTTTGGGGTCGATGTGGATCTGGAAGTGAAGGTGTTCGGAGTTGGCGAGGTTGGCGTCAGAGCTGGTTGAGATGCGGATTGATTTCTTATGGACGATAGCGATTCCTCCTCCTGTGTGGCTGGTACGGTCTTTGCGAGTGATCTTATAGTCTTCCGGGATGGCAATGGTGATGTCTGGTGCGGAGGAAGCATTCATCCATGTTTCTGTAAGGAAGGCGATGTCTGGAGAAATGGTGTCTAGTAGATTCCATAGGTCAATGGCGTGCCTGTGGACAGATCGGGTGTTGAGAAGGATGCATTGTAGGTGGTTGGGTTCTAGAGCCCGTGGTGTGGTCGTAACGGAGATGTTGTCGGTGCCGCTGAATTTGCAGGAGTAGCAGGAGAAAGGTCCATGGGTTTGTCCAGGGGAGGCTTGGACGCAGTTGGGGGCGCGACCGGGGTTAAGGGCTAGGAGGGTGGCGGCATCGTAGGTAATGCGGGGGGGCTGGGAGGGACGGGGGCCAGGGGGTCTGGCACTGGGCGCGGTCCAGGCGCGGACGAGCGTAGACGGGCTTACCTTTGGCGCACCTTCGGCGCGGGTTGGGCGCGGAAGCTGCGCGCGGGAACAACTGTCATATATGGATAGTGGAGGGGGAGGGGCGAGGGCGGCTCAGCTGGGAGGCGGGGCGGGCTACGGAGGACAACAATCAACAAAATGGAGGCGGAGGGGTCTGAACGCCGAGAGCGCTTGGGGGAGAACGCAAATCAGGAATAAAGTTGGCAAATTTAAAACAATGCAACTAACGCTGGCAATTGAACATGTAACTGGGCAAAGCGGCGGTTAGAGCACACAGCTGGCAGTCTGTATAGGCAAAGCGCTGCAAGTAATGGAATAAAGTTGGCAAATTTAAAGCAATGCAACTAACGCTGGCAATTAAACATGTAACTGGGCAAAGCGGCAGTCAGAGCACACAGCTGGCAGTCGGTAAAGGCAAAGCGCTGCAAGTACGATACCACAGTCACAGGGGGAGCGACCACTCTGCTGGGAAGCGGAGATCGAGTCTAAATACTACATTTGATGGGGGTTCAGAGGGGTCCTGTTGCCCGGGGACCGCCATTTCTCGGTGTTACAAAATAAAAGGGTGAGGGAGCTCAAAGGTCTGTCTAAACCTTTTATATTTTAGGAGGGGGGGGCGCGTGGTCTCCATTCTGGAGCAGTTGAAAGCCTTGTGGAACACCACCCCCCCAGGAGCGGCTCCTGCTGTGTCTTGGGGTGCCTACCCCCGGGGCACTGCTGTTTGCTGTGGCAGGGTGGGAGTTGAGGTTCCCGCTCTGTCATAGCAAACTTGAGGGCATATTAAGAAGTGCCATTTCGCTGCAATTTTTAAAAGAAAAGCCAAAATTGCGGTTAAAATTATATCGGTCTTAATTACTAGGCGACGCTAAGATGCATTTTATTTATTTATTTATAATTACATTTATTAAGCGCGCAGCTACCCGGAGGTTTCCCGGCGCTAAGGCAAACTAAACGGCAAGAAAAAGTGAGAGAAGTAATAAACCATAGGGTTAAGTGTTGAAAAGCCAGGTTTTAATTCCCTTGCGGAAAGTAAGAAAGCAAAATTCAGAGCGCAACAGTTGAGGTAGGGCGTTCCATAAGGAAGGGGCCAGCAGGGAGAACGAGCGTCCACCCATTTTGGCTCTGTTGATGCGCGGAATCATGAACTTATTCTGCGTGGAAGACCTGAGTGTCCGAGGGGGAATATATTGCTGCACTAGGGCGGACAGGTAGTGAGGGGCCTTACCAGTCATGATTTTATGCATATAGCAGAGTGCTTTAAACTTAACCCTGTTCTCAATACGCAACCAGTGCAATTTCCGCAGATGGGGAGTAACCGAGGATCTAGCAGGAAGGTGACAGATAAGGCGAACTGCCATATTCTGCACCACCTGGTACCTCCTGGTAACCTCCTTGGTGGCGCCCAAGAGAAGGATGTTCCCATAGTCCAGGCGGGAGATGACAAGAGCCTGGACTACGGTCCTCAAGGTGTCCGCAGGCAGCATCCAGGTGATTTTTCTCAGCCACCTGATGATGGTGGTACAGGTGGCGGAGACTTTAACAACGTGTTGCTTGAAGGTTAGCTGGTTATCAAAAAGAACCCCAAGATTGCGGGCAGACTCTGATGGAGTGGGAAGAGGACCCATCTCCGATGGCCAATGGTGTGGGCCCCAGAGTGAAGTGTCTGGGCCAAACAGGAGAAGCTCTGTCTTGTCCCCATTTAATTTGAGCTTGTTCTTCAGCATCCAATCAAATATTTGTTTCAGCCCGGATTGAAGAGAAGACGAGGGGAGGTTTTTATTGGTGGAAAGGGAGTAGATGACTTGAGTGTCATCAGCATATGAGTAGATTGTGAGGCCCGCCTGTTCCGCTAAAAAAGCAAGCGGCCTCACATACAGGTTAAAGAAAAGAGGACTAAGAATAGACCCTTGGGGAACACCGTGAGTGGAGGGAAGAATAGAAGAGACAGAAGTAGAGGAAAAGACTTGGAACGTGCGGTCAGAAAGAAAATTAGCAATCCAGGCCAAGGCGGGACCACCAACGCCAACCTCCTCCAATGTGGACAATAAGATGGAGTGGGAGACGGTGTCGAAGGCGGCACTCAAATCAAGCAGAATGAGTGCCACCGTCTCCCCATTATCCACTTGGCGTCTGATGGCCTCTGACACGCCAAGGAGGGTGGTTTCTGTGGAAAAACCCGCACGAAACCCGGATTGAGAACCATGAAGAAAATTGGAAGATTCAACAAAAGAGTTAAGCAAAGAATTAACATGTTTCTCCAAAATCTTGGAGAAGCAAGGGAGCAAAGAAATAGGGCGAAAATTGGAGGGGTTGTTTGGATCTGCATTTGCCTTTTTTAATAGTGGGACCACCATTGCGTGTTTCCATTCGTTTGGAACCACCGCTTCTGTCAAGGAAGCGTTCAAGACATCTAAAATAATGTGGAGGGATACTGGGTCCAGAGAGCGCAAAACTTGCGGGGGCATGGGATCTAGGGGGGAGCCAGATTTGATGTCTTGAAGATATTTATTAAGAAGCGCAGGGGAAATAGGATCCCAAGCAAGAAGTGGGGAGAAGGTGGGCAATGGACCGGGGATGGTATCAAGCGGAAAGTTACATGGGTGTTGAGCAGAGTGGGTGGGAGAGACAGGAGTAGAATTAAAAATGGCATAAATCTTGTCAATTTTTGCAAGAAAAAAATTGGCTAAGGCATTACACTGAACAGTGTCTAGACAGGGATCCTTAGGAACCGAGGAAGCACCCGAGAGCTCCTTGACTATTTTGAACAGGGCTTTAGGTCTATTTTGTGCTGTAAGAATGGTGCTGTTCGCAAAGTCAGCTCTGGCAGTATCACAGGCCGCATGATAAGTTTTGAGGGCGGACTTGTATTTAATTTTATGGGAAGGGTTATAGTTGGAACGCCATATGCGCTCCAATTTTTTACAGTTGGATTTTTCAGCCCGGAGGGAATCGTTAAACCAGGGAGCAGGG
Organism: Lissotriton vulgaris; assembly: GCF_964263255.1. Classification (NCBI taxonomy): domain Eukaryota; kingdom Metazoa; phylum Chordata; class Amphibia; order Caudata; family Salamandridae; genus Lissotriton; species Lissotriton vulgaris. Next base: position 1,611,717,808 of record NC_141693.1, read on the forward strand.
GGATGATGAATTTGAGCTTTGTTATTTTGATTCGGAAGACAAGAATCCAGGGCGGTGGATAGCCATGATGTAACAGTGGGAAGCTCTTTGATAGTAATCTTGGGGACCGTAGGTTTGGAGTTGACAAGAAGAGAGTTTAATTTATTCAAATCAAGACGTTTCCAGTTTCTACTGGCTTTGTGAGGAAGGTGCATTAAGGCATGTTAGTAGCTGGTTTACTAACGGCTCGCCTCATGTATCTCCAATGAGTTGCAATGTAGTCGTTTCCAATGGCAAGGCAGGTGTTCCTATCACAATATAACATGGAAGAGGGAGGTATGACAACAGCGTTCCTGGATTTGAGGACCAATGGCAAAACTCTTGGCAATTGCGGTTTATGTCGGATCCTAACATCTGTTCTGAAGTAGACTTAAGCATGTTTAATATACGAGGTGGAATGATATGTTAAGTCCACAGTCTTATATTAACAAGCTTTTCACTTGCGAACATGAATTATCGCTGTATTTCTTGCGATATTGGGGGCATATTTACAAGGACAGCGTTAAAATTATTGTTACTTTAGCGTTAGAAAAGTGCAGTTAAAGCGGCCATAATGGGTTTAATAATAGGCTTTTGAGATTTCGTCAGAATTCCAATAGAAGCCCAGGTTTATACCAGAACATTTTAACGCTGTCCTTGTAAATATGCCCATTACAGACTCCTAATTTTACTGTAAAAAAAATATCACCTACTACTAATTTTTATTCTTCCTCTGGATCCCATCCCATGGGTGTATGTTCAATGTTGGGGACTGTGGGTGGAGGCCCAATGTCTCTACGGTGCCAGTCAGCTTCCTGGGTCCTTCGGAAGCCACCATTACTTTTCCACAAGGGGACCTGCTAATATGCAGCTACTCGTAGGGAAAAGCATTCTGCTTTGCATTTTAAAAGAGAGAGTAGGTTTTCGTGTTCTCTGTTTCAAAATGCAAACCAGATTTGCTATGGCAGGGCGGGAGCCTCGGCTCTCACCCTGCCATAGCAAACAGCAGTGTTGAAAAAATCTTCCGGTAAAACACAGGATTTTGAAGTCCATTATCGCTGTTTTAGCTGTAGTTTGCTGCCGTTAAAGCGGCTATAATTTTAACGATGTCCTTGTAAATATGCCCCTAAGTTTCGGAATGTCGACAATCTTGTCTCCCATTTAAATAGGCACGAAGTATTTAGTGAAGTGCACACTGTGAATTGTGAAGCAACAGTGTCTTATTGTGATCGATAAAGAATTGCTCATTGTTCAGCACAGTGTAGGCAAATTGTACATGGGGTTTTGTAACCTCAGTGGTTGACCACAGAGTAGGCACAGAGCACAGAGTAGGCAAATTGTACATGGGGTTTTGTAACCTCAGTGGCTATTCCTCGAGCCCTCTCGAGGTTAATTTGAAGAGTTGCGTACTTCTTTTGCTCGTAATGTACATAGTGTTCTGTCGTCTCAGTTTGCTTTCCCTCTGTCATGTAGAGGATCCTGGGTAAATATAACGGCTTCTGTATATCCAGTACCTTTCAACCCTACCCCCAAACTGCTTACTGCCTGTTACCATAGTAACAGTTCATGAAACACTTAACTGAGCTTACAGGTCACAAGTTCACCACACAATGTTGCTAATCCAAACAGCAAGTGTGCTGGACTTTTTAAAATGTTCCATAGGAACTGTTAATCGCAGCTACAGACTCTTGTAAAGAACTGGTAAAGAGTTAGCCTCAGTATTATACTTCTAGTTATAAACATCATTTCTACTTTTGATTTTTAAATCTTCTCTAAGCATATGATTGTCACACTGATTAATAGTGAAATGTTGTCAGAAAAAAAACGTATACACAGTTTTTTTCAATTAACTTTTATTATAACAAAAAGAAATACATAGAAACGTAACTTTAAGGTAATAGTATAATGAACAAAATGTGAGATGGACTCCAATAGTAGGAAAGTAGGTAACCTGCAAAACAAAAATGAAAATAAGTCTTTAAAATTAGGTTGATATGACTGAATGAGGTCAAACATTACAAATTAACATAACACTTGGCAATATTGCTTATTCGCACGTGTGCAGTGTGCCTGATACATCCCACCCCTCTCATAGCCCACGTTGAAGAGGTGTCTGTAGGGAAGTGCCTACTGGGTAAGATCTACAGTATGGTCCAGCAGGTCTTTAAAATGATTCGGAGATGAGACAGAATTATTTGAGAGATCACGTCATTATGCAGGACAATATTGTTTATTTGCAGCGCGTTTAATTGGAGGCATTGTGTATCTAGCCCGCTCTACTTACTTTTTGTAAACACTGTTTTCAGCAGAGCTCACAACTTGAGTTCTGCTTTGGTTCTATACTGCAGACTGTATTAAATTCAGCCTTGATTTATTTATCTGCAGAGTGGACAGCAGCGTCCATGACTTAAAAAGAGAAAGAAAAACAATGTGAGGGAGAGAGAGAAAGAGAGAAAAACCACATTGAAAGTGTGAGAGAGAGAAAGTAATAGATGGAGCAGGAGAGGTAGTGTTGATACTGGAGAAAATCTTCGTAGCTCACCTTTTTGCCTCCGGTGTGTGTCCAAGCATGTGCCGGTTCATAGTGCACCTTCAAGTTTAGTGAGATGAAAGATAGTATATAGTTAGTAACAGCAGAGTACATACAACTGCACACGTATATTTCTGCGTTATGCCTTTGGACACTCAGGATAATGTATTACATCAACTTCCACAGCAAGAAGGTCTCTGTGCACTCTTTTTCTCCCATAGTACTATACCCATGCACTCCCACTGCATAGCGGTGAGTTCTCATTACTGCGTACCCAGACTGTTGCACCCCATTGACTCCCAGTGTCCGGAGGGAATGCCCTCTCTTGCGCACCCAGACTGTTGCAACCTATCCACTCCCACTGCCCGTAGGTAATTGTACATTCGTATGCAGTCAAGTTGCTGCACAATATCCACTCTCTACGCCCACAGGTGACTTCTCGTTGCTTCGGAAACAAGCTTTTTTACTCACCTTGTGCCATTGGCGTGATTCAAAGAAGGTCCACCACGTGTCGAGGCAGCCTTCTTATGCGTTGTTACGATGGCCACGCATCATCGCAGAATCCTCAAACGTTGAGCTTTGAAGGTGTTGGGGAGGGGGGATGGGAATGCCAATTTGTGAAACAACCTTTTATTTGTTTGTCAAAGGAGAGAGGGAAGTGAGAGAGTGACTGAAAAGAATATTCACAGATTCACAGCCCACCTTTCTGTCACCGGTGTGTCTTCCACCACGTGCCGGGACATAGTGCACCCTGAAGCTCTACATCTAAAAGATAGTAAAAGAAAGATGTTATGATTGGTAATTGTTACTATCTTAATGTGGAGTAAAATAACATCGCCCTTCACACACCTTCCCTCCCGCATTAAAAGTACAACTATTTGTACCGTTCCAACTTGTTTAATGGGCTTCAATTTATGAAGAATTAGTAGAGTAGTAATGTTTCCATCCAGTTATAGAAAACAAGTGGTGCGCAGTGATACACGTGGTTTCAATCATCACGAGCGATGGACTTTTGACCGACTATAAAAACTTTCCTGCTATAGGAAAAAAAATACAAATGTGATAAGATACGGTATATAGGACTGCGTACGCCTAAATCGCGGCGTCACCTTTTTGTATCCAGTCTGCGGAACCCCATCTACTCCCTCCGCTGCGCACCCAGTCCTCACTGCTCACCTTTTCGCGGACAGGGTACGTTTTACCTCATGCCGTCCTGCTCTGTCACCAAGAAGTCTCACATTTGGTGCTGAGTCTTGATATCAGTATGGCAAAGGACATACTTGTGCACCCATCATCATTGCAGGTTCCTCACCCGTTCCTCACACGTTGTGGTGGGCCCCCTATTCGGTAGTTCGGGCCTACATGCGGCGTCCGAACCACCAGGACGGGCCATCACAGCGATTGTGATGGGATCAACTCTAAAATGGCATAGAGCACGTGCACCTTGACTTTTTTATTGGTAGGGTCACGTGTGTTGTGACGCATGTGCTGGATGGGTGTGGTGTGGGTGTATACCGGCCATGAGGGAGTGTGTGTGTGTGCCGCTCTGACAACTAGACCTGGAACTAAGAAATCACTACAATGGAAATCTGGGCCATGTAGCGTTGTTGTGTTTTCCTGGAAGCGTAAGCAGAGTGGGCTGGACTGATGTATGCCAGTGCTGCACGAGGATGTAAACAATGACACTGGAGCTATGGGTTTGGCTCCGTTGTGAGCTATATGAGAAATCAACTGATTCGGGTGTCCATGTTGTAGTGCTGCTGTCACCCGGGTCTTAAACGCAAATGTGTCATTATGTCTGTAAAGTCCCACAACATGGAAGGTACGTGGTATCGCTGACCCTATATTCATCCATAGTTGCACACATAAAAGATGGTGGACATGACGTATTTCTGAGAATATGAATGTTTGTTGTACATTCAGTTGAGTGTTGTAGCTGTAGTAATACAGGGCTATGAAAGCTTTAGGTTGCAAGTCAAGTCAAGCTTTAGGTTGCAGTTTTTGGCACTTGAAGGGCAACTAATATATATACGTATGTGGTCATTCGGGTATACTGTCGAACTTGGTGCTGGAAATCAGTGTTCGAGGCTCGGAGTCGGGTCCACATCCTGTTATTATAGAGAAATTACTTAATCACTCGCGCCTGAAAATGGACTGTAAAAATGGTGCTCATGCTGTCCGTAGTGTAGATCTAAAGCTGAATTCAAGTTATGAACCATGCTTTCCGCTCTGTAGATCGAAGGCAGTAGTCGGCACAGATATCAACAAATGATTTTTGCCACTTATTTTAACAAAATCTGAATGCATACAGTACAATTGTCTCTGCATTAAATAAATCAAGGCTAAATTCCCTACTGTCCGTAGTATAGATACAAAGCTGAATTCAAGTTGTGAGGCCTGCTGTTCGCAGTATAGATCGAAGGCAGTAGTCGACACAAACATCGAGGAATGCTTTTTGTCACATACTTTAACGAAATCTGAGGACAGAGTACAATTGTCTCTGCCTTAAATAAATCGAGACTGAATTCAATGTTGTCTGTAGTGCTGATGCGAAACTGGTATCAAGTTGTAAACTCTGCTGACCGCAGTGTAGATCGAAGGTAGTTGTCAGTACAGACATTGAGGAAAGTTTTTTGTCTCATCCTTAAACAAAGTCTGAGGACATAGAGTACAATTGTCTCTGCCTTACATAAATCAAGGCTAACTTCTATGCTGTCCGTAGTGTAGATCCAAAGCTGAATTCAAGTTGTGAACCCTGCTGTCCACAGTGTAGATCGAAGGCAGTAGTGGATACAGACATAAGTCTGCGGTGCTGTGGCGCTGAGTTCGCAATGGGCCTGTATCGACGAGGCACGTGGCAGAGTGAGGACCTTTGCTGTGGCAGAGTCTTTTCTCTTTGCAGAAGTGAACCACGCCCAAGGAGTAGGCTAATTATTTATACTTTTATGCTGGAGTTGTGTACTTTTTACCAGCCCACTCTGCCTCTGCTTCAAGGGGGGGGGGAGACAACCAGCTACATGACCGAGATATTCCCCAGAGTCTGAGATAATATGGTTGCGTCCACTGTGCAGTACACTACACGTATCAATAGTATATCTACACCCAGAAAAGTTTTTGGTTTGTAACATGAGTTGTGTATAGCATATTACCGGTAGTGTTAGCATTGTGTACATTATTGTTGATGTGCGAGTTCCTTCCCTCATACATAGTTGATTGCCACATCTCTGAACATTGAGCTAGTGTGCTGTTGAGGGGATAGATTATTTTGGGAAGGTCCGTTGTCCTGTTTTGCGCTGCCTCTGAGGTAGTAGAGGGGGAGGGCTCTGGAGGGGTGGTTGTAGTGGTGGTGACGCTAGGTGTTGCGATTAATATTGGGTGTTGGATGTGCATAATTAGTACCTCTATTACATATTTGTCTTTAGATATGGGTGTGAGTTGGATGTCATTCACACAGTACATAGTTGACGTCCTTACCTTAGTTAAATGTTGATATTAATTTGTTAGTGGTAAATGGAACTATCTCCTTTTTTTTAGGTAGCATTGTAGATTTGGTTTGTTGTTGAACGTATGGGAAGTGGTGGTTTTTTTGGTTTTTTTCTACGCCTAGTTTGTATATTATTAACGTTAGTTGTGGTTCTGGTTTCTAGCGATTTTCCTGGAGGAAAGAATACATTGAAGAGTGGTAATATTTGCAGTTTTTACTACGCTGAGAATGGGATGATAATTAAAAAAAAGAGAACGGGATGATAATTAAAAAAGATAGAAAAAAACAGATCTGCTTAATGAACATTATAATTAGGAATTAACATTTAAAACACCGTTAAAATTCACTGAAAAAACCATAGGTTTCAGGCAGGTTATAGCTAGAATTATCATTTAAAAACCTTAGAAATTCACTGAAAAAACCAAAGGTTTCAGGGGTGTTATAGTTAGCTGGACATTTCACTTATACAAAATCATTAAAATTCCTCCGTTATAGTTAGTTTTACTAACTGTAACTCTCGCGCCCGCAATCCACTGGTGATGATGTCACATATTACATCATTCATGACATGGTCAGTGACATCACTGATGACATCTCAAATGACATCACTGATGACATCATCCACGTGACAATCAGATACACCTCATCATACACTAGTATAACCTTTCATTACTCACTGTAAACTACAGAGTACCATATTTTGGAGTGGTGTGGCTCACTGGTTAGAGGCGGCAGACCCGGGAGCCGAGGACGGCCCGAGACCAGGGATCAATTCCCGACGCGGCAGGGTCGTGGACCAGGGTCAGCGGACTTGACAATTCTCACGTCGGTGCCTACTCTAACCAGGGATCACATTCTGCAACTCTGGGCATTAGCTTGCCTCATCCCCACAACGGCCCCCCCACATTACGCCGGGGATGCCTGGTTTCACCTTGGAGATACCCAGTAGGGACCATCTCACAGGGAAAGCCAGGACGGGTTCCCCAGCGGTCTATTGAGCAGAGATACTTCTTCGGGAGTCGATTCTAGCACGTTAGAAACCTGCAATTAAACAGCAATACAAGTATCTAAAAACCCACTCAGTGATTCCTAGATACACATCTAATCAATTACCTATAGATTCACTCATACATGTTGTCAATGATCAATAGAACACTATCAAATATACTTGTACACCTATATTGACATTACAAACCAGCACACATCCTATTCAGTTATGCAGTCATCCTACTCACTTTTGCAAACAATGTATCGTATATACATTTACTCAGCTACACACTATTACAAATAGCACTTCATTTATTAATATAGATAGTAACTCATACTTAGTTTGTTATGAAATCAGTATTACAAGTATACAGTTATCTATAGTCACTCATGCAATCAATGAGTCTTATGTATACTTATTTATATACAACAACTGTCACATACACTGTCTTTTATTTTTCTACTTTGTTGGACATGTACCATTGAGAAATATATTAGCTCATCACAAACACCCATAAAGATATTTACTCACCCATACAACTATTTTAACACGTAGCCTTAACGTCATATACCTACTGAATCAACTATTCACATATCTTTGGGCAGTCACAGATCCCCCACCGAACCACACACACATTCACTCTCCAATACAAATAGTCAGTTAACTAATCAATAACTAATATAGACTTTCACGTAGCTAGTAACCAACTGGTGCAGCAGTTTACACAACAACTGACAAAGTAATACAGATATTCACACAATCTGAAAGAAACACATTAGTGTTAGATTCCTTACCTTAGGATATCCCCAGGCGTCAGACTGGATCCGGAAAGTTTTCGTCAGCAGTACCCCGGCGCGTCCCTAGGCATCGTCTGCGGCTCCCCGTCCGTCGTCGGCATCGTGATCGCCGGGATGATGTCGTCGTAGTACTTAGACGCCGCCCTCACGCGCTGACGTCAGTGCTTTTTTCCGCGCCAGAAAGCTCAGATCTGGGAAGAGCAGTACTCCTGTAAATTTTTAACTACCTTTTTGGATCACTTTTGATCTCTTGAGTCGACCTTCGACTTGCGATACCGGTGGGGATGCCTGGGTTTAAGCCTTGCGAGGACTGTCACCGCTTGATGTCGGTGACCGACCCCCACCGCCGGTTCCTTTATTGTCTCGGGGCCGACCACAATGAAAAGTCGTGCCCCGACTGCCGGGCCTTGACCTCGAAGGCTAGACGGGAGCGGTCCCGTAAGCGACTCGAGCTCCGGCAATCGGCTCCGCGCCGCTCGAGGTCCCGGTTGAGGAGGAAGTCGAGAAACCGGTCGCGGAGCCGCAGTCATCACCGCTATACGAGTCAACACCACTCGTCAGGCTCCAAGTCCTCAGGTAAGTCAAGCCACTCAAAAAAGAAGTCGAAGAGGCGTCGCTCTTCTGACTCCCCCTGACGCTCGCGTGAGGCGGCCGGGGGTTCGGGCGACACAGCGCATGCGGCTCTGCAGGAGCCGCAAGTGCCGCGTCCATGTCCACACCCGCCGGTACCAGGGCTGAACGCCACGCCGGAGGAGATACGTGACTTCCTCGTGGCCATGAGGGCTCACTTTCCTCTGTCGGACCCTGTCGAGGCGCCTTCGGGCCCCGCGGGTCCGTCTGGGAGTCCTAGCGGGCCGGCGGCTTTGGCCCCGGCGCCGTTGGGTGCTTTATCCCCGGCGCCGTCGTTGACTTCGGTCCCAACGCCGCTGGACCCTGCAGGATCCGGGCCCGGATCGGGGTCGTTGCCAGTCGCCCTCACGACTCCTACGCTGGCGACGACTCCGAGGATGTCGCCCACAATGCCGTCCCTGGACGACATCGTCCCCAGTCCCAGGCCCAGTCCGGCGCCGGACCTGCGCCTCGCAGCGCTGTCTCTTGCGCCGACAGGTGAGCAATTCACCTACGACCCGGCTCCATCATTTTTTCCTGACTGTCAGGAGATGGATGACGAGGGGGACTGGGAGGGGTCTGAGGACCCTATGGCACTGCAATGCCAGTTGAGCCAGGACTGGGCAGACGAGCTAGGGGAGGCCAGTGGTCTGGACACTTCACCCAACACTGGATTCGGCTCCCCTTCCTCTGTAGCTATGGAGGAGGGGGCTGCTTACAGCGTGGTGTTGAACAGGGCGGCCAAGGCTTTGTCTAATGAGCTCCATTTCGTAGCTGTGAGGACTAACCTCCTCACTGAGGTGCTCAAACCGCAGGCAAGCTCCTCCGAGCCTTTACTGCTGTTTAACGAAGCCCTCACTGACGTTCTGCTGGGCACCTGGTACAAGCTCTCCACAGGCCTCCCTGTGGATCGGAACGTGGCCCGACGCCACCGCCTGGCTCCGGGCGACCCTAGCTTCCTGCCCGTTCACCCCACCCCAGAGAGCCTGTTGATCCAGGCCTCTATCTCTCGGACAGCATTCCCGACCGCATTTCCGGATGGGGAATCCAAAAGGTACAATCCTGTCAACACCGCCTGCCTTTTGGACCGTTACACCCACTCTCTGTGGGATACGGTTGCGGAGGTGCTGCCACAGTGCCCGGAGGAGGCCCGGGCAAGGCTCGCCCAAGCCCTTGCGGAAGGGTGGGATTCAGCACGCTATTCCATACGGTGTGGACTCAACACAACGGACTCGCTGGGTAGGGCGATTGCAACGACGGTGGCCAAGGCCAGCAAACTTCCGCTTTTCGCTCCTTTTGTGGCCAAGGAAGGGGTGCCCCCACACGTCCAGCCAGCCACAGACCCAGGCTCAACACGATCGTGGACGTGGTTACCGCTGTGACGGTACCGGGGAACACTGGCAGGGTCAGTCCACAACCGCCCCTGCAGCATCTGCCTCTAAGCCTTCCTAGTCCGGCATTTCAGGGACATTCCTCGCCAGTGGGGGGCAGCTTCCGCCATCACCTCCCCCACTGGCGTACCATCACGTCGGGCAGGTGGGTGCTGCAAATTGTTCGAAGGGGCTACTCTCTCCCCTTCGAGGCGACCCTTCCAGCTATGCCACCGAAGTACCACCGCATGTCGGGGGATCACGTGGAACTTCTGCAGGAGGAAGTTACGGCCCTCTTGGCCAAGGGGGCCATCGAGCGCGTTCCTTGGCCGGAAGTCTGACGTGTTTGCTATTCCCACTACTTTCTGGTACCCAAGAAGGGCAAAGGAGGCCTATGCCCTATCTTGGACCTACGGAGCGTCAACGACTTCCTCCAGAAGGAGAAGTTCAAGATGCTGACTTTGGCTCAGGTCCTAGCTGCCCTGGACCCAGAAGTATGGTTGCGTTGGGCTTGCAGGACGCGTATTTCCACATCCCCGTCCTGCCGGTCTGCCGGCGTTACCTGCGGTTCATGGTAGGCCACGAGCACTTTCAGTTTAGCATGCCCCCCTTCGGCCTTACCAGCGCCCCACGGGTGTTCACGAAAGTGATGGCGGTGGTCGCAGCTCATTTGTGCAGATTAGGGGTTGAAGGCCGGCTTGCCCCAGACAGTCGTCTCCCACCTCCAGACTACGGCCGACCTCCTGCACTCGCTGGGGTTCTCCATCGACGTGCCGAAGTCACACCTGTGCCCCTCTCAGAAGCTCCGTTTCATCAGAGCAGTTCTGGACTCAGCTCAGTTTCGGGTTTATCCCCCCGAACAGCGGGTTCGGGATATTCAGGCTCTGATTCCGATCTTTCAGCCTTTATCCCGGGTCTCGGTCAGGTTGACGCTGCGGCTCCTGGGGCTGATGGCCTCCTGCATCCTTCTGGTGCATCACGCCAGGTGGCGGATGCGGGCACTGCAGTGGGACCTGAAGTTTCAGTGGGCACAGCATCAGGGCAACCTGTTGGACCACATCCTGATCTCGGAGGGCACTGCGAGCCAGTTGCAGTGGTGGCTCACGGACCGCGATTGGGTCAGCGGAAGATCTCTCTCCCTTCCCCAACCGGAGCACGTAGTAGTGACAGATACGTCCCTCCTTGAATGGGGGGGCCACATGGGAGAGAGGGAGAACAGAGGCCTCTGGTCTATGGCGGAGTCCCGGCTCCATATCAACCTTCTGGAGCTGCGGGCGATCCATCTTGCACTAAAGGCATTCCTTCCCTCTGTCCGGGGAAGTGTAGTGCAGGTGTTCACAGACAACACCACCGCCATGTGGTATTGCAATAAACAGGGCGGAGTGGGGTCGTGGACCCTCTGTCAGGAGGCTCTTCGCCTTTGGACATGGCTGGAACACCAGGGCGTCCCCCTGGTGGTTCAACACCTGGCAGGTTCCCTGAACGCCAGGGCGGACAAATTCAGTCAGTCATTCAAAGTAGCTTTATTCGAGGTAATGGAAGAGTTAGAAAACCAATTTCATAAAATACAATAAATAAAATCATTTGGTATAAAGTTAAAAAGTAGTAAAATCAATTGACAAATAGTCGATACATGGTCAAGGACATCACTTACGTGCGTTATTCAGAAACAATCAATTGGCCTCGAATTAAATTCTGCCTTAGCACCTATACCCATCCCAAGTATTTGGCTACTGCTATTGAAATAAATGGCATGGTGCTGGTTGATATCAGCCTTTCAACTACAGAACTTCTATTAGTACCCAGTAACTTGCACATTGGTGTAAGCCAAACGCACCTCGGGGTTACATAGGCTGGGCAGACAAAAAGAAGATGCGCAAGAGTTTCCGTATGGTTCCCACAGGCCGGGCAGATGTTAATACTTGCATCAGACCATATAGAGGTCAGTGCCTTCAGGGGCAGAGAACCAGCTCTGAGCTGAAAATAGAGCTTAGTAATAGTGTCCCAATAAGATGTAAATGTGGGCGCAAGATTTGCCCCTACAAAAACCCCCGCCATGGAGGATGAATCAATATCGCTCCAGGCCTGGTAGGCAATTTGTTCCCAATATTTTTCCTTCAAGATTTTCTTAGACGGGAAAAAGACTTCCGCAGGACTATCCCAGAGCATTTGCATGCCCAGAGCTACCAGGCTATTTCTTAGCTGACCAAGCCACTGAATCTTATGGAAAGAGTCTGATTTTATTACATCTATAAACCCTGCGGCATATACGGAAAGCTCAGGTGTCGACCACAGCCTGCACCAATATAAAATAGGGCGTAGCCTGGCGACATCAACAATAGCCTTCCTGCCCATGTCATATCTTAGTGGCAATAGGGGTGTGCTCTGGGGGAGACTAATAATGTTACGAAAAAACTTGTTTTCAGAGAGCGCCAGTGGTGCCAACTTCTCAAAGCCCCATAATTCTGCGCCATAAAGCACGGAGCTAACAGCTTTGGATTCGTAGACTTGCAAAACCGGCTGAATTGGTTTAGTCAACGACTTTTTATGCTCCAAGCTGAGAGCTCCTGCAATTTGGCGATGTTTGAGAGCAGCTATGTCTATATGGTGTTCCCATTTAACCCTTTCGATGCTCATGACGAGCTCAGCTCGTCATGAGGCACAGTTGAGCTGTGCTGATGACGAGCTGAGCTCGTCATGAAACTATAGTATTTAAGCAATTTCAGCACAGGAGGGGAAAAGTCACAGCAGCCAAGGTGTTAAGATCCTTACCCAAATGAACACCCAAGTAAGTAAAAGCCTTGACCTGTTCGAGCGGTTTCCCGTTCATAAAAACTTTCCCCTTAAAAGTAGGATGCGGATTAAAAGTCATCATTTTAGTTTTGGCCTTGTTAACTTCTAGGCCCCGCGCGAAGCAAAACTCTTCGAAAATGACTAATGCGCGCTTGAGACCACTTGGAGTTTTGGAAATAATTATCGTGTCATCCGCAAACATTAAAATCTGAACCTTTACACCAGCTAACGAAGGGGCATCTGTGTTTACTGGTGACAACCAATCAACTATACCATTAATGTACAAAGAGAACAGAGTTGGGGCCATGGCGCAGCCTTGCCTCACACCACCCTCAACCGGGAATTGGGCGGTGACCCTGCCATAGCCTCCCCATTGGATTTTAGCATAATTGGCCTCGGGCAGCCGCATCACCATAGTTAAAATCTCAGCAGAGAGACCTAATTGCTTTAATGTCACCCATAGCTGTGAGCGGGGAACAAGGATGAAGGCTGCACGCAGGTCGACAAAGACCGCATAAAGACTGCCTTTGCCCAAGGTGAGGTTCCGTGACGATCGTAAGTGGTGTTTTTGACTCGCACGAATATGGTCGAGTCTGGTATCTACGAACCGCAAATGACGAGTTTAGTGGGTGTACGCAGTTTCGCTGTACTAACTTAAACCGTTCGTCTGTTTCGTGGGTTTCTATATCTGCACCCACGGGTTCCATCTTAGATACGGCATCCATTTTGTTTCTTGCCCTCAAGTAGCCAGCGAACGGACGTTGTCCGCTTCGCGACCCTGGGATTCCCAAGACTCTTGCGGAAGACACGTTTCCTTTGAAAGTGTCTTTATGACGAGGGGGATGATACTGTAAGGCAGATGGCTCCGCTTGAGGCACATCTTGCCGTGCCGGTCTATTGTCTTAGCCGTGCATCTCATTAGGCACGTCCCTTTGATGCCCGCAACTCGTGTTTCCCGATACCACCCCTTTTACACCCTTTTCGATCTCCCCACTGTTTCTGTCTTCCTCTACACCTGTTCCTGTTCCTTCTTCGATCTGTTTACTACTGATTGGAATGTACTAATGGTGGGAAGATGGGTTTTTACAGTTGGGAACCACCAAATGTTTTCATACTTATGTTCCGGGTCTTGGGTACATGAAAGTAACTCCTTGTGGTTTTACGATGGGAACCAAGTTGTAAATCTTTGTGTACCATGTTAACCTATGAGAGAAAACTGTATAAAAAGGAGCGACCCACAGTAGCAAATTGAATCAGACTCCGCGAACTTACATGCTGTGTACTTCACGTGACTTCTGTGTTCCCTGCAGTAAATAAACCTCGAATCTTTGACGCCGAAGGAAGTGTCCCGTGTCTCTGTCATTTGTACGCCGGAACAGGTTACCCACGAAGGTTTCAGGTGTTGTCCCCTGGCACCGCTGGGTCTTAAATAACCCAGTCCTTCAGTTGGCGCCCCATGTTGGGCGCCAACTGAAGGGTATAATGGCACCCATACCAAAAAGGTACCCATACCTTTACCAGCAGACTCGTGGGTGAGGAAGGGCATTGCGTCATCTGAAACCGAAAGATTGCAGACCTTCGTACCTTTTAGCGACGCTCAGCCTGTCGGAGAATCCTCAGTGCAGCAGAACGACATTGTTGAACATTTGTCACCACAAGACTCAAGATCTGAACAATTGATGATCAGCAGAACTCTGTTCCTTCATCGGATCCATTGTTTGATGAACAGACACGTCCTGGAAAGAGACGATACTTTTTGCCATCCAATACCAAAGACAAATAAAAGTTTGCTTTTGTTCCTTGACATCTACGTTACCCCATTGCCACGATCAGTCTAAACACTCGTACAACTATGATATTGTAAATATTGAGTTTTTTCCATATCTGTGTTTTTGCTTCCACAGCTGAGAGACTTTGTACATATTTGTGAATTAAGATACCTTGCATCCAGGTGTACCGTAGGGCTGCGCGTGTACTTCCTTCTGGTTAGTAGGTCTTGACACTAGGTCGAAGGCCGTCGGTTCCTGGGAACTCCTGGGGATTGACTACTGCTACACAGAACGAAGTGCGTCAAGAAACGTTGCGGACGGTCTTAGGGGATGACGTTTTCAAAGCTGATGGACTTGGAAGAAGCTCAGGCGCAAAGATTCAAACTCCAACAAATTACTCGTACCAAATGCTTTATGTTTCAGGTGTTCCTTTTGTTTCTAATTGTTTCCTCGTTATTGGTGGGTGGGGTGTATTTTATGATACAGTACTCCATACCTTCTGCCATACCTACTCCTACTTCTGAACCTAAATCTACCACCACTGTGTCCCCCCATTCCTTTCATATCTTACCCCAACACGAGCAGGCTAGACGTGCGGAATTCAGAAATAATTCCTTCATCCAACTCCTTCATCAGCATCAGTTGGTCGTAAACACTACCAACTGCTGGGTGTGTGGGTTAATGCCACATACCACGGATAAGGGAATTCCATATTTGATTCTTCCTTATAGTTCCCAGGGTTCAGCTCGAGCATTTCAAACAATGTTTCGAAGCGCACTAGATTCCCACCCCAATCGAAAGCCACGTCCTTCCCGCTAGGATCCTGGTCCGTATCACAAACCTCTGGCTAAAGCGATTGCTGATCTAGATAGGGATATCTATGAACCGTCGCTCATCCCGGACGAAGAGGTGCGAGCCTATAGGGATCTAAGTGAGGTTGAGTACAGTGCGCTCGTGAATGAAAGACAGCTTAGAAGCTCGCCTCCGATATGGATCGCACCCCACCTTGGTAATTTCTGTCTACTAGGTCGTGGCCGAACATCGAGAGCTCGTCTTGGAGAGAGTGCTTGCTCCGAGACTTATATCCTACCGACGCTCTCTTCCCCTGTGTTTCTTGCTGCCAAGGGTACATACTTCATCTGTCATGATCGTGCGTATACATGGTTGCCCTCTGACTTTGTGGGCTCATGTTACATTGCAAATCTGTTGCCTCCGACGTTTACTGTTGACGCAGATTATCACAAGACTAGAATCGTGAGGGGCGTGATTAGCGAAGAGGACACTGCCGGTCAAGAGGCAGGAGACTTTTTCAAGGGTTTCTTTCCGTTTTGGGGACCTATGGTCAATAGTAGGAACCTGAGACAGTTGACTCGAGTGGTGGAATCGACAGCTAATATCACTGCCAGTGCCCTTGGTAATATCACCACAGAACTTCAGGCGGATAGGCTTATGATGTTACAAAACCGTATGGTTTTAGACGTAGTCTTAGCAGATCGAGGTGGAGTATGTAAGGTGATCCATTCGAGCTGCTGTATTTTTATTCCAGATAATGCTCCGACTGTCTATCAAGCCATCTCAAAGTTGCATAAGATCTCTGAGTCCATACACGTGGACGAAGGGGATTGGACACTACTTGGGTGGTTTCGCGCCCTTTGCCTCTTACAATTGGGCCGCGTGAGCTGAAAGCTGCGTTGATTTTTTTTTTTTTTTTTTTTTTTTTGGAAAACCTTTATTTAACAGTATGCGCAAACAAATACGGGCCTACAACCCTCAGGCCGGCCTCGACAATAAAGGGCACATCAGCAAGCAAGTCTACGACTCGGCAGCATATCAGGATAGTCACGAAGAGATCAGGTTACATTATACGAAATTTTGCCGCCAGGCGCCAGGATGATGAGGTTTAATTTTATAAAGTTTTGAAATAAGTCCATAGCAACAGGTCTGGAAGGATCCGAGTCAGAGCAACGCAATTATGACTACAGTGGGCATAGATCTCAAGAAGGGTCAGCAAGCTTTATCAATAAGGTAATTAATCGCACACAATAAAATCAGGATTGATAAAAAGAAACACATCTCATGACAATCTCCAAGCACTACCCAAAAGCACCCACTCCTCCCACAGACCCAAGAAGTAGGAAAGAAAGGGACAAGCTAGAAAGATAAAGAATAGGAAGGGAGAAGAGAGAAAGAGATGAAAAAGAAAGAAAAAGGAGGCCCATAGAAATGAAAAAACAACAAGGAATTATACCCCCCCACCCTACACGCATGCAGAGGCTACGGCCTACCCCCCACTAGCAGTGTGTCTGTCGCCCCAGAATAGACCCGAAATGTAGAAGAAGAAAAAGAGAAGAAAAAGAGATAGAGTGTCACGGTTGATCGGAGGAGGGCCAAGGATCTAATCAAAGCAAGCAAAATCGCTACCCGCGGTCACCCAACCCCAGGCCCCAACCTAGCACCCAGGTTACATGTACCTCCGACAGTCACAAGTCCCAGTCCCAGCATTATACGTTCCACTGTGCAACAAGAAAATCCCCCTCCTCAGCCTTGGCCCCTTCGAATCCACAGTCCAACTGAAGTCAAATACAATACAGCCAGCCCGGACAAAATGAACCACCATGAAGTCCGTTGCAGAAGTCGAGATACAGGAGACAAGTCCTGCTGGAGTGAAGCACAATAATAAGGGACCGAGGAATGCACCGCTGCCATGCCACGGCCAGAGCAGCAGGGAGCAGGACGATGCACAGACTCCAAAGTAGCAGCCGGCCGACGTGCAGAAAGTAAGTCCAGGAGGACGCTCAGAAACGTGGCACCAAAGGGCAAAGGAGAGAAGCAAACCTGCAACTGAGGCACAAGTTCCGGCCGCGTCAGGGGAGCGTAGTTGTCAGACTCCTCCAGAGCAGAATCAAGGAGTACCGCAGCGGGCATAGGGACACGTCCCCCCGGCACTGCAACATACCGCAACTCAGGAGATCCACCGACAGCCGGGTGAAGATGTGGCTTAACATGCCGCACTGGAGAACCACCATGGCCATCTGAAAAAGGCACGTCAAACCGGTCCCCAAGATCAGTAGCAAGGTCGCGGAAGGCTAACCGTAGGTCCTCCAGCGCAGTTAGGATATCACGGAGCCCCAGCGGTGGATCAAGGATGGAGGGTGCTGTACCGTCCGCCATCTTAGGCAGGCAACCATCGGGCGCCCCGGGAAGCAGGTCCCCTTCATCAGCCATCGGTGTCGGGAGCGTGATGTCACTCTGGGGGGCTCTGGTGGTACAGGAAACGTGGGGGCAGCCGGTCGTGGGGAGGCTCTAGGAACAGAAGAAGCTGTGAGGCAGGGAAACCCACCGGCAGGATCAGGGCGTCTGATGCGGAAGATGGCGGCCGCTGCTGAAGGCTGCAACAAAGAAGCAATCCCGGCCCTTCAGCTGAGCCGGGATACAGTAACCGGGAGCCTGATAGTATGTTGCGAGCGAGTCGCGTTGGGCAGCCGAGCAAGGGAAGGGCTGCTGTAAGAATTGCAGCTCCGCGCTCCAGGTCCGGTGCCCCGGCTCCTCCCACACCGCAGCGGCCGCTGCTGTCGTTGTCGTCGCCGGCCGTCCCCACCAAGCAATAGCCCGGCTGCTCCCTCCTGAAGGGCCGAAATAGAAACCGGGGCTCAACTCCGCCGGGAAAGCTCCGATCGCGACCGGAGCTGCAGCAACATGGTCAGGAGCCGAGCGCAGGCAAGCGTCGGGCGCTGAGGCACAGGATTCTTGCCAGGATATCAGAGAAGGGCGCAAGGGTCGGCGGAGCCGAAGGGCTAGGCGGCCATCTCGGCTGCCGGCTAGGCTTCTCCCCCAGCTGCGTTGATTTTGACCACTGGGTGTGGTGAAAATCTTTTGGGACTGGATTTGCTAAAACGTCTGTATGCGACTTTGTATTGTTCTCCTGCGGGAGTAAAGCTTACATTGGGAGAGAAAGTCGCCTCTCCAATGTATTTGTCTCTCGATAAGCTTCCACCGGAATTGAGTTCTCTTCCTGCATCTTTGTGGGCAACAGGTCCCAATGACGTGGGCCTGCTTGACATCTCCCCTTATGTTGTTCATGTAAAATCTAATGTGCGACTGCCACGTATTCCCCAGTATCGTATCTCCCTTGATGGTGAGCGAGCACTGTTAGCGATCATCTATGATTTGATCGAAAAAGATGTTATCGAGGAGACACGGGGAAACGTGTGCAATAGCCCTGTGCTACCCATTTTGAAGCGTACTGACCCTTCAAAACCGCCTGTTTATCGTTTTGTCATCGATTTACGGGAGGTCAATAAAATTGTGATTCCTCAGTTCCCTGTTGTGCCTGACATCACGGCGCTACTAACTCTGATTCCAGCCTCTGCATCTTGGTTTTCGGTGATCGATCTGAAGAATGCGTTCTTTAGCATCCCGATTGCCGAGGAAAGCAGGGACCTTTTCGGTTTCTGTCTCGGAGGTTGCAGCTTCAGGTTCAAACGTGCTCCTCAGGGCTACTGTGAAAGTCCATCGATATACAGCCAGGCCTTGAAGGGCCAACTGGATGCGTTTGTGTTGCCGGCTGGTGCAGCCTTAATTCAATACGTCGACGACTTATTGGTGGCTGCAGATACTCAGGACATTTGCAAAATGGCTACAGTGTCGTTGTTGCAACATCTCTGTGACTTACATCACAAGGTTTCTCCTTCTAAACTTCAATATTGTTGTCAAGAAGTAACCTATCTAGGTCACTTATTGTCAAAGGAGGGAAGACGGTTGACCCCAGAGAGAATTGCAGCGATTGCCCGAATGACTGTGCCAACAACTCAGAGAGATGTGCGTGCCTTTCTAGGTATCACGTCCTACTGCAGACAGTGGATTCCAAATTTTTCATTGTTAGCGAAACCATTGGTGGCTCTTACGTGCAAGGATGTTCCAACTCCTTTACCATGGACGGAAGAATGTCAGAAAAGTTTTTCTGAACTGCGTGACGCATTGTGTTCGGCTCCTGTGTTAGGTACCCCTGACTACAGTAAGCCGTTTACACTGTACGTTCACGAGAGAGAAGGTTGTGCGTTGAGTGTCCTGACGCAACCTTTTGGTGATAAGCAGCGTCCATGTGCATATTTTTCCTCGACCTTGGACCCAGTAGCTAGAGCGTTGCCGAGTTGTCTGAGGGCAACAGCGGTAGCTGCGGTGTCCATCCGCCAATCAGCAGGATTGGTCATGGATAATATGCTAACGGTAATGGTTCCGCACGCAGTCGACACTCT
Source organism: Lissotriton vulgaris (assembly GCF_964263255.1). Classification (NCBI taxonomy): domain Eukaryota; kingdom Metazoa; phylum Chordata; class Amphibia; order Caudata; family Salamandridae; genus Lissotriton; species Lissotriton vulgaris. The sequence continues at coordinate 1,611,737,421 of NC_141693.1, forward strand.
TTTGAATCGTACGAAAACTCAGCACTTGACCAGTGCGAGGTTGTCTGGGTACGAGTTGACGCTGTTGGCAAGTCACATTCAGATAAAACGTTGTAATGTCCTGAACCCGGCGACTTTATTGCCAATTAATATGGAATCAGATGAAGTAGCAGCTCACGACTGCTACTTACGAACAGAAGAGGAAACAAAAGGTCGTGTGGACCTTAAAAACACTCCTTTGGAGGATCCCGATGGGACCCTGTATGTGGATGGTTCATGTTTTAAATTGCCGAATGGTGATGTGACGACCGCATATGCTGTGGTAACTTTGAATACTGTTGTGGAAGCTGCGAGATTGAATCAGAACTCTGCCCAAGCTGCAGAACTGATCGCTCTGACTAGAGCATGTGTGTTGTCAAAAGGGAAACGTGTGAATGTGTTTACCGACAGCCAATATGCTTTTGGCGTCGCTCATAGCTTTGGACGTTTGTGGAGAGAGAGAGGTTTTATGACGTCGCATGGCACTAAGATTCAACATGGACAGCTTGTGAATGATCTTTTGGATGCACTTACATTGCCTAAGCAGGTGGCGATTGTTGGGCCCCCCCCAAAATACTCAATGCCAGTCTGAATGTGCTAGAGCCGCTGTTCAGACATGTTATCCAGCTGTCTCTCTCTTCGGCCACCCTGCCGGGTGACTGGAAGAAAGCCATAGTTTTACCGATAAAAAAAAAACCTAATGTAAGTCAGGATATAATGGAAAATCTCCGCCCAATATCTCTTTTACCTTACTTAGCTAAAGTGACGGAAAAATTGGTGAACACGCAGCTCATGGAATATTTAGAGTCTAACAATATGTTTCATGGCTCTCAGTCTGGCTTTCGTAAGAACTACTCCACTGAGACTGCCCTACTGAGAGCAACCGAAACTTTACGGATGGGCGCTGATGAGGGGAACACTATGGCACTCATCATGCTAGACCTCAGCGCTGCTTTCGACACCGTGGCACACTCCACCTTGCTACGGTGTCTGAGCAGAGCTGGGGTTACAAAGGCAGCTTGGGGATGGCTCAAGGACTTTCTCTCTGACCGTAGTTTCCAGGTTCAGAGAGGTATGTTCCTCTCCGACAGTGTGGCCTTAGAACAGGGGGTGCCTCAGGGCTCTGCCCTGAGTCCCACCCTGTTCAACCTGTATATGGCTCCATTGGCAGCGGTTGTTCAGTCATACGGCATAGATCTTGTATCTTATGCCGATGACACGCAGCTGCTCATCTCCCTGTCACAGTCCCCGAAGCTAGCAGCAGCCAATTTTAAATCTTGCATGCAGGAGCTTGCTGGCTGGATGAATCAACACTGCCTTAAGCTCAATGGGGCTAAAACGGAGGTGCTAGTGATAGGGGGAGATGGGGCGAGCTGGACTCAGGAATGGTGGCCGCCATGCCTTGGCTCTCTGCCCATTCCATGCAGTGAGGCCAAGAACCTGGGGGTCTGGGTAGATCCTAAACTCTCGTTTGAGAGTCATGTGGACAAAGTGGTGGGGAAATGCTTTGGGGTTATGAAGACCCTAAACCGCACTCTGGACCTATTGCCACTGGAGGCCAGACGTATTATGATCCAAGCTCTGGTCACTTCTCGCATGGACTATGCGAATGTGCTGCTATTAGGGACCACGGAGAAGAATCTGAGGAGACTGCAAGTGCTGCAAAATACGGCGGCCCGGTTAGCCCTCAGACTCCCTAAAAGAACAGCATCCAAGCCCACTTTGGCTGCCCTTCACTGGCTGCCTGTGAAGAAAAGAATTCTTTTTAAAGCTCTCCTTTTTTGCTACAGGATAGCCTCTGCAGAAGCGCCAGGGTATTTGAAGGATCTTGCCATCCCCTATCTTCCCCAAAGAGCACTTCGCTCTGCAGGTATGGGTCTCCTGACAGTTCCTCGTGTTAGAAAGGCTAGGATGGGAGGCCGCTCCTTTCGGGTGCTGGCTACCACCCAGTGGAACTGCCTCCCACTTGGAATCAGACTAGCCAACAATGAAACCACGTTTCGGAAACTCTTGAAAACACATCTGTTTGCCCTAGAGTGATAGGTGCTTCTCCTCCTTTCTGACTCTTACTCCACAGCGCGGGGACACGCCGTGATGGCGTCACCAGGCGCTTTAGAAATCCCTTTATTATTATTATTATTATTATTATTAAATGTAGTGCACATCGTAAGGTGACGGACGATGTTGGTCGTAGGATTGCGTTTGCTGATGAGACCGCTAAGGAGACTGCCCGGAACCTTAGCACTAGAATGTATGTGACAAGTTCGGTTAGGTGGCCTACAGAGACTAGCATGTGCGAGGATACCATCGAGAGTGTGAAAACGATACAGAATGAGGCCACTGAGACTGAAAAGACGAAGTGGAAAGAGAGTAAGGGGAAAGTTGGATGCGAATGGTTGCTGGATTGATTTGTCTGAGCATAAGAGGTGGATGTTGCCGGATGCGTATGTGCTAGCTGTTGTGACGATGGCACATGGGTTAGCGCATATTAGCGCGAAAGGTATTTGTAAGTTGTTGTCCCCTGTGTGGAGGAATGATGGTATTACGAAGTGTGCTGAGAGATTGGTGAAGAATTGCATGATATGTATGATGCACAATCCTGGTAAGGGAACCCCTACACCTCCTGGCCATTTCGCTCCCCCTTCATGTCCCTTTGAAGTGATTCAGCTAGACTTCATCCATATGGAGCGATGCAATAACCTGAAATACGTTTTAGTTGTGGTCTGCGCATTCTCCCGATGGATCGAAGCCTACCCTCTTAAGGACAACACTGCCTTGTCCACTGCGAAAATCCTACTGAAGGAATACTTTCCTCGGTATGGAATGCCACGGATTGTATGGTCTGATAACGGAAGTGAGTTTGTAGGGAGTGTGATGAAGAGTGTGTGTAAGGGCCTTGGAATTACTCAGAAATTCCATAGCGCCAATCATCCCCAGTCTGCAGGTTTGGTTGAAGGGTATAATGGCACCCTTAAACTCAAACTAGCGAAGATTCAAGCTACGACTGGTCTTTCGTGGCCTGACGCTTTGCCTCTAGCTCTGTTGTCAACAAGGGCGACTGTACACTCCCGAGTAGGGCTTAGTCCCTATGAAATAGTGTTCGGCCATCCTGCGAATGTTTGGGGGGGTTCCTAGACCGAGTGTGTTTTCCGATCTTGAGTATCCAATGTTGATTGATTATCTTCATGATCTGACTGCTAAACTGAGGTTAATTCACCAACAGGTCTTTGAAGCACTGCCGACGCAGACGGAGGGTCCAGGCCACCAGCTCCAACCTGGAGACTGGGTGGTAACGCGCAACTTTGCACGCAAAAGAAACCTTGAGCCCCGTTTCACCGGACCCTTCCAGGTCCTCCTTGCCACGAGAACTGCTGTCCGTTTGGAAGGCCGTAAGAATTGGGTGCATGCCACCCATACCAAAAAGGTACCCATACCTTTACCAGCAGACTCGTGGGTGAGGAAGGGCATTGCGTCATCTGAAACCGAAAGATTGCAGACCTTCGTACCTTTTAGCGACGCTCAGCCTGTCGGAGAATCCTCAGTGCAGCAGAACGACATTGTTGAACATTTGTCACCACAAGACTCAAGATCTGAACAATTGACTGATCAGCAGAACTCTGTTCCTTCATCGGATCCATTGTTTGATGAACAGACACGGACACGTCCTGGAAAGAGCCGATACTTTTTGCGATCCAATACAAAATACAAATAAAAGTTTGCTTTTGTTCCTTGACATCTACGTTACCCCATTGCCACGATCAGTCTAAACACTCGTACAACTATGATATTGTAAATATTGAGTTTTTTCCATATCTGTGTTTTTGCTTCCACAGCTGAGAGACTTTGTACATATTTGTGAATTAAGATACCTTGCATCCAGGTGTACCGTAGGGCCGCGCGTGTACTTCCTTCTGGTTAGTAGGTCTTGACACTAGGTCGAAGGCCGTCGGTTCCTGGGAACTCCTGGGGATTGACTACTGCTACACAGAACGAAGTGCGTCAAGAAACGTTGCGGACGGTCTTAGGGGATGACGTTTTCAAAGCTGATGGACTTGGAAGAAGCTCAGGCGCAAAGATTCAAACTCCAACAAATTACTCGTACCAAATGCTTTATGTTTCAGGTGTTCCTTTTGTTTCTAATTGTTTCCTCGTTATTGGTGGGTGGGGTGTATTTTATGATACAGTACTCCCTACCTTCTGCCATACCTACTCCTACTTCTGAACCTAAATCTACCACCACTGTGTCCCCCCATTCCTTTCATATCTTACCCCAACACGAGCAGGCTAGACGTGCGGAATTCAGAAATAATTCCTTCATCCAACTCCTTCATCAGCATCAGTTGGTCGTAAACACTACCAACTGCTGGGTGTGTGGGTTAATGCCACATACCACGGATAAGGGAATTCCATATTTGGTTCTTCCTTATAGTTCCCAGGGTTCAGCTCGAGCATTTCAAACAATGTTTCGAAGCGCACTAGATTCCCACCCCAATCGTGAGCCACGTCCTTCCCGCTATGATCCTGGTCCGTATCACAAACCTCTGGCTAAAGCGATTGCTGATCTAGATAGGGATATCTATGAACCGTCGCTCATCCCGGACGAAGAGGTGCGAGCCAATAGGGATCTAAGTGAGGTTGAGTACAGTGCGCTCGTGAATGAAAGACAGCTTAGAAGCTTGCCTCCGATATGGATCGTACCCCACCTTGGTAATTTCTGTCTACTAGGTCGTGGCCGAACATCGAGAGCTCGTCTTGGAGAGAGTGCTTGCTCCGAGACTTATATCCTACCGACGCTCTCTTCCCCTGTGTTTCTGGCTGCCAAGGGTACATACTTCATCTGTCATGATCGTGCGTATACATGGTTGCCCTCTGACTTTGTGGGCTCATGTTACATTGCAAATCTGTTGCCTCCGACGTTTACTGTTGACGCAGATTATCACAAGACTAGAATCGTGAGGGGCGTGATTAGCGAAGAGGACACTGCCGGTCAAGAGGCAGGAGACTTTTTCAAGGGTTTCTTTCCGTTTTGGGGACCTATGGTCAATAGTAGGAACCTGAGACAGTTGACTCGAGTGGTGGAATCGACAGCTAATATCACTGCCAGTGCCCTTGGTAATATCACCACAGAACTTCAGGCGGATAGGCTTATGACGTTACAAAACCGTATGGTTTTAGACGTAGTCTTAGCAGATCGAGGTGGAGTATGTAAGGTGATCCATTCGAGCTGCTGTATTTTTATTCCAGATAATGCTCCGACTGTCTATCAAGCCATCTCAAAGTTGCATAAGATCTCTGAGTCCATACACGTGGACGAAGGGGATTGGACACTACTTGGGTGGTTTTGGGGCCTGATGTCGACTTGGGGTTGGAAGATTCTGACGATCATCGGGGTTGTTGCAGCGTTTCTGTTCACATGTTGCCTTTGTGTACAGTGTGGTCCTGCCTTATGTGGCCTCTGTGCTACGACGTGTATGAGACAGCCGCCTGTTACCAAAGGAACTCAGATGGATAGAGTCATGTTGCAGCAACATCTAGATGGTCTGATGAATATCGAGTATGATTCTAACTAGTGCTTGCCTACATGAGGGCAAAAGGAGCGTCTGAGGTTCCGTGACGATCGTAAGTGGTGTTTTTGACTCGCACGAATATGGTCGAGTCTGGTATCTACGAACCGCAAATGACGAGTTTAGTGGGTGTACGCAGTTTCGCTGTACTAACTTAAACCGTTCGTCTGTTTCGTGGGTTTCTATATCTGCACCCACGGGTTCCATCTTAGATACGGCATCCATTTTGTTTCTTGCCCTCAAGTAGCCAGCGAACGGACGTTGTCCGCTTCGCGACCCTGGGATTCCCAAGACTCTTGCGGAAGACACGTTTCCTTTGAAAGTGTCTTTATGACGAGGGGGATGATACTGTAAGGCAGATGGCTCCGCTTGAGGCACATCTTGCCGTGCCGGTCTATTGTCTTAGCCGTGCATCTCATTAGGCACGTCCCTTTGATGCCCGCAACTCGTGTTTCCCGATACCACCCCTTTTACACCCTTTTCGATCTCCCCACTGTTTCTGTCTTCCTCTACACCTGTTCCTGTTCCTTCTTCGATCTGTTTACTACCGATTGGAATGTACTAATGGTGGGAAGATGGGTTTTTACAGTTGGGAACCACCAAATGTTTTCATACTTATGTTCCGGGTCTTGGGTACATGAAAGTAACTCCTTGTGGTTTTACGATGGGAACCAAGTTGTAAACCTTTGTGTACCATGTTAACCTATGAGAGAAAACTGTATAAAAAGGAGCGACCCACAGTAGCAAATTGAATCAGACTCCGCGAACTTACATGCTGTGTACTTCACGTGACTTCTGTGTTCCCTGCAGTAAATAAACCTCGAATCTTTGACGCCGAAGGAAGTGTCCCGTGTCTCTGTCATTTGTACGCCGGAACAGGTTACCCACGAAGGTTTCAGGTGTTCTCCCCTGGCACCGCTGGGTCCTAAATAACCCAGTCCTTCAAAGGTCACATTCTTTCAATGGAGAATAGTAAAATGAAAGACTTGATCGATAGTACTGTTGTATTTACGAAAACCCGCTTGAAAGGGGGACAGTACATTATTCTCTTCGATCCAGTTCAAAATCTTATTCAGGGTCATCCTCCCAATTATTTTTTGAATTGTATCTATTCGACTGATAGGTCTGTAATTTCCAGGTTGTGTCTTATCGCCCTTTTTGTACACTGGAATTATCACCGCCCCTTTCCGGGAGGCCGGGACCGGGGCACCTTGTGCTGTAGCGTTTGCCAACAGCAGTATATATCTGACCCAGCGAGCCTTATCATACAGAAAGACATCGGCGGGGACTCCATCGGGCCCCAGAGCTCTACCTCCTGCCACAGTATTAAGAGCAATTAAAACATCATTACTATTTAAAGCATCATCTTTAAAAAAAACAAAGCTTAAATCTTCCATTTTATTTCCTGAAGGGTTACACGCATACTGTGGTCTAAAATAATTAATCCATCCTTCTTGAGAAACATAGTTTTCAGGCTGTTCAGACTTACTCCCTCTGCCCCACTTAATAATAATCGAAAAAAATCTGGAATTATTTTTGTCACTTGCTTCTTTAAGCTCCTGCCATCGACGGTCATCCCATAAACTCTTGGCCTTAAGGATAGCTCTTTTATACATCTGTCTGCCGCGGCGGACAGCATCCAGATTGCCAGCCCTAATGGCATTGCCCAAGTCGACTCTAGCTTTCCTACAATCATCATTATACCACCTTAGTGATTTTGGGGTTGCTAATTTGTTAGTTTTGACAGGCACTAAAAAATGGGCACTAACACACTGAAACAGGCTGTCATGGAGTGGAGTTACACAGTCAAATCAGTATTAACATTAACATGTTCTAGGGCCAGCAGAGCATTATCAACCTCCTCAGCTATTTTGTTCAAAACCTCTAGGTTGGAAGCTACGTTTGGCCAATTAAGATGCCTCATATAATTGGTGGAAACAATAGTTGGGGGACAAAGCTCAACCCAATCTGCTTGAGGTAGGTCCCGCTCCCACCAATCATGGGTGACGCACAGGGGATTGTGGTCGCTTTCCATGCAGTCTTTAACCATCATGTCAGCGATCGTGTGCCAGAACTTCAGGCTACAAAGGACATAATTAATTCTACTTATGCTACGCCCATTGTAACAGCCCCAATCTTATCCTTCGGAGTCCTGCCATTAAGTGCCCTAAGTCCCCTTTCATAACAGACAGTGTTCATCTGTATCACTATCTCTGTCCACTTCTTAAAAGGTTCAAGTTCTACTTTTGGTACCCCCCACTGACTATCTCCATCTTTGTCCGCAGGAAACAAATCAGTAGCTACCAGGGGCTTGAAGGTAGAGTTTAGGTCACCCGCAATTCCTATCTCTGGGAATCTTAACTATAACTACAGAGTGGAATCCACCACTGTGTAATATATATGTCTGTGTGTGAGATACATATATAAATGTCATGAAACAATGTATTTCAAGGATCGACAGCACAGCAGAGAAATCTCCCTAGCAGCGATGAGGTTAAGACCATGAGGGCTGCAAGATGTAGGAGTTACATAGGAGATATATATATATATATATATTCACTGAAAAAACCATAGGTTATAGACCATATATAGTTAGGAATTAGCATTTACAAAACCTTATTTTACTCACACAAAACCATTGTAATTCGCATATATAGTTAGTTGCACTAACTATATATCGCGCACCCGCAATCCACTGCTGATCATGTCACATATTACATCATTCATGACATGGTCAGTGACATCACTGATGACATCACTGATGACATCTCAAATGACATCACTGATGACATCTCAAATGACATCACTGATGACATCACTGATGACATCTCAAATGACATCACTGATGACATCACTGATGACACCTCAAATGACATCACTGATGACATCACTGATGACATCTCATTTGACATTACTGATCACATCATTCATGTGATAATACGATGAACCTCTTCAGACTCTAATATAACCTTAGATACACTCAGTGTAAAAGCTAAAAGTGAGTCCAACCGCCCTATGGAAAACTCAATGTTAAAAACACGTTTTGGGACCCCCCTTTTTTCTTGGCCCCCGCTTGACGAAACCCCCCCCCCCAAACTTTTTAGGGCACGCTCAGAAACAAAATGTGCCATTTTCCTGAAAATTTCAGCCAATTCCGTCCATCCACGCCAAAGTTATTCAACATAGAATTTTCAGAAATCCCTATTCAAAAAAATCCTAACTATATATACCTACTGGCGACCGCCAGTAGGTAATATATGTATCTCACACACAGACATATATATTACAGAGTGGTGGATTCCACTCTGTAGTTATAGTTAAGATTCCCAGAGATAGGAATTCCTCTAATGTTTGCTTGCTGATTATTTTGCTACTGTATGATGAATCTCCACAAACCTTTACAGACCAATTGCTTTTTCTACATTAGCTGATGATGCAAACTTTGTGGTGATAAGTTAAGGGGGCGCAAATAAATAAGGCTCCCAAAACGCTTTTTCCACCAATGCATTTTAAATAAGACGTTTTAGACAGGCAAGCGGCTGAACAGATTTCCATGAAATTTACCAGAGATACAGATTATGGTTTGGAAAGTTTCCTTTTCGGTATTTCATGAAAGTCCGTTCAGTAGTTTGTTAGTAATAAGGGACAAAAACATAGTGATATACTGCGTTACATAGAGATGACAAAGCAGTATATTATTGACTAAAGAAAGCCTTTACAAAAAAAAAGGCAGACATATTGTTTAGACTACAATTTGGCTGTGTTGTTGGTTGCTATTTGAGATATAGGTTAATAGTATGTTTTAAAGATGCAATTATACATTAGGCAGTTTAACATAGCTTGTGCAGGTAGGTAAGGTAGTATTGCTTTATATATATATATTTTTTTTAATTCGAAGTACTGCGTTACGCCCTCAAGAATACAGCAGTACTTAAAATGTTAAAAGAAAAATTAAGGGATGCAAGTGGAAGGTTGTTCTATAACACACTACACCACTCTACTGTATGCCACTGCACCCCATACCACTGCACTCTGTGCCACTCACTGTACTCTACACCGTGCCATTTAATTGGACTCTATGCCACTACACTGTACTCTGCACCACTGTTCTCTACTCCTCTCTTCTCAATTCGGCACCACTCTGGTCTATGCTACTGCACTCTATGCTGCTGCATTCTGCGCCACTCTACTATATGCCACTGAACTCTACGCCATCCAACTGTGCACCATTCTACTGCATGACACTGTTCTGTATGCCATTGAATTCTATGCCACTCTACTCTGCACCACTCTGCTCTACGTCATTGCTCTCTTCCACTCCTCCAAGTCACTCTAATCCACTTCACTCTAACCCACTGCACTTTACACCACTGTACTCTATGTCACTCTAATCCACTGTATTCTATGCCCCTCTACTGCACTCCACGCCACTATTAGGGTGACCAACCGTCTGTAAATTTCACGGACCGTCCGTAATTTCATTGCCCTGTCCGTTGTCCGTCATAATTTTTTTCACGGACGCCTTTTGTCCGTAATTCTGGCGTTTTCAGAAATCTGGGATGACCCCAGTGCAAAGCTTCAAGCGTTTTAGAGCACTCACTGCTGGGGCCATCTCGCATTTCTATGAGGTGATGAAGAGGCTTCAACTGCCCCTCACGTCTGTCAGTTAGCCCCATTGTCATTCTGTCTGTGGCGATTCTCGCATACAGAATGACAATGGGCCATAGGCTGCAGTTACAGCACGTTGTGTGTCTTTTCCTGCACTCTACTTTTTAAAACATCAGCTTACAACTATGGTGTAATCCAAAAGCTTTCAGCAACGCTTATTAGAAGAGTTCTTGCTAACATACTTGACAGTAAAATTCTGTCCGGTGCTCAGAAGGATGAATAAATAACAAACTAAGTTCAACTTAAGTGCAGCTGATCAAGAGCCATGCATTGGGGTTCCTGGTGCGCTCCATTTTGAAATAGACGAAAGAGCTAATGGCAAAGACTTCTGTGTTCTTTGCCAGTCTGCAATTATTTTGCCACCATAAAAAAATTCAGTTTAACTCTTTTGATTAATGTATCTCCTTGAGAGATATCTGAGCTTTGACTGGTCCCAGTATTAAAGCAGAGCAGAGGGATAATGTGCCTCTTGAAAGCACAAAGTGTAACATGCAGTTCAACATTTATTTTATGTAGATAGTTCAGTGGGTTCATTTGGATAATAATAAATATGTATCCGTAAGAACAACCCCCAACCACTATGTTATGTTTTAAACCCTGAGTTTGTATGTCTCCAGACCAAATATTCTTAACATGTGATTGGGGCAACTGGAATTATGCACTTCTGCGGCCGCTGTTCTTTTTCTTATAATTATTGATTTGCCGTATTTACCATATAGCCCATTATCTGTTGCATAATTTGCTAATTTTAACAAAAAATTGTTTCTAGCTCAAATGGATCAAAAGTTACTAAAAGAGTGGAAAATTGTATTCACGGATAGTGGTAGACCCTTCAATGGTCATCTTTCCGTTGCCTATTTATTTATTAAGTTGTTGAGCTGGTACTGATGAGGGGAAATCTTTGCTCCGACAGTATTACCAATTTTCCATGTTTTCAAATGAAAAAATAATAAAGTAATACTACAAAATATGTGCCGCATTATGCTGCATAATTTGCCTTTACTTGCTGTATAATTTAGTCAACCCTGCCGCATAATTTCAGTGGCCCTGCAAATAATGCCTACCAGTATGAATGACATGTAACTCCTACATCTTGCAGCCCTCATGGTTTCATTTTATTTCAATATTTCTAGTTAATGGAGAACAAAGAGCGCAATTGGAAATGTCTGACATAACATGACTGGAGTGCACTAATCCCAAAATCATCTAGTGCCATACTAACCTGCCAGGCAAGTGCCTCGTACTGCAGCCTTGGATGGATTTCTCCCTCATTACCTGCGGCGGCCACACCAGTGGTCCTGCCGCCCTATTTTGAGTTACGTGGTCAGACTGCCGCAGGCCCTCTGCAACCGCCGGGGAACCCCCGGTACCTAGTAGTGTTGCAGCGGTGTGAGGCAGTAATATGCTGGTGGTGCAGCATTGACTGAGTGCGTTGACGGCTGTCGGGAATCGGACCACAGTTCACTTCAAGAAACTTTACGGGTTGGCTGACCGTCCTCGGCTGCTTTCCTTTGCAAAGTAATCTACCTTATATTGGAGACTTGATCTCTGCTATCCTCTATACAATTCCGGGTTGGCTGACCAAACAAGGCGGCTTTTGTCGTGAAGTATTTTACCACGCGCTGGAGATTTGATTTCTTCTATCCCCAGTAATCCTTTGCCGCCTCCGTTCTCTTTCTAAACTGCTGATCCCACTGTGACAGCAGTTCCATGTAATTTACACCGTGGTAATCTACATCACAGCTTTTGCCCCCTCACCCCACCCGCTTCCCCCCGTCCTTAGGAAGACCCACTGTAAGGCCTCCATTGATCCTTCTTCACATTGGAGTTGAAACATCAACAACTATTATTCCGCCAGCACATGCCTCCGTTATAATACGCTCACGAGGGCCACCTAAAACATGGCAATATGAATATTGTTTAACATTGATGTGTTTGTCTTCTGGCTCCACATGGAAGCAATTTATCTGCATTTGTATTCGGACCAATAATTGATTGACCATCACTTTTGATCTTGCAAAAATCCTCCATCCTTGCATGCCATCACACCAACTCGCACTCCCTACCTCTCCCTCAACCCTTGGGGCACGAACTTGTGTACCTTTAATTAAGCAATATATTGTTCATGCCAGGTCCATTGTGATTAAATAACAGTGTACCTGCATTACTACTTGACTTGGCTTATGTTTATGTTTTTTCAATCTTTACTTTATTTTTCTCTTATAAGTAAAAGTGTACTGGGACCCCTTCTCAATGTACCTTGGTGGTGCTGCTGCGGCACCACCAAGCATATTACGAGTTTCTTCACTGCCAGCCTTTTCATGGCGGTTATTTGGCCATGAAAAGGCTGGCGATGAGGGAACTAAGGGGGCTAAGACCTGCAGAGTTGCGCATACCAAAAAAAACCAAGAAGGGCACGATTGTCTCAACCTAATATAAGACTTGTACTTATTTTGGTTGTCTATTTACTTACTTATATACTATTGCGCAACCTCCTCTGATGTTTCTGTAAAATGTAACTTTTGTCCTGAATTTTGACCTTTTGTCCTGAATTTTTGTCCTGAATTTTGACCATTTGTCCTGAATTTTTACACTCACCGTCCTGAATTTGCACCCATGCCAGTTGGTCACCCTAGCCACTATACTCCAGTCTAATGTACACCACTGCACTTTGCTCCACTGTACTCTACCCCATTACACTCTACTCTGTGCCACTCTGCTATTCCCTACTTTACTGTGTGCCACTCTATTGTACGCCTCTTTTTTGCCACTCTGCTCTATACCACTTCACCCCACATCACTCTACCCCACTTCACTGTACCCCACTTTCCTCTATGCCACTCTACTCTGATATTCAACTCTGCGCCACTCTACGCCACTCTGCTGCATGCCACTTCAAGCCACTTTAGTCTTCTCCATTGTAAGCCACTGTACATTTCACAGGTTCATTCTACCCTGAACCACTTAACTGTACACCCCTCTGTTCCATGCTACTCTACTCTGCACCACTCTACTCACCGCCACTGCTCAGTACACCACTGTGCTCTATTCAGCTCTACTCTACCCCACTCTACTCTACCCCACTTCACTCTACCCCAGTCTACTCTACCCCATTTCACTCTACCCCACTTCACTCTACCCCACTTCACTGTACCCCACTTCACTCTAACCCATTTCACTCTAGCACACTACGCTCTATGCCATGCTACTGTATGCCACTACCCTCTACCCCACCCCATCCTACTCTACTCCATTCTACGCCACTGCACTGTTAGCTACTATACTCTACTCTGCACCTACTCTACACAATTGCACTCTACATCACTGTACTCTACGGCACTCTATTGTGCACCATATTGCTCTACCCCACTTCCCTGTACTGACGTCTGTGTTCTGTAACCCACTCTGCTCTGTGCCGCTCCACTCTGTGCTGCTCCAATCTGTGCCGCTCTACTCTGTGTCTCTCTTCTCTGTGCCACTCGAGTCTACACAACTTCACTCTGCTCCACTCCAACTCACTTCACTTCGCTCTACTCTATATAAAAAGTTAGATATATACGGACCCATTATAATGAGGCAGATTTTGGTTTAAGCTTAAAAATAATTAATTCTGATATTATTACGTAGAAAAGCTCACGAGATACATTTCCTTGTCCTCAAAACCATAATCATTCAAAATCTTACTACAGAGAAACAAAATGCGAATGGAGCTGCTGTAGATATAGCAACGCTTTGCCACACTGGGCAAAACTTTGCCCCTTCAACACGGGTGAAATGGACTTGTTCCTTGAGGCAAGATAACAGCCACAAAACAGTAAAAGATGCAAAACTGCTAGTTCTGAAAAATCGTCACATGGACACACTGGTGAATAAAAAAAAGGTCATTTTCCCAGTCCATAAATGCTACATTCATATGAAAAGTGTTTTAAAGAAATCTAGTCAACGGAAATTGGATATTCACTTAACAAACATATAGTTGAGTTCCAGGATGTATCAACAAGTCATATAAACAAACAGTTAATGTATTTATTTCGAACTTCGCATGATCATTCTATCTGAATTCTGATGGCCACATAGCTTTCCTTCCTATTTTCTGTAGACCTTGCTGATCAGTACAATAATTTAACTTGCTATTTCTAATTATCAGGATTTTTATTCTTATCTATAAAGCTTTTGATGCCTTCAAATGGAATTTGGGACGAAAATTGGTATTTTTTGGTAGGATGGGACGCTTTTGGGTTCATATGTGGGCACACTAGACAAAACAGAAGACAATTACCTGAGGTTTCCAATTTGGGAGAGATGCAGAAATAGTAAAGCGGTGCCTTACTTGTTAGAAGAGCAAGCAAAATTAGCACATTTATAAAAAAAATGTTGTTGCATTTTTTCATGATGTGATGGGTATACATAAATGAGTTTGAAAAATACATATATTACATGAATTCGCTTTTTAGAAAATGTTTTTTAAATTGATGTACTGCATATTCTGTGTGATGGATTAAATTAGTCATCATGAAGATGTCTCCCCCATGTTTGATTATTCAAGTTTTATTATGATTGTTATTATATAAACATGCGCGTTTGTGTTGGAGGCTAGTAGGTGCCTTAAGTTTACAATTTTTTAACGTTAAGTAACAACGTTGTACAAAGTGCGATATTAAGTTATCTTTGGTTGTATATAATTAGGCACTGTGCACTTTATTTGGTATGCGAAATACAAAAACATACAAAACGTTGTCTGTGTCTATGATTTTGTAAATCATGTGAATATTATAAGGGAAAGAAAATATGGCTTTCCTATGTGTAAGCAAGGCCGTTGCTGCAGCCGAAACGCATTATGGCAGCCTGTCAATAACAGTTTTTTTTTCATGTACAAAACCTCTGGAAGTGGTGGCACCTGTTCTTTGAAGCGGGATGGGAGTGAATTTTACCCAGTGAGACGTACCAGTTTTTGTCGATACCCTCCGGTCATGTGCACGGATTTGGACAATATATATTTAGATATATATTTTCTCCGTGATCCACTCAGGCTGGACTTTTCTACATTTATGACTTCAGCGAGAATTCCTACGATGCAGAACTAGGATTACAAATTAGTCACATTTCCTTCTGCAGCAAGAATATTTGCCTTAGATTGAGATCAGACCCACCCATCACCCCTTATTCAAGAGAAGGCTGTAGTCTTCACATGGCACAAATACGCTTAAGAAGAACTGTGGTAACTGCCACTGAGTAATGCATTCTACATGGTTGGCTAGTCCGTTTTTAAGTAGAAAAGTGGTTTTGCCATAAAGCCTCTTCACATTCCAGTTTTTTTTATTCTATTTTTCCTTCTTATATATTCTTTCAGCCCATGGAAAATTATTCAAAAAAGTTATGAATAGGTAGAAGGCAGCACGTTACGAGAATCTGCAATTAAAGGGAGCTAACTTCTTCCTTGACATTTCTAGGATTTCTCATTACAGTATGGCTTGGTGTACATTTGCGCATCTGATTATTCTTTGCAGCTAATCCATAATAGCATGTACCATTGTAAAGCGTTCAGTTATACAATGGTTATATGTCCTTAACATGCATGATAGAGAGCTTCACTGATATGGGAATGTATATCACTAACTGAACTGTAGAAATTTATTGAAACTGTATATTCTTTGTTGCTTAACTTTAGCCCTATGGTGCTTCAAATCTGTAATGTCATGTGTGCCTTGTACCTGAGTTGTTGTGATCTTTTAAATCCATGGGATCACATTTTCTTTCTATGGTGTGACATGGTAATGTGTTTTTACATTCAATGTATTATTTTTTTTCTTTTCTCTGTAGAATGGGTTCCTTGCTCTCTATGGGGAAGGTGCGATTGAGGAAGCCCGCAGACAACGTGAGGGGAACTGGGCCTCTGTGAAAACAGTTTTAACTGGGGCAGTTGCGCTGGGGGCTCTTATGACCGTTGGAGCGCTTTTTGCAAGCAAATAAAATCCAAGATTCTTCATCTGTCAAAGAAGAGGCGGAAAATGCCAATAGAATGATGACTTTACCGGGATGGGAGGGGAAACAGATATACCAGTATCAAGGACCGCAAAGAGAGGAGGAGGCTGTTGAATATCAGTTTGTCATGTACTTTTAAGAACTGTGGCAGAGTGGGACCAAGCCCTCTCTTCCTTGTGAAGCGGATGGTTAGTATTGAGGTTCAAACTCATCAGTACATCAGCTTGTTGTGAATGTACATGAAACCTCTGTGAAGACTTTGGTTCAGCAAAGCAGACTGCCACACCTCCTAAGTGTTGATGCTGTGCTTATCAGGATATGGGGCAGCTTGGTTATGCTGGAACGACATTGTTCAAATCCTGTGTACTGCTGCAAGATCTAGATGTTTTTTTTCTTTCTACCTGCTATTTCAAGAGTGTGGTGATACCTTGACAATCCAATACCTGTTACTTTGATTCTGCCATCCTGTTACTTGGATTCTGCCTTCCTGTTACTTGGCAGTATCGGCACACGAAAAGACACTCTTCTACTGCCTCTGCTGGGACAGTTGAGAATGAGAGATCCAATTCATGCTCTCCAGCTTTGCGGCTTGGTAATCTAATCTATTAAATTCCCCACCTACTACTTGGGTACCTGAGATTTCCCTTGACTTTCCCTTGATTTTACTGCTTAGGATTTTGAGTGCTTCCACAAGATTCCGTTTTTAACCTATTTTTCTAAGGGTCAACCTCCAAAGGGTGCTCTCGAGTAGAAGTTGCTAGATGCATCTGGTATAGGTGCTACTCCATATCCACTCCCTCCTTAAATTCCAGAGCTAACACATACTGCGAGAATGAGTCTTAGGACGCTGAACGCTAAGAATATGCTTACTACTGTCTACAGAGAAGCACTTCCTCTGAAAGCTGATAAATTGTTTGTTAAGGAGATACACAGTTTTCAAATAGCTGCTGAGTACTGCTATCTCCATATAGTGGCGGCTGCGTTCTTAAGAACGTGTGGGCACATAGATGCTGGGAATCATTTGGACTCGGTAAGATTTGTGTTACCAGCTGCATGAAGCCATCCACAGGTTGCTGAGGGACTGCTTGCTAAGAGTTGAGGAGTTTCTTTTAACTGTCCACTGGAAACTGAGAAGCTGCCTCACTATAGATACTGAGCAGCTGCTTGGCAGATGAGTACTAAGGGGCTCCTGGTCACAGAGTGTCAAAGATTTGCTAGCTGCTGGGGGAAGAGAGTGAACTTAGTTCTAGGTGTTGAAAAACCAGGTATCTGTCACTAGATGGTGAGGAGCCATCTGAGGCTGTGTTCTGGGTGCCAAGGAATTACAACATATTGCATAAATGCCTGGAATTTGATGACAAAGGAACTCCTATTTGGTTATGCAGAGCTAACAGCTGCATGCATCAATGGAAGTAGTAGCGCTTCCTTGTGCTTGCTTGGCAGCATATTTCATTGCTGCTCACAGGTTCATATCCTTTACATTACAATGATAAGTTGAGCTATGCTTCAGTTTGGTGTACTTTTTCATTCAGGGCATATTCTGCTTGCTGCCGCTAGACTCCATTTTTGTGTGCTATTGTATGAAATGTAGAACTTACAATGGCTTTTTTGCTGGATTAAAGGGTAGGTCTGTATCTTGTCGTAGCTTCTTGGTTTCAAATTCATTAACACCTGTTGTGGGCTACTATAGGCTTGTATCAGTCTTACCCTAATGGCTGGGGGTTTCAATTGTATTATGTATTGATACATAAATGAGCATGGTACCAGTAGTTTTCCACTGCAGGCAATGCAACTATCAAGCTGCCAACTGCCCAGCAATATGCTACATTTATCCCTGCTGTTAGAAGCAGGTTGATTTCCTTGCCACCGCTGGCAGTGAATAGGCTGATTTTTTTTATTTCTATTTTTTATACCATACTCTGTAATAGTCTGTTACTTCAATTGGCAGTAGAATAGGTTCCTCACCAGCCTGCCTTTGCACTAGGTTGAATTCCTTTTTGCTTTTAGTTTCTTCCTACCCTGGGCTGTAGTCTAGCCCCCTCCATGCTCTCAGATGCAGGTTAGAATCCTCCCTGTCCCCTGAAGTAGGCTTAGATCTTCCACGCCCTCAAAAGTAGGCTAATACCCTTTACCAAAATTGCAGAGAGGCTGGGTTCCTACCCACCTTCTGCAATAGGTTATATTACTCTGAGGACTCAACAGTGTGTTGGGGTATCATTTTGCCCCTGGCAGTATATGAGCCTATCCTCACCCTTTACAGCAGACTTATTTAAGCTGATGGCTGTGACTGGCTTGAGGAAACTGTTGATGGGCACTGAGAAGCAAATAGCTGCAAATTTGAAGTAATTTCAGTATGACCCATATGATAATGGCTTGCTGAGTGTGATTGCGCTCCGAGATTAACATTTTACAGTTGTTTTTTCAGCATAGGGGCTCTTTGGAGTTGCAGTTCTGTGGTTACGTGTGTGTTTTTATGAAGAGAGAATGCTGTGGAGGAGGCATGTCTCTAAGATTGACCATTATTGGTGCGAGATATTGAACAGCATTTTTTCAGTCGCTAGGGTATGGGGAAAGATGATTGCTGAAAGTGTGTCTAATGTGGAGTGGATAGTGACAAGACATTATTTTGTTTCTTACAAGGACTATTCCCTGCTGACCACTTAGTGCAAATACACGGTTTGAGGTTCCACCATCAAAAAACAAGAGTAGCAGGTAGAATTACCAAATGAAATACATCTTTATGGATTCTCAAATATTTTTGGCGTTGCTGCTCTTGAGGTCTGCTTAGTTTAGAGGTAGAGTTCTTTGGGGTTTGCAGCTGGAGGTATTTGAGATTTGAAACTGAACATTTATGGAGGGTTGCAGCTGGAGGTATTATATTTAAAGGCTAACACTTTGAGGGGTTTGGATAGAGGTCCTTGGATGTTTACAACTGTAGGCCATTGGAGTTTAGTGTTTTTATTTGTTTTTCAAGTTTGTATCAGTTTTTTGTTAGAAGATGCATACACACATTACCTCCAATAGTATGCTACCTAGAATATATGTACTGCCCTTTTACCAACATGGGCTTTGAAAGTAAAACCTCAGTAGTACATCCGCGAATCTTATGAAGATCTTAATTCCGTCATCAAAACCATTTCTTAGGCCAGTTGTAAACACACTAATATTACCAGCACGAATTGCTCTCACGCACACACACACAACCACACACACACACATATATATACAACCATGTGTTTGTAAACAAATGCATTTAGGCGTATGTTATCGGTGTTTGTAATAATAGTATACACACCTAGGCTCTGTCAGTAAAATAAAACCTACACAAAAAAGTGTAGTTCTCTTTTACACTCACAGCCACACCCCTGGGGGTGGTCACACACCTGTAGTACCTGCTAAATTCATATATACCTTGCTCTGATAGCAATGCACCTTTAGTATGTGTTCTATTCTTCTGCACAACCGGGCTCTGATAATAATGCACTGATGGTATGTTCACTGATCTTGTACACACATTGGCTCTGATAGTAAACACCCAAATATTGTATATGCACACAATAGTTCTGATAGCAAAACACTGATGGGCACATGCATTGATATGTACAACTTGGTTTTGATAGTAACAAACATAGTATGAATATTACCTTTATGCAAAAAAGGTCTCTGATAGTATCACTCCTACAATACGGGCACTACTGTACACACTTGGTTTGTTGTATTATCACAATTGTAGAATGAGCACTAATCTACACGTCTGTCAGTAATACACCAATCTCATATCCACTAATCAAATATTCACATTTGCTTTAATAGTAATAAATCAATAATACCTACACTGTGTAGACCTATCCCAGATGGAGCATAATAATATTAACTTCCCTGCGCACCCACATCTCTGGTGTTCTTCTGTTCTTTTCTGTGGTCATTTCCACAACATGGGCTCCTAACACTAGAACCTGTCTTCGGCTACTTCTGTATCTCAGGAGTGACAAAGAGTGGTAAAAAACTAATGTCTTCAGTGGTCTGATGAGTTTTGGAAGCGTAAGGAGGTCTTAGTTGAACAATGCACTGAGCTCTGGAGACACAAGGAAGAGATTGATACTGACGTTTTGTTTCAGAAGCTTCTAGCCCTTTCCAGGAGTGCCAACTATTCCTGATGTGGAATCCTTCCCATGGTCACAAATATTTTACTTACCGGTATCTAAATATTTTTAAGTCTCGTATTTATTAAAGGCCTCCTCAAACCAGAATGTGGTGTGCAGCATTTGTGTTGCCTTTTTTGGAGGGAGACTGGAAGCACATTATTCAGACTTAAATAAAGTAATGTAACATGTGAAATAATCAGTAAACAAATGAAGGCACACATGCAATACGTGAAATTACTACTGCAAACACCTTTAAATTGTTCTTTTCTGCTTACATTGTTTGATGATTGAGAGGAGGCCAGTAAACGTAAGAACGTTCTCAAAAGTGTGATGAGCGAGTGTTCCTGACGCTAATTGGGCAAGAGCGAAAATTAAAAGAGGTAATATACATTTTTGTGCCATTGTATTTTTTAATTTATGTGCAATCCGGTAAGGTCGCCCCCCCCCCCCCAGCCACCCTAATCAAAGTAAGTTACACTGAAAGAGGTGATTAGAAATGTAGAAGCAATGCGACATGAGACTATTGGATGAAACAGATGCGGTTTCGCTGTGTAGCCTCAAAACAGAAAACAACACCATGGCATAATACTGTTTACATGCCGAATGCACTAATCCTTCTGAATTCCAAGTCACTGAATTTTTCCCAAAAACTGAAATACCTCCTAAAGCTAATTACAGACAGACGCATGTATTCTCTCGCTTTCTGTTCCTCTGTTCACTTCCTCAGCTAGGAGGGATGACTAGGGGAACAGACAGAATAAACATGACAGCACAACAGGTACCATGGCTGTACCTCCTTGACTTGAATACAATCAATGAAATATTGGCAGATCACCATGCTTAGACTGAACCCAATATTAACATTTGCACACAAATATCACCTTTGTTGAAGTTATTGTCCATTCTATATTTATGTGCCCATGCCTATTTAAATGTATTCTAGTGACCTGCGGATCGTCACTACTCGCATAATATAATCAGGTTATGCATGTAATATTAAAGCATGTGGATTGCTATATCCATCTTGGACCAGGAATGTGATTATTGCAAACCTATGTGCCACTACAGGGTTCAAAATTGTCTGTTAGCCCTAAACTGGTCCCAGGATGCTTGTTTACGGTCCAGGGAAGACTGGCAGTTTGGGCTGGACTGTTCCCATGAGGCACTGCGTCAAGACTGATTTGCATACAGCTGTGTCTGAACTGGGGTAGCGAAGTGAGCTAAAGAAAGATGATGGATTCAACCCAGATCTGTGACTGGGGATGAGTGTCTGAAAAGTTTCAGCGCTCTATCCATCATCTCTTTGTGTTTGCTTCCAGATTGTTTTGTCAGGCTCGATTAACTGCGCACAGATGGTAAAAGTATGTTCTCCCCCTAAAAACATAAATTCCATAGAGCAGAGTTTTGTATTCTAAAAAACACAAGTAACTAGATGGTGTGATTCTGAATTGAGTTTGGCATTACTGTGACAGATTAATCAGATCTACACATGCAGCCATTGAACAAAACACCCTCATAAGTTAGGACTCATCCTTGTAAATGCTTCCATTATATTCTCTCCCACATATTCTGGAACAGCATATTTATCTTTTACATGTGAAACCCCACCTGCACTTTCCATATTATAAGGCAAACATCATTTAAGACCTATAGGGTTTGTGAAATGTGGGATAGAGATTCGAAGTACCTTACCCTTCTTTAAGTCCTTCCTCTTCTCCCAATCCACATAAGGGTCATTAGAACTCTTTCTCAAAGTCCAAACACCTGTGTATCTAGAAGAGATAGAATTGATGCCCTCGTCCCTCAACACAATTGCCGACACTCAAATGTTTAATATTGCTTCTTCCGCTTTTTGTGGCAATCTGTTCTTCCTTAGATGAGGTATCTCTATTGTACAGCGCATTCGGTCTAATGATCTCTTGTGTTTAAGTAGTAACAATTGTATGCCATCTCAAAAATTGTCACCTCACTTGTCCCTATCTGGCTTCAGGAGACAGCTTGATGGACTCATTGTGAAATTTTTAAGCTTGAAGTTGCCTTCTTAATCCCTGACCTGAGATTACCATTAGGAGAACAGGACTTCCAAAACCAATGCCCTAGAGTTATGTAAACATGTCTTACAAAGAATTCATTGGCAATAGTATACACAATATTAAAAAGAAAAACACAACTGCATTTCTTTAGACTGGAAGAAAGTGAAAGGCTTCTTCAGAATGGGGAAGGTTGTACAAGTTGAGACAGTCAAGAGTCATGATATTTTTTAAAAGGAGCTAAACCATATGCATGTGAAAAAAATGCTGACATCAATTTTGTATGCAATATATAATTGTCAGAATCCTTAATCTATAGCACAGAAGATAACAATCAATCAAAAACAACAAAGAAATAGATATGATAGATAGAATACCACATAGGTCCTTAAAGCTGCATTTACTATTAAATTATTTACAAATGATACAGCAGCTAAAAGACTACTTCCTCCACAGTCCTTTCATAGAAAATCAAAGCAACCGATCAGTAGGAAGGTCAGCGGAGAAAGGCTTATCTGTAGCTACACAATTAAGCTCAGATTTGCTCAGATTTGTTTCCTGGATTAAGAGATTTTTTTTTTCAACTCTTTTTATTGGTTTTGACATTTTGACTATAGAGCAAGTTCCCACACAATTAAATCAAGTCAGAATAAAAAGACATAACATAGCTAGCGCAATTGTCTTCCCATCTGGATTATCCAGTTTGAGCTTCTGTAACACCATGACCAGTGGGGGCTGCCACCGAGTAGCACGGGTGGGGCCAGACTGTGGAGGGGATTGAAAAATAAATTAAAATAGACTTACCGCCACCTTGCGGCATCCTCTGAAGCAGGAAGTGCAGGCTCCCTCCCCTAAGCCAATCACAACACTGCAATGCAGCGTTGTGATTGGTCTGAGCTCCTCAGATCGGCCCTCAGACGGGGAACGGGAGCCTGTGCATGTTCCTCACCAGGCTCTATAATGCAGCCTTGTGGGGAACGTGCAAAGTGAGCAGGAGTTTTTGACCGGCCCAAGAGGTCAGGCCAAAAAGTCATGCTCACTTAAATACCTATCGTTCTTCCCTTTGCCGTAGTGTTATTATAATTTTCTTTTTCTTTTTTTCCACTGCAAAAAATGCAGTGGGGCGGCGCTCCTCCGCCTTAGCAGAGAAACCGCCACTGACCATGCCTCTTGTTTATTGTTCGGGGGAGGGGGGTGTATTTCATAATATCCTCCAAATTTTTTTCGATGGCCCCCCACACCTTTTCAAACTTTTTTTGGTCCGCCCCTTCTTCTTTACACCACATTTTCTACTCCCAAGCACCGGTCCAACTAGTTACCTACTTGAGTGTAGGAGTCTTAGCACCCTACAATCTAGCCACGTTTCACCTAGCTGCAGCCAGGCCTTAGCCGCAGAGTAGTATTGGATATCTGGGTGATGTTTCTTTATGCCAGATTCTGTGGATGAATATATGTTAGCAGTTCGGGTCACCTTGTGTGCTGAACTTTCTGTTAAGCATGTGGATATCCTTTGCCAGTGGTGTTTCAGCATGATTGTAGGCTCTCATACTTGTCTGAGGTTACCCGAACGAACCTCACCATATGTGTTCTTGTATAAACACTACTGTGAAGTATTCTTAACTACACAGGTCGAAACCCCACATTTATTGCCACCTTGAATGGCCTCAGTTCACTCCTCATTTCTATGGTCGCCCATTCCTCTTTTTCTTCTTTCTTTGCGTTTCACCAGTGGGTGAGGAGAGTTATTATCTATCTTTTTTTGTATTTTGTATGAGAACCGTTGCTTTCTTTAATCGGACCTGAGATAAGTTTGTCTCCTAGGGAGTTGAGGGAGACAGAGGGAGTAGAGAGAGAGAGAGAGACACTCTTTAATCACTTTCAGGTATTGTGTTGTTTTTTTCATTACTTCAAAGGATTTGAATGGCGCTGTTTCTACACTCATCTCGCAATTTGCTCATTCCAATGATGCCTCACTATTCGAAACCCAGTATGCCTACTTCCTTTAGTAGGTTGCATTTCCCTGGTTAGGATCCCACCCTTAACCAGTATTTGTTGATTGCCCCCCATGCGTGACCACTGTTGCAATATATGCAGTTAGATCTCTTGCATCCTGTGTAGGTCGAGCCTACTAGACACTGCAAGCTTCATGCATACTCACCCATGCA
Organism: Lissotriton vulgaris; assembly: GCF_964263255.1. NCBI lineage: Eukaryota > Metazoa > Chordata > Amphibia > Caudata > Salamandridae > Lissotriton > Lissotriton vulgaris. The sequence continues at coordinate 1,611,761,993 of NC_141693.1, forward strand.
TGTGAAAACATCATCACAGGATGATGCATGATCACACCATTTCTAATTTTATTTATTTATTTATTTTTCTATGCTGCACAGCATCTTGCAGTTCCCAAAGGTGAAACCTATTGGCTTTGCCAATGATCTGTCTATTCTAACGGATCGTTCAATCATTGAGGAACAAGCCCAGTCATTTAAGGCCAGCAGTTGGGAACCTCCGTAATACTACCAGATGCCTGTATGAGCAATGCTCCCATCATATTATTCATTGCTATTCGTGGCGGCATACCATTCTGTAGTAGGGTCCTGTTTATGGCTTTTCTCTCTAATGACAGTTTTATCCCAGGAATGTTGCACTGTTTTATGATGTTCTCTGAATTAGCGCATATACATGGATTGCGTACATGCGGATAACCTGCAGGTTTTATTCCAAATTACACTCTTGCCATTACAAGTTGGTGTCTGAAAAATGGTATGAAATTGCATTATTAGTTTGTCCACAACCAGTAACTTAGAGGAGAATCTTGAACATTTTTAAGACTTTGAACATTCTTTTCAACTCACCCAAATTAGTCTGGATGCGTGGAGGTCCTCATTTCTCCTAAATGTAAAATACCACCTAATTGGCCCTAAGCTGCTTAATCACCATGTTTGGTGATTTTTTGTTTTATTTTTTATAATTTAAAGTCAGATTTTTGCCTCAAAGAAATATCTGACCGGTATGTAAAATAATATTAGCAATAAAAAAGAAACCTTGTGCAGTTACTAATGTCTTAGGTATTCTAAGAACTAACGTTGTCTGAAAAATCTAACCAAGAATACAATGTATAAGTATGTAAAAATAAATTAAATATTTTGCAGGTAGCTTTTTTCTACTTTTTTGTTACGACGTGAACAGGAAAAAACAGCAGAGGCCAGATGGAGAGGCAGAACAGAATATAAGAAAACAAGGTAAGAAAGAACATGCACAGGTGAGCCAGGAGCCAAAACTTATGTAAAGAGTAAACAAACAAGCAAAAAATATGAATTAAAGAGGGAGATTGAGGGGCTTGTAGAAGCGGGAGAGTGGGCTGGGTGAGGGCCGAGGGATTTTCTCACATAGTTTCAAAGAAAGAGTGTTGGGATGAGACATGGAGAAGAGATAGGAAACTGAGTAGCAGAAGAACAAGTAGACAGAGCTAAGTGCTGGGGAAGGGTGTCATCGCCTATGTTACTTGTACAGAAAAGGATGTGTACATTCTTTTTCAACCATGAGTGGTATTCACTTTATTGGATACGACCAGCCACTTGCATTTTTTTCAGTGCCTTAATGTTGAGAGAAAAAAAAGAAATGGGGTTCGAAAGTACCGTAACTAAAATACCAGTCATTAAAATAATTCCTTCTAGGCGAATAAAGGTAAGAAGTTTATTGGTAATGAGACCCTCAAACATCCGACCGTTCCGATGGCTCACACCAACATTCTAATGTGAGCTTCACCTGAAGGTTCCATAGAATGGGTGGAACAAGGAGGGGAAAAGGAAGAGGGGAACAGGTGGAGAGGAAAGGAAGGGAGGACTATGCTATTTACCTAGATTACCACAAATCTGCCTTTATCAATAAAACCCCAAAAGAAATGTAGCTGGAGGGTGATCAAGAAATGAGAGAATACAACATATCAACAATGAAGTTGGCATTACATCTCATTATCTGCTTGCCAACTAGGAGGACAACGAACTCTGACATCCTTGCGAGTTCAACACTGTTCCATACTACACCATACTACACCCCACAATCATCTGATGAAGGAATCGAAATTTGCCTAGCTTAGTAACGGTAAGTTTCAATTCTATTAAGGACGCGGAGGCGAGGATTATGCTTGCTTTTCCTTTCTTCGCTCTTTTATTTTACAAAATTCACAGCAGCCCAGAAAAGCTCAACAAATGCTTACATATACCGAGAACAAGGTAAAAAGCATTTAAACAGTAAAAAAACACAGATTTGCAATGTCCAACAAACTACGACTCCCATCATTCCATATGAATAGAGTCCAATCCTAGTCTTTCAACAGTCAGTCAGTCAGTCAGTCAAATACACTTTATTCAGGTTTCAGGTTTAAAGTCTTTATTTCGATTTTTAACAAATCATAAAAGACACGTTAAAATACAAAAGAATTTAACTAATTCAATCAATTTAAACAAAAACAACAGTGAAAAAGAAAACTGTTCAAGAATAGAAAAAATTAAGCAACCATCAAAAGCATACAAAAAAGGGCATTTAAAAAAAATAGATAAAACAAGATTAAATGTCAATTAATAAAGAACCTGAGTAATTTATAAAAGGATGAATTTATATTAAAATTAAAAAGAGACATTACAGTTCGTATTCATTGTCAATGAGCCCTTTCTTGGCAGGAATACCAGGGATGCAGATGAAACAACTAATTCTAATCACAGATTAGTTAGCTGATACATAATCAATCAGGTTATGATCGATTACGAGGCATTTTGATCCTGGGAACTATGGCATGTTTTTTAGCCTTAGGAGCCAAGCCCATCCCAAATATTTTGCTAGGCTTACTACAAAGAGTTCGGAGGTGTTGGTCCTAAGCACCCAAATTGCTTCCATCGATGTTTTGAATGGTAATTTTTGAAACAGGGGTTTTAACCATTTCTAAACTGATGATACAGCTTTTTGTCTAGCGGTCGAGTTATTACGTCCCAATAGGTCTCTCACGATAGGTCAAGTTTGAGTGTTAGGAACCTGCCTGTGAGGCTGTTTTTGTTAGAAAGTTGGACTCTTTTTAAGCGGGTCGTGGCCCAGTACAGGGATTTAAACTCATCTTTAGAGGGAAAAACATTGAATTGAGGGGATGTCCAGAGGTGTTCTAAACCCATATCATTGAGAATAGTTTTAACAGCAGAGAGCCATGGGATTTTCCCTGAACCCGTAATAGACCTAACTTCGGCCAGTTCCTTTGCAAATAGAGATAGATCTGGGGATGTCCATATCCGTCTCCACAGGGCCACCAGCCTAAATCTAGCCATCTCGTTGATCGGGGGGGAGCCGAGGTCTAGACAGAGGGCCATCGAAGGGGTCGACTGTGGGAGGCCTACTAAATTACGGAGGAATCTGCATTGGGTTTTAAACAAGTTAAGCAAATCCATATGGCCCCAAAGATCCGCGCCATATAAAATGGCGGTAGAGATTTTAACATCATAGATCTTGAGGGCCGGAAGGACCCGCTTTGTGATTGATTCCTTTTGCTCTTTAATAAGGCAACCAGTCAACCTAGCAAGTTTGAGATGTTGAATGTTAATTTGGTCCTTCCATCTCAAACGGCTATCGAGGGTAACCCCTAGGTAGGTCATGGTATCGACCTGCTCGAGGTTTACTCCATTCAGCCTCACGGAACTCCTAACTGGATAATTTTTAGTAAAAACCATGAACTTCGCTTTCCCCACATTTACCACCAGGTTGTTGATGGCACAGTACTCCTCAAAGCGGTCGAGAGCCCGCTGGAGTCCACTACGTGTTTTTGAGAGGATTAAAGTGTCATCTGCGAAGATGAGAAGAGGAAATCTCATCCCAGCCAGCATTGGGGCATCAGTGGGGGTGTCCATGAAAAATTTGACAACTTGATCAACAAAGAGAAGGAAGAGAGTTGGGGCCAGAACACACCCCTGGCGGACACCTCGAGTTACGGGAAATGTGTCCGTCACTTGTCCCTGGCCACCCCACCTCACCCTCGCATAGTTGTCCTCATGGAGTCTAACAATGAGGTCTAACAGTTCTGATGGGCACCCCAGGTTTTTCAGCACACCCCACAGTTTATCCCTTGGCACCAGGTCGAAGGCGGACTTCAGGTCAATGAATGCAGCAAAGATGGTACCGCCGCCGAGCCAGACCACCTTCCAATAGATCAGGCAGAATCTAAACACCTGATCTATGGTGCTCATTCCTGATCTGAAGCCCGCCTGCATGGGAGACAGAATGCCCTCTGTTTCAATCCATCCCTGGACCCGTCCCAAGACCATACGTGCTATTATCTTTTGAATCGAATCGATCAAACTGATAGGGCGGTAATTTCCTGGGATGGACTTATCGCCCTTTTTATAGATCGGGACTATTTCTGCTCCCTTCCACGATTTCGGGACTGTGGCTCCAAGGGCTAAGGTGTTGGCTATCATTGTTATATACGGGAGACACAAGGCGGGATTGGATTTAAATAAATCCGCCGGGATCAGATCCATACCAGGGGCTTTCCCTCGGAGAGTCAATGCAAGGGCCAGCTCGCCTCAGCGATTGTAAAAGTAAATTTTTCCCCTTGGGGGGTCAGCAAGAGTGTTTTGCCCGAGGGATTCATCGTTTCGGGGTCATCGGCTCTGAATTGGGGCGAGTAAAATAAAACCCAATCCTCAAGGGGCACATTGTTTCCCGGGGTAGAAGAGTCCGAGTTTTTTCCCCATTTGACTAAATCCCAAAACCTTTTTTGGTTGTTGGTGGAAGATGCCTCCAAAAGATCTGACCAGAACTTATCTTCCCACTCCCGTTTGGCTTCTCTAAGGGTTTTCCTATAGTTGAACCTTGCAGCTTTCACTCCGACCATGTCCCGTAATTTGATGGCTGAAATGAGAGCTGCATGTGCCTCCCTACATTTCCTATTGTACCATTTTTGGGGCAAAGGATTTGTTTTAGTAGGAGCATTTCGGCACGGGAGGGAAAGAAGGGATTTTAAATGGTCAAAGCATTTAGTATGTAGTCCCATCACATTATTAGCCAAACCAGAGTCCGCCCCCAGCAAGTCTATTTGCGACATTCCATTAAACGCATTTTTTTGCCACAGTATTGATATTGTCCCATAGACACTTATCCTCCATGACCCGGGACCATTTCAGTCTCCTCCTGTCGTTAGTAAGTTGGGCATCCCCTGTATAGGTGGCGGTTGACTCCTCCTGTCTCTTTAGACCTGGTATCTTCAATGACAATGACAGCGGGTTATGGTCGCTTTCCGGGCGCTGTAATACTGCCATGTCAATTAATAACTGCCAATGTTCCATATTCAGCAAGATGTAATCAATGCGGCTCTGCCTCTGCCCATTGTCAAAAGTACAATTTGCTTTAATGTCCAAAGTAGAGCGGCCGTTACATGCACGAAACCCCTTTTGTAGGCAAAATGCCATCCAAGACACTGCCGCCTCTGTTGCCTTTGCCCTCTTTTCCACTTTTAAGTCGGGAATGCCCCAACCAGAGTCCTCAGCCATGCTCCAGGTATCTCCCATATCAAACAAAGGTTCTATGGTGCAATTTAGGTCACCAGCAAGAATAGTGACATTACCTCTGTCCATTTCCGAAAGTGTATGGTCGATAAGGTTCAACAAGGGCGGACTTCGACCACCAGGCAGGCCTCTAGCATAGATATTAAGAATGTTCATAATTTGCTGCTTCCCTTTGCTTAGTATAATTTGAAGGAGATCCGGATTCTCCACAGGGAGTTCAGTTGGATGAAAACCCAGAGATTGTTTCATCCAAATCGTCAGGCCACCTGAGGCCCGCCCTTTACCCCCTTTAATTGCAGGTTTAAAAAAGTTAATGTAACCCAACTTGTAAGCAGGCTCGGTTGCCCAGGTTTCCTGCAGCAGAATGATGTCATAATTGTCCACAAAGTTCGACCAGTCAGTAGAGGCAAGGCGGGCCTTAATACCCGCTATGTTCCAGGACAAGATTTTCAAGTTGTCATTCAAATGAACCAAAGAGAGAGGTTGCAAGGGTAAGGGCTGTGCAACTCCCTGTGGATGCCCTTTATCATCTTTAACCTCTAAGTGCCTGGCACGGTCTATGGGAGCTATGGAATTGTCCTTGGTCGGGATCTCTTGAACAACTACATGTGGTAGCAGAGAAGCTGGACCTCCACCCTCATCTACCAAGTTACTGGGTTGATATGGGCTCACCATGCTGTGCTCGATAGGCTCTTGGGCTACTGCTTTAACAGGGGAAGGCTCACTGGATGGGTCGTTGAGTCAATCAATAGCCTCTAGGCCAGAGAGGGGGCCAAAGTGATTAAAGAGAAAGGGACGCTGACAGTCAAGGGGGGTTAATGCCAGGGGGTGTCTCATAGCGGGAGCCTGGCGAAATGAAGGGTAGGATTGGGGGGGTATTTGCCTATGTGGATAGAAATATGATATGTACATCCCCCTACTCTCCTCACGAATAGTATCTCCGTAGGAGTGGAGGGAGGTAGCGGGCGGTTTTTATTTAGCCAAAAAATGACTTTGTTACGAAGGTCGCCATAAGACTCCCTGGCACCTGGTTTTAGCGGTGCTACACCTGTCAGAACGATAGTGTGTTGAGCTGCTTCAGGTGGTAAATCAACACAAGGGGTAGTTGGTCTTTTGCGTCCCCCCTCCCTGTAGTTGGTGAAGGCAGTACGTTGGTCTCTTTGCGTGCTAGGGGCGGCAGGGTTTAAAGTAGGTTGTAGGGGAGGTCCCATGGTTTGACGCCCACCAGTATTTTGTTTAACCACTGGTTTTGAATGGGGCTTTGATGCCTGGGCATGGGTGCTAGCGCCTGGTTTGGAAGATGTAATATTAGATTTTTCACCCCCTTTAAGCGTGGTAATGTTCGGCCCTGAGGTTTTATTAGGAAGTGTTTTACCCATTGCCATATTGTTTTTGCCAGGGGCCTTAGTAGCTGTTGGTGTTTTACTGGCACCCGTATTATTGGAGCCAAGTAATGTTTGTAGCATCGCATGGTTTGAATTAATCAAAGCCTCCATACTATCAATTTTTGAGGTCATGAGCCTTGTCCGCTCCAGGACTGGTAAAAGTAAAGTTTTAAACATGGCCTCCATTTTAGCTAACAAGACTTCGTCGCTATTAAGGCACATGGGGCAGGTACTTGAGGAGCCCAAGGCCGAGAGGGAGGGGCATAGGATATTGTTAAATACAGAGGGAATTAGAGGGTCTGGGGGAAGCTCAGACCCCTGTCTCCTATCGTCTTGAGCTTTATTTACTTTAGGGATTTTTAGATCCCTCTCCCCCGACAATCTAGAATCCAACTTTCTCTTTTTACTGTTGAGGCCAGGATTGGGTACAGACTGGTTGAAGGTTTCAACAGGATTAGAGTCATTAGAGTGATTAAGGGGGAGGCATCCAGAAAGCTGACTAAGATCAGGCCCCCCACTAATCAAGGAATCGTTATCATCATCCCCCTGGCTACATTGGGAAGCTTCTATACTGTGCCTTTCTTCTTTCAAAATATCCACTGATGGGCTTCCCCCTATACTTTCTAAATGGACGATTGCGTCCGTAGAGGTAGTGTGGACACAGTTAAAGGCAGCATGTGGTGCAGTGGGCGCAGGGGAGGTAGAAGTAGCTAAGGCCCCCAATGACGATCGCTTGCCACTGATAAGGTCTATTGAGTCTTTTCTCTACCATGGCAATTTCCTTCTCCAGGATTCCAGTAGCCTGTGATATAAATGCGTCAAGGGGGCCAGATACGACACCCTTGGTGGTGTGAATTTGCACCGTTCGTTCTTTACCTGACCGTAACGGCATTGTAGGGGGTACAGATGGCAGTGATAAAAAGAAAATAAAATAAAAGTATAAGAAATGTCCGGCTGTATTAGCAGTACCAAGAGACGGGAGATGTTAACGCGGAGTCCGCCGCCTACCTTATGGCCTTCTAATCGACCAGGGGGGGTGGGCCTAGGCCGGACTCTGCCGTACTCGAACGGCCTCAAACGGCCCGGTCTTTGCCCGGTCTTCGCCCCGGTCGCTCCCGCGCGCTCCCGCGCAGCGGATGCTCCGCCCTAAGGTATAGAGGAGGGCAGGGGGCGTTGCCGGCAGGGAGAGCGGCCACAGGTGGAACACGCAGGGACTCCTGGACAATGGAGTCCCTGCTAGGCTGCTCGCAGCCCTGCCGGTGGTCCAGTCGGTTTTTCAAGTTTGGGCTTCCCACTAGCGCCACACAGGGAGTTCACAGGCGCCGCTGGACCCGCGCAGCGGGTCCGGCAAGTCGCTGGACGATGCGGTGATGAAGGCAGAGATCCCGTGGCAGGTAGAAGGTCTCCTCAGGCACCCGCAGACAGAACAATCCAAGGAGGTTTCCCACTTCGCAAGGGAAACGCTGCACTTAAGTCCTGCAGTCAGGGGGCGTTGCCGGCAGGGAGAGCGGCCACAGGTGGAACACTTTATTCGATTAATTAAAATCATAAAAGACATAAAAATGTACATACATACAAAACATTGAGCGATCCATTTATTTACAAACTCAGTGCAAGCCCCTTTAGAACAAATACGCTGCAGTTAAACAAGTTAAAATCAGAGTGGTTATTAAAAATCGATCAGGTTAATACTTTTAATGGCACATTTTTCATTTTAATTCTAAATGCCGCAACTAGAAAACTGGCTACATAAAAAATGTTGCGGGTGCTACTCTGAAGATGAGTGAGAGCAGGTCTGACTTGAATAAAGCCAGCCTCTCTCAGGATTGGTAGCAGATTTTTTTTCCTTATTCCAGAATAAAACCCGCAGAACATAATGAAGTGCATTGTATCTTGTTGCGAAAAATTGTCGCAATTGCAGGGTGGGTAACCTTCTGGTTTGCTCCATGATTGATAAGTACCCAGGGAATTATCTATCATGTTAAAATTTAAATTTTGTCAATAGGACTCTATGAAAGGGTTTGGTCACTATTTTTAGATATGGCTCGAGTGAGGGAGAAATTGATAGCATATAATGCGATCTAACTGTCGGTTTCAATAATTCCAGCTCCTCACAAGCCAATCTAGTCCTTTCTGCAAAGTGTAACTTGATCCAATTGACTTACTCCTTCCTAATGCAAGATGGGGTTGAATAAAGCTCTGGGCGTCCTAACTGTTTAAACCGTGTCCATAACATGTAGATAGGTCCTCCATTTTGAGTCCTCCTCCTCTTTCTTCGCGCGAGTCACGCTCCCATCTTATTGATCCTGTTTCGGACCGTCATTCCCTAGCAGAAAAAACAAAAGCGTAAGCGTTGGAAAACCATACGCTGAAAGCACGTAATTCTGCATCACTGTTCATTAAGGTCAACAATAAGAGATATCAATAATCAGTTACTTACTGCAGTACGGGTGGGAAAAACTTCCGAAGGAATTCGGGCGGGATAATCCTCGCCTCCGCGTCCTTAATGGAATTGAAACTTACCGTTACTAAGCTAGGCAAATTTCGATTCTATGTCAGGACCAGAGGCTTCGGATTATGCTAGTTCAAAGCTTACTTACCACCAAATGTGCAATGTCCAGCACTAGTTTGAAATAAAACCTTTTAAAAGTGGAATCCGAAGACCAATCGGCCGCACGCATCAAGTCCTGCAAGCGCGCTCCTAGAGCGAACGCCTTGGACGCCATAGCTCCCCTAGCTGAGTGTGCTCCAAACAAACTAGTGTCAATACCTGCTTCTTGCATGACCCATCTCACATATCTCGAATGGTGGGTGAAGAAACAGCCTTATGTGGCTTTCATAAAGCAATGAGTAATTGACGTTCACGTGGAGGGCGAATTTCCAAGGTCATATCTTCGCCTGTAGGCACTGAACAACACACAGCTTGGGAGTGTCTGCAAACGCTGGGTAAGAAATAGATCTCAACGCAGATTTTCTGTGACGTCCTATAGTAAATGTGACCCCGTCCGGGGAGAAAACTCTTGCCGAGACATCCAGGGCCCGAACATCCGACACCCTGCGGCAAGATACCAAACACAAAAGCATGGCCAGCTTAGCTGACAACTCCTGCTAAGACAGAAACAAATTCAAAACGACATTAACGTCCCACTGGACCGTGTAACGTGGTTCCGGGGGCAATGAAAGACATATACCCAGTAGGAGCCTACAGACAAAGGAGTGTTCACCAACCGGAGACCCCTCAACTGGGTAATGAGCAGCGGAGATCGCCGAGCGTACCGCGTAAATGGTGCGATAGGCTAGCCCTTCCGAAGCCAACTCGGCTAGAAAGTTCAAGACGGGTACAACACCCGCCACCATGGGATCCAAGTCCCGTCGAAGATACCAAGCACCCACCTAGTCCAGGCTTGAACGGTAGCGCTTCGCGGTACTGACGGCCCAGGTCTTGGACATAAAGTCTTCAGCTGATCTCGAAAGGCCCGGGAGCGACCAGCAACGCCGGAAAGTCGCCATGCCATGAGTTGAAGAGACCCCTGAATTATGAGGGGAGGCGACTCCTTGTCCGGATTGAGAAAAAGGCGACGAAATCGGGGGAGTAGGATTGGAAAATCCCAAGAAAGATCCAGAAGAACCGGAAACCAAACTTTAGACCTCCAAACTGGCGTGACCACCACCAGCTCTGCCTTTTGACGGCGCAGTTGGGCTGCCGTCCATACCACCATCGCAAAAGGAGGGAACGCATACGCTCTTTCCTGACTCCAACCCTGTAGGAAGGCGTCCGTGGCCTCCGCTAGAAGATCCGGCCTCCAGCTGAAGAATCGAGGAAGCTGATGAACCAAAACATGTCCACTGAAAAAGGACCCCAGAGGCTGTTCAACCACTGGAACACTCAGACGTCCAGCTTCTACTGGCTGGAATCTCGTAGATGTCTGGAGTGCGAATCCGCCACTTGGTTGGCTCTGCCCGGTAGGTACTCCGCTGTCACGGAGACATGATGAGCCAGACAAACTCCTTCGCTGAATTTGCTAGAGCTCGGGATCGAGGACCGCCCAGCTGGTTGACGTATCGAACCGCCGAGACATTGTCCATCCGCAGTAGAACGCACAAGTGTACTGAGTCCCTGGTCCAGCAGCGCACTGCGAAAGACCCCGCCAGTAACTCCAAACAGTTGCTGTGCAAAATTTGCTCCCCTGATGACCAGGCGCCGCCTGTGGAGAACTCCCCGCAGCGGGCGCCCCAACCCGACCTGCTGGCGTCGGATTCTATTACCAGATCCGGGACGGACCCAAAGATCGCACGCCCGTTCCAGGCTTCCATGTGAGTGATCCACCAAGACATCTCGTCCTTGACGTCCGCGGATAGGGGAACAAACTGATCGTAAGTCATACCTCTTCTGAGGTGATGCGTCTTGAGACGCTGGAGAGCTCGATAGGGGAGGGGTTCCGGAAAGATTGCCTGGATGGACGAGGACAGAAGTCCTACCACCCTGGCAATCTGACGGAGGGAGGTGTGGGATTTGACAATCGTCTGACGTAGAATATGTTTGATCCTGGCCATCTTGTAGTGAGTCTACTTCGAATCCCAGAAAAACTGTCCTCTAGGAGGGAGAGAGGACAGACTTGTCTCTGTTGATGACTAAGCCCAGCCCTTGGAGCAGGGAAACCGTCTGATGAAGCTGAAGGCCCAGCTGCTCTGGACACTGGGCCATCAAAAGGATGTCGTCCAGGTAGACAATCATCCGAATACCCTGGCTCCGTAGGAATTCCACTGCCGGATGGAGCAGCTTGGTGAAGCACCAAGGGGCAGAGGAAGTCCGAACGGAAGGGCTGTGAACTCCAAGACCTGACCCCTTCAAATGAATTGGAGGAAACGACTGTGAGGAGGATGGATGGGCACTACCAAGTACGCATCTTTGAGATCTAGGCGCACCATCCAATCGTTCGGGAGAAGGACGTCCTGAAGAAGATGGATATTCTCCATCTTGAAGTGCCGGTAAACCAACCACCCTTTGAATTCCTTGAGGTTGATCACCGGCCGTTTGCCACCGTCCGTTTTTTCCACCAGGAAAATATTGCTGAGGAAACCTGCAGGATGCTGAACTGATCGACAGATGGCCCCTTTGCGAATCAGCTCCGAGATCTCTCCGTCGATCAGTAGTGCATCCGCCTCTGAAAACACGATAGGCAGTGGGGGCTTGGATTGAAAAGGGCAATCGTAAAACTCTATGTGGAAGCCGTGGATCGTTTACAAGACCCACGCATCTGCCGTAACCGCTGCCCAAGCCCCTGCAAAGGCCGCTAGTATGCCGCCAATGCGCACCTGTTCTGCAGGAATAACACTTACCACCGGAATTGGTGTTGCCGGAATTGTTCTTGAAGCCTCCTCGGCCTCTGAAGTGCTGACCCCTGGTGGGGTAGAAGTTGTTATAGTTGGCTGAGGTGTTGTACTATCCTCCCCCGGAGCCTTGACCCTTGTTAAAGTTCTGACCGCCTCTGCCGGTCGCGAGGCCCCTACCGCGACTGGCCCCACAAGAGAAACGTTGCTGGAAGACCCTCTTAATAGTGGCCTGTGCCTTGTCCAGGGAGGTAAATGTCGACACGAACTTGCCTAATTCTTTATTAAAGGGTCTCCAAAGAGTCCCCCTTGGGCTACCGCTCTGGCCTCCGAGGAGGCCAAGTCTCCCAACTTCGGGTCCAGTTTAATCAGGAGTGACCTTCGTCATTTGGTTGAGAGTGCGCAGTTGGCGTTCACCAGGAAGATGACCACCCTCTGTGCCCAATTCGACCGGACGCCCGGCGAAATCGTGGCTCCTGACACCTTCGCCTCTTCTGCCATGGCTAAATTCTTAGTGATCGGCCCTATAGCGTCTAGCAGCTTATCGTGACAGAAACGCCAGGATTGATCAATGCCCTTACGGGGATCTTTTACAAACTTCGCCAGGAACGTGGCCATCTTAGAATCTAGCTCCGTTGTAATAGCCACGTTGCCCTCCAATGTAGGTCGGGGACATTCCCCCCGCAGACAACTCCTCGCTTCCTTTTCAAGAGGCTTGCAGAGACGCCCCGCCACAAACTTCGCCACCTTGTCTCCGGGAGTCCAGGCCGCGGACCGTGGATGGATGGTCTCATCCGGGCTCAGCATACCCAAAGTATCCTGAGGCAAAGCGGCGGCCGAGGTGGACGGTCTACACGAACGCACCTTCGTCGTCGTCCGTGTCCACCGGTGACACCCCTCCAGGTGAAGAGGGAGCCGTCCCCAAAGACACCGAGGGTTCCGGGCCCGACGGTGGCGCAGGGGTGGAAGAGGTCGCCTTGGCCAATAACGCATCACGTAGGCGTTCAAAGGTGTCCCTGTCCACACCCTGCGCCCCCGCGGGGCCCCCTTCCCTGCAGGCCTTCTTCGAGGGCGGGGGGCTCCTTCCCCACAGGAGTTGGGTCGGTACCCGACGACACTGAGTGACCCTGCACCAGCTACGCGCATTCCTCTACAATGCGGGCGGACAGGCAGTCCTCCATAGGGCCCACAATCTCTGTGACACAACGGTAGATTGAGCTGTCCACCGCATTGTAGAATTCTTCGTCATTGAGGTACTGGTACTCCTCCTCATAAAACCCTTTGTGCTCCATGCGTGTCAGCGTGCAAACTACAGGCCTGACCACTGCAATGTAAATAACGCAAACTCCACCAAGGGCTGAGGTAGACTGATGGGTGAAGGCCGGAGGCCCTACAACAATGATGTCCGGTTGGAAACCGGAATGAAGGCAGCACCCCCTTCCCAGCGCGCAGACCGTCCTAATGACCGGGGCTTAGCCGCCTCCCAGCGCGCTGACTATATGACCTGCCAAGGGCTCCTGAACTCAGGCCCTAACCCTTGCTAGGCCCAACCCGGTAAACCGCAATGTGCTGACCAAAATTCCCTCCGCAGGCGCTCAAAGCGGTAAAACCATGATACAGACCCCCCACAGGGCTTTTTTTTAAAATATGGGGCGAGTGCAGACCCAGAAACTGGGCGTTCAGGTGAGGCTGCGGGGGTTCAAGGCTCCGACGCGACTTGCTCCTCATCGCGGCTCCTCTATGTGAGGAAATCCCCGCTGAGGACCAACAAGATGCCGCAGCACCCCCGAGTATCCGCACTGGCCACAAAATACTGGACAATCACGTAAAAGGGACTCTGAGGGGGCAAAATGCACATCCAAACAGCAAATAACACTCCGCAGAGCCCTACCTTTGCTCAATACTCGCTAGCAAGGCAAATTAACATTGACATAATACACAACCAGAGATGAGGAAAAAAGGTAACTTAACTGGCTGAAACGCAGCGAAGAAAGAGGAGGAGGACTCAAAATGGAGGACCTATCTACATGTTATGGACAATGTTGAAAGACTAGGATTGGCCTCTATTCATATGGAATGATGGGAGCCGTAGTTTGTTGGACATTGCAAATCTGTGTTTTTTTACTGTTTAAATGCTTTTTACCTTGTTTTCGGTATATGTAAGTATTTGTTGAGCTTTTCTGGGCTGCTGTGAATTTTGTCAAATAAAAGAGCGAAGAAAGGAAAAGCAAGCATAATCTGAAGCCTCCGGTCCTGAATTAGAATTAACAGATCCGGACAATAAGCCACAGTGGAGAAGTGTGGCTCACTGGTTAGAGGAGGCAGACCTGGAAGCAGAGTTCAGCGCGGGACCAGGGTTCAATTTCCGGCTCGGCGGGGTCTTGAGTCCTAAAATGTCCACGGACTCGACAATTCTCGCTCCGGTGCCACTCGATTCATGGGTTCACACTCTGCGACTCTGGGCAATAGCTTGCTTAATCTCCACAACGGCCCCTCGCGGCGGGATGCCTGGCTTTCACCTTGCAGATACCCTGCCGGGGTTATCTCGCAGGGGAATACCAGGACGGGTTCCCTAAGCAAGCGCTTAGATACCGGGTCGGTGATTTGCGCTATATAAATACATGTACATGTACATTTACATTTACATTGTCCGTGCTTAAAGTACGTCTGTCCTCTAAAACCACAGAGTTGCAATTTATACACTTGATTCTCACACGTTTAGAGAACGAAGATATTTTGGAGCGATTAGAGGTAGGTCGCTTGATTGTGACCCATTTGTTGTAAGCAAACCTCAGCTAGGCCTGCTTAGTGCAAGGGTTCGCCCTTCTCTGCACAGAGTCCTCGGACCATAGGAAGAAGTTGGCAATGACACTGGAAAATACAAGAGCAAAGTTTATTAAACCTTTAAAGGTGGTACTACAGTCCACACAACACTCTTCAGTATTGTATCGAGTAGTACAATGAACTGAAGCACATGGCCCCTTTTATACACAATGAGGGGGCTCAAGAAAAGGCGGTACAAAAGACAAGAGCAGATTTATGACCATACAAAGACAATTTAGAAGGCACAATTCCTGTCTGGAACCAATTAAGTAACGGTCACTGATCCTACTGCGCATGTCTGGACATGTTGGAAGCGGAGACTACTAAAAATAGCCTGTTGCCGGGCAGACTCCAGGCGCGATGAACAAGAAGGTAGGACCAAACACATGACGAGCACATGCAATGTATGGCACACAAAATGGCCGCTACAAATTCAAGATGGAGTCGGCACATTTGTTACGACAATGGTTAAACAAAGCATGTCTATTGCTAATGCTTAACCTAATAGCCGTTGATTTACAACACATTGACCTTCATATCCAATCTCTACTGACAGCACCCCATTTCCGGTCATATCTAGTTCTATAATCATTTTGGTGACAACCACTCTTGTCCAAGACAAAGCTTCTGTCCACCCAAACATGGCAACCTCCATTAAGCCAATTGGGAGTCAACTTGGAGCCTGGATTTCTCCTTTAAAGAGAAACAAATGGAGATACATTGGGAGTGATATGATATGGCCATAACATTTTCTTCAAAGCTTCATCAATAGGCTCACGAGAGGTGAGGGCCAACTGAATGGTGTCTTTAATCATCCTGTTCACCCTTTCTACTAACCCATTGGCTTTGGTTAATAAAGGGCGGATTAAACATGCGTAATGGATAAATTCTCCAGAAACTGTGTCATCTCATCAGAAGTAAACTGTACTTTGTTGTCAGTGACCACTATGCAGGGTATACCGTCTTTCGAAAATGTCTTATTTTAGAATTCAATAAGAGATTGAATGTTAATGGTTGTGACTGACTTAGTAGATATACAATGGGAATGGTAGCCTGTTAGCACAAACATGAATCTCCGGGAATTGTTAAGAACATAAACTGGTCTTATGATGTCAGGGCTTTGAAGGTACTATCACAGGAAGGAGAGGAGTCTTATGTGTGACTCTTGTTTTGTTGCTGAAGCTGCAAGCAAAACATTCTTTCACTGTCTTCTCCATCATAGTGTCCATGTTGGGAAACCAATAATCATTACGAATTTTCCCTTTGGTCATATTTCTACCTGGATGGCTTTCATGTGGTATCTCTATAATGCTTTGTAGCATGCCCTTGGGGGGGTTGGGGGGAGTATAATCTTGTTACATCTATAAATTTTATTTTTGATGATAAATAACTCATCTTCACAATACAGTAAGGCTGAAATACTTCCAGTAAATCATTAAATTTCTTGGGCAAACCCATAATAATCCTATCTTTAAGGGACTTGAGGATATCATCATTTTTTTCACACTTCTTCCGCTCTTCTATTGCTGCATTGTCAATGGAAAGGATTGCTTCCTCAGGTGGGCTGACTTGGGAAACTTCACATGTGATGGTAAGCCTTGAGAGACAGTCCGCAATTTGATTCTTGCTACTTGGTTTGAAGACAATGTTAAAGTTGAACCCTTGTAATCCTAGTTACAATTGGAGATACGAGGAGTGGCCTTCTCAGTACATTTGGTAAAGAACATTGGAAGTAGAGGTTTAAGGTCTGTTCTTAAAAGAAATGGTATGCCCCACAGGTAAAATTTGAAGTGATTGATTGCCCAATAACAGGCAAGTGCCTCTTTTTCTATGGTGGAATAATTACGTTCTGATTCTTTTAATGTTCTAGATGCGAAAGCAATTACCCTCTCATTACCATCGACAACCTGTGTAAGGGATGCACCTAACCCCTTTACACTGGCATCTGTGGTAAGAATGGTTTTAGCACTGGAGTCAAACATTCCCAAAAGAGAGGTACCTCAGAAATTGCTTGTTTTATCTGGGTAAACCCGTATATTGACTACTCCATACACAAAGGCAATCTTTCTTGAGTAAATCCCTGAATGCTCAATACTCAATCCGCCACGTTTTGGATGTATTTAGACATATACTCCAAAAGTCCAAGAAACTACTTCAATTCTTTTTTGTTCAAGGGGTTGTGTGCCATTCTGACTGAGTCTACTAAGCTAGATTTGGGACTTGTCCCTTCTTTAGAGAAGGTGTGTCCCAAATATGTAACTGATTTAACAATCATTTTCCACTTATCTTTTTGCGTGGTGAACCCAGCCATGCTTAAGTACCACAGAACTTCCTCCAATACCTCATTGTGTTTTTCTGAGCAACCATACATAATGATATCATCCTGGCCTGTTGGTCCCTTGCAAGATAAGTTGCATCACTCTTTGAGAAACTGCAGTGGCAGACGCTAGACCGAACAGCATCCTAATGAACTAGTATGCTCCAAATGGAGTTATGAAAGAGATTAGGGATCTAGAGTCCGGATTAAGGACTACATGGTGGTAAGCTGATGACAGATCTCAGACACTAAAATATTTGGCTCCCTGAATGACACTTAGCATTTCGTTAATGTTAGGAAGTGGATGCCTATCCACCAAATTTTTATCATTGAGGTCTCTAAGGTCAATACACAGACCAATACCTTTCCCTCCCTCTTTGGATGTTGTTACAGTGGGAGCTAGCCAGTCAGAACTTTCTATCTTCTCTATGACCCCATTGGCCTCCAACTTGTCCAATTCTTTCTTAGAGGATCTCTCTTT
The DNA here is from genome assembly GCF_964263255.1 of Lissotriton vulgaris. Classification (NCBI taxonomy): domain Eukaryota; kingdom Metazoa; phylum Chordata; class Amphibia; order Caudata; family Salamandridae; genus Lissotriton; species Lissotriton vulgaris. The sequence goes on from NC_141693.1 coordinate 1,611,779,568, forward strand.
AGCAATCGGAGAGATCATACTTTGTGAGTTACCGGTTTAGACAGACTCTTCAGTTTTATTTTATGAAGAAATCCTTTAAGTAAGCCTCATGTCTTCGAAAAAGCATCAGGACATTTACAACATACATCCTTACCAACAATAGATCTGTCAATCAAATATACCTGTTCTGATGCATTGGGATCTAATTTGATCCCTAGATCCCTTTGGTGTTTTCAACCTAATAGGTTCAAGCCATTTTAGTTACATAAACCTTCCCCAAAGTGGATCTTCCTTTGAAAACTATCTGCATTAGTAATATCCCTGCCAGGTGTATAGGATCTCTATTATTACCCCCAGGGTAATATCAGAGGTAACAATGTGTAAACTTTACCCTGAGAGTTTTCCTTCAAGGTGTTCTCATTAATCAAGGTATAAGGGGAACAAGAGTCAGCAAACGGAGTGTAAAGAACACCATCCAGAAGAAATGTTACACATGGGATAAGTTATTTCTATAATTTCCACTGTCGCCTGCAATTTGAAAGGCAATGTCTTCTCTCTGAATGTCGTCAATATTGACCATGTATGTAACATTGCTTCTCATATCTTTACACACTTTGGCAAAATGCCCACGTTTGTTACACTTTCTGCATACCACCCTTTGTGCAGGACACTAGTTATTTGCCAGATGATTGGTATTACCACACCTCTCACATTTGAATTTCCCACTCTCCCCGTTTTGTTTGTGCATATTTGCAATCACTACTTTACATTTGTCTCATCCTGAAACTTTACATACCCCATTGTCTGTAACTTCCTTACTATCCACATGTTCTCTCATTTCTGTCATAGGATATGCAGTGTGTGCAATACTTTTGGCTATATCTATAGCTTGTTTTAGGTCTTAACTTTCTGCTAGTAATTTTTCTTGAATCTTTTTATCCCTGGTACGCCTTACCAATTGATCGCTCAGGAGAGATTCCATCAATGTACCAAATTCACAAGTGGATGACAAACCCCTTAAAACTGCAATGTAATTACCCACTTCTCCAGTATTACATCTTTCATAGATTCACATGCTTGTATCTTCCCCGTCGTCATGGTGGGAGTCTCACGGTAACAGAATGACCAAGCAGTATCATAGAGAAGAAAAACTGCATAGAAAATCCCCATAGGGACTGTAATATTTGGTAACCAGACCATTTCCTTGTTTGGTCCAAAAGTCAGCCAATCAGCATTGCTGCCCTGCCCTCACACTCCCCAGCAGAAGCTTCCTGCCTCAGATTTCCAACCGCCTTCGTGTGAGAAAGGAGTCTCCCTGAGCTCTGCTCAGTTTTTCTGTTCCTGAGTGAACTTTTGACCTTTTGGAATCTTATTTTCCTGTCTTCTGGATTAAGGTATTGTGTGTACCTATTTTTTTCATTATGGCTGAAAGCTCTAAAAAGAGGCTGTTCAGGCCTTGCAGATCCTGTGGGAAGGCCAGGCTCTACTCTGAGGACCCACATAAGGACTGCCTTTACTGTCTTCATCCTAAACATGTGGCTAAGGATTGTAAATACTGTAGAACCTTTTCTGTCAAAACAAAAAGAGACAGAGAGGCTCGCTTGCTGTTATGGCTTCAGAAGAAGAAGGCCACATCAGGCTCAGATTCTGAGGAGGAATCTTCTCATTTGACTCCCAAGAAAAGAAAGGCCTCTGTTTCTGTGGAGAAAGTGGAGCCTAAAAAGAGTAAATCAAAGGAGAAATCAACATCATCTCTTCCTATTACTCCTCTGAAAAAGCAGTCAAGTCTGAAAGGGCCTAGGTCTGCTCCATCGACCAGTTCCCTAGCTTCTGCTCCAAAATCTGTGGTGAAGACTTCAGCTCCGTCGACGACTTCACCGTCGACGACGACTTCGTCGACGGCGACGGCTTCGTCGACGATAGGATCTAAAGCTGCGTCGACGGCGACAACGTCGATGACAACAACGTCGACGAGTAAGATTTCGCTGTCGACGAAGAGACCGTCGACGACGACGACGACTCCGTCGACGACAGGTTCGACGTCGAGGATGTCGACGGGGCCCCGTCGACGATGGTCTCGTCGACGAAGGCTCCGTCGACGATGGTCCCGTCTACGGCACCGTCGACGACACCGTCGTCGAAAATCATTCTAACAACTGCGAAAGCATTCAAATCGCCACAGTCGAAGACCATGATCTCTATCCGGTCTTTTCAGTCGACCAGGGGTTCGGCGACTATCAGCAAATCTGCGGAGTTCACCTCATGGACGCAGATTTCACCTTTGCCACCATCCTCATTGTTAGAGCAGGACTCAGATGGAGAGGAGTCCTCAGGTGCCGCCTACAGTCCTTCTCAGCTTCAGATAAAGAGCCAAGACACGGACGAAGAGGAAGTATATTCCTTCAAGGACAGACCTCAATCTTCCAGATACGAGTCTTTTCAAGAATCTGGTGATTATAATGAGGAGGAGGACCAACAAGAGGACTCACGTGAGGAAGAGCGGCAAGAGACGGATTCCATACCTGTGTCTCTTGTATCTGACCTTAGGTTAATGATAAACGACTACTACCATCGTTTCCCAGAGGCGAACACCTCTCAACCATCTACGCAGGTGCCTTCTTCACAGCCACCAAAAACAAACTCTGCCTCACAAGAACAAGTGGTGAGATCACCGCCAGTAGTTACTATAAGGGATGACCTAACGGAATCCGACGAGGATGAACAGCCTGAAGAATTGTACTTGTTCATGATGCTTCGGGGCAGGAATGGAATGAATACATTTTGCCATCGGCTCCGTCACCTATCCCACTACCGTCTACCTCCCCTCCTCAAGACGTCGGAGGTTTCCATGATATCATGGAAAAATGCGGCTAAGAGGTTCAATTTGGATGTGGAAGTTCAAGAGACGGAATGTTTCTTGTATGATTTCAAGGACAATGCCAAAAGATCGGTTTGTTCAATTCCTATTATCCCTCATATCTGGGAAGAGGGCCTAAAGATTTTGAAAACACCGGCTTCCATAGCGGTTTCTGTTCCTCGGATTGAAAAAAAGTACAGAGCGCCAGAGTCTGCAGCAGCCTGTCTCATAGGGCACCCCAGACCGGAATCAGTTGTGACACAGGCGGCGCAGAGGAATTCTAAAAACCCGGTGGCTACTTCCTTGGTGCCACCAGACAAAGAAGGACGGAGAATGGACGGTGCCGGTAAGAGGTTTGCGGTCATGGCAGCCTCTACTATTAAAGCGGCAAATGCAATGGCCCTTATTAGCCGTTTCAACAGGCAAATGTGGTCCGATCTTGCACCCATACTATCTGCGCTACCGGAAGATAGAAAGGAGGAAGCGGCGGCCATCCTTAAAGATGGAGCTAAGTCTGCTGCCGAATCTATAGACATCGCCATGGATGTCTCGTCTATGGCCTTCAAACAGATGGCTGGGGTGAAGGACTGGGTTATTCTAAGACCCAGCGGTGCCAGGGATAACACCTGAAACCTTCGTGGGTTACCTGTTCCGGCGTACAAATGACAGAGACACGGGACACTTCCTTCGGCGTCAAAGATTCGAGGTTTATTTACTGCAGGGAACACAGAAGTCACGAGAAGTACATTGCATGTAAGTTCACGGAGTCTGATTCAAATTGTATCTGTGGATCGCTCTTTTTATACAGTTTTCGGGCATAGGATAACATGGTGCACAAAAGATTACAACCTGGTTCCCATCGTAAAGATCATAAGGGGTCGCTTTCATGTATTCAGGGCTCGGAACATAATTACAGTAGCATTTGGCAGTTCCCAACTGTAAAAGTACATCTTCCCACCATTAGTACATTCCATTCGGCAGTAAACGAATCGAGGAAGAGACAGAAACAGGTGCAGAGGAAGACGAAGACAGTGAACAGATCGAAGAGGGTGTAAAAGGGGTGGTATCAGGAAACACGAGTTGCAGGCATCAAAGGAGTCGTGCCTAATGAATGCACAACTAAGACAATAGACCGGCACGACAAGATGAGCCTCGAGCGGGGCTATCTGCCTTACAGTATCATCCCCCTCATCATAAAGACACCCTCAAAGGAACACGTGTCTTCCGCAAAAGTTTGGGAATCCCAGGGTCGCGAAGCGGACAGTGTCCGTTCGCTGGCTACTTGAGGGCAAGAAACAAAATGGATGCCGTATCTAAGATGGAACCCGTGGGTTCAGATGAAGAAACCCACGAAACAAACGAACGGTTTAGGCTAGTACAGCGAAAACGGGTACACCCACTAAACTCATCATTTGCGGTTCATAGATACCAGACTTGACCATATTCGTGCGAGTCGAAAACACCACTTACGATTATCACGGAACCTCAGACGCTCCTTTTGCCCTCATGTAGGCAAGCACTAGTCGGAATCATAATCGATCTCGATATTCATCAGACCATCCAGATGCTGCTGCAACATAATTCTATCCATCAGTGTTCCTTTGGTAACAGGCGGCCGCCTTATACACGTCGTAGCACAGAGGCCACATAAGGCAGGACCACACTGCACACAAAGACAACATTTGAACAGGAATGCTACACCAATGTATGTAAATGTATAGGCATTTATATAGCTCACTACTTACCCGGAGGGTCCCAAGGTGCTTCGACCGCTGCGAAACCCTTCCTGGCTTCCCTGAGAGATGGTCCCTTAATGGGTATCTCCAGGGTGAGACCAGGCATCCCCGGCGGTCTGGTGGGGCCGTTAGTGAAGATGAGGCAAGCTAATGCCCAGAGTTGCCGAGTGTGATCGCTGATCAGAGTGGGCACCGAGGCGAGAGGCGAGAGGTCCAGAAACCTGCCGCGCCGGGAATCGAACCCTGGTCCCGGGCCGTCCTCTGCTCTCGCGTCTGCCGCCTCTAACCAGTGAGCCACACTACTTCACTCCAACCCCAATGATCATCAGAATCTTCCAACCCCAAGTCGACATTAGGCCCCAAAACCATCCTAGTAGCGTCCAATCCCCTACGTCCACGTGTATGGACTCAGAGATCTTATGCAACTTCGAGATGGCTTGATAGACAGTTGGAGCGTTGTCTGGAATGAAAATACAACAGCTCGAATGGATCACCTTACATACTCCACCTCTATCTGCTAAGACAACGTCTAAAACCATACGGTTCTGCAACGTCATAAGCCTGTCCGCCTGAAGCTCTGCTGTGATATTGCCAAGGGCACTGGCAGTGATATTAGCAGTCGATTCCACCACTCGAGTCAACTGTCTCAGGTTCCTACTATTAACCATAGGTCCCCAAAACGGAAAGAAACCCTTGAAAAAGTCTCCTGCCTCTTGACCGGCAGTGTCCTCTTTGCTAATCACGCCCCTTACAACTCTGGTCTTGTGATAATCTGCGGCAACCGTAAAGGTTGGTGGCAACAAGTTTGCAATATAACAGGTGCCCGCGAAGTCAAGGGGCAACCACGTATATGCACGGTCGTAACAGACAAAGTACGTACCCTTGGCGGTCAGAAGAACAGGGGAAGAGAGCATTGGTAAAACATATGTTTCAGAGCAAGCACTCTCCCCGAGGTGAGCTCTCGGGCTTCGACCACGGCCTTTGAGACAGAAATTACCAAGGTGGGGTACGATCCATATAGGAGATGAACTTCTGAGCTGTCTATCACCCACTAGCACGCTATACTCCGCCCCACTCAGATCCCTGTAGGCTCGCACCTCTTCATCTGGGATAAGCGATGGATCATAGATATCCCTATCTAAATCAGCAATCGCTATTGCCAACGACTTATGGTACGGACCGGGACCAAAGTGAGGAGAACGCGGCTCTCGATTGGGGTAAGAATCTAGTGCGCTTCGAAACATTGTTTGGAATGCTCGCGCTGAACCCTGGGAACTGTAAGGAAGGACCAAGTACGGAATTCCCTTATCTGTGGTATGTGGCATTAACCCACACACCCAACAGTTGGTAGTGTTCACCACCAACTGATGCTGGTGAAGGAGCTGAACGAAGGAATTGATCATGAACTCCGCACGTCTAGCCTGCTCGTGTTGCGGTAAGATGTGGAAGGAATGAGGAGAAACAGTGGAAGTAGGTTTATATTCAGAAGAAGGGGTAGGTGAGGCAGTGGGCAACAATGACTGTATCGTATAATACACCCCACCCACCAATAACGAAGTAACAGTTAGGAATAGAAAGAACGCCTGAAACATGAAACATTTTGTATATGCAATTCTACGTAATTCAAATCTTTGAGCCTGAGCCTTTTCCAATTCCGACAGCTTCGAGAAAGCCATCCTCTAAAACTGTCCGCAACGTTCTTGACGCACTTCGTTCTGTGTAGCAGTAGCCTATCCCCAGGAGTTCCCAGGAATCGACGGTCTCTGACCTAGTGTCAAGACCTACCTACCAGAAGGAAGTACCCGCGCGGCCCTACGGTTCACCCGGATGTAAGGTACTTTAATTTAGACAATATACAAAATCTTCTAGCTGTGGAAGCAAAAACACATATATGGAAGAAAAGACTCAAATTTTTCAAAATCACAATAATGCAAGTGTGTTCAAACTGGATAGTGATAATGGGGTAACATGGATGTCAGGGGAAAAAGCAAAGATATTTGTTTATTTGTCTCTGATATTGGAGCGAAGAAAATATCGGCTTCTCCCAGGATGAGTCTGTTCGTCAAACAGTTGATCCGATGATGAGACAGAGTTCTGTTGATCAATCAATTGTTCAGATCGTGAATTTTGTGGTGACAAATGTTCAACAATATCGTTCTGCTGCACTGAGGTATCTCCAACAGGCTGGGCGTCGCTGAATGGAACAAAGTTCGGCAAGACCTCACCCTCAGACAAGGCGATGCCCTTCTTCACCCACGAGTCCGCTGGTAAAGGTATAGGTACCTTTTTGGTATGGGTGGCGTGCACCCAATTCTTACGCCCCTCCAAACGAACAGCGGTCCTCGTGGCAAGGAGCACCTGGTAGGGTCCGGTGAAACGAGGCTCAAGGTTGCGCTTTGACCAAAATTCCTCGTCACCACCCAGTCTCCGGGCTGGAGCTGGTGGCCTGGACCCTCCGCCTGCGTCGGCAGTGCTTCAAAGACCTGTTGGTGAATTAACCTCAGTTTAGCAGTCAGATCATGAAGATAATCGATCAACATCGGGTACTCAAGATCAGAAAACACACTGGGTCTAGGGACCCCCCAAACATTGGCAGGACGGCCGAACACAATCTCATAGGGACTGAGCCCTACTCGGGAGTGTACAGTCGCCCTGGTTGACAGAAGAGCTAAGGGCAAAGCGTCAGGCCATGAGAGACCAGTCGTGGCCTGAATCTTCGCGAGTTTCAATTTAAGGGTGCCATTGTATCCCTCAACTAAACCTGCTGACTGGGGATGATTGGCGCTGTGGAATTTTTGTGTAATTCCAAGGCCCTTACACACATTCTTCATCACACTCCCTACAAACTCACTTCCGTTATCAGACCATACAATTCGTGGCATTCCATACCGAGGAAAGTATTCCTTCAGTAGGATTTTTGCAGTGGCCAGAGCAGTGTTGTCTTTAAGAGGGTAGGCTTCAATCCATCGGGAAAATGCGCAAACCACAACTAAAACGTATTTTAGGTTATTGCATCGCTCCATATGGATGAAGTCTAGCTGAATCACTTCAAAGGGACATGAAGGGGGAGCAAAGTGGCCAGGGGGTGTAGGAGTTCCCTTACCAGGATTGTACATCATACATATCATACAATTCTTGACCAATCTCTCAGCACACTTAGTAATACCATCATTCTTCCATACAGGGGACAACAACTTGCAGATACCTTTCGCACTAATATGTGACAAGCCGTGTGCCATAGTCACAACAGCCAGCACATATGCATCCGGCAACATCCACCTCTTATTCTCAGACAAATCAATCCAACAACCATTCGCATCCAGCTTTCCCGTACTCTCCTTCCACTTGGTCTTTTCAGTCTCGGTGGCCTCGTTCTGAATCGCTTTCACACTCTCGATAGTGTCCTCACACATACCCGTTTCTGTCGGCCACCTTACCGAACTCGTCACATACATTCTAGTTGTAAGGTTCCTGGCAGTCTCCTTAGCAACTTCATCAGCGAACGCATTGCCACGACCAACATCATCCGTCACCTTACGGTGTGCACTACATTTGATAATTGCCACCTGCTCGGGCAATATAAGTGCATCCAAAAGATCATTCACAAGCTGTCCATGCTGAATCTTCGTACCATGCGACGTCATAAAACCTCTCTCTCTCTCCACAAACGTCCAAAACTGTGTGCAACACCAAAAGCATACTGGCTGTCCGTAAACACATTCACCCGTTTACCTTTTGACAACACAGACGCTCTAGTCAAGGCAATCAGCTCTGCCGCCTGGGCAGAATTCTGATTCAATCTCGCAGTCTCCACAACCGTACTCAACGTTACCACAGAATACGCAGTCGTCACATCACCATTCGGCAATTTAAAACACGAACCATCCACATACAAGATACCATCGGGATTTTCCAATGGAGTATTTTTCAAGTCAACACGACCTTTTGTTTCCTCCTCAGTTCGTAAATAGCAGTCATGAGGTGCTATCTCATCTGATTCCATATTGGTTGGCAACAAAGTCGCCGGGTTCAAGACATTGCAGCGCTTTATTTGAATGTGACTTGCCAAAAGCGTCAACTCATAACCAGACAACCTTGCACTCGTCAGGTGTTGGGTTTTCGTACGATTCAAGAGAGTGCCAACTGCATGCGGAACCATCACCGTAAGCATATTATCCATGACCGATCCTGCAGATTGTCGGATGGACACCGCAGCTGCCGCTGTTGCTCTCAAACAACTCGGCAATGCTCTAGCTACCGGGTCCAAGGTCGAGGAAAAATATGCACATGGACGCTGCTTACCACCGAATTGTTGCGTTAAGACACTCAACGCACAACCTTCCCTCTCGTGAACGTATAGTGTAAACGGCTTACTGTAGTCAGGAGTACCTAACACAGGGGCCGAACACAACGCATCACGCAGTTCAGAAAAACTTTTCTGACATTCTTCCGTCCATGGTAAAGGAGTTGGAACATCCTTGCACGTAAGGGCTACCAATGGTTTCGCTAGCAATGAAAAATTTGGAATCCATTGCCTGCAGTATGACGTGATACCTAAAAATAGTACAACCACGGAGTTTGGTCCTGGGACAGGGGGCAGCTGGACCCAAATTACAGTGAATAGAACAAAGATGCTGGCCCTCCTACTTATTTAGTCTCGCCTTAAGTTTATGAGACAACAAACAAAAAACAACGTTTCTTTGTTTGTATGGGTAATTTTATTTAACCCTTTTGTTCATTATTTTTAGTAAGATTTATCTCTTTTCATAGGCAAGAAGAACACTTTATATACACCTATATACAAATACAAAACATTTATACATATTTACAACAACTATACAAATAACACATTGAATCAAACAATTATCAACAAACTTCACGTATGAGAAAATATAGCAATTCTGTGTTCACAAATGGTTAATCTTTGTGAAGTGATCAAAAAAACGCTACTAGACCCAAGAGGTGGAAAAGAAATAATGCGACAGAAATCAGAAATTAATTCACAATTAGTTCCACCAATAAAGACTGAACCCGTCAAGGGCAAATGTTTAGAACTGTCTGTCTGTCGTTTGTCTTGCCAACGCGTTTCGAATCTGTCAAAGCTTACAGATTCTCCTCAGGGCTCTCTCAATGTTTTGAATCTAAACAAAAGAATAAAGCGAAGCTTGTGTCAGTGTTTGTGACTTATTTGCAAAAGGCCCCCCTGAATTAGTTGGACTATGCTGAACTGGTTACCTTTAAACAGAGGGCGGACGGCTCTCGTGATTCAGTTGTACACGAAGGGCTGTGCGCCGTATGAAGTCAGTACATTAGATGAATGATTCTGAAAAAATAAATAGATCAATAGCTTACAATGCCATCTGGAGCAGTGTCAAGCGGCTACAACAGACCTAAAGCTGCATGCTCATACCTTAGTCGGGTGTGGCATTAGATGCTATCTTAGGTCCTCTGTTTGCTCATTCTGTCCTTTCGGAGTGACCTCTGAGGCATAAAGGTCATGCTCAGTATTGGAATTAGTTGTGGTGCAAAGACACTTGAGGGATGCTGCGGGATATTATGAAGCCACCTACCTAGATTTCTGGTAGTGATCACGGGGCGTCGATCGCCATGCCGTGTGCTCGTTGTCCTAATCTCACTCGTTCAATCCGTGGCGGGGGTGCGTGTCCCTCGCTGTTGTATGCGTCTTACTCGCGCTAAAAAACATAAAGGGTCCCTTAGTCCCTGGCCGAAACAGACTTAATACAGTTAAAATGTACTGAAGTCTCACGCATTAGGAGCCTCTCTCACGCTCACCTTACTTCCTCGGGGGCAAACCAGGAAATGCAAACACAGGAACAGCCTAGTGGCTGTACAGGGCTCCTACATCATAGTGAGCCTGGAGCTGGGCATTCTGGGTGTTGTAGTTTCCAAATTTTTGAGTGCATGAACTTGTTACAATCTTGAGATTTCTGAAAGCGTGTTCAACCCCGTTTGGGTACTGTTGAACTTGAGTATCAAGTAAGCCTCTTTTTTCAAAAGGATCTGTTCTATGTTGATACACGTTTTTGACTGGTTGATGTTAAATAGCACTGTCCAAGTGAAGTCATTTTCCCCGTGCTGCTTTTCGGAGAAATGTTGGACAAGGGGCGCAGTTAGTACTTTCTTTTTTATGCGCGCGTGTATCAACATAGAACAGATCGTTTTGAAAAAAGAGGCTTACTTGATACTCAAGTTCAACAGTACCCAAACGGGGTTGAACACGCTTTCAGAAAGTTTTGCCACTCCATTTAGTTAAGACTGAGGGGACATTGCTCTACCAGTTATGAGTAAACAACAACAAACTGCTGTCTCTTTAGACATTACCTTTGGCCCTGGTACAACGCTGTCTTTCAAACCCCCTTATGTATACACTGAAAGGTACCTTATACCTGGGTTGCTTTTGGTACCGGTTTTTCAGGATTAACAGACCAACAAATCAATAGTGTGGCCTTCCTGTTTGACTAACATCCCCCCCCCCCCTTTTCTTCCCCCCATTTATAAACAGCAATATCACCCAGCTGTTTATATAGGCATCAATAGATGAGTGGGACAACTATATAGTACCCCTTGGGATATTATCGAAGGGGAAGAGATACCTCATTCGTCCGATGCAGCCATCAGAGACACCGGTGGGTTACCTGTTATAGACAGATTAGAAAATAGGTGGGTTTATGAAACAGTACACTGAGGCCATATCCTCAAGACACGCATCTATCACTGAGTTTGTCTTTGTACGTTTAGAGCGGTGCCTTATCCGTCCGAGCAGTTGCCGGGTGAGGTGAGGTTCACTTCCCACAAATTGATGGGTAAGTGTCAAACCCTTGAATGTATATTCTTTTTGTGATGTAATAATCATTTATATGTGACTATCACAGAGATGTGATGGTCTAGTCTGAGAGCATGCCATATTTCCACTGGGTATGCACGTGTTACAGCAACTTCTAATGTTTTTTCTTGCTGCAGATTTAATTGTGAGGATGATACACATGCAATGTCTACATTGTCCTTTGTCCGTTTTGTTCTCACACAGGAAAGACCTATCGCATCAACAGCACTAACTGAGAAGATGTGGTAGGATGGTTCCTAATTGATCACTATTATGTTTATTTTCTTATTTCTTAGTTGAGCACATACTATAGTGCCCTTGCAGTAGCAGAGTATAGCTTGGCCCTGACGAATGCCAGTGATACCTCACAATAAGGCAGAAACATGTTGGCCCCTTTTTTCGATCTTTGTCTTGACTCCTACCAAGCAAGTTAGACAGTGATTCTTTCACACTGTCAGTCCACTGTTTTTTAACCTGACGTCCAGGCAAACACTATTAAAGGTCTTTGTTTGCCTTGATAGCCATTTTAACGCACTTCACCTTTTTTGAATTTCTTGCACTGCACATATCAGTCCCACTATCAGGACTTACAACTGTGGTAACCATACCTTGGTCTTGTGATGCATTGCTGATATCTAACTGGGTGATTGCACACAGACCTGGTTTTGGAAGTCCTAGATGATGAGGCTCCGCCATCAGGTGGGCTGATAGGACTTAATCAGCAACAGTTGATAGTCTTTTTTCAAATTTTCCCGTGCATTTCTTACCAGTGTTAATTGGCATTCGACCTACAGGCTTTGTTGTTATTTAGGTAGTTACACAGGGGGTATTAGCCTGCCTCCCTCGGACCCTCTCTTACGATTTGTTATAATAGGCCAACTAAGGACACCATCTTTTTTAGTGTAACAAACCCAACACTCATTAAATGTGATCGGACCCAAACCATGTCTACTGTATAACTCGTAAGTTGGAGTTCCAACCGGAGGTATCGGACACGAGTCCTCCAGCTGGGAATCCGTACCACAACCTTTAAAGCAATTGAACAAAGTACTACGGCCAGGCATCGTACACACTAACCGAGTTTCACAAACGTCAAGGGTTACGGGATTACACTATATCCCTGCAAAAAGCAAAAACCCTCGGTTTTTGGCGACTGCATACGTCAAATAGTACAACTAAGAACAAAATACCAAGTACCACAAATGCAATGGAACCATGCAACAACTAAGCACCCACAACAACAAAGGACTCTGGGAGCGACCCACAAATACTTAACTCAAAGATCGATGGCGTCACCAGGAAGGCCCGTCTATCGTCTCGCTGTACCAAGGTCTACGCCAGGCGCCAAAACAGGTCTACAGTCAGGGCAGCAGTCCGTCGCAGCCGTCAGGAGGCGGGAATCTTCGCGGGAAAAGTCGTCGGGCCACTTGTTTCGACAACAGGATCGATGAAGCGGGGTGCACCTTCCCACGGAGATTTCACACGAAGTTCCTCACGATCGTCGGGCTTTGGACCGGTACCACTGATGCAGCCCCACATTGGGCGCCAACTGAAGGACTGGGTTATTCTAAGACCCAGCGGTGCCAGGGATAACACCTGAAACCTTCGTGGGTTACCTGTTTCGGCGTACAAATGACAGAGACACGGGACACTTCCTTCGGCGTCAAAGATTCGAGGTTTATTTACTGCAGGGAATACAGAAGTCACAAGAAGTACATTGCATGTAAGTTCACGGAGTCTGATTCAAATTGTATCTGTGGTTCGCTCTTTTTATACAGTTTTCGGGCATAGGATAACATGGTGAACAAAAGATTACAACCTGGTTCCCATCGTAAAGATCATAAGGGGTCGCTTTCATGTATTTAGGGCCCGGAACATAATTACAGTAGCTTTTGGCAGTTCCCAACTGTAAAAGTACATCTTCCCACCATTAGTACATTCCATTCGGCAGTAAACGAATCGAGGAAGAGACAGAAACAGGTGCAGAGGAAGACGAAGACAGTGAACAGATCGAAGAGGGTGTAAAAGGGGTGGTATCAGGAAACACGAGTTGCGGGCATCAAAGGAGTCGTGCCTAATGAATGCACAACTAAGACAATAGACCGGCACGGCAAGATGAGCCTCGAGCGGGGCCATCTGCCTTACAGTATCATCCCCCTCATCATAAAGACACCCTCAAAGGAACACGTGTCTTCCGCAAAAGTTTGGGAATCCCAGGGTCGCGAAGCGGACAGTGTCCATTCGCTGGCTACTTGAGGGCAAGAAAAAAAATGGATACCGTATCTAAGATGGAACCCGTGGGTTCAGATGAAGAAACCCACGAAACAAACGAATGGTTTAGGCTAGTACAGCGAAAACGCGTACACCCACTAAACTCATCATTTGCGGTTCATAGATACCAGACTCGACCATATTTGTGCAAGTCGAAAACACCACTTACGATTATCACAGAACCTCAGGGGCGGTTTCGCTTCGCAGGCAAGGCTGGCTTAAAGCGACATCGTTTCGCCCGGAAGTGCAGGCGAAGATTGTCGATATGCCTTTTGATGGCGAAAATTTATTTGGGAAGCATATAGACGAGGCGTTGCAAGGCATAAAATCTGACACGGATACAGCTAGAGCGCTGGGATCCCTTCAACAGGGAAGGTTTCAGTCCTTTCGAAAAAGGGGTGCAAGAGGTCAATTTAATCGAAGACCCTCTTTTCAGACCAATCGATATCAGCCGTATAACCAACAGGGATATCGACAATACAATGCCAACAACCAGTACAGGTCCTCCAACTCCTCTTACCAGCAGCAGTCTAGGGGCAAAACAAACACCAGAGGGAAGAATCAACAGTCTAACAGACGTCAATGATTTCAGGCCGGCGCTCCCCACACAACAGATCCCGGGAAACGACCACTATCTGTCTCAATACTTCAACAACTGGATGTCCATAACATCGGACAAATGGGTTCTAGATGTCATAAGCAGGGGTCATACTCTGGAATTTGTAGAAATACCACCAGATCATCCCCCAGTGCTCAGGCTCAACCAACATCGTCAGGAAATGCAGAAGGAAGTACATTCGCTTCTGCAAAAGGGAGCCATAGAAGAAGTGCTGCAACATCTCAGAGGGAAAGGCTTCTATTCGCATTTCTTCCTCATCAAAAAGAAACAAACCCTGAAATGGAGACAGGTATTGGATTTGAGGGATCTGAATCAATACCCTTCAGAATGCTATCGTTGCAAGAGATCCTACAAATGATAAAGGAAAAAGACTACATGGCGTCTTTGGATCTCGTGGATGCGTACTTCCATATTCCCATTCATCGGAAGCACAGGAAATATTTACGATTTGTCGTGGAGAGTCGCCACTTTCAATTCAAAGTCCTGCCATTCGGACTCAAATCGGCCTCGAGAGTGTTCACCAAATGCATGGCCCCGGTGGCGGCCCACTTAATATTGCAAGGGCATTACATTTACCCATATCATACGACTGGTTGGTGACAGGTCCATCTTTCAGAGAGGCAACAAGATCTCTTCAGTGCTGCATCCGGCTGTTTCAGCGCTTGGGACTACGGACCAACTTGGAGAAATCCTCGCTGACTCCGGCCCAGGGCATCCAATTCTTAGGGGCATGGATATGCACCAGAGCAGGGAAGGCCTATCCTTCCGAAGACCGAATGAGAAAGATCATGGGTCTAACGGCGTCACTTCAAACAAAAAGGTCCACTTCTGTGAGAGTGTAAAAGTCCATGTTGGGGATGATATCATCCTGCATCCCACTGGTGCCAAATTGTCGCCTTCGAATGAGGGCTTTGCAGGAACAACTGGACGAGCAGTGGGTTCAATCCAAAGGAACCTTCGAGGATCGGATTGCCATCATGAACCGTATGAAGGTGGCCATGTCATGGTGGAAGGTTCAAAAGAACTTGGACCAGGGCTTGAACTTTGTTCCTCAAGATCACGACTTCGTGATGACAACGGACGCTTCGCTGAAAGGATGGGGTGCGCATCTTCAGGAGCTGGAGGTTCAGGGCCTTTGGTCAGACTGGGAAGCACAGCTTCACATAAACATGTTGGAGCTCAAAGCGGTCTTTCTGGGGCTTCAAGCATTCCTTCCCAGGATACGCCAATCGTCGGTACTTATCCAAACGGACAGCACCACGACTATGTTTTACTTGCTAAAACAGGGTGTAACAAGATCCAAACAGCTGTCGACATTGGCGCAAAGAATCTGGAAATGGCTGATAACCAACGGCATTTCAATTCAAGTTCAACATATACAGGGAGTCCTCAACATACGGGCAGATGCCCTGAGTCGCACTTCCAATGTGACGCACGAGTGGGAACTGCACGACACTCAGCTTCACAACCTGTTTCAAAGGTGGGGCACTCCCACATTAGACTTGTTCGCAACAAGAAACAACTCAAAGTGCGTTCAGTTTGCGTCCAGGTACCATCAGCAAGGATCCAGGGGAAATGCATTCCACATGGACTGGACAGGGAGGTTTGCCTACCCGTTCCCTCCATTTCCATTGATACCGCGAGTTCTTCGCAAGATGAGATTGGAACCGTGCCATGTCATACTGATAGCACCAGCCTGGCCGAGGCAGGCGTGATTTTCAGATCTACTTCAGATGTCGAAGGGCAGCAAGATCCAGCTTCCGACATTCCAGAACCTCATCTCCATGAAAGACGGTCAGATTCTGCATCCGGATCTGCAATCACTAAAATTGTCAGCATGGAACCTCATGAGCGGGAATTTCAAAACCTAGACATTCCGCAGGAATGCAGGCATATTCTCTCGCAAGCCAGAGCTATGTCAACAAACAAAACATATGCAGCGAAATGGACCCGTTTCTGCCACTGGTGCGACAGTCAAAACTTACATCCGTTTGAAGTACACCCTGAAGGTATCCTACCTTACCTGCTGTCACTGTCTAAGGCAGGTCTGTCGCATGCCTCGGTCAAAGTGCACTTGGCAGCAATATCACGTTTCAGGAGGAAGCCAAACGAGCCATCCCTCTGGTCTTCCAGGATAATAAAGGAATTTATCAAGGGACTTTTTAGAGTTTATCCACCCATCCGGCGTCCACCAGTGCCGTGGCACCTCAATACAGTCCTATCACAACTTATGAGGCCACCTTTCGAGCCTATACACAAAGCAGACTTACAGTTCCTATCTTGGAAGACAGCCTTACTGCTTGCACTAACATCAGCAAGGAGGGTTAGCGAAATTCAGGCCTTTTCAGTGGAAGAGCCCTTCTTACAATTTCGCAAGGACAGGGTTATATTAAGGACAAATCCATCTTTTATTCCTAAAGTTCCTACGTCTTTTAACCTCAATGAGCCTATCATTCTGCCTACCTTTTTTCAGCAATCCCTCATCGGAAGCAGAAAGGGCATTTCACTCTCTGGACATCTCTAGATGCTTGAAGTTCTACATTGAACGGACAAGGGCATTCCGCAAATCCAAACAATTATTTCTTGCTTTCGAAGGTCAAAGGAAAGGCCTTCCTCTGTCCAGACTGAGTATTGCCAGATGGATTTCATCAGCTATCCTGAAATGTCATGAGAAAGCGGGAGAGCCGCTCTGTTCTAAAGTGAATGCACATTCCACAAGGAAGATGGCGACTTCAATGGCCTTGTTCGCAGGAGTGTCGCTGCCCGACATCTGCAGAGCAGCGACGTGGAAGAGCTTGCATTCATTTACAAGACACTACTGTCTAGGCACTGCGTGGAAAGAGGACACGGCAGTGGGACAAGCTGTTCTGAAACGCCTATTTCAGTAAGGTATGATTTACTTGTCTAATTATTTTTCTAAGCAGTACTTTGATTTATGTTTGTACATATATATATATATCTGCACATATAGTATTATATTGATCTGTATTGTTCTATCATTGCTTTGCTGCAGAGCTTCCTTCTGGGTTCTGTCCTGGAAACGCTGCAAATTTTGTGAGCACTGCTTACTACTCTGATCCAAGCATGTGAATCTATGAAAGATGTAATACTGGAGAAGGAATTAGTTACTTACCTGTACACTATAGTTCTCCAGTATTATCTTTCATAGATTCACATGCACCCGCCCGCCTCCCCGTTTCTCAGACAGATCCTGTTTCTC
Organism: Lissotriton vulgaris; assembly: GCF_964263255.1. NCBI lineage: Eukaryota > Metazoa > Chordata > Amphibia > Caudata > Salamandridae > Lissotriton > Lissotriton vulgaris. Next base: position 1,611,797,094 of record NC_141693.1, read on the forward strand.
GGTATTATCCATGTCTCTCACTCGGGGACGGAAATCTGAGGCAGGAAGCTTCTGCTGGGGAGTGTGAGGGCAGGGCAGCAATGCTGATTGGCTGACTTTTGGACCAAACAAGGAAATGGTCTGGTTACCAAATATTACAGTCCCTATGGGGATTTTCTATGCAGTTTTTCTTCTCTATGATACTGCTTGGTCATTCTGTTACCGTGAGACTCCCACCATGACGACGGGGAAGATACAAGCATGTGAATCTATGAAAGATAATACTGGAGAACTATAGTGTACAGGTAAGTAACTAATTCCTTTTTCATTCTTTCCTTGCGACCTGGAAAACAAATTGTGACTCTCTAACACAACATTTGTATGTTCCCCAAATTGTAAGCGTGTTTTTGGTACACATAATGTTGCGTGTCTCCTTGCGCATCCTCTTCCTCAGTAATTGCATCAGGAAGTTCATCAAATATTTTTCTAGCATGTTTCCCTAAATTATGCAGTAGAATGTGCTGCTGACTCACTAAGGAAAATCTATCCCCAGCAATAGCAATCAAATAAGATTCAAACAGATTTACCCATCTTTTCCACGGAATAATTGGTTCCCCTTCTTCATTTAAAAATGCCAGAGGTTGGGACATTGCGAACGCTGCCATGCTTCAAATGGAGAATAATACCAGAATAGAAGAACATATCAAGGTAACCAAGTGAATGAGAAAAATAAGAAAGAAGAATATAGAAAGAATGTAAAGATAAGGAAAAAAAGTATAGAGAATGTATAAAACACACACCCACAGATGATAATTTATATCCACTGAATGTTCATTGAGAAGAAAGTCTTATAATAAATCTGGAACCACTGTAAGTATGTAAATAAGTAAGTAAAGTTTCTTGTGTTGAATATTTAAAATCTTACAATATTGCACATTCGAAAAAGTCAATAAAAACTATATTCATACATAAAACAGTTAAAATATAATTCAAAATTTAAATATTTAAATGGTTACATCTCCTAGTTTCCTTTTAGCTGTCATTAGAAATTTTACAAACGTAGCATTTAAAATAATATCATTCGAGTCCAAACACCTTATCTGGGCCTGCCTGCATGACCTTATGCCTCGTGCATTTAGAGGAATCTTAAGCAAAGTTTTTCTCTCCTGGGAAAGTTCCGGACAAGTACAGAGAAGATGGAGGATATCCTCCTCAAAGGTGTTGCACAATCTACATTCTGTTTGCGTTACCGTTCTTGTCCAGGGTGGACGATGGCACAGGCCTGGCATTTTTCCAAATCTTGCATTGAGGAGCACCTGTTTATTTTTTTCTGTCCAGGGAGTCACCAAATATTGTTGGATTTCTTTCTTTTTATAACCATTTATTATTGTCCAAGCATGTTTTCTTTTAGTAAGGATAGCTTTATCGTTTAGAATAGATAGGTGGGTTGCAGTTTTGTTAATTATTCTCTTAACCCCTTGCATGCTTGTGACGGAACCGTTCCGTCACAAGCCTCGGTTGAGCTGTGCTTGTGACGGAACGGTTCCGTCACGGCCCGCTCGCCGCGCCTGCGCGGCGCGAATTCCGCGCCTGCGCTGACGAATTAATGGGCGGGTGGGTTCGTGACGGAACCGTTCCGTCACAAGCACAGCTCACCCGCGAGCCGTGACGGAGCGGTTCCGTCACAAGCACGGAACTGCTACGCGGCTACCCCACCCCCTTAGCGCTGCGGTGGAATAGCCGCCGCAGCAAAGGGGTTAAACCATGTCTTGGTTATATTTGTATCCCATATTGACGTTACCTCAAAATCTTTTATTGCTTTCGTTAGGTACAGCCCTGCCAGAGAGTTTGTGTCATTACTTAATTCTTTCCATAAAAGTTGGGATATTTCATTTTGGTGATCAGTTTTTATTTGGTTCCAAACTTTTATGAAGTGTGCTTGCCTTGTATATTGTTGATTAATTAGTCCAAACTCCAACCTTACTTGTGCAGGGGAAGCGTTTGCTGGAAGCCGAAATACTCTGGTTATGTTTTTATTCAGGATTTCAGTATCCCTACCCATTGCGGCTTCACTACCGTATGTGATAGTCGGTTCTAGTCTTGCAGAAATAATACTGAGAAGAGGGCCGTAAGTTAGGCTGGGAAGTGATTTCTGCACAATTCTGAAAGCAGCAGACAATGCATTTGATTTCCTTTGGATGTCCCTTTTTTGTAGTTGACAGTTGCCTTTCGCATCAAATAGGACCCCCAGGTATTTATATGACTCCACTTGCTCCAGCTCGGTGTTGTATATATACATTTTAGTAATGTGTTTTTTTTTCGTATTATTTTTAGAAACTACCATAATCTTGGTTTTTGTGTCATTTATGACCATATCATTTGCCTTAGAGTACGTGTGAGTCCTCCTAATTAATCGCTGTAGACCCACTTTGGTATGGCTCAATAATATCACATCATCCGCATATAGTAAGTTTGTGAGCCGCTTATCTGCTAACTTCGGGGGGTGCGCGTTTTCATTGTCCAGTATTGGCGTTAGGTCCGCAAGTAACAAATTAAAAAGGAGGAGAGCTAAAACACAGCCCTGTTTTAGGCCTTCCTTTGCTGGAATCTCCTTAGATAATGTACTGCTGTCCCCCATCCTCACACTCGCCCATGTGTCTGTGTACAAGAGACGAATCAATTTAAGTAGTGAAGATGGTATTTTCATTGTCTCGATTTTTCCCCAAAGTAAATTCCTACTTGAAGTCTATAAAACATAGATATAAAGGTTGCTTCTGTCTAATTGACATGTCAATAAGTAGGGTAAGAATAAGAATATTTGTGGTTGTTCCCAAGCCTTGAATGAAGCCTGTTTGGTTTAAATGCAATTTCTTGTTCTCCGACACCCATTCTGTTAATTTAGTCAACAGGATTCTGGCAAACAACTTGGCGTCGGTGTCTTGTAAGGTGATTAGCCTATAATTTTCTGCCAGTGCCCAGTTTCCTTTTTTGAAAATTTGGGTTATTAGGGATCCTTGCCATGACTTGGGGACAGTTCCCGTTAGTATTACTTCTAAGAATAATTTCTCTAGAATAGGCGCCCATAGTTCGGGGTTTTCCTTAAAGAGTGCAAATGGTATCCCATTTGGTCCGGGTGCACCGTTTTTCTGTTTTTTTATCAATTTAATTATCTCTTCTTTCTCGACTGGTATTTGCGTATCCAATTCATCATAGTGAATGGAAGATTCCATGTCGTTATAATTTTTGTCCTTGTAACACTTATCCAGCACGATTGTTTGAGTAGTATCCTGATTGAGGTGATTCCTCAGGTAAATCTCCCATTCCTGCTCAGTTGTTGCGTGTTTATCTAGGTTCCTGATCGATACTGTGACCTTATGCCCCTATTCGGCTATAAATCCATTTATTCCCTATATTGGCATAACCGTTCAAGTGCGATTTTCTGAAAAGTCATCTCTGGCCTCACACGAACAGAGCCACATTCCAGCATGACTCTCTGCTACTTCCTTTGTGACCAATTAGTGCAATGACAGTGCAGCAGTCCCTATCTGATATTCCTAGATAACACTCCGAGTTCTTCAACAAGATAAAAACTTAGCAAACCTGGAAATCCCCGCTTGCTATGTTTTGATTAGTAATGGAACTCTAATGAGCAACTGATAACTATCACTTCCTAGTGACATCTTTAATTGACGTCTTATGTCCAGCAAACCTGCGTCAAACCCGGCACCTGTCAGGTATAAATATTACCAACGTTGCCTTAAGCAATGTTCGTTGCCTGTTGCTGATGCCAGCTGCCTGCATGACCCTGTGTTGGTAAATCTAGCACTCTGTCGCTGCAGCCTGCTATCCTGTGGTGGTGAAGCTGCTGATTACCATTATCGCCGCTACAGCGCGAACTATGGTGCAGTACGCTTAAGGAGCTGAACAGCCGTCCTCTGCGAAGACATCCAGCAGATTCCAGCTGCCCGCGGACGCTGTCCCCCCTCCTTCCTCGACGCGCTGAAGAGAAGCCGCTGCCTTTCTCGTGCAGAGAAATCCAGTCCCGGCGCTTCCGGTTTACCCTTGCGGGAGACTGGGATATCGAGAGAGACCCCTGAAGGAGATACCAATCCTCCATCATTCTATTCAGAGGTATGGTGTTGACTAAACCCTTAGACGAGAATTCTTGAAACAAACCTTGGCAAAACCAACTTAACCTAAAGCTACTTACTTACTCCCCTTTCACGTGTTAGGCTTAGGTCAGGCACACTGGGGTAGGCTTAGTTAGAAGCACCAGTTGAGTATGTTAGCCTAATGTATATATGACTGTATATATGTGTTATTACTTTTAAACCATTGTATGGCTAAGAAACCATATCAATGCTTTTACAGTTCTATTTCGCAATACTTATCTTACTGTACGTACTTTTTATAATAACAATTATTGCAATTGTGGCAATACATTTCTCTTGTACGAGAAGAAAGACTGTTCAATAAATGTTAACCCTTTATTGACAAACGCCCGTCTCTCTATTCTCTACATCTCATGAAAGTAAACTGCACTAGACTGACTGAGTGAAATCTATGTCTATTGTTTCACACGACCCTAGAGATTGACTCTTGATCTGAGGAGCAAAGTTGTCATGTTGCACGGTTGTTGGAAAACTGAATCCCTTCTTGTCTGTGCCAAGGAAGCTGATCACTTCCTATGCAGAGAAGAAAGTTTCCAGTGACCTCTGAGCTAGTTGGAAACACAACCCAATTAAGTTTAGCATAGTCAGTGGAGGCCTGGAATATAAGCAGTTCCACGTCGATACTACTGTTTATGTTATTCCAATGCGCAGGGCCTAGTGGGAAACTAGGAACTACACTACATGGCGCCCAAACGTTTGGTAAGGCGATAAACTAACGCAAGACTTGTAGAGTAACTCAGTCGTGCATATTTCACACCCCTTTCTCCCGTAAATACTCCAATAGACGTCTGGAGTGGGTGAAAGGTTAAAATCCGCCCGACCTTAGTAGGAAGAGATTCCTATGTAAAGCTCTGGTTTATTCAACGTTGAAGGATACAGTGTTCCAAAATATTGTGCACCTAATCTTTGTCTCCTTGGAGACCTACTCTGCAAAGCCTGCATTTTTTAAAATGACAGACAGTGAAGAAGAAAGGGAAGCAGTTAGACTAGCTTCCATACTAATAGTGGAGGACTCGAGTCTCCTACAGACAGACCCGGATGCTATAATCATCCCGGTCCAATTAAGAAAATCTATAACTTCAAAACTTATAGTAAACGGACTGACACCTCAGGGTGGTACAGTAATTTTCGTGATAGAGGCTCACGAGTATCGGCAGACAGAGGTATTCTATTCATGGATAAACTTTCCAGCGGTAAACGCTATAACAAAAGAGTTTCACTATTATAAGATAGAGGAACCTCCGGAAGAGTACGCTCCTTTCGAGGAGATTGAAATTCCACTTAAATTTCAAGAGCACCTGCTCTGGTTTAATGGCGCCCTAAAACACAATGATCACATAACCAGGCTCGGTCCACTAGGTAGACCAGGAGCAACGTGGCCGGTTCTAGCCAGCTACACACCACATCCTGACATTGCAAAAATGTCTAAGGAAGAGCTGTTAGTACAGCTAAAAACATTAATAAAAATACATAGGCAATTAGTCCAATATGTAATGCGGACTGCAACAGTCCAGCCAGCTGTTAATACACCACAGCTGACCCCTCATCAGGGGAACACAAATAAAATTACACCACAGAACATACAGTCATGTCTTGGTAAAACACCCGTAAAACGGGAACAATTTCCTTTCTGGTTAGCCCAGAAAATCACTCAAATAGAGGCAGTATTTCCTGATACTACCCCTATTGAGAAACGCAGAATCTTGACCATCTGCCTTCCTATGGGAATCGCACCACACGTGGAGGACTGTGACACTTGGGGTACAGTCTTTGCTTCCATTTACACAAAAACACACGGTGTTCCGTCTATGGCGGTAATACCAGAAGTGCTAAAACAGATTCAAAATGAATTCGGTCCAGAGCCCGCTTTAAATCTAGGTATGAAATTACTGAAAGACTTCAAGCAGGTCACGGCTATATTATTAGCCAACATAAAGGGAGAAGCAGCATCTGTGGCGATTCGCCAGAAGTTGAGGGAAACAGATATAAAAGATCCTGTTGAGCTTGCAAAAATCATAGAAAAATGCTATGAAGAATTAGGTAGAGACAGCTTGGGTGGAAAACCAGTTAAGCCCCAACTGCTCGAAAATCCTGAAAAATTATTTATTAAAAATAATTTAAACACTCCTAAAAAGAGCTGGGATGGAAATAAACAATCCACTCCCAAGGAAAAAGTTTTCCAGTCCAGAGGAAGGTCTCCTCGACGGAGGGAAAGAACTCCGACTCGAGAACGCCAGTCTCCCCAACGGGAGCCCTCTGAGAAAAGATATAACCTTAGAAATAGGGATAATCTGAAAAAACCTGATAGATATCAAAGTATTGATACACGTCCCTCTCGATCTCTTCCACAGAATTCGGAAAGAAGAGGACGGTCAGACCCAGGAGAGCACACCAAGTCCAAAGACAAGGAACCTGCTCAAAATAAGAAATCTCAATTTCAGACAAAGAAGGTAGCCAGTATTAGAGTAATCAACCATGCCGAGAATACTGAGGACACAGTTGAAAAACGGGGAGTGGGCATTGACAATGTTGGACAGTGCAGCAGAAATCAGTATAGCGCGCAAGATCTTGATGAGTCATCTGGAGACAGTGGACACGAATGAATACATTCAGGTTGAAACTGCCGACGCCAGACTTAGCGAGCCCCATAAAATATACGAAATAACATTGCGTATAGAGGGTGATAAGACTAGGAAAATTAAGGGTCTATTTTGGGATAAGCTCTCAAAAGGCTATGATATTCTGTTAGCTGAAAAAGATTGGCCCCCAGAGTTTGTCAGGGAGTGCCCTCATGGCGAAGAAGTGATTATGCCTGCCTTCTCGAATCACATTCCGATTCACAAAAAATACACATATGCAAGGGGCAGTAGCCCAGGCACCTGCATTATATAAAAATCATGTAGGATGGGATGAGGATTCACCGCCTCACAAAATCCAATTAAAAAGTGAACCAACTGCCCAACGGCAGTATCCCATAAAGCAAGAAGCTAAAAAACAGGTCAGGGAGATCTTAGATCAACTTGAATACCAGGGGGTGATTGAAACATGCACCTCTCAAATGAACAATCCGTTGTTTCCTGTCTCCAAGCCAGACAATTCATATCGTCTAGTTTTGGACTACAGACACCTTAATACATGTTGCAAAACTTTTGCAGTACAAAACTCGCATAGTGCAGCCCTAATGAATAATATAGTTAGGAAAAAATATAAAACGACATTAGACATTTCTAATGGTTTCTTTTGTCAAAACATTGCACCAGAAAGCAGGTATTTGACCGCTTTCTCCGCATTTGGGTGACAGAAAAAATTCTGTCGACTCCCACAGGGGTTCAAGAACAGCCCAGGACTATTCTCAGCTAGGGTAACAGAGTTACTACAAATCTATGATGATGAAGCATTGTCTTACGTAGATGATATTTATCTCACAGACGACGACTTGGATACTCACTTGAAAAGAGTGAACACCATTATACTTGGGTTCGCAGCAGAGGGTTACAAATTCAACTTTAAAAAGTCCCGAATTGCCCATCTGACAGTACTATTCTAAGGGTACGAATTATCAAGTGAAGGGAAAAGCCTAGCGGACAACTTCTTAGAGAAGTGCGCTGTACTCCAAGCTCCAAAAACGCTGAAGAATTTGCAATCAATTCTAGGTTTTCTGAATTTCGGAAGAACTTACATTCTAAATTACGCAGAGAGGGTTAAACCTCTCTACGAACTAATAAAACCTGATTTAAAACAAATCAATTGGACTCAAAAACACACAGAAATTTTGAGATCACTGCAAACAGACTTGTTAGCAAAAACAAAATTAGATACACGTGACAACACGATCGATCTTGTAATCCGAGTCATCCCAGGAAGATGCGGATTCACGTACCTAACCTCTAATGAGGGAGAAAAGGTACCAATTTCAATTAAATCTCACTTGTACACACAAGCAGAAAAAACATTCAGTCACACAGAAAGAACTGTGAACGCAGTGCAAATCGCATTAGCAAATGAACGAGAACTAGCACACGGCAAACGGATTAATATCCTTACAGCGGAATCCGCCTTCGAGGCGCTATTCAGCCCAGTAAACCTGCCTACAGTGTCACTGGATCCAAAATGGATACAGTGCATAGATTCTCTAGGAGCGGAAGACGTGAAATACTATTTCGCCCCGCAATACAAAGAACTGAATGATTTAGAATATGAAGAAGAATATCCTCTGCCAATCGAGATTCTGCCTCTCCCACAATACGCCTGTATAATCTATACAGATAGCTTTGTACAGCATTTCAACGTAGAGAGAAAATCCTACGATGCAGCATGTGCGATCATTAAAGGTCGTTGGCTGTGCGGTAAATTCAGACCGAAAGTAACAAAAACTGAATCTGTAAGAAACTGTTCGGTTCAGAGAACTGAAATCAGATCTTTAAAAATGGCGCTCGAAAATGCAGAACGCGAATTCCCGACACTTATAGTGTGCGATTCTCATTTTTGCGTCAACTCTTACAATAATAAACTGCAGAGTTGGAGCGAAAACGACTACAAAGATGACACAGGTGCCACAATAAAGCATAAATTGCTCTGGAACGAGGTAGCTCTTTTACACAAAGAACTACAAAAGACTCACGTGATTCACGCACAGAGTCTTCAACGTGATGGCGTTCACGTTGCAGGGAATTCATTGGCTAATACAGCCACAGCGGAAGCAACTAAACCGGCTTCCGTAGCCACAAAAAAGCGTACAGATAAATACATAGACGGGGAAACCATGCTGGCAGTAAAAACGACCGTAAAAGGCGACTGTGCAGCACTACCCGTAAACTATCCACTCAATTATGCATACATAATCGATGCAAACTCCGTTCCTTTTGCTCGAATCACTGGAGTGGGGGACAGAGTAATTCCAAACATGAACAGGAGAATATTTTTAATAGCAGACGCACACATGGGTTTGGGTCTAAGGCACAGAGAGATCAAGGAATCACTGACTGAATTACAATCAGTATTCTGGTGGCCGGGAATGAGTGTAGAACACCAAATATATGCAAACAACTGTGAAAACTGTAATAGGGATCGCAGTAGCGAACCTTGCTACCGGCTACCAGTCAGAAAGAGCGTAACGCTGCCTACACCCCATCCTGCGTCCTATTAACAGTTAAGACGAAAAGCACTTAAAAAAATGAGGCCTCCAGCGCTCGGCTGACGCTAGAACGGTTATAAAAGATTTGCGAGTCAATATCGGCACATACGCAATTACCACGTTCCATTCTGACCAGGGTCCTGCTTTCAGCTCTCGAGCTTATAAGGAGGCCATGGCTAGCATGGGAATTGGGTTGCGGTATTCTTGTCCGTCATGCCCCGTAAGGGAATAGTGTGGTAGAAAGAAAAAACCGTGACATAAAGCAATCTATAACAGCGAAGGTATTAGGTTCAGGCGCTGGGTGGGTCAAACATTTAATAAGTGTCCAGACTAGTCTTAACAACATGCCAAGAAATTCTCTAAAAGGTTTCAGCCCATACGAACTATTGTTCGGAATTAGAATGCGCGTTCAGGACCTCGATAGTCAGATGTCAGTGGTACAAGAAGAAACAACGCACTTTGATGTAAAAGACCGTTTGGCTGTTTTACAGGAACTGAATGAAACAAGAAAATCATTAATCAACATAAAGTTAAAGCAACAGCCAAGTACCACTGACGAGGCACCACCCGCAACAGCCCCAGCAAGGCCTGTCTGGATTCCAAAGATTGGGGATCTAGTCAGAGAAAAGATCGCGGTTAAGAAGGAATTTGGGCCTTCTTACAGAAAAGCAGTACCTGTCTTGGCAGTCACCGGAATAAGATCAGTTGTGCTACCGCCCCTTGCTGGTAAAAAGGAGAACAGATTCGTGTCCATCGATCTGGTAAAACCACAAGCATGTGGCCTATAATCAACAGTAGGCCCAGTGGACTCCCAAGAAACGACAGAATACCCAAACTTGCAACAATCCAAGAGGTTCAAACTGAAAGACTAATCACATTCGATCAGCCTGCAGTGCACAATGAAGGACTATGCAATAATGCCATGGAACTCGTGCCTCTTGAAACACAGATTGAAACAGTTTGTCAAGAAACAACACCAGTCTACAATGATGTGGCATCAGAAAGTGCTACCGAGAGACAGATTGAAAGAACAATCCCATCAATTGACAGAACTGCCTCTGGTTATTTCATCAACTTCGACAACTTCTCTGAAGATCAAAACGACCCCGAAGTGATGCCAGAAACAAAAAAAGACTTTTAAAGAAAAAGCAACGGAACTCTTTCATCAACTGAAGGAAATCTACCTAATTTCCCCTTGGATAGAGTTCTGGTTCGGTCTAGGTGTATTTTTCCTCTTGCTTTGGCTCATCATGGTACTGTGTTTGGGAAAATTCATTGAAGAAAAATATATTACAATGGACACAGCAAGTCAGAACATCAACCTAGTCCTGAAACCACACAGATCATCCCACGTGAAGAAAAGAGAACTGTCAACAGTAAATGTCACAGCAATTCCAATACCTGGTGGGGTAGTATGGGAGAAAACAGACTATGAGATCTATGGTCCGGTCGAAATCCTGAAGTATCCTCATCAACTATAGGTTTCCTTAAGTGACTTTGTGACACCAAGTACATTCTCTGATGATTGGGACTTTAACAGTATTAATGACATGATGTCTGATTTAGTAATGTCAGCTAGATTCACAGATCATGATTATTTACAAGGTTCATCTAGTTATGAGCAGTTATTCTGTTACACCCACTATGGGGATCATTACTTGCATAAATCTGCACAGCCTAGAAATGTTTTTATGTATAATCAATGGGAACATTGTAGTACACCACCTAAAAGCAGTTCTAAAGCATTTTTTGAGAAATTCAAATACTTCTCAGGGTTTAACACCAGTGATGCAGAAACGTTTTATTACAAACTGTTAGATAAAACAGGAATGAAAACAATGCTGATATATTCAGAAGCATTTTATGACAAAATGATGACATTTGGTTTTGATTATTGGAAAAATAATATTGAAACGAAAACAATTTGGGGTACAAAAGATTGGCAGGTGCAAGGCATTGAAGCACTGTTTAGAACCTGCATGATACCTGAACAAATGTTATTTTTAAATGACACAATACACCAAACATCTTGTCTTGGCCTAGCTAAGATCAAAGACCTTAAAACACTGTCTATACCGAAGCCAATACCTGAGAATACAACCACAGATATTGAGTTAGACGTGTCACACATTTTAAATTTCAACAGAACACATCCTGATTGGAAAAAGTGGTTAATCTGGCATACAGACACAAATAGCTGTCAAGATAGGTTCCTGAATAAAACACAGGGGTTAAAAATGACCAGATTAGACTCTAGATACTCCCAGAGACAACATCCAGGGATTATAACAACATACAGTGTAGGGAAACTCTGCCTTGAATGGCTAACCTCGTCCACACTGGCTGAAATTAAGCAACACTTGTCTTTATTAAAAGATGGTGCTGATTTGCGCGACTTCATTCTTGGACCACGCAAACAGCGTCAAAAGCGTTTCATAGCGACCAGTATCTATGCTGCTTACAACGAGGCTTGGAAAGTAAAGCAAATTGAAACTGCTGAAAAAATACGAGAAATTGATCGTATTAATTTGGAGAAATCACTTTCTGTGGTAGACAATGGGTTAACGACTCTGTCTTCCAGAATATATTCTTTGGACAATATTGTATCCTCTGCCTTTGATGTGATAGACAGAGATTTGCTAATGTTACAACATGGCCAGTCTCAATTACGCTCTATTATAGAATTAGGCTGGACGCTGCAAAATCTTCGTTCAGGCTATGTGCCTTGGCGTTTAATCAACACAACGTCATTATTTTCCAGTTTTAACCTTACTGATAAACAGATCAGTTTGGCACAGAAAGGAGCAGACTATACAATCCTGAGCATCAAAAAACTCGAGAGATTACCATTGACAATGTCAGAGAGTCCTGTCATTGAATGGATAATACACGGAATTATCACAATTCCGATAACAACTTTCCGATTTAAAAAGTGCCTTGAGTACATACCTGCTGGCCAGTATGAACAATTGGGTAAAGGATATGTAAAATCCGAATGGAAATTACCAAAAACTCATTCTTGCTATAGTGACAGTGACAAAAATGTATTTCTTAGTGGTGAAAATTGTAAACATTCACTAAGCGGTATACTTTTGTGTCAGGGTATTAATTTACACGGAGCATGTGATGGAAGTTCAAACAACCTTTCATGCCACCAGCTAGTCACACCTGCAACTCAGATAGAGCCCTTCTTTATGCAACTTTCGAACGGGAGTTACATTCTTAGAACGGATCACAGATGTTGTGGCCTGACGCCAGGGAAAAGTTATCTAGTACAAGTTACGTCCATGGTCAAATGTTGTATGCAAGCATTGTTCCCGAGCGGGCCTCCAGACATAGTGACTCCCCTCTGGCCTCGTCTGAATCTCTATTCTATACGAATTGATACATTAAGCAAAATGAAATCTGTACTTTTACAGACAACAGTGCCTATAACGTCATCTAAAGAGACGTATGATCTTCTAGTCGCAAGGACGGCTACTGAGGTTCATGACCTTTTATCAACAAATTGCCCCGTGCATTTCGTAGAAATGTTCAGCCAACTCCTTAACATGTCTAGTGCAACAAGCATCCCAGGCATATTTAAGACAGTCTTTACGGGACTGCTAACACCCTTCCAGGCAATTTTGGGAATCTTTCCTAATTTTGTGCACTCCATTTTTGGCGGCATACCGTTATTTTTGGGACTCGTCGCAGGGATTCTATTTTTGACCCTCCTGCTACGTTATGGCAAACCTCGCCTCAGACATAGCTCCCATGGGAATGGAAGAGACAATCCTAGCAATGCGCTACCGGGACAGGATAACTAACGTCCTTGGATTGGCCAGGCTGAGAGATCTAAACATGACCTGGTACCTTTCATTCAGACCGATATGGCAAAATTGCATTTTACCTGTGCTACGGTGTATGCTTTGCGGCGATGAATGCGTGTTGGACATCTGTCTTTCACTTCCATCAGCAGTACCAATGGACGTTGATACTTTGCTCAGTCCAATAACGGCTCACGCATTGTGTTGTCCCCAGCGGCTACCAATCCTGATGACGGCATTCGTGGAGACTCCTGTGCTACAGCCAAGTGGTAACAGTGGAGCGAGTGACAAAAGCAACATCATCCAGGTACAACGTTCTGTGAGCATTGCTGGTCCTGCCTTCGATGACAGCAATCATTCTCACACCTGCCAAGTTACAGCGCTATCTAATTTGGTTGAACTATCACCTGAATTTGTAGACCAATTCTTTGAGAGCCTGTCTGATACGATGTTCTCACCCACAGAGAAACAATAACTTTTTGAGAAGCTTTCCGACACACAGCGTTCCCATGAACTCTGAATTCGGCCTTCAGTTTTGATCAACAAAAACTGCCTGGAGCTTTGGAAATCTATTTTCTTTGAATTGGACAATTTTTTCTAATATTGACCTTTTTTGGCACGAACAATTCTTTGCTTAACGTAAAAACTATTCTTAGAGAACAGAAGCTTCACACTTCTATTTCTAAACACATCTAGAGACATAACAACATAACACCAGCCTCTAGCACACATGTTATTACAATGCATTTTTATGTGATGATTTATCTCGCTTTTCTTCTGTCAGAGATACTTCATGTGTAATTCCTTTTGCATAATCGTTCATTGATTTCATATGCAATAATTTTTTGAATGATTACTATGCTTTAAAAAACGTACAGTACCTAAATTCCATGTATTACAAGTACGCCTATTTCAAATGCATTTATGTATTTTGGGGTGGGCAATGTTACACATGCATCTAATTGCTTTAGTTTTAGTAATTTTGATGGACATTAACCCGTGGAGTGGGTGTTGCGTGTTTATCTAGGTTCCTGATCGATACTGTGACCTTATGCCCCTATTCGGCTATAAATCCATTTATTCCCTATATTGGCATAACCGTTCAAGTGCGATTTTCTGAAAAGTCATCTCTGGCCTCACACGAACAGAGCCACATTCCAGCATGACTCTCTGCTACTTCCTTTGCGACCAATTAGTGCAATGACAGTGCAGCAGTCCCTATCTGATATTCCTAGATAACACTCCGAGTTCTTCAACAAGATAAAAACTTAGCAAACCTGGAAATCCCCGCTTGCTATGTTTTGATTAGTAATGGAACTCTAATGAGCAACTGATAACTATCACTTCCTAGTGACATCTTTAATTGACGTCTTATGTCCAGCAAACTTGCGTCAAACCCGGCACCTGTCAGGTATAAATATTACCAACGTTGCCTTAAGCAATGTTCGTTGCCTGTTGCTGATGCCAGCTGCCTGCATGACCCTGTGTTGGTAAATCTAGCACTCTGTCGCTGCAGCCTGCTATCCTGTGGTGGTGAAGCTGCTGATTACCATTATCGCCGCTACAGCGCGAACTAGGGTGCAGTACGCTTAAGGAGCTGAACAGCCGTCCTCTGCGAAGACATCCAGCAGATTCCAGCTGCCCGCGGACGCTGTCCCCCCTCCTTCCTCGACGCGCTGAAGAGAAGCCGCTGCCTTTCTCGTGCAGAGAAATCCAGTCCCGGCGCTTCCGGTTTACCCTCGCGGGTGACTGGGATATTGAGAGAGACCCCTGAAGGAGATACCAATCCTCCATCATTCTATTCAGAGGTATGGTGTTGACTAAACCCTTAGACGAGAATTCTTGAAACAAACCTTGGCAAAACCAACTTAACCTAAAGCTACTTACTTACTCCCCTTTCACGTGTTAGGCTTAGGTCAGGCACACTGGGGTAGGCTTAGTTAGAAGCACCAGTTGAGTATGTTAGCCTAATGTATATATGACTGTATATATGTTTTATTACTTTTAAACCATTGTATGGCTAAGAAACCATATCAATGCTTTTACAGTTCTATTTCGCAATACTTATCTTACTGTACGTACTTTTTATAATAACAATTATTGCAATTGTGGCAATACATTTCTCTTGTACGAGAAGAAAGACTGTTCAATAAATGTTAACCCTTTATTGACAAACGCCCGTCTCTCTATTCTCTACATCTCATGAAAGTAAACTGCACTAGACTGACTGAGTGAAATCTATGTCTATTGTTTCACACGACCCTAGAGATTGACTCTTGATCTGAGGAGCAAAGTTGTCATGTTGCACGGTTGTTGGAAAACTGAATCCCTTCTTGTCTGTGCCAAGGAAGCTGATCACTTCCTATGCAGAGAAGAAAGTTTCCAGTGACCTCTGAGCTAGTTGGAAACACAACCCAATTAAGTTTAGCATAGTCAGTGGAGGCCTGGAATATAAGCAGTTCCACGTCGATACTACTGTTTATGTTATTCCAATGCGCAGGGCCTAGTGGGAAACTAGGAACTACACTACATGGCGCCCAAACGTTTGGTAAGGCGATAAACTAACGCAAGACTTGTAGAGTAACTCAGTCGTGCATATTTCACACCCCTTTCTCCCGTAAATACTCCAATAGACGTCTGGAGTGGGTGAAAGGTTAAAATCCGCCCGACCTTAGTAGGAAGAGATTCCTATGTAAAGCTCTGGTTTATTCAACGTTGAAGGATACAGTGTTCCAAAATATTGTGCACCTAATCTTTGTCTCCTTGGAGACCTACTCTGCAAAGCCTGCATTTTTTAAAATGACAGACAGTGAAGAAGAAAGGGAAGCAGTTAGACTAGCTTCCATACTAATAGTGGAGGACTCGAGTCTCCTACAGACAGACCCGGATGCTATAATCATCCCGGTCCAATTAAGAAAATCTATAACTTCAAAACTTATAGTAAACGGACTGACACCTCAGGGTGGTACAGTAATTTTCGTGATAGAGGCTCACGAGTATCGGCAGACAGAGGTATTCTATTCATGGATAAACTTTCCAGCGGTAAACGCTATAACAAAAGAGTTTCACTATTATAAGATAGAGGAACCTCCGGAAGAGTACGCTCCTTTCGAGGACGTACTTTTTATAATAACAATTATTGCAATTGTGGCAATACATTTCTCTTGTACGAGAAGAAAGACTGTTCAATAAATGTTAACCCTTTATTGACAAACGCCCGTCTCTCTATTCTCTACATCTCGTGAAAGTAAACTGCACTAGACTGACTGAGTGAAATCTATGTCTATTGTTTCACACGACCCTAGAGATTGACTCTTGATCTGAGGAGCAAAGTTGTCATGTTGCACGGTTGTTGGAAAACTGAATCCCTTCTTGTCTGTGCCAAGGAAGCTGATCACTTCCTATGCAGAGAAGAAAGTTTCCAGTGACCTCTGAGCTAGTTGGTAACACAACCCAATTAAGTTTAGCATAGTCAGTGGAGGCCTGGAATATAAGCAGTTCCACGTCGATACTACTGTTTATGTTATTCCAATGCGCAGGGCCTAGTGGGAAACTAGGAACTACACTACACAGTTAGCGGTGATGAGACTACTTGCTTGGAACCACTGTGCAGAAGGTATGAAAAGTCCTCAGGCTGAAGTGGAATTCCCAGTCGGGTGCACAATAGAGGAATAAATAAGTAGAATCAGGACGGCACAGTTCTGAAGTTTAGTGTACATAGAATTACAGGAAATGGTATTAAGCAGGGTTAAAGGACCTAAATAGTTCCAAGGAAGCTGATTGTCTAAAAGAGTCACCCCCCACAGGGCATATGAAAGTAACACAGTTGCGGGTAAGGTCAGGTATGTCTGCGTTATAAAATGCACACAGAACATCATTGATGTTGCACACAACATTTATCCTCATGCTAAGTAGAAGAGAAACATAAAGAAAAAAACAAGATCAAAATACCTGTATACAGCATGTACACTAAGACACAATGTGCAGGTGCCCATGCCAGTTTTTGCCATTTGGTAAATAGATGAACCATGATGCTATATGCTCCAGCAGTTGAATTGAGGGGCAGTGATTAAGAATCAATTTGAGTATCTGGACCGAACCGTGTAGTTTTCTGTTGTCACCAAATTAAACGCTGCACTCTCCTGAAAAGGGACAACATTGTCTTCAAATGTGTAGTGACTGAGCCTACAACAAAAGAAGCTAAAATCCCACACCAGTGCAAGCTACTCAAGTTAGACTTAGTTTCCACATTAACAAGCATTTGCAATGCCAATAGGTCTCGCCTTAGGAAAGTTGGAGCTATTGGTATGGTAAATGACAAATTTTTTATTTATGTGTTTTTTTTTTAAATAACGTAATTAATAGCTTTGTCATTTACAATGCCAATAGTTATAACTTTCACAAATGTGACACCTATAGCATTGGTAATGCAACATGTTTTGTATTTACGTGACTTACATGTGTTGATATTACAAATAAAAATGGCTTTTATTTTTTTGAATAATTAATACTTAAAAGTGATTCTAATTTATAATGGCAATAGCTTAAACTTTTGTAAATAACTTTTGTGAACATTATGTTTAGTGTATTTTATTGTGACGAAAATCCAAGAACAGAAGTGAAATATTAACATCTTTTTGTGACATTTGTAATAAAGCTTGAAACATTGAGAGAACATATTTGAACCAGTGATGCTGTGGTGGTGCTGAGTGATGCAGTGGTTGCGCTGAGTGATGCAGTGGTTGCGAGTGCACTGACAGCTGGTGGTGTTTGCTTGGCTAATGATGTGGTGGTGTCCCCGAGTGCTGTGGTGGTGTCCCCGAGTGCAGTGGTGGTGTCCCCGAGTGCAGTGGTGGTGCCCCCAAGTGAAGTGGTGGTGCACCTGAGTGGTGTCCCAGAGTGATGTGGTGGTGTCCCAGAGTGATGTGTTGGTGGTGTCCCAGAGTGATGTGTTGGTGGTGTCCCAGAGTGATGTGTTGGAGGTGTCCCAGAGTGATGTGTTGGAGGTGTCCCAGAGTGATGTGTTGGAGGTGTCCCAGAGTGATGTGTTGGAGGTGTCCCAGAGTGATGTGTTGGAGGTGTCCCAGAGTGATGTGTTGGAGGTGTCCCAGAGTGATGTGTTGGCGGTGCCCCAGAGTGATGTGTTGGTGGTGCCCCAGAGTGATGTGTTGGTGGTGTCCCAGAGTGATGTGTTGGTGGTGTCCCAGCGTGATGTGGTGGTGGTGTCCCAGCGTGATGTGGTGGTGCCCCTGAGTGATGTGGTAGTGTCCCTGAGTTATGTGGTAATGTCCCTGAGTGATGTGGTGGTGTCCCTGAGTGATGTGGTAATGTCCCTGAGTTATGTGGTAATGTCCCTGAGTGATGTGGTAGTTTCCCTGAGTGATGTGGTTGTGTCCCTGAGTTATGTGGTAATGTCCCTGAGTGATGTGGTGGTGCCCCTGAGTGATGTGGTGGTGTCCCTGAGTGATGTGAAGGTGCCCCTGAGTGATGTGGTAATGTCCCTGAGTTATGTGGTAATGTCCCTGAGTGATGTGGTGGTGCCCCTGAGTGATGTGGTAATGTCCCCGAGTTATGTGGTAATGTCCCTGAGTGATGTGGTGGTGTGCCTGAGTGATGTGGTGGTGTGCCTGAGTGATGTGGTGGTGTGGCCGAGTGATGTGGTGGTGTGGCCGAGTGATGTGGTGGTGTCCCAGAGTGATGTGGTGGTGTCCCAGAGTGATGTGGTGGTGTTCCAGAGTGATGTGGTGGTGCCCCAGAGTGATGTGGTGGTGCCCCTGAGTGATGTGGTGGTGCCCCTGAGTGATGTGGTGGTATCCCGGAGTGATGTGGTGGAGGTGTCCCAGAGTGATGTGTTGGAGGTGTCCCAGAGTGATGTGTTGGAGGTGTCCCAGAGTGATGTGTTGGAGGTGTCCCAGAGTGATGTGGCGGTGTTCCTGAGTGATGTGGCGGTGTCCCTGAATGATGTGGCGGTGTCCCTGAGTGATGTGGCGGTGTCCCTGAGTGATGTGGCGGTGTCCCAGAGTGATGTGGTGGTGTCCCTGAGTGATGTGGTGGTGTCCCCGAGTGATGTGGTGGCGCCCCCAAGTGATGTGGTGGTGCCCCCGAGTGAAGTGAATATATATGAGTGTTTATTAGTCTGTGTATGTGGATGTCAATGCATGCCACGGCCTGCTAGTGCGTGTATACCCGCACGTCAGAAGGGGACTATACACGGATGGCTAATTGTACAGCCCTGGGCGTGTGTGGATGGACAATCATCGCAGTGAAGACGTTTGTATGCAATCTAGGTGAGTAAGTCACTGCCCCCTTTCCTGGCAGTGCTTCCTGCTGACGGACCACTGGTCCTACTCTCACCTTGCCTGGGCTCCGGCTCGGTGCCACGGTACCGGCCCTCGTACCTGGAGTCCACCACCTGGAAGCTTTTGGTCCGCAGGTTCTCCAGCATCTCCTCGAAGCTCTTCACCAGCCGACCGTCCAGCGTGGCCTTGAACTGGGCGGGCTCGGGCCTGCTGGCCTCCGCAGTCACAGGGCTGGCCTCTGCAGTCACGGGGCGGCCCTCCCGCACCCAGTTCCGGAAGCCGC
The DNA here is from genome assembly GCF_964263255.1 of Lissotriton vulgaris. Lineage (NCBI taxonomy): Eukaryota > Metazoa > Chordata > Amphibia > Caudata > Salamandridae > Lissotriton > Lissotriton vulgaris. The sequence continues at coordinate 1,611,816,770 of NC_141693.1, forward strand.
CGTTGAGCACCGACACCCGAAGGCCCGGAACATCCACCAGGCCCGCGGGGCGTAGAAGGAGCCCAAATGGTCGCCGTTGTAGACCACCACGTGCGTGCTGTTGCCCCTGCCCAGGCTGCCCACGTAGTCGCCGAACAGCTGCTCGCCGGGCAGCATCACCTCGTAGATGTATTAAAGGCATGACAAAGTGGTTTGCTGACAGAAGCTGAGTCACTATAGTTGACAAAGGCCAAATTTAGAAACCTGCTCACTACTTTGCCAAACTTGGAACACCTATACACACTTAATATGCAGCACTCCAGGCTGACCCTCGTGTGCCTTTAATTCACCACCGCAGCCCAGGAGTTTCTTCAAGTTCCCGCTGGGCCGCCGCGCTGCCTGCGACGACCCGGAAGCGGTTGGGCAGCCGGCCAATCGCAGCGCGGCCCCAACCGGAAGTCCCGCCCCCATCGCGGCGCGAGAGAGAAGCCACTGTCCGAGGAGCCCCGAGGGCTCCTGATCGAGTCCAGGTCCCGAGATGGGGGACCGGGTGAAGAGCGGCCGGGCGCATGGGGAAGGCGGGGCTCTCATGTGGTGAGAGAGCCCTGCAAAGCGCTACCGCCGCCCGAGAGGCAGAACCGCCGCCGCGCACCGCCAGAACAGGTGAGTTTGTTGAGGGAGAGGAGGGGTGAGTGGGGGTGGGGTGTGCGCGTGTGTCTGTTGTAGTGTGTCTGTGCGTGCGTGTGTCTGCTTAAGGGGGGTGCGTGTGTGTGTGTGTATGCAATGTGTGTATGTGCGCATGCGTGCGTGAGCCTTTCTTTAAGGGGGGGTGCGTGTGTGTGTGTGTGTGTGTGTATGCAGTGTGTGTATGTGCGCATGCGTGCGGGAGCCTTTCTGTGCATGGGAATATCAGGCACGGCGACGTGCGCGCTCACGAGCTACAATCTCCGGCAGGAGAAGCTCGTGACAGTCTGCTAAGGAGAAGAAGGTTTTTGAATCAGTTCTAATTGGGTGCACTGCCAGTTCATACGCATATGGTTATAATTATGAGTTTCCTAGGTGCTAATTGGCGAGTGGACAAACCTGAACCACTCCTATGAGTAGAGAATTACTACTAACTGGTATATGGATTGCCGAAGCACTCTATATCGAGTAAAAAGATTGTTCAGTGACAATTTATCAAGCAATTACAAAACACCAATATGACAGAAGTGACAAAAGTTCCAATAGATGAGTAAATCTTGGAGTCTTTAATGAAGATTACAGCCAGCCGACACGTGTTTCATCGCCTTCGCGATTCCTCAGGGCTGAAACAAACAAATGAGTAGCGTCTAGCATATTCTTTGAGCAAATAGATTTACATACAAGACCATAATTTCTGGTCATTACGAGCATACAGTGAGTGCTTCCTCTTGCAGTGAGCATACAGTGATTTTTTCAAGTTTGTTTCACTAGTGCCACCACAATGCATCCGTGTCGAAAAAGAGTGTCTATTATCGATATTCTATAAGGACGTGGATGTATGTGATCATGATTGTGATGGAAATGTGCAGGGACGAAAAAATCATCGGTTCTCTCCAACGACAAAAATGACACGTGCTCTACGTCGCAACGGAAGTGTCCTACCCGTGTACGGCTCTTACATCCATCATGCCAAATCTTTGTGAAATAGTGAAAACAAGTGTCATTGTGAAAGCATACCTAGATGGCCGTGTCAACGTCAGAAGGTCTGTATATTTGTTGAGAAGAAAAAGACAAATCGAAAAAATCTCATCACTAACCGTACTAATGTGATATTCAGGCAAGATATCACCATAATGAGACTGTCCGCCAATAACTACAAGCAGACTCACCGCTCAGCTGGTGATAATTCCGACCCAGCCGGGCCCTTGACCTGTTACACTAGTTCGAGTGCGTCCAGCAGCGGTAAAAATCTTTGTTTCTGTGACAGAGTAAAAATAGATATGTCACCTTAAATACATGTTGTTTGAAACATCATCCCGGTGACTTGGGTTGGTACTTAACTATGTAATCTAATGTCTCAAGAATTATCTCATTAGAACCATTGTAATCAAAATACCTGCCATGAACTTCCCTTTCTTTTACTCAGATCTCATTAATTATACCGAATTCTTAAGCATACGTTGTGTGTCATGCATAACCCTTAAAGTACTTCTATTCTACTTACATGAGTCTAGAGATCACACAAGTATAAATGGGGCTTGGAGACCACCCGATATAATTCACGAAATTTTGAAACTTCCGTTTTCGAAAAAGATGCTGTTAGAGAAAATGATATTACTGTCATATATAGACAAGGATAGTCATTACTGGACAAAGTTACATCTCGGAAGGTCTAGGTTTAATCTTACCTATTTGACTTCTTGTGCGTGGATACCGGTTGCGGTTCCAATTCAAGAGTGTACCAAGCTAAAAGAAATTGAGTGATAGGAATATTTTAGACCTATACTCGTTTACAGAGAGTGAATCATGAAAAAACTCCTATTTTAGTATCCGTGTATGCTCGCATGATTCACTTACCCGTGTAAGGCTCTTCCGACTGTGTCTGGTGGGTGCACCTCCTCCGAGCTCTGTTCCTGTTTGGACACGTGATTGTGTTCAAACCGACGTATATGCGCGCCTGAACTTGACGCGTTCAATGAACTAGAACGCATTAGAGAATAGGGCATCGGCCATGTTGGATAGTTTCTTTTAGTTACGTTCAATTCACCTACATGCTGAGTAAGATTATCGTTAATGTAATATTTCGTATAAGATGAAGTAAAACTTTATTCATGTAGGTTTATTCAACGCGAGTATATTGTTATAGATATGCGATCAGTTGGTCGCAATATCAATCGTCCGAAGTGCTCTAATCGATGCATACCAAATTACATACGTACCATATTGCCGGTGGGTATCTGTCATAGGGAATTCGGGTATTTTACATAGTAGATTCATGCTCACTAGTGCAGTGTGACACTAGATTCCAATCTGGTTGTCAATAGTGAAGTGCGCACCGTGGTTGAGAGTAGTTTCTTTACAAGTGAGTAGCCCAATCATACTGTGACTGTATATCACATAACATTGCGTATAGTATCATAAGATAGTATTAACTCGTGACAGTCTGCTGTCCACATTCCCCTGAAAGTGATTGCATAAGTTGTCTCGCCCAAGACGCAAAAGCTTCGCTTTTGCTTCGTCTAGGCGAGACCTAAAAATGAAGATGTAGTGTGGAAATAACAAAGCTTCAAGAGAAAGGGCCATCCTGCCTCCTGTAGATATGGTTGTATGACGGAACCATGCATGTCATTACCACACATGCCTTTACAACAAAAATGTTGTTATTTCTCAGGAAAGTATAAAGCATATATATTTATATTTGTTTGAGTGTGTGTGTGTATATATATATATATATCTATAGATCAAATCAGTTCCTGCCCGTCCCCCTTCAAGGAACAGCAGCACGCAGGCACAGACCTCTCGGTACTTCCCAGACGATTAAAGACCTCCACACAGAAGATTGTGGCAAAGCAGTGTAGACATTTATTTCGGCAAAAATGTCAGTCAATGACATGTCCCGTTTCGCTCCTCGTGGGAGCTTGGTCACATATATATATATATATATATATTTATATATATATATTACTTTATCGACCCCCCAACCACCCTAATAATACTTTTGCCATCCAAATACCCCTACCCGCTCTAAAAAATACCCTTGCCATCCAAATACCCCTACCCACATATTTAAATATCAAACAAAACCATTCACTGGATGATGTCGTCAGTGATGTCATTTAAGATGTCATCAGTGATGTCACTGACCATGTCATGAATGATGTAATATGTGACATCATGAGCAGTGCATTGCGGGCACGCGAGTTACAGTTAGCAGAACTAACTATAACGGGGGAATTTCTATGGTTTTGTACAAGTGAAATGTCAAGCTAACACCTCTGAAGCCTATGGTATTTTCAGTGAATTTTAAAAGTTTTTTAAATGCTAATTTCTAACTATAACGTGTCTGAAACCTATTGTTTTTTTTGAGTGAATTTCAAAGGTTTTTTAAATGCCAATTTTTAAGTGTAATAGTAGTAATATGTATTTTTTGTACTGATTTTCTACAGTTTTTTGTACTGATTTTCTACAGTTTTTAACTGTTTATAAATATTTTATTAATTAAATAACACTATATTTTTTCTGAAAATTGCAACATTTTTTAGAAAAAAAATTGATACTGAAATATTTTTATAATTTTTTTGTTTTATTACTTTATTTTAATATATTCATAATATTTTCTTTTTTAAATAAAAAGAAAATTGAGGGGGGGGGAGTCGCGCACCCAAAGCGTCTCCATCACGATGGGTGCACTGATTCTAGCCGGCATTTTTGAAAAGTCATGAAGGATCAGCGTACGGTGTGCGACGGCTGCGTGTATTTTAGTTATGTCATTGTGGGAAGGCAGGTAGGATATATAGACGCGGTGGCTTGATGTATTGTCTGGCAGTGGTTGGTTTATTATCAGGAAGTACAACAGGGAGGATAAAGTGGGAAAATAGGTGTCCTCTTCTTCTGACTCCTCAGGTGTTGATATAGGGGTCTTGACGTCGCCCAGTACGGGGCTAGGGGCCGTGGCTTGGGACTTCTCCTTCTCTGTGATGGTGTCCGGACCCGGAGGCTCGTCAAGGAAAAAAGAAGAAATGAGGGCCGTCAGTGGTATCAGAACTAAGACGTTTTACGCTACCGTCACCATCACCCGGTGGTTGAAAACACTGCTGGATAAATGAGCGGAGAGGTAGGGGTGCTCAGGAGTGGGATTTGTGGGTTGAATTAAAACATGGGGGGGGAAATGCGGGGTTTTGAGGGTTGTGTGTGTCAAGGTTCCTGTTTACTGAAGGCGTCTACAACCAACACGCTCGCCTCTACCCAACAGCTTTTCCCCGACCTTTACCCTCGTTACCACCCTCCCCGACTGCCCGTGAAGCAGTGTGACTCACCGACCCTGCCGCAACTCTCCGGAGTTGCGGCCGCTCCTCAGCCTCCTCCGGTGGACGCCACCAATCCTCGGTCCAGTGGTCATCTTCTCCGTCTTCGCTTGCAGCGTCGTCCTGGCGTTCCCGGTCTTCTGATTCGCCAGGCACTTCCGTGTTCGGCTCCTCCTCTCGGGTTCCGCTTCCGCAGGATAACGCGCCCTCGTCTTGCTGGATCCTGTCTTTTAATGAAGGCGAATTATTGTTTCCGGGGTTAGCTCCTCCCTCACTCGCTTCCTTACGGCTCTGTGAAGAAAGACGAGAGGTGGGTGGAATTTGCTCCTGTTTTCCAAATGAGTGATGACTCCGCCGTTTAAGAGAGCCTCGGTCCTGGATGATTCTGGTCTTTGTAGTGTTCTTGTGGTATCGGGGCCCATCCTCTCACAGTCATATACATTTAATATTATGTGATGTGCGCAATTGGTATGCGACCGGTCCGCGACTCCTGCTCCCGCGCATTCGCAACATAGGCGCATTACGGTACACGACCCTTGCGCGGTGGTGGGTCCCGCGTGATGTCATATACCTGCTGGGTACGTGACTCACGCAAAATTTTGTTATGTTCTAAAATGATATGTATGTGTCTTTAATATACATATTAGGTAATGAGATTATCCAAGATAGTCATAAAAATAATATATTTGTACTTATAATAAACTTACATTATTTTTAAATATATTTTCGCAAAGTCGCGTCGGGTGCGTGCTTTGTGAGCGCAGGGTGCTCGGATCCCATGTGACCTGAAAAACAAAAGATTTGATTGGTTCATAACATTTCCCACTGTAACTATTGAAGGACCCCACCCATTTCAATCATTCTTGTTGGAGCATCTTTAAAGAGACATCTCTTTTCCTTCAAGAACCTTCTTTGCTTTATTTTGTTTGTTTTTTATCAAATATTATCAAAAAATGGCTTCTGGACAGCAGCAGCAGGAGGACAATTTTTGCAAGAGGCACCACGTTCACAGAGGCAGGAGTCTGTCATGTGGAAAGTCTTCACTTTTCAACGTGGACAGAAGAAAGTCAACGCAACAAAGGTCACATGCAAAATTTGTGACCGAGTCCTGTCTAGAGCAGTGAAAATAAATATTCTTGTGCACTGCTTCCATGTATAAACATCTGCGAACCATACATCGGGAGGAATCGAGGCAAGCTGCTATGAACCCCTCACCTGCTGAGCCAAGTATATCTGGTGCATCCACAGCAACCCCTGCACCAGACATTAGGCCAGAATTCTTGAACAGCACTGTTTGTGCTGCGCAACGCAACCATTGTTGTTAATTTTTTGTTTTTTGGAATGATAAATAATTCCAGAAGTTTACTGTTTTATTTCGTTCTTTTTTTTTGTTCATTTTTTAAAAAAATACAAAATTGTTAAAAAAAAATACAAAAGAAAAAAGAAGTTGAAAAAAAGTTCTTATCAGACATACCTTTTCTGGTTAAAAAAAGAACTATATTTCATAATAATGTATGAAAGTTTGGTTGATTATATGTGTAGAGTATGATCGACTGAAAGAATGCATTAGTAGTGTATGGTGAATTTATAAGTGAAGATTTATGAGGAAGTACTGCTCGTGACACTGCAAGGTCTTTAGCTGCACTCTGCTGTGGCACTTCCGAAGCACAGAGATGAGACATATGTACATGAATTTGTTGCAACTCTGTTCTTCCCTCTGCACTGCTGCACAAAGTGCAGCCATGCGGTGACACAGGCATCCTTGCACCATGGTGAAAGGATGTCTGTGTCATGGGGAGATTGTTTTTGTGCAGGAAGGGACACGTTCCTGCACAAAAACAATCAGTAAAGGCATTTGCCTCTTTCAATGTATGCTGTTTAATGCAGCATGCATTGAAAGAGAAAAAAATTAGGAGACATGAAATTAATTCTCCCCGTTGTGCCTTGCTACACCAACTCTAGGATGCCACAGCATTCACACACATCTACAGATTTATGATTTCTCATAAATCTGGAGATGTGTCTTGTTCTATGAGTGTTGCTTGAGAACACCCACAACAACACTTACGCAAAGTGCTGTGTATGAAAGGGTTGTATTTACAAGGAGAAGAAAAGTTACACAAGGTGGCTTTTCCTCTCCTTATAAATATGAAGGAGTATCTGGTGCCATCACTACATTACAAAAAGTGACATACTGGTGGTGCAGGGTGCTTGTAAATCTGCCCCATAAGTGCTTAGGTATTGGCAGACTGATACAAAAAGAACATAGTGCTGGTTGGGTGATTACAGAATTGCATGAGAGTGACAGTAGTTGTCCTATGCTGCATGGGTACTACTACAGTATTTAATAGAGTGGACCAATAGTATGTATCTACTTAGAGATTTGATGGGATTGTGCACATTATATTGTATGTGTACTTGTGTTGGTGCCCAAGTCATTTTATAAGAATACCACTGGTAACTGGAATGATGACATTGTTGCAAACACGGTGATCATTTCATTTATAAGTGCTTACGTATTGGTGGAGTGATAGGATAGGTAGATACTGATAGATAAGTGATTAAAGAAGTGCTTGGGACAGACTGAACGATTCCTAAACTGTATAAGTACTAACTGGGTATTTAGAAGAGTGTATCAATAATATCTAGCTAGTTAGAAATCTGCTTGGATAGTGCACAAAATATAATAGCTGTACTTGTGTTACTAGCTAGGCCATTTAATAAGTTCATGACTAGTAGCTAGAATAATTACAGTATTACAGAGTGTATAGTGAATTTATAAGTCCTTAGTTATTGGTGGAGTAATAGGATAAGTAGATGGGGCTCGATGGGTCAATGGAGAAGTTCATGGGACAGACAGAAGGATTCCTAGACTGCTTAGGTACTAACTGAATATTTAAAAGGCTGTATCAATGCTATGTAGCTGATTAGAGGTCTGCATGCATGGCACACAGAATATTGTAGCTGTACTAGTTATTCTGATTAGGCCATTCCTAAGATACTTGACCAGTAACTAGAATAATTTCAGTGCTGCAAAGAGAGTACATGTTGAATTTAAAAGTGATTAGGTATTGGTGAAGTGAAAGGATACGTAGATAGTGATAGATGGGTGATTGGAGAAATGCATGGGACAGACATTAGGATTCCAACACTGCATAGGTATTAAGTAGGTATTTACAAGAGCGTAATAATAGTATGAAGCTTATTAAAGGTCTGCATGCATAGTATACAAAACATTGCACCTGTACTTGGGTTAGTGGCTAGGCCATTCCTTAAGTATATGACTCTCTGATGTACTTTATCCATATTTTCCTTTGCTAAAACATTTTGAAGATGTACTCCTGTTCCTAATATGTGGTTGACTGCATATGAAAGTTCAGACAAGTCACTCTCAAACAAAAGATGAAATATATATGGGATACATTGTCAAAATCTTGGATCTTGTGCATACTATCTTGTTGTCCGATATTCTGATGCAGGAATCTGCACTGATCGTTCGTCATATTGTCTACCTTTTCCAGTTGGGAACAGCTACGGAAAACGAGCTTCCAAACTTTTTTCCCATACACTCATGGGAGCCCCCTTCGCTTTCTTCATTTGAAATATTTCAATAGTATTTCCCATCGTTCGAATGAACACTACAATGTTCATAAATTTCTTCACTTTTGGACATGTCCACTTTTTCAATTTGACCACTTGACGTTTCACTATCATCTCCTAAAAGTATTTCTTCTTTTTCTACATACCCATTTTAGTAGTAATCATTGTTTTTAGGTTTCGCCTATTATCATTCACTTGTTAATGTAATAGGCGAGAATTCAAGTGCTCCATCGACTCGTCAAACCACTGCGTTTTTTTCACAGTGCATGTGAGTCACGTGACCACAAAAGCGGGTCACGTGACCACATAAGCACGCGCATCTCCCTAATCCGCCTGCCACACTTCTCCCCTCGCTCGCATTCCTGCCCCCCCACCAGGCTCTCCCGCCCCCATCCGGCTTCCCTCCACGCATCTCCCTAACCAGTGCTTGTTTCCTCTGTTTCTCAGTGCTCAAGTTGCTTTCACAACAGTGTCATTTGTAGTTTCTAAGAAAATGTATTTGCATACTCAGCCCGTTGCTTGCCGCAGATTAGAGCTTTGTATTTCTGTGATTATATCATTTTTTTTTTTAAATAATACATTTCGATAGCTTTTATTTGGCTTTATTGGACGTTTTCTTACATTTTTATACGGTTCATTCTTTCTCAGACCACCTTTTCAGTATTCTGACATTTGGATCACGACAGCCTTGTATCAGTCGTTCTCGTCGCCCCCCCCCCTCGGCGCTACCTGTGCTTAATGACGTATTTTGGGAATACGGTGGCCGTGTTGGGACACTCCGTGTCTGCCGCGTAAAACCCTCTACATGGGAAGGCGGTGCAGCTGGCAAGCGGTGCGTACTGGGCGCAACTGGAGGTAATTAGCACCGAGCCGCCATTACACGAACACACCGCGGTGTCTGAACCCGCGCCGCCTCATAAAAGAACAACCCCAAGGCTGGATAAAGATTAAACGAGCACCGGCGTTGCCAATAGGTTTCGCATTTGGAAAGTTGGAGCTATTGGTTTTGTAAATGACATTTTATATTTATATATTGTTATTGACAATGCCAATAACGATATATAAATATAAAATGTCATTTACAAAACCAACAGCTCCAACTTTCCAAATGCGAAACCTATTGGCAACGCCAGTGCTTGTTTTATAAGATATAACATTGCCTTTTGAACTTTCCTGATATCCACTAATTCCTGCCAGATTTTCTAACTCTTAGTAGGAACACCATTAACTATAATAACTAGTGGTTAACTTTCTACATTCTTAACACCAATAGTTTCAATATTTTTTTTAAATCTAGAGGTAAATATACAACTCTTCCTTTTAATCTTCTTTGTAATTCTGTTAGAAGCAATTTACCTGTTTTAGGCTCCATACGAACAATTGCCTGAAATGGGTGCACACATTGAATCAGAATAGATTCCTATGTATTTAAATCAGTTCTGGAGGAATACTTACCAACTCTAGATTCTTATGGACAGCTCTAGCAGGCATTTTATTCTCGTCTAATTTGTTATAACAATATTTACAAATAAGCTGATCAGAACCCAAATCAAAGCAGTCCTCTACCAACAAATAAGTTGAAAATTCCTTCCACTAATCATTATTTTCCCTTTCACTTTTTAAATATAGATCAACAGTCCTGGTCTGATTTTTATAGTGAGTTCGTCAGCAAGAAATACAAGAATAATTTGGCCTTTCACATGAAATCACCTTAAGCTTTGTAATTTGTTCTTCAACATTTTTTTGTATTAGTATGTTTCACATTCTCTTCAACATCTTCCTCTATTAATGTGTCAGTTTCTGCACTCTCTTGTTCAGGACCAAAGTAACGAAACTCAATTTCATCACAAAACTTTTTTTACATCTGATACTGACCCACGCAAAAGAGCACTGTTCAACTCATTTCAAATTATTGCTGGACTTTTTGCGTAATACATTCTTCTGACTAATTTACGAATTTGAGAATGATGTACTGCTAACATTCTGAAATTATGAAAAACACTGTGACATACTTTCCTAGAAAGACAAGCCAGAGAATGACCTTGCAAACCAGTATTGTTTCTCACTCTGCAAGGATCTAGTCCTTGCAACATCTTAATCTTTTGTTTAACACTTTTTTTTACTATATTCTCGTAAGAAATTGCGTAAAATATCAATATATTCCTGTCGTATATTACAAATACTACTGCAATCCCAAGTATACACTGGGGCTTTAGGATGTCTCCCTAGAACCTCATCAGCTGTTAGTTCTTCTACATTTCTAGAAACCATCTTCTCTTTCTCAATAGGACAACCATTTCTAACCTCATAAGCTCGACCAGTGGTATAAACTGCAAGCAATAACGTATTGGTCTGAAAATAACTCTCCTAATTAAAAAAAGGCTCTGAACTTGAACTGTGTTTCCATTCACCCCAAAATAATCACAAAAATTAGTTCTGTTAAACACTCTTTTCTTTTTACTTTTGGCCTTCATAAAATGTATTGGTTTATCTAGTGATCGAATTCTGTTTAAAACTAAAATGAATAATTTCCTTTTTAATTCAAAAGCCTTCTCAACAATAATTTAAATTTCTTTCTTTTTATAAAATGGTGCTCTTCTTTGGTATTTCTTCACATCTTTCAAAAAATTAAAGACAACTCTATTGTAAAACATCTTCTTTCTTATTTCTTCATACTGACTCTGCCGCCTTTTACCATACATTGTTTCTTTTGAATGTAATTTCCCATTTGTTACATTTTTTTTTTCTTCTTATTCTTTTTTGTTGTTGAGGCATTCTTTATACTTTCCACAACCTGCGCACTGTTTCTAGGCTTTGAAAGTTTTTTAATAAATGCTTTTGTTCTCTTACCGTGAGACTTTTTATTTTTCCAAACATGCTGCTGTTCTTCTAATTCTTGCCTTTGAGTTTTTTTCAAATAATCGTCCTTTTTCTGTTTCCTCTTTTCTGTTTTTCTAGCCATGATAAGTTTATTTTAATGATGATGAACGATATCTGTAAAAAATAAATATATGTAATATTATTTTAATAAATCTAAAAAATATACTATTCTATTACTAAACAAACACATTCTACATAAACACCATTTAAACACTTCTTTTTGAAATCACAATGAATTTACTGATTAATTATTGGAATAAATAAATGTTATACAAGTGCTTAGACAGTGACTTGGTTCTCAGACTGCTAGTAGTTGACAGCAGGATAAGTTTATAAGCGCTTATGTGTCAGCAGAGACATTAAAAAAGGACATGCTTCTGTCAGGAAGGAGTTAGGGGATCTCATACATTGTGCACATTTGACTGTACCACTGCTTCTCTAACTACCTGACTCATTCTCCAAGTGCATACACAGAGTCTGGGTTCTCAGACAGCTAGTAGTTGACAAAAGGATACTTTTTTAGGCGCTTATGTGTCAGCAGAGAGATTAAATAAGGACATGCTTCTGTCAGGATGATTGTAGGAATGGACACAGACTCACAGTGTGATTCCAGACAAGCATGACTATTCCCTGGAGTTTTGCAGGACTGTCTCAATACTCTGCAAGGGGTTAAGAGACCGCATACATTGTGCACATATGACTGTACCACTGCTTGTCATTCTCCAAGTGCATACACAGTGACTGGGTTCTCAGACTGCTAGTAGTTGACAGCAGGACACATTTATAAGCGCTTATGTGTCAGCAGAGAGATTACATAGGGGCATGCTTCTGTCAGGGTGATTGTAGGAGTGGAGACAGACTGACAGTGTGATTCCAGACAAGCATGACTATTCTCTGGACTTTTGCAAGACAGACTCAGTAGTGTGCAAGGGGTAAAGAGACTGCATACATTGTGCATATTTGACATGCTTCTGTCAGGATGATTGTAGGAGTGGATACAGACTCACAATGTGATTACAGACAAGCATGACTATTCCCTAGACTTTTGCAGGACTGACACAGTAGTCTGCAAGAGATCAGGGGACTGCATACATTGTGCACATTTGACTGTACCACTGCTTCGCTGAATACCTGACTCATTCTCCAAGTGCATACACAGAGACTGGGTTCTCAGTCTGCTAGTAGTTGACAACAGGATAATTTTTTAAGTGCTTATGTGTCAGCAGAGAGATTAATTAAGGAAGCAAACTTTATAGAATGAAACTACTGTATAAATCTCTACTGCTACATTACCTTCCTACAACTACTTTTTATATTACATGTAGTCGAAAACAAATCCGAAACCTTTCACATTTCTCTACTATAACTCTCATCATATCTCTGAAAAACATAAATAAGTGCATCTATACAGAACTCTATCTACACCACATAAATTCACAATACAAGCTTCAATTTGAAACCAAACACCAACAATTGTTGCATATTTAAACTATACCTCTGTAGACACTTATAAAATCTATGCACTATAATACCAATATAAATGTGCACACAATAAAACAATCAGTCATAATCAGCAATCCCTATTCCAAAACACACATAATAGTATGCAAACTGTATATTATAGTGGAGTGGTGTGGCTCACTGGTTAGAGGCGGCAGACCCGGGAGCATAGGACGGCCGGGGTCCAGGGTTCAAGTCCCGACCAGGGTCAGCGGACTCGATAATTCTCGCCTCGGTGCCTACTCTAACTAGGGATCACACTCGCCAACTCTGGGCATTAGCTTACCTCATCTCCACAACGGCCCCCCACATATGCCGGGGATGACTGGTCTCACCTCGGAGATACCCAGTAGGGACCATCTCACAGGGAAAGCCAGGATGGGTTCCCCAGCGGTCTATAGCGCAGAGATACTCCTTCGGGAGTTGATTCTAGCGCATTAGAAACCCGCAATTAATATTAAACAACATTTAAACACATTACAAAAAACTGCAATGAATATTTCTTCATTTGAAACATTCTTCATTTGAAAATATATCACTAACTTCAAATTGTATGAGTATATTTTATATTTAAAAACACATGCACCACATAGAACACCTCACAAATTAATAACTCACCTTTCAAATTGATTTGTAGATTATGAAATATCTGAATCACACACCAGAAAATAGTGCACTGCTCTTAGCAAAACCAAAAAATGGCAAACTTTCCCTCTCATTCTGCACACATATACATGTAGATATCGAATCACATTGCTTCCCATATTAATTCAAATTCTAAGACACATTTCTATTGGTTACACATATCAACCCTTGCCAACTGACCTCTAACTGAACCAAAATTGCTTCTGGAATTTTCTGGAGTCGCGCCTGGTCTGTGCACCGCAAGCGATGAAACTGTGGATCCAGACGAGACTTCAAAAGTATATTACAAATAGTTTTACCATTTTGTTTTCATAACACACTACTTTAAACTGTACCAGTGACTTGGGAAATCTCACTGCAATTACATATTACTGTAATATTAATATAAAATACACATTTTAATGCCACACATTACTTCCAACCCTACCCCCATTCTGCTTAATGTCTGTTACCATAGTAATAGTTCATGGAACACTTAACTGAACACACAAGTCACAAGTTTAGCACACAATGTTGCAAATTCAAACAGCAAGTGTGCTTGAATTTCCAAAGTACAAGCTTATCCTATCTAATGTACCTTTCAAACAGTTTTTACTAACCAATAAGAAACATGCTTTTTAAACAAAGAAACATGCACCCTATTTTTCAGTCTATACTGTTTTAAAATAAGCCACTCATTTCTCTTCTTTTTTTTAAAACTTCATCTTGTCCACCATTTTAGAGACATCTTAGTTTACAAACTTCCCACTTCAGCTACAGACATCTTCTGAGTGCATCCAGACTTCCCTTCAAGATGCTTAGAGTGTGGATTGCGGGACACAGCTATGTTTTCTGGTGCATAAGATATGCTGAAAGCAGGTGTTGACAAAGACCTAGCTTTGCAAAATGTAGACATTAAATGGATTGGACAGAGAGGATTAAAGTGGCACCAATTGATGCCATTGGTTAAATTCTTTTTGCATCTCCAACACCCTGACCTCATAATTGTGCATTGTGATGGCAATGACCTAGGCAAGAAATGCTTTGTCTACTGTCACATATGCCAAAGACAGAAATGGAACTGGTCTAATCTATTTTGTCCACAGATTGAGAAAGCTATGTTTCTGCTTATCTCAGAGATTATAGTATGGGGTCCATATACAACAACAATCTGCGTTTTAATATGGATGGCATCTACAGGAGAGATGGTGTACATTTCACAGATGAGGGTTACAGAGTGTCTTTGTCAACAACTTTAGACTCTGCATAGGCACTTACTTGTAGGTACCAAAATCTCCAAATAAACACCAGGGCTCTTTTTAGAGCCACCCAAGATCCAAACATATAACTAGATTTATATTGAAAAATATTTTAAAAAATTGCTTCGAGTCGCGCGCCCAGCGCGTTGAAACCAGGGGGCCGTGCTGAGAGCTTCTAACATGCAGCTCCCCGCGTGGAAGAGCAATTCTGCTTTTAATTTTGAATTTTGGAAGAGAGAGCAGGTTTCAAAACAAAAATGGTTTATTTGGCCCTGGAGGTCCTTGTGGGACCCCCCTAAGCAAGCCTAGGTTTTTCTACCCTGCCCCCTTTTATTGTTTTGCGCCTTAGTTTTTCTGTTTTCTTGTGCCTTACTCCTACTGAGGCACAAGATGGCTGCCAACAGTTACTGCTTTGAAGTGTTGACAGCCAATTAGAATGCAGCTCGTGATCGGCATGGTGCGCGGATCCTGAGCTGCACGGTGCGCCGATCCTGCTCTACTCTATATATCGATATGTTTTTGTTTTTCTCAGCAACTACTGAACGGATTTCCACAATTTAACAAAAAGAGTTCTTTCTGAACCAAGGGCAACCTTATTGCTAAATTTGGTGTAATTCCGTTCAGCAGTTTGGGCTGTAGCCGTGTCTAAAGTTTCCTATGGACAATAACATGGAGAAAACATGTTTTGGGACCCCCTTTTTTTCTCGGCCCCTGCTTGCCAAATCACCCTGAAACTTTTAAGATCCGAGCGGACCGGAGCGCCCCACAAGTTTTGAAAATCTTGCGAAGATTCGTCAATCGGCACCAAAGTTATTGGGAATAGAATGTTGCAATTTTACTATGGTAACTAGGTCTTAACTATAACTTCCTACAACCAGTAGGTTTTATACACCCATTCTTCAATACAGCTTGGTATATATTTAAACATATTTAAAGTTAAAGAAAAACACATTCACTGGATGATGTCATCAGTGATGTCATTTGAGATGTCATCAGTGAAGTCACTGACCATGTCATGAATGATGTAATATGTGACGTCTTCAGCAGTGCATTGCGGGGGCATAAGTTATAGTTAGCTGAACTAACTATAACAGGGGAATTTCTATGGTTTTGTACGAGTGCAACGTCCAACTAACTATAACGTCTGAAACCTATGGTTTTTTTCAGTGAATTTCTAAGGTTTTTTTAAATGCTAATTTCTAACTACAACAGGCCTCAAACCTATGGTTTTTTCATGAATTCCAATGGTTTTTTAAATGGTAATTTCTAACTACAACGTGCCTGAAACCTATTGTTTTCTTTAGTGAATTTCCAAGGTTTTTTAAAGGCTAATTTTTATCTGTAAAATGCCTGAAACCTATGTTTTTTTAGTGAATTAACATTTTTTTTAATGATAACTTCTATTTATAATGTTCATTTAACCTATAGATTTCCGAGAAGTATACAAAACCCACTGCCACAACCCTCAGGACCTTCCCCTCCCCCCAGTACCACCTCTCTCCCCACTACCACCAAGGCAATGCAGAACAGGACAGCGAACCCTCCAAAAACGGCATGGTCCCTCAGCCATATAATAGCTCAATGTTGTGAAATTTGGCAATCGTTTTTTCAGTAAATTTGAATTTCTTTTTTAAATACTAATTTCTAACTTTAATGTTCCCGAGACCTTTTGTTTTGTGGATTTCAAAGGTTATTTAAATACTAATTTCCAATTATAAACTTTAAAAAACCAATGTTTTTCTCAGTAATTTTGAAAAAAAATTAAATTTCGTAACTTTAATATTCTAAAAATAGTTTTTGTAATTTTTTTATTATTATTTTAACTATATAATGTCTTCTTGTTTTTAAAATATTAAACAACTACATACAGTATGAAAGGGAGCCCTGCCCACAGCCACATTTCAAGACCAACACATGTCGTAGACCTACTGATCAAGCAGCTCAAACACCCAAGAACGGCACAACACCCACCACCACCCCCAGGACCCCCCCTCCCTCTACCATCGAGGCAGCGCAGAACAAGCCAGCGAACTTTCCGAAAACAGCATGGCCCCTCACCCACACAATAGCTCAATATTGGGAAAAGTTTGAACAAACTATGGGGCTCATTAGGATGGCGGACGTAAGTGCCTCCGCAGACCCAGAGCATGCGGAACATGCCTATTTTCCGTGCGCCCGTCGCGGACACTCCGGCCGCCAAATCAGGATACGAAATACGTGCCAAAATCCGTCCGCGGCGGTAGAACACGGTCCGCCGCACCACCACACCCAACCACGCGGCGGACGTAACCTATCCAGAGACTCCGCCGTACGGACTGACGTCTAGGACCGTCCTCCAAATCAAGATGGCGGAAAATACACATAAAAGCGCAGCGGAAAAACAACCTGCCTGAACACTGCGTATGCTCCACAGCGACCATAACCACCACGAGCCGCTCGCCGACATGGACCCTGCACTACAGGCTTACCCGATACTCTACGCGATACACTACGTCCTAGTCTTGGCCCACCATCAACGACGACTCAGGTAGGCTACAAACCATTCGCTGTCTGGAGAGGAGTACCTGCAAGGGCCGTGACGTAGGGAGGGGGGAGTGACATGTCCCGAAATGGACATATTCTTGTGTACGGCAACGCCTCCAAGGGTCGTGACCCAGGTAGGGGACAGTGACATGTATCTGAACCCACCGCCCTCAAGAAAATACTAATCCACACCAGCATCACACACACAAGAATGACTCCGACAAACCACGACACATGAATCACAATTTTATTTACGCAGAATCGGAGTAACATCACAGTCTAGGATGGAGCATGGGCAGTGTGGACACCAGAGCAGGTACATCAGAGTCAGTACATCAGTATGAGGATAGCAACAGGGCACCAACAGGGCAGTGTGGACACCAGAGCAGGTACATCAGAGGCAGTACATCAGTATGAGAACAGCAACAGGGCAGCAACAGGGCAGTGTGGACACCAGAGCAGGTAGATCAGAGTCAGTACATCAGTATGAGAACAGCAACAGGGCACCAACAGGGCAGTGTGGACACCAGAGCAGGTACATCAGAGTCAGTACATCAGTATGAGAACAGCAACGGGGCAGCAACAGGGCAGTGTGGACACCAGAGCAGGTACATCAGGGGCAGTACATGAGAGGGGCTAAGTGCACCAACAGTCCATGGCAAGGCACAGGTCCATCAGAGGCAGTACATGAGAGGGGCTAAATGCACCAACAGTCCATGGCAAGGCACAGGTCTGGAGTTCTGGACTTTTTGGTTC
Organism: Lissotriton vulgaris; assembly: GCF_964263255.1. Taxonomy (NCBI): domain Eukaryota; kingdom Metazoa; phylum Chordata; class Amphibia; order Caudata; family Salamandridae; genus Lissotriton; species Lissotriton vulgaris. The sequence continues at coordinate 1,611,834,879 of NC_141693.1, forward strand.
CGTCCAGAGGTGTCAGGGAACAACACCCAAAGACCCCGGAGTTCCACCTGCCTTGGTGCACAAATGAACAGAAACACGGGCTTCTCGATGGTGGCGTCAAAGACCAAAGGTTTATTACTGCAGGGACACAGAAGTCACAGATACTACACACGGGCAGAATCTAGGAGCCTGTTCAAATTGTACAAAGCGGGTTGCTCCTTATATACTAGTTTTTGGCCTTCAGGCGAATTCTTCACATGTTGGTACATTCCTAAAACCTTTGTGTAATAAACAATAAATATTTGGCGTACACAGGAACCGTTGATAAAATCTGATACGAAACATCTACGAAGAGGGGTTCCCACTAGTTCATCACAATCCCTTGTCAATATTGTATTCAAGAGCCGGACCGCCTCATCGTAAAGTTCGTTACCTCCCCCTAATAAAGTTTCAGAAAGAAAGGAACGGAGCCAGGTGTGGAAGATAGGAAAGCGGGATAAGAGATGCTTGTGGGTTGTAAATGGGCAAGGCTACCGGCTTCGGCCGCCTAATCATGATCAGGACAATGGACACGAAGACCAGTTTGGCAGGACTGGCCTCGGGCAGAGGAGGCAGTCTTTGTCGAGTCATGCAGTTACAGCGTGATCTGGTTTGAGGTGCACGTGTCATGAAAGAGGTGAATCTCCGGCTAAGGCTACGTGTCCTTAATCGAAATGAAGTGATCAGAGGTTATTGCGTATGTGAGGGCAAGAAACACAAAATGGCTGCCATGATCTAAGATGGATGCCGTGGGTAGATCAGAAATATATCAATAAAAGGAGTGCTCTTGCTTGTAGCGTAGCGAAAACACCAGGGTATGCTAAATGGATCATTTGCGGTTCACTGATACCAATATTATGTATTTCTGACAAACTTGAAAACACGGGTTCAAATCGTCACGGAACCGTCACGGAACCTCAGACCCTCCTTTTGCCCTTACATAGGCAATTACTCAGTCTATGTCAGAATCTAGTTCTATGTTCATCAGGTCAGTGACATGCTGTTGTATCATCATCCTTTCTCGTGCCTTTTCTCCAAACGCAGGTGGTTTTCTGAGACAAGTTGCAGCACAAAGACTACACAGAGCAGGACCACACTGGATAATCAGGCAGCATGAGAATAGGAATACTAAGATGACACCAATGACCATTAGAACCTTCCATCCCCACGCTGATATCAGAGTCCAAAACCACTCCATGAAGGACCAGTTTCCCTTGTCTACATGTATAGAGTCGGAAATCTTGTGTAGCTTAGAGATCGCCTCATAGACTGTTGGAGCATTATTAGGAATAAAGACACAGCAGCTCGATTGGATCATTCTGCATACCCCACCTCGATCTGCAAGTATAACGTCTAGAACCATACGGTTCTGCAACGTCATGAGTCTATCCGCCTGAAGCTCAGCTGTCAAGTTGCTAAGGGCACCAGCAGTTTCGGTAATAGTAGATTCAACTACCCGTGTTAGCTGACGTATGTTTCTACTATTGGCCATAGGCCCCCAGAATGGAAGGAAGCCTTTGAAGAAGTCTCCAGCTTCCTGACCAGCGGTATCTTCCTTGCTGAAGACACCTCTCGCTACTCTGGTTCTGTGGTAATCAGATGAAGCAGTGTATGTCGGAGGCAACAATCGAGCAATATAACATGATCCTGAAAAGTCGGCAGGCAACCATGTATAAGCTCTGTCTCGACAAATGAAGTAGGTACCCCTAGCAGTGAGAAAGGCAGGGGAAGAGTTAGCCGGAAACACATAAGTCTCTACGCACTCACTCCTTCCTAGCTGAGCTCTCGGATTTCTCCCATTACCTTGCAAACAGACCTGACCTCGGTGAGGTACGACCCAGATTGGAGTTGAGCTTTTACGCTTGCTTTCTCCTAAACTAAGGCGATACTCTGAAGTATTCCAACTTAAATATACTCGCAATTCGTCTCTAGGGTAAGATGGAGTATTATTGACGTCCTTGACCATGTCAATAATTCCCTGGACTAAGGCTTTGTTGGCAGAGTTATATTTAGTGGAACGCGGTGGACGTGGAGGATAGGTTTCAAGGGCATAAGCAAAGATGGTTTGGAGGGCCTGAAATGATCCATTGTAGCTGTAAGGCAAAACCAGATAGGGAATACCTTTATCCATAGTGTGGGGTATCAAGCCACACACCCAGCAGTCTGTAGTGTTAACTACCAGTTGGTGTTGGTGCAAGAGCTGTACAAAAGTGTTGTTGGTGAATTCTGAGCGTCGGGCTTGCTCATGTTCCGGAAACGAGTGAAAAGAGTGTATAGAAGAAACAGTAGAAATGGCAGGATCAAGGGGAGGTACTGTAGTAACTGGCACAAAAATCAAATTTATACTAAAGACGATTCCACCCACCAATGTTGCTAAAATAATCAAGAATGTAATGGCACATTGCATCAAAAAGCATTTGCTATGAAAAATTCTATGAAGTCTGTTTCTGCGAACATAAATCACATTTTCTCGTTGCAGCGCAGGAAGCTCCATCTTCTACAATCCGCTCGCGACCACTGATGATGTGTACGTAGATGAAAATGCCTCTATCAGCCCTGGGAGTTCCCAGAACCAACAGAAAGATCGACCTTGTGTCAGACCCCTGCAGATTCAACTAGGCACACAGCCACGACCCTACGGCTACCCAGACGGCAAGGCAATTTTTAAAAAACAATAAACAATAGCAAACTTCCTGGCTGAAGGCAAAAGTTCAATATATCAAAATCACAATATGCAGTTGCCTGCTTTATTTGTCCATTTTACGGCTTCTTAAGTTATATCTCTGTTTCGCTGGTACTGTCTGATCGGCAAATAGTGTATCACTAGCAGCTGTTGCAGTGTTTAAGTTCGCAGATGGCAAAGTTTCTTCTGATGCTGAAGACAAATGTTCAGTGTTCAAAGGAGTCTTTTCAGGAGGAGAGTCAGGTTTTGGAGTGTCAGTAATTAATTCGGCATCGCTGAAAGAGATGAACTTCGGTGTGCTTTCAGATTCGGAGGCACCAATTCCCTTCTTTACCCAGTCGTCGTAAGGGAGCGGCAAAGGGACACGCTTAACATGTGACGCGTGTACCCAGTGCTTGCGGCCAGCTACACGAACTGCTGTCCTCGTTGCAAGTAGGATTTGGAAGGGCCCCACAAATCTCGGCTGAAGGTTCTTCGTCCTCGCGAAGTTTTTGATGACGACGAAGTCTCCCGGTTTCAGCTGATGCCCTGGACTCTCCGGAGGTTTTGGCAAAGCATCGAAAACCTGTTGATGAATAAGACTCAATTTAGCAGTCAAGTCGTAAAGGTAGTCTATCAACATAGGATATTCTATGGAACAAAATTCTTTAGGCCTTGGCACACCCCAGATATTTGCCGGGCGACCAAAGACTATTTCATAAGGACTAAGCCCTATTCTAGAATGTACCGTTGCTCTCGTTGATAACAAGGCCAAAGGAAGTGCGTCTGGCCAGGCTAAACCTGTGGATGCTTGTATTTTAGCTATTTTCAGCTTGAGGGTGCCATTGTAACCCTCCACTAAACCAGCAGACTGGGGATGGTTTGCACTGTGGAATTTCTGTTTCAGCCCTAGGCCGGCACACACACTCTGCATAACTTTCCCTATAAACTCACTTCCGTTATCTGACCATACAATCCGTGGCATTCCAAATCTAGGGAAATATTCCTTGAGAAGAATTTTGGCAGTCGATAGGGCAGTGTTGTCCTTTAGTGGGTATGCTTCTATCCACCTGGAAAAAGCACAGACCACCACTAGGACATATTTTAAATTATTACAGCGGTCCATGTGAATAAAATCTAACTGAATCACTTCAAAAGGGCAGGAAGGAGGAGCGAAATGACCAGCTGGAGTTGGAGTTCCCTTGCCAGGATTATGCATCAAGCACACCATACAATTTTTCACCACTCTCTCTGCACACTTACTGATTCCCTCATTCTTCCAGACCGGAGCCAACATTTTACAGATCCCTTTAGAACTTATATGCGCTACTCCATGCGCCATCGTCACTACTGCAAGCACATACGCATCACGCAACATCCAACGCTGCTGTTCTGTCAAATCAATCCAACATCCATTCGAGTCCAACTTGCCCGTACTTTCTCTCCATACACATTTTTCTTCCTCAGTTGCTTCTTTCTGAATCTCTTTCACACTTTCCATAGTATCCTCGCACATTCCAGACTCAGCAATCCATCTTGCAGACGTAGCAACATACATTCTGCTCATCGTGTCTCTAGCTGTCTGTTTAGCAATTTCATCAGCAAAAGCATTCCCACGACCAACATCATCCGTGATTGCTTTATGAGCACTGCACTTCACAATCGCAACTTCAGTCGGCAAGGTTAGAGATTCCAACAAGTCATTAACTAGCTGACCATGTTGGATCTTAGTCCCATGGGACGTAATGAAACCTCTTTCTCTCCACAACCGGCCAAAACTATGGGCCACGCCAAATGTGTACTGACTATCTGTAAACACATTCACTCTCTTTCCCTCAGCTAAAACACACGCTCTCGTTAGAGCTATTAATTCTGCAGCTTGGGCAGAATTCTGACTCACTCTTGCAGTCTCCACAATCGTCTTCAAAGTCGTTACTGCGTAAGCAGCAGTCACATCACCATTCTCCAATTTAAAACATGACCCGTCCACATACAGCGTACCATCTGGATCGGATAACGGAGTATCCTTCAAATCAATGCGTCCTTTTGTCTCTTCCTCCGTTTTAAAACAGCAATCATGTGGCTCGGAATCACTCGACTCTTGATCAGTCGGCAACAGTGTTGCTGGATTCAATACATTACATCTTTTGATCTGAATATGACTCGCTAGTAATGTCAGCTCGTAACCAGATAATCTCGCACTAGTAAGGTGTTGTGTCTTCGTTCGGTTCATGAGTGTATCCACTGCATGAGGAACCATGACCACTAGCATGTTGTTCATCACCAAACCAGCAGATTGTCGAATGGAAGCCGCAGCTGCCGCTGTAGCTCTCAAACAACTAGGCAACGCTCTGGCTACCGGATCTAATGTTGATGAAAAATACGCACAAGGGCGTTGTTTATCACCAAACTTCTGTGTCAGAACACTCAACGCGCAACCTTCTCTCTCATGAACGTAGAGCGTGAACGGCTTACTGTAATCAGGTGTACCCAATACAGGAGCTGAACACAATGCTTTTCGTAATTCAGTAAAACTCTCTTGACATTCATCAGACCATGGCACCGGACTCGGAACATTTTTCCCAGTCAAGGCTACCAATGGTTTCGCTAAAAGAGAAAAATTTGGGATCCACTGCCTACAGTAAGAGGTAATACCTAGAAAGGCACGTACTTCTCTCTGTGTGCGTGGAACACTCATCTGTGTAATTGCTTTTATTCTTTCTGGGGTCAACTTCCTTCCCTCCTTTGACAAGAGATGACCTAGGTAGGTCACTTCTTGGCAGCAGTATTGCATTTTGGAAGGAGACACCTTGTGATTCAAATTAGACAAATGATGCAATAAGGAAATTGTAGCTGCTTTGCAAGTTTCCTTGTCATCGGCAGCCACTAGAAGATCGTCTACGTACTGTACTAGAGCAGAACCTGGAGGAAGGACAAAAGAATCTAACTGGCTTTTTAATGCTTGACTATAAATGGATGGACTTTCACAATAGCCTTGTGGAGCTCGTTTAAATCTGAAGCTTCGTCCTCCTAAACAGAAGCCGAAAATATCTCTACTTTCTTCGGCTATCGGAATGCTGAAAAAGGCATTCTTTAAGTCAATAACTGAGAACCATGTGGCTGTAGCAGGAATCAATGTTAGCAAGGCAGTAATATCCGGAACCACAGGAAACTGCGGAACCACAATCTTATTAACTTCTCTAAGGTCTATGACAAACCTGTACACTGGAGGTTTTGTAGGATCAGTTCGTTTCAAAATCGGTAGTACAGGGCTATTACAGACATTTCCTCTAGTTTCTTCAATCACATCTTTCTTAATTAAATCCTGCACAATCAATAAAAGTGCACGCTCTCCTTCACTAGATATTTTATATTGGGGAATTCTTGGAAATTTTACATTTGTTTTCAAGGTTACCACATACGGTGGAATTTCTAAGAGACCTACATCATTAGGACCAGTTGCCCAAAGAGAATCAGGGAGTGAGCGTAGCTCTGGCGGGAGTGCGTCCATTGACAAGTACATCGGAGATGTGATATTTTTACCCAATGTGAGTTGTACTCCTTCCGGAGAACAGTACAATGTCGCATATAGTCGTTTTAACAAATCTAAACCAAGCAGATTTTCATTACAACCTGTCGTCAAAATCAGGGGTGCTTTCAATTGGCACGGTCCAACAGAAATAGACAAAGGACCAGATATCGGGTTGTAAACAGGGGCGCCTGAAAAACCTACGGAAACATTTGTTGAGCCGGACAAAGGTGCGCCAGGGAGTTTCGCATGAATGATAGAACTTTTTGCGGCACCAGTATCCAACAGAAACGGTTCGACTACACCTGATGTTGCTACTGCGACATAAGGCCCACTCTGATCCACTGGAACTGATACTACTCCCTCTCTCTGTCCATGGCTGTCCTAGTACCCATTTTGCTGAAAACCCTCATCTACTTCACAATAGTCCTCAACAAGGTATTGTTGAGATCTATTTTGCTGAGTAGATTGTCCACTTCGTTGATCAAAGTGATTGGAAGATCGATCATTCGTTTGTGGAGGCATAGTACCTCGTCCTCGACCTCTAGAATTCTGCACAAAACCACCACGACCTCTCTGGGCTGCTGCTTCATTATTTTGCGCTAAGATTGGACATTCATTTTTATAGTGACCCTCTTTCTTACAGTACGCACACTGATTCCACTGATATTGAGGTCTTGATGAGCTATAATCTGTCCTTTGGTACGAACCTTGCTGTGTATTAGATTGATTCATGCGAGGCGGATACGCCTGCTGCAAAAGAACTTTAGTTTTTAAATCTTTCGTTTTCTTTTCTGATTTCTCCTTTTCCTCTTTATCCCTATTTTCGTAGTACTGTGCAGTCGCAAGTATTTGCGCTGTTGTGGATACAGCCCACGCACTTTCTGAGTCTTTTAATTTATTGCATAATTCAGGTAACAAATTATGCACAAATTTATCGACAAACAGTCTTTGTCCTCCTTCTGTACTCATGTCCTGACCACTATGATCTACAAAAGTCTCTTCAAACCTTGTGAAGAAGTCGGAGACACTTTCGTCTTTCTTCTGCCTGCATGCTGACAGCTTGTCCCAATTTACACGCAATGCTGGCATCAGAGTCTTCATTAGATCAATTATTCTACCTGGTAGATTAGCAATTAGGGGTTCGGGTTTCGCACCACCTATTTGCTGACCATCTGCTGCAGTGATAGCTGCCCAATCACCACCTAAGGCAGCTTGATGATCCTCTCTACGAATTTTAGCCCACACTGGTTGCGGAACTACATTGCCAAATAACATATCGATGTCGGCTAAGTTCATTATACAAGCCTCAACTGTCTGTGTTAATTCCTTGTAATATCCAGCAGGATTCTTGCGTGGATCTGGCAAGGCCTGCTTTACCGCTAGCACTTCAGCTCGCTTCCATGGAATGTGTATCCACACTCTTTGGAACTGCGCTGGAGCACCTGCAATACCAGCATTATCATCACGTGCCACTGCTTCACGCCAGATTGGAGGAACTTCCCTCATAGGATATTGGCGACTTAGCTTCATTTTTCCTCTTTCTAAATCTCTCGGCGAACGAAGAGATGGATCATTCCTAAAACTTAAAATAAGTTCCATCGCTTCTTTTATATTATCACCCACTATCATTCCAGCAGCAAACTCTTTTTGAACTTTAATTAAATCTTCCAAATCTGATTCAACATCATCTTCTTCTATTTCTTCACGTAACAACGAGCACATCTCATTAAAGACATACCGTTGTGTTGGTTCCTTCCACTGCATAAATGTGTCTAACACATCTCTCGTACTATATCTTCTACTCTTCGAAATCCATCTGAGAGCCGTGGAATCTAAAATTCCCCGTTCCTCAGTACTTGGAAGCTGACTACGTCTCTGAACTGAATCAGGAGTAGGAGTCTTAATTAAAGTTTTATATAAAGGAGACAGCATATTAGTAACAGAATCAGTGATTCTTCGACGAACAGAAAGTGGAGTTAGCACACTCGCAGACGTAGAGAACGCAGTAGAGGTAGGAATAGATAACGGAACAGTAGGAGTATCGAGAAAAATAGTTTGTGGAATAGTAGTTACAGAAGCTGACAGTTCAGGAAGAGAAGGAGCTGTAGGAACATTCACATTCATCACAGGAGGTACGGGAACTTGATTCTGAGGGACAGGAGCAAGAACACCAGGTTGTCCAGCAACCGGCAATTGAACATTCGGGACAAGTGGAGCCGCAGCACCTTGTGCATACGGTGGAGGTGACCGTAACAGATAAGATAACAGAGGATCGTTTTCGGAATCCTCCAGTATCTTAGCCATTTTCGATGGCAAGGCAGGATAGCACTTGTCAATCGCTAAGTTATGCTCTCTAATGGCTACATCTATGGCCTTCTCACACTCGTTAGCCTGCAACTGCTTAGCCGCTTGTTCTAGAGTCAACTCTTCTTGTTCTTTCTGTTCTTTCTTCAACCTTTTCATTTCTCTCTGTTTGGATTCTTTTCGCCAATAACGGAAAGAATCAAACATTGCCGGCCGGGCTTTCTTCCTAAACAATTTCGCTTCTAAGTTGTCGAGAATCTCAGGTTCAAAACTACCATGCAGTGGCCAACTAAGGACACCATCCTTCGCAGTGTAACGGACCCATACCTCATTATAAGATATAGGACCCACACCATGTTTACAATATAAATCATATAGGGGAGTCCCAATCGGAGGAACCAGACAAGAGTCCTCCAATCGTGAGTCACTGTTGCAACTAAAACAAGACAACATTTTCCGACTTACCATTTTCAGTCCGGAACACAAAAACAAACAAAACACGGAACAAATATGTGCACTCGAACCAAGAACTTAGGCCTACCAAAACGAACTGATGTATCGATACCCAAACTAAACCAAATAGATTATCTTAACCAGAACAACCTGTGATAATCCTACCAAGAACCAAAACCAAACCAAGAACCTAATCAAGGATTTTAACAATCCTCACAAAATAACCAGCTAGCTATCACTAAATACTTAACTGAGTCACTGAAGACGTCACCAAGGAGAAACCCGTCACGTTTCGCCGTACTAAGGACTGCACCTCGGGTCCAAGACAGGGCGACGGTCAACGCAACGGCCCACTGCAGCCGTCCTGAACGGGAAACCCTCATGGAAGAGAACTTCGGGCCACTTTTGCGATATGCCGGGATCGATGAAGTGGGGCGCCTCCCTCAGGAATCTTCACACGAAGCTTCTCGAACTCTTCAGGCTTTTGGACCGGTACCGAATGACGTCGCCCCACGCTGGGCGCCAATTGGAGTTCTGGACTTTTTGGTTCCGTCCAGAGGTGTCAGGGAACAACACCCAAAGACCCCGGAGTTCCACCTGCCTTGGTGCACAAATGAACAGAAACACGGGCTTCTCGATGGTGGCGTCAAAGACCAAAGGTTTATTACTGCAGGGACACAGAAGTCACAGATACTACACACGGGCAGAATCTAGGAGCCTGTTCAAATTGTACAAAGCGGGTTGCTCCTTATATACTAGTTTTTGGCCTTCAGGCGAATTCTTCACATGTTGGTACATTCCCAAAACCTTTGTGTCGTAAACAATAAATATTTGGCGTACACAGGAACCGTTGATAAAATCTGATACGAAACATCTACGAAGAGGGGTTCCCACTAGTTCATCACAATCCCTTGTCAATATTGTATTCAAGAGCCGGACCGCCTCATCGTAAAGTTCGTTACCTCCCCCTAATAAAGTTTCAGAAAGAAAGGAACGGAGCCAGGTGTGGAAGATAGGAAAGCGGGATAAGAGATGCTTGTGGGTTGTAAATGGGCAAGGCTACCGGCTTCGGCCGCCTAATCATGATCAGGACAATGGACACGAAGACCAGTTTGGCAGGACTGGCCTCGGGCAGAGGAGGCAGTCTTTGTCGAGTCATGCAGTTACAGCGTGATCTGGTTTGAGGTGCACGTGTCATGAAAGAGGTGAATCTCCGGCTAAGGCTACGTGTCCTTAATCGAAATGAAGTGATCAGAGGTTATTGCGTATGTGAGGGCAAGAAACACAAAATGGCTGCCATGATCTAAGATGGATGCCGTGGGTAGATCAGAAATATATCAATAAAAGGAGTGCTCTTGCTTGTAGCGTAGCGAAAACACCAGGGTATGCTAAATGGATCATTTGCGGTTCACTGATACCAATATTATGTATTTCTGACAAACTTGAAAACACGGGTTCAAATCGTCACGGAACCGTCACGGAACCTCAGGTCCATCAGAGGCAGTACATGAGAGGGGCTAATTGCACCAACAGTCCATTGCACTGAAAACGTCCATCAGAGGCAGCACATGAGAGGTCATAATGCAGTATCAGAACAGCAACAGGGCAGTGTGGACACCAGAGCAGGTACATCAGAGGCAGTACATCAGTATGAGAACAGCAACAGGGCAGCAACAGGGCAGTGTGGACACCAGAGCAGGTACATCAGAGGCAGCACATGAGAGGGGCCAAGTGCACCAACAGTCCATGGCAAGGCACAGGTCCATCAGAGGCTGTACATGAGAGGGGCTAAGTGCACCAACAGTCCATGGCAAGGCACAGGTCCATCAGAGGCAGTACATGAGAGGGGCTAAGTGCACCAACAGTCCATTGCACTGAAAACGTCCATCAGAGGCAGCACATGAGAGGGCACAATGCAGTATCAGAACAGCAACAGGGCAGTGTGGACACCAGAGCAGGTACATCAGAGGCAGTACATCAGTATGAGAACAGCAACAGGGCAGCAACAGGGCAGTGTGGACACCAGAGCAGGTACATCAGAGGCAGCACATGAGAGGGGCCAAGTGCACCAACAGTCCATGGCAAGGCACAGGTCCATCAGAGGCAGTACATGAGAAGGGCTAAGTGCACCAACAGTCCATTGCACTGAAAACGTCCATCAGAGGCAGCACATGAGAGGGCACAATGCAGTATCAGAACAGCAACAGGGCTGTGTGGACACCAGAGCAGGTACATCAGAGGCAGTACATCAGTATGAGAACAGCAACAGGGCAGCAACAGGGCAGTGTGGACACCAGAGCAGGTACATCAGAGGCAGCACATGAGAGGGACCAAGTGCACCAACAGTCCATGGCAAGGCACAGGTCCATCAGAGGCAGTACATGAGAGGGGCTAAGTGCACCAACAGTCCATTGCACTGAAAACGTCCATCAGAGGCAGCACATGAAAGGGCACAATGCAGTATCAGAACAGCAACAGGGCAGTGTGGACACCAGAGCAGGTACATCAGAGGCAGTGCATCAGTATGAGAACAGCAACAGGGCAGCAACAGGGCAGTGTGGACACCAGAGCAGGTACAGCAGAGGCAGCACATGAGAGGGGCCAAGTGCACCAACAGTCCATGGCAAGGCACAGTTCCATCAGAGGCAGTACATGAGAGGGGCTAAGTGCACCAACAGTCCATTGCACTGAAAACGTCCATCAGAGGCAGCACATGAGAGGGCACAATGCAGTATCAGAACAGCAACAGGGCAGTGTGGACACCAGAGCAGGTACATCAGAGGCAGTACATCAGTATGAGAACAGCAACAGGGCAGCAACAGGGCAGTGTGGACACCAGAGCAGGTACATCAGAGGCAGCACATCAGTATGAGAACAGCAACAGGGCACCAACAGGGCAGTGTGGACACCAGAGCAGGTACATCAGAGTCAGTACATCAGTATGAGAATAGCAACAGGGCATTGTGGACACCAGAGCAGGTACATCAGAGGCAGTACATCAGTATGAGAATAGCAACAGGGCACCAACAGGGCAGTGTGGACACCAGAGCAGGTACATCAGAGTCAGTACATCAGTATGAGAATAGCAACAGGGCATTGTGGACACCAGAGCAGGTACATCAGAGGCAGTACATCAGTATGAGAATAGCAGCAGGGCACCAACAGGGCAGTGTGGACACCAGAGCAGGTACATCAGATGCAGTACATCAGTATGAGAATAGCAACAGGGCATTGTGGACACCAGAGCAGGTACATCAGAGTCAGTACATTAGTATGAGAACACCAACAGGGCACCAACAGGGCAGTGTGGACACCAGAGCAGGTACATCAGATGCAGTACATCAGTATGAGAATAGCAACAGGGCATTGTGGACACCAGAGCAGGTACATCAGAGTCAGTACATCAGTATGAGAACACCAACAGGGCACCAACAGGGCAGTGTGGACACCAGAGCAGGTACATCAGATGCAGTACATCAGTATGAGAATAGCAACAGGGCACCAACAGGGCAGTGTGGACACCAGAGCAGGTACATCAGAGTCAGTACATCTGAGGGCACACTACAGCAACTTACAGCACACTATCAGGTGGATTGCGTGAAGTACCCGCATCGGACAGACTGCCAGAACCAGAAACCGGAGTGTGACACACAGCCGCAGATGTAGTGACTGACACGTGAGCCACAGACCCAGATACACTGCCAGCACCTGATACATGAGTGTGAGACACAGCCACAGCCCGAGTGACTGACACATGGCCCATAGACCCAGATACACTGCCAGCACCTGATACAGGAGTGTGAGACACAGCCGCAGCCCGAGTGACTGACACATGGCCCATAGACCCAGATACACTGCCAGCACCTGATACAGGAGTGTGAGACACAGCCACAGACCGAGTGACTGACACATGGCCCATACACCCAGATACACTGCCAGCACCTGATACAGGAGTGTGAGACACAGCCACAGACCGAGTGACTGACACATGGCCCATAGACCCAGATACACTGCCAGCACCTGATACAGGATATGTCTCGACTGATACCCTGCCACTAACAGACACATGCGAGTCAACTGCACCAGCGCCACTGGGAACACTGAAATGATGAGCCACAGGGCTGTATGGTCCAGGAGGCAGGGTGGCTCTGGGAGCGGGGGATAGTTGCAATTGTCCGACATCGGATTGTGCATGTGTCAATGGTGTGTGTCTACGTTTCTTTTGGACATGTGCCTGCACCCTGGACAGGACAGGACTTACAAGTGGACCGGACTGAGAAGAAATTTCACCCACCATGGGAGGTGCATCTGCTGGGGGGGGGAATGCTCTCTGGGGACGTGCTGGAGCCTGCTTGTCGTTTGCTGTGTGGCTGCCATGTGGCCTCTGCAACATGTGTCATGGGGGATGCCACTACAGGGTCCACCTGCATCCGTTCCTGACGGGCCCTGATGGGAGTGGAGGTAAGGGGTGACTCCACTGCGGAGACATCTGTATTCCGTTTCCCAGAAAACAGCTGCCTCAGTGCAACAATGGGTGATGTATGCCTGTCCCTGACAGCGCCACTGTCCATGGGAGATGCCTTGTGCCTTGGATGTTCCATTTCCGTAGGAGTACTGTTGTCTGCGGACTTTCCCTGTTCCCTGGATGGTGCCATGTTCCAGGCAGCAGACTTGTCGTGTGTGGTGTACATATCCCCAGGACACACCTTCTCCCCGTGTGTGTCCCTGCCCCTGGGAGTGTCCGTGCTCTTCTTAGGTGCGTTTGTCTTGTGACTGTCCTTGTCCCTGCCCTTGGGAGTGGCTCCTTCCTTCCTAGTTTCCCTGCCCTTGGGAGTGGCTCCTTCCTTCCTAGTTTCCCTGCCCTTGGGAGTGCCTCCTTCGTTCCTAGTTTCCCTGCCCTTGGGAGTGGCTCCTTCCTGCCTAGTGTCCCTGCCCTTGGGAGTGGCTCCTTCCTGCCTAGTGTCCCTGCCCTTGGGAGTGGCCCCTTCCTGCCTAGTCTCCCTGCCCTTGGGAGTGGCTCCTTCCTGCCTAGTCTCCCTGCCCTTGGGAGTGGCTCCTTCCTTCCTGGTTTCCCTGCCCTTGGAAGTGGCTCCTTCCTTCCTAGTTTCCCTGCCCTTGGAAGTGGCTCCTTCCTTCCTAGTTTCCCTGCCCTTGGGAGTGGCTCCTTCCTTCCTATTTTCCCTGCCCTTGGAAGTGGCTCCTTCCTTCCTAGTTTCCCTGCCCTTGGGAGTGGCTCCTTCCTTCCTAGTGTCCCTGGCACTGGGAGTATGCGAGCCCTCAAGAGATGTATTCGTCTTCTCAATGTCCTCGTACAAGGTAGTGTCAATGGAAGTTGGAGTGAGTCTTGGCTTGGTAGTACCTTGTGTGTGGGATGGCTGTGCAGCATGTGTAGCCATTACACCCAACCCCTCTTTTGCTTCACGTGTGTGTACTCCACTATATCTGACGTTGTCCTTGTGAACAGATTTACCTGACCTAGGGGATGGGGTCTGAGGCCTCTGTGCCTTGACGTGCTGGCTGACGCTGCTTCTAGTGCAATAACCTGTATTAGAGTCCTGGTCAGAAAATTCACTCCCCCCTGACACATCCCGAGTTGTAGATGGTGGAACAGAAGTACCACCCAGTCCATGCGACTGTACAATGGCAGACGACACACTGTTAGACAATGACTCCAGTGTCCTGTGTACACCAGCCAGATCACCATGCATACCTTCCATGAATGCCACCACCTGCCCCAACTTCCTATCGTGGTCTTGGAAAGCATTAATCATATTGGTCTGGCCCACACACAGCTGTCGCAGCAGATCAACAGCCTCTGCACAAAGTGCATTTTGGCTCACCGAGGCTGGGGCAGCGAGGCTGGGGCAGCGGTGCCGACACCGAACGCCACTCTGCTCCCCCTACTCCTGCGTGCACGAACAGTACATGGTGCAGTTGGCGGCAGGGTGGGCCCTGTGTGCTGTGTCCCGACCGAAGGTGTTGATTGCCACTCCCAGTCTGTGACAACAGTGCTGACTCACCAACACTGTCGGAAGATGATGACGATGTTGTCTCCACATGCGAGTCCTCCGGGACGGTCCTGTCCCCCTCTCCGGCGCTGGCCCCTTCGGTGTCAGTCTGCGTGTGCGCGACGTCTGATCAGGATGCATTGCCTTCTGTCTTCTCCGCCGTCTGTGGCTGAGTGCCCTCTGCCAAAGCTGAAATGCACAGGAAATGGGTGTAAGTAATGGGCACACACACGTACAGTACTGCTGCGGAATCCCTAAAGCCACTGATGACAATGTCCATCGATCCCCCAACCTGCACACGGCCCACCCCAACCAGTCATCCTCACAGGAATTAAGTGGCGTTGGCCGTAATACATGTACAGCATGCACACTGGCCATGAGGAACTACATCTGCACACAAGTGTTGCCAAGGGGTGACGGAGCACTACAGCATGTGCATGAAAACTGAACCGCTTAGCGGGTGGCGTCTCAACATGCCGCATCGGGAAGTGAAATTTTACTGCGGCAATGTCACCAACATGCCATTGGAACGAGCCTCACGATCGACGGAAGTCCCTAATGTGTGTGGGCAACTATACATGCATTGCACTCACAAGCAACATACACTGACAGTATGCTTACCGCCACGTTGCTGTTCATCCACACGCAACCGCTCGGACAGGTCAGGATGCGTCACAGCTATGATACGGTGCATGAGAGGGGTCATTGAGCGTCGGGCCAGACGTGCCGTCCTTGGAATCATCCCTAGTGTCACTTCTGCTACATTCTTGCTCAGTCTGGAAATGTTGTCCCAGCGTTTGTGGCAGTGTGTATGTCGTCTATTGGACACCCCCGCTGCTCGTACTTCACGTGCAATGCTCCTCCACACGTCCTTGCGAAGGTGCAGCTTCACCTACCATGATGGGAGACAAAAGGGTGGAAGTCAGTGGACAGTTGGCCAGTCACACAGATAGGAGCAACACATTTCTCTCTGCAGCCATGCACATATCGATTCTTTAGTTGGTCACACATCACACCGCCAAGTTTCCAGAGCCCAGATGTCATATGACACCTCATGCACAACAACTTATCCCCCACTGCACTTACCACCTGTCCGGGTGCGCCGTACAGGCGTCCGTAGTTGCGGAGCACAGCGTCCACGAGGACATCCAGCTCCGCGGCTGTGAAGGGACGAGACCTGACCTCTTTGACTCTCGACATGCCAAGGTCACGGAGTATGGCACTAGAGCGGCAGTCGGTGGTCAGCTCCGCAGCAGCAGGTGGAGGTGATGGTCGCAGGCAGCAGTCGGTGGTCAGCTCCGCAGCAGCAGGTGGAGGTGATGGTCACAGGCAGCATTCGGTGGTCAGCTCCGCAGCAGCAGGTGGAGGTGATGGTCACAGGCAGCAGTCGGTGGTCAGCTCCGCAGCAGCAGGTGGAGGTGATGGTCACAGGCAGCAGTCGGTGGTCATCGTAGAAGGTATGCTTTTGCACATCACACATATATAGGACCCTGTGGCCATGTCAGTGGCATACGGCGCCAGCCATTGGTCAGCCGTGAGAGCGTGTTTGGAATTGGGCCAATGATTGGCCCTGGTGTTGCAGTGAACAGCATACGGTACTTGCTATTGGCCAACCGTGGCCCATGTCCACACCTCCCATTGGCTGCACGTGCACAGACCGTCACGCTCACACACCGGCAAGTGCATGTGCTAGACACCGGGACGGAAGCATCATTTGCAACAAAGTTGTAACAGTGGCGCCACCATGGCGGGACACGTATTCGGCGGGGGAGGTGGAGGCCAAAACATTGATTAGCTGATGTCAATGCACATGGCAGTTCATGACCCCCCTTAACCCCCTTACAGTGACATTGCATCAGCCAGCCTACACCGGCCGGCCCAGCCCTGCCCATGACCGCCGTGCCGGCCATGCCAACTACCGCCGCTTCAGGCCCCCTCCACTACCGCCGTGCCAGGCCCAGCCCATGACCGCCGTGCCGGCCATGCCAACTACCACCGCTTCAGGCCCCCTCCACTACCGCCGTGCCAGGCCCAGCCCACGACCGCCGTGCCAGGCCCGCCAGGGCACGGCGGTAGTGGAGGGGGCCTGAAACGGCGGTAGTTGGCATGGCCGGCACGGCGGTCATGGGCTGGGCCTGGCACGGCGGTCATGGGCTGGGCCTGGCACGGCGGTAGTGGAGGGGGCCTGAAGCGGCGGTAGTTGGCATGGCCGGCACGGCGGTCATGGGCTGGGCCTGGCACGGCGGTCATGGGCTGGGCCTGGCACGGCAGTAGTGAAGGGGGCCTGAAGCGGCGGGAGTTGGCATGGCCGGCACGGCGGTCATGGGCTGGGCCTGGCACGGCGGTAGTGGAGGGGGCCTGAAACGGCGGCAGTTGGCATGGCCGGCACGGCGGTCATGGGCTGGGCCTGGCACGGCGGTAGTGGAGGGGGCCTGAAGCGGCGGTAGTTGGCATGGCCAGCACGGCGGTCATGGGCTGGGCCTGGCACGGCGGTCATGGGCTGGGCCTGGCACGGCGGTAGTGGAGGGGGCCTGAAGCGGCGGTAGTTGGCATGGCCGGCACGGCGGTCATGGGCTGGGCCTGGCACGGCGGTCATGGGCTGGGCCTGGCACGGCGGTAGTGGAGGGGGCCTGAAGCGGCGGTAGTTGGTATGGCCGGAACGGCGGTCATGGGCTGGGCCTGGCACAGCGGTAGTGGAGGGGGCCTGAAGCGGCGGTAGTTGGCATGGCCGGCACGGCGGTCATGGGCTGGGCCTGGCACGGCGGTAGTGGAGGGGACCTGAACCTGCGGCGGTAGTTGGCATGGCCGGCACGGCGGTCATGGGCTGGGCCTGGCACGGCGGTCATGGGGGGGTCATGAACTGCCATGTGCATTGACATCAGCTTATGGATGTTTTGGCCTCCGCCTCCCCCGCCGAATACGGGCCCCGCCATGGAGGCGCCACTGGTGGAACTTTGTTGCAAATGATGCATCCGTCCCGGTGTCTAGCACATGCACTTGCCGGTGTGTGAGCGTGACGGTCTGTGCACATGCAGACAATGGGAATGTTGAACGCGGGCCGCGTATGGCCAGACGTAAACAGCGGAAGCAGTGCACCGCCATGGCGGCGTCAATGATTGCATGTCAGCTGACGATGCACCTTGTTTCATTGTCTGCAGCTGCATGATGACGGTTGTGTGCGTGATTGCGTGACTCCACACTTCATGCTCTATCCCATGTGTGTCCATACCATGCCCATCGGTGTGCCACTAATGTCCGTCACTTTTGGGTCATGTCACATGTCTTGTTGGCAGTGATGTTGAGGTGAGACAGAGTGCATTGCACATGTTGCAACACATCATGTAGCTGGTGGGTGCACATTGCTACGTCATTCCATGTTGTTGTGACAATCAGAGATGTCACACATATGCTAATTGAACACTGCCTATTACATGTTGGATAGAGTGCGGTGACATGTGAGTGAGTTGCACAGACATGCGTTGTATGTGAATTGACTTCCATTCCATTTACTCCCACACAGGAGGGCTCCAAATGTCCATCGCCCATACACTGTGCTGGAGGATATGGTGGACGAGGAGGTGATCAGGAAATTCAGGCTTGATCGACGTCCATTGCTGGAGCTTGTGAACCAATTGTCTCCTCACCTGCAGCCGCGGAGAACCTATCCAGGCTCCATTTCACCCACCCAAAAGGTGATGGCGGCACTCCATTTTTTTGCAACAGGCACATTTCAGTACACTGTTGGAAATGCCGGGGGAATGTCACAGGCCATGTTCAGCACAGTACTTCGGGATGTACTGACAGCCATGATGCTGTACAAGAATGACTACATACATTTTCCACAGGCGGCAGAGTTGGCAGCGGTCAAAGCTGACTTCTATGCACTGGGTCGCATACCACACGTTGTGGGTTCCATTGATGGCACGCATATTGCGATCATTCCACCACGGGCACGTGAGCAGGTGTTTAGGAATCGGAAGCACTTCCACTCCCTAAACGTGCAGGTGGTGTGCCAGGCCGACAACATAATCTCACATGTGTGTGCAAGATTTCCTGGCTCTGCACATGACGCCCACATCATGCGGAGCAGCATTGTCCCCCAACTGATGGCAAATCTGCGTCCGGCACAAGCCTGGCTTGTTGGTGAGTATGCTGTGGTGACAGGAGTGATATCTGGGTGGCTTTGTGTGGCCACATGTTCAGGTAGTGATGTTTCTCTCTCTCTCTAATTTCCACAAACACAGGCGACTCGGCTTACCCAAACAGGCCTTGGCTTCTAAGTCCAATACGCAATCCCACTACAGCAGGAGAAATGAGATACAATGATGCCCATGGTAGGACACGTCGAGTGGTGGAACGAACATTTGGCCTGCTTAAGTCTAGGTTTCGGTGCCTGGATAAGACTGGAGGGGCCCTGCCTTACGCACCCTGTAAAGTATGCAAGATTGTGGTTGCCTGCTGCATGCTCCACAACCTGGCTGTGCGCAATAACATTGTACTGATCTTGGACCCAGATGAACAGCAAGTTCCTCGCCCTCCCGACTCACCCATGTTGACTGATGAGGATAGTGGTAAGCATGGGCGAATTTTGCGAATCTCGCGTTCGTGAATTTTGCGGATTTGCGAATTCGCAATCCGCAAAATCCGCGAATTCTCGCGAATTTGCAGATTTTTTTTGTGTTCGCAAGTGTTTCTGCCAGTTCGCGAGGATTTGGTACTAGTTCGCAATTGCGAACTTACTTGTCGGCTCGCAACGGTCGCAACTATGTTGTTTCTACGTCTGGTTCATCATCACAGCCTCCCAGCACCCTCTGTTTCACCACTGGCACCCTCTCTTTGACCCATGCCACCCTCTGTGTTACATCAATGCCACCCTCTGGTTCATCATCACTGTAGAAGATGGGGGGGAAAAGCAAGCCCACCTGCCCTGCTTGAACTGACATGAATTAATTTGGGGTTAGTTTATTAACAACACCTGCCCTGCCCCAACTGACAATAATGAATTAGGGGCTAATTAATGTGTCACTGAAAGAATTTGAAGTTCCAGCCTGGCACCTGCTTGTCTGCTCCTTTAGCTGTAAATCAGGACCTTTGTGGCATACAGTTAAGGTCAGAGCAGGGTCACACAATAGTTGCAAGCAGGCAACCGAATTCTGGAGGGCCCCCTCAGGAAGCACTACAGGGAATTGTTACAAATCATGAGGTTGACCTTTTGCACCTGCTCATTGCTTTTGCTTTTGCAAAAATCGTTTTTCGGTTTTTTCGCGGTATTCGCGGGGCGCGGCGTCGTGCGAAACAGACCGCGGAAGCCGCCAATTCGTGCGAATGAGCTTTTTATTTTTTTGCGGCTTGTTGTTTCACGAGTTTTTTTGCAGTATTCGCGAGCCGCTTGCAGCGCAACACGCGAATTTACCCCAAGGTCGAGTACGGGCGCGGCCATTTTGTTTGCGTGGCGTATTTCCGTTTCCGCCCGCTATGTATAATCTCGCGCAGTAAGCGTATTGCGAGTAGAGGTTCGCACGAGATCGCGAGGAAAATCTCACGCAAACTTACTTTCGCGCTCGTGAACGGGTGCCGGCCATCTTGTTTTTCATTAATTTCCTGTGTCTGGGCATGGTGTTTAATCCTTTTGCTATCTTTGCCATCCTTTGCTTGTTTTCAGTTTTTTTTTACGATTTTGCTTCTTATCTATCCCTCTCTTTTCCTAGCTGTATATTTTTGTCTTTTCTGCTATTTTTCTTTACTTTTAAACTACTTTTTTAAACTCTTTTCTTTTCTTCTTCCCTATCCTATTCCTTCCTAATTTTCTACTTCCTACCTTACCTGCCCAGACCATGGTGAAGCCAGGTGCCGTGAAGCTGCCCAGGCACTTGAGGGCGGCAGCGGCGGCGGGGAGGAGGAGTCCTGGACCCCGTGCCAGGACACCATGCGGTCGATTGAGGGGGGAGCAGGTGATGCGACGGGAGATCTTCAGCCCGGAGGAAGTGGGCGCGCTGGTCTACTTCGTCCAGCGCCGCCTGCCCAGGACCATCGCGGGAGGCGGCAGGATCGCGGCCGGCGGCTACAAAATGCGGGAGCGCCGGAAGCGGTGGGAGAAGGTGTGCTGGGCCATATCCCACCTCTACGGGGTCCAACGCACCTACAGCCAGGTCACCCATCGCTGGACGGACCTCCTGGACCGGGAGCGCGACCTGCTGGACCAGCTCGGCTTGGAGATCCCCGGGATTGGTGAGTAGTAGTAGCCATTTCATCACTCACTACTATGATGTTTTCTCCTGCTCTGTGTTTTTGTATTGCAAATATTTCTCTTTTACATGGAGCAAGCCAATAATGCCGCTGATGACGATTACATTGTAGTTAAATTGTATTTCAAAATCTTCTGTGCATTTCAGGTGCACTGCTCTCCTTCTCAGTGGCGTTGCTACTATGCTTATTTGTTTTCTATTTTGTGGTCTCATTGGCCTGAGTAACTATTATGTATGAGTGTACTTTACAGAACTGCGTAATGCTAGACACTAGGGGGCAGATTACATTTACAAGCCCCTTGCGCCACGTTTACATTGCCTTGCGTGACGCAACAGCGGCGTAAACGTGCCGCATCCCTGCGAGTCATTTACAGCATGACGCATCTAGGGAGATGCGTCACGTTATAAAGCCATGGGCCTGCACCACAATGGGTGCGTTCCTAGTACGCAGGGTGGGCGGTCCGGCGGCTGTGCGCCTCGCAAAAATGCCTGCGTGAAATCTACAAGATTTAACGCAGGCACTTCTGCGACGCTGCTACGTCAATTCAATTCCTTATGCCTGCTTGAAGCAGGCGAAAGGACTGACACGTTATGGTGGTGTTGAGTTGCCACCCAATCGCGCACTGTTCACGTGGCGTTATGGCGCCTTGTTTAGTCTTATAAATACAAACTGTATTTTAACCACTCTAGTGTTTCATTTCATTCTTTTATTTCATATTTATCTTCTCTAACTCATATTATTTTGCATATAAGTTTTGTTTGCATTGTTTTACATACATATTACTTTTCATTACTGGCATTTTTCACAGAACATTTTCATTTCATGTTTGTCAGCATATATCTGGCACATGTTATATAATGCATTCAATCAACATTTTTATGAATGAGCCCAATGCATTTCGGCACTCGTGTGTGCCTTCATCAGGGGCAGTATCTGTGGGTTCTGGTGGTCAATGAACTGAATCCTGTCTCTCTGTCTCTGGTTTTACTATGTCTTGGATTTCTGATTAAAATGCGCCTCAAGATTCTTGTCTTGATCTTTATCTTCTGAATCTGTATTCACAGTCCCTGCCGCTCTGAACGATATCCGTGATCTGCTTCAAGTGCCGGTGGCACCGATGCCTTCTTGTTACTAACTCCGTTGTGCTCCGCGTAACTGACGTAATACAGATTCAGAAGATAAAGATCAAGACAAGAATCTTGAGGCGCATTTTAATCAGCCAAAGCCTCTGCTCTGTGGGGCCGCTACAACAAACAAAGTCTCAATAATATGTTAATGGTCTTTTAAAAACCTGTTAAGTACTTTGGTGTGGCTGTCTGTGTGTGCGCGTTGAGGAAGCTGTCTCAGCCCGGGCTGAAGGCTGACACAGACAGACACACACACAGTGAGATGACAGAGGGGGAGGGAGAGGGAGGGCAGGAGGGAGAGAGAGATGGAGAGGGAGGGCAGGAGGGAGAGCATGAGTGAGAGAGATGTATGTAAATGCTGGGTCTGGTGGCTCAGTGGATGAAGGCATCTGCTGCAGGGACCTGTGTGCAACCTCATGGTCACAAGTTTTCGTTTTGCTTTAGCCCCGCCCCCTCTGACTCCGCCCCCGCCCCCACCAGTGCAGCCCTCGGCCACAAACTACACTGTAAATTTAGCCCCTGAGAGAAAGTTTGTGAGTACCCATGATCTAGAGAGAGTAGACGGTCAGTGGATGAACTAAGTGTAACTTTGAAGAGCATGTAACACTGCACCCGCACGTCCGTTCCAGTGTAGGAAAGGCAAGGAAAAGAAGTTTTAATTTTGTCCAAATACTACCATCAATAGTAGCAGTAGTTTGTATTGCAAGCACAGCATAGATCCGGTTATTAGGGTGGCCACTCCCTACCTCTCTTAATAAGTTTAGTAGTACTCAGTCATTCATGTGTGGATGTATCACTGGTCACTCAATAAAAAGCAAAGCACCTAAAGTCATCCCATATATAAGCAAAAACATCCCATGTGAAGTGATAGATATCTTCTTCAATTTTCCATTTCTAGTACTCATTTCCACTGTAGGGTGAAAGTTAAATTAATTAAGCAGTAGCCCTTGAGTTGTAACAGAGTATTCTCAGTGCCACCCGTAATAGAAAAGTAAGAGCTTCACCACCTGCATGTACTGGACGGGTACAGTAACGCAACGCAAGTCTAGGTCACTCCTCATGGCGTGCGTCTCTTTTTCTCGGGTGCAAGTTTACTGCGCTGGCATTATGCCGGCTTGCAGAAGATAACGTACCAATTTTCCTAAACAAGAGACAAGAAGAAGAATAAGACTGGTGTACTTTCATAGTCGACTCCAATGGAAGTCCATAGTGCTCGTAGAATTTGTTCCTTAAACTCCCACTAATGTTAGAGCAAGGATGAAGAAGTGTGAGGTTAGATAGATACTGGCCTCAATAGTTATGTAATGCGCTTGCAGGTTGCTAGTTGTAGTGCAACACAAATTTCTGCTGAATGATTGAGTTAATCTTAAAGAGCATTGGTTACAGACTATGTCTTTCTTTCTTCATATAGGTTCTCCTTCCAAACGAACAAGGAGGAAGGAGCTGGCTAGAGCGGCCCGGCAACGGAGGATCGATGCCACTGTGGCCGAATATCGGCGGCTGGTGGCCCTGGAGGACGAAGAAAGTGTGCAGTCGACCACAACAACTACGTCGTCTGCATCGGCCTCCGTGCCCCCACGGGCTGCCACCCAGCACAGTGGTCCACCCAGACTGAGCCGGGCTGCCAAAGCCAAACGCCACCGCCGAGTAGCAAGGACAACAGCTTCCTCTCACAGCCGTTGCACCTGCAAGGCATTGAAGGCACGCCTGCGCCGCAGTACCCTGATGGTGTCCCGCCTCCAGCAGGAGCTCCACCACTTTTCAAACGAGTTGGAGGGGCTCCGCGTAGAGCACGCCTTGCTCCGCCAGGAACATGATGCCCTGGCCCAAAAAGTAGACAGCATCCACCCATAGTGTCCCTTGCCCCTTTTTTAGAGACTTTTGGGGGGTGGGAATTGGGAGTTGGGTTTTTGGGGACTTTTGAAGGACAATCGTTGGGGTTAGGGAGGGTCTTGCGGGAGATTATTTTGTTAGGGATATAAATATACTTTTTCAAACTTTATCTGAGCATACCCGTTTCTTACTGCTTGCCTGGTGGGTGGGGGTTTAACAGCGACTTTGTTTTCCTGAAAGTTTAGTTCCATTTTCTTCCTTTAAGTGTAAATGCCCAAATGTTTTCAACACTAAGTGCCTCTCACAGAGTAAGTGAAGTGAATCCAAGAGTCCTAGGACTTGGGAACGATCTAGGCACAATCACTGGGGTAGGTCTGGAAATGCTTCTAAAAGACACCTTTCGACAATTGATGACACTTTTTCCTCGATCTGCCTTGGTATATTCCAATAAACGCATAAGACAGAAATGGAATTGGTCCAATCAACATTGTGCACAATTTGAGAAAGCAAGGAGACATGTAAATAAATCTGTTTCTGCGTTCCTCAGAGATTATAGCATGGGTTCTATTTACCACAACAACTTGCGATACCACATGCAAGACGTCTATAGGAGAGACGGTGTTCATTTCATGAATGAGGGAAACAGAATCTTCCTCTGCAACATCAGGCTCTGCATCGGTACTTACTTATAAATGCAGAAAACACTCAATTAACACAAGGGCTCTTTTCAGAGCCACCTTACATCTAAGCACTCAAACTTCTGATTTATCTCCATTTTCACACTCTTGTAAATAGGTGTGCACGACCGGGTGCGCGCACCCCGTATTTTTTTTCAGAAAAAAATTATATCTTTTCGCGTTTAAGGGCCTTACTGCACACCCCGAGAAAACCTACGCAGCAAGACAATCTCTACCTTCTCCCCTTTCCATGTTTCAACGCTTTGAAATGAACAATATATTCACTCGCAGTGACAAAATGGCGGACAAAACTTCCTGATTTCCTTCGAATCGAACGTTAACAGACGTCACGCAGCAAAAAAAAAATCCGCTCACGCGCAGCCGCTTGAGTGCGCGCACGCGTGCGCGCCGATAGATATATAATTGACTTTAACTTTAATTTTCTCAACAACTACTGAACAGATTTACACCATTCCAAAAAAAGCGTAATCTGCGAACCGGACTCTACAGTTTTGCCAAATTTCTTATAAATCCATTCAGCCGTTCGACCTGTAGCCGAGTCTAAAGGTCCTATGGAAAATAACATGCAGAAAACACGTTTTGGGACCCCCCTTATATCTCAGCCCCCACTTGACCAATCCCCCCCAAACTTTCAGGGAAGGAGCGCAGCGGACCGAGCCATCTTCTTTGAGAAATTCGCTAAGATTCTTCAACCAGGGCCAAAGTTATTCCAAATAGAATGTTGAGGATTTCCTATGGAAAACAATCCTAACTATGACTACCTACTGGCGACCGCCAGTAGGTAATATATATATATATATATATATATATATATATATATATATATATATATATATATATATTACCTACTGGCGGTCGCCAGTAGGTAGTTATAGTTAGGATTTTTTTCAATGTTAAATCTCAAAATTCTATTTGGAATAACTTTGGCACCGGTTGATGAATCTGCCTGAAAATTTCCTGAAAATGGCCTCGTCGAGCTCGGGTCCTTCCTTGAAAGTTTGGGGGGGATACGTCAAGCGGGGGCCGAGATAAAAGGGGGGTCCCAAAACGCGTTTTCCCCATGTAAATTTCCATAGGGCGGTCGATTTCACTTTTAGCCCGAACGGCTGAATGGATTTCCAGCAAACTTGGCAAAATTGAAGGGACTGGTAGCCCGATGTGCCTTTGCTATGTCTCAAGATATGTGCTGCAGTGGATTTTGAGTAATTTAGGTTCAAAAAAATATATATATCTATAGGCGCTCTCCGGTGCGCGCACCGGAGTGCGCTCCAGGCGCGACACGCGACTTGCGCGCAGGAAGCTGATTGGCTCTTGGGTGTCTGTAAACATTCTAAACAGTCTGGAGCGGCCGCCATCTTGTGTCTCGGTAAAATCGAGACACAAGGGGTTTGAAAAAAAAGGGGCAAATGACCATAAGGGGGAAGAGTAGACCCCCTCTGACCCCCTAGGTTTGATGTAGGGGCTAAAATAGGGTCCTGCAGGGCATTACATTTTTTATTTTTTTTTTCGTTTTGCGCGGGGGAAGCGCATGGTACGCGCACCGGCGAAGCACGGGGAAAATCCAGGACCATATTTATGAAGGCCTTGCGCTGCTAGTTTTGCGCCTCCTGTGCGTCAATTTTTGTGACGCACCAGCGGTGTAAAAAAATGCGCATTGTTATGCAATATTTAAAAAGTGACGCATCTATCTAGATGCGTCACTTTTTAAATATAGTGCAACGAGGCACATTTTTTTACACTGCTGTTGTGATGCGTCACTTTTCTGTGCACACTCCTTATGACATTCCAGATGTGTCATATTTAATGTATGACGAATCATGTTGCAAGGAGTTACAGATACATCAGTATTTCTGACATATCTGTAAACATAAAAGTGATGCGAGGCAGGTGCAAGATTTTGACGCAACAGCATCCTAAAAGTGACGCAGAGAAATCTTATAGATTTCAGTACGTCGTTATTACCAAGCTTTTTGCGGGGGAATGCCCCCTTTGCATACATTATACCTGACGCAGATATAATGTGGCGCAGAGTTTTAAAAAGTGACCCATGTACCTAGATGCGTCACTTTTTAAAAATAGCGTCAGGTATAATGCATGCAGAGGGGGTGTTCTCCCGCAAAAAGCTTTGTAATAGCGACGCAGTGAAATCTTTGAGATTTCACTGCGTCACTTTTAGGATGCTGTTGCGTCAAAATCTTGTGCCTGCTTTACAGCAGGTGTTAGACTGACGCAAGCCCTTTCACATGGTGCTTTTTCCATGTGAAAGGACACATTACTGGAGTTGCGTCACTTTTGTGACGCACTCCAGCAATGCGTTACTTGGAATGTCATAAGGAGTGCGCACAGAAAAGTGACGCATCGCACCAGTGGTGTAAAAAAATGTGCCTCGTTGCGTTATATTTAAAAAGTGACGCATCTAGGTAGATGGGTCACTTTTTAAAACCCTGCGCCACATTATACCTGCGTCAGGTATAATGTATGCAGAGTGGGCGTTCCCCCGCATAAAGCTTCGTAATAGCGACGCAGTGAAATCTATGAGATTTCACTGCGTCACTTTTAGGATGCTGTTGCATCCTTTAAATATAGTGCAACGAGGCACATTTTATTACACTGCTGGTGTGATGCGTCACTTTTCTGTGCCCCATCCTTATGACATTCCAGATGTGTCATATTTAATGTATGACGAATCATTTTGCAAGGAGTTACAGATACGTCAGTATTTCTCACATATCTGTAAACATGAAAGTGACGCGAGGCAGGCGCAAGATTTTGACGCAACAGCATCCTAAAAGTGACGCAGAGAAATCTCATAGATTTCAGTACGTCGTTATTACCAAGCTTTTTGCGAGGGATTGCCCCCTCTGCATACATTATACCTGATGCAGATATAATGTGGCGCAGAGTTTTAAAAAGTGACCCATGTACCTAGATGCGTCACTTTTTAAAAATAGTGTCAGGTATAATGCATGCAGAGGGGGTGTTCCCCTGCAAAAAGCTTGGTAATAATGACGCAGTGCGTCTTTTTTAGGATGCTGTTGCGCCAAAATCTTGCGCCTGATTCACAGCAAACCTTTCACATGGTGCTTTTTCCATGTGAAAGGACACATTACTGGAGTTGCGTCACTTTTGTGACGCACTCCAGCAATGCGTTACTTTTGTGTTTACAGATACGTCAGAAATACTGACATATCTGTAACTCCTTGCGAATTGATTAGTCATATATTAAATATGACATATCTGGAATGTCATAAGGAGTGCGTCCAGAAAAGTGACGCATCGCTGTTTTCACGTAGCGATGCGTCACTTTTCAGAAATGAGGCCTCCAGTTTATTCACTGTGTCATAACTTTCTTTTCTAACACTCACCTTCTTTCATTCCTCCTACTTCACTTCCTTTCACCTCCCATACCTTTCTGTTCTTTCTTACTCATTCTCCTTTCAATTATCAATGCACTATATTTCACTTACTCTTCATTTTTTTAAGAATATAGCTCTTTGATGAGAATTGGAGGTAGTTCTGAAAAGAACTTTTGGTTTTCTTCTTTTAACTGAACAGGAACAAAAACAGGGAATGGAAACTGCTCAACAGGAGCAAAAAGAAAAGAAAAAAATTAGGGGTGGGAAGGGCAGCGATGGTTCTCCAATGCTCGAACCATGAGCAGGACACTTTGCTCCCCATAGGTGAGGAGTTGATTGCAGTATCTGCATTTTACGACCCCATGGTTAAATGCAGGTTGTATGTTTGCCACCTGCTCCTGCGATTGCTCTCTCCCAGAAGAAGTTGCTCCTCCTGTTGATGTAGAGGCCCCATCTCTGGGAGCCTCTTGTGCCAGAGCCCTGACACTTTCCCGGGCAAAATTCTGGGGGTGCCTCCTCTCCACATGGCGAATCATGGTGAAGTTGCCAAAAGAATACTTTTTTGGGGGGTTACCCAGTGACAGGACCTGTTTGCAGATCCTGCACTCTACTTTTGGTGCATTCACCTTTTTCTGATCTGCTGGAAACTTAAAAAATTTCCAGATGAAATGTTCTTTGACCTTCGGCTGAGGAGGCTCTTCATCAATGAAATCATTGGAGTCATCTTCACTGCTGGATGGTCTGGCAGCCATGATTAATCAAGAAATATGCAACAGCAAAAAAGGCAGGTCTTTCAGCCACAAAAGTGAAAGAAGAAGTGAAGGAAATGGGTGGGGATTTCATTCATTGTAAAAAAAAACTGTTAGCAACCAATGAAAAGTGTTATTTTAGGGTCACATGACCCGACGCGTTTACGCTGCGCGCTCCGGAGCACTTCCGGTGCGTTTACGCAGCGCGATCGTAGGCGCTTCCGGGGCGCAAACGTGGCGCGATCGTAGGCGCTTTTGCGTGCGTTTATGCGCCGCGAACGTAGGCGCTTCCGAGGGCACTTACGTTGCGCGCCGAAGTGACGTCATCAAACTTTTACAGAAATGCATAATCATTTTCCTTATTAAAAAAAACTAATTTTATTTGTATGGTACGAAATGTTTTGCATTATTATTAACTTTTCATTCATATTTTTTTTCACGAACGACAGTTGCGCTCTGGGTGCGCTTTCAGATGAGCTCACGGAAAAGCTTACCGGAGAGCTTAGCTGAAAGCTTCCCGGAGCGCGCACCCAGAGCGCAAAAGAAAAAAATTATATAAAAAAAACATGAATACTTTAAAAAAAACAGCAAATTGTAAAAAAAAAAAAAGGTTAGAAACTCGATATACAAAGGAATTAGCATTTAAAAAACCTATGAAATTCACTGAAAAAACCATAGGTTTCACACCAGTTATAGTTAGGAATTAGCATTTAAAAAACCTATTAAATTCACTGAAAAAACCATAGGTTTCACACCAGTTATAGTTAGCTGGAAATTTTACTGATATAAAACCATTGAAATTCCACGTTATAGTTAGTTGGACTCACTATAACTTGCGCGTGCAATGCACTGCTGATGACGTCAAATATTACATCACTCATGACATGGTCAGTGACATCACTCATGACATCACTGATGACACCATCCAGTGAATATGTGTCTTTCTGAAAAATAAATATTAGTGAGTAATGTTTAAATATTTAAATATATATATTAGTGTTTCACTTTGTGTATAAGTGGCTACATGTGTTGGTAAGTAGCTACATGCGTATGTATATGGGTTATTAGATGTTTCTCTTAGTATCAGTATGAGTGTCTATATGGTTTGGTGGGGGTATTACTTAGCACATAGATGCATGAGTGACTGACTCTCTGTTTGTATGTGTTTTGAAGACAGCATATGTGCAGGACTGTATGGGTGGATGAGTGTGTATATGTGTTTGTTAGTGAGTGAATGACTGTCTCACTAGTGTCTTTATCAGTAACGACATATGTTTTAATCTAGTATATGTGAATATTGATGTATATAAGTGAGTATATGTGAGAGTAAGAGATTGAAAGAGTTCCTGTTTAAATAAGTATGTGTTTCTATAAGAGATTGTTTAAGAGAATAAATATGTGTAATTTTCAATAGAAGTAAGGTGGAAGTGTGTGTATAACTCTATATTCAAATAAATGGATGTTCAATAGTTTATTTGCACGTGTGAGTATGTCTGTGAGTAACTTTTCGATGATTGTCGGTGTGTAACAGGATGTATAGGTGTATCATTTCATATGATGAGTGAGTATATGTATGAGTGGATGTGTATATAGATGGTGGAATTACTGAATTACTTGTTGTAACTGATATGGGTATCTGCATTTTTTTTAAATTTCAGTTTCTATTTTTGAATATGTGTTTCAAGGGTTACATTACAGTGAAAGGAGGTCTGTCACTATGTCACAAGGATGGTGTCATCAGTGATGTCACTGACCATGTCATGAGTGATGTAATATGTGACGTCATCAGCAGTGCATTGCACGCGCAAGTTATAGTGAGTCCAACTAACTATAACGTGGAATTTCAATGGTTTTATATCAGTAAAATTTCCAGCTAACTATAACTGGTGTGAAACCTATGGTTTTTTCAGTGAATTTATTTATATATATATATATATATATATATATATATATGAATGAAACAGCAAACTCACAACTGCTTAGGACGCAGTTCAGGCGAGCGCAGACCTCCAGCAATCTCCACAATCAGATCATAATATATATATATATATATATATATATATATATATATATATATATATATATATATTACCTACTGGCGATCGCCAGTAGGTGGTTATAGTTAGGATTTTTTTCAATGCAAAATCTCAACATTCTATTGTGAATAACTTTGGCGCTGGTTGAGGAATCTGCCAGAAAATTTCCTCAAATTTGCCTCGCAGGGCTCCGGTCCTTCCCTGAAAGTTTGGGGGGGATTTGTCAAGCGGGGGCCGAGAAAAAAAGGGGGGTCCCAAAACGTGCTTTCTCCATGTTAATTTCCATAGGACGGTCGAACTCCCTTTTAGCCCGAACGGCTGAATGGATTTCCACCAAACTTGGCAAAATTGTAGGAACTGGTAGCCCGATGTGCCTTTGCTAGGTCTCAAGAAATGAGCTCCAGAGGATTTTGAGTAATTTAGGTTCAAAAAAATATATATATCTATAGGCGCGTCCCGGTACGCGCACCGGGGAGCGCACCGGGCGCGCTACGTGACTTGCGTGCGGAAAGCTGATTGGCTCTCGGGTGTCTGTAAACATTCGAAACAGTCCGGAGCGGCCGCCATCTTGTGTCTCGGTAAGATCGAGACACAAGAGGTGGCAAAAACAAAGGGGGAAATGACCATAAGGGGGCAGAGTAGACCCCCCCTGACCCCCTAGGTTTGATGTGGGGGTATAAAAGGGCCCCACGGGCAAAAAGATTTTTTTTTTCGATTTGTGTGGGGGGAGCGCCCGGTACGCGCACCGGGGAGCGGACTGGGGAGCATATCATGGGGAAAACCCAGTTTATTCACTGCGTCATCTCTACGACCCTTTCTTGCATCAATACGCCCCTTTTGCATACATTACACCTGACGTAGGTATAATGTGGCACAGGGGTTTACAAAGTGACGCATCTACCTAGATGCGTCACTTTGTAAATATGACTCAATAAGGTGCATTTTTTACAGCACTGGTGCGTCACAAAAAGTGACGTACCAGTGGCAGAAAAGTGACGCATGGCCTTATAAATGAGGCCTTCAGTCTTCTACTCATGCGTCATATTAAATATATGACGGATTATGTCGCAAGTACTTACAGATACGTCAGTATTTCATACGTATCTGTAAGCGCAGGATTGCTCAACTGGAATCTTCAGGGGGTCTCTTTAACCTGCAATGAACTTTATGGTCCTTATGATGGTCTTCATGACGGCAGCAGTATAAGACCGAAACGTCGACAGCTACATCATCTCCATCCACGCTGCTTGTGCACAAGCACACAACCATGATTAATTAATTTGTTTTGGTTGTTGTTATGAATAAATTGGAGTTGATGTTCAAGTTGTGAACTGATGTGGTGAAGTCACATATACCTCTGTTCACTACTTTCCTGCTTTTTATTTGTATCTCCCCACACCTTGAATTGCAAATTACCTTATGGATTCATATAAAATTTTTGGAATAATATACCTTTTATTCTCTCCGTGTTTTCTTCTCCTTCCAATAATTGATTTTCATTTTTACTATTTGTGATACCTTGTGGGTACGCTGGAGTAAGATATTATCAATACAACTCCCAACTGAGCTAGTACTTTCCAAAAACAAATCCTTTGTAGCATCCCTTTGACCTGAACGAAACATTGCCCAAGCCTACAAGGGTTTATTGGGTTTCCCCTGTTACAGACGCATCTACCTAGATGCGTCACTTCGTAAATATGACTCAATAAGGTGCATTTTTTACAGCACTGGTGCGTCACAAAAAGTGACGTACCGGTGGCGTAAAAGTGACGCATTGCCTTTTAAATGAGGCCGTCAGTCTTCTACTCATGCATCATATTAAATATATAACATATTATGTTGCAAGTACTTACAGATACGTCAGTATTTCAGACGTATCTGTAAGCGCAAAAGTGATGCATTGCTGGAGTGCGTCACAAAAATGATGCACCTCCAGCAATGCATCTTTTCTTACCCTTCCACACCCCTGTTCCTTTTCTACATTTTCTTTGAATATCCACATTCCCCATGTTCACTCTCCTTCTCCTTACTTTCCTTCCCAACACTCACCTTCTTTCAATCCCCCTACTTCACTTCCTTTCCCCTCTCATACCTCTCTGTTCTTTCTTACTCATTTTCCTTTCCTTTATCAATGCACTCCACCTCACTTACTCTTTTTCATTTTTTTAAGAATATAGCTCTTTGATGAGAATTGGAGGTAGTTCTGAAAAGAACTTTTTTTTCTTCTTTTTTCTTTTTTTTAGAACAAAAACAAAAACAGGGAATAGAAACTGCTCAACAGGAGCAAAAAAAAAAAAATTAGGGCTGGGAACGGCAGCGATGGCTCTCCAATGATCGAACCATGAGCAGAACACTTTGCTCCCCTTAGTAAAGTAGCTAATCACAGTATCTGCATTTAAGGATGCCTTTGTTAAATGCAGGCTGAATGTTCGGAACCATCTCTTGTGATCTCCCCCTCACCGATGTTGTTGGTCCACCGGTGGATGTAGAGGCCCCATCACTGGGAACCTCTTGTGCCAGAGCCCTGACACTTTCCCGGGCAAAATTCTGGGGGTGCTTCCTCTCCACATGGCGAATCATTGTGGAGTTCCCAAAAGAATACTTTTTAGTGGGGTCACCCCGTGACAGGACTGTGTGACAGATCCTGCACTCCATTTTTGGAGCATTTACCTTCTTTTGGTCTTCTGGTATGGAAAAAAATTTCCAGATGAAATGTTCTTTCACCTTCGGCTGAGGAGGCTCTTCATCAAGGAATTCATTGGAGTCATCTTCACTGCTGGATGGTCTGGCAGCCATGATAATCCAATCTATCCAACAAAGAACTGAGAGCTTAAAGGCAGGTCTTTCAGTCACAAAAGTGAAAGAAGAAGTGAAGGAAATGGGTGGGAATTTCATTCCTTGTAAAAAAAACTGTTAGCAATCAATGAAAAGTGTTATTTAAGGTCACATGACTTGACGCGCTTACGCAGGGCGCACCGAAGCGCTTCCGGGGGCGCTCACGCGGCGCAAACGTAGGCGCTTCCGGGGGCGCATACGCGGCGCGAACGAAGGCGCTTCTGGGGGCGCTTACGCGGCGCGCCTAAGTGACGTTTTGATAGTTTCACGGAAATGCAAAATCATTTTCATTTCCTTATTCAAAAAAACTGCTTTTATATGTATGGTACTAAATGTCTTGCATTATTATTTACTTTTCATTTATATTTTTTTTCACAAACGCAAGTAGCGCTCTGGGTGCGCTTTCCGGAGAGCTTACCGGTGCGTGCACCCAGAGCGCCCCAGGAAAAAATGATAACAAAATATATATATATTATAAAAAAGAATAATTAATACTTATACAAAACAGCAAATGTATAAAAAAATTGTAGGTTAGAAACTCGATATAGAAGGGAATTAGCTTTTAAAAAACCTTTGAAATTCACTGAAAAAACCATAGGTTTCACACCAGTTACAGTTAGGAATTAGCATTAAAAAACCTATTAAATTCACTGAAAAAAACATAGGTTTCACACCATTTATAGTTAGCTGGAAATTTTACTGACATAAAACCATTGAAATTCCCACGTTATAGTTAGTTGGACTCACTATAACTTGCGTGCCTGCAATGCACTGCTGATGATGTCACATATTACATCACTCATGACATGGTCAGTGACATCACTCATGACATCACTGATGACACCATCCTTGTGACAGAGTGACAGACCTCCTTTCAGTGTAATGTAACCCTTGAAACACATTCAAAAATAGAAACTAACATTTTAAAAAAAATGGAGATAGCCATACCAGTTACAACAACCAATTCAGTAATTCCACCATCTATATACACATCCACTCATTCATTAACAGTTCTATATAGTCACTCATACATATACTCACTCATCATATCTAGGGATACACCTATACATCCTGTTACACACCGACAGTCATCCAAAAGTTACTCACACACATACTCACACATGCAAATAAACTATTGAACATCCATTTATTTGCATATACAGCTATACACACACTACCACCTTACTTCTAAGGAAACTTACACATACTCACTCTCTTAAACAATCACTTATAGAAACACATACTTATTTAAACAGGAACTCTTACAATTTCTCACTCTCACATATACTCACTTATATACATCAATACTCACATATACTAGATTAAAACATATGTCATTACTGATAAAGACACTAGTGAGACAGTCATTCACTCACTAATACACACATATACACATTTATCCACCCATACAGTCCTGCACATATGCTGTCTTCAAAACACATACAAACAGTGAGTCAGTCATTGATGCATCTATGTGCTAAGTAATACCCCCACCAAACCATACAGACACTCATACTGATACTAAAAAAAACATCTAATAACCCACATACACACACATGTAGCTACTCACCAACCCATGCAGCCACTTATACACAAAGTGAAACACTGATACATATATTTCAATATTTAAAAGTTACTCGCTAATATATGTATTCACTAAGATACACTTAATAAGCCAGTTAACCAATCAATTTTTTTTAAAAATCCATTTAGACACTTATTTAAACATTTATTCTTCCATCGACCTTTACATATACATAAATAAAACATTTATTTTTCAGAAAGACACACATTCACTGGATGGTGTCATGAGTGATGTCATGAGTGATGTCACTGACCATGTCATGAGTGATGTAATATGTGACATCATCTGCAGTGCATTGAAGGCGCGCAAGTTATAGTGAGTCCAACTAACTATAACATGGGAATTTCAATGGTTTTATGTCAGTAAAATTTCCAGCTAACTATAACTGGTGTGAAACCTATGTTTTTTCAGTGAATTTAATAGGTTTTTTAAATGCTAATTCCTAACTATAACTGGTGTGAAACCTATGGTTTTTTTAGTGAATATATATATATATATATATATATATATATATATATATATATATATATATATATATATATATATATATATATATATATATATATATATATATATATATATATCCTACTGAACCTAGTTTCCATAGGAAAACTATTTTTCGATTTGCTAATAACTTTTGCGTCGTATGACAAATCTTCCTGAAATTCTCCCCCCTAAAAGTCTATCCTGAAAGTTTGGGGGTGATTTGTCAAGCGGGGGCTCAGAAAAAAGGGGGGTCCCAAAAGTCATTTTCTCTATGTCAATATCCATAGGAAACTTTGTGCAAGGCTACATCCGAAACTACTGAACGGAATTACTCCAAATCTGACAGGAAGGTAGTGCTTGGGTCAGAACGCAACCCTTTTAAAAAATGGTGTAAATCCGTTCAGTTGTTGCTGAGAAATTAGAAAAGTAAACGTTTCGATATCTGGGCAGAGCCTAAGTCACATGCGTGAGTTTCACTGAGATTGGCTGCTAGCACTTCAAACCAGGAAGTGTTGGCAGCAACCTTGAGGCTCGGTAGAAGCGAGTCTTCCGAAAAAGGAGAAACAAATGTATAAAACAAGAGAAGGGGGGGCAGGGTAGAAAAACCCTGACCCACTAGGTCTTCTCAGGGGGTCCCAGAAGGAACCTCAGGGCCCCAAAAACTATTAAAAAAAATAATAAATCAGCAAAAATTTGCGCTGGGGTCGCGGGTTCTCGTGTTTTATTTTAATGAGGTCCTTGGGTGGGCTAGGTTCCAGGGGTATTTCTTAAAAGATAATGACAGGGGCTCCCAGGGGTTGCGGGGGTCCGCGCAGCCGCAGGGCTTTACTCATGTTGGGAGGGGGGTTTTTCTGCCCCCCTCCTGGAGTCTTCTATGTACTTGTAACTTTGGCGTTGTTTGACGAATCTTTATGAAATTATCCAAAAAGTTTTTCTTTTTTGAATAGATCCTATATTAAAAATTTGGGGGGTAATGGTGTAGGAGGGGCTGAGAAAAAAAAGGGCCCTGAACGTGTTTTCCCATCCAATTTCTATACAAAACTTTTCAGAAGGCTACAGATGAAACTGCTGAACAGAATTACACATAATTTGGCAGGGAGAAAGGTGATGGTCCAGAAAGCACACTTTTGTTTAAATGGTGTAAATCCGTTAAGTTTTTTTTGAGAAACATGAAATTTTGCAGATATCGATATTTGAGAATTCTGACATATGATTGGCTGAGGCGTTACGAGCACCAGCTTGCGGCCTATTGGCTGTGAATGGTTGAAACTAGTGTTGGCAGCCATTTTGTGATTTACTCTGTCAGCTTGCATCTCTCCGTTTAGAAGAGATCTGGTCAGCAGTTTTACCTGTGCAAGGCAACACTAGCATCTGTGTGAGATCTGCCTTTCACAGTGCCTCTCCTCATATCAGCAGGTCGTGGGTATGACTTTTGAAGCCCGTCCGTCAGCTCGGAGCTCTGTGAGTCAGTCTGTCAGTACGATCCCCTACACAACCTAATGTCTACCCAAACACCATTGCATTGTCATAAACCCTAGCAGGACCCCCTATACTACCCAAACACCACTGCAGTACCCTAAATCTTAAAACACTACTCCCAGCATGACCCCCCACATTACCTAAATACCACTGTACTGCCGTAAACACTACTACCAGCATGACCCCCTACACTACACAAACACCACTGCATTACCCTGAACCCTAAAACAGTAGTCCCAGCATGACCCTTTACACTACCCAAACATTGGTGCATTGTTGTAAACTCTGAAACACTACCTCTGGCATGATTCTTACACTACCCAAACACCACTGCAGTACCTTAAACGCTAATATGCAAAGTCCAGCACAAACACTCTACAGTACATAAACACTACTGTGCTACCCTAAAGCATAAAAAAAGTAGCAGCCCGTCGGCTTGCAGTTGTGAGTCTGCGAGCTGTGGTATCCCTAGCTGTACATGTGCGAGTCAGTCCGTTAGGTGAAAGATGTGTCTCTGCTAGCAGGGCCGTTGGCTCGATGGTGTCCCTTTGCGAGTTAGACCCGAGTTCTCCCTCTGCAAGCCATCTCGCTGGTGTGCGTTTGCCAGCCGACAACTCGTAGCTCACACTGTGCAAGCAGAGCAGATGGACCGCAGCTCTCCCTTTGCGAGCCTGCTCGATGGCCCGCAGGTCTTCCGGTGCTATACGGATCACAGCTGTCACTCTGGGAACTGATATTGGGAAAAAAGAGCCCTTGTGTTTATAAGTTGGAGCTACATACAAGTGCGGATGCACAGGTTCAGGTTATTCAGAAAAACTCGATTTCCCTGATCTGTAAAGTGTACTCCATCACTTCTGTAGATATCAGCCATATCAAAACGTATGATGTTGTTGTGAATCGACCTCATTCTATGGTTTCTGAGGTATGCAGACACAGCTTTGTTGACATTCTTCCTCGATATTTCAATCGGAGGACAAAATTGGTTTGACCATTTCCACTTCTGTCTTTAGCATATATTGGAATATACAAAGACAGTTTGAGGCAAAAGCAACATTAATTGTCTAAAGGTGTTCTTCATTAGCATTTCAAAACATACCCCTGTCAATGTGCCCAGGTCGTTTCCACCACAGTACACAACCATGAGGTCAGGTTGTTGGAGATGCAAACAGGTTTTAACCAAAGGCAACAATTGGTGCCACTTCAATCCTCTCTGTGCAAACCATTTAATGTCCAGATTTTGTAAAGTTAGGTGTAAGTCAATACGTCTCAGTTCTGCATATCTTTTGCACCAGGAAACATAGCTATGTCCTACGATCCACACTAGCATTTTGAAGGTATAGGTGGAGGTATGGATAGATGTTTGTAGCTCATGCAGTCCGTTTGTAGAATAGGAGATGTGTTTAAAGATGGGGAACGTCTTTTTTTACCCATACAAAACGATAACTTATTGGGAGATGAAAAGCATTGTTTTTTAAAAGTTGGGTGCACATTTGTTTTGTGGAAAAGCATCTTTGTGATTGGTTAATAAAAAGCAGTTTAAACGTGGAGTACATATCAAAGGATAAAATTTGCTCAAATCAACCACACCTGCTACTTGCATTTGGAAGGCACTGTTTGAACTTAAAACAATCGTGAACATTTAACCTGCATTTGCCATTAAATGTTTAAGAAAGTGTTGCAAAAAATATTGTTAGTTTAAACAAAAATTATGAACATTTAAACTGCACATGCTGTAGAATGTTCTAGAAAGTGTGTTGATAGAATACGTTGCACTTCTGACTTCTATGTATCCTTGAATATTAAAAAAAGTGTTTATATGGAAGATGTTTTGCAATCTAAAAGAATCAAGGAATTATTCTAATTTGTTCTTTACATGTATTTATGTGAGGAGGAACAAAATTACAGACACAAAAGCACCAGGAAGATGAACAAGCAGGGAATGGGAGCATGGGGGGAGATGGGTACAGTGGCACACATGCACAATTAAGTACAGCACAACTACAAACCATGGCCAAAATAAAACACACCAACAAGGAGCACAAGTCACACAACCCACCAACATTACACCACTGAACAAGTATAGAAGTGTAAACCACACTGCCTGAAAGGGAAAAGGGTGAACAAAACCTCACATGAAGGGACATCTCACACGCAATGCAGCACACACACATAGAAAGCACAGTACACCAACATCCAACACAATGTTGTCCAAACACAAACATTCGCACAATTGAACACAGGACACAAATGCTGGCAGGATAGCTCAGACAAAGAACCTTTCATCCTTACAGTAACTTCTCTAGCTGCATTCATACAGGATGTGTACAAAGGCCGGTCATGGGTGTTTTGGGATGTCTGCGACCCTGATCATCATGGATGAGATGCCCAGCATGTGGCACATGGGCGAGTTCACTGTGTGTTACGTTGCCAAACAGCTGCTTCTCCCTCCTATGAGCCACCACACTTTTATGCTGTGCGCTGTTGTATCCTGTGCACTCCTACAGCACACCATTGTAATGACTATTTATTTGCGCATGTCCCGCAGCATTCCAACCACACTGTGACACTGCTGTTTGGAGGTGGTGCATGCCACTTTACAACATCGACTGCTATGGCCCTTGTGGTGGCTACACCAGAACACAGAGACACACTTACATTACTTTGCGGCACACAGACATGTCTGAGACACCCCGATCCCCTTGCTGGATAGGGTCACCCGTGCGCTGACCTGTGTATGCCGGACCAGCACACGCCGCTTGTGCATGCAGGAGGATGCGTGCGTAGCTACATGTCCAGGCTCACTGCCAACGCTGAGGTGACATGGTAACGTCTGCTGAAGACAGCACACTGTGATGTTAGAGGCCCGTGCTCATCATGCTAACACAATGATCACATGGACACACTTGCTCAGATGCAGGTTTGGGGGAC
The DNA here is from genome assembly GCF_964263255.1 of Lissotriton vulgaris. Lineage (NCBI taxonomy): Eukaryota > Metazoa > Chordata > Amphibia > Caudata > Salamandridae > Lissotriton > Lissotriton vulgaris. The sequence goes on from NC_141693.1 coordinate 1,611,875,214, forward strand.
GTTGGCACTCCTGGGGTTGTTGCGATAAGTGTTGTGGTCCTCATGGGTATCCGTGTATCATGCTCATTGACTCTATGGCACCTGTGGGTGTTCCGGTGTGGCTCTTGGCTGTGTTCCCTTTAATGTTGGAGGTAGTCGTCCTGCTTAACACCAGCAGAAAGCAGGTGTAAAATCCCTTGTGCTAACGCTGCTTATCACCGGAATTTGTTTCGCATCGCAATTTTTGCCTTTCGTTGTGAAAGTTGTGATGTGGTTTTTTCGGGTACAGAAAAATAAAGAAACTGGGCAGTGTATCTCATCAAGATCCAGCACCTGAGTCACTATTCCTAATCAATATAAATGAGTTTTCTTCATTGATTTTGTGTGTACACTGTAAATGCACCCACTACCACAGTACAATTCAATATAGAATTTCAGTATTTAGAATGAATCGTAAAGGTGCACACCGTGTCTTTTTGCACGGGAACGCCTACTCTGCATCTCATTATCAGCACTTTAATGCAACTAAAGTTGCGATAAATCTGGGGGCGTGGCCAGCCAGCCAAAATGGTGGACGTGGGGCCCTGAAGCTCCGACCAATACCCCGGTTCTTCCTGAAAATTCTCCTGCTGAGGTGCAAATTGCGCCCATCTGGTGCAGGGAAGCGGTGTGGAGCCTGCACAACCCGGAGGTTCGTGGACCACGAAGCGTTGGACGAAGCGCCGAGAACTGGGAGAGAAGAGCGGCCCAGGAGGAAAGGGCACGCAGAGTGTCCTGGGCGGCAATGGCCGTCACTGACACTTGAGACTGCACCGTGAGGCAGCCAGAGGAGCGCTGCAGGTGCGGCCCCGCAGTGCCTGGTGAACGTCCTGGGCGCCCGAAGCCCGCCAAGAGCCGGAGGCGCTGGCTGCCTGGTGCCGCTGCGGAGCTCCGCGGTGCGGAGCAGAGACTGGGTTACGTGTGGCTTCTAGGACTCGCCGCTGGCAGCCGAGTAGCGAGGGAAGCTGTGGCCTAGCAGAGCGGCGCGGCTCAGAAGGGGAAACCGCGCTCCGTGTCCTTAGCGGTAGCGACTGCCACGCCATCTGAGCTGTGGAGTGGAGGCAGTGGGAGGAGAGCGGGGGTCCCGGCCCCATTCAGGCCCTGTGTAGGGAGCAGGCCCCGCAGTGACCGTGCTCGCTGCTGAAGGCTGCAGGGAACCGGCAGTCTGTGCATGTGGACAGAGAGGCGAGGAGTGCGGCCTGGGAGTGGTGCGGGCCCCTTCTAAGGTGAGGTGCTGGAAGCTGAGATCTGGACTGGGCCCCTGGGAGGATCACTGTGGAATGGGTGGTTGCCCCACTCCCCGCTGGGTGAAAGGCCCTGAAGCAGTTCAGTGTGCAGGACCTGAGAGGAGGTGTACCTGAGGGGTCCGGAGAAATCTGAGGCCGCGGAGGAGCTGGGAGGAGCAGTTTGCTGCCAGGCCTGGGGACATTGCTGGCCAGCAGATTGGTGTGGTAGGCAGTGGGCGCCATCTTGCGGGAGGTGCCATTTTGAGTGGGACCAGCGCTAGCGTGGCGCAACCTCGACGCAAGTGGCAAGCCTGAGGGCGGAGACCATGCCCAACGATATTGTGTGCATTCTGAGTGGGACACAGAGTCGGAGCCTTGTGGGGACCTGCCAGGAGAGCGCGGCCCCTGTTGAGGTGTTGATTAACCGCGCTGACACGGGCGGATCGGCTGGGATCTTGCCAGGTGCAGTCTTGTCGGGGTGGGGCTGCACACAGTAGGGGAATTATAGAGTGGGCAGGGACAGTGGCACCGTGCCCCAGAGCAAGTAAGAAATGGCAAGGGAACCCCTGCACAGACCAGGAGACACTGAGGGTGGGTTGAGCGGCCCCTTGCGCCAGTGGCTGGCACAAAGCATATGGTTTTCCCCTAACCCTTGGGACTGGACACTGGGCCCCTGACAAACGGGCCACGGAACCCAGACCTCGCTCAGGACATGGGGGCCCCAGTGGAATGCTCGGTTAGCAGCACGGCGAGAGGCACACTTTCATTTCGACATTGAGAGGGGGCCCTTGCCCGGAGGGCCTACCACTGGTTGTGCCCTCATAGCCTGCAGACAACTAGCAGATGCCACCTGCTCAACAACTGGTGATGGTCCGGCTGCGGGACAAGTCGCAGCAAGGCCAGACGCGCACGGGGAGCTTGGAGACCCCACAGGGGCGCCAAACTGGAGACATGGAGCCGCAAGCAGCTGCCCTCTCGGCCAAGGTGGACTCTGTACTTGCGGCGGTGGAGAGAATTGGAACTACCCTGGAGCAGACCAAGGAGTCCCTAGAAACGCGGATCGACAAGGTCACGTCGGACTTCACCCTCCTCCACGCTGACCACCGTAAGCTGACAGAGAGTCACAGCACATAGTCAGACACTTTAGGAGCTCCAGCCCATCACCCAGAGCCACACTGCAGCACTACAAGACATGATCGACCGGGTCCATGGGCTTGAAGACCGGATAGACGATGCGGAAGGGCGCTCCCGGCGCAATAATATACGCGTAGTGGGTCTTCCAGAAGTAGAGGAGGGGAGAAACCCGGAGCAGTATGTTGAGCGCTAGTTACGTGACCCCCTGCCACTCGGGGCGTTATCTCAACAATTTGTTGTGGAAAGAGCGCATAGAGTACCGGCACAGATGCCCAGGACGGGGGCCAGGCCCTGCCCGTTCCTCTTCAAACTTCTTAATTACCGGGACAGAGACGTGTTCCTGCGTGAAACTCGGAAATTAGGCGACCTGAATGTGGGCAGCAGCCGAGTTATGTTTTTCCCAGATTATACAGCGACTGTGCAGCAGCGAAGAAGTAATTACATGGCTGTGAAGCGTCAATTTAGGGAACTGGAGCTGCCTTACTCTCTGCTGTTCCCGGCCCGGCTATGAGTGGTCACGAAGGAGGGGAATCGCTTTTTTGACTTCCCGGCGGATGTGTGGGACTGGCTGGAGGAGTCTGGGCTGTGGACAGGAACGAGACCTTCAAGTTCAGAGGCCGGTATCCGACCGGAGAGGAGAAACAGAAGGCGGAGGCGCCGGGGGGCACAATAAACCGCAGGGCCGGGCCCAGTAGCCCCCAGTCTGGAGAGAATCAGAATGGAACAACAGGAGGCACTTGAAACGGTGGCGACACTTGGGACAATGCACAGCAGTGACCGCGTGGAGACCTCCATGAGCAGTGCTCCAGGAACCAGCGGCGCGTCGTCAACATCCACTGTGATCTCGGAGGACTCAAACCTGCCAGTGGTTACTCCACAGACTGCTGATCACATTGTGTGATACTGTGTCAGAATGCTACCTTTGGACAAGGTTTACACACACACACTCTGGTCAAGAATTGCCGTTTCCCTCCCCCCCTTTTTATGTTTGTGTACATTTCATTGAACTGTAATGTGTACTGGGGGGGTCCTTGGAGTCTACCGGGACGCATGAGTAACAGCAGGGAACAGCATGCTGCGTGGGGGCGGGACACATGGTGTTTGGTGCCACACTCGCCTGCATTCGCGGGCTCCTGCCGCTGCGACTCGCACCAGACATGCGCATTAGTTTACCTCACAATATGCTACTGCACCTCCCGTAATCAGGGGAGACATGGGAGGGGGAATAGTGCAGACAGGTCACCGCTACCGCACGCATCCCACCAGGCAACACACTGGAGTAGCTCACTTCTAACTGAAGTTTTTGCGGTTTGGACAGATGCCCATTCAGGGATGTGCCCTATTTGTTACACTGTTTGCAGTGGTTATATTGTTCACTTGGCAGCGCATTGATATGCTCCCCTCAGGCCATGGCCCATACCCCCCCGGTGCGGCCAGTTTGCGCCGCGCTGCACCTAACTACCCAGAGTCACGATGGCACACACTAATATTGTAACCTGGAATATACGTGGCATGCACACACCGTCAAAGCGCTACTCCATCTTTTCCTACCTACAGCGACACTCTGTGGGGATTGCCCTCCTACAGGAAACACACATGACCCAGACGGAACTTGACAGACTTCGCAGGCATTGGAGGGGACGAGTATACAGCACCACCTTTTCAGCGCAGGGCACACTGATCTGGGTGCGGGCGGGCATTCCCTTCAAGTGTGAAAAGGAGGAGGTGGATCGGGAGGGCAGATACAAGCTAGTGTGGGGGAAACTAAATGGTCAAGAGATGTTGCTGGGATCGCTATATGCACCTAATGTGAACCAGCCGTCCTTTCTGGTGTGGCTGAAGCAGCTCCTATATCCCTATGCTGGGCTCCCTTGGTTAAGGGGAGGGGACTTTAACATGGTGCTGGATGTCCAGTTGGACAGATCTCTTCCCCCCCTCCGTCCCACAGTGTCGGAGTCCAATGCGCAGGCGTTTCGGGACTGGCTTACACACTGGGCGCTAAAGGACCTGTGGCGCATCCTCCACCTGACTGATAAGATCTACTCCTACTACTCAGCAGTACATGATTTGCATGTCCGGTTAGACAGGATAGTGGGTTCCCAATCATTTCTCCCGCTTATAGCACAGCCAGAATATCTGGGGTGGACTCACTCCGACCATAATCCCCTATAATTTCAGATTGGCTGGGAGGCGGATCATTCGCCGGTGCCCACGTGGATACTACAGCCTAGCGCGCTAGAGGACCCGGAGTTCCGCTCGTCTCGGGGTACGGCAATATTAGCATACTTTGACATCAATGAAGGTACAGCGAGCAGCGCATTAGTGGAGTGGGACGCCCTCAAAGTCGCTGTCAGGGGTCACTGTTTGGGGGCCACATGGAATAAATGTCAGACGCTTTTCGACTCCCTGGCGCGCTCAGAAGATGAGTTACTGCAATATGAGCGGGAGGGAGAAGGAGGGGGTAGACACTCGCACAGATTGGGAGATCTCCACGCCCAACACGCAGAGCTTTTGGAGAGACTCCGATGTTATAACTATGCGGCACACAAGGCCAGAACGCATGCTAGGGCGGATAGGGCGGGCCGCATATTGGCTTAGTTGATACTGCAGGAGGAACGCCACGCCCTGATAGGAGCAATTCGCGGGGTGGATGGGACGCTGGTGTATACGGTCAAGGGAGTTGGACCCAGGCACCTTCTAGAGGAGTTTTCGGACTATCCAGATGCCCGCGCCCTCCGAGGAGCACAAGGAAGCACTTAATGCACCTCTCTCCTTAAAGGAGATCAGGGAGTCGATCCAGTCGATGGCATCCGGGAAAACGCCGGGGCCGGACGGTTTGCCCGCTGAATAATATAAAGCATATCGTGAGTCCTTGGCGCCGCTGCTTCATGTGCTCTACAACAAAGCGGTGGAGGACGGATCGTTGCCCCCTTCCATGCTGGAGGTGTGCATGGTCTCCCTGCCCAAGCCGGACAGAGACCCTATTTTTTTTGGATCATATAGGTCCCTGGTGATGTTAAAAGTGGAGTATAAAATCCTAGCAAAAGTACTGGCAGAACGGTTGGCACCAGTCGCCCCTCACTTAGTACACGCAGACCAGAACGGGTTTGTTCCTGCGAGGTCCACGTCATTGAATCTTCTGAGGTATTTCAGGGTGGCAGCCTAGGTCACACAAAAGTGGCCCAGGGCGGGATGTCTTATCCTAGATCTGGAGAAGGCGTTTGATTGCCTAGAGTGGGGTTATCTGTCGGCAGTGCTGTTGCGATATGGGTTGGATGTGGGGTTTTTCCACATGGTCGGCCTGGTCTACAAGAATCCCAGAGTCCTTGTGCGGCTAGGCCCCTACGTCTCTGAAGCGGTGTCAGTGGGTCGGGGCACTCGGCAGGGGTGCCTGCTGTCCCCGTTGCTATTCGCACTGGCAATTGAGCCCCTAGCGGTGGTTATACGGGAGATTCTAGGGGATGGTATACCACTGGGGGATGCGGTTCACCAGGTGTCACTCTACGCGGACGACCTGCTGGTTTATGTGAGAGACGTGGGGCACATGCCGGTCGGTTGGCCCAGTTGCTGCAGACCTTTGACACTATCTCGGGGCTTCGCATGAACGCGGGCAAATCCTGCCTTTATGCTTTCAGCGCAGGCACAGCGGACCCGGGATATTGTCTAGACGGTAAGCAGGTCCAGTGGATAGAGAGTACCTTCAGATATCTGGGGGTACAAATTTACCGTAGCCCAGCTGATTTGTTTGACGGGAACCTGGGAAGGGCGGTCACTGCGCTTAAATCGCAGGTGCACTTTTGGAGTACACTACCGCTGACGACTACAGGTAGAGTGGCGCTCGCCAAAATGGTCATACTCCCCCCACCTTCTGTATTACTTTGTTAATTTGCCGCTATTTATTCCGGCCCCCTTCTTTAAAATGCTCAACAAGATGTTGCCGGATTTTGTCTGGGGCACAGCTAGGAACAGGCTGGCGCTTGCCAAATTATTCCTGCCGACGGACCGGTGTGGCCTGGCTGCCCCCTGTCTCGAGCACTACTATCTCGCTGGCTGGCGGACAGAGGCAGAGATGATACAGCCACAACAATGCCGCCTTACTCACTGGAACAAATAACCAGGCTTTTCCACCCCCTTGCTACAGTTACGCAGCTGATGCCGCTCCTATTGGCGGTGGCATACAAGTGCTACCGATGGGCACTATATCTCACCCGCACTGCTGTCCCGTACGCACCAGCCATACCTCTGGAGGGTTCCGCAAGTGGTGGAGGGGTGTTTACGGCTCCTGCGCTCGAGGAATGGTGGAAGGCCGATGTTCGTACGCTCGGAGACCTATATCGGGACGGTGAGCTCATACTACACGAGACTCTGGTGGCAGAGGAAGGGCTCCCACCAGGAGGGTTTCTGGCGAACCGCTCCACGGTGGCGAAATTGACTGCCAAATGGGGGTACATGATCACGGAGCCCAATCAGCATCTACCCTTGCAATACCTGCACGTCATGAGGAGAGGTAGGCATCTGGTTTGCGGCATCACTGAGGGAGCATGCGGCTACCAGCTTAGGCCTGCTTCGATGCAAATGGGAACTGGACCTGGGGCGGCCACTGCTGGTTAAGGAGTGGGAAAGGATACTCAAAAGTCCTGCGCGTATCCCCATAAACATGCGGTTTTGCCAGATTCAGTTATTCATTGTCCACAGGGCTTATCTCACACCAGAACTGATCAACAAGTATTTTCATTGTACTGATGCACTGTGCCCTAGGTGTCACGAGCTGGGGGCACGGTTCTTGCATATGCTGTGGAGCTGTCCTGGGTTGGGCAACTACTGGTGCGTGATTAGTGGGCTGTTATAGGGTAGCACGGGTCATACTATACCCTTTGACTGGCACGAAAGGTCCCCAAAGACAAGGTAAAATCCCGATTCGTGGACCTCGGGCTTGTGGTAGCAAAGCGCCTCTCCACAAAGAGATGGAAGGCGCATGACCCGCCACACATACGGGCATGGCGCTCCTCATTTCAGGCATGGGCTAGGCAGAGGGGACTGCCATTGGTAGGGAGGAAACGATGGGGTTGAGGAAGAAACCTATTGTGGCCCACTGGGAGCATATGCTCTGTGCGTTACAGCGGCTGGAAGGGGAAAGCCACATGAGACACGCAGGGGAGGTAGATGATGACTGCGCAGGCGGATGCATGCCACAGGCTGTTGCACTGATGCGATAGACTGGTCCCACTTTCTCCTGCCCTACTTTGACGCGGGTGCACATACACACATTCTAGTACAATTATGGCTGAGGAGCACAGAAGGGCCCCCGGGGGGGGGGGGGGGGTGTGAGGGGTGGGGACAGAGCTGAGGGGGGAGGGAGTTACGCAGGTGTTCAAATGGTTTGAGCTGCCATAGTTATTGCTCCTTTACTTTGTAAGTTAAACATCTCTTTCATTGATCAAGCTGAACGATCAGCATTGGACTACATGAGCAAGAGGGATGTTGACACACTACTTTTATACTGCATTTTAAAGACTGTAGCTCCTGGGTGAGCGTTCCTGGTTTTAATCGCAGTGAAGTTGGAATGTACGTTAAACTAATGTGGCCACGTGCCCATGTATTGATTAACAAGTTACACGTGAAAGCGAACCTCTGTACGAAATGCCTGTTGCTATCGAGTGTAATCTTAAAATAATACAAACAGATTTGTTAAAAAAAAAAAAGTTGAGATAAATCAAACACACTATTCAGAAGCTGGTGCAAAGTGCAGACATCACCAATATTCCTGCGATAACTGCCCCAAAATTTAACACCATGGTGTCCCTGTGCGGTTGGACAAACAAGTATCTTACTCATGTATAGATTTACATATAAAACATTTTAATTAAAGAAAACAACAACAAATAAAACTGAAGGGAGTCTGGTGCTGTGGTCACTGCCACAGACTAGAGGTCACTGGTATTCAGGACTCAGGACACAGTTACACATGTGAGATCGGCTTGTGTTGTACAGGGTTAGTGGCATCACGTGTCACCAGTCTTGCATATGGAAATATGCCTCACTAATCAAATGGAGTCTGGTGCTGTGGTCGCTGCCACGGACTTGGGGTCACTGCCATTCAGGACACAGGACACAGTTACACATGTGGGATAGGTTTGTGTTATTCAGGGTTAGTGGCATCAAATTTCGCTGGTCTTGCATATGGAAATATGCCTCACTGATCGCAGGGTGTCTGGTGCTGTGGTCGCTGCCACGGATTTGGGGTCACTGCCATTCAGGACTCAGGACACAGTTACACATGTGGAATCGCCTTGTGTTGTACAGGGTTAGTAGCATCATGTGTCACCGATCTTGCATGTGGAAATATGCCTCACTGATCGAAGGGAGTCTGGTGCTGTGGTCGCTGCCACGGACTTGGGGTCACTGCCATTGAGGACACAGGATACAGTTACACATGTGGTATCAGCTTGTGTTGTTCAGGGTAGTGGCATCACGTGTTGCCGGTCTTGCATATGGAAATATGCCTCACTGATGGGAGGGAGTCTGGTGCTGTGGTCGCTGCCACGGACTTGGGGTCACTGTCATTCAGGACTCAGGACACAGTTACACATGTGGGATCGGCTTGTATTGTTCAGGGTTCGTGACATCACGTGTCGCCGGTCTTGCATATGGAAATATGCGTCACTGATCAGAGGGAATCTGGTGCTGTGGTCGCTGCCACAGACTTGGGGTAACTGTCATTCAGGACTCAGGACACAGTTACACATGTGGGATCGGCTTGAACTGTTCAGGGTTAGTAGCATCACATGTCGCCAGTCTTGCATATGGAAATATGCCTCACTGATCAGAGGCAGTCTGGTGTGTGGTCGCTGCAACGGACTTGGGGTCACTGCCATTCAGGACTCAGGATACAGTTACACAAGTGTGATCGGCTTGTTTTGAAGAGGGTTAGTGGCAGAACGTGTCCAAAATTCGAATTGCAAGCTCTCCTGCCCGCAGTGTAGACTTGTGTTGACTGTTTGTTTGCACTTGAAGAGGAATTTGGTAATTGCACTAAAGCTATAACTGATATAAAAAGTTTTTGAAGCAAGGATACTAAAAGGATATTATATAGGTTTTAGGCCTGTGATAGTTACTAGCCTACTGGACTCTGTAATTAAAGAATCAAGAGCCCTGAGGACCGTAGTGTAGGGCAGAGGTAGCGGTCAGCATGATCCCATAGCCATGTGGCATTGAGCTGAGGTGCACAGTTAGTGGCACCAGAAGCATTGTGAGTGTATGAGCCTGTGATGATGCTTGGTGTGGACGGGCCGCACTGGGAGCAATGTCTCTTGCCTACTGGACTGTGTCATCTTCAATCAAGACTGTATCTGAATTGTGAGCCCTGCTGACCGCAGTGTAGACCAGAGGTAGCAGTGAGCAAGGGCCCACAGCGACGTGCATAGGTTGGTGGCCCCACTGGCTTGCATAGTTCAGTTCTTTAAGTAAGGATACTAAAAGGATATTGTGTATATTTGAGGGACGTTATACTTCGTTGGAATTTCCACCAGTAACTACTTTACATTTTGTTATTTCTTTTTGAAACTTTATCTTCCATCTCTTCTTCAACACCTACACTTATCAAACTGGTTTTTTCCTTTCACTTCTCTTGACTACCAAAGAAACATAACTCTATATCATCACAAAGTTGTTTTATATCATTTATATTAAAACTCCATTTTGTGCTGCAGCGAGACCTAGACTTATCCAGATGATTCCTCTTGACTTTGAATATAAACTTGCAGATGTCTATCGATGCGAACATTAGTAGGATCTAATTTCTCAATGTGAAAGCATCTTTAAGCTGAAGCTGTACAATTTTTTGCTAAGTGTCTTCTCCTGTGAAATTTTTTCCCACATTTCTTTGAATTCTGTCTTCTCAGACTTGGTAATATATGACATGATATAGCAAGAAACAGACATTCAGTTATCTGCACCATATTGTATGTCAATATTTGCATTCCACATCTTCTAAATCACCGCATTGTAATCATTAATGTACTTTGATTGTTCTTTTTTTTATATATTATAAGTATTTTCGGGTGATTTTCGAGTGATAATATGCCTCCCGGCTGACATGAAACTGTTCACTCTTCCTTGCGATGACTTATGATGCACTGAGTTAGTAGTACCTTTGGCGCTCAGCGTGTACGTACCCTTCGATGATGCGTGGTCCGGGGAGGGGCGCACTCGGAGCAATGTCTTTTGTCTATTGAATTCTGCTTCAGTAAGGCCAAGTGGCGATGACTTAAGGTGCACTGAGTTAGTAGTACCTTTGGCTCTCAGCGTGTACATACCCTGCGATGATGCGTGGTCCGGGTGGGGCGCACTCGGAGCAATGTCTTTTGTCTATGGAATTCTGCCTCTATTCGATCTTCGAGTGATAATATGCCTCACTGATTGAAGGGATTCTGGTGCTGTGGTCGGTGCCACGGATTTGGGGTCACTGCCATTCAGGACTCAGTTGCACGTGTGGGATCTACTGTGCCACTGATGCGTCGTCCGGGCAGGGCATACTGGTAACAATGTCTGTTGCCTACTGGACTGCGTCATCTGCAATCGTGACTCGATCTGAATTGTGAGCCATACTCACCGCAGTGGAAGCAGCGGTGAGGAAGGCCCACAGGCACATGGTGTTGACTTGAGCAATGTCTGTTGCTTACTGGAATTGCGTCATTTATAATCGCGACTCAATCTGTATTGTGAGCCCTACTCACCACAGTGTAAGCTGGTGGCATCGGTCAGGAAAAGCACACAGGAAAGTCGTGTTGACTTAAGCAAAGTCTTTTGCTTACTGGACTGCGTTATCTTGAATTGTGACTCGATCTGAATTGTGAGCCCTACTCAACGCAGTGTAGACCGAAGGCAGAGGTGAGGAAGGACCCACAGCCACGTGTTGTTGACTTGAGCAATATCTGTTCCCTACTGGACTAGGTCATCTGCAATCGCGACTCGATATGAATTGTAAGCCTTGCTGTCCATAGTGTATATCGAAGGCAGTAGTTTGTAGACATAAGTCCGCGATGCTGTGCCGCTGGGGGCCTGTGTGGCGGAAGTCAGTGATCGGCTGAGGATGCTGGCTGTCATGACGGCGGCCTCGTGGTAGGGTGAGGGACGCCGCACTGGCAGATGCTTTGGCTTTCCCACAAGTGAACCACGCCCAGAGCTCCGGCCTATTTATTCACACTCTTATGCTAAAGTGGTATACGTTGGACCAGCCCACTCCGGTTACGCTTATGCTTACAGTGGGGGACGACACAGCTACATGACTGATATCTTCCCTAGTGTTTGACGTAACATGGTTGGGTCCACTGTCCACAACACTACAAGCACCAGTAGTAATTGTGCACATTGAGAGGCGTGTGTTGTGCATACTCAGATGTCTCTAGCACATCACCGCTACACTTTGCATTGTGTGCAATGTTATTCATGGGTGAATTGCTTCCTTCACATATAGGGGTCGATTAGGATCGCGGACGGAAACGTGTTCCGTCCGCCGAGGAAGGTGGCAAGATACTCCGGACCTGCCCGCGGAAAAACCGCAATAGCGATTAGGATCAAATGTGATAGAAACGCCGACCGCGGCGGACGGAGCACAACAATCTCCGTCCGCGGCGGTCGAAGTACACCTGAGGCCGCGGCATGCGGACGGAACCTACAAAACACCGACCGCCGCGTACGCACATGACCAGGAGAACAACAACCTCCCCCGCGATACCTGCGTAGTGTCCGTGCCCGCAATTAGGATAACTCCGCAAGTACCCCGGTAGCCACCGCGATCCACGTCCGCGGCGGTACCAATGCTAGGAGAAACCGTGCACCACAGCGGAAGTCCAACATCCCTACAGTCAAACCAATGGCATACATACCGACAGAATTCATCACCAAACACAGGAAAATGAACGACCACCCACCTGACACATCTAAACCAAACACAAGACACAATGACCCACCCCCAAGAACTGCATAAACCACACCTGCCAACACACCCACCTATCACCTGACTGCCAATCAACATTCACACAGGGCCAACACACAGACTATAAATTAACTCCCACCCACTCCAGAAATCCTCTGCATCACAGCATAGCTGCTAGCAGGAGACAACACTTGGCCAACAGCATACAATTTAAATCATACACATAACCCACACCCAAACACACCCTGTACACTAAGACCCACCACACCATACCCAAACACCACACACCAGCACCTCCTATTTCACACAAACACACACCCCGAGCACCATGGCACCCAAGAAAAATCCGAAATTCACCGACACCGAGCTCAGGGTAATGGTCGATGAGATTATTCGTGTTGAACCCCACATCTTTGGATCCCTAGTGCAGCAGACCAGCATAGCTAGGAAGAACAGCCTGTGGGACCGGATCGTCACCAGGGTCAATGCCTCCGGGACAGTCCCGAGGACCAAGCATGAAATCCAGAGGCGGTGGAACGACCTCAAGACCCGGGTGAAGTCCATCAGAGCCAAGAACTTCCTCCGGGCCAACCACACAGGCGGTGGAACCCCCCCGGAGCCCCTACCGTACACCGAGTGGGAGGAGAAGGTGCTGACCATCCTGCACCCTGAAACCATCGATGGACTTGATGAGGGAGAAGAGGCTGGTAAGTACCAACCAAGCACCACAAACACAACAACAAGGTGTGCCTCACACAACTTTGAAGACACATCTCACTGACCCCAGCCATGCATGCAGTCCATATACTCACCAACGTCTAAACCACTCCTACAGGCCCCCATGTCCATAGAGAGGGTGGTGGTGGTGGGTGGGGTGTGTGAGGGGACGGAACTACAACTCCCAACAGGCCCCCATGTCCATAGAGAGGGTGGTGGTGGTGGTGGGTGGGGTGTGTGAGGGGACGGAACTACAACTCCCCACAGGCCCCCATGTCCATAGAGAGGGTGGTGGTGGTGGGTGGGGTGTGTGAGGGGATGGAACTACAACTCCCCACAGGCCCCCATGTCCATAGAGAGGGTGGTGGTGGTGGTGGGTGGGGTGTGTGAGGGGATGGAACTACAACTCCCCACAGGCCCCCATGTCCATAGAGAGGGTGGTGGTGGTGGGTGGGGTGTGTGAGGGGACGGAACTACAACTCACAACAGGCCCCCATGTCCATAGAGAGGGTGGTGGTGGTGGGTGGGGAGTGCTACAGGTCACTAGACCAACTCCCAACAGGCCCCCATGTCCATAGAGAGGGTGGTGGTGGTGGGTGGGGTGTGTGAGGGGACGGAACTACAACTCCCAACAGGCCCCCATGTCCATAGAGAGGGTGGTGGTGGTGGGTGGTGTGGGTGAGGGGTCACTAGTCCAACTCCCAACAGGCCCCCATGTCCATAGAGAGGGTGGTGGTGGTGGGTGGGGTGTGTGAGGGGACGGAACTACAACTCCCAACAGGCCCCCATGTCCATAGAGAGGGTGGTGGTGGTGGGTGGGGTGTGTGAGGGGACCGAACTACAACTCCCCACAGGCCCCCATGTCCATAGAGAGGGTGGTGGTGGTGGGTGGGGTGTGTGAGGGGATGGAACTACAACTCCCCACAGGCCCCCATGTCCATAGAGAGGGTGGTGGTGGTGGGTGGGGTGTGTGAGGGGATGGAACTACAACTCCCCACAGGCCCCCATGTCCATAGAGAGGGTGGTGGTGGTGGGTGGGGTGTGTGAGGGGACGGAACTACAACTCACAACAGGCCCCCATGTCCATAGAGAGGGTGGTGGTGGTGGGTGGGGAGTGCTACAGGTCACTAGACCAACTCCCAACAGGCCCCCATGTCCATAGAGAGGGTGGTGGTGGTGGGTGGGGTGTGTGAGGGGACGGAACTACAACTCCCAACAGGCCCCCATGTCCATAGAGAGGGTGGTGGTGGTGGGTGGTGTGTGTGAGGGGTCACTAGTCCAACTCCCAACAGGCCCCCATGTCCATAGAGAGGGTGGTGGTGGTGGGTGGGGTGTGTGAGGGGACAGAACTACAACTCCCAACAGGCCCCCATGTCCATAGAGAGGGTGGTGGTGGTGGTGGGTGGGGTGTGTGAGGGGACGGAAGTACAACTCCCCACAGGCCCCCATGTCCATAGAGAGGGTGGTGGTGGTGGGTGGTGTGTGTGAGGGGTCACTAGTCCAACTCCCAACAGGCCCCCACGTCCATAGAGAGGGTGGTGGTGGTGGGTGGGGTGTGTGAGGGGACGGAACTACAACTCCCAACAGGCCCCCATGTCCATAGAGAGGGTGGTGGTGGTGGTGGGTGGGGTGTGTGAGGGGACGGAACTACAACTCCCCACAGGCCCCCATGTCCATAGAGAGGGTGGTGGTGGTGGGTGGGGTGTGTGAGGGGACGGAACTACAACTCCCCACAGGCCCCCATGTCCATAGAGAGGGTGGTGGTGGTGGGTGGGGTGTGTGAGGGGACGGAACTACAACTCCCCACAGGCCCCCATGTCCATAGAGAGGGTGGTGGTGGTGGGTGGGGTGTGTGAGGGGACGGAACTACAACTCCCCACAGGCCCCCATGTCCATAGAGAGGGTGGTGGTGGTGGGTGGGGTGTGTGAGGGGACGGAACTACAACTCACAACAGGCCCCCATGTCCATAGAGAGGGTGGTGATGGTGGGTGGGGTGTGTGAGGGGACGGAACTACAACTCACAACAGGCCCCCATGTCCATAGAGAGGGTGGTGGTGGTGGGTGGGGTGTGTGAGGGGACGGAAGTACAACTCCCCACAGGCCCCCATGTCCATAAAGAGGGTGGTGGCGGGTGGGGTGTGTGCCATTGCCGACTGAATGTCAAATAGAAATAAATGTACACGTTTAGGCAACATGACTCATCCTCACATTTTTGTTTTGCAGGGGATCCTAATCTGACAGCTGCAATTAACACCAGGCCTCCAGCATCCCCACACTCTGAACTTTCAGGGGACGATTGGGCAGCCACCTCCGGGGCTGAGGATGGTGCCGGCTCAAGCAGCCAGCCAGGGACCTCTGGCTCGCAGGTCACACCTGCAACAACAACAACTACGGCCTCTGGCATCACAACAACACCGGCTACTGTGACCTGCACAGCTACCTCCAGCACCACCTCCACCACCACTACTACCGCCACTTCTGCCCCTGCCACCCTGCCCAACCCACCGGCCAACGCTGGGGCAGCGCCATCACAGCCACGCAGGGAGAGAGTGAGGCAAACCACAAATGCAAGGCCAGATCCTGCAGGCAGGAGCACAGCAGAAAGAAGGCATGATGACACTACACCCAATGCCGTGCAACAATGTCTTGAAGCACTAGTCAGGGTGGAGGCGGGCTATCTACGTGGCCAGGCACATGCAGACCGGGCCCACCAGGACTTTGTGGACAACACAGCGATGTTGGGGGCCATCGAGAGGCGGCTTGGCCAACTCGTGGACATTTTTAGCACGAGGATATCCGCCAACACCACCCACCACACCCCCCCTCAAACAACGCCACCGCCAACAACACCGCCACCGCCACCTGCGCCCCTGGCGGCGGATGTGCCACCTGATCAGCCAGCGCCCCCAGCTGACTCCGTCCCGACACAAAGACGGAGGGGCCGTCCGAGGCTGGAAGTGGGCGAAAGCAGTGTGGAAGGTCCTGCCACACGCTCCAAGAGGAGCCGACAATGACTCTTTGGAGTACCTGAGCCTGCCATCCATCCTGCCAACTATCCGGTCCCACCTGGCACAGGCCTGCTGCACTAGGCACACACCACCCTATGTGGTGTCTGCACGGACATCTCATCTGCCATTACCTTGGACTCTCACTCCCCCACCCCTTCACTCATTTGTAAATATGCACCTACACCTATGCACAATCTTTAAATAAATACCACTTACTCACTCAATGATGTGTTGCCTCCATGTTTATTCACATGATTGCATCAGAAACAGACGTAACCAGGTTCAGGGATCCAAGTGGTACAGAATCATGCCGCAAGGGAGTTACCTAGGGAAACATAGAAAACGCAAACACACGTTAGGAAACACCATCACACTCATCCCAACTCACTGCAGTGCAACTTTCAACAAACCACACACATCACTACACGAATGGATGACACTACACACATCATGAAGAAGTGCATGTACTCATAAATGAAGACACACACACACATGCATACATCACATAACAAAATACATAGATGATGCCCAACACAATGACACAAGAGCAGCAAACCTACACAGGGCATACACAAGCAGCACAAGAGGGGCACACTCACAATCAAGGGAAGTAGCGTTCAATGAGCTGGCGCCTCTGGTCCACACCTTCCTCCTCACCACTATCTAAGCATGGGCGGAAAATCTGTTACGCTCGCGGATTTTGCGGATTTTTGGGAAATTCGCAATCCGCGAGATTTGCGAATTTTCCGCAAAATCCGCAAATTCGCACGCAGCGGATTTTTTTTGTGGCACGCGGCGTTGGTGATACAATTTTTGCGACGCGCGGCGTTTATCATCGTTTGCCGAGTTGTTTTTCTCGATAGTTTGCGAGTGCTGCGCCATTTTGGATCTTGCTGTGTGATCCCGCGGGAATTGGCGAGCGCGATTACGTCATCGCGGCTTGCCAGCGATAGTTTGTCAACGCGAGTACGGCGAGATCACGTCTCGCGGTACTTCGCAATTGCGAGATTTGAGATGCGGCGAGCAGCAAGAATCTCGCACAAGCGAAAATATAAAATTTGCAATTCTGCACAAGAAATCCACCAGCAAGCAGCATAAACCTTCTTGAAATGATGATTTTTATCTGAATAACTCCTTAGGTTGACATTTCCCTGCACTTTTTTAGCGAGGAGTCCATTTTGGGGAGGGGGGTGGGAGGAAGGAAGTGCCCCACAGTCTTCAACTTCCTGTTCCTGTTCAGCAGGCTCCTCCCAGTGCTTTGTCCATCTCCTGGTCACTTTTCATTTGGATCTGGAGCTGGAAGGATTACTTTTTGTGGATGCTGCTGGATCTTTGGATTTGAGGCCTTTTTGACTTTCTTTGGATCACTGTTGGATTAGAAATTTTACAAGTAAGTTTGTTTGGGGCATTACAGTTGCTGCAACTAAAGTTTTGGAATTTTCGATTTTTGGGCTGTTTTGGGGCCCTTTGCCCAGGGGTACTCAGTGGTGGGTGGACTGAGTCTTTCTGTGGGTTGCCTTGAACTTAAACATCATGGAGGCCATGGATGGATTGGGATTGTGCTGATTTTTCAGTGATTTTCGTTTTTTGGGGCTGTACTTGTGGCCTTTTCACCAGGGGTATTTGAGTCTAGCATGGGCCTAGTCTTTCTGTGGGCTGTCTTGAACTTAAACATCATGGAGGGCATGGATGGAATGGGATTGTGCTGATTTTGCAGTGTTTTTCGATTTTTGGGGGTGTTCATGGGGAGGGACAGGCCATGTGGCTGGTGGCCATTTTGAGTGCAGCTACAGGCACTGGCCATGTGCTGGCAGGCAAGTGGCCATTTTGAATGCAGGCTTTGTTGTTAGGCCTACAACCATTTTGCCTACTTTTCAACCTTTATTTATGCCCAGGGGTAGTGAGTCTTGCATGGGCCTAGTCTTTCTGTGGGTTGTCTTGAATTTAAACATCATGGAGGGCATGGATGGATTGGGATTGTGCTGATTTTGCAGTGTTTTTCGATTTTTGGGGGTGTTCATGGGAAGGGACAGGCCATGTGGCTGGTGGCCATTTTGAGTGCAGCTACAGGCACTGGCCATGTGCTGTCAGGCAAGTGGCCATTTTGAATGCAGGCTTTGTTGTTAGGCCTGCAACCATTTTGCCTACTTTTCAACCTTTATTTATGCCCAGGGGTAGTGAGTCTTGCATGGGCCTAGTCTTTCTGTGGGTTGTCTTGAATTTAAACATCATGGAGGGCATGGATGGATTGGGATTGTGCTGATTTTTCAGTGATTTTCGTTTTTTGGGCCTGTACTTGTGGCCTTTTCACCAGGGGTATTTGAGTCTAGCATGGGCCTAGTCTTTCTGTGGGCTGTCTTGAACTTAAACATCATGGAGGGCATGGATGGATTGGGATTGTGCTGATTTTTCAGTGATTTTCGTTTTTTGGGCCTGTACTTGTGGCCCTTTCACCAGGGGTATTTGAGTCTAGCATGGGCCTAGTCTTTCTGTGGGCTGTCTTGAACTTAAACATCATGGAGGCCATGGATGGAATGGGATTGTGCTGATTTTGCAGTGTTTTTCGATTTTTGGGGGTGTTCATGGGGAGGGACAGGCCATGTGGCTGGTGGCCATTTTGAGTGCTGCTACAGGCACTGGCCATGTGCTGGGAGAGGCAAGTGGGCATTTTGAATGCAGGCTTTGTTGTTAGGCCTACAACCATTTTGCCTACTTTTCAACCTTTATGCCCAGGCCAGGGTAGTGAGTCTTGCATGGGCCTAGTCTTTCTGTGGGTTGTCTTGAATTTAAACATCATGTAGGGCATGGATGGATTGGGATTGTGCTGATTTTTCAGTGATTTTCGTTTTTTGGGCCTGTACTTGTGGCCTTTTCACCAGGGGTATTTGAGTCTAGCATGGGCCTAGTCTTTCTGTGGGCTGTCTTGAACTTAAACATCATGGAGGGCATGGATGGATTGGGATTGTGCTGATTTTTCAGTGATTTTCGTTTTTTGGGGCTGTACTTGTGGCCTTTTCACCAGGGCGGGGTATTTGAGTCTAGCATGGGCCTAGTCTTTCTGTGGGCTGTCTTGAACTTAAACATCATGGAGGACATGGATGGATTGGGATTGTGCTGATTTTTCAGTGATTTTCGTTTTTTGGGGCTGTACTTGTGGCCTTTTCACCAGGGCGGGGTATTTGAGTCTAGCATGGGCCTAGTCTTTCTGTGGGCTGTCTTGAACTTAAACATCTTGGAGGGCATGGATGGAATGGGATTGTGCTGATTTTGCAGTGTTTTTCGATTTATTTTGTGCTGTATAACTGAACTGATGTTCCTCTGTCTTCCATTGTTTTTAGGTGCACAAGACTCAAGAGAACCACCAGTGCCAGGAAGAAGTCCTGCAGCGGTGTGTGTGTGCAGCATAACGTCACGCGACGTCACGTCTGGCCTCAGACAACTCCACAATTCGTGCAACTGCGGCCTGCTGTCTGACCTGCTCTGAAGAAGATGGCCCCAAAAAAAGTTCTCCGTAGCTCCTCTAGCAAGAAAGTTGCTAGTAAGGAGCAGAAGAAGGAAGTTACCAAGGAGGCTGGTGTGCCACCCGCCACGTTTTTTGGGAGCAAAAAAAAAAGTACGCCTGCAGCAGCAGGATCTGCTGGGCACCAAGCTGGGAGCAGCACCCCTGCTCCATTGGGTTCAGTGCCTCCACCACCACGCCAACTTAAGTCAAAGCCCTTGAGTGCTTCAGAGGCAGTCAGTGTACTTCTCCAATCACCATCGACCAGTGATGTTGGCTCATCGCAAGAAAGTAGCAGCAATGTCCCTGAATCAACACAGGTTGTTGTAACTCATCTGACAAGTGTTGAACAACCACAGCCGCAACAAAACACCATGTGCATGTACACGCCCAAGTACATGTGGAAGGAGAGGCAGCAAAAGGAGATGCGCAAGCAAAGGTGCATGGAGGTTCACAAGTGCCCACAATAGTTGTTCCTCCCGAAGTAGGGGCACATCAGGAAATCGACAATGAAGCCGAGGTATTGGAAGCCACTCCTCCTGATGATCATTCATTGTCTTCCACATCCCTAGCAAGGAAAAGATCAAGGGGGGTGTCTACATCTTCTTCAAGCCCACCTCCTTCTGATGCAAGTGATCCTTCTTGGGAACCACAACTGCGGTCTGACAGTAAGGCACACCATGATCTGACAAAGGTACCTAAGCGTAAAAGGAAGGTCGTCGAAAAACTCATAGCTATGGATTGTGATGAAGTGACAGATACTGCTGGTGATGAAGCCTCTCACGATGACGACGAGCCAGTCATCACAAAGGTCACTGCAGCCCCACCGGGCATGCAGCAAAGAGACATTTTGACCCTATCCCGAGAAGCTGCTGAGCGTGATGATGATGTCGACGAGGAGGCAATGGAAATGGAATCATTAGATTTGGAGTTAAGTAGTACACCAAAACCTACCGCTTCCATATTTCTTCCTCGCAAGAAGGTACCCACCTCGACCTCAATTCGTGGTGGTGAAAGTGCAAAACGTACTGAAGTTCGGCAATCCACATCCTCCACTTCATCTGGCATTAGCAGCAGGACCACCACCACCAGTATCGCTGCCTCCTCCGGCCCCCAAAGACATTTCAAGTCCGCAGTTTGGGACTTCTTTAGTGTTTCCACAAAAAAGGAAAACCTCGCCATTTGTAGCATTTGTAAGTTGGCAGTTAGTCGTGGTAAGTTTGGTTCCAACTATGGTACCGGAGGCCAGAGAGGTCATCTTGAAAGAAAGCACACTGTCCAATGGTTTGTGCACCTACAGGCGATCAAGGAAGCCCGAATTGCACGTAATGATGTTTCATCTGATGATGACGAGGAGGCAGAAGACGTGTCAAACACTTCACTTACACCCAGTACCCCTGTCAGCAGCACACCCCATGTGAGGCACACTAAGAGTGTGGGAGAGAGTGAGACATCAATGCGGAAAAGTTCATCAGCGAGCGTAACTGGGTCGAAGATATCATCATCATCCCGTAAATCCTTGGTCCAGGGCAACATTAAAAAGATGTTGTTTACAGAAGCGCAATATGCACGCAACCACCCACTGACACGTCTGTATAACACTAAGCTGGCTAAAATGCTAGCTCTGGACCTTCTCCCTTTTTCTTTTGTAGAAGGGGTTGGTTTCCTAGAATTAGTGGCAGCGCTCTGCCCTAAATGGAAGGTTCCTAGCCGGTTCTATTTTGCCCGAGTTGCGGTTCCAGCACTACATGAAGATGTTCTGAAGGTGATTGGGGCAGCTTTGCAGAAGAGTGCTGTTCACACTATACATCTGACAACAGACATGTGGACCAGCAGGCGCTGATTACATGTGCATCACTGCACACTGGGTCTCTTTTTCAGGGGCTAAAGCAAAGCTAAACGCAGGTGTTGACGCGGACATTGTTTTTAAAGCTGCTCGGAAACATGCAACACTAGCCATGTTTGGTTTGGAGAAACGTCACACAGCAGATAACATTTTGGATGTCTTTAACACAAAGGTCCTTAACTGTCTGTCCCCACTAAAACGCCAGGTTGGTTATGTTTCCACGGACAATGGCTCCAATATAGTTAAGGCCATGAGGGACGGTGACTATTTCAGAGTGCCGTGTTTGGCGCACTGTATAAACCTGGTTGTCCAAAAATTCTTGGGTAATAAAGGCAGTGCAGCGTACAGTGTATTGGACACCTGCCGAAAAATGTGCAAGCATTTCAGCCATTCTTTTAAGGCCCGGAAGCAGCTGAGGAGCCTGCTATATCAACGTCAAATGCCAGTGAAAGCACTCATCCAGGAGGTGGTAACACGTTGGAACTCAACCTTCTACATGCTTGAGCGTCTGTATGAGCAGTATAAGGAACTCGATCAATATTTCCTTACAGAGGGTACAGAGGAGCTGAGGATGGGTGCGGCGCAATGGAACATAGTTCAAAGCCTGACACGCATGCTTCGTCCTTTTGAGTTCTTCACGCGTGCAGTCAGCAAGGAGGACTCTAATTTGGGAAAAGCTATCCCATTGTTGTACATGCTGGAGGACCAACTGAAGGAGGTGTGTTCTGTGTTTGAAAAAGATGAAAAAAACCAAGACTCTTTGCTTCTGGCTGAGAAATTATTAGAGCTCCTACAAGGTGATGAACGTCTTAAAAAGATCCACTCAGAAGAGCATTACATTTGTGCTAATATTCTGGATCCACGCTACAAAAAGGCGCTGGCAGGCCAAGCATTCTTTCCTTTTGATGATGAACATGTTCCAAAGTACAAACGTTGGCTAGCCTTGTCAGCCAAGAGGTTTGAAAGAGAACGGCTGAAAATTGAAGGAAATGGCAGTACATCAGCAGGCCATCCCCAGTCAAAACAATCCACTTCTGCACCTGTGGCTGTGGCACAAGTGACCTCTCAGCCGTTAAAGACACCGGCAACCGGATCATCTGCACGAGACACAACAGAAACATTGGAGGCTGAAGAGGATTGGCTAGCTCTGCGTGGGTTTAGTTCTCAAAAGGTCAGAGGCACAGCAAGAGCTAAGCAAAGTGGAGGAACCTTGGATGAGGACCTTGAGTCGATGGTGAAGGACTATCTGAATGACTCAACAGAGGTCTATGTTAATTCTGACCCATTGGCGTATTGGCATGGGAAAAAAGAATTGTGGCCACAGCTCACCAACCTGGCTTTAAACTACTTGTCTTGCCCACTCGCAAGTGTGTCTTCTGAACGGGTTTTCAGTGCTGCTGGTGGCATTGTAACTCCCAAACGGAGCCGCCTCTCGCCCAAAAATGTGGAGAGGTTAACAATGATCAAGATGAATCAGCACCTCATACCACCAGATTTCAGAGTACGAGAAAGCATGCTGGATGAAGAGGAGGTGGCCAGCAACATAGATGAGGGAATTTCTACTCTGTCAGGTGACACTGAGCTCACCCTGCCTGAATTCGCAGAGTATGATGACGAAGCCTTATTCTTATTCCTGGACCGTGATACCGAGCCCTGAAAATGAGACAACGAATCAATAACTTTCTTTTTCATCCTTATTCACTTTTATTCCTGTGTGTCTGTCTTTCTTTGTTGTGCACAGTTAATATATTTCAAACTTTAATCAGATAATCACAAAATCAAGCCCATCAGCAGAACTGTCTTCACTGGTTTGCTAATTGATTTGAAGTTGCCCCAGTCTGCATTCCTCAGGTTCACAAGTTCAGAAGAACATGCTCCTCTATCCTCCTCCTCCAGACTCCTATTTCCATCAAACCAGAGGGCTGGTTTACGCCCAATGAAGAAAGACTCAGCACTTGTGGGGGTGTTGTGGTACCTCTTTGCAGGTGAGTTGACGGCTCTTGGACCATTGTTGGGAAGCTCTAATACCGGATAAAAGTGTTTTGGACCAAATCCCAGGCGGAATTTTTTTTGTGTTTTTGATGACTTGCTTGCCTTTGAGGTGCTCTTAGGGGGGGTTCCGTCTGTTTGTGGGTGAGTTTCGTGGTCTGGGAGCACTGCTGGGACACTCTAATCTTGATTGCATTTGCTTTTCAGGAAATCCGTCGTGGCAACCCCGACTTATGGCCTAGCTACGCAGCGCGTTTGGACCGAAGGCCGAGAAATATTGCAAGTATGAGATTTTGCTTTTGGCCTGTTTTGGGGTGTTATGCTTCTTGGCGGGTGGGTTGGCGGGTCTTGGGGCATTCCTGGGAAGGTCTAATACCGGGTAGAAGTGGTTGGGACAAAATCCAGACCGATTTTTTTTTGGCTATTTCTGACATTTTGCTCAATGTAGCGTTTTTGGGGGCCTGCTTGGGGGGCTTCCTGGTGTTTGTGGGTGAGTTTCGGGGTCTGGGAGCACTGCTGGGACACTCTAATCTTGATTGCATTTGCTTTTCAGGAAATACGTCGTGGCAACCCCGACTTATGGCCTAGCTACGCAGCGCGTTTGGACCGAAGGCCGAGAAATATTGCTAGTATGAGATTTTGCTTTTGGCCTGTTTTGGGGTGTTATGCTTCTTGGCGGGTGGGTTGGCGGGTCTTGGGGGCATTCCTGGGAAGGTCTAATACCGGGTAGAAGTGGTTGGGACAAAATCCAGGCCGATTTTTTTTGGGCTATTTCTGACATTTTGCTCAATGTAGCGTTTTCGGGGGCCTGTTTGGGGGGCTTCCTGGTGTTTGTGGGTGGGGTTCGGGGTCTGGGCGCACTGCTGGCTATATATACTTTACTTTGCAAGAGGTTTGAAGCAAATCCATGGTGGCAGCGGGGAGTTAGGGCCTAGCTGCAGAGCGCGCGCGGAGTGATTTGGGAAATTTGTGAAAAATTGACTAAGTCCCCATTTTTGTACTTTTGCTGTTTGGGGGTCTTCTACTCGTTTTCTCCTGGGTTGACGGCTCTGGGGCCATTGCTGGGAAGCTCTAATACCGGATAAAAGTGTTTTGGACCAAATCCCAGGCGGAAATTTTTTTGTGTTTTTGATGACTTGCGAGCGTCCATGCACGCCTTTTAAGACACAGCCTAACGATAACTTTTGGCTTTGTGTCTCCCCTCCAGTCACTTAGAGTGTCTCCGTACCGCTAGTAACATGCCGGCACCCGTCGGCTAAACGCCCAGAAGCCTACAGACCCCCATTATATGGACATTGGACGTAAACTAAAGGTAACGAGTTGTACATGAATACCCGACGTCAAGCAGCAAAACATAATGACATGCTAAATTAACTCTCTAATATCCAATTCGTTTTATGCCCCCTTTGACACCTAGACTGTCAGCGCGACTAGAACCGTCTAAAGACCCCCGCGAAGAGAACTATTGAATTTAATTAGCAGGTATTTATTTGGCTCTTAATATTATTACTATTAGCAGCCGCATCAAACCACCATCACTAACCACCTCCCATGAATGTCCTCTGATATACAGGTTATCTGCACATCATCCCCTGGACACCAGCAGTACGTAGCCTCTAAACTGTATAGGAGTAACCCTACAGGTAATAATCCTGCCTTGTGCTACCAATTAGTACCCGTGACACTAGTCTGACCCACATAATTTCTGCGGTTGTCACTTTCATTCCACAGCTTAATACTCGAAGGCCACTCCTAAATAACAGGACACCTGGAAATAGAAAACCATAGACAGATCAGTAAAATGCATTAAAGGTACCCATCAACTTTGTAAACCTGCTTGCTCAATCTCTGAATTGTTACTTTCTGGGCACCCATATTTACGCACTTAATATTTGTGTCACCATTTAGCGCCCACGTCTCCAAGACAGACATCGCTACATCTCAGATTACTCCTTCTCAACACCATCTATAAGTCCAGGTATAATCATGGCTTCTCATATGCCTCCGTATCCATCTGTTTTTTCCCCCCCTCCACCCTAATTCTAACTCTTTCCTTACATCCTCTATAACTGTATTCCCCCCTCTTACCTTATTTCTAACTCTTCTCGTACATCCTTCATCAGCTCCTACAGTCCCTTATCTTACTTTTGACTCTTCTCCTATACTCTTTATCATCTCTTATACTTCTTCAATCCTTCACGAGCCCTTCCCCTCTCAATCCAACCTGCACGGCATCAGTAGTTCCTGTTTTCATGCAGTCAGCATCTATATCTCAGAGTGTTGTATAGACTATCACCCTATATGCCCTTCCCCACTCCACTGCCCTTACCCTCCAGCATGTTGCGTAGCAAATGTTACATGTATAATAAAGTTTTTTTTGCAACCCATTAAATGTATGAGTCTAAAATGGGTAGCAAACTGTATATAATTGTAAATATTAGGACAGGTTCAAGTACTTTTAGGACACTAATGTCATGTTTTGTACCACTGTATAAATGTATCTCAACAATTCTCTCTGTTTTTTAACATGTATATATTTAGGACATTTCACGGACATTGACAAGCACTGCTATTGTTTATATTTTTCTATATGCATAGGTCCACTTGGATACCCACATGGCTCCCTGATGAAGGCCCTCAGCCGAAACGCGCGTAGATGACATACTTAGCCATGTTTTTATGTACAAATGTGCTAAAACAAGCTTCCGCACAGATCTCAAGTTAAAATCAACTATCTTGAAATATGTATAGGATACAACAATATGTGTATATATATGTAGATAAAAAGTCACATGTATAATGGAGGCATGCACATAATAATTAATTATTTGTAATTAATTAACAATGCTTTTTACCATAATGAAGATTGAATAAAATAAAAACCACAATTTTGTACCATGCATTTTGTTCACTCATAGTTTTTGCTGTCACTAGTCCGTCTTTGTCCTTTGTTTAAATACTAGTTCCTAATTACTTTCTTTCCAAATACTATACCCATCCCGAATTAGGAACTCTAGTCGGGGATACCCCTTCCTTCTTACATATATTTGATGACTTGCTTGCCTTTGAGGTGCTCTTAGGGGGGGTTCCGTCTGTTTGTGGGTGAGTTTCGTGGTCTGGGAGCACTGCTGGGACACTCTAATCTTGATTGCATTTGCTTTTCAGGAAATCCGTCGTGGCAACCCCGACTTATGGCCTAGCTACGCAGCGCGTTTGGACCGAAGGCCGAGAAATATTGCAAGTATTAGATTTTGCTTTTGGCCTGTTTGGGGTGTTATGCTTCTTGGTGGGTGGGTTGGCGGGTCTTGGGGCATTCCTGGAAAGGTCTAATACCGGGTAGAAGTGGTTGGGACAAAATCCTCGCGGAAAAGCCTTTTGGCACTTTTTTTAACTTAGGGTTCGTTAGGGTTAGCCCTAGCAGCAGGATTGCATGTGTTTCGGGGTGTTCTAGATTTTTGCAACTGAGTTCTGGGGTCTTAGAGCACTCGTGAGAATGTGTAATTTTGGTTGCAAGTCATTTGAAGAAAATCCATGGTGGGAAAGGGGGGATTTGGCATAGTTAAAGAAAGCCTTTGCCACTATTCTTAACTTAGGGTTCGTTAGGGTTAGCAGTATTTCTATTGCATGTGTTTGAGTGGGGGGGATTTCGAGTCTTGGAGCGATGCTGGCTATGGCTACTTTTGCTTGGTTGCTTGCAAGTGGTTTGAATGCAATCCACGGTGGGTAAGGGGTAATTAGGAAGGGGGTACTTCGGCCTACTTTTACTTTCAAAGTAAGTTTTGTCACCAGTTTTCTGCTAGGCCTCGTTTTTTGAGATTTGATTGGGGGTCTTCTACATTTTTGCGACTGGCTTTAGTAAGGGTCTGGGTGGGAGCACTGCTAGGAAGATCTAATTTTGTTCTAAAACACAGTTTACAGTACACCTAGCTTGAGGGGAAAGATCCGCTACATTAATTTGCCCCTACTTATTTATCCTTCAAAAGGTGACTCAGACAGAGTACGCACTTTCAAAAATATTGTACTGTCTACTAGGAAAATCAAATTGTGACTTTTTGCACTCCACAGCCTACATACCTTATATTTATTTATCAGTGGTGTTGTAATATTATATCACTTCCTGTTTTTCGTTGAATAATTACAGGCCGGGTTTCAGTCTCTGCAATGGGGAAAGAAGGATGGAGTCAGGCTTCACATTAGCGAGCCACAATTCAGCATCAGGCAGGCAGTGGACAGAGTGTCTTCCGGTGACCAACATCGATGGACGAAGCGTCGGCTGCAATGGAGGAGTGCCGCTAATAAGAGGATTTTTTTTCTGCAGGCAACTTACTTACCACTTCCAACAGGACAACTACAACAACATAGATACAGTATCCCTTGCCTTTTTCTCTGACTGTGACTGCATTTCTTGGATCTCTCTCTGCTTCTAAATTGATCCCTTAACACATCACTTAGTCCACTCCACTATCACATCTGCACCACACATAGTCATATGTAAGTGCTCCTACGTAATTCGCAAGCCGCAGCACGCCCCAGCCCGTAGAGGACTGGGATGGCCCCTATGATGAAGCATGTCACCAAGGGGCAACCCTTGTGAGTGAGGGGACACCTAGAAAAAAAGCAATTTCTCCTTTTCTATCTACTATACCTTCCAGACCAACCCCATTGAGTGTTGTTGTGAATGGATTTATAGTGACCAGCAAGGCTCTCAGGTATCTGGCTACAGAGACCTTATGTTGAATATAGTTATGAATAATTCCACACACGCCCTGTACTGTCGCATTCTTTCTTCCACAGTTGTCGAAAGTACTACTTACTTTTCACTGACATGCATGCAGTAGTGCATGCACTTTCAAAGATTGATGGATAGGTTTGTACCCAAAGAAGTGTTTATGTTCAATTGTTTGTCTATGCTGTGCTTTTTTTACAGGGTGTCTTCTGGTGACCAACATCGATGGACGAAGCGTCGGCTGCAATGGAGGAGTGCCGCTAATAAGAGGATTTTTTTCTGCAGGCAACTTACTTACCACTTCCAACAGGACAACTACAACAACATAGATACAGTATCCCTTGCCTTTTTCTCTGACTGTGACTGCATTTCTTGGATCTCTCTCTGCTTCTAAATTGATCCCTTAACACATCACTTAGTCCACTCCACTATCACATCTGCACCACACATAGTCATTTGTAAGTGCTCCTACGTAATTCGCAAGTCGCAGCACGCCCCAGCCCGTAGAGGACTGGGATGGCCCCAATGATGAAGCATGTCACCAAGGGGCAACCCTGGTGAGTGAGGGGACACCTAGAAAAAAAGCAATTTCTCCTTTTCTATCTACTATACCTTCCAGACCAACCCCATTGAGTGTTGTTGTGAATGGATTTATAGTGACCAGCAA
This sequence comes from Lissotriton vulgaris, assembly GCF_964263255.1. Taxonomy (NCBI): domain Eukaryota; kingdom Metazoa; phylum Chordata; class Amphibia; order Caudata; family Salamandridae; genus Lissotriton; species Lissotriton vulgaris. The sequence continues at coordinate 1,611,903,982 of NC_141693.1, forward strand.
GGCTCTCAGGTATCTGGCTACAGAGACCTTATGTTGAATATAGTTATGAATAATTCCACACACGCCCTGTACTGTCGCATTCTTTCTTCCACAGTTGTCGAAAGTACTACTTACTTTTCACTGACATGCATGCAGTAGTGCATGCACTTTCAAAGATTGATGGATAGGTTTGTACCCAAAGAATTGTTTATGTTCAATTGTTTGTCTATGCTGTGCTTTTTTTTACAGGGTGTCTTCTGGTGACCAACATCGATGGACGAAGCGTCGGCTGCAATGGAGGAGTGCCGCTAATAAGAGGATTTTGTTTCTGCAGGCAACTTACTTACCACTTCCAACAGGACAACTACAACAACATAGATACAGTATCCCTTGCCTTTTTCTCTGACTGTGACTGCATTTCTTGGATCTCTCTCTGCTTCTAAATTGATCCCTTAACACATCACTTAGTCCACTCCACTATCACATCTGCACCACACATAGTCATTTGTAAGTGCTCCTACGTAATTCGCAAGTCGCAGCACGCCCCAGCCCGTAGAGGACTGGGATGGCCCCAATGATGAAGCATGTCACCAAGGGGCAACCCTGGTGAGTGAGGGGACACCTAGAAAAAAAGCAATTTCTCCTTTTCTATCTACTATACCTTCCAGACCAACCCCATTGAGTGTTGTTGTGAATGGATTTATAGTGACCAGCAAGGCTCTCAGGTATCTGGCTACAGAGACCTTATGTTGAATATAGTTATGAATAATTCCACACAGGCCCTGTACTGTCGCATTCTTTCTTCCACAGTTGTCGAAAGTACTACTTACTTTTCACTGACATGCATGCAGTAGTGCATGCACTTTCAAAGATTGATGGATAGGTTTGTACCCAAAGAATTGTGTATGTTCAATTGTTTGTCTATGCTGTGCTTTTTTTTACAGGGTGTCTTCTGGTGACCAACATCGATGGACGAAGCGTCGGCTGCAATGGAGGAGTGCCGCTAATAAGAGGATTTTTTTTCTGCAGGCAACTTACTTACCACTTCCAACAGGACAACTACAACAACATAGATACAGTATCCCTTGCCTTTTTCTCTGACTGTGACTGCATTTCTTGGATCTCTCTCTGCTTCTAAATTGATCCCTTAACACATCACTTAGTCCACTCCACTATCACATCTGCACCACACATAGTCATTTGTAAGTGCTCCTACGTAATTCGCAAGTCGCAGCACGCCCCAGCCCGTAGAGGACTGGGATGGCCCCAATGATGAAGCATGTCACCAAGGGGCAACCCTGGTGAGTGAGCGGACACCTAGAAAAAAAGCAATTTCTCCTTTGCTATCTACTATACCTTCCAGACCAACCCCATTGAGTGTTGTTGTGAATGGATTTATAGTGACCAGCAAGGCTCTCAGGTATCTGGCTACAGAGACCTTATGTTGAATATAGTTATGAATAATTCCACACAGGCCCTGTACTGTCGCATTCTTTCTTCGACAGTTGTCGAAAGTACTACTTACTTTTCACTGACATGCATGAAGTAGTGCATGCACTTTCAAAGATTGATGGATAGGTTTGTACCCAAAGATTTGTTTATGTTCACAATTGTTTGTCCATGCTGTGCTATTTTTTCTTGTCTGCCAAAACCTTTCCCAAAAACCCCCGTACCCATCCATTTTTCAAACCCTAACCCTCTTCCCCCGGGCTGTGTGGTTTTGATTGATGTGTGACTAAATTACAGCAATAAATCCACACACTTGCTGGGGAGGATAAGGTGATAGCAACAGGCTGGTGAAGAAATCCGAGGATATATTCTTACTCTGCTTGACAAAGACCCATGGCTAATGTCAAAGAACTTCAACCGAATTAGTAGTTATACTTTACCATTTGTTAGGCTACAATGTGGCACTGTTCTAGTGTACTTCTGTCACCTGCTATATTCTCAGTTGTACCGTTGAATTGCTCAGGAGGACAAACCAGATTTAATTTTCTTTTTTTTCATAGGCATGCAACTTCCACTGTGTCACACCACTAGTACCACCGCTATGAGGAAATTTTATCCGACCAAGATTGCCAACTTTATTCGCTGTTTGCCGTGGAGCCAGCCCTGGGTCTAGCCCTACTTTCAAACACAAATTACAGGTAAGATAAGCGTTTGGTGGTTTGGGGGTATAATGGAGTATTAGTAGGAGAGACGTAAGGTCTGGTTCTGGGAGATGCATAAAAGTTTTCACCAATGGAATCAATTTGTGACATTTCAATCCTCTTTTGGCAATCCATGTTATGTGTACATTTGGTAAGCCGATGTTGCAAATTCGTCTGCTTACTGCATATTTTTCACTCCAGTGAATATAACTGTGTCCTATTAGCCAGACCTTCATTTTCAAGGGATTTGTAGTCGTCCTCCGATCGGTTCTGGAAGTGGAATGGTAGTTAGAAGTTGAAATTCTCAATAAAGAAAAAGGAAGAGGCTGGGTGTGGTTAAAAAGATAAAAATGATTGGTTGATTGTAATAAGTGGAGATTGAAGAGTACGTTGCATGTTAATGTTTATGTTAAACGAAAAGTACTATTGGGTGTGAAAAAAAAAGACATGTAACAGAGTTGTGGATTGGCAGGTGTTTCTGGAGGGAAAACAGTGTTCTTAGTTTGCTGTAGAACGTTGAGACATGAACTTTTGACCTCTGCCTTCAGCAAGGTGCAGAATGAGGTGTAACCATGAAAACAGCCGGAGATGGCAGTTGGTGATGGGTTCACTCTTTGGTGCCTCTGCATCTGACTCTGTTCTGTGGTGGCAGGCGGAGAACTGTTTGTTATTGTGGAGATGAAAGGGTGATAAGGAGAGAAATACGACATAGCGTCTGGCCTGTAGAAGCGTGGGAGCAGTGATTAACTCTGAGTGAAGCGGAACTGTGGCGGTGCTTGGTAACAGTAAAAAAAAAATTTTAACAGAGGTACAACTGTCTGTACGGTGCGCGACCTACTAAGAAAGAGTTCACGGGCCGTAATTGGCTTGCAGGTTCTAGTATCAGTAAGTGAGGTCGAGAAAAGAAAACATTCAGGACTTTATTTATGAAGGCCTTGCGCCACCGGTGCGTCACTTTTTCCCATTTTAAAAAATGAGGCACCGGCGGCGGAAGGTCTTCATAAATAAGGTCCACAGTGACTACAATTAAGGTTATGTGGAACCCATGAATAGTTTTTCAATATGAAATCATTTCAGTTGAGATTATGGATTAAAAGAGAAACCGTGAATATTTGAAATGTTTATTTAGAAATGTACTGTTTTAAAGGCAAATCATTATGTAATATGAGTACAGAAATTGCAAAAAACACAGTAATTGGTATTGTCAGTAGTACATGGAATACAAACGCTATAGTTGAAGAAAAATGAATATAGTTGGAAAAAAACATTGTACACTCTTATAAGGAAGTATATCATATTTTAATAAATGGAAGAAGGTCTCTGGCCTTTCAGTTAGGGAACGATATATGAAAATGCAAGTGGTTATACATCATTACTTTATCAATCAGCTGTCTACATGCGAAGCACTATCAAGTTTGTGTTATGTCAGTGTGTGAGGGGAAAAAATAGGCGCCAAAAGCGATAAAATGGTGAGAGGTGCATGTATGTAATCTGTTGGATGCTGCGCAAATCACTATTGAGGAGAACTACTGTATTGAGATATCTTTTGAAGTTTGCAGTATTGCATTTGAAATACAGCACAAGTAATAATGGAAATATTGTTGAAAGAACATATTTTTCTGTAAAGTATTTTAAAAACATAATTTTATAGGAAATTAAAGGAGTAGAGGCGTGTGAGGCGGAAATAAGCAGTTGAGATGCGAAATGGCGTTTACAGTTATAAAAAACTCGTTTAAAATTTACACATTAATTAGGGCACATGTAGCATATATTAGCGAGTTTTGCATCGAGTACTTTTGAAATAACCTTAGATAAGATATGCAATAGAATTGTTGAGATTAGACTGTAAAAAAATAAAGTTGAAAATCGAGTAGCTGAAGAAACAAATGTAGTCCACATAAAAGACCAAAATTTAACCAGCACGAAATCATAATGTCCACTGTTAGTAAAGGCAATAGGTCTGTTCTTCAAAAGAAAATATGGAAAATAACGTGAAGAATATAGGGAAGCAAAAGGAAATGAGGACGTCAATGGCTTGTATAAGAGTTATTGAAGCATTGTTTAGGCAAAATAGGTAGCTTCTGCTTCTAACAGGAAATCACTTTTATCATTTGAAAGTATGTAAGCTATCCAATGGAAAAGAGTAAAGCAGTACTCATGATCTGTTAAAATCGGAGCCTCTTTTATTATCAGAGGGCAGCTCGGTGGGTTTTCGATGTAGTTCTCTGTTAGGAAAGAGTTAACCGTCCATTGTGTAGGCAAAATAGGCAGCAAGTGCTTCTAACAAGAAATCACTGTTATTATCTGAAAACATGTCAGCCATCCAATTGAGAAGAGGAAAGGAGCATTCATGATCTGTCATTATTGGAGCGTCTTTTACCATCATAGGGCAGCTCGGTGGGTTTTCGATGTAGCTCTCTGTTAGGAAATCTTGCGTCGCTGCGAATATATTCCAATGACCCAGAACTCCTTGTATCGCTGCAAAGGCCATAAACCCTCCGTTGTAACAAAGCTGTTCATGATCAAGTAACGGATTCATGAGGTGATTGTAATTCGCTTCAGGAGGTACCAAATTGCAGAGACATAAATCCAGGGCCCACGTGAAATCACAGCTCAGGCAATGAAATACAGGCTGCACACAGGTGAAATACGAATATCAAAATGATAATCGATATGAAGTATTCAAAGTTGAGAGTGCTAAGGTGCCATAGTACAGAAGCATTCTCTGTCGAAATAGTTCTAAGTGGTCCGGCTCGTTTGCGAAGGCAGGAGGGACATCCATTTTGAATTTCCCAAGATGGTAAAGGAAACGGCGCAGCACTGCCGGTTGTATAGCAACTCCACAGAATTAGGTCGCCGGCTATGCAGTGGAGAGGAGCAGAATGACTTGATAAATTTTCTAGGAGTCTAGTCACTTAAATATTGCTTAGTAGTTATCAAAAAAGTAGCCTGTCTTGTAGTGGAGGATGCGTTAAAAAATAAGGGAGTCATTTGAGCAAGTTGTAAAGCAAGGTCCATTTTTTTTTTACATCAATGCTGTTTTCTGTGAATGTTAGCTAAGTGAAAGATATGTGTGTGAGCAGATGCTACATTCAGTTTTAAATGTGACAATGGAGCTCTTGTTCATGTCTTCCGATTCAAGGTCGGTATTCGCTGCCAAATGCAAATATCAAGAAATGCATGCGTGGGGTAGATAGTTTGCATTCTTAAAGGAAAGCAAATGGAGGGTAATTTTTACCGCGTTAGCATTGTCGTTTAAAAAGTTACAGTGATTTTCATTATATGTTAAAAAAGTGTCACTGATGAAGACTGAAAATAAATCCTTATAAATAACAGGGACTGGTGTATTTTAGAAAAGGTGTGTAACATTACATGAATTGTAAAAAAAAAAAAATGTAATTGAAAGTGTATGGTTTGAAAATGAAATGTAGAGGTTTATAGTTCACGTTTTGAAAGCGGTTCTAGAGGGTCAGATGCATGATAGATTTATAAAAAATAGAACATGTTTTTCAATAGTATTATGGAAAAAATATGTGCCTTTATGTACTATTTAGATTATCTGCCTGTTGCCTATTCTTTGAGTTTTAGTAATCCTGTGTCTTATAAGTTTTCCAGGGGCGGTTTGAGGTTCATGGTGGGCTTGGGCAGGGAGGGTAGGTTGGGGGTTTGTAATAGGGGGTCCGGGTGGGGTGGAGTGCAGAGTTTAGTGAAGAGTGAGGGGGGCGGGGGGTTAGGGTGTTTGGTAATGGAGCAGAGTCAGAGGACGCCACATTTCTGTTATGGGGTGCCACGGAAATATGTATCCATTCTCAGAGGTTTATTATATTAAGGATATATATTAACATGGTGGCTCTTGTGGTTTTGTGGTTCTGTGCATGTGTATAATGCTGGCCCTGTAGTTTTTGTCTATGGACCTCATTACGACACAGGGGAGCCACGTTGCACAGTTGGAGATCAGAGACTTAGGAAATAAAACTTTATAATTGTAAGGGCTCTAAGCGATACAAATCGCCCGTTCTCGGTGTAAAAAATATCACCGCTATTGGTGGTATTTTCTACGGTGTTAGTGCTCGAAGGAGAATAGTAACATATATGTGAAAGAAAATTCTGTAACAGGCTCAGCATTTCACATTATCGCGTGAAAACAAAAGTTGTTCTCACATAGCAATAAGTCTCTTATAATTAAGGGACGGAGTGTATATAGTGCTATTTACTACACTGCTATTGGAACGATGTTGAATGTTTCATAAGAGGAGGCTTTAAAAGTTTTTCGATAAACTGGTTTTCCAGGGAAGTGGGTAGAGTGTTCCGTGTAAATTGCAGAATAGAAACTAGTAAGAACCAATTGGAAGTGTTGTTCTAAAGTCACATGACTTCACATGCGTGTGTCGCTGCCTCTACGTGATAGGTGGGTGCGCGCACCCGATCGCGCACTAAAAGAAAGCGGCGAGAAAATATCAGCTAATATGCTCTTGGAGCTCGTTTTGGTACAAAGAGTTAGTTCTGAAAAGAACTTTTTTTTTTTTTTTTTTTTGGAAACAAGTGTTATGATGCTTTTGATTTCTTAAAGTTGCTACGACATTTTTCAGTATGTCATACTATCCAAATAAAGTGAAGAAATTTAACTTTTCTTGGAGCATTTATGACTCTCAATGTTGTGTTTAATTAGAATAAAGCTTTGCTCTCCGTATATAAGAAGTTTTCCACAGTTCTTGCATTTCATGTGCACGTTCGCCAGATATAGTTTCAAGTCCATGTCAGCACTCGATGGAGATACAGGTCGTTTTGCAGAAGATGTGCTGGTCACTTCTGATGGTAATAGCGTGGCCTCCGTTTTTCTAGTCAAAGGTGGTCGCTCATTTCCTTCAGATTCGGAAGATGAATGCGGAACGGTAGCCATTGCAGCAAAGTCTTCGGGAAGATGTTCGACGTTGTTCTCTATTGAGAGTAGAAAAGAAAGTGATGGAAGTGGGTGGAGTGCTGCGTGCAAATTCCAGAATAGAAACTACCAACAACCAATTGCAAGTGTTGTTTTCAAGTCACATGACTTTACATGCGCTTCTCAGGACGTGTAGGCGGTGACACTATCTAGTTATGAACGTGATTTGGAAGTAGCGATGTTCTTTAGTGAAGTTTAAAAACGTGAAAAGAAGTGAATTCAAACACATACGGATTTCACATATTTTTAGAGCTCGATTTAAGTATACAATTATTAAATTATAAAACCTTTTATATTTTTTTTTAAAAATATTAAGGTGTGTACAATCAGTCACGCACGAACAATTAAAAAAATTTGGCTCCATTTAATTAAAAGGTTTGTATGACAAAAAAAAGCCTAGGTTCAGTGTCTTAACGTAGTATAAGTTCTTTCATTGGTCTATGAAGAAATTCATTAGGTTTAAATTGGAAAGCTTTCATGAAATAAATAGGTGGGTGCGTGCACTCAGTTGTGCACGTAAGATTGGTATGTCGATATTTATTTCAGGTATATCTTTCATACTTAGGAACTAGCATTCAAAAAACCTATGAAATTCACTGAAAAAACCATAGGTTTTACACACGTTATAGTTAGGAAATAGCATTTCAAAAACCTATGAAATTCACTGAAAAAACCCTAGGTTTTACACACGTTATAGTTAGGAAGTAGCATTTAAAAAACCTATGAAATTCACTGGAAAAACCATAGGTTTGACACATGTTATAGTTAGCTGGACATTTTACTCATATAAAACCAATGAAATTCCCCGTTATAGTTACTTCAGCTAACTATAACTCGCGCGCCCGCAATGCACTGCTGATGACTTCACATATTACATCACTCATGACATGGTCAGTGACATCACTCATGACATCACAGTTTTTTCAGTGATATATATATTATGTATATATTACCTACTGGCAGTTATAGTTAGGATTGTTTTCTATAGGAAATCCGCAACATTCTATTGGGAATAACTTGGGCGCTGGTTGAGGAATCTGCCTGTAATTGTCCTTAAATTTGCCTCGCTGCGCTCCGCTCCCTCCCTGAAAGTTTAGGGGGGATTCGTCAAGCGGGGGCCGAAATAAAAGGGAGGTCCCAAAACGTGTTTTGCCCATGTTAATTTCCATAGGGCGGTTGGACTCACTTTTAGCCCGAACGGCTGAATGGATTTCCACAAAACTTGGCAAAATTGTAGGGACTGGTAGCCCTTTGCTATGTCTCAAGATATGTGCTCCAGTGGATTTTGTGTAATTTAGGTTCAAAAATATATATATATCTGGAACTCCGCATGATGTGGGGTCTTGGGTGCTGTGTAGGGGCCCAGCCGGACGGCTTGAGTTCTACCAGACAAGAAAGACTGAATCCAGCTGAGGGCAGGGTCCTGGATGCCAGCCTATTCGACACTGTGAAGCAAGATGTTATTGTCAACCGCGTCGAACGCGGCCGATAGGTCCAGGAGAACGAGGGCCTTCAGTAGAGAAGGAAGGCCTGAAGCCGGCCTGATTAGGCTCCAGGTAGCAAGAGGTCTCGATAAAGTTGGAGAGGCATCTGGTGGCATGTGCTTCGAGTAGTTTGGAGAAGTAGGGCAGAAGCGATATGGGGCGGTAGTTGGACAGTTCAGCTGAGTCCGCGCCAGGTTTCTTGAGTAGCGGGACTAGGATGGCCTCTTTGAAGGATCTGGGGACAATGCCTGTGCTGAGCGAGCCGTTCAGAAGAGGTAAGATGCATTCCGGTAGGGAATGACATACGCTTCCTAGGACTGAGGGTGGGCAGCCATCGTTCGGGGAGCCTGATTTTAATATTTATTTTTATTTTATTTTATTTATAAAGGACTGTTTTATTCTTTTTCTTGTTTTATTTATTTATTTTGTTTTTTGGAACATTTTATACTTTTTTTGGCTTTTATGAACAGTTTTATATATTTTTTGTATTTTTTATGGGGCCAAACAAAAAACAGGGAATTGTAAACAGCTCAACTGGAGCATAAAAAACAGGAACAAATTAAGGCTTCTTTCGGCACCGGTGGTTGTCTCCAGCACGGTTTATGAGTTTGATGCTCTGCTCCCCATAAGAAATGGTAGTCCCACAAAATATACAAGTAATCTTGTATTCTCCAAACTGCCGTTGGATGCATGGGACCATCTCTCTAGTTTCCGGACCCGATGGAGTGGGTTGTTTAGAGGTGCTCGGAGAAGATTGGGGAGGGTTTCTGGTCAGTTCTCTGACCTCTGCTGCAGAATAGTTATTGGGGTGTTTTCGTTGCATTTGCAGGGTTCCCCCCTGGAAAGTTCAGCGCCACAGATGAGACAGCTCACCATTGCAGCATTAACTTTTTTTGCACCCCTTGGGATTTTAAAAAACTCCCATATAAAGTTCTCTTTAGGTTTATATGGGGGATTGTCTTCAGGCAGGAACTGCCTTCTCTCCTCCTCCGCCTCCTCTTCTTCTTCACCACCAATGTGATGTTGTGGTGGTCCTTGTGGTGGTGGTGGTGGTGGTGCAGATGCTCCAGCTGCTGCTGCTACTGTAGCCATTTCTCTATCAATAGAAGCAGGTCTTCCTCACTCAAAGAATAAAGTGAGAATGAGGAAAAAAGGTGGGGGCTTTCATCATTTGGAAAACAAAACTGTTCTGAACCAATGAAAAGTTTTATTTTCAGGTCACATGAGCCGGGCTTTCATCATTTGGAAATCAAAACTGTTCTGAACCAATGAAAAGTGTTATTTTCAGGTCACATGAACCGACGCGCTTACGCTACGCGCCCCGGTGCGCGCCCGGGGGCGCTTAAGTAGCGCGTTCGTATGCGCGTGGGTGCTTCCGGGTGCGCTTACGCCGTGCATATCACGCGGACGCGGCTACGCGATACGTCACGATGATGTTTTCGCTCCAGTCCTTCCCTGAAAGTTTAGGGGGGATTCGTCAAGCGGGGGCCGAGATAAAAGGGGGGTCCCAAAACGTGTTTTCCCCATGTTAATTTCCATAGGGCGGTCAACCTCACTTTTAGCCCGAACGGCTGAATGGATTTCCACCAAACTTGGCAAAATTGTAGGGACTAGTAGCCCGATGTGCCTTTGCTATGTCTCAAGATTTGTGCTCCATGGATTTTGAGTAATTTAGGTTCAAAAATATATATATATCTGGGCAGAGCCTAACCACACATCTGATCTGATTGGCTGTCAGCACTTCATCCAGGAAGTGTTGGCAGCCATCTTGGGACCAATATACATGATAGCACCTCATTAAAAAGCATTGTAGTTAATAAAGGTTTTAGGACTTTAGTTACATTATAAATCATTTGTTGATGGTACCATACTCATTTTAGGAATTGTGGTGTGTTCTAAGGTGATTTTACCATGTGAAAAAGCCTTCTGCTGTGATATCATGAATCATGTTTGAAAGAAAACTAATATCTCATGATTTTCCCACAGTGGTTTGGAAGGGGATCTATAAGCTAAACTGAAAGCATATTTTCTGAAAATTCACATTATCTTTCTCAGTCATGTGAGAATGAAGTCTGACATTCTCAGTAAAACATGTACATCCAACAAGGACAGAGACTGTCAGTTGATTCCTTTGTGTTCTACTGCAGCCTCCTAGAGTGTTCTAAAGAACAACTAGAGCGCTAACAGTCCTACTTATTACAAAGGTATAGCACACCTGAAGCCATCGTGATGGGAATAAAGTGGTAACTCTTTAAACATTTAATTTAAAAAGGAACAAAATGAGGGGGTATATTATGCCATAGAAAGTATTATTAGTGCTGCAGAAAGAAAAATTAGGGCACATTTTGAGTGACTTCTCAAATCCTCTTCTATTTCATTAAAAAATTCTGACATGCAGTCTCCCAAGATGGCCACCAGAGACAAAAGAGCCCAAATGTAGCCCAAATATCACCCAGATGTAGCCCAAGTATAGCCCAATGATAGAATGTCCCAGAGTGTTCTAAAGAATAACTAGAGCGCTAACAGTCCTACTTATTACAAAGGTATGGCACACCTGAAGCCATCTTGATTGGAATAAAGTGGTAACTCTTAAAACATTTAATTTAAAAAGGAACAAAATGAGGGGGTATATTTTGCCGTAGAAAGTATGATTAGTGCTGCAGAAAGAAAAATTAGGGCACATTTTGAGTGACTTCTCAAATCCTCTTCAATTTCATTAAAAAATTCTGACATGCAGTCTCCCAAGATGGCCACCAGAGACAAAAGAGCCTACATTTAGCCCAAATATCACCCAGATGTAGCCCAAGTATAGCCCAATGACAGAATGTCCCAGAGTGTTCTAAAGAACAACTAGAGCGCTAACAGTCTTACTTATGACAAAAGTATGGCACACCAGAAGCCATCTTGATTGGAATGAAGAAGTAAGTCTGAAAACATTTAATTTAAAAAGGAACAAAATGAGGGGGTTCATTTTGCCATAGAAAGTATGATTAGTGCTTCAGAAAGAAAAATTAGGGATCATTTTGAGTGACTTCTCAAATCCTCTTCTATTTCATTAAAACAATTTTGACATGCAGACTGAAACATGCACTTTGAAAACCAGCAGCAGACTTCCCTGGTGAGCAGTAGCTTTACTACAGTGATCTAATGAGCAACTAGAGTGCTAACATTCAGAATTTATGGCAAATGTGTGACACATCTGAATGCCTTATTGATGGAACCTAAGTAAACAAGCATTGAAAATGCAATAGATCTCGCCCTCGTTTAAGTTAAAGCCATTCTGTTTGTAATGTGGTGGCTTTTTAGCTTTGCTTTTATTAGTGTTTTTTAAACTTTCTTGTAAATAACATGCATCTGTATGCATATATGTATATGTATGCATGCATTTATATTTGTATTTATATAGATATACAGATTATATATGTCTATATATGTATTTTATATATATAAATATACATACACATACATATATATAAATGCATATGCATATATATGTGTATATGTGTGCGTGTAGAGAAAGGTAGAGAGGTAGAGGTAGAGAGGCAGAGGTAGAGAGGTAGCGGTAGAGAGGTAGAGACTAGTAGAGAGAGAAGTAGAAATAGGTAGAGAGTATAAAGTGAGTAATAGAGAGTAGAGAGTGAGTAGTAGAGAGTAGTAGAGAGAGTAGCAGAGAGTGAGTAGTAGAGTGAATAGTAGAATGAGTAGTAGAGAGTAGTAGAGAGTGAGTAGTAGAGAGAGTAGTAGAGAGTAGTAGAGAGTAAGTAGTGAAGTGAGTAGTAGAGAGCAATAGAGAGTGAGTAGTAGAGAGTAGTAGAGAGTGAGTAGTAGAGAGTAGTAGAGAGTGAGTAGCAGAGAGAGAATAGTAGAGAGTAGTAGAGAGTGAGTAGTAGAGACTAGTAGAGAGTGAGTAGTAGAGTGAGTAGTAGAGAGTGAGTAGTAGAGAGAGTAGTAGAGAGTGAGTAGTAGAGAGTAGTAGAGAGTGAGTAGTAAAGAGTGAGTAGTAGAGAGAGAGTAGTAGATAGTGAGTAGTAGGGAGTGAGTAGTAGAGAGTAGTAGAGTAGTAGAGAATGAGTAGTAGAGAGTGAGTATTTGAGAGTAGTGGAGTAGGAGAGTAAGTAGTAGAGAGTAGTGGAGAATATTCCAAAGTTTGGCACAGCACCACTTGCACAATAAGTCCAATCAAATCATATCACTTAGAGTCCTTATTGAAGCGCTGAATCTTGGTGTATATTCAAATGCTTTTATTTTCCTTAAGTTTATGTACCACAGCCAGCCGAAACGTTTCGTTCTGTACAACAGAACTTCGTCAGGGCGTTCTTATTTCCTTCAAGTTATGTCGGTATCCTGTTGTCATATAACTAGATATTTCTTCCAAATGTTAGACGAGACGTAAGTACATTCTTATTCAAAGTGACTAGGTATCAATTTTACCCACACAATTCGGGCAGACTTGAGTAATTTATAGCATCCTCAAAGTCAGTCTTTCAAAAATTCCAAAGTATAGGACTTGATAATCCAAATCTGAATGTTTCTCAAGAAAAGTCATTTTCAATTGTTCGGAATATCAGTGTTTGGGCAGATATGACCCAAGGACCCCCAGTATGCAAGGGGAATTAGTCCCCCCTCTGCAAACGCGCCAGTGGCCTGCGTTGCAGAGAGGTGTAAAAAGGGGCATAGCCTCATTACACCTTTGTGCAATGGTGCCCCCTGGTGCATACTGGAGGTTCCAGGTGGGCTAGTTGGCCCCCAGGGACCCCTAGTATGCAAGGGGAATTAGTTCCCCCTCTTCAAACATGCACAGGAGCTGCGTTGCAGAGAGGTGTAAAAAGGGGCGTGGTTAATCAGTTTAATACATTGCTCTCCATAGCAAATTGTCCTTCCACAAAATTTGCAAACAATTTTGAAATCTCCAAACTGGGTTTGGATGTTTGGGACCATCTCACTTGTCTCTGGACCTGATGGAGTTGGTTGCCTTCTTTGGGAGGTGCTGGGTGAAGATTGGGGAGGGTTTCTGGTCAGTTCTCTGACCTCTGCTGCCGCATAGTTGTTTGGGTGCTGGCGTTGCATGTGGCGAATCATGGTGTTGTTGCCAAAAGAATACTTTTTGGCAGGGTTCCCCCTGGAAAGTACAGTGCCACAGATCAGACAAGTAACCTTTGGCGCATTAACTTTCTTGAGGCCCCTTGGGATTTTAAAAAACTCCATGACAATGTGCTCCTTTGGCTTATAGGTGGTAGTATCTTCAGGCAGGTACCGCCTCTCCTCCTCCTCCTCTTCTCCACCACTGTGGTGTTGTGGTGGTCCTTGTGGTGGTGGTGGTGGTGGTGGTTGAGATGCTCCTGCTGCTGCTGCTACTGTAGCCATTTCTCAGTACAAATAGGTACAAATAGGTCTCCAAACAGGTCTTCCTCAGTCAAAGTAAAAAGTGAGAATGATGAAAAAAGGTGGGGGCTTTCATCTTTTGGAAAACAAAACTGTCCTGAACCAATGAAAAGTGTTATTTTCAGGTCACATGACACTGGCTGTATCATTTGGAAACCAAAACTGTCCTGAACCAATGAAAAGTGTTATTTTCAGGTCACATGACCCAACGCGCTTACGCTACGTGCTCCGGGGTGGGCCCCGGGGCGCGCCCGGAGGCGCCTACGTAGTGCGATCGTATGCGCTCGAGTGCTTCTGGGTGCGCTTACACCGTGCGTATCACGCGGACGCGCCTACGCGATATGTCACAATGATGTTTTCGTTTGCGGCAATAGCTCTAATGGGACGGTCACCGGTACGCGCACCGGGGCGCGCCGCATGACTGCGCTTACCGGTGCGCTCACCGGTACGCGCACCGGGAGCGCTCCAGGGCAAGAAAAAAAACCAAAAAAAACCATGAACAATATACATAAAAAAATAGTATTACATAAATATACAATATAGGAATCATTATAAAAAATATTACATTTCATAGCTATAGAAATTTGCAATTAAAAAACCTTTTGAAATTCACTGAAAAAAACATAGGTTTGAGGCCCTATATATAGTCAGGAATTAGCATTTAAAACCCTATGAAATTCACCGAAAAAATCATATGTTTCACACCAGTTATAGTTAGGAATTAGCATTTAAAAAACCTTTGAAATTCACTGAAAAAACCATAGGCTTCACACCAGTTATAGTTAGGAATTAGCATTTCAAAAACGTATTAAATTCACTGAAAGAACCATAGGTTTGACACCAGTTCTAGTTAGCTGGAAATTTTACTGACATAAAACCATTGAAATTCCCACGTTATAGTTAGTTGGACTCACTATAACTTGCACGCCTGCAATGCACTGCTGATGATGTGACATATTACATCACTCATGACATGGTCAGTGACATCACTCATGACATCACTGATGACACCATCCTTGTGACAGAGTGACAGACCTCCTTTCAGTGTAATGTAACCCTTGAAACACATATTCAAAAATAGAAACTAACATTTTCAAAAAAAAGAGATACCCATACCAGTTACCACAACCAATTCAGTAATTCCATCTATATACACATCCACTCATTCACCAACAGTTCTATATAGTCACTCATACATATACTCACTCATCATATGTAGTGATTCATCAATACATCCTGTTACACACCGACAGTCATCCAAAAGTTACTCACACACATACTCACACATGCAAATAAACTATTGAACATCCATTTATTTGCATATACAACTATACACACACTACCACCTTACTTCTAAGGAAACTTACAAATACTTACTCTCTTAAACAATCACTTATAGAAACATATACTTATTTAAACAGGAACTCTTACAATCTCTCAATCTCACATATACTCACTTATATAAATCAATACTCACATATACTAGATTAAAACATATGTTGTTTACTAACACACATATACACACTCATCCACCCATACAGTCCTGCACATATGCTGTCTTGAAAACACATACAAACAGTGAGTCAGTCATTGATGCATCTATGTGCTAAGTAATACCCCCACCAAACCATACAGACACTTATACTGATACTAAAAAAAATCTAATAACCCATATACACACACATGTAGCTACTCACCAACCCATGCAGCCACTTATACACAAAGTGAAACACTGATACATATATTTCAATATTTAAACATTACTCGCTAATATATGTATTCACTAAGATACACTTAATTTAATTGCCAGTTAACCAATCAATTTTTTTTAAAAAACATCCTTTTAGACACTTATTTGACACCTTGGCTGCTAGAGATATTTTCCTCCTGTGCTGCATTCCCTGATTTTCTATTGTTCATGACGAGCTCAGCTCGTCATGATCATGGAAGGGGTTAAACATGTATTCTTCCATCGACCTTTACATATACATATATAAAACATTTATTTTTCAGAAAGACACACATTCACTGGATGGTGTCATCAGTGATGTCATGAGTGATGTCACTGACCATGTCATGAGTGATGTAATATGTGACGTCATCAGCAGTGCATTGCAGGCGCGCAAGTTATTGTGAGTCCAACTAACTATAACTTGGGAATTTCAATGGTTTTATGTCAGTAAAATTTCCAGCTAACTATAACTGGTGTCAAACCTATGTTTTTTTCAGTGAATTTAATAGGTTTTTTAAATGCTAATTCCTAACTATAACTGGTGTGAAACCTATAGTTTTTTCAGTGAATATATATATATATGTATTCCACAAAGTGATCCTGCATACAGCGCGCTCTCGCAAAGGGTGCTATGCGTAGGAGCCGGATCCTGGCCCCGAATTCAATTTTGCGGACAAAGATGCAAAGCACTCCGGAGTGAAAGTCTTAAGTTTGTTTATTCAGCAAAAACAAACCTTCTCGGCTTCTTAGTTAGTGAGTTTTCTATTTCCACACTTTTAAAGCCTAGTCTGTCATAATGGGGCAATCTGAGCAATGTAGTGTTTTTCATCTTTGAAATTCAAAATCATAATTAACAGAAAGAGAAAAAAGGGGAATTCTATGTACATTCACTGACCCTTTTATGGAGGTTATTTTTGATATTATCATGACACAATTCTGCCTTCATTATTGTATATTTTAACATGTTTGACAATCCTTAAAGTCAACATATACCACATCTTTAGTCCATTTTAAACGAGTTCAGTACTCATGTTCATATTTACATATTTTCAAAATTATCACTGGACAAATTGTCAATTCATTTCATAATTTTCGTGATACTAATGCAATCGATTTAATTGCATTGGACCTTGTGATATTGTTTAGTACTCATGAGTGTCTTTTCATGGACAGTTTATGATTCTTTGAGCTCAATCAACATTTCATACTGCAGAATGGTAATTATGTTATTTCACAGCTTAAACCCTGTCATCAGGCTCCTCACAGTCCTTAGTTCGCAATTTGAATCTTATTCCAAATGGGTGTAAAGCTCCTCATCATTGTTCATCCCTCTCGAGCCTTAGTTTTTAGTCTTATAATGAATTTGGATTCCATTTGGCGCAATGTTCTGGTTCTATTTCCACCTCGTTCGTTTAAGGTGACTGATTTTATACCATAGTAACACATTGATTTCCATTCTCCCTTCTGGCAAAGCATCATGTGTTTCTAATTTGCATATGATAAGTCTTTATTTTTTTACTGCTCTGATATGTTCCAAGATGCGTTTGCGCAGGGCGCAAGTTGTACTTCCTATATATTTGCTTCCACATTCACATTCGATGATATATATCACGTATGTTGAAGTACATGTGATTTTTTCATTTGTAGTGATTGTATTCCAATTTGGGTCAATTATGGATTTTTTATTTTTTCCAATCTTGCACGCCTTGCAGGAGTTGCATTTGCAGAATCCATTTTGTTGAGTGGATAGCCAATTGTTGTCCATTTTCTGAGTGAAGTGACTTTTTACAAGCATGTCCTTCAACGATTTGGTTTTCCGATAGGTTACAATTGGTTTTGATCCCACCAGTTTTCCTATCTCAGGATCTTTTTCTATTAAATACCAGTATTTTTTCAAATTTGCCCATGATTTTGCCACTTTCTTTACTGTATGTTGTCATAAAGCGTGGTTTTTGTTCATCTGTTTGTTTTTTTAATTTTGGTATCAGGATCTCTTCTCTTGTTTTTTGATCTATTCTTTTTTTGCACTTTTTCAAGGTATGATCTTTATATCCTCTGGCTTTCAATCTTTACAACAACTCCTCTATCTTATTTTCAGCATCTTCAGCTTTTGAGCAGTTTCTTTTCATTCTCATGAATTCCCCGTAGGAGATGCTTGCCATCAATGGTTTCGGGTGGAAACTAGTTCCATGCAATATGCTGTTTGCAGAGGTTTCTTTTCGATAGAGTGTTGAGTGGATTTCGTCATTTTCTATGTAGATCAACGTGTAGAGGAAAGCAATCTGTGTTCTGCTCATGTTACACGTAAATGATAGACCAATCTGGTTGTTGTTTAATTTTTTAAAATAGCTCTTAAACTCATTTTCAGTGCCATTCCAGATTAGGAAAAGGTCATCAATATAGCGGACCCATAGTATAATTTTGTCCAAGTAGTCCTGATTATCTGTGTCCCATGCCACCAATTTTTCCCACCAACCCATTGTTATATTAGCGTAGTTGGAACCGCCATGGGAATATCATTTTCTCCCACAGTTTTGTTGAAACAGGCTTTTGTTAAAAAAGAAAATGTTATTTTTTAGGCAGATTTATATCATGGTTAGTAGCATACGTGTATGCTTCATTTCCGTGATCTTTCTTTGTTGTAAAAAATATTTGCAGGCTTGTAACCCTATTTCATGTCGAATGGACGTGTATAAGGATACAACATCAATGGTTATTAACATCAATTGTTCATTCCACGTCACTCCATTCAAAATTCTCAAAAAATCCCCAGTGTCTTGGATGTAGGAGCTCATGCTCCGTGCAATAGGAGCAAGATATTGGTCCACATACTTGGAGAGATTTTCATACAGGGAATCACAGAACGATACAATAGATCTTACCAGGGGTTGATGAAGAGTCTTATGCACTTTCGGTAAAAAGTAAATTGTAGGAATTACCGGGAAGTCTTTGGTGAGAAATTTCAGTTCATCATTATCAATCAAATTTTCACTGTGCCATTTCATTAGATTTGAATTTAAATCCATTGTCATTTTGTTTATTGGATTACTTTGCAATTTTGTGTAATTATCTGTGTTATCAAGTTGTCGGTAAGCCTCTTGTATGTAATCCACTGTATTCAGCAAGACAATATTGTCCCCTTTGTCAGCGGATTAAATAGTTAGTTCTTTATTTTCCATATATGTATGTTTCACCAAAGACCCGAAAGCTTTCAAGGACTCACTCGACGCTGAATGTTAACCTGACGGTTTCTTTATTCAAGGAAGGAGCCAACATCCGCATTCCATTTAAATGTTCAATTTGCCAAGCGCCTTTCAAGGATTCACATCCTCTTTCTCAGAGGCAGCTTACGGTGAATGTTTGGCGAGAGGCTCCAATTATTCAATTAACTGCATGTTATACTCAGTGGGCTTCCGCTTAGTGCGGGATGCTTGATGTTGCATGCTCGGACTTGCTGTTCTTATTTGAGCTGATTCATCCCTCAGTAGGTTCGTTTACTTATTCACATTGCTCGTAGCAATTCATTTTCCTTTAGTAGGTTGAATTGCAGTGCCGGTTCATTTTTTCTCCCATTTAGTATGACGCTACTCAGCTAAGGATTTTGTTTCAACCAGATGCCTTTCTATATTTCAGAAATAGTGCAGTCCTTCACGGCAGGGCAGCCGTGTGCAATTTATGTATCACCAGAGACCCGAAAGCTTTCAAGGAGGCACTCACGCTGAATGTTAACCTGACAATTTCTTTATTCAAGGAAGGAACCAACATCTGCATTCCATTTAAATGTTCAATTTGCCTTACGCGTTTCAAGGATTCACATCCTCTTCCTCAGAGGCAGCTTACGGTGAATGTATGTATGTATATATATATATATATATATATATATGTGTGTGTGTGTGTGTGTATAATACACTTACCTGCTAAATACTTACATTTTTGTTTTAAAGGCATATGCATGGTAAAGGCATATGCATGGTAAAGACATATGCGCTGTAATGGATGTGTGGTAGTGGCTGTGTTGTAAAGGCTATTTCCCGTACATATAGAGAGCTAGGTACAGTGGAACAAAAGGAAAGATGAACAATCAAAAATCCCATTCATACTAAGTTCCAATAACCGTTCAACCATGTTTTAAGTATTATTTTTCATTTAGCACTTTCAAACCATGTACCAGTCAGAGCGATTTACATTAAAACTTATAAATAACTGTTAGGCTATTAGAAAACAGACCTAAGAGAGGAAACAAAGGAACAATGTATTGTTTCACTGAGCATGTTTAGAGTACTCAAACAGAGAGGAGGAAGGAAGCCATGTGAGTGTATTGAGTGCATGTTTTGATGGAGAGAAAGTTCCATGTTTGGGTGCATTGCTTAATAAGGCTCATTTCAAGGTTGAACATTGAGGTGTAATGCATGCTTTCCCCTTAAATGCTTTAGACCACCAGTTAGAAATAAATCGGTAGCCAGGTGGGAAGATGTGGCAAAGTATAGAGCTTTCTAGGTTATCAATGCTGTCATAAAAGTGGTACAGTCTTCTAAGGGTAGCCACTTGAGATTTGTCAGAATTGGTTTGAGACATGGCACAAGTCGGGGATACCAAGGGATAGACGGCGTGTACCCACTCTTTTCACAGGCTGGATGCCGTTTACCCTGGCAAGATGTTGGGCCCCACTGAAATATGCTGAATTCATGGACACATCCAGCAGTGACTGCATTGGTCTGCCTTACTTCCAGCAACGTGTGGACAGCAAGAGGTCTTTATTACTTTAAATTCCAGCTGAAACCAAAACAAAGTCCAACTTTAAGGAGCCACCAGGCCTCTTATTCGAATATCCTGGCTGAAAGCTACATGGAGCTTCACACTTGGATGCAAATGCAATGGAGGGGATACAAAGTCATACAGCTTGGTAACACTTCACAGGTACTGAAGAGAGACACACTTTTGCCTTCGTTCATTCCCTTCGTTCATTCCCTGTATATAAGAGATGCATGCATTGTATGAAAGTCAGATGTATTGGTCTGACCTAGTATTTACACAACTAACCATTTAAATACCACTATTTTTTTTCTTTTTTACCACTACTCTTCCCAGTGCAGAGTGTCAGAGCACTTATATCACACAGACACATTATTTGACAATACGTTATATAAGTGTTTAAATCAGTGTACAGGATTTGTTACATAAGTCTGAGTTATTGGGTTTCGGAGTCACTTGTCCTTCATAGCTCACTATGCTGTATTAGGAGTACATTTAATGAACTACGAGTTACAAAAGTTTCTGTGTAAAAAGCAGTTACTTACCTATCTACATAAAATAAAAAATCTGTCATCAAAATAATACATGATGTGCTTTGCAGGAGGCATGTTAACCCTCTATGTTACTTTGATTAACAACTGGATAGACACAGATCTCTCCAGCAAATGTTGTAACTCCCATAGTTATTTGACCATTATCAGCACATTGGAATGTTGAGAGCTCCATTTAAAACAAAGGAGTGCTCTGGGCCTCTAATTGCCAGTAGAAGCCCCGAGCGCCAACGTTCTAATGCTGTCCTTCACAGCTGTTGCTGTGAATAAAGGCCTCAAAGGATTGAAATCCACTCAGCTCTGTGAGGCCTTTGTTTTATTTTTTTAAATATGCTGCCCTCTCTTGGCGGAATATTCTAACAGCCCTCTGTAGCTGGGCTATACCAGCATTGAAGTCCCGCTCCCTTGTTAAAGGCCCTCGCCGTCGAGTCGGAACTCTAACCCTGGAGTGGGCCTTTAATGACCGGTATAGCCCCTTCAGTGTGCTAGAAGGCTATATTAGAGCATTGGAATGTTGAGAGCTCTATTGAAGATAATGGAGCAGCAGCAGCCTATATGACTTGGAAGCCTGCTGCACTCATCCTTCCCCCTCCCTCCTTCCTAGCTCAACTCGGGCCTTTAACGCTAGAGTGGGCCTTTAATGGCTGGTATAGCCCCTACGGCTGGGTATATTATTTTTCCCTGAGATATAATGGGCACACAAAGATCTCTGCAGCAAGTGTCTTAACCCTATTCAATATTTTAGGATGCAGTTTTAAAAAATAATGTTGATGCTCAGATATTGCTTAAGGGTTGCAAAACTATTCTGGCAGAGCAGCAACCCAAAATCTAATTTGTTAAATATTGTAATGCACTCAAATGTTCTCATGATAGACCTACTAAATATATGTGTGAGGTTTTATGATCTGATGTCACCTCCTATGATGTCACCTCCTATGATGCCATGTGAGATGTCAAGTGCTGTGATCTCACCCGTCATGATGTCACTTGCATGCTACTTAATTTGGTTAATCGCCCTACTTCTTTTTTAGGACTTGTGTCCTAGTTTGAGTTGATCACATTTTCTTTTCCCCGCAATAAGGTCAACCTGTGAGTAAAGTACACTTCTTAATGGTGCAATATAGGATTTGGGAAACTGTGAATAA
Source organism: Lissotriton vulgaris (assembly GCF_964263255.1). Lineage (NCBI taxonomy): Eukaryota > Metazoa > Chordata > Amphibia > Caudata > Salamandridae > Lissotriton > Lissotriton vulgaris. The sequence continues at coordinate 1,611,926,096 of NC_141693.1, forward strand.
GGAGTGGCTGTGTTCAAGTTTTGTGAATCAATGTTTGCTTAAAGTAGGAAGTTTGTTAGGTTCCTTCTGATGCAGAGATGGTAATTAGCACATTTGGCAGTAGCTTTAATTTGTGAGTTCAGGCTGATCAGTGTGATTCCTAATGATTTGACTGACAATAAAAAATTAAGAGAGATGCCACTCTTTGACAGCTCTTCCAGCCATTCAGGTGGAAGACCACAATTTGGCCTCATGGAAAGCATCAGTTTGTCCATTTTATGCTCGTGTGCATTGAGTTAACGTTTTACGTTTAGAACAGCCACCTCATCAGCAATTTTATGAGAGCTAAATGTTCAAAATCTCTTAATTTAATAAAAAGCAGAACATCTCTCCACTCTGAACTTGTAAGACATGGTATCGCCACGGCAATAGACCTGCTAATGTAGTTAAACTTCTCAAGCCTGTGGCTGTCAATTGGTAAGAGCATCCCAAGTTCACTGGCTTGCACCGAACATTCTTCGAGTAGTTATGGCTAATGCTTTATCTCAGTGTCAGACACAACCTGATGAGCACTTCAGGACGTTCGATGCTCCTATTAAGCCACATCGCATAAAATATATATGCACACCTAAATGGGCCACAGTACATTACAATGTCACACTTTGAAGACCGCAAGATACATTTTCGCTCTCATTCGAGTGGCCCAACAGCCACTAGTAATGAGGGCTCTAAAATGCATTTTACCAGGTTTGTCTCTAGACTGAACTCTAGAGAGCTCCCAGTCCTTCATTGTGTATGAATTGTTTTGATCGCCGTTAATGATTGAATGCTCTGTGTAACAAATTAATATAGGGGAACTGCTGTGTTAAATTAATGAGTTTATCAAGCCTGTTGTGACAGTAAATCCCACCTGCTCGCCAAGCCTATTGGCCAATTGACAGCTATGGTAAGAAAGCCAGATTGTGAGCAAACACCAATCACGATGAAGGAGGTGTGATGAGGAAAGGCGAATGGAGCTGATATGCTGTAGCTAGTGCTTCATTTTTAAACAAGCATTGGCAGTGCCAGTAGTTTTAATGGGCTGCACCCTGTATTAACATGGACAGACTCTTTAAACTCTTCAATACTAGGAGTAGGAACGAGAACCAATAAATCTTGGCCTGTTCTGATGTGAGGGAACAATCAAGAGTGCATGTGAGAGAGCATATTAGTGCTGAAGCAGGGCTACTTAAAACACATGCCATCAAGTGTCTTGTGAACCATGCACAGTGTCTTAAAACGATCTGATTAGTCACTGGTAAACTGTGGAGGAAATCCAGCTGGGATGTAACATAAGCCTGCTGAAGTGAATTAAGAAACGGGCATGGCAGATGCATATTGCACAATCTGAGGGTGACGGATGATATATTTAGCTAAGCCAACCAAGACGGGGCTCCTGTCTTCCAAACATGATGAGGTAGCTGCCTGGACTGCCAACAGTTTCCACTTAACTATGAGGCAATAAGGTGATCAGCACTGATAGTAACATCAACATTTTTAGTCATCGTAGAAGAGCCTGGGCCAACAGTAAATCACTACTATACCAAACCAAACGAAGGTGTTGTAGTTGTTGCAGAGCTCGCAGTGTTAAATCCCTTCCTTTCACATGTGTCAGAGAGTTCATAAATAAAACCTGACTCACAGCAGTCCAAGCTGAATTAGGGGGTGCGGTGGGCTAGAAACCTAGGGCTGATCATCATACAATAAATGAATTTAATGCCCATCCAATGTTTTATCTTTAAGAATGAAAAGTGCTTTCAAGCAAATATAACTAAATACTGTGCACAAAATGGCAAATATGTATAGAATTGCAATTGGAATTGCAAATTGGAATCCCTATATGTGCCTTGTTGACTAATCGAGGTCAAAATCACGTACTATGAAGAAATATCTCAGTGGGACAACTAACCATAATAGATAGAAAAAAAACAGTTCAAGTTTGGGCCTATTGGAAGACTTTAGGCTTTTCAAAATCAAAAAGGTTTCGCCTACAAGGTTTGTCAACACATTCGAAATGTACAAAGAGAGGGGTACTGCCTTTGTCACCAAATGTAATAATCAATAGAGTAAGCCTGTTGGATCTAATATGAAAGTGAATAAACTTGACCATAGGTCTTTGCCTAGAGAGACCCATCAAACATTTTAGGAAAGCTCTTCATATTGAGTTTGAAAATTATGGTTCAGGATCTCGTAGGACAGTTAGTAGTAACTGGACCCACAACTATGTCAATGGGGGTCTTTCTCCTTTGGTGATTTGGAGCTTTTGAACCTCAGTCCCTCAAACCAGGGAACAAGTATCCCTTCTAGTACTTGCAACTAAGTATAATGAGGGAAATCCGTCTCAAAGTTACTTAGGGATGTGATGTGGGCTAAAAAATCAGACCTCAGCAACGCATGAATGTTAACAAATCAATATCCAACCAATGCTTTTTTTTAAAACGAAAATTATAATGAACACATTGCTAAATGCTACGCACAAAATTACAAATATTTACAAAATTTCAAGTTTGGTTTAAAATTGCAATGTGCAAATCACGTATCCCAAATAACACAATGGGTAACTAACCTGGTACACCTAGCCTCTTTCTGTTCTGTGTGGTACCAAAGAACAGTTTGCCCATCTATAAACAAGCAATATCCTCATATAGTCCTATTGTGAAACAAAGCTTTTCTCAATCGGCATGGTTAGGCCTACATGCTTTGTCAGGTCATTCAGAATGTAAAAATGGGAAGCCTACTGCCTTTGTCATCACATTTAACACCTTCCGTGCTCCCATCGGCCGTTGGCCGTCGCAAACACTACCTGGCTGGTGCTGCAAATGGTCGCCGCATCCCCACCCACTCTTAAAATAATGCCCGCACTGCGCCATAAAAACGGCTGCGGTAAACGGGTTAGAAATCAATAATGTAGGCCTATAGGTTTTAACATGAACATAAACAGGACTAAGTGGTTTATGCCTGGAGGGACTAAACGATTTTAGGCATTCCCAAAGTATCTATATTTTTTGTTGATTTTCACGATATACTGTACATATGACACTTACAATACAGAAGTAGAACACAAACTGTAAAGACACATCAGCATTCCATAGCTCTTACTCAGTTTGACCTGTATACAAGATACAAACTGCAAATGTCTGCATTTTTACATATGACAAAAGATGAGACAAACTGACAACATTACAACAGTATATGGCATATATGATTATGTATCTTCAACTTCAGTTGAACCTTGCTGGGAAGCAGTACGTAAATATGTCACTAAGGGCTCCCAAATGTTGTTTGGTTTTGAGGGCGTTGGTAATTCCTCAGCAGGAAGGGCTACATTTTCTCTATAGTGCGACAGATCCTTAAGCCACAATTCCATTGTAGGGCACACTTTAATGTCCCACACCATCGCCACCCTTCTCTTAGCAGCAAGCAATGCCATTCTTTTCAACCTACCCATAGCACCTTATAGGAAGGGAACCAACCCCAGCAAACATATTTGTGGAGAACAGTGCAACGTTATTCCTAGAATCTTTGATAGTGTAGTGGTCACCGCTGCCCAATATTCTGACACCCATCTACAGGTCCAGGGTGGGTGCCAGAAATCTGTACCCAGTGCCCCATAACGTTTGCAAGCATCTGTGTCTCTGAGTCCATATTTAAAAAGCTTATATGGAGTATAGTAGACCTGGTGCAGGTATTTAAAATGTATAATTCGGAGGTTTCCGTTGGAGGGGAGGGCGCTAGTGGGTTGGCAACAGCTCTCCCAATCCTCCTGCGTGAGTGGTGGGTCGAGATACACATTCCAGTTGTCTAGGCTCCTGTCGTTGCTCTGAGGTCTGTCGTCTTGAGCAGCTTGATATAACCTACTTATTAGCTTCGGTTGTGAGGGGGCAACAAGGAGTGTGTGTAATGTCAATGCTTTGGGTGGTTCCGTGTGGAATGTAGGGTAGTGAAACTGCAGCGCCTTCTTTAATCTGTGTACATAAAACATATAGGGGAGTCTTATTCTAAATGTAGTTCATGTCTGCGATAGACAAAAAAGCGGCATGCGGAAATAAATCCTGCAGATTAGATATTCCCACTTGCTCAAATGTACGCAAGGCACCATGTTCATGTGCCACAGACACTCTCGAGTGGTAAGCCACAGGCAATAACGGAGAATATGAAGGGAGTTTTCCTGCTATTCGACCCAATGCCTGCCAAGTGGCTACCGTAGTGTGAATGGTGTTAAATGTGGAGCAAGTGGACGACCTGTGAGAATGAGTTAAGGAGCTCAGCGGGATAGGATGGCCTCCCAATGTTCTACCGCCACGTGGGGGACAAAGTCATGTGAGGTGAACCAAAAATGAGCATATTGGGCCTGCGCACATAGATAGTAAAGATAAAAATCTGAGACGTTAAAACCACCATGCTTATAACTCAGCGTGAGAGTCTCCCAACCTACCCGAGCCTATCGGCCACTCCACACAAGACAAAGTAACAAAGTTCGCACCTGCTTAAAAAATTGACGCTTAATTTGCAATGGAATATTACAATAAAGATATAAATACTTGGGAAGCACCACCATTTTAAACAAAGCAATCCGATCTGCAAGCGACAGTGGGAGTTTTATCCATCTATCCACTTGCTGCTCCATGCGTTCCACAGCTGTTCCATAATTCTCTCGAATTACCACCTCTGGATTCCGGTGTATCCACACCCCCAGGTACTTCACCGACTCTGTGGACCACTGAAGAGGAAAATCAAGGTCATGTGGAGTGGTGCTGTCTGTCAATGACATCACCACCGAATGTACTCACGAAGAACTGATGATAAATGAGTGCGGGGCTCACGAATGAAAAGCAGCATGTAATCTGCGTAAAGAGATATAATAAGGGGCCTATGATGGAGATTGAGCGCCGCATATTTGTGAGATTGTCTTATGAGACAGGCTAGAGGCTCCAGTTCTCGAGCAAAAAGCATTGGTGATAAAGGACACCCCTGCCTGGTGCCTCTGGTGCTCTTTATCGGGTCTGATGTATATCCCCCCACCCGAACTCGCGCCGTTGGGCCAGTATATAAAAGACGCACCCAATTATTAAACAAAAGGTAGCCCCATTCTATAGAGTCAAATGCCTTGGCGGCGTCAAGCATGACCGCTGGCAATTCGGGATTAAGAGTGTGGAGAGTGGCAAAGAATGTCCACAAATTATGGAAAGTCGAGTGCTCCGGAATGAAGCCCGACTGGTCAGGAAGAACAAGATTTTGCATTAGCGGCTGGAGACGGGTGGCCAGAATCTTTACAAATACATTGATGAGTCTGTATGATTCGCAACTGGCGGGGGGTTTATCTTTCTTTAATAGTGTTATAATTAGCGCCTCGCACAGTGATGACGGCAGTTGGCCTGCATCATACGCTTCAGCGGACATTTCCAATAAGTAAGGGGAGAGTTCTTCAATATAGGCATTGTAGAATTCACATGTGAACCCATTGGGACCTGGCGCTTTTTTTATTAGGTAATGCTTTTATCATCCTATGAATATCTTCCACCGTAATCGGCTGGCTTAGAAATGCCCTCTGACCATCCGACAGCTACGCAATGGCTATCTGTGAGAGGTAATCATCAAGATCGGCTACATCATTCTTGCCTTTGGAGGTATATAGTCGCTCATAAAAATGTCTGAATTGATTGGCTTTTTCTGGAACGCTAGAATAATCTTGACCCACCTCATCTGTGATTTTAGTGATTACCTCACTCTCCGTACACAATTTAATCGTATTGTGGTGCCCTGGTCTGCACCTCTCCCCAAAGGCACGCGCTCTGTGTCGTCAAGAGACATACCTCATCTCTTCTTCTGCCAATTTAGCGTGTTCAATATGGCCTCTTTAATGGAAGCTCGGGTCTGCTCGCATGGTCTAGCCCCATAATCCTGTTCTCGATTTTTAAGCTGAATCTCAAGCTTATTTAGTTGCCCCCTTAAATCCTTTAATATGCCAGAAGTTGTACAGATACAGGTGCCCAGAACGGTGGCCTTAAAAACCCTCCCAGAGCACCCCTGCACTTTCCACTGACCCCCAATTATGTTCGAAATACTGCAGAATAGCCGCATGGATCGTCTCCATATACACCGGGTCCAACAGTGCTTCGGACCTAAAGTGCCATGTGAAGGCTCTGGGAACACTACTCGGGACAGAAAGGACAAGGAAGACTGGACAGTGATCCGAAAGTGTGCGCGGTAATCCAGCCACATCAGTCACCCAGCCCACTGCCCCTTCACTCATCAGCCAGTAGTCAAGACGGGACCAGCTGCTTTTTGCAGTGGAAATATGTGTGCCCTCATTGCGTCCGGGTGCCTATGCTGCCATACATCTAATAATCCCAAATCTACCAATCCATCCTTGATCGCATGCGCTGCCCCGGTAGAATGCCTCACTTTGCCACTAGATTTATCTTTGAGCTGGTCCAAATGTGTATTAAGGTCACCGCCCCAAAGTATGATAGCGTCTGGGAGTTCAAGGATAGCAGCTAAAATGCGCTTGTACAGTTCCGGGTCATCAACGTTGGGACCATAATTATTAACAATAGTAACAATCGTGCCCATCAGTTTCCCATGCAGAATAGCATGGCGCCCCTCTTTGTCGGTATGCGTGTGGATTACAGTAAATGGGAGACCCCTCTTGGCATGGGTGAGGACTTCTCGGCTATAAGAAGATTATGAGGAGGCAGCATGACAACCAGCCCATTTACTCCCCACCAACTTATCTGACATTTTTGTGAGGTGAGTTTCCTGTATAAGGGCAAGACCAATGCCATGGAGGTCCAAGTGTGCAGGACCTGTTTGATCTTTTTGGGGGAATTCAGCTCCCGTGCATTCCATGTTATGCAGGAGACAGACATCGCATCACTATACATAATTGCAGCAACTCAGACCTGGGATATCACCAGCCCTTTGCGACGAAATGGTGGTCCCCTCAAGCAAACAAGTACAGTTGTAGATGCCAGAACTGTCATATGTGCCAGAATTAGAGAAACAAAAAGCAAAAACAGACACAGGATCAAACTTCTACCAATACCCCCACCCACTTCAGCAACCCCAACCTGCAAAAGCCTTCCCGAACCTCCCCAAACAATTCTCAAGTTCGAAGCCAAGGGAGAAACCAATTGCGGGGAACACCCATGAGAGGGGCGTCTGAGCACAGTAACCCTCCCAGCTAGCACAGGATGTGGCCAAGCCAACATTATACCATCCAATTGCCTAATTATAACCATGCAAATACCAAGCCCTGAATGCAAAGTAAACATTTCCAACAGATTATTAGAGTTGACATGTTAATTGTGCATATCAATTACAAACACATTGTTATACAAAGCTATTGCAACAGTTTGATCAGCTGGCTAGTATGCAATATAGTAGTAACACATTAATCAACTTTAAGACTGCACACATGGATCGCAGATCCTATCCTTCGTCCACCAAATCTCTGCTTTCTTCAGCACCAGGACCTGCACTAGCTGAATAGAGCCGCAGCGTCTCATGAGAGTTTTAGCAAAGGCCATCGCCTCCTTCGGGCAGGTGAATATCTTGAATTTCTCCTTGTCCCCTATGCGCAGCCTTGCGGGGTAAAGCATAGCGTATGGGATTTTTGCTGTGATTAGGAGTTTCTTTACTAGCAGATGCTCTCTCCGAGCCTCTTGCACCGGTATTGTAAAATCAGGATATAAGGCCAGTGTTCCCTTGATGCATGATGGTGCCCTTTTCACTTGGCAACCGGAGTACACTGTCTTGATCCCTATAATTCAAAAGGCAGGCAATGATAGGGCACGGAGGTTACCCACGAGGCGGGCGTGCAAGCAGTGAGCGATGTGCCCATTCCACTATCAGGACTGCCGACAGCTGTTCCGCCCCAAAGATCTCACGGAGTAGATTCTCGTGGATTCTGGTAGGCCCGTAACGCATACATTATTTCAACCTGATCTAGCTTCTAAATCCTCATTACTGGCCTAGATAACTGCCAAGATCTTTTCCACAGAGGTTGCTTTATCCGTGACCTGCCTGAGCCCATCCTCCGCGCCTGATATACGGGTCTCCGCCTCACCCAGACTGTTTATCAAGCTTCGCCGACATGTGGTCCATACGTAGATTTAAATGGTCAATCTTACCCTCTATGGACTGGAGGCTCGCCTGCACAGCTAGTAGCGTTTTGTCAATATTAGAGGGTTGAGTGGTGGGAGCGTCCGCCTCAAAGTCAGAGGCTGCATGCTGAGGGGCCCGACCGGACTTCCGTGGTTCAAACGTAAGCCTTGGCTGGCCGCGCTCAGATTTACCCATGATGACGTTACAGCCAACCATGGTCGGAGAAAGGCCTGGATACAAAATAAAAAAGGAGGCGAGACCTATTCTGGCTGTCGATATGACACAGAAAAACCAATCAATGAGAAGGGGAGGGAGGAACTGCTGATATTGTAAAAACACTGTGTCAATTTGTTCTCAGATCGTCATCAGCCGCCATACAGAAACAGCATGTCTGGCAGAAAAAAAGGATTCCAGTTGCAAGTCCACCAGCACATAACCAGAAAATTATCCCAGCTTTAAATTGGAGGGGGCACACAGCTACAGAAATCCAGCAGCGCATCCAAAGCACCACCTTCCACAGAGTCCAAACCAACCAAGGCCTCAATGACTCAGCCTCCAGCTCCATGACGATACAGGACTTCCTGCCACTGCAGATCTCAAGTGCAACAACGAAGAAAAGGAAAGAAGCTCTGCAATACCACAATACTACCGCCAGTCTCAGAATGCTTTCATCGTGGCAATGTGTACATGTGGCCTGGACCTCATGAGAGCAACCCACCTCAAGCAGCAGCAGAGGTATGTCGGATATCACCACTGGAATGCTGTCGCCTCTCGTCACAGCAAGTGTCACCAACCATATACGGAGCTCACCTGCTTTGATCTGTTGGCAGCGGCCTCGGGCAATCAGCTAGAGGGCTCCCCTGCACTCCCATATGCCACAGAGCTTAACAAAGAGGCAGGGATTTCCCTCTCTCACTGATACCTGCTAGCCCAACAGCCGCGGATCTGGGTGGTACCAGTGGCCCCAGGCCACAGCCGCGAGCAACAGAGGGCAACACAGCTCCCACCCCCCAGCCTCAGCAGGACGCTAGGGCGGCAAGTCAAGGGCGGCCCACACCCACACCCGCCTCCACACCATGTCAGGAGCACGCCAGCCCTCAACTCATGCCCTGCAGCCCCACTGGGTTAGGGGTCAACAGCGCCATACCTCCCACAACAAACGCAGCACAGCTCCGGCACCCACTTTGGCCCACACCAGTCACTACAGCAGAGGCCAGTCGCAGTGCACCACGTTGTTGCCGCAGGCCTGGAAAGGCTCCAGCTGCAGATCCCCTCCAAGATCTGCTTCGCCACTTGCAGTTTTTCGGTGACGCTGTCCTCCACACCTCCCAAGGTGCGTTTTTCGCCGTTCTGCCCGTAAGTGACAACGGAAGTGCAGGATAAATTAAGGATTAATTACTTGGCCAGCAGAGCTGCTCTAAAGAGCGGCAATCTTGCCTTGCGCCCTCTAGCGCCTCCCTTCCCAAAGTATACTTTGACATGAACATAAAGTTTACCTCAAGGGACACCAAGCATTTACTGTGAACCAACCTAAAAAGGGTCGTTCAACATATATTCACATTCTTAAATAATTTTCCATTGTCAGGCTGGTTATCCCCAGACCCATCTAACAACAGTACTCTTGTGTGAAAATGGCTATGGGCCTAAATAACGTTCTTAGTAGCACATCCAGCTCACTTAAAACAACCAAACCTTCAGCCCCTGAGGCAGAAGTGCTGAGATGTTTTACTCACCCACTTCAAAGGCCACCACAGATCATATTTCTACTGCATGTTGTGTTCAGGGAGTACGTGAGAAGAGCTCTGCTGTAACCTGTGTGTAATGGTGTCCTCCTACATCTCATGTCTTTACTGAACCTCACCATATAATACACTTATCAACCTCTTTGGGCCCCTTGGGTCTCGTTTGTCATACCTTCAGCTCAACCCTGGGTAGTTGTGAGTCTGACCAGTAAGGCTTACACAAAGGAACATGTATAAAGCATTTAAACAGCAACAAAACATTTGAAGGAGAAATCAACCAGACAAAAAGAAATTTGACACCCAATTTATCACAATAGACTAATTTAGACACCACGATGAAAAAGATCCACTGGGGAGTTCTGGGGGACCTCTCTTTGGCTGGTCCACAGTGCAGAAGGGCAATTCTTCCTTGGCTCTTCTTCCAGTCCATTCAAAATCTGAGTTCAGGGTGCCAGAGGTGTCCTATCTATGCTCAGAAAGTGCCCACAGGGCAGCATGCTGTTGGGAGACAATGGACGACCAGGTTCCTCCTCACCTGATGACCACTTCCTGCAAAGAGTGGCATCTGCCCATCCCAGAATGCACCATTCTCACCACTTCCAATATGACAGGACCCCTCTCCGGTGTGTTGAGCTCCTTATCCCAACCCAGAGGTGTGGCTACCAAGGGGCTACACACCCCAGCAAAAACGGTTTGGCAACTGGTATTCCCTCTCCTGTCCTTAGTACCAGCCTGTCTGCCTGAACAATGGAGCTGGCCCTCTCCCAAGTGTTAACCATTTGTCCTTGAAAGGCAGCTTCTTCTTTCAAGCTCACCTTTTTGGCCAAAACCTGCGTGGCTTGCTGCATGAGAGAGATTACACCTCCTTTTAGAGCATGTCCCTATTGTATCCTTTCTTTGGAGCCCTGTCTCTCCAGGAGGGCAGGAAGCTGTCATATTGACAGGACCCCGTGTGCAACCGATATGGATACAGAGGACTAAAGGCAACAAAGTGGCAACTTTGCTAAATTTGCACACTGCAACTTGTTACATTGATTTCAACCTGAGAAAGTTTAGCTTAATGTAACAAGTTGTTTGATGCCTTGAATGGCCCACTTTGGTCGCACTGTTCCAGAGTTAGCATCACTGCAACATGCAACTTTGTACTCAGCAGTTGGGTGACCAAGCCTTACCACAGTAAGAACGACACTTTCATGTTTTTATGGCCAATGTAAAATTACATGTTCTGGCTGTGGGATATGTTGCCCCCTGGCTTACGAAATTGTAAATTGTAAATTTGGTTGTAAAGTTCTTTAGGCTGTAGATTGAATATATTGGAACTTGACAAGCTAAAGAATCCAAGAATAAAGAAGAACTTTACGACCGAATTTACAGTCTAAGGATATTATTTGTGAACCCCTTGGATATATTGGAAATTGCATTCAAACCAGGATTTGAGGAATGGACATTGCATTTGTGACCGGTGAATTTTTGGTCACGAGATTGGGATTATTATTGTGCGATATGATTGTTTGATGTACATTACCATTTTGTGCTAGCCTTTACTTGATGTACTATTGAACTTTGATATATGGGAGCGCAGGTGGAGCCCCCATTGTTCAGTGATGTGAAGACGCTGCTCCTGCAAAGTCGGGTCTGTGTTGTAAGGCGAGGTTGTTGCCTCACGCAGTGAGCGAGCTGTAGCAACGGCTTTAGTGCAGGCAGGGGCGATGCACCAGCACCATAGAGAAATTCACAGGTTACGATTGATGCTTTGGTGCAGATGCATTGGTTTTCTTGGGTTGCAGCTCCAACACACACTTCCAAGGGCCCAGGACTAGATTTGACACCACTGTCATATAGATATATATTGCCTGTATGCTGTGTTAAGTTAGCATGAGCTTTTTAGGAGTTTAAACGCCATTTTACCTTTCTGCTGCTTTTGCAAACGACACATAGCTGTTGCTTTAGCTTTGAGCCTAGTAGAATGTTTTTGATTCATGCCAGAATAATATGTTGTTACTCTGATATCAGCCTTGCTTGGCGAGCTGTGTCTGTACATTGAGTGCAGAAACCTTCAAGGATATCGCAACACAGTGGTTGTTGTGAGCACTGATCTTCGCACATTCGTAGACATAACATACATGCAGCTGTGGCCAAGTTCTGGCTTTAGGCTTGTTTTATATTGCTTTACACAAGAGCATACAAACACACTTGATGGTCTTCGCATGCAGAGAGCTAGGATCTTGAGGTATGGGCCGCCCTGCTAAAACCCAAAGAGACCTTCTTAGATATAATATAATATACTAGCTAGGGAGGGTGAGAATTAGGTTTTGTTAAACCCTATTCATTTTAGCATAATACCATGCTTTCACCGTTTGTGTTCTATGGACTAGTGACTACGCTGGTTACTTTGTTTCTAATAATATGTTTGCTTGTATTAGCGAAGATACTGCGTTTGAGAACACTGCATTAGTGAATAGTGAATAAACATTTCAAATATGCACGTGTCCTCTTTTACTCCTTGTTCTGGATTGAAATGATTGTATAATGAAAGAGTGTTCATGTGTTCCACGTTACCTGAGGTGTACTAAGTCCATGTTCTTGTTTGTCTAAGCATTGGGAGTTTGTGATAACCAATGAGACACTGTAGCTAGTCTGGGAGGGGATTTATGGGTACTAAGGTGAGTTTTGGCACACCCTAATTTACTAAGGTTCCAAGCCTCTATGCACAGTTCTGTATGAGCACGGAATCCCTGCGACACCATTTGGCAAACAAGCACTGGCGTTGCCAATAGATCTCGCAGTAGGAAAGTTGGAGCTATTGGTTTTGTAAATGACAAAGCCCTTTATGTTTTTAAAATGAAAACAAAAATAAAAGGCATTGTTATTTGCAATTGTAATAGCTGCAACTTTCCTACTGCGAGACCTATTGGCAATGGAGAGAACAACACGAGTGGTGGGTGAAAACCACGAGGGAGACGCAAGCACGGAGACAAAGTTAAATAATGCGTCACCAACACGACGCACGAAAGAAAGAGAAAAGGAACGACGGAACAGTGGGATAGGAAACATTACCTATGAAAAAGGGAGACACAAAGGAAAATAAAGGAATGAAACGAAAAAGAAGCAAAAATATACGTGAGAAAAAAAGAATTGAAAGGAAAAAAATAAAGACAAGTACGGGAAATGCAAGGGGGGGGTGGGTTGGGTTCACAAGGGAGAGAACAACACGAGTGGTGGGGTAAAACCACGGGGGAGACGCACGCACGGAGACAAACTGAAAAAGGTGCAGCTTCTTTGGTCCACAAAGCCATGGCAATGACTAATTCTGACAAACATATCCATGCATACAATACGAAGTGAGCACACTCCAGGTGCCCCTTTAACCGCTGTCTCGCCGCCCTCCGCTCTCCCTCACCGCTTCCCGCCACCGCCGCTAACTCCGCCCCTTTTTTCCCTTCTGTACCCTCCCCGCTCCCGCCTCCCAGCTGCTCCGCCCACCCGCGCACTTGGCCTTATATGGCGACCGTGCGACGCAGGTGAGTGTGACCTACTTGTAGGACACCCCCGCGCCGCATGGCCACCAGCTGCTGCGTGTGCCCCCTTGCCTCGACTGCCTCGCTGCCTGCCTCGCTGCCCCTGACCACGCCCCCTCCTCGAGCGGCGTGGTCCGTGAGCGCCTGCCAGTTTCTCTTGACTGTTTTTGCATTTGTTTTGTCTTTTCCTTCCTTTGTGCCTGTTTTTATTTGATTCTGTGCCCGTATTTGTGGTTTTCCTTCCTGTTTGGCTGCTGTCTCGCCGCCCTCCGCTCTCCCTCCCCGCTTCCCGCCACCGCCGCTAACCCCGCCCCTTTTTTCCCTTCTGTTCCCTCCCCGCTCCCGCCTCCCAGCTGCTCCGACCACCCGCGCACTTCGCCTTATATGGCGACCGTGCGAACGCGCCGCGTTCACGCGCAGCGGGCGCGCCGATTGTGCGCCGAAGGCGCGCCAAAGGTAAGCCCGTCTACGCCCGTCCGCGCCTGGACCGCGCCCAGTGCCAGGACCCCTGGCCCACGAGGACCCCGGCCGACCCGCCTGACATACACCGCCGCCACTCTCATCGCACTCAACACCGGCCGAGTCCCGGGATGCTGCAGAGCCACCCCACGACGCGTCCACGGACCCTTCAGCTGCAACACCTGCAAGTTCACCTGCATCCGGACCTGCCCGACACCAGCACCCGCCAAGCCGAACACCAGCAGCAACCACCTCAAGTGCATCCTGCTCAACACCCGCTCCGTCCACAGACACGCCATCGAACTCTGGAACCTCCTAGACGCCACAGCCCCTGACGTTGCCTTCATCACGGAGACCTGGTTGAACGCCTCCTCAGCGCCCGACATCGCCATCGCCATCCCAGACGGCTACAAGATCACCCGGAGGGACCGCAACGCCAACCAGGTGGGAGGAGGCGTCGCCATCATCCACAAGAACACCATCCGCATCACGACCAGCACCGACAACACCTCACCCTCCGCCGAACACCTGCATTTCCAGATCCACACCGACCCGAAGACCACCCTCAGAGGCACCCTGATCTACCGACCTCCGGGACCACGCACTCAATTCAGCGAGGACATCGCCGACTTCGTCAGCCCGCACGCCCTCCCCTCCGCTGACTACATCCTCCTGGGGGACTTCAACTTCCACCTGGAGAACAACAACGACTGCAACACCAGCACCCTGCTCGACAACCTCGCCAACCTTGGACTCAAGCAGCTGGTGTCCACCCCCACCCACCTCGCCGGACACACACTCGACGCCATCTTCTCATCCAGCAAAGACATCACCTTCAGCCACGCCACAGAACTCCACTGGACGGACCACAGATGCATCCACTTCACCTTCAGAAGAACGACGATCCACCACCACCAGCAACAGGTTGCCCGAAGAAGCTGGAACAAGATCACAGCCGACCAGCTCGCCGCTTCCCTGAGCCAGCACCCTCCCGCCAGCTCAGCGAACCCCAGCCAGGCCGCCAACAACCTCACGAAGTGGATCAGCAACTGCGCAGACGAACTCGCACCTCTGAGGATCCCGCCCAGCAGACCAGGCAGTAAGAGAGCCCCATGGTTCACCGACGAACTCAAGAGCTCCAAGAAGAACTGCCGAGCCCTCGAGAAAACCTGGAGAAAGGAACCCACGCAGGACAACAGGACCACCCTCAAGCTCGCCACCCGGAAACACCACCAACTGATCCGCACCGCCAAGAAAACGGCTTTCAAGAACCGACTGGACAACAACTGCAAGGAACTCTTCAACATCGTGAAAGAGCTCTTCAACCCCAACGCCGGAAACAACGACATCACCCCATCGCAAGACCTCTGCAACTCCCTCGCCTCCTACTTCCACAACAAGATTGCGGACATACACAACAGCTTCAGCACTCAACCGACGCACGCCACGACCGCAGTAACGCCACCCACCACCACCCTCCGCGCCTGCACCCCGGTCAACACCGAAGACACTGTCCACATGATGAACTCCGTCCACTCCGGATCTCCGACCGACCCCTGCCCTCACCACGTCTTCAACAAAGCCGACGCTGTCATCGCACCCCACCTGCGGGACATCATCAACACCTCATTCGACACCGCCACCTTCCCCGAGAGCTGGAAGCACGCCGAACTCAGCGCTCTACTCAAGAAACCCACAGCAGACCCCACCGAACTCAAGAATTACCGCCCCATCTCTCTACTCCCGTTCCCAGCCAAAGTCATCGAGAAGGCCGTCAACAAACAGCTGGCTGCCTTTCTCGAGACGAATGGATCACTCGACCCATCGCAGTCCGGATTCCGCGCCAACCACAGCACCGAGACCGCCCTCATCGCCGCCACCGACGACATCCGAGCCCTGATGGACAACGGAGAAACAGTGGCCCTCATCCTCCTAGACCTCTCCGCGGCTTTCGACACGGTCTGCCACCGCACCCTAGTGCAGCGCCTCAGCAACGTCGGAATCCAGGAGAAGGCACTGGAATGGATCGTCTCCTTCCTCGACGGAAGAACACAGAGAGTCCGCCTACCACCGTACAAGTCAGAGGCCACCAAAGTCATCTGCGGCGTCCCTCAAGGATCCTCGCTGAGACCCACTCTCTTCAACGTCTACATGAGCCCCCTCGCGGCCATCGCACGCCAACACAACCTCAACATAATCTCCTACGCCGACGACACCCAGCTGATCCTCTCCCTGACCAACGACCCCGCCGCCGCCAGAGCCAACCTGCACGAAGGGATGAAAGAGGTAGCCGAGTGGATGACGACGAGCCGCCTGAAACTGAACTCAGATAAGACGGAGGTCCTCATCCTGGGCTCCTCGCCCTCCGCCTGGGACGACTCCTGGTGGCCCCCCGCACTGGGCACCGCACCCAAACCGACGAACCACGCACGCAACCTGGGCTTCATCCTGGACTCCTCCCTCTCCATGACCAGGCAAGTCAACGCCGTCTCCTCGTCGTGCTTCAACATCCTGCGCATGCTTCGGAAGATCTTCTGGTGGATCCCCACGGAGACCAGGAAGACCGTCACCCAGGCCCTCGTCACCAGCCGACTGGACTACGGCAACGCACTCTACGCCGGAACCACCGCCAAGATCCAGAAAAGACTCCAGCGCATCCAGAACGCCTCAGCCAGACTCATCCTCGACGTCCCACGACACAGCCACATCTCCGGACGCCTAAGAGACCTGCACTGGCTCCCGGTCAACAAGAGAATCACCTTCCGCCTCCTTACCCACGCTCACAAAGCTCTCCACGATCAAGGCCCGAGCTACCTCAACAACCGCATCAACTTCTACGCTCCCAAACGCCACCTCCGATCTGCCAGCCACGCCCTCGCCGCCGTCCCACGCATCCGTAGAGCCACTACAGGAGGAAGGTCCTTCTCCTACCTGGCCGCCAAGACCTGGAACTCCCTCCCGGCCGACCTGCGCCTGACCCAAGACCACCTCTCCTTCAGGAAGAAGCTCAAGACCTGGCTGTTCGAGCAGTAGCGGCACCCCCCCCCCAAGCGCCTTGAGACCCTACGGGTAGGTAGTGCGCTCTACAAATGTCTTGATTGATTGATTGATTGATAACCTCTCACTATTTACTTTAGTTTTAACTGAACTTAATAAAAATAAATGTTAGTTCAATAATGGTGTCGTAGCATTACAAAAACAAACTGCTTCGAAGCCATAAAAGTTAACTAGTAAAATCTGGCACTATTTTATCCACTTTTTTGTGAAATGTTATCTGGTTTTGGAGTCTGGCTACAGACAGCTTTCGTTTTCAGTTGCTATAGATGTGTGCATTGTGTACCCATTGTGTTGTTAGTAAACCTGCTACATTTTCTGCTTATAATATTTAATAATGGGATATTGGTACCTCCATGTTTCTACTTTAAACAGACACATGGGAATTGCCAAAGCATGGTTTATACATACTTAAATGTCTGGATGTCAGTCCTCCTGCGTTTTAAATCCACTCAAACAAATGTACATTAATGTGCTATTTCTTGCACCATAATGACATCTTTTCCAGCCAATGTTTGCTTCCACCAGCCTCTAAAGCTCACAGCATCCTGACCACTAGCAGCTACGTGGCTGGCTCTGCCTCCACAGAATTCTGTCAGTTGAGATCAGT
This sequence comes from Lissotriton vulgaris, assembly GCF_964263255.1. Classification (NCBI taxonomy): domain Eukaryota; kingdom Metazoa; phylum Chordata; class Amphibia; order Caudata; family Salamandridae; genus Lissotriton; species Lissotriton vulgaris. The sequence goes on from NC_141693.1 coordinate 1,611,943,603, forward strand.
ACTTTAATTCCAAATTAATATCAGCGGAAACCTAAGATAGTCCTTTGTAGTTAATATGAGCAATTTTTCTTTGGAAAAAGTACTGCAAAGTTTTCTTGCAAAGATCAATAAAAACTAATTAATATTTTTGAACATAGTCTTCGTAGCCCTTGCACAACAAAGGTAATCATTCCAACAGGATATCGTTGGCATTACACTTGTACTCGAGTATTGCCCATTATTGTGCAGAAGGCCGTGTAAGTTCCTAAACTGTAATATGATGCCCAATATTGGCTGCACTAGTTTTACAGCCAGTGCTCAGACCATTCTTGTACGTCCGTTATGTTTGTAAATAAGGGAAAGAAGGTATTAGAACACGCACTCAGGGTTACACTTCGTGGTTAGTGGGGTAGCTGGGATTCTCATTGTTTTAAAGGGATTAAAAGTCAAACTACAAATGGCGGCAAGGAAAAAAGTAACCAAAGCTGGCTCCTTACTTCCACCCAAGTTTTTGGGCTTCAAGCAGTCCCGTCTCTTGTTTTCGCTAGTTTGCAATAAAATAATCTTTAAAGTGCATGAAAACAGTTTTTGTATTAATCGCAACATTCATGCAGCAGCACTTTGTTGTCGACTGAGAGGTGTAAAAAGCTGTGGAAACAACCTTGAATGTGTACTTTGTTTTAGAAGTGAATTTCGGCGTACAATGAGAGCTTGGCTAATAATCAAGGGCTGAGAATGTGCTCTCCTGACCCCACCACACCCAGGGGACTAACCCAGACATAACAGATTCTAAGTGTCCCCTCAATGGAAGTACATCAGCTGTAAACCTTACATGAGGTGCAATGGTTTAATATGCATTGGAAGGCAAAGAGTAAACCGACCCAGGAGCACAAATATAACGCACAATCTGCAGCAAAGAGCTCTATACATTGAAGCAGAGGGACATGCTGTGTGGATGGACCTGCCTCCTCTTTGCTATTCATACCGTATCTGCGGAGAATGATCCTGTAGGTCAGTTCTCACGTCAGCTGGGGAGTGCTTTTTCAAGTCTCCTGGTGCAAGGAGCGCGGCTTGGGTGCAGGCAGCAGGCCTTTCTCCTGAGGGGGAAGAAGGAGGCAGCTCGAGCCACGGAGAAAGTGGGCGGGGTCATGAACATCAAGCATGGCATGCTGCTGCCTAGGAAAGTTTAATTTTCAATAAAGAAATGGTTTGGGGAGCCACACTAGAAGAAAGGCACGCAGGCGTGATTCTTCCAAATGAAATGCTACGTGCCAGGGTAGTGGGGGACGGAGATGAGACAGAGACATGAACAGGGGGAGAAGATAAAGAATCATAAAACAAGCCATAGGGCCAGGGGTAAGGAGACAGGCAGGATACGTGGATAACAAGATCGTGTGTGTGGGGGTAGGGCTGAAGCGAGAGACACTCGGAGAGAGAAAGACAGGCAAAGACAGAGACGGACCAAGAGGGGAGGGAAGAGGTAGACACAGAGAGATTGTAGATAGAATCAAAGACAGCTAGAGATTAGATGTTGCAAAGAAAGAGAGAAATTAGAGAAGGTTAGAACGAAAAAGCACCAAAGTGAAAAACAACACTTACCTGATAATGCCGGGAAACTGAAAGTACGGCCGGCCTGCGGCCGGCCATGAATAATTAGGGGAGGAGAAGCCCTTTGATGTGCTGTGCGGCCGGGAATGCGCGTGCTTGTTTGGTCACTTGATTCACGTGAACTCAAACAAAACCGCAGGAATTAAACCCTTGGTTTCACGAGCATTTTGACCACTTGAATTCTCGCTCCGCTCAATGCGCTTGCGCGCATTGATAGGTTGCGAGACCTAAAAAGGACTCACAGCAGAGAAACCAAGATGCTGGTCGCAAGCTTCAAGTGAAGTCTTTGATATCCTTGAGACTTCAGAAACAGGAGGCAAGCCCTTGGAGAACCTTTAGAGATGCAGGATGTAGAGAGTCAATTTCAGTCCTCTCATTCCCAGGCAAACAGCAGCAGGCCATCACAACACAGCAAAACACGCAGCAAAGAGGCATCTCCTCTTGGCAGCTCAACAGCTCTTCTTCCTGGTAGAATGTCCTCAGTTCAAAAAGCGATCTGTGTATATGGTGTCAGCGGTCCAGTACTTATACTCATTTTAGACTTTGTAGTAGGGATACTTCAAAAAAAGGGGTTTATAATGCACAAGACCCTGCTTTTTCCTGCCCTGGCTTCAGGGCAGGAAAGGGCAGCCCTCTGTGTGGAGACCTGCACAGCCCTATTCAGGTGCAAGTGTCCCCTCCTCCCTCTCACTCTAGCTCGGGAAGACCCATCTGCTTGAGGAAGGGCCATTGGCATGTGAGTGGCACACCTCAGATCCCTTTGTGTGTGACTGTCTGGAGGGACTGCACAAAGCCCAGCTGTCACCCAACTCAGAGATGTAACCCAGAGACAGGCAGAAGGCACAGAATGGGTAAAGTAAGAAAATGCCAACTTTCTAAAAGTGGCATTTGCAGACCTCAATTTAAAAATCAGCGTCACTAAAAGAGGTATTTTATATTATGAGTCCAGAGATATGAAACTTACTCTTCCCATCTTTTACCCATTGGAAGTTACACTTGTAAAATTTTACAAGACAGCTCCAGTGCTAACCTTAGGGTAGAGATAGGCCATGCAGTAGTAAAAAAGCTAATTTACTAGTTTTTCTCTAACAGGATATGTAAAACTTAAAATCACATGTCCTACCTTTTGAGCACACTGCGCTCTGCTCAAAGGCTGTCCAGGGCCTACTCTAGGGGTGACCTATGTGTAATAAAAAGGAAGGTTTAGGCCTGACAAGTAGGTTAACTTATCAAGTCAAAATGGTTGTTTAAAACTTCTCACACTGGCCCTGCGGTAGCAGACCTGAGACATATTTGAAGGCTTCATGTGTGGATGGCACAATCAGTGCTGCAGGCCCACTAGTAGCATTTGACTTACAGGCCCTGTGAACATATAAGTGCACTGTACTAGGGACTTATCAAATTACATTACAAATGCCATTACATTTTATACACAGAGCGCATGCACTTTAGCAATGATCCACAGTGAAAGAAAAGTGCACAGAGTCCTAAAGCCAACAAAAAAGAAGTTCAACACACAGTCAAAACAGACAGGAGTTCAGCAAGCAAAAAGTCAGGAGAAACCATGCCAAAAGATGCCAGGTCTAACAACACTGAATTTGCATTTCCAGCACAGGTGCAGGCTACTGAGGCTATTTGGGTCTCCTTGCTTAAATCTTTAAACATAAGCTACATTTTTTCCAATAGTGACATGTAAGGACATTGTGCATGCATTAATAACTTCCAGGTTTGACTGTGCAAATGTAGTGTACCTCATTGCACCCATGAAAGTGATAAATAGGCTGCAACGAGTGCAAAATGTAGCTGGTTGATTGGTTCTGAATATTTCCGAAAGAAGCAACTCCACTGGCTCCCAGTTAAGCAAATAATAAGTATCAAGCACTAATGATTACTCATAGGGGCAATTAAGAAAGGGCCCTTCTTATATACAGATGAAAGTAAAACAATATATACACTCCCTAGTACAGTGCACTTAGCAAACCTAAATTTGTTATATATTCCTAAGGTGCATAAAGCCAGAGTGGGGGGCAGGTCTTTTACCTTCCAGGCTTCTAGACTGTGGAACACTGTGCCAGGGCAACTTAGTGCCACAGTATCAGGGTTTTTTTATAGGCCAAGTTAAAAACCTTGTTTAATAAAAGATCGATGTTCTTGGTAAAGATGTGTTAAAATAGTTTTTTGCTTTTCTATTAGCCTAGCGCCTGGATGCTTACTTTGGAAGCAGATGTTTGCGCTTTAGAAATAAATTGTTTAATTCATTCGTTAATGCATTACTTCTCCTAACTGATACATTTAATTCCAGGAGACAGGAGAGAGGTGCCAAGGAAGGAGCCAATATGTCGGCCACCTTCATTTCCACAGCAGTAGGTGTGTACAATTTGGACTTCTGCCACCAGGATGGCTTTGCTTTACAGCCTTCTGCTCTGAGCTTCAATCCAGGATCTTGGACATGCCCTACATGGGAAACACGTGGATGATGCCTTACACAATATAAAAACTGATACTTATATGAAACATTCCGTAGAATTCTTGCAATTTAGGCACCCTGATGCAACTACATTTTGTGGATCCTGTCATTCACAGGCTTTCAAAGGTGGAGAGGTTTACCCAGAACAAGGGTCAAGGTCGTTCCTGTATCGCCCTAGTGCACAGGTGCTATGACCATGACTAATCATCCAACTAACGTCAAAAACACAGGTCTGAATAGAAGAAGGCTGCTCCCTAACCTTGAACCAGAAGAGTTTTGCTCTTCTAAGCTGGCTCACACGCAGCTAAGAAAAGCCTCCCCTTCAGCATGAAGGAGAGTCAAACTACAAGCAATAGTAAAGCAGTTGTTCTAAGCAAACAGTCTCTGACGCATTGTAAAAGGTCGTCAATGGCCTGATGTTATCCCTCATTGAGCTAAATCCCTCTGCAGACTCCAGATGAGACCCACACAGCAGGAACCAAACCATCAAAGGAGTCAGGTAGGTGGGCCCATGCTACACAAATGCTCTATGAAACATTGATTGATATGGTAGAGGTCACTATCAAACTTCAGTGTGGGCCTTCCATTCCTTCCTTCGACAGACAGAATAGTAATGACAATTTAAGGATCACTGGAGGGCTGGGAGTCTCATGCAAATCTGTCAACCAGAACCCTCTAGTCCGAGATGGAGAAAACACTCCCCATCAACACCCAGAAGGTATGGGCCATTGGACAGGGCCTGCAATCATTCTCCCCGAGGGTAGCAGGAGCCATGCTCTTTAGAATGGCCAGCATGACCTACATGTGTTACATTGCAAAACAAGAAGTAACATGGTCCCATTCTCTATCTGCAGAAGAACAGATGCTGTGGGATTAGACCATCTCTAATGCAATGGACATCATGTTGCAGGGATTCTGCAGATATACAGAACTATGCGCAGGATCCCAGGACCTCAGTGTATAGTGGTGTACCAACTACCCACCTTATTGCCCAAATTCAAAATCTAATTAGCTATAGTGTCTCATTCGTTCTCCGTACTACAGCGAAGCTACCAATGATTAGACAACCCAGAACATGTCACTCCGACTCTCTCAGGAATCACAGGAGCAAGAACACTGTTTCGCTCACTCACTCATACTTGTCCACAACATGAGTAATCAGAGACACTGTATATGTAAAATATTTATTTTAACAAACATGCTCTAAAATGCAGTACACGTGCTATTACTAACAGCAGAATGCATAAACACAAAATAGTGAGCATTGTTACAATTCCATAGAATATGAACGGGGATATCCTGTTATAAAGCTGGTGGAAAGCGGCCTACTGTACCTTGCCACCCTCCCATGCTAGGAACTAGTTATTATAAAAATGGAAGACCGCTGGGCTTTGTCAGGGGGACCCCATACCTCCAAATCTAGATACAAAGGTTTATATCTCTGGAAAAGCACAGCTCTTCTCTCTGGAAAGGTTTTTCTCCAAGTGCCTTGAGCATGCATGCATGCATGCATGCATGCAATATTGAAAGCACTCAATTTTCAGCAGCGCAGCTGTTCTTCATGTTATGTCTAGATGTGGGGGACTGACCAGAGCAGAATTACAAGGGCCATTGTTTTTTTACCTTGCACATCATGTACCGACGAAAACCACAGAGAACAAGGAACGCGAAAGACAGACGATTCTCATGTGAACAGGCACAAGCAGAGTCTTAGTGAAAACAAAGTCATGTAGTAAAGTTTGTAACAGCAGCAGCATCGCAGCCAAGCTTCTGCTAATTTAGCAATGTCTGCAGTCAATCCACCAACCTCACTACAATCACAGTGAAACATCTCCCAGGATGCCAGAATGACCTGGCAGGTCTGCTCAGCCATGCTTTTTCAGACTGCTGCAAATGGAAGCTCCACCAAGACCACGTGGAGAATATATTTAGCAGATGGGACTGGATTTCAGTAGTCTTGCTACAACACTTCAGAACAAGCAAACAAGCAGGTTCTAGCAACTGAAGTCAAAGGACAATTCCTTTTCAATAACATGGTTGAGCGTCTTCGCCTTTGTCTTTCCGCCACTTTGCGTTATCCCCAGTTCTCTGAGAAAGGCAAAGGCAGATCACTGCTTGTGAACCTCATTTCCCAAGCATGGCCTCGCCAGTACTGGTACAGCAACCTCCTCAGGTTACATGCAGTTCCAGCAGTTCTGCTGACCATTCATCCCAGGCACCTATGCACACACAAAGGAAAGATACTCCACCCTGATCTTAGCTCTCTCTGCCTGACAACCTAGTACTTGACTATCTAGAATTTGGCCATTTACACCTTCGGCAGACTGCAGAGACATTCTGGTGCAGGCATGCACATCAGGAATCACAAAACCCTGCAACACAAAATAGAATAATTTCTGCACAAAGAAACTGGCTTTAAGCCGATCTTCATGCAGCCCTATCAGGTACTTCCATATTTGTTGGACCTGGTCCAGAGTAGTCTTAAATTATCCTAAATTAGTCTATACTGCTGCAATTTGAAGATTTAGATTAACAGAAGACACTTGACTTCTCCATCTTTGTTTTCACAAAGAATCATAAAGCAATGTATAAAAGGAGTTTGGCTTACCTTCCTAAGCGGCACCCACCGGTGCTATAGTAGCGGAGCACGGCACTGAGCTAATTTGTACTACTTCCCCATGAACTCATCCAATGACTACACCTGAAAAAATAGCCTTATTAATTGACCTAGGGGAGTTGTAGTCACTTACCATAAAAGGTATCTTTCTGTGATTTACCAGAGACAATTTTGTCCTACGAACCAAACCGAAATCCATGCTCCGCACACTTTCACTCGATGGAACCAGGTAGCCATCTCTTTTCCAATAATTCAACATCAGCAGAAAAATCTTTGCACTTGCTGGATGTTTACGGGTGCATTCGATTTTATATGGTCAAGACAATCAGACTAGCTGTTTGGCCATTCAGGAAGAGGCTTTCCACAGTCCAAACAGAGCGATAGCTGTCAGCCTGCAATACATTCTGCCACAATGAGGTGAAGCATCCACTTTTGGTTAGACACTTGATGGCAGCTGCTGCCCTTCATACAAGAGTGCCTTTGCAGACATTTGCCGAGCAACTACGTGAAAAAGGAGGCACACATTTACCAAGCGCTCCTGCCTGGATGTGAAAGCATCACCTGACTCAGCCATGGGGATTTGAGGCATGTGCTCATTATGACAGTGTATACTGTTAGTTCAAACTACCAGAATTCTCAACCTGATGATGATGATGAATGATTTCTTTAAAAAAGGAACATCCTTAAACACATTCCTGTTGTAAAATAGTTCAAAACGTAATGCCTCTATGGTGTTTGACATGTGTAGCGTTCTAGTTTATGCACGTCACGTTGACGTGACGTGCGGCGACCATGTTGGCGCCGGGTGCGCGCGCATTCACTAGCGCGCCGAACATTGCAGATAGCAGAGCGCCGGCCGGCGCTCCTCGGAATAATTAATCTTGTAATAAAATAAACAAGAGTTCAACTACACCCACCTGCTGTATGTCGTTATTGTGCAATTTACAGTGGCGACGAGGTCGGGAGGCACAACCAGACGACCACGAAGAGTATAAAAGGAAGGTCGGACTCCACGTGGCAGCCACAAGGAACAGAAGGACCCAGACACGGTCACCTGGCCCAACCAGACACAGGAAAGGTCTACCTGGCGCAGCCCAGCCGATTAGACGACGCATCAAGACACGGCAGGACATACCCGAGGTACAGTGAACCCGAGGAGCGTGGCAGTGCCACAGTCAATCACAGTAGCGGAGAATAGGCCAGAGAGGCAGCGTAAGCACCCCACAGTCAAGGACACACGCACTACGTTCCTGTAGATCCACGCCAAGGGGGTGTAGCGCTGGCTACCAAAGAGGAGGAGGTGGGGACCAGCACCAAGAGTCCCCAGGGAGACACGCACACAGGGATCAAGGACAGCACCCCAGGCAGCCCCACAGGCAAAGGCACCGACATAACAGTCACCAGGGAAGTGAAGATGAGTACACCGGCGGGGTATGCGATAGCACCTGTGCAATTCCTGCCGAAACCCGGAGAACCACTGATGAAGTGGGAGGACTGGAAAGAATACATAGACAATTTCATAGGGGTCCTGGAGGATGAAAATGAAGAAAAGTTCACCCCTCAAAGAAAGAAACGTATCCTGTTGCTGAATCTAGGTCCAGAGGGACTCAGAATCTACAAGAGTCTGGTACCGAAAAAAAGAGAAGACACCGACGACGATGTGTATGCACACGCAGTGGAAGACCTAGATGAACGTTATCGCCCCACCATCTGCGTTTCAGTGGACAGATATAATTTCCAACAAAGGAAACAAAAGGCGGGAGAAACCATTGAAGAATACGTAGCGGCCCTGAGAAAACTGGCGGCCACGTGCAAATACGCACTGTGGGAGGACGAGTTCATCAAAGATCAGATTGTCATGCACACCACGAGCGCAAACGTACAAGACAAGCTGTGGGCGAGCAGCGACACTACACTTAAAGATGTGTTGGTCATTGTAAAGAGAGCGGAACTCGCACGGAGGTGCGCAAATGCAACTAAGAAGGAAGTGGCCACCCCAACCATGGTGAACAGAATACAAGAAGAGGAACACCGCAAAGACCAGAGAAACAAGCCACCAGGGACCAAAGGAACCAACAGATGGCAAGGGAAGCAGGCGAACAATGAGAGCAAGAAAACGTGCCACAGGTGCGGAAGTTGGTCCCATGAAGCACACGATAGAAGATGTCCGGCATTCTGGGCCAAATGCCTGCACTGCGGCATCGTAGGCCACTACGAGAAGGTGTGTCGGAAGAAACAGCAAAAGGGAATGGTGAAATATGTCGACCAAGGTGAAGAAGACCTCGAGGAAGTCACAGAAGAAGAAGTGGTTACTGTCTTATGCATATACGACCAAGTACTGAGCGTGGATGGGAAGAGATCAACCAAACCCGTCCTGGACATGTCCATGGGCGGCATCACCATCACAGTAGTGGCAGACACCGGATCTCCATTTACCATCGTACAACGGGCAGTATGGGAAGTAGAGTTCCAACCCAAGTTGGGCCCAGAATTGGAGAAATTAGACATTCGGCCGGTCACCTACAACGGTGATCGCATTCCCATGTTAGGATTCCGACACCTGTTGTTTGAGTTTAGAGGCCGATCAGCGTGGTGCAAACTATACGTGGCGGAAAAAGGACCCTCCGTCCTAGGATGGCTAGACCAGGGTGACCTGGGAATAAAACTAGACCCAGGAGGGAAGGAACAAATTCTACTTACAGAACAGGAGGAATGGCCGGACATGAACAAATGGAAGGAGAACTACCCGAAGGTGTTCGGAGGCACAGTGGGGAGAATGGAGAAATTCCAACACAAGATCGTGCTCAAGGAAGGAGCCATCCCAGTAGCTCACAAAGTGAGAAATGTACCAATTGCAGTGAGAGAAGCAGTCCAGACGGAACTCCAAGAACTGGAGAAGAAGGGCATAATAGAACCAATCACATGCGCCGAATGGCTGGCGCCCTTAGTAGTCGTAATGAAGCCCAACGGGAAGGTCAGGCTCTGTGTGGACCTGAGAGAACTGAATAAAAACATTGTGGTGGAGAAATGTCCCCTTCCCAGAATCGAGGAGATGTTGGCCAAGACCAGAGGAGTGAGGTGGTACTCCACCATTGACTCGACATCGGCCTACCACCAAATAGCACTGCATCCGGACAGCAAAAGCCTAACATCCTTCATCACCCCGTTCGGGTGCTACCGGTTCTGTCGCATGCCGTTCGGGCTAGCCTCGGCGGCTGCAGTCTTTCAGAAAATGATGCACCAACTATTCAGAGACTGCGAGGGTGTCCAATACTTCCAGGATGACATCCTGGTGATGGGGCGTGATAGGATAGATCATGATCGGAAGTTGGGAAAGGTGCTAAAAACACTGGAAGTCAAAGACGTCACAGCAGAATGGTCAAAGTGCCGGTTGGGCCTGCAATCAGTGACGTACCTAGGCCATGAAATCGGACAACAAGGGGTCACACCAAAGGCGGAAAACGTAAAGGCCATCACCGAAGCACCACCCCCCAAGAACAAGGAAGAAGTCAGGTCGTTCTTGGGAATGGCGGAGTACTATAGTAAATTCGTGGTACACTTTGCCTCAAAGACCTACAACATGAGTTTGCTGACCAGGGAGAGCACGACATTTCAGTGGACACCGGAAGCTCAAGCAGAGTTCGAAACCATCAAAAAGGATGTCACGGGAGCCATACCGCTCCAAGGCTACGACCCACAGGGCACCACCGTGCTCACGACCGACGCCAGCGACAAAGGTCTGGGCGCTGTGCTCATGCAAGACCGAGGAAGAGGGGACATGGAGACGATCAGCTTTGCATCCAGAGCATTGACGGATACTGAAAGCAAATACAGCGTGATCGAGAAGGAGATGCTAGCGGTGGTTTGGGCCATGACAAGGTTCCGGCAATTCCTGTGGGGTACCCGATTTCTGCTCAAGACAGACCACAAGCCGTTGGTAAAAGTATTGACATCGAGCGGGCACGCCAGTGCCACCCCCAGGATATCCAAAATGTCCCTGAAGTTACTTGAGTTCAGGTACGATGTGGAATACATCCCGGGAAACCGGAACCGAGTAGCGGACTACTTGAGCAGAGCAGCGGCCATGGATCCCGGAGAAGAAGACCCTGCGGACAAAGGGGAGATGGTGGCCCTCATAGAGGACCAGGAGAAGCTAATCAGCCAACAAGAATGGGCCGAAGCATACGAGGAGGATACCGACATCAAAGAAGTGAAAACGCACATCCTGCAAGGATGGCCAGACAAGAGAAATGTGAAAACGAGCCTTAGGCCCTATTACGAAGTTAAGGAGGAACTGTCAGTAGGAGACAAGGGGGTATTTATCTATAGAGGAGACAAGGTGATCCCCCCAAGGAACCTCACCAACAAGCTATTGGACTTGCTACATGAAGGCCATTTGGGCATAGGAAAACTCAAGGCCAGATCGAAACAAAATTACTGGTGGCCAGGAATGGACATAAGAGCGGAGAGGCATGTCAGGGAGTGTCCCCAATGCCAAGGAGCTGACAAAACATTGAAACCACTACGTCCAGCTCTTGGCAAGTTCGATGCTCCCTCCAATCCGTGGGAAGAGCTGTCCATAGACATTTTAGGACCTGTGCTAGACGACCAGGGCACGCAGAAGTACGTGTGCGTCCTCATAGACCGATACTCCAAATGGCCAGAGCTGAAAGTGAGCGAGTCCATGGACACTGAGAATATCCTGAAGTTCCTGTCCGAAACCTTCACAAGAGAAGGAATCCCCAAATCCATTTTAAGCGACAATGGGCCACAGTTCACGTCGGAGAGATGGAACCAATTCATGTTGAGAGACGGCATCACCATCAAACACACGGCAATTTACCATCCAGCGGGAAATGGCCTTGTAGAACGATTTAATAGGGTAGTGATGGGAGCCATACAAGCCGCCATATCCAGCAACAAAGACTGGGAAAAAGCGCTAGAGAACATGGCGTGGGCCTACAGAATAACCCCCACAGGCACGGGGTACAGCCCGTTTCAAATATTGAGAGGACGTGAACCCTTCACGCACGACAACAGGATCTGGAAGGAAAAGGTGGTTACCAGTGAGTGGTCCCCTGCAGTGGTAAGGGCCAACCTGGAAAGAGCGCAAACAATCTACACCAACCACTACAACAAAAGGAGGAATGTGAAAGAGACTAACCTGGAAAAGGGAGAGTGGGTGAGAGTAAAGCTAGCCACTCTACAAAAGAAAGGAGACAGCAAGTATAGCAGGCCCCTGCAAGTCAAGGAAGTGTTTGATCGAGCGGCCCTGCTGAGCGACGGCAACGTGTGGTCACAGGACCGCATGGCTCGGTGCAACAAGGTATTGAGATGGGGACAAATTGGAACGGAAGGTGAAGACATGGATGAGTGGAATGTGGAAAGTAGGCAAAGTGGAAGTGAGCAAGGTGATGGAGCAAGTGCAGCGAAGGCGCGAGAAGGTGAAGAAGGGAGCGAGACTCAAGGAGATGAGATGGACATGTCAGGAGAAAATGTGAACAGTGATGGAGCGGTGAGTGAAGAAATAGAAGGCACTGGAACGCAGTATCAAGGGACTCAAGAGAACACTGGTAGGGTTACCAGGAGCGGAAGGCAAGTGGTAAGGCCCTCCAGATTTCGAGACTTTGAACTAGACAACGAGGTGTAAGTGACTGCTTTAGTCTTTGGTAAAAGGGGGAGATATGTAGCGTTCTAGTTTATGCACGTCACGTTGACGTGACGTGCGGCGGCCATGTTGGCGCCGGGTGCACGCGCATTCACTAGCGCGCCGAACATTGCAGATAGCAGAGCGCCGGCCGGCGCTCCTCGGAATAATTAATCTTGTAATAAAATAAACAAGAGTTCAACTACACCCACCTGCTGTATGTCGGAGTTCACAAAGTAAACCCCAACCCTATTGCATTTATTAGAGACTTCACAATGTGAAGCCCCTTCCAACGGCATTTGTAAGAATTTATAATAAAAACTCCATTCCTTCTGCATTGTCAGAGTGTTCACAATATTGTTTTGAAAAGTAGTTCCCAACGTAACCCACCAACCCCACCTACCCCTTTCCTCTTGTATTTGTCTGAGAATTCACAGTGTTGAGGGCTTCGTATGTTTTCCTTTTTTTGGCAAGCATATCCATTATGGTCTACTGAATTTGACAAATGCTTTACACAATAAATAATTCAGGCTTGCTGCCAAATCAAAAGGTCGGTGAAGCAAAACTCCTTTCTCAGTAGGGATTCTTAAATTTTTTTCTGTTAATTCCAGGATCTGGTAACAGTTGCACTGTGAAGGGAGACCTAAAAATAAGTGTGTTGGTGGGCAAAATTTCTTAAACATTAACAAACTCATCAACTTATGTGTTTCACACAATTTTGGAAGTATTCAAACGGTCACCTAGTGCAGACCTGACGTCATACTGTGCACAGGGTGCACTGGAAACTGTTGCACACAGTTGGGTTCCTGCTCTCGTGTGGAGTCTTTCCATAGTTGAACCAGTTGAAGGATTTCAAACCTCCCCACAACAGGGTAGTCTGCAGATGTTAGGGTTTTTGGGTGTGATGGAAGTTACTGTCCCCGCAGTTCCCGTATGAAACTCCACCTATTCCAATTACTCTGTTTTTGGTCAGTGATGTGTACATGGCCTGCCGCTTCTAAAGTGTTACCTTCCCTCTCACAGGATGTCATTTTTTTTTAAGGTAGCAGATATGCATAAACATTGACGGAATGTGGTTTTTTGAACCTCATTCTTGTAGTGAAATCATCAGATATATTTCCCCATTGGCCGTATGGACCTTTTTTAGTCGACTTGAAGTGATTGATACATGGGATCGAACATCAGAAATACATTTCCAATTTTGTGAAGCCAATGTGACTCCACAATGAAGACCAAGAATCAATTATTTCAACTGAAATGGTTTATTTCAGAACATTAATCCAACAAGTATATATTCAAAGGAGGAATATTCAAATGATACAACAATACGGTCTGAAGACCAAAATGTGGCAGTAAATGTTGTCGTATAAAATGAGATACAAAATAGAAATAGCAATAATGCATGCAAATTTTTGCAATCAGGTGTTCATAAAGAAACTCTCCTATTCTATTCTAAACATGTTAGACCAATTTAACTAAAATAATTTGTAAAGGGAAGCATTGAAGGTGTCAGAATAAGTTTAACTTCAGTAGAAGTTCAAAAGAAAGGGGAAGTGTGCTCTGCATGAAGTTTTACATTCAGGAAAGCACAGAAGAGAGAAATATGTTTCCTCTTGAAATCAGGATGAAGTCTGCCCAACTAACTATGAAACCCTAATTAAAAATACAGTTGACAGTTTCTAGTACATTCATATCTCATTCACACCATCGGATGCCAACCACATTCTAAAGGAGTCGACATATTCCCTATCTCAAAATAATTAGGTACAGAGCTGGTATCCTTAAATGTTGATTCCTCCTGGTACAAAATGGACAGAAGACCTTCTCTTACCATTGATTCTTCACAAATGTTACCAACTCCCTTCTCCTGGACCTCACTATCATCAGTCTAATACACAACAATATCACTAGCTAACGAGAATCACAATAATGCACATGTAAAGGAAAGGGAGCACAATACTGGCAATGTTAAATCCAACATTTTCAGTTAAGGCCTAATATTAATCTACATTAACCTGCAAATCAACATGTGTCCTCATCACAGTATTGAAAATCAATAATACATAAGTCTATAAAATAGTTTAATGTCTATAAATATGAACTTGTTTGGGTTGTTGGTTGACGTTAGCGTGATCCCTGGACAAGCAACAGCCACAATCCCTTGCAGATTGAACCACACAAAGTCATTAAAATTACCTGTATGTGGGTAGCTTGACACAAAAAGCAGTCAGGCAATTTGTAAAGTATTTATGCAGCACACAATCCGGAATTAAGTAAAAACACAACAGAAGAAAAATTCCACACCAATTTAGAAAAATAGAGTCCTTTTAATAAATTATTTGACACCAAACAACAAAAATCTAATCCGTAGTGCTGGACTTATGAATTTGTAATGTTTTTAGTGCAAACTAGCACCTAAAAGATCAAAATGTAAACAGCAGACATCTATTGGCGCGAGACCAGGTCAACGCCCAAAAATATGACTGAATGCGATGGAGCATGGTATGGATACAAGCAAGCCATTGCCCTGGCCAGAGCTTACTTTTGAACTTAAAATAAATTCTGAGAAAATGTGTTAGAGAAGGTAAAGTTCAAAGGGCAAGGCTGCAGGAGGTGTCAGAGGAGGGAACGTTGTTGTCAGATGGTTTGGGGTCAAAGCCACTGTGAAGATTACTACTTTCGGGCTTAGTTGCCAAAATGGAAATCAAAAATCTCCACCGGGACAAGGCAGAGGGCTGTCGCCGAACACAGTTACATGAGGCTGGATACCCCTTTGTCGAAGGACAGCTGAAAAGGATTTGCAGCTATGGAAATGAACATAGAGGGAGGATCCATGACATCAATCCGACCAGCGATGCACCTCGGGTAGATAGGTGAGGAAGCTGGTCCTGGTCTCGTCCTGGTTCTCGGAGTAGTTTTGGGCCAAAATTATTCTAAGTCCTTAGTTTTGGAAATTGGCCATCTGGGCACCTTTAGCACCACAACCAAGGGTCCAAGACTGGTGGGACACCTCTTGGGGGTTTAGGACTCAGGCTGGGCCTAGGAGAGGGTGAAAGATGGTGGAAGCTTTTTATGTCCCTGTGGCTCTTAACAGGAGGCATGAAAACTAGCTCTTAGAATCACATCTTCTAGCCCAGGGTGCATATGGAGATGTAGCATTCAAAAGCAGGGCTGGACTCTAAAGGGTTTAAGGCAGGCTTCATCCAGTAAAACAGTCCTTCCAGATGCAGCATTAGTTTGGCTAAGTGCAGAGCAGTTCACAGCAGCAAGCTGCCCTCTGTGAGTCCTTTCGCAGGGCCAGGAGTGAACTGAAGAGTGGCTCTGAAGGTCATATCTTTATACCCTGGTGCTCTTCTTCTGGAAGTTGAAGAAGCTTCTGGAAAGGTTTTTTGAAGTTTATGGAATGTGCTGGCTTACCTGCCCCGGCTCCAAGCTGGTTGCTGTGACAATACAAGATTGTTATGCCCATTATGTGAAGTTAGAGCACAGGCTATTCAGGTGTAAGTGGGTCTGTGCTCACCTCTGCTACTCCCATTCTGCCGGCAGATGGCCCATTGAGGCATACCAAGTTCCTCTATAGTGTGACTGCCTTGGAGGAATTCAGAAAGTCTGCTGTCAGCTACACCCAGTCATGTGACCTAAGACAGACTGCAGGCACAAAGGACTGAGAGCAGGAAAAGGACAACTTTCTAAAAGTGGCATTTTCAAAATTGTAATGAAAAGTCTGACTTTACCATTAAAGAGGGGGCTATTATTACAATTTCATAGGTACCAAACATAACATAGCCATCTGCTCCTAATGAAGAATTGCAGCTTATTAAAGGTAATAAGAAATCCCCAATGTTATCCTATGGAAAGCATAGGCTTCACAGTAGTGAGAAATTAATTTGGGAGGTTTTCAGTCCCAAGACATGTAAAACGTACAAGTACATATTCCACCTTTTAATTAAACATCCTCCTGCCCTATGGGCTACCAAGGGCCCACCTTAGGGATGTTATATGTAATAAAAGGGAAGTTTAAGGATTGGGAAGAGAGTTTAAATGGCAAGTAGACATGGCAGTTTAAAACTGTATTGAGGCTGCAACGGCAGGCCTGGGACATGATTTAAAGTGCTACTTAAGTGATTAGCACAATAGGTGCTTCAGGCCCTGGGAATATGGTATACAACTCTACAAGGGACTTAAAGGTAAATTAAATATGCCCATCAGGTATATGCCAAGGAAACCATGTTTAGGGGAGTGAAAACAAGCATGTTAGCACAGTTAGCAGCAGTAAAGTGCACAGAGTCTGAAGGCCATTAAAAAGGGAAGCAGGCAAAAGGTTTGGGGGAGACCCCCCACAGTTTGACAGGTCCAACAGTTACATTTAATTACATATAAATGTCCTATATAGGTGTATAAATGTATGCACATGACGCAAACGGTGTGGAACCTAAATTATGCTGCTCCAACATAAAATGACTGAACATTTTTACAAATATGTCTGTCTCTTTTCATTATTTATATGTGTTCAAAATGGGGCTTCAGGTTGGCTGTGGTACGCATCTAAGACGGGCAGTCCCACCTCTCAGGTCAGGGTAAGCTAGATACACACCTAGGATAACCGATGCTCATCATCTGCTAGCTTGACACAGAGCAGGAAGGCTTATCATAAGAGACGATGTGTATTTGTGCAACACACGTGCACACAATGAAGACACAAGAAAAGGACTCCGCACAGGTTGATAAAAATAGTAATTATTTATAGGAATAGGAATAAAATAAGACCAGAATGACAAAAATCGAATCAGCATATCAGGAGATATGAATTTTACCCTTATAAATGTAAGCAGTGCTTAAATCATCATTAGGTATTGCGTATGGGATACTGTCACTGCTGTAATGAATGCACCATCACTACACGTGTTGCCGTAGAATATATTGGTTAATACGTTAAAACAACTTTAGGATGATGCTTTGTGTGACACAAAAGTATGGGTCATTAGACAGAGTTATATGTGAATAAGGAGGTGTGGGCCAGTTGCACTCCCCGTGCAGGCCCTCACCACTCTCAGTACATTGAGGATTTAGATGCTGGTGTCACTCATGGGCTTTAAGGCACGGTGGTGGGCTCCAGTTGCAGTCGCGGGGCTCGCTTTGGTGAGCTTGAGTTTGCTGGGGGGAGCAGGCACCAGGCCCACGTTGCACTTGGACTCTCCGAGCCGGCTATAGCTATTTGGTGCTGGTCTGGATGGTGTCCTCCTTGCAGCCTCGTTGTTGCAAGGGGTCGCGCTGAGGAGTGTTTCGCTCTGTTCACTACAGCAATGAAAAGAGCTAGCAGGTGGTGCATTCGCATTGGATTCTTGCTCTGGCCATCCCGCCTCCCCTTTTGGGAGGGGTGCCACACTGGAGAAGAATTTCCCTCAGAGAGCGACAGCTCTTTAGGTAGGCAAATTGGGATTCTGATCAGTATGCAGATTTGGGGTGCTGGTCACTGTGGTCCTTAGTGAAAGGCGGTCACAGGTCAGGAAAGCCTCCAAGCGAAGTCTTAGCCAGTTACACATGGCACTCTGGTTTTCCACACAAGGCTCTTGGCTCTCTCAAAGGGGATCGCCGGTTTCTACAGGGAAGCTTCTGCAAAGGTGAAATACTTGCAGGGTGGGGTGGATAGTGAGGTCTTTGATGTCCCTGAGAACTCGTGAAGAGCAGGGGGCAAGCCAGTAAGCCCTTGGAGTTTCTTGGGAAAAGCAGAAGTTGTTGAAGGCAAGTTCATTCCTCCCTCACTGCAAAGGTACCCATCAGCAGGCCAACACAGAAGAGCACAATGTGAGGTGACATAGTGGCAGTCCCTCCTGGCAGTACCGCTGCTTGGAGTTGCAGAGTCTCCTTAGGACCCCAAAGTGAAATAACTTGGGGTTGTCAGAAGTACAGTACTTATGCCAACATGTATCTTTGAAATGGGGGAAACATCAAAGAGGCATTTGAACTCCACATGGTCCTTGCCCTTTCTTCACTGGCTCCAGACGCATTAAAGGGAAGTATGCGGCTCTTTGTGTGGGGGCAGGCACAGCCCTATTTAGGTGGAAGTGTCAGCGCCTACCTCCTAATCTACCGCAAGAAGGCCCATTAGCCTGGTGAGGGGCTATCAGGATGCAAATGTTACATCCCAGGTTCCTTTGTGTGACTGTCCAGAGGGAATGCACAAAGCCCAGCTGTCACCCTAACCCATATATGTATTCAGAGACAAGCAGAGACAAGCAGAGGCACAAGATGGTTAAAGTAAGAAATTGTCAATTTTCTAAGAGTGATTAAAAGAAAAGGTGGTCGTTATGGGTTTAAGTATAACTCTAGACTTCCACAGCAATAGTAATGCAAAGAAACATCACTGTAACATCCTTGATGATGCAATAAATGCATTTCGTTTGCCAATTACATTAATAAGAAGCAAAAATGTTTCATCATAGCATAACACATATATTTTGCTTTAGTCAAAACAACACACAAGGTACTCCTATAAAGTGGCGGCACAGTGAATGTGAATTGTGATTAGAAAGTGTGATTTTACAAAAATATATATTAATGTGACTGATTGGGAAATTATGGTGTTATATATGGCACTCAAAGTGTAAGTAACAGAAAACCTCAATCAGAATATAAAATCAGTCCACATATTATTTGTTGATGTTTTGAACCCTTAGGACAGTTATTTAGAACAAGGTCATCAGTGGGACAGAATAGTAACAGGAGACACCAGAGAATATAGGCAGTAAACCACAATCATTAGGTGTGAGAGCTTAGGTGCTTGGGAAAATCTCAGCCAATCCTGGGCAAATCACGAGGGAATAAGTCATGCTGACTCGTGGAGGGAGCCAAATTTGACACACACTTGTAGTGACTTGCAAGCTAAGGAGAGGAATCTGAATCGCAACCATCTAATATTGATTAAAACGGTATCAGGACACACTTTATGAGAGGGCCAGTACTCATGTTTTCAACCTGCACAACAAGATTAAACGCCTGATATGGGAGTTGTGAGGCACGCTGTGTGAAAGTCCCTAGAACCACGTTTCTATGACTTGTATGCAAAGACTTGCCTCTCAATAAGTGTGTTGTGCTTGGAAGATAGCGCGCCGGCCGGACTCAATCTTTCCTTTTGGGTGGCTCTGAACTTTTATAAAAGTGGCATTTTCAGACCTGCTATTTAAAAAACAACTTTACTAAAAGATGTGTTTTTAGATTGTAAGTCTAGAGATACAACTCTAATTTTCTATCTGCTCCCATAAGGTATTTACACCTACAAGAAGTTGTAAGACAATCCCCATGTTAACCTATGCAAGAGATAGACCTTGCAGTATTGAAAAAGGAATTTTGCAGTTTCTCACTACCAGGACATGTAAAATTCCAAAGTACATGTCCTACCCTTTAAATACTGCACTCTGCCCTTGGGGCTGCCCAGGGCCTACCTGAGGGGTGTCCTCACACTTCATTCCAAAGCACACACTCCCCTCGGCAGCTCCGCATTGCCCTGCTTTGCCCAGAAGCCAGCCAGCCCCTCTCCTTGTTAGGGTTCAATACCACCCTGTCCTGATTCCTCCAGGCGCATGGTGATCGTGCTCTCTTTCTTTTTTTTCCTGGTTTAACTCGTCTGCTACATTGTGTATGTTAGTTCATATATTTTATTTGTTAATTTCTGTTAATCTCAGGGATTGTTGTTGCACCTGGTCTCCCTCCTATTTCCCTTTGCCACTGACGCCTCCCCCTACCACCCTGCTCCCACCTCCCAGCTCCTCCCTCCACCCCCCTCCCATACATCATGACGACCACTGCAGGGTAGTGTGTGTGAGGCCTCAGACTTCAGTCCAAGGCACTCACTCCCCTCAGCAGCACCTTGATGCCTTGCTTTGCCTAGAAGCCAGCCAGCCCCTCTCCTTGGCAGGGTTCGATTCCGTCCTGGTCCCGATTCCTCCAGGCGCATGGTGATCTTGCTCTATTTCTTTTTTCTGCTGCTGTAATTCATCTGCTATATTGTGTGTGTTAGTTTAATTATTTTATTTGTTAACTTCTGTTAATCTCGGGGATTGTTGTTCCCCCTGGTCTCCCTTCCTATTTCCCGCCGCCACTGACTCCTCTCCCTACCACCCTGCTCCCGCCTCCAAGCTCCTCATCCCTCCCCCACATCATGGCGACTGCTGCACGGTCGCGCTGAAGTCACACCTAAGGCAAGCCCGTCTGTGCCTGTTCTCGTCTGGACTGTGCCCAGCGCCAGATCCCCTGGACCATGCAAGCACCACAACGCCAGATGCCACTAGGACGCCAACAACTTCCACGCACTCAATGGAGGCCGATCTTCCACCTGCTTTCAGGCCACCCCGAAGCTCACCCACGGACCCTTCACCTGCCGAAACTGCAGTTACACCTACCAGCCCACACCTGCATGTGCTGCCCACCCTACCAAAGTGGACCACAACCACCTCAGATGCATACTGCTCAACACCTGCTACGTCCAAAGGCACACCGTCGAACTCTGCGACCTACTCAACTCATCCTACCCGGACGTCGCTTTCCTGACGGAAGCCTGGATGAACTCCTCATTGGTACCCGAAGTTGCCATCCCGGATGGCTACAAGATCACCCGCAGGGACCGCACCAAGAGACCGGGAAGAGGAATCGCCATTGTCCACAGAAATACTCTCAGAATCTGGACCAACATCGAGGACACACTCAGTACTGCCGAACACCCTCTCCCTGATCAAGAAACCCACAAACCGACGCACCTACAGAAGAGCCATCTGGTTCACCGCCGACCTCCAGATATCCAAGCAGACCTGCCGGAGGCTAGAGAAGAAATGGCGCAGCGAACAAACACCGGACAACCATGCAGCCCTCAAGAACGCCAGCCGCAGACACCACCAACTCATTCAAACTACCAAAAGGACCTCCTTCAAGGAACGCATTGACAACAGCACACACAGTAGCAAAGAGCTCTTCAGCATCGTGAAGGAACTCACCAACCCAGCTCCAACAACATCCCGCTGTCACAAGACCTCTGCGACTCTCTAGTTACCTTCTTCCACCACAAGATCACAGACATCCACTACAGCTTCAACACCCAGACCTCTCCGACAGCCACCGACACCCCAGACTCACCGCCCCCAGTCACACCGGTTGCCTGATCTCCTGGAACCACGTGATCATCGAAGACACCATCAAGACCATGAACACCATCAACTCCGGCTCACCATCAGACCCCTGCCCCCACCACATCTTCAACAATGTGAGCTCCATCATCGCACTCCGACTCCGTAAGATCTTCAACAGCTCATTTGAGACCGCAACCTTCCCAGAAAGCTGGAAACATACAGATATCAACGCCCTACTCAAAAACCCAAGGCAGACCCAAAGGACCTCAAGAACTTCCGGCCCATCTCCCTGCAACTGTTTCCGGCGAAGGTCATCAAGAAGATCGTCAACAGACAACTGACATAATTCCTCGAAGAGAACAACACCCTGAACTTGTCCCACTCCGGATTCTGCAGCAACCACAGCAGCGAAGCCGCCCTCATCGCCGCCACCGACGACATCTGGGGCCTGCTGGACAACAGCGAAACCACGGCCCTCATCCTCCTTGACCTCTTGGCCGCCTTCGCTACCGTCTGCCACCACACCTTGTGCGCACAACTCTACAATGCGGGAATCCGCGACAAAGCCCTGGACTGGATCACCTCCTTCCTCACCAACATAACCCAGAGAGTCCACCTTCCTCCATTCCGATCCGAAGCCACCAAGATCACCTGCGCTGTACCCCAAGGATCATCCCTCAGCCCGACCCTCTTTAACATATAAATGACACAGCTCGCCAACACCTTCTGATCACACAACCTCAGCATAATCTCATACGTCAATGACATCCAGCTGATCCTCTCCCTCACCAAAGACCCTGCTACCGCCAAAACAAACTTCCACGCAGGGTTGAAGGCTATCGCCGAATGGATGAAGAGCATTCACGTGAAACTGAACTCGGACAAGACAGAGGGCCTCATCTTTGGCTCCACCCCTTCCGCCTGGGACGACTCCTGGTGGCTAGCCTTGCTGGGAACTGTGCCAACACCCACCAACCTCGCACATATCCTCGACTCAATGCTCTCAATGACCCAACAAGCCAACGCCGTCTCCTCCTCCTGCTTCAACACCCTCCGTATGCTTCGCAAGATCTACCGATGGATCCCCGCCAAAACCAGAAGGACAGTCACTCACGCCCTCATCACCAGCAGGCTGGACTACGGCAACACCCTCTATGCGGGAACCACTGCCAAACTCCAGAAGGAGAAACAACCATTACGACGCGGTCATAACACCGCAGTACCATTACAATGCGGATTTTAGAACGCAAGTCGTTACCACGACTTGCGCTGGAGATCACTCTAGACTAAGGAATAGTGTGATTTACTATTCCAACACCTTCCTTACTGTACGTAGGCTGGAGTTGGAATAGTAAATCATACTATCCCTAAGTCCAATACCCTACAGTGCAAGTCGTGGTAACGACTTGCGTTGTAAAAGCTGCGTTGTGATGGTACTGCGGGGTTATGTACCGTGTTGTACCATCATACATCCTCCAGAAGAGACTCCAAGACATACAAAACGCCTCAGCATGCATCATCCTCGACATCCCCTTCCACAGCCACATCACCGCCCACCTGAAGGACCTGCACTGGCTTCCTGTCAACAAGAGGATCACCTTCAAGCTCCTCACCCACACTCACAAAGCATTCCACAACGCCGGACTGCAGCATACCTCAACAAGGGACTCACCTTCTAAACCCCGAATCGTCAGCTTCACTCTGCTGACATCGCCCTCGCCGCCATTCCACGCATCCATTGAACAGCCACTGGCAGTAGATCCTTCTCCCACCTCGCCGCCAAGACATGGAACGCCCTCCCCATCCACCTACGACAGACCCAGGACCTGCTGCCTTTCAGGAGACTCCTCAAGACCTGGCTGTATGATCAGTTGCTCCTCTCCCCCCCCCCAACCTCCCCTCAGTGCCTTGAGACCCTCACGGGTGAGTAGCGCGCTTTACAAATGTCTGATTGATTGATTATATATAATAAAAGGGAAGGTTTGGACCTGGCAAGTGAGTTAACTTGCCTGGTCGAAATGGCAGTTTAAAATTGAATCCACAGGCTCTGTAATGGCAGGCCTGAGCCCTGTTTAAAGGGCTACTTAGTGGGTGGCACAATCAGTGCTTCAGGCCCACTAGGGAAACCAGGCCATGGATGCCAGGTCTAACAGTACAGCACAAAACAAGGTGTTTTCCCACTACATCGACTCTGATAAAGTGTTGATTTATAAAGGGCTTATGTACACAACGGAGACCATAGAGGTCTACCCAGAGGTCGGCGGCACCCCGCAGACAGCTGCTGTGGCTGCCTTCATTGTCAATCTCTGGACTCTGTTGGAGGAGCCGAGCAACAACCAGCTGATCTGCTGGAGCTAGGTAAACGGCCATCAGCAGAGTGAAGCGAATAGACGGCAGCGCTGCCACCGCCGGAGCTAGAGAGCGCGGAAGAGCAACCGTCCTGACACTGTGCCGGTAGGGCCGAGAGCTGGGAATTGTGTGGAGCGGGAGAAGCGGCCGGACTGCCTGGTGAAGGGTGCGGCGTCGGCAGTGGTTGCGTCAGAGGGCACCAGCGGTGAAGAGAGCCCCGGCACATTGGCTGCATTTAAATCAGTGCACAGGCTCGGACCCAGTGCACTGCTGCTCTTCTGACCGGCTCCTACTGTGTGCAGTCCTGCAGGTGTGCTGTGCTGCCCCAGCCTTCTTCCTCCTGGTCCCTGAGGTGGTTTTTTATTTCCTTTCCGTGTCTGGGGCAGCCACCACGTCCGCCGTGAATACGATGCCTGATAGCTACGGTACTGGTGCAATGAGGAACCCAAGATCTGAAGGTAGAGCGAGAGGGAAGGAGACCCTGAGGCGCCCCGCCCGACAGTAATAGCAGGGCCCCTAGAAGGGTCTTAGCAATCCTTGAAAAGTACCTGGATGTGGGGACCCACAGGGGTGGCACTCCTTGCCTGACCTTAAGATAGCCGCCAGGGGAGACTTTTCACCACGAGGAGCTCTGAACCTAGAGTCTGACCCTTCCTCACCTCTCCTCTCATCATCTTTGTCCCAGTGGCCAGCTGTAGAATGTTGCGGAAGGCTCTCCCCAGTAACACCAGGGCCGGTGTCTCTCCTGACCTTACTTTCCTCCTCCCTACCTCTACCCCTCTCGAGTCTTGACTTTGGATCACCTCCTGTTCCTCTCTCCATTCTGGTGGAACCCGAAACGCATACATGGCTGGTTCCCGGTGGAGGTGCTCCGACAGCTATAGGGGAGATTGACTGCGGCACACCGCCATTGCTGTCACCTACTCAGCCGGATTTCTGACATTTGTCTCTTTTCTTCCCTACCGCTGCTTTTGCTCTTTTATTGTTTTACCGTTGAGACCTAGCTGTTTGGCTGATGCCCGGTGGAGCTACCTGATAGCTAAAGAGGAGATGGACTGGGGACTTCCCCCTCGGTCGTCACATACCCAGCCGGACTTTGATCAGACCCTCCTTTGTCTCTCCATTCTATCTAACTCCTACCCCTATACCCCACCCACTTACCCTTCTAAACTCCATTTATTTAGTCTTCTACACTCTTGAAATGTTTTTCTAGTAACTGAAGTAACGTGTAACTGAAGTAATTTTATGATTTCTGTGGAACCTTATGTAAAGCGCTCTGATACCTCCGGGTCTGGCCAGCTCTATATAAAACCTTTTAAAATAAAATAAAAAAAGTTATCTGAAAAATGAGGGCACCAGTTTTCAGCACATTGCCTTTACTTTTACGTTGGTGCAGTAATTTAAATTTTAATGTAACCTTTTAATGAATGCTACATGTTTTATATAATTTTTCTCATAGCTTCTCATAGCTGGGCCTGAACTATCATGTGGTTGGACTCTCTCAGGTGTGTATCGGAGGTTTCATTACTTGTGCATCATCAGGGTGGTGAGGTTGAGGTGATGGCTAGGTTGTGCTGCAGCTGCTGCTGCAGAGATTCACAATGGCAGTCATTCTAAAGACCAGAAGCTGTTATGAACCAAATATTGGAAGTGGCGGCTGGTGATCTTTGAAAGTGGTGGGTGTAATACTTGACATGTTGCCCCATTTTTTTCCATCAAAATGTGCCTTGAGAGTTGTCCATATGCTAATAATTACCTTCATTGTGCCAATGTCCACATTTTGTTATGGGTACTCCCTTTTGATAAGAATTATATAAAATATTCTGGTAGGTAACAGAATTTTGTCATTGATCCTATCCATATATCATGGGTGGCCCGTATATCAGAAATTACCTCCAGGATATCAGAGCCAGCATTTTATCAGGGTTTGCTTTCCCCAAATCTGCCCCCTCAGCCCCAATATGCTGATGCTGTATAGGATGCCAGCAAAAGCATTTTGCCATAGGTCTCCCCTTATGTCAAGTATTACTTCCAGTATTTCAGGGTCTGCATTTTGATTTAAGTGCCCTCTCTTATACCAAAAATTACCTGAAGTGTCCCAGTACTAACATTTGGCCACAGGTGTCCCTATGCCAAGACATTCCTCCAGTATGCAAGTGCCAGCATTTTTCCATGTAGGCCCCTATATCAAGAGTTACTTCTAATATGTCAGGGTCTGCATGTTGCCATGGGTGCCCTTCCTTATGCCAAGAATTATTTCCAGTATGCCAGTGGCAACATGTTACCTTGGGTGCCGCCATGAGCCAAGAATTATATTTAGTATGCCATGGCAATGTGGCAAACTCCATTCATAAAACACACAAACACACTCTTACTGGCGCACTCTTTCACTTATACTCTCTCCCACATTCACACTCTTCCTCCTCACCCTAACTCGCACCCCTCACTCTTTTTCACTTCCACTCCCTTTCACTCACTATTACTCACACACAAATATACTGGTTCTCACTCTCACAAACACACTTACATACACTCACCAACTCAGCCCTGGTGCAATTGTACTCTTCCATCCTGACTTACTTCCACTCCCTCTCGCAATCTCCAATCACTCACTCCTATCGCACTCCCTCTCTTCCACTCACTCCCTTGCAATCACATACACACACTCAGACTTGGATTCTCACTCTTTTTTACTCTCAAATCCACTCCCTTTGACTCAATCTCATTCATTCGCAATCACCCACAAACACTCAGAAGCACATACACATGCACAGGGAAACATCTTTGCTTGTTTTTACCATGTTTCCTTTGCTGGCAACTTGGAGGCTGCTTTGCAGCAGCAGAGCAGGTATTTGGAGCTGGACATTGGAACCAGCAGGCCATCATTCCCAACGAGGAGCAGTAAGACTAAGTTTTAAAAGGGGAAGGCCACCACAATCCTTCTCCCCACTAACTGACACATCTGAAAACACTTCCCTATAAGAAGCTGAATAGTGTTGGGTATCCGTGCACCATGTGCAGTATGTTTCCTAAATAAAATGGATTGTACCTGCGTGATGGAATCATAGTTGAAATATGCCCCTCACATGCTCAATCAAGACATCCACCTGCACAGTGACATTTTCACTCTATAGATGGATCATCGCTTAGACCCCTCCCTTGCTGTCATCAGGAGACTGGAGACAATGGCTGAGAAGGCTGAATGTTATTGAAAACACAAAAATTGTGTTTTAATGAACACTGCAAAATTAAATAATGCACAATGTTAAGAGAGGCAAAGGGAAGAATGCAGGTCCCACAGGAGGGTTGGCTGTGCCCTGAAGTCCCTGACAAGGAACCACCACTGGCCATTGGGCTAAGGGGTCTTTAGCGCCTTTACAGAGGCTAGAGTAGATAATACTAATGCTCTCGTTTGTGGAAGTGTGTGCAAGCAGCTGGACTTTTCAGAGGGCTGTGTTTAGCATTTGTTGTACACACTCAGGCAAGAAATGATTACACACAGTCATTGACTAAATCCGAGACAAATTATTTGTTAACCAAAGTTACTTTGTTGCAGTAAAAGACATTTTGTGTTATCACAGTTTTTCAGTATAGAAAGTGGACACAGTGCATTTTTCAAACAGTTTAATGTTAACCCATGGAGGTAAAACAATCATGCAGTTTCACAGGTAACTGCACAACGTACAATTCCAGTCTTTGGGTTTTAAGATCAACATTAGCCTAGGGTCAGGTAAGTGTAGAGGCTGCACCACCAACGGTACTGGGTCGGCCTTGTGCTGAGGTCCAATTCAGTCGATGGGGCCCAATATTAATCAATGTAGACATGGGGTCACTCAAAGAGGTAAGTAAAATCAGAGTTGGAGGTCAATCTCTAGGAGTTTAGACCAGCACTGGGGGGCCACGAGGCAGCACCAAACACACACGCTCAGTTGCATAGAGGCAGCCAGGTGCAAAATACCAACACAGAATCTGACGCCCAGTAAAATCAATGGAGAATATAAATTTCGAACAAGGCTGCAGGCTTGGACCAGAACTGCGACTCTGGAGGTAAGTTGGGATGCTGAGGGATACATGGGCACTGTCGATTGGGCTCCCCAAGGCCTGAGGCTTGCAGGTGCAGAGGTGTCATTTGTGTTCGGAAGATCCTAACTGGAGCTTGTTGTGGTTACTGGGCCCTTCATGTTGTGGCTGCAGGCATGAATGATGTTTATGCTTGGGAGTAGTTGTGAAGAACCTCCACCCAGAGCATGCTTTATTTCTGACTCACAAGAGCACAAGACTCCCATCTCAGGGGGTCAGAAACGTGTTTTATCAAAGGTTCCAGAAAACCCGGAAAACCTGGCTTTTCTAGTTCTGCCTAGTCCCCACGTCTGCCTTCTTTAAGTATCTGCTGGCGCTATGAGACCTAAGGATGATATATGCGTCTAACAAATACCAAATACAAATACATGTCTGGAAGTGGCAGGCTGGTGCAGACCAGTCAGCCACAAACTAGCGGTTTGGTAGGTTTTCAGGGGGCACCTCTGAGGTGCCATCTGAGTGCATTTAATAATGAATTCAACACTGGCATCAGTGTGGGCTCCTTAATCTGAGATGTTTGGTACCAAACATCTTGGGATTCGGTGTAGACATCATGGAGCTGTGGAACTTATATTGTCAAGCTCCCATCCCATGTACTCAGTATGGCTTCACTATGCACTTATAATGCCTAAGAATGGACTTAGACACTATAGTGGCATATCTGCTCAAACAGTTATGCCCTCACAAGAGATATAATGCACCCTGCCTTAGGGCTGGAAGGCCAGCTGTAGGGGCGACTTACCAATGCCTTTTGCAGTGCTGGCAGGCCTGTCACAGATGTGTGCCAGGTCAACTCTTCACTTTTAGCTGCACCAAAACATGCAGGCTGCAGTGACAGTGTGCATGTGTTTGGTGAAGTATCTCTTAGGGTGGAATAATACATGCTTCAGCCCTTTAAAACCCTCTCTGATCACAATGCCCTGGTACCTTTTACAAGGGGCTTATATGAGTGCCAGACGTGTGCCAATTGTGGAAACAAAGGTACAGTTTTAGGATAGAACACAGGCACTGGTAACCTGATTAGCAGAAATCCAGTGCACATTCACTCAAAGTCCAATTCACTTTCCTACACAACCCCCCTCCCCCAACCGAAAGAGGATGAGACTAACCTTTCCCAAGGGAGCCTTTATTTTCTAAGTGAAAGAACCTGGAACGTCTGTCTGCATTAACATGGACAGTACCAGGTCTGTGTTCCATTGTAAAGTCCATTCTCTGTTGGGAAATGGACCACCACAAATGTTTTAGGTTCGCAACCTTCATCTACATAAACCATCTGAGAGGTCTGTGATCGGTTTGAACAAGGAAGTGAGTACCAGACAGGTTTAGTCTCAGCTTCTTCAGGGACCAGACCGCAGTAAAGGCCTCTCTCTCTATGGCCCTCTAATGCTGTTCCCTGGGCAGTAACCTACCACAAATAAAAGCAACTAGCTGGTCTAGGCCATCATCTTTTGTCTGTTATAGGACCTCTCCTATCCCTAGCTCAAAGGCATCAGTCTGCACAATGAACTGCTTAAAGTAGTCTGGAGCTTTGAGAATTGGTGCTGAGCACATTGCCTCTCTTAACTCTCACCTGTTGTTTCTGCAGGAACAATATGCAAGTTTTCAGAAGAAAGGTCCCAACGCTCCTTACCCACAGAGTATGCCCAACAATGCCAAAACAATACTGATGGACTAGGGGTAGAGGGGAAACCAGGGAAGAAAAATGAAGAGGTTTTCCCACGGCTTAACGAGTGAAGCAGGTAAGGTACACTCAATCTGGTATGTTCCCTGTATGTAAAAGATCAGAAAAGGAGGATTAATGTATGTACGTGTTATCTTTAGGACTTTGCAATTCAGTGTAACTCTCTCTACAGAGTAATTACTTTTGCTACCTGTTTAACCCCCTCTTCCACAATAAATCAATTCCAGTCCATACAGGATCATAGGTGCAATCTATATGTAAGATATAGAATGAAGACAGGTTTTTAGTCCCACTTTACAATGTCACTATGCAATTATTAACAAATGTAAAAGACACTAACCTGCTTTCAAGCAGTAGCAGTGAGTAAAGTATAGAACAAAACTCATATAGCCCAAAAAGGACTAACATAAAGGAGTATGTAACAGGTAAAATAAAAATGCAAACATTCCACAGGCTATAACTGTGTCTCCTGAACTTCAGGAAAGACTTAAGTGCTGTTTTGTACAGCTTTATATATTCAGTACAAAGGGAATAGGTAATCTCCAGGGTTGTGGGACCATAATCAGATAAGTAGAATACACTGTTTAAGCATGCCTGTGCGAAGCGCATTACCACCTTTAGATGCTGATGATGCTTTAGGTGTCTTTTTGTTTGCAGGAGCGGGATTTCCAGGATACATTGCCGGGACAGACAACCGGAGTCGAAGTGAGCAGCCACACAGACTGAAGATGGGATGCCGACACAATAAACTTGAGAACTCACCCTAAAGTGGCACTGTGAGTAACCTGGATGTGGAAGAGCAGCACGCGAGGACTAGAACGAGACGCACTCTTCTGCATTCACAGGGATATTTTAAGCCTGCATTATTCCACCCTGCTGCCGCCGACCGCTTCTGCAGAGCATTCATGACAGCCTCTTTCAGGGTGTAAAAACCTCTTGACAACTAACTGTCCAGTTTATCTTCCTGTGCATCTTCTTGGAGGTGAGTTCTGTGAGGGGTGTCACAATGAAACCATAGCCCATCACAAACCTCCTGTTATACCCAGTCAAGTCAAGGAATGCCCTGGCTTGGGTCTGGGTTGTTGGAGCCACCCTCTCCAGAATTGTCTGGATCTTGGGTGGTAAGGGTTGAACCTGGCCTCCACCTACAAGGTTGCCTAAGTATACAATAGTCCCCTACCCTATCAGATATTTGGATGCCTTAATAGTTAGGACTGCAACATCTTCCCCAGGTTGGACCAGGTGATCCTGCCAGGAGGAGCTAAAGACCGCATTATCATCTAGAAATTCTGCACTGAAGGATTCACCAACCTTTGGAAGGTGGCTGGTTCATTCTTTAAGCCAAAGGGCATAACAGTGAACTGATACTTGCCATCTGGTGTGAAGAATGGTGTATTTGTTTTTTTTTTGCTCCTGGGGCCATGCCTATCTACCAATACCCTGCAATTAAGTCAAATATACTGAGAAATGTGCCTGCACACAATTTGTCAGCTCATCAGTCCTGGGTATAAGGTAAGCATCTGTCTTGGTAACAGCATTGAGACTTCTGTAGTCCACACAAAACCTAATTTCTCTCATTCCACCGCATGGGTGAGGCTGGGGGACTAAGACCACTTGGCTGGCCCAGGGATTCTCAGAAGGTTCAATAATCCCTTTAATGCTATCCTCAACTTGGTCAGACTGTTGATAGATCTTTGTTTTGACAGGCAAGTTGTTCCCAAAGTCCACATCATGGGTACACAAGTGTGTCTGTCCAGGGGTTATGGAGAAGAACTCAGCATACTGCTGTAAGACTTGCCTGCAGTCAGCCTGCTGTTGGGCAGAGAGGGTGTCCGAGTAGATAACTCCATCAACGGGACCCATCTTTTGGAATGTACGAGAGGAGGTCAGGAAGAGGTTCACTATCTGTCTTCTGATCCATATCAGTAACCATCAACGTGGTTACATCAACCCTGTCAGAAAAGTTTGAGACGGTTCACATGGATCAGCCTCTTGGGGATCCTGTTAGTGCCCAAGTCTACCAAGTAGGTGACCTCCCTCTTCTTCTCAAGGACAGGGTAAGGACCACTCCATTTATCTTGGAGGGCCCAATGTGCCACAGACACCTAACCTATACCTTCTGCTGTGGTTGGAACTCCACCAGTGCATATTTTTGGTCATACTAGATCTTCAGGAGCTCTTGGGTGACCTCAAGGTTTTTTAAAGCTATTTCCATGTACTCTGCCATCCTTGAGCATAGGCCTAGTACATAATCCACAATATCTTGCTTAGGTTCTTTGAGAAGCTTTTCCTAACCCTCCTGCACAAGACAAAGGGGTCCCCTAACAGGGCCAAGCAGAAGTTCAAAGGGGGAAAACCCTACTTCTTTCTGAGGTACCTCTCTGTAGGCAAAAAACATGCATGGCAAAACGACATCCCATCTTCGTTTGAATTTTTCAGGGACTCCCTTGAACATGCCCTTCAATGTCTTGTTGAATCTTTCAACAAGGTGATAAGGTGTTGTGAACTTATAGGTCACTCCACACTCATCCCATATGTGTTTCAGGTATGAAGACATGATGTTTTTACCTCGGTCTGATACTCCCTCCACAGGAAACTCAACCCTGGTAAAGATACCAATGAGGGCTTTTGCTACTGCAGGGGTTGTAGTAGTCCTAGAGGGAACTGCCTCGAGAAACCTGGTAGCATGATCTACTGCTACCAGTATATATTTGTTTCCTGATACTGTGGGTGGTTCAAGTGGACCCACTATGTCCACACCAATCGTTTCAAAGGGAACCCCAACCACTGGTAGTGGAATTAAGGGGGCCATTGGGTGACCACCTGTCTTGCCACTAGCTTAACAGGTGATGCAGGAGCTACAAAACTTCTTTACTTTCTGGGACATGTTTAGCAGTAGAAATGGTTTACTAGCCTATTCTAAGTTTTGGTCTGGCCAAGATGCCCAGCTAGGGGGATGTCATGGGCCAATGTGAGAAGGAATTCTCTAAACTGCCTTGGCACTACCTGTCATGAATTCCTCCCCGTGTCCTGCCTTCGCCGTGGAATAGCACCGCTGGCAGAGCGGACTACGAATCCCAGGAGGCCTAGCAAGGCGAGATGACGGGACACCCGTAACACGTGTTGTGACTGATAGGTCCGCCTATATAAGGCGGAAACGGAAAGGAAGCTGTGTCGGATATTCAGAATCCTAAGCCGACGCATCCTGAAGCCGAGCGATCCGTGAGCAGCGAACAGTGTGCCAAACCTTGATCTTCGGAAGAACGGTGAGCAGGACCGCCCCATGTTTCAATTACTAAGGTACTGTGGTATACTGCGAGCAAGCGTTCTCTGACTCGGACGAGTCAGCGAGGCCCGCTCAGGATCCCGAGTCGTGGCTGGTTGGAGCGGCTGCTCCCAGCCCGGTCCCAAGGTCTTATTCGAAGACCAAGTAACGGAGGTTGGTGTGAGCCGTGCTCCCAGCCCCCGTCCTTGCCCTAGTCTAGGGCATAGTGTTGAGACACACTCCTGGAGGAGGTTGCCGCGTCTCCACGGCCCTAGTATCCAGAGGTAGGTCAGATCGAGCGGCTGCTCTCGACCACCTCTCGCCTGTTGGTTATTTGGGTGTTGCAACTAGAATCGCTTGATTCGAGATACGGGTAGAGCGGCTGCTCCCTGTATTCCCAAGGAAGGAGTGGTAGAGAACCCGGCTGGGCGACTCCCACCTTCCAAACTTCTGCTCACCCCAAGGTAGAGATTCCAACCCCTCACAGCTATCGAACGGCATTGTCGGCTGCTTCTTAGCACTGTGCCCTCCGTTGGCGTACAACGGGACCGTTGTACTTGCGGAGGACGGTACTTGACGCCAGCGCTGTGAGTGGGGTAACGTATACAGAACTGGTGCATCCTACTTATCGTTATTGTTTACATACTCTTTGTTACTTCTCATCAACCAATAAATCCTTTAAACTAACAAGAAGTGGTCTTGTGTTCAGTGGGTGTCTGTCCCCGATCCCGGGAACGCTAGGTTGTTACACTACCACTCTCCTAGTGGTACCAGGTTTGGGGTATCTGGTCTCAGTGTAAAGGAGTTCCTCCGCCCAGTAGGTCCTGTAAGATCCACTTACATTTCCTGTGCAGCAGCTTGTTGTTTCAGGCTTTCAAGAGTTGTACAGGTTCTCTGTCCTTGGCACAGCTGCTCCTTAGAGGATCCGCCTGGACGCAAGAGCTCAACCATGTAAGGTCCGTAGAATCAGTTCCCACTGGGGTTTACAAGTCTTCTTCCTGATAAAAGGAGTCCTGGGTTTTTTGCTGTACAGAAGCTGGTTCCCCAGTCTTCTTACCTTTCCTTTTGGAAGGTTGGGCCATTATTCCAGACTCCATCAAATCTTTTTCACTCTGTGCTTGAGTTTTTACACACACTAACTCAGGGATTACCAGCATGGCTGCATGGGTTTTCAGTTCTACCTAAGCCCATGCTGAGGTGTCCAGATCATTCACTAGCAGACATTCAACTGGGATCTTAGAAGAGACCACTACCTGTTTCAAGCCGGTAACCCCTCCCCATTCTAATGATACCACAGCCATGGGGTGGACTGTAGTTACATTATCTTTTATTGTTAACACAATAGGGAAACCCAATTTTTCCCAAGGAACTGGGTAGAACATTATCTCATACAAACTATATCCCTTGAGGAATTATTTACATTAAAATTAGTTCCACACTTTGCCCCGGTCACAAATGTATCCGATTGATTAATCACAATATTGAGAATTGCAGTCACTGGTGTATTCCAAAATACAAATAATTTTACTTCATTTATATTCAATTCATTACATTTTTGTTCAACTCATTAAACAAAACATCCAGATTCTATGTACAGGCAGTATATACATATGAATAATTAATAGCAACACTGACACTACCAAACACTCCCTTCAACTTTCTGGACTCTATCAAGGGATAGATGGAAGTGTAATCGCTCTTTTTGCCTAAAACAGTGTGAAAGACATCTTATATCCCAGTAAATCATACATTCCAATATTCACATAAATGGGATATATAACTAAAATCAATTAGGGATGTTTCAAGAAAATAAGGGTGTGTTGTCGACGTTTCAGTCTTAAATGGCCCAATTGGTCCCCCAGACCATCCTCAGGACTCAGCTTTGCAGAAAAGATAAATCCTGTAAATACTTGCTTCCTTCTTACTCAACTTCAAGACAATTGCAAACAATCTATATATCATGTTCTGACTCCAAATTAATTAGAGTTGTCTCCTTTATAATTCAAGTCAACTTGTCCGGGCAGGATCAGACATCCTTGTCGGACGGGTTTACCTGCCACCCACTCTGAGAAACCTCAGAGGTCAGAGAACCCTTAGGATGCCTTAGAGAACTCCTTTCCAGCCCCAAGGCTGGAAGTGAGGCCTGCCTAAGGACCATGCTTGCAGCTTCCCTGCTTGGATCTTCCACCTGGCAATGGGTGGACCAGGCCTAGGCCACTTCTCTTGACACTGACTGCTATCAGTGGCCTCTGCTAGTTGCTGTCTATATGGACAGAATTTTCCATGATTTAGGGATAGAAGTCTGATCCAAGTGGTTGAATGGGCCACATCACTTTGTTGACCTTGATGGGACTGTCAGCACACTGGGATGCATCTGTGAGCAAGTTAATGTTAGGAGTTGCACAGTTGGGATCCACAGGTGAGGTAAAGGGTTTTCCCAAGCGTCAGTCCAGTGGTTTGGGAGAGTGCAGACAGAGGGTTGAAACTCAGTTCAGAGGGGCATAGAACTGGCAAGGGATTCTGCAGTAGAGGGCCATTGTCCATGTTCCATGGCCAAAGCAGAGAAGCCCATCAAGGTATTGATTAGTCTACCCTGGATTTTTGTCTGGAAGGGGGCCATGTTGGACTTGGCCCTTTCTGCAGGGTCTTCCATACTTTTTTTTTTGCCTTATACCCTTCTGTTTTCCGACCTGTTTTTGTTGGCCTTTAGATCATGCACTGATAACCAGTGCCAAAGTTCTTCTTTAAACATGATGAAGTTGGCTTACACTTAATTGGCACATTTCATTTACATGTGAGCCCCTAGTAAAGTGATACTACAGGTTCCCAGGGCCTGTAAATTAAATGCTATTAGTGACCTGCAGCACTGATTGTGGCCTAGGGGGTCAGGAAGTCTCTTGGCGCCTGGACCGCGCCCAGCGCCAGACCCCCTGGTCCCCGCAAAATGCACTCCACCCTCTTAACATACGACGCCGCAACCCTCTCTGCACTTAACCCCGGCCGACTCCCAAACTGATACCAAGCCGCCCCAGGACACACCCATGGACCCTTCACCTGCCACTCCTGCAAGTTCGACTGCATCAGGACCCACACCAAATCCACAAACTCCAAACAGAGCTCCGACACTAACCACCTGAAGTGCATCCTGCTCAACACTCGCTCGGTCCACAGACACGCCATTGAACTTTGGAACCAACTCGACACCACATCACCGGACGTCGCTTTCTTACAGAAACCTGGATGAACGCCTCATCAGCACCCGACATCGCCATAGCCATCCCAGACGACTACAAGATCATCCGAAAGGACCGCATCAACCAAACAGGAGGTGGCATCGCCATCGTCCATAAGAACACCATCCGCATCACGACCAGTTCCGACGATAACCTCGCAGCCGCCGAACACCTTCACTTCCAGATCCACACCTACCCCAAGACCACACTCAGAGGCACCCTCATCTACAGGCCACCAGGACCCCGCACACAATTCAGCGAAGACATCACTGACTTCATCAGCCCACACGCCCTCCCCTCCGAGGACTACATTCTACTAGGAGACCTCCACTTCCACCTGGAAAAGAACAATGACAGCAACACCACCACCCTTTTGGACAACCTCACCAATCTCGGACTCAAACAACTTGTTGACACCCCCACCCACTATGCCGGGCACACGCTCGACCCAATCTTCACCTCCAGCAAGCACATCTCCTTCAATCACACCACAGCTCTCCATTGGACAGACCACAGCTGCGTTCACTTCAACTACAAAAAAACTACGACCCACAACCACCCACAACCAATTCCCCGCAGAATCTGGAACAAAATTACCACGACCAGCTCTTCACAGCGCTCCACCAAAACCCTCCTGCCAAATCATCAGACCCAAACCAAGCATCCACCAACCTCACACAATGGATCACCCACAGCGCTAACAAATTATTACCCCTGAAAAACCATCAAATCAAGCAAGGTAACAAAAAATCCCCCTGGTTCAATGATGACCTTAAGAAATCCAAGAAGATCTGTCGCACCCTCAAGAAAGCCTGGCGAAAAAACCCAACCATTGACAACCTGGCCACCTTCAAGAACGCCACCCGCAAACACCACCAGCTGATCTGATCCACCAAGAAATCAGCATTCAAGGATCGACTCGACAACAACGCCCACAACAGCAAGGAACTATTCAACATCGTCAAAGAGTTTACCAACCCCACCGCCGGCACCAATGACATCACTCCCTCCCAAGACCTCTGTGACTCTCTAGCCTCATTCTTCCACAACAAAATCGCTGACATACATAACAGCTTTGGAGACCAGTCCACCCCACCCACCTCTGAACTTAAACCCCCCTCCAACAACCTTTGCGCCTGAAACCCAATCACCACTGAAGACACCATCCGCCTGATGAACTCCATCCACTCAGGATCACCAACCGACCCATGTCCCCACCACACTTTCAACAAAGCAGACTCCATTATCGCACCCCATCTCAGAAATGTCATCAACTGCTCCGTCAGCTCCGCTACCTTCCCGGAAAGCTGGAAACATGCCGAACTCAGCGCCCTCCTGAAGAAACCCACAGCAGACCCCACTGAACTCAAGAACTACCGCCCCATTTCGCTCCTCCTATTCCCAGCCAAAATCATTGAGAAAGCCGTCAACAGTCAGCTCGCCGCCTTCCTCGAATCCAACAAATCCCTCGACCCTTCACAGTCCGGCTTCCGAGCCAAACACAGCACCGAGACCGCCCTCATCGCAGCAACAGACGACATTCGAACTCTACTGGACAACGGAGAAACAGCTGCCCTCATCCTACTTGACCTCTCCGCAGCCTTCGACACAGTCTGTCATAGCACCCTTATACAACGCCTCAGCAATGTCAGAATACAAGGAATAGCACTAGACTGGATCAACTCGTTCCTCGCCGGAAGAACCCAGAGAGTCCGCCTTCCCCCTTTCAGATCAGAGGCCACCGAAGTCATCTGCGGCGTACCGCAAGGATCATCACTCAGTCCCACACTCTTCAACGTATATATGAGTCCCCTCGCATCCATCGCGCACCAACACAACCTCAACATCATCTCCTACGCAGACGACACCCAGCTGATCCTCTCCCTCACCAAAGACCCAAACACTGCCAAAACCAACCTACACGAAGGGATGAAGGAAGTAGCCGAGTGGATGAAGAACAGCCGTTTAAAACTGAACTTGGACAAAACGGAAGTCCTCATCTTAGGATCATCCCCCTCCTCCTGGGACGACTCATGGTGGCCACCGGCCCTGGGAATCGCACCCAGACCAACGGACCACGCACGTAACCTGGGCTTCATTCTGGACTCCTCCCTCTCGATGACCAGGCAAGTCAACCCCTTCTCATCATCATGCTTCAACATCCTACGTATGCTCAAAAAAAACTTCCGTTGGATCCCCACCGAAACAAGAAAGACGGTCACCCATGCACTGGTCACAAGCCGACTGGACTACGGAAACACCCTTTACGCCGGAACCACAGCCAAACTACAGAAAAAACTCCAACGCATCCAAAACGCCTCAGCCAGACTCATCCTAGACATCCCCCGCCAAGCTCACATTTCCGGTCACCTGAAAGACCTTCACTGGCTCCCCGTCAACAAGAGAATAACGTTCCGTCTCCTCACCCACTCACACAAAGCCCTCTACAACCTAGGACCCGAATACCTCAACACGTGCCTGTCCTTTTACACCTTCACCCGCCAACTACGATCGTCCAATCAAGCCCTCACCGCAATTCCACGCAACAAAAGATCCACCATGGGGGGAAGATCCTTCTCCTACTTAGCGGCCAAGACCTGGAATTCTCTCCCCACCCACCTCCGCCTTACACAGAACCACGTCTCCTTCAGAAAACAACTAAAAACTTGGATATTCGATAAGTAATGTACCCCCCCCCTCCCTCAAGCGCCTTGAGACCCTCTGGGTGAGTAGTGCGCTATACAAATTTTAAACTTGAACTTGAACTCTGCCCTTTTTTCATGTTCTCCACTTTTGTTTTTGACTCACTTCTGCCTCGAGGGTGCGTCATTCATATGCGACGTGTGAAAACCGTGCGCGCATGCGTGCGCGCACATAAAGTCATGTGACTTGAAAACAACACTTTTGATTGGTTTATAGTAGTTTCTTTTCCAAATCTTCAAAAACCCCACCCACTTCCCTCACAAACTCTTTCACTTCCTTGGGAGAAGCATCTTCAGTGTTTTCTTCAAGATTTGAAAATGGCAGAACAACAGCAGCCACAGGAATCTTCATCTGATTCAGATGTGCAGTTTGTTCCTGAGCAGCCACCTCCAAAGAAGACCAAAGAATCATTTATTTGGACGTTTTTTACCTATCCAGAGGGGCACAAGAAGGTTAATGCCTCCAAAGTTACATGCAAAATCTGTGGCAGCATCCTTTCAGGAGGTGATGCCACCAAACATTATTCATTTAGCATTGCTACAATGATTCGGCATGTTAAAAATCTGCATCCAATCAATTTTGCTCGGGCATCAACTCAAGACCTTAGAGACAATCCTCCAGCTGCTGTCCCCAGCACCTCTTCTGCGGGAGGATCTCCGTCTGCAACTGCTTTAGATATCCGGCCGGATTTTGCAGATGTACATACACGTTGCAATTATTGCAATGAAATATTGTGCCACGGAGAACAAAGCATTGACTTGATCGTGGCAATGATCAGGCAGCACAAATGCTCCCGCCGTTAATTTATTTTCTTTTATTATTTTTGTTCCTGTTCCTGTTGAGCAGTTTTTGGTTACCTGATTTCTTTTTTGTTACAGAAACCCCCCAAAAAATATAAAATTGTTCAAAAAAATGTAAAACAAAAAACAGTTCTTCTAAGAACTAACTTCACTTCTCCAAAAAGAGCTATATTTCTTATATACTGTCTCATACTTTTTTTGAATGAATGTGTAGTGTATAAATGAATGACTGAAATGACTGAATGAAGGGGAAGGAGAGACTGAGGGAATGAGTGAGGAAATGGGAGTATGGTGAGTGAGGAAAGGGGAGTGAAAGAGTGACTGAAAGAAGGGTACTAAGGGTAGGGGAGTGAGTTAATGAGAGTGAAAGAGTAAGGGAATGGCAGTAAGGAAAGGAGAGTGAGGGAGGGGGTGTGAGAGAAAGGAAGCGGGATATGGAGATACGGAAGGGGAATAAGGGACAGAGAGGGGGAAGTAGAGCAGGGTAAGGAGAGTGAAGGAAAGGGAAGGGAAGTGGAGTGACGGTGAGGGAAAGGGTATGAGGATGAGAAAAGGGGAGTAAGGAAAAGTGAGAGAATGGGAATGAAGGAGACAGAAGGGGAATGAGGGGATGGAGCGAGTTAGGAAAGGGGAGTGTGGGAAGGGGAGTAAGGAATGGAGTGAGAGAAGGAGAGCGAGGGGGAGTGAGGAAAAGGGAGCAGGAAAGTGAAGGGGTGAGAGATACAGATAGGAGGAAGTAGAGAGGAGGAAGGGGAGTGACGGTGAGTGAAGGGCAGTGAAGTTAGGGAAGGGGTATGAGGGTGATGGAAGGTGAATGAGGGAGAGGGAAGATAATTAAGAGAGAGGGAAAGTGAGTGAGGAAGAGAGGAGGAATGATAAAAAGAGAGAGGAAAGGAGATTAAGGGTAAGGGAGAGAGAGAGAGTGAGAGAGAGGGAGAGCAAAGAACTGAGAAGGAGTGAGGCAGTTAGAGTGAGTGAGACAGAGGGAGACAGGTAGAGAAAAATGGATGAAAAAAAAGTGAGGAAGGGAGTAAACGAAGGGGAGTAAGTGAGATGGAGTGAGGGAGTTAGGAAAGAGGAGTGAAGGAAGGGGAGTGAGGGACGGGGAGTGAGGGAAAAGTACTGAGGGTGAATGAAATGCAGTAACAGTGAGAGAAGGGTTATGAGGGTGACGAAAGGGGAATTAGAGAGAAGGAAGGAGATTAAGAGACAGGAAAGGGGACTGAGGGATAAAGTAGGAGTGAAGGAAACAAAGGGAAAGAGAGGAAGGGTGAGGGAGAGAGAGAGAGGGAGAGAGAAAGAGAGGGAGAGCGAGTGATTGAGAGGGAGTGAGGCAGTTAGACTGAGTGAGACAGAGGGAGAGAGGGAGAGAGGGAGAGAGAAATGGAGTAAAGGGGAGCGAGGGACTAAAGGAATGGGAGTTTGCAAAAGTGAATGAGGAAAGGGGAGTAAGGGAAGGGGACTGATGGGTGGAGTGAGGGAAAGAGAGTGAGGGGAAGTGAGGGAATGGGAGCAGGAGAAAGGGAATGGGAGTGATGCACAGAGAGGAGAATATGAAGTAGGAGAGGAGGAGTGAGATTGAGTGAAGGGCAGTGACAGTGAGGGAAGGGATATGAGGGTAAGGGTATAGGAATGAGGGGAAAAGAAGCATATTAAGATAGAGGAAAAAGTGAGTGAGAGAGAAGAATTTATGGAAAGAAAAGGAAGATTGGTGGAGAGAGAGGGAGACAGTGAGAGAGAGAAAGAGAGGGAGAGTGAGGGAGTGAGGCAGTTATAGTGACTGAGAAAGAGAAAGAGACTTAGAGACGAATGGAGGAAAGGGGAGTGAGGCAGGGAATAAAGGAAGGGGAGTGAGCAAAAGGAAGTAACGGAATTAGAGAAGGGGAGTGAATGAAAGTGAGTGAGGGATGGTATGAAGGAAAGAGAGTGAGGGTGAGAGAGAAAAGAGTGAGGGATAGAGCAAAAGAAGGGTAGTGATGGAGGAAGAAAGAAAAGAGAAGTGAGAGACACAGAGAGGAAAGAAGGAGCAGGAGAAGGTAAGTGAGGGTGAGGGAAGGGTACTGATGGTGAGAGAAGTAGTGTAAAGGTGAATTAAGGGTAGTAAAGAGAGTGAGGGAAGGGGAGTAAGATGAGCAAAGTAAGTGGAGTAAGAGACAGAGTGAAGAAAGTGAAAAAGGGAAAGAGATGTAAGAGAGTGATGAGAAAGTATTTTTTGTTTGTCATACTTACCTTATAAGTAATGAAAATGTAATAATATATTTTCTATAAATATAATATCTGTGGAAGAGAAGAAAACATTGAGTTATAATATATATTTCACAATATAAAATAATTTGTACAATATGTTATGTATCTTATTTTGCTGTTCTCAGAATATATTGAATTTCACTGAAAACAGTGAGTTCAGTAGTACTCAGCATATAACAGCGGGCAAAAAAAAAAAACAATCAATAGATTTGTCTTTAAAAAACCCATTCAACATTTTCATTAAGAATGTAAAAATTAGAAAAAAAACATATCTTAAATGTTTTTTCGAACAGCAATTTCTTAAGTA
The DNA here is from genome assembly GCF_964263255.1 of Lissotriton vulgaris. NCBI lineage: Eukaryota > Metazoa > Chordata > Amphibia > Caudata > Salamandridae > Lissotriton > Lissotriton vulgaris. The sequence continues at coordinate 1,611,985,705 of NC_141693.1, forward strand.
AATATGGGATATATGCAACAATCACAAAATAACAAAACATTACTTCTTTTTTATACACTCTAAATAAAGTTATGTACAAACATATGCTAACAACATTTACCCAAAATAGTAATTTTTTGTTTCAAATACCATTCCTCATGGCCAAATAGTATGTGTGAAATCCTTAGTTTGGAAGATACTTAATAGTACTCTTAAGCGTCCGTTTCCCAAACTTCTGAATCAAAAACACCAACATCTTTGGTACCATCTAACAATGGTTATACTTCCACCCGATGCTATTTATCATGTACATAGAACCTTAACCCCTTGCGTGCGGCGGGAATTCCCCGCCCATGCTGACTCCGCCTTGCGCGGGCGGAGTCATGACGGAGCACAGCTCACCCGTAGCTGATGACGGAACCGCTCCGTCATCAGCATGCAAGGGGTTAAACAACTAGCATGCTATCAGTATCTCAACATTATCTAGTATGCCGAAGATACTCTACTCATCCTTTATCTTAGCAAGGAGCTGTATACCAATAAAAGAAACCTCTACAAGGAAATAAAAAATGTCACCAACATCTCCAACTACTACAACAAATCTAAAACACCTCTGCCTCACTGATGATCAACATCTCCTGTGATAGCCACATCACCCACTATCTGATACACTAACCTCTACGTCAACTACAAGAATTTTTTTAACTTGATCACCCTCACTCACAAAGTACTTTTCAACACCAGACTACCCTTTCTTAACAGCAGTAATTTTACCAGGCCAATTATTTTCCCTAAAATTTGAGTTGAAAAACACTAGGTAAGAATTTGTTAAGTCATAAGGCAAACATTGTTTAAAAATCAATTGAGTATCATTACAATGAGTCCAGCCTTTTGAACATTTTAAATAAGCTGTGTAATGTCCTAATGTTGTAGAAGGACCATCATGGAAAATAATTGCTACAGTTACAAAAGTTCTTCCTGATATTGATAGTTGAGAAGCCACAACATTTTTATTAAAGGTGTTAGTTTTCTTCCATCAGGTCTGCATCGTTGCAGCATTAAAATGACATACTGTCCATATCTTTGTATAAATAATGTTGATAACATTTGTGAGTTACATTGAGTACAGACCATGCTTTGATTTGCTTCTCTAACTAGAATATTAAAAGACACTGATTTGCAGTCTGGTAAAGTCAAATATATAAATCATTCAGTGTCTATTTTAGTACTACTTGAAAACGAACAATTGTCACAGTCATGTTGCCATTTATAAGAAAGCCCAAAAAGATTTTCAATATCTATACCTTCATCTTGCAATACAACAAGCATATACATTAGAAATTCCTGACAATCTTGCTGAATATTTTGTGAAAATTTATTTATACCAGAACATATGTCTAAAACATTTGGAATATCAGAAATACTTTCTATTTTAGTTTTATCACTGCTACATTTCTCAAACACAGAATTCAACAAACAACAAAATCTTTTGTCCCGATTTTCAACAATTTGTTGTAGTAAGGTTTCAAGAAAAAAAACAACATTAACCCCTTAAGCGCTGCCGTCGGCCAAGGGTCGTCGTGAGCACTACCTTGCCAGTGCTGCGCACGACCGTTGGCCGACAGGCCAGCGCTCGTTATTCGAACGTTCAGCACTGGGTGCTGAACGTTCGACGCAGCAAAGGGCTTAACCACTACATTAGCATAGCAGTTGACACCAGAACTGTTTTCAAACTGAAAACCAACAACCTCTTCAATAAAATCCTCATTCTTTTTGGTTACTATCACTGGTTCATCTAGTTTTTTTCTTTTCTCTTCAGCCTCGCTACAATTTTTCTCATATCTTATTTTTCGACTTACCACACGCTTTTCAAATACTGGATATTGAGGTAAATTGGCAGCATGTTCTCTTCTTAACCTATTATACACTATTACACAATTTACATCTGCACTAATCTTTGTGTCATCAAAATCAATCAGGTATAATCCAGATAAAGTTCTGACTCGAGATAAAGCAACATATGCCATACCCTCTTTAAACACAGTATTTCCAATATTCATGAAAGCACAATCTACACTTAAACCTTGAGATTTATGAATAGTCACTGCATATGCCAAACAAACAGGAAACTGTTTTTGGCGGACATATAAATCTTTTACAAGCAAAAATCGAACTGAACAACGAGTCAATTGTTGTACTTCATCAAATTTGATTTTCAAAAATTCAATGTCATCTCCATTTGGGTAATTAACAAAATCAACAACATTACCCATTGCTTCATTTACTAAACCTCCTTCCACATGTAAATTACGTCTTAAAATTATCCGACAATTTATACATGCATATAGATTCTTTTCTAAACCAGCAGTTTTAGATATTGATTTCTCTAAAGAATCCAATTTTGACTTCAACTTTTCTGACAAAATAATATTAGCTCCTTCATGCTCTATTCTATCAATAGCTTCCAGTTTTAACATTTCGTGATTTTCTAACTTTAACATTTTTTCATTGAATATTGAACATTCTTGCAGAGTTGGCATCAAGCATATCACTGATTTCTTTTCTGCAATTTTTCTATATGTATTCTCTGGAAGAATATTTTCGTTTGGAAACAAATTTGTAAGTAATCGTGCCTGTTAAGCTTCTTTGCTATGTTCACTCACTTTTACAATTCTTATATCTTCAAGAATACTTTTATAATCTGCGTCCTTTGCCTGTCGCATATTTGTAATGAGTTCTGAATATTCGAAATATGACCAAATATTAACATTTCCAATGCTTCCCATGCACTTTCTGGTGTCTTCATGTGTAACTGTTTTAAATACTGGCTGTCATTTCACAGGAGTTAGTTGTAGTAGATCTCCAAAAACTATGACCTGTTTGCCTCCAAATAACACATCATACTCTGTTTTAAGGATTTGTTGCATTCTTAAATGCACAAAGGCAAAAATTAAATTTGATACCACGCTTACCTCATCAATAATGAGAAGTTTCATTTTTTTCAAGACTCTAGAAACTTCACAACAAGCTTCTCCAGATAGCTTGTGGTATTCTAATTTATTTTCATGCTCTACTGGCAGCATCAATAAACGATGTAAAGTAATCCCTTTAATGTTATGTGCTGCCAACCCAGTTGGAGCAGTAACAACACAAGAGAGTGACAACTCAGCCAGTTCCTACTTCTCCACTCACGTACAGTCGGACAGGTTTAAATGACGTACATGAGCACTCTTTTTTCTCATGATATAAACCATGCTCAATCTGTTCTGTCACTTGATCGCATATTTGTTTTTGCTCAACATTTAGTTGTTTTTCGAATTCTTCTAAGTTTATTACATCCTCTTGAGCTTGTTGCATTGCTCTTTCCACCTCATCCATGGCAGCTGCTGCTTCATATTGGATAATTGGTTCTCCTAGTGGATCCTGACTCAACGAAGCAGAACTTTGACTGTCTTGAGAACTGTCTCTAGCAATCTGTGCTGCAATTGTAGCTTCTTGCTGTATTTCGTTGTTCAACATTTTCAGATAATTAGTAAAAACAGGACATTCTATAGTATTTTTAGTTAGCGTAGAATGAATCTTCATAACTGTCATAATTTCCAAGTAGTTCCAGTTCTGTACGCCATGGCTTAAAGATTTGCAAAAAAGCTAAATAGTAAAATTCCCTTTTGTAAGGAGTTTCGCAACTCAGTTTTCGGTGATTATTCAAATGTCCTTTTCTTTGTTTCACTAAACATCCTTCAGATCCAATCACAGCATATACTCTTTTATTGATATCTTCTGTAATATTCCTCTTAAAAGTATAGCTTTGCAGTACTTCATAGAGACAAACGTTCTCAAGATAATTACTTCTATTTGGATAGTATGTATCCAACATATTTGTCTTCAAAATACCTGTACTGTCTGGTTCTCTCTCTGCTAAATACTCAATTTCTTCTACAGATTTCAAAATTCGGTTTCGTGTTCTTCCAAGACCTAAACTCACCCAAATGATTGTTCTAGATTTGGAGTATAGACTTGCAGATGATAAGCGATCTGAACATTCATATGCTCCGATTTCTCGATGAGAAAACATCTTCAAACTGTAGCTGTACAATTTCTTACTTAGGCTCTTTTCATCAGTAATTTCTTCCCAAATTTCCTTTAGTTTTGTTTTTTCAGATTTAGTTATGTAAGACGTTACATATCGAGCCACAGCAATGGAGTTGTCTGCAACATATTGAATATCCATGTTAGCATTCCTCATGGATAAAATGACTGGGTTATAGTCATTTATGCATTTTGACTCTTCATTTCTTCTTAAGTAGTAGGTATTTTTTGGTGATTTTCTTGTGACAGTATGTCGCAAAGATGACATAAAATTGTTCACTCTTCCTTTTGATAATACTGGACGTGGAAATGCAAATCGACATTTTGTGTAGAACTTATCCTTAGATTAGTACTTTCGGTGACAGTATTTTCCACAACCATGGGTTTGAAACCGTAAGACTTGATGTCTTAAATTCTTTTGTTCTGTACTTTTTGGTACAGCACATGTAGACTATTGTTCAATAAAACTCATCACTGTGTCATCTGAATCTGTTCCAAATTTGGGCCCATCTTTGATCCATAGCAGCATATGTATGTGAGGAGCACCTCTTGCTTGATACTCCTTTCTCCAAAAGAAATCCAGAACCTCTCCAAGAGGAGGATTTTTTTTGTTGATAAAAGACGTCATAGCTTCAAATCTATGATTGAAATACCTACATACATTAACTGGATCCAAAGAGCACAGTTTTCCAGGTGTTTGTATTCTATATTTTCTATGTTTGCATTTGCCTCTCGAAGACATTGAAGTAAATCTTCCCAAGCATACTCGGCACAGCTTAGAGTAAGGAACCATGTAGAAGTTCCTAAGTTTCTTAGCATACATTTCAATTCCACATGACGACAGTACCAATACTCATTAGTACCACGCTGACATGCCATGAGATTAATTCGCTGAGATTCCAAAACAGTATCTTTCTGTTGGACTTTAACCATAAAGTTCTTTGCCGAAACATTTTGCAAATGTACTTCACTTTTTAGTATATGGTTCACTGCATAAGAAAGTCCAGACAAATCACTCTCAAACAGAAGATGAAACAAATATGGAATACATTGACGAAACCTTGGATCTTCTGCATATAATCTTGATGTCCGGTATTCAGATGCAGAAATCTGCACAGGTCGTTCATCATATCGTCCACCTTTGCCTGTTGGAAATAACTGAGGGAAACAATGAGCTTCCAAGCTTTCTTCCCATACACTAATGGGACTTCCTTTCGCTTCTTTCATTTGAAATAACTCAATAGTATTCCCCATCACTTCTTTTGAGTGAAGTGGATGCACACTATAATGTTCATACATTTCTTCAGTTCTGGACACATCCACTTTTTCAATGTGTCCAGTTGACGAATCACTGTCCTCTTCTACAGTTGTTTCCTCTTCTCCTACATATACATTTTTATAGTATTGATTATTTTTTACCAAATATAACGTTGTCTTTTTCACTTTCCTAACATCCACTAATTCTTGCCAGATTTTCTTACTCTTCGTAGGAACGTCATTAACTATAATAACTAGAGGTTCCTCTTCCACAATTTCTACACCAATTGTTTTAATATTCTTCTTTAAATCTAGAGGCAAATAAACAACTCTTCCCTTTAATCCTCTCTGTAAATCTGAAGGAGGCAATTTACCTGTCTTAGGCTCCATACGAACAATAGCCTGAAATGGATGCACACATTGAATAAGAATAGACTCATAAGTATTTAAATCCATCAGTTCAGAAGGAATATTAACCGCTCGCAGCCATGACTCAGGGCGAATCTCTGCTGAGCCAACCTTTTGCCTTGGGACCATTTCTACCTGTGCCCTGTGACTTTTGCCGATCCAGGCAGGATTTTTAACTTTGAGAGTGGGACTGCGAGGACCAGCAGTCACAGCGCGCTTTCATCCGACGCAGCTGGTGCCTCTTCCCGCCCTTCATCTTCCTGTATATAGCTGTAACTACTCACGCGCACCGCGGGACGCACGCGGACGCACGCCCGGCGAAGCCCGGGCCAAGGGCGGGCCTGTTTTAGCCTGTTATAGACTGCTTAAGACCGGACCTGCCCCCCCCTCTGACCCCTTAGACACTGTGTCCTTTTGCTGAACCCTGGCTCCTGGGTAAGTAGTATTCACAGGAACATTGTATACCACCAGTATGCCTGCATGCGAGAGCAGGAGTAAGGCTGCTACAGGGTCTATCTTACTGGAAACTCTAGACAATTTTATAACAAGGACTAATTCCATCATCGATCAAGGGATATCCCTGATGGAACGGCTAGTTTCGCAAGATTTGGCAATGGCTAAAAGATCTTCAATGGGCCATCTTGCAAATGCTCGCACACCTGAAAATAATAAACGAACTAACAATATGGACATTGAGGTACTTATACACAGCCCACCAAGCACCCAATATTCGTTTTGATCTTTACCTGTGCTTAGTAGACCCTCCCTAGCAGAGAGAGAGGTTGTCCAGGTAGCACTAATGGAAAGTTCTCCAAAAAGCCAACACACTAGGCAATTACGTGCTAGACGGGAAGGTGCTATACCAAAGAATAAGCGGGAAATGGTGGCTAACACAGGAGCTTGAAAAGCTAAACCCACTAAAGGGCAGAGTAAAATTGACCTAACTCTAATAAGAGTGTCTTGAGTGATAGGCCACAATTTGGTTTTGTACTGTTTGAGTGGGGGGCGGCCTGTACCTTTGTTCCCCCTAAGACTCCAAGGGAGTTGATGCTAACTCTTACACAGACAGGGAATGATTCACTACATACACACAGCACATCCATTGCACAATCCCTGGATCCATTAAATCGAGATTTGTGGTCCGAAGATGACGTTAACACTCTTGGTAGAACAGAGTTGGATGAGGATTCCCTTTTAAATAAAATAGGGGCCCTGTTAAGGTCAACTCTTACTCTCCTGGAAGCAAGGCTCTTACTTATCGAACAGCAGCTTTGTAAACTTGAACTAGCTTTAAGTTCTGCTACGGTTGCTGGGCGCACGAAAACGTCTTGTTTGGGTACCTCTCAGCCAAGTACCTCATGTAACGTACAGGCAACTCATCAGTTATTGACCACCACTGATCGAACCTGCTCAAAATCCCCTGCTGTCTTGGCAACACCTACCTTGTCAGAACTGCCAAAACCCTCTAACACTTCTGGAAAAGAATCTACTCCACTCACTATAAGACAAATAAAAAGAGAGAAGCAGTATTGACTGGGGGGGTACCCAGGGGGGTTTGTAATATCGACTTACCACCGGAATGCAGTCCGTATGTGATAGTTTTAACTGGAGTGCCAGAACTGAAAGAGCCAAAACAAGAATCATTTAAGTGTCTCAAAAATAAAGTGACATTTTGGCTCAATACCAATAGACCTTTACCGTCATATTTAAAGAGCGAAATAATGATGCTACGTAGAATACCTTGGGTGGGAACTAGTCCAAAAATAATTCCAGGGGATTGTGCACTGGTAAACTTTAGAGATCCCAGTATTGTGGATTATATTTGCTCCTGGAATAATCGAAATCAAAAAGCAGGGTCCTCGATGGAATCTCAACCATTGTCGTACTTCTACCCTTCACCTAACTTGCAGGTAGTGGAGAGGAGTGGACATTTGTAACACACCATACCCGGGGCAGAGTAGAGAATCATCGACATGGCCTATTAAATACTCAGAGCCACCTGCCACTACAAAATAGGTTTAGTTCCCTAGAAATGGTGGGCTGACTAAAACCAATCGAAGATAACATAGAAAATACTGGTGTGGAGAAAAGCAAGCAAAAGTCCCTGGATCCCGGTAAGGAAATAAGGACAAGTGTGTGGGTGGACCTAAATACTGAAAATAATTTAGTAACAACAGGTACAGGTACACAAACCATTGTTAACACGAGGGATGCAATGGGCAACACGGGTGACATTAATAATTTTGAGAATAATTTACGAATGTCCTGTAATCCATTGTTCACATTCTTGGAGGGCCATCATAAGCAGGTTTTCCTGCCTGATGGCCAAGAGTTAGGACATAGGGGAAATTCTATCACTTTTTTATCTTGGAATGTGGCTGGATTAACTAATAAATTCAAAGATCCAATGTTTTTACCTTTTTTATATAATTTTTCTATTATTTGTCTCCAGGAGACATGGGAAAGGAAAGAAACCCATATTAGTGGCTATCGTACCTTTCATACCCCCACTGAGCCATCTGTAAGGGGCAGAAACAAAGGGGGTCTTTGTATTTACATTTCGAACTTACTCAAAGTCACTGCAGGAAAATGTTTGGCAAGCTCAAAATATTATCAGTCCTTGGAGCTTAAGATGTCAGGAAAATGAGATCTTTAAGTTGATAAACTTTTATAATAATATTCCCAAGACAGAAATAGTTAATGTCCGGGAAAAGCTCTTACATAGCACAAGGTGGGACTGAGAATGTAGAAATGAGAATTCACTGAAATGATTACTACATGCTACAGAGAGAGTTGTTATGGCATTTCTACAGCACATCGAGGATCTCCATTTCATAGCATGGAGACTATTTGGGCATTAAGAGGCCTGACACACATGCTGCATAGGACTTTATAGCACTAAATGTCATAAGGCCTGACTCCCTCCATGAGTACATGTATTCCCATATTTTTAAACACATCAACTAAGCAAATTATTCTGCCACAATTTTGTGAAATGAAGACTGACACACTGCGATCTTAGACACATGACAGTATGCCTTGCAATTCAGTAAAATGATTACTACAGTGAAAGAGAGTCTTGCTAGGAGTGCTCTTTCAGGGTTTAAGACAGTGCAGTGGTGTTCAGGCAGTGTAGGGGTTCAAGGTGGGACTGAGAATGTAGAAATGAGAATTCACTGAAATGATTACTACATGCTACAGAGACATTTGCTATGGCGTTTCTACAGCACACCCAGGATCTTTATTACACAGCATGAAGACTATTTGGGCATTAGGAGGCCTGACACACATGCTGCATAGGACTTCGCCATTGTCTAACCCAGGGTGGTGTGGAGTGCAAAAAAACGATGGATTAGGACCCAGATCTTTTGACTGGGTTGAATGTGTGACATTGATCCTCATTCGGTCCATCACCTGTTGTTTTTGCAAACTCGCTATAAGTGTACTGGGGATGCCCAGACGTGGGTCCCAGGCACTCCACACCACTGGAGTCAAGCTAGCCGGGCTGATGAGAGGTGTTACCTCGAAACCGGTCCGGTCCTCGGATGCTTGATTCCGTTCTGGGAAGGACATGGCTTTTGTAGTTCGGACTGGACTGTTCCCATGGGGCACAGGGTCAGAGCTGATTTGCATATCGCCATTGTCTAACCCAGGGTGGTGTGGAGTGCAAAAAAACGATGGATTAGGACCCAGATCTTTTGACTGGGTTGAATGTGTGACATTGATCCTCATTCGGTCCATCACCTGTTGTTTTTGCAAACTCGCTATAAGTGTACTGGGGATGCCCAGACGTGGGTCCCAGGCACTCCACACCACTGGAGTCAAGCTAGCCGGGCTGATGAGAGGTGTTACCTCGAAACCGGTCCGGTCCTCGGATGCTTGATTCCGTTCTGGGAAGGACATGGCTTTTGTAGTTCGGACTGGACTGTTCCCATGGGGCACAGGGTCAGAGCTGATTTGCATATCGCCATTGTCTAACCCAGGGTGGTGTGGAGTGCAAAAAAACGATGGATTAGGACCCAGATCTTTTGACTGGGTTGAATGTGTGACATTGATCCTCATTCGGTCCATCACCTGTTGTTTTTGCAAACTCGCTATAAGTGTACTGGGGATGCCCAGACGTGGGTCCCAGGCACTCCACACCACTGGAGTCAAGCTAGCCGGGCTGATGAGAGGTGTTACCTCGAAACCGGTCCGGTCCTCGGATGCTTGATTCCGTTCTGGGAAGGACATGGCTTTTGTAGTTCGGACTGGACTGTTCCCATGGGGCACAGGGTCAGAGCTGATTTGCATATCGCCATTGTCTAACCCAGGGTGGTGTGGAGTGCAAAAAAACGATGGATTAGGACCCAGATCTTTTGACTGGGTTGAATGTGTGACATTGATCCTCATTCGGTCCATCACCTGTTGTTTTTGCAAACTCGCTATAAGTGTACTGGGGATGCCCAGACGTGGGTCCCAGGCACTCCACACCACTGGAGTCAAGCTAGCCGGGCTGATGAGAGGTGTTACCTCGAAACCGGTCCGGTCCTCGGATGCTTGATTCCGTTCTGGGAAGGACATGGCTTTTGTAGTTCGGACTGGACTGTTCCCATGGGGCACAGGGTCAGAGCTGATTTGCATATCGCCATTGTCTAACCCAGGGTGGTGTGGAGTGCAAAAAATCGATGGATTAGGACCCAGATCTTTTGACTGGGTTGAATGTGTGACATTGATCCTCATTCGGTCCATCACCTGTTGTTTTTGCAAACTCGCTATAAGTGTACTGGGGATGCCCAGACGTGGGTCCCAGGCACTCCACACCACTGGAGTCAAGCTAGCCGGGCTGATGAGAGGTGTTACCTCGAAACCGGTCCGGTCCTCGGATGCTTGATTCCGTTCTGGGAAGGACATGGCTTTTGTAGTTCGGACTGGACTGTTCCCATGGGGCACAGGGTCAGAGCTGATTTGCATATCGCCATTGTCTAACCCAGGGTGGTGTGGAGTGCAAAAAAACGATGGATTAGGACCCAGATCTTTTGACTGGGTTGAATGTGTGACATTGATCCTCATTCAGTCCATCACCTGTTGTTTTTGCAAACTCGCTATAAGTGTACTGGGGATGCCCAGACGTGGGTCCCAGGCACTCCACACCACTGGAGTCAAGCTAGCCGGGCTGATGAGAGGTGTTACCTCGAAACCGGTCCGGTCCTCGGATGCTTGATTCCGTTCTGGGAAGGACATGGCTTTTGTAGTTCGGACTGGACTGTTCCCATGGGGCACAGGGTCAGAGCTGATTTGCATATCGCCATTGTCTAACCCAGGGTGGTGTGGAGTGCAAAAAAACGATGGATTAGGACCCAGATCTTTTGACTGGGTTGAATGTGTGACATTGATCCTCATTCGGTCCATCACCTGTTGTTTTTGCAAACTCGCTATAAGTGTACTGGGGATGCCCAGACGTGGGTCCCAGGCACTCCACACCACTGGAGTCAAGCTAGCCGGGCTGATGAGAGGTGTTACCTCGAAACCGGTCCGGTCCTCGGATGCTTGATTCCGTTCTGGGAAGGACATGGCTTTTGTAGTTCGGACTGGACTGTTCCCATGGGGCACAGGGTCAGAGCTGATTTGCATATCGCCATTGTCTAACCCAGGGTGGTGTGGAGTGCAAAAAAACGATGGATTAGGACCCAGATCTTTTGACTGGGTTGAATGTGTGACATTGATCCTCATTCGGTCCATCACCTGTTGTTTTTGCAAACTCGCTATAAGTGTACTGGGGATGCCCAGACGTGGGTCCCAGGCACTCCACACCACTGGAGTCAAGCTAGCCGGGCTGATGAGAGGTGTTACCTCGAAACCGGTCCGGTCCTCGGATGCTTGATTCCGTTCTGGGAAGGACATGGCTTTTGTAGTTCGGACTGGACTGTTCCCATGGGGCACAGGGTCAGAGCTGATTTGCATATCGCCATTGTCTAACCCAGGGTGGTGTGGAGTGCAAAAAAACGATGGATTAGGACCCAGATCTTTTGACTGGGTTGAATGTGTGACATTGATCCTCATTCGGTCCATCACCTGTTGTTTTTGCAAACTCGCTATAAGTGTACTGGGGATGCCCAGACGTGGGTCCCAGGCACTCCACACCACTGGAGTCAAGCTAGCCGGGCTGATGAGAGGTGTTACCTCGAAACCGGTCCGGTCCTCGGATGCTTGATTCCGTTCTGGGAAGGACATGGCTTTTGTAGTTCGGACTGGACTGTTCCCATGGGGCACAGGGTCAGAGCTGATTTGCATATCGCCATTGTCTAACCCAGGGTGGTGTGGAGTGCAAAAAAACGATGGATTAGGACCCAGATCTTTTGACTGGGTTGAATGTGTGACATTGATCCTCATTCGGTCCATCACCTGTTGTTTTTGCAAACTCGCTATAAGTGTACTGGGGATGCCCAGACGTGGGTCCCAGGCACTCCACACCACTGGAGTCAAGCTAGCCGGGCTGATGAGAGGTGTTACCTCGAAACCGGTCCGGTCCTCGGATGCTTGATTCCGTTCTGGGAAGGACATGGCTTTTGTAGTTCGGACTGGACTGTTCCCATGGGGCACAGGGTCAGAGCTGATTTGCATATCGCCATTGTCTAACCCAGGGTGGTGTGGAGTGCAAAAAAACGATGGATTAGGACCCAGATCTTTTGACTGGGTTGAATGTGTGACATTGATCCTCATTCGGTCCATCACCTGTTGTTTTTGCAAAATAGGACTTTATGGCACTAAATGTCCTAAGGCCTGACTCACTCCATGAGTACATGTATTCCCATATTTTTAAACACATCAACTAAGCAAATTATTCTGCCACAATTTTGTGAATTGAAGACTGACTCACACTGTGATCGTAGTTACATGACAGTATGCCTTGCAATTCAGTCAAATGATTACTACAGTGAAAGAAGGTCTTGCTGAGAGTGCTGTTTTAGGGTTTAGGACAGTGCAGTGGTGTTCAGGCAGTGTAGGGGGTCATGGTGGGACTGAGAATGTAGAGATGAGAATTTACTGAAATGATTACTACATGCTACAGAGAGAGTTGATATGGCATTTCTACAGCACACCCAGGATCTTTATTACACAGCATGGAGACTATTTTGGCATTAAGAGGCCTGACACACATGCTGCATTGGACTTTATAGCACTAAATGCCCTAAGGCCTGACTCACTCCATGAGTACATGTATTCCTATATTTTTAAACACATCAACTAAGCAAATTATTCTGCCACAATTTTGTGAAATGAAGACTGACTCACACTGTGATCTTAGACACATGACAGTATGCCTTGCAATTCAGTAAAATTACTACAGTAAAAGAGAGTCTTTCTGGGAGCTCTGTTTCAGGGCTTAGGACAGTGCAGTGGTGTTCAGGTGGTGTAGGGGTTCAAGGTGGGACTGAGAATGTAGAAATGAGAATTCACTGAAATGATTACTACATGCTACAGAGAGCGTTGCTATGGCATTTCTACAGCACACCCAGGGTCTTTATTACACAGCATGGAGTCTATTTGGGCATTAAGAGGCCTGACACACATGCTGCATAGGACTTTATAGCACTAAATGCCCTAAGGCCCGACTCACTCCATGATTACATGTATTCCCATATTTTTAAACACATCAACTAAGCAAATTATTCTGCCAAATGCTACTGAAAGATTCTGATCAGATCAGATCAGATCAGAAAAATTCTGGGTGTGCTGCATTTGTGCAGCACACCCAGAATTTTTACTAGACTACAAGGAGACTATCTGAGAATTTTAACCCTGATATACAAGTGTGTAAGTGGTTAGACCACTTCATGTACACACTCTACATTTTTAACAACAGCACTGTACTGCAAAAAAATATCTCCTCAAACACATTAACATACCAAATGCTCCTATCACAATGTTTTTCCCAAAGCAGACAATTTCAGAATCAGACTCTATAGAAATAAACTCCTGCTTCTACATTAGAACACATTTTTCTTATTATTTTAAAGTACACAACATAGATCCCTTTACAAATTTACAACTCACCTTTATTATTCCTTTTGTAGATTTAGAACAGTGTCAATCACACACCAGATTTTCTTAAGCAGAATTGTGCAGCAGTCACTTGAACCATAGAATGGTATTGCTTCCCTCTTATTTTCCACACATATTCATGTAGATAACCAATTACATTTCTTTCCACACAAATTCTAAATAAAACTAACATTTTAATTGGTTCTACATTGCAACACTTTCAATTTCACATAATATTCAACCTCCCCCCACTGCTCTCTTTGCCTGTTACCATGGTAACACTCCATAGAGCACCTAACTGAGCACACAGGTGAAAAGTTCATCTGCAAACCAAACCAGCAAGAGTGTTTGACTTCTCAATACTTCTCAATACACCAGCTTATCCTGTGCAATATTCCTTTCAATGATTTTTTATCAACCATTAGAATTTCTCCTTTTAAAAAACAGTAGCATGCACCCTAGTTTTCAATGTTGCTTTTCAGAAACCACCACTCCCACTTTTCAAACTGTCATTTCATTTCCAGAGCCCATCTGAGTACAACCAGATCTCCCTCCAAGATGCGTAGAGTGTGGATTGTAGAACACAGCTATATTTTCTGGAATGAAAGGTATGCAGCAAATAGATGCTTTCTCAACCTTGATTTACCAAATGTGGATATTATGTGGATTGGCCAGAGAGGATTGAGATGTCACCAGTTGATGCCATTGGTAAAATCCTTTTTGAATCTCCCACACCCTGACCTCATAACTGTGCACTGTGGTGGCAATGACCTAGGCACTTTGACCGGGGTAGGTCTGGAAATGCTTTTAAAGGACACCTTTGGACAATTGATGTCACTATTTCCACAAACTGCCTTTGTATATTCTAATATATGCCAAAGGCAAAAATTTAACTGGTCGAACCAATATTGTCCACAGATTGAGAAAGCAAGGAAACATGTGAATAAGTCTGTTTCTGCTTTCCTCAGAGACTATATTATCGGTTCTATTTACCACAACTTGCGTTACAACATGCAAGGCATTTATAGAGGAGACGGAGTACATTTCACAGATGAGGGGAACAAAGTCTTCCTCTTGAACTTTAAACTCTGCATCGGTACCTACTTGTAGGTACAAAAAACACTCAATAAATACCACGGCTCTTTTTAGTCAACCAACATCTAAGCACTCAAACTTGTTATTTAACTGTATTTTTTTTCTTATTTGTTTTCTGTTGTGCGCGCACCTCGCGGTTCTTTTTTTTAAAATGTTTTTTTTCACTTCGGGGTCCTTCAGGGCCCCCCTGAGAAGGCCTAGGGGGTCAGGGAGTCTCTACCCTGCCGCCTTTTCTCTTTCTCCACTTTTGTTTTTGACTCTCTTCTGCCTCGGAGTGACAAAATGGTGGACAACACTTCCTGGTTTCCACCGATTGTAATGTTGACAGACGTCTAACAGCAAACCAGAATTCCGTTCGCGCACACTCGGTGCGCGCACGGTGCGCGCTTCTAGATATATATATTTTTTATTCTTTTGATTTTCACAAGAACTACTGGAGGGAATTACACCATTTAAGCAAAAGTGTGATCTGCGAATCAGACTCTACCATTTTGCCAAATTTCCTGTAATTCTGTTCAGCAGTTCGGGCTGTAGCCGTGTTTAATCCTCCTATGGAAAATAACATGGGGAAAACACGTTTTGGGACCCCCTTTTTTCTCATTCCCCACTTGGACGAATCCCCCCAAAACTTTCAGGGAAGGAGCGGAGCGGGCCATCTTCTTTGAGAAATTCGCGAAGATTCATCAACCGGCGCCAAAGTTATTCCCAATAGAATGTTGCAGATTTCCTATGGAAACTAGGTCCTAACTATAACTACCTACTGGCGACTGCCAGTAGGTAATTATTATATATATATATATATATATATATATATATATATATATATATATATATATATATATATATATATATATATATATATATATATATATATATATATATATATATATATTCACTGAAAAAACCATAGGTTTAACACCAGTTATAGTTAGCTGGAAATTTTACTGATATAAAACCATTGAAATTCCCACGTTATAGTTAGATGGACTCACTATAACTTGCGCGTGCAATGCACTGCTGATGACGTCACATATTACATCACTCATGACATGGTCAGTGACATCACTCATGACATCACTGATGACACCATCCAGTGAATGTGTGTCTTTCTGAAAAATAAATATATTTTATATATGTATATGTAAAAGTTGATGGAAGAATAAATGTTTAAATAAGTGTCTAAATGGATGGTTTTTAAAAAAAAATTGATTGGTTAACTGGCTTATTAAGTGTATGTTAGTGAATACATATATTAGTGAGTAATGTTTAAATATTTAAATATATGTATTAGTGTTTCACTTTGTTTATAAGTGGCTGCATGGGTTGGTGAGTAGCTACATGTGTAGGTATATGGGTTATTAGATGTTTTTTTAGTATCAGTATGAGTGTTTGTATGGTTTGGTGGGGGTATTACTTATCACATAGATGCATGAATGACTGACTCTCTCTTTGTATGTGTTTTGAAGACAGCATATGTGCAGGACTGTATGGGTGGATGAGTATGTATATGTGTGTGTTACTGCGTGAATGACTGTCTCACTAGTGTCTTTATCAGTAACTACATATGTTTTAATCTAGTATATGTGAATATTGATGTATATAAGTGAGTATATGTGAGAGTAAGAGATTGTAAGAGTTCCTGTTTAAATAAGTATGTGTTTCTATAAGTGATTGTTTAAGAGAGTAAGTATGTGTAAGTTTCCTTAGAAGTAAGGTGGTAGTGTGTGTTTAGATGTATATGCAAATAAATGGATGTTCAATAGTTTACTTGCATGTGTGAGTATGTGTGAGAGTAACTTTTGGATGACTGTTGGTGTGTAACAGGATGTATAGGTGTATCACTACATATGATGAGTGAGTATATGTATGAGTGACTATATAGAACTGTTGGTGAATGAGTGGATGTGTATATAGATGGTGGAATTATTGAATTGGTTGTTGTAACTTTTATGTGTATCTCCATTTTTTTGAAAATGTTAATTTCTATTTTTGAATATGTGTTTCATGGGTTACATTACACTGAAAGGAGGTCTGTCACTCTGTCTCAAGGATGATGTCATCAGTGATGTCATGAGTGATGTCACTGACCATGTCATGAGTGATGTAATATGTGACGTCATCAGCAGTGCATTGCACGCGCAAGTTATAGTGAGTCCATCTAACTATAACGTGGGAATTTCAATGGTTTTATATCAGTAAAATTTCCAGCTAACTATAACTGGTGTTAAACCTATGGTTTTTTCAGTGAATTTGATAGGTTTTTTAAATGCTAATTCCTAACTATAACTGGTGTGAAACCTATGGTTTTTTCATTGAATTTCATAGGTTTTTAAAATGCTAATTCCTTTGTATATCGAGTTTCTAACCTTTTTTTTTTTTTACAATTTGCTGTTTTTTTTTAAGTATTCATTTTTTTTATATAATTTTTTTCTTTTGCGCTCTGGGTGCTCGCTCCGGGAAGCTTTCAGCTAAGCTCTCCGGTAAGCTTTTCCGTGAGCTCATCTGAAAGCGCACCCAGAGCGCTACTGTCGTTCGTGAAAAAAAATATGAATGAAAAGTTAATAATAATGCAAAACATTTCGTACCATACAAATAAAATTAGTTTTTTTTAATAAGGAAAATGATTATGCATTTCTGTAAAAGTTTGATGACGTCACTTCGGCGCGCAACATAAGTGCCCTCGGAAGCGCCTACGTTCGCGGCGCGTAAACGCACGCAAAAGCGCCTACGATCGCGCCACGTTTGCGCCCCGGAAGCGCCTACGATCGCGCTGCGTAAACGCACCGGAAGTGCTCCGGAGCGCGCAGCGTAAACGCGTCGGGTCATGTGACCCTAAAATAACACTTTTCATTGGTTGCTAACAGTTTTTTTTACAATGAATGAAATCCCCACCCATTTCCTTCACTTCTTCTTTCACTTTTGTGACTGAAAGACCTGCCTTTTTGCTCTTGCATATTTCTTGGTTAATCATGGCTGCCAGACCATCCAGCAGTGAAGATGAGCCTGAATTCATCGATGAAGAGCCTCCTCAACCAAAGGTGAAAGAGCATTTCATTTGGAAATTTTTTAAGTTTCCAGCAGACCAGAAAAAGGTGAATGCACCAAAAGTGGAGTGCAGGATCTGCAAACAGGTCCTGTCACGGGGTAACCCCCCAAAAAAGTACTCTTTTGGGAACTTTACCATGATCCGACATGTGGAGAGGAGGCACCCCCAGAATTTTGCCCGGGAAAGTGTCAGGGCTCTGGCACAAGAGGTTCCCAGAGATGGGGCCTCTACATCAACCGGAGGAGCAACTTCTTCTGGGAGAGAGCAATCGCAGGAGCAGGTGCCAAACATACAACCTGCATTTAACCATGGGGTCGTCAGATGCAGATACTGCAATCAACTCCTCACCTATGGGGAGCAAAGTGTCCTGCTCATGGTTCGAGCATTGGAGAACCATCGCTGCCCTTCCCACCCCTAATTTTTTTGTTTTCTTTTTGCTCCTGTTGAGCAGTTTCCATTCCCTGTTTTTGTTCCTGTTCAGTTAAAAGAAGAAAACCAAAAGTTCTTTTCAGAACTACCTCCAATTCTCATCAAAGAGCTATATTCTTAAAAAAATGAAGAGTAAGTGAAATATAGTGCATTGATAATTGAAAGGAGAATGAGTAAGAAAGAACAGAAAGGTATGAGAGGTGAAAGGAAGTGAAGTAGGAGGAATGAAAGAAGGTGAGTGTTAGAAAAGAAAGTTATGACACAGTGAATAAACTGGAGGCCTCATTTCTGAAAAGTGACGCATCGCTACGTGAAAACAGCGATGCGTCACTTTTCTGGACGCACTCCTTATGACATTCCAGATATGTCATATTTAATATATGACTAATCAATTCGCAAGGAGTTACAGATATGTCAGTATTTCTGACGTATCTGTAAACACAAAAGTAACGCATTGCTGGAGTGCGTCACAAAAGTGACGCAACTCCAGACTCCAGACTGTTTAGAATGTTTACAGACACCCAAGAGCCAATCAGCTTCCTGCACGCAAGTCGCGTGTCGCGCCTGGAGCGCACCCCGGTGCGCGCACCGGAGAGCGCCTATAGATATATATATTTTTTTGAACCTAAATTACTCAAAATCCACTGCAGCACATATCTTGAGACATAGCAAAGGCACATCGGGCTACCAGTCCCTTCAATTTTGCCAAGTTTGCTGGAAATCCATTCAGCCGTTCGGGCTAAAAGTGAAATTGACCGCCCTATGGAAATTAACATGGGGAAAACGCGTTTTGGGACCCCCTTTTATCTCGGCCCCCGCTTGACGTATCCCCCCCAAACTTTCAAGGAAGGACCGGAGCTCGACGAGGCCATTTTCAGGAAATTTTCAGGCAGATTCGTCAACCGGTGCCAAAGTTATTCCAAATAGAATTTTGAGATTTAACATTGAAAAAAATCCTAACTATAACTACCTACTGGCGACCGCCAGTAGGTAATATATATATATATATATATATATATATATATATATATATATATATATATATATATATATATATATATAACGAAAAAACAAACCTCCATGCGATTTATTACTTAATGCCAATACAAATGAGACTATGCAGTAAAAATGTATTTGGTAAAAATTTGCCAAGTAGTGCTATTCTCTTTAACAGTTCAAAAACGTAGACCACTAGAAGGTACATATGCAGAAGAATAAAACATACTATGATATCACGAGAAAAATGCACCTAAAGAATACACTTCACAGGAGGCAAGATGGCCGCCGTGGCATGGGCTATGTGAAACAGCTCAGTCCTCACTCCAGGTAATAGGGGGCGAGACTATACCGGCAGACCCTGCATACGGCAACGATACAGGAGCGAATTCAGCAAGGAGCGAGTAACGGCGAGAAAGAAGAACACAAGCCTGATACAGTGTGTCAATATTCTGTTGTACAAAATATCTCGCTGGAGTCGGAGCATCGCCTTGCTTAATTCGCTTGCTCTGAAAACCCGTGTAAATTACCCCTATCTCTGGCTTGTGCACATCTGACGGTTACGGCTCTGACTGTGTTGTCCGGATGACGGACGGCTTTCTATTTTGGCGACTCCCTGTACTTTTTCGTGCGTTCCAGCTCGGCGTGGTTCGGGGGCGTGGAGGCTCTCAGGTGGCTGCTCGGAGGAAAATTCAGCGAAGATTGGAACGCGTAGTGGCAAAACAAAGGAGCAACTGCCGGCTGAGATGTCAGTAAAGTCTGCCAGAGGCACGGAGGGGCCAGAGCTAGGAGGTGAGCAAACAAAAAATGTAACTGTGACCCCGAAGTCGAAAAAGGGAGGTGACCCTGTTGATAAGGTGGCGGCTCGCATGTCAAAACAGAGAGTGAACACTTTACCAGCATTATTTGAAAGGCATATTTGAAAAAGTGTGGTTGTACAGCTCACAGGCGGACATGAATTGGGGTGTGAACCTGCTATACATAATGCTATCTCAGCTGATGCAAAAAATGGCCCGAAATCCCCTTCTCAAATAAATGAAGAAATAGAAATAGAGGCCGAATCTACGGGTGGAATTGCTATCCTTAGTAATCAGCGATTGTCAATGCAGGAGAATACGGCTTCAAAGGTTTCAGGAGTGGAGAAAGGCATTGTGGGAGATGGAGTTCAGCCCTGTACCTCTAAGGAAGTAATGACTGGCAGTCCGAACAACCTTGCATTGGATTCTTTAGTATTAACCGATGGAGTTTCCTCGCAGGATTTGACTGGGTCGCAGGAAGCAGTTGATAACTTTTACTCGCTTTTTGATCCCTCCTCGGATGAGAGCACGAATTTAAGTAAAAATTGGAATGATTATGCTGAAGGTAGCAGCTCAAAGAATGAAATAACATCTGACCTGGCTTCTACTGTTAAAAGGGTGAAAAAGAAATGGGCTCAACGTTAGAAATCTAAAACAGTAGAGCTAACTCTGGAGAACACTGAGGGGATAATTATGGTGGAGACTGCACCATCGGAAGAAACAAGGTGAAGACAAAAGAAAAATTAAATCAAGGTGAATTTGCCCTAAGAGATTACATTATCCACTATCTATACCACTATGATGGATCATAGAGCTGAAAGTAAAGCTGAGAATAAGCATACACAGGCAACATGCAGTAAAGTTAAGAATGCTGTCCGGCGTGTGATCAAAATCTGTTCTGACACTACTGGAAGGAGAGACTAGAATTGCGACTCTTGAGGACGAATTAGTGACCCAGAAAGTGGAGCTTGATGCTATAAAAGAGCATCGTGATGATATTAGCTAAAAATATCTGAGCTTGAGAATCAGGCACTGGGGAGCAACCTGCGCTTTCTGGGTATCCCTGAGAAGAAAGAGGGGTCTGATGTTCGTAATTTTGTGATCGAACTTCTTACGGAGGTTTTTCCAGAACTAACTACGTGGGATTGATCCAGGGAAGTGCAAAGGGCCCATAGGTTCCCGTTCACAGTGTGGAAGCAGAGGCAAGGGGAGGAAAGTTACCCAAGAGCAATTCTAGTCTCCTTTAATAATTTCTTAGCAAGAGAAGCTATATTTTCACTTGCTCGGCCTGATAAAAAGGGGGTGGCCAAAGGCTGTAATTTTTTTGTTAGGCCAGATTTTTGCCAGGCAACAGTATCGAAGCGTTGGCATCTTCGTCAACTCATCCCTGGCTTCCAGAATAAAGGGGCCACTTTTTTTGCAAAATCCTGCAAAGCTTAAAGTCACCATTAAGGGTCAGAACAGATTTTTTTCTCAGAGATAGAGGCTAAAGAATTTTTGGGGACATTATAGAACACCATAGAAAGGAGTCATCATAGTGTTGCTAAGAGTAATAAGGAAAAGAGTAACCTCCCCCCGTATATTACAGTTATTACCTTTTCTTTTTAATTTGGGGACTGCCTATGTTAAATAAAAGTATTCTGTTTCTATTCTCCTACCCTTGGAGGGGGGCACAGCACTCCATATATCACAGGGACTGAAATACCCTGGGCCTCATATGTTGGGATGGGAGGGTTGGGTGGGTAGGGAGGGAAGGGTTAAGGGCGAGGGATGGGGAGGGAAGGGTAAGGTGGTGGGAGTAGGGTGTTGGTGTGTGGGGGTGAAAAATCATCTGCAGTCAAAACACAGCTCAAATTGACTGTTTATGTTCGAAAGATGTTTTTTAATGATTTGAAATATGAAACGCAATATGATAATGCTTTCTGGTATAAATGTATCTGCAATTTTCTTTATGTAATGGTGTATGTAACTTCTGTTTGGGATAATGGATAGGAAAATTAAGATTTGCTCTTTGAATATATGTGGACTTAATAACCCTAAAAAGAGGCAGGTCTTGGCTAAAATTTTGCAGTTGCTACGCATTGATTTACTTTGCCTGCAGGAAACGCATATTCCTTGGGTTGATAGGGGACATTTGAAAAATCTAGGGTTGGAAGTAGTAGTATGCTCTAAACAAACTGGGGTTAAGAGAGGGGTGGCTGTACTCATGAAACAAGGGCTTGGTGTTTGTATAAAATCTGCAGCAGATAAATGGGGACGATGGCCAATTGCTGAAATTTTTATTAATCAAAATAGATTTACATTTTGTAACATTTATGGGTCCAACTTGGATGATGATGAACTTCTGAATTATTTGAATATGGAACTTGCTCAATGGACGCAACCTGTAGTTATGTGCGGTGACTTTAATATACATTTGGAAGCTCAGATGGATATAAGAGGGGGAAATGTATATATAGGTAGAAAAAAGAAGGTATTTACAACAATGAGGGGCTTGGTTTTAGAACATGGGCTTCACGACGTTTGGAATAGACTATACCCTGATGATCCTGGGTTTACCTTTTTTTCTTCCCCTCATTCCAAATGTGTTTGATTAGATTATTTGTTTGTCTCTTTTATACTGTTAGGAAAAGTTAGCATTGAGTTACAGCCCAAATTAGTATCGGATCATTACCCAGTAATATTAGAGCTTGTTGTAGGTCCTGAGCTAAGAGAAGTGAAATCGGCCTGGTTGTTTGAGAGAAAATTACTGTTGGATGAGGAGTACTGCCAATATATGAATAAAATAATTGTGGAATTTTTCGAAATTAATAGAGGAACGGCTGAACAGAAAGTAGTATGGGATAGGTTCAAGTCTGTTGTCAGAGGAGAGACTCTTAGTTTTGCAAATTACAAACATAAAAAACACTGGCTAAACATAAAAAGGATGCTGATTTAGTTATAATGGCGGAACGGAAGTTAGTTGATATGATTAGGTTGGGCTTAGATTCCTCTGATGTTCAAAAAGATTTTAGCATTAAAAGAGCAAATGCGTATGCTAACCTAGCCGATCAAATAGTGGGAAAATACACACAATATAGGGAGGAAGCCTATGAACTCAGTGAGAAAACCGGTAGAGTCTTGGCTAAGGGAGAAAGATGCCTATAATGAGATCACTAAAGTTATTGATATAAATGGTGCTCCGCAAGAAACAAAGGAGGGCATTCTCAGAGCTTTTCAAGGGTTTTATCAATCTCTGTATAGTGCCTCTGGGGCAGAACCACAGGAAAGCCATGAAGAAGCATATTTGCAAGAGTTGGTATCCGAGGTACTGTCAGATACGCAAAAAACAATACTATCTGCTCCCTTGGCATGGGAGGAAGTAGAGGAGGCTTTACTAGACTTAGCACAGGGTAAGGCTATGGGCCCTGATAATTTACTGCTTGAGTTTTATCGAAATTTTCGGAATATCTTGAAAAAGGAGTTGCTAGAAGTCTGCCAGCAGGCCTTTCTAGGCAATGCGCCTGATTCTTGGTCCAAAGCAATAATTGTGGTTTTCAAAAAGAAAAGAAAAAAAGATATAGAAATGGGGTCTTATAGGCCCATCTCGTTACTAAACTCGGATAGCAAAATATACTCAAAACTAATAGCTAACAGGCTGAGTGATCTGATGCCAAGGTTGGTGTCTCAAAGACAACATGGATTTATTCAAAGAAGGGGCACTACAGATCACGCCAAAAGGATCATTTCCATGCTGGACTGGGCACATGGAGCTAACTCCCCTGTTGGTGTGGCCCTGTTGGATGCTGAAAAAGCATTCTACAGGGTCTCATGGAAGTTCCTGTGGTCAGTCCTAGCATGGAAGGTGTTTCCGAAAGAAATCATTATAGCCATCCAGGCACTATATCGCCATCCAACAGCAGCTATAAGTATTTCGGGTAGCTTGTCTGGGGATATAGCGATAGCAAGGGGGACAAGGCAAGGTTGTCCTTGTTCCCCCCTGTTATTCGCTTTATATATTGATCCATTCATTTCCACCTTGGAGAATAATGTTGTGATAAAACCTGTTGTGATAAATAATGTGTCTTATAAAGTTTTCGCTTATGCGGATGATATTGCTGTGGTTACATCTGATGTAAGCAATGCCTTACCGATGATTATTGAAGCAGCTGAGGTATTTGGACAGTCTTTGGGTTACAAATTAAATGTCTCTAAGACGCAATTGATTCACTCAGCTGCGGGTCAACCATCTGATATTAATTTCCAGTCTGAGGCAACCGATTTAGGCATTAAGATATCTCCAAAAGTTGAGGATATTATCCCCTTGAGCTTGGATCCAGTAATTACTTCTTCAAATAAAATACTCGAGAGGATTAATAAATTACATCTGTCTCTTTATGGACGTAGCATTGTCCTAAAGATGCTTATTTTTCCCAAATTTTTGTATATATTTCGGACTATTCCTTTACTTATATCAGCTAGATTTTTTTCACGTATTGAAAGAATGTGTGGGAGGTTTTTTTGGAGCTATCGCCGATCTCTGGATCGCTATAATACAACACATGGGGGTGCTAATTTTGCAGGACGATCCTACGGAAGATTTCGCTGCACCTTCCATTTATGAGATGTTATTGGGAGCTGAGGCGAAGCAATGCTTAAATCGCATAATTGAACCGAGCTATTATAAAAAAACAAATTTAAAGTGGTTGTGACTGCATTTGAAATATAAAAAAAAGGTTAAAAAGAAACTTGGTATAGCCCATAACCTGAATTTGGAAACCCCACTTGAAAATTGTCTTTTACTTTTACATCCACCACCACCACCGCATCCACCATCACCACATCCACTGCATCCACATCCACTGCATCCACCACCACCGCATCCACATCCACCACCACATCCACCACCACATCCACCACCACATATACCATCACATCCACCATCACCTCCACATCCACCATGACATCCACAGCCACATCCACCACCACATCCACCACCACCACATCCACCACCACCACATCCACCACCACCGCATCCACCACCACCACCGCATCCACCACCACCACTGCATCCACCATCACCACATCCACCGCATCCACCACCACCGCATCCACCACCACCACATCCACCACCACCACATCCACCACCACCACCACATCCACCACCACCACATCCACCACCATCACATCCACCACCACCACCACATCCATCACCGCATCCACCACCACCTCATCCACCACTGCATCCACCACCACCACATCCACCACAGCATCCACCACCGCATCCACCACACCCACCACCATCACTTCCACCACCACATCCACCACCACTTTCACCACATCCACAACCACCACAACAACCACCACCACATCCACCACATCAACACCACATCGACCACCTCCACCACCACCACATCCACCACCACCTCCACCACCACCACCACCTCCACCACCACCTCCACCACCACCACCACATCCACCACCATCACCACCACATCCACCACCACATCCACCCCCACATCCACCACCACATCCACCACCACCACCACATCCACCACCACCATATCCCCCAGACCCCCAGATCCACCACCACCACATCTACATGTGTGTGGCTCTGTGTGTGTAGGTGCAAATGCAATGTTCTTGGATTGTCGTCACAATATAATACACTGAACATAATCTTCATAAAAGTTATTTACAAACGTTTAAGCTATTGCCATTATAAATTACAATAACTTTTATTTAAGTATTAATTATTTACAAAATTAAAAGCCATTGTTATTTGTAATATCAATACATCTAAGTCACGTAAATACAACACACATTGCATTACAAATGCTATAGGTGTCACATTTGCAAAAGTTAAAACTATTGACATTGTAACTGACAAAGCTATTAATTTTGCTACTTTCAAAACCAACACATAAATAAAAAAAAGTGTCATTTACAATACCAATAGCTCAAACTTTCCTAATGCGAGACCTATTGCATTTCCAATGCTTGTTTTTTAATGGTTTTTAATGCTGATAAAAAGAAACTTTTTCAATAAAAATATATAAAAAAAAGAATACACTTCACAAATGTGGTCAGAGGAAGCATGGCTTGTCAAAAAGAGAGAGCAAAATGTGAAATACCTATCAAAAGGAATGTGTGCGCCTCTGTTTTAGACAGCTCGTAGCTGATGTATACTGTTTGCTCAAGCAAAACTAATAGAAGGATTGCTAAGTTCCAAGTAGATGTATGAGAGGCCTTCCTGTTGCACATTCGCAGTCCCTTCTATTTCCATCTTCAAGTTTCCCTCTGAGTTCATTCACATCATCATATGTGCACACTTATTTCACATAGATATCTTGAGTAAAAACAAACCGTATTTTTAATCTAAAGTAGCACTGAAAACCTGAGAACCTTGGGCCAGATGTAGAAAACATTGTTGTGGTTGCAAACAGCCATATTTGCAGAATTGGTCCGTTTGCAACCACAAAAATAGATTGACTTATGAATAAACTACAAATTGAAAGTCAGTAACAAGTTAACCAAATTGCCGTTTCGGTTGTCAACCCAGTACAAATCTGGTATTTGGAAAGGGCATGTTAAGGGTGTCCCTTCTAAATACTGAATTGGATTGGTATTCATTAATGTTTTGCGACCAGACTCCGGCTGCAAAACATTAATCTTTTACTACTTCCTCAATGGAAGTGGTAATCCATTTGCAAACTGTAAGGATTCCTTAAGGGACCCCTTTCCCTTTGTAAATATTAACAAAAATACATTTGAAGAGTAGGCAGTGGTCATATGCACCACCGCTATTCTTCAAAAATGACACTTTTCATTTTGTTTTCAACCACATTGGTTTTCCTTTAAGGAAAATGAGTTGCATTTAAATTTAAAAAAAAATGCTTTATTTAAAAACATTCACAGACATGGTGGTCTGTTGACCTCAGTTTAGTTTAGTTTAGTTTATGGCATTTGTTAAGCGCTTGGTTGCACAGAGAACAGTGCGTCCCCGCGCTGACAACCCTACCTACATCTCTTCAGCCGAGCTCATAAAGGCTGGACACAGGGGCAAGGGTGAACTATGCTGAGTTTATCCTGGGAAAAAGATGGGTTTTCAGCCTCTGTCTGAACCTGGTTTCAGAGGGCTCCATCCTCAGTTCAATAGGTAGGTTATTCCAGTTGTTGCTGGCATGGTGTCTGAAAGAGCGTCCTCCCATCCTTGCTCTATGTATCCGAGGCACCACTAATTGCATGCTACCCATCGACCTCAAAGGACGTGTAGGGCGATATACTGGAAGCAAGTCCTGAAGATATGGAGGTGCTTTTTTGTGAGCTATACGGTGGGTGATGCACATGGTTTTGAAATTGATTCTTTCCTTTATTGGGAGCCAATGAAGGGAGCGTAATGCATGTTTCCCAGAGGCTCTCCTAGGGAGGTTGAGGACCAGCCTCGCTGCTGCGTTCTGGACGCGTTGAAGCTGTGTTAGGCCCTTTTTACTAAGTCCACATAGGAGGGAGTTCCCATAATCAAACTGGGAGGTGACCAAGGCGTGTACCATGGTTTTTCTGGAGCTAGGGGGCAGTAGGCCACCATCCCTGTTTTTGCTGTGATTCCTATTCAGTCACAATTAGCAACCTAGCTCTTTAATATTCAAAAGGTACGTTGAATTACGACCCACTAGGAATTTATAATATTTGTGAACTGACCTCTTGGTATATAGGTTTGTGTGCAAATTAGGTATACTGGGATGCAAATCATACAAAAGAACACTTGCTTATCCACCAGGAGAGAAGTTTTCTTTAGAGTTGCCTCACACAAAATCCTATCTCTCCAGTCATTAGATTCCATCGCTACTAACACAGCACTTCCCCTGCCCATCTCTGATTTCCTTTGTTCGAGGGAAGGTTTGACTTGTGGAACACTACATGAATCTCAGTAAATTACCGGTCCAACAAATCCTTTGACACAATCTCATGTGGCATTATGAGGAACCCTTAAGCAAGTGCCCACCTTAAGTTACAGAGAACCTCCACCTTCTCCATTCTCACCAAGACTTCCAGTCCACTGATCCCTAAGGACTTAATTTCTCACAGTTTTGTCTCAGCATCTTCTTACCTCATCTTAGTGTCTTCTTACTACATCTCAGCGTCTTCTTACTGCATGTCTAATGTTGTCCATCTATTCTCTGTCCTTTGTACTCTCTATGCCTTAGAAAACAGTCTTCCAGTCAGGCATTTCATTTTATCCTCATTGCCCCCAAATTGTTTCAATCGAGCTGGTTTTATCTCTCAGCTCAGATTACAGGGTTTTGATGGACTTAAGCTATCTACGTTCACTGATTGTCATTTCAGAGCATTCAGGGGGCTCCTCAGTGCTTCCACTCATTTTAAGCCAAGCGTTCCATGCAGTAGCGACCCGTGCATGTAAGATCGGTGGTGGCAGGGGGTGGGGGGCTGGTGGTGCCGTGTGGGAGGGGATCAGGGCCGGCTTTAGCATTGGTGGCGCCCCGTGCGACATTTTTTGTTGGCGCCCTCTAATAACCACCACAGTTACGGATTTTCTCACTACCACCCTTTTAAAATGCCCCTCAAGTCTCCATAACTACTCTCTCTCAGAAACGTTTAATTTGTTTTATAGCGCCGCTGCCACTTGTACTAGTGTAGGGTGTCAGAGCACTTTACATCACACACCACACAGAGACAACCGATCATACGTTGGGTGAATGTTCACGCTTTATAAGTCTTCTTTTCATTTCATTTCATTATAGGAAACGTTACATAAAACAGGACTACAAGGTACAGGTGTCTGGTCATCCATTTTGGTAGGCAGTATAGTTTAAGAGTGCTTGGTCTGGAGAAGCACAAACTCTGAATTTAAAACTTAACACCATGGTTGGGGGTTCTTTTTAATAATCAGAAATGATTTCTATCCAAATGAACCAGTTTTTCCTCCCATATCCAACAAGTTGCCGGCTGCTGCCTGAGCAAGTTGAGAAATCTCCGAAAAATCCTGAGACTCCTCCCGGAGAGCTGCCGAAAAACGGTCATCCATGCTACTGTTACCTCACGGCTGGATTATGCCAACGGACTCTACCGGGGCTTACCAAAATACCTGACACAAAAGCTTCAGGTAGTTCAAAATGCGGCTGCGAGACTGTTACTGCGAATTCCACTCAAGCAGTCAGTCTCTCCGCATCTTCGATCCCTGCACTGGCTGCCAGTTGCCAGCAGAATAAAATTTAAAGCACTGACGCTGGCGTTTAGATCTCTGCATGGCTCCTGCCCAGAATACCTGAAAAACCGCCTCCCAAGATACTCCCAAACCCGCGCACTGCGGTCCAATTGCCGTGTTCAATTGGCAGTCCCACGCACGAAAAAGGCTCGACTAGGCGGTCGGACTTTCTCGGCAAACGTTTCCGCTCTGTGGAACACCCTGCCACAGGAAATTCAACAGGCTCCCTCTGAACCCTGCTTCAAGAGACTGTTGAAAACCTGGCTTTTTTCCCTACCCCGCTAGCTTTCTTATCCTTCTAGCCCCAGGTCATCTGTGTTCTACTAGCGCCGGGACACCTCCTAGCGAGGTAGCTGTTCGCGCTCTACAAAATCCAGTATTATTATTATTATTATTTCCAAACGTTAGGTAAATGAAAGACAGGATAAAATCATAACGCTCTAACAGCTCTAACGCTCTTGCAGTTTTTATGCAGCTTTTTGGTGACAGTTAATAGCTCACTGTTTTATGTTAGGATTATAATTTATAAACTAAGTCACAAAAGGTTCGCTCCCGAAAAAAAACAGTAACCCAATGACCTATTTGTATTACATGCGCTTTGTGATCTCCATAGTACATGTTCTTTGCAGCAGGCCCTTTAACCATCTGAGCTACCTTAACACGAATCAACATTTCCAAAAGACAACCCTCTGATCTCTCTCTCCCGAAGAAGAAGCACAATAATCGCTGCAGTTATCTTGACGTTTATGTTTTTGCCTGTACATTTCTGGAGGACAGGAATGCGGCAGCAGGTGCTTTTTAAACCACACAATGGCCCACATGCATCATCCCGGGATTTTGCGAGTTCTAAAGTGCGAAAAATAGCGATTTGCATTTTAGAATTCGCAAAACGGGATGCATGAATATTTTCGCAAATTATTTGCGATTCGGTAGAAATCGCAATTTCTACCAAATCGCAAATATTATGCGATTTTCAAAGTACGAATTCGCAATTCACATTGATCCTATGGGCCAAAAGGCCCATAGGGATCAATGGGAATTGCGAATTCGCACTTTGAAAATCGCAAAACCTGATTGCATTTCAAGGGTGGTGAGGGGGGTTCAAATGAACCCCCCCTGCACCCATGAAATGTTGTTTTCGCATCATGTTGCACACACACATGTCCTAAGGACATGTGTGTCCGTAACATGAATGTTTAAAAAATGCATTTGCTGCGTTTTTAACACTTTTTGCAAATTTACCGAGTGGTTCAACCACTCGGTAAATTTGACACCCTAATTGCGAATTCGCAATTTTAAAACTAATCATGCATTGCTTTTAAGAAATCGCAAATTTGCGATTTCTTGAAAGCAATCGCATTTTTAGAAATCGCAAAAATGTTGCGATTTCTGAAAATGTATGATGCATTCCAAAAATGGATTTTGGAATCGCAAACGGCCGATTTTAAGGAATCGCACCGTTTGCGATTCCAAAAACCCTTGATGCATGTGGGCCAATACTTCCAAATGCAAAACGCCCCACCCGAAGTCAGCGCCCGATGCAGTTGCACCGGTCGCACCGCCCTAGAGTCGGCCATGGAAAGGATTACGACGGGAAATGACGAGCGAACATTAAATAAATAAATTACCCATTTATCCCTGCAATTGTACGACAGGAAGGAGGAAGATAAAAAATATTCAAATTCTGGGAAACGACCTTTACAACGCGGGCTGAGCCACACATCGCAAGTGTGACCAAACTACCCTGAACCACGCATCTACCTTAACCATGCATATGTTTGGGTAAGGCAGATAGTGTAGTGTCCAGATGGGCAGGGAGAGGAAGAGGAAGCATCAGAATAGGAAGCTGCGGACGTGGACAGGTAAGTGGGGCCGGGCTAGTTTTGGGGGGTAGTTTTTAGGGGTAGGGTCACGTTTTAGGGGTCAGGGCGGGAGGATGGGCAGTCTTTTAAAAGGGGGCAGGGTTTTAGGGCACTGGGTGGGGGTTCGGGTCGTTTTGAGGGCTGGGTTTGGGGGCGGATTTTAGGGGTGGGAGGTCTGATTTAGGGCTCAGGTAGTTTTTTTTTAAAAGGGGGCAGGGTTTTAGGCCTCCGGGCAGGGAAGGAGTAGTGGTAAGGGCAGCATGGGAATATGTCTTAGGTCTCAGGGAGGGGGGCCCCCAATGCAACATCGTCCTGTCAGGTGTGTGGCGCGCCCAATGCTAAAGGAAAACACATTCCGCTGACGAGATTTTATTCAACGCTTCAGAGCATCGCCTGCCACGCTGACTGGCACAGCTCCAAAGCATAGGGAAGTTTGTGTGCAGCCTCTGTCCACAGGAGTTCAAAATTGCGACCTGTCACACTAATAGGCACAGTGTTTCCTCTCACCATTGGCTCAACGTCAATTTCCTCTCAGGCATCTCCCGCTCGGTGAGGAAAAGAAAAGTGCTGGGGTCACGCCGGTATTGGAAATTGTGGCATGTAAGCAAACATGTTCACCGTGAGTCACTGATCTATGACGGTGATACAGGAGGAGTACAGTCCTGGCCTTCGCTATCAACGACAAAGAGGAAATAAAAGGTACACTTTACACATGACTAGTGGTTTGTGAGAGGAACTGTGACTCGTGCTGGCAACTGATTCTCAAGCACATACTGCCACCTAGTGGTTAGAACTATACATTCCCCACACGGTTCCCATTTGGTTGACTTTCTTATTACGCCTGGACAGATTGGAGAGCATTGTTCCTTCTTCCATGTTAGATGCTCCTTCAGTTCCCTACACAAAATTGTTCTGTATAAAGGGTGTGAAAGTTCTGGAGTGCAAGAAGCCGTGCAGTTGTGAGCTGAAACATCAAGAATATTGTTTTCTTCCGTGTTGCACACGGTATTCCCATTAACCATCTATATTGTCCCGTAGACAGCATGCAGAGTGTTACTCCTCCACCTTTTTTCCTATCTATCCCAGGGGAGCCAGTCCTAAAATGGAACAAGTGGGAAAAAGTTTTTCAAAACTATGCAGTGGTTTGTGGACCTAACTTGGGGTTGGAAAGGAAAGTGGCACTTCTATTGCACTATTTAGGAGTAGAAGGGCAAGAAATATCAGAACATCTTTCTGAGTTGAATGCTAATGACGTGAGAGGGATGAATGAATACAAAATCAACCTAAAAAAATTGGATATCCATTTCTTGCCAAAAATGTGCACGATAATGGAACGCTAACATTTTGGAAAGATAGGGCAGAAGGAAGAGGAAACAGTAGAAGAATTTATATCAGAGTTAAGAAAACTAGCTGGCACTTGCAAGTTTGGGGGCGCATGTGAAGAGCAGATACGTGATCAATTTCCGTTGAAGTGTAAAATTGACTGTATATGTGAAGAGTTGTGGTTGAAAGATGACCCGCCCCTTTGGGAAGTATTCATCGTAGCGAAACAAGTAGAACACATGATGGAATGTGTGAGTGAAATAAAGCTGGATTGTGAGGTTAAAGCCAAAGTGAGCGAAGTCTCTGTTGAAAGTGAGAATCTATTGGCAGTCAAGTCTCAGAAGAAAGAACAAAAGGAGAGTGAAAGTACTTGGAGTTTCAAGGGAAGCTGTTATAGGTGTGGAAAACAGGGACATTTAGTGAATGATAAGGAGTGTCCTGCATTGATGGCTACATGCAATAAGGGTGGGAGGAGGGGACACTTCAAACAATGCTGTAGAAGCAATCCAAATTACAGAAACCCATCCAAGGGTGACACCAACCGCGCATGTGATGAAATGGTGTTACAAGTTAAGAATGAATCTGTCAGCAATCCCAAAAACTTCATAGCTGTAGAGGAGACAAAAATTGAAGCAATGTTTGACTCATGCTCAAAACTGATTATAATATCTGCAGAAGATTTTGAGAAAACCTCCAAGGGAAAATTGACATTGCAGAGAATGGATGTGAGACCGGGAGGCTAGGGTGGGCAAACCATACAAATGGAGGGTTACTTCTGGGGCACTGTAGGCTATAAAGACAAGCTGGCAGTTGCTAAGATTTATGTATCTGGGAAAGGAGATAACATCCTGGGTTGGCAAGCACAGAAAGATTTGGAAGTATACCTCAATCCTAACCTGATCCCCAAATACTGATACAAGAAGTTGGTAGAACACTAGAAGGGATAGAGGATGAATTCAAGGACGTATTCACGGACAAATTAGGATGCCTAAATCACTATGCCCACAGAATAAAACTCAGAGAGAATTGTAAGCCCATCTCAGCCAAGGTCATGAATCTTCCCATTGCGATACAGGAAGCGGTGAGAGATGAACTTGAGAAATGATGTGGGTTGGGGGTGATCGAACCAGTAGAGGCTACCGAGTGGTTGGCACCCATTGTCGCAGCCAGGAAGGGGGATAGAGCTGTACGTTTAAGTATTGATTTAAGGGCTCTGAACAAGTGAGTCATAGTTGATAATTACCCTCTACAAAACATTACACAGATGATGAGCCGGTTAGCGGGGGCAAAAGTTTTCTCGACACTTGACCATAACATCTGCCTACTACCAGGTCAGACTCCACCCTGATTCACAAGAACTCACAGCATTCATTACGTTCATCGGGTCTTATAAATTCAAGAGGATGCCGTTTGATCAAGTGTCTGCTGCCGCGGTTTTCCAGAGGATCATGAGCAACCTCCTTAGTGGCATCCCTGGGATTATTTGCTACCTGGACAATGTGTCGATCTTTGGAGAAGATGTCACACAGTATGAACTAAGACTCAGACAAGTCCTAAAAAGGTTCCAAGAACGGTGGCTTACGGTGAAGAGAGAAAAGTGTAAGATTTGGTGTGCTGAGTTGGAGTTTCTGGGACACAAAATGACGACGGACGGCATGTGCCCCAAGGCCGATCTGCAAAGCACCATCATCAAACTCACAGCACCAAAAAGTAAAGATGAAATTAAATCCTTTGTGGGCATGGTAGAATTTTACAGCAAGTTCGTGCAGAACTTTGCCAGACGCACTTATGCCATCCGTAACCTGCTAAAGAAAGGAGTGATGTTCGAGTGGAGTTCAGAGTGCCAAAAGGTGTTCAAAGATACCAAGAAGGCGTTAGCTGAAGCACCCAACCTCAAATCCTTCGTTCCAGGCAGGAAGACCGTGCTGACCACCGATGCCAGTTCCAAAGGCCTTGGGGCAGGCCTGACGCAAATAGCAGAAAGTGGGGAAGAGATTATAGCGTTCGCATTGAGCTCACTACGCAAGGCCGAGTCGAACTACTCGGTGATAAAGAAGGAAGCCTTGGCGGCACATTGGGCGATCAACTAATTCAGAGACTTTGTATGGGGAATGAAGTTCCACCTGAGGACAGACCATAAGCCTCTAGTCGAAGTCTTCAGCAAGAAAGGGCTCAATGCCATATCAAACAGGATCAGGCAATGGGTTGTAGGTCTGCAAGAATACACGTTCGAAATGGAATACGTACCTGGGGTGAGGAATTTTGCTGCTGACTGTCTCTCTTGCCTGGTGAGTGAAGATCATGATGAAGCTGTCGAAGTAGAGTTTGACAATGGGTCGGGCAAAGAGATGCAGGTGGAGAACGTGTGCGCCATCACCCAGAGTGCCATTGATGAGGAACGGTGGAAGAAAGCCTTGGGTGCCGATGCTCTCCTGCAGAGAGTTTGTGAGAAGACCAGGAGCAGTTGGGTAAACAAAGACAAGACGGAAGAGACTATAAGGCCATACTGGATGGCAGGGATAAATTATCCATCGCCGACAGTTGTCTGTTCAGGGGCACAAGTCTAGTCCCCCCTGAGATGTTGAGAGAGAGCCTGGTCAACCTAGCCCATGAGGGACATTTGGGTGTCACCAAAACCAAACAAAGGTTGCGGCTGGACTACTCGTAGCCAGGTATGGACGTGGAAATTGAGAGGAAAATAAGAGACTGTGTGCCATGTTCTACCAGTGACCAGATCCTAAAGCAACACACACCTCCTATGCACTGTATGCCTCTTCCTGTGGGTCCCTGGGTGGATTTGGCTTTAGACATCGTTGGTTCTCTGACAGGGGAACATTGCACACCCTACATATTGGTGCTGATAGTCCTCTACTCCAGGTGGTCTGAAGTGAAATTTGTGTCAGAAATCACTACTAGGGTCGTCATAGATTTTCTGCTAGAAGTGTCTATCAGGGAAGGATTGCTAAGCAGTTTGTTGACAGATAATGGGGTGCAGCTCTGCTCGAAGGATAAGAGAGAATTCCTAGAGTGCAATGTAACTGTACACAAGTTGTGTGCACTTTACCACCCAGAGACTAATGGGATGGTCGAATGTTTCAATAAGACTATTAAGGAGGGTATCCAACTAGCGAAGACCAGTGGGTTGTGTTGGAAAGATGAGGTCTTGAAGAGCGTCTTGAAGCCTACAGATTAACACCACACCAAACCTCTAGTGTGACACCTTTCGAGTTGCCGAAAGCAATAAAACCCAACTCAAGGTTAGTTCCAGGATAGATGAAGTGGTATAAAGGGTGGACAGGTCTCAATAAGGAATCACAGTGGCAGGACAGAGAACACAAGGCCATGTTAGAGAGGAAAAATAGATTTGACAGACAGCATGAGGTCAAAAAGGTGGAGTTCCGGGTGGGAGATCTAGTCAAAATCATAGCACCCACGGCCAGAGCACACTGGTCCGAGTACACTGAACCCACTAAGATTGTGAAATTGTTTAATAATGCTGTTAAGACACACGAAGGGAAAATATGGAACCTGGGGAAGGTAGTTAAATACACTGCTCCCACTGCAGACACCAACAACGCCTCTATGAATGAGAGCAGTACCCTGAGCAGAGATGAGGGGCCAAAGCAGGGGTGTTCCAGACTGGTTAACCCTCTTCCAAGGGCGAGTGGCCGGAAGATTAGCCTCCCCAAGTACTTGGAACATTATGTTGACAAATAGTCTGTAAGTTTGTTCTTACTTTATTCACACTGTACTTCATATGTGTAAGGAGGGGGTTGTGTGGTATCCTCTGCTACGGGGGATCCTTTTCTGAGCCACCCAGCCTTTCTCCTGGGGTTTTGTTGGTTTACGCCACTGTGACAGCGATTAGAATGTCACAGTGGCCTACGTTCTAGGGTGAGCTCCCTGCATGGAGCATTGAGGAGAGTGTGTTCGCGATTACAGCTGTAGCTGGGGTCCTCCTGTGTACTTCTCTTAATAAATCACTTTGTTCCACCTTTGCTGAGTCCCCTTGTTCCTGCTGATGGAGTGATGACTATTCTCTAGCACCACTGTCCCTGACCTACCAGGGAGCATGATTAGCTCTCATGTGCCCACTTGCAGGAGGCTTGGCGAACGTCTAGCAACGAACACCCTTTCCATTTAGGTTGGCCAAACTTCTGGCACTGCGTGGTGCGTTGGATGCAAAACCCACTTTCAGTCCACTTGAAAGATCCACTCGCCTTGAAATTTTTGAAAACATAAATCACAAATGGCCCAGAAATGCAAGGACCATGTTTCCATTAAGAATATGAAAGAATGTGCTCACATACGGGTGAGGAAAGGCTGGAGTGGAGAATGGCGAAGAAGAGAAGGGACCGAGTCGTAATGCATAGACAATGGGCTGAGCGACGAAAAAGATTAGGTGCAGTACTTTAATCCGTTAAGAAAAAATATAATAGGAAACAAAAGTACCCTCTTGTTTTTTTAGAAGTCTGAAGAAGCAGCATTGCTGAATGGAAAGGCTGAAAATACATGGGTTCCTCATTCTTAATTACATCTCATGCCTCTTTTTTCTAAAACTACACACTTCCTGCCTCTTTATCTCACTCTTGCAGGCTTTTTTCGCCCCTGCTGCCTTCATTTGTCACTATTTATCTCTCCCTCCTCCCCTTCTTTTTCCCTTTTCTGCCTTTCTCTTGGATTGCGTCAAAGTCTAATGATAAATCTAATGATAAAAAACACAATTTCAGTCCTGATCATTGAGTGCCAGTGCCCACTACCTACAAATTCCACCACAAATTAAGCAGTGGTTGTATGCAGGGTTACAGCCCGAATAAGAATAGGCTGGTTTTGGAAATTTGATTTCTGGTTGGCTACCACCACTCTAGTCAGGGCAAGGGAGTTACACGCTGAAGATAACTCCTACTCACCCACTTGGTAGCTTGGCAGAGCAGTCAGGCTTATCCCAGAGGCAATGTGTAAAGTGTTTGCGCAACACACTCACACAGCAGTGACTTACTAGGCACACCACAAAAGACACTCCACACAAGGTTATGTAAAAATAGCCTTTGTATTATCCATGAAACACATTAGAACGTAATCACATATATACACTGTGCCACCTGGCACTTGGTATGACTTTACAGGGATTATATACCCTACAGAGCCAATTGGGCCACTGTCATAACATCACCATTAGTGAAGACAACCAGTGACTACTGCTAACATTACACTTAGCATACACACCTTAGCATTGAACATCATTACTTCACCTAGGACAGCATAATATGCAAAACATAATAATCACATCAGGCCCACCTCAGACCTATAACGTATCAACAGGGCACAGTAATACCATGAACACTTATTAGGTGCACACATCACATATTAGCATTATGTTCTACTGAACCCTAAAGGTGCACATGAGGCAGTCTCATCCTCAGGGCCCGTCGTGAGCTGGCCCGCAATGCCGCTGTTTAAAGTAAGGGCTTCGCCACACTGTGTGTCCCTTCCGTGGATACCAGGCTGTCCACTAACCCCCTAGCTGCAGATGCAGCCAAAACAATGCCCCAGATGTTGCAGCTGCCTGCAACCCTGCGGCACAGCTAGCAAAAACAGTGTGCTACGCAGCCCTTACTCACTGGGGCCTCTCCGGTCTCTGTCGGCGCGTTCTCACGGGCCCATGAGTTTCTGGGTACACCCCACGCCTTCCACAGCTCACTCTGGCTTCTCTGGTTTCCCTGGGCCTCTCCATATACCAGGCGGGTGAGGCAGGACATTGTAGAAGGCTCCTTACCTGGGTCTCCTCAGCCTCTCACGGGAGAGCGGACCCTCCTCTAGACTGCCACAGGAGCCTGCGAGGCTGCAACTCATTCTTGCCACTGGCCCCTACTCACAAGCAGGCTCAGGTAGCACGCAGGGTTCTCCTCAGAAACATCAGAGCCCGCACGAAAACTGGCTGCACCTCTGCCTGACTTCTGGCATTCTGCTGTGCTTTCTCTGGCTGGCCCGCCTACGGTCAGGCTTTCCCTGCCTGACTTACAGTTTGTGGTCTACTCTCGTCATGGACCGAAAAAGAGCCCAATTCTTTGGCTTAGGGGACGACTCGCAAAGCGCCCACCATGCTCTACTATTGGGCATGACCCCTCTCTTCAGGGGTTCACGATGGCAGTGCTCCCCACTCTTTTGTTCCTGTGTCAGGCCAAAGCGCCCACCACACCTTGATCAGTGAGGGGAAGCTGAAAGCACAGCGCTCCCCTCGCACTATCTCTTTCCAGCCCAGAGGCAGAAAACCTAAGCAGAGAAACAGATCAAGCGCTCACTGCACGCTGAGACTCAAAGTCACAAGGTGCAGGGCTGGGCCCAGGCAGGCCCGCTCACAGGGCCCTCCAGCAGAGGGGTAATCCTTTATGGTGGTTTCTCTTGGCACCCAGCAATCCTCTTCATCCTGTCTTCTAGTAAGCACCACACATGGGGTCACAGCCCCAATATTTATGTCTCAAGTCTTTGTTCTACCCCTGCACAGGGCCTTGAACCTTGTCCAAACCAGTTCTGGGGGGCACTTACTAAGTGCACAAAAGCCTCCATTGTTAGTGTAGGCTCTGGCACCAGACCTACTTACAGGTGGGCGGGGCCAGCATTGTGGAAGGCATGCACAGTTCTATACAGGTCCAGGTAAAAGGGGAGTCACAGATGTGGCAACCACTTTATGTGCCATGTCACAGTGGCAGTAAACTGCACTTAGGCCCTGAAATGGAAGAGGCCAGAGACAGGTTTGAAAGGCTACTATGGTGGGTGATGCAAGCAGTGCTGCAAGTCCACCATTTGCATTTAATTTACTGGCCCTGGGTATATGAGATACCACTTTACAAGGGACTGATAAGTAAATTAAATACGCCAAACAGGTGTATACCAATCTTACCAAGTTTACCATAGAAAGCACATGCACTTTAACAATGAACAGCAATGATAAAGTGCCCAGAGTCCTAAAACCACCACCAACATGTCTGTAAAAGACCAGGAGGAAGGCAAAAAGTTCTGGGATGACCCTGCTAAAAGGTCCAAGTCTAACAGCTGTGAATTGCTACGAGTGATGAATGGGAGACAACGTACGTGCTCTGTGTTTGTAGGATGAGGGGCAGTGAAGGAAATGGTGAGTGGAGTAAGACAGGGTGATGCTTGTTTCCGTTCCAGGGAAGACATGACTTGGCAGTTCGGGCTGGACTGTTCCCATGAGGCACAGGTTCAAGACGAAGTGAGCTAAAGAACGATGATGGTTTCAACCCAGATCTGTGACTGGGGTGAGTGTCTGAAAAGTTTCAGCGCTCCGTCCATCATCCCTTGTGTTTTCTGTGTTTGGCCTAAGTTTGCAGGGTATGCCCAGACGTGGGTCCCTTGCTGACTTTGCCACTGGATTCAAGCTAGCCTGACTTATGAGGGGTGTTACCCCAAAAGCAGTCCCAGGATGCTTGTTTCTGGTCCAAAAAAAGACATGGCTTGACAGTTCGGGCTGGACTGTTCCCATGAGGCACAGGGTCAGACTGATTTGCATATAGCCATTTTTGAACTGGGGTGGCATAGTGGGCTAAAGAACGGTGATGGATTAAACCCAGATCTTTTGACTGGGTGTGAGTGTTTGATTGAGTCAGATGCTCCGTCCATTACTACCCCCTTTTGTACCGCTTTTGTCCGCCATAAGTGTGGCATGGGATGCTCATACGTGAGTCCCTTGCTCACTTTGCCACTGGATTTAAGCAAGCCGGGCTGAAGACGGCTGGAATGCCAGAAACCGGTCCTCGGAAGCTTGTTTCCGGTACAGGGAAGACATGGTTTGGCGGTTCGGGCTGGACTGTTCCCATGAGGCACAGGGTCAGACTGATTTGCATATAGCCATGTCTGAACTGGGGTGGCATAGTGGGCTAAAGAACGGTGATGGATTAACCCAAATCTTTTGACTGGGTGTGAGTATTTGATTGATTCAGATGCTCTGTCCATTACCACCCCCTTTTGTACCGCTTAAAGCTGAATGGCGGCAAGACTGAGGTCCTAATTGTGGGCAAGGCGCCCTCGTTATGATCACCTAGATGGTGGCCGCAGACTTTGGGCACCACCCCCACACCTAGGGAGGCGGTTAAAAACCTGGGGATGTGGCTAGACTCTAATCTCTCCTTCGATCACCACACCAGGACGGTGGCAGGAAAGTGCTTTGGCATAATGAAGGGCCTTCGGAAGACCTTAGCTGTGCTCCCGGTAGCTGCCAGGAAACCCTAGCCCACGCGTTTGTCACCTCTTGCTTGGACTACGGGAATGCACTCTACATAGGCGCCATTTGCTTGGATAAGCAAAACAGTGGATTCTATAGCGCCGGCCAGTATTGCCACATCACGAAGAGAATCTCCCTCTGCACCGTGGTTCACCCCTGAACTCAAGGCCGAAAAAAGTAAATGTAAAAGACTGGAACGCCTTTGGCGAGCTAACTACTGCGACGCTGCCAAATCTAGCTATAAAAAAGCCCTTCATGCTCTACATTTATCTATTAAAAAAGCCAAGAAAAACTTCTTTGAGGCCTCCATCCTACAGGCGGAACAATCAAGCAAAGAAGTATTCAAGATTGTTCAATCCTTTTTCAAGCCCAGAGCTATCGAGACGGATATCATCCCTTCAGTAAATCTCTGCGAATCCATTTCAGACTTCTTTGATACCAAAATTTTAAAAGTCTATGACACTTTTACGGACCCTGAGCCGACATTAATGGATGAGCTAAGAGTCTCTGAGTGCCTCATTACCCCTTTAAATCAATTTCAGCCTATTACCCTCTCTGAAGCAGTAAAAGAATTACAAAAATGTAAATCGGGAGGCCCGGACGATCCCTGCCCACCTAAACTGTGGAAACTAATGTCGGAAGCAATTGCAGTTCCCCTCCTACACATATGGAACACGTCCATTGCTACGGGCACCTTTCCGGACTGTTGGAAACAGGCCACACTTCTCCCGTTGAAAAAAAAACCCCAAGGCGCACCGGATGATCTGAACAATCTCCGACCCATCTCTCTCCTTGCAGCCCCCGGCAAAATGCTTGAAAAAATAATCCAGCGGCAGCTTAACAAATGTATTGAAGACAGCGGCGCCCTACATGAAACTCAGTCGGGCTTTAGGGCCGGCTTCAGCACCGAGACGGCCCTCATTGAGGTTGCCGAGTCTATCAGGTGGTCCTTAGATTCAGGGGCATCAGCTATGCTGGTGCTCCTGGATCTATCAGCTGCTTTTGATACTGTAGATCACAGCAGATTGCTGACCCGACTTAAGGACATAGGTATTGGAGACAAAGCTCTCAACTGGCTACTCTCCTACCTCACTAATCGCTCCCAGAAAGTGGCCTTGGGCCCCTTCTCTTCTGGACCAAAAAATCTCTGGTGTGGCGTCCCACAAGGGTCGGCACTCAGCCCCCTGCTGTTTAATGTATACTTGGCCCCACTCTTCACCTTGATTGCCAAATGGGGGGTCAAGGCAATATCCTACGCGGACGACACGCAATTAGTCTTCCCATACACAGACACGTCCGAGGCAGCATTTAGCAAAATCAGGGGCTGTCTGCAAGACGTGGCCAAGTGGATGAACACAAACAAACTTAAAATGAACGCGAGCAAAACGGAGGTGCTATTCTTTGGTAACCCCAAACATCCCCCTCCGGATCTGTGGTGGCCAGCGGAAATGGGCCCTGCCCCATCTCCCAGCCCCCATGCAAAAAATCTAGGAGTAAAATGGGATGAGAAGTTGTCTTTCTTGCCGCATATACAACAGCTCACCACGGGCTGCCTGCATAAACTCAAAAATTTGCGGAAATTTCTGCCTTTGCTACCAGTCGAGTGCCGGAAAACGGTTGTTCACGCAACAATCACCTCTCTACTCGATTACTCTAATGGCCTCTATCTTGGTCTACCTAAATATGCGGTGCAACGCTTACAAATCGTGGAGAATGCGGCTGCAAGATTAATAAAACGGGTCCCTTTTAGGCAGCATATCTCTCCGAATCTGCACGAGCTGCACTGGCTACCAGTGGCAAGCAGAATTAAGTTCAAAGTGTTAACCCTGGCTTTCAGAGCGCTAAAAGGCACATGTCCAAATTATCTGAAACTCCGACTTCCCCGCTACCACCAAAAACGTGAGCTACGCTCAAACTCCCTACTCAAGCTAACTGTACCGCACATAAGGAAAGCGAGACTTGGAGGCAGATCCTTTTCGGCCGGCACGGCGAAACTTTGGAATACCCTGCCTCCTGCCATCCAATCCGCTACGTCAGAAGCAAGCTTTAGGAAACTCCTAAAAACCTGGCTTTTTACGCAATAATCCTGCCCCCCTTCCTGACTACTTACTCTTGTTGTGGGACTCGCTAGCGCCGGGACACCTCCCCAGAGGTAGCTGTTCGCGCTCAATAAATTTCTGTATTATTATTATTATTATTAAAAAGAGTTTGCAAAAATTACAATACATCCAAAACGCTGCCGCCCGCCTAGTCCTGATGCTTCCTAGGAGAGCCTCATCCAAAAATGTCTGACCTACTCTACACTGGCTCCCAATAAGGGACAGAATTTTATTCAAGGCCCTATGTATTAGTCAACAGATCCTGATGAGGAGAGGCCCAAATTACTTACACAACCTCAGCGCGGGGACACATCGTTGGTGTAACCATGCGCTCTATAAATGAATAAATAAACCTACTGTCCAACCTATACGTTCTCAGGGCTGGTTCAAGTCCCAGAAATAAAAAGAATGAGAATGGGGGGTCAATCTTTCCGCTACCTGGCAGCTAAACAGTGGAATGTGCTTCCCATTGTTGTATAGCGTTTTAGGACCCTAGTGTAATTTTCCCGAATCATGCCCTTATATAGGTATAAATCACCTTGTCCTTATATAGGCATAGAAACATAACCATATTTAGACATAGCCCATGAAGTACAAATACGGCATGGCTACTTCCACTAGTTCCGAAAAGCCACAACGATTTCTTGGAAAAATCGGCTTCAGCAGTTAGGGACTTCCCCTTGCTTATATTTTGATTTGTCCAAGAACTCATGGAGTTTTCAAAGAACTAGGACTCTTTGATGATGTTGTTATGTCCACCTTTACGTCAAACTCGGCACCTTCAAGGTATAAATATCCCCACACTTGCCCTAGCAAACACACAGTGGTTTGGAGCAGTTCGACTATCTACTTGCCCGACGCATCTCGCTCCAGCAAGTGCCGAAGGAAGCCGACCCTCCAGCAGACGCACTGAGAGAGACGCTGTCTTTTCTCTTGCTGAGAAATCCAGCTCCAGTGTTTCCAGGCCCGCCTTGCGAGTTGTTGGGAAATCGAGACCTGTGTCAGAGAGATACCAGACTTCCTTCATTCTGAACCAAGGTATGGAGCTGATTAGACCCTAAGAGAAATCTTGGATAGATTCTTGGCAAAAGAATACAAATCTTATGCTACACCACACTTACTTCTTCCCTCGTACTAGACTTAGGTTAGGTACATCGGGGTAGGCGTATTTTAGAAGCACCGGTTGAGTACTTTTAGTCTTTATTTATTTATGTATGTATTTATGTATTTTATGGCTTAGAAACCATACCATGCTTTTACAGTATTATTTTATAATACTCTTTGTGCTGTATGCATTATACTTTACAGCCAGTCTTACGATTGTAGCAGTTAATTTCTTCTGCATGAGAAAGAAGGCTGTTCAATAAATACTTTTATTGAAAACGCTTGTCTCTCTAATTCTCTGGTGAAACGAAGCATGCACGAGTGACTGAGTAAAATATCTATCTATTGTTTCCACGACTCTGAAGATATGTTTTATCTTGGGGAAACAAAGTTGTCATGTTTATGCGGTTGTCAGAAACTAATCCCTTCTTGTGAATTCGAGAAAGTTTCTAGTGCCCTTTGAGCTAGCTGGCACTCACAATTAAGTTCAATATATTCA
Organism: Lissotriton vulgaris; assembly: GCF_964263255.1. Classification (NCBI taxonomy): domain Eukaryota; kingdom Metazoa; phylum Chordata; class Amphibia; order Caudata; family Salamandridae; genus Lissotriton; species Lissotriton vulgaris. The sequence continues at coordinate 1,612,030,160 of NC_141693.1, forward strand.
ATAGCGACCTAGTAGACATAAGTCCTATGTCACATTTAAAGGATATATTATTCCAGTGCGCAGAGCCAATTGGGAATATAGGAACTACACTACATGGCGCCCAACGTTTGGTAAGGCACTAATTTAATGCTAGATACTAGAGTAACTCAGTCGTGCTTTTCACAGAGACCCCTTTTTCCCGTAAAATACTCCAATAGACGTCTAGAGTGGGTGAAAGGATAAAATATCTGCCATAACTCAGTAGGACGAAAAATCTTATGTATTCGTATTTTGGTTTGTTCAAAGTTGAAGGATACAGTGTTCCAAAATATTGTGCACCTTATCTTTGTTTCCTTGAAACTTGCTCTGCAAATTTTCAGTCAACAAAATGTCGAATAGTGACAAAGAAAACTGTGGAGATGCAGTAAATGCAATCCAACCAGGTTTAAACCTTACAGGTTTTCAAGAAACCGATGTGGGCGCTATAAGCATCCCGGAAAAACGTACGGAAAACGTACGGAAAACCTTGTACAAAATGGCCTGTCATTGAGAGGTGGTAGTGTAATTTTTGTCATAGAGGCACACGAATATCGGCAGACAGAGCTATTCTATTCATGGATTATCTTCCCTGAAGCAAATCCAAGATCACATGTGTTCCACTTCTACAAGATAGAGGAACCTCCAGCGGAATACGTTCCTTTCGAGGACATTGAAATTCAACTAACTTACCAAGAGCATCATCTCTGGTTCAACGGCGCCCTACAACATCAAAATCACATTACCAGGCTTGGTCCACTAGGTAGACCAGGAGCAACATGGCCGGTACTAGTCAGCTATACACCACATACTGGCATTGAAAGAATGACAGATGTAGAACTATTTGCTTAGCTAAAACAATTATAGACAATTGTACAATATGTCATGTGGACTCTAACAGTCAAACCTGCTACAAGAATTCCACAGCACACCCCTCATCAGGGGAACACAAACAAAATAACACCACAGACCATACAATCGGACATTGGTAAATTGCCCACAAAAAGGAACAAATTCCTATTCTGGTTAGCTCAAAAAATGACTCAAATCGAGGCAGTGTTTCCAGATACTACACCTCATGAGAAACACAGGATTCTAACAATCTGTTTACCAAAGGGGATCACACCACACCTGGAGGACTGTGACACTTGGGGTACAGTCTTTGCTGCAATCTACACAAAAACTCATGGTGTTCTGTCCATGGCGGTAATACCAGATACCCTGAAACAGATTCAAAATGAATACGGGGCAGAGCCTGCTTTAAATCTCGGTATGAAGTTACTAAAGGTAAGGTCTCAGCTATAATATTAGCTAATATTAAAGGTGAAGCAGCATCTGTGGCAATCCGCCAAAAACTAAAAGAACTTGATTTAACTGAGCAACCATATGAACTGGCCAGAATAGTAGAACAATCCTAAGAAGAACTAGGTAGAGATAGTTTGGGAAGAAAACCAGTAAAGCCCAAACTAACAGAAAATCCTGAAAAAGTTTTGATTAAAAACAATCGCACCACTCCTAAAAAGAAGTGGGAAAATACTAGACAGACACTTCCTAAAGAGAAGCGTTCTCCATCCAGAGGTAGGTCTCCTCAAAAGGAGCCCTCTAAAAAGAGGTATAACCTCAGAAACAAGGATAATTGAGAAAACCTGATAGATATCAAGATACTGATACACGTTCCTCTCGTACCTTTCAAACTTCCTCACAGAAATCGGAAAGAAGAGGACGATCAGAACACAAGGAAGAACACGTGAAATCCAAAGACGATCAACACGTTCCAAAAAATGAGAAAACTCAATTCACCAAAAAGAAGGTAGCATGTCTAAATAACAGACATGCAGAGGATCTAGAGGACACAACTCAAGAATGGGAAGTGGGCCCAGACAATGCTGGACAGCGCTGCAGAAGTTACCATAGCTCGCCAGATCCTGAAGGATCATCTGGAGACAGTGGACCTGAATGAATACATTCAAGTTGAAACAGCCAATACCAGGGTTAGTGTACCCCATAGGTTATATGAAGTAACACTCCGGATAGAGGGGGACATAACTAGAAAAATAAGAGCACTCTTTTGGGAAAAACGATCTAAGGGTTATGACATCCTTCTGGCTGAAAAAGACTGGCCACCTGAATTTGTCAGGGAGTGCCCACATGGCGGAGAGATTATTATGCCAGCCTTCTCAAATCATATTCCTATTCATAAAAAATACACCTATGTCAGAAAGTGGGCTGTATCCCAGGCTCCAGCATTATATAAAAATCATGGATGGGATGAGGACTCTCCTCCCCATAAGATCCAGTTAAAAAATCAACCAACTGCTCAGAGGCAGTATCCAGTCAAGCAAGAAGCTAATAAACAGGTCAGGGTGATCCTAGATCAACTTGAATACCCTGGGGTGATTGAAACATGCACCTCATCAATGAACAATCCTTTGTTTCCTGTCTCCAAACCAGACAATACATATCGTCTAGTTTTAGATTACAGTCATTTAAACTCTTGTTGCAAAACCTTTGCAGTACAAAATGCACACAGTGCAGCACTGATGAATAACATTGTGCGCAAAAAATATAAAACCACATTAGATATTTCAAACGGTTTCTTCTGTCAAAATTTCGCAACTGAAAGCAGGTATTTAACCACTTTCTCAATTATGGGGACACAGCATCACTTCTGTCGTCTCCCACAGGGATTCAAGAATAGTCTAGGTTTATTTTCAGCCAGAGTAACAGAGTTACTGCAAACGTATGATGATGAGGCATTATCTTATGTCGATGACATCTATCTTACAGACGATGATTTGGACAGGCACTTGAACAGGGTAAATACCATAATACTCGGCTTCGCCTCTGAAGGGTACAGATTCAGTTTTAAGAAATCAAGAATTGCCCACCTCAACGTCCTATTCTTAGGTTACAAACTTTCAAGTGAAGGCAAAAGCCTTGCAGCAAGCGTTTTAGAAAAATGTGCGCTGCTCCAACCTCCAAAAACGCCGAACAACTTACAGTCAGTTCTAGGAATCCTGAATTTCGGAAGAACTTATATTCTAAACTACGCAGAAAGGGTTAAACCTCTCTACAAACTAATCAAACCTGATTTCAAATCAAATAATCAGACTCAAAAACACACAGAAATTCTACGTTCAGTACAAACAGGCATGTTAGCAACAACCCACTTACAGACCCGCGTAAACGTACGCAACCTTGTTATCAGAATCATCCCAGGAAGATGCGGATTCACTACCTAACCTTTAATGAAGGTGAAAAGGTACCAATAGCTTATAAATCACACTTGTACACACAAGATGAAATGAAATTCACTTCAACAGAAAAAATTCTGACAGTGGTTCAAACTGCAGTAGCAAGAGAGAGGGCTCTCGCATAGGGAAAATGCATAAATGTCATTACTCCTGTACCTGCCTTAGAGGTAGTAACAAAATCAAGCATTCCGAATGCAAAGGCTTTACATCCGAGATGGATACAGTGGGTTAATTCTCTTGCTGGTACAGACGTTGAATACGTTTTTGACCCCTACTTGCAAACTCAATAATTTCTACAATACGAACAAGAATGTCCTCTGCCCTCTGAGATTCGGCCTCTAGAACATTACGGATGTATAATTTATACAGACGGATAAGAACATCCCGCAATTGGGGGGAAACAAGCTTATAGTGCTGCATGTGCGATTGGTAAAGGTCACTGGCGCGATGGAAAATTCCGGCCTATGGTCACAAAAACTCAATCACAATGAGATTGTACAGCTCAGCGAGCTGGACTATAAGCTTTCAAGATGGAGTTTGAAAATACGGATCGTGAATTCCCCACACCCATAGTGTGCAATTCGTATTACTGCGTCCAATCTTACAACGAATACTTGCAGAACTGGGTTCAAAACGGTTTCAAAGTTGCAAAAGCAGGCACAATGAAGCATACGTTGCTTTGGGAACAAGTAGTTCTATTACAGAAAGAACTACAAAAGACTCCCGTGATCTATACACTGAGTCATCAACGTGATGGCGTTCACGTTGCAGGGAATTCATTGGCTGATGAAGCCGCGAAGGCAGCTGTGCAAACAGCTTCCGTAGGTGCAATCACTCGTTCAAAAACAAAAATAGACAGCAAAATAATGCTAGCTGTCAATGCCACAAGCAAAGGAAGTGGTAAAACATTACCTTAAGGGTTTCCACTCAAATACTCATATATAACTGATGCAAATAATGTTCTGTTTGCTTGAATCCCTGGAGTGGGGGATAGAGTAATCCGAAACATGGAACACAGATTAGGACTAATTTTAGCAGCACATGAAGGACTTACCTCTGCACACACAGGTGTTTCCGCCACAGTGTCATTATTAAAGCAAAGATACTGGTGGCCGCGTATGTGGAAGCAGACCCGAAACTATATTTTAGAATGTGAAATCTGCCAGAAAATGAAAGTTTCAACAGTGAAATGACCTACGCAGATGCCCCATTCTAATTTCAGATAAACCATTACCATGTGTTTACCTGGACCACTGCAGTCCCTTACAAAGCGATGGTAACTATAAATATATCATGGTTGCAGTGGATTCATGCTTAAGATTCATTTGGATGTGGTCTCAGCGCACAGCTGGTGTCCGAACTGTTATGAAAGATTTGCGATTGATTTGATTTTTCCAAAATTGAACTTTGGCACAATGTAATTAAGCCTGGGCGTAGTTCGCGTAGCCGCACTCCGCGGAGCTACGCGAAGATGCACTTGCACTCCGCGAACTACGCATAGCTCCGCGAGCATGCGTAGTAGCTTGCTTGACCCGTTCGCAAGCCATTTTTCGTCTTCGGGAGCGCCGTGGAACTCTGGAACCTGCTCGACACCACATCTCCAGACGTCCCCTTCCTCACGGAAACATGGATGAACGCCTCCTCAGCGCCCGACATCGCCGTCGCCATCCCGGACAGATACAAGATCACCCGGAGAGACCGCGTCAACGAGACAGGAGGAGGCATCGCCATCGTCCACAAGAACACCATCCGCATCACGACCAACTCAGACGACACCCTCACAGCCGCTTAGCATCTTCACTTCCAGATACACACCGACCCCAAGACCACACTCAGAGGCACCCTCATCTACAGACCCCCAGGACCTCGCACACAATTCAGCGAAGACATCGCAGACTTCATCAGCCCGCATGTCCTCGCCTCCGCTGACTACATCCTCCTAGAGGACCTCAACTTCCACCTGGAGAACAACAACGACAACACCACCACCACCCTGCTGGACAACCTCGCCAACCTTGGACTCATGCAACTGGTGAACACCCCCACCCACTACGCCGGACACATGCTTGACCCAGTCTTCTCCTCCAGCAAGTACATCTCCTTCAGCCACTCCACCGGACTGCACTGAGCAGACCACAGCTGCGTCCACTTCAGCTTCAGAAAGACCACGACTCACCACCACCCGCAACAGGTTCCCCGCAGGAACTGGAACAAGATCACCACCAACCAGCTCACCACTTCACTGAGCCAGAACCCTCCCGCCAGCTCAACGGACCCCAACCAAGCAGCCAACAACCTCACACAGTGGATCACCAATTGCGCTCGCCCAACCAGCCTCGACCACTCGCAGTCCGGCTTCCGCGCCAACCTCAGCACCGAGACCGCCCTCATCGCAGCCACTGACGACATCCGAGCTCTGCTCGACAACTGGGAAACAGCGGCCCTCATCCTCCTGGACCTCTCCGCAGAATTCGATACGGTCTGACACCGCACCCTAGTGCAGCGCCTCAGCAACATCGGAATCCAAGAGAAGGCACTGGAGTGGATCATCTCGTTCCTCACCGGAAGAACCCAGAGAGTCCGTCTCCCCCCGTACAGATTAAAGGCCACCGAAGTCATATGCGGCGTACCACAAGGATCATCACTCAGCCCCACCCTCTTCAACGTCTACATAAGCCCCCTCGCAGCCATCGTACGCCAACACAACCTCAACATCATCTCCTACGCCGACGACACCCAGCTGATCCTCTCCCTCACCAACGACCCAGGAACCGCCAGAACCAACCTACACGAAGAGATGAAAGACGTAGTCGAGTGGATGAGGAACAGCCGCCTGAAACTGAACTCAGACAAGACGGAAGTCCTCATTCTTGGATCATCACCCTCCGCCTGGGACGACTCCTGGTGGCCCCCTGCCCTGGGCAGCGCACCCAAACCAACAGACCACGCACGCAACCTGGGCTTCATCCTGGACTCCTCCCTCTCGATGACCAGACAAGTCAACGCCGTCTCATCATCGTGCTCCAACATCCTACGGATGCTCCGAAATATCTTCCGATGGCTCGCCACCGAAACCAGGAAGACGGTCACACAGGCACTCGTCACCAGCCGACTGGACTACGGAAACACCCTCTATACCGGAACCACAGCCAAACTCCAGAAAAGACTCTAACACATCCAGAACGCCTCCGCACGACTCATCTTGGACATCCCCCGACACAGCCACATCTCCGGACACCTGAGAGACCTTCACTGGCTCCCCGTCAGCAAGAGAATCATGCTCCAACTCCTCACCCACGCACACAAGGCCCTCCACGACCTGGGCCCCAGGTACCTCAACAACCGCCTGACCTTCTACACTCCCACCCGCCAGCTACGATCGACCAGCCACGCCCTCGCCGCCGTGCCACGCATCCGAAGATCCACCATGGGAGGAAGATCCTTCTCCTACCTGGCAGCCAAGACTTGGAACTCCCTCCCCATCCACCTTTGCCTGACCCAAGACCACCTCTGCTGCAGGAAGCAACTCAAGACATGGCTGTTCGAGCAGTAGATGACCCCCCTCCCCCAAGCGCCTTGAGACCCTCTGGGTGAGTAGCGCGCTATACAAATATCCTGATTGATTTATTGATTGATTGCCTGCATGCTCGGGATGTGTAGCGCGCGAAGTTACCCATGAGGTTTGTCCCGCCCGCTCGCGTCCCCTTATTTCCGGTCACTACTAACGTGTTCACGAGTTATTCTGTGCCAGATTGCAGTTTCTGCGTGTTCGGCAACTCGATCTTACCGACAAGCATCCTCGCGCACGCGAAAATGCTATTGAGCGCGCGAGAACTACGCTACGCAGCAGTTTGCGGAGTATTCGACAACTTCGCGTTCTTCGCGGAGCGCGGAGTTGCCGAAACTCCGCGAACAGAGCGTAGTTCTTCGCCCAGGGTTAGATGTAATCTGCTTAAAGTAGAACTATTCTTAGAGAACAAGAATTCTTTGAATACTTCCTAGAAACAATATTAACCTTATCCAGAAAACGACAACAGTTTATATATTCTGCTATGCGATGGTCTCAATTTTTTTTCTGTATTTAAGAGCCATTTCATAAATGTAAAATTTCATGATTCATTCAGTTAGCATTTCCAATATCATACTATATGCTTAAAATGAAATCATTGCTTTTAAATGCGTAGAGTACAAATGCTCATTTTATGTGTACAACTATTTTCAAATGCATTTTATGTATTTTTGGGGTGGGATTGTAAACACATCCTTTAGTTATGTTTTAGTGCTTAAATTTAGTAATGTCAAGCATAATAAAGTGGAGTGGGTGTTGTATAGCGTTTTAGGACCCTAGTGTAATTTTCCCGATTCATGCCCTTATATAGGTATAAATCACCTTGTCCTTATATAGGCATAGAAATCATAACCATATTTAGACATAGCCCATGCAGTCCAAATACGGCATGGCTACTTCCACTAGTTCCGAAAAGTCACAACGATTTCTTGGAAAAATCAGCTTCAGCAGTTAGGGACTTCCCCTTGCTTGAATATTGATTTGTCCAAGAACTCATGGAGTTTTCAAAGAATTGAGACTCTTTGATGACGTTACTATGTACACCTTTACGTCAAACTCGGCACATTCAAAGTATAAATATGCCCACACTTGCCCTAGCAAACTCACAGTGGTTTGGAGCAGTTCGACTATCTACTTGCCCGACGCATCTCGCTACAGCAAGTGCCGAAGGAAGCCGACCCTCCAGCAGACACACTTAGAGAGACACTGTCATTTCTCTTGCGGAGAAATCCAGCTCTAGTGTTTCCAGGCTCCCCTTGCGGGGTGTTGGGAAATAGAGTCCTGAGTCAGAGAGATACCAGACCTCATTCATTCTGAACCAAGGTACTGAGCTGATTAGACCCTAAGAGAAATCTTGGATAGATTCTTGGCAAAAGAATACTAAACTTATGCTACACCACACCTACTTTTTCCCTCGTACTAGACTTACGTTAGGTACATCAGGGTAGGCATATTTTAGAAGCACCAGTTGAGTACTTTTAGTGTTTATTTATTTATGTATGTATTTTATGGCTTAGAAACCATACCATGCTTTTACAGTATTATTTTATAATACTGTTCCTGCTGTACGCATTATACTTTACAGCCAGTCTTACGATTGTAGCAGTTCATTTCTTCTGCATGAGAAAGAAGAAATGCCGTCTCTCTATTTCTCTGCACCTCTGGTGAAACAAAGCATGCACGAGTGACTGAGTAAAATATCTATCTTTTGTTTCCACGACTCTGAAGATACATTTTATCTTGGGGAAAAAAAGTTGTCATGTTTATGCGGTTTTCAGAAACTAATCCCTTCTTGTGAATTCGAGAAAGTTTCTAGTGACCTTTGAGCTAGTTGGCCATCACAATTAAGTTCAATATATTCGATATCGACCTAGTAGACATAAGTCCTATGTCACATCTATAGGATATATTTTTCCAATGCACAGATCCTATTGGGAATATAGGAACTACACAACACCATGGATCTTCGGATGGAACAATCTGATAAAATCTTTGAGAAAAAACTGAAGACATGGCTCTTCCAGACATAGAGACCTTGGGCTCTGCCCGCCCTTTCGATACTTCTCTGTAGCACCTTCTGGCCACAGCGCGGGGACATAGTAGCTAGTGTAACTAGGCGTTTTACAAACTCTTTATTATTATTATGAATTTGTTTCCAATTCAGGGAATACATGGCTTGGCAGTTCAGGCTGGACTGTTTCCATGAAGCACAGGGTCAAAACTGATTTGCATATGGCTGTGTCTGAACTGGGGTGGGGAAGTGAGCTAAAGAACGATGATGGGTTCAACCCAGATCTGTGACTCGGAGTGAGTGTCTGAAAAGTTTCAGCACTCCGTCCATCACCTCTTCCTGTTTGCTTTGTCTGCTATAAGTTTGCAGGGTATGCCCAGACGTGTGTCCCTTGCTCACTTTGCCACTGGATTCAAGCTAGCCTTGCTGATGATGGCTGTTACCCAGAAATCGGTCCCAGGATGCTTGTTTCCAGTCTAGGGAAGACATGGCTTGGCAGTTTGGGCTGGACTGTTTCCATCAAGCACAGGGACAAGACTGATTTGCATATGGCTTCGTCTGAAATGGGGTGGTGAAGTGAGCTAAAGAACGATGATGGATTCAACCCAGATCTGTGACTGGGGGTGAGTGTCTGAAAAGTTTCAGAGCTCCGCCCATCATCTCCTTGTGTTTGCTTTGTTCGCCCTAAGTTGCCAGGGTATGCCCAGACATCGGTCCCTTGCTCACTTTGCCACTTTATTCAACATAGCCTGGCTGATGATGGTTGTTACCCCGAAACCGGTCCCAGGTTGCTTGTTTCTGGTCCACGGAAGATATGGCTTGGCAGTTCGGACTGGGCTGTTCCCATGAGGCACATGGTCAAGACTGATTTGCATATGGCTGTGTCTGAACTGGAATGGCAAAGTGAGCTAAAGAACGATGAATGATTCAACCCATAACTGTGACTGTGGTGAGTGTCTGAAAAATGTCAGCGCTCCCTCCATCATCGCCATGTGTTTGCTTACGGTAAATACCTTTGAGTGCCAATTCATGGAGACTTTGGTTGCTGGCTCTAGCTGTTCTTAAGAACTTACCTTGATAATTCCTTAGTGCCTTTACTATCCATAAGGTGACCTCAAAGCAATGAAGACATGGAGCAGGGAAAGCAAAATAAAAAAGGGACTGTGAGAAAGTGAACGTGAAGAAACTCTAAACAGTATGAGGAAGGTGCCTTCCCGATGAAGTAGTCTTCCGCAAGACAGAAGAAACAGTGCTTTATGGGTAGCCAGTCATAGGCACCTGGCCATCAGATAGGGAAGGAGGAGTAGGAATATTGGGAAGTAGGAGTGTGGAGGAAGAACAGCAGAAGGAAAGAGGGAGATACATGGTGGTGGCTGACCCCAATCAGGAAATTTCATAGACATAGGAATGAAGTCAAAGATAGCAATATTTCTGATCAAATAACCATGTTTTTAATTTCTTACGAAAACATTTGTGGTCAGTGAGAGAGAGAAGATGAGACGGAAGCTTATTCCAAAGGTCGGGAGCAAGAAAGGAAAAGGATCGTCCCCCACTTCGTACAGTGCAGATTTGTAGTGGGGTAAGAAGAGATTTTGAGCAGGATCTTAACAATCTTTCTGGCTGATACCTGGTGAGCTTTTTTCGTTAATAACAGGGTCCCATAATATATATGATCTTCTGGGTGATGTAAATAATTTTAAAGCAGCCTCTTTTCCTTACCGGAAGCCAGTGCAGGACCTTCAGACTTGGGGCTGATGCAGATCTTGGTGCAAGATTTAAGACAAGTCTTGCGGCAGTGTTCTGCAGAATCAACAGTTTGGAAAAAAGCTCTTCATTTAGGGAAGCTAATAAAGCCTTCCCATAGTACAAGCGAATTACACTAAGACCCTGCACCAAACGTTTTCTGGATTCAAATGGTAACCATTTGAAGATTTTACGTAGTTTCTGCAGGATTCCATAGCAAGTGCCCAATACAATGTTGACATGATTTTTAATGGACAGTTTGTTATCAATAGTTATTCCAAGATTGCGCACTGCTTGTTTAGGGGATGGGCATGAGCCCAATACCTGGGGCTACCAACTATTCGACCAATACTCTTCCGCCCTGCTGAAAAAGATCTCTGTCTTATTACCATTTAGCTGTAATTTGTTTGTGCCAATCAAGTCGTTAATATGGATGATATAGTTTTTACACTGTACCATTGTGTGTGCAGGGTGGGACAAACATATTCAACAGGTGAGTGTCATCTGCGTATGACACAGCCCCAAAACAATATCACCTGATTACCCTGGTCAAAGGAGTTACGTAAAGGTAGAAAAGTATAGGGCTCAAGATGGATGCCTGAAGGACTGCTTGCTTACTGCCCTACTACACGAGGCCAGGTTATCTATATGTACTGTAGTTGAACGGTTCATTAAGTAGTTTTTAAAACCAATCCAGGGCTTTCCCACCTCCCAGAGCCGCTGTTCTAAATGCTATGGGAGATGGTGTTGAAGGCGGCTGTCAGGTCAAGAAGGACCAGCATAGCTGATTCTCTCTTGTCCAAAACCAGCCTGATATTGTAGACCACCTCTACCACCGCCGACTCGGTGCTATGTGCTGACCGAAATCCTAATTGCGATGGATCAAGCAATCCATGATTTTCCAAATGAGCGGTAAGTTGTTTGTTTACCAGGGATCCGAGCCCCTTCCCGAAATAGGGAAGTAGCGAGATAGGACAATAATTACCGGGTATCCTTGGATCTGAGGTTGACTTTTTCAGAAGGGGCTTCACTTGGGCTGATTTCTATCTGTTTAGGACCATGGCTTGATCTAATGACATATTGAAGTTTTCAAGATTGGTTATTAACAGAGGAGCTATTTTCGAGAAGAAACAGGGTGGAAGAGGGTCTGCTGGAGAGCCTGATTTGATCTTTACTAAGGCCTCAGACACTTCCGTCAGCAAACGCAGAGTAGAATGGCTATTAGTTGCCGGGAGGAGATCAATGTTGTTAATATTGTCTAGAGGAAAGGACCTATATATGGCTTTAACTTTTCATCGAAGTAGGAGGTGTTGATCCGCTCTTGTGTGGGGGAAAGTATATGCTGGCCAGTGTAAGGAGTAGTAAACTCCTTTGAAATTTTGTAGAGTTCTTTGTTAGAGTTTGCGACGTTATTAATCCTATCGCCTCTTCTCCCAATCCACTACAGACTGATCAGCTTGATCGACGTCTCTCAGAAGGTGTTTGCCAGGATCATTTTGGATCGCCTACAATTATGGATGGAGGACGATAACATCCTCTAGCCCCTCCAGGTGGGATTCAGGGCCAAAATGTCAACGATAGACCAGATTTTCAGGCTGCAGCTCCTCTTTTGGAAGACAGTAACGATGGGGGGGCGGCAGTCTGTATCTGGTCTCTGTTGACCTTAAAAGCGCCTACGACTTGGTTCCCAGAGAGGCACTATGGAAGGTGCTCAAAGAGGTGGGACTTCCGTCTTATCTCTTACTCCTAGAAAGGAAATGACACACTGGCACCTTTGCCCAAATTAGATTTGGTAAGAACGGGGAACACACTAATCGCATTCCGGTTAATAGGGGAGTGAGGCAAGGATGTGTGTTAGACCCCACACTGTTTTGCATCTTTATTAATAGCTTAGTGGATGTCATAAATAAATGTCAGAACATCGATGCCCCTAAGCTAGCAAACATGCGTATACCAGCAATGATGTTTGCAGACGACACCTTGCTCCTCTCAAAATCCCCTATAGGCCTGCAGAAAATCTTGGATGCCTTCTGCGAATTTTGTAGGGGTAGGGGTTTAGAAATAAATATACAAAAAACAAAATATATGGTTTTCAACCCCAGTAAGAATGTCCGCTCTAATCTCTGCATGAACGGTGTACCATTAGAAAGGGTGTCAGAATTTGATTACCTGGGTCTTACCCTAAATAAAAACATGACATGGAAACCCCAAGTGGCCAGATCTAATCTGAATTTAATACAGACAGCTGGAGGTTTGGCTAAACATTATAAAAAGTCCTTCCTCAAACCCCTGACCCCGGCTATAGAGATTTATAAGACGCAGGCCAGAAGCTCAGCTCTCTACAGGGCTGAACTATGGGGCACTTGAACCTTAGGCCAATTACACATACCAAAAAAAATATTCTGAGGCAATTGATAGGGCTTAAGCGAACCTCTCCTCTGTTGCCCTTGTATATGGACCTGGGGGTGAGACCTATTGCACAAGAAATTGCAAGGCGTCCGCTACTGTATTGGCGACATATGTGGGCAACAAATGAGCTGGCGGAGTACAGAGCCGAATTACAAGAGGTAGTCAGCCTACCTGGCGGCAGGGAAGCTTCCTTGGCTTATGCATATTAAGAAAAGCTTAAATGAGATAGGCTGTTCCGAGCTATGGGCAAGTCCTCAAATTGCCAATACCAGGGTCACACGAACATATTTATCCACCATGTACTGGAAGGCGCAATTTGATAACATCTCAGAGGACCCCAAGATTGTCTTTCTGACTCGCCAGTTCCTGGATATAAAAGCCATTTACCAATTAGAGCCGTGCTTGGACTTTATACGTCCAAGAAACTCTATTTTCAGTTTGGTCATGGTTGTCTCCCACTGTATTCATTTGTTAATAAATGGTCTAAGGATTTTCCCATAGCCTGCCCTGCCTGCGGTTTAGCTGAGGAAACAGAACTGCATGTTTTTTTTGTTTGCGAAGGCTACTCTAAGATCAGAAGAAGAGAATTACAGCAATTATGTAAGAATCTTGGTGCTATCCATTGCATAGATGTGTATAGGCTTTTAAAACTTGACACCAGCATGCATATCATATTTGCTACCTCACGATTTCTTGCTGCAATGTGGTGGGCTCGTTTGCAATTTTTAAAATTTTTATGAAATTTATTTTTTATCTGTGGTCATTGACAAACTCCGAAAGATCATTTTCTCTTATCAATGTATTTTATTCTTTTAAATATTCCTGCCAAAATCTTTTTTAATTGTTGACATGAAATGCTGTCTTTTATGGGTTTTAAAGCCGAAAAAAGTTTTTCTACTACTACTAAAATACAGCTTTTTAGCCTGTTAAATATTATTTACATAAGTGTGGGGGATCTGTTTATATTTGGTCCGATCCTCAATGGTTTTAGTGTTCCTCCATTGACGTTCAGCAATTCTGTTGGACAGTTAGTCAATTTTTAAAAGTTGAAGTGAACCACGGTGATGCTTTGATTTTGACCTTGACCCTTGACAAAGGGGCCACTGAGTTTAGGGACTGTGTGATGGCTTCTTCAAAAGCAGTTGCTGCCTGGTCTATGTTTTTTATGTGATACACATGCTCAAGATTGGAATGACCTGAGAAAGCATCAAGAGTGACTTTACGCCAAGGCCTGATCCAAGTAAAAACATTATTCTGGCAGTTGCTGGGGACATCAATGGGAATGCAGAATTTTAACATATTATGATCTGACCAAAGTAGAGGTACAGATTGCTCTAATATTAGATTAGTTGAGTTAATAAACAACAAGTCCAGAGTGTTACCAGCCTGATGGGTATGGCTGACCACCATCTGGACAAATCCTAGTGTCTTTAGTGACGTTACCAATTGGTTTGAGTAAGGTTCCATTGATAACTCCGCATGGTAGTTGAAATCTCCAACAAGGATAAAATTGTTTTTGGATAATACATGAGGTGCGATTAATCTAAATAAATGATTTACAAAGTTAGTTTTTTGACCTGGGGGACGATAGACTAATGCCCCTCTCCATGTTTCAGGTGACTGAGTTACAATTTTAAAAATTAATACTTCCACTTGCCCAGTGCTACAAGACTCACTCTAATGTGACAATTTTTAATGTATCCTTAGACGCCACTGCTATCCCCCCTCTACCAGTGACTCTATCTAATCTAGTTAGATTATAATAGGTGGGAATGCATTGGTTACATCAGGGGATGACTGATCGTGAAGCCATGATTCTGTAATGAGACAGATGTCAGGTTTTTCCAAATCTAAGAGACTCCATAGTTCAGGCGCATACTTGGGGATCGACTGAGCATTAATATACAGCCCTCTTAACTGTTTGGGGGTGTCACAGGTATCCCTTCTATACTTTTTATGAGAGGTGATCGTCGTTATGAGTTCTTTATTAGTGGTCTTAGAGCCAGCGGTAGGAGAGACAAAACAATGCTCAGAGCCTAACAAGGCTTCTGGTTTCCAAGTAATAAGGGGCACATTTAATGATTTGAGTTCTGAGCTAGAATAGAGCAGAGTCCCCTTGTTAACAAGTTAATCACGATTCCTACCTAATGCAGCTACGAAATAGCAGGGGTCCTGGCAGCTGGAGGCAGTCTGGCAAGGATGGGCGCAGATGGGCTTGCCTTTGACGCACTTTTGGTGCGCCACCAGCGTGCCGCTGCTCGCCTGTGCCCCTTCCTGCTTTAAATAGGCAGGCAGGAGGGGAGGATGCGAGATCGCTAGACCATGACCTTAAACCGGAAGTGCAACGCTTTCCTAACAGGTACTTAATGGGCAGGCTACGGTTATAAAATTTATTTAAAATAATGTGCAAAATGCAATTTAAGCAGCAAAGATAAAAACAGTTTAAGGAATTAAAAGCGCTAACACCGCAATATCAACAGCTTGACATATACAAGTTAATAGTGTTAAGAGGCTGTGGTCAGTGTATCGACTGGGCAGCCTGGAGTCCGAAATTGGGGCAATATTCAAGAAGTACTTAGGTAGGCTGGGAAGACCATTGAGAGCCAGGAGATATGCCATCGGCTTCTCAGTGCCAGCAATGATACCCCTCATGATTCTCCCTATGACCCACGTGGTGCTTTATGGCTACAGCTCAACAGGAGGAGGGAGTGATCGAGAGCTGGGCCGTTGGGAGCACAGAGACCATCTGGGTTGTAAATGTCAGGTCCTTATTCATGGTTTAAAGGGGATACTGGGAGAGGGTTAGGTTAGCAAAAGGGGGACCTTAATAGAGAAATTACTCAGAATAGTTGTTTACTGTCTTTACTTGATAAAGCATACATCTACCTTTTTAAACGAAATGAGACTGGGATTAAGACTGTTGGGACTATTTCTACTGCCCCCTTCCCTAGATACCACAATACGTTAGACTCTAGAATGTATGTGGCTCTCTTTTCCTCGCACTGACTTCTATTTATCCAAAACCCCTATTCAAACATTTTTTCTTATTAAGCTGCCCCACTCTTGTTAGAAGCCAATTTTTTGCAGTTACCATTTTTTAATGCAAGAAATTTGTTAGATCACTCCTGAGTTCTCATAAAATAAGAATTTTATCCTGTACCATCACCTAGTGCACAAATCATACTAAAACGCACTTACTTTGCCATCAGTAAAAACATTTGTAAATAATCCACAGACCTAAGCTCAGGTATACTTCATGCACTGGAGGCAGAGATTTTCATAAAATGTGTTAATGTTTTATATTCTGCTGTGTTCAGTGGTTTTGGGTGCGCTGCAAGTTTGGGTATTTGGGGCTAGATGTACTGTTTACTGGTTGAAAAATACTGGTCCAAATGTGTGACCAGTAAAAGATCTTAAGAATCGACGTATGTAATAATAGATCAGTTCTTAAAATTCTGAATTGTAGCGGATCTCAATCCAACCTACCCCATTAATATTAATGAGGTAGGCTACAAATTACGGCTCACTGTGAGTGGAAGACATCAAAGGGAAAGTGATCTGCTGAGATCTACAGACCACCATATATGCGATTGCCTTTGAATAAAGTAAACTTTTCTTTAAATGCAGCCCATTTTCCTCAAAGTAAAATAATGTGTACTTTTTTTTGTTTGTTTGAGAGTTTGCCAACTTCCATACAAACCTTCTTTGACATTCACACAGACGAAGGGTCCACAAAGGATACATTCCCTCCTTTGAAGAGGTTACAACCAAGCCTAACTTGGTGGTTGGTAACTTTTCAATGATTTACGACTCCTATTTTGGTCCTACAGCATTGATACATATGAATAGGGATTGTTATTTCAAATTGATGCCTACAACCGGCCCCTTTTAAATAGTAGTTTCTAATCCCTTACTAAACCAATTTTAGGAGTTGTTAGAAAGTTAATGCTTTTAAAATGTGTTTAGTAGATTTCTAATAGCAGTTTTTCGGTTGCAAACTCCAAATTTACATCCCTTGTCTTTGCTGTGGAATCATCATGGATACTTGCACTTTTTGATTGGGTTGAGTGCTTTGTGTTGTTGTACAACATACATCTTGCCAAATGTGGAGTACATGTCAGCAATGGGAGTGCCCAAGCATATCAATTCCAAGAATATTCAATATGAGATGGATCTCTGAGATCCTGTGTTTACAAAGGATTGCCAATTCAATTTCCTATGTGTTATACAAAATTCTAGATGGGTCACTGTGAGTTACAGGGATGTTTTTTACAGAGGTGTTCTGAGTGACATCAAACAGACGAGAGCGAAGCTCAAGTTGTCTATGATGTCACTTAGAATCTGAGGTGAAAAACATCCCAGTAACTCACACTTACCTATCTACAATTTTATGTTCTAAACCCGCACCCCCTTTGAATCACCTGCTTCTGCTTATAACTGTAAGCCTGAGGTAGAAGAAGAATGGGAGAGTTATCTATCTATCTATCTATCTATCTATCTATCTATCTATCTATCTATCTATCTATCTATCTATCTATCTATCTATCTATCTATCTATCTATCTATCTCCTCTAATCTTTGTTTGTCACTGTGACCTGCCATCCTTAACCAGCCTCCGCCACCTTTCCTGCTGTAGTATTGTATATTAGAATATTTTATCTGAAAGTATTCTGAATAGATTGTATGCACTGTTATATTCGGCTCTTTAAATGTAACTTATGTTTTACATTTTAAATGTTGTGAAGCCAGGTGCTTCAGAAGAGAAGACCTGTGTGGATGCTCTAATAAAGCTTCTTTATAAATACAACTTATGGGTCATTTTCACTACCACATTTTGGCGACAATACGAATTTGAACCAAGGGAAGCATCCACAATTAAGGATTGTACAGTGCCAACTGAATTCTCTGCTTGCATTACAGGCGCATGTACATGCCGTGAGGAAAAATGTGCAGTCTGCAGCTTAGCTTAGCGTGTAAAGAAGGATGAACCTCTTCTAAATTGAGGTATTATCTTAACATTTTAACATTTTAACTTCAAAAGTTTAGAAACAGTCTTAAACGTAGCATGTTTCAAAGTAAGGATGTATTCAGAATTGAAAACAGCTTAACAACCACTGAAAGGAGACAGGGAAACCCAGCCAGTCTCCACCGAACTCCTTCTCTCTCCACGTCCCGTACAGAATTCCCATCACATTCTAATATGACCTATAACAATTCTACAAATGACGTAAGAATACCACATACCTCCCCCCTTTAAAAATAAAATAAAAAATTAAGTGACTAAAAGCTAACAAAATCTTTGAACTTAATAGGAGAGTGTTTAACACGTGAACTACTTCTTGAGAGATCAACATTTTGTTTGATAATCGAGGAATGATCAGGCACGTTTTTACCTACATTTTCATATACCTCATTGTCAATATCATTCCTTTCAGGCAAAATCCTATTTTCAACATTCTCTTGAAAAAGTAAATTATCAAATGCTTCATGAGAACCTTGGGGGTCCGTCCATTCTTTCAAAAGAATCAACAGATGAAAATGTTCCTAAATTGTTAAATTTGACTGTTTGATTCCTAGAACAGATAGATGTTGAACAATTAAGTTCAGTTTCTTCAACATTTGATTTGCATACAGAAATGCGTCTGAAATTCCACATTTTACCACCTTCTACTCTAACAGCCTTGCTAAAAATGTCAGTAATTCTCACAGGATCAGAACGTTTAGACAATTTTCTGTTTACTTGACCACCAAATTTTACTCTCACCCCATCACCGACTTTCAATTTAGAAACATTAGATCTTCCTTTAGAGTTATATTGTATCATCTTTTCTTGATACTTTTTACCCGATCTCTGACTTCATTCAAATTTAAATCAGTATTATAAGAATTTCTTTCTTTTAATCACCAAGGCATGAGTTTAGAACCAGGTTTTCTGCCACGTAACATTTCAAAAGGAGATAGTCCAGTTACAGAATTGGGAGACGCGATAATTTAACAATGTAGCTTGCAACGCTTTATTCCATTTCAATCTAATTTTTATTGCCAACTGACAGGATTCTGTAACTACTCTATTGAAACTTTCCACCTGACCATTGGCTTGAGGAAAATAATTTGAAACACTCTTGTGCAAAATACCGCAACTAGCACGAAAAGATTCAAACTCCCTGCTTATGAATTTTGGACCATTATCAGAAATAAGTTCTTCAGGCAAACCTTACCTACAAAATACCTCATCCAGAAATTCAATAACTTTCTCAGAAGAAACTCTTTCTACCATTTTTAACTCTGGCCATTTCGAGAAATAATCAATCAAGACTAAAGCAAAAATCTCATT
The DNA here is from genome assembly GCF_964263255.1 of Lissotriton vulgaris. Taxonomy (NCBI): domain Eukaryota; kingdom Metazoa; phylum Chordata; class Amphibia; order Caudata; family Salamandridae; genus Lissotriton; species Lissotriton vulgaris. Next base: position 1,612,049,494 of record NC_141693.1, read on the forward strand.
TCCAGATTGATAGTTAAATGGGCCAATGATATCAATGCCTAACTTCCTCCAAGGACCCTGAGCATATTCGACAGGAGTAACATCAACAGAAAGTGGTTTCACAGATTTATCTCTTTGGGTACACAGGGAACAATTCCTAACCCATCTGTCAACCATACCATCTATGCCGGGCCACCAATAACACTCTCTGATTCTCCTCTTGGTCGTGGACATACCCATATGACCTTCATGGGCTAATTTACAAATAAATTCCCCAAGATTCTTTGGAGGTACAATTTTGTCAGATCTTATCACCATACCTTGAGTGTACATGAGCTCATGTTTAATTTCAAAAAATGAAGCCAACTCACCACATAATTTTTTTTCCTCAGGCCAACCTTTACTCAGAAACATTTGCACCTCTTTCAAAACATCATCTTGTTCCATAGCTTCCAACAATTTAGTTTCAGAAATGGCATTGGAATGCTCTTCTCCTAAAATTATATTGACATAATCCATGTTGTGAGCTACATCACACTCTTCACTATTTGCAGAATCAATAAACCTACTAATAGGCAAACGTGACATTCAATCAGCAAGGACATTAAAATGACCAGGAACATATATCACCTCACAACAAAATTCTTGCAATTTGGCAGCAAGTCTTGCCAAACGGGCATTGAGCGTTCTACCTCCTCCAGCTGACAACATACTAATCAAAGGCTTATGATCTGGAAAATTTAGTACCCCACAAAAATTGACGAAAATGCTGAGCTGCCCATGTACACACTAGTAATTCTTTCTCAAAAGTAGAGTAATTGAACTCTGAATCACAAAGTGTTCTAGAAGTATAAGATACAACATATTCACCTTCTTTGTCTTTCTGCATCAAAACAGCTCCAAGACCGACATTACTGGCATCGACCCACACTATACATTCTTTACCAACAGTATATGGTTTAAAAAATGGAGCATCGACAATTCAATTTTTAAGAATATCAAAACACTCCTGTTGATCTATACCGCACAAAAATGTAGCTTTTTTTTTTAACAACAATCGTAATGGATGAATAATGGTGGAGTAATTTTGTACAAATTTTCCATTACATTCTGTAAGACCCAGATATGACAACAATTGTTACTTTGAAGTGGGAATAGGAGCTTTGGTGACAATTTGTACATGGTTAAGTTTAGGTTTAATTCCATCACTGGATATTTCATGACCCAGATATTCAACCTTATTTTGTCTGAATTTGCACTTTGAAAACTTCAATGTAAAACCTTTCTTTTAAATATTTTGCAATACAGAACTTAAATTCTTGTCATGTTCCTCACAATTGCTTCCAAAAATTAGAATGTCGTCCTGCAACGCAATAGCCCCCTTACAATTTTCTAAAAGATCTTTCATTAATCGTTGAAAAACTGAAGCTGCACTTGCTAAACCAAATGGCATACATAAAAACTGAAACATGCCCTCTAGAGTTACAAAGGCAGGAAGTTTCTTGGAGTCATCATGCAACTCCACCTGATGATAGGCACTTGCCAAATCGATTGTGGAAAAAACAGTAGCGTCAGACAAAGTGGAAATTAGTTCATGAATATTTGGAGGGGATGTTTGTCAACCCAAACTTCCTTGTTTATTGTGGAGATCCACACATAGGCGAAGATCTCCTGTGCTCGTAAGCGATAAAGCTATGGGAGACACTCATGGGGACGATTCAAAAGGCTCAATTATCTGTTTTTGAACGAAATTATTTAACATCTCTTTAAGTTTGGTGCTATAAGCTAAAGGAATATTTCTGACATAAAGAACGTAAAGCTGAAACATAGTCCTCTATTGATTCTTCCACTTTTTGGGCAAATGGGTAGAATTTTATTCTTTCCATTACTATATTGATTTTTTTTTCCAAAACAAATTTTCATCTGTCTGGTGGCTTTTTCAAAAACATCAATGTCTCCAGCATCTTCAATAGGAGGTAAGTTGTCGAATTCCTTTATACCTGCACCTCCTAAACAATGTTGAAGTAGTGCAAGTTTCCTTTTTGCTAAACAATCATCTTTTTCAAGCACATCCACATAAGCCATAAACATTTTAAACCATAAATACCATTCAATATTAGGTTCACCTGCTATTTGCAAAAAAAGGGGAGGTGCAGCAATGTTAGCCATTTAGAATTATAGCAAATTAAATAATAATAAAGAAATAGTACCTTGTCAAAATTATGAAGGACAGGTGTGCACATCACCGTAGTGCGCTGATAGTTGAAGAAAAACAGATCAATAGTAAAATCAGATGTGCTAAAATGTATAAATATAAAATGAAGAAATTAACTTAAGCACTAATAGAGAATTAAAGCAGTTATAAAATGATAAAGATGAAGGAAAAGCAACTTGTGTCTGAAATGCTCAAGAAAATAAATCCGAAGAAGATTTCCAAGATGGTGGCACGTAAATCACGTTCATTACATTGCGTAAGGTTGAAGTTTACAAATCCCACAAGGCTTAGCGGGACAATCAGAGCATCAGAACAGTCTCTGCAGCAAAAATCTTGTGCACGTACAATGGTTGAAGAGATACAGAGACTTGCGCTCAAGTTCAAAAGATGCCGCCAGGAAAACTTTTCCTACCGATCGATAACTGCGATCAATAATGGCAAAATAGAAAAGGTAAGAGCCTTCAATTATGCAATTAACAGATGGTAACAGTATAAGAAGAAATCTATGCGCGAGTTTTCCTAAACCGCCAGTGCAGGAATCGGCAATGAAGAGCTAGGTCTAAAAAATATAAGTCGCGCTAAACAGAAAATGAAAAGTACATTACCAATCTGTTTCCTTACGGTTTCTGAAATTGACTTCTGTAGCTAATCAATTCTTTTGAAAAAGAGGATGAAACTCTTCCATTTTCCGACACGAAGATGCAAAAACAGGTGAATGCTGTCTCATATTCTGTAAATCCACAAGTTCCCCCTCGTCGCCAAATTCTGTTTAGAAACAGTCTTGAACGTAGCAGGTTTCAAAGTAAGGATTTATTCAGAATTGAAAACAGCTTAACAACCACTGAATGGAGACAGGGAAAACACAGCCAGTCTCCACCGAACTCCTTCTCTCTCTCCACGTCCCGTACAGAATTCCCATCACATTCTAATATGACCTATAACAATTCTACAAAGGACATAAGTAAGAATACACAAAAAGGAGTTAATTATGGTTGTAGTACCAGTCTGCTGGAGAGTCACGTCGGCCTATGGTGTTTGAGACACGTGAGCAGAAAGGAGATGATTGGCCATCATTGAGAGAATCTGGAAGAAGCGTTTTGATTGGGTGTTGACTTCTGGCAAGTTCCTATTCGATTATTCTGTACGAGTTCATTGTGACGCTCGCGTCCATGGCAACGTTCCTTCCCTGTGGGAGAATACTCAGTGGGGGAAGCCTTTAGGATGCGTACAATGGAGCAGAAGTATCCGAGAATGTGCGCACAGTAATTACAACCCTGAGTACGAAACTTGTGTTTTACGCGCACTAGAGCAACCAAATGCTTCTGTGATGTGCACACATTCATGGTTTACAGTCATTCTAAGCAGCCAAATGCCCCTGTGATGTAAACACAAATATCAAGTGCATCAAGGAGTACTCAGTGATGTGCACACTTTATGGACAGAGATAAAGTTTAAAGAATTATTTATTTTTCTAAAAATTCATGGTAGCAATGCAAGTTTAATTCAAATATTAGTTACCATGGCTACAGTTTGTGGGAATCCAACTCCACCATTTTTTTAAAGGACAAAACGAGCCTACTATGAAATGGGAAAAATGGTTACACTCATTGAAAAACTATTTACTGGCTATTTATGGAAACACCTTTAGTGCTCAAAGGAAAAAAGCTATGTTAAATTTTATGGCTGCAGACACAGAGGATGTTTTTGAACATCTTTCACCATTACCTACTCCTAAGGGTATGGAAGCAGGTGATTATGACTGTTTTACAGACGCTTTAGATAAGTTAAAGAAAAGGTTTGTGGAACAACCACATATAGTGTTAGGAAAGTTTCATTTTTACAGGCGACATCAATTGGTTGATGCTTATGTGTCAACTTTAAGATCTATTGCTGCTGATTGTGAATTGAATTTGGAGTGCAGGTGGATACATATATCAGGGATCAGTTGATAATTTGTTGTGCTAATAAGGAAATTCAAGAACAACTCTTGCGTCATCTGAATCCTACGTTACAGGAAACTATTAAAATAGTGAAAGGTGCAGAAAAATCCAATATCCCGTTTCATGCTATAAACATAGAAAATGTTTCAGAAGGAGTAGCTGCACTTGCAGTTAAGAAACAACATTTTCAAAAAGGCAAAACAGTGAAGTCTAATGTATCTAATGTTGTGATGAAACCTAATTATAGATCTATGTGTTCTCGTTGTGGGTCTAAATCACACACTTTACAATTAAAACATTATCCAGCTAAAGGCAGAGAGTGTTTTAAATGTAAGAAAATTGGTCATTTTGGAAATGTTTGTCAGAGTGGAGTTAAAAGAGTTTCTGCTATTTTTGACGATAACATAGAAACAGTATTAGATGATGATATTGAACACAGAAATAAGTTGCTGTGTTTAAGGGGAAAAGATAATATTCATGAAAAAGAAAGGGAATCTTCCCTACATGGTAGTACCATTTTAGAAAAGTACAAATTGTGACTAATACCATGATAAATACTGAAATAGACAATTAACCTTATGTTCCTTCTTTATGTTCAATTGTTATTGATGGTAGGAATCATGGCGGATTCTGGATCTCTTTACACTATAATTTCAGACTAATTTTTCTTGGAATATTAGAAGGATAAAGTTTTGTGTCCCAATGATGCAAGAGTGCTTGGTCTTGGAGGTAAAGAAAACCTTACTGTCCTTAAAACCGAACAACCATTACAACGATCCTCTTCTCGCAAAATATTGGCACACATTCCCTTACTGGCCAAGGTTTTGGAAAAATGTGCCCAACAACAACTGAACTATCACATCACAGAATATAAGCTACTAAACGACTGCCAATCGGGGTTTCGACTAGACCACAGTACGGAAACAGCAATTTTGCACATAGTTGATGATGATCTACTTGCTCTGGACTGTAACGAAACCTGTCTACTAGTCCTCCTTGACCTATCTGCAGCATTTGCCACTGAGAATCATTGCAAGCTATTAGACCGACTGGAGAATAGAATGGGTCTCTCGGGTACTGTCCTAAAATGGTTTCATTCCTTCTTAGAGAACAGATTGCAAAGATTCTTGGTGAACCACATGCTATCCCTTCCATCCCCAAATCATATTGGAGTTCCTCAAGGTTCAACTCTATCCCCATTCCTATTCAACCTGCACATTGAGCCACTCACTGAGGTACTGCAGCAGGCTAATATCTCCTTCCACATGTATGCTGACGACACTCAGCTATATATGAAGATCACATCGCTTGAAGAGATCATCATAATGAACCAAGCTCTACAAAAGACCGTTCACTGGCTTTCAAGCAATCATCTTAATCTCAACTTACAGAAAATAGAATTCCTTCTGATCTCCCCCCTGAATCCTCCACGATGATCAAGGAAAGGACTAAATTGATCACAGCGCTAGATGGTACTCCAACGCTAGCTCATTCTGCAAAGTCACTTGAAATCATGCTGGATAAGGATTTAAACATGCAAGCTCACATCAAAAATATGGCTAAAAATGCCGATTCCATCTGAGCTATCTCAGAAAATTGAAACCGTTCATCGACACTGCTGACCTGGAAACGGCTGTCCAAGCCTTGGCTATGTCAAGGATTGAGTATGGATGAACAACTCTAGCAGGGCTTTCTGAGATTTCTACAGCTCCACTAAAAGCCTGCCTGAATGCTGCTGCGAGTCTAGTAACGGGTACTAGAAAATTTGACCACTTCACTCCACATCTGAAAGTGCTAAAATGACCACCGTACGAGGCAAGAATTCAGCTTAAGATGGCATGTATTACACACAAATATTACACACAAAGTTCTACGCTATAAAACTCCACTTTACCTTGCCCAGAAAATTATGATCTCAGGAGGCCTTAGATCTTCAAGGTCAGCCGCTGATTTCCTACTGAAAACTGCAGTTTTACATAAGGAGATAACTTACAACAGAGCATTCTTGGGAGCCGCTCAAAGAATTTGGAATGCGTTGCCACCGAAGATCAAAGGAATAACATTGGTTTTGCGATGCAAAAAAGAGGCCAAGTCCATACTCATGGATACATTCTTCCCTTAACTAACTAGGGCCCTCTGAGGCCTGTAGTCATTCCTAAAGTTTCTTTTTTTCTCAGATGTGCTAATAGGTGAAGATAAACAGGTTGATTATACTGCTATTATCAGAGTAAAGACTCTGAGGATTGCCCAAGTCTGGGGGCTTTCATTGAGTCTCTCATATGGTCCTCAGTCAGACCTATTGGGATTCCCTAGTCCATATGCAAGATTCTGGGATGTTGGCTAATGAAAGTACCTCTACCAAGCCACATGGATATTGGTCTGGTCCTGCAACTGTTATGTAGTTCTGACTCCACGTTTTCTTTAGGAATGATTTTATATGCAAATGTGTCATGTCATGTACTACTATAACCCGAGTGGACGCCTAGAAGACGCAATATGTTTTATTATTTGTAATTTGTAAACTGTGAACAAAACTAATTGCTGTTGAGTTGTAAAGCGCTCTGACATCCAGGATTGGGTCATGTTCGTGCTATAGAAAACACAAAATAAATACAGATAAATAAAATAAAATACCTTAGGATAGTTCATTACAGACATTTCATTCAAACATAAAATTATTATTGGCAAAGTTTATGTTACAGTAGACACATTACATGTGTTGGGATAGAAACATTAAGGTAGATTTAATATTAGGTTAGATCCTAATGCAAAAGCATAAGTATGTATGGCAGGAGATTTGTTATCTATTCAAAAAGACACTACGGGAAACAAGGAAATTGAGAATTGTTTAGACAAATATAAAAAAGTGTTCAGAAAACAACTTGGGGAAGTGAAAGGATTTTCTCATAAAATGCAACTTAAGGAAAATGCTATACTGACTAAACACACATTTAGACTTGTGCTGCTGTCTGTTAGACAGGAATTGTCTGATATGATTATACGGTTGTGTGAAGAGAGTGTGATAGAACCGGTGGATACATCAGGATGGGTTTCTCCCCATGTTTTGGTTAAAAAGAATAGATCTAAGATCTGTCAACAAATAAATTGTGATAGAGTGTCATCCTTTACCTAAGGTGCAAGAATTACTGGTGAAACTCAATGGAGCTAAATACTTTATCACAATAGATCTTAAAGCAGCAATATCGTCAAATTGTTTTGCCTGAGGAGTCACATCACATTACCACTTTCATTACACCAGAGGGTACATTTATGTATGTCAGGATGCCTTTTGGTTTATTGTCCGCAGCATCAGTTTTCCAGAAATTGATGTTTTGTCTGTTTGGAGATATCGATGTTAGGGTGGCATTCCAGGACGACATCTTGGTGTATTCCGAGTTGGCTGACAAACTTCGGGAGATAGTAGGTAAAGTTCTGACTATTTTAAATGAGAAGGGAATGACTGTCAGGATGGACAAGTGTAAGGTTTTTGCTTCAGAAGTGGAATAACTAGGACACAGAATCAGTGGGTCAGATATTGCTCCAAAAAACATTTGCTTGATTCTATTAAGAAGATGACAGAACTTCAAAGTAAAGATCATGAAATGAAGCAGCTGAGTTACGGAGGTATTAAATAAATTAAGATTTATTTGTACCAATAACGGGCCCACTTTGGGGAAGAAAAAGTGTCCAGCCATCACCAGATACAACCGCTTAATTAAGAACATCCAAACAAAAAAACACAATGACATAGCCCCCATTCCATTAATGACATAGGCATGAAACATTAACATTCTACTTAGTACAGTAACCATACTGCATGCCCCCTTTTTGTACTTTTTTAAATGAAACGAGTATAAATAAATTACAGAATCAAGAAAAGTAATTAGAAAAGTAATGTGTATAATAGAAAGAGAACCACAAAAAAATAAAATAGAAAAGTTCACTGCAACACATAACCCTCTAGCTTCTTTGGCAATCTTATATTTCTCTTGTGAGAAGAATTGAACTCAATCTCCATATCCAACCCTCCGACAGTTTCATCTTGTGCACGTTCCAGGGCAGTAGATTCTGTATTACCACCAGACCGCAAACTGGACCCACCAACCACCTTCTGCCCAAATATTTCTCTTGCCCTGGTTTAAGAACCACAACCAAGCTTTTGTCCCACCACCCCTTATTCCTCAACAAAAACTGCAGGACTTGTAACTTTATCAACTAGAACAGGATCTGAAAATGTGGATGTACCTTTACCTCATAAAACAGGTTTGACAACACGCACCCAATCTCTCACTTTAATAACCTTGGATTTGACTCTATGACAAATTATCATGATACAACTTCCCCTTGAGTTGTGCCTCAATTATATTTTCCTTTGCTTTGGCAATTTCACCATCAAGAGAAACATTCTTTTTAGCTTTCTCAAATTCAGTTGTTATAGTTGTCAAACCCTGTCTTCCCCTTATAAGAAAGTAAGGAGACACCCCAGTGACTGAATGCGGAGTATTGTGGTAATTCCGCAACTTTTCTGACAAAAATATGAACACATCCAGAGTATTTTCCAGTGCAGTTTGGATGTTCTCCTTAATACATCTATTGGCCCTCTCAACTTGCCCATTAGCCTGTGGACAAAAAAGAGGTCATTTTCCTGAAACCATACTATTTTTTTTTTAGAAATGATAACATTTTGGAAGAAACAAATGGTACACCACATTCTTGAAATAGTATTTTAGGAGGACCTTCCACACCGAAAATATTATCCAAAAATGTTATAACCTCTTCCGTGTTGGGGTGTTCTATGAAAGTATAGTAGATCCATTTGGAGAAATTTTCAACAACAACAATTAAAAATGTGTTCTGTCTGCCCAAACCCTCAATCGGACCTGAAAAATCTATAGAAATGTTTTCCCATTATTTTTGTGGACCCTCCTGTAGACTTAAAGGTCCTGCAGAAACCTTCCAATGTTTATCTGAATTAATAAATACTTTACATCTATCAATTATGACACAACATGCAATTCAACACTGGCATCCATCCCTGGCCAGCAGTAATGTTGTTTGAGGATTTTCTTCATACCGGAAACACCTGGATTCCCAAAATGCGCTAACACAAAAATGTTTCCCTTTATACCACTAGGAGGAACAAACAATCTTGTGTCATTAAAATACCATTTTCGATATTAAGCTCATTGGAAACCTGCTCGAAACTGCGAATGCCCGGATCAATGATCCTACTAAGTGGCCAGCCATTCATAACATGCTGTTTCACTTTGCGCTTACAGTTTGGGGGTCAACCCGGTAGTCAAAGGGACCTGGGTAGTTAAGTACTATAGAAAGAGTGGTCCCTGACCAATTAGGAATAACTATACGTATAATCACAAACATTCATTGACAAATATATTGGTAGTACACTATTGTTTATTCACATAGTGTCAATACGTATTTCACTGTATTTTTTTTGTTTATATACACATATAAATAACATTTTTACAGTGCCCACTGTACAGGGAGGGGGGTGGTACAATTCCGAAAGAATAGCGAAGGTGCAGGATGCCGGGGACGAGGAGTTTTGACCCGTTTCTCTAGCGACCGAGTCAGAAGTTAACTAGGACCTGTGCCTAGATCGGTACGCTACTGTACAGAATTCCATTAAACAGAGGACTCTCTGCCAAACAACAGGAATGCGATTCCCAATAAAGTGACAAGATTGCCAAAACGTGAAATTCCCAGATCAGTTCTGGACGCTTATATAAGGATTTGCCCACCCCCTTCTCCTTGTCCTGAAGAAGACCCGCCATGTAAGGGGCAACATCCCTACAATGAGGGTCGAAACGTTGACCACCAACTGGAACACATAATCAGAGTGTGATTTTGTACACCTGTGTAATTTGATGTCACAATAATGTCAACTTGATTTCGGATTAATTCCTGCAAGGCTCCACTGAGAAGCCATTTTTCAATTGTTTAAAGCAATATACAATTGATTTGTCACCTTACCTACCTACACCTATCCGGAACACTGCACTACCCCCACCCCTCCCTATACAGTGGGCACTGTAAAATTTTTATTTATATGTGTATATAAACCAAAAAATCAAAAAAGACAGTGAAATACGTATTGACACTATGTGAATAAACAATAGTGTACTACCAATATATTTTTTAATGAATGTTTGTGATTATACGTATAGTTATTCCTAATTGGTCAGGGACCACTCTTTCTATAGTGTTTCACTTTGAGAAGCACATCATCCTTAGCTACTTAGTCTAGCCGTTCATTTCCAGAGATAATGGCATTACAAGTACTTAAAATATCCACCATTGCAACCACACACTCATGTTGATCCTTCACAGTTTCTTCCCCATTTTCCTTGAGAGTGGCTATCGTGACAAGCAATCCGCCGTCATGTTCTTACAACCCAAAATATGTCTGATTTTAAAATTGTATTCCTGAAGCCTGGCAATGAGTCTAATAAGTCTGGAAGAGGCATTGCCTGATTGCTCTCCATCTATCATATGCACCAGCGGTTTGTGGTCAGTGACTAAAACAAAAGGTCTTCCCCACAGGAAATTCTTAAACTTTTCCACTGCCCAAACACAGGTAAGAGCTTCTTTTTCGATAGTGTTGTAATACTGCTCAGCCCCTTTAATAGCTCTTGATGTAAACAAAATTACTTTATCTTTACCATCTACAATCTGCGTAAAAACTGCTCCTAAGCCAACAACACTGGCATCAACTGTTACAAATGAATTACCATCAGGTTCAAAAGGATTGAGGCCAGGTGCTCTCATGAGAAGGTTCTTGACTTGATCAAATGCCTCATCATGCTTTGCAGTCCACACAAAAGAAACCCCCTTCTTCAGACGTTATCTTAAAGGTTTAACAACCAGAGCATATCCTTTCACAAACCTAGCATGATATTCCTCCAGACCTAAGAAAGACTGGAGAGATTCCTCGCTGTACGGTTTGCTGGCATGGTTTAAAGTGTTCACTAAATCAGCCTTGGGAAAAAATACCTTCACTGGCGAGTCTGTGCCCTAGGTAGTAAATTTCTTTCACTAAGAATCTGCACTTTTCCCTACTTACAGTTGGTCCTCTCTTTTCAAAAATACTCAACACTGAATCTAACAATTCATTATGTTCCACACTGGTTTTAGAAAAAAATTAGGATGTCGTCCAGAAAAAAATAGACCCCTTTTAATCCTTGGAACAAAGTTTCAATTAATCTCTGAAAAACACTAGCCACTGAGGCCAAACCGAACAGCATCCCCAGCAGTGAGATCTTTGGAATCTTCATCCAGAATCGCCTGGTGATACGCCAATTTTAGATCGGTCACCAAAAAAAGATTTACCCCTTTAACTGCAGCTAAAAAATACTCTATCCTTGGTAAAGGATGGGTATCAATGATAATATTTTTGTTTAAAGACCTTAGGTCCACAGAGCCTCAAATCTTTGTTTTTCTTAAGAGTGATTACAATGGCCGAAACCCATTCAGAACTATATCTAGGCTCGATAATACCATCTGCACATAATGTGTCGAGATGTGAATTAGACATTTGGTGAACACCTAAAGGCAAACAAAGTGATAGGATGCGTTCCTTGTTCTTTGTCTCTCCTTTTTGGCTGTTGCTCAATGGCAAAACGGTTGCATGCTGTCTTGACACGTGCTCTGTCCTCACAGCACGGGCAAGAAATTAACAATACAAGCTCTTGGGTAACTACCTCCCAGACTCAAGCAGCTACAACTATGCAAACTTTCAATTTTTTTTTTTCATGTAGCACATTTGATGAAAAAATGCATTGAATTACTTGGATGTTTCACAAGGGTTTCAGTGAGCATGTATTTCTTTTATTTTCATGGGTTGAATCGACCACTGTGGTCACTTGGGAAGTTTACATTTCACAGATGACATTGGGTTCACCTGAAGGGGCACAACAGGTTATATTTAGATTGGTTTACTCCAGATTCAACTCGTGTGGAAGTTAGTTTTAAACAGTCAAGCTGCTGGTTGCGGCACGGAATACTAGAGATTTCATTTGGATGTAAAGAGCAGGGTGAGTAGAATGTGATTGTTTGAATTAACAGACAAACAATTAGTTTACGGGTGCATTTACATATGGGACACATCATTCACAGTGAGCAATTACATAACATTAACATTTGTTTATAGGGCAGGTAAAGGGACCGGTTTTTGTATAAGAGCACATTTACTTATGGGTTATATTTCTGACACAAGAATGACTTTTAATCACATAGTACATTGCATGGAGGGGTAGAAGGGTACGTTAAGCTAATAAAATGGTGTATTTATGTTTATTTGCACACTTGCTATGAATCCTGTTAACTGACGGCATCGTTTACATTTCAGACCCCTAACGAGGGGTTACTTAGCTCGAAATGCATTGGGTATATCTGGCATTGGGTATATATATGCACAGTTTCCAAAGATGGCATGTGAATTCTGCTGTGCTAGAGAATGTAGCCTGGATTGGCATTTTTAAATCATCAAAAGTGCGGAATCATACTGTCTTTTGAATAAATAAGGATTACAATGGATTAACATGGTCAAAATTGGTTTAATGTTGGATTTTTCAAAGTGAAAGTTTGCATAGCTGTAGCGGCTTGAGTCTGGGAGTTAGTTATCCCACCAGCTGGTATCTTTAATTGAACACCTAAAGGCACCATCCATATTTTATGTTGCACTGGTACCGCTCCCTTCTTGAGTTTGGTGCTGTGGCTAAAACCTTTTACTTCCCCAAACTTGTCTTAAAAAACTGCTTTATGTTTAGCTACAATATTCTCCACTTTAGAGTTTTGCACACTCTCTGAATTTACAGACAAATCCCTGGGCCTGATGGACAATCAGTTCCAGGACAAAGAATCACACCTAATTTTCCCAGGTCATACACCCCACAATATTCTTGCCATTCCTAGCAACATAAATTTTTGTGAAAGTATTGCGTCCTTTAAATTCCAAATTTTCTTGTAAATACCCCACCATATTTATGTCAAAATCGCCAAAGGCTTTGGGATTTACATCAGTTTTTTCCAGTTTGACTTGACACCAATTTCCATTACAGAACTCATCCGAAATTATAGTAATAGGCAAACCAGAGTCCGCCATAACTTCCAAAGTCACCTTTCCAATATGAACCACCACTAAAGGTGCTTTAAACCCAGATTCTATGTTATAAACCCCAGAACTAACTGAGGGATCATACAAAGTGAGAACCAAATTTTCAACTTTGTCACATACGACATTCACAGAATTATAAGTTGGTTTTGAAACAAACCTTGAACCTTTACATACACCCTGAAAGTGACCATGCTTAATGCATTTGTTACATTTTCTTCTTAATTTAGGACATTCCGCACTGTCTACTAAATGCATTTTGGAACCACACCTAAACAGTTGAGTTTGCTACCTTTAAGACCTTCCAATTTTACAATTTGATTGAACCACATACACAGGAGAAGCAGAACCACCCTCCTCTGCAGTTAGCACTTTGGCTGACTGAATGGACCTTCAATACCATTAGCCAGGTCTAACAATTCTGCCAAAGTAGGATTGTGACACTTTAAAAGTCTTTCCTGAATTTTCTTCGAATCGCAGTATAAGACGAATCGGTCTCTTATGCAGTTATTGACATTAGCTCCGAATTCGCAATTGGCAGCGAATACTCTAAGGGCCAGATGTAGGTGGCCCAATACCGGTCGGTAACGGCCGAAATTACCGATTCTCGGCTGTTACCGACCGGTATTGAGCCATCGGGATGTAGGAGTCAGAAAACCCTCCGATTCGGTAAATTTACCCAATCGGTAAACTTACCGAATCGGTAAAATACTGAATCGGAAAAATTACAGAATCGGTAAAGTTACTGAATTGGTAAAATACCGAATCGGTAACTATACCGAATCGGAATCGAATAAGAAGTGGTAAAAATGATCATTGAGATGTAGGTAAGCACAGAAATACCGAATTAGCCGCAAAAATCGGTATTTAAGAGTCGGTATTTACCATGGATTGGAATCAGGTGGTAACCACTGCAACCTATTAAAAAGGACCCAAAATGCCATTCTACTTGCACAATGGCGGAATTTTATGTCATTGCAAGACGGCTACGGCTACAGCAGGAAGGAGAGAGGGAATGGCAGAGAGAGGAGCAGGTCTACAGAGAGAGGATCACCCTGTTCATGCTCACAGAGGCAGAGATCCTCCAGAGGTACAGGTTGGACTCAGACAACATTTTGGACCTCATCAGGGACCTCCAACCACTGTTGCATCACACCACCCCAAGGGCACACGCTATCCCACCGCACGTGCAGGTGCTATGCAGCCTACACCTGCTTGCGTCTGGCAGCTACCAGAGTTGCTGCGGTAGGTGGGGTGACCCAGAGCAGCCACAAATTCCTTGACTCCATGTTACAGAGGATGGACCGATACATTTCTTTTCCTGCAACCCATGTGGAACTGGTCCAAACGAAAGCAGACTTCTACCAGATGGCACGATTCCCCTATATCATTGGCTGCATTGATGGCACGCACATTCCCATTTGTCCCCCTGCTGACACCGAATACATATACCGGAATAGGAAGTCAACGCACACCATCAATGTGCAGGTGATTTGCAATGCAAAGTGTGCTATCACTGACCTTGTGGCAAAATTCCTTGGGAGTACCCACGACTCCTATATATTTCAAAACAGCGGGATCTATGCACAGCTGTCAGCAGGGGAATTTGGTGAAGGATACCTCCTAGGTAAGACAGAGTGTGTGCCCCCCATAATACCGATGAGTAATGTCTTCCCTTTTCCTTCTAAGAGACAGCGCATATGCCCTCCGCTCATTCATACTCACCCCCTACCTTAACCCCTCAACACCCAGCCAAAGGAGGTATAACCGGGCCCACAAAAGCACAAGGAATGTGGTTGAACGGACCTTTGGCATCTGGAAAAGCAGATTCAGATGCTTGCACAAGAGTGGAGGTGCAAGGCAGTATACCCCCATCACCTGTTGTAAGATCATTGCTGCCAGTGTCATGTTGCACAACCTTGCGGTGAAGAAGGGTACTGAGGTGGAGTTGTCAGACTACGAGGATCATGACAACGACATTGCTGTGCCTGAAACACAACCTGCTGGAGTGTCAACACCAAGTGATGACAGATACAGACGTGAGGAGATTACACACAACTATTTCTGAGTGAGTAAAGAAACACAGACAGGTTGTGAATGTGAAGAACGAAATTTAATGTTGCCACAACGTTCATGCACTGATGTGCAACCAAACAAACTAAATTAACGTGGGGACTGTATGTCCCGGGTTGCCTCACCCACACCGGCAATGTCATTTGCGGCCGCGCTTCCCAGAGCCACTGGGATGTAGCTCACTGCCTTCTGCATGGCCTGCAGGCTCAGCTGAGCGCCTGGTGCTCCTGCGTGGCTCAACCACAGTGCTTGCCAAGCTGCTGCGGCTACTGCTGTAGTCTGCCTCTGCCACGTCCAGGGCAGGATTTGCAGCAGTATGTGAAATTATCATGGCCTCCAGGGCACTGGTGATCCTGGCCATGCCCCTGATGACCTCCGCCGTGTTCTGCTTGAGGCTCTCCTGCATATTGACGCCTCTACGGCATAGTTGGGATGTTGCAGTGGCCAGCCTATTCATGGCCCTATTGTGCACACGCGCATCCCTGCGCCTTGTGTGCTCCAGGGTATCCATTTTAGAGCAGAGCTGGGTGATGGCGGTGGTCATTTGAGCCATTCCTGATGCAATGTCAGTGTTTGTCTTTGCAACCTCCCTATTACTGTCTACTAAGTCACTGATGCCCTTGCCCATGTCTCCGATTTGTTGGTTTAGGATTCGGAATTGGTGGTGGCATGCCTGTATTGATTTCCCCTGCATGTGCTGGATGCACACCATGCTCCCCTCAAGGCCACGGAACACAGTGCCATATCCAGGTGGACCTGCACTGCTGGGAGTGCGTTGGCTTCTGCGAGAGCTGCTGGACTGATTGGTGGCCTGCAGTGCAGCAGGAGTGACTAGTACGGTTGCTGGAGCCTCACCCTCTGCTCCCGCCATAACTCTCAGTGGGGCCACGATTCTCCTCCTGGCTGGTGAGGTTGCAGGTACTGACAGGGACCGTGATGGGGAGTTCTCTGGTGAGAACACCAATGGGGGGGATTGAGAAAGGTGTGGGGAGTGAGGAAACACAAGGGAATGTACAGCATCATCCTCATTGAAGATGGCAGTGGTGTCTTCCTCCTCCTGCGTGGCTTGTACAGTGCTTGGCCCTGCCGCCACACTCTCCTCGCTCGCTGGTGCAGTCCCTTCTGATGCTGATGGTCCACTGCCTGATGTTGCCCCTAGGTATAAAGAAGCGTATGTCAACTGAGTGCTAATGTGTCACAGTCACTACAATAAATGCTTTGCACATTTAACTTTCATTCCTCTGATTTGCTTTCAGTGCCTTGCTGATGTCTGTGTACTTACACATGGTCCTACATTTGCTGACTATATTTACCATAATGCATTGCTCCTGTATAGTGCTAGCAGTACTGGACTGGGGTTGGCCTGTACACAAAGGCTAAAGGGAAGCTGGTTTCTATGGGGTGTCATGCTGCGCAAGCCTCTTACCTTTTCTTGTAGCTCTGGCTGAGCTGTCCACATCTCCTACTCCCACAACACTGTCAGGCTCGATGGTTGAGGCCACCAGTTCCTCCAGGTCAGTCAGGGGGGGCTGGGTTCCTGCCTCCACCGGTGACACCAGCCCGCTTATGGATTTCTGCCATCTTTTTTTTGGTGAGGCTCCTGATATCATAAAATCTTTTCTTCAGGTCCTCAATGCTCCCGATTGTCACACCCACTGCATTTACCTTCTCTCCTATGGCAAGCCACAGTTTTCTTTTAGCTGACTCAGGTACAGTGGGGGACTGCCTGCCAAATAGCTGTTTGTGGACTCTCACCACTTCCTCCACCAGTACCTGCAGCTCCATGCTGCTGAACTTTATTTTTCTTTTTCTCTCAGCCTTCTGGCTCTCAGTGCTGCTTGCCATTTTTCCTGTATTTCACTCCTAACAAACTCTCCCTGCTGCTCTGTCTCTCTGCTCAGCTCTGACTGCCTCTCCAGAACCTTCTAATGAGTTGCAGCTGCCTGGGTAGCCACTCCCTGGTAGGGAGTGGGAGGGTGGTGGCACCTGATTGGCTGTTTTCATTAGTTTCACTTTTGCTTGCTTTCCGATTCGGAATTTACTGATTCGGTATTTACCGATTCGGTATTTCCAATGCATTCCTATGGGCCTTTTGGCCCATAGGGTTGAATGGCCATTACCGATTCGGTAAATACCGAAAGTCCGATACCGATTTTTTCCGAATAGGTATTTGATACCGATTTTTTGCCTACATCTCATTTACCGATTCTTGAATACCGATTCGGTAAAATTCGGTATTTAAGAATCAGTAAATTACTTTTACCTACATCTGGCCCTAAGTGCTGTAACATGGTCCTCTATGGATTTCTCAGGAAACTGCTTCCTTTTGTGAAAGCTATGTCTTTCAATCATTACATTGGGTTCGTCGTCTAACTGCTTTTCCAGTCTTGCCACCGCCTCCTTAAAAACGTTCCACCCATCACCTTGACCTCTGGGTGCAGTTACAGAAGGTAGATTTTCAAAGATTTCAATCGCTGCTGTGCCTAGAAAACTAAATAGAATTGCTTTCTTTCGATCAGCTGAGAAGCCATTTCCGTCAATTGCAAGTAAATAATTCTCAAATGTCTTAAACCATTGTTTCCACACAAGTACTGGCTTACCTGGCACCTGTAAATATATGGCAGGTGGATTGCCTATTTGCAGATTTGCCATAATGCAATAAACAATAAATATGCAAGCATACACCCCACACACAATATGCACAAATGTATGTGCTCAAGAGGAGGAGCTTAGCGGGCATCTAAGATGGTCGCGTGAGCACAGAGCTCCCCGGACCCTCGCCGCTCCTCGCAATTTATCCTGAGTTTATCCTGATTTCTTGGACAGCTCTTCGAACATGACCCTCGGCTGAGTCCATAACTCTTCTCAGAATTGAAATCGGACATCGGCGGCCGAAGTTATGGTACTTTAAAGTTCTTTGGCCCACCTGGAGGCTGTGCCGGGGCCTTTGCCACTTGCGGATCCGGAACGGAGTTGAACAACAACGGCAGTGGGCCTCCCTGGAGACCACATCTCTACTTTTGGTTATGTTCCCGGACCCCCGCACGGTCTGATTGAGAGACCGCTTCGCCCGGTTGGGGACCGGTCCAGCCCTCACTTAGCCTCTGAACACTTTTCTTATTTCAACTTTTTGGTACTCCATCATGCCTTTCCTGGTCCTACGAGCCAGCTTTCGTGGTCTCGTTGGCGCCCGGATGGTTGGCGGCCATTTTCACAAGGTCGTGTGGGCCCCTCCGGAGAACAGTTTCCAGTATGGCGGGAAAGGGGGATGCCGAGAGGAGGAGGACAAAACCATCTCTACGTGGTGGACCGGTCCAGACCAACGTTATGGATCGGTACACCCAAGCTAAAGGCTCCCCTGGGCTTTCTGGCCGAACCCCGGAGGACGCCCGAGACGACTCTTCCGCTCCTGCCGAGTTGTCCTTGCAGGACATTATGGGCACCATCACCGGTATGAGGGAAACCATCGGCCAGCAATATGAAGCCCTGGCGAGTAAAATTGGCACGATCGCGGTGGATGTCACCCTGATCCGGGCTGACTTGTCCAAAACGAATGAAAAGGTTAAGTCGCTCGATTTGAAGACCTCCAGCCTTACGGTTGATGTGGTGGAACTCCAAACGGAACTTGGGAATTTGAAATTGGTGAATGACCAAATGTCCCATCGGCTGGAGGACTATGAAAACAGGGCAAGACGCAATAATATCCGCGTCATTGGGGTCCCGGAAAACCCTGAGTATCACTCTGTGGACCTCCTGTTCGAGGATTTGATCCTCACCCATCTTTCTCCCAATGGCCTGAGTAAATTCTTCGCGGTTGAGCGTGCACACAGAGTTCCGGGCGGACAACCCAAGCTGGGCGCCCCTCCGAGGCCCATTATTGCGGGACTTTTTCACTTCAGAGACCGCAATGCAATTTTGCAGGCATCGAGAGTGCATGGCCCAGTGAAATTTGAGAACTCCTCAATTAACTTTTTCCCGGACTTTACTCAACTAGTGCAACGACAACGGAAGGGTTTTCTGGGAGTGAAGCGACATCTCCGGGACCTGGGCCTCAAGTACGCCATGCTTTTCCCTACCAGGCTTTGTGTGGAATATCAGGAACGGACCTACTTTTTCGATCGACCTGACAGTGTGAGCGACTGGTTGGATTCCCTGCCGGGGCGAGGCGACCGTACGGAGCACCCTGGCGGTGCCAAGGGTGGCGGGCCTACTCATAAGTGACTCTTCGGTCCTTGATCAATGAACATTGGACTTTGCTCAGCTGGGTACTATCTTTCTATTTCTGTTGCCTTGTAGTAGTCCACATTTGGGTGGTGGGTGGGAACGGGCCTCTTTCCTCCTCCGGGGTCTTTCTGTAGAATGGGGTTGTTAGGGCAACAGGCACACTGCATTTTGGGGTGGTTTCTTGTTCTTTTGCAGGGGTGCAGGGAGGGGGGTGTTGAAACGGGTTCCAGTTGGGGGGTGGGGAGGTATTTCTGTTTGTGTTTTCCTTGCTCAAGGTGGCGTATTGATTCTTTTTCTGATCCTGCTGTCCTGCTCTTCATGGGGACCCCCATGTAACGTGTTTGGGAATGGGGGGTAGTGGGTTGAAGATTATATCGTGGAATGTCAATGGTTTGGGTGATCGTATAAAACGGGGTGTTACTGCTGGGACTCCCTGATGGTCTTCTCTATGTAGGTGGGGACTTCAACTCGGTACTTTCTGGCGACATGGACCGCCACCCCCCCAGGGACCTTCCCGTGTCTCAATCGTGGTTGGGCAGGTTCTTGGACACCTTTGGTCTGGTGGACGCCTGGAGGCTGATGCATCCGACTCTACGTCACTTATTATTATTAAAGGGGTTTGTAAAGCGCCTGGTGACGCCTCCTGGCGTGTCCCCGCGCTGTGGAGAAATGAGTCAAGGGAGGAGAAGGGGGGGGAGTCTAAAGGGCGAACAGATGTGTTTTCAGCAGTTTTCAAAAGAGGACTCATTATTAGCTAGTCTAATGTTGATGGGAAGGGTGTTCCATCTGTTGGCTGCTAGAGAACGGAAAGAGCGACCTCCCATTCTAGCTTTTTTTGTGCGCGGAGTCTTGAGCAAACCCATTCCCTTGGAACGAAGGGATCTGTTGGGCTCATAGGGCAAGGCTAGATCGGACAGATAGGATGGAGCTTTCTGAGAGATAATCCTATAGCACCAGAGAAGTGCCTTGAATAGTATTCTCTTCCTGATTGGCAACCAATGGAGGGTAGCCAAGGTAGGTTTAGAAGGTGCTCTTCTGGGAAGTCTTAGCACTAAACGTGCAGCTGAATTTTGTAAGACCTGCAATCTTCTGATGTTCTTTTCGGAGGTACCCAGCAGAAGCACATTGCCGTAGTCTATACGGGAGGTTATAAGTGCCTGAGTCATGGTACGCCTGGAATCTAGAGGGAGAAGATCCAGGGTACGATTGAGAGTTCTCATGACTCCAAAGCACTTTCCTACAGTTTTCTTAACATGGCTATCGTACGAAAGTTTATTGTCAATCCAGACGCCTAAGTTCTTCGCTTCCCGACTGGGAGTGGGTAGAGGCCCCAGACAAGGAGGCCACCAGTCTTTGGTCCAGTTAGTGTCCTTACCTCCTATTATGAGTACCTCAGTTTTTGTGCCATTTAGTTTGAGGCAGTGCTTAGTCATCCAATCTGCGAGATTGCTCATGCAGGATTTGAAGTTGTCAGCATCAGAGGTGGGGACTTGGGACAAGGAGATCAACAGTTGAGTATCGTCGGCGTAAGAGACAAGCTCTACGCCGTACGATTGAACCACCTCTGCCAACGGCGCCATATAGAGGTTGAACAGGGTGGGACTCAGGGCAGAGCCCTGAGGTACCCCCTGTTCTAATACCATGCTGTCTGAGAGAAAATTTCCTCCCTGGACCTGAAAGCTCCTGTTGGTGAGAAAGGCTTTCAGCCACCCCAGAGCCTCTTTGGTGACTCCCGCTTTGTTTAGACACTGTAGCAAGATGGAGTGTGCTACAGTGTCAAACGCGGCATTGAGGTCCAGCATGATGAGTGCCATGATCTTACCCTTATCGGCTCCTTCCCGCAGAGTTTCGGTCGCTCTCAGGAGCGCTGTCTCTGTGGAGTAGCTCGATCTAAAGCCCGACTGCGAGCTGTGAAAGGCATTTTGAGATTCAAGGTGGGCCATGAGTTGGATGTTGGCTACTTTCTCGGCAAGTTTTGCTAGATAGGGTAGCAAGGAGATGGGGCGAAGGTTCTCCAGGATGTCCTGGCTCACATTCAGTTTTTTCTTGATAGGGAGTACAATTGCTTTCTTCCATTCTACAGGCAGACAGGCAGTGTTAAAAGAGACTTGGAGCATATGTCTAAAGTAGGGCTCTAAGACCGAGAGGCTAGCTGCTAAAACTTTAGGGGGAGCGGGATCTCGGGGAGAGCCAGATTTAATACTTTTACAAGTCTTCATAAGGATTTCGGAGGGAGGAACAGTAAAAGCACAAAGGCAGGATTTTGTAAGGCTGGTATCTTCACTCTCAACAAAGTCAAAGCCAGATTTTATATTACTGGAGAAATTGGCATAGATGTCCGTGATCTTGCCGGAAAAATACTTCGCAATTTTATTGCAAGTGTCTACTGAATCATTGTGGGATGTAGGATTCGTGGTTATTATAGAAATTTCCTTGAAGATCTGAAAGAGCTCTTTCGAGGAGTTTTCAGCTTCCAGGATACGGTTATTATAATGGGATGCTTTAGACACTCGAATCTTTTTGTTATTTTCTTTTTGCGCCAATTTATATAGGGTTTTGATTTTACCTTTCACTTTGGTGCTCACGGGAGTCTTTCCAGGCTAGACTACTTTCTAATGCCCGCTGTCCAGTCCTCTTACATCAGGGAAATTAGCCACTTGGCCAGGGGTATTTCAGATAACTCTCCTGTTTTGCTTCTTTTTGACGTGGGTTTGCATACTGCGGGACGGGTTGCCCCTATCAACCCTTGGCACCTGCGTAATCCTTAGACTCGCGCCAGTCTTGCAAAGTCACTTGATCACTATTTCCTTGAGAATGAGGGGTCTGTCTCGTCCTCGGTGTCCTTATGGGAGGCCTTTAAAGCTGTTATTCGCAGACACGCCCTATCGTTAATAGCAGAGACCAACAAAGCTAGGGACGGGGAGGTCGAGAATCTGGAGGCTGAAATATCGGGCCTAGAAGATGACCTGGAAACGGGTGTCACTCGGGATAGACTCCACGCCCTTAGCTTGAAGCAATTTGATTACAAATCCCTTGTGACGGAGGCTGCCAAATCGATGTACAGAGAACAACAAGGTAGAATGTATGACGTGGGTGACAAGGCGGGTAAGCTGATTGCCTGGCTTGACAAGAAGGAGAGAGCGAATCGTGTGGTCCCTATGATTCAAAATTCCGATAGTGTGGAGGTGACTAACACTGGTGAGATTGTGGAATGTTTTGCTGACTATTTTCGTGTGGTCTACTCCCCGGTTTCCGACAGGGACGAGGATGACTCTTGGCTTTTGCTGAGGGATATCATGCTACCTTGCCTGTCCGAAGAGGACCAGGAGAGTATGGATGTATCGTTGTCAGTCGATGAGATAGCAACTGCCATTCGTTCCCTCTGTTCCGGTAAAGCTATGGGGCCGAATAGCCTGCCCATCGAATTATATAAACTTCGCCCGAACAGGGTTGCACCGTACCTCCGTGACATGTTCGCGGAGGCGCGTGACCTTGGCTACCTTCCCGTCGACCAGCGCCTGGCCACCATAGTGGTGATTCCCAAAGAGGGCAAACCTTGTGACCGCTGTGCCTCATATCGGCCTATCTCTCTACTAAACGCAGAGCCTAAAATCCTCGCGAAGTTTCTTGCCAACCGTCTCCTCACTGTTATTTGTGACCTCGTCCATCCGGATCAATCCGGCTTTATCCCGCACCGGAACACGGCTCTAAACCTGCGTCGCCTTCACGGCGTTCTTGCAAGGGTGGACCTTCTGTCTGAACCGGCTATCTTGGCTTCATTAGACGCCACAATGGCCTTTGATACAATAGAGTGGCCGTATCTTTGGGCCACACTTGAGAAGTTTGGGTTCGGTGCGGGATTCATCAGTTGGGTGAGGCTACTGTATGCGGACCTTCTGGCCCAGGTGGTTGTTAACGGTAGAGTCTCCCAGTCTTTTGCTCTTGGGAGGGGTACTAGACAGGGGTGTCCCCTGTCCCCCCTGCTCTTTGCCCTCGCCCTGGAACCGCTTGCGGCCTGGCTTCGATGGGAACCCTCGATAAAGGGCATTCGTTGGACCCCTGAATTTGAAGACCGGGTGTCATTATACGCAGACAATATTCTCCTGTACCTTACCTCCCCCCGCAAGTCCCTTAACGTCCTCTTTGATGTCCTAACTTCCTTTGGCAAGAACTCCGGGTTAATTATCAACTGGTCTAAGTCCTGCGTATATGTTATCTCTGGTGGTCTTCCCCCCCTACCGACCAGGTTTCCCATTCAGGTCTCCTACTCTGACTTTAAATACTTAGGGGTTCATATATCGTTGGACTCGGCCGCCCGTTATGAACATAATCTCCTTTCTCCTTTGAGGCGCTTGAAGCTCGACGTGGATCATTGGTGCAGGTTGCCGCTGTCCCCACTCGGCCGAGCGGCGCTGTTCAAAATGAGGTCCCTACCCCGATTTCTCTATGCACTCCATAACTCCTTCGATACCATTCCTGCGCGCTATTTTCGGGAGATCGAGGGACTCCAGAGGAGACTTGTTTGGGATGGCTGAGCGCGCATTGCTCTCTCGAAACTGACCCTCCCCTGGTATGATGGAGTTATCGCTCTCCCGGACATCAGGAGGTACTATTGGGCTTCCCAGTTATCCGTCATTAACCATGCCACATACGCTCCCGGGCCAAATCCTGCCTACGCTATGGACAAACACTTGTTGCCCGGTGGCGACTTTAACAGAGCACTCTACTCTCGGACGGCGGGGAGGCACCTTATGGGACCCACTAAAATTGCAGTGCGTGTGTGGAACGATGCAAATGTGGCTCTGGGATGGAATGACCGATTGACGCAGGCGACCCCTTTGTTTGCTTCTGAACGGTTGGGGTGCCTCTGGAAGACGAAAGGTTTTGAGAACTGGGATATGATTGGACTTTGCAGAGTGGGTGATCTTTGGAAGAAGGGTGCGGTGAGAACATTCGCGGAGCTTCGGGGTGAATATGAATTGAGTGAGTGGGACTTCTTCTGATACGCACAGGTGCGTCATGCTTTAATGTCGGTCTTCACGGCCGGTACTGTGGTCCCTGAATCTTCCCCGCTTGAGGATCGTATACTTGACGGTCATCTGCCCGATAGTACGATTTCCTTGATCTATAAAAAGTTGATCAACAATCGGGCGGATCTCCTTGTGCGCCTCAGGGAGACCTGGGCTAGAGACGGGTTGGAATTGGACGACGAAGACTGGCAGTCTGCTCTATCCTCCCCTAAAGAGGTTGCCATTCCGGCCCGTCTCCGCCTTGTTCAGCTTAAAATTCTTCACCGCGTGTATGTAACTGGTCCCTTACCATGGGTTTTTCGACTGATGGGTTGTGTAGGCGAGGCTGTGGAATGAGTGCTACCTTTCTTCATATCCTCTGGGAGTGCCATGAGGTTGCTACGTATTGGCGCCGTGTGCATGCTGTGATGGAGTGTGTCACTGGGGTCGCTCTGTTGCCTGAGGCTCGAAGATGTTTGTTGACTGTGTGGGAACCGAATGATTACAACGTTGCCCAGACCCGGTGGGCGGCTCTTGGGAACATAATTGCCAAAAGGGACATCGCACAGCTCTGGGGATCCCAACGGCCTCCCACCGTGTCGAAGTGGAAGGAGAACATGGACTGGTGCATGTTCAGGAAGAAGACGGTATATTTGGCTAGGGGCAAGCCTAGGGCGTGGAGTAAAATTTGGGGCCAATGGAATGCGTACCGAGGAGACATCTGCACTCCCCCCCTCGCAGATATCCCTGATGTTTCCTTGTCCCCCTGACCTCTGAGGTTCCTTGATACCATATTCCTAGATGGCATGTCCTGCTCTTCCCACTACTTCCCCCCCTCATTGGTTCTTCAATGTCCTCCTGATTCCTTATCTGTTATGGTAGGTCCCCAGAATCGGAGCTCGACTTCATTTATCATGCCCCGCGCCTTGAGTTGTTTGTCTTTTTGTTTTTCTTTGTTCCTTTCATAAAATAAAAATCACGTATCCTGCATGCATCCTTGCTGCCGATTATGTATCCTGTACTTTTGTTTGGACCTACCTGAGACCTACTGCTGTTTTACTGACTGCCTATTTATTTGATGATCACTAGCGGCCGGCCTCAGGGTTGTAGGCCCATACTTGTAATTCTTCTTCTTTGCACAATAAAGTTTAAAAAAAAAATGTATGTGCTCAAATGTATTTCTAATAAACATTTAGGTAAAACTAAATGTAATGCTACAGTAGAAGAACTTTTAAAGATGTGCAGCTATCACTGTAGTAGCAAATTGTCCAAAAGAAATGCACCAAGCAGTGTGCCCATCACTGTAAATTGTGGAAATATTTCTCCTCAATTTAACTCCTTTTTTTTCATAAGCTACAGGACAAGAATTGTCGAAATGAATCCTAGAAAGTTTACCTCACCAGTTGTAGAACACTGTTGCACCCATAAATTGTGTGTGTCTCTGATGCTCCATAACGCTGCTGTGCACACAATTGCAGGCAAATAAGATAGGATACACCCCAAAACAAGAATTGTTAAGGAAAAACAATGATCAGCGAAGTGAGCAAGGTATTATTTAACCGATGTGGTGCTGGAACGTGAAACAATCACCACAATAAAAGCTCCCTTAAGATGCCCGCCAGACAACGTCGTGTGCATCACCTTTCTATAGGAAATCGAGCTTGCCACTTGGATCATCGAATATCATGAGCACTGTGTGCAGCTGCTTCATAGATCAGAAACTGTGTGTGGGATACACCACGAGAAGCTTGACACAGCGGCACGAGGAACTTCCATCTGCCACAGGTGAGTCTGCACTACCCTGCGCTCAATTGTACGCCCAAATTCAAGACAGTCAAAGCATGCATGAACTTCTACAAAACACTCATGCTGAGGACGAAATCAGGCCGCTTCATAAATCTTCATTAATCTGCAAAGAGCTCAGTTTCAGGAAATACCCCTTGAACATTGAGGAAGTCACGATTTCAACACAGTGGGACGACACAGTTAACTCGTAGCCATTGAAATGAAGCGGCTGAGTCGTGGAGCTATAAAATAAATTAAGATATATTTGTACCAATAAAGGGCCCACTGGTGAGGAAGAAAATGCCTCCAGCCATCACCAGGTACAATCGCTTAATCAAGAACATCCAAAGAACAATACACAATGACATAGCCCCCATTCCCCTAATGATATAGGCATGACACATTAACATTCTACTTATTACAGTAACCATACCACAGATCGGCAGATCAGCTCAAGTCATTTCTGATGCTTTGTGAGTATTATTCGAGGTTTGCAAGGCAATTTGCCGACATGGTACTTCCTTTGAGATTGTTGCTTAAAAAAGGCGTTAAACTCCAGTGTACAGATGAACATTGTGTGGCTTTCAACACAATTAAAGAAGCTAATATAGGATTCAAACCTCTAACTTCATTTTCTCAAGCAGCATCCAATATGGTTACAGTAGATGCTAGTGCCTCAGGTTTATGGGGCTGTTTTGAACCAGTTGAGTGGTAATGTTGAAAATTCCATTGCCTTTGCGTCAAGACCACTCACCATCACCGAAACCAAGTACTCTACCATAGGGAGAGAGGCCTTGGGGTATGCATGGGCAGTTGAGCATTTTAAGACCCATTAATGGGGCAAACCTTTAAACTTAGGATGGACCATAAACCCTTGATAATATTATTATCTAAAAAATGTAGCAGGAAAAGCATTGTCTAGATTGGTAAGGTTGCTGGCTAAACTGTCTGAGTATAACTTTACAGTTGTGTACATACCTGCAGTGCAGAATGCTCGAGCGGACTGTTTATCTAGACTAGCTGGTAAGGTAGCACCTGGTGTTGATTTGAGTGCCCACGAGGAGTGGTGGCCACTGTGGAAGATGTTGTGCTGCTCATGGGTCAGGTTATAACAAAAAGAAGAATGTCTGGCAGCTACTTCAGATGATGAGACTATGAAGACATTAAGAGAGTATATTACCTATGGTTGGCCACTGGAGAAATATTTATCAAAGGAATTGTGTGTTTATTGGAAAGTTAAGCATGATCTTTCTGTGGCTAATGATGTTGCATTGAGGGGAGAAATGTTTGTTCCGCCCATTAGAATTTGGAAACAGTTTGTCAATTGCTGTTTGGGACATTTAGGGCAAACCAACACTATCAAAAAATTAAAGGACCAGTTTTGGTGGCCAAACATGGACACAAATATTAGTAGTTTTGTTAATGGGTGTTCTGCATGTGCAGACTCTGACATAGGCATAGATGCAACAAGCGAAATTGCGATTGCAATTGCTGCCAAACAGCGTTTGCGAAAGCAAATTCCACTTCCGCAATGCATCAAGTGAAAAAGCATCAATTTGCGAATTTGCAAAACAAAGAATCGCTAAACCCGTAGAAACTCCCAGTGCGATTCCTTAAAAGCGATTCCCCGCGTAATTTGCGAAATTAATTGCGAAATCGCAGCCAAATAGCGAATTCGCAAACAAATCGCAATCCACATGCATCAGCAATCGCACATAGCGAAAATACCATAATTCGCTAAATACGAGTCGCAATTTAAGGAGAAGCTAAACCAGGTGGAAATAACAAACAGGTGTTGGCTAAATCAAACACACTTAAGGAGACTCATTAGGAGCATAAGGAAAGTCACAACGGCAGGTCTATACATCGTGGCAAG
Source organism: Lissotriton vulgaris (assembly GCF_964263255.1). Lineage (NCBI taxonomy): Eukaryota > Metazoa > Chordata > Amphibia > Caudata > Salamandridae > Lissotriton > Lissotriton vulgaris. The sequence continues at coordinate 1,612,077,728 of NC_141693.1, forward strand.
GCGGCTGAGGCACCAGGCTGCAGCCCAGAATAGACGAAGGATCCATGAATGCATCTTCTGGCTGCGGATTTCACTACTTGGACAGACTGAAGAGGAGATCTACTCCAAATACAGGCTGAATGGGGCAATGATTAAGAAGCTCATCAGAGACCTTGACCCCCTGATGCAGTACCCAACACGGAGGACCAATGCCGTGCCCACCCATGTCCAGGTCCTGTGCTGCCTACACCTCCTGGCCTCCGGCAGCTTCCAGGGGATAGTGGAATATGCAGGGGGTATATCCCAGAGTACACTTTCATGCAGCCTACAGAGTTTCCTGGACGCCATGCTGAGCCGGATACATCACTACATCACCTTCCCAACAACCCAACAGGACTTAATTCAAACTAAACTGGACTTCTATCATACTGCACATTTCCCCCATGCAATTGGCTGCATCGACTGCACCCACATACACATCTGTCCACCCGCAGATACCGAATACATGTACCGGCACCGCAAGTCATATCACTCCCTCAACATTCAGGTGGTCTGCAATGCGAAGACCATCATTACAGACATTGTGAAACAATACCCAGGGAGCACGCATGATTTGTTCAGCTTCCGGCACAGCGGCATACACACCCGCTTGGTCAGGGGTGAATTTGGCGAGGGACATCTCCTAGGTAAGTCCACATGCCCACGTACAGTATGTTAAGACCATGTTGCCGCACATAACAGGCACTGACCATCTGCTCCTCCCTTCAGGTGACCGCGCCTTCGCCCTCCATGAATACCTCCTCACCCCATACTGCAACCCAGCAACACCACAGGAACGGAGGTACAATGGTGCGCATATACACACCAGAAATGTGATTGAGCGAACATTTGCCATGTTAAAGAGTACATTCCGCATCCTCCACAAGACTGGCGGGGCCCTCAAATACTGGCCCGATATCTGCTGCTGCATCGTGGCTGTGTGCGCCATGCTTCACAATATTGCCACCAAGCGGAGGATACCTGTTGAGGTGTCTGGTAGTGAGTCGGAGGGGGACAACCTGCCACCTGTAAATGTGCATCATGCACATGGGGAGGATCCTGCTGAAGGTCACAGGTGCTGCACGCACATCACACAGAACTATTTCTAGTGCATCCATACCCCTCACACAACTCTGCACTCATGCAAGCCACATCAAAGATTGACATGAGGATGATTTGTTTTCAAAATAAAGCTTGTTTTTAATTCACACAGTCTCAATGTGCTTCCATCAGCAACAAATAAGGGTACAGCTTTTAAACATCCGAGGGCATGTAACCTGAGCTGGTGTGCATGGTTGCCTCACCACGCCACAGCCTGAAATGTAATGCAACCAGAGCCTCCTGCCACACGCACCCTATCGCCTCTCACCCTTCACGTTAGGCTGGTTCTGTAGGGATGCAGTGTTGGGCCGGGCACTGCGCCTCCTGTCTATTTGCACCAGCACAGGCTGCTGAGGCTAGATGCCTCTTCTCTGGCATCATCCTCCCCCCCTCTGCATTGCTATGGTCTGCCGCCTGTTGGTGCTCCACAGCCTTGGTGACCTACTCCGGGGCCCTCGCTACGTCAGCACAGCATTAGACCATCTGGATTTGCATGGCCAATGATCTTCTCGAGAGCTGGGTTGTGCCGTTCCCAATCAGGGGATTTGAACGTGTGTAGGCTGACAGCCTTGTGAGCAGCTGCCTGTGGCGTCTGCGGGTGACGTCCTGCTGCGCTACCATCAGCTGGTTGCTTTCCCTCACCACTGTGGTCAGTTCCTGCACACTCTCTGTGAGGAGACTGATGTTGTATGCTGTTTTGTACAGCTGTAGCTGCATTGCTGCCATGTGCTGCGCCTGTTTGCGGTGCACACGCAGCATCTGAGCCTCAATGCCCAGCCCCACGTTGTGTGCGTGTTGCTCCATGGCTGCTGTGGTGGGCACGGAGTGCTGCTGCCTTGACCTGCTGCTGGCGTGGGCCCGCACACTTGCTGTAGTTTGTGTCTGCCTCCTGGGTGGGAATGGGGTCTGCTCCATTTCCTTTTTTGCTAAGACGTGCTGTTGTGCTCCGGCTGTAGCTGCATGGGTGGCCCTGGGTTTCGGTGGAGGTGCAGGCTGCCTCTCCCCCTCCATCTCTTCAGGTGTCTCCGCGATGTGGAGGATGTCACTGTCGGACGTGTCTGTATCCGCAGCACCTGTGATGTGGATGAGTGCATGATTACTGGTATGATTAAGGCACTTGGGATGTTGCAACATGCATGCAGGCTCGCTATTGGTTAATGTCTGCATTCCCTCGCTGGCTTTAGGGGTCTGTGCATCTTTACTAATCTGGCTGTGTTTGGCTATCAAGGCAACTTTACACACTACAGGTTCCACAATGCATTTGGGCGTTTGGGAGGAGCAGGAACTGGAATACCTTGCTCACAAATATGGATTGCAACGGGGGGCATGGGCATTGTTAGGGTACGGGGTCGCAGTAGCATTCCTCTTACCTTGAAATTGTTGTGTGGTGCGGGAGGTGTCCCACCCAGGCTTCAGGGTGTATGGTGTCATCCACTAGGTCCTCCCTGGGGGTGTTTTCAGGGACTGTGGAGTGTTCCCCTCCCGTAGCCAATCTCTCCCCGAGTCTCTCAGCTATTCGCTCCTTGGCACAGCCTCTGAGGTCGTACCACCTCTTTTTTAAATTATCGATGGACCAGTGGGTGACTCCCACCGTGTTCACCTTTGCATTGATGCGCACCCAGATGTGCCTCTTGGTTGCCTCAGGCACCATCCGGGACAGCTTCCTGAACAGTTGGTCATGGTCCCTGCTCACTAATACACAGCGCTCCTTTTCGTAGCTATTTTGAACCTAAGCGAGGTCTTCGAACCTGAAATTAGGACTGATGCACCATTGATCTATTTCAGAACAAACCGCATCGTTGAAAGTATTGGCTCCAATTTCCAAACCCCCTCACGGCGTCCAGTCCTACTGGCTTGAATCCTCACGGTAAACTAATCCATAATAATAACAGGCTCCTCTCTCTTTGTTTTAATTTTGAACCCTAGTCCTTGACAGCAGACTTTATTTTATGTCTATTTCAGTTTATCGATTGATTAAATACCGGTCAACACGTGCAGGATGCTATTCTTACCGCATTCCTGGTAAGCCCCCCTTTTTTTTAAACCTATTCACGCACGCTTGATACCAGAATGTTGGTCAGGACTAAATTTTACTTGTATGTCCCACCTTACAACATACATCGATTCTTACAGGCACCCCTTTTTCCCTTACATTGCCAGACTCAAAGAACAACCTGATTTGCCCTGACTGATCCGAGCCCAGCCGGGTTCGAATTATCACCGGCGGAGTGGTAATCTCCTGGCTGTTTTTTTCCTTTTTTCAAACCTTGTTATCACTTGCTTAACTTTTCTTTTTCTCACTATTTATCTAAGTTTCATTTTCACTGTCTGTTATTAATGCTATGCATACCCATACGATAAAAAAATTTCTTCATACTACCCTGTCTCTGCATTTTCCAATTTTTCCTCAGACAATCCAGAATTTCTTTGTCTATACACAGGTATGAATAGAACTATGCACTTGGTTTTGAGCGCAATGTTTTTGTCGTACACTATCTACCCGTTACCAACGCATGACCCAGAACTTTTCTCACCTTGCGGATAGGACCTCACTTGCTTTTAAATTAAATACACATTCATTTTTATTGACACTTGCCATCACCATCTTGGGTACTTTTATCCCACACATATGAAGATCCTTTTTCCATTACATGGTGTTGCGGGTTTCCACTGTCAATCGCCACCGGATTTTCGTACTACACGTTTGCATTTTAAGACTCCTACAATATAGAGCCACTATGTATGTATCACCTATATTCCTTGTATCCTTTCCCAGCCCTGAGGAAGTCACTGAGCTATTCTCCTAATGCAACTAAACATGTGTCAGCTGGTTTGTCCACTGATTATTGAATCTTGAAAGAAATTAAAAGACTAAACATCTCACAACATCTCTGAAGACCATTCCTACCATCTAATGTTTATTACATTGTAGTAGTTGCATATTTGTCCATACAGTACAGTTCTGCTACTTATGTGTGCCTATGTCCTTGGTTGTTTATATTTATGAGGTACTTAGCCAGTAACTTTCCTCTTAATTTATGAAGCTTTGCTCTTATTAAAATATGAAGATGATCTGTGATTGCCTGGTTAATGTATTATACCTTTCAGTAACAAGTTGAAATAATGTTGGTGTTTGTTTTATTTTTTATTCTAATGAACATCCATGATTACTTAGTCCTATTGTTTTGTTATGGACATTAAAATCGTATAAAGATGGTAGCATAGAGAACTGGTCTTTTATTGCAGTGGTAAAGTCCAATTGTCTTAAAATTGGACAAGTACTTTAGCACCTCTGTAACTCACTTGTGAATTGTACCGCAAGTACCTAGGGCAGAGGTACTAAATAGGGTCCCTAAGGGCTGCAGCATATCTTATGCCACCCATTAGGGACCCACCTACACATTCTACACAGACTGCCAGTGCATGCTGCATGACATGGTGCAAACCATGAGTGAAAAGATATCATGACACACTTCTGTGTGTCATGCCAAAGTCATTACATCTAATATATGTAAGTCACCCCTACAGCAGGACTTCGAGCCCTAAGGCAGGGTGCATTATATTTCATGTGAGGACATATCTGCATGGCCAGATATGCACCTGTGATGTCTAATTATATTACTAGATATTGCAAGTGAGCAGGTAATCCATCTTAAGGTATGTACAGGGAAGTGCTCCTAACAAGTTCCCCAGCTACATAATGGTTTCAATGAAACATAGGGTGTTTGGTATCAAGCACCTCGTATTAATAAACCCACACTGATTACAGTGATGGATTTATTAATACATGTACCCAGAGGGTACCTTAGAGGTACCTCCTGAAACCTATTCTGGAGTGTTGGCTGACAGGTCCAGTCCAAATTGCCACCACAGATGTGTTTCTGACCTCCTAGGAGGTGAGAGCGCTGCTCTCAGAGTCCAGAAACAATTCCTGCTCTTGAGAGAGGTGTTATCACCTCCTCCTCCAAGAAAGGCTGGTAAATTAGCATTCCAAGGCAGGAAGCTTCAAAGAGCCTGTCGCATTTGATATACAAATGTGGCTTCCCTCAAAGGTGAGGGTCTGCCAAACCCCCCTCATCCACAGCCCATTTGGCACCAGGACATGCAGGAAATGTATCTATACAGGAGGAGTCTTGCAATGCCAGGCTGGATACACCTCTAAGGTGACCAAGTCTGAAGTGAACACCACATTTAGAATTCCACCATCTTGTGTGTGGTGGAATTAGGAATTCTTTGATAGGGTGATGCCCTGTCCCTGAAAGAAGTGGTCATCTAGGAGGTGCAGTGACCCCAGCGGTAAGAAGCACATGGACTGCTACCCCTCGCTCCCCTTAATGTCCCTAAATTGAGTATTTAGGGGACCCCTGATACCAAGACCTCAGAATTTTGATGGATCAAGAGAAGTACTGGACAAAGAAGACTCCTATCATCAGAACAGAGAAGCAACAACTGACTTGGCACCAACCCTGCCAACCTGACTGCTGTCCCCAACAATCTTGGAAGAAGAAGATTCCAAGAAACCAGAAGGGCTGCCAGTGTTCCAAAAATTGAATGAGAAAACTCCCTTGGAGTAGAGGAGCTACTCCCCTGCAGCAGCAGTCACCGAAGACACAAGATGCAGTCCACTGAGTTGCCACTTACCGGACAGCCTAACACAGCAGCTCCTCAGCAAGAGGACCCTGTGGTACTGAGGATCAGATCTGACCCCCAACTTAGTGGGAGGACATCAGGACCAACCAGAGCCACACAGGACCAATACCTGGGGTACTGGACCCCTTGCAGAAAACAAGGCTTTTTGTGTCCAGTACGGACACCAACTTCGAAGAAGACTAACCTGCACTTCGAGGGACTTTAGGGACACTTAGACCCACAACATGAGTGTCCCAGCTCTTCTGTTTGTATCTTTTCTACAAAACAACAAACAAGACATGAGCTTGCAACTGCTAACACCTGATACCTCAAAGCAACTATGCACCTGCACTCCACAGCCTGAGTCCAAGGGAGATGACGGTGCCACCAGGGTCCCCAGATGCACAAAAGCTAAGCCCACACTTGGGTTTGCCCACACTTGAGATCTATTTGCTGCCTGCTACCTCTGGCTGTAGGCCTCTCCCAGATCAAGAGGCTCCTTCACCGGAACTTGACATCAGAAGACACCACTGCACCCATGCCCCACAGCCCATGGAGAAGTAGACCAATGTTTTCCATACGTGCCCGAGCATCTCAAGGGTCGAGCCCCACTGTGGGTTCCCCAAGTCCCAGCTTGCAGCCTCTTTGTATCCGAACTGTTCCCCATTTAAGTGAATGGGACACCCAACACCATAACACACCTCTACACCCAGTCGCCCCTGAGATTTCCAAGGTGACCTGTTAGTGTGGCCTTGGACCCAGCACCTTTCTCACCGGAAGTCCTCCAGAACAGTCCTGCAAGTCGTTGTTAAAGGCCCAAATGCAATCCATGGTTTTCCTCCATAGGATAAAATTACCATTTGAGAAATTGCACTGTGTCCATTTTTGAAAACTTTAAAAATTCATAACTCCAAAAGTACTTACCCGATTCATTCAGTGACTTTTGCGATTGAAACTGACAAGGAATGTGGCTGTTGCTTTGTAAATAAAATAGTAAAAACCTTGAGAATGGACAGTGGATATGAGCACCAAGATATAGCACCAATCTCGTATCGACCAAAGGTAATAAATAATTCAAAAATATGTCCAGTGTGCCACTTGCAAAACCGGTACCCTCTGTCCAGGGGCACCTCACGTCAAACGTGAATCCAAAATGTTTATCATCAAGTTTTAGGGCACCCCTCCAATCATATACAGTCAATTCCAATTTTTCAGAGTCCACATCCAATTAAAAAGTCTTGATATTTTCTCAATTCGTTTTTTATTTTCTTGTACTCAAAAGAATCATCAGCCAACGCGTTTCATTCTGACCACCAGAACTTCTTCAGGGCGTGTATAATTGTAGAAAACTATAACAACAACGAGAGGGAAGGGGCACTCCCGGTCCCCGGGAAGTAATTACAAACAACAAAAGAGTGCCCACACAGGGGTAGTAGTGTCCAGCACAGAGACAGGAAAAGTCAAATCAACCTGAATAGGAATTTCCCAGGGATTTCTTGTAAGCCCTCACTCACCACCCTGGGTGGTGACATGCTTCATCATTGGGCCCACCAGGAGAAACCGAATGCCTCCCTGGTGTGCTGCGACGCCAGGTTACTGCGGAGCGGGGTTTTTTTGTGACAAAGTGTGCAAAAAAGTGAGTTTAAAAATACCAGACAGCTTTACCAAACAAAAAACTTTATTCCATGGTTAGCTGGGTATTGGTTAAAAGTATGTGTAGGGAAATGTACCAACTAATGTGTTGGGTGTTTTCCCCTTTTAAATTACAACGGGGTCAACATGTTTCTGCCCTTTAGGTGTACGGATGTTACTGGGCATTCGTCAGTACCATGTAATTGTGTACCTCGGTGGTGTAGGCGCGCTAAGGCCTACCCTAGCCAGAGGACGTGAAAGTTAAAAGACAGAATTATGTGTCAATAAAGTGCAAAAAGAACAAACCAGAAAAAAGAGGTTCAAACAAAATTAGTGAACCTGTGGTCTGAAAGAAATGACAAACACACATGGAAAGACAAAACAAACAATGTTAATGAATGGACTGGAGCGTCTTTCTGCTAACACTGATTTCAAAGTTCTGTGCTTGGACTAAGGTGGAAAGTAAAGTGCCCCGGGTGAAAAATAGAGATATTTTAAGCCTGAAGCGGTGACGGCCAGGCTATCACAGGGCATACAGGTTATGAGCAAAAAGGACGATCGCAATACAGACATCATGCCATTCGTGCTGGTGCGATCAATGCGCCCAAATGTAGGGCTGGTGACTATGTTGGACCCTAGCGGTTCAACCAATTATTGCAAATTGCTTAAAAAGAATAAAAAGAATAAAAATGGCGAGTTTCTCACTTGTGTATTAAAAGATCCACACTTCATGGGTCTCGGGAGGGGGGTGGTGGCGACAATGGCACACCCTAAAAAGATGAATTAAAGGACACAACAACTACTTTAGCGATTGAAGTGATTTTGGGATTACTTAGCTTGGTGTGGGGCAGGGATGTGCCCGATGGTTAAAGCAGAGAAATCCTTACGCCCGCAACGCCGAACACCCGCTAGGCACCTAACGCTCTCCTCGAACCGGACCCCGTGGATGGATGTCCGGAGATCGAATGGCATAGATATACTCTCTCCCAGGTAAAGCGCGCGGTGATGGGCGTCGCTTCCAGGGGAGGTGGGCGTGCCTAGTGGTGTGTGTATGTCCAATCGCAGTAGCGGGCAGAAGCGAGGCTTGGAAAGCAAGCCCTCGCGTTGTTGTGGTGAAAGAATTGACGCATGCGCCTCAGTAGCCCGACAGGGTTGTAGATCAGACCGAGGCTAGTGATACAAACACTCGCGTTGTCATGGTGAGTGATTAGTTCATGTCTTGCGGTGACAGGGGGCTCGTTCGTCAGAGGACGAAGAGTCATAGAATCGGAAGGTCAGGTGGATAATTCTATTTTGATTCTAAACAGACAGAGCAGGAGAAACCGGTTAGGAGCAGGGAGGTCAGAACTCTGAAGGCAGGAAGTTGTGAAGTTCACAAAAGTGCAAATGAGCAGAGGATTATTAAGACTGAGACAGGCTTATCGCTTGAGAACAGAGGACCAGGGTATCTGGTGATTAAGCCCATTAATGTGGGTACCTAGTCTATAAACCCAACGTTGCTCTTTTTCGAAGAGGATATTGGTGGTATTTCTCTCCGAGGTGACTTGCTCGATTATTGTCCACCTTAGATCATTGGGCGTATGGTGTTGTTGGAGAAAGTGTTCACTCATTTTGGTTGCTGACTTTTGACACCTGATGTTACTGCGGTGCTCGCAAATTCTTTGTTTGATTTTGTGTGTTGTCATCCCGATATACCTTTTCTGACACGGACACGTTACCATGTAGACAACATTAGTCGAATTACAATTAGTGTGACTCTTCTGTGTCCATGTCTTTCCTGGTTCGAGTGAGAGTTGTTTAGTATGCGTTGTAAGATGACATACGCTGCAGTTGGCACAAGGGAAGTGTCCTGTCACTGGTGGCAAACCCCATGCCTCTGTGATCGACCTTATAGTACCGGAGGTAGAGGTGTCAACCTTCGGGCGTGTGTGAACCAAGGAGTCTTTTAAGCTTGTGCCTTTTTTGAAGGAAAAAAGAGGTTTTTCCCAGTTTCTTTTGTTACTGTTTAGGATTCTCCAGTGTTTGTTAACGGATTTTTTCATGAGAGGACATTCTGAGAGGACATTCTAAAAACATTCCTGACCTGGATAAACACCCGAGATCCCTACCTCAAGTTCACGAATCACTTCAGCAAAGAAACAGTCGTATTCCTTGACGTCAACATCTCTGTAAGTGGGACCACTTTGAAAACAACTACCCACTATAAACCAACGGCAAAAAACAACCTCTTAGACTTCTCCAGTTTTCACCCAAGACCGCTGAGGGAAAATTTGCCGTACGGCCAATATCTCCGAATACGGAGAAATTGTACAGACATCCAGGATTATAAATCCCAGGCCTCTGACCTCACTAAAAGACTACAAACATGTGGCTATCCAAAAAAGATCCTGGAAAAAGGGAACAAACGTGCCAGGAACCAATCTCGAGAGGCTTTACTGGAAGACAGCACCAGAGCCCCATCTGAAATACCGCTGACTTGCGTGACCACCTACAGTTCCATCTCGGATGCTATGAAAAAATCCGTTAACAAACACTGGAGAATCCTAAACAGTAACAAAAGAAACTGGGAAAAACCTCTTTTTTCCTTCAAAAAAGTCACAAGCTTAAAAGACTCCTTAGTTCACACACGCCCGAAGGTTGACACCTCTACCTCCGGTACTATAAGGTCGATCACAGAGGCATGGGGTTTGCCACCAGTGACAGGACACTTCCCTTGTGCCAACTGCAGCGTATGCCATCTAACAACGCATACTAAACAACTCTCACTCGAACCAGGAAAGACATGGACACAGAAGAGTCACACTAATTGTAATTCGACTAATGTTGTCTACATGGTAACGTGTCCGTGTCAGAAAAGGTATATCGGGATGACAACACGCAAAATCAAACAAAGAATTTGCGAGCACCGCAGTAACATCAGGTGTCAAAAGTCAGCAACCAAAATGAGTGAACACTTTCTCCAACAACACCATACGCCCAATGATCTAAGGTGGACAATAATCGAGCAAGTCACCTCGGAGAGAAATACCACCAATATCCTCTTCGAAAAAGAGCAACGTTGGGTTTATAGACTAGGTACCCACATTAATGGGCTTAATGACCAGATCCCCTGGTCCTCTGTTCTCAAGCGATAAGCCTGTCTCAGTCTTAATAATCCTCTGCTCATTTGCACTTTTGTGAACTTCACAACTTCCTGCCTTCAGAGTTCTGACCTCCCTGCTTCTAACCGGTTTCTCCTGCTCTGTCTGTTTAGAATCAAAATAGAATTATCCACCTGACCTTCCGATTCTATGACTCTTCGTCCTCTGACGAACGAGCCCCCTGTCACCGCAAGACATGAACTAATCACTCACCATGACAACGCGAGTGTTTGTATCACTAGCCTCAGTCTGATCTACAACCCTGTCGGGCTACTGAGGCGCATGCGTCAATTCTTTCACCACAACAGCGCGAGGGCTTGCTTTCCAAACCTCGCTTCTGTCCGCTACTGCGATTGGACATACACACAACACTAGGCCCGCCCACCTCCCCTGGAAGCGACGCCCATCACCGCGCGCTTTACCTGGGAGAGAGTATATCTATGCCATTCGATCTCCGGACATCCATCCACGGGGTCCGGTTCGAGGAGAGCGTTAGGTGCCTAGCGGGTGTTTGGCGTTGCGGGCGTAAGGATTTCTCTGCTTTAACCATCGGGCACATCCCTGCCCCACACTAAGCTAAGTAATCCCAAAATCACTTCAATCGCTAAAGTAGTTGTTGTGTCCCTTCATTCATCTTTTTAGGGTGTGCCATTGTCGCCACCACCCCCCTCCCGAGACCCATGATGTGTGGATCTTTTAATACACAAGTGAGAAACTCACCATTTTTATTCTTTTTATTCTTTTTAAGCAATTTGTAATAATTGGTTTAACCGCTAGGGTCCAACATAGTCACCAGCCCTACATTTGGGCGCATTGATCGCACCAGCACGAATGGCATGATGTCTGTATTGCGATCGTCCTTTTTGCTCATAACCTGTATGCCCTGTGATGGCCTGGCCGTCACCACTTCAGGCTTAAAATATCTCTATTTTTCACCCGAGGCACTTTACTTTCCACCTTAGTCCAAGCACAGAACTTTGAAATCAGTGTTAGCAGAAAGACGCTCCAGTCCATTCATTAACATTGTTTGTTTTGTCTTTCCATGTGTGTTTGTCATTTCTTTCAGACCACAGGTTCACTAATTTTGTTTGAACCTCTTTTTTCTGGTTTGTTCTTTTTGCACTTTTTTTGACACATAATTCTGTCTTTTAACTTTCACGTCCTCTGGCTAGGGTAGGCCTTAGCGCGCCTACACCACCGAGGTACACAATTACATGGTCCTGACGAATGCCCAGTAACATCCGTACACCTAAAGGGCAGAAACATGTTGACCCCGTTGTAATTTAAAAGGGGAAAACACCCAACACATTAGTTGGTACATTTCCCTACACATACTTTTAACCAATACCCAGCTAACCACGGAATAAAGTTTTTTGTTTGGTAAAGCTGTCTGGTATTTTTAAACTCACTTTTTTGCACACTTTGTCACAAAAAAAACCCGCTCCGCAGTAACCTGGCGTCGCAGCACACCAGGGAGGCATTCGGTTTCTCCTGGTGGGCCCAATGATGAAGCATGTCACCACCCAGGGTGGTGAGTGAGGGCTTACAAGAAATCCCTGGGAAATTCCTATTCAGGTTGATTTGACTTTTCCTGTCTCTGTGCTGGACACTACTACCACTGTGTGGGCACTCTTTTTTTGTTTGTAAATAATTGTAGAAAACACCAACAGTGAATGCCACTGATATGTATAGGATCCTTCCAAACAACAAAAATATTCCAATTAAGATATCTGGATAAGTATAACTGGCTGGCTTATTCTCACACAGGCAGTTAGTCGCAACTGTTGGTTAACAAATATGATAGTTCAAACATCGATATGATAATCTCAGCAGAAAGCCTTATTGAGGTTCATTAGTACATATCCTCTTTGATGTTCCTAACGGAAATCCGGCACAATATATTCCAAATTCGTGATCTCAGTTAGAATTGTGGTGGAAGTTATACTTATCCAGATATCTTAATTGGAATATTTTTGTTGTTTGGAAGGATCCTATACATATCAGTGGCATTCACGGTTGGTGTTTTCTACAATTATACACGCCCTGAAGAAGTTCTGGTGGTCAGAACGAAACGCGTTGGCTGATGATTCTTTTGAGTACAAGAAAATAAAAAACGAATTGAGAAAATATCAAGACTTCTTAATTGGATGTGGACTCTGAAAAATTGGAATTGACTGTATATGATTGGAGTGGTGCCCTAAAACTTGATGATAAACATAAATAAAATAGTATGTGGCATATCCACTGTTGTTTCTTTACCCACTTGCTGGAACCGGTATGCAGACCAGTGTCTATTACACACAGCAGACCATTTCTAATAAATGTGACCTTGACAAGATTTTCCAAAGTAATGTATTGGATGGAATGAAATATACGTTTTAGGATTGCCACAGAAGAAACGCTTTACTTACTCAATAAAAGAGGCTTAGGATGAGTGTGTAATTTGAGTGACACACTTTACAGCAGCAAACGTTTAACAAGTATATGTGTTCAGAATGTGAGGCTGTCCTCTTTACGTATTGTAAAGAGTACTGGTCATATTGTTGTTGTTTATCATTTGGCCTCTTGTGTGCATCCCCCTGTCACGTTCATACAATATATAAATTGTTAATGGAAATGTTACCCTGAAATCTTCCTTTTACATTCAGCAATATATCCAGATAGCCAATTGTCCATCACCTCCTGAATTTTTGGAGATCATCACAACTACAATACATTAAAAAAAATTTTACTCTAGTTTTCATATTGTTAGTTATTAAATGCTATCAAAATTGAACCAATTTTACATATTCTCAGTAGTTAAACCTACAATTATCAGTAGGGTTGACGTTATTTTCCAAAACCAGAAACATTATATTATTGCAATGCAAATAGTGCCTGTTTTACTGAAAAGCTAAGGGCAGAGTTTTGTGGTTTGAACCACCTTGCTGTAAAAACCTACACTTTAAATACAATGCCTGTATTGAATAGTGTATGTGCATGAAATGCATTAATGTGTACTGAAGACTTCTACAAAGCACATAATAATTCCACCTCCTGATATACCTGATGTCATCATACAACATCGCCAAAAGGAATTCTTAATCACATCCATTATCCCTCACTTCAATGATGTCCTGATCGCTGACTACAGCATGCAACACATGGCCCAAACACAGAAAACAGCATGGGAACTGAGTCATTCACAAGTCTCCCTGCCCCAGCTCCCTTAGTGCCCAAGAACCACTTAAGTCAGTCTAGTTTCAGGCTTCACACCAAGCTGCAGCATGGAGACTGCTGCTCTTCATGTACATGGCAACACTCTACTCGTCAATGACAGAAATGACGCCTGCCTTCTGATACTACTTCATCACTCTGCAGCCTCTTACCCAGTTAGCTGTAAAGCACTGAGCCATAAACTTGAAGCAATTAAGGAACCAGAAATGTTTCCCCTTTTACCTCAACCTCATACACTGCAGCTAATTCATTAAAAAAAGCAAAATCCCCAAATCTCCCTCTATTATGCAGAGTGCTTCAGGGGTTCATCTTCTCTGCCATCATTTTAAACATCTGTATATAACACCACTGAATGATACACCCACCACCAACAAGATACATCAATATGCCAATAACCCTCAACTGTATCAAAAAATATCTCTATCAAATGATATTATTTGACTCAAACCTGCCTTAAATGTATCCACAACTGGACGTCGACTACATTTCCAAAGCTCAACTCAAGAAAACTTCAGACAACCACAAATTCAATCTTGTCTCACGACATGAACCAAGATGACTTCACTCTAAGCCAATAGACAATGTGAAATCATGTTCATTCACCCTCAGCAAACCTTCATGCTCAAAGAAAATTCAAAGATCACACTGCTAGGAAAGCTAGGATAGAACGGTATGAGAAATCCTCTCTGAATAAAGCAACATCTTTTCCCCAGAAATTGATTTTAGAACTTTCTCCCGCCTTGATTGAGGGAACAGTTTGATAAGTGGCGGCCATGGCTCCATTTAAAGGTATCATATGTACTGCCATAGCATGTTCCTGATTCTGTCCTATAACTTGAAAGTGCCTCTTTCCATGTGGAACCTTGGAACATATATAGTCATAGGTGGCAAACAGTGAATGAAAGGAATTCTTTCATCAAGGGTTTCTGAGTTATCTCAAATAGACAAGAGTGAAGCTCAACTGTCCTATGATGTCAGTCAGAACCCCAAAGCGGAAAACATCCCCATAATTCACATTTTACACATCTATAATTTTATGCTTTGTATGCCCCAATCTCATCTACCCCTTCTTTCAAATTCTTCACAGTTATTGGGGAGTCATACATACTTGGCCTCTACTGCCTATGCCAAATGTGTAGAAAAATATCTTGGCTCCTGCGACTCACCCCCACTGTCATGAGAGTCGTCTACCTCCTTCCCATGCCAGGCCTCTTAAAGAGACGCTCTCTGCTATACATTGAGGCAAAGAGCTACTCCTGACTGGCAGGCTTTCAGAAAGTGCTCTCACAACAGCCTGGAATTCTTTAGTGGCGCAACAACTGTGAGAAATACGTTTTATTTCCCACTGTCTCTGAATGATAGCAGTGCATAGACAGATTTAGAATCTGGTATTTACGAAAAGGTGCGCAGAGGAAGCCACACATAACAATCCACGTTATTGCTTGACCAGGATGTTTTCTTAGTACAGACATTGGATACTTGTTGATACCCTTTTCATAGTTATATTTCGTGGAACTGGTTGGTGATTGGACCTGTTTACACACTCGCTGCAATTGACAGTATGAGATGACATGACATGCAGACTTCTTTATCACAGCAATTTATTGGCCGATCTGTAGGTTATTAAGGCCATTTTAGCATTGCTTAAATCTATACCCCAAACTACATCTGAAAAGTTCTTTCCTTGAAAGTGTTACTGAAAAAGACAAAGATACATGTGGTCAAGGAGGCTTTTGGAAAAACAAATAGGCACACATATTTGGCCAGACATTATCTCTCAGATGGATCTCTCATATTTCTCAGATGGTTCACTCTTCCACCCATGAGGCAGGACATACGCTGGATGGCATCTTTACCTCTATGCTAGGGCGTGCGAACTAGTTAAGTTCTGCCTCTGATGTGGACAGATCACTTTTTAGTTAGATTTGACCTTGCAATTCCTATAGCTCAGCCAGTCCAGAAAACAAAAACGCACCCCACGACCCATATTGCGTGGAATAAGGTAGAACATGCTCTGCTGCAGGCTTGGTTGGAGGAGACATGTCCTCAACTCAACCTAGCTTCAGATTTAGATGCTATTAAATACACTGAATGGCTTAATAAAGCTTTTAAAGACTCAGTGCCTACGGGGAAAATATCTGGGAATCAGAATACACCGTCAGCTCCATGGTTCTCTGACACCCTGCTCAAGGGAAAACAAATGTGTCGCAGAACAGAAAGGCACTGAAGCATGAACTATAATATAGCAGATAAAGAGTTGTATAGATCAATTCTAAGTCATTATAAAAACTCACTTGAAACTGCAAAAAGAGATTATTTTACCAAATAAATTGAGAAAGCTAAAAATATCTCTAAGGAGTTGTTTAGGACAGTAAACAAGTTAGCGTCCCTACCAAAGTCCGAAGTAATAAAATGTGAACAAATCTTTTGTGATCTAGTCGCATCAGCTTTTAAAACTAAAGTTATGGATATCTATGATGCTTTCTCAGCTATGCCCTTTTACAGTATGACAATTTCTTGGGGACGAAACTAGGAGGAACCACTTTAGATTTTTCTCCACTATTCCCCCTGATGTAGTGGCCAAGCATGAACTAGAAACCAAATCCGGCTCACCAACAGACCCCTGTCCACCTGAAGTCCTAAAAAAGATTGTAGAGTTAGTAAGTCCCGAACTGACTCAGATTCTAATACCATCTTCATCTCGGGCACCTTCCCATCTATATGGAAAGATTGCTCCATTCTCCGTTTGTTGAAGAAACCTAATTTAGATGTGGCTAATCCAGCTAACTATCGTCCTATTGCCCATCTACCCCTCCCGGCTAAAATAGTCGAAAAGTTTATGAATAAGCAATTATCTTGTTTCACCCAAGACAATGAATTGCTCGACCACTCTCAGTAGGGATTCTGACAAGAGCATAGTACCAAAACTGGCCTGATCAATGCTACTGAGGAGATCAGAGCAGTTTAGGGCAGAGGGGGACAGCTTCCCTGACCCTCCTCAATGTATCAGCCACATTTGATACGGTGAATCATAGCTTATTAGCCGAACTGCTGGAATCGCTGGGGGTACAGGGAATGGCACTGACTTTACTAGCCTCCTTTTTGAAGGTAAGGAGACTAACAGTCACTTTGGACAGTTTTCAATCGGAACCATACAATTTGCCCTGTGGAGTCCCTCAGGGATCCATCCTGAGTCCAACTCTTTTTAATATTTATGTTACAGAACTTGCCTCCTTGATTGGAAAATTTGGCTTTTCCTTGACATCCTATGCAGACGACACCCAGATAGTTGTGGCAGCATATAGGAAACAGGCCTCGCCCGCCCTGCAGTTTCAGAACTGCATGAGACAAATGGATGGGAACACATTGTCTGAAGCTAAATTCAGATAAGACCGAAGTTATCATCTTCGGTAATCTGCAAATTAGATGGGACAATCTCTAGTGGCTAACTGAGATGGGGGAAGCGCCCAAACGGTACAAAAGACCAGAAATTTAGGAGTGTGGATTGACACTAAATTAGCACTATCACATCAGACTAATACTATTGCCTTCGCCTCCCATTTTCTGATAAAAAAGTTGAAGAAAACCCTGCCATACATTCTGATAGATTCAAGAAAGTTACTGGTCACTGCACTGGTACAGTCTAAACTGGACTACTGCAATGGTCTCTATCTTGGTATGCAAAAAAATACCAAAAAAACTTCAGACAATCCAAAACACTGGCGCTCAGCTACTGGGCAACTTTTCCAAGTATGATTCAATGTCCAATGAGATCCGTAGACTCCATTGGCTCCCGGTGGGTCAGCGAGTTCAAAAGGTCATCTGTAGTTTCCCCATACTGTGTGTCTTCTAACTCATCACTACAGAGATTAATTGTTTGTTGATTGATGCTGTCATTTCTGTAATATATTCAAAATATGTATTTGTCTCAGGTTTCACTGTTAGAACAAAGAGTACTCTCCTGAGGTGTACTTTAATCTCATTTAATTTAGTTGCATTTTGCAAAAGTGCAGAGGAAGACATAAACAACTCTTTGGCTTCTTTTCTGGCTTCCACTTTGCTCACTTTATTGGCCATCATGTGAGTCTTATCATCTGAGCTGCACAGATATGGACCAGAGTCAACATATTTTTCTCTCCACCAATGCACATGTTCAAACAGTGTTTTATGTACTGAGCAAGCGTAATCTGGTTGAAACCCTGTATAGTTGCATGAATCATTGCCCAACTGAAGTCAACCTCACCTTTTTGTGGGATGAGTCTACGGTTGACAGTTTGAGGAAATTACGACATACACAGGTTAACCAGTGCAAAATGGTTGGTCTGCTTGGTAAGAAGATAACATTTCTGCAACTGGGACTGTATGATTACTAGGTGTCTTTGTTTGAAGACACAAAGCATAATACAAGACTATATGGTGGGTCTCTTTGGGGTTTGCAATGACTGACCCTGTTGCATCAAGATACAGATAACAATTACCAAAATCCTGAAGGTCCTTCAGCATGTGTAGCTGAACATCATTGTATACATGAATTATTAGAGGGCTCATACAAATATATTGAATGAAAGCATGATCAGTCACAATTGGATTATGTTCTTCCTGATCTTGTCTTTATTGCAGTTCAAGGCAGTCTAAAAAACATTTTTAATAATTTGGTTACTAAGATTCTTTTCGCTGGAAATTTTCTGTAAGACTAGTTGTTTTGACGGTATTCAGGTTACTAGCTAAAAGTTGTTCTGGATCTGCATTAGCTATGGATTTTATATATAGATGAGAAGGATGTGTCTCTCATAAACAGGATTTCAGTTTCTCTCTTTCTAGACCACGAGTATGCCTCTTGTGAACATTTTGAATGGTATGGTTGATTGTGCCAGTCAGTTTCAGTTTCAGTTTAGAAATATGTTTATTGAGGCCGTAGGTCTCTAAAAAACATAAAACATCTTACAATAAATAATTTAAAACATAAGATCATTTTTAAAAAAAAGCAAATCCTACCTCCCCCCACAGCTAACAAGTTTCATATAAAAACACTTATAATATTCTCAATAAAAAACTATTTAAAACTAATATACAGCCTAAATGCAGCTTATTTATTTAAAGCATGCCCCACTTTACTTCCGTGCTAATTTTATCCAGCCATATTCACGGCCATATTAATTCCAGCGAGACCCTTTTTTATCGCTTTCATGTAATTTGCCAATTGCTATATCGAGGTTTGGCATGTCAGTATGGAGCTTAATTGCTAACAGGTGCTCAGTTATACCATATTTGAAAAAGATAGGTCATAAAAACATTTTCTGCTGTGGCACAAATTTTTGACAGTCCAATAAAATATGTAAATTGTCACACCTAGGGGCCTATTAGGATGGCGGAAGGACCAGCGTCCGTCCGCCACCCCCGAGGTGGAGGGACCATCCGCAGGGGCAGCGACGGTCCCTCCGTGCGAATTAGGATGTGACCCCCACCCTGGCGGTCACATCCCGTACATTTTACATTGTGGCGGGTGCTGCTTTAAGCAGCACCCGCCGCAATGTAAAATATGCATGTGTAGCCTTGGCATGCACAACTTGGCAGGCACCGCGTGGTGCCTGCCACCCTGTGCATGCCAAAGCGGGTGGTACCCCCATGTGTACCGCCCAACACCCTGGGGGCTCAACGGGCCCCCA
The DNA here is from genome assembly GCF_964263255.1 of Lissotriton vulgaris. Taxonomy (NCBI): domain Eukaryota; kingdom Metazoa; phylum Chordata; class Amphibia; order Caudata; family Salamandridae; genus Lissotriton; species Lissotriton vulgaris. The sequence continues at coordinate 1,612,097,130 of NC_141693.1, forward strand.
AACATGTAGGACCACATGCTTTTCCACGGCGGTAAAGCCGCCGCGGAAAAGCATGTTTTCTGCCCCATCCTAATATGGCTGGCGGTGTCTGATAGACACCGCCACCATATTAGAGCTTTTCCGCCGCGGTCGGAAGGCGACCGCGGCGGAAAAGCGGCGGACGGTCTTCCCGTCCGCCGATGAACCCCCAGCCATCCTAATGTGGCGGGGGTCTTTTCATTCACCGCAGCAGTGAATCCGCATCCTCCGAGCCGGCGGTGGCTTCCTCTGGCCCCGAGGATGCGGATTCACCCCAATCCTAATCGAGCCCTTAGTACCTAGTCCACAGCGACATTTGCCATCAGATTGTACCATTATTGCTTTTCTACTTACATGTGTTACCCAATGGTTGACACCTATTCTCCATCTGAGCACTTCGGCCCTGAGGCCGGAATTAGGTAGTGTGTCCAGGTAAGGGTACCATGTCTCGTTCTCCCAGTAATTCATCATATAATGAACTGATGCTTTCTTTCTCAGGTACAATATATCATTTAACCTGGATACTTCCTTTCCAATTGTTCTAAGCTCACCATTCGTGGTTTCTACCAAGAATGTCACCTGATCAAATTTCACTTTTAGATTTTTACACGTTGTGCACAATTTCATTCTAACCTCTTTGTCCCTCTTTAAGTCACTGTGCAATGCCTCCTCCTTGCACCATTGTGATACTTTTGTGACTTCCTCAGATCCTAATCTTTTCCAGAATCTTAAAAGGGCCACTTGCACCCTGAATAATTTCTATGATTTGTGGGGTTTATGGCAATTGTGAAATCATATTTGGTGCAGCCACTACATTTAAAATGTCCTTTACCATGACAGTAAACAGATACTTTTTTTCGTGACCCTTTGGATCTGACTCTATTGTATTTGAAAGAAATTACACAGAATTTAATAATTTCATTAAGCTTTCTGCAAATTAAGTCAGACCAGCCATTCAATAACAGACAATACCCCAGCCTGCTCTCTGGTTTTACTGTTTCCATTTTTCTTTATTCAGTTTTATTTTAAATCTTGATGGTAGATTGTATTCCTGTTTTGTACTAGCCATAGATGGATCTGTTAGCATAATTTTTTGTAACGTTGTATGGCTAAAGTCTTTGTTTTTTTTAGCATTGATTGCTTTTTCAGAAGAGCGCTCTGTTTTTATATTTACTGTTGCTTATTCATTTTGGTATTTAGGAATCATAACAAGCTTTAGCACAGTTGGCTGAGAGACATCTTTATCATTACCACTTTCAATAGGCAAGATTTGACTTACTTCTTTTGAATTCCTACAAAACTTAAGTTGTGATGTGAATAATCTTTTAGGAGATGCAAATGAAACATCAAAGTCTGTGAATCTTAATTTTTTGGCACTGTTCTTTTTTGCTTTACATTTAGGGAAAAACCATGGGGAAATAGATCCATAATGCTTCTATAGCCAATGCAAGTTGGATGAAACCATTCTTTACATGAAGTACACTGGGCATACGATTGCTGAGGTTCATTTCTTTGCCTGCATACACAATATAAAACTTCATCTTCTTCTTGAGAAATTGAGGGTTGATCCTTGACAAGCATGTCTGTTTTTGTATTATTTTGATACACTAGTGTTCTTGACTTAATTGCCATTCTGTCTTCTCTCCAGACATGATAAAGCCATAACCTTGTGCATAGCTTGTTCTGTCCAAGTTCCATTCCAATTATTGCCCAAACAAAGTTAGACTTAAGGTAATCCTAATTGTTCAGAGATGCAGTATTTTCATGGAATAACTTTATAACTTTACTTTCTGAGTTTTTATCAGAAACAAGCTTCTAGGACATTTTCAACAATTTGCAATTCTTGCATACATTTCTGTTTGAAAATAGTATTTAATATGAAAGTTACCACCAAACGTTTTAATGACAATGAAGTACCATATCACGGACCTGTTTAAAGTTAAGATTAAGATATGAGGTGCTTTCTTGGCAACAAGAGCCGGAAGAATCATGAACACTGACAACAAGAAAGCAATTTAAAAAAAAGAAATATCAATGATTCCAAACATGAATGTTTGCTGTGGAAATATCCTTTTGCTCTTAGGCTTATAGTAGGAAACAGACCACTGATGGTGAAATGAAGCCCTCAACCTTTGGAGACCAAGTGTAATGTTACAAAATGAACAACAACATTTCCATACAGTGCATTTTGATATGTGAAAAGCTCATGCTATGTTTCTATAAACTGCAAGACTTATCTTTACAGCACATCTCCTTCTGGTGTGTACATGAAATTCTGAGGTCTTTAGTAAACAACAGACTCAGAAATTGCAGACAAAGAATTGTGTTGCAACCAAACCAGCACTCAAGTACTGTCACAAGGTCACTCACCGGAGCTCTGGTTGTTTCCTTCTTGATGCTGCGCGTTCCTAATTCCTCCTGGAACTAACCAGAACGGCAAGGAAAGAAGTCTCTTGCCAATCTGATTTGTCCCCGGGGGAAAGAGGAGTTGGAATGAGAAACAAGAAAAAACACTGGACTCCTGTTTTCAGATGCTGGAAGTCGTGTAGTTGTCTCTCAATTGGAAGTGACTCTGGACCTTCCATTTCTCTGTTGTCTTGAAAAAGCTATATATATATATTAAAAAAGCGAACTCAGGACTTTCTGCCAAAACCTCTAGATATGTAAATGATAACCTACCCAATCTAGAAAAGGCCCATGCACACACTTCGTAAGGTAAACATTTTTCTGTTTTCTCATTAGAACCCTAATAGACATAAAAGATTCTTTTTAGCATTCACATTTAAAAGATATGCACAAAAAATTCTATAGACCTAAATTAGTTGTGTTAGTAGTCTCTCTTTACGTTCTGTAGTACTCCTACCTTTGGTTCTTAGAGACGACTTGTTCAAAGGGGGGTTTGAAATGATAAATAAAAAAAAGAAAACAAATACACGGGACCAAATGTACTTTCAATGCACCACACGTTTTTTCAGGACCAAATGTGCTTTCTATGCACCACACGTTTTTCTGAAATACCAGAACTCCTTGTCTTTCAGGAATTCTGTACCAATATTTCACCAAGTATTGTTTGTTTATAATCACTAAGTATTCATTAAACTAAGAGCTCCAAAACATTATTTCAGGTTCCAGCGCTAAACCTAAACAACAGTGTTTCAATAAATTGTACCATTAACCTGTTGGTCGTGGTCGCGATTTAGCAACAGTGCGGCACTTCCTCAAAAGCGGGCAGGGACAACGCCGACAGCAGCACTTAAGGGGTTAAGTTCATAGTAAAAGAAATGATGAAATGTCTTTTTCTCTTTGAGCGCGATGTTTCAATGAAGTGTCTTTCTCTTTCAATGCTAAATAATTAAGAAATGTCTTTTTCTTTGAATGCGAAATAATTAAAATCTTCCAATCAGTTAAATAGTTAAGGCAGTCTTACCGGGATCAATGTCTGCTTGCTTTCTGCTGCTAATTACCGGTTTGTTTATTGGAAGGTTTACGTCTTCCTTTTTCACTTGCAGGGCCGAGGAAAGACCTTAGATGGCCGCCGGAAAAGGGGAAGCAGAGCCTCCGGAAGGAATCCTCAGAAATACTCGGGAGAAGGACTGGAAGCGGGTCAAGTCTGGAGGCTGTCCTGGATTCAGGTAGGTAACTCTTCAGAAGCCAGTCCAGAGCTTCTGGAGGTGACGACTTTGAAGCGAAGCACTGTTTAGGAAATGAGTGGGTTTATATAGCTGCAGCGCGCTGACCGTGTACTTGTTCTGACAGTTTTTTTGGTGTAACCCAACCAAGCCCATGTGAGTACCCATCTTGTATAGGACTAAGTATAGGCGAAATTTGCGAATTCGTGGTCCGCAAATTCGCGCTAAAGCGAACTCGCAATTCGCAAAATCCGCGAATTCGTGCGAATTTGGTTTTTTGCGTGTTCGCAAGGGTTTTTGCCAGTTCGCGAGGGTTTTTTACAAGTTTGGGAACGCAAACTTACTTGTGTGATCACAACGGTCGCAACCATGTTGTTTCTACATGTCCAGCCTGTTTGCGACCCTGTGGTTCATCGCGGCCACCCTCCGGTTCATCACTGTCACCCTCTGGTTCACCACTGCCACCCTCTGGTTCATCACTATCACCCTCTGGTTCACCACTGCCACCCTCTGGTTCATCACAGCACCCTCTGGTTCATCACAGCACCCTCTGGTTCACCACTGCCACTCTCTGGTTCACCACTGTCACTCTCTGGTTCACCCCTGTCACTCTCTGGTTCACCACTGTCACCCTCTGGTTCATCACTACCACCCTCTGGTTCACCACTGCTACCCTCTGGTTCACCACTGCCAACCTCTTGTTTTTTGTTTGCCACCCTCTGGTTCATCACTGCTATCCTTTGGTTCATCGCCCTCTGGTTCACCACTGTCACCCTCTGGTTCATCACTGCCACTCTCTGGTTCATTACTGCCAACCTCTGGTTTGCCACTGCCACCCTCTGTATCATCACTGCCACCCTCTGATTCATCACTGTTATGTTATGTTGTGTTATGTTAAATGGGATTTGTAAAGTGCGCTGACACCATGGGTTTCCTGGCGCTGTAGGACAGAGGTAAGGCTGAGGATGGAAGGCGCAGGGTTTAGCAAGGTGGGGGAAAAAGGAAGGTTTTGAGCAGTTTCCTGAAATGAAGGAGGGAACTACTGGATTTGATGGTCAGGGGATAGAATTCCAGAATTTAGGGGCCAGGAGGGCGAACCGACGGCCACCGAATTTGTTGGTTTTGGTTTTGGGGACATCAAGCAGGTTGAGGTGAGCTGAGCGGAGGTTGCGAGTAGGGCGGTGTTGGTTGATGAGTGAGGTAAGGAAAGCGGGGCTGGTACATTGGAGGGTTTTGAACGTGAGGCAGCCTAGCTTGAAGGCCGCCCTCTGTTCTATAGGCAGCCAGTGCAGCTTGTGCAGTAGGGGTTTAGCCGACTGCCATTTGGGGGTTTTGTAGATGAGACGGGCTGCTTGGTTCTGCATGACCTGGAGGCGGTGTTATAGTGATTTTGGGAGCCCGTGATACAGGGAATTGGAGAAGTCCAGGCGGGATAGCACCAAAGAGATGATGACCTGAATCAGAGCGGCTGGTGGGAGTAGATGATTGACTTTGCGGATTTTGCGAAGCTGGAACGTACCTGATGAGATGACTGTGCCAACTTGGGGTCTGAGGGAGAGTTTGGTATCAATGGTCACACCGAGACTCTCTACCGATTTCGCAGGAATCGGGGGAGGGCCTAGTTTGTTAGGCCAGAACTGCGGGCCCCAGTGAGAGAGTCTGGATCCGGGAAGAAGAAGCTCAGTTTTTCCCGGATTTAGTTTTAGTTGATTGCAGTTCATCCATTCCTGGATGTGTATCATGGCGGAGTGGAAGTTGTCCACAGCGTTCAGAGAGTGGAGTAGAAAGATGATCTGCAGATCGTCAGCGTAATTGTACACTGTGATGTCCCAGTTTTGAAGTAAGTGGATCAGGGGCCGAAGGTAGAGGTTGAATAGTAGGGGTGACAGGGAGGAGCCCTGAGGGACTCCGCAGGTAGTGGGAGTTTTGGGCGTTGTATACAGACCCAAGCGGACGGCTTGTGTTCTGCCGGTCAGAAAGGACTGAGTCTATTTGAGGGCAGGACCCCGGATGCCGGCCTGCTTGACACGGTGAAGAAGGATGTTGTGATCAACCGTGTCGAACGCGGCCGACAGGTCCAGGAGTATGAGGGCCTGAGGGTTCCCTGTGTCGGCGTTCCTCCTTAGCGTGTCAAGGACTGCCAGGATGACGGCCTCGGTGGTGTGGGCTGGCCTGAAACTGGCCTGGTTAGGTTTCAGGTGGCAGGAGGTCTCAATGAAGTTGGAGAGACACCAGGTGACGTGGGCCTCCATTAGTTTTGAGAAGTATGGCAGGAGAGATATGGGGTGGTAGTTGGCGAGTTCCCCTGTGTCAGCGCCCGGTTTCTTCAGGAGGGGCACTAAAATGGCCTCCTTAAAGGATGCTGGGGACAGTACCCGTGCTGAGGGAGCCGTTCAGCAGAGGTAGGAGGCAGTCAGGTAGATTGAGGCAGACGGTCCGTAGGACCGAGGGGGGGCAGCAGTCATTCGGAGAACCTTATTTTACCCAGTTCGCGAGTTCAGCTAGTGAGTTGGGGTTGAGGGTGGGGAAGTGGGTGAAGATCGATGAGTTATGCAGAGGAGTGTCTAGGGGAAGTGTCTGAGGGAGGTGGGGGATGGAGTCCTTGATTTTATTAATTTTCTCAACGAAAAAGAGGTTGAGAGCATCGCAAGTCTCTTGGATGGGCGTCTGACCTGGGAGAGTTCTGTCGTCTGAGGTGAGTTTGTTCATAATTTTGAAGACCTCCTTTGATTTATTGTCCGCGGGCGAGATTCTGTTTGAAAAGTGTTTGGGTTTAGCTGAAGAAATTGCATTTTAGTATTCTCTGCGGGCTATAGTGTATTGAAGTCTGTTAGGTTCAGAGTGATTGTGTCTCCATGTCCGTTCCAACTGGCTGACCTTCAGTTTGTATTGCTTAAGGTCGTCCGAGAACCATCTGTGGGAGTTGGGGTGTCTGGTGGGGGGAAATTTGGTGAGGGGAGCGAATTGATCACTGGCCGATTTTAGCCAGGAGCCAATGTCGTTTTCCATCCTGTCGATATTAGTTACTGGATTGATGGCTGGCCGGGTGTCGGATAAGGTCGAGAGAAAAACTTGGGAGTCGTGAGAGTTCCATTTGCGTGAGAGGCCACCGGCCATTAGAGGGCCAGGAGTTTTGCCAATGACGGTGAGGGTGGTATAGACTAGGTGGTGGTCTGACCAGACGCAGGGGGAGACAGATGGCTGGGAGAGTGTTAGGTTTTGGGTCCAGATCTGGTCCAGGATGTGGCCCTTGATGTGGGTGGGCAGGGAGATTTGTTGAGTCATGTTAAGACTATTGAGGGCTTCGAAGACTTCTGTAGCGTGGGGCCCGGCGTTGGCGTTGTTGAACCAGTAGTTAAGGACGCCAAAGAGAGCTAGTCTGGGATACGATGTAAGTAGGTCGGACAGCTGTTCGATCAAGGTGACATCGAAGGATGGCATAGAGTGAGGGGGCCGATATAGGAGAAGGAGTGTCAGGGCTCCTACATCCGTTTTTAGGCTGATGATTAGGTTGTCTACTTCCATGAAGACAAGGGAAGATGTGGAGATAAAATTGAGGTGTTTTGATATTATGGCTGCCACCCCACCTCCAGGGCGATCTCCGGGGCGATCGGCATGCAGGATGTAGTAGTCTGGGGGGAGGGCCGCCAGGATGTCAGGGAGAGAATCTGTAGTCAGCCAGGTTTCCGTGAGCAGAAGTACGTCTGGCTTCTCATTAGACAGAAGGATATAGATGTCCGCTAGGTGTTTTACTAGGGAGCGGCTGTTCAGATACAGCACCCGGATGGAAGTGTCACTTCTGACCGGTGTAGTGGGGGGGGTGCTCCGACTGGAGGGGCGTAGGTCTGAGCATGCGAGACTGGCTGTGGTGATGCGTCTGGTGTTGGTGGGAGAGGGTGAGCGGTGGGGGAGTTGTAGTTCTCTGAGCGAGTCGGCCGAGTATGAGATGAGGTAGCCGGCTTGGCTGGCCCCTGGGCACGGTCTGGCGCGGACGGGCGCAGACAGGCTTGACTTTGGTGCGCCGTCGGCGCGCTGGCGACGCGCCCGCTGCGCTCGCCCGCTGCGCGTCCGAGGAATGCACATTGATGTAGGGTTAAAGGGGGGGCGTGGCCTTACGTTAGTGGGCGTGGCCTGTGGGCTTGGCGAGTAATGGCGGTGATGGATTTCCCAACCCGCGGCAGTGCTTACATCCTCTACGCGGGGGTATTTCAGCAAGGATTGGTGGGAAAGGTGCCCAGGAGTGAGTGAGCAGTTCAGGTAGAAACACAGTGCAAATTACATTTTTTTTTTTAAATTAGCGAGCGATTCTCCCGGCTTCCACCTCAGGAGTATTCAATGTCCTTATGGCGTGGCTTGTAATCAGCGCGACTTATATATGCTGGGTGAAAAGGGGCGTGGCCTCATGTTAGTGGGCGTGGCCTGTGGGCTTGGCGAGTAATGGCAGCGATGGATTTCTTAACCCGCGGCAGCACTTACATCCGCTGTGTGGGGTTATTTCAGCAAGGATTGGTGGGAAAGGTGCCCAGGAGTGAGTGAGCAGTTCAGGTAAAATCACAGTGCAAATTACAGTTTTTTTTAAAATTTGCAAGCGATTCTCCCGGCTTCCGCCTCAGGAGTATTCAATGTCCTTATGGCGCGGCTTGTAATCAGTGCGACTTATATATGCTGGGTGAAAAGGGGCGTGGCCTCACGCTAGTGGGCGTGGCCTGTGGGCTTGGCGAGTAATGGCGGTGGTGGATCTCCCAACCCGCGGCAGCGCTTACATCCACTGTGCTGGGGTATTTGAGAAAGGATTGGTGGAAAAAGTGCCCAGGAGTGAGTGAGCAGTTTAGGTAAAAACACAGTGCAAATTACAGTTTTTAAAAAAATTTGCGAGCGATTCTCCCGGCTTCTGTCTCAGGAGTATTCAATGTCCTTATGGCTGCCACCCTCTGGTTAGCGAGCAATTCTCCTGGCTTCCGCCTCGAGAGTATTCAATGTCCTTATCACTGCCACCCTCTGGTTTGCCACTGTCACCCTCTGGATCATCACTGTCCCCCTCTGGTTCATCACAGCACCCTCTGGTTCACCAGTGCAACCCTCTGGTTCATCACTGCCACCCTCTGGTTCACCACTGCCACCCTCTGGTTCACCACGGCCACCCTCTGGTTCATCACTGCCACCCTCTGGTCCATCACTGCCACCCTCTGGTTCACCACTGCCACCCTCTGGTTCATCACAGCACCCTCTGGTTCACCACTGCCACCCTCTGGTTTAAGACTGCCACCCTCTGGTTCATCACTGCTATCCTCTGGTTCATCACCCTTTGGTTCACCACTGCCACCCTCTGGTTCAAGACTGCCACCCTCTGGTTCATCACTGCTATCCTCTGGTTCATCACTGCTATCCTCTGGTTCATCACCCTCTGGTTCACCGCTGCCACCCTCTGGTTCACCACTGCCACCCTCTGGTTCATCACAGCTATCCTCAGGTTCTTTACCCTCTGGTTCACCACTGCCACCCTCTGGTTCATCACTGCCAGCCTCTGGTTTGCCACTGCCACCCTCTGGATCATCACTGTCCCCCTTTGGTTCATCACAGCACCTTCTGGTTAACCAGTGCCACCCTCTGGTTCATGACTGCCACCCTCTGGTTCATCACCACCACCCTCTGGTTCACCACTGCCTCCCTCTGGTTCATCACTGCCACCCTCTGGTTCATCACTGCCACCCTGTGGTCCATCACTGCCACCCTCTGGTTCACCACTGCCACCCTCTGGTTCATCACAGCACCCTCTGGTTCACCACTGCCACCCTCTGGTTCAAGACTGCCACCCTCTGGTTCATCACTGCTATCTTTGGTTCATCACCCTCTGGTTCACCACTGCCACCCTCTGGTTCAAGACTGCCACCCACTGGTTCATCACTGCTATCCTCTGGTTCATCACCCTCTGGTTCACCACTGCCACCCTCTGGTTCAAGGCTGCCACCCTCTGGTTCATCACCGATATCCTCTGGTCCTTCACCCTCTGGTTCACCACTGCCACCCTCTGGTTCATCACTGACACCCTCTGGTTCATTACTGCCACCCTCTGGTTCGCCACTGCCACCCTCTGGATCATCACTGCCACCCTCTGGTTCATCACTGCCACCCTCTGGTTTGCCACTGCCACCCTCTGGATCATCACTGTCCCTTTCTGGTTCATCACAGCACCCTCTGGTTCAGCACTGCCACCCTCTGCTTCATCCCAGCACCCTCTGGTTCACCACTGTACATTATGGGGGAAAGCACACCTGCCCAGCCTCAACTGAGATGAATTAATTTGGGGCTGGTTAATGTTTCACTGAATTTGAGCTTCAAGTCTGCCACCTGCTTCCTTAGCTGTAAGTGCTTCCTGTTGCAGTTTACTTTTTTTTACAGGAGCATTGTGCCAAACTTGTAACTATTCTCTGACCCTGCTTTGAGGGTCAGACAGGGTCAGAGAATAGTTGCAAGTAGGCAACTGAACTCTGGAGGGGCCCCTCAGGAAGCACTACAGGGAATGGTTATAAATTAGCTTCAACTTTTGCACCTGCTAACTGCTTTCAGATTTGCAAAATTTGTTTTTCTGCAATTTCGCGAGATTCGTGGGGCGCGAATTCATGTGAAATCGAACTCGCAATTCGCAAATTCGTGCAAATTTGGAGATTTTTTATTTTTGGGCGTGTTCACTGAGTTTACACGTCTGCGCGGGCCGCTTGCAGCGCAACGACCGCAAAGTTACCCATGCAGTCATACATGGGCGCGGCCATCTTGTGCGTGTTGCGTATTTCCATTTCCGGGCGCTATTGGCAATCTCACGTTGTGTGCGGCGCGGTATTACAAGTTCGCCTGTGTTTTTGCGTACTCGCGGGGAAAATATTGTGCAAACTTACCCACGCGGCCATCTTGTTTTTCATTCATTGCTATGGTTCTGGTCATGCTTTTCCTATCCTGCTTCAATCTTTGCCATCCTTTGTTTGAAGTTTTTTAAAATCTTTTTCACTTATTATCTATCCCTCTATTTTTCTAGATCTATATTTTGTGTTTTCTTCTGCTTCTGGTTACTTTAAAACTACTTTTTTTGCCTCTTCTTTTATTTACTTTTCCCTATTCTCTTTCCTATTTATTATTTCCATTCCTGTCCAGGACCATGGCAAAGGGAGCCGGGAAGGAGAAGGGGAAGGGTCCCGCACCCCGTACCCTGCTCCCATGCGGGCGATTGCGGGGGGAGCTAGTCACAGCCCGGGAGATATTCAGCGCGGAGGAGGTGGCGAACTGGTTTACTATGTGCAGCGCCGCCTCCTCAAGACCATCGTGGCAGGTGGCAGACTCGCTAGCGGGTACGGGCTCCGGGAGCGTCGGAAGCTGTGGGATAAGGTGTGCCGGGCCATGTATAAACACTCTCGGGTCCAGCGCACCTACAACCAAGCCACGCACCGGTGGTCTGACCTCCTGGACTGCCAACACGACCTGCTCGACCTGCTACGCGTCGAGATCCCCTGGCTTGGTGAGTAGTGATAACTATTTAATCAATACTCTGTTTTCTCCTGTCCTATGTGTTATCATATTGCAAATTTTTGTTTTTTCCGAAGAGCAATAATGCTGCCGATTAGATTGTAGGTAAATTATGTTTCAAAATGTTCTGTGATTGCATTTCAGGTGCACTGCTCTCCTGCTCAGTGGGGTGCTACTATGCTTATTTGTTTTCGATTTTTTTTTGCTCATTTCATTGGCCTGAGTAATTATTTATGAGTGTACTTTACAGAACTGCGTAATGCTAGACACTAAGGGGCAGATTTACAATTACTGGCGCATCCATGCAAATTAGCAGGGATGCGCCAGTTATTGTGCGCCACACCTCCACCACCCATGGTGCGCCGCATTTACAATGCAGTACAAAAGGGGGTGGTAATGGACGGAGCATCTGAACCAATCAAACACTCACACCCAGTCAAAAGATCTGGGTTTAATCCATCACCGTTCTTTAGCCCACTCTGCCACCCCAGTTCAGACATGAGGCACAGGGTCAGACTGATTTGCTCAGACGTGAGTCCCTTGCTCACTTTGCCACTGGATTCAAGCAAGCTGGGCTGAAGACGGCTGGAATGCCAGAAACCTGTCCTCGGAAGCTTGTTTCCTGTCCAGGGAAGGCATGGCTTGGCAGTTCGGGCTGGACTGTTCCCATGAGGCACAGGGTCAGACTGATTTGCATATAGCCATGTCTGAACTGGGGTGGCAGAGTGGGCTAAAGAACGGTGATGGATTAAACCCAGATCTTTTGACTGGGTGTGAGTGTTTGATTGGTTCAGATGCTCCGTCCATTACCACCCCCTTTTGTACCGCATTTACATTGCGGCGCACCATGGGGCAAAAACGACACAGAAGCGTCACGCATCTGTGTCCTAAAGGCAGCGCATTGCTGGAGTTGCGTCGCAACCACGACACAGCTCCAGCAATGCTCTGGGGTGCCGTATCTCCCCAATGCTGCGTCAAGCCGTATGTCTGCTTCAAGTAAGCGCAGGGTTTTGAGTGACTCAGCTTTGGCCTAAAAGTGACTGAGTGAAATCTTGTAGATTTCACTCAGCCACTTTTAGGATGCGTTCCTGCACAGGAATGCACTCCCTTGTGCGGGAACGCCCCCTGAGCGCAGGGCTTTACAAAGTGATGCATCTCCCAGATGCGTCACGTTGTTAATATACCCCGCACCATGGCGCCTCTTTAGCGCTGCCGCTGCGTCCCAAAAGTCACACAACGACTGAGCAAAAGAGCCGCAAGGGACTTGTAAATCTGTCCCTAGAGACTCAAGTCCAGTCCTTCCTTTGTACACGTGCCACTAAGAAGAGATAGTGGTGGTGGATTGATAGTTTGAGTATTTTAATGACTGGTTATGTAGTAGGAAACTTACTTTTTAGTGTTCTCACTGGTCTGCAATCACGATGGACTTTGTCTGTCACTTCGCGTGCTGCATAGTGCTGCCTGCCAGTCCTAGTCGAACCTTTTTGTAGTTGGTTTAGTGAGTTACATAATTTTCCAAGTCGACGGTCCGCGAATCCAACATTATTAATATCGTAGTAGACCACATCAGATAGGTCAATAAATGTAGTGCAATTGTTGTCTATTTGCTATTTCCCCGAAATAATTTGTTATTATTCTTTTGAAATGTTTGATTTGGTTGACAACAATCATCCATGTGTGGGTCTTTCTTTCATGTTGTACATCAGCTCCCCCCAGGGGCAAGAGGACAGAGGAGGAGGTAGCGGCGCCGGCGGACGAGGACCAAGAAGGCCAGGATCGGTCCGGCGAGGGCTCCTCTGCTGGCCCCAGTAAGTTTTCATGTTAATATTAATAATTATACTTCCCTATCTTTTAGAGTACCTATTCTTTACTAACGTTCCTCATTCGATTTTTCCTACATCGTCTTTGATCTTCTTGTAGACTGTTTCTAAATTCTTATCCTGCCTCTACTATGACTCCCTGTGGTACTACTAGATTATTATTATTAGGCTGTCTGTGTAGCTAACTAAGCTTGCACAGTTGGCAAAAGGTGTTAAACAAAGCTCCCATTCTATTCAGCAATAGCTCTATGCACTGAGTGCAGTCCTCTGGGTTGTCCATAATGTCTTTTGAAGTCTTCTAAATGTTTATGCTTTGACAATACCCAACAATAAACTGTCAATCACCACCAAGAAAGAATAAGACACTAGTTTACTTTTTGATTGGATAGAAGGACAATCCATACTACTATTGCTGCAGGGACAATTCTGCGCAAACAGAACTATGTACACTAAATAGTACATTGTTTATCAATTATAATAGGCGCAGGTAGACTTTCCACATACCTCAGTCATAACAGAATTTGAACCCCCAATCTCCTTACTGACTAGCTAGTGTGACAGAGTCATTTAGCTTCCTAATTCATCGATGATTGATCCCCAATGATGATTATCCAACCCAGGACATAAGACTACGGAGTCAGAGTCCAGAACTGTCAGAGCCACGGACTCCTGATTGCAAATTGCAAACCCTTACGCTCACTCACTCATGACTAAAAACCACAGAGTCTATGTAAGTTTTAAAGCTTTATTAAAAGTAAAAACATTTATTAAAATCAAGTTCATCATACAACATAAACGGTGGATTGAAAATGGAAAAGTGCTTAGTGATTTCACACATTAATTGTGGGCGAGCCCTCACCTGGTTGGAACTTCAAATCTTCTTTGTGCTGCTGAATCGTTGCTGACTCCGTCCTAGTGATGATGATCTGATGTTGCTCTTGTTCTTAGAAGGGAAGCTTCTGTCTGTTATGAGAAAAACGGTGCATGTTAAAAAGCAAGCATTCATCAGTTGTGCCAAAAAGTGTAGCAAGACAACACCCTTCCCTGAAAAAAAGTGCAATTTTTAGTTTTGACTAGACAGTCACAAATTATTACATTTGTTTGTGTAGTCGTAGTGACATTTTTTCATTCCTAGACAAAATACTAGGGAGTGGTGTATATGGCATCTAAGAGTCTGAAATGTATTTTCTAGGCGGAACATCGGCACAACCATCCACCAGTGCCGGGGCCAGCGCGGAGGTGGGCACCCCTGGGGCGGAGGCGGTGCAACAGGCAGCGGAAGCTGCTGGGGGGGATGCCACGGTAGTGGCGGACAGTGGTAAGCTATTATATTCCTTACTTATTGAGATAGCAGACTGCAGAGTGTGCTCTCTGCACGGGTGTATATGTTGTACAGTACAAGTATACTATACTGTTAAGAAGACTTATAAATTTAGAACTAAGTTTTGATTAACCAGGTAGTAGCCTCCTCTAAATTGACTTCAACTCAGCTTTGAACGTTTTTTCGAGAATCCAAGTCAGATCAGAGATGAAATTAATGGATGAGATGAATGAAAAGGGAAAGAAGGGTGTAAGTAAGTGTGGAAGGACGAGCGAGTTAAAAGTAATGATGACTGGCAAAGAATGATACGTGCTTTTAAATGCTGCCCGAGGTGGCTGGGAACATGATGCATGTCCGGTTGAAGGATGAAGCAAGGATGGGTGGAAGGAGAAAGGAAAGAGGACTGCCTGGGTGGGTGAAACAGAAACTGTATGTGTGCACAATATATCCTTTGGTTGAAATTCAAATGCAAGTCAAGCACGGATGCATGGCTTGCGGTTTCCAAAATAAAATGAAAATGTTGTTTTCCCGTGAGAAAAAGTAAGGTTTGTCCACATTAGACATTAAGAAGAATGATTGACATTTACTTTGAATGGATGGATGCCTGGATCATGGTACTATCGGACTCATAGATAGCATATGTATATGTAGAGAGAGTAGACGGTCACTGGATGAACTAAGTGTTACTTTGAAGAGCATGTAACACCGCACCCACACGTCCGTTCCAGTGTAGGAAAGGCAAGGAAAAGAAGTTGTAATTTTTCCGAATACTACCATGAATAGTAGCAGTACTTTGTATTGCAAGCACAGCATATATCCGGCGATTACGGGGGCCACTCATGCCACTGTTAATAATTTTAGTACAACTCTGTCATTCATGTGTGGCCTATCAGTGTTCACTCAATAAAAAACAAAGCACCTAAAGTCATCCCATATGTAATCAAATACATATCCTGAGAAGGGATAGATAATCATATTATTTATCTTCTTTATTTTCCTTTCTAGTAGTCATTGGCACTGTAGGGTGAAAGTTAAATTAATTAAGCAGTATCCCTTGTAACAGAGTATTCTCAGTGCCACCCGTAATAGAAAAGTAAGAGCTTCACCACCTGCATGTACTGGACTGGTACAGTAACGCAAGCCTGTGTCATCATGGCGTGCGTCTGTTTTTCTTGGGTGCAAGTTGACTGCGCTGGCATTTTGCCGGCTTCCAGAAGTTTGCGTACCAATTTTGCTAAACAAGAGAGAAGAAGAAGAATAAGACTGGTGTACTGTCATAGTCGACTCTAATGTAGTGAGTCCATAGTGCTCATAGAATTGATTCCTGAAACTCCCACTAATGTTAGAGCAAGGCTGAAGAAGTGGGAGGTTAGATAGATACAGGCCACAAATGTTATGTACTGTGATTGCAAGTTGCTAGTTCTACTGTGACACAACTTTCAGCTGAATTATTTTGTGTTAATCTTAAAGAGCATTGGTTACAGACTATGTTTTTCTTTCTTCATATAGATGCTCCTTCTAAACTGTCACGGAAGGAGCTGGCTAGACGGGCCCAGCAACGGAAACTGGAGGCGACTGTCACCGAATATTGGCGTCTGGTGGCCCAGGAGGAGGAGGACACGCAGTCGCAGACCACCACAACATCCACAGAGACAGCTGCATCCTCCTCCACGCTCCCTGGGTCAGCCAGTCAGCGCAGGTCTCCAGTGGTACGGAGCCGTGGTACCGCAGCCACCCGCCACCGCCAAGCAGCCAAAAAATCAACTGCCCCCCACAGCAGGTGCAAGGCACGCGTGCACCGCCTAACCCTCAGGGTGTCCTACCTTGAGCAGGAGCAGAAGAAACTGAGAATCCTGCTCAAGAACCTCCGCAAGGAGCATGACCACCTGGCCCAAAAAGTACACCGCCGGCGGCATTAGAGGAGGAGAGACTGTCCCTTGCCCCTTTTTTAAAGACTTTTGGGGGGTGGAAATTGGGAGTTGGGTTTTTTGGACTTTGGAGACTTTTTATTTCACGGACATTCTTTGGGGTTAGGTGGGGGGGTGGGTCGGGTCTTGCGGGATAGTTTATTTTTGTTAGGGATATAAATAATTATTACTTTCAACTTAAACATAGCATACGTGTTTTTACTGCAGTTGAGGCTGGGGGGGGTTAACTGTAAGTTAGTTTTCCTGAAACTTAAGTGGCTTCTTGATTCAAATTGTGTAAGTAATTGCCCAAATGTTTACAAAAGTAAGTGCCTCTCACAAAGTTAGTGAATTCAATTGTCCTAGGACTTTACTAGTACTACCGCCATTCTCTTGTTTCTCATACTACTTCATTATTCTTCCTCCCCCAAACACTTATCTTACCTGTAATTTGTGTTTGAAAATAGGGCTAGGGACAGGGCTGGCTGCATGGCAAATGGCGATTAAGGTTGGCAATCCTGGGCGGTTGAAATGGCATCATTGCGGTGGTACTAGTGGTGGTACACAGTGACAGTTGCAGCATATGAAAAAAAAGAAATTGAAACCTTAATTGGCCTGAGCGGAGCATTAGAACGGTACAATAGATACTATAGCACATGACAGTTCACTAGAACAGTGCCAAAATGTAGCCTTACAAATGCTAAAGTATTGAAAGTATAACTACTACTTGCGTGGAATTTGACATTGGCTACTACTACAAGAAATAGTACTGAAGGTGAAGGACACAGCAGCGTAATCATTTGCCAAGTTTAGGAGGAGGATGATCTTCATGATCAATCCATTTAATGGCGCCCATGAAAATCTGCTTTGATTTGCCAATAGTCATGGGTCTGTGTCAAGCTGAGAAAGAACATATCCTTCAATTCCTTCACCAGCCTTGAAATGTAATTCATTTTCAGTTGCTATAACCTTATCCTCCCCAGCAAGTGTGTGGAATTATTGCTGTCATTTACTCACACATCAATAAAAACCACACAGCCCGGGGGAAGAGGGTTAGGGTTTGGAAATTGGATGGGAATGGGGTTTTTTGGGAAAGTTTTGTTGAGATAGGGAAAAAAACACAGCATGGACAAACAACAAATGAAGATAAACAAATCTTTGGATACAAGATATCCATAAATATTTTAAGGGACATAAAGGAAGTGCATGCACTTCTGCAGGCATGACGTTGATTGCTAAATGGATGGTTAGGTTACTTAAACTAAGTAGTACTTTCAAATGAATGAAAGAATGCAACAGTACAGGGCTGCAGTAATTATGCGTTTTCACTTGCCTATCTCTGCACTCAGAGAAACACTTTATTCATTAAATTAATTTGAAAAATAGCAAAGTAAAACTATACAATGGCTGGAGGGATGAATTTAGATGCAGAGAGCAAAGAAATGCAGAGTCACACTCTTAGAAGTTCACAGCAATAACATTACTTAAAAGATAAGTAGAAATGAATGAATACTGTTACTGTATGTTGTTGTACTTGTCCTGTTGAATTTGGGAAGTTGCATGCATCAAGCCATTCCTCTTATTTGCGGTACTCCTCCGTTCCATCTGACGCTCCTTCAATCAATGTTGGTGACCAGAAGACACCCTGTCCACTGCCTGGCTGGCGGATGCTGAATTGCGGGTCGATAATGTGAAGCCTGACTTCATCCTTTTTTCCATTGCACAGGGTGAAAGCCGGCCTGTAAATGGTGATGGAAAAACAGGAAGTGATATTAAAACACCACTGAGGAAAAAATATATGGTACGTACGCTGTGTAGTGTAAAAAGTTACACTTTCAGTTTCAGAATCGACAGTACAATAGTTTAGAAAGGGCGTACTCTGATTCTCCTTTTGAAGGATAAATAAGTATGGGCGAAATTTGCAGATTTTTCCCCTCAAGCTAGGTGTAGTATAAACTACGATTTTAGAACAAAATTAGACCTTCCCAGCAGTGCTCCCAGACCCTTAAACACAGCTCTAAAATGTAGTATACCCCCAATCAGACCCCAAAAAACGTGCAATACTGCTACCTGTCTTAGGGCTAGTGGAAAATGGTGACAAAACGTACTTTAAAAGTAAAGTAGGCCTAAATTCCCCCTTTCCCACCATGGATTTTCTTCAAACCACTTACAACCAAAATTAGACATTTCTCGACAAGTGCTCCAAGAGTAGACCCCAGAACCCAGTTGCCAAAATCTTGAACACCCCCAAGCACATGCAATACTGCTAACCCTAACGAGCCCTAAGTTAAAAATAGTGTCAAACGCTATCTTCAACTAGGCCCTAACTCCCCTTTGCCACCATGGATTTTCTCCAAACCACTTGCAATTAAAAGTATCCATACCCAGCGTTGTCCAAGACCCCAAAACCCCCCCCCACAAACACCAGGAACCCCCACAAACAGACCCCCGAAAACGCTAAAGTGAGCGAAATGCCTGAAAATGGAAAAACTTTTTCACCTCCGATTTTCTCCAAACCACTTTTATCCGGTATTAGACCTTCACAGCAATGTCCCCAGACCCGTCAACCCAGGCGGAAACAAGTTTAACACCCTCAAACAGCCAAAAAGCAAAACCGCAAAAAGTGAGAGCAAATTTCTGGCCTACCTGGAATTCAGTCCAAATGCGCTGTACAGCTAGGCCCTAACTCCCCTTTTCCACCATGGATTTCCTGAAAAGCAAATGCAATCAACATTAGACTGTGCCAGCAGTGCTCCCAGACCCCAAAACCCACCCACAAAAACCTAGAAGCCCCCCAAACAGCACCCCAAAGACAGGCAAGTGAGCAAAAACGCAAAAACTTTTTCACCTCCGATTTTGTCCAAACCACTTGATTCCGATATTAGACCTTCTGAGCTATGCCCCCAGACCCCTGCAGCCAGCCGCCAAAAAGCAGAACATCCCCAAACAGGCAAAAAGCAAAAATGGGCCTACCTTTAATTCAGTTCAAATACGCTCTGCAGCTAGGCCCTAACTCCCCTTTTCCACCATGGATTTCCTGAAAAACAAATGCAATCAACATTAGACTGTGGTAAATTTAAATTACCTATACTTCATTTATGCGGTAAAGTTCAATAAGAATAACTCAGTCAAAAATAAGAGACAGAATCCGTGGTATTTGAGGTTTTAAAAGGGGTTTTATTCCTTAAAAAGGAATTGGTACGAACCAGGCAATCGGATTCCGTCACCACGAAGGTTCGGGAAGGGATAGACAATACTTTATTGACAGGTTATCATATATATAGTCAATGCATTACAGTAAAGACATATGCAGGAGGCGTAACAGCTGAAAGAAACGAGATAAGGACATATGTACGTAACAGGAGGCGTGCATGAAGGCGTACACGGAGGTGTGTGCTAGACAACGTCACATGAAACGTATTACAAGTGGGTGGATCCATAAGTGAATCCTGCAGTGTCAGCAGAAATATGTGGCAGAGATGCGCGCGCAGCAGCATGACGCGTAATTGACGTGGAACTGGAGGGTGAAGGGGACTTGACATTTAGCCCTACATGAGGAGACAGAAATCTGGGGTGTCAGAACAACCTAATCCCAAATCATATCCAATATCTTGTGTTTGAGGAACTGTATTATCTAGAAGGAAAGGTCTCTCGGGCAGAGGCTATTCTATACTGTCTGCTAGTGCGTGCGTATGCGACTACGTGTCTACATGAGATGTGAGGGGCCATGGGCCTACCATGGTAACGGAGGCTATGATTTACTTGCATGGAGACAGTGAGGCCGGGCCCTTTGCTCTGCAGCTGGGAAGGATGTTTTTGTAAACTACTAGACAGGAATGTATTTTCGAGGAGCGGAGCAGATAACTTGAAGGTTGAATTCAGTCTTGGCAGGCAAGGCAGGCCGAGCCTGGCACAGCTCGCCGCGCAGGGAGTAAGTCAAGGGTCAGGAAGCAGCAGGCTGCGGCTTTCAGAGACAGAAGGCAGAAAGAGGCTCGATGGCAGAAATCAGGGCCTAACTCGCCAGAGCTAGAAATCATGAAAGTGCACCACATAAAGACGTTGGCAAGGTACACTTAGGAACAGAATATCTGACCCATTCATGGTGGATCTGAAAGAGGACATGTTAACGTTGGACGCAAATGTATTTGCCTCTTCATAGCTGGAAGTGGAGGGAACATACATGTACTTAAAGCACGTACATGGAGCCGGTGGGGTCTACGATAGGGGACACAACTGACCATAAAACTCATATTACCTCATTCCCTCCTTGTCCCCTACGGACCCTTCATGATATATCAATCCTCATTAATCTATCAATCTGTTCATGTAACATCATTTGCTCTTCTTTCTTCTTACGGCGTTTTGAATGAGGACTTGAATGAGGAATACATGATGTGGCGCACAGGCCGCAAATCGCTGGCCCACATTGCAGACATAGGCAGCAACTGAATACTATGAGAAGGCCAATTCCTAGGAAGGATAGGATTTTCTATCCCCAGGCTGACAACGTGGTCCAGAACCAACCGGACCAAGTCCAGGTGCCTGGATTCTGGTGTATCAGACTTGCAATCTTGTGAAGACGAGTGATGGCTTTATATACTGATGGCGCGTTTTCTGGAATGAAAACACAGCAGCTCGACCCGATGACCTTACAGGCTCCGCCCCTATCGGCCAGGATGACGTCAAGGACGAGACGATTTTGAAGAACAACAATCCGCATAGCAGACTGCTCCTATGTTAAATTACCTAGGGCGGAAGTAGTTTCATTCACTACTGCTTCGAGGGTTCTGGTTAATTTTCGTATCAGTTTACTATTAAAGACAGCACCAAGTAGGGAAAGAAACCTTTATTGAAGTCTGTATATTGTTCCCATGCCGTTTCAGTATAGTCGACAATCGGGAGATCTCTCTGTGGTCTATTGTGTACTAGATGGGTGTTCCTATGATAATCAGGAGGGGCTAGGAAAACAGGTGGCAGAAGGAATGCAATGTAACAGGTGCCATCCCAATCTAGAGGTAAGCGTATATATGCGGTATGACCACAAACGAAGTAGGAATGACGTGAAGCTTTAAACGTGGACTTGCCCTTATCACTGAATTCGATTACAGTAGTACATTTACTATGACCCAAGTGTACTGAACCATTCTTTCTGACACATAATTCACCTTTGACTGGTAGTACGGACATAGCAGGCAAGACTGGTTCGGATTCGGATTCAACATTCAGAATCATGAGGTTAAGTGTAAAGTTACCTAATCCATATACTTCATTTTCTAGATCAGTTCCTGTTCTTTTTGGTAGACCCTCCTTGTCAGGAAAACATACTTTATGCAGAACTGTGTTCAGATTACCCCATACCCAGCTGCCCTGGTAAACTACAGAATTGGAATCTAGAGAGTTCATTAAACTAAACCATGCCCCACAGGAACCATTGTGTGTAAACGGGTACGGGAAGAGGGGCAGAACTCCCTTGTATTTCTGATAGGGAGGGAGTCGGCCACATATCCAACAATTGGTAGCATTGCTGGTCTGATGGGAATGATGTAACATACTAATGAATGTGTTGTTGCGCAGCGCAAGTCGGTAAGACAATTCATGCGGGGGTAGTTCACTAAAAGAGTGTTCGGCAGTGACATTGAAGGGAGAATGTGCACGCTTGAAAATAGGGTAGTAGATGTGTAACAATGTACTCGCAGCAATAATCAGAAGACTTGAAAAAACATAATCAATAGTGTCACGATGCAATGGCTGTGAAGAGATTTACAATATTCACGTTTCTTGAGCTGTTTCTGTCTATCTCTCTCTCTATTGGGGTCTAGGGGATACATGTCAGAAAACTCGTTCAACCGATTCACCTAGGGGAGGACTTAAACAATTAAACTGTCTGACTTGCTAGACCTCAATTTAAGTCTGTAATTCTGGGAAGAAGTTTTCTCGACCAGGGGGAGTTTTGAGTCAGTCTGTGGAGGAGGGCCGGGCGGCTGAGAGTTCAGATCTGGAGGCAGTCCATGAAATATCTTAATATGACTCGAGTGAAGCCAGCCCTTGCGGCCCTCGACTTTCACTGCAGTCCTTGTGGTTAGAAGTACTAATTTTGGCATCTGCCAACGGGGCTCCAGCGGACTTCTTCGGTCGAAGTTCCTGATGAACACGTAATCGCCGGGAACCACTTCATGGGGCTTCACCTCGGTGTTGTCGGGAAAGGCTGCAGCTACCTGTGAACGACAAGATTGTAGTGCAGACATCAAGGAGGCAAGGTAATCGGTCAGCATAATACAGTCAACATCAGTGATTTTTCTAGGCAAAGGCGTCCCCCACATATTCGGTGGCCTACCAAAGACCACCTCATACGGGGATAGCCCTGTTCTGGAGTGTGCGACCATTCTTATGTAAAAGAGCGCAACTGGCAAAGCTACCATCCAGTCGACTCCTTTCTCTCTACAGATCTTGGCAAGGTGAATTTTCAGAGTCTGATTATGACGCTCCACGAGGCCTGCTGCCTCGGGATGTCGGACGCAATGGAACTTCCATTGGTAGCCGAGCAGGAGAGATACTTGCTTCATTAACTCGGACGAGAATGGCTGACCGTTATCGGAGTATACGACGCGGGGCAAACCATATCTGGGGAAAAATTCACGAACCAGCTGCTTGTCAGTGGTCGGAGCAGTGTAATCTGGGACTGGATATGCTTCTGTCCAACGGGAGAGTGCACATACAACTACGAGGACATATTTGAATCCTCGACAACGTTCCATCTGAATATAATCCATCTGGAGGAATTCAAAAGGGTGATCAGGAGGATGGAATCCACCTTGCTCTACGGGAATGCTTTTACCTGGGTTGAACTGACAACAAATCATGCAAGTACGCACTTTCTGTTTGGCTGCTGCTCGTAAATGTTTATTGAACCAGATGTTTTGAATACTGTCTAACATGGCTTTTTCTCCTAAATGTGCAGGACTATGTACTGTGTTAATGATTACTTGGACCATAGAGTCAGGGAGAAACCATGTAGATTTTCCCTTCGTCATCCATCCTTGATCTGTCTGGATCCCTCCTAGTTCAGTCCATTTCTTGATTTCATCTGGTGTAGCATGTGTCTGTATGTCAATTACATCTAGTGCGGGATCCCTAACTGTCATGCAATGTGTCGGTGTCTGGACTATTGTCTTTGTTAAGTCAGTTGCGTGAGTCTGAGCTGTATGCTTGGCTGTTCGGTCCGCCAGGTCGTTACCCTGGGAAATGATATCAGTGACTTTTGTATGTGCCTTACACTTCATGATGGATATTGCTGTAGGCAGATGTATTGCATCTAACATAGTTTGAATAAGGGGACCGTGCTGAATTCTGGCACCGTGAGAAGTCAGATAACCTCTCTCTCGCCACAGGACACCGAAGTCGTGTACGACTCCGAATGCATAGCGTGAATCTGTGTATATGTTAACTCTCTTGTTCTTGGCTTGAATACAGGCTTGAGTCAGAGCGATGAGCTCTGCTGCTTGAGCTGACAGGGTGTCAATACAATGTGTTTCTATGACTTCAGTTTCTGTCGTGACTGCATAAGCGGCCACTAATTCTCCTGTACTTGTTCTCATGCATGAACTATCCACATAAAGTGTCAGGTCTGGATCTGGTAATGGAGTGTCTGTCAAGTCTTGTCTGGGTTTCGTCGTAATAGTAATGACTTCGATGCAATCATGTGCCAATGGATCTGTCCCACTTAATGGCAAAAGTGTAGCAGGGTTTAATGTGTTGCAACGTCTGATTTCTATGTGTGGCTGGAACAATGTCAATTCATAACCTGTCAGTCGTGCTATAGTCAAGTGCTGGGTCTGTGTTCGGTTTAAAAGAACTTCCACGGAGTGTGGAACTTGCACTGTCAACTGGTGTCCTAACACTATAGAATCACTTTGTCTGATTGCTAGAGCTGTTGCTGCTACTGATTTCAAACACGCAGGCAGAGCCTGGGCTACTGGATCTAATGTACTAGAAAAATAAGCACATGGTTTGTGTGATCCTGCTTGTTCTTGCGTCAGCACTGACAATGCAGTACCTTCGCGTTCTGTGACAAAAAGTGTAAAAGGCTTGCTGTAACATGGTGTCGCTAAAACTGGTGCTTGACATAAGGCTTTCTTTAAGGCGTCAAAAGCTTGTGTATGTTCCTGAGTCCAAGGGAGGGCAGTCGAAGACACTGCCTCCTGAGTTGTCAACTGTATGAGTGGCTTTGCTAGAAATGCATACTGAGGAATCCATTGTCTGCAGTAAGAAGTGAGGCCTATAAAGGCCCGTACCTCCTTTTGTGTCTTTGGCTGTGACATGTGTACAATTAACTGAATGCGGTCAGGTGTTAGCTGTCTCCCCCCTTTGGACAGCAAGTGCCCAAGGTAAACAACTTGCTGAACACAGAATTGCAGCTTCGAAGGGGACACCTTGTGTCCCTTGTCAGCCAGAAAATGTAAAACCGTCAGTGACGCTTGTTCACATTCAGGTTCGCTTCGGGCGGTGATCAATAGATCATCGACGTACTGTAACAGGGCAGTGTTATCAGGCATGTGTATACTGTCTAGTTGTCTTTTCAGTGCTTGGCTATAGATGCTGGGGCTTTCTGTGAATCCTTGAGGTGCGCGTGCAAATTTGAAGCTTCGTCCATTTAAACAGAATCCAAAAAGGTATTGGCTTTCCGGGTCAATGGGGACACTAAAGAAGGCGTTCTTCAGGTCAATTACAGTAAAGAACGTTGCTTCAGAATCAACGGCAGTCAATAGAGACGAGATATCTGGAACCACGGGGTATTGTGGTACAATGCATTTATTAAATTCGCGCAAATTGATAACTAATCGATAAACAGGAGGTGCATTGGGATCAGTACGTTTAAGAACTGGAATGATGGGGGAATTACATACATTGGAGTCGGTTTCTACAACCACTCCTTGTGCAATGAGCTCGTCAATGATTTTCAGCAAAGCCGCTACAGCATCTGGAGGTAACTTGTATTGTCGAATTCGTGGTAAGACTACTCCTGGTCTGAGTGTGACTCGATACGGTGTAATGTGCATACAACCTACATCAGTGGGGCGTTGTGCCCATAAATGTGCAGGAACATTCTGTAATCTGGGATCAATATCTCTCAACACATAGTGACCTTTAAAATCGCGTAGAAACAGTCTTACTCCTTCCGGAGAACAGCAAATAACAGCTCCTAGAGCTTTCAATGTCTTTATACCTAACAAGTTTTCTGGACATGATTTCGTTAGTAATAAATCTGTGGTATGTGTCAATGGACCAACTGCAAGGGGAAGTGGTTGCGATACTTCATTAATAATAGGCTTTCCTGAAAATCCAAGGGAAACATTCTGCGAGCCTGAGAGGGGTGCCCCTGGAACCTCGTCGTGACTAATAGTTGTCCTGCTTGCCCCTGTATCAATTAAAAACTTTCTGTCTTTCCCTAATACTTGACTGTGTACATAAGGACCTTCTTGATCTACAGGAACCTCAATAAGAGGCAAGCCAACTTCCCTCTCTAGGCTGTTTCATGTGTATCGCTGATAATCGGGATAATCATTTTGTGCATACTGGTACATCTGCTGTGTCGTGTTTTGTGTTGCGGCAATGGGTTGTGGTTGTGGGACTGCTACGGTCTGTACTGTCTGTTGTGAAGCTTGCATAGGCTGGATATTCTGTGGTACTTGTTGTTGGACCTGGTCCTGTCTAGGAGGACGCGGTCTCTCTTTAGTTTTACCTGTAGAGATATTGTGTTTCAAAACTGCGCAATCGTTTATATAGTGACCTGGCTGTTTACAATAGTTGCATATCCGTTTAACAGGAGCTGCTGAATTATGGGACTGTGTCGTACCCTTTTTCTGACCGTCAGCTGGAACTGACTGAGCAACTAACATTTTCATTTTCGTGTCTTTCATACGTCTTTGTTCGTGTTCTTGTTCCTCTCTAATTCTATTCTGGTGGTACTGTAGCATTTGTAACATTTGTGACGGGGTATTATCTTGCCATGTGCTCTCGACTTTCAGAACACGATTCTTAACTTGGGGCAGAGAATTCTCGACTAATTTTGTTACAAAAAGATGTGGATATGACTCGCTACTTGCTTTTAGGCCACTATTAATACCAAAACATTTCTCAAATCGGGAATAAAAATCACTAGTGTCTTCATCGGGTTTCTTTTTGCAGGCTGAGATTGCACCCCAGTCTTCCTTTTTCGTTGATAATAATCGTGGCAATACTTGTACTAACAATCCTGGTAATGCTTTAGTTTTCTCCCCAAGTCCTAGGCCTGCAGTTCGAGTATTTTCTTCGTTCTCTAATTCGGCCCAAATAATCTTTTGCTCTCCCACCTCCCATTCTTTTTCTTTCAGTTTCTCGTAAATACCGGCAGGCAATAATACTTTTAATATTTTCATGATGTCGGGATAGGTGTAATCACCCATGAGTAACATGTCTTTTATTTCACGGTGGAAACCTGCTGGATCTTTGTCATGGCTGGGCACTAATTTCTTCATTTCCAATAGTTCTATTTTAGTTATGGGCGTGTACACAAACACGAGTCTAAGGGTATTATCATCATTCCTGACTGGATGTACTTCTCGCAAGGGATTCTGTCTGTCTATGTAATACATTTTTCTGTCTACGGGTGGGGCTGGATCAAACTGCGGACACAGGAAGGCACTATGGGGCCGATTAGGATGGCGGACGGAAATGGGTACTGTCCGCCATGGTGGGGGAAATTTTACTCCCGGCTGCGCCGCGGAGATACCGCGATTGGGATTAGGATATTCATGTGACGAAACTCCGACCGCGGCGGACGGTTCACAACCAACACCGTCCGCGGCGGTCGGAACACAACCAAGTCCGTCCGCGGCGGACGGAGTTCAATGAACAACCACTGCCGCGGACGGAAATGACCGCGGAAAATAAAACATGTACCGCCATACCTGAGAATACTCCGTGGGCGCAATTAGGATAAATCCGCCCGTACCACGGAACGCACAGCCATCCACGTCCGCGGCGGAAACAATGCCACGAGAACCACAGCATCACCGCGGAAGGCCAACAGGCACAACATCCCTAGCGCCGAACAAATGTCAGAAACTGCACCGCAAGTCCTAAGCAAACATACGAACATTGACAAGCCCCCCCCCCCAACACCATTCACAAGCCACCATGACAAGTCCCAATCATCCAATAATGCACACACGTCAACACGCCCACCTACCACCTGACTCGCAACAACCATTGAGACACGACTACAAAATGACACCCACACACAACCACAATCCTTTGCACCACAGCATTGCTGCCAGCAAGAGGGCAAATCGAGAAACTGCTAACTCACATAAAATCACATAGAAGACACCCACCCACCACCCTACCACACCCACCACACAAACACCCACCACACAAATCCGACACATCACACACCACACACCTGCACCTCCCAACTCACACAACTCACACACTGAGCACCACACACCATGGCACCCAAAAAAAATCCTAAATTCTCAGAGACAGAGTTGAGGGTAATGGTAGACGAAATAATCCGTGTCGAGCCCCACATCTTCGGGGCCCAAGTCCAGCAGACGAGCATGGCGCAAAAGAACCACATGTGGGACAGGATCGTCACTCGGGTGAATGCGTCGGGGACTGTGCCGAGGACGAAGCATGACATTCAGAGGCGGTGGCATGACCTGAAGACCAGGGTCAAGGGCATCCGAGCGAAAAACGTCACTAGAGCCAATCATACTGGCGGTGGCACACCCCCGGAGCCATTACCCTACACAGATTGGGAGGAGAAGGTGCTGGGGATACTGCACCGAGAGAGCCTAGACGGACTTGACGAAGGAGAAGAGACTGGTGAGTACAAACCAACACCACGATCAGCACGACATGGTCAGGCTCACACAACTGAGAAGAAACATCCCCTACGCCCCAAACCATGCACGTTCGACACCAACTCACTAACATGTCCATGGCTCCCAACAGGCCCCCATGTTCACGGGGAGGGTGGTGGTGGTGGTGGTGGTGGTGGTGGAGGGTGGGGTGTGCGAGAGGCCCAAACTACAACTCCCAACAGGCCCCCCATGTTCACGGGGAGGGTGGTGGTGGTGGTGGAGGGTGGGGTGTGTGAGAGGCCCAAACTACAACTCCCAACAGGCCCCCCATGTTCACGGGGAGGGTGGTGGTGGTGGTGGAGGGTGGGGTGTGTGAGAGGCCCAAACTACAACTCCCAACAGGCCCCCATGTTCACGGGGAGGGTGGTGGTGGTGGTGGTGGTGGTGGTGGTGGTGGAGGGTGGGGTGTGTGAGAGGCCCAAACTACAACTCCCAACAGGCCCCCATGTTCACGGGGAGGGTGGTGGTGGTGGTGGAGGGTGGGGTGTGTGAGAGGCCCAAACTACAACTCCCAACAGGCCCCCCATGTTCACGGGGAGGGTGGTGGTGGTGGTGGAGGGTGGGGTGTGTGAGAGGCCCAAACTACAACTCCCAACAGGCCCCCATGTTCACGGGGAGGGTGGTGGTGGTGGTGGTGGTGGTGGTGGTGGTGGAGGGTGGGGTGTGTGAGAGGCCCAAACTACAACTCCCAACAGGCCCCCATGTTCACGGGGAGGGTGGTGGTGGTGGTGGTGGTGGTGGTGGTGGTGGTGGAGGGTGGGGTGTGTGAGAGGCCCAAACTACAACTCCCAACAGGCCCCCCATGTTCACGGGGAGGGTGGTGGTGGTGGTGGTGGTGGAGGGTGGGGTGTGTGAGAGGCCCAAACTACAACTCCCAACAGGCCCCCCATGTTCACGGGGAGGGTGGTGGTGGTGGTGGTGGTGGTGGAGGGTGGGGTGTGTGAGAGGCCCAAACTACAACTCCCAACAGGCCCCCATGTTCACGGGGAGGGTGGTGGTGGTGGTGGAGGGTGGGGTGTGTGAGAGGCCCAAACTACAACTCCCAACAGGCCCCCCATGTTCACGGGGAGGGTGGTGGTGGTGGTGGAGGGTGGGGTGTGTGAGAGGCCCAAACTACAACTCCCAACAGGCCCCCCATGTTCACGGGGAGGGTGGTGGTGGTGGTGGTGGAGGGTGGGGTGTGTGAGAGGCCCAAACTACAACTCCCAACAGGCCCCCATGTTCACGGGGAGGGTGGTGGTGGTGGTGGTGGAGGGTGGGGTGTGTGAGAGGCCCAAACTACAACTCCCAACAGGCCCCCATGTTCACGGGGAGGGTGGTGGTGGTGGTGGAGGGTGGGGTGTGTGAGAGGCCCAAACTACAACTCCCAACAGGCCCCCCATGTTCACGGGGAGGGTGGTGGTGGTGGTGGTGGAGGGTGGGGTGTGTGAGAGGCCCAAACTACAACTCCCAACAGGCCCCCCATGTTCACGGGGAGGGTGGTGGTGGTGGTGGTGGTGGAGGGTGGGGTGTGTGAGAGGCCCAAACTACAACTCCCAACAGGCCCCCCATGTTCACGGGGAGGGTGGTGGTGGTGGTGGTGGTGGTGGAGGGTGGGGTGTGTGAGAGGCCCAAACTACAACTCCCAACAGGCCCCCATGTTCACGGGGAGGGTGGTGGTGGTGGTGGAGGGTGGGGTGTGTGAGAGGCCCAAACTACAACTCCCAACAGGCCCCCATGTTCACGGGGAGGGTGGTGGTGGTGGTGGTGGTGGTGGAGGGTGGGGTGTGTTCGACAGGAAACCGAAATGGCTACAAATCCATATACCCATGTAATGTCCAAATAACTGACCAGCTCGATCTTGTCCCTCAGGTGATCGTCAACTGACTGCGGAAACCAGTACCCGGCCGCCAGCCTCGCCTCTCACATCTACAGGACTCTCTGGTGACGAGGACACAGTCAGCTCCGGGGCGGAGGATGGAGCGGGACCAAGCACGCAGCCAGGGCCATCTGGCTCACAGGGACTCCCTGGACAGACCAACGTCGCATGTGTGACTCCAGCAGCACCTGTCTCTGTGATCTGCACAGTCCCCACCACCACCAGTACCACCAGTACCACCAGTACCACCAGTACCACCAGCACCACGACTCCTGCCGCTGCCACCCAGCAGAACCCACCGCGCAACGCTGGTCCAACGGCCCCACACACAAGCAGGGTGAGTGGGCCACAAACACAGGCAACGGGACAACATCCAATCAGGCGAGCCACACACCGCCGTGCAGAGGAGGAACAGCTACCCCAGCCAGTGGCACAGTCCCTACAAGCTCTTGCCAGGTGCCAGGCGTCATACGACCGGTCCCAGGCAAACGCTGATCGTGCACACCAGGACTCAGTCGACAACACCAACACCCAGCGCCAAATCGCTGGCATCCTTGGCCAGATGTTGCTGATCATGGGGCAGCAGGCAACGATGTGGAGTGAATGGGTTGACCGGAACAACCCCCCCCCCCCTCCACCAAGTGTGGTAGCGCCACCGTCACCTCCGCCTCCCCCGCCACCTCCGCCTCCCCCGCCACCTCCGCCTCCGCCGCCACCTCCGCCTCCGCCTCCACCGCCGCCACCACCACCTGAGCCCCTGGCGACGGATGTGGCCCATCAACAACCTGCCCTCCCAGCTGACTCTGTTCCAGGTCAGAGACGGAGGGGCCGTCCGAGTAAGAAAGAGGCTGAGAGCAGTGTTGGAGCGCCAGGCACACGCTCCAAGAGGGGACGACCATGACAATGTCACTGCCTGTGCCAGACATTCACCCAGCTAAGTAGCCTGTCCCACAGACAATCATTCCCACTGGTCTGCTGGTCTACCCTGACACCCCCCAATGTGGCGTCAGCACGGACATTTCATCAGCCAATACCTTCAACTCCAACTCCCTCCACCCCACTGACTTGTAAATATTCACCAGCACAGAAGCACAACCTGTAAATAAATAGCATTAATTCACACAATGATGTTTTGCCTCCATGTTTATTCACATGATTGCCATCAGATACAGACGTGAACAGGTACAGGGATCATAGTCGTACATGATCATGGCGCTGCGGGAGTGACCTAGAGAAAACCAGAGACAGCAAACACACGTCAGTAAAGAGATTCACACACATCACAACACAATGCACAGCTACATTACACAAACGACAACCATCACACAAGCATGGGATGAGAGCACACACATCATGGACACTTCCATGTCCAAAGACATGAAGACACACATGTGCAACCATCACAAACAACACCCAGCTGATTAACCCCATACCCACACAACACCAGCAAACATACATGAGGCATTGTCAACCGCCACTACAGGTAGATACTCACATTCAAGGGAAGTAGCGATCTATGAGCTGGCGCCTCTGGTCCACACCTTCCTCCTCACCACTATCCTCATCAGTGGACATGGGTGGGATGGGAGGCCGAGGCACTCCTTCGTCTTCAGGGTCCAACAGCAGTTCAATGCCATTGCGTACTGCAATGTTGTGGAGCATGCAGCAGGCTATCACGATCTTGCATACTTTTCCTGGTGTGTAAGGCAGGGCCCCTCCGGTCTTATCGAGGCACCGAAACCTGGACTTTAGCAGTCCAAAGGTACGTTCGATGACTCTCCGTGTCCTTCCATGTGCCTCATTGTACCGCATGTCACCCGCCGTCCTCGGATTACGTAGGGGACTGAGGAGCCAGGGCCGGTTTGGGTAAGCCGAGTCGCCTATGTAGGGGGATGACAGAGACAAACATCTGAAATATATATGGTGGGTACCCCATGCAACACAGACATCACAAGAGTACCCACTGCACACTCACCAACAAGCCACGCTTGACCGGGTCGCAGATTTGCCATGAGTCGTGGGACATTGCTGCTCCGCATGATGTGGGCGTCATGTGCGGATCCAGGAAATCTGGCACACACATGGGAGATGATGTTGTTCGCCAGGCACACCACCTGCACGTTCAGCGAATGAAAGTGTTTGCGATTCCTGAACACTTGTTCGCGTGCCCGTGATGGAATCAGAGCGATGTGTGTGCCATCAATTGAGCCCACAACGTGAGGCATGTGGCCCAGTGCATAGAAAGCAGCTTTGACAGCTGGCAACTCTTCCGGCCGTGGAAAATGTATGTACTCATCCTTGTAGAGCATCATAGCTGTCAACACATCCCGAAGAACCGTGCTAAACATGGCCTGCGACATCCCCCCGGAAACTGCAACAGTGAACTGAAAAGTGCCAGTAGCGAAGAAATGTAGTACCGCCATGACCTTTGCAGTGGGTGTAATCGACCCAGGATACGTTCTACGTGGCTGCAGATGAGGAGACAATAGTGCCACAAGGTCCATCAACCGACGTCGATCCAGCCTGAATTTCCGAATGATGTCCTCGTCTACCATATCCTCCAGCACAGTGTATGGCCGAAGCACATTTGGAGCCCTCCTGTGTGGGACAGAGATGTAACTTTGGTCAACTTACAAACGACGCATACGTGTAGAACTCCATCACATGTGTACCTTACTGACAAAACTTCTGTCATCACCCTAATGTTTCGTAGACACATCACAGACACTCATGCTACTGCATGCACACAAACGATAAGTGTACACACGCCATGTCATCAAGCACAAATGCCACCACCAATAATGATGTGCATACGGAAATGAAATGCATGGTGACACAACGTACAAAACACATACACGGAATGCATGTGTACCACCACCACTGTAGTCACCTCGACACAACAAGAAACTGACAACAGATGCATTAATTGGCCACACAGCCGTGATGTACTGTGTAGTTGTGAAGATGTAACAACGTCTGTAGGGTCACACCCGACGTCAACAAGTATAAATGCACATCTTTTGGCCATAATGTGCCGACCGATTGCCATTGTATGGACACACATGCTATATTGTATGACATATGACCTTTCCCAATCACGCTCACATCCCTCATGACACAACTGCACACAACACATCACGGTGCAGCGTCTGACAAGATCACATAATTGGCGCCGCCATGGCGGTGCTCAACTTCCGCTACTTCCCAAAGGCCATATGCGGCCAGCGTCCCTCTCCCCATTGGCTGCATGTGCATGGACCGTCACGGGCAGACATCGGCGACCGCACGTGCAAGCCTCAGGCACGGATGCTTCCGTTGCAACAATGTACTGTCACTGGCGCCTCCATGGCGGTGCACGTACTCAGCGGGGGAGGTGCAGGCCCATACACCCTGTAGATGTAGTCAATGGACATGCCATTTCATGACCCCCCTTACAGTCACCTTGCATCATCCACCGTACACCGGCCGGAGCGGCCGGGCCTAGGACGACCGCCGTGCCCGGCCATGTTGAACCGCCGTGCCCGGCCATGAACAACCGCCGTGCCCGGCCATGAACAACCGCCGTGCCCGGCCATGAACAACCGCCGTGCCCGGCCATGAACAACCGCCGTGCCCGGCCATGAACAACCGCCGTGCACGGCCATGAACAACCGCCGTGCACGGCCATGAACAACCGCCGTGCCCGGCCATGAACAACCGCCGTGCCCGGCCATGAACAACCGCCGTGCCCGGCCATGAACAACCGCCGTGCCCGGCCATGAACAACCGCCGTGCACGGCCATGAACAACCGCCGTGCACGGCCATGAACAACCGCCGTGCCCGGCCATGAACAACCGCCGTGCCCGGCCATGAACAACCGCCGTGCCCGGCCATGAACAACCGCCGTGCACGGCCATGAACAACCGCCGTGCCCGGCCATGAACAACCGCCGTGCACGGCCATGAACAACCGCCGTGCCCGGCCATGAACAACCGCCGTGCCCGGCCATGAACAACCGCCGTGCCCGGCCATGGCGCTTGTGTTCATGGCCGGGCACGGCGGTCGTCCTAGGCCCGGCCGCTCCGGCCGGTGTACGGTGGATGATGCAAGGTGACTGTAAGGGTGGTCATGAAATGGCATGTCCATTGACTACATCTACAGGGTGTATGGGCCTGCACCTCCCCCGCTGAGTACGTGCACCGCCATGGAGGCGCCAGTGATAGTACATTGTTGCAACGGAAGCATCCGTGCCTGAGGCTTGCACGTGCGGTCGCCAATGTCTGCCCGTGACGGTCCATGCACATGCAGCCAATGGGGAGAGGGACGCTGGCCGCATATGGCCAATCGCAAGTAGCGGAAGGTGTGTACCGCAACTATGGGCCAGTCATTGGCCCATTTCACGATCACGCTTCCAGGGCTGACCAATTGCTGGCGACGTATGCCACTGACACGTGCAGAGGGCCCTATATATGTGTGTTGGCCAAAACGACGCTACCTACCCTGGGGACCAGTGCTGCCTGTGACCATCACCTCGACCTACTGCTGCTGCTGAGCTGACCACCGACTGCTGCCTGTGACCATCACCTCGACCTACTGCTGCTGCTGAGCTGACCACCGACTGCTGCTCTAGTGCCATACTCCGTGATCTTGCCATGTCGAGAGGCAATGAGATCCGGTCTCGACCCTTCACCGCCGCGGAGCTTGATGTCCTCGTGGACGGTGTACTCCGCAACTATGGACGCCTCTACGGCGCACCAGGACGGGTGGTAAGTGCAGTGTGGGACATGTTGGTGTGCATGAGGGGGCTAAATGATCTTGCCAATTTCTATCTTAGCTGTGTAGTGTGGGCTACACATATGTTCCCGATTGTGCATGGCTGCTGACAGTTACGTCTTGCCCCTATGTGTGTCACAGGCCACCTGTCCACTGACTAAAACCCTTTTCTCTTTCATCATGGTAGGTCAAGCTGCACCTTCGCAAGGACCTGTGGAGGGGCATAGCACGGGAAGTACGGGCATTGGGGGTGTGCAACAGACGACATACACACTGCCACAAACGCTGGGACGACATTTCCAGGCTGAGCAAGAATGTAGCTGAAGTGACACTGGGCCTGATTCCAAGGACGCCCCGTCTGGCCCGACGCTCCATGACCCCTCTCATGCACCGTATAATTGCAGTGACGCATCCTGAACTGGCCGAACGTCTGAGTGCCGATCAACAGCAAACTAGCGGTGAGCATACTGTCTGTGTAGGAAACTTGTGAGTGCTATGCATGTATTGGTGCCCAGACACACTATTGAGTTCCGTGTTGCGTACGTATGCCTGTGCTGCCATTTTGGTCCCATTGGGTGGTACTCATTTGACAGCCAGGTCCGCCATGTTGACACGCCACTTGCTTAGTACTTGAGTGTTAATGCACATCCCCTAGTGGTCCATGGCCCCATTCCAGGAAATGTGAGGATGACTGGTAGGGGTGGGCCATGTGCAGGATGTTGGCTCCTAAACCTTTGTCTGCTATGTAATTTGGCTATCCTGTTCCATCTGTACGTCAGTCTGCCCATGACTCACACATCTTTTCTGTGCATTTCAGCTTTGACAGAGGACACTCTGCCACAGACGGTGGAGAGTAGCCGAGGAAATGAGTCCGGCTCAGACATCGCACACACGCAGACTGACACGGAGGAGGCCAGCGCCGGAGAGGGGGACAGGACCGTCCCTGAGGACTCGCATGTGGAGACACCATCGTCCTCCTCGTCGGACACTCTTGGTGAGCCTGCACTGTTGTCACAGACTGGGAGTGGGCACTCATCACCTTCTGTCGGAAGACAGCACACAGGGCCCACACTTCCACCAACTGCACCATGTACTGTTCGTGGCCGGAGGAGTAGGGGGAGCAGAGTGGCGTTCGGTGCAGGCACCGCTGCCCCTGCCACGGTGAGCCAAAATGCACTGTGTGCTGAGGCAGTTGATCTGCTGCGACAGCTGTGTGTGGGGCAGACCAATATGACGAATGCATTCCAGGAGCATGATAGGAAGTTGGGGCAGGTGGTGGCATTCATGGAAGGGATGCATGGCGATCTTTCAGGTCTACGCAGGACAGTGCAGTCATTGGCAAGCAGTGTGTCGTCTGCAATAGTCCAGTCGAATGAACAGGGTCCTACTTCTGTTTCCCCATCTACACCGCTGGATGTCTCAGGGGGTAGTGATTATTGTGTGCAAGACTCAAATAAAGGTTATTGCACTAGAAGCAGCGTCAGACAGCACGTCAGGGCACGCAGGGCACAGACCACATCCCCTAGATCACCTACATCTGTTCACGTACACGACGTCAGATGCACTGGAGTACACACACAGGATCCACAAGTGTTGTTGGAGGACATGCCTTCAGGAGCTACACAGGCATTCAACACAAAAGGTACTCCCAAGGCATGGGATACTCACATGTCCATGGACTGTTCCTTGGACAAGGCCAGTGAGAAGACTAAGGCACCTACTAAGAGCAGGGAGACTCCCAAGAGCAGGCCCACAGCGGTCGATAGGAACACTCCCAAGGACAGTGAGAAGACTAAGGCACCTACTAAGTGCAGGGAGACTCCCAAGAGCAGGCCCACAGCAGAGGTAAGGGACACTCCCAAGGACAGTGAGAAGACTAAGGCACCTACTAAGTGCAGGGAGACTCCCAAGAGCAGGCCCACAGCAGAGGTAAGGGACACTCCCAAGGACAGTGAGAAGACTAAGGCACCTACTAAGAGCAGGGAGACTCCCAAGAGCAGGCCCACAGCGGTCGATAGGAAAACTCCCAAGGACAGTGAGAAGACTAAGGCACCTACTAAGTGCAGGGAGACTCCCAAGAGCAGGCCCACAGGAGAGGTAAGGGACACTCCCAAGGGCATGGACACACACAGAGAGCAGGTGTCTACTGGAGACAGGTGCACCACAGACGACAAGTCTGCTGGCAGGAACAGGGCGGCGAGCAGGGCACAGGCTACATCCAGAGACAACACTCCACCTAAGGATAAGGCACCTCCTACGGACAAGGCATCTAGCATGGACATTGGCGCAATCAAGGACAGGCATACTCCACCCCTGGCTGCACTGAGGCTGATGTTTACTACTGGACGCCAAACTAATGTCTCCGCAGCGGAGTCCCCCCATACCTCCACTCCCATCCAGGCCAGTCAGAAGCAGAGGTGGGTGTCCCCTGTTGTAGCATCCCCCATTACACATCATTCCGAGTCCAGGCGGCAGGCACAGAGCAAACGACAAGCAGGCTCCAGCACGTCCCCAGAAACCAGGTCCCCGGCAGCAGTTGCTCCACCTATGCTGGGTGGTGATTCTTTGGAGTCCCCGCCACTTGGCAGTCCAGTCCTGTCCAGGGTGCACTCACACCTCCATAAGAAACGCAGACACACACCATTGACACCTGCCACACCCGATTTGGCTCTAGATGACCTATCACCAGCTCCCAGGGCCACCCTGCCTCCTGGCCCATACAGCCCTGTGGCTCATCATTTCAGTTGTCCCAGTGGCGCTGGTGCAGTTGACTCTCATGTATCAGATGGTGGCACAGTGTCAGTTGTGCCCTCTCCTGTTGCACGTCCTGGCAGTGTATCTGGGTCTATGGCTCACGTGTCAGTTAGGAGATCTGTGGCTGTGTTGCACACTCCTGTTTCTGGTGCTGCCAGTGTGTCTGGGTCAGTGGCTCACGTGTCAGTGACTACATCTGTGGCTGTGTCTCACACTCCTGTTGCTGGTGCTGCCAGTGTGTCTGGGTCCGTGGCCCATGTGTGTGTGACTCGGGCTGTGGCTGTGGCTCACACTCCTGTTGCTGGTGCTGCCAGTGTGTCTGGGTCCGTGGCCCATGTGTGTGTGACTCGGGCTGTGGCTCACACTCCTGTTGCTGGTGCTGCCAGTGTGTCTGGGTCCGTGGCCCATGTGTGTGTGACTCGGGCTGTGGCTCACACTCCTGTTGCTGGTGCTGCCAGTGTGTCTGGGTCCGTGGCCCATGTGTGTGTGACTCGGGCTGTGACTGTGTCTCACACTCCTGTTGCTGGTGCTGCCAGTGTGTCCGAGGCAGGTGGTTCACGCAGTCCCCCTGAGTCTGTGATGTGAGGTGCTGTACACTTCACTGAAATGTTACTTCACATGGTGTGTCCATTGGGAACAGCGTGGCACTCTTGTGGTTCCTGTGACGGGTTGGTAGGGACACGTAGTTGTGCAGCCTCTGATGTACCTGCTGTGTACTGCACTGTGCCCTGTTGATGCTCTGATACTGCATAGTGCCCTCTCGTTACCTGCTATGATGTACCTGCTGTGTACTGCACTGTGCCCTGTTGATGCTCTGATACTGCATAGTGCCCTCTCGTTACCTGCTATGATGTACCTGCTGTGTACTGCACTGTGCCCTGTTGATGCTCTGATACTGCATACTGCCCTCTCGTTACCTGCTATGATGTACCTGCTGTGTACTGCACTGTGCCCTGTTGATGCTCTGATACTGCATAGTGCCCTCTCGTTACCTGCTATGATGTACCTGCTGTGTACTGCACTGTGCCCTGTTGATGCTCTGATACTGCATAGTGCCCTCTCGTTACCTGCTATGATGTACCTGCTGTGTACTGCACTGTGCCCTGTTGATGCTCTGATACTGCATACTGCCCCTCTCATGTGCTGCCTCTGATGGACCTGTTCTGTGCAATGGACTGTTGATTCTCTGTGCCCCTCTCATGTGCTGCCTCTGATGGACCTGTTCTTTGCAATGCCCTGTTCATGCACTTGGCCCCTCTCATGTGCTGCCTCTGATGGACCTGTTCTGTGCAATGGACTGTTCATGCACTTGGCCCCTCTCATGTGCTGCCTCTGATGGACCTGTTCTGTGCAATGGACTGTTCATGCACTTGGCCCCTCTCATGTGCTGCCTCTGATGGACCTGTTCTGTGCAATGGACTGTTCATGCACTTGGCCCCTCTCATGTGCTGCCTCTGATGGACCTGTTCTGTGCAATGGACTGTTGATGCTCTGTGCCCCTCTCATGTGCTGCCTCTGATGGACCTGTTCTGTGCAATGGACTGTTGATGCTCTGTGCCCCTCTCATGTGCTGCCTCTGATGGACCTGTTCTGTGCAATGGACTGTTGATGCTCTGTGCCCCTCTCATGTGCTGCCTCTGATGGACCTGTTCTGTGCAATGGACTGTTCATGCACTTGGCCCCTCTCATGTGCTGCCTCTGATGGACCTGTTCTGTGCAATGGACTGTTGATGCTCTGTGCCCCTCTCATGTGCTGCCTCTGATGGACCTGTTCTGTGCAATGGACTGTTCATGCACTTGGCCCCTCTCATGTGCTGCCTCTGATGGACCTGTTCTTTGCAATGCCCTGTTGATGCTCTGATACTGCATACTGCCCCTCTCGTTACCTGCTATGATGTGCCTGCTGTGTACTGCACTGTGCCCTGTTGATGCTCTGATACTGCATACTGCCCTCTCGTTACCTGCTATGATGTACCTGCTGTGTACTGCACTGTGCCCTGTTGATGCTCTGATACTGCATACTGCCCTCTCGTTACCTGCTATGATGTACCTGCTGTGTACTGCACTGTGCCCTGTTGATGCTCTGATACTGCATACTGCCCTCTCGTTACCTGCTATGATGTACCTGCTGTGTACTGCACTGTGCCCTGTTGATGCTCTGATACTGCATACTGCCCTCCCGTTACCTGCTATGATGTGCCTGCTCTGGTGCCCACTTTGCCCATGCTCACGCATACACTGTGATTGAACCCCTATTTTGTGAAATAAAGGTGGTCTATCAAATCTCGTGGTTTTTCGTTGTCATTCCTGCTTGCGTACTACAATTGTGTATTCGTATTTGCTTCTCATCAGTGGTTACGGTGACATGACACTCCCCCTCCCTACGTCACGTCCCTTGCTGGTATTCACCTCCAGACAGCCAATGGTTTGTGCCTTACCTGCGTCGTCCATAGTAGGCCATGACGAGGACGTGGTGGATCGCGAAGAGCATCGGGAAGGCGTGTAGCGCAGGGTCCATGGTGGTGGTCAGCTTGCGGTGGGTATCTCGGCTATGTCACCTGTGTTCGCTGTGGGGATTCCGACGTGTTCAGACAGGTTGTTTTTCCGCTGCGGTTTTATGTGTGTTTTCCGCCATCTTGATTGGGGGGACGGTCTTCGTCGTCAGTACGTACGGCGGTGCGTCCGGATCTGTTACGTCCGCCGCGTGGTCGTGTGTAGTTGGCCGGCGGAGCGTGCTTTTCCGTCGCGGACGGAAATTTGACAAGTTTTCCTATCCTGATATGGCGGACGGAGTATCCGCGGCAGGCGGACACGGAAAAGGCTTTTTCCACCTACTCACGGGCCGCGGTGGCTCTTCCGTCCGCCATCCTAATCGACCCCTATATCTGTGCCGATGTTCTAGAATGATTTTAATTAAGTCGGTACCTAGACCTCTCCATCTATTCATGAGTAGTTCTATTAATATATCAGGTAGGGGACCTGGATCAGAATGTTGGCTTTTATACAATATAAGGAGGTGTTGTATCATATAGATACCAGCTAAACGCTGTTCATCTGGAGAAAGATTCAGAAACGTTTGTGCTAATGCGTCATCACCATATTTATCAGAACTGTCAGCCCATTGTACTGCTGACCTGGCTAATTCTTGTTCATCCATAGAATTGAGTACATGGTACCCCATTCGTTCTTGAAGTATTTTATCGGTAGCCTGAAATAAGTGTTCAGGCGTCTTCGGGTTTGACATGGCAGCTCGAAAAAGTCTCTTACTTTCTGGACGTACCGGACGCATTGAATTATTAAAGGGTCTTCCCTTACCCACATATGCTATCATTTCTCTAGCTGGTAACTGTAATGGTCCTGTTGTCGTCTCTTGTTGTTCCTCCTCCTCCGAGGATTCAGTCTTATCTGCGTCTGTTTCTCTTTCAGGCTGTTCTCTTTCATGTATTTGTTCTACTGCTTTTCGGATCCTTCGGTACATATTTTCTATACTATTCTGTTTATCGTGTTTTCCGTCTGCTATATTCTGACCCCATTTGTTGAGTGCTTTCATTTCTTCCTGGTCTACACCAGGCCTATCTCGGTTCCTTATCAAGCAGTTTATGAAGAAACATAATAACAGTTTTTGAGTGTCAACTTTCTGGTATGCCATGGCCTCGCCAATACTTTCAGGACCTTCCCCCGTCTGTACAAAATGATATATTTGTCTAGATGATCAATCATTCCTGGTAGTATCATTAAATAGTTTGCAACTCGTCGTAGACGTACTGATGATAGCATCATTCTGTCATCTTTACCGGGTACCGGATCATATCTACAGTCTGTAAGAGGCTCATTTAGTATGTCGTAACTCGCTGTTTGAGGTGTACGTTGGTGTGCTAAGTCCCTATAAGTCAATCGATGTGCTGGTGGTGGCGTTTGAAAACCTCCTGTGGCACCTCCTGAGGTGCCAGGTCCAAAAGGGTTTGTTGGGTGAATGGCAGGGAGAATAGGCGCGGGAAGAAGCGGAGGGACAGGCGGAAGAGGTGGAATGGGAGGAGGAGTATGTCGTTGCAGAGGTGGGGGTAGATTATCTCGGGGTGGAGTGCCGTCAGCAGGTGGTGTGCGTGGCGGCGGAACATTAACATATTCGGGGGCTACATCGTCTAAATAGGAAGAAAGGAAAATGTCCTTTGCGGTCTTGTGGTGTAATTTAGTCGGGAGTAATGGAGGTGGCAGGTCTTTTGGTACTTCCGGGGTGGCCTTAGGTAAACCCTCGGCCAGGAGAGGATACATACCATTCATAAGAGTGTTTCGTTGTCTGTCTACTTGTTCTGTTTTTACTCGTATACCTTCCTCAACTAATACGTTTTCTCTGGCTTTTTCGGAATCCTCTCTACTTTTCTCTGCTTTTCTGAGTGCTTTCTCTGTGCGTCTATGCGATTCTTTACGCCATAATTCAATGGCATCTTTCTGTGACTGTCTGGCTTTCTTTTTCCATAATGCTTCTTCTACTCTCATGATGCAATCGGCATCCCATGTCCCAGCAGCGGGCCATCTCTGATTCTCTGCTAAATCTTTGGTGTAATCCACCCACAAATCGAGATATAATACGGCATCTAGGCCATGTTTGTGGTACATAAAGTACCCTGGAGTGTCCCTAGGTGGAATGGGAACAGCTTCCTCTAGTATCCCTTTTCTAGTTTTTATCTGTCTTAGTTTGGAGAACAGCGGCATCTTGAACCTTACTACTCGATACTTACTTGGACTTGGACACCATTAATATAATAACCACGATAATGCGGATCGAACAATCATTCATATCACAACATTAAAACACATTTTAAACATTTTGAAAACGAACAATAATAATTAGAATAAAACTAACTACCTTCATACTCGATATACTGCTAAACAGTACAGATACACCGCTAAAACAGTGCAGACCGGGTCTGTGTACCCAAACCCGTCTTGACCGGCACAAATTAATGCGCTCATCTAGATGCGTCCCCAGCAACGGTACTCACCAGGAAGCACGGAACAGAAGGCCTCGGAAACTCGATACTGGACTGGACCGGACTGGACTCAACTCGTGACGTAGATACTTCGGAAACTTCGGAACCAGGTGGGCCTCTGAATACCTCGGACTTTGTTCTCTCAGCTAGGCTCTGGTCGGGATCCTCCGCACTCCTCACCGCCTCGTCTGGGTGTTGATCGCAGCCTCAGTCACCTCCGTTGGCCTGAGGGAGATACAGGAAATCCTGCGGGTACGCGTAGTTGTCCGTCCGGCTGTGGCAGGGAACCGGGCCTGCAACGCACCTCCGGCGCGTGGGGTGGGGGAGGGGTCCCTGTTCGGGCGCCAATTATGTGGTAAATTTAAATTACCTATACTTAATTTATGCGGTA
This sequence comes from Lissotriton vulgaris, assembly GCF_964263255.1. NCBI lineage: Eukaryota > Metazoa > Chordata > Amphibia > Caudata > Salamandridae > Lissotriton > Lissotriton vulgaris. Next base: position 1,612,139,990 of record NC_141693.1, read on the forward strand.
AAGTTCAATAAGAATAACTCAGTCAAAAATAAGAGACAGAATCCGTGGTATTTGAGGTTTTAAAAGGGGTTTTATTCCTTAAAAAGGAATTGGTTCGAACCAGGCAATCGGATTCCGTCACCACGAAGGTTCGGGAAAGGATAGACAATACTTTATTGACAGGTTATCATATATATAGTCAATGCATTACAGTAAAGACATATGCAGGAGGCGTAACAGCTGAAAGAAACGAGATAAGGACATATGTACGTAACAGGAGGCGTGCATGAAGGCGTACACGGAGGTGTGTGCTAGACAACGTCACATGAAACATATTACAAGTGGGTGGATCCATAAGTGAATCCTGCAGTGTCAGCAGAAATATGTGGCAGAGATGCGCGCGCAGCAGCATGACGCGTAATTGACGTGGAACTGGAGGGTGAAGGGGACTTGACATTTAGCCCTACATGAGGAGACAGAAGTCCGGGGTGTCAGAACAACCTAATCCCAAATCATATCCAATATCTTGTGTTTGAGGAACTGTATTATCTAGAAGGAAAGGTCTCTCGGGCAGAGGCTATTCTATACTGTCTGCTAGTGCGTGCGTATGCGACTACGTGTCTACATGAGATGTGAGGGGCCATGGGCCTACCATGGTAACGGAGGCTATGAATTACTTGCATGGAGACAGTGAGGCCGGGCCCTTTGACCTGCAGCTGGGAAGGATGTTTTCGTAAACTACTAGACAGGAATGTATTTTCGAGGAGCGGAGCAGATAACTTGAAGGTTGAATTCAGTCTTGGCAGGCAAGGCAGGCCGAGCCTGGCACAGCTCACCGCGCAGGGAGTAAGTCAAGGGTCAGGAAGCAGCAGGCTGCGGCTTTCAGAGACAGAAGGCAGAAAGAGGCTCGATGGCAGAAATCAGGGCCTAACTCGCCAGAGCTAGAAATCATGAAAGTGCACCACATAAAGACGTTGGCAAGGTACACTTAGGAACGGAATATCTGACCCATTCATGGTGGATCTGAAAGAGGACATGTTAACGTTGGACGCAAATGTATTTGCGTCTTCATAGCTGGAAGTGGAGGGAACATACATGTACTTAAAGCACGTACATGGAGCCGGTGGGGTCTACGATAGGGGACACAACTGACCATAAAATTCATATTACCTCAAGACTGTGCCAGCAGTGCTCCCAGTTCCCAAAACCCACCCACAAAAACCTAGAAGCCCCCCAAACAGCACCCCAAAGACAGGCAAGTGAGCAAAAACGGAAAAACGTTTTCACCATGGATTTGGTCAAAAACACTTGATTCCGATATTAGACCTTTGGAGCTATGCCCACAGACCCCTGCAGCCACCCGCAAAAAAGCAGAACACCCCCAAACAGGCAAAAAGCAAAAATGGGCCTACCTTCAATTCAGTCCAAATACGCTCTGCAGCTAGACCCTAACTCCCCTTTTCCACCATGGATCTCATGCAAAACAAATGCAATCAACATTAGACTGTGCCAGCAGTGCTCCCAGACCCCAAAACCCACCCACAAAAACCTAGAAGCCCCCAAACATCACCCCAAAGACAGGCAAGTGAGCAAAAACGGAAAAACTTTTTCACCATGGATTTGGTCAAAAACACTTGATTCCGATATTAGACCTTCCGAGCTATGCCCCAAGACCCCTTTTCACGAGTTTATACAGATTGACTAACCTTAAGCATCAGGTACAGCAGGATTACACTTACTTAACATGGCTTCCGCAATCATCCCATAAGAAAAGGGCAAAATAGAAAAAATAAAGTAAACAGCAAAAGAAAACAGGGAACTGCCCAAGAACCCTAGTTCTGGAAAGATAAGGATACTTTCTCTTGATAACTTTCAGTCAAATGAGAACGCTACTTATCTTCTTGCAATATGTTCTCTGGTTGTTCCACACGAAATGTAATAGTTCATATTACAATGTTCTCCGAGCAACAAATCCAAGCCTCTCAACAGCTCCAGGGAAATCAAAATGTTCGGCATATGCCAAGCGCCAAAAAATCAGGAATACAATGTCAAACAAAAACTAGAAGAGTAAAAGGCACTCTCCTAATGTTAGCACTCCGCTAGCCTCAGTTCAGATATGAAGGGATTACGCAGAAAAAAGGAACACAAGGTTCGAGCCTATGTCCGCAATGACGGCGTTCAGCTGACTCAGGCTCCCAGCGCGGCTCTCAGCGCGGCTCTCAGCGCGGCTCTCAGCGCGGCTCTCAGCGCGGCTCCCAGCGTGGCTCTCAACGGTCAACAAACGCCGAGAATATAAAAGTCAAGCCCCAACTCCAAAGCGCGACTTCACCGCGCAAATCACACGAAGATCAAACATCCGGGAAAGTGGAAACACAAATTCCTTAGCAAGGGTCCAGGTTCGGTAATGCACAAGGAAAAGGCAACACCACAGGTGACAAGCACCGAGGACTGATCAAAGGAAGCAGATATACAATGCCAGAAAACAAAAGTAGTAGACAGCGAGAACAGACTCCACACAAGCATTATGGGACCTGTAGTCTCACTAAATGTGCCTAAATCGTGACAGAACCCCCTCTCAATGACCGATGTCCCGGCGGTCCACCAGGTTTCGAAGGGTATCTGGTGTGGAAACGTCTCAACAACCCAGGACACTGTAAATTAGTGAGAGGTTCCCAAGAGCGCTCCTCAGGTCCATACCCCTTCCAGTCAATCGAATATTGCAAGGCACCCCTCACCCGTCTGGAGTCGAGTACTGCTCTCACCTCATACTCGACCTCCCCTTCAATATCCAAAGGCTGAGGTCTTGCTACAGCCCTCGTACGCTGCACATATGGTTTCAACAGGGACACATGGAATACGGGATGGATGTGCCAGGAAGAAGGTAGCTTCAATTTAATGGCTACAGGATTAAGCACAGCCATGGTAGGATATGGACCCACAAACTTAGGTTGCAAACACGTATTACCCTTAAGTTTCAAGTGTTTGGTACTCAACCACACCTTATCACCCACTGAATAAGCTGGCTCGGGAGTTCTCTTCTTGTCGGCCTGTGCTTTGTCGCGGTTTCTGGCTGCCGCCAAATGCTCTTTGGCATCCTGTAAAACAGACAGTAGATGCTCATTATGTTGCTGTATGGTAGGATGGGAAGAAGGACATGGCTGTTCAAAAGGCATGGCATTGGGGTGATAACCAGTAAGACAAAAGAAGGGCGAGCATCCTAAAGAAGAATGAGTCATGTTATTGTAGGCGAACTCCGCCATCCACAACAATGTTCTCCATTCTTCCTCTTGTTGAAGGGTAAAGCATGTCAAATGCTGCTCTAGTGTCTGATTTAGTCTTTCCGTTTTACCATCAGTCTGCGGATGGTAGCTCGTTGATAATCGAGCATTAATTTTCATAACATCACACAGGGCCTTCCAGAATTTAGAAGTAAACTGTGTTCTTCTGTCCGTAATAAGAACAGAGGGAATCCCATGCAAACGTACCACATTTTGCAAAAAGACTATAGCCAATTCTCCTGACGCGGGTAACTTGGTCAGTGCAATAAAATGACCCATCTTGGTGAGATGGTCTACAACCACCAGAATAGTGTTGTTGCCGAAACAGAGAGGCATTTCTACAATGAAGTCCATTGATACCGTATGCCATGGAGCTGGAGGTATCGGTATAGAACGTAGCAATCCACTACTTCTTTGGTGCTGTGCTTTGGCTTGAATGCATATAGGACATCTGGCTACGTATTCTTCAATGTCTTTCCGCATCGTTTCCCACCAAAAGTACCTAGATGTGGTCTGTAATGTTTTGAGCATCCCTGGATGTCCACTCAAAGAGGAATCATGTGTCCATTGCAGAACTTGGATCTGTAATTCATGCTCTGGGAGATACAACTGTTTGTCTCTGAAGAGGAGTTTGCCTCTCGTTATTCTCTGTAAGGGTTCTTTGGCTATCCAGGATTGCGCATCCACCATGTCACTCTTCTCTTCCACTCATCTCAAGAATTCTGCGGGACATGTGATAGCTGATACAGATGGACTAAATGATGCCTTGTGAAGAAGGAAGGGGGGATCATCTACCTCCAAAGACTGATCCCGTAATACCGATTCCGGTCTTGATAAGGCATCTGCCTTGCCATTTTGTGTGCCGGGACGGTACTTTATCACAAAGTCAAAATCCGAGAAAAACAAGGACCACCGTAACTGGCGAGGTGTTAACGCCTTCGCACTGTTCAAAAAAAGGAGATTACGGTGGTCAGTAAAGATTTCAACGGTGTGTCTGGCCTCCAAAAGATGATGTCTCCATTCTTCACATGCTCGCTTTATAGCCAACAACTCCTTGTCCGTGATACTATAATTGATCTCACTGGAGGACAATTTCCTGGAGAAGTAGGCTACTGGATGGAGTTGGCTCGTGTCCGGATTTCTTTGCGATAGAACGCCTCCAATAGCATAATGAGAGGCATCAGTCTCCATCACGAATGGCTGACTGGCATCTGGGTGGCGTAAGATGGGTGCAGTAGTGAAACGGAATTTCAAAGCCTGGAAAGCCCGCTCAGCAGGATCCGTCCACTTGAAGATAGCTCCTTTCTTCAATAGATGAGTTAAAGGTTGGATGATCCTAGAAAAATCTTGAATGAACCGGCGATAAAAGTTTGTAAAGCCTAGAAAGCTCTGCAAAGTTTTCACACTAGACGGAGATTCCCATTGTATAATGGCTTGAATCTTCTTGTGATCCATCCGTAACCCATTCGGACCAATAATGTAACCAGGAAATTCCACTTCTGTGGTATGGAAGAGGCATTTCTCCAATTTGGCGAATAACTCATGTTGTTGCAGCCTTTCCAACACTTCCATCACATGCCTAACATGGTCTTCTCATGTGGCAGAGTAAATAAGAATATCATCAATATAGACAATACATGAAACGTCCAGTAAGCCCCTTAACACCTCATCCATGAAGAATTGAAATGCCGCAGGGGCATTGCACAGGCCAAAAGGCATGACTTGGTACTCGTATAGCCCATATTTAGTGCGGAAAGCTGTCTTCCAATCATCTCCACAGCGGACTCTCACAAGATGATACGCACCCCGCAGATCAAGCTTGGTAAATATTTTTGCGTCTTTCAGCTGGTCCAAAAGTACAGGTATTAAAGGGAGAGGGTACCTGTTCTTTCTGGTTACTCTATTGATGGCTCTGTAATCTATGCATGTTCGCAAGCCCCCTTCCTTTTTCGGAATAAAGAACATAGGTGACGAGGCTGGGGACGTAGATCGTCATATGAATCCTGATTCTAGGAGCTTCTTCAAGTACTGCTGAAGATAGATGTTCTCTGCCTCTGTGAGGGCATATATCCTGCTACAAGGAATGCTGGCCCCTGGTTCCAGTTCTATCACGCAGTCATAATGCCTGTGTGGGGGTAACTTGCTGGCTTCTTTCTCGTTGAAGACATCCTGGTACCTTCTGTAAACCTCAGGAAGGGTGGAGATAGCGTTCGCGCTCAAGGGCCTTCCTTCACTTGCTAGTGTACTTGCAGGGGTTTCCATCCGAATTTCCTCATGAATGCAGGGAAGGGTACAATGGCCAGCACAGTAATCCAAGCTTAAGGTGATGGTACGAGCAGCCCATTTCACTACAGGATCATGCAGCGTTAACCACGGCATTCCCAAGATTAACTTAAACTGAGGAGCATCAATTAAGTCAAAGGAAATGAGTTTGTAATGGTTTTGTCCTACTTGCATAACCAGCTGGCGTGTATGATAACATACCAGCCCAGATGTTAAATCAGACCCATCTACCGCCTTCACAGCTTCAGGAGTTTCTTTCTGGATACACGGGACTCCCAGTCTTTTGGCGTATTGAAGATCTATAAAATTGCCCGTAAGCTCCACTATCCAGCATTGCATGTACCATCACAGGTTTTTCCCCTGGCCATTTTATGGCAACACATAAATTCATATGGGGCACAGCCGGTTGCATCGTGTTAGCTACAGCGTGGTAGACCTCTATTTCAATACTTTGGCTCAAGCAAGGGGTCTTGGACTCGCTTGAGCATTCTCGTTACCCGAGGCATTGACAGGATATTCTACCGCAGAAAGATTTCTTGCACCTTTAGTTTTTGCTCTACAATCTTTGATGAAGTGCCCAGGTTTACCACAATACATGCAGAGTTTCTGATTGCGTCTGCAGGTACGCTCTTCCAGACTTAAGGGGCCCCTTATTCCTCCTATTTGCATGGGTTCTGTGGTATCCGAAGAAGGAGCACTTTCGGCTGCTGCTCGCGGTTTAGATGTTGGAAAACGGAGTTCGTATCAATATTTATCGCCTTTATGTTCTTGCAGTCTGTGATCTAGTTGAACAGTGAGGTCTATTAACTCCTCACAAGTAGTAGGCAGAGTCACCACCTGAGCCAGGACGTCCTTCAACTCCCATTTTAATCCTTGATAAAACAAGAAGACTCTCTTTTTGGATGGCCTATCAGTTTCAACAACAAGACGGTTAAAGTTAGTTATATAAGACAACAAGTCTTGTGATCCCTGTATAAGCGTAATCAGCTCTCTGTCTAAAGATAGCATGTCTGCTTTGCGATCAAAAAGCTTGCGCATTTCTTCACAAAATTCCTCGAAGTCATTCAATACTGGATCATTCCTTTCAATCAGCGGAAATGACCAACTTGCCGCGTTACCCCCTAAATATGACAACATAAATGCCGTCTTGGAATGATCGTCAGGAAAGACAGTAGGTTTGCACATGAAATGCAGCCTACACTGTCCCAGAAATGTACTGAATTTCTTAGGATCCCCTAAGAACCTTTCTGGGGGTGCAATGGTAATTGCACTGGTTGTATAACTTGGATGGTGGAAGGACCTTGAACTCCCTGTGTAATGGAGGATTGTGTCTGCATCGGAGGAGGTAACGTGGCTTCCCTGATGTAATGGGCTCCTCTAGAACTAGTGGGACTGGATCGTGCTATTCCAGCTTCTTCATGTCGAAGGGTACTCATTTCATTCCTCATCTCATGATTCTCCCTTCTTACTGCATCTACCTCCACTCGCAATGCGTTAAGGGCTTCTAGCATAGATGTCAGGACCATTTTGGTGTCCATCGCTCAGGCCGTAGTAGAACGTGAGCTTGTCACTCTGTCACTAGTTTATACAGATTGACTAACCTTAAGCATCAGGTACAGCAGGAGCGATGTAGTTGCTAGTTTCTCTCCTCCCTAGATACGGCACCTCAAGTGAGTCTACGTATAACACTCGCCTATGAGGACCTCACCCAGGGAAGGGGAAAAGTGGATAAATAAAACATAAAGGACTGGCAGCCATAAACCATCTACAGGGCTCGACAACAGGAGAAGCGCCAAGTGTTGGATCTGTAAGCTGGTTCCTGCCCAGAGACACAAGGACATAAAAATCACACTCTTCCCTGGAGTACAGTATCACCTCTATATATATGATGATGTCGTATTACACTTACTTAACATGGCTTCCGCAATCATCCCATAAGAAAAGGGCAAAATAGAAAAAATAAAGTAAATAGCAAAAGAAAACAGGGAACTGCCCAAGGACCCTAGTTCTAGAAAGATAAGGATACTTTCTCTTGTTGATAACTTTCAGTCAAATGAGAATGCTACTTATCTTCTTGCAATATGTTCTCTGGTTGTTCCACACGAAATGTAATAGTTCCTATTACAATGTTCTCCGAGCCTCTTAACAACTCCAGGGAAATCAAAATGTTCGGCATATGCCAAGCGCCAAAAAATCAGGAATACAATGTCAAACAAAAACTAGAAGAGTAAAAGGCACTCTCCCAATGCTAGCACTCCGCTAGCCTCAGTTCAGATTTGAAGGGATTACGCGGAAAAAAGGAACACAAGGTTCGAGCCTATGTCCGCGATGACAGCGTTCAGCTGAGTCAGGCTCCCAGCGCGGCTCTCAGCGCGGCTCTCAGCGCGGCTCTCAGCGCGGCTCCCAGCGGGGCTCTCAACGGTCAACAAACGCCGAGAATACAAAAGTCAAGCCGCAACTCCAAAGCGCGACTCCACCACGCGAATCACACGAAGTCAAACATCCGTGAAAGTAGAAACACGAATTCCAGGTTCGGTAATGCACAAGTAAAAGGCCACACCACAGGTGACAAGCACCGAGGACTGATCAAAGGAAGCAGATATAGAATGCCAGAAAAGAAAAGTAGTAGACAGTGAGAACAGACTGCACACAAGCATTCTGAGACCTGTAGTCTCACTAAATGTGCCTAAATCATGACACCCCTGCAGCCACCCCCAAAAAAGCAGAACACCCCTAAACAGGCAAAAAGCAAAAATGCAAAAACTCATACTTAGAAAATTTTCTGCCAATTGGTCAACATTTGTCCAAACGCGCTCTGCAGCTAGGCCCTAACTCCTCTTTCCCACCATGGATTTTCTTGAAATCACTTCCAATAAAAATTATGCTATCTCAGCAGTCCTCCCAGACCCCCACACCCTCCCCCACAAATCTAGAACACCCCCAAATAACCCCCCAAAAACATGCAATACTGGTATATTCAGAACATGGCAAATTGTGCTGCTCACAAAACATTGCTGTTTTCAGCACTTCCACTACTTCGATCCTCTTGAAACTCACCTGAACAGTCACTTGTTCCAGCGATTCACAAGAATCTCAGCGAGGCAGAACAAAATCGAACCACTGCGCTCTTTGAAGAAGAAGAAGAAGGTCTCTGACTAGGCAGGCACTACTGAGTGAAGCAACCTGATGTAGCATACCTAGGCTCTTTGTCAGACAGACAAAGCATATCTGATTGTATGCAGCAAACCACATAGCCCCAATTTTACATGAACTGCTGTCTGGATTGGACTCTGCCTGGCATAACAACAACAGTACACTGCCTCGCCCTCGACCAATACGTACCACGAATGGACAGACATGTAGTCCTGCTGTAGTAGTTGTTGTAGACTGGTTTACCTGTTAGCCACTCACAAATTGGCCATAGTTCTTCCGTAAACCGACGCTGATGATCCATCCATCCCAGTGAGTGACTGTAAAAAAAAAAGATATATTATTTAATCAATCATCATGGTATATTGGCAAGTGAGTCCGCTCCAAGGACATTTTGCATATTTTGTGAAATGCAATATAGTGGCCCCTGAATTTGAAGTACAATTTTAATTAAACAAGGTAAAAAAACCAGAGTTGTTGACATGAGTTACAATTACTGTGTGAAAGATTAAATAATAACTAAGACAAGACATATGAATCATCATTTCATGCACAAAAAACAAACAGCAATTGGTTTCATCAGAGCCAGACAGCCATTGCTGTCCACTGCATGCCATCACATTTAGGGCCTTCAATGGAAACGGACCCAGCTACATACAAAATATGTTCCAACACTACAACCCCTTGCGGTGTCTTAGATCCCAAAGTGCCAACCTCCTCACCATTCCCAAATTCAGATACAAAACGAGAGGAGGAAAAGCCCTGGCAGTCCTGGGCTCCAAAGCCTGGAACACACTCCCACCACATTTCCGTCATATTCCCACAGAATCCATCCTTAGAAAGACCCTTAAAACTTGGATCTATACCCTATCCGAAGCACAATGTAAAAACCTAGTCGAACCTCACCAACCCATTCCTATTACCGTTTTGGTTCCTCTCTAAAAGCGCCAAGAAGCTCCCTGGAGTGTAGTCCGCGCTATACAAGAAATCATTACATTACATTACATTACATCTTCTCAATTATTCATTACCCTTTCTACTTTTTGTACGCATCTTCTTCGGAAAGTCAGGGCCCACAGGGCAGCCTCTCCTGTCAATATCAGAAGTAACTCTGTCAGCAATCAGCAAGCATGTAGTCAGTCAGTAATTTCAGTCCCACTTGAGGGGACTCGTCGTAATCCACCCATCTGCCTTGAGGGAAATGGATAGGGGGAGTCTGGAGGAGGAGTATAAAGGAGCATGATGGAGTTGTGAACTTGTGAACCTCAGGAATGCAGACTGCGGCACCTTCAAATCAATAAGGAATATAAGATGAAGACAGTGCTGTTGATGGACTTGCTGTGATTAGGTGATTAGAGTTTTGTTGTGGTAAAAGTTGCAAATCAAAGAAAGACACACAGGAATAAAAGTGAATAAGGACGAAAAAAAGGACGTCATTTTCAGGGCTCGGTGTCAGGGAAGTAGAGCTCGTCCTCAAACTCCATGAATTGAGACAGGAGTAGGTCAGGTAACAGAGAAGAACTTCCGTCACCTAAGTCAGTGTCCTCTTCTTGCTGCGTGCATTCACGTACTTTGTAATCTGGTGGTATCAAGTGCTGATTCATCTTGATCAGTGTTAACCTCTCCACATTTTTGGCCGAGAGGCGGGTCCTTTTTGAAGTCACAATGGCACCAGCAGCACTGAAAACACGTTCAAAAGACACGCTTGTGAGTGGGCAAGACAAATAATTTATAGCCAGGTTGGCGATCAGTGGCCATAGAGCCATTTTCCTGTACCAATACAGCAATTGGTTCGTATTAACAAAGACCTGTGTTGGGTCATCCAGATAGGCCTGCACCATCAACTCAAGGTTCTCCACGGTTGCTCCACTTTCTGTGGCCTTCTCAGCCCTGGAACGAGCAAACCCTTGATGAGTTAGCCAATCCACTTCCGACAATATCATGGCTGGGCCTGGTGCAGGTGAGGATGATGATACGGTTGCTGCTGGTGTCGTTAACGGCTGTGAGGGAAAGTGACTCCCTTCACCCACAGAATCATAAGTGGAACTTGACGCTGGATCGCCTGCTGATTCAGTTGGACTTCTGACATCTCCCTGAATTTTCTGCTGATCTTTTTCGAACCGACTGGCTGACACAGCTAGCCAATGTTTGTACTTTGAAACATCTGCTTAATCAAAAGGAATGAATGCTTTGCTGGCCACTGCCTTTTTGTACCATGGATCCAGAATAGTGGCACAAATGTAATGTTCTGTATGTATGTTTTGAAGCCTTTCATTGGCAACTAGGCGGCTTAATAAGTTCTCCGCCAACAGATATGCATCTGGCTTTCCAACATCATCTCTGAACATTGAAGACACCGCCTTCAGTTGGTGCTCTATCATGACCAACAATGGGATAGCTTTGCTCAAAGAACAGTCCTCCCTGCTGACTTCACGCTGGAGTTCTGGACTTTTTGGTTCCGTCCAGAGGTGTCAGGGATAACACCCGAAGACCCCGGAGTTCTACCTGTCTCGGTGCACAAATAAACAGAAACACGGGCTTCTCGATGGTGGCGTCAAAGACCAAAGGTTTATTACTGCAGGGACACAGAAGTCACAGAAACTACACACGGGCAGAATCTAGGAGCCTGTTCGAATTGTACAAAGAGGGTTGCTCCTTATATACTAAATATTGGGCTTGAGGCAAATTCTTTACATGTTAGTACATTCCCAAACCTTTGTGTCCTAAACAATAAATATTTGGCGTTGCACAGGAATCGTCAACAATATCTGATGTCAAAACATTAAGAACGAGGGGTTCCCACTGTTCCATCATAATCCCATGTCAACTCTTCATTCAGGACCCGGACCGCCTCATCGTAAATTTCGTTACCTCCCCCTAATAAAGGCCCAGAAGGAAAGGAGCAGAGCCAGGTGCAGAAGATAGAAAGACAGGATAAGAGATGTTTGTGGGTCATAAATGGGCAAGGCTACTAGCTTCGGCCGCCTAATCATGATCAGGCCAACGAACACGAGAACCAGTATAGCAGGACTGGCCTCGGGCAGAGGAGGCAGCTTCTGTCGAGTCATGCAGCCATGGCGTGTTCTGTTCTAAGGTGCACGTGTCACTAGCAAGGTGAATCTCCGGCTAAAGCTTTCGTGTCCTTAGGTGAAAAGGGTCACTGTGTGTCCATTGTCTACGTGAGGGCAAGAAACACAAAATGGCTTCCGTGGTCTAAGATGGATGCCATGGGTAGATCAGAAATGTGTTCATAACAGGAGTGCTCTTGCTCGTAGCATAGCGAAAACACCAGGATATGCTAAATGGATCATTTGCGGTTCACTGATACCAAATTTATGTATTTCCGACAATGTTGAAAACACGGGTTCAAATCGTCACGGAACCGCAGACCCTCCTTTTGCCCTAACGTAGGCAATTACTCTATGTCCGAGTCTATCTCTATGCTCATCAGGTCAGTGACATGTTGCTGCATCATCATTCTTTCTCGCGCCTTTTCTCCAAACGCAGGTGGTTTTCTGAAACAGGTTGCAGCACAGAGACTACACAGAGCGGGACCACACTGGATAATCAGGCAGCATGAGAATAGAAATACTAAGATGACACCAATGACCATCAGAACCTTCCATCCCCACGCTGATATCAGAGTCCAAAACCACTCCATGAAGGACCAGTTTCCCTTGTCTACGTGTATAGAGTCGGAAATCTTGTGTAGCTTAGAGATCGCCTCATAGACAGTTGGAGCGTTATTGGGAATAAAAACACAGCAGCTCGATTGGATCATTTTGCATACCCCACCTCGATCTGCAAATATTACGTCTAGAACCATACGGTTCTGCAACGTCATGAGTCGATCCGCCTGAAGCTCAGCTGTCAAGTTGCTAAGGGCACCAGCAGTTTCGGTAATAGTAGATTCAACTACCCGTGTTAGCTGACGTATATTTCTACTATTGGCCATAGGCCCCCAGAACGGAAGGAAACCTTTGAAGAAGTCTCCAGCTTCCTGACCAGCGGTATCTTCCTTGCTGAAAACACCTCTTGCTACTCTGGTCTTGTGATAGTCTGAAGAAGCAGTGTATGTTGGAGGTAACAGTCGAGCAATATAACATGAACCTGAAAAGTCAGCAGGCAGCCATGTATATGCTCTGTCTTGACAGATGAAGTAGGTACCCCTAGCAGTAAGGAAGGCAGGGGAAGAGTTAGACGGAAACACGTAAGTCTCAACGCACTCACTCCTCCCTAGCTGAGCTCTCGGATTTCTCCCATTTCCTTGCAAACAGACCTGACCTCGGTGAGGCACGACCCAGACTGTAGTGGAGCTTTTACGCTTGCTTTCTCCCAAACTAAGGCGATACTCTGTAGAATTCCAACTCAAATATACCCGTAATTCATCTCTAGGGTAAGATGGAGTATTATTGACGTCCTTAATCATGTCAATAATTCCCTGGACTAAAGCTTTGTTGGCAGAGTTATATTTAGTGGAACGTGGTGGACGCGGAGGATAGGTCTCAAGGGCATAGGCAAAAATGGTCTGAAAGGCCTGAAATGATCCATTATAGCTAAAAGGCAAAACCAGGTAGGGAATGCCTTTATCCATAGTGTGGGGTATCAAGCCACACACCCAGCAGTCTGTAGTGTTAACTACCAGTTGGTGTTGGTGCAGAAGCTGTACAAATGTGTTGTTAATGAATTCTGAGCGTCGAGCTTGTTCGTGTTCAGGAAACGAGTGAAAAGAATGCATAGAAGAAATAGTAGAAGTAGCAGGATCAAGGGGAGGTACTGTAGTTACCGGCATAAAAATCAAATGCACACCGAAGACGATTCCACCCACCAACGTTATCAAAACAATTAAAAACGTAACTGCACATTGCATTAGAAAGCATTTGCTGTGAAGAATTCTGTACAGTCTATTTCTGCGAACATAAATTACATTTTCTCGTTGCAGCTCAGGAAGCTCCATCTTCTACAATCCGCTCGCGACCACTGATGATGTGTACGTAGATGAAAATGCCTCTATCAGCCCTGGGAGTTCCCAGAACTAACAGAAAGATCGACCTTATGTCTGACCCCCGCAGATTCAACTAGGCACACAGAGACGACCCTACGGCTACCCAGACGGCAAGGCAATTTTTAAAAACAACAAAACAATAGCAAACTTCCTGGCTGGAGGCAATGTACGATATTCAAATGCATAAAATAGGCAGTTTCCTGCTTTATTTGTCCATATTGCGAGATCGTAAATTGTATCTCAGTTTTGCAGGAGCTGTTTGATCTGGAAACAGTGTATTTTCAGCAGGCGTTGCAATGTTCAGGTTCGCAGTTGGCAAATGTTTTTTTGTTGCAGATGGCAAATGTTCAGAGTTCAAAGGAGTAGTTTCAGGAGGAGAGTCAGAGTTCGATGTATCAGTGATTAGTTCTGCATCGCTGAAAGGGAGAAACCTGGGTATTAGTTCTGCTTCAGAGGTACCAATTCCCTTCTTCACCCAGTTGTCGTAAGGAAGTGGCAGGGGCACACGTTTGACGTGTGTCGTATGTATCCAATTCTTCCGTCCGGCCACACGAATAGCAGTTCTCGTCGCTAATAACACCTGGAAGGGGCCAACGAATCTGGGCTGAAGATTTTTCGTCCTTGCAAAATTTCTAATGACGACTTGATCCCCAGGTTTCAGCTGATGACCTGGACTCTCCGGTGGCTTTGGTAATGCATCGAAAACCTGTTGGTGAATAAGACTCAATTTAGCAGTCAAGTCGAAAAGGTAATCAATTAACATAGGATATTCCAGCTGTCTAAATTCATTTGGCCTAGGCACCCCCCAAACATTGGCAGGACGACCGAATACAATCTCATAAGTACTAAGCCCTACTCGAGAATCTACAGTCGCTCTTGTTGATAACAAAGCCAAAGGCAGTGCATCTGGCCAGGACAAACCCGTGTATGCCTGTATTTTAGCAAGTTTTAGTTTGAGGGTGCCATTGTAACCCTCAACTAAATCTGCAGACTGAGGATGGTTCGCACTGTGGAACTTTTGTTTAATCCCTAGACCAGCACACACACTCTGCATAACTTTCCCTACGAACTCACTTCCGTTATCTGACCATACAATCCGTGGCATTCCATACCTAGGGAAGTATTCCTTGAGAAGAATTTTTGCAGTGGACAAGGCAGTATTGTCCTTCAGTGGATATGCTTCGATCCATCTGGAGAAAGCACAAACTACCACTAGGACGTATTTTAGATTGTGGCAACGATCCATGTGAATAAAGTCTAACTGGATCACTTCAAAGGGGCAAGAAGGAGGAGCGAAGTGACCAGTGGGTGTGGGGATTCCCTTGCCAGGATTATGCATCAGGCATACCATGCAATTTTTTCACCACTCTCTCTGCACACTTACTAATCCCATCATTCTTCCAGACTGGAGCCAACATCTTACAAATCCCTTTAGAACTAATATGCGCTGCTCCATGTGCCATCGTTACTACTGCAAGCACATACGCATCAGGCAACATCCAACGCTGTTGTTCCGACAAATCAATCCAACACCCACTCGAGTCCACGCCAAACGCGTACTGACTATCTGTAAACACATTCACTCTCTTTCCCTTAGCTAAAACACACGCTCTCGTTAGCGCAATTAATTCTGCAGCTTGGGCAGAATTCTGACTCACTCTTGCAGTCTCCACAATCGTACTTAAAGTCGTTACTGCATAGGCAGCAGTCACATCACCATTCTCCAATTTAAAGCAAGACCCATCAACATACAACGTGCCATCTGGATCTGACAACGGAGTGTCTTTTAAATCAACTCGTCCTTTTGTCTCTTCCTCGGTTCTGAAACAACAATCATGGGGTTCAGAATCACTCGACTCCTGATTAGTCGGCAACAATGTTGCTGGATTCAATACATTGCATCTTTTGATCTGTATATGACTCGCTAACAGTGTCAGCTCGTAGCCAGATAATCTAGCACTGGTAAGGTGTTGCGTCTTGGTTCGATTCATGAGTGTGTCCACAGCATGAGGAACCATGACCACTAGCATGTTATTCATCACCAAACCTGCAGATTGTCGAATGGAAGCCGCAGCTGCTGCTGAAGCTCTCAGACAACTAGGCAACGCTCTAGTTACCGGATCTAATGTTGATGAAAAATACGCACAAGGGCGTTGTTTATCACCAAATCTCTGTGTCAGAACACTCAACGCGCAACCTTCTCTCTCGTGAACATAGAGCGTGAATGGCTTACTGTAATCGGGTGTACCCAATACAGGAGCTGGACATAGTGCATTTCGTAACTCAGAAAAACTCTCCTGACATTCAGCAGACCATGGCACCGGACTCGGAACATTTTTCCCAGTCAAAGCTACCAACAGTTTTGCTAAAAGAGAAAAATTTGGGATCCACTGCCTACAGTAAGAGGTAATACCTAAAAAGGCATGTACTTCTCTCTGTGTGCGGGGAACATTCATCTGCGTAATTGCTTTTATTCTCTCTGGGGTCAACTTCCTTCCCTCCTTTGACAAGAGATGACCTAGGTAGGTCACTTCTTGGCAACAGTATTGCATTTTCGAAGGTGACACCTTGTGATTCAGGTTAGACAAATGATGCAATAACGAAATTGTAGCTGCTTTGCAAGTTTCCTTGTCATCGGCAGCCACTAGAAGATCATCTACATACTGCACTAAAGCAGAACCAGAAGGAAGTACAAAGGAATCTAACTGACTTTTTAATGCCTGACTGTAAATGGACGGATTTTCACAATACCCTTGTGGAGCACGTTTAAACCTGAAGCTTCGACCCCCTAAAGTGAAGCCGAAAATATCTCTGCTTTACTCGGCTATCGGAATGCTGAAAAAGGCATTCTTCAAGTCGATAACTGAAAACCATGTGGCTGTAGCTGGAATCAACGTTAACAATCACAATCTTGTTAACCTCCCTAAGATCTATTACAAACCTATATACTGGAGGCTTTGAAGGATCAGTACGTTTCAGAATTGGCAATACAGGACTGTTACAGACATTTCCTCTAGTTTCCTCAACCACGCCTTTCTTAATCAAATCTTGCACAATCAACAAAAGTGCACATTCACCTTCACTAGAGATTTTGTATTGTGGGATTCGTGGAAATTTGACATTCGCTTTCAAAGTAACTACATATGGTGGAATTTCTAAAAGACCTACATCGTTAGGACCCGTCGCCCAAAGAGTATCAGGGAGAGAACGCAGCTCTGGTGGGAGCGCATCCATCGGCAAGTACATTGGAGAGGTGATTCTTTTACCCAACGTAAGCTGTACTCCTTCCGGAGAACAGTACAATGTCGCATATAGTCGTTTTAACAAGTCTAAACCAAGCAGATTTTCATTACAACCTGTCGTCAAAATCAAAGGTGCTTTCAATTGACGGGGTCCAACAGAAATAGACAAAGGACCAGATACGGGGTTGTAAACAGGGGCGCCTGAAAAACCTACAGAAACATTTGTTAAGCCAGACAAAGGTGCGCCAGGGAGTTTCTCATGTATGATAGAACTTTTTGCTGCACCAGTATCCAACAGAAACTGTTCGACTACACCTGATGTTTCTACTGCGACATAAGGCCCACTCTGATCTACTGGAACTGATACTACTCCCTCTCTTTGTCCATGGCTGTCCTAGTATTCCGTTTGCTGAAATCCCTCATCAACTTCACAATAGTCTTCAACGTGATACTGTTGAGATCTATTTTGTTGAGCAGACTGTCCATTTCGCTGATCAAAATGATTAGAAGGGCGATCATTCATCTGTGGAGGCATAGCACCTCGTCCTCGACCCCTAGAATTTTGCACAAAACCCCCACGACCTCTCTGAGCTGCTGCAGCGTTATTCTGCGCTAAGACAGGACACTCATTCTTATAATGACCTTCTTTCTTACAATATGCACACTGATTCCATTGGTATTGCGGTCTCTGAGAACCATAATCTGTCCTTTGATATGACCCTTGCTGTGTATTAGTCTGATTTGTGCGAGGCGGATATGCTTGCTGTAAAAGAACTTTAGTTTTTAAATCTTTCGTCTTCTTCTCTGACTTTTCCTTCTCCTCTTTATCCCTATTTTCATAATACTGGGCAGTTGCCAGAATTTGCGCAGTCGTAGAGACAGCCCACGCACTTTCGGACTCTTTTAATTTATTACTAAGTTCTGGCAACAAATTGTGTACAAATTTATCAACGAATAGTCTCTGTCCTCCTTCTGTGCTCATATCCTGACCACTGTGATCTACGAAAGTCTCTTTGAACCTTGTGAAAAAGTCGGAAACACTTTCGTCTTTCTTTTGCCTGCATGCGGACAACTTGGCCCAGTTAACGCGCAATGCTGGCATCAGAGTCTTCATTAAGTCAATTATTCTACAGGGCAAATTAGCAATTAGAGGTTCGGGTTTGGAACCACCTATTTGCTGACCATCTGCCGCAATAATAGCTGCCCAATCACCACCTAGAGCAACTGGATGATTCTCTTTACGAATTTTAGCCCAAATTGGTTGCAGAACTACATTCCCAAATAACATGTCAATGTCCGCTAGATTCATCACACAAGCCTCAACTGTCTGTGCTAGCTCCTTATAATATCCGGCTGGATTTTTGCGTGGATCTGGCAAGGCCTGCTTTACTGCTAATACTTCAGCTCGCTTCCACGGAATGTGTATCCACACTCTCTGGAATTGCGCCGGAGCGGCAACAATACCATTGACCGCATCAGCTTGCACAGCTTCGCGCCAAATTGGAAGAACCTCCCTCATTGGATATTGGCGATTCTGTTTCGTACTATGTTTCTCTAACTCCCTCGGTGAACGAAGGGATGGATCATTCCTATAACTTAAAATTAGTTCCATCGCTTCTTTTATATTCTGACCAACTATCGTACCAGCAGCAAACTCTTTCTGAACACTAATTAATTCTTCTAAATTTGATTCAGATTCATCTTCTTCTAATTCCTCACGTAGAAGGGAGCACATTTCGTCGAACACATATCTTTGTGTTGGTTCGTTCCATTGCATAAATGTATCTAATACATCTCTAGTACTATATCTCCTACTCTTCGAAATCCATCTAAGAGCTGTGGAATCTAATATTCCCCGTTCTTCAGTACTGGGAAGCTGACTAAATCTCTGCACAGAGTCAGAAGTAGGAGTCTTAATCAGAGTTTTATAGAAGGGAGATAGAATATTCGAGACAGAATCAGTGATTCTCCGACGAACAGAAAGTGGAGTCATAATACTAGCAGAAGTAGAAAACACAGTAGCAGTTGGAACAGATAGAACAGAAACAGTAGGAGTATCAGGCAAGGTAGCCTGTGAACTAGCAGGTGAAAGTGATACAGGTATAGGTAAAGAAACCGGCAACCCTGGAAGAGGGGGAGCCGAAGGAACATTAACATTGACCACAGGAGGTACAGGAGCTTGATTCTGGGGAGCAGGAGCAGGAATACCAGGTTGTCCAGCAACCGGTAAAGGTGGAACCGTAGCACCATGTGCATACGGTGGGGGTGACCGTAACAAGTAAGACAACAGAGGATCATTTTCGGGGTCCTCTACTATCTTAGCTGTATTCGATGGCAAGGCAGGATAGCACTTGTCTATCGCTAAATTACGCTCTCTGTTGGCCACCTCCATTGCTTTCTCGGATTCGTTGAGTTGCAGCTGCTTGGCAGACTGTTCTAAAGTCAACTCTTGCTCCTTCTGTTCTTTCTTCAGCTTTTTAATTTCTCTCTGTTTAGATTCTTTTCGCCAATAACGAAGAGAATCAAACATTGCCGGCCGGGCTTTCTTCTTGAACAATTTCGTTTCTAAATTATCAATAACTTGGGGTTCAAAACTACCATGCAGTGCCCAACTAAGGACACCGTCTTTCTCTGTATATCGGACCCATACCTCATTATAAGATATAGGACCCACTCCAAACTTACAATACAGATCATAAAGAGGAGTTCCAATCGGAGGAACCAGACATGAGTCCTCCAACCGGGAATCACTGTTGCAACCAAAACACGACAACATACAATTTTTCCGACTTACCATTTTATAACCCGGAACACAGAACAAACAAAAACACGAACAAAGGTGCGCACTCGAACCAAGAATTTAGGCCTACCAAAGTGAACAAATGTATCGATACCCAAACTAAACCAAATGATTATCGTAACTAGAACAACCAGTGATAATCTTACGAAACCAAACCAAACCGAGAACTAAAAAGGATTTTATCCTAACAGGAACAACCCTTACGAGATAACCAACTAGCAACCACTTAATACTTAACTGAGGCACTGAAGACGTCACCAAGGAGAAACCCGTCACGTCTCGCCGTACTAAGGACTGCACCTCGGGTCCAAGACAGGGCGACGGTCAAGGCAACGGACCACTGCAGCCATCCTGAACGGGAACCCTCGTGGAAGAGAACGTCGGGCCACTTTTGCGATATGCCGGGATCGATGAAGTGGGGCGCCTCCCTCAGGAATCTTCACACGAAGCTTCTCGAACTCTTCAGGCTTTTGGACCGGTACCGAATGACGTCGCCCCACATTGGGCGCCAATTGGAGTTCTGGACTTTTTGGTTCCGTCCAGAGGTGTCAGGGATAACACCCGAAGACCCCGGAGTTCTACCTGTCTCGGTGCACAAATAAACAGAAACACGGGCTTCTCGATGGTGGCGTCAAAGACCAAAGGTTTATTACTGCAGGGACACAGAAGTCACAGAAACTACACACGGGCAGAATCTAGGAGCCTGTTCGAATTGTACAAAGAGGGTTGCTCCTTATATACTAAATATTGGGCTTGAGGCAAATTCTTTACATGTTAGTACATTCCCAAACCTTTGTGTCCTAAACAATAAATATTTGGCGTTGCACAGGAATCGTCAACAATATCTGATGTCAAAACATTACGAACGAGGGGTTCCCACTGTTCCATCATAATCCCATGTCAACTCTTCATTCAGGACCCGGACCGCCTCATCGTAAATTTCGTTACCTCCCCCTAATAAAGGCCCAGAAGGAAAGGAGCAGAGCCAGGTGCAGAAGATTAAAAGGCAGGATAAGAGATGTTTGTGGGTCGTAAATGGGCAAGGCTACTAGCTTCGGCCGCCTAATCATGATCAGGCCAATGAACACGAGAACCAGTATAGCTGGACTGGCCTCGGGCAGAGGAGGCAGCTTCTGTCGAGTCATGCAGCCATGGCGTGTTCTGTTCTAAGGTGCACGTGTCACTAGCAAGGTGAATCTTTGGCTAAAGCTTACGTGTCCTTAGGTGAAAAGGGTCACTGTGTGTCCATTGTCTACGTGAGGGCAAGAAACACAAAATGGCTTCCGTGGTCTAAGATGGATGCCATGGGTAAATCAGAAATGTGTTCATAACAGGAGTGCTCTTGCTCGTAACATAGCGAAAACACCAGGATATGCTAAATGGATCATTTGCGGTTCACTGATACCAAATTTATGTATTTACGACAATGTTGAAAACACGGGTTCAAATCGTCACGGAACCTCAACGCGTGAAGATCTCAAAAGGACGTAGCATGTCTGTCAGGCTTTTAACTAGCTGCCATTCCTCCAACTCTACCCTCATGTCTTTCATAGCAGAACCTAGTTTAAAGATATAGTCATTGATTACCATGCACTGCTCAAACAGATTCTCAAGCATGTAATAGGTTGAGTTTCAACATGTTGCCACCTCCTGGATGAGTCCTTTGACTGGCACTTTACGTACATGTTGAATGCTCCTCAGCTCCTTCCGGGCCTTAAAAGAATGGCTGAAATGTGTGCAGATTCTTCGGCAGGTGGTCAGTAACTTCTTGACATGGTTTTCATTTTTCAAGAAATCTTGAACAACCAGGTTTATACAGTGCGCCAAACATGGCATTCTGAAATATTCACCGTCCTGCATGGCCTTAACTATATTACTGCCATTATCCATGGAAACATAACCAACTATGCAATTTCTTGGTTGCAGACATTCAGAGACCTTACTGTTAAACTCCTCCAAAATGTTTTTTGCAGTATGAGTTTTCTCCATGGCAAACATGGCTAATGTTGCATGTTTCCGAGTACCTTGAAAAACTGTGTCCAGTTCAATAACTGCACTTGACTTGTTTCTAACCCCTGCAAAAGACCCGGCAAATGAGACCCAGTGTGCAGTGATGCACATGTAATCAAGGGCTTGGCAACTGGTCAACATGTCTGTTGTCAAGTGGATAGTGTGAACAGCACTCTTCTGCAAAGCTGCCCCAATCACCTCCAGCACATCTTGATGTAGTGCTGGAACTGCAACTCTGGCAAAATAGGACTGGCTAGGAACCTTCCATTTAGGGCAGACTGTTGCCACTAATTCTAGAAACCCCACCCCTTCCACGAAAGAAAAAGGGAGAAGGTCCAGCGCTAGCATTTTAGCCAGCTTTGCATTATACAGATGTACCGTTGGGTGGTTGCGTTCAAATGGTGCCTCCGACCACAACATTCCGCGAATGGTGGGCTGGATCATTTTACGTGATGATGATGATGACGTCTTTAAACCAGTTAGGCCCAGTGATGTAGTTTTTCGCATTGGTGTCCCTCCCAGACTCTTAGTGTGCCTCATAGATGTTGCAGGGGTAGAGGGTGTGGGCGACACCACTGCAGTGCTGCTGCCAGGGGTACTGGGTGTTCCAGAAAAAATGTTGCTCGATTCTTGACTTCCCCCTGCACAATCAGCCCCTCGTCAGCATCAGATGCAATGTGAATGGATGCATTTGGATCAGTTCTACTTTGTTGGGCTTCCTCGATCTTACTTAGATGCGTATACCACTGGATAGGGTGGTGTTGTTTGAAATGACCTCTCTGGCCTCCGGTACCATAATCGGTACCAAGCTTACCCCGACTAACTAATACTTTACAAATCGAACAAACAACCATCGATTCCGCCTTTGCGCTAATAGTAAAGAAGTCCCAAACTGGGGGCGGGTGATGTCTGCTGGTGGTGGAGGTGCTACTTTGACTTTCAATGCCAGATGACGTGGAGGATTGGCGTGGCTGAATTCATTTCTGTTGTTCACTTACAGCACCACTACTTGAGGTCGAGCTGGATGGAGGCCCTTCTGACTAAAAAAGATGGAAGCTGTAGGTCGTGTTGGTGTTGTAGTTAACGGTGGTGGTACCAGTGCCACGCCGCCCATATCCCACTCAGCAGCCATTCGGGATAGGGTCAATATGTTTGTCTGCTGCAAGCCCGCTGGGGCTGGAGTGACGACTGTGATGACTGGGGCGTCATCAGACTGTTCATCAGCAGCAGAAGACACCACTTCTTGTTCGTCGTCATCACCCATAAGTCGAAGCTTTGCGGGAGCCTTCCTTTTAGGCTTAGCTACCTTTGTCGGCTCATGGCGTGACTCACTCTCAGACCTCATGGCTGTGTTCCAATCATGATCAAGGTCATCAGAAGGAAGGGGGCTTGAAGAAGAACTTGTAGTAGTAGTAGTATCCCTCCTTGACCTTTTTCTTGCTGGGGATCTGGAAGACAATGGATAATCATCATCAGGAGGAGTGGCTTCCTCGGATGATACCTCCTCTTGAATATCAATTTACTGATGTGCCCCTACTTCTGGAGGAACAAGCGTTGTAGGCAGTTGTGCCGCTCCATGAACCTCTAGTTGCAACTCTCCATGCACCTGTCCATGCACCTCTCCTTGCGGCTCTACTTGCGCCTCTCCTTGCGGCTCTACTTGCGCCTCTTCTTGCGGCTCGACTTGCGCCTCTCCTTGCCCATGTACTTGCGCATGTACTAGTTGCACCTGTGTTTGTGGCTGTGGTTGTTGAACACTCGTCAGCTGAGTTACACCCGGAGTTGATTGGATGGTACATTCTTGTGATGAGCCAAGATCACTGGTCGATGGTGATTGAACAACCAAAGTGGCTGCCGCAGCAGCACTCATGTTCTTGGACCTAAGTTGGCGTGGTGGCACTGAGCCCAATGAAGCAGAGGTGTTGCTTCCAGTTTGGTCCCCGGCAGACACCGCTGCTGCTGCAGGCGTAGTTTATTTTTCCCAAAAAAGGTGTCCGATGGCACACCAGTCTCCTTGGTAGGTGGTGCCACTTGCTTCTTCTGCTCCTTCTTACTGGCAGTGGCACTAGCAACTTTTTTCGCTGAGGCGCCACGGCCAACTTTCTTTAGGGCCATCTTCTTGAGATGTCAGAACAGCAGGCCGCAGTTGCACGAGTTGCAGAGTTGTCTTGTCTGTTGCCACACGTGACGTCACGTGACGTTGTGATGCACAACCGCTGCAGGACTTCTTCCTGGCACTGGTGGTTCTCTTGTGCACCCAAAAGCAATGGAAGCCAGAGGAACATCAGTTATACACAAAAAGTCGAAAAACACTCAAAAATCACCACAATCCCATGCCATCCATGCCCTCAATGATGATGAAGATGTTTAAATTCAAGACACACCACAGAAAGACTAGGCCCATGCACCACTGAGTACCCCTGGGCTTAATGGTTTAAAGCAAGGCAAACTCGGTGCAGGCCTTAACAAACTGCCTGGCTTCAAAATGGCCCCTTGACCCCCACCACATGGCCAGGCCCTGCCTGTACCAGGCCTCAAAATGGCCCCCACCCACATGGCCAGGCCCCAACAACACCCCAAAAAGTCGAAAAACACTCAAAAATCACCACAATCCCATGCCATCCATGCCCTCAATGATGTTTAAATTCAAGACACCCCACAGAAAGACTAGGCCCATGCACCACTAAGTACCCCTGGGCATAACGGTTGAAAGCAAGGCAAACTGGGTGCAAGCCTGAACACACTGCCTGGCTTCAAAATGGCCCCTTGACCCCACCACATGGCCAGGCCCTGCCTGTACCAGGCCTCAAAATGGCCCCCACACACATGGCCAGGCCCCAATAACACACCAAAAAGTCGAAAAACACTCAAAAATCACCACAATCCAATGCCATCCATGCCCTCAATGATGTTTAAATTCAAGACACCCCACAGAAACACTAGGCCCATGCACCACTGAGTACCCCTGGGCATAATGGCTGAAAGCTAGGCAAACTGGGTGCAGGCCTGAGCACACTGCCTGGCTTCAAAATGGCCCCTTGACCCCCACCACATGGCCAGGCCCTGCCTGTACCAGGCCTCAAAATGGGCCCCACCCACATGGCCAGGCCCCAACAACACCCCATAAAGTCGAAAAACACTCAAAAATCACCACAATCCCATGCCATCCATGCCCTCAATGATGTTTAAATTCAAGACACCCCACAGAAAGACTAGGCCCATGTACCACTGAGTACCCCTGGGCATAATAGTTAAAAGCAAGGCAACCTGGGTACAGGTCTGAGCACACTGCCTGGCTTCAAAATGGCCCCTTGACCCCCACACCATGGCCAGGCCCTGCCTGTACCGGGCCTCAAAATGGCCCCCACCCACATGGCCAGGCCCCAACAACACCCCAAAAAGTCGAAAAACACTAAAAAATCACCACAATCCAATGCCATCCATGCCCTCAATGATGTTTAAATTCAAGACACCCCACAGAAAGTCTAGGTCCATGCACCACTGAGTACCCCTGGACATAATGGTTGAAAGCAAGGCAAACTGGGTGCAAGCCTGAGCACACTGCCTGGCTTCAAACCGGCCCCTTGACCCCCACCACATGGCCAGGCCCTGCCTGTACCAGGCCTCAAAATGGCCCCCACCCACATGGCCAGGCCCCAACAACACCCCAAAAAGTCAAAAAACACTCAAAAATCACCACAATCCCATGCCATCCATGCCCTCAATGATGTTTAAATTCAAGACACCCCATAGAAAGACTAGGCCCATGCACCACTAAGTACCCTCGGGCATAACGGTTGAAAGCAAGGCAAACTGGGTGCAAGCCTGAACACACTGCCTGGCTTCAAAATGGCCCCTTGACCCCACCACATGGCCAGGCCCTGCCTGCACCAGGCCTCAAAATGGCCCCCACACACATGGCCTGGCCCCAATAACACACCAAAAAGTCGAAAAACACTCAAAAATCACCACAATCCAATGCCATCCATGCCCTCAATGATGTTTAAATTCAAGACACCCCACAGAAACACTAGGCCCATGCACCACTGAGTACCCCTGGGCATAATGGTTGAAAGCAAGGCAAACTGGGTGCAGGCCTGAACACACTGCCTGGCTTCAAAATGTCCCCTTGACCCCCGCCACATGGCCAGGCCCTGCCTGTACCAGGCCTCAAAATAGCCCCCACCCACATGGCCAGGCACCAACAACACCCCAAAAAGTCGAAAAACACTCAAAAATCACCACAATCTAATACCATTCATGCCCTTAATGATGTTTAAATTCAAGACACCCCAGAGAAAGACTAGGCCCATGTACCACTCAGTACCCCTGGGCATAATGGTTGAAAGCAAGGCAAACTGGGTGCAGGCCTGAGCACACTGCCTGGCTTCAAAATGGCCCCTTGACCCCCCACCACATGGCCAGGCCCTGCCTGTACCAGGCCTCAAAATGGCCCCCACCCCCATGGCCAGGCCCCAACAACACCCCAAAAAGTCGAAAAACACTCATAAATCACCACAATCCCATGCCATCCATGCCCTCAATGATGTTTTAATTCAAGACACCCCACAGAAAGACTAGGCCCGTGCACCACTGAGTACCCCTGGGCATAATGGTTGAAAGCAAGGCAAACTGGGTGCAGGCCTGAACACACTACCTGGCTTCAAAATGGCCCCTTGACCCCACCACATGGCCAGGCCCTGCCTGTACCAGGCCTCAAAATGGCCCCCACCCACATGGCCAGGCCCACACAACACCCCAAAAAGTCGCAAAACACTCAGAAATCACCACAATCCAATGCCATCCATGCCCTCAATGATGTTTAAATTCAAGACACTGCACGGAAAGACTAGGCCTATGCACCACTGAGTACCCCTGGGCATAATGGTTGAAAGCAAGGCAAACTGGGTGCAGGCCTGAGCACACTGCCTGGCTTCAAAATGGCCCCTTGACCCCCAGCACATGGCCAGGCCCTGCATGCACCAGGCCTCATAATGGCCCCTACCCACTTGTCCTGGCCCCAACAACACCCTAAAAAGTCTAAAAGCACTCAAAAATCAATCACCACAATCCCATGCCATCCATGCCCTCAATGATGTTTAAATTCAAAACACCCCACAGAAAGACTAGGCCCATGCACCACTGAGTACCCCTGGGCATAATGGTTGAAAGCTAGGCAAACTGGGTGCAGGCCTGAATACACTGCCTGGCTTCAAAATGGCCCCTTGACCCCCACCACATGGCCAGGCCCTGCCTGTACCAGGCCTCAAAATGGCCCCCACCCACATGGCCAGGCCCCAACAACACCCCAAAAAGTTAAAAAACACTCAAAAATCACCACAATCCCATGCCATCCATGCCCTCAATGATGTTTAAATTCAAGACACCCCATAGAAAGACTAGGCCCATGCACCACTAAGTACCCCCGGGCATAACGGTTGAAAGCAAGGCAAACTGGGTGCAAGCCTGAACACACTGCCTGGCTTCAAAATGGCCCCTTGACCCCACCACATGGCCAGGCCCCAATAACACACCAAAAAGTCGAAAAACACTCAAAAATCACCACAATCCAATGCCATCAATGCCCTCAATGATGTTTAAATTCAAGACACCCCACAGAAACACTAGGCCCATGCACCACTGAGTACCCCTGGGCATAATGGTTGAAAGCAAGGCAAACTGGGTGCAGGCCTGAACACACTGCCTGGCTTCAAAATGTCCCCTTGACCCCCGCCACATGGCCAGGCCCTGCCTGTACCAGGCCTCAAAATAGCCCCCACCCACATGGCCAGGCACCAACAACACCCCAAAAAGTCGAAAAACACTCAAAAATCACCACAATCTAATACCATTCATGCCCTCAATGATGTTTAAATTCAAGACACCCCACAGAAAGACTAGGCCCATGTACCACTCAGTACCCCTGGGCATAATGGCTGAAAGCAAGGCAAACTGGGTGCAGGCCTGAGCACACTGCCTGGCTTCAAAATGGCCCCTTGACCCCCCACCACATGGCCAGGCCCTGCCTGTACCAGGCCTCAAAATGGCCCCCACCCCCATGGCCAGGCCCCAACAACACCCCAAAAAGTCAAAAAACACTCGCCGTGGGCGAACTATGGGATCTCAACCCTAGTAAGGCCGTTTTTAAAATCAGCATCAAGAAACGCACTCGACTGAGGTCCCGAATTACTGACAAAGCTCATTTTGCTAAACGCAAACATGCATGGGCAATAATGAATTCCTATGGGCTGGCCACTCCCCTCCCCTGTCTTGCACTTATCCCTTGTATTTAAATCTTGGCTTCTTGGCTCTTAGACTGGGTGACTGGCAATTTTTAAAGGATTTACCTCACTGGCGTTGTACGTCATAGGATGTAATGTGCAGGGGGTGGGTAAGACGGCTGAAACTTTAGAGCATGTAGCCTGTCTCTGCCTAGCAATTGCGCCACAGCGCAGACGAAAACTGAAAGTCGAGTGGAACAGGCTGGGAACCCGGACCTGCAGGCAGGCAGTAATTGCAGCTCTGAATCCAGAGAACACAGTTTTAAACATAGGCCTTACAACTTTCATACGCTACGTATACCGCAATTTTACTCAATAACCGGAAGGGCTGGGCAACGTTTTTATTCTAAAGGCATACAGTTTACATTAGATCGCACTTTATTAAATGCTGCTAAAATTGGTTACATTTAACTGCATTTTCCTACTATCTGCTGCTAGTTGTTGACCATTTGTTTGTATCCATCAACATAACACTGCTATTGTTAAGCCTTCAAATTCTTTTTTTTTTTTTTGCCCAAATGCCATTGTTGTTACGGTAGTTGTGTATATTTTGCCTTTTTTAACACATGTACGCTACTGAAGTCCGCTAATCCAATTTGGAAGTTTTTATGTACCCAATGTTTTTATGTTTTGCTATTTTATAATAATTTGTATTGTTGTTGGTATCCTCTGACCTGCAGTTTTATGGATATTTTATATCCAAATAAAGCTAACGTTATCAATCTGGACACAATCCCACAGACCCAGAATCGTATTAATACATGCTTCTCTCGTCCCAAGCATATCAAAAATATGCTAACTGACACCATGCTGATTTATTCAGCCCATTTCATTACACTGTTGTCAATACAAGGGTATGTTTTTTAGAAAGATAACATTGATTTGAAATCCATCAGTGGTACTAAAGATTGGCAGGTTCAGGGAAATGAGGCTTTGTTTAGACCATGCCTTATACTACAACAAATGATTTTCCTGAACAAAACAGTGCAGCAAACGTCTTGTCTCTGCCTGGCCAAGATAAAGGATATGAATACACCAAATATTCCTACATTTGCACGTTTTGAGAATTGGGGACAGTTCACAACACAAAAGGGTTTAGTATCAATAGGCCAGCCCCATGTTACACATAGTTACAACACTCAGGAGTAGTAACAAAATATGGCATTTTGGAAGTAGTGCCTACAACATTCAACGTTAGATGAGGTGAAACAACACTTTTTTCTCCTTTCTGTTAGGTCCTCGAAAACCACATCAAACGTGCTTTTTTATGCAATATATAATCAAGTATTGAAGGTTTTGCAGCTGGAAGCAGCTGAGCGGATTCGTGAAATTGACAGGGCAAATTTAGAGAAGGTTCTAACAGTTATAGACAATGATATAATATACCGTGTATTTGTAAAACGCACGTTCACCCAGGGGTATCTTCGCGCTGAATAATGGATGTTTCTTGTTACCCAACTCAATGGTACTCAGTTTATCAACTTCAGATGGATGAATGGCTGAGTGGACCCACTGGGACTTGAACCTGTGACCATGAGGTCAAACACAGGCCCCTGCAGTGGAGGCATTAGTCCACTAAGCCACCACACCGACTACATTATCCACAAGGGTATATTTTCTGAGTAACATTGTGTTATCTGCTAATGACATCATATAGAGTGACATGTCTCTTTTACAACATGGCAGATGCAGATTAAGTCTATTATGCTACTGAGCTGGAATTTCTGGCTTTGCGTATTGGTCGTGTCCCAAGAAAGCATTTAAATGCCACAAACTTGTTTTTACTGTATAATTTGACAAAAGAACAGAAATCCATAGCAAGACAAGACGCAACATACACGATGCTACACATAGAAAAACTAGAAAAATTCCCATTCACTGTAGCATATTGGATAATACATGGGTTTATTTCTCTGCCAATTTTAACGTTTCACTTGACATTCTGCTTACAACACTATTAAGTAGGCAGATATGAAGCCCTGGGGGAGATATCTGTACATGAAGAATGGTTCTTACCGTTCACTTGCGGATGTTGGAATGGTATAACTGAGTTTTTTCTAGTGGCCTAGACTGTAGATGTTTAATCTTCAGGTTGCCAGGTCTTCTTCTGAGATAGTCATGACTACGCACTGACCTCCCACACCATTTTGGGGAGCTTGTGGAACACATTTTTAATAATTTGAATACTGCAGGCGAAGTACACTTACATAAGACAATTGGCTCAGGGTTTGTTAGTACCTTCCAGACTATCTTCAGAGTAATTCCGTCTTTTGTACACTCCGTGGTGGGAATCATTTTTGGAGGCTTTCCTCTTGTCCTGTTCCTCATGGTGAGGATACTGATTTTACTTTCTCTGCTACACAATGGATGTTACGTCACACAGCCTAATGGAGATGGGACTGCCACATGTGTAACTGTATTGTGAGAGGATAATACAGTATTTTGGTGCACCCTTGCTTTAGGAATGAATTGATACCTGGTTCTTGTCCTTTCGGCCCATCTGGCTATACTACGTGAAGCCTGCATTCTGCTGTCTCCTGTGCACTCTTGAGTGTGCCCTGGATATATATGCCTTGTCAGTCAACCGGTTCAATCTATGGAAATCGGACTGCAGGTGGGCCTGCTCAAATCTCACTTGCGAAGTTGACCTGCGCAATTGCTGTTGCTAGAAAATATATATTGTGAGCCTTCCTCGGATGCCTCAGCTCCAGGATTTCTTGATGCTTTCTCATCCTCTGAAGATGCACCACTGGCTGTCACACCTTCAGCAGCTGCTGATAGAGGTGGATTTGATCATGTTTGTTCATTGGAACTTGTGAGAGGGGTGTCAAGAGAAACGTCATCTGCGGCTGCTGGGAACACCATTGTTTTGTCTGTTTCTCTGAACATTTGGGCAATCTGACAGTTTTGAGTGGTAACGTTTTTTTTAAAGAAAATTGACATTGTTTTTACTTGCAAAGTTGCTTTTAATGCAGCCTTTTATGTGCCTTTTTATGTTACTTTCTAAATATGTTTGGCTTTCTTTATGCTTTTAAATGTAAAGGGGATTTTGACCTTATATTTTAGCACATATTTTAGGAAGCTTTTTACTCGCGTGTGCCCAAGAAATGGGTGTTATATGGTTACATAGGCCTCGGGCGAGGAACACCACCCTTTTACATGTTCAAGTTTAAAGTTGACATCTTTCTTGAACGTTGACTCTTGACACATTATCCTGCATGTGCCCACATACAGGATAATATTCTCTAAAATAGATCTGCTTACCTTTACACTTCTTTGTAGGCATATAATTAGGGCTGTGAACATTATGTACCAGGCTTAGGTTCATTGCACGAAATGATGATGTTTGTTGTTGTTCCGCGACAGCCCTGCAAGGGTTGAATCAATAATGGTGGCCTGACTGGGGCTCAGGTATGGTAACACGGGTGATGTTTATTATATAGATCAAACACAAGGTGATGATGGATGGCGCGCTGAAACTTTTCAGACACTCACCCCTAGTCACAGATCTGGGTTGAATCCATCATCGTTCTTTAGCTCCCTTCTCCACCCAGTTCAGATACATCTATATGCAAATCAGTCTTGACCCTGTGCCTCATGGGAACAGTCCAGCCCGAACTGCCAAGCCATGTCTTCCCTTGACCGGAAACAAGCATCCTGAATGAATGAATGAATGAATTTTATTTCTGCATAATTACTCACAGTCTTTGCAAAATTGCAGTACATGATCCAGAATTACAGTAAAATACGTATCTCACGACATTGTAAAACATTTATCTAAATGTGTATAAAAATGTAGTACGGTCATTTGGTCAGTAATCCGACCATATCTAAAATGTGAATTTTTTCTTAAATTCATTGTTTTTAAAATTAAATATTAGCAAAGGTTCGTATTCCCTGTGTTTTCATGGGAAGTTAATTCTTAGTTCATTGTGGGGCTTATAGGTGCCGCTCAATTCTTTCCCAGAAGGGGCTATTTGCCATACTGCTCCTTCTGTTACCACCGTGGGCTCAACAGTTGCCACCCCACGTTTTTCCTCTGTGTTGTTTTTGATTAGGGCCCTTCGTGTCATGTTCATATATTTGCCAAATTTGGCCAGGTCTGATGACTCTATACTTGACTGAAGCAATGCCACTGCATTGGCGCATCTTCTGGTCCCTTGTCTTAGGAGCTTTGTTTTTTAACAGAATACGTCGATTCTGTAGTAATGCAGGGCAGCAGCATAGTAGATGTACCAATGATTCAGTCCTATAATTACACACCCTGCAACTGACTACATTGTTCAATGATTTCCAAGCCGGGTTCAGTTCTTTTATTGGTAGGGTGACTAGGTGCGCCCATTGAATTCCCTTTAAACACTTCCTTCCTAGAGGACTGTTCATGTATGGCTGGATTTTATGCGACTTGCATGCTTTAGTTAGGCACACCAGACCTCTGTTTACCTTCAGTCTTGCTAGATCTTCGGTCCTTGATATCTGGTCGGTGTGCTTTTTTAGCACCTTCTTTATTGCAAGGTAGTTTAGTTCTTCTTGTGGCCAGGATGCTATAGATAAGTCCAACTCTGCCACTGTCTCAAGGCAGTATTTCTGCCATGGGTCCGGCCCAAACTGCCAAGCCATGTCTTCCCTGGACCAGAAACAAGCATCTTGGAACCGCTATCAGGCTAACGGCCCTCATCAGCCAGGCTAGCTTGAATCTAGTGGCAAAGTGAGCATCTCCTTGTGGTTGCTTTGTTCGCTCTAAGTTGGCAGGGTATGCCCAGACGTGGGTCACTTCCTCACTTTGCCACTGGATTCAAGCTAGCCTGGCTGATGAGGGCTTTTAGCCCAGAACCAGTCCCAGGATGCTTGTTTCTGGTCCAGGGAAGACATGGCTTGGCAGTTCGGCCTGGACTGTTCCCATGAGGCACAGGGTCAAGACTGATTTGCATGTAGGTGTGTCTAAACTGGGGTGCGAAGTGAGCTAAAGAACGATGAGTGTCGTAAAAATTTCAGCGCTCCGTCTATCATCTCCCATCATCTCCTTGTAGTCGCTTGGTTTATTATATAAATGACACCAATCCTTCGTTTAGACAGATGAGAATTTTGCTGTCATTGTTGAGGTTGCCCCATGCTGGAATTCCAACACAGCTGAATCTTGTTTACCTTCCTGAGAAGGATGATGGCCTGATCTGCACAAGTCCGGGCTCCCAGATAAAACATACCCACAGGTAACTGGGAGTTAGATCACCCTAGGGTATTCTAGTAGATTCTCACCCTCTAAGATAGCAAGTGCAAGATAGGAGTATAGATATGATTATACATATGCACTTATAATCAATGTAACATATGCACTTATAATCAATGTAACAGCACAGTTGCTCATCTTCTTTACGATTAGTATGATGATTACTCTGTTGTGTTTCCTTCTATTAATTCCTGCACCCATATTTTACACAAGAATCATAATGCTACAATATATGAATAAAATGCAAATTTGAGTATTTTGTGTGTCTCCCTTGGGGCATGCCTTAGTTACTAACATACTGAACTGTTCCCACGATTTCTTCAGGAGTCAGAGTTGTCATATTCTGACGTTGCACATACCCTCCGGTAACTTGCCAGGTTAGAGGTTCAGATGGTTCACTGTTTTTTCCTACTTTGGAATTTTATTCGACCATACAGGGTCATGGGTACAGGCAGTTAAAACTAGGAGACTATTGTTTATAATGACCTTATCTGCCTTATCAAATTTTACTAGGGAATTAGGCAGACACCCCATGGTAGAACTATTAAATATTTATAAAGCTAAACGTGTAACAGTTGCTTCTTATGGAGCTGGCATTTGGGGGTACGCCGATGTGGGCTCTATTCAGACAGCCTAAGATATGTTTTTACGATTCTTATTGATGGTCCCAAATGGTACCTCCTCTTTCATATGTCACACAGAACTAGGTTTGCCATACTCAGAAGATATTATAAAAATACAGCCAGTTCTTTTATTGCATAGGATTTGGACCACAGAGGAGACGCAGTTTAACCAATGGATACTAACAGATAGCTTGGGTCTGGATGGGGTGATGCAAGTTAGTTGGCTGTTATATGTTAAATCCTTTTTATACAATTTAGGCCACCAGGAATTTTATGACGAACCTAGTACAATGAGTACGATATCCAGGAAAGACCTTAAAAATTATTGTCTAAATTTACTGAGTGAAAAGAGACTATGTCTGGAAGTGAATAAAGTAATGGTGCAAGCACATAATCTCACACTGACAACATTTAGAATGAAGTCTTATCTATGTTTGATAACAGGAGATTATAATAGATTTTTATTAATGCGTTTTCGCCTAGGTATTCTGCATAGATCGTTAAACTTCCCAGAGATAAGCGACTGTTCAAGAGAGCTAGGTAAATGTCCATGTGATTACATATTGGCCCAGTCGACTATACATGTGGTATTTTATTGTAAATAACTCTGAACAGAGAAGCTTTTGGATTGTTCCTGTTTTAAAATCATATGGTATGAAACAATGTCGTCCAGTGTTTGTGGTTCCACAACATTTGGAAACCGAATTTATAATAGCTTCTGTAACTGTCTTTTTAAAAAATATTTTTAAATGCAGGAAATCAATCACAATGTGAACAAATGAGAAATACCATTTATGATTATGTATTCGGTCAATTTTTTGTATATATTATGAATGTTTTTAATAATCTTAAAATGTTTTTAATGTACTTTTTTGCTATTGCAGTAACCAAATAAAGTGTTGTTGACTGACTGGTGCCCAGTGAGCTAGCCAAGACTACGGCCAACATATCCTGATGGTGTGTGTGGAGATAGTCTTGCATAGTTTTGATATTTATGTTGTCCAAATGCACAGTTTTACTGATCTAGTATGAACAGTATGACATGATAGGCAGTGAACCGACATTTAATACCACCAGCTGCTGGCTTCTGAGCAGAAAGTTGGGCACGGCACACATTCCTTTATAAATTAAGCACTGAGCTGTACACTGTAGATTCCCTTTTCTAATCCTGCCTGCTGTACATCCGGTAGTTAACATTGATGGGTAGCATGGACAATTGGAAATTTGTTCATCTGTGAATGGTCAGGGATCCTATCCCTGATGCTATTATCACACTGGATTAATCTAGTCTTCTAAGGTGTCCTTTCTTGCATCCTTGCCAGTAGGCAAATTCCAAATGTTGAAAAATTATGCATCCAGCCTCATCTTGGGCCTGAAATGGTTGGACTACGTCACTGTTGTACATCACTAACTACTGATCACCAAGAGTTGAGTTAAAAATCAAAACCCAATGTCTCCCGAACAAAGCTCTACAAAACCTTGCACCTGGCTGCCTTTCAAAAGGGTTGCTCTAGTATTAACTGAACAATTGCTTTACTTTGCCGTAAGATAGAGGGCAACCCGCATGCGATCTACAAGCAGATACAATGAAAAAAAAGTGGAAACCAACATTCTCAGTGTTAACAGAAAGTGAAGGAGCAATGCTGTTGCACCGGACTTCAAGCATGGTGGCGGAGGAGAGTGCTGCATTTGAAAATATCTTACAGGGTTAAAAATACCTGCTGCAAAGACCTTTGCGTGCCCAGCAGTGTTCAGGGGATATTTAAAATGGCAAGAAAACTCTTGTTCTTAACGGACAGACTGTTTTTTTTGTCTAGTCATAGTTTTGACTGATCATAAAGTAGCATAAACATACCTGCTGCAAAGCACAACATAATAATAATAATAATAATAATCTTTATTTAGATATAAAACATATCTTTAAAAGAATTTACAGATTCACAGCCTGACCGAATATTAGAATAAAAACTTCTAGGAATAACAACACAAGTGTAGATATAAAGGCACGATCCATTAACAAACATAAAAACAGGGATTTTATCTCATAGTGTATATTAAAATCACAAAAATTGAAACAAGGCGCCAGATTGCATTGGATATAACCAAATTATGTCTAACGTTGCTGAGAATAATGCCAGTTAATACTGTTTTCGGTGAGAAAAGAAAGATTAAGCACTTTAGCATGGTCTCCTTAAGTTGAAGATGTGATATGCTCGCTGGATAAATTTTATAAATTTTATGTTTAGCACTGTGTTTTCCGGGTTCAGAGCTGCCATGATGGCTTGCCTGCAGGACCGAACCCCCAGCCTATTCCATTCTAATTTTAATCCGGACCTGCGTTCTGTGTTAAGGGCTGGGCAAAGGCAACTTACATGCAACATGGTTTCCGCTGTTTCCCCACACCCTCTACAAGAGAGATCTTCCGATGTACGTCGCCATGATGGTAAGTCCTGCAAGAAACGCCAGTCACCCAGTCTGATGGCAATAAAGCCGCGTTTCAGGTATAATGGATATGTGCTGGCCAGATAGCAGGCTGGGACTGGGTGTCTGTAGGAATTTATCGTGACCCAGGCATGGCTACGTTTCAGAAAAAGTGCTTTGTCAGTGAGACAAGAATCATTCTCACACATTTTTTTATAGCTTTTTTAAATGCTATCTGGCCTGGGTTTAGGGCCCACAAATCGCTTGCTGACATTTGGTTAATGGCATCTGTACAAAGTCGTCCGTACAAACCCCCCGGATTTATCTGGCTGATTTCTTGCCAGACTAGGGATTCTAAAGTACCTGGCTCAGCTTGTCTTAACTTGTGACACAGGTTAAGGTATGCCCCAGTGGCTGAGGCCTCGTAGTTTATTAGCCCCATCTCCAACCTGATCTGCGCTGCACAGGCGGTCTTTGGCAACCGGAGCACCCCTTTGTAAACTTTAGTGGTCTGTTGGTTCAGGGTTGTGTTCATTTTACCACTGAAAATCTCAACACCGTAGGATAAAGTGGGGCCAACCTTTGCTCTCATTACCTCCAAAAGGGGAGCTAAGGTTGGACCGGAAAGATCTTTTGCAAGTTTGCCTAGTGACACCATTAGGGTCACTGCTTTAACTCCGATCTCTCTACGCTGTTTTTTGTAGCTACATTTTGAGTCCAGGTGGACGCCTAGGTATTTATAGGACTGGCCAATTTCTAAACTAACATTATTGAATGACCAGCCGCCCCCTGTGTGTCGTTTCTTGCCGAATGTAACTACGTGCGTTTTCTTTAGGTTAACCTCGAGTTGGTTGCTATCGTATAATCAAACAGTTTATCGAGGAGTCTTTGTAACCCTACCCTGGTTAAACTAAAGAGAGCTAGGTCGTTGGCATATAAAAGATTGCTTAGAATCATGCCACCCACCTTCGGAGAGTGACTATTAGTGTCGTCTAGGACCGCTGACAGATCTGCTACAAATAAGTTAAAAAGGAGAGAGGCCAGCACACATCCCTGCTTCACTCCTCTAGTTGTCATTATTTTACGTGAGAGATGTGTGCCGGTCCCCAGCTTCACCCGCACCCACGTCCTAGTGTGGAGCTGGATTATTCCCTCTAGTAGTTTCTCTGGAATCCCCCACATCTTTAGTTTGGCCCATAGGGCCTCCCTGGGGACTCTATCGAATGCTGCTTTGAAGTCGACAAAGCAGCAATGAACTAATCTTGAGGTTGCAACTGCCCTGTCGACTACAGTTGTTATTGCTAGCAAGTTGGTACGGGTTCCTGAGTGTGCCACAAACCCTGTCTGGTTCATTGGCAAAAGCTTATTGTCCTTTACCCATAACCTTAGGTCCTCTAATAGAAGACCTGCATAATGTTTTGCTTCAATGTCCAGGAGGGCAATGTGTCTATAATTGCTCTGGTGTGCATGAGATCCAGATTTATAAATTGGTTGTATTATGGCTCCCCGCCATGACTCTGGAATTGTGGCTGTTCTTAATGCGTAATTGAAGAGATTGGCCAATGTTCCTGACCAGAGGGTAATATCTGATTTAAACAAAGTTTGTGGCAGGCCGTTTGGGCCTGGCGCCCCGTCAGATCTTGCTTTTGACAATAGATTCGAGACCTTTTCATGTGTTATACTCCACGAAGGACCATGCCCTTGGCTGGTCTCAATTACGGTGGTGTTTCCAATAGGGCTTGGATAATCAGGAGACTTAAAGTGATCGAGCAGGAAATTTGCCCAGTCTGATTCCGGGATATTAGCCGACCCCGTACACACTGTTCCTAAGCTGGTGCGGTTAATAAGCGCCCAGAATTTTCTCGAGTTTTTTTGCTTACTTTCCCACACCAGTTTACTCCAGAATTGGTTTTCATGTGCCCATTTGTCCTTTTTAATCGCTTGCATGAGTGATTTTTGTGAGGTTTGATAATTGGATATGCAATCACTGTTTCCCGGGAATTTGGCCAGTGCCCGCAGGGCCTTATTTCTCGCTCTCTTTAGTGACTTCGTTGTCTGAGATAATGTAAATTGATGCGTCGAGGTTGCCCTTTGGGCTTGATGCCTTGCAGGGAACAGATGAATCAGGTGGGAGCATAACATGGACCATTGTTCAGTTGGACTGGCCTCATGCTCCTGGCCCAGTCTTATTATGTCCGAGCTTGCCTGAAGAATATTCGAACTGATTTCTTCAGTCCACTTTAGGCGCTTTAAGTTTTCTGTGTAAGTTCCCTGAAGTGTCGATGGTACCTTTTTGTGATACTCTGGGTTTATGTTGAAGACTGTGACCTGGGGCCTGTGATCACTTTCAATTCTTGGGTGTATTCTAAAGTCAATGATACAATTTAACAGGGGTGCGGTGCAGATTGTGTAATCCAGATGCGATTGCTTTGAGCCGTTTGTCCATGTCCACTTTGGTGGAGTGTCCCCGGCTGTTCTGCCGTTGATAACAAGATAACCTGCACTATAAAATTGGCTCACGCATAGGTCGCCTAGATTAGTTTGGGTTTGTATGAGCGGTTTAGTTTGCTTTGTGGCCTCGATGATTTGGATTAGAGGGGGGCCATCATTATCTGCTACGTTCCCCTGAAATAGGTAGGTGTTAAAGTCCCCAGTAACTATGCAGTCTGAATTGGGTTGGTCCGTGGCTAAATCGTTCATAATCTCAGTTAGACGAGCCAGATGGACCTTTTTTGTGCGTGTACTGGGGTTAATGTACACATTTAAGAGAAAGAGGGGACTGTGTTTCCGCCAGGGATCGGTCTTGACCCCTAGGATCCAGTCTTCCTTAAGGGGCCATCGTGTTATTCGGGCTTTTATAGAGTTTGATACATAAGTTGCCAGCCCGCCTTTCGAGTGGCCAAAGCGACTGTCCCTGGTTGCTGGATTCCATGTCTCAGTGAACCCGAGCACTGGGCACCCCTGTAAAGCCCAGGTTTCCTGTAGTGCTATTACTGAGTGATTCCCCAAGAAAGATTGCGTGTCTGGGTCCCCAATTTTTTGGTGTAAGCCGCTTATGTTCCAGGAGCATTGTAGGGTAATTTGTTCTGATGGTGAGTTGGATGCTGCTCCTGACTGTGGTGGCTGCGCTGGAATTTTTGTGCCGATTGGCATGATCATAAGCACAACATGTAACATGTAGATCACAGATTTGTATTTTATCTAGATAGCTCAGCGTGTTAAGGCTTTTGTCACATAGATTGGCTTGTGAAGGACGTTCATAAGTTACAATGGCTACCAGAATGGATGCCATAACTCCCACACTTTGTAACCCTCATTCTCATATGTAACAGCTTCTATACATTAATTTACACCCTTGCATGATTCAGTGTATGAGATGTAAAGCGTCGGACACCCTACATTGGGATGAATATAGCGCTCCAAGACAATAAATAAATGTGAGAGATGGGCTCCTGAAAGTTTATGGACATCGCTGGATGGTGGAAGTGAGGGAATCTGTGGAGAGCTACATCCATGGGGGATGGGTGGGAGGAACAACAAAAACTGTCGCACATAGTGCTATTAAGGCTAAGGCGGCCCTGTGGAGAAAAGGATAGTGCAATTGCTGTGTCGCGTGAAAAAACACAAAACTGAAAGAACAACCAATATCGCCTATATTTAGGATTAAACATAGTATAACACACAATATTCATAATAAAAATAAAGCACAATTGCTCATCATGAAGAAAGGTGGGAACTTGTGTTGGGTGTGATAATGAAATAACAATATACTAATAGATCAATTGATAATTACCAGGCCATATTACTTACCTGTGTAACATGTTTCAGCCCATCTAATCAATAAACATGGGCTCTCAAGAGAGCAAGTAACATTTGATAAGTAAAAAAAAAATACAAAACGGGACATAAAAAGGCAGAAAGACCACATCATAGCACATCTCTCCCCCTCTCAAGAAATCCACAGGAAAAACCTGAAGTCTTCAATAGCCCAACAGCAGGCCACAGTCTCCCTCTCCACTATGGAATAGTCATGTTCTGCCTCCTGCAAGAATCTTGAATGCTAATACACTTTTTTACTATCTTCTACCAGGGGAAAAACTGCGCCAAAACTCTTAGAAGCAGATTTACAAGCCCCTTGCGCCACTTTTGCGTCACTTTTAACATGGGAAAAGTGATGCAAAAGTGGTGCAAGGGGCTTGTAAATCTGACCCTTTGTGTTTCTATGTGTCATCAAGATGTTTTGTCTCAACATCAAAACAGCCAAGAGATGGTACCTGAAAGATAGCACTTGCAATCCCCTTAAAATAGGTCTGACCATCACCTGACCAATAATATTAGGCTCTCGCTTTTTCATACTTTTCGATATCTCCATTTCAGTGGCATAATCCCTCACAAACCTAGAATAGTGTGTTCTGCCAGCCCAATAAACATCTGTAAAACTATTCTTATCTGCTGGTTCAATAGAGTAGTCTTCACTGCTGCCACCAGCTCAATGTGGGCTTCATTAGACTTTGGATGACTAGCTTTGGTTTAATTCATTTAGAAGCCTTTCACTTACATACGATTTAAATATCACCCTATAGACACTTTCTTTAGCTACTACCTTCAAAGCCTTAGTTATATTTGGAAGAGGGTGCCTGTCAACCCACATCTATGAAGACCACATTTCCTTCTTTGCGGCCAAAAACAACAGCGGCAACAATTACGTGGACTAAGCCTATTCAATACCTCACTCATCAACC
Source organism: Lissotriton vulgaris (assembly GCF_964263255.1). Lineage (NCBI taxonomy): Eukaryota > Metazoa > Chordata > Amphibia > Caudata > Salamandridae > Lissotriton > Lissotriton vulgaris. Next base: position 1,612,181,031 of record NC_141693.1, read on the forward strand.
AGCATTGTCAACTACAACCAATCAGTTTTTACACAAAACTAACTTCTCAAAAATGATACGGCCAGCCAAGTACCTTCTCTGGGCGCACAATTCAAATTTCTCCAACTCTTTAAGGTGGCTTCACTGAGACCTCGTCCAGTGGCTGTCTGGTGAAGTGGAGCCTTCTTTGGCCACAGCCTACTACCTTGCCCCAATGAGGATTTTTGCCTTCCGTCCAGTGACTAAGTCCAAAGGTAAAGCTTTTTCACAGGATTAACTTGGTCCGTCTGCCTGACCCACTTTTAATAGCAGTTGGCCTTAGCTTTAGACTTTACCCCGGCCAAGCGCAACCAGAAGACCACGGTTGGCATGTAATGTTTTTTGGTGTTATTTTTAACCAAACAATTTCAACATTAATAACCCTGATTCTACTTATTGCATTTTTGTCATTTAGGTGTCCTTTTACTTACTATAATATTCTATGTTTTTAGGTCTGGATTTATCTAAGATCTTTTGATTTTTAATAAAATATATGTATAATATACTTCTTTAAAAGGGCTTTCAGCCATCTGTGTTCATCCATTGGTCTGTTGGTGGGTCATTCACATTTTGTTTCTGCCCACTACAGCATCCAGCATGGGGTGGTGGGGCCAGTCCACTTCACCCACTGGATAACTTTACTCTGAGTGACTACATTTTGCTGTTTCACAATGAGCACATCTGCCACAAGGTAGTTCTCTTCAGTTCTAGTTTTTTTATGTTTACTTTATTACTTTGGTATTGCCTTTGTGTTTAGGGTCCGATGAGATAGCAGGACGCGTTTTAGAAGCTCAACATTTCAATTATTTGAGACCAAAATTACAAAACTCAAATCAGTAGAACCAGAGATATGCCCATTTTAATATTTAAGTGAACGTAGTGGCTAGAAGCACAAGCAAACAACTGTGGTCATCTACTCATGCCGAACCTGGACAAAGTCACAGGTTCATGTCGACTGAGATGGAGCACAGGCTTGATACAGGGGCCAATTTAGGCCAGATGAACAAAGTCCTTCAAATACTAGTTTACTGAGTGTTGCGAGATCTCGCATCAATGGTTCCGAGGGAGATACAGAGCTTGCGATGCAAAGTCCGGCATCCAGAATGCATGGCACAGCAGTGGTTCAGAAGAAGCTGCGGAGCTGCGATGCGCAGTCCTGCATTGTCATCGAGGATACACTCGACGAGTCGCTTACCGATGCAAAGGCCTGTGTTGCGGATGCGTTATACAGCAGTGGTTCCAAGGAGTCTGCGGGCTGCAGGGCGTGGTCTGATGCAGGGACCAAGTTCGGCCAGCTAAACAAAGTACCTTAACTCCTGGTTTGCTGGAGTGCTGCGAGATCCTGAGGACACAGCACATTCCAGCTTTATCAGTTCAAAATCAAATCAAAAGTTTCTTTATTCGACTGACAGGAAAGCAGTCATAAAAGCACAGAATACAATAATATACAATTCGTTCATAAAAAGAAAAAGTTTATCTTCCATTAGTTTTGAGAGAAAAAAAAGTATTAAGCGATTATTAAAAAGGCATGATACAGTGGTCCTATGTGCATTTACTTAATCAAGACGGAGTTGTATCTGTAACATAATTCAATTTGGAGTCATCCTTCCATACTTAATCTATACTTTAGAGCTGTTTTTAAAAACTTACAGATAAAAAAGTACTGTCTTCATGCAACATTTGAAGGTATAGAAGTGCGGGCTTAATTTGTGTAAAATTCATCTTTTTGAGCAACGGTTTTAAAAACATATTACGTGGACTTGAATAATAAGAACAAAGGAATAAAAAGTGAGCCAAGTCTTGCGGAGACTTATTGTCGCAGCCGCAAGCTGGCAACACTTGGCCTCTATGGGCTCCACTTGGTACAGCTAAAAGCAGATGATAAAGATCAAATCGAAATCTGCTCAGCAGGAAGCGTTCATATCTAGATATATTCCACGATAAATAAGGTTCAGAGAACACGCAAGTCTTTGTTAGTACGTGGTTCCTTACGCTGGACTTTTTGAACTCAATTTCTTCCCTGTAGAGTTGTCGCTTCATGTAAAAGGTATTTTTTACAAAATTGACATCTTGCTTGGTGGTATTCTGGGGTGTTAAGTTAAGGTCTAATCTGCCCAGATCTTTACAGCAATTGCGAATGTATTTCATCCAGGGTAAATTGAGTTGACCTTCCCAAGTAAGGGCTTCAGCTAGGATGTTGTGAGTCAGTGGAATCGCTGTATTGCGCCAACAGCTTAACCAGCAGAGCAAAGGGTTTGCAGCAATTTTGTCAGCTAGATAAGGGATGCCCAATTCCTCATGTATGGAAAAGTTTGCGGTACTCTTTGGTAAACTCATGACCTGTTTCAGAAAGTTGTTTTCGAGAGCTACTAGGGTATCTATTGGTAAGAACCCCCACAGTTCACTTCCGTAACATGCCACCGCAACACTTTTTGCCTGATAAAGCTTCAATACGGCAGACACTGGAGTGTTACCCAATTTGCGAGCGAAATCCATTATACCAGAATTAGTCCTCAGTATTTCTCCTTTCTTTTTAGTTATGGCAGGGCCCCAGTTAAGTTTATGATCGAAGAGTACACCCAAATACGAGAATGTTTTTGTTAGTGGTATATTTTCTCCATTAACTGAGAAGGGGTATTGTTTTTTAGGAGTTAAACCAACCGTCATAACAAAAGATTTGGAATTGTTAATATTTAGGCCACGTGAGGACATAAATTGAAAAAAAGAATCCAGTAATTTTTGGAGTCCGAGTGCGGTTCTGGATAAAAGAACAGCGTCGTCCGCATACAACAGGACTGGTACGCCTGTTTTACCAATTCGAGGGTAATCCGTGTCTGTTTTTACCAGGTGGTCTTCAAGTCCATTAATATATAAGTTAAAAAGAAAAGGTGCTAATATACAGCCCTGTCTGACTCCTCGGTTAATTTTAAAATCTCTCGTTACTTTCATGTCTCTTGTAAAACGCACATTTGCTCGGGTGTCGTTGTGTAAGTCGGCCAGAAAGTTAATCAAGTTATTTTCTACGCCCATTTTTTGCAGGACTTCCCATAGTTTGCTCCTATCGACACAGTCAAAAGCAGAGGAAAGGTCCATAAAGGCCATATACACAGTTCCCTCTCTTGCTTGGGTGTATTTACCACTAATTAGATACAGATTCAGGCACTGTGTGGTTGTTGCATGACCTGGTCTGAATCCATATTGTGCAGGGGTCATTATGTTGTGTTGTTTGGCCCAAACATTCAGCCTCTTTAGCAGAATCCCACCCACTACCTTCGCAACAGAGTTTATCAGGGAGATTGGTCTATAGCAGGCCGCTTTTGTTCTGTCCCCCTTTTTGTAAACAGGGACGATGGTAGATGCTCCCCAAGATTTAGGAGCCCCCACTTCGACCCCGGCATTGATGACAGATGTAAGAATGGGAGCCCATAAGGTGATGTTAGACTTGAAAAGGTCAGGTGGGAGACCGTCGGGGCCCGGGGCTTTGTTACTGGAAAGACCAAGTATCCCTAATTCAATTTCTTTAGTCGAAAATTGTAGCGGATTGCTTTCAAGAAGATGAAGTGGTTCTGGAGATTGTGGGGCGTCGCTTTTGAAGATAGCTCCGAAGTGAGTGATCCAGTCGTCCTCCGGTATAACTGTACCGAGACTCTCTTCGTTAGGACTGCCAAAAAGTGGTTTATTTATTATGCTCCAGAATTTTGAGCTGTTGCCCAAAGTAGAGGGGTCGAGCAAAGATTCCCATGTTTTGGCTTTAATTGACTTCTTGCGTAAGGCAAGGGCCTTTTTGTAGTCTGTCCGAAGGACCTTAATAAGTGCAGAGTCTCTCGGTTTGTTTTTAAGAGCAGCTTTTAATTTGCGGTTTGCAGAGGAACAGGCATGATCAAACCAGCGAGGATGTTGAGCAATGGAACCTTTGGATGTTACCGTCAGTAATTGCTCTATTCTTTTGGACACAACCGCAAAGGCGGATAGAATGGATTCTGGAGGAGCGGAATTTGTAGCACAGAGCTTAAGTTCATGTTCACAGTGTAAAGCAACGTCCTCATACAGTTTGTCGCTGTTTACCAGACTCCATTTTAAGCGGCGGTTATTATTGATCAACTTAAGTGCCCCAGGATCCTTAATGTTTTTATGGAGCACTGAGGGGCCGCATTGCAGTTCAAGGTGCAAAGGATTATGATCACTGTGGATGCTCTCAAGGATGTCAAAATTTAAAACCTGTTGGGCAACTCCAGCAGAAAGAAGGATATGATCTATAAAAGACCCTGACTCGGATCCTTTGTAGGTTGGAACTTTGAAGGAGAAGGAGTCGTCTTTCATGGATAGCGCCATGGTCAAATTCATGGTGTCCGTTAGGGTGTTTAATTTAGTTCCACGCTGGCAGTGCGTGAAGTGGGGACCTGTTCTGAGTCCACAGCCCAAGGATCCCAGGGTGGTCGAGAGAGAATTACCGCAAATGTGTGTATTAAAGTCACCAAGAAGAATTTTATCCTGTGGTAGTTTTGAACCAAATTCATTTAGATAACTTTCAAGTCTGACAAGATTACAATCGTTCACATTTGCGACAGAATTGTAGAAGTTAATTAAAGTTATAGCTTTCTTGCCCCTTCTAAGAGTCAGTACCTGCATGTTCCTGTTATCCAACTGAACTTGGTTGATCTGCATTTTAAGAGACAGACTAATGAATATTGCTAGTCCCCCCTTTGCTCTGCCGCTGGGGGAGGGAGATGCAGGAACAAAAAAACTTTGATAACCCTCAATACAGGTGTTGTTATCTATTAGCCATGTTTCTTGGAAGCACAGGATGGTGTAATTTTTGACAAAAACTTCCCACGATGGGTCAATAATTTTTGAGGCCAATCCTGCAAGATTCCAAGACAATATCTTGATTGTGTTAGGGGCATAGTGTGCTAAGTTTGATGTAGGTGTTATAACAGATGGAGAGCACAGATCTTGGTTGACCCTTATCATGGTGTTCGTCCTTAGAGTTACAGGTGATACATGAGGTTTACAAGCTGTTGATAAGGGAGTGATACCTGCCACGTCTTCTAAGGTGGGCTGAGCGTGATTTACTTTAGGGCTAACTAAATGTTTTAAATTCGTCGTGCAGGTGGTATTAGAAGAAATGACGACCACTGGGGGATTAGATGTTTTAGGTAGAGTCTTCATATTTCCTACCAGACAGTTTGTTTTTGCAGAAGGTGAAACTGGAAACAGGTCAGATGGCAGTCAGTCAACCTCCTCCAGTGGGTCGTGGCTGAGGAAAACATCATAACGATTGGCTGTAGGGAACCCGTAGTCATTATATTGTGAGTTGGTGTGGTTAAAGGCCCGGTGGTAACCATGCCCATGGCGTTCAGCTGTTGCTATTGGTTGATAGTTGTGAACATTATTTCCCCATAAGTGAGGGTATGGTTGTTGGTCTAGGCCCATTGGCGTATCTGGGCAGGGTGGGACAGAGGTCAGCCAGGGTTGATTGTTCTGATGTGTCCTGTAAGATCCATCTTGGGTATAGTTGTAATTTGTTTTATTCCTGTAGGGATCTGAGCGGACTGGGTAGAAGTAGCTAAGTCCCATGGTTCGAATCAAGCTTTTTGTCCCAGTGCTTCTCCATCCTGCGATGAATTTCGCCGGACCTAGATATTTGAAGGTGACCACAATACAGTCACCCTCTGTAGATTTAAAGCGAGTACCCACCCACTCTACTCTTTTGACATGGTGAATGGTGCCTATTATATTTGGGGGGAGAGGCCTATGTATAGAAAGCCATTGCATTGCTTTGTTCCTCAGTTCCTCCCGTGTTTCTTCCCTGTTAGCAGCAACTTTTGGCACCCCAATCATAACTATTGTATATGGATTCGCCTGTGGTGGCAGATTAATATGTGTTAGTGGACGTGTTGTAGTAGGTCTGGGGGGCTGTATTCCTGTGTCTTTGGGTTGAGTGTTTCCTTTGGGAGGGGCCGTACGACTTTTATCCTCAGATATACCTACGTTGGCACTAGGTAGGTGACCCTCTGCAGCCCACTCACTATCATCCTCATCTGTTTGAGTATTAGGTGTGTTAAGCATAGGTGTATTTGGGATCACAGTGGGGGTAGGAACTAATTGAGAATTTGGTTTTTGAACAGTTAAGGGTAAGCTCTGAAGTTGTGGATGGTTTGGCTTTCCTATATTCTTTGATGTGTTATCTACTTTTTTCACTGTTTTTGAGTTTTTTACGTTTAGGGTTGATGAAGATGGAACAAAGGTTGAGGGCGTGTTCGCTGTTTTAAGCAATCTGAGGATACTAGAGGATATATCATTTTGTGCTCTCTCAAATTTGCTCAGCGCCCTTTCTATATTGTCAATCTGATGGCGAATGGGTTGTAGAGTTGTTTTAATTAGGGCTTCGATCTCTCTCATTATTGGCAAGATTACACTACTCTGCTTCTCAATATGTCCTGTTTCCTCATTAACTAGAGAGATACCAGTTTTGGGATTAGTATTCCCACTTGCATCGTAGACTAGTGGGGAGTTTGATAGGGACCCACCCCGCTTTGTGACAGGGAGTTTCTCTAGACTATTCTTCTGCCACATGTCTTTAAGCGATCGCTTGGGTTTGCCTGATATATGGTGGATTTTCCTTTTAGGAAGTGTGATTCTGGGCTTTTTCCTCTTAAGTTTTGGAGTATTGCATTGTTTAGATGGTTGGGTTTGGGTTATAGCAATAGCTAATGGAGCAATCTCCACGGTGTGAACTTTCAGTGCGGAAGCAGGGTCTTTTTCTTGCTGGATGTTATTTGCACTACTGGTTAGAATCATAAGGCTGTTATCCAGGGTATTCGCTAATAGGTCCGTGGAAGAAGAGTTAGAGGGTTTTTCTTTGATGTGCGATCTTGGTAGTTCCGAAAATGATTGCATGAGAAGGGACTCCTGTGATGAGGCTGAGTCCTCCATGTTTGGGTCTTCTGCACTAGTACGTGAGGACAAGTCTGGGAAACATAGATTAGGCGTCAGAGAGAGCCTCCTCTCGGTGTCCTGAATGGCATCCGCCACTACGTTGATAGTTTTTTGGAGCATTTTATCTATAGCGGTTATAGTGGGCAAAGGTGTACTCACTGTTTTTAATCTGCTGGTTGATCGAGTGGCCATCGGAGTTTTGCAGGTTTTAGTCATCTTTGACTTGTATTAACTGCCACTTTCCTCTGAGTGTAGCCTGGGTTTGGCTTGTGACTACCGAAGGGCGAGCTTAGGGAGGTGGCCCGACCCGGCCACTTCAGGCCCCTGAGGGCCACAGAGGGCCCGCCCTTTGCCCGGGCTTCGCCCGCGCGCGTCCCGCGATGCGCGTGTTAGGCCCTGTTTAAGTAAGTAAGGTGTAGGGAAGGGGCGGGGCACTGGGAGGGGGCGCGGCTCACGCGGGAAGAGGGAACAGCTGATGTTGCTGACGCTGTCCCTCGCAGTCCCCGGGCCGCGCCTCTCACCTCCGCTGCGGCCTCGCTTCTCCACACTCGGGATCTCCAACTGAGTTCTCACAGGTAAGCTGCTCCTGCAGCAACAACTAGGGCTTTTTACGAATGCTGGCAAGTCTTTACAGTGGACAAACTCTCTGGCGAGCGGCTCCCGCGGAGCGGGGGCCGCGAGAGGTTTTAAACTCCTTGTAGGGGGCGGGGCACTGGGAGGGGGCGCGGCTCACGCGGTAAGAGGGAACAGCTGATGTTGCTGACGCTGTCCCTCGCAGTCCCCGGGCCGCGCCTCTCACCTCCGCTGCGGCCTCGCTTCTCCACACTCGGGATCTCCAACTGAGTTCTCACAGGTAAGCTGCTCCTGCAGCAACAACTAGGGCTTTTTACGAATGCTGGCAAGTCTTTACAGTGGACAAACTCTCTGGCGAGCGGCACCCGCGGAGCGGGGGCCGCGAGAGGTTTTAAACTCCTTGTAGGGGGCGGGGCACTGGGAGGGGGCGCGGCTCACGCGGGAAGAGGGAACAGCTGATGTTGCTGACGCTGTCCCTCGCAGTCCCCGGGCCGCGCCTCTCACCTCCGCTGCGGCCTCGCTTCTCCACACTCGGGATCTCCAACTGAGTTCTCACAGGTAAGCTGCTCCTGCAGCAACAACTAGGGCTTTTTACGAATGCTGGCAAGTCTTTACAGTGGACAAACTCTCTGGCGAGCGGCACCCGCGGAGCGGGGGCCGCAAGAGGTTTTAAACTCCTTGTAGGGGGCGGGGCACTGGGAGGGGGCGCAGCTCACGCGGGAAGAGGGAACAGCTGATGTTGCTGATGCTGTCCCTCGCAGTCCCCGGGCCGCGCCTCTCACCTCCGCTGCGGCCTCGCTTCTCCACACTCGGGATCTCCAACTGAGTTCTCACAGGTAAGCTGCTCCTGCAGCAACAACTAGGGCTTTTTACGAATGCTGGCAAGTCTTTACAGTGGACAAACTCTCTGGCGAGCGGCACCCTCAGTTCTTGTCTCCTGCTGATGATGTAAAATTCTTCTGGAGTGGCCTTTTTATCTGACTGCTGTTATATAAAAACATATCAAATAGTGTCCATATGTTCTTCGTGAAGTTGTTCTTTATGGTTTTTAATATGCATGCAATGTGGGCGCTTTTCTAACTGTACTCCTGTATGTCATGCTAGTATGTATTTTTAATTGAGGGCTAGAGGTATATTTGTAAACCAATTTAGTCTGTATGTCCTGCTTGTATGACTTTCTAGGTTGCTTTCAGTGCTTTTGTATGTCGTGATTATATAGATATTTAACTTTTATATTACTAATTTTAGCTCTACCAATATATTCCAATTTCCTGATCTATCTATCTATCTATGCAACCCTATCTGTCTGTCTTCCTAGTTACCTGCCTGCCTGTCTACCAAATGACCAGTCTGTCTATCTATCTACCTGTCTATCTACTTGTATGTCTACCTATCTACCTGTCTGTCTAGCTCCCCCCATATCTGTCTACCTATCTATCCATCTACCTGTCTGTCTATCAACATGCCAGTCTACCTAAAAACCTGATTGACTATCTATCTATCTATGAATCCCTATTAGTCAGTTTGTCTAGCTCTACAACCCTCTCTATCTGTCTTCGCAGGCCTCCCTTTTAACTTATATTTTCAACAATTCTTATCTATTGTAATAGGGATTTACAAAAACATTAAAATAAAGAATTAGCAAAGAGGCTGGCAGCCAACTGCAGATCAAGACCTTTTGATTTTACTAAAATGTCTGTACATTGTTATAGGGCCTTTCAGCCAGACTTCATCCATTATTATATAGATGTTGTAGGAAATTGGGTTACTGGTTCGGGGGGCACCTCAAGCAGCAACTACAATCTGTGTCAGGGTGAAACACAAGCAACCCCCAAATTAACCTGTGCTTAACCCTTTGGCAGAGGCAATGTGCAAAGTATTTATGCAGCATTTCAAACAGTGATAAGATGAAAATACAACAGAAGAAAAGTCCCACGCCAATTTGGAATATTAGAGTCACATTTTGAGACCAAAACAGCACAAATCCAATCAATAGAACAGGAGCGTTAGAAATTGGGTCTCTAGTTGGCAGAGGTATGCACCCTGTTCAAGTATGGACCACAATCCTAGTCTGGGTAAGCTAGATACACACTAAAAGATAGCCTGTGCTCGGCCTCTGGTAGCTTGGCACAGAGCAGTCAGCCTTATCTAAAGATGCAATGTGTAATGCATTTGTGCAACACACACAGTAACACAATGAGAACACCACAAAAATACTCCACACAGGGTTAGCAAAATAGGGAATACTTTTCTGACAAAACGAAGATCAAAACAACAAAAATCCAATAGGTAGAACCAGAGTTATGAATTTTTAAAGAATAAATTCAAAAGTAGTGCTTAGAAGACAATAGCGCTTAGGGGTTACTTGAGGTCATGCTCTACCGGGCACATCCAAAGTTCAGGCCGACCACAATGAAGGGATGGTGGGCTACAGGACTCACTCAGGTCCTGCTGAGAAAGCACCTTGGATGAAGCAAAAGTCGACAACGAAGATATGATGTGAGGAGTCACTATGTCTTTATTGATTCCGTGAATGGAGGCAAAGCATGGGTGCCAATCCAAGCTGTTGATGAAGGCTTCAGCGTTGAATCCCTTTACGATGCAGGCTCTGCATAGACTTTGAGCTGCTCAGTCCATCAGGGTGATATCCTCAATCGGTTCCTATGCCAACGTTGAAGGGCAATATGTTGGTTCCAATCAGTGCAAATTCATCACTGCTTCGATTTTGATGGTTCTGGACAGCCGAAATCACCTTTTAGGGGCCCAGGACTGGATTGGCACCATTTGGTAGGGCAGACAGGGCTCACTAATGGCAGTGTCCAGGAGCTGTTGCTGTGTTGAAGGAAGTATTTGATGGCCCAGAGACTTCAGAACAGGGGGCAAGCCCTTAAAGTCACTCTGGGTTCAAATAAGATGGGCCCAGTCCTTGTCCTCAGCAGGGCAGCTATCAATAGGCAGAGCAAAGCAGTTCCTTCAGAGTGGCAGCCAGGCAAAGTGGGAATCCTTGTAGCACAACAGCCCTCACTCCTGGCAGAGTTCTTCACAGGTCCAATAGTGCCCTGTCTTGGTAGGGTCAGAGCTGTAATACTTATACCCAAATCTGTCTTGGTAGGGTCAGAGCTGTAATACTTATACCCACAATTTCCTTTGAAGTGCAGGTGACTTCAAAGAAGACCCTTGAACTGCACAGGTCCCCTTTCATCACAGTCCTGTCTGCCAGGCTATCTGTGGGGGGTAATTAGCCCTCTGTGTGGGACACAGGACGCTACCTATTCAGGTGTAAGTGCCATCTCCCCCTCCCTCTTTCCGCCCAGCAAGATCTAGCAGAATGTAGATGAATGTGGATCAGTTCTCTGTCACATCACCCTTCCTGTGTTTATGGCTGTCACCCACAACAGGTGTGTATTGGAGATAGACTACAAGGCACACAGAGCAGTAAGAGCAGCAAAATGTCCACTTTCTAAAAGTGCCATTTCTAAAATAGCAATGTTAAATCCAACCTTACCAGTAAAGAAGATTTATCATTATGATGCCAAAGATATAAAACAGTGCAGCTACTCCTTCCTAATGAGGAATTACAGCTTAAAAGTGTTTTGAGGAATTCCCAATGCTAGCCTATGAGAGGAGTAGACCTCATACAAGTGAAAAACAAATTTAGCTGCTTGTCACCACCAGGACATATAAAATGTACAAGTATGTGTCCTACCTTTTACTTACACAGCACCCTGCCCTTAGGACTACCTAGGGCAGAGCTTTCCAAAGTGTCTGCGGGCAGATTAGGGCAAATGCTCTCTGACACTTGGGCATTTGCATTCAGTGGTGCAGTACGGTATATGCGGAGGAAGGAGAAGTGTTAGGCGAGCATAAGCTGTGCAGACTTGTTCCGTTTGTGATGCAGTGACCACGGAGCAGTCTCTGCTCCCTAGGCGCTCGGTAAGGTACGTTTTTGAAATTTTGAAACTCTGTATAGGGCTATTATCACCACGTCTGAAAATGGGTGAGCTGGATGCCTTTGCTCTCTGAGCACATGCTAGCCCTCATGGACAGTAGCAGGGAGCAGCATCACAGTGCAGCCTCTCTTTCAGACAATATCCTGCTGCTAGGCAGCAACTGTTGCAACCGCTCTGGCGGACTTGATTGATTTAAGATGGCACTGTGCCCTCTTCAATACTGTATTTTTTTTGTTTACAAACAGTTTCAAAGTTCTCCGCTGCTATCAATGCGTGTGGATCTTATTTTGAGCACAAGAAACCTTAACATTGTAATGAATGACCAAGATTTTAACTACTAGGCATGAAACGCGCTTCAGCAAACTTCATCTGCTCTCATTCAGAGCCAAGACAATGATCATAAAATCGACAGGTCATCTGAGGGATTTGTCAAGATGAGAGATCGGGATTACATCGAATAGTTGTCCTTCCTGAAATCTTTAAAGGCGTCGGCAAAAAGCAGAAAGACTCGAATATTTAATTTGCCTGTGATAGTGCAGGCACCATTTAAACAATGAAAACAAAATTAGGTTCCAAACTGCACTCCAGGTTAAGAAATGTTATCACCGATTTGGGTCTTCCTCTGTGTTCACCTCTCGTAGGTAATCAACAGTTGAGCATACCACATTTCGATGGTTGCACTGTGTGTGCACATTAAGCACTCCAATAATCACTCACCACTCACTGCACTTTATTTTATGTATCAGCAGCACGTAAAGAGTCACATGTGGTTGCTGGGGTCACTTCCGCTCCCGGATTGGCATGTGATTCATTTTATCCACTTGAGCACAATAGGACACATCCATAGCACTTTACGTCAGTTTGGCATGTATCGGATCACCTCTGTAGCACGTCCCGTCGAATTTACATTTTGACACAGTGAATGCTAACACAGATACTTGCAGTTTATTATTTTTCATATATTTTCTTTTATCTTTCTTTACTGTTCCAGCAGGAGGCCACAGTTCACAGAGTATTGAAGATTCACTTGCCCCTGATAAAGGGTGTCACAACCCGGAATGTATTGGGCCCGCCATAATTGAATAACCAAAAATGTTTTGAGGACAAATGTCTCGTATATCTGAATGCATTTAAGACTTGTATATTTGTACACTTCATGAAATGAAGATTTTCTGTTTGCTTACAATATTGTTTTGAAACAAAAAAGATAATCAATGAAATGATTCTTTAAACTCACGTGTACATTCTGACTAATGATGGATGTAATGATTTAACATATGTTTACTATTTAAATTGAAACCTCAGGGACAATTCGCATTGCGCTGTGCGAAGGAACAGCGCTTGGATTGATGCACGTTGTTCTCAGCTGTGAGGGGCTATTACAGTATTCCCAATACTGTCACTACTGTGGTATTATACAGAGTCAGCCATCTATAGTACACAACATCTTAGAGCTGCCTCACAGGTCATGTTGCCATCCATTTGTAGCCCTGGACCTCTTGGTTTGTACTGTGTGCTCCTGGGACCATGTCTGGTTACATTCATGTTTAGGCTTTCCATCCTGCATTTATTTTCCTTCCTGTTTTTTTGTTTCCGAACCTTATTCTTTGTGTGCAAGCTGTTGTATTGTATTGTATTTATTGCTTATTGAGCGCAGCTGTCACCCAAAGGGTATCCTGGCGCTGAGACCTAACCATGCATCTATTGAAAAAGCTACATTACTCTGGGGAACAAGTAAGTTTTAAGGTCCTTTTTAAAAGTAAGCAGATCAGGGCAACTCCTTAATGCCAGGGGAAGAGTATTCCACAGCGTGGCAGCCGTAAAACTGAAAGCGCGACCACCCATTCTCATTCTATTGATTTTAGGGACTTTTACCAGGAACGTCGAAGATGATCTTAGAGGTCTGGCTGCCTGATACCAGAGGAAAAGAGTCTGAAGAGGTATTGGTCCTAGTCCATGCAGGGCCCTAAAAACAAGGCAGAGAGCTTTAAACGCAATTCTCTGCTGGACTGGGAGCCAATGCAAATCGGCCAAAGCTGCCGATGAAGAGGCGGACCGCGGTCGAGACAAGGCCAATTTAGCGGCCATATTCTGTATCCTTTGGAGCTTTAGGACCAGAGTCCTCGGGGCACCCAGAAGTAGTGCGTTGCAGTAGTCGATCCTACTGAGAATGGAACTACGCACTACCTCAGCTCTGGAGCCCCGAGGGAGAAGTGGCAAGATTTTCCGTAGAGCACGGAGCAAACCCATACACGTTGCTGCCGTTTTGTTTACGGAGGCATCAAGCTGCAAATTGGGTTCGAATAGAACTCCCAGGTTGCGAGCTGACTCTGCCGCCTCCACCGAGCCCGGGATGGACACTGGCCAAAAATCGGCCGGTAGTGTACGGGGAGTTCGGTCCAAGGAGCAGTGGAGTACCTCTGTTTTTGACCCATTGAATTGCAACGCATTGGCTCGCAACCATGCTGCTGTGGCTGCCATACAACGGTGAAAAGCATCCCTTGAAATAGACTCTGAACCCTCAAATGAAAAAATCAACTGAGTGTCATCGGCATAGTTGACAACAGATATGCCGAATGACTTTATCAGTGCTATCAAGGGACGGAGATATATATTAAATAGGATCGGACTAATTGCCGATCCTTGAGGGACTCCCTGTTTCACCTGTCTAGTGGCTGATCGAAATGGTGGTAATGCCACGGCTTGTTGTCGGTTATCCAAATAGGAAGTGAGCCAGTCTAGGGCCAGACCGCTCACTCCCGCACTCCGAAGACGGCCAAGTAGTACTTCATGGTCCACCGTGTCGAACGCGGCCGACATGTCAAGTAGCACCAAGAATGCAGACTTGCCCTTGTCGACTCGCGTTCGCAGATCGTCCAACACGGTGACCAAGGCCGTCTCGGTGCCGTGCGCTGGCCTGAAGCCAAATTGTGCAGCATCCAGACATAGATTTGTTTCCAGGAAGTTGGATAAGGCTCTTGTGACCCATCTCTCGAGAATTTTTATCGCAAATGGTAATAGCGAAATTGGCCTGTAATTAGCCGAACAGAGAGGGTCCAGAGAAGCCTTTTTCAGCAAAGGTGTTACAATAGCCAACTTCCAGCTGTCTGGGACTGACGCTGTGGTCAATGATTGACAGCAGATGGAGTGCAACGGAGGGAAAAGCTCATCTTGAAAAGCCTTCCAGATCTTATGAGGCATTGGATCCAGCGGTGACCCTGACGATACACTGCTTGCCAGGATAACAAATTCCTCTAGCGAGGGAACGGGAAAGCTGGACAACTGAGGCATACCTTCCTTGTTTGGTGCCCAATTGGAGCCCAGATTGTCAGAAGGGTCCAAAGAAGAGACTGCAGATGTTACAGATTGTTCAGAATTTTTGAGTCCAGTCAGGATGGTCCTGATTTTCTCCTCAAATGCAAGGGCCAGCGAGTCGCACAGTGCCTGCGAGGCCGGGATAGTAGACGCCGTGCAAGGTGGGTCAGACAAAGTCTTAACCAATCTGAACAGGGTCTGAGATTTGTTAGAGGCCTTCGCCAAAGTGTCTTCCAAAAACTTAGCTTTTGCGATTCTTAACTGGGCCTTATATTTGTGCAGGGCAGCTTTATAAGCCGCCTTATCCTGCTCCCTATATCCTCTCCTCCATGTACGCTGAGTGTGTTTGTCTGCCTGCGAGGGTTTCTGCGTTTGTTTTGCGTGTTTTTTACAGTTGTGTGCGAGTTTAAAGCCAGTTGTATTTGAAACATCTAGCAGGGCAAACTTGGTTTCAGTTACTTGAGGGTGTACTGTCAAACGTGTTTTAACACTCACACAATTCCCATTTCCTGAACGGATTTTTGTATAAGTCATATTCAGCAACGTAGCAGGTGGACTTTGAGCATGGTTGAAAGGGTTGGCAGTGTGTGCACCCGCCTTTTTTGTGGCATAAATCACTGGGGCATGTGTCAATGTGTGCATGATAATATTCTTGTTTCAAGTAAGAAACCTAACCTTGCTTACACCCAGTTTTGCCAGTCACTGTATTTGTTAGAACAGGTTCACAATTACTTTATTAACCTTCCTGCTTTCTCAAATTTACTTGAAAATGCACCAACTTAGGTGGTTTGGGCTCAACATTAAAAGTTTGGAATGCTGTGACCTAGAGCCTACCTTATGGGCAATTATAGGATAGATAGAGTCCAGCTGCTGGATTTAAGGTGGGTGGAACCTTTTCTGTCCCTTAGGGTTCAAGATGCAGGCCAAGTCTTTTTCTTGAAGCTGGAACAAGATCACAGCCCACCAGCTCGCCGCATCCCTGAGCCAGCACCCTCCCGCCAGCTCAGCGAACCCCAGCCAGGCCGCCGACAACCTCACGAAGTGGATCAGCAACTGCGCGGACGAACTCGCCCCACTGAGGACCCGGCCCAGCAGACCCGGCAGCAAGAAGGCCCCATGGTTCACCGACGAACTCAAGAGCTCCAAGAAGAACTGCCGAGCCCTCGAGAAAGCCTGGAGAAGGGAACCAACACCGGACAACATGACCACACTCAAGCTTGCCACCCGGAAGCACCACCAACTGATCCGCGCCACCAAGAAAACTGCATTCAAGGACCGGCTGGACAACAACGCACACAACTGCAAGAAACTCTTCAACATCGTGAAAGAGCTCTCCAACCCCAACGCCGGAAACAATGACATCACTCCATCGCAAGACCTCTGCAACTCCCTCGCCTCCTACTTCCACAACAAGATCGCGGACATACACAACAGCTTCAGCACTCAACCGACGCACACCACGACCGAACCACCGCCCCCCACCACCACCCTCCGCGCCTGGACTCCGATCAGCACCGAAGACACCGTCCGCATGATGAACTCCATCCACTCCAGATCTCCAACCGACCCCTGCCCTCACCACGTCTTCAACAAGGCCGACGCTGTCATCGCACCCCACCTGCGGGACATCATCAACACCTCCTTCGACACCGCCACCTTCCCGGAGAGCTGGAAGCACGCCGAACTCAGCGCCCTACTCAAGAAACCTACAGCGGACCCCACCGAACTCAAGAATTACCGCCCCATCTAGCTCCTCCCGTTTCCAGCCAAGGTCATCGAGAAGACCGTCAACAAACAGCTGGCCGCCTTCCTCAAGAAGAATGGATCCCTCGACCGCTCACAGTCTGGCTTCCGAGCCAACCACAGTACCGAGACCGCCCTCATCGCTGCCACCGATGTCATCCGAGCCCTGATGGACAACGGGGAAACAGCGGCCCTCATCCTCCTAGACCTCTCCGCGGCATTCGACACTGTCTGCCACCGCACCCTAGTGCAGCGCCTCAGCAACGTCGGAATCCAGGAGAAGGCACTGGAATGGATCATCTCCTTCCTCGACGGAAGAACACACAGAGTCCGTCTACCACCGTACAAGTCAGAGGCCACCGAACTCATCTGCGGCGTCCCTCAAGGATCCTCGCTGAGCCCCACCCTCTTCAACGTCTACATGAGCCCCCTCGCGGCCATCGCACGCCAACACAACCTCAACATCATCTCCTACGCTGACGACACCCAGCTGATCCTCTCCCTGACCAACGACCCCGCCGCCACCAGAGCCGACCTTCACGAAGGGATGAAAAACGTAGCCGAGTGGATGACGACCAGCCGCCTGAAACTGAACTCAGACAAGACGGAAGTCCTCATCCTGGGCTCCTCGCCCTCCGCCTGGGACGACACCTGGTGGCCCCCCGCCCTGGGCATCGCACCCAAACCGACAGACCACGCACGCAACCTGGGCTTCATCCTGGACTCCTCCCTCTCCATGACCAGACAAGTCAACGCCGTCTCCTCGTCGTGCTTCAACATCCTGCGCATGCTATGGAAGATCTTCCGGTGGATCCCCACCGAGACCAGGAAGACGGTCACCCAGGCCCTCGTCACCAGCCGACTGGACTATGGCAAGGCCCTCTACGCCAGAACCACCGCCAAGCTCCAGAAGAGACTCCAGCGGATCCAGAACACCTCAGCCAGACTCATCCTCGACATCCCACGACACAGCCACATCTCCGGACATCTGAGAAACCTGCATTGGCTCCCCGTCAACAAAAGAATCACCTTCCGTCTCCTCACCCACACACACAAAGCCCTACACGATCAAGGCCCGAGCTACCTCAACAACCGCATCAACTTCTACGCTCCCAAGCGCCATCTCCGATCAGCCAGTCACGCCCTCGCCGCCGTCCCCCGCATCCGAAGAACGACAACAGGAGGAAGGTCCTTCTCCTACCTGGCCGCCAAGACCTGGAACTCCCTCCCTCCCGACCTGCGCCTGACCCAAGACCACCTCTCCTTCAGGAAGAAGCTCAAGACCTGGCTGTTCGAGCAGTAGCAGCACCCCCCCCCCCCAAGCGCCTTGAGACCCTCCGGGTAAGTAGTGCGCTCTACAAATGTCTTGATTGATTGATTGACTCTGCCAGCAGGGCAACAGAGTAGCAGTCCTCCTTGCAGAGCAGCACAGCTGACCTTCTGAGTCTTCCAGAGGTATACTGAAGATTTGGTTCTAAGGGTCCAATATTTATACCTGGTGCCCACTTTGAATTAGGAAATGTTTCTAAAGGCTTCCACCCCCAGAGGTGCATGAAATTTCTGCCTCCATGCCCTGGCCTCAGATTGTCTGGGTTACAAAAGACTAGTGTCAAATCCTTTGCGAGTGTGCTCAGGTAGAGCCTTTGTGATGTGTAAGTGTGGTTGGTGACATGGCCTCCTCCTCATCAAGTCAGAGATGGCCGATCCTGCCAACACATATTCCCCCTTTGTTTCGCTATCTGGGAACAATACATGCCGACCACCTACCAATAACACCTAGTCATATGAGCGAGGATACAGGCTTCAGGTACCACATGGTTAGGATAGGAAAATGGCAACCTCCTAAATGTGCCATTTTCAGAACTGTGACTTAAGAAACCAACTTTTCCATTACAGAGGGTTTATAATCACAATTTTTCAGACACCAAACTCGACATTCCTATTTGCTCCCAATTGAAAGTCATCACTTAATAATTGCAATAAAGTAACACAATATTAGCCTATGGGAAAGGTAGACCTTGCAGTTATGAAAAGCGAATTTATGAGTTTATGAATTCTACCAAAGAACTTTTAAAATTTTTTCAAGAAATATCGTCCCTGGCTACAGCGCCGAGCGGCGGATCCGTTGCAGAGTATAATCGGATAGCAGAGTATTTTTCGGAGAAGGTGGAAAAAATCTATTCATCCTTCTCAGGCAGCATAGTTAGTGGGGCCGATTTTGATGCACAGATGCAGGACGGTAGTTCTGGGTTGAGACCGAGTAACTTTGTGGTCCCCCCACCTGAGTCCTTAAAGAGCATCTGTTTGAGCGTAAAATCTGGATCCCCAAGAGACCTCGCTCCACCCAAAGTGATGGGGGCCAGCCTGGACGCCCTTGGCCCATTCATCAGGCACGTACTAACTATTTCATTTACACAGCATATGTTGCCTGACAGTTGGAAGCGAGCCATTGTCCTCCCCATCAGGAAAAAAACGAATTTAATCCTGGACATATTAGAGAATCTGCGTCCGATTTCCCTCTTGCCTTATATGGCTAAAGTGGCGGAGAAGGTGGTCAATCAACAACTGGTGGCCCATTTGGAAGCTGCTTGTCTCCTTCACCCTTCACAGTCTGATTTGGGCATTCCACAGAAACTGCATTACTACGCGCTACGGAAACTCTTAGACAAGGGGCAGACGCAGGACACACCATGGCACTGATCATGCTTGATCTCAGTGCCGCGTTCGACACTGTGGTACACTACACCTTGCTACAGTTTCTGAACAAAGGTGGCGTCTCAGGTGCGGCCCTGAAATGGCTAAAATCTTTTCTAATTGGGCACAGTTTCCAGGTCAGGCAGGGTGTACACTACACCAAAGATATGAGATTTGAGCAGGGAGTCCCTCAGGGCTCTGCCCTCAGTCCCTCCCTGTTCAATTTATACATGTCTGCGTTGGCGGAGATTGTGCAGGGCTTCGAGTAGATGTAGTGTCTTATGCTGATGACACCCAGCTATTGATTTCCCTATCACAGGCACCTGTAGTGGCGGCTTCCAATTTCATAGCCTGCATGCAGGCGCTTGCCTCCAGGATGGATAATAACTGCCTGAAACTGAATGGAAGCAAGATGGAGGTGCTGGTGGTGGGAGGTAACAACTCTAGCTGGACCTCGGAATGGTGGCCTCTGAGTTTGGGTCCTACCCCTACCCCTTGTACTGAGGCAAAAAATCTGGGGATTTGGGTGGATCCTACCCTCTCGTATGAGGGTCACATTCGACGAGTTGTGGGGAAATGCTTTGGCATATTAACAAAACTAGAGAAAATGCTGGATAGACGTTGATACACGCATTAATCACGTCTCGCCTGGATTATGGGAACATACTTTATCTGGGAGCCTCTGCAAAGGGCCTTGGGAGACTGCAAACTTCACAGAATGCCGCCGCTAGGCTGACTCTTATGCAGCCTAGGAGAGCGGCTTTCAAAAAAGGCACTTGACTCGTTGCACTGGCTTCCAGTCAAGAAAAGAGTACTGTTCAAAATGTTTGTTATCTGCCACCGGATTGTCCATGACAAGGGCTCGGCTTATCTGAAAGATTTAGTTACCAAATATGTTCCCAGTAGATGCCTCAGGTCCAGTGGGATGGGGCAGCTGACTATCCCAAAGATAAAGAAGGGTGGTCGTTTTTTCCGGTGTCAGCTGCTCAGAACTGGAACAGACTCCCGATCCCCCTGAGGTTGGAATGTTCTGAAATTAAGTTCAGAAAGCTGTTGAAAACCCACCAGTTCTCAGGTTAGTCCACGGCACTTGCGGTTGTTCTGCAGATGTTCTCTCACCTAGCACGAGGACACGCGCTTTATAAAATGTATTATTATTATTATGATTATGAGTGCTGTTTAGGGCCCACCCTTGTGGTGACTTACATGATTAAAAAGAAAGATGTAGATCTGGAAAAAGGTTTAACTTGCTAGGTCGAAATGACAGTTTAAAACTGCACACACAGACTACAATGGCAGGCTTCAGACATGTTTAAAAGGGAACTTAAGTAGGTGGCACAATTAGTGCTGCAGGCCTACTAGTAGAATTTAATTTACAGGCCCTGGTACATGCAGTACCAATTTATTGGGGACTTACAAGTAAATTAAATGTGCCTATTGGGTGTACGCCAATTTTACCATGCTTAAAGGAAGGAGTACATGCTCTTTAGCACTGGTTAGCAGTGGTAAAGTGTGTAGAGTCCTAAAAGCTAACAAAAATGGGTTCAGAAAACAAAAGGTTGAAGGCACAACATTTGGGGATGACCATGCAAAAAAGGGAAAGTCCAACAGTTGTCATTCACCTTTTTCTTCCACTCACTCCAGCATGCATATTAAGGCAATGGATCAGTCCCCTTTTGCCATTAGCTGACTTCACTGTGGGTTAGGACATGCTTCCCTTTCACAAGGTATGCATTCACATACAAAAAAGTTCTCTTCAGTGCTAGGAACCACTATAATTATGTGTGCTTTTTGCCGACCAAAAAATATGTTTACCTTCAAGCAGTTTTTTTTTTAATTGATGAGGGTCCACTAACTTAGCAACCAACAAAAACATTTTGCAAAAACCACAACAACAAAAAACTGAGAATTGTCAGGAACAAATGCTGGCAACTAGTGCCAGACCTCTTAGCTTTGCCAATGCTTGTTCTAAATTATTTTGGGTTTCTTCTTCTGTTATGTTTTCACTTTGTTACTGTTTGAGTACTGCATAAAACCTTTGCACATTGCCTCTAATGTAATCACAATTGAGTTTGTACCAAGCTACCAGAAAGTTAAGCACAGGTTTATTTAGTGACTTTTGTGGTTTCACCCTAATAAGGGTTGTGATTGTTATTTGAGAGGTGGATTCTGACCTCTCCTAAAAAAAATCCAATTTGTTACAGGGTGTATTCCTACTTACAGTGTAAACAGATACATATAGCGTACATACAGAAAACACAAATGAGCACTGTAGAGCTCAGCAAACTGACTAAAGGACAGAGGTACCAAATTATTGGCACAACATAATCAGCATACCCTACAGAGATGCAGGTGTGGATTTCCCTGGGTCTAAATTTAAAATACACACAAAGCATGTTGACCTGGAGGGCAGATAAGTAATTGCAGAGTGGCTGCTGGATGGGGACCCACTGGTCCTTCTGGCACTATGCAACCACAACAGCAATTACACTGACTTCTTATGTACGCTTTACCAGTCACTAAACCCAAATTTACAAGCGCCTTATTTATGGGGTGGTGATTGTAACTGTGCACACAACATTGAGCTTGACAGATCGACCCCACCTTTGACTGGGACTCAGAGTAGAAGGGTGACTAGCTACTCTCAGAACTATGTGAGTAGTTGAGTACTTTGAGATGCCTTGGAGACAAATGCATCAGAGGAATAGAGAGTGGTCTCAAGATGTGTCTCTGATATGAGCAAATGGGGGCCGAGATACATGACAGAGTATTTTGGTGCTGTTCTTTCCGATCACAATTCCCTGATGATGGTAATACACTGGGATTCACTGAGAGCTCAGATACCGCCATGGAGGCTTTGCAACTAGTCACTACTAGAAACACTATTCATGGATACAACAGGGCAGGCCATCACTGATTACTTTGCTGAAAATTAAGGGGCAGTCAGTAAGGAGATGATACAATGGGATACATTCAAAGTTGTAATCTGTGGAATCTGTAGAAACAAAACACACATGGAATCAAGAAGTGTTAAACAGGGAAACACTGTAGATAGAGTAGAACCTCCAGGAGGCAGAAAACAGGGGTGGAAGAGGATTGATTGCCCCCCCAACATATTTGGGAATTAGGAAAGCAACATAATGATCTAGTACAAAGACGAGCAGGGTGGACTATAAGAACTATGTGGCACGTCAACATGCTGAGGGAGATAGGTCAGTGTACTGAAGGCAGATACCTCTGGGGCCTCAATATGTGCGTTCAAGTCATCATGGGGAGTGATACATAATGCTAAGGCAGACGTAAACAGACTTTGCCGAGTATTATAAAATGTATACTAGGCTCCTGTAGTACACAATGCATATGGTTTGCCGGTATATTTGGACCTGACGAGTGTTCCAAGGATAGACCTTTACAACTCCAAAACTTAAAGAACCACTTTCAATTGGCAATGTACATACAGCAACAGAGAAAATGCTGTGTAATAAGAGTCCGCACATGGATGGTCTGCCTTTTGAGTTTTACAATACATTTAAAGCTCAAATGGTCCTCAAGCTTCCTAAATTAGATGTAACTCCAAAACCAAAGGAAACACCGTTAGGCTAAATGAGGGACGTGCTAATAGGGGTCTTTTCCAAGTAGAACAGAGGCTCATTAGATCTTATGTAAATGTAAATGTAAATGTAAATGTATAGGCATTTATATAGCGCACTACTTACCCGTAGGGTCCCAAGGCGCTTCGACCGCTGCGAAACCCTTCCTGGCTTCCCTGAGAGATGGTCCCTTAATGGGTATCTCCAGGGTGAGACCAGGCATCCCCGGCGGTCTGGTGGGGCCGTTAGTGAAGATGAGGCAAGCTAATGCCCAGAGTTGCCGAGTGTGATCGCTGATCAGAGTGGGCACCGAGGCGAGAGAATTATCGAGCCCGCTGACCCTGGTCCAGAAACCTGCCGCGCCCGGAATCGAACCCTGGTCCCGGGCCGTCCTCTGCTCTCAGGTCTGCCGCCTCTAACCAGTGAGCCACACTACTTCACTCCCATCATTATCACCCCCATCCCTCATAAAACAGGATTACAAAATCCTAGGTAAAATACTGACCAATTGATCGATGGAAAGAACCACCACAGAGATACATCCAGTCCAGAATGCCTTTATACTGGGTACGGACACTTTCCTTAATCTGTGCCGCATGATTCATTTGATAGAGGTATCAATAGTATCGCTTGACATAGAAAAGGTCTTCAATACTCTGGGGTGGCGGTACCTCATGAGCGAGTTGGAAAACACAGGTATGGTTCAGAAATTCTGCAGTTGGATATCGTAGTTATACATGCGTCCACTCCTGGTGAAACTTTCTAAAGGTTTTATTTCAGGAATTAAATTGCGTTTTTATCTGAAGAAAAAAGAGGGTAGCCTTCCGTAAGGCCCAAGCCCCTGTAACAGACGGTGGCCCACATTGTGAGTTGTATGGCCCAAGCCCCTGTAACAGACGGTGGCCCACATTGTGAGTTGTATCATGTAGTAGCACAACTCCAATGGCCAATGAGGTCTCTGGGGGATCCCCCGAATTTTGATCAGGAAGACCTAATAAGGAAAATGAAGGGAGATGTGATTGTTAAGTGGCTGATGTATCTTGCGGGCAGAGGCCTCACAGTGAACAAATTAGCAGAAGTGCTTAAATACTGTTGGAGGTAGTATGCTCATTCAAAATCACGTCTATGTCCCTATGCTGTGGAGATGCCATTTTAGTCCCTGTAGAACGTGAAAGCATTGGCATGGGGTCCTGGGTGGCGTGTCGTGTGTTAACAATTGGGAACTTATATGAGCATTGGCTAACTCTGCAAGTTCCAAAACATAACAGAGACATATGGGTTGAGTCCCAGGCAAAACAGCTAAATTAGGTGCATTGCAGCTCCTGCTTGCTCATGATAACAGTAGAAAGGCAGTGGCATTATTGTATACAGCACTAGCAGCACAACAAGAGGATAGTCTGGTGGATCTATGGACTAAATGGTTTTAAAATGTTGGAAGTGAAGTTACTGACAGGCAGTGGACATCCGCCAAAGAGTTAGTACAGGGAGTGTCTAGAAATTCAAGACTCGAATTTACTCTGTTTAACAATATGCATCAAGCATATTTTCTTTCGAGGCGCATTGGACGTATGCATAAGGGTGCATATTCAAATTGCCTGAGATGTGATCACTTGGCATCTGATTTTTACCCTATGGTATGAAAATGTCCTATTAACACCCAGTTCTGGGCAAAGGCCTTTGGGATAATAGCAGACATAAAAAGGAAAATAATGATTGTCCAACCTGCGATGTGTTTGGTAGGCAACATGTCCTGGTCCAAAAAAAGGCATTTGTGGAGTTTGCATTGTTACTGATTAAGATACCTTAGCATGGCAGTTGTCCACCTTCCCAGATTTGCATACATGATTCACATACTGTGGACCAATGTGGAAACTGCTAGGCTTACTAAATTGAGCAGATTGATATGATCCGTATCTATAAATCAAAATTCTTAGCAATTGCATCATATGGGACCGATATTTGGGGCTATGTACCAACATCAGGCATTCAAACTATAGAAAATAAATGTGTACGAACTCTTTTGTCACTCCCACAATCATCCCCTACATATTCAATTCATTGTGAAGTGGGTTTGGGATATATCACTGATCTCTTAAAAATGACCCCCCTGCTACGATGGGTTAAAACTTGGACAAATGAGGAGATCACGCTGAACCACCTCATACTTAAAGACTGTATGGCCTTGGATAAAGCGGATAGAATACCCTGGCTTGCATATGTTAGAGGGGCATGCATGAGGCTGGGGCGTCCGGACATGTATTTATTACCACAGGGCCTCAGGAAGGAGGATGTAGGGTGGGTCAAGCTGCATTTCCGTAAACTGCTGGAGTCAGAAAGGGAGGAGGTCGAACTTAGGAAACCAATGGTGAGATCAATATATCACCTGGCAATCTCCCCAGTCATGGAACCTTACTTAAAATACGTGACTAAACCATACCATCATTTTCTCTTACTTAGGTTCAGGTTCAACCTCATTCACCTTGTGCTTGGCGCCTATCCAAAGTGGGGGACCCCAGAAAATACCCCAACTTGTACCTGTGATAGTTTTTCTACACAGGACACGCTTCATTTAGTGATGTTTTGTGAACATTATCTGGTGGCTCGCAAAAATTTTTTATATCCAATCCTGAGAGATCTTAATTTTGTCCAGGTGAGGCCTGCCCTCTTACATCTGCAAATGCTTAACTCTGTGCAGGTCACATACAGTGTAGCCAGTTTTTTGGTAGCGGCAGCGCGAATAAATAAAATAAGACTCACCCAGACGATTAATCAACTAGGTTGATATTTTGCCAACTATGTTTTAGGACAAAATGTATCAAGAACAGTGGGAAACAGGGGTGGTCTCTATGAATTTTTACTGCTTAGTATCTACTCTTTGTATCAAAGATTTTAACTGTTTTATCCATGAACGAACTGTAATCATGTGTATATTTGTAAATTTTAACTTGTATAATGTATGTATGTTTAATAATGACTTGTGCATTGCTTTTATGATTTTTATTAACCGAAATAAAGATATTTGACTGACTGACTGACTGAATGGCAGAACCTAAGTACCTGTGATATTGGAACACTATATACATGCTCTACAAGCCAAATCTGATGGAAAACAACCCTGAGGAAAAAAGAGGCGAATGGGATGGGGGTAGGGGTGGGGTGGTTGGAGGGAACAAGTATTGCCTAGTGAAGGGGTTAAATGTAGAAGATCACATTGGTATTGCCAGTTCTTTAGATGATAATAGCAAGGTGTAGGGATGCACATCAATCCAAGGTGGCCTTCCTGTTTCAAGAAGTATTTGGGATGTACTTGAATAAATGGATGTTGGACTGCCATGGCAATGAAATATTGGTGGGATCAACTCAGTACCTAGATGAACGAACATATTGATACATGTAATGGGTTTTTGCAGACACCTCGTTTAATTTTCATGTTGTAAAAGATTAACACAAGATCTATAGCTGTGGGCACTTACCATCGAATCCCTTAAAGTATTTACTGGTACCTGAATACATGTATGCATCAAAACGACAACATTCCCAAACAGAGGACACTACATGTACAGTATGGAAATATGTGATTCAATGCAAAGTTTCAAAAGAAGACAAGAAAAAAACGTTAACAAACCTCTATTAAAAATATACAGTTGGCTCACTTATAAATGCCATAATTAAAAATAATTGTAAGTCCTGGTGTGTCGTATGATGGTCATAAGCTAATCCACCACACTGGTTCTTCATTATCTTCTTACAGTATTTGGTGGACTCTGGCCTCCAAGAAGAATAAGACACTGTCAACAAAGTTCACCTACAATTCTTGGACAACTGAATGTGAGCAATTTTCATGGAAGTTTATCCCCGGAAGACAGCAGGACTGTGCTTCACCTCCCAGCACTGCACCATGGTTATTGGTGACGCACCCTCCCATGTGAAAAGTAACACAGAAATCTTCATTGCATCACAGTACTGACTTAGATGATGTGAAGGCAGGAACAGGTTTCCTTCACAACATTTAACAAAAAAGCTTTACTACACGTGGGCGCAGTGACCCTTGTATGTACAAATAGCACACAAATGTATACATATAAGTAAAAATAAAGGAACATAAGATTAAAACAGTGATGGGGCGTGGTTAGCAGGGACAATATGGCGGATGCACTCTAAAGAAGCTCTGTGTACCTGATAGAGCTTGCAGATCACCCGGCTATAATTTTACCATACTCACCTGGGCCCATAATTCAATAACTCATTTAGTTAATCAGGTAACCTTCGCTCTACTACCAGTTTATTTTACCTACAAGGTCCTATACCATTGACTTACCAATCCTGTCGCTGGTACCTGTAACCTATTGGATCAGGGAGTTAGCATAATAGGAAAATAACATTTGCACTCCTATAATAACCAAAGACTCGGGAAGTTTTAAACTCTTTATCTAAATTTCTTAAATGGTCATGATCCACAGATTAAACACCATGAGACTCTCAATAATGAAAATCAGAACCAAAATATAACTAGGCAAAAGATGTATTAAACTGATTTCGATCATCTAGCAAATAAGGGAAGGTAAGAAAAGGAACATGCTATATATTCAAACGTTTGAGCAGTTATATAAAGGAAGGGTAGGAAAGGAACACGCTATGTAAAAGGATTTTATCATTCAACTATAAGGAAAGTGAGAAAATGGAACACACTATTAAATCTAAAACGAATTGATCATTTACTAAATGGAAGGGTAAGAAAAAGGAACATACTAAGTAAATTGCGATTCTCCAATTAACATGACCAGAGAATCTGGATTTCCTTAAAGACACGGAGGCTAACATTATGCATTAATCCTTTAATGCAACTCACAAACAGCCGCTTACATCATAAAGACAAGAACAAGAATGTGATGACAGCACAGAAACAATATAAGGCATGAGAAAGAGTAGAGCTGCCTCTTTTAAATGTAATGAAACAAGGAGAAAGTTAGTACAATCAAGCTGCAACTTGGAGCAAGGGTACTACAAAAGCTGAAAAACCAAGGAAGGAAGCGAAGGTAAATCCATGGAGATCCATCAGGTCGAATTATCTGAAAATAAAGTGAAGAAGGTCAAAGATTGGAACAAACTTGCTAAAAAACCTTGAACATGAAGAGAAATAACATATGATATGCAAATATTATTATTATTATCATATTTAATTTTGTAGAGCGCTCAGCTACCCGTAGGTTTCCCGGCGCTAAAATCAACATAAACAGAGGGGAGGGCAACGGGAAGAAAGCTTACATATTGAAGAGCCAATGTTTCACTTGTTTGCGGAATTTGAGATAGTCAGGTTCTTTTCGTGACTGAAGGGGGAGAGAGTTCCAAAGTGAAGGGGCTAGCCAGGCAAATGAGCGGCCTCCCATTCTGGCTTTTCTGATTCTAGGCACTGAAAAAAGGTGTTGATTAGATGAACGCAAGGTGCGGGGGGGACAGTGATGATGGACCAAGGAAGTAAGATATGGTGGGGCCAGGCCATTGTTTATCTTGTGCATAATGCAAAGAGTTTTGAATTTCGTGCGATTTTCAATCCGGAGCCAATGTAGTGCGCGGAGAGAGTTAGAGGTGGGGGAAGTGTTGGGTAGTTTGCAGAGCAAACGTGCTGCCATGTTTTGAACTGTTTGAAGTTTTCGGGTTACCTCTTTGCTGGCGCCCAGGAGAAGGATGTTACTGTAATCCAGTCTTGAAGTAATTAGAGCCTGGACAACAGTTTTCTGGGTATCCGTAGGCAGCATCCAGATGATCTTACGTAGCCATTTGATAATTGTGATGCAGATGGAAGACGTTTTGATCACATGGCTTTTCATGGATAGTTGATCATCAAAGATCACGCCTAAGTTGCGAGCTGATTTAGCAGGAGAGGGTGGAGTGCCCATTTGAGCGGGCCAGTGTTGGGGGCCCCATAAAGTAGTATTATGTCCAAACAGCAGAAGTTCTGTTTTTCCCCCATTCAGTTGAAGTTTGTTGTCCAACATCCAGGCTGCGATGCTGTTCAGTCCTGAACGGAGGGTGGAAGAGGGGGCATAAGGGTCTGAGGAGAGAGAGTAGATGATCTGGGTATCATCTGCGTAGGAGTAAATTGTGAGCCCAG
The DNA here is from genome assembly GCF_964263255.1 of Lissotriton vulgaris. NCBI lineage: Eukaryota > Metazoa > Chordata > Amphibia > Caudata > Salamandridae > Lissotriton > Lissotriton vulgaris. Next base: position 1,612,209,965 of record NC_141693.1, read on the forward strand.
CTTGCTCCGCAATGGATCATGATCCATTGATCATGATCCAATACTTAGCAATATCATCAAATGCAGAGCAAAATTAAACAATATCATATGAAAACAATCTAAAGAATAGATTCTCCGTCCATGGGAGGGACGGGAGGGATAATGTTAGCCTCTGTGTCTTTAAAGAAATTCAGATTCTCTGGTCATGTTAATAGGAGAATCGCAATTTCATTACAAGACAAGGAGGCACCATTATGCATGTTGGAAGCCTTGAATAACAACGTCGGTAACATGTTCAATAGGTTTACAATAATGATGAGCAAATGTGGAGGCATTAGACCAATCAGCGGCCTTAAGGATAGCATTCAACTTACGACCAGACCAGAAAGATTTGCTGGCCATAGCACTTCTGAGAGAATGAGCTTGAAATTTGGAAAGGTCAATACCAGCAAAGTTCATAGCTATTTTAACCCACCTGGCAATAGAACAGGATGAGATGGGTTTAAAAGGTTTGACAAAAGAAACGAGAAGTTGATCGGCATCAGGAGGACAAAGGTCTTTCATTCTGGAATCATATTCCTTCATGCAATCAACAACACAAAGCTTTTTGCAAAAATCCAAACGAGGATAAAAAATAGAGTCAGACATGGTTTTAGTTCTCCTAAAGATTTCAAATTTAACACCAAACATGTCATAGCATCTATTAGAGATTTCTAGAGCTTTGACATCAGAAACTCTGCGACAAGAGATTAGGCACAAAAGAGAGGCAAGTTTGATGGAAAGACATTTCCTGTTAAGAAGAGAATTGTCAGGCCATGAGCAAAAAAGGTCAAGCAGAAGTTTTACATCCCACACAGATCAGTATTTAGGTTTAGGAGGTCTTTTTAGCCTAATACTTTTAAGAACTCTACAAATTATAACGTTCTTACCTACCGTCTTACCAATGACAAGAGAATGTCCTGCGGAAATGGCAGACCTAAAACAATTAATTGATCTATAAAAGAGACCATTGTCGAAAGTTCCACAAGAAAATTAACTATATCAACGATAGGAGCCTCCATGGGATCCAAGTTCCTCGCCAAGCACAAACAAAACCATTTTCTCCAGATGTTATTATATCTGTAGTGAGTTCCTGGTGCCCACGATTCTCCGAGGAGAAGTGAGAGCAGATGACGAAAGTCCAGACAATTCGTTAGATTGCCTGACACTTTCCAGGCAAGAAGGTTCAAACTCCCTGAAAGAACTCGGTGGTGATCTTCTCCGTTTGCGTTTAGAACCAGACCTTTGGTTGTAGGAATCGGGAAAGGGATGTCGCAAGAAAGTTCCAGGAATTTGGGGAACCACGCTTGAGAGGGCCAGAAAGGAGTTACCAGGACCAGTGAGCACTGGTCCTGTCTCACTTTCTGAAGAACCCTTTGAATCATTGTGAACGGGGGAAAGGCGTAAGATCGGTGAGGAGCCCATGGTTGGAGAAAGGCGTTCACTGCCAGAGCGCCCGGGTCTGGCATCCAGCTGAAATACTGAGGGAGTTGGAAAGTTAACCGGCTGGTAAAAAGGTCCACATCGAATGGGCCCCAAAAAAGAGACAAGGAATTGAAAACTTTCACGTCGAGTTTCCAATCGCTGAAATCTTGAAGGAATCTCGAGTTGTAATACGCTGAGAGATTCAATTTCCCGGGGAGGTATTCTGCCCTCAGCGAAATCTTGTGTTCCAATCAGAACATCCAAAGTTTCCTTGCCAAGTCGGAAAGGTCGGCAGATCTTGTGTCACCAAGGCGGTTGATATAGGAGACTGCAGAGACGTTGTCCATCTTCAAAAGAACGGATCTGCCCTGAAGAGAGTGTCTGAAACTCATTAGGGCATAGAGACCAGCAATGAACTCTAAGAAGTTTATATGGTTGGATGACTCTGTCTGAGACCATACCCCACCAGTGTCTTCATCTAGGAGACGTGCACCCCAGCCATGAAGGCTGGCGTCTGACTCCAAGACAAAGTCTGGAGTCGAACCGAAGATAGCTCTTCCGTTCCAAGCATCCAAATTGTCCAGACATCAGGAGAGTTCCAATCTCGCTTGATGATCTAAGGAAACGAGGTCCCCGTACCACAGACCGGATCTGAGGGCATTGGATTTTACTCTCTGGAGGGCACGGTAGTTGAAGGGTTCGGGGAAGATGGCTTGAATCAAAGAAAAAAGTAAGCCCAGGAGCCTGGCCAACTCTCGAAGAGTGAGGGATAACTGTCTCAGAGCAAATCTGATTTCCTTCCAAATGTTTGCGATTTTCTTTTTGGGAAGTAAGAGGAGACATTTGGAGGTGTCCACAGTGAAACCTAGGAACTCTAGAGATTTGGAAGGGGAACACATGGATTTTTCCCTGTTTATAATGAAGCCAGGGTCCTCTATGACATTCATGGAGATCCTGAGATCTTCCAAGAGCTGGGAATCTAGGTAGATAATAAGCCGAATACCTCGCACTCTCAGGATGGAGACAATTGTTCTCATGACCTTGGTGAAGCACCAAGGGGCGGATGAGAGGCCAAAAGGAAGGGCCTGAAATTGAAAGAGTTGGTCGCCCCATATAAATTGAAGAAAGGCTTGATGTTCGACTGCCATAGGGATGGTAAAATAGGCGTCTTTTAGATCTAACTTGACCAACCAATCTCCTTGAAGGAGAAGGTCTCTGAGAAGATGGGTGCCCTCCATCTTGAAATGTCGATAAACAAGGTATTTGTTTACTTCCCAAAGATTTATCATGGGTCCCAAACCTTTGTCTTTCTTCTCGACTAAGAAGAGCGTGCTCATGCATTTTCTTTGAGACCAAGGGACCTCGATGATAGCACCTTTCTTGAGCATAGAGGAATTTTTCTCTTTGAAGATTTTTAGATGTTCTAAAGGAAGGACCAAAGGTTTGGGGGCAACACTCTGACATGGAATATCTACAAAATCTATTCTGAACCCCCAAACTGTTTCAAGAACCCACGGGTCTTAAGTCAACGATTTCCCAACGTGATAGAAATGTCTGAGCCTTCCCCCGACCCTGGGAGGGGAGGAAGAAAGAGAAGCATTTACTTTGGGAATTGTTGTTGGAAGCTCCACGGGTAGGGAAGTCTCTGCCGCGAGAACCACTTCCTCTTTGGGGGTAGAATTGTCGATTGGAGGGGTAGAAGCCTCTACCAGTGGCACATCTTCCTCTACCGGATATGAAGGGCCGGAAGTTTCCGCGGCCGGAAGAACGGCCCCTTCTCCCGGCCTGTCGAAAAAGTTTATTTGAGAAGACACGTCTCATATTATTCTGTGCCTTATCGAGAGCGGTGAAAGTAGCAACGTACTTTCCTATGGTCTTAATCATATCTACGCCGAAGAGCAGATCTTTGGGTTTATTAGAAGGTTCCTTCTCTGCAAGGTCACCTAGTTTAGGGTTAATCCTATTCAGGATAGTCTTCCTCCTTTCGATATTAAGTCCAGAGTTAGCGTTAACAAGAAGGACGATCGCTCTCTGGCTCCAGCCCCTAATTAAGTTAGTGTCGAGGGGTAAGTTTGAGATATGGGATTCTTCGGCCAGGTCGAGGATTTTAGTGAGGGGGCCGAGAACATCAAGAAGGCGATCCTGACAAGCCTTAAGGGCCCTCTCCAGGCCCTTTCTAGGGTCTTTACCTAGCTTGAATAAAAACTTAATGAGGTCAGGGTCTAGATTGGGGGTCTAGCAGACCTTGTCTTCGATGCATGGCCTAGGACATTCTGATCTCATGGTATTGCGTGTTTCTCTCTCTCTCGAGAATTTCTCAGCCATTTAGTAATAAATTTGGCGACATGGTCATGTGGGAACCATCTAGAACTATTAGGGTGGGAAATGTTGTTAGGGGAAAACATTTCGCCACCCAGAGGGTCGAAAATGGCGTCTTTAGAAGAGGGGGAAGAGTCGGCTCCCGAAAGGGCATTAAAATTCAAGTCGTCCAGATCCTGGTCATCCAGGTCAAGAACAAACTCGTCGTAAGGATCATTGAAGACCTCGTCTTCATCTGAATTAGAGTCTGTGTCAACACGTGCACTATCAACAATTGGGCCGCTGAGGGCACCCGCCAAGTCTGTTCTGCTAGGGACACCCATCCTGATTGTGCCGCGAGGGGCACCATTACCTTTTGAGGCGCAAGGGCCTCCCATAGAGTTTGAGGTGCTGGAACCTCCCAGGTCATGTGAGGTAGCGCGACCTCCAATAGTGCTTTCACAGTGTTTCACTTTTTTAGAGGGCTTGGAGTATGCAGATTCAGGATCACGAGGAGTGTTGCCATAGTTTAGCAAGGACCTTTTATGCGACATGACCTCTTTCAGTGTGTCCAGCATGCATGATCTCATCTCCCTCTGTAGGAAGAATTTAAAGGAATCACTAGTGTGGTTAGGGGAGCTAGTGACAGCGTCATCTGACTCCATGTCAGACATAACAGGTAAGTAAGTTCTGGGTAGGTTTAGGTATGAATGTGGGAATACAAAGCCCTCCTTTATTTATTTGTATTTATTTTTTTTATTTATAATCATTTATAAAATCAAACTAAATCCCCCCCCCTTTTTTTTGGGTATTTTTATCTAAGGTAACCAATTAATAGACCAGGGAGCAAACTAAATCCCCTTTTTTTTTTGGATTATTTTAACTAAGGTGACAGGTTAAAGCACACAGGTAAGTTAATAAGGCACACAAGTAAGTTAATAAGGCCTCCGTATAAATTATTGGCCCAAGAAATGGGCAGGAAAGGGAGTGAGCAGGCAAGTGAAGGAAAAAACAGCTGATCGGGACCTCGATAGCGGTTGGGAAGCGCAACTGACGCGCTCGAGGCACGCGATCTCGGAGGAGTAGAGGGATGAGCCTTAGAAGGCAGAGGGCATAACGCTGCCGCTGCCAAGGTTCATTCCTCTACATGCAATGGGAAGAGAGAGACGCTCTCACAGCTGAAAAGCGAGCGCGTCAATGGTGTTGAATTTAAAGGTAGTGGACCCCCAAAGCTACCTAAAGGTGGGCGCCTTGCTGTATAGCGCCCCTCTAAAATCCGAAGCGCCAGGCGTGGGCAAGAAAATAAGTAATTTGTTCCGTGAAGGAGGGAGGGATCGAGGAAGGCCACGAGGAGAAGGGAAGCCCAAACATCGGTGAGGAGTTGAGGGTGGAGGGCGGGGATGACTACCATAGATTGGAAGTCGGAAGGGAGAAGGGTTTCGGGAAAAGTAATCAGACAGACATGAAAGGGGTGAGAGTGAAACAAAGCTCCAGCCAGTAAGCACAGTGGCAGTAAGCAACATAAGCAGCGTATATAGCAAAATAACAATCAGTAATAGTAAAATCAATAAAATCAATAGGAGTAATATCAATGACAGCGTCAGAGGAGTAATCAAAGCAACTTATCTGTCTGCGAGACGAATTTAAAAGAGGCAGCTCTACTCTTGCTCATGCCCTATATTGTTGCTATGCTGTCATCACATTCTTGTTCTTGTCTTTATGATGTAAGCGGCTGTCTGTGAGTTGCATTAAAGGATTAATGCATAATGTAGCCTCCTTGTCTTGTAATGAAATCAAAACAAAATCAACAATTTTAAAGGGAAGGTGAGAAAAAGAACATGCTAATCAAGAAAAGATTTCAAGCATTTATTCAAAAGGGAGGGTGAAAAGGGAACATGCTAAAATAGTTTGCAAAGGATTCTGACCATAGGGTGGGTAAGAAAAGGGAAAATATATATATCTACAATCAAGCTTTATGTTTAGGGAGGGTAAAGAAATGGAACAAGATATACGATGACAAATCCACACAGATTTATATTTATCTAAAATGGTGTGAAGACCAACCCTGGCCACGGGTCAGTACGAAACCCCAATAGTTTCAGTTGCCAGTAGGCTAGCCCTTTCCAACGCTGCATTGGGTGTTGTGAGGAGGATCACAGTGGGGAAAACATGGCGCCCGCTTGCTAGGGCGGCGAGCTCGTCCTCGACGAAGGTTCCTGCCGACATGCTCCAGAAGACAGATTAATCACATTGGTTACTTCAGATGGGCGAGTGGTGAGACGGCAAGCAAGGACGCTACCAAAATACTTGTGAAAACATCGAGACGGTGGCGGTTTAGAGCGGGTTCGGCAAGCGCAAGGGAGTGAGAGTGAGCGGGCAGGCGGAGCTCCGGGAGCTCCGGGAGTGTTGTGCTCAGCTGAGCTGCACTGAGAGGCGGCGTGGATCAAGTCGGCGGCGGTTGAGATACTGGGGCTACAGAGCTCCCGGAACACAGCAGCGGACAGAGCTGCCGGTGTCCTTAAATATCGTGACCCTGCCTGGCGAGAGGTGAGACGAGCGGAGCAGGCTCGGGTCAGGCTACACGCAGTACAGCGCTGCGCGGTGCCTAGCGCTGTGCGGTGCCGAGAGGGAAGAGGAGGCAGACGGGAGCCTGGGATCCTTGAGCTAGGTTAAGAATCAAAGTTCGGCGGCGTGGAGGCAGCCTGAGCTTCTGGAAACATCAGTGCTGCATTAAAACAAAGGTGGATAGAGCTGCCGATGTGTTGGGGGCAGGTTTTCCTCCCTGCACCCCACCGCTGGGCCGTCGCAGCCGTGGAGCTCCGAAGAAGCAGAAGGGCAGCAGTGTACGGCGTCTCTGCAAAAAGAGTGGCAACAACCATTTGGTGCGGTAAGGGGGACCAGCAGAGGAGGAAGGTGTTGAGTGCCTTGAGGGGTGAGGCTCAGTCTATTGACAGTCGGGGGCCCACAGATATTCAGGACTGTCACCCTTTGCAGAATCTAGACCTTACACCCAGAGTCTTCAGATTTAAGGCACAATTTCAAGCCTCTAGCCAGGCACCTAGTGAGACTTCATACATAAGTATCGCCAGAACCCTGGGGAAGCGGAAGGCTAAGGGGAAAGGGAAAGGCAGCAATAAAGATAAAGAATCAATTGCCCCTGCAGGTCCTAGGGACACAGGCCAAGCGCAAGCAACCAAAAGAAGCCCAGGGAAACAGTCCCTCACAGAGTCGGAGCCATAACTTGAGCTCGAAGTAGCAACCGACACATCACAACCCCAAGTCTCAAGGGTATCGAGAAGGGGTAAGGGATATCAGTTACGATACACCGCTCCGAAGGAGTTACCACATAAGGCGATCCTGAGTAAGGGGGATTCTAAAACAAAAGCTAGTAAAATCTCCCGGATCACACCTTCACCGAAGTCCTATTTCAAGGTCCTGCCCCAGGTCTTAAATATAAATCAAGAGTCCCAAAAACCTGCTAGCACACAAATTGTACCCACGTCAGTTGAAGATATTGAACCTACAACTACTTCTACATCTATACTTGGCAATTTGGGAGAAAACGAAGAGGAAGTAACAGGGGCAGGAGAGTCAGCTAGCGGTGTAAAGATGGGGGATCCAGTAGAGCGAGTTGCTAATACAATTCCCCCTCCGGACCAGCAAGCCTCCACCTCAGTGGTGGGAAGTGAGACAAAAGAGTTGGATCAATGTAGTGGGGGTTGCGAAGAAAATGGTAGCGACGATACCCTCCAAGCTATACTTCTCAGCATGAGGGAAGAGATTAGAAATGGGTTTGAGGAGTCGAAAAGATGCTTCAAGGAGTCCAGACAAACTCAATCAGAGATTCGCACAATGTGCGAAAACTTAGAGTCTAAGGTAGATGGTCTCTCACTAAGAACCGGAGGCTTAGAGGGCTGTGTGGAAGAGCTCAAGACGAAATTGGAGTCTGCTGAGGTGAAGATTCAGACATTACGATGGGAAGGCAATACAGTCAAAGAGAGGGTTGAGTCTCTCGAAAATTTCTCTAGAAGGATAACTTGAGACTTCTAAAAATTCCGGAGGGGAAAGAAGGAGGTGACTTAAAGAATTTTGTAGCAACCATACTAAAAGACTCTCTAAATCTGGATGAACCCTTGTCTGAGATAGAAATAGATATTTAGAGGGTACACCGGGATCCATTCCATCTCAAACCGGGCAGAGATAAACCAAGGAAGATCCTGGTGAATTTTTTAACATATTCACTGAAAGAGAAGATTCTGACCTCAGCCCTGAAAGCTAAGACCTTGAAAGCTTCAGATTTTTCTTTTGAGGTGAGGTCCGACCTGTCTAAAACCACACTAGATAGTCAGTGGGAATTAGGTCAACGGATGGAAAAGTTCAGAAGCCTAGGTGCCACCGTGCAAATGAGATTTCCTGCCTTCCTAAGGGTAATGTACAATAACAAAATGTATAATGTCAAGTCTCCCTTTGAAGCTGATGAGCTACTTGTCACTATTAGTGAACACGCAAACCCCCCAGACCGCGGGTAAAATCCTAGTAAAATAATAGAGCAGGGGGGAAGAAATCACGAACACTTGGGTGAGGATAATAAAAAAAGAAAGAGGAAAGGAAAAAAAATATATATATATACATATATATATATATATATATATATATATATATATATATATATATATATATATATATATATATATATATATATATATATATATATATATATATATATATATATATATATATATATAGGGGAAATATATGACAGTTGGGGGAAATAAAACACCAAAAAGAAAAAAAAAAAAGAAAAATTAAGAGGAAAAGATAAAACATACACAACCTTTTCACTAAAACGTAGGAAACCAAAATAGTATTGGGTGATATATAAATAATATGGTTATCAATATGGGAATTCCACTATAGACCTTAATCCCCAGTATACTTATTGTCATAAGTCCTGAGTTACATTATGCCGTAATGGCGCCTATTTTTTTTAATTTTTTTTTTTTAATTCCCACATCATCGCCCAAACTCATTCTTGGTTATTCGAGGATCATCAGTAGCAACAATATGTTATAAAATAACTACCAGATAAGGGATTTAAACCACTGTTTTACCAATCATTAATCGCCACTGCTTATATTTTAAGCATAATGACCGATAAGAGTGATATTAGGGCATGGAACGGGAACACGTCAGAGACAACAAGCTGGCAATACATCATGCCAGAGTAAGTTGGGGGGGTTTTCCAGGGGTGGGAGGGGTGGGAAGGGAAAGGCAAAATATAAAAGTCCTCATAAACCGAATTCTATAAGCACGAAGAATATGGATCCAATGTTGTCTCAAAGCTGCTGGTTGGCTAAAATAGAAAGAGATATAGCTAATGATAGGCAGTCGTGCAAAAAAAGTATCAGAGCTGAGGGTTGGAAAACTATGTTAAAGAGCCTAAAGATTAATGTCAGATATTAAATTCCTATCCTGGAACGTAAACGGTCTGCGTGTTAGGGCGAGGAGGAATAGAATCTTACAATACCTACGTGACTCACCTGCGCAGATCATCGCGATCCAGGAAACACATTTAAACAAACAAGAGATCACAGATATACTTAAAAAGCTTAAATGGGTTGATAAATGTGTAAACACGGACCATAACGCTAGTATTCGTGGTACTGCCATTATTTTTAAAAAAGCAGCAAGGGCCCAGATCACGGACTGGAAAACAGATGCGAGCAGTAGATGGTTGATAGTCAATGCCCAATTATACTCGAAGGGGTTTACCATTATTAGTTATTATGGACCTAACCAGGACGATCCTTCTTATCTGAATATCCTGCAGAATCATCTGATTACCTGTTCTGATCCCATAATATGGGTGGGGGATTTCAATCTTATCCTAGATCCAAAACTAGACAAATCTCCCACTTCTAGGGCCGTAGCGCACAGTAATATGAGGGATACACTGCTTAGATGTATGTCGAATCTTGGTCTAAATGACCTATGGAGACAAAGAGCTGGTAAAGCCATGGGAGTCTCTTATCACAATTACAAATACAGACATAAATCACGAATTGATTATGCCCTATTTAGCCTCTCCATTAAAGATCAGGTTAAAAACATAACATATCTGCCTCTACATCTGTCAGATCACTCTGCTATTCTTTTCTCTGTAAAATTAGAACAGAAATCCACTCATCCATTTTGGTCCTTTGACCGAACAATTCTATTGGAGGAAGAGGAGAAAGATTATCTGATGCAGGAAACCGTCTCCTTTTTAGAGCAAAATTTAGGCTCCCCCACTTTGGTCATTGTATGGGAGACCTGAAAAGCTTTTATAAGGGGCTGCATTACTGGTAGGGACTCATACAGGAGAAAGAAATATGGGGAGGCAATTCTACATATAGAGCAAGAACTGACCCGTTTGGAATCATCAGATCAGGTCCCCTCAGATAATCAAGAAGAGAAAATAGAATTAAAAGCTAAGTTAGACACACTATTGCAAGAGAGGCTAAATAAAAGATGGCAGGCAAGTAAACTTGCGCACTTTGAATATGGCGAAACTGCTGGAAAATTGCTGGCCTGGAAAATAAAAGCTGACCAGTCTAGAAACTTCATTAAAGAAGTGAAGGTCGCTGGGGAAGCCAATAGTAGGTCAACAGATACGGACATCGGCAAAGCCTTCAGTGAGTTCTTCCAGAATATCTATACAGAGGAACTCAATGCTAATTTAGATGAAAGGAACGAATGGCTGGATAATATAACTCTCCCTGAATTGAAAAGCTCCCAAACTGAAAATATAGATAAAGAAATAACGGAATTAGAAGTTTCTAACACTATCAAACAATTAACACAGGGTAAGGCCGCGGGACCGGACGGTCTCCCAGGAGAATTATATGGGGTACTCAATCCTACTCTCACTCTAGTCCTTACGAACCTTTTTAATGATATACTGATTAGTGGGGAGTCACCACCAAGCTCCTGGGGGGAAGCGAATATAGCCTTAATATTAAAAACAGGCAAGGACCCAGCCGAGTGTGGATCATATCGCCCAATCTCACTTCTCAACAATGATTACAAAATCTTTACGTCAATTTTGGCAGCGAGGTTGGGAAGCGAGATTGGATCGATTATCCACCCTGACCAAAAGGGGTGGCCGACTTAACTTACGATTTGGTGGGAGCCGCGGACATCGCCTCAACTTTCGGCCTACCCCTGGCTATCATGACCCTCGACGCCACAAAAGCGTTGATAGGGTAAACTGGGCATATTTAAATCTAATAATGAAAAAATTTCATCTTGGTCCCAAATTTTGTAGGGCCATAGGCTTACTATATAATAACCCCAGAGCATCCCTACTAATAAATGGTACGCGAACAACTCTTTTTAAAATTAGCCGAGGAACAAGGCAGGGTTGTCCCCTATCCCCCCTTCTTTTTAATTTATATGTAGAACCGTTTGCTCAGTCTATCAGGGAGGATACTAATATTCCACACTTCGCTTTTTCGGGCTGGGAAAAGAAGGTCGGCCTTCATGCTGATGATATACTCATTTATACAACCGATCCCGCGTTGGCATTCCCTATAATTATAAAGAAAGCGGAGGATTTTGGAAAATTCTCGGGATATGAAATAAATGCAGGGAAAACGGAAATTATGTTCTGGAACATTCACAATCTTCAACTTCCGGTAAAATCCTCAATGAGGTACCTGGGAGTTACAATAACTAAAGATTTAGAACATCTGGCTCAAAACAACTTAGCCCGGATCTCCCGAGAATCCCAAACCTTGATGAAAGCTTGGTCTTTTCTCCCGCTTACCATCTACGGGAGAACCAGCCTGATAAAAATGAGTATTCTCCCGAAATTTACTTTTATTTTTAACTCCATCCCGCTAACCTTTGATACTAAACAGCTTGCAAAATGTCAGCAAAACATCAATTCATTTATTTGGGGATATAAATCCAGCAGACTGCCCTGGAAAAAACTGAGAAGGAGAAGAGAAAAAGGGGGGCTCGCATTGCCAGACCTGGAATACTACGCCTGGGCATTTCATTTGTCCCATTCCAGGATGCTACTCAAGATCCCCAGGGAAAATGCAAATGGGCTTATGTATAAGGCAATGTTATTGGGTTCGGACCTTCCAGTGAACGGTTTTCTCTTCAAGTTCGGCCACCAGAAGTTCTTTAAAAAAATTATACTTAAGTTACTATTGGGCACTTTAAAAGAATGGTCTCAAATAAAATCCAAGGCCGGGATAGGATATCTATCCAAACATGCTCCGATTTGGGACTTACCTGGGCTTTCACCACAAGAAGCCAACGCAGTTAAAAGAGTCCTACTAGATGCAGGTATAACACAGTGGGGGGAACTGCTGGTGGAAGGATCAATTATGGATTGGGATATTTTCAAGCTCAGGGTAACATCATCACTTTCTTGGATAGTATACTTACAACTAGGCAGCTGGCTTCGGACTCAAACTAAGAAGAAAGCAATGATGGGAGAATATAGTCCTCTAGAAAACATCCTAGTTGAGAGACCTGCGGGAAGAAAGGAAGTCGCACTCTTTTACTGGCACATCATAGAGGATGGAGAGCGTGACCTCAACCTCCCGGAAAAGCTTTGGGGTGCAGAGGGAGAATTACATATGGAGGACATATGGGAGGAATCTTTTACCCTACTCTATAAAATCATTAAGCCAGCATGGCTGAGGCGTAACCACTTCTTCACACTTCACAGAGCGTATTACTCTCCCAAATGGCTTTCGAAATTCCAACCCGGGAAGTGTTGCTGCAAATGTTTCTTTCCAGCAGCCTCAGATCTTCATATGTTCTGTGAGTGCCCGAACATTGCCACCTTTTGGCAAGAAGTCAGGGCAACACTCGAATCCATCCTCAGATCATCTATCCCGTGCTCATGGTCTTTAATCATCTTCGGACTAAACAATAACATCAAGGGTTTAGAGAGAGAGTTTTTATTCTATGCCATCTTACTAGCAAGAAGAGAAATCTGCAAAAACTGGGTCAACACAAATCCTCCAACGCACGTAGAGTGGCTGTCTTCATTATATGCAACATCGAAGGTCGACATATCTAGAACATGTAGCCCTCGATCTCTGAGATTTTGGGACCTTTTGATCAATTGGAGAAGGGATAGTTAGCCAACCCGGGTTTTTTTTTTTTTTTTGGTTTTGGTTTTTTTTCCCCCGGGTCCGATGATTAGGCCTAAAATCTCCCTGTCCAAAGGGAGGCACCGTACAGTCATTGGACATATGGCCGAACTGGTCCGAAGCGAGAATGTCCGTCCAAGCTCTGCTGGTGACATAGGGGCTGACTCTCTGGGTACTGGGAGCTTAGTACTAGGCTTCTTGGTGCTACAGGGGGGGTCGGGCCTTGTGTTTTTGGCGGCTAGGAGCACAGTTGGATCGGTTATATGGCTAATGAGGACACAAAAAAAAAAAAGAAAAAGAAAAGATATACGATGACAAATCCACACAGATTTATATTGACCTAAAATGGTGTGAAGATCAACCCTGGCCACGGGTCAGTACGAAGACGGGAGAAACACCAAAAGTTGCAGTAGCCAGTAGGCTAGCAGGTGCAGATCAAAATCAGGACAGGAAAAGCAGATTTGGATCAGGACAGGACCACCAAAGGTTAAGACCAGCACCCGCAGTTCAGTTGCAACGCATGCGCTACTCCCTCTCTGCAGCTAATAGTCAGAACCCTGATTGGGTTATCGATTTCCCTGACAAAGTGCTTCGCCAGCACATCAGCTTCCCAGAACCCCGATTGGGTCAGCGAATCTTCTGACAGAGTGCTCCGCAGCCCTCTGCTCTTAGTCACCTATTGAGTGCGTTGGGTCAGTGACAGGTCAGCTAATCGGACAAGTCGGACAAATTAACTAGCTAAGACTATTCTAGTTATACTATTTTCCAGGTCAGTGTACCACCCCTTAATGTTGCAAGTGTAAGGATCCCCAATTTTGATTGGTCAAAGAGTGAGAAGAGGTCGTCACACCACACCAAAATTAAACATTTAGCGTCTCATATTTAAATGTATGTTTCCGCCCATCAATTTAGGTTCTCATGACAATTTTATTCCACCTAACAATCGAGAATTTAATATCGCATACAATGTATTTATCATGGGTACAGTTGGTATTCCTCTCATGGGATCAGTCAGTCAGTCAGTCAAAACTCTTTATTTCGATTAATTAAAATCATAAAAGAAGCAGCAATACATATATCCGTTGTGCATAAATTGAGTAAAATAGATACAATAAATAAATATGCGTACATTTGCAAACATTCATGTATATACACTATTTACAATTCATGATTTGTACAAAACAATTAATAAGCAAATGTCTCCACCTAACCTATGGGACCGCGATGTGAACTACAATATAAAAATCTAAAAACATCTTCTATCTGCGGCGCCAGAAAGCTTGCTACGCTAAAAATAACAAGCACGCTACTCAGCAGTTGCAGATGTAAGAGTGCAGATCTCACCTGCAAAAACCCTGCTTCACGTAATATAGGATATAGGAATTTTTTACGTGCCTTGGAAACATTTTCACAAAACATGATCAGGTCGAGGGTGTCTTGTGTCGAGAAATTTTCACAGGAACATGGTGGAGACTCATCTGGTTTACCCCATTGCGGAAAAGTTCCTAGAATGAGGTGAATTAAATTGAACCTAAATCTTGTCAACAGAAAGCGATGGAAAGGCTTAGTGACGATCTTCAGGTAAGGTTCGATGGATGGGGAGGTCTGTAGAACATAAATACTTCTTGTTCCTGGTTTTTTAAGCTCATCCTCCTCCCTATCTGCCTCCAACATGATCCGGAAATTATATTTAATCCACACCAAATCCTCTTTCTTAATTCCCTCTGGGGCTGTATATAGTTCAGGACGTACCAGTCTGACACACGCCGCTCTAACGTATGCCAGCCATGGAATACTATCTGCCTTGTAGAGGGCCAAGCAGTCTTTTAAGATAAGGTGATTGAGAGTGATATCCTCATTAAGCCACATCTTTGCCCAACAGATCAGTGGGGCGGCTTTTAGATAGTCTGTGATGCAACCCAATCCTAATTCGGAATGTACAGACAAAGTCGGAGACGACTGAGGTACCGCCAACAGGGATCTAAGGAACCTGTTTTCTGCTAATTGTATTTTACCCACAGGCGCGTAACCCCATATCGATGCCCCATACGAGGCAATCGCACAACACTTAGACTTGTATATTTTAAGCATGGCCTCCATGGGCCTAGATCCCAGCCTTTTGGCGAAACTAAGGAGGACTGCTGTGGATCTTACAACGGCATTGCTTTTATGCTTCTGCTGAGGGCCTCAATTGCCATTCTCATCGAAGAGTACACCCAAGTAGGTGAACACTGGGACCCTAGAGACTTCCGCACCCAAGCATCTGAATGTTTTAACCTTACTGATCTTCCTGCGGGCCCCAACGATCATTCCATGGGATTTGTTACTGTTTACTTTTACATCTAGGGACTCCATGAATGTGCCAAAGTTATCCAGCAGCCTCTGTAAACCCAGGCCTGTGCGGGCAATTAGTATGGCATCGTTTGCGTACAGGAGGACCGGAATACCCGATTCCCCTGCACGTGGAATGTCCGCACTGGCCCCAGCCAGAGATTTTTCCAGGCCATTAATATAGACCGTAAAAAGAAGAGGGGCCAGAATGCAGCCTGGTCTGACCCCCCGCCTAGAGCTGAATTGGCCCATACATCTGCCGTCCTGCGTGACCCTAATAGCTGCCGCTAAATCTTGGTGGAGGTCACTAAGAAAGTAAACCAGGGGTGCATCTACGCCCATTTCCAACAAAATACTTCATAATTTGGAGTGGTTCACCAGATCGAAGGCTGATGATAAATCCATGAACCCGAGGTATAAAAAACCCTCTTTTGCTATCGTATATTTAATAATCAAAAGATGTAAGTTTAGGCATTGGTCCATGGTACTTCTATGTTGCCTGAAGCTGTACTGGAGATTCGAGAGCACCCCCCTACCATTCATCCAATCTCCCAAGCACAATAATGGAGGAGGCCCAAGAGGTAGGGAAACCCACTAGAGATGCTGCATTGAACATGTTGGTTAAAATCTTTGCCCAGAAGTTAGGGTACACGATGTAGAGGTCAGCAGGAACCCCATCAGGTCCTGGAGCCTTATTTTTAGATGTATCTCGAATAGCCCTTTCTAATTCAGCCAGGTCAAATTTGACAGGGTTTGTGGGACGACCCATGATGGCTATTCCTGAAGTTGGCTTCTGATACTCCTTATCACCATAAATGCTCTTAAAGTGCTGGAGCCAGATGTCTTCCGGAATTACGCATTCCGTATCTAAATTATCACTTTCCGAGAAGAATGGATTTATTGTGGCCCAGAACTTTCTGCTGTCCCTTAGTACATCAATAGACTGCAAATTATCCCAAGCCTCCTCTTTAATTTTATGTTTCCGCCTGGTGATTGCTTGTTTATACTCCTTGCGGAGAGAGGAGACTAGAGCCCTGTCCCTCGGGGTCCTCTTAAGAGCATTAAGAAGAGCCTCATGGGCCTTTGTACATGTGGAATCAAACCATTTCTGTGCCTTCCTAGAATGTATCCTGCTCCCCTTGTGAAGGTTTTCAGCAATTTGGTTACAAATTGCTGAAAAGGAGGTTATAGTTCCCGCACCTACGGCATGATCATCCAGGCAGATGCCAATATTGGTTTCTGCCTTGGCGACCAGATCCTCAAAGAAGGCCTCCGGGACTACAGCGTCCCACTTTATCCGTCTGCCTTGTTCTTTTGTAGATAAGTCCCGTGGTGCCTCCCTTCCTTGATCAGTGATGGCTGTCTTATCCCCCAGATCAACTTCTAATACAAGGGGGTTGTGATCGCTGAAGGTTGACGTCACTACTCTATAGTCCAATGTCTTAATCAGAACTAAAGGGGATAAGAAGATGTAGTCAATAACAGACTTGGCTCCCTGTCTATAAAGGTGGGGACAATCTCACTACCACTTTCCTTACCCACTTCAAGTAAATTTAAATTGGAAAGTAGTTCCTCCAGGTCCTCGCCCTGTTTACCATGTTCAAAGTGGGGTACCCTCCCATTCATATGCCCATCGAAATCGTCACCGTAGCAATCCCACGGGCAGGGGTGTATATTAAAATCTCCCATCAAAAATATCTCTGGCACAAAAGAGTTATTAAGCTTATAGACTGACAAAAAGTTATCTAACACGCTAAAATGCTCCTTCTGAACGGAGCCTTCCATGGCATTATACAAGTTAATTAAAAGATAATACTTATCGGAGACAAACCATTCTAATATGAGGAAATTATCTGACTCCCCATTAAGTTTTCCAAATGCTCCAGCAAGGTTTAGAGAAATAAGGAAGAGTAAATCCCCCTTAGGCCTCCCCACAGTCCCTCGAACCGCAGGAATAGCGAAACTATGGTAGCCATCCAAAATAAAGCTAGACTCTGAATCCCAGGTTTCCTGGAAGGCCAGGATATCAAACTGTTTTATAAATTGCAACCAAATGGGGTCAGTGATTTTAGGTCTAATACCTGCCACGTTCCAGCTTAGAATTTTACATGAGACTGTCCGATTATTTTCTGTATGGGTTACACCACCTATCCCGGTCCCTAGACCTGAAGTTTCAGGACCCAGTCAATCGTTAGACTCCATCTGGGACTGTGGTATATTGCTTTTGTGTCCTCGTGCTGCACTCAGCACGAGGGCACATTTCTTATGTTATGAAGTGCTGTTCTGATTCTGATGGCTCCGTTCTGTTCTAGTACTCTGGACAACGAAAGTCAGTTGCATGGAGTCCTGGAGTCGAGCGGCAGCACTTACCTGTGGGTGTCTACAATCTTGCAATAAAGAAGACTTCAAACCTCTAATATCTTCTACGGAACCTCTTTATAACATTTGGCGAAGAGCGGGTCCCGAACCTCCTCAAGATACCCACCAGGAAAATTCTCGGCCAACCCCTGCCGACTCAATTCCCTACGGACTGCCCACCTCCTCAAATACCTTTGAAGTTTTTGGCTGTCAGTGCCAGTTTTACCTGACTTCTTCAGCGCTTCGAGATCTTCCTGCCAGTTCCACTCGATCAAACTCATCGAGGCCGTGAGTACCCCTACGCAGCCTGCTTAATCCATTCCACACGCACGGCATCACCCCGTGTAGACGTGTGTTCGGCGGAGCTCAGCTTGACGTTTCCTACGTTGTGATTTTATCACGCACACGTCGGGCGGCCATTTTAGTGGTTGCCTAGCTTCGCTGTTACACGGAATCGGCTTCCTTCAGCCATGCATATTTAACGTCACTTTGACTGATTTACATCGGCGCTTGAAACTCCACTACTGGCATTTTCCTGGTTTTATCTACTATTTTTACTAACATTCAATACATTGACAAAGGTATGATTTCTTCAGTGACAGGCACACCATTGCCTGCGCTTCATTTTTCTTTTTAACTTTCCATTCAACTGTTACATTTGGTTTATTCGTAATTTATTTATAGACATACATGTTATTCTTATTATTTTAATTGTTAACTTAAATATAATTTCTCAATTTTTCACAAACTGAGGAATCAATTTATTTTCAAATGGCTTCTTCACAACAGTTTGCTCAACCTCCACCCTTTCTTCAACTTCCTGGCAAACCAACTATACCTTGGCGCCAATGGGTCAGAGCTTTTGCCAATCATATTGTTGCAATTGATGCTGTACAATTTACCCCTGAAAGAAAAGTTGCTATATTATATGGCTGTTTAGGAGTTGCTGCACAGAATGTATTCGAAAATCAGCCAAGGTCCCCTATTCCCACTGGTGATGCAGGTGATCATTGGGATGAATATAAAGAAGCTTTGTCTCGCCTAGCAAGGCATTATGGTGAAGAACCAAATGAGATGCTTGAAAGACATAATTTCTTTAAAAGGAAACAGCGTGAAGACGAATCTATTGAAGAATATATTGCCCAATTAAGAATTTTAGCATCGACTTGTGAGTTCGAGTCAAATCCTGACATCTATTTCCGGGATCAATTTGTTTTCTCTTGTTATTAAAAAAAAATTCAACAACGCCTATTGAGTTGTAAAAAATCTACACTTCAAGAGACCATTGACGTTGCAAAGAGCATTGAAAGGTCTTTAACAACATCTAATGCTCTTCAGAAGGACCAACCTCACATTCCTTTTCATTCTTCCTCGCATGATAATTCTAATTCTGTTCATGTTGTTAATGTCAATCGATCTTTTAAACAATTGCCTAGGAAACCTAACCCCTTTTGTTACAGGTGCGGTTCTAAGTCTCATCTTGGTAACAACCCTACTTGTCCGGCACTTGGCAAAAGATGTGTTTTATGCAAAAAAATAGGACATTTTCAGGGTATATGCAGATCTGTTAAAAAACCTTTCAGACCTTCTGTTAATAACATTGAATGTACTGAAATTGATGATTGCATAGATGAATTCCAAGACATGGTTGTTTCCATTCAGTGCAATTATATTCACGCCCCAAAATTAGTTAAAGGTTCATTCTGCTCTGCACTTTTTGGTGACACAGAAATTTTAGTAATGGCAGATTCTGGATCTCCAATAACTATTTTGTCTGATGTAATTTTTCACGAAAAATGGAACAGCTCCATTTCCTTAATTGAATCTGACCTCAGTCCTAAGGCGTTCGGTGAATTTGACATTATCATGCTTGGCTATTTCAACTATAGGTTAGAGTGCTTTGGGAGATCAATTATTACGAAAATGTATGTTGCGATTAATGGTCGCAATATAGTTGGGTGGCAAGATCTCGCAAAAATGGGTCTTTATTTAATGCCTGGTTCTGACAATCCGATAAGAGTAGGTGACCCTTCCGAGGATTATTCTCCTGCTCCACCTTTTGTGTCTGAGTGTCTCGTTGTCAATGATCACGAGTCTGATATTAAACAAATTTTGGATACATTTCCAAAAGTATTTTCTAATCAACCAGGTACTGTGAAAGGTTTTCAGCATGAGATCAAATTGAAAACATGTGCTCAACCCTTAGTCCATAAAGTTCGCCCGGTCCCTATTAGCGCAAGGGATGAACTTAAATCTGTTCTCACTTCTCTTAAAAATGATGGTATTATTGCATCTTCAGACTCATCCGAATGGGTTTCACCCATCGTTATCGTACGCAAAAAGAATGGCGAGGTCAGGCTATGTGCCGACTTACGCACATTAAACAAAAATATTTTAGTTGACTGCCATCCCCTCCCCAAAATTCAAGATCTCCTTGCCAATCTGGGTGGTGCAAAATATTTTTCTTTAATTGATTTGCGTTCAGCATACCATCAGGTTCCCCTCACTGAGGCCTCCCAAGATCTTACCACATTTGTGACCCCATTTGGAGTTTACAAATACTTAAAACTTCCTTTTGGGCTAGCTAGTGCAGCTAGTGTTTTTCAAAAGATAATGCCGCTCGCAGCCTGAGCTTGTGACTGACTCCAGATTACCTGTTTTGCCAAATATACATCTTTGTGGGATAGAGTGATTGTCCCGTGTCCTGCCTGGAACTGCGGGGAGTTTTGAAGCCTGCGTTGGTGCACGAGGGCGGGACTGCGAGTCCCAGCAGGAGTAGCGCTCCGGCCACCAGCGCACCTGTGACTCTTCCCGCCCTCCCTCCTCCCCCTGCAGCATAAAGATGGCTCGCGGCCCCCGCTCCGAGGGAGCCGCTCGCAGCCTGAGCTTGTGACTGACTCCGGATTACCTGTTTTGCCAAATATACATCTTTGTGGGATAGAGTGATTGTCCCGTGTCCTGCCTGGAACTGCGGGGAGTTTTGAAGCCTGCGTTGGTGCACGAGGGCGGGACTGCGAGTCCCAGCAGGAGTAGCGCTCTGGCCACCAGCGCACCTGTGACTCTTCCCGCCCTCCCTCCTCCCCCTGCAGCATAAAGACGGCTCGCTGCCCCCGCTCCGCGGGAGCCGCTCGCAGCCTGAGCTTGTGACTGACTCCGGATTACCTGTTTTGCCAAATATACATCTTTGTGGGATAGAGTGATTGTCCCGTGTCCTGCCTGGAACTGCGGGGAGTTTTGAAGCCTGCGTTGGTGCACGAGGGCGGGACTGCGAGTCCCAGCAGGAGTAGCGCTCCAGCCTCCAGCGCACCTGCGACTCTTCCCGCCGTCCCTCCTCCCCCTGTCTACATAAGTCCACCTATCCACGCGCACGCGGGACGAAGTGCGGGACGAAGCCCGGACTAAGGGCGGACCCTCTGAGACCCTCAGAGTACCGAGGAGACTGGACTGGGCATAGACATTTGGTATTTTGGTATCTGTCCGTATTTGTAGAGGAGACCTTATAGGTTCGCTCTTGACACCTATCGGACCGTTTGTTTTACATATCTTTGATATTTCATTGTGCTGATAATGTCAGATAAGCAGGGGGGTCAGCTTAACAAAACCCTTGATAATTACTTTACAAAATCTACTCCTGAGATCACTAAGGAAACTGCTTTGGCGGAGCGACGAGCTGAACGTCGCCGTTCCGTGGAAAGCATGAAGAACAGATCAGTGTCACCATTACCGCTACCTGTTACTCCTAACAATGAGATTAGTCAGAATGGTTATGATACTGTACATATACTAGATAGCCAGTCTCTGGTACTTAGTGATATCACACCTACGTTAAGTACTTCCCCCAAGTTGGACACGATTGGCCCTCTTTTAACAACTCATACGATCACTCCTAGCTCAATCAAGGCACCAGCCCCTATGCTAGCTAAAACAACACGAAATAGGGTTAAAAAAATACTACCTTCGCCTCGACTATATGGCCCGCCCCCGAATAAAAAAAGGCGGAAAAAGGGGGACTCGCAACAACCAAAACTGAGCCATTCTGACTTTCGAAAAAAGGCAAATATTATTGCTAAAAACCCCAACACTCAATTAGTAGCAACAGAAGGGACTAATATTACATTACCATCCAATATGCCTACAGACAAAGAGGCTAGTATGGACACTAGTGTGGTTGCCAATGTGCCGCAAGCAGCCCAGGACCCTGTCACATTGCATAGCATAGAGAGTTTAATTAAAAATTACTCGGCATCAATCTTGGAGAGGCTGATGGAAGTGGAATGCAGATTATGTAAAATAGAGAAGGCATTGGAAAGCAAGGAAGCTGTTACCAACTTAGCTCCAAGTAATACAATACTAAACACCTCATTACCATCTCAATCTACTTCGATTGTCCCAATCCCTATCCCAACTATGAATCCATCCACTTCAAAGCACCCGGGGAACAAAACGATTACACAACACAACCCACCCCTCAAATTGCCACAAAAAAAATTCAGATCAGACACTGGCTACTGTAGCCAGCAATTCTTCTAATAGCATGGTAAATACACTCTTGGAGAGACAAACTAGGGAGGTGGGGGGTTCTAGGTACACCTGGGGGAGACCTAAGAAGACTCCATTACCCGAACTCCCACCAGAGGCAGTACCCTTTCTGGTAGTCCTAACAGGGGTGCCTGTGTTGGAATCAAATAAGCGGGAGGGCTTTGCGCAGTTGAAGAATAAGATTATGCATTGGCTAAGTCTATACAGGCCAATTGCAAACCATATTAGTGGCGAAATTGTTCACGTTCGCCGTCTTCAATGGTTGGGGGGCAGACCCAAAGACATCGAGGGTGATGTGGTGGTAGTGAACTTTAGGGATCCCAATGCCGTTCAATTTATTTTAAACTGGCCACCAGGCAGCACTAACAACTGCATAATCCCTAGACCTTTGACGTACTTCTACCCAAGGTCAGTGGTGTTTCCACCCCAGCACGAACCACCACAGCATACAACAATACATAATTACCCAACCAGCTATCCTCCGACCACACAGAGTGTTGGGAACGCTCAACATGTACTGTACCCACCGACCATACAGAATGTTAGGAACCCACAATATGTGCCCTATCCTGTACCAGCCCCAGACTCCCATGGATGGAACTATGTGCCAGCTAGACCTTACAACGTGAATAACAGAAGAATGGACCATCTAAAACCATTCACACCTCTAGAGACCACAAACAGATTTGATATTTTCAGTGGCCTAGACGATTGTGATTGATGTTTTCTGAGAAGGGGGGGGTGAGGAAAGTGGAATAAGAATGTCTAGTGTTAAGGGTGTTGTCAATGAAACTGAAGTGTTGGAGAATTTTGGGTCCTCATCTTTGGTTAAATTAGAAATGAGGGGTACAATTACCCTAGATGAGAGCTGTACACAACCAAATGCATTGTTAGCATCCCAAAACAAACTGAGCAGAATGTTAGCATCTGAGGGAGCTCCCTTGGTAGTACATCCTGAGGCCTCCCCCAGATGTAGGGAGATACCTAAGGCAGTTCTTGAGACGACAGCTGTAACAAGGGAACCAGTAAAACTGGTCTCCTGGAATATAGCTGGAGTCTCAAAAAATTTGAGAGACCCAGAGTGGGCCAGTTTTATTGAATCCTTTGACTTCTGTATGTTACAGGAAACTTGGGTAGTTGTCGCTCCACATAGATTAGGGTATAAAACTTATGGAATTGGTGCGATTCCATCTAGAAGTGGAAGACCCTCGGGGGGACTACTAATTTGGGTGAAAGTAAACCTAAGGGTGCATATTGAGGTGATGGACACAAATTCCCTAGATATTCTAGCATTAAAAATCACCACATGCGATGGGAAAAAGTTATTTTTAATAAATATTTATAGTAGGCCATCACCCTCATCTAGTGAATCACCAACATTATCTAAATTAGACTGCTTCCTAAGTAGACTGGATGGCAGGGAGGACTTAATTATCCTGGCTGGCGACTTAAACTGTAACTATGAGCTAGTCCCGGGCCTTAGCGATATCTTTGAAGAGGAAGATCAGGCCAACAATATCCCAGTCATGGAGAATGCCAAATCAGTCAAATGTTCAACCTTGGCTCTCCAAATGACCAAAATATGTACGGAGCATTGTCTCAGGGCCTGCAACGGACGGTTACCGTCTGACAGCTCTAAGAAGCCAACCTTTTGCAGGAAAAACTGCAAAAGCAATATAGATTTTGTGATTGCTTCTATACCTATTTGGCCGTATCTTTTTGACTTCAAGGTAAAGGAGAGGTTAGAAAGTGATCACTTTCCAGTTAACCTTGTAATGGAAGCCTCATTGTTCGAGGATACAGCTCTTCCTCCCTTAGCAGATGATAGCAATGGTGACAATATCGAGATTCATATTAGTAATAATAGGCGATCACTTAAATGGCCCCTTATATTGGACCATGCCGACATTCTTACTGAAATATATGTACTTTTTGCGGGGACTTTTGAATCATATATAGGTCTAACGCCAGATGAGGAAAATCAAACTCATTTTATGTCATTACACCAAAAAAATTTTGACGACCTAAAATTGTTAGTCACCAAAATGCCTAAGAAGAATCAGCAAAGGACACAAAATCTGTCCCATAGTAAACCCTGGTATGACAGAACCTGTAGAGAGTCCAAAAGGGCACTCTTATTAGCAATTAAATCCAAGTCACCCGTAGACATCCAAATAGCTAGGAACAATTACAAGTCCATACAAAAGGCTTCGAAAATAGCTTGGGAGGAAGAAAAATGGGCCGATATGCTGCTGGCCGCCAAATCGCGTGATAACGTATCATTTTGGAGGCTAGTAGCTAATGGGAACCACGTAGGGAGAGTGGTTAAGGATGTCTATTTGGACGAACAAACCTGGATTAACCACTTCACAAACCTGTGGAAAAGTCAGCCCAATTTACAACCGATGCCCAGGCTGCTAGCGCAAGACGCCTCTTAGTTCCCATTCTGAATAGTTACCAAATAAAGAGACGGGCGCTGGAGGCAGGAATCACAAGAACAGAGTTTTATTTCTCATGAGGAGAGCCTGTCATTTCGGACACGAAACACAGTGTCTTTCGGGAGGTGCTCTAACAAGTTCTCTGAGACATCGCCTTTTATACATTACCAACATTCCTTATTACAATAATGACATTGTGAAGCAAGGAGAAAGACATCCCCGTAATCCTCGTGTCAATCCCACCCCCACATGCATCCACAATAGAGGTCCTCAACCTGCTGATAAGAGGAGGGGGCTATCACGCAGCTGAGTGTTCCGCCGATTCTTAGGATGTGTGCGCCTGATCGTATCCCAGGGGGTGGGGAGGCCAGGATCAATAGTGGGCCCTTTGAAGAGGAGCGACTCCACACAATAGGGGGCAGTAAACTGTATCTCCCGGCTTAGGCGATGGCCTCGGACCTGTGTGGACAATCGGACTCGGTGGAAGGGGTCATCAAAGGAGAGGTATTCATGCCGCGTGGACAATCAGGCGCAGAGGGAGAGTTTACCAACAGAGGGGTATTCATAAAAGGAAAGGAGGTGTTTGGTCAGGCGCGAGCGTGACTCCCAAGGACAGAGTCTTGCAGAAGAAGAAGGTTTATGACTTGCCCATGTGAGGGAGGAGGGGGGAGCCAGGGTGCGCACAAGGACAGAGTCGCACAGAGAGAGAGGTCTTATGACCCGTACATGAGAGAACGGGGGCAGTCAGATACAGCTGGGGGGGTTATGTCAGCTGAGGCGAAGGATGCTTCTTCGAGAGGAAAATGGGGGGGGTGCATGGGTCAAGCAGGAGGGTTACTTTTCAGAGCAGGGTCGCGCAGGAGGGAAGCCGGGGATTCCAACGAGCGGGCAAAAGGCCATGGTGCCTAAAATGACTGTCATGTACATATGGGCACGGGCTTTTACTGGCGGAATGATGCGGCCAATGTTTCACGGTATTCATGGTGCCTACAGGGAGGGGAATGGAAAAAGGCAAATGAACGCCGCTTATGTACATTAATTTTTCTAATTTCCACAGTCGCCGCTTTTTACATAAGAAAGTTCATTTCCTAATCGATGGGTGTACATATAAACATGTGGTTGATGAAAACTTATCAATACTAGCAGATTGCATATTACCATGAGCAGTCGATGTGATTGGCAGAATGCAATATATAGAAATTTACATTTGTTGGGTTACTATAAGCCTAGGGTGCAGCGTACTACACAGTATAAATGGTTCTGACTCTCTCATCAATGTACAGCTCTAAAGGTGACCAACAAACATTTTGAAAACAATACCAAGTGGTTGAGGGAGGAATTCAGTCCAATACATGATATCTTCGTCACAGTGTCTTTTTAGCAGTGAGCCATCACTGGTAGGCTCTAGTCCGTATCCTTTCGTTGGCGCTGTTGAGCACCGGCGGTGGAGCTATAGGTCCAGCTCGGATCTATCCTTACGCGTTGCAGGGTGCGGTCAGTCCTCTGCTGTTAGACCACAGTCCTGTTTTATTAATTAGTCCTTGTTAGGGGTGCCTTATGCTCAGCACCTGCATTTTTCTTTTCCTTTCGTGGTGACCAAAAAGCCATGTGGAGAGAAGGGAGTGTTGTTGAATATTCGAGGGAGGAGAGGGCGGAGTGGGGTCAAATCTTTTCCTGCACACATCAAGGGACCAAGGGAGCGAAGGAAAACGAGCAAGCAGGCCCATCAATCTGGCCCCAAAAGGGGGACGAAGACTTCAGGCACACGTGGGTTAGCAAAACAGAGGGCTTCAGGACAGCCCGTCATCCTTTTTATTTTCCACGTCTGAGATTGCTGTCTCGTCCCGTATCTTGTTGCTCTGCAGCTCCATCTTTGGTCGAGGTCACATGTGTCTCAAGATCTGCAGCCAGGCTGTGCGTCACGTCCGACCCTTCTTCTCCGGTGATCGTATATCTTTGAATAGGTACAAAACAAGCTTTAGGGAACTGGCAGGAGAAGACATTTATGCATGTGAATTCCTCCTTCAATCCTACGCACTTGGGAGATACGTTCATCGGTCACAGCCTGAAGTTTATTACCATGCAGTGTATATGTCGGCATTCCTACTGAGTTCATGCCAAGTTTATTCATCGTCTATTCATGGCACAAATGGAGAGAAATCAGACTCCTATCAACTGCGCATTTCATCAAATTCAACATTTCGGAACCTCCAGCGGAGATTTTTCTTTCTAACCCGAGCCTTAACAGTCTAACATTTCCCTACAGAGCTGGCTAACCCTTTCAAACAGGGCGGGGGTGCTATCATCGGGAGAGGGGGGGGTAAACAGACTTTCATCGAGGAGCGACAGTTAATCAAGGCCATCAGTTATACCTCGGGCGTAGCTGATATAGACCAGGGGTCAATGGGAGAAGCGGGGACGCTTTGAACATTCTCGCTTGAGTACATAAGGGTGGGGCAACCTGGACATTGGGGATCAATGTGGGCATTGGGGATCGTATTTCTAACGAACTGAAGAATAGGAAGCAATTGACATGTAGTCCCCCCTATAAAAGGCCAGATTGGGGGATATCAGTCGTCTTACCTGCCCTTTCTTTCTTAGCCAATTCAAGTTCATTTATTTTGCAGAAAGGAGAGGTAGTAATATGGCAAGTCACAATCGTTTTAGTTTCTGTCAATTTTGCTGAACACCTTTGCATTCAAAAAAGGAACCCAATTAGGCTGGTGCCGACGGGGCACAATTTTACCATGAAAAGGAAGAGGGAATAGGGAGACTCTCATAGAGAGTGAGAGTCGTCCGCAACCTAAACGAGCCATTCGGTACACGTATGACATGTAGAGAGAGAGAGAGAGAGAGAGAGATAGGGAGATAGAGAGGGAGAGAGAGAGAGAGACGTGTACAGTAATGGGTCATTTAGTGCGCTCACAACACAGAACAGCAGGGGTCAGGTAACACAGAGACGCGAACAGAGGGGAGACATAAACCCATACATTACATACACACAAACTCATTCAAAGAAAGACAGTACATGTATTTCATACAAAAAAGGTTCATGACAAAACATAAAACAGTTATTGGCCAAAAAGATCTTTCTGCATGCTGCGCATCTTTAGTATCCTATTTATCTACGTGCTGAGCTCTTTTTACCTTTCCTCCTTTTCCTCTCGTTTGCTATCTTTGCAAATGTTCTCGGTTGCTAATACTTACACCTCGGTCAGTTGGTCAGGAATTAACCTGGTTGGGCTACTACTCACGGTGGGATCTTTGAGTCATTTTTCCTTTTCTCCCTTTGGCGGAAAGGTTCTCCAGGCTGAGGCAACGGAGGGCATTAATCAGGAGAACAGTCGGTCAGCTTAGCTATATCTATAAAAGTGCGAGAAGGAACATTTTTGAACATCAACATGATTCCTACTTTTCCAGACGGGTGGTGCCTAGGTAAACCTTACCCCGGAACTTTTCCTTGTCCTTTCCCTATCTAGTAAAACGTCATAGTTGCACTATCTGGCGTGCTGGTTCGAGTCAAATTCTGTCATACAGTACTAACCCGTCAAGTTTCTATGTCAGTCCATCCTCCCAGTTGCTACTTTCTAAGGAGGCACAGTCATATCTAAGTCTACGCCTTTCAAGGCTTCGTTAGCATAAGTACTATGCTCAGGTCCCCTTTTTCTCCTTCTGTCGGTCGTTCGACCATCGCTCTTCCATAATTCAACCGATGTTCCGACGTGACCTGCAGAAGGGAGGAGAAAGAAGGGGGTGGGGGCAGCATTCAAAACACATCAGCGCGCAATAGTCCGAAAATGTTTTTACCTACCACATACTCGACCTATCTCCACGGGGTGCATTCTCTACCATCTCGGCGTTTAAGCCCAGAGGGACCAGTAGTGTTAGATAGATAATCATCGATGGTCTGCATATCTACATGAATCACTTGATCGTGGCCTTTTAGGTCATGTGCAAGGGTGGTGGTCAAGTGGCATTTCTTTGGTATCGCTTAAGGGCGTCTAAAACACTTTTCCGGCTGCCTGTGACACATAATGTAGCTGCTAAGTATCGGGCCTTTTTAACCTTCAACCTTAATCATACTGCATGTATTTTACTTATATCGGTGACAGTAGCCATACATTTAGAAACTCATCAATCCAAACGCTACGATTATATTTGCGTGTTCAAAAAACCTTTAATAAAAATGTTGGCGCACAAATACGGGCCTACAACCCAGTGGGCCGGCTGCGGAGCAGACTGGAACTGTGCATAAGAGGAACGAAGTCGGTGGCCATTTATTTCATGATATAAGGTGCAGCAGTGTAATAAAATCGTATCGAAATTCATTGGGGGCAAGCATCATAGATGTCGAAAATTCGAACTTTCAATAACCATTAGTTTCAAACTTTAACTATTCACTCAGTACCTATTGTGCATCAATCCATTAAAAAATCACGTAACCAGTATTCATCTTATGCTGAATTCATTGTTGAGATACATGATCAATACCCCTCTCATATCTGTTCATTATCCATCCACATAATTAGTACCCACCCTATATCAGTTCATTGTCCCAACAAATAATCAATACCCATCTTACATCGCTTTCTTTTCCAAACACATAATCAATATCCATTTTATCTATTTTCATTGTCCAAAAACTGCATACATATCTTGGAACATCAAGGCTGAGCAATCAGGGTGCAACAAGGAGTTGAAAGTTTCATTTTGTATCAGCGCCATTTTGGGCGAGGTCAGGCAAGTCCCAGTACAGTCAGATTGTCTCTTCTGACTCGTGGTTGGACCAGAACCTTCTTTTGGCAGTTCAAAAAGTTTTTCGTAATAGGGTAACAGACTAGTGATATGAGCCATCAGTCAAAAAGTGGGGAGGGAGGCAACAATCTTTCCTACCGGGTCATTCTGGTGTTCCACCGGAACCGAACAAATCTGTATCTTTGCAAGATTTTTAGTCATTTCCAAACTGAGGCTGGCTCCGGCAGGAGTGCGCCGACGTCTCGTGGCTCCATCGGAGGACGGGGGCGGGGGGCACCTCGTGAAGAGGTCGGCCCCCCCGGTTCTTTTAGAATCTTCAAGGTTGAGGAGGCACAGGGCGTGTGCCCGTCCCGGGCAAAAAAAACGCTTTTTGATATGGACCCTCTTCAAGCAGGAGTGTTGGGGTGTCGCTGGAAGCCTCCACCTGGAGGGAGGTGGGGGAGGCTCGTTCGCGCCGCCTCCCCCTTCCAGCGACCCCGCGCCGTTCTTCGGCTTCAGCGCTTCGGTATTGGCCGTGCCAGGTAATGAAGATGGGGGGGGGTCGGAGGCAGAGGCAAGACATCCCCCCCCTTTCCGTGGCGGGACTACCTGCAACTGTCAGGGGTTGCCGCTGTGACGGGACTACCTGCAACTCTCAAGGGTTGCCGCTGTGGCGGGACTACCTGCAACTTTCCAGAGTTGTCCAAGACATAATTGAAAAAACGCTGCCGACCTCGCCTTGGCTCCAGTCTTCGATGATGGCCGGATCAGGCAAGAGAGGGGGGGGGGTCGGTGGCTGAGGCAAGACATCCCCCCCCGTGGCCTGCAGGGCAGCAGAAGAGGGGAAAAGGAGAGACCTTTATGATTTTTCGGGCCGTCCGCCCTACAGCCTCCCCTTCCGATGGCGGCCAGCCAGGCCCTGCTCTGCACGCGCTGAGGCCTCGCCTTCCGGATGGGCGTAGCCGCGGACCTGTTGCACTTCGGGAGTTTTCCGGAATGGGGGTAGGTGTTTTATTGATTTGTATCTATTTCATGTTACCGTTATTTGGGCGTGGCAGGTGGTGGGATAGACATGTTTGGAGCAGTGAGGGGCGGTGAAGCCTAATCTACCTCGTGTCTGCCTTGGTGTCAAGCTTGTCTTCCCTCACCATTTTTATGTTTCTTATTGCGGATTATTTCTAACGTTTCTTATTTTATTTTTAGCGAAGTTGATAATTCATCAGTGGCCTACTGATTTCGCTCGACTCTTTTTCTTATATTTTTATGCCATAACCTATTATAAGCTATAGCGACTAGTCCACACTTAATGAACATGTCCTTATTAGATGTGCCATCCAGTGGAGCTGGATGGTTCATCTCTAATAAGCGGTCCGGGCTAAACAGGCTACCAATCAGTGGGGAGAAGATAGGCATGACGGAGTACAACGGGGACAAAAGTCTGCACTACCTATCTTATCACGGAGGGCAAAGACTAGACAGAATATTTCTATTCTCCGTTGTTTGCAGGCGGTGAATACCTCAAAAGAACCAATCTCGAACAATCAATGTTCGGTCAATCAAACAATCAGTGGGGAGAATAAGTAGGTACGACGTGTTAAAGGTTTGCGTTACCTACCTTTTCGCTACCTGCAAAGAGAGACCTTGTTCTTCCCTGTTTGCAGACAGAGAATCTCCAGACAATAATCCACGAACAACAGTTCGGGAAACAGTGGGGGAGGAAGATAGGCATGACGGATTACAACGGGGACAAAAGTCTGCGTTACCTATCCTTCACTGCTTGCAAAGGGAGAGCCTGTTGTTTCTCCGTTTGCAGACGGTGAATCTCCAGAGGAACCAACAAAAGAGTAATACTAGTATTATCCAAATCAAACAATCATTTCACAATTTGTCGCATTTACGCGACCTTACCCGGACCGGACCGTGTGGGCAGTTCTTCGCCTTCCTCCTTCCAGCGCCCGATCGTTCTCTTACTCCGTGATTTTACCGCAGCAGTCCTGTGGGGTCCCAGTCAGGACAGTGGGTCACTCGAGAGAGGTCCGTTCGGAATCGGTGAAGTTCATTCAATCAGCAGCCGGACGAGGGTCCTCTCAAGGCAGGTATACTCCGATCGTTTAGATGTTCACCCCATCGTCTGGACCTCTCTTACCGGACCTTATGTCGCTGATGGGCCCGCGTTGGGACGCCAATTGTGGAAAAGTCAGCCCAATTTACAACCGATGCCCAGGCTGCTAGCGCAAGACGCCTCTTAGTTCCCATTCTGAATAGTTACCAAATAAAGAGACGGGCGCTGGAAGCAGGAATCACAAGAACAGAGTTTTATTTCTCATGAGGAGAGCCTGTCATTTCGGACACGAAACACAGTGTCTTTCGGGAGGTGCTCTAACAAGTTCTCTGAGACATCGCCTTTTATACATTACCAACATTCCTTATTACAATAATGACATTGTGAAGCAAGGAGAAAGACATCCCCGTAATCCTCGTGTCAATCCCACCCCCACATGCATCCACAATAGAGGTCCTCAACCTGCTGATAAGAGGAGGGGGCTATCACGCAGCTGAGTGTTCCGCCGATTCTTAGGATGTGTGCGCCTGATCGTATCCCAGGGGGTGGGGAGGCCAGGATCAATAGTGGGCCCTTTGAAGAGGAGTGACTCCACACAATAGGGGGCAGTAAACTGTATCTCCCGGCTTAGGCGATGGCCTCGGACCTGTGTGGACAATCGGACTCGGTGGAAGGGGTCATCAAAAGAGAGGTATTCATGCCGCGTGGACAATCAGGCGCAGAGGGAGAGTTTACCAACAGAGGGGTATTCATAAAAGGAAAGGAGGTGTTTGGTCAGGCGCGAGCGTGACTCCCAAGGACAGAGTCTTGCAGAAGAAGAAGGTTTATGACTTGCCCATGTGAGGGAGGAGGGGGGAGCCAGGGTGCGCACAGGGACAGAGTCGCACAGAGAGAGAGGTCTTATGACCCGTACATGAGAGAACGGGGGCAGTCAGATACAGCTGGGGGGGTTATGTCAGCTGAGGCAAAGGATGCTTCTTCAAGAGGAAAATGGGGGGGGTGCATGGGTCAAGCAGGAGGGTTACTTTTCAGAGCAGGGTCGCGCAGGAGGGAAGCCGGGGATTCCAACGAGCGGGCAAAAGGCCATGGTGCCTAAAATGACTGTCATGTACATATGGGCACGGGCTTTTACTGGCGGAATGATGCGGTCAATGTTTCACGGTATTCATGGTGCCTACAGGGAGGGGAATGGAAAAAGGCAAATGAACGCCGCTTATGTACATTAATTTTTCTAATTTCCACAAACCTTTATAAAAAATATGACGATCCCCATATGGAGATGAATCCCCCAATCTACGAACCTTCAATAGATTACTTGGACTTTACATTAGGGGAAACTGAGTCGGCTCTAAGCCAAATAAAATCTGGCAAAGCCCCAGGTCTAGACAACATTCCAGGGGACTTATATAAGCACGACTTAAAAGTATGGGCACCATACATCAACTATCTGTGCAATATGTTATCCTGTACTTTAGACTTCCCCGAAAGTTGGAAGGGAGCTGAAATCGTTTTAATTTTTAAAAAAGGTGATAGGATGGACCCTTCTAATTACAGGCCAATCAGCCTAATGGATATCCTCCAGAAAATCTACTCACGACATATTTTATCTCGTGTGAGTGACTGGTTGGAGGATAACACAATTCTAACCAAATATCAAGCTGGGTTTAGATCCAAAGTTAGCACATAGATCAGATTTTTAGATTTTGTGCCTTTACTGGAAATACGTAAAGATCAAAAGGGGCCATTTATATGTCGCCTTTGTTGATCTAAGGGCAGCATTTGATCTAGTGCCTCGCAACTTCTTATGGAAAATGCTGAGTGCAGTAGGGCTGCAAAAAATCTACTGGTTCAGATTAAAGAGTTACATGAAGGGAATTTTGCGAGAATTCGATGGGGTCCAAACGGTGAATTAACCCAAAAAATCCCCATTGAGCGTGGTGTTCGCCAAGGCTGCGTACTGGCCCCCACGCTCTTTCCCTTTTCGTAAATGGCATCCCCTCATACCTGGAGGGATGTAAAAATGACTCCCCAAAACTGAACGGTGAAAGGGTAACTTCCTTACTATTTGCTGACGACACTATCCTGATTTCCCAAACTAAAAAAGGTCTCCAGGCATTATTGAACTCCTTTAGTGAGTACTGTAGTATGAAGGGACTGGAGATAAATGGGAAAAAGACCAAATGCATGGCCCTAAACCCAACTAAATCAGATAAAGGCTGTCTAACTTTGAAAGGAACAAAGCTAGAATCGGTCCCCCATTTTTCATACTTAGGGGTGACATTAGACTCCAATTTTTCTTGGAAAACTCAAATGGAAAAAAGTAAGTTGACATTCTCCCAGAATGTAAAACCTATTCTTAGGGAACAAAGCCTGAGTACTAGTAAAGCTGTGCCTCCGGCGATCGAACTTTTTAAATTTAAAGTCCAACCTGCAGTGCTATATGGTGCAGAGATTTGGGGCCCTGGGTCCAAGAAAACTTTTAATGTCCTGGACAATAATTTTATGCGAAGTTTGGTAAGGGTCCCGAGAGGAACTCCCTTAGTGCCCCTCCAAATTGACCTAAATATTAAAAGAACTGATCACCATATTATAATTCGCCCACTGATGCTTTGGGTTAGACTATGGCGGGTCCCCGAACTACAAGATTATAGAGATGGGCTAAAAGAAATCATGGAGCTCGACAACTTAAAAGCTATTTCATGGTTTAAGCATGTTAAAATTTGGCTCAGTAAAATAGGTCTGAAACACTTTTGGGAGAATCCCGACCAACTTCCTCCCAATCCGAAATTAATTTTAAAAAGGGCCTTCTGGACCTTTATTGATAACATGATTATACGTGCTTCAACTGGCGGGACTCTAGTATCAAACTTTCTTACTTTTAAGGATGCGCCATTATTTGAGACTTTTATGGATGAAATAGAGCCCCCTCTTGTCAAAACTTTATTTCTAAAATTTAGATATGGAAACCTCTTAATAAAGACAACCTTGGCACTTTGGGCTAGGAGCTCAAACATTTCATCCATAGCGACAGACGAAATTTGCTCCATGTGCGAGCACCATCAGATAGAAAATGAGCAACATATCCTCTTTTTTTGCCCTATGTACGCACAGGCTAGGAAAAGATGGATTAAACCAATATGTCTACTGTTAGGCGTGAGGTCATGTACACAGGCTTTGAGAATTCTTACAACTAATACAACGCAACCAATAATATTTAGCGTAAGTAGATTTTTACATTCTATTTTTTTCCAAAGGAAAAAAATGGGGCATCAGCTGTAACTATATAGAATTGGCCCACCTTTTAGGAATTCGTGGGGGGTCCATCCTAGAATTTTAATGTTGTTTGTGCTCCGATTGTTTCCTAAGAAAATTTTGGTTTTTTATCCTGATTGGGAATCTCATTTATCACATCTGACTTCTGTTTTGAGTAAGCTCAATGACTCTGGCATGACAGTCAGGGCTGATAAATGTAAATTTGGTTCTCAATCGCTGGAATACTTAGGTCATACCTTGTTTCCTGAAGGCATAAAACCCAAGTCTTCTCTTATTGAGGCTATTACTCATGCCTTCCCTCCTAAAGACAAAGATGCTCTTCGCTCCTTTCTTGGTTTGGCGGAATATTATGCCCGTTTTGTAAAAGGCTATGCACTAATTGTTGAACCTCTTCATTCCTTGTTACGCAAAGGTTCAAAATTTGAGTGGTCAGAAGAGGTTGATGCATCTTTTGTTCGGATCAAGGACATGATTGTTGGAGCGCCTGCTTTGCATCCTTTTCAAGATTCTGCCAGATGTTTCATAATGGTTGATGCTTGTTTGACTGGCTTAGGTGCTGTCTTAGGACAGTGGGTTTCAGGGAGAGAACACACAATTGCTTTTTCTTCCTGGAGACTTAAAGATTCTGAAACACACTATAGCACTATTGAGCGAGAGTCCTTGGCTTGTGTATGGGCCATTGAAAAATTCAAAAATTATATATGGGGACGTGAATTTGATTTATTCACTGACCATAAGCCTCTCACTCAACTTCTTAATGGTGATGGTCTGGGAAGGGCCTCTTCAAGACTTGTCAGGCTTTTGTCAAAATTACATGAGTTTCACTTTAACATTAAACATATATCTGGTGGTAAAATTTTTCGAGCTGACTGTTTATCTCGCATGGCACTTAATGATTCATCTGATTTTGAGGAAATTGGTGACATCGAGTGTGTAGTCGCCACTCTTGATGCCACAAAGTTGTGTCCATGCATTTCAGAAGAGTCTGGTCTAAAGCATATGATAAAGATCATAACTTAAAATTAGTAGCACAGTACATTTCTAAAGGCTGGCCAGAGAATAGGAAACTGTCTAATGAATTAAAAGCGTTTGCTATGATCTTTTCTGAACTGTCCCTGGTTAACAATTTGATAATGAGACATGATGTTTTTGTCCCTCCCTCAGATATCAGGCTTGATATCATTAAATTCGCACACCAAGGCCATCTAGGTATTACAAAAACATCCCAACTTATCAAATCCCATTACTGGTGGCCTTCCATTGAGTCTCAAGTAAAGTTTTTCATAGATTCTTGCAATGAATGCTTACTTTCGGATAAGAAATGGAAACTCATGAATACCCCTCTTCATCCCGTTCCTTTTCCAGATAAACCATGGGAAAAGGTCGGTTTAGATTTTTCCGGCCCATTTGAAGTCCTTTCTCATGAGATGAAATATGTCATTGTATTGCTTGACTATCACTCAAAGTGGGTGTATCACATGTTTTGTGATTCTCCAACTTCTGCCAATGCCATAAAAATTTTTTACAAATTGTTTATGATTGAAGGTTGTCCATCTGTTGTAGTTACTGATAATGGTTCTCATTTCATATCCGAGAAATTTACTTCATTTTTGGTTGAATGTGATGTTGTTCATTTTAAAGTGGCTCTTTACTCACCCACTTCAAATGGTTTGGTTGAGCGAGCTAATAGACTTCTCAAAGACGCTGTTCAAACAGCTATTTCTTCTCACAGTGACGTTAAAGATTTTCTTGAGGATAAGTTTTGGTCATATAATATCTCTCCTCATAGTACCACTGGAGTGTCCCCTTTTTCCTTGTTAAGGAATAGGAATATTCATACTAAGTTGTGCCCCAAGTGGTTATCTCAGAAGAATGTCAAGGCTAAAGGTAATGAATGTCATGATGGTGATTTGTCTAATAGAGTTTTACAAAAACAGAATGTCATGAGAAACAAACATGATTTTGGAAAATGTTTCAGTTCAGTTGAGTTAAAGATTGGTGATTGGGTTCCTATTAAAAACCCGAAAAGAGTTTCTAAAGGTCTCTCCAAGTTCTCTACTCCAGTTCAAGTAACTTCTGTCAGTAAAGCTTCTGCTTTACTTGGTAGTAGAGGATGGTGGAATAAGAGAGCTTTAGTTCACTTGACCAATTCTCAAGCACGCTCTTTCCTAAATTTGACTAGAGAACAATTTGATCAGTGTGACTGGTCTTTTTGGTTAGATGTACCTATTTCTAACAATTCTTCCACTTTGTGTTCTTTTTCTGATCAGACAGATCCTCAGACAGCTTCTTCTCCTCCCTCCATTTCTTCTGAAGTTGGTGGGGAGGTTCTTCATCAAACTTCTGGTTCATCTGTTTGATGTAGAAAGTTACCTGTCAGGTTTAATGATTATGTTTTGGGTTGAAATGTATTTGGGTTGAAATGTATTTGTTATTCTCATTTATTGTTTCCATTTTATTTTGAATGTCTCACTTTTGAAATGTTGTGAAGAGGGAGAAGTTGTGGTATATTGCTTTTGTGTCCTTGTGCTGCACTCAGCACGAGGGCACATTTCTTATGTTATGAAGTGCTGTTCTGATTCTGATGGCTCCATTCTGTTCTAGTACTCTGGAAAACGAAAGTCAGTTGCCTGGAGTCCTGGAGTCGAGCGGCAGCACTTACCTGTGGGTGTCTACAATCTTGCAATAAAGAAGACTTCAAACCACTAATATCTTCTACGGAACCTCTTTATAACAGGGACAGGGGCGAGAATCGGTTACAAAGCTCCACCTCCCCCCTAAGTTGGTGATGTACCGGGGATGCTGATGGTATAGTTATGGGTGCAGTATCTCCCCCCCCCCGTGCCGGCCCCTGGGCAGATCTCATCTGTGCGCTCATCATGGCCTGGTATGTTGGAGTACATTTGTTATTAGGACGGGTATAAGACCGGGTAGGTGGCTGCGGGTATCTACATGCCCTAGCTGGGGGATAGAAGAACCCCAAGGGGAGTGGTCTGATACCTTTGTTATCAAGATTTGAGCCGTCCCAAAACAGTCTTTCAGCACTGTTCCTGTTGTTAAAATTCACTACCACACAGTCTCCCGAAAATGTTCTTAGGGCTGCGCCCCACCCAGAAAACCCTCCTTGCCATGGTAACTGCACTCACAACATCAGCTCCACCTGTGCTAAACTGAACACACCACTGTCTAGCTTGGTTCATCAAATCAGCGGTTGTTTCCCTGGTGCCCCCCCTGACAGGAGGCACCCCAGTGAAGACAGCCACCAGAGGGGCCGCTTCCGGGGGCAGCTCCTGGGTATAGCCAGGCTGTCGGGTACATCTACTATTGTCATATGCATTGCTGCCTCTGACATTTACTTCAGGCATAGAATTCCCTACCACATCCCTTGTGGTTGACTGCCCTACTGTATCAGCAGTCCCTTCCAAACTACGGCAAGGTATAGGGTTGATGTTCCTGCTATCCGCTGTAGGCAGCTTATCAGCTGAGGCCGCTGGCTGAATCAAACCCCCCTTTGGACCCCTGTGTTGTTTCAACAGCGCATCAATTTTCTCACATTTGGACAGAAGCCCTGCTACACAAGTGTTTAAAGTGTCCACAATATCTTTGGCGACAGACACGAGTGCTGGTTCCAGACGTGAGATGAATAGGTCCTCTATAATTTTCCCGATTTGGCCCTTACGGCGATGGTCTATTTGGTTAGTTATCACAATGTTTGGCTCCAGCGGTATCACCCTACTAGGATCTGCAGGTGGAACTGGGTCAATCTCCCCTGTATTCAGGCCCAACTCTTTCTCCGCATTCGCAATCTTTAGTCAGCACCCCCACTGCAGAGGTTAGATACGAGATGATAGATTCAGACTTTCTAGGGTGTTTTGCTTTGGACCCATCGTCATCCCTGGCACATACCTGTTTCCTCTTGCCCATTGTGGATGTTAGGGGGGTGGTCCGGCCAGGCCTCCTCTGGCCCCTGACGGCCACAGACGGCCAGCCCTTTGCCCGGGCTTAGCGCGGCGCCGCCCGTGCCCGTACAGCGAGGTGGGAGGCTCTCCGTGGTCTTATGGAGGTAGCAGGCACAGCAGGAGCATCACAGGAGTGCCAGGGCTGCTGGGGGATGTAGTCCCTGGTGCACGCGGTGTTCACGGTGGCCGTTTCCTTCACGGCTTGACTGTAAGGCTGGCCGTTTCCCTCACGGCTTGTTGGCACCCTCGATAGACCGGATATGCTCCCCACTGCCCGCTCGACCCTCTGTGGTCTTATAGTGGCAGCAGGCGCAGCGGGAACATCACAGGAGTGCCGGGGCTGCTGGGGGATGTAGTCCCCGGTGCTCGCTGTGTTCACGGTGGCCGT
This sequence comes from Lissotriton vulgaris, assembly GCF_964263255.1. Classification (NCBI taxonomy): domain Eukaryota; kingdom Metazoa; phylum Chordata; class Amphibia; order Caudata; family Salamandridae; genus Lissotriton; species Lissotriton vulgaris. Next base: position 1,612,248,943 of record NC_141693.1, read on the forward strand.
TTCCCTCACGGCAGGACTGTAAGGCTGGCCGTTTCCCTCATGGCTTGTCGGCACCCTGGATAGCCCGGATATGCTCCTCGTGGGGTCATTAGTTGATCTTCCCAGGCGCATCTTGGCTGAAATTGTCCTTGGCTGAAATTCAATGACAAATGACTTCACTTCCCTCTGGGTTATGGACATGCGCAGATTGATTTTCAAGATGGAATAATAACACCTCCAGGCCCAAAGATTACGATACATGAAAAGTAGAAGAAAAACTGTTTTAGAACACAGAATAAATGAATATACTGTATACCATGTATCTCTACTCTATACCCAATAATTTATATTTATCTATAGCATTAGGATTAGGCAGAACGTACAGCTTAGCAAAAGTAGCAGTGCAAGCTTCTCGCATGTGGGAACACAGAACAGCCATCTTAGTTCTAGTGCACAGAAGCGACAGATTCCCTCCAAAGCAAAGAATACGTCATGTCACGTGAGTATGACAGACGCATTCGCAGTAGAAAACCTTGCGTAGCAGCAGCCATCTTAGATGCAAGCGTATTATAGTTAGTAAAACACATAAGCAAGTTTCATTCGGACACCAAAATGTTTTTGTAAAATGTAATATTAGTAAAAGAAACATGTTGGTTAATCTATTACCGTTATTTGAGGTTCATGAATACAAGCAAGTCACTTCTCGTGCAAATCCTTGCTCCATCATACCTACCCTGTTATCCGCCAATTATCCTGGCCAAACTTAGCAATTTGCCGCCTTAACATTCCCCATCTACCTCCCGTTGTTGTCCCCTACTGACGAATGTTACTGCAGTGCCATTTATCCTTCCAGAGCTAGTGTTATGGCAAGAGCCCAGCTTAGGCCTACATCTGCATGGAGGCGGGGTGAGGCAGCTGCAATTGCAACATTTCCCAGGGGTGCCACGGTGTGCTGACTGGCAGCCCTAACTGTTTCCTGCCTGCCTGGTGGCGTGCCTGTGGGGATAACTACTTTTGAGTCTGGCAGTTCTGAAATGGAGCGCTGTTTCGACTGAATCCAGTCCCGGAGCTTCTCCCTCTAATGGGCAAGCGGATTGTGCCTGGGAGGATCAGCTGCCACCTGTTGTGATTGCCCATATCAGGTGATCCGGGGAGCTGCGGTGCCACTGCCACCCTACCTACTTTTCTTTCCCCACCTGGGTGCAGTGGCTGCTGTGCACCAAGAGGTTGCATCAGGCCTCGGCTTCACTGCGGGGTTGAGGTGGGCCATGCTGTATTGTGCCCCTGATCCTGGCCTGGGTCCCTTTACCACCCTCTGCTTTGCGTTCTCAGTTGGGGACCTACAACTGTGAGGGACTGAGCACCGTGTTTTGACTTCAATGAAGCTAAGACCAGAACTGCGCATATGGGTGGGAGCATGGGGGTCGGTTGATTCGGACCTAGGCCCCATCATTGGAGGTAGTGTGGCTTCTTGCATGCCATTGCTGTCTGGCAGATTTTCCTTGGGTCTTCTCGTACTGCTCTGGGCCCTCTCCATTTGCCCTTGACCAAGACAATTAGGACGGTATGACCTGGGGCCTGTTCGGGCCTATCCTTTGCCACCACCTGCAGCTTTCAGGTGATCACAGGCAGCTATCCCGAGCCTGTGAACTGCGCCGGCCGCCTGGGCCTTTCCTACTCGTAGGCCTGCTGCTGTAATAGCCAATTTACAAAAGGGGGTGGTGATGAACAGAGTGTCTGAATTGAGCAGACCACTCTTACCCAGTCCAAAGATCAGGGCTTGATCCATCACCGTTATTTATCTCACTGCCCCATCCCAGCTCAGAACCTGGCTATATGCAAATCAGTCTGTCCCTGGCCCAGTGCATCATGGGAACAGGGCAGACTAAACTACCAAGCCAATTCTTTACCAGAAAGGAGACAAGCTACCGGGGACCGGTTTCTGGCATTTCAGCCTCTTCGGCCCGGCTTGCTTGAATCCTGATGGAGCAGTGAGAAAGGGACTCATGTCTGAGTATACCCTGCCACACCTATAGTGGCCAAAATCGATTTACAAAAGGGGGTGGTGATGAACAGAGTGTCTGAATTGAGCAGACCACTCTTACCCAGTCCAAAGATCAGGGCTTGATCCATCACCGTTATTTATCTCACTGCCCCATCCCAGCTCAGAACCTGGCTATATGCAAATCAGTCTGTCCCTGGCCCAGTGCATCATGGGAACAGGGCAGACTAAACTACCAAGCCAATTCTTTACCAGAAAGGAGACAAGCTACCGGGGACCGGTTTCTGGCATTTCAGCCTCTTCGGCCCGGCTTGCTTGAATCCTGATGGAGCAGTGAGAAAGGGACTCATGTCTGAGTATACCCTGCCACACCTATAGTGGCCAAAATCGATTTACAAAAGGGGGTGGTGATGAACAGAGTGTCTGAATTGAGCAGACCACTCTTACCCAGTCCAAAGATCAGGGCTTGATCCATCACCGTTATTTATCTCACTGCCCCATCCCAGCTCAGAACCTGGCTATATGCAAATCAGTCTGTCCCTGGCCCAGTGCATCATGGGAACAGGGCAGACTAAACTACCAAGCCAATTCTTTACCAGAAAGGAGACAAGCTACCGGGGACCGGTTTCTGGCATTTCAGCCTCTTCGGCCCGGCTTGCTTGAATCCTGATGGAGCAGTGAGAAAGGGACTCATGTCTGAGTATACCCTGCCACACCTATAGTGGCCAAAATCGATTTACAAAAGGGGGTGGTGATGAACAGAGTGTCTGAATTGAGCAGACCACTCTTACCCAGTCCAAAGATCAGGGCTTGATCCATCACCGTTATTTATCTCACTGCCCCATCCCAGCTCAGAACCTGGCTATATGCAAATCAGTCTGTCCCTGGCCCAGTGCATCATGGGAACAGGGCAGACTAAACTACCAAGCCAATTCTTTACCAGAAAGGAGACAAGCTACCGGGGACCGGTTTCTGGCATTTCAGCCTCTTCGGACCGGCTTGCTTGAATCCTGATGGAGCAGTGAGAAAGGGACTCATGTCTGAGTATACCCTGCCACACCTATAGTGGCCAAAATCGATTTACAAAAGGGGGTGGTGATGAACAGAGTGTCTGAATTGAGCAGACCACTCTTACCCAGTCCAAAGATCAGGGCTTGATCCATCACCGTTATTTATCTCACTGCCCCATCCCAGCTCAGAACCTGGCTATATGCAAATCAGTCTGTCCCTGGCCCAGTGCATCATGGGAACAGGGCAGACTAAACTACCAAGCCAATTCTTTACCAGAAAGGAGACAAGCTACCGGGGACCGGTTTCTGGCATTTCAGCCTCTTCGGCCCGGCTTGCTTGAATCCTAATGGAGCAGTGAGAAAGGGACTCATGTCTGAGTATACCCTGCCACACCTATAGTGGCCAAAATCGATTTACAAAAGGGGGTGGTGATGAACAGAGTGTCTGAATTGAGCAGACCACTCTTACCCAGTCCAAAGATCAGGGCTTGATCCATCACCGTTATTTATCTCACTGCCCCATCCCAGCTCAGAACCTGGCTATATGCAAATCAGTCTGTCCCTGGCCCAGTGCATCATGGGAACAGGGCAGACTAAACTACCAAGCCAATTCTTTACCAGAAAGGAGACAAGCTACCGGGGACCGGTTTCTGGCATTTCAGCCTCTTCGGCCCGGCTTGCTTGAATCCTGATGGAGCAGTGAGAAAGGGACTCATGTCTGAGTATACCCTGCCACACCTATAGTGGCCAAAATCGATTTACAAAAGGGGGTGGTGATGAACAGAGTGTCTGAATTGAGCAGACCACTCTTACCCAGTCCAAAGATCAGGGCTTGATCCATCACCGTTATTTATCTCACTGCCCCATCCCAGCTCAGAACCTGGCTATATGCAAATCAGTCTGTCCCTGGCCCAGTGCATCATGGGAACAGGGCAGACTAAACTACCAAGCCAATTCTTTACCAGAAAGGAGACAAGCTACCGGGGACCGGTTTCTGGCATTTCAGCCTCTTCGGCCCGGCTTGCTTGAATCCTGATGGAGCAGTGAGAAAGGGACTCATGTCTGAGTATACCCTGCCACACCTATAGTGGCCAAAATCGATTTACAAAAGGGGGTGGTGATGAACAGAGTGTCTGAATTGAGCAGACCACTCTTACCCAGTCCAAAGATCAGGGCTTGATCCATCACCGTTATTTATCTCACTGCCCCATCCCAGCTCAGAACCTGGCTATATGCAAATCAGTCTGTCCCTGGCCCAGTGCATCATGGGAACAGGGCAGACTAAACTACCAAGCCAATTCTTTACCAGAAAGGAGACAAGCTACCGGGGACCGGTTTCTGGCATTTCAGCCTCTTCGGCCCGGCTTGCTTGAATCCTGATGGAGCAGTGAGAAAGGGACTCATGTCTGAGTATACCCTGCCACACCTATAGTGGCCAAAATCGATTTACAAAAGGGGGTGGTGATGAACAGAGTGTCTGAATTGAGCAGACCACTCTTACCCAGTCCAAAGATCAGGGCTTGATCCATCACCGTTATTTATCTCACTGCCCCATCCCAGCTCAGAACCTGGCTATATGCAAATCAGTCTGTCCCTGGCCCAGTGCATCATGGGAACAGGGCAGACTAAACTACCAAGCCAATTCTTTACCAGAAAGGAGACAAGCTACCGGGGACCGGTTTCTGGCATTTCAGCCTCTTCGGCCCGGCTTGCTTGAATCCTGATGGAGCAGTGAGAAAGGGACTCATGTCTGAGTATACCCTGCCACACCTATAGTGGCCAAAATCGATTTACAAAAGGGGGTGGTGATGAACAGAGTGTCTGAATTGAGCAGACCACTCTTACCCAGTCCAAAGATCAGGGCTTGATCCATCACCGTTATTTATCTCACTGCCCCATCCCAGCTCAGAACCTGGCTATATGCAAATCAGTCTGTCCCTGGCCCAGTGCATCATGGGAACAGGGCAGACTAAACTACCAAGCCAATTCTTTACCAGAAAGGAGACAAGCTACCGGGGACCGGTTTCTGGCATTTCAGCCTCTTCGGCCCGGCTTGCTTGAATCCTGATGGAGCAGTGAGAAAGGGACTCATGTCTGAGTATACCCTGCCACACCTATAGTGGCCAAAATCGATTTACAAAAGGGGGTGGTGATGAACAGAGTGTCTGAATTGAGCAGACCACTCTTACCCAGTCCAAAGATCAGGGCTTGATCCATCACCGTTATTTATCTCACTGCCCCATCCCAGCTCAGAACCTGGCTATATGCAAATCAGTCTGTCCCTGGCCCAGTGCATCATGGGAACAGGGCAGACTAAACTACCAAGCCAATTCTTTACCAGAAAGGAGACAAGCTACCGGGTAATAGCCAAGCAGTTGCGCTGGGATCCCTAGCGGCTAAGAGGCAGAATGGACCCGGCTGCCAACTGCAGCCCCTGCACGCTTTGGCGTGCCTCCTGAGCACAAGGGCACCATTTTGACCCTGTGGGCCCTATTTGTCTTTATTTCCTCAGGACCAGGGAGACCCATGGGAAGTGCACTTCACATGGAGAGGCCTGGTCAGAGAAGAAGTGCAAGACCTGATGGGACAAGACCGCATTACGAAGTGAAAGAACCAGAAACAGGAAATTACATCGCATGAGGCCACCGCAGAAGAAATTTCAGAAGAAGAGAAAAGAAGAGAGCAGTGGGTAATCAGACAACTTACAAACAGCAAAACAAAAGAGGATTGAGTGTAAGAAAATCTGGAAGGCAACATCGGTGGCACTTTGAGAAGCTAGCTGTCCAGGAGTCTTCGGAATGCCATGCAAACCTGGTAACGGCAGAGGTGAGCAAGCTGGACCATTTGTGACATCCACCTTTGCTGCCGCACAGGTGACTAGATTGTGAGACTGCTCGGGCGTCCTGAAGAAGAGGATCTGACCACTCCACACCAGACCATGGAGACCCAGGGGCAAAGGCCTCAGGGGCGCTGGTGAGAACGGGTCCCGCCATGAGAGATGAGTCTATAGCCGGTCTCGGGAAGATGAGTTTCTCATGCTAGATGGCAGGAGAAATCCTATCAGGAAACAACTACCCTCCAGGTGGTGCGAGGGATTTGAAGGTGGGACTCACATCGCTTCCTCCATAAACCTAGAGGGTGACGTTGGAGTGACATAGCGTAGTACACCCAGTCCAGTGGAAGCCTGATGAAGAGGGCCACCGGGACATCCTGTGAGAGGGGCATCCTGGTGTGAGAGGGATGTTTGTAACTACTCTGCCATTTTGTAGCTAGAAGCACTGCTGCTTTTGTGAAGATGTAACAACAAGCAGGACTGATTGGTGAAAACATGATATCTACCAGATTTACTATCACTCCACCTGTACCGTCACAGAGAACTGTACATAGAGAAACTTGGGTCTCAACTACCATGCCTTGAGTCCAAGGAGCACTGGACCCAAAGAGAAACACTGAACTTTACCAAGCAGAACTGGTGATCCTAGTTGCAGTTGTGCCATCATCTTGTTTCTGCAAGCAGCTGAACAGAGTTAGTGTAAGTTTCTTTTATTGTTTTATTCTCTCCCACAGATTGGACTTTGCTGTTTCAGTTTGAATAAAGTTTGGGAGGGATGTAGTGACCTGCTGGTCAATGTTGGAGTTATGTTACCAGCCACTCCCAGAGGGCTGGCTTACACCCCACCCCACACTCATTCAACACAGGCGTCACAGAACATGTGACCCTGATAATAAAAGGGGCCAGTTCTACCAACCAACTAACTGTGTCTGTGTCCTCACAATATATGAATGGGGGCCTTGGGTCCCGCACAGTATCACACATGGAGGCATTCAATTTTAGGTTGAGCCTAACGCTGCAGCGCATGCGCTGCTCGATTTATGAGGCATGCTGTATTAGGGAATTTTTTAGAAGTGGTGTTGAAGTCCCGCCCATATTTTTCATTGCCTGGTGTTATCGTCATTGGTAAATGCTGGCTTTTGATTCAATATGAGGCTTCTTAGTCCCACCTTATTACCGCCCTGTCTCCTTTTGGGACCGCCCATCAGGACTGGATCTTTTACTTGCGGTGTTACACTGTCTCCTTTATTACTCAGGGAACACTTTTTTTTCATTCGGGCAATGATGACAGCTTTCATTTATTATATTTAGGTGCTCCCTCTTCACCGTCATCTCGGACTCTGATTTGTCCTTTAAGGGGGAGTTGCTTCCATTTCAATTAAGCTCCCCGTGTGTTCACCCAACAACAATTCCTACCCTGGAGTGTGCATGCAACCGTGAGATTGCCACAGGCGTGTCTGCATTTTTTTTTGCTTGCTACAGGATCAGCGCAGCACACCGCGCTTCATTTTAAAGCATGGCCCCTTAAGGGGGGTTGCTTCCACTTCAAGTCAAGTCAATACCACTTTATTCGATTATTTAAAATCATACAAAGTACACCCAAACATACAAAAATTCCATTCATTATACTCTGTAAAAACATCATAAAAAGTTTTTAAAAATCGTCATTAACAGTGTATTTAAAAATGTATCAAAAGGTATACTCTAAAAACATGAGGTAGGTGAAATTAAGCTCCCCCTGGGTTCACCAACAACACTTCCCACCCTGGAGTGTGCATTCAACCGTGAGATGGCTGCAGGCGTTTTTAGCTGTCTGTGTATAGGGCGGCAGTTAAATGCTGCGAATAAGTTACTTACTCACTAAATAAGAGCACTGCTCTTCAGCATGTTTGTTTTCCTTTTTGCCCTCTCAACACCACAGCGCACAGCAGTGCATCCACTTCACTTGATCTCCCGTGCCTTCCCCAAAAAACACTTCATGCATCGTAAAATAGCTGCAGGCCTGTCCAGCTCTTTCTAAAGGGCAGCAGCTACATGCTGCCGCTAATTAAATTAGCCATTAAATAAGAGCACTGCTCTTCAGCATATTTGTTTTTATTTCCTCCCTCTCTCCTCAACGCAGGACACAGGGCTGTTTACACTTTATTTCATCTCCCCCTGACTTCCCCCAACACCCTCTCCCACCCAGAGTGTGCATCTCATCGCAAAATAGCAACAGGCGGGTCCAGTTGATTGTGTAAAGGTTGTGTTATCTTTGGGGTCCTCAGGTTCGGAGTGATGCTCAGAGGGGTCCACCTCTTGATCTAACCAAGCCTAGAGTTCTGCAATAGCATAGGTCAGAGGAAGAATCAAGCGAGGGAAGGTAAGGAATGGAATAGCAGGAAGGGAGATCTGAAACAACAAACAAGAAGTCATGTAGCATTGCTCACTAGTATACCACACTTAATTACTAAGACAGATTCTATTCTATACCTGTAAAGAAATTAAAAACAGCAATGAGATAAGATCATTCTTTTCTTATATAACATGTCTTCTGGGTGGCGATGTCATGGACTATATCCGGCTGTAGCAAAAGAAAGAACCCTGTAAACATGCAATGTTATCATAGGTACCGGAATGACATGGATGCTGAGACATACCCTTCATTGGATCCTTACAGCTTCAAAACAAGCCAGGTTGCACCTCATGCAACCCTGTTGTGTAGAGGTAGAATAGCCCACATGATATGCCAGCGTGATGCAGTTTTATAAGAACTACTGTGGTGATCGATTTTGCGAAATTATAAAGGGTTGGGTCACCCATAAGAATCATCCCAAATATGAGAGCAAGACAGTACCTCTATTGAGCCTTCCCGGCAGACAATACCTGGCGAGTTCAGCTATGGCCACTCAACCATCTTCTGCATGAGTGGAATCCTGACAGCTAACCAACAGAGGGCAGTACTCGGCCGACAATGCCGAGCGGTAATGAGAATAACACCAAAATCGTCCTTCGCATGAGCTGCGATCCGCAAGATCTCCAATGGAGGACACACAGGGCCACAAAGACCGAATATGCCATTTGATATCCTCCTGTGGGATTGTACTCCCACCAAGGATTTGGCTTGAGGCAAAATAAACTGTCCTCCGCACGAGCTGCAAGACGCAGGCTCACCAACGGAGGACAATCAAGGAACTAACGGCCGAAAATGCTGTTCGATAGGGATCAGCCGGGTTTCTCTTTCGCATGAGTTGCAAGAAAGCGCTCGCCAATGAAGGAGTAACCGCCAAGAGGTCGGGACAGAAACACAAAGACCTGTGGCAAAAGCACTCCTCTTCCTTTGGAACCCAACTTGGTACAAAGAATTTCCAACATGGTTTCCATGTACGGGCATCCTAAGTAGGAAGTTCCTACGCTGTCGTGCGTACCGCGCAAAGCATGATGGGAGATGTAGTTCATCTCCGAGGGACACGGTTGCACCGAGATAATAATGCAGTTGTTTGTTCGTTACGTTGCGCTCGAGTCCGGCGGATGTAACAGTAAATCCCCTCTTAACGAGAGCACAACAAGGGGCTGGGTTTCAGAGGGAATTTCCTGTGGAACAAGGATACCAGTCTTGGTGCATGAACCCCTGACGCAGGCTCCCATGAGTTTTCCTCCGGGCCATACCCTTTCCATGCCACCAAGTACCATAACTTGCGTCCACGCCGTCTTGAGTCCAGTATACCCTTTACTTCATATTCCATCTCCTCATTGACCAGGAGAGGTGGAGGGATTCTCCTCACCGTGGACAACGAGGGCTTCAACATAGATACGTGAAATACCGGCTGGATCGTAGATGCAAAGGCAGTTTGAGTCTCATAGTCACTGGGCTGGTGCATTTCTCGATTGGGTATGGCCCTATGTAACCAGGTTTAAACACACTGTGTTTCTAAAAACGTATGTTCCTGGTAGATAACCAGAGAGAGTCCCCTTTCTGATACAAAGGTCCAGGACATCTGTGCTTATCTGCTGTGGATTTGTAAGCAATCTTTGTTGCCCTCAGATTCTCCTGGCCATCATAAGCGTGTCCTTGATGTGAGAGACTCTCTTGGCGGCCTAAGGTACTTTGTTTTCCTTGACGAGATGGAGAAAAGGAAGAAACCGCGAATGTCGACCGTAGTAAAAAGGGGACACTCGTGTAGGCACACCACATGCATCATCAACAAACGTGCCAGTTGCCCAATGGTAGGTACCTGTTGGCAGGCTATAAAGTGTCCTATCTTTGTCGGATAATCAATGACTACTAGGATCGTTGTACATCCTTGATCCAATGGCAGCCCCACGATGAAGTCCAGTGAGATATTTTCCCAAGGCAGGAAGGGGTACGGAAAGGTTGTAGCTATCCCTGCAGGCGACGGTGATCCGATTTCTCTGTTGCATAATCCTCGCATGAAGACACCCACTCCTTGACATCCACCCTTAGAGAGGGCCACCAGCGCTGTCGGTTGATGTGTTCCACAGTTTTCTCCACCCCCAAGTGTCCGGTACTAGGAGATCATGACACCATCTGAACACCTGTTTCCTCAACGGGATCGCAGGGACCAACAAATGACGGTTGTTCATCGGGAATCCGTCCTTGATTTGCCATTCCCTATGCCTCTGGAGCCAGGTCTTCCAAGTGAATGTGCTAACTACTTTCAGTATTCCTTTAAGGAAGGCATTGGGTTGTATCACCCATAGCACCCTGGCTGTGTCTACTCAGTGGTGAGAGGATCCCGGGTAGAGGACTGACGAGTTAGAGCATCAGCTTTCTTATTCTCCGCCCCTGGCCGAAAGGTAATGATGAAATGAAACCCTGAAAAGAAAAGCATCCACCGAAGCTGACGTGGTGTAAGATGTCTCGCAGCGGTCATGAACTATAATCAGTATAGACCGTAACCACATGTCTGGCACCCATTAAAAAATGTCTCCACTCGTTGAAGGCATCCTTAATGGTCAAAAGTTCCTTTTCTGCAATATGGTAGTTGCGTTCAGTGTCAATAAGCTTCCTTGATATATAGGCCACCGGATGCAGTTGTTCCGTGGAAGAGTGTCTTTGGGACAGTATGACACCCAACGCTACTTCAGAGGCATCTGCTTCCACCACATAGGGCTTTTCCGGATCTGGGTGAGCAATACAGGGGCTGACACAAAGGCTGCTTTCAAGGCTAGGAAGGCTTCATGGGCCACAGGATTCCATACAAATGTCTGTGATTTCCTCAATAGTTGAGTTATTGGAGCAACTAACTTGGAAAATTGATTGATAAACCGCCTGTAGAAATTGGCGAAGCCAATGAAACACTGTACATCTCTCATGTTCTGTGGGGGGGGGGGCAATCCCGAACAGCCATGATCTTGCTTTCACATGAAAGTCGCATTTGCTCAGTTTGCAGAACAAATGGTGCCTCGGTAGGATTTGAAGTACGGATTCCACATGTTGGGTATGCATATCTTCGGTTTCGGAATAAATGAGAATGTTGTCTATATATACTACCACATAGTGGCCAAGTATCTCCTGCAGCACATCATTGGGAAAGTATTGGAACGCCGCAGGGGCATTGCAGAGCCCAAACGGCATCACCAAATACTCAAACAGACCATATCGGCTCTTGAAAGCTGTCTTCCATTCGTCGCCACTCCTCATGCAAACCAGGTGGTAGGCCCCTTTTAAGTCCAGCTTAGTATAGATGTTTGCTTTCTTGACCTGCTCAAGCAACACCTTGATCAGTGGCAAGGGGTATCGGTTTTTAACACTTATTGCATTCAGGGCTCTAAAATCCACACAAGCTCTCAATTCGCCATTGGCCTTTGGTATGAAAAAAGTGGGGAGGCAGCCGGAGATTTGGAGGGGCGAATAAAACCTAACTCATAGAGCTTGTCCAAATCGGATCTTAGATGGAGATTCTCTGGTTCCGTCAAAGAATAAAGGCGTCCACTTGGCACTACCGCACCAGGAACAAGGTCTATTTGGCAGTCAAACTGCCTATGGGGGGGAAGCTCTTCTGCCTGTACTTCGTTGAATACCCCCTCATATTTCTGGTATACAGTGGGCAACTGTACCTCCTTCTCTGCCGCTGTGGCAATACACATTCCGCCAGCTAACATTGAATTTGGGCGTTCAGGAATCCTGTAACAATTTTTCCAGCAATAAGGAGAGTTCATTATGACTGTTCTTGTACCCCAGTTGATTTCTGGTTTATGTCTTTGCAGCCATGGTAACACCAATATGATCCCATATTGAGGGGCATGGATAATGTTGAACTTGATTTTTTTCCCTGTGGGTGTTTCCGTATAACACTTATACTTTATCGGTATTGTATTCAATGGGCCCTGTGACCAGTTTCCTCCTATCGACTGCGTAGACTTCTTTGGGTGTGTCTTTAGGTACAAGAACGACACCGATGCGTTTAGCTTCACCCAGATCCATAAACATGCCAGTGGCTCCTGAATCCATTGCATGCATGGGTATCCATTCAGCTTGTATCAACATCATAACATTTATGAACAAATGGCTGGTCCCAGACGAATCCTTGTTCAACAAAGAAGGGATATAAACATGACTCCAAGGAACCCCTTCACCATTCTTAGAGTCATCTAGTTTTCCGAGACTTTGTCTAGGGCAGCGGTCGTCATTCTGTTAGTATGAAACCGACTCCTCTTGGGCTTTACCGGACATCCCCAAACGAAATGTCAATTTTTGCCGCAATATAAGCAGAGTTCTTGCTTGCAGCGGAGATTTTTTTCAGCACTGGTTAAGGCTGCCCTAATGGTTCCTATTTCCATAGGTTCAGAGCCTGATGCATGGCTGGAGTCTGAGGACTTTTGATACCCATAAGAAGGAACGTGTCTCTCCTTTCTTTTATGGTCGCCTTTCCGCCCGCACAACCTGTGGTCCAAGCATAATATCAAATTGATCAGATATATTATTCGCAGGTTGCAGGCTGGGGGTCGATCTGAGCAATGATGTCCTTTAGATCATCACGTAATCCTTGATGAAAAAGGGCAGCTTGATTGGCCTCAGGCCACTTGGTTTCTGTGACAAACTGCCTAAAGGAATTTAAATAGATTAGCAGGTCCTGGTTGCCCTGTCTAAGTTCCAACAATTCCCTATCTGCAGCGTAAGATTCAGCTCTTCTGTCAAATACCTTCATGAACTCGGCCCGAAAGGCTTCCCAATCATGTATATGAGGGGATCGTCTCAATGTACCAGCGGTACTGCCCATTGCGCTGCATCTCCTGCCAGGTATGAGATAAGAAAAGCTACTCTAGCCTGGTTAGTGGGAAAGGACCTCTGTTTACATGAAAAGTGCAACATGACCTGCGTGAGAAACACCTGTACAGTGCTGGAATCCCCATAAAACCGCTCAGGTGTAGCCAAGGGTATAGAAACCGGCATTTCAACAACCACTGTATTAGGCGGGGTTGCAGCCGAAGTCCCTGCTTTAAAGGGATTCCTCTGAATTCCATCTAATGTGGTTCTAAAATCCGCTGCTTCCATCCTAGACACAGCTAGTTCTAATTGTACTGTGGCTAGTGCTGCTAGCACGTCATCAAGAGTAGCCATTATCAACACCACCTGACTGGAGGACACAATTTGGTGGGTCGGAAATTCTGTTATCTTTGCGGTCCTCAGGATCGGGGTGATGCTCAGAGGGGTCCACCTCTTGATCTAACGAAGCCTAGATTGCTGTAGTAGCATAGGTCAGTGGAAGGGCACCGCTTACCTAAACCATGTGTGGTATGACTCCCAGCAACTGACTATCGAACACGTTGACGTTTTGAATCCTCCTTATCACGCGAAAACTTGGTATCTTCATCAGGACTAAACAAAAGTGTGTGAAACCTATACAAAACAATAAAAAATATATCTATATTAAAATTGGGTTTTCTCTTACTTTATTCCATATAGAACTACAAGTTCAATGCAACTGCTGGGAGTCATGCCACACAAGGTTTAGGTAAGCGGTGCCATAAAATCTATTTAATGCACAGTGTGTAGCCTTTCAATTTGGTAATGGTAGCCTATGTTCTTTTTTGTAGCATTAAAGGAGCCAGAATCGGACTATATGTTGGAGTAATGATTTACCCACGATAGCTTTGTAGGAGCCAAAAAGTTGTGGAAATACAGACATTTAAGGAGGTATGTCTTGGGTGTCTAGTAATTGATTTGAGGTATATAAGTCAATTTGAATTGTGATTAACGGCCCTGTGTATAATGGATACTTGTTGATTCCTCTCCAGACAGTGAGCGTGACTTTGTTCATAATGGAGATGGGTTGTCGTAATGTGCCCTTGTTTTGAATACTTGGAACTTTGATTTAGTGCGTAAGGTGTTGAGTCTAGCACACTCACTCTATGTCATCCACTTAGCCCAGGAGCATCAGACACTTGATTAATTAAGGGTACCCTATTTATTACTATTTTTGATACTTAAGGTCAGTGGAAGTGGAGTTCACCTATGAGAACCCGCATTTGATTTATCGGAAATTCAAGACGCTACATCAATTTAGAACAGTGAGCATTGCACTTGTAGTTCTATATGGAATAAAGTTCTCCCCGAGTAAGATGAATCCCAATTTTAATATAGATATATTTTTTATTTTTTTGTATAGGTTTCACACACTTTTGTTTAGTCCTAATGAAGACCCCAGATTGACAGTACCAAGTTTTCGCGTGATAAGGAGGGGTCGAAACGTTGACGTGTTTGACAAATTAAACGTCTTAGTCAGTGTTGAATAAAAGACTGTGCAATTCAACTGTGATATTTGACACATGGTAACCAAATAGGAATAGGACTTGATAAGAATTCGTCAGTACCAAAACAAACTGTATGGAAAAAGGAAGAATTTTAATTGAGGCGGGAATTATTTTTTCATTGTTTTTATAGTTCGAGAATCTCCAGAGGGATCGAACTACGATCCAGGCTTGACTAATAATTTTGGATCCCCTCCCGGTACAGTCAGACACACACACGTGTCTAGGTATGTGCACGATGGTCATTTTAATAGATAAACTTTGTACAATGTGAGCTAAATGTCCGTACACTGAGCACGGCCAATTTTTTACAATTCCCGCCTCAATTAAAATTCTTCCTTTTTCCATACAGTTTGTTTTGGTACTGACGAGCCACACTGGGCTTGAGAATTTATCTAAGAAGACCCACTTTCTCTCCGAACCTGGAGTAAGGGTTTTTCCTTCAATTAACTTTATTCGAACACTCGGCAACGCATACACAGGGTAAGCTATACTTAGCGATGCGTTACACGGCACCCTGCGATGACAACCACGCGCTCGCCTTCATTCCTCTCCTTTTTTGCCTTTTGATACACAGATACATTCTTCAGTATCATTCACTTTTCGCATCGACCCACAGATGTTTGGGTCTCCCCACCAGGTATGCCTCAAATGGGGACAATAGACACTTTTAGATCTGCATGGAGTGTTTCACTTTTAAATCAAGACCCACTTAGATAACTGGATGACAGTGCACTCACTGGTTTGTTGACCAATTGAACAAAGACACTTTTTCACCCTGATCCTTTTTAAGTGTGTGATCATTGTGAGCATGAGAAAACCGTTTCACGCGACTTATATTCGAGAAACCACTTCTTTAAAAAAAAATTTACCTCACAAACACTATGCGTCACTTTCACTAGATTTGGAATGTGGATGGGCATGGTTTTTTGTACACAAAGACGGACACTAGTCACGTAAACAACCCGTGGCTTAAAATTCAATATCACAACCATGCACTTCTCTGTCACTGAACAGTGTACAAGATGTGTCACATGTGAAATGTATTATACACATGTTGTTTTATCTTATCAGCCCTGAAGAGTCGTGTTGACTCCACTTTTGAACACGACGAAACACGTGTGGCTGAATGTGGATCCAATAAACATCTTTTGAAAAGGAATAGAAACACAAAGATCTGCTTTTGTTCGCTACCTACTTGTTATTACTGTTTACAATTTAAATTACTTGTTTTACACTGTTATGTGGTTGCGAGAGCATTGCTTCTTATAAATTGTGAAAGTCTATTTAGATTTTCGTTTGAACGGTTTAGGGCTTTCCCGTTCGCTCTTCACACACCACGCCTAAGATACCTTTTCCCTACGGAACATAACGTAGACTCGAGGCAGAGCGCCCCACATATCTGAAGCTCTAAAAATCCCTTCTAGCCGTTTCCTAATGTGTCAGTGCGGTGTTTGAGGCCGGCCCTGTGTCCTGGGGATTCCTTGTCCCCGACCTGTCTGGTTTATTTGTTGACTTTGACTTTATGTGACTCATGATGTTTAGTTGATCTTCACTGCCGGTTTGCCTGACTCCAGTTTAGTGATCATGGCCCCTCCCCCTCCACCTTTGTGTTCTCTTCTGACTTGTTCTTGCATTTCTTCTTTCCCTGGTAGTTTATGCAAGACTGTGTTTTTTTTTGTTCTTACTGTGACTTTGCAGTGTTCCCCTGAAGTTCTATGTCCCTGGCCGGTCTGCCTGACCCGTTCAACATTCCTACCCCTTCTGTTACCCCACTACCCTCTATGCGCCATAGGACTCTTTTCTATGTTTAGCTTCGGTTTGTCTTTGTTTTTGAACTGATGTAATTGAAGTAATGCAGTCCTCATGTATTGCGCTCTGATAACTCCAAATCGAGCCATCCAGGGCGATCCCAAAGCGCAAATCTCAGGTAGCAGGGGAAGGATGCACAGGGTAAGAAATGTTACTTGAACTCCCAAGAGCTTAGTGAGTTCCAAATTGCAGTCAATTGAAACCCTCCTGTTGTGAAGCGTTTTAGGACCCTAGTGTAATGTTCCCGATTAATGCCCATATATAGGTATAAATCACCCTATCCTTATATAGGTATAGAAATCTTAACCATATTTAGACTTAGCCTATGCAGTCCAAATACGGCATGGCTACTTCCACCAGTTCCGAAAAACCACAACGATTTCTTAGAAAAACCCGCCTTCAGCAGTCAGGGACTTTCCCCTGCTTGAATGTTGATTTATCCAGGAACTCATATACTTTTCGAAGAACTGATTATTTGATGACGTTATTATATCCAGCCTTACATCACTCTCTGCACCTTTAAGGTATAAATATGCCCACACTTGCCTAGGCAAACACACCGTGGTTTGGAGCAGTTCGACTATCTACTTGCCGGACGCATCTCGCCGCAGCAAGTGCCGAAGGAAGTCGACCCTCCAGCAGACGCACTGAGAGAGACGCTGTCTTTTCTCCTGCTTAGAAATCCAGCTCCAGTGTTCCCAACCTATCCTTGCGGGTTGTTGGGAAATCGAGTCCTGAGAGAGGGATACCAGACCTCCTTCATTCTAAACCAAGGTACGGAGTTGATTAGACCCTTAGAGAATTCTTGGAATAGATTCTTGGCAAAGAATACTGAAACTAAGCTACACCTCACTTACTTCTTCCCTTGTACTAGACCTAGGTTACGTACACCGGGGTAGGCGTATTTTAGAAGCACCAGTTGAGTACTTTTAGTCTTTATTTATTAATGTAGTATTCTATGTATTTTATGGCTTAGAAACCATATCCTGCTTTTACAGTATTATTTTATAATACTCTTCGTACTATACGCATTGTACTTTACAACCAGTATTGCGATTGTAGCAGTTCATTTCTTCTGCATGAGAAAGAAGACTGTTTAATTAATACTTTTATTGAGAATGCCCGTCTCTCTATTTCTCTGCATCTCTGGTGAAATGAAGTATGTACGATTGACTGAGTAAAAAAACTATCCAGTGTTTCCGCGACTCTAGAGATACGTTTCTTATTCTTGAGAAACAAAGTTGTCATGTTTATGCTGTTGTCAGAAACTAATCCCTTCTTCTGAATTCGAGAAAGTTTCTAGTTACCTCTGAGCTAGCTGGCACTCACAATTAAGTCTAATATATTCGATAGAGACCTAGTAGACCTCAGTCCTACGTCTAATCTATAGTATATATTATTCCAATGCGCAGAGCCTATTGGGAATATAGGAACTACACTACACTCTAAAAATGTTACATTAGAAACACATTTCCATACATGTTTGAGACCGAGCAACATGGCCGATGCCCGGTGGAACTACCTAGACAGCTATAGAGGAGATCGGCTCTGGTTCACCCCCTCAGCCGTCACCTAACCAGCTGGACATTGGATCTCCTGCACTCCTCCCTCCTTGTCCCTGTGGCTGCCTCCCATCCCAGTGGCTCTCCCCTTGCTGGTCTGCCTGACCCGAACTACATTCCTTATCCCTTTTTCTCCCCCCTTACCTTCTATAGCCCTAGGACATATGTCTCTGTTATGTAATGCTCTATTTACTCAAGTGACCATGTAACATTGTTTTTCTATTTGTTGGTGCTATTCTATGCTCCAGTAACACACGTTTTTCTTTGTAACACTGTTTTCTTTTCCCATGTATTAATATGCTCTTGTAACTGATGCAATTTGTAACTTGTATCTCACTTATCCTCATGTAAAGCACTCTGATGCCTATGGGTCTAGCCAGTGCTATATAAAACTCTTCAAATAAAAATAAATAAATAAATATTCCATCCTGCCTATAAACATAATGACAGGGAGCCCCATTAAGGTTACACATATGTCTCCAGACATCAGTTTTTCATTTTTTTAAACCCAAAGACACAGATGGAAAGCAAAGCTCCTACCTATTTGTTTTTTTTATAACACCAAAAATGCTAAGCTTTCCACACAGTTCCATGCCACATAATTCTACTCCACAGGTTTCCAATCCACACCACATAAATATACTCAACAAAACAATTACACTACACACCACATACATCAAATCCACCACACAAAATTCCACATCATGCCACAGAATTCAACAGCTCACCACATATTTAACCTTCACAACGTACCATTCCACAACACAAAATACCATTCCACATAATTACACTCCATAACATACAATTTCAGTAAACTCAATAGCACATAATTCCTATTCACATCATTCCACAGCACATCATGCCACATAATTCCACTACACAAATCCACTCCACCCCACACAATTCCACATCTAATCCAATCCAACCCACACAATTCCACTACATACCACATACATACACTTCATAAGACATAAGTAAAAGACATGGCCATTGACAAAACGAACATCTCTAACTTGCAGCAGATGCCGCCGCATCACTGGGAAGCGTGTCGCAGGGCCTGCCGCGGCTCGCATCGTGTAAAGCATCTGGCATCACCGGAGAAGAGGATCGACGTTGCAGCAGTCGCCGCCGCATCACAGGGAAGCGTGTCCCATCAAGGAGAAAGCGCCATCTTTATTTCTTTGCACCAGATCTTCAATGCATCACCGTTCTTGCGTGTAAATGACTACCGCATCACCTTTCTTGCAACACTTTCGTTGCCCTGCGTGTCGCATCTTAAGGTACATTGACTCAAAGTGCTTCATTTTAAGATCTAAAGAGAACTAAGCTAATTCTATCATTTTAAGTACAGTATTGTGGATTTTTGTCGTTTGTGGTCTTGTGATAAGTCTATATAAAGAATACTTATTTTTTATATAAAACTTGTGTGGTGTCCATCTGTAGTGTTGTCATTTGATTACTGTATGTGTTCACAAATGCTTTACACACTGCCTCTGAGATAAGCGTGTCTGCTCATGCCAAGCTACCAAGGGGGTGAGCAGGGGTTATTTTAGGAGTGTACCACCTACCCTGACTGGAGGCAAGGGTCCCTATCTGTCACAAGTTCCTACCTGTGCCAACTAGAGACCCCCAAATCTAACACTGTTGGTCAGCGGTGAGGATTCTGGACTTGCATTTGTGACTTATGTACAGTGATTGGTGAAGATTACGACTGAGTGCAGACCAAAACACTACCAAATACTTTTGGTAGATTTTTGGGGGCTGAGAATGCAGATGGGCAGCTGGAAGAGCCCTTGCGTCCAGGAGGGAGGAGAGTAGTCTCCCCAGCAGGAAGTAATGTTTCTGCCAGATGGCTGTCTCCAGAAGAGTTGGCAGACAGGAAAGAGAGTAGGAAGAATGAGATGGAGCTGACCAAGCTTAAGCTAAATGGGCAGTAGGAATTTGAGTTGCAAACTAGAAAATTAGCCCTGGAAGAAAAGAAACTACAGTTTGAACATGAGAAGGTTTTGAGGGGGAGTTGGAGTTGAAGGCCAAGAGCTTAGAGATGACTCCCTCTGGTGGCAGCACACTGCCAGTGCCTGTAGAAGCTGGGGTGTATATTCCTAAAGATGTGGTGAAAGAATTTTATAAGAATGATGATATTGGGCAGTGGTTCATAGCCTATGAGGTAGCCATGTCTTCCCACCGGGTCCCTGAGAGAGATTGGGGAGCGGGGTTGCGGGGGCGATTCCTTAGTGAGGGGCGGGACACACTGTTAGACTTGTCTTCTGAGGTCCATAATTCTTATAGCCACATGAAAAATGCATTAATGTCCAGGTATGGTTTGACCCCTAAATTGTATAGGCAGAGGTTCATGAATTGCAAGAAGACAGAGAGCAGTACCTGAGTGGAATATGTCACTTTCTTTTGCAGAGCATTGGATGGTTGGATGAAGGGCAGGAAAGTTCATGATTTTCAGGAGCTCTTTGATTTGATTGCATAGGAGCACTTGTCCAGTAATTGTTTTCCAGAGCTGCGCCAGCACCTGATTGATAATAAGCTGACTAACCCTAGGAAGCTTGCTGAAGAGGCAGACCTCTGGGTGAGCCCCCGGGTCCACAAGGTTCACATGGGAGACTCAGCCAAATATGGGCAGGGTCCCCAGCAGATGAGTGAGGGGACAAGGGTAAACAGAAGGAGTTCCATAAAGGGCCCTAAAGTAATTCCCAAGGGAAGAAATGGAAATGTTCCCAGTGTTCCCCTGAGAGAAAGCAAGGGGGCCCGACAGTTCACCAGGAACCCCTGAAGTGTTACAAGTGTGGGGACCTGGGTCATAATGCGAATTACCCTAGGTGGCGCCTATTTGGAAAGGCAGCACCCCCTGGTGCTCCACCCCGGCAGATGGCGAGTATAGCCTTGGGGCAGGAGATTGGTGTTCGAGGTGGGTGGGGTCCCGCAGAGATGTCCCTTGTCTCTTTAGGAGACTGTGAGGTGGTCCCAGGGATCCAGCTGCCCAACAACACTAAGAAATATGGGCAGTGGGTGACCATCAATGGCCATAAGGTAGAGGCTCTTAGAGACACAGGGGCCAGTGTGACAGCTGTCAAGTGTCACCTTGTGTCTCAAGAGCAGATTGTCCCTCGTGCATTTTGCTGAGCTGTTGCCACCGACAACACAGAGAGCCATTGTTCAATGTCTCAGGTTCCCTTTGAGTGGGGGTGGGGTCTCTGGTACTCTTCAGGTAGCTGTGAGGCCCGCCATGCCTGTTGACTGTTTGTTGGGGAACGATTTGGAGAGCTCACCTTGGGGAAGGTTGGAGCGGAGTACTCACTTGGAGATGGTGGGTCTGGCTGACTGGGCGTGTGTGACCACGCGGTCAATGGCAGCCCGTTGGGGTGCTCAAGAGGACCTGGAGCCTGAGAGGGAGGCCCAGGGACCTGCCTTAGAGAGAAGAGGCATGGGGTGTGGAGAACGGGCCCCCGAAGTTCCCGTGGTCCAGGAGGAGGTAGACCCTGAGGGAGATGCCCTTGAGCCTACAGGGGAGCAGGTAGCTGAACCTGGGGGACCTACATGAGCTGACCCATTGGCAGCAGGAAGGAGGACCCTACAAGGAGGACTTCTGCAAGCAGCAGAGAGAATACCCTTCTCTTGTGGGTTTGCGGCAACAGGTGATCAGTCTGGATCACATTGCATATACTGGGAGAATGGTCTCCTGAATAGTGAGCATAATGTTGCTGACCCTGGGTCAGCCCATGTGCTGGTGGTACCCCAGCACTTCAGAGCCTTCCTACTGGGGCTGGCTCATGATGTGCCATTGGCAGGACATTTGGGGCAGGACAAGACCTTTGAGAGGCTTGTCACACACTTTCATTGCGCAAGAGTTCAGATACTCATTGCAAAACATGTCAGACTTGCCAGGCAAGTGGACAGAGTGGGAGGAAGCAGAGGGCTCTGCTCCAGCCATTCCCTAGGGTCAGCACCCCCTTTGAGCGGGTGGGTATTGACATTGTGGGGCCACTGGACCCCAAGACAGCCATGAGTAACAGTTTCATCATGGTGTTGGTGGACCATGCCACCAAGTACCCTGAAGCCATACCACTGAGGACAGTGACGGCCCCCGTGGTGGGATGGGCACTGATGGGAATTTTCTCACGATTGGGATTCCCTAGAGAGGTAGTGTCTGACCGAGATACTAACCTAATTTCTAAGTATTTGAAGTCCCTGTGGCAGGAGTGTGGGGTAACTTACAAGTTTACCACTCCTCATCACCCCCAAGGAAATGTGTTGGTTGAGAGATTCAACCAAACCCTTAAAGGCATGATTATGGGTCTTGAGAAACCTATGAGGCATAAGTCAAACATCCTCTTACCATGCCTGTTGTTTGCATACCGTGAGGTGCCACAGAAATCTCTAGGGCTCAGTCACTTTGAACTTCTCTATGGCCATCCAGTGAGAGGACCTCTGAGTCTTTTCAAGGAAGGCTGGGAGCAATCTCCCAGGAAACCTTCCCAGGATGTATATAGCTACATGCTGGCCTTCAGGAACCAGACAAGGAGTTTCAGACAACTCGCTGAGGTGAATCCGGAAGACAGCCAGGAGGAGATGAAGCGGTGGTACAACCAGAATACCACTCTGGTAGAGCTTCACCCTGGTCAGAAAGTGTGGGTCATGGCCCCAGTGGAGACCTGTGCGCCCCAGGATAAGTGGACCGGACCATTTGAGGTTGTGGAGCGCAAAAGTCCTGTTACCTACTTGGTGGACTTACGGTCTCCCAGGAATCCCTTGAGGGTCCTGCATGTCAACCACCTAAAGCCCTATTTGGAGAGGTCCGAAGTGGGCATGCTCCTAGCGACAGATGATGGAATGGATTAGGAGACCGAGCCTCTTCCTGACCTCCTGTCTGCAACAGAGCAAGATGGGTCAGTGGATGGTGTAAACCTCTCTTCCACCCTGACACCTGAGCAACAGAATGACTGCCGCCAGTTATTGGGACAGTTTTATGATCTGTTCTCCCTGGTTCCTGACGTCACTGATTGGTGCATCCATGATGTAGACACTGGGAATAGCCTTCCTGTGAAGCACAAATCTTACAGGGTGACTGACGGGGTGAGAGCTTGGTCCCAAAGGCTGCCGCACCGAGTGCCACACCAAAACTCCTGTTCTGTGTGGACTACCGAGGGCTCAATTCAATCAAGAGGACTGACACGCACCCCATCCCCAGAGCTGATTAGCTCATTTATCGGCTAGGGTCTGCACGGTACCTCAGCACGTTTAACCTAACGTCTGGGTACTGACAGATCACCTTGACTGATGGGGCCAAAGAGAGGTCAGCATTCTCCACACCAGATGGGCACTTCCAGTTCCGGGTTGTGCCCTTTGGGATGAAGAATTCCCTTGCCACCTATCAGAGGTTGGTTAGCCAGATGTTGGCTGGACTGGAAGAGTTAAGTGCCGCCTACCTGGATGACATTGCAGTGTTCGACACCAGTTGGGAAGAACATCTGCGCCACCTCTGGGAAGTGTTGTTGGCACTGTGGAAGGCAGGCCTCACGATCAAGGTGAGTAAGTGCCATATTGGGGAGGGTTCCATGGTGTACTTGGCACACCAGGTTGGGAGTGGCCCGGTGGCGACCCTACAGCCCATGATTGAAACCATCCTGGCTTGGGAGCCCCCCAAAACCCAGACGGAGGTGAGAGCCTTTTTAGGACTCACTGGGTATTACAGGAGGTTTGTCAAGGGGTATGGCAACATTGTTGCACCCTTGACAGAGCTGACTTTCAGGAAGCAGGCCAGGAAAGTGGTTTGGACTGACACTTGTCAGAAAACTTTTGAGGCCCTGAAAGCTGCCATGTGCACGGCGCCCATGGTCCTGGCACCCAACTTCTCCAGAGAGTATATCGTTCAGACAGGCGCTTCAGAGCATGGTGTGGGGGCTGTTTTGTCACAGATGAATAAGGAGGGCCTAAATCAACCCATTGCCTTCATCAATTCAAATAAGCTTTATTCGGTCTTTAAGTTTAAAACCATAAAAGCAACAGAAAGAAATACATACATATATATAAGACTCAACAATTCATTACAAGGTTAAAAGAAAACCGACTATTTAAAGCGAACTAAAATCAATTTAGTGAATCAACTAAGCAAAGTAATATCACATGGTACACAGAGTCCCCTTTCACCAAGTATTATAATTCAATGCACAGGGGCCAGGATAAAAGTCAAACAAGTCCCAGATACAAATTGGGTCATCTCCAATTTTGGGCTGGGAAAATCGTAGATAGGGGACAATGTTCCTGTGTTTGAATTTAATTAATATCAAGTCTCCCGGAATGTCTTTGGGCAACATACCTAGCCACCCCACCCTCCTGACGCTCAGGATTCCGCCATCTAGAGCAGGTGGCAGCGGTCTGTTGTTATTGAGCCAGAAGATGGCTTTATTCAGCAGGTCCTGGCGTGTTTCGAGTTTGCCCTGACTAAGTGCAGGGACCCCAGAGAGAACGGTCACGTATGGGGCGCCTTCAGGGGGTAGATTCATTCGATGCCTTCTTTCTTGGAGAATCCTAGGAGCTATGAGAGGGACATGAGTGGGATTAGAAGTAACATTGCGGCCACTTGGAATGGGTGTGTTAAGAAGGGAATCAAATGTTCGTGCTTTCCTGTGTCCAATGGACTTGGGCTTTTCATGTCTGGTAGCGAGAGTAGGACATATGGGAGTAGCAGTATTTTCAGTTAATGGATAAATCCTTTTTACTATTTTTTCAATACTGGTCAACCTGTCCCCCAGATCGTTAATTTTAGTGCCCAGTGGTGATAATGCAGAGTTTAACAATCGCTCGATGTGGGCCAGTAGGGTCAATTGGAGGGGCGATACAGAGTCATTTGTTCTAGTCCCCGCCTTATCCGGCGTTGATAAAGTTGGGTTGGGGGGGGATAATGGGGGGCTACAGCACATTTGATCGATATTAGATAGATTCTCATCGGTGTTCCTTTTACTGGTTGAGCCCCGGGACAGTGTGTTAGCTTGAGAAAGGATTTTTTCGAGGGATAAAAGTGCATCCTGGGGGGTGCAGTTTATGTGGTCAGTGTCTCTGCACACTGTAGGGGGGTTGATATGTCAGGGGCATAGTTTGTGCCACACAGGGCATTTAGCTCCTCCCAAATGGACATGATTATTGGACTACAGAAATCCGAAAATCGACACTAGGCAGTTCAGAAACGATAAAGATCAAAAGGGTTTGGTGTCTCAGTACCTCCTCCTTCGATGGAGCCAAGTGGGGTGGCCCGTCCCGTCCTCCTCGGGTCCTCTGAGGGCCACAGAGGGCCTGCCCTTTGCCCGGGCTTAGCCCCGGGCGCCGACCCGCGCGCGATCCCGCGACGCGGGGGTTCGCGCTGTCCTTAAGCGCACCTCCGGGGGCGGGACAGGAAACACGCCTTCCGAGGCGCTAGTGGCAGTGGGGGATGTAGTCCCCAGTCTGCTGCCTCGCCGCGTTGGTTGGAAGCGGCAGGCAGCAGGGAGCCTGTGGTTTACTTCGGCAGGGCAGGGCAGCGCTTAGGCTGCGGAGATCCGGTGCCCTGGTGCAGCCTCCCAGGTCAGTAACTGTGTTGCCCCAAAGTCCCCCGCTCCTACGGGGCTCGCGCTGTCCTTAAGCGCACCTCCGGGGGCAGGACAGGAAACACGCCTTCCGAGGCGCTAGTGGCGGTGGGGGATGTAGTCCCCAGTCTGCCGCCTCGCCGCGTTGGTTGGAAGCGGCAGGCGGCAGGGAGCCTGTGGTTTGCTTCGGCAGGGCAGGGCAGCGCTTAGGCTGCGGAGATCCGATGCCCTGGTGCAGCCTCCCAGGTCAGTAACTGTGTTGCCCCAAAGTCCCCCGCTCCCCCGGGGCTCGCGCTGTCCTTAAGCGCACCTCCGGGGCGGGACAGGAAACACGCCTTCCGAGGCGCTAGTGGCGGTGGGGGATGTAGTCCCCAGTCTGCCACCTCACCGCGTTGGTTGGAAGAGGCAGGCAGCAGGAAGCCTGTGGTTTGCTTCGGCAGGGCAGGGCAGCGCTTAGGCTGTGGAGATGCGGTGCCCTGGTGCAGCCTCCCAGGTCAGTAACTGTGTTGCCCCAAAGTCCCCCGCTCCCCCGGGGCTCACGCTGTCCTTAAGCGCACCTCCGGGGGCGGGACAGGAAACACGCCTTCCGAGGCGCTAGTGGCGGTGGGGGATGTAGTCCCCAGTCTGCTGCCTCGCCGCGTTGGTTGGAAGCCGCAGGCAGCAGGGAGCCTGCGGTTTGCTTCGGCAGGGCAGGGCAGCGCTTAGGCTGCGGAGATCCGGTGCCCTGGTGCAGCCTCCCAGGTCAGTAACTGTGTTGCTCCAAAGTCCCTCATTTATCGGCTAGGGTCTGCATGGTACCTCAGCACGTTTGACCTAACGTCTGGGTACTGGCAGATCGCCTTGACTGATGGGGCCAAAGAGAGGTCAGCATTCTCCACACCAGATGGGCACTTCCAGTTCCGGGTTGTGCCCTTTGGGATGAAGAATGCCCTTGCCACCTATCAGAGGTTGGTTAGCCAGATGTTGGCTGGACTGGAAGAGTTCAGTGCCGCCTACCTGGATGACATTGCAGTGTTCGACACCAGTTGGGAAGAACATCTGCGCCACCTCTGGGAAGTGTTGTTGGCACTGTGGAAGGCAGGCCTCATGATCAAGGTGAGTAAGTGCCATATTGGGCAGGGTTCCATGGTGTACTTGGCACACCGGGTTGGGAGTGGCCCGGTGGCGACCCTACAGCCCATGATTGAAACCATCCTGGCTTGGGAGCCCCCCAAAACCCAGACAGAGGTGAGAGAGCCTTTTTAGGACTCACTGGGTATTACAGGAGGTTTGTCAAGGGGTATGGCAACATTGTTGCACCCTTGACAGAGCTGACTTCCAGGGAGCAGGCCAGGAAAATGATTTGGACTGACACTTGTCAGAAAACTTTTGAGGCCCTGAAAGCTGCCATGTGCACGGCGCCCATGGTCCTGGCACCCAACTTCTCCAGAGAGTATATCGTTCAGACAGGCGCTTCAGAGCATGGTGTGGGGGCTGTTTTGTCACAGATGAATTAGGAGGGCCTAATCAACCCATTGCCTTCATCATTAGGAGGTTTCTTCCACTGGAACAGAGGTGGAGTGCTATTGAACATGAGGCATTTGCTGCGGTCTGGCCACTGAAGAAGCTGAGACTATACCTGTTTGGGACGCACCTCCGGGTTCAGACGGACCACAGGTCCCTCAGATGGTTAATGCAGATGAGGGGTGGGAATCAAAAGCTGTTGAGGTGGTCCATTACCCTACAGGGGATGTATTTCACGGTGGAACACCGCCCTAGTACAGAACACGCTAACGCTGATGGTCTGTCCAGATTTTTCCGCCTTAGTGATGCGAACTCCCAGGAGGTAGGGTAGTTCTCCCCACATTTCAGCTTGAGTGGACACGTGTTAGACTGGGCACCTTGGGGTGGGTTGAGGGATAAAAGTTAGATTTACCCTACATGAGGAGTATTAGACATATATTGTTTTAGCATGATGTATCCATACATCCTCTTATGCTTAATATGCACATTGCATAACCTCTATTTGTTTTAGTTAGTAGGAAAAGGTTTATTCTGTCCGTCTGTTCTATACTAATAAAGTAGGCCAAGAATTATACAGACGCCATCTTTTTTCTGCCTGTGTCAGACACGAGCTGGGATCGCGTGTTACTCTCCACTAGTTGTCCAGTACCAGTTCATTTGAGTTACAAAGAGCAGCTGAAAGTAAACTGTTCTCCCTCTGTCCTGGGACTCAAGGTTGCATCTGGCTTTGGGTGCGATAAGCGCATTCCTGGAGGCGCCGTGCCTACACTCCCGGACACCAGGACGAAAGGGAGTCACCCTTCCTGACCTTCCCAGTAATAAATAGTAAAGCTTTGAACCAATCATGTGTACCATATATGGTCCTTCCTTGGGGCCCAAGGGCCGAGTGGTGTTTTTCCATTTACGGTGACTTCATGTGTTGAACTGAAAGTATATATGTTCGGTTTTGACTGTAAGCCAGCAGTCTTCTCCGCGCACCTGATGGGTGAGGGTTGGAGAGGCTCCTCTATAGAGTATTTTGCTAAATAAACGATTGACCCTTCTTCACTGCCAACTGACCCTTCTTCACTGCCAACTAAGCATGGGCGGAAAATCCGTTTCGCTCGCGGATTTTGCGGATTTTCGGTAAATTCGCAATCCGCGAGATTCGCGAATTTCCGCAAAATCCGCAAATCCGCGAGCAGCGGATTTGCTTGCACTGTTCGCGTGAGTTCGCGGCTTCCCAGTTCAACCTCGCGCCCCGCGAATAAGCGCTAAATTACAGAAATACGATTTTAGCAAAACTGAAACTACTTACCAGGTTCAAAAGTTCAAGCTCATCATTAGTAGCCATTTCTTGTAGTGCTTCCTGAGGGGCCCCTCCAGAGTTCAGTTGCCTACTTGCAACTATTATGTGACCCTGCTCTGACCCTCAGAATAGTTACACAAAGGTCCTGAATTACAGCTAAGGCAGACAAGCAGGAGCCAGGCTGGAAGTTCAAATCCAGTGACACATTAATCAGCCCCTAATTCATTATTGTCAGTTGGGGCAGGGCAGGTGTTGTAACTAATTTTGCAACAATGAAAGCACTTAGCAAGTGCAAAAGATCACTAATCAGGAAGCACTAAGGAAGCAGGTGCCAGCTAAAAAAATATTCTGTGACACATTAATCAGCCCCAAATTAATTCAGGTCACTTGAGGCAGGGAAGGTGTGCTTTGCTTTGCCGAAAATAATGTACACTGGACAACCAGAGGGTGCGGTGATGAAACAGAGGGTGGCATGGGTGGGCCAGAGGGTGGCATGAGTAGTCAGAGAGTGGCAGTGGTGACAGAGAGTGGCAGTGATGAAGAAGAGTGTCCCCAACAGGCTGGACACGTAGAAACAACAAGTTCGCAAAACTTGCGACCCGACAGGTAAGTTCGCGTTTTGCGAAATTGTACAAAACCCTCGCGAACTGGCAGAAAGCCGCGCGAACACACCAAAAAAAAAAATCCGCAAATTCGTGAGAATTCGCGGATTTTGCGGATTGCGAGTTCGCAAATCTGCAAAATTCGCGAACGCGAGATTCGCAAAATTCGCCCATGCTTACTGCCAACTGACTGGTTATTTGGTAATGGTAATGGTATTGGGGCTATGTGGTAGGTATAGCCTCTTATGTTATTTTTACTATACATCAGTTGGTGACTCCGCCGGGACTCCGCGATAGGGTCGTCCTCCCGTAACCGGGTAGAAAGGACAAAGAAAGGGGAGCTCTGGCCGAGTGGGTGGACTGACCGAAAATTCTGACTTACTCTGCTCTCGCGATCAGGGAGCCCCAGCTGCTAGTGACCCTTCGCCGGAGTCCTACGGGCGTAACCCGGGAGCTGACTGTGTTGGTCTTCAGGAGTTGGCAGTGAAGAATACGCAATTGTACCTGCTTGCACCAGGTGAGTGAATTGTTTTTGATGTCTTGTGGAGCGCGCTGTTGAGCAGTGCTTTTGAAACAGTTAACTGTATTGGAGTTGGTGGTCGGTGTACCACAGAGAACTTTGGGGGTCTGACGGGGCAGCATTGTGGCTGCACGGGTAGATGTTCCACGGACTTGTTTTGTGAATAATAGAGAAGTTGATTGGATGCCTTGGTGTGGCTTGTGCGGTGCGCACCTGTCAGGACAGGTCTCGGAAAGGCCCGTGGTTGTACCTGGGTAGCCTTTAGGACATATCTGAAGCAAAGCTAATGCAGTGGGCTTAGTCAGAATAGTCCCAAGGGTGAACCAGGAAGGCTTCGGGATGGTCTGTAGGACAGTCTGTGGTTGATACATGTCCAACGGTCTCTTGGTAGTCTTTTGACTGCTTGATTTTGGTATCTGTTGGTCTGGAATCTGAATTGATTAGTTCTCCATGTATGGGAGTTGACGGGCTCCGTTCTTTTGTTTGGAAAAAGATATATCATTTTGAGAATTCTTTCTTGGTGTATATATGCATGTATCGTTTTGTCCGTATTTGATTCTGAAAATAAGTGACAATGGTGAGGGTGTGTGAACATGGCCATGTTTGAAAGATTGTTTCTTGAACAAGACTTAACTGTCAACCATTATTATGCCATGTTTTAGTAAATTATGTTTAGGATGCTGTTGTTGCCGAACGGCACACGTTTGGATGAAAGTCAGCCTGCCCCGCCTGAGGGCAGCCCAAGTTATGATATGTATGTTAAACATGGTATTTCACCCATTTTGTTTAATGCACTATGGCATAAATATACCAAAGACAATGTGAACTACAATGGCCCATAACCGGGTCCTTTGATGAGAAAAAGATACATTTCTTACAAGATCGATTATTTTCTAAACGAAGTCAGCAGGCAATGTTTGATTCTTTAAACATGTGGCAGAAGGAAGCGAAGCATAGACGTATCAGAGAGGAAAAATTATGTAAAATGAAAGGTGGTCAGACGATTACACAGAAAGCAATAGCTTACGATAAAGCTCAAACTGAAAAAGGAATTGATTGATTGTACAGATAGACAATTCAAATTACAGGTGGATAAAAGCTACATAACTAGGACTGAGCCAGAGGATGAGATAGAGGATTTCTGGGATGCTCTTCCACCTTCCCCTAATGCTCCACAACGCATATATCCTGCGGTCCCTTTAACTCCAGCTCCGGCTTCTGTGCCTGTTGTTTCCTCTCCCCTGCCCCTCTGGAAACATCCTATGTTTTATCTCCCTCAGCATTTGGAACAGCCACTTTATGGCCCGATGCGTTGCCGTCTCCTACTGTGTCCACGGTTGTTTTGTCTCCCCCAACTTCCGCTTGGGCTTCCCAGTCCTCTAGCACAACCCCAACTCTAGCTGACCCTACTCCCTCTCGTGCTCTAGAGGAGGGGATCTTAGCGCACGAAAATTGTTTACTCGTTCAGCGGTAGGACTAGAAGAAAAACCGACGATTGCGAATCAGTCATCCCAGTGGATGGGCAATCCTATTTCTACTTTCGCTGATGTATTGAGTACACTTCGAGATTATGAGCCCGTCATGCAGCAGCAAGCCCTAGAGCACATGGTCATACGTCTTATTACTCTATGGGAGCAGTGTTTCCCGGGAGGATAGGCCCCACAAGTAATGTATGATATACGGGACTGGGATCATAAATCTGAATTAGGACTAGAGGAAGTGTATAGGAACGTTGAGCTTTTATTGAATTATCAAGGACGGATGCACTCAAAATGTCCAACTTGGGACTCCCAGCACCCTATACGGGAAGTCCATCCTATTTACCATCCTGAAATACTAGAATTAAGAGACGATCAAAATCAAGTAACTAGACCTCGTGTAGAGGCACGATTCCAAGAGCAATGGGTTTATACCCCTTGGAAAAGGAGTGAAGTCCTTTCACTAAAATCACAACTGCCCGACCCCAGAAAAAACCCTACGGCTTACTATGAAGAGCTTACAGAAGCGCCTTCCTCAGCTGTTATGACCTTACCTGACATAGAGCTACTTTTTGGGTTACTAATCCCCGTTGCCTTGTGGCGTCAGGTGCATGACCAGGACCATGCTGCAGAGTTGGGAGGGACTTGGGATCAGATCAAAGATTGGGACAAGGATCGAAAACCTGGTGATGAGCCGAAAGCCAAAATATTGGCTTTACAGGGTCGGATTATTACCTACATGCATTCCTTAATTCCGCCCTGTAAGGTAGATTGGGACAAATTGACAGCGTGTAAGCATAAGAAGGACGAAAGTGTTTCGGATTTCTTCACTAGCTTTGAGGCTGTATTCATTGACTTTAGTGGGCAAGATTTGTCAGTAGAGAGTGGTATACGATTATTTGTTAATAGTTTTGTGACAAATCTGTTACCAGAAGTCTCCACGGGGCTACAAGCCGCTGAGAGTACTTGGACTACTTCTACACCTTCGGTCATACTGAATATGGCTCAGTATTACGAACATAGGGAAAATGAGAGTAAGGATAAGACCGAAAAGAAAGCAAAGGACCTTAGACACGAGTGTTGTTACAGCAAGTCATCAGGGGACAAGCCAGAGAGAGAGGCGGTAGAGGGTTCGTCCCGAGGGGGCGGGAATAGGACGAGGCAGAGGGCCAGCTGTTGTTTTTGGAATAAACCAATGCGCTTATTGTAAACAAGAAGGGCATTGGCGAGCTCAGTGTCCATTGTTGCTGGCTCAGAATGGGGCAGTAAGTGTTGCGCAATCAGTCACGGCATTCCGGTTGTTTCCTTCTTGAAGTTGTAAGGTCCCAATTCCCCCATGAACCAACCAGCTCAACAAGGAAGTGAACTCTTGGTGAACCGACTGTTCCGCAAGGGAAAGGGGAAGTGGAGAGAGAAACAAACAAACACTGGATCTTCGTCTCTTTGTATCCAATGGTTTCTCTTGATGAAGTGCTCTGGACCTTCCTTGATCTGTCTGTCAGTCAAGGGAATCTTGACCTATATATGAACAACACCCAATTGCAATCAGTATACATATGGCTTTCGGTTGCAGACAACATTCTTTTGTCATTCCCCATTTCTCTATAACATACCTAATATCTGAAGGCCCATGCAAGACACTCTACAGTTTTTTCTGGTGATTCTTGGACTGTACCACCTTAAATGACACAAAACAACTTCAGTTTTTTGGAAACACACTCATGTGCTGAACAGGTTAATAAGGATTAGTGGGAAATGGTTAAATGCACTTGCAAACATTAATACCTTTCAAACTGTATGTAGAGTCCTCTAAAGTGGGGTTCTGTAAAGAAAAGAATAAATGGAGAGCAATAAAAACAACATTCCAAAAAGAATCTAATTAGGCAAATTCTGCTTTTACCCAATATCCAACTCTCTATTGACAGTTCCTCTAGTAATATACTCCCAGCATTTGAGCTGCTGCAATTATAAACCAACCTCAGATGAAGTAATCACCAAAACATTATTCTGTGCAGCCATAACTACGCTGTGACTATTATTACCAACACAATATACTTTTAAGCTGCCAAATTGTCCTTAGCAACTTATAGTCCAAATAACATCAAGGCATAGATGCATCAAGCTAAAAACCGCTCGCATTTGGGATGCATCATCCCAAATGCAAAAATCACAATTTAAGAAATCGCAAAATTGCGATTACTTAAATTGCTGTTGCATTTAAGGAATCTCAAATTGAGATTCCTTTAATGCAATGTATTAAAGTTAAAAAATTAGCAATTTCGCTAATAGGGGGAGCAAATTATCATGAAGTTGAACTTCATGGTAATTTGCAAAAACTTTGAAACATGCACTAAAGTGCATTTTTCAAAGTTCCATTTTACACACAAACATGCCCTTAGGGCATGTGTGTGTGCAAGATGTACCCATATGCAGATTTCAGGGGTGCAAAAGGGTGTCCTTTTGACACCCTGGCACCCTTAAAATTGCAATCTCAATTTGCGATTCTCTAATTGAGAATCACAAGTTAAGATTGTCTTCTCATTCATTCCTATGGGCCTCTAGGCCCATAGGAATAAATAGGGAGGTATTCCTTAATTGCGACTCGCAATTTGCGAGTCGCAATTAAGGAATTTTAAGAAATCGCTATTTTTTTAGTGAGTTCTTCATGCATAGCCTTTTGCTATTCCTTATTATCGAATCCTTATTTTTCGCTAATAAGAAATAGCAAAATGGATGCTTGATGAATCTATGGTCTCTGCGTGTTATCGTCTCAAAGTTCAAGTTTCTTCTGTTTGTTGCTTAACTGCAAAAACAATGTTCAAAAGTCTTACTGGTTTCACTTCGCAGCGTTTCTGCGTCCGATTACCTGAAACCTGAATTGTTTTTTCTTTCTTTTCTCTTTACAGGAAGTGCTGTTCGTGACCGGAAATCCCTGAAGAAGAAGAACCGGACGGAGGCTCAGATTCACCCAGACTCAAGGGCCGACGTCTCGAGCCTTTGGGAAGCAGGTACGGGGGAGCTGGAGAAGGGAGGAGGGAGCGGAGAAGAGAGGAGGAAAGCGAGACACCTGCCGGTTTCTCTGTGGTTGGAGGAGGCGGGTTTCGCTATTCAAGTTTGCACGCTGGCTGTGAGATGGTTTTCTAAATGGGTCCGGGACGCTCGTGAAGAAGTGTATCCAAGGAAAGCGAAGCGCCGTCTTAGTCAAGGGCGCGTCTTTTATACCTGCTCTAAGGCGTGTCCTGGGGCATTTGCATGCGCCTCACGTGGCATAAAGTAAGCCGTTTAGACGGTTTCCAACTTGAGGCAAATAACTGAACTCAGGGAAGACAACAGGCAATAAGGCAACAAGCATCAAGCATTGCTAACCACAAATGTTCTGTATTGGCAAGTATCATGAAATCAAACAATAAATATTGAAGTCTAATAAAAAAACGATGTTCTGGTGATTGTGGCAAATGAACCTCTAACAGTAAGAGGGAGAGGAAGAGGTTGAGGTGGTGTGGATCGAAGTGATATGCGGAGAGAGGAAGTAGCACATTGTGAATCTGAGAAGAACTATTTTGATCATCCAAGAGGTAGGCAGTACTATAATGAAGACTGTGTAATTGATGGGACCGAAGGGTATGCTTAAACATAGGACAGCCAAGGACAGAGTGGTGCCAGGTGTCAGTGCCCATTGATCAGCAGGGTCCTTATGTGCGAGGGCGGTTGATGGGGACATCTGAAAACGTTTTAGTTGATACAGGTGCGAGGAATAGTTCTATTTCTCGTTCACTGGTCCCAGGGGCTGCTCTGTCCGGGCAGAATAAGGTTTCGGTGGGTTTTTCTGGAATTCCGGTGGTGAGTCCCATTTCTAAACCTATTCCGTTTACAATTGCTCCGGTCGCAGTGGATTCTCCATTTTTATTGACTTCACATTGCGGGAAAAATCGATTAGGGTTGGATTTGTTGAAAAAGTTGCATGCGAAGATTCATTGTTCTCCTGACTGTGTTTATCTTACTATACAATCTCCTGGTACACATACATGGCAGTTTCTTTCTAAAAATGAACCCCTCCCTCCTGAGCTTGCTGCCATCCCAGCGACACTGTGAGCCACCGGAGATACAGATGTAGGATTACTTAAGATTCCGCCAGTTTCTATTACTCTGAAACAAAATGCTTGTTTGCCACGTATACCTCAATACAAAATTTCACCGGCAGGTGAGAAGGCTTTACTCTCTATTATAC
This sequence comes from Lissotriton vulgaris, assembly GCF_964263255.1. NCBI lineage: Eukaryota > Metazoa > Chordata > Amphibia > Caudata > Salamandridae > Lissotriton > Lissotriton vulgaris. The sequence goes on from NC_141693.1 coordinate 1,612,284,085, forward strand.
AAGGTTTGATTGACAAGGGTGTGTGCAACAGTCCCAATCTGACGATTTTGAAAAAGGCCCCTGTTAGAAGCGACCCTGAACATGTTGACACTTACCGTTTTGTAATTGACTGCGAAAAATTAATAAGATAGTGGTGCCGCAATACCCTGTGGTCTCTGACATCACTACTATTCTCCGGTTCAGAAAAACCCTTAAAACTCTCCTCTTCCCCTAAATTGGCACCTTTCTGGTCCTCTCCCCCTTATGAGTAACAAGGTTTTAGCGCTGGGATGCCCTCGTGGTGACTACGCGCTCTACAAAAACTTTAAAATAAATAAATAAATATTCTCACTATGATCCCTCCCACTGCTAAGTATTTTCCGGTATTGATTTAAAGAATGCTTTCTTTAGAATTCCTATTTACCCTGATAGCCGTCATATTTTCGGCTTCTCATTATCTGGTCGTAGCTTCCAGTTTTTTCGCGCTCCCCAGGGGTACACCGAGAGTCCTAGCATTTATAGTCAGGCCCTGAAAGCATTATTGGATGATTTGACCCTACACCCTGGTAATGTGCTCTTACAGTACGTTGACGATCTGTTGGTGGCTTCTGATACTGAAGAGGGTTGTAAGGACGCCACTATTAAATTATTGTCTCATTTGGCGGCTAATGGTAATAAGGTGTCTCTTTCGAAATTCCAATATTGTCGACAGGAGGTGACCTACCTTGGTCATCTACTGTTGAAAGAGGGGAGGAGACTAATCTCTGAACGTGTGACTACCATTTCTAACATGTCTGCACCTCGTACTCAGCATGATGTTCGTGCATTTCTTGGCATAACTTCTTACGGTCGCCAATGGATTCCAAATTTCTCTCTTCTTACTAAACCTCTCCTGTACTTAACCACTAAAGATGTGCATGAACCTCTACCTTGGACTGATGAGTGTCAGAAAGCTTTTGATTCTTTAAAATCTGCGCTTTGCTCTTCACCCGTCTTGGGTACTCCTGATTACCAAAAACCTTTTGTGTTTTATGTACACAAGGTGGACGGTTGCTCGCTTTCTGTGTTAACACAAGGATTTGGTGGTATGCAAAGACATTGTGCCTATTTTTTGGCGGTGTTGGATAACGTCGACAGAGCGCTTCCTAACTGTCTACGGACAACTGCTGCAGTAGCGGTGGCTATTCGACAGTCGAAGGGCTCGTTCTGAATACTGACCTCACAGTGATGGTACCGCACGCTGTGGATACATTATTGAACCTTACGAGTGCGCGTCTTACTGGATACGAATTGACTTTGTTTGCTCCCCATATTACCAGTAAACGGTGTGCCACTCTGAACCCTGCCACGTTACTACCCCTCCCTTCGGATGAGAAAAACAGTGATGTACATGATTGAAAAGACAAAGGGATGGGTAGATCTCACAGACATTCCTCTATCTGACCCCCAAGGAGAATTGTATGTGGATAGCTCTTGTTTCAAGTTACCAGATGGCACGACAACAGCTGCATATGCGATCACGACCCTTCAAACTGTAGTTGAGGCTTCTCGAGTAACCTATCAGTTAGCACAGGCAGCTGAGTTAGTGGCATTGCTTCGGGTCTGTGAGTTAAGTGAAGGATTGAGAGTAAATATTTATACAGATAGCTAATACGCCTTCGGTGTGGCTCATAGCTTTGGCCGACTGTGGGCGGAGAGGGGTTTTCTTACTTCCCATGGTCAGAGAATACAACATGGCCCTTTGATTCTACGATTACTGACCGCATTGGCATTACCAGAAAAGGTGGCTGTTGTTAAATGCAGTGCACATAAGGCAGTGGTGGATGCAGTAGGTGAGGGTAATGCTTTGCCGATAGCTAAAGAAACTGCAAAATCTAAAATGTCCTCAATGTTTGTGAATTCTTCTCCTAGGTGGGTGGTGGTGACGGAAATGTTTGACAACACTATGGAGAGTGTCCGAGAGATACAGAAAGAAGCTACTCCCGTTGAACTGGCTCACTGGGAAAAGAAAGTGGGGAGATTAGATGCAAATAATTGCTGAGTTGATTTAACTGAAAAACAGCGATGGTTGTTGCCTAATGCATTAGTGAATGCCGTAGTGACCATGGCACATGGCTCAGCACACATTTGAGCAAAGGGTATTTGAGCACTTTTAGACCCTGTATGGAATAACCCTAATATCCCAAGAACTGCTGCTCATTTGGTGCAATATTGCATTGTTTGTTTACAACATAATACTGGAGGGAGGGAACCTGTTCTGAGTGGGAATTTTGAACCACCATCTTTGCCTTTTGAGGAGCTCCAAATCAATTATATCCAGCTGGATCGTTTGAACAATTGGAAGTATGTCCTGGTCGTGGTGTGCGCCTTCAGTAAATGGGTGGAGGCCTACCCTACCAAAGAAAACACTGCTCTGGCAACAGCAAAGGCTCTGATAAAGGAATACTCCACACGCTACGGATTGCCTCGGGTGATCTGGAGTGATAACGGGGGGCACTTTAATGTAGATCTTATCAGTCATGTTTGTAATGGGTTGCAAATTAAGCAGAAATTCCATGCGGCTTGACACCCTCAGTCTGCTGGACTGGTCGAGAAGTATAATGGAATACTGAAGCTCAAACTGGCAAAGATTCAAGAGAGTATACTGGGTTGAGATGGCCAGATGCCTTACCATTAGCATTAATGTCAATACGAGTTACCCCCCATTCTCGATCTGGCCTGTACCCCTATGAGGTAGTCTTTGGACGCCCTGCCAATGTTTGGGGTATCCTGAGGCCCAGAACGTTTTGTGATATTGAATATCCTATGATGACAGATTATTTGTATGCTTTGACTAAAGATCTTCATTCCATTCATCAACAGGTTTCAGCAGTATTGCAGCCCCTGCCGGAGGGTCCCGGACATCGTTTGGAGCCAGGACAGTGGGTCCCTGTCCACAACTATCAGCGGAAATCCAGCTTGGACCCTAGTTGGTCCGAGCCTCATCAGATTCTACTGGCCACGCGGACGACGGTGAAGGTGAACGGCAAGAGACATTGGATCCACGTGTCTCATGTCAAGAAGCTGCCCCTCCCTCTTCCTTATGATCAGCGAAACCATGAAGGAGATTTGACCCAGGAAAGTGAACGAGCCCCTCGCTTTGTCCCTTTCTCTGATGCCCTAGAAGCCGAAGAAGGGCCAGGAGAAGGAGCACTGGGTTTGGAAGGGGTTTTGTCAGCTGCACAAGTGATTGCCCTGGATTCCGTGATTGCCCCTGCAGTTGAACGAAAGGCTTGTGATATTCGTGTTGCAACGGATTCACCATCCTCTGTTTTCTTCCCAGATCAGGAAACGCCTGCCATGTTCGATACAATCTGAGGTCCAGAAAATGACACGGTACCCCAGGTGAAGATGGTAGGAGATAGGGAAAGACTTGAGTGATAGGGGTTGTCAGAAACATTTCTGGGGTACTGAGCGAGACACTGGACTGAACCCGTTGAGAACCTTGAACATTTATTTGCTCTGTTCAGAAAGAAAGACTGAATCTTCTATTTGAAAAAGGGCCCAGATTGTGATTTCTTCAAGGGTTGTGTGAGAACATAACTCCAACGTGAAAGTCTGTTTTGATTTTTTCTTTGTGATGAACGATAGAAGCCTGCCTGTGAGGCTCTAGACGGACACAAGAAAGAAGCACCCTCTGGCAGGTTGGACTGCATTGCCCGAGTTTATTTTTGGACTTTTAGCTAGCATGTACCCTTTTGCTCGTTTCGTTCCCGAGGAGGAACGTCCTCGTACACCACGTTATCACCCTGTATATATGCCTGTCTTTTTTTTTTGATTATGTATTAATTTTCCAGAACTAAAATATTTTTCTATGCTAATAAGAAGAAACATTTCCATATTCAGCTTTCCTCTGGGCTTTTCCTGCTTAGTCTGGAATTATTCCTCTTTACGATTGGGAACTACCCCTTTCATGTTTCTCTGACATTTATCTCGCCCTGGCGGGTTGTTCCCCACTGAGTGGTTCTTAGATTTCAGGGCCCCTCTCCTGTTTTTTGCATTCCAAAGGGCTATATGCCTTCTTGGTAATTCTAACACTGCACTATGCATTAAAAGAAGGAAAAGTATTATTTTCAAAATAGACCCGAAGTTGGCAGATCTTACTAGTAAGGAGCCAGGGGAACGTAGTAATGGATTACTTTTTTGTGACAATTTTGTAAAAGATATGTCCAGATATGTGTGTACTTTTAGCTCACTAGAGAAGGCGCAAAAAGATATGAGGAGAGTTTTTGGCGTGGCCAGGCGAATGCGGGTCGGGTCCCCGGCCGTGGACAAGGTGTTTCTAGAGGAAACTTTGGAAGAGGATACAGACCCTATGGAACCAGTTTTGGTTCAAATTTCAATGGATCGAGATGGGGACAGGGAAGTTTTTCCCACAAAGGCAATGAAGCAAGGCGAGAGGCAGGGGCGTAACAAAGGCCCCGCAGCCCCTGCGGTGCGCTGGGGCCTCAAGCTCCAGAGGACCCCTCAGGACAGCACTCTGGCTGTAGAGCTCCGAATTGAGCCTGGAGGGGGCCCCTCCAAGAGCCTTGCAGGAAGGCCCCCTCGAGTTTCGTTACGCCAGTGGCAAGAGACATGCGATCTGAGAGGCGGTTAAGGGGTGCCTCAGGTAAGCTGTTTTCAAGACCCTATTTCTATCCAAATAAAGTTAGGTGGCAGGCTAGCCCATTTTGTTTTGAGATGGAAAGAAATTACACAGGATCCCTGGGTTTTGAAAACCGTGTCAGGTTACAAAATAGATTTTTTTACAGACTCCAGTGCAAGAGAGGCATCCGAATATTCTGATGTTCTCAAAGGAGGTGGAGGACATGGTAATGAAGGAAATAGAGGCATTGGAGGCAAAAGGGGCAATAGAACCGGCAAGGAAAGTGAAAGGAGGTTTCATAAGCAATGTTTTTTTAGCGGAGAAGGCAAAGGGTATGTGGCTGGTAATCAATCTGAGGGAATGGAATGATTGGGTTTCCTACAATCATTTCAAGATGGAGGGCATCTATATGTAGAGGGATCTGTTAAGGAAAGGAGATTGGTTGACAAGATTGGATTTGAAGGATGCCTATCTGACTATTCCATTGAGCGAAGAGCAAAGAGATTATCTTCAGTTCAGGTGGAAAGGAAAGTTTTGGAGGTTCAGGAGTCTTCTGTTTTTTTTTACTTCAGCCCCATAGTGCTTAACCAAAGTAATGAGGCCGGTGGCAGCTTGGTTGAGGTCAAGGGGAATACGCTTGATTGTCTGGATGATGTGTTAATCATGGCGGAAGAGAAGGAATTAGCAAGGGAACAAACGGAGTTTGCAGTGAGGATTCTGGAGGATTTAGGTTTTGTGGTGAACAAAGAGAAATCATGTGTGGACCCTCAGCATTAGATACCATTTTTAGGTTTGGATGTTGGAATGTGTGTTGAAATTGCCTATGGAGAAGGTGAGGAAAATCAGGAAGGAAATGAAAAGAGGAATGCAAAATGGATTACATTGAGACAATTAGCTCGGTTACTGGGTCTGTTATCTGCATCGATTCAGGCGATCTTTCCAGTTCCTCTTCATTAGAGAGCGTTGCAGAGGTTGAAGGGTTATGATTTGAGAAGAGGGGCAAAGTATTCTCAGAAGGTGATGTTGAATCAGGAATCAAAAGAAGAGTTGAATTGGTGGTTGATGAATCTGGAAGCCTGGAATAGAAAGGCGATATTTGGAGAGGTGCCAGAAATAGAAATAGAATCAGATGAGAGTTTACATGGATGAGGAGCACGGTGTGGCCTGGTGTCAACAGGGGGACAATGGTCAAAGTAGGAGAGAGAGATGCATATAAACTACCTGGAACTTCTGGCAGGATCGTTTGCAGTAAAGAGTTTCCTGAGGGATCAGGTGAAATGTTGTGTCCTGTTGAAAATGGACAACTTGTCAACAGTGAGATATGTGAACAAGTTGGGGGGCCGAGATCGAGGAGTGTAGCGGATTTGGCAAAGGAATTTTGGAAGTTTTGCTTAGAGAAGGAGATTGTGGTTCAGGCTCAGTATATTCCGGGGTTGAGCAACGTAGAAGCGGATTGGTATTCAAGGTATCTCAGGGACATGAGCAACTGGAGATTAAACAGAGAGTTTTTATGAGGTTACAGCAGAGATGAGGTTACAGCAGAGATGCGGTCCACTGCGAGTGGATCAATTTGTGGACAGACTGAATTTTCAGCTGAAGGATTTTTACAGTTGAAGACCAGATCCAGAGGCAATGGGGATAGATGCTTTTCTTCAGGATTGGGAAATAGGAAGAAATTATGCTTTTCCTCCTTTCTCGTTGATTCAGAGGGCGTTGATGAAAGTCAGGAGGGAGAAGGCAGAGTTGGTTATTATAACGCTTTTCTGGAGAGCTCAAGTGTGGTTTCCGGATGTGATGAGTATGGTAGTGGAGGATCCAGTGTTGTTGCAGAGGTTAAGAGAGACTATACTGGATCCAGAGGGAAATGTTCACGATTTGATCGTGTCAGGTCAGTTAAGGTTGGTGGCTTGGCTGATTTCAGGAGAGTATGGCAGGTGCATGGAGTATCAAAAGAGGCTGAGGATCTTATCGGGGAATCATGGTCTAAGGGAACTACCAAGGTTTATAGATCAGCTTGGAGAAGAGGGTCTGGTTGGTGTGTTGAGGAGGAATTTGGATTCCGTATTAGCACCTGTAGTGGAGGTGGTAAATTATTTATGGGAGTTGTATAAGAGTGGTTTGGCATACAATACTGTGAACATAAGTAGGTCTGCAATTTCAGCAGGTCATGTTTTGGTGAGTGGTCTACCAGTAGGGCAACATGTGTTGGTTAAAAGGTTGATTAAGAGTGTTATAGTGGCTTTGCCTCCATAGGCTAAGTATGGTTTGCTTTGGAATGTATCAGTGGTTCTGAAAGAAGTGGATAGTCAGGGTGTTAATATGTTCTTGGAGCTTAAGTTTTTGTCATGGAAGTTGGCTATGCTTCTCTGTTTAGTTTATTTGAGTTTCTGATATTAGGGCTTAAGAGGTGGATTTATGCCGGATGGTGTGTGCTTTGAGTTAAGGAAAAGGACAAAGACTATATCTAGAACAATTTTTTATCCTCATTTGGAGGGGCATGATAATTTGTGTGTGGCTCTTTGTCTTAGAGAATATGAAACAAGCTTTGGCATAGCCAAAAGGTCTTGCCTTTCAAGTCAAGTCAAGTCAAAGAATTTATATAGCGCACTACATACCCAGAGGGTCTCAAGGCGCTTAGGGAGGGGAGGAGGATTACTTGTCAAATATCCACGTTTTAAGTTGCTTTCTGAATGCTAGGTGGTTCTGGGTAAGGCGAAGGTAAGTGGGGAGTGAGTTCCATGTTTTAGCAGCCAGGTATGAGAAGGATCTGCCTCCCATGGTGGTCTTGTTGATGCGAGGTATAGTGGCGAGGGCTTGGTTGGAGGAACGTAGTTGGCGGGAGGGGGTGTAGAAGGACAGACGTGAGTTGAGGCATTCTGGTCCGATGTCGTAGAGTGATTTGTGTGCGTGGGTTAGCAGTCGGAAAGTGATTCTCTTATTGACGGGTAGCCAGTGGAGGTCTTTCAGGTGACCAGAGATATGTTCGTTGCGTGGGATGTCTAATATGATCCTGGCTGAGGCGTTCTGGATTCGTTGGAGTTTCTTCTGGAGTTTAGCGGTAGTACCTGCATATAGGGTGTTTCCGTAGTCCAGTCGGCTCGTGACCAGAGCATGGGTGACTGTTTTTCTGGTATCGGTGGGGATCCAGCGAAATGTTTTTTTGAGCATGCGAAGAATGTTGTAGCAGGATGAGGATACGGCGTTGACTTGTCTGTTCATTGAAAGTGAAGAATCCAGGATAACGCCTAGGTTCCGTGCGTGGTCTGTCAGGATGGGTGCTTTTCCAGGGGCTTCCGGCCACCAAGAGTCGTCCCATGCGGAGGGGGATGTACCTAAGATGAGGACTTCTGTTTTATCTGAGTTCAGTTTCAGACGGCTGTGTTTCATCCATTCGGCAACTTCTTTCATTCCTTCGTGTAGGTTAGTTTTGGCGGTGCTGGGGTCATTGGTGAGAGAAAGGATCAGTTGAGTGTCATCCGCGTAAGAGATGATGTTGAGGTTGTGTTGGCGGGCGATGGCCGCGAGGGGGCTCATATATACGTTGAAGAGGGTAGGACTGAGTGAGGACCCTTGGGGTACGCCACAGATGACTTCGGTGGCCTCGGACTTGAATGGTGGAAGGCGGACTCTCTGGGTTCTTCCGGTGAGGAACGAGGTGATCCATTCAAGTGCTTTTCCTTGGATTCCGATGTTTCTGAGGCGCTGTAAAAGGGTGGAGTGGCAGACTGTGTCGAAGGCTGCAGAGAGGTCGAGGAGGATGAGGGCGACTGTGTCTCCATTGTCTAGTAGAGTTCGAATGTCGTCTGTTGCTGCGATGAGGGCGGTCTCAGTGCTGGGACCTTATAACTGTTTAGCCATACAACAGCTGAAGTTGTTGCACCAAGGATATTGTGCTGGATAACTAAACACTAAAAAGGTCCCAAAGGCGCGAACTATTGGCTATGCCAATGCTTGTTTATTATGTTGGCAGGAAACTCTTCTAGACCACAATAGTGCATTTCCTATTAGTCATAGCAAGGAATCCCCACTGGTGATGACACAATTTCAATTCATTAAATGTTTCATATTGTTTAGCATGACATTGTGTGCAGCACACAATTTTTATTGATCACAGCATCGATTTCTTAATGATCACATCACACTATTCACATCAACGGAATTCTTAGTCAGGGCAAAATATTATAACAATGCTTCATTCCGTTGACCAAAATGAGGCAATATTTCTGATCAATTGATCTTTGAATAAAACCCTATCGATCCTAGCTTGACATTCTTATTATTCATAGCAGGTTTTTTCATGAGAGTGTGGCACTGTCGTGGTTCCTAGCATTAGGTTTTCTTTTATCATAGATTCAAATGTCATGAGCTGTACGATTGAGCTATTTGCAATCACAGGATCTATGCTGAGCTGATCAATGATTGGAGTTTTATTGACTACATTGTCAATCCTTGCTAGTCATTGCTTTGAATTTTCATTGACCAGAAGGATTGATTGTTTATTCATATATTGCAGTTTTTGACAATTGGATAGAATTTTAATTGCATGAATTTGTTGTTGACCACAGAATTTTTAATCAGGCATAGCATAGCATTCTTCCTGATCATTACATGGGCGCCTATGGGTCCATTGCTATTGGTAGTGGCTGCACAGGCTGAGCACACGACAGCCCTCATACTGTGTATGCAGCTACAATCCTATCGATCACAGCCTGGCCTTGTTATTGAATAGGGTGTGGCATGTTATCAATCACACAAGGGGCTCAATAGGCCAGGCACTGCCAAGAGCCCTTGCTCTGAACAGTCTGACCACACGCGCATCCCATCCTCTTCGCAGCGGCATCCCGGGGGGCAAGCGGGGGCCTTGGCGCTAGTGTCATACTCAATGGAGGGGCTCCTGATAGCGCCAATGGCAGCAAGCATGGCCCAGAGCAGGGCGGTGCAGTCCATGGTGAGAGGTGTGTACCCGGGTGTCTATCCGCTGGCCTAAGGTGCAGAGATCACCAACAGAACTCTAGATGACCATGCCAATTAGATTCAGAGCTGGTGTCTGGGCAATGAGGTAACCCAGACACCTTTCTGTAGTGTAAACAGGGGCACCTGTCCAGGGTGGCACTGCCAGGCCAGGTTGCTGTTGAGAAACCTCTTGGTGCTCAGGAAAGTGATTCCAGTCCTGCCTGTCTTGTAGTGCAGAGTACTAGTGCTGCTTGCAGGTAGCACCAACGTATGCTGCCTTCCACTCGTATATGAATAATCAGTGCACAGGTGCAGTGTGCCGTGTATATGCACAGTTGCGGGGCCACAGAGGTAGTCTCAGGTGCAGCGCATCCGCTGTATGCTTCGGCGGGGTTCACCCAGTCTCCCCTCAGGTGCGGTGCACTCAGTCTTCCCTCTGGTGTGGTGTAGCCAAGATGAGCACAGGAGTGCCGAACGAGGACTGCTCTCAAGCTGTAAGCTCGGTGTGTGTTGCGTGCGCTCCCTCCTGCTTTGCACAGGTGCGATGCATCTGGCTGCTCGGTACCGGGACGGTCTTCCGAAGGTCACTCAGCCCCTGCTGTAATAAAGCTGCAGCTCCCGCACTGAGCAGCTCTCGGAGGATCAGACTTCTTGGGTTTCACAGGCAGGGCGGGGGTGGTGAATTTACCAGGGAAGAGTCAGAAACTTCCCCCCTCCCTCTGACTCTTCTGAAGAGCTGGCAGGTATTCCATTCAGAGAAAAGGACCGAAAACACCCCAGAGGGAGTAGAGCTCGAAATAGGAGGGAGCAATACACCATGCGTTGCTTGCGCCTACACCTGCTGCACTGTTGGTAGGTGCGCCAGTGTGAGACGCGCTTCCAGCAGAAACGTATCTTGGTAAAGAAAAGATCGCAGGCGGTGTCAAGATGAAGTTTATGACTGGTGGGAGCACATCGCTTCAGGAGGGAACGTAGGACTGGAAGGAGCACAGAGCTCCAGTGGGTAGCCGAATTCGGGGCCAAGAAGAGCTCACAAGGTACATAAGAGAGCAAACCCAGGAGAAGCCTGGGGGCAGAGACGCAGCCTGAACTGAGAGGATGAGCAGCCTGGGACAGAAGGGAGCACAGTGCATGGCACTATTCGAGGAACATGGCAGGCTGGGCTAACGAAACAAGGAACAAACAAAGGACACTTCTCTCTTACATGATCTCCAGGAGCACAGTACAATAATTGGACATTACTTATGTCGGCATGATGGAGTGAAAGCGCTGCACCGCCCTCTGGACTTCCGGCCTGAGAATTGTAGTTACGTGCAACACGAGCGAGGAATGCAGCTGCAAGGTCCCGCAAGTTGTGCGCACACGCTCGTGTTACTCGTAACCGCAAGCCTTAGGCCGGAAGTCCAGAGCGATTCCAAGAGGTCTTTTTACCTGGAGCAGCGCATGAGCGCTGCGCTAGGCTCAACCTAAAAAGGACTGTTGGTTTGAGGCAGGGAGGTTGTTCTCAACTTTTGATTTCGTATAAGAAGCCTTTCAGGGCTGTGTCAACTCCTACGCTGGCAAGGTGGGTGAGAGAGGTGATGTTAAAGGCAGCTGTGGATGTGTGTGTTTTTGGGGCTCATTCTGTTAGCGGGGCTGTGGCAAGCAAAGCTTTTATGAGCGGTTTTAGTCTAGGTGGGATTATGAATGCGGCAGATTCGTCTATTGACTCAACGTTTAAGAGGCTTTATTTTAAGTCAGTGGAGAATGTGTTCGATAGAGTTTTGAATGAACTTTGAACATGCATAATATTGGCCTCCGCGCCTTGCTATAAAATGCAGATTTTCCTCAGTTTTCATGGGTAGAAAATCATGATTTTAATAAAGGCACGGAGGCTAATATTATCCCTCCTCTGTTCCCGCCCAGTTTATTAATTGTTTGTTTTTACTTACTTTACTTTAGGATAAAGAAGAATAATAGTTTGGTGCAGTTTCTGGAAGATTCAGAATCGATTGGAGTTTGAGTGATGAATCTTTGCTTTTATTGGGACTCTGGTTTTGTTGCAGTGATAGAGCGCGCAGTTCACCCGGGTCACTATTTTACCAATTTCCACGCACTGGGCCCTGACGTGCATACGATGACTGATTATGCGTGAACCGGGTGATTCTTACACGCTACTATGAGTAATTCAGGGGGTGACTCTCTCACCACTTACTATACATGTACCTGACTTACCACAGGCACATTACTCCTGATGGATCAGGAGCTAGCAGTGAACAGGTGACAAGGTTCCTATCAGAGCAGAAATACCTTACACATTCAGTACATTTAATGACACTAGGTGATACGTAATGACCACAGACACCTGATGGGGTTTAAAAAGTTTATATGAAGTTAGTTTAGAATGAATATGCCATGAATAACAGGCAGATACAAATCAGAGCATCAATGATCAAGATCAAAACCAAAATGTAGCTATGGATTAAGGCAAGCACCATAGAGTACTAATGAATACTACAGGGTATGCGCATTTGGGAACATGCTAATCAGTACGAACTTTAAACTAAGGCAGAGTGAATGAAATAGGGCTAATATGGGTACTTAATTTTCGTGTTCTAATTACTAACTCTAAGCTATCTTCACTAAATTCACAGCAACCATACTAAAGGGAAGGGATAATGGAACAAGCTAAAATATGCAATCAGTTTTAATAATCTCCTATAGGTAGGGGAAAAAGTGGAACATTACTAATAAACAATTTCAGAAAAGTCACTTTCGAAAAGGTGATAGGAGAATATCACAGGCAAGAGTGCTTTATTAAGAAGAGGAAAAGTAAGAGTATAGTTAGACGGACACCCACACATATATTTACCTAGGACAGAATGAGGACTAACCCTGGCCACGGGTCAGTTTGGGAATAGGCGGGGACAAGGACCCTCAAGGATTCGGAATGCCAGTAGGCGAGCAGGTACAGCTCAGGACAGTCAGGACAGGATACCCCTCAGGTTTTGGGTCAGGACTGGGCTCATCAAAGGGCACGGCCAACACCTGCAGCTTCGGTTGCAACGCCTGCGTTACTCCCCCTCTGCACGGAATCCGCCAGTAACCCCGATTGGGTTTTCGAATCTCCCAGCAAAGTGCTTCGCCAGCACTTGAGACTATTTCCACCCCTTGGAGTTTGTGGAAAGTACGGACAGAGTGCTCCGCAGCGCTCTGTATCAATCACCTATAGAGTTCGTAGGGTCAGTGACAGGTCAGCTACTCGGACAAGTCGGACAATTTTTCTAAGCTAAACTAGACTAGTTATACTGTTCTGGAACCCCCAGACCACCCACAAATGTTGCAAGTGACAAGGTCCCAACTTATGATTGGTCAGGAGAGGTGGTTAGGTCATAGTCACCTCCTAAATTCTACGTTCCCATGTTTTAATATTCAAATGACAGTACCCACCCCTTAAATTCCTGTTCCCAGGCATACGTGTAGAAGGGGACAATAGAGCATACAGTAGAAAGAAACAAATGTAGCATTTCAGGTGAAATTCAGCTTCTCCTCTCTGGGTTATGGGGCAGGTTCACAGGAGCATCTCAGCTTCGGTAGCCAGCTGGCTGATTTCCACGGATGCGAGGCCCAGTCCTCTTGTCAGGTGACCAGGTCCACATGGGCTTCTAAAATGGCGCAGCTCCCCAACTCCCAGGCCCCCAGATACGCGGTACATGAAAAGTAAGCGAAAACAAATTAGAAACACAGAAAAAATTAATACACTGTCTACCATGAAAAAGCTTCACTGCACCCCTAACTGTGTAATATCTATAGCATTGAGGGTTAATGCGGGAAAGACAGATATGCAAAAGCAGCATGAGCTAGCAGAGAGCATGGTTAAAGACAAGCGGCCATATTTAGCCATAATGCGCATGAGCTAAAACATCCCTCCAAATTGCGAGTGCGTCACATCACGTGGGTATGACTGACGCATGCGCAGACTGGATTTCTGCGAAGCGGCCATTCAGTAGTGCAAGTATCATTACAATTAACAAACATAGATGCGAGCTTCTCTCGGGCACCCGCGTGTATTTGGAAAAGGTGAAAATTAAGACGGACAGGATTGGTTAATGCTTATTAAAGGTTAGACGAGGTTCATGAATGAGAGCAAGTCGCTTTACGTGCGAATCCTTGCTCCATCAATCCCCTCTTTGATGATATTTACTATCATCACTATAAATGGAAACAGATGCCAACCTCATTCTTGCATATCATTCATCTCAATTTCCACAAACTTGTTGTTGAGCTTTCTTCCTGCATCCTTATTAGGGTGAAAGCTTTTAGCTCTCTTGTAAATTTCGTTTTTCAATTCTTCTAATTCTAGCTCATCAACATTTCTCTTCACTCCTCTTTTGTTCACTGTATATCTCTTTTTGCATTTTTGACATTTGCAGCAGATAAATATAATCAGTACAACCACACCTATTCCAGCTATTGGCATCAGCATTTTCCATAAAAGATTTTTACCCAAGTTAGAAAACCAACTACCTACAGAGGAGAGACCATCAGTCAGTCTCGTCCAGGCACTATCAACCTCCAATGGTTTGAGTTCTTTTTCCAAACTAGTTATGTTTCTTACATATTTCTTTATTTCAATGCTTTTATCAGGAATGTAAGAGCAACAATGTTGCGCCTTCAACATTCGGCAGACTCCGCCCTCTTTTGCCAATAGGGTGTCAAGAGCAAGGCGATTCTGTAAAACCATTGATCTGATCGCAACCATTTCAGTATTGACCAGTAGGAATCCAGCAGCAGTGTCAGTTGATAACCGATCCACTACTGTAGACAATTTGCAGATACGATGAGTATTCAGAACTACCCCCATTCCAGGTATCAGTGCACTAAATATATCACCTACAATTTCTCCTACACTTTCACGTCTACTACACACTAAGCCATTAGTATCTTCATTGCTTCCAGCAGCGTCATTCACATGGTATATTTTCGGGAAAACAATGCCAAAATAGCAGCTTCCATACCAGTGATCGGGCAGTTTGAAATAAGCCTTGTTTCCACATATATAATAAATTCTGGGAAACACAGGTTCTGACCCATTTTTGAAACCCCAACCTCCAATTACCTTGTAATTATGTTCACACTCGCTGGAACCGATGAATACATTGTTATAATAACTAGTCTTTTCTCTATGAAGACAGAGTTTCCCTTTCCGTTCAAAATCCAGCAACAATGCAGGACTAGCTTCGCCTTCTGAGGTGCTTTCCATATTCTCTGCCCATCTAGGGATTCTATCTTTCTCATCATTGGCCTTTTTCTGAAATTTCTCCCTCCTTCTTTCTGCCATTTTCAGGAACATCTTTTCCTGCTCTTGTAAGGAACAGGTCAGATTATTTTCTCTAGCTTCATTTAAGTCTATGTCACCTATGGTCAGGAAATATTCTCCCATATAGCGGGTTACCTCGCTTCTAATATGTACAATGTTCAGGTTTCCTCGAACAGGAAGTTCTGAAAAGATTACGTCAGTGTTTGAGTAGTAATACTGTAAGGTGCTTCTATAGAATAAGCTTGCTAATATACTACAGGAAATTCTATAGGTCAAGGGTAAATGGTGATATGTCACGCTTTCAGCTACAGAAGTAGGTAGCTTCATACATACGTAACAATCTTCTATTTCCATAGCTTCTACATAGTGCACTAAAAGATTAGCGAAGACATTTAACTAAGTTTTGTTTTTCATCTTGTGAAAATGTAGTCCCCCCTCATCTGATGCATCTAAGTCGGTTCGTTTTTGTTTTAGTACAGCAGGGTTGTCACGTCTTTCTACACTTTGTGGTGTTTCTTCAGTCTGTACAGTTTCTGTGTCTAGAGTCTCTGGGTTAGTGGGGTACAAGTTAGGGTCTTTACTTATCATAAAAGGTATAAAAACTGTTAGTCCTATCCATATTATTATCAGTACGGCTATACTACAAAAACAGATTTTACAGCAGGTTTTACAACAGCTAAATTTGGATCTTCCATTTACATTCGAATCAGACATAGTGGCTTACAGGTGGTTTTCCAACCCCTCTTTGTTTCTTTTCACCGAAGGTTCTCTCAGGTTTTCCTCAAGGAGGGTCTTCGTCAGAACTCCGATCAGTAATTGACTCTTCGTCACTTTTGCCACTGGTTTCAGGCTCATCAATTTCTTCCAATACCAAGTAAGTCCATTCAGGGCTCCGATACAGTTTGTTTTGTTTCTTTACTCGTGAGCTTCGTCGGTTGGACTGGACTCAAGCTTCTTTTCTTTCACTGGCAGCCCTTTTTCGATCTTCTAGCTTTTCTTCTACTGTCTTTATTCTTAGTCTCAGTCTTTTTATGTATCGGGGTTCATTCTTTTTCTTGAGCCCTTTAGTGGTCGAGGAAACTTGGCCTTCCTCGTGAACTCTCTTGTTTTCGCTTCGTTGTGGCACTATTGTTTCATCAGTGTCTATTTCCCTTCCTGTCTGACTAGTTCCAGGTCTTTCATTAGTTTCTTCTGCCTGGTTTCTAAGCTGGCCTTGTTCAGGTTTTAATGGTGTTTGATTTCTATTTTCAGACAGTTGTGATTCTGTTTCCTGAACGCGTTCGTCTATTTCTATCTGTTCCTGTTCATGCACTTCGACCCCTTGATTTTCTTCCGCATGAACTTCAGCTTTAATCACTATCTGTCCCTTTCCAGTTTCTGAAGTTTCAGGAGGAGTGTCGATAACTTGGTCTGTCCCTACTTGGCCTATTCCCTGATCAGGTTTGTTGTGAGTTTCGATGACCTGACCTTCGTCCTCTAATTCTGTCTCACCTTCACTATCCCACTCACTATCTAGGTAAGAATATTTTCGGGTTCTATTGGATCAAGAACTTGGTCGTCGGCAGATAACCACTCAACGTCCTGACTTGAGCTCGGTAGTTCGATGTCAGCGAGATCTGGACCCTCTTCTGGAGTCTCCTCAGCTGCGCTACCTTCAGCTTCAGTCACGTTTTCTCCTGTCACTGGCTTCGTATGGCTGGCATGGATCCACTTCGGCACACCCGCACACTTCACAGCAGTTGTGGTTACAAGGATCACTTGCCTCGGCTTTCCCCACTTTGGTTTAAGGCAACTCTTCCGGGTGTGTTTCTTTAACACCACCCAATCACCAGGTCTCAAGTTATGTGCTGGAGTTGTAGGCCATTCGACAGCAGTCTCTCCAATCTGGCGAGAGATAGAACGCACTTGGTCACCCAGCTGCCTGCAGTATTCTAGCACCAAATCATCAGAAATACTTAGCAGTTTGTGTCCAGGTACCCATGCCTGTCGCATTACTCTTCCCATTAGTACTTCATGAGGACTTAGGCCTGTTTTTCGGTTCGGAACACTTCTCAAACTCATCAGCACAAGGGGCAAGGCTTCTATCCAGTTCATTTTGGTGGAATCACACACTTTCGCCAGTCTGGACTTGATGGTGCCATTCACTTTTTCAACTATTCCAGAAGCCTCTGGATGATATGCACAGTGCAATTTCTGTTCGATCTTAAATGCTGTACAGAGTTCTTTTAGGATTTCGTTGGAAAAATGCCCACCTCTGTCTGTTTCAATAGTCTCTGGAATTCCAAATCTAGGTATAAGCTCTCTAAGTAATAGTTTGGCTACAGTTATGGCATCATTCTTCTTTGCTGGGTAGGCCTCCACCCATCTAGAGAACAGGCAAACAATGACTAGGACATATTTGTATCCCTTGCACATGGGCAATTGGATAAAGTCCGCCTGCATTGTAACAAAGGGACCTTCTGCCTTCCCAATCGTACTTTGTTCCACTACTGTCTTCTTTCCTGCGTTGAACTGTTGGCACACTAAGCACCTCTGGCAAAGTTTTTCTGCTATGTTCCTGAATTTTGAGTTATGGAATACCTTGTTAAACATGCGGCACATGGCATCTCTCCCAAAATGTGTCCTCATGTATGATTCTAGCCATTGGGGCTACCAGACTGTCTGGTAGTACAGGCACACCAGTTTTGTAAACCATGACACCATCCTCATCTCTCGGTGTACATTCATCCCTTTCCCACCTGTCTTTTTCTTCCCTGTCTGTTGCCTGTTGTATTTCTTTCAATTCCTCCCAGGTAGACACACTTTCAAACACCATAAGTTGGCAGCTGCTTCCACCTCCCCATAATTTGACTTTGAGGGACATTTTGTATCGGGAGCAGTATTGGGCGATTTGGTCAGCGTATCAGTTTCCGGCTGTCACATCATCATTTCCAGACCTGTAAGCCGCACACTTGACCACAGCCAATTCTTGGGGTAATTGGATTGCTTCCAGTAAGTTCTGTACCACCTTTCCATTTCTGATAGGGGTACCTGAGGAAGTCATGAATTCTCTTTGTAACCATAGTTGGCCGAAGTCATGAACAACCCCATAACAGTACTGGCTGTCTGTATAAACAGTTACCCTTTTTCCTTTCCCCAGTTTACAAGCTCTTGTCAATGCGATTAATTCTGCTACTTGTGCAGATTTTATATCGCACAGGTAAGATGCTTCCAAGATTGTCTCCAATGTAACTACAGCATAGGCAGCACTCAGACCTCCATCCTCATGTCTTAAACATGAGCCATCTACAAACATCATAAGGTCCTCATCAAGCAAGGCTATTTCTTTGATATCAGGACGTGGCTTAGTGCTAAATTCAGTTATGTCCAGGCAGTTGTGCTCTACCTCATCTTCTTCAATATCTAGGGGAATGGGCAACAGTGTTGCGGGGTTCAAAATATTACACCGGGAGATGATTACATTCTCAGCACCTATAAGAATTCTCTCGTACTTAGTCAGCCGACTAGGGGTGAGATACTGGGTCTTGGTTTGGGTCAGTAAGATCACAACTGAATGTGGAACATATACAGTGACAGGATGTCCCATAACAATGTTTTCACTTTGTTCCAGACTTGCACAAGTAGCAGCTACTGCTTTCAGACATCCGGGTAATCCAGCAGCCACTGGATCCAGAGTGGCAGAAAAGTAGGCCACTGGACGCCTATTCAGTCCATGTTCCTGTGTTAGGACTGAGAGTGCACAATTGTCTCTTGTATCACAGAACAGTTCGAAGTTCTTGGAATAATCAGGCATTCCTAAGGCAGGGGCTGAGCACAGACAATTTCGCAATTTTACCCAAGCGTTCATGCTTTCATCGTCCCAACTAACTGGATCTTCCACTCCCTTCTTGGTCATTTTTATCAAAGGTTTGGCTAGAGCTGCGAATCCTACAATCCATTGCCTGCAGTACCCTACAACTCCTAGGAACATTCTTACTTCCTTCTGGGTTCTGGGTAGTTCCATTGCTCGAATTATTTTGATCCTCTCTGTAGTAACTTTTCGGATCCCTTTCTCTATCTGGTGCCCCAGATATTTCACTGAGTTTTTACAGAACTGTAATTTGTCTGGCGACACTTTATGTCCTCCCTTGCCTAGGTGATTCAACAAGGCAATGGTATCAATGACGCAGTCGGTTTGACTTTTGGATGCCACCAGAAGATCATCTATATACTGTACCAAAACAGACTCCTTTGGCAGTACTAAGGATTCAAGGCATTTCTTTAGGATCTGGTTGAAAATCGAAGGACTTTCAGTGTACCCCTGGGGGACACGATTCCAGACATAGACATGGCTGTCAAATTCAAAACTAAAAAGAAATTTGCTTTCGGGATGCAATGGGATGGAAAAGAATGCATGACACAAGTCAATGACAATGAACCATTCCGCATTCCAAGGAATCTGATACAGTATCACTGCGGGGTTGGGCACAATGGGACAGCAAGGTACAACAATTTGGTTTACCTTGCGCAGGTCCTGCACTACCCGGTACTTTCCGCTAGGCTTTTTAATTCCAATTATGGGCGAATTACACGGACTGCTCATTACTTCCTGTATGATGTTTGCTTCAAGCAACCTGTTTATTTCAATTGCGACTCCCGCTTTTACTTCTGCACTCATTTTGTACTGTCTTGTTCTGGGGTAAACAGCATTTGTTTTTATTGCTATTTTAACTGGGTCTACATTTGCCATTAAACCTATATCTCTCCCAGTGAAATCCCACACTTCAGGTACCACCTTTAGCTGTAGTTCTTCAGGTAAGTCTTTAATGGACAGGAGTTTAATTTCTGTGTCTGGTTTTAGTAACATCAATTTGTACAGGCTATCTTCATCTGGGGTCTGAATTTCGACGCCATTTGGTGAGCAAAAGATGGTACAATTCATTTTGCACAACAAATCTCGTCCTAGCAAGTTCACGGGACTGGAGTCACAGACCGCAAATCTGTGCATTTCCTTGAAATTTCCAATGGAAATCTCCATGGGTTCAGTTACTGGAGTACTGATTATTTGATTTGAAACACCCACTACTTGGATAGCTTCTCCCGAGAGGGGTAGGTTAGGAACATCCACGGTTCTCACAGTGGAACGGGTAGCACCAGTGTCCAACAGAAAGGTGACGTCTTTTCCCTCAACCTTTCCTTCGATGTATGGTCCTGTCTGGTCTACCGGTAAGGAGGCGCCAAGTACGCACTCCTTTTCCTCCCCCCTCAGGCCCCGTCAGTATTGATCATCACAAAGGAAGGAATCGTTTAACAAAAACTGTGAAGTTGCTGCATTCCTTTCATTCTCTCCTTCCCACACCTCGGCCCTTTCATTCTGCTGAGCCTGATTCTTATAATTTTATCTAGGAGCGCGAGGCAACGGAGGCTGCTTTACCTGTGGTTGGTTCTTCCGTGTCCCCTCTTTCTGCACCTGTGGATTTAAACCATTTACGGGGGCATTACC
Source organism: Lissotriton vulgaris (assembly GCF_964263255.1). Lineage (NCBI taxonomy): Eukaryota > Metazoa > Chordata > Amphibia > Caudata > Salamandridae > Lissotriton > Lissotriton vulgaris. Next base: position 1,612,304,422 of record NC_141693.1, read on the forward strand.
AGCCTGCAAATTTGGACACTCGTCTCTCCAATGCCCTATCTGACAGCACCCGTGACAGGGGAATTTTTTCATAGCCTCTTCCCGACTCATTTTTACCCGGGGTTTCCCTCCTCCTCCAGCAGTGGGATTTTGTGCATTATTATTATTCAATTTACTTAACTGTTTTTCTTGCTGTTCCGCCAATTTCACTTGTGCCCACATGACCTTCTCCTTAAGGGCTTTCTTCTTATTTTCTATCTCATCCTCGCAGTACTTGGCATACTTGAGGACATCATCTATGGGCTTACCTTGCCAACTGATCTTATTATCTCGAATCCACTGGGATATTTCAGGTCTTAATCCTAACATGAATCGGTAACTGAAATGGGTCATATCCTTCATGTCCACATTATCGATTCCACTGTAAGTTTTGAACACCTGTAGTAACCTTTCATAAAAGGAGTGGACGGTTTCATCGCGCTCTTGGGTAGTTCTATCTATCCGAGTCCAATCAGTTTCCTTTGCGGGCACCTTTTTCTTCAGGTATTGTATGACTTGATCATACTTCCTCATTACTTCGGATGAGGGAGCTCCGGTTTTGGAGTCTCTCTCATATTCATCATTGGGCCAATTAATTTCAATTTTGCATTCGGTCCACAAATCTACGGGCACCACAATATCGAAAAACCCATCTCGGTCTTTCAGAAGACATTTCTGGACCTTTATGAAACGTTCGACCTGTCCTTACCAGTCGACTGGTTTCTCCCGCAGTTTTGGAAAGTCATTAGTAAATGACACAATATCTTGTCTGGACCAAGGGACATGGACATATTTTCCCCCTGGTACTTCTTTCATGGGACATAATTTTTCTGCTGGCCCTACTTCTTTTAGTACGTATTCTGAAGCCGTGGGTTTACCCTACTATCTTCCTTTTTCTTTGCCCACCGGGTTTTCCATTTTTCTACATCCCCCCATTTCTGTAGTATTTTCAGTAATTCCTTTATTTGGGTTTGTTTTCCTGACACGTTCATGTTTTCTAAGTCTTTGTCAGAAAAGTCTGCTCTGTAAGATTTCTGAAGGACTTTGAAGCGACTAACATCAATTCCCATATCAGCGGCAGTGTCCATTAATTTCTCATGGAGCACTCTGGTGTTCCGGGTAAGGCTTTTGCTGATAAACAGCAATTCTTCCTCACTAAGGGTGTTCAATCCGTCCAATCCTACATTACCGGCCATAAGTTCCTCGATTTCTATCCTTAGTCTATAGATCTCTAAGGGTTTCGGTTGGGGTGTGTCTTTTGGGTTGTCTTTTTCTAATTCTTTGGTCCATCTATCCAATTCTTCTGGAGTTACTACAGTGGCACTCCTAACTCCTGAAGTGGTTTCAATCAGGACCTCTTTTGCCCTAGCTTGACTCCTTGCCCTTGGTACACTTGTTCCTGGTTCCCTTATGGGCAGATCCATTAAAGAGATTACAGATTCACATTCACTTTCGTGATCATCGACTATGAGCGGCTCTTTTCTTGGGGGAGGTAAAATAGGGGTTGGTACAATTGGGGTTATAATAGGAGTTCTTGGACTAGCCAGTCTATCCCCATAGAGAGGTATGGCAGGACCAATAGTTACTGGGATAGTCAGTGAATCCGGACTGGGATTTATCTGAGCTATGGTCTGAATTAAATCAATTCGCTGTTTGTTCAGGGCTTCCTTTTCTCGCTCACGCAAAACCCTTTCTGAAGAATTGTCATGCATCACTTGGGGTACCAACGTAGGGTAAATGTTTGGGGCTGTTGGAAGGACCAAACTTGGTCGGTCTTCTCCAAAAGGACGATAATTTGGGACTGCGGAACTAGGTCTGCAAAACCCATCACTATCACTGGCTTTACTTTCCGTACCCGTTACATCTGTCTCACTGGCCCTCCTACATCTAGGATATTTAGAAAACAGGTTTTGTGAACTCAAAGATTCTGATTCCGCAACATAGGGAGGTGTGTTTTTCATCAATAAATCCTCTAGGTGCTCATCTTCTGAATCCCCCATAGTCATGAGGTGTCGGCTTTTCTCCGTACACTTCCCTTTCCCCTCTTCGAGTACCCCAAACATTGGAAACAGTCCCTCAACCATCATATTCTGTCTCCACTGTTGCATCTTTTTTTCTTTAGTTTCTTTTTGGACCTTTGGATACCACTTACTCACTCCCTTATCCATTCGGGGTCTGTCTCGTTCTAGAGCTTCAATTTCCCACTCCTCTAATGCTTCATATTGAGTTAATCTAGGTCGGGGATGCAATTCATTCATTCGGGTTCTTAAGTTAAACAGGATCCTACCATTAAAGGTACCATTAATGGGAAATGCTAAGACTCCATCGTCTTCCGTGTACCTCACCCAATTCTCCAACCATACACAGGTATGGTACCCTTTATCAAACATCATGAAGGAGGCGGGAGTATTTGGCGGTGGAATGATCACACCCTCCCTGGTTCGTATGGGCTTGTCTTTCTTGAAATAGTTTTTAATCTTTTCGGCAAATGACAATTTTCTCTTTCCTCCGTACATATTGTAAGGTCTACCTCTTAGCATCTGCTCCTTATAAAAACCTAGGTTCTGAGGATTAGGCAAGAATTCAGGATACCACATACACCTTTCCAGACTAGCTTCTAACTCGGCTTGATTAATTTTGTTTACCTTTGTGCTTCCAATGCTAGCGCGACTTTTATTTCGCGACAACCAATCAATACAGTGATTACAAAAAGCCCTTGTCCAATGGGTGCGCGGCCTTTCGCGAGACGTGGTCTCACGCTCCGGCACTCACCCCTCCCTTACAATTTCAGCTTCACTACACGCCCGCTGTCTTGACCAATACCAACGCGGCAAGGAGTGACGTCAGAGCAGCCTTTCGACTGACTCCCTCCTTCACAAGGTAACGGAAACTTTGAACTTTTCTTAAAGTGCAAGTGCTGATTTTAATTGACAATATATAACGTTCGCCGCTGTGTCGGAGTGTCCTAAAAAGAAAGAAAGTTTTTCTCCCGCTACAAGCAAACCACTTCAGTCTACTTTTCATTCACTTCGGATAGACTTCACTGCCTAACCATTCACACGAGCAATATAGAACCTGTTACTCCTCTGACTTATCCACTTATTTCCAGGATATATACTAAGTCAGGCTTTCACCAGCGGACTACCTTGCTTACCATGCAAGCTTTGGAGACCTTATGACCCCTTCCTCCTGTGACCCTTACTAGGTGATATCTCAATGGAAGTTTTACACAATAGGACTCGAGGCTATCATTCATTTCAAACACCAAAGATCCTAATTAGTGCTTCCAGTTCTACCTAACCATGCACTAATTTTTCCTCCTGACAAGCGACCTCTGCGCGAGATGGATTCTACTCACCACCCGCTATACAATTCCCCGGGGATTTCAGACAACATAAAACAATTTACGGACAATTCTGTTAATATTACATATAGCAGCAATGCAAAGCGATCAAAATATATATAAAACCTTTTTCAAAAAAAAAAACTTTTCGCATTATTTGAAACAATGTAATCAATATAGCAGCATGGAAGTTTCAGCACCACATTTTATTTTCACGGTTTATTTGTTAACTATCTTGTCTACCTATTTTAACTATTCCTAACCATAGCTCTGCTACCAGAAAATTACTGATAGAGCGCGCAGTTCACCCGGGTCACTATTTTACCAATTTCCACGCACTGGGCCCTGACGTGCATACGATGACTGATTATGCGTGAACCGGGTGATTCTTACACGCTACTATGAGTAATTCAGGGGGTGACTCTCTCACCACTTACTATACATGTACCTGACTTACCACAGGCACATTACTCCTGATGGATCAGGAGCTATCAGTGAACAGGTGACAAGATTCCTATCAGAGCAGAAATACCTTACACATTCAGTACATTTAATGACACTAGGTGATACGTAATGACCACAGACACCTGATGGGGTTTAAAAAGTTTATATGAAGTTAGTTTAGAATGAATATGCCATGAATAACAGGCAGATACAAATCAGAGCATCAATGATCAAGATCAAAACCAAAATGTAGCTATGGATTAAGGCAAGCACCATAGAGTACTAATGAATACTACAGGGTATGCGCATTTGGGAACATGCTAATCAGTACGAACTTTAAACTAAGGCAGAGTGAATGAAATAGGGCTAATATGGGTACTTAATTTTCGAGTTCTAATTACTAACTCTAAGCTATCTTCACTAAATTCACAGCAACCATACTAAAGGGAAGGGATAATGGAACAAGCTAAAATATGCAATCAATTTTAATCATCTCCTATAGGTAGGGGAAAAAGTGGAACATTACTAATAAACAATTTCATAAAAGTCACTTTCGAAAAGGTGATAGGAGAATATCACAGGCAAGAGTGCTTTATTAAGAAGAGGAAAAGTAAGAGTATAGTTAGACGGACACCCACACATATATTTACCTAGGACAGAATGAGGACTAACCCTGGCCACGGGTCAGTTTGGGAATAGGCGGGGACAAGGACCCTCAAGGATTCGGAATGCCAGTAGGCGAGCAGGTACAGCTCAGGACAGTCAGGACAGGATACCCCTCAGGTTTTGGGTCAGGACTGGGCTCATCAAAGGGCACGACCAACACCTGCAGCTTCGGTTGCAACGCCTGCGTTACTCCCCCTCTGCACTGAATCCGCCAGTAACCCCGATTGGGTTTTCGAATCTCCCAGCAAAGTGCTTCGCCAGCACTTAAGACTATTTCCACCCCTTGGAGTTTGTGGAAAGTACGGACAGAGTGCTCCGCAGCGCTCTGTATCAATCACCTATAGAGTTCGTAGGGTCAGTGACAGGTCAGCTACTCGGACAAGTCGGACAATTTTTCTAAGCTAAACTAGACTAGTTATACTGTTCTGGGACCCCCAGACCACCCACAAATGTTGCAAGTGACAAGGTCCCAACTTATGATTGGTCAGGAGAGGTGGTTAGGTCATAGTCACCTCCTAAATTCTACGTTCCCATGTTTTAATATTCAAATGACAGTACCCACCCCTTAAATTCCTGTTCCCAGGCATACGTGTAGAAGGGGACAATAGAGCATACAGTAGAAAGAAACAAATGTAGCATTTCAGGTGAAATTCAGCTTCTCCTCTCTGGGTTATGGGGCAGGTTCCCAGGAGCATCTCAGCTTCGGTAGCCAGCTGGCTGATTTCCACGGATGCGAGGCCCAGTCCTCTTGTCAGGTGACCAGGTCCACATGGGCTTCTAAAATGGCGCAGCTCCCCAACTCCCAGGCCCCTAGATACGCGGTACATGAAAAGTAAGCGAAAACAAATTAGAAACACAGAAAAAATGAATACACTGTCTACCATGAAAAAGCTTCACTGCACCCCTTGCTGTGTAATATCTATAGCATTGAGGGTTAATGTGGGAAAGACAGATATGCAAAAGCAGCATGAGCTAGCAGAGAGCATGGTTAAAGACAAGCGGCCATATTTAGCCATAATGCGCATGAGCTAAAACATCCCTCCAAATTGCGAGTGCGTCACATCACGTGGGTATGACCGACGCATGCGCAGACTGGATTTCTGCGAAGCGGCCATTCAGTAGTGCAAGCATCATTACAATTAATAAACATAGATGCGAGCTTCTCTCGGGCACCCGCGTGTATTTGGAAAAGGTGAAAATTAAGACGGACAGGATTGGTTAATGCTTATTAAAGGTTAGACGAGGTTCATGAATGAGAGCAAGTCGCTTTACGTGCGAATCCTTGCTCCATCAGCAGCACCTAAAAGAGGAAGGTGGCTACCAGTTTGGTCAGTATATGCATGTTCAACGTTCTAGAAGTTATGTGTATTCTAAATTCTAGTATTTTTTGCTGCTGTGTTTGGGGAATAATGGTACATATGCATAATATTAGCCTCTGTGCTTTTATTAGTCATAATTTTCTATCCATTAAAACTGTCGAAAATCTGCATTTTCCCAGAATCACAGGATGTTGAGCTCACACCGAGACTCAAACCTGGATTCCCAGCTGCAAAATCGGTAGGAGACAGAGTCTCTCGCCTGAAGTAACTATGCAACTATACCCTATACCCTTTGAGGGAAATAAATTATGAAGGTTTGACAGCGAGGTATCCCTACTATTTAAATAATTATAAGAGAGAAAGACATGGGCTTAATAATTTAACACCAAGTATTGGAAGGGAGGGGTCCTAGCAGTTAAGAGGTTAATTTTCGTCATGTCGCACGATAAATTCGTCACCTCTCAAACTCATATTTCCCTCCATGTCCATTGGCTCATTTCGTCTAGTTCTGGTTTTCTAGCAGGTTTTGTCACACTCTGTCCTATTGGCTACTCCCCTCTAACATTCGAGCTCCATCCGTTACGTGCCGTCTCCTTCTCTTTCACCAGATTCGTATTTGACGTCATCTCTAATTTCATTGGATGTTCGCTAGAAGTCGCGTTTGATTGGTTGAGTGATGGTCGTTGACACGATCTCATTGGCTGCGCTCGACATACTGCTTTTCTCCCACCTCGTTCCTTGGTGTGCGCCTGGTGAATGATGGCGGCGGGTTCGGAATTCGGAAACGGGCTGCACGGATCTGGGTCAGCCGATGAGTCGCTGTTGCTTGAGGAGGGTTCTGGGCCCATGGACGATGATGAGCATCGGGGGGTGCATCGAAGGGGTGGCCGAGGAGTTCCCGCACCCAACACCCCTGGCCTGGAAGAGCTGGAGGAGGAGGAGCTGGAAGAAGAGGAGCCGGGAGAGCTGGGTGGGCCTACAATCGAGGACCCGGTGAGACCCGGGAGAAGGAATGTCGACGAATTCATGGGATTGCGGTCTAAAAGGGACCCCCACGCTTTTAAAATGGACGGGGCACTGCGAACCCCGATTATTCTTGGGAAGGGAAAGCCTTAAGAGGTCACCGAAATATGAAGGGTGGTCAGAAATGGAATACGAACTCGTACTATTAATATATATATTTTTACTTTATACCAGACCTTGGCATTACCCTTCCCCCGTGCGTTGTGCCACAATGTTACGGCCATCGATGCATATGAGAACTCCAATATAACTATTTAATCTCAAAACGTAACGGATCATACGCACCCTCAATATACTATTTTTCGGCTCTACTGAGCCATAGAAGTAACAGGGAGAAGGCAAATACAGTATAATACTTATCACATTTTTAAAAACAAGTTAATTGTGAAGGGGTTGGGATAGTCCCTAAACATACATCGTCCATTCGAGGGGGTTGAGTAAGGCCCTAGACGTACTCGTTGAATCCTAAAATATACCCCTTGCAGTGTGACATTTGTCATCTTGGTTAAGAACGTAATCTCCCTAATAAATGGGGGTAAAATAACGAAGAAATAAAGCGGCAGTAAATAAGTCTCCCAATTGGTCCAATAGGTTTTGATCACGTGTGCCTTTTCAATGACTAGAAAAGGGCCTACAAGGTGAACAGGCTGGCATCACTCAAACTTCAATACAGATTAGGACATGGACTTATTTCTTTGTATTGTGAAAATTTCCTTTAGAGCTCCCAGTTATAGTTTGATTTGTCCCGTTAAAAAAAGTGCGCAATCGATTGTTTAGATTGCACAACTGGAAAAAATGTATCTCGACACGCCTTTTCTCTCACATGTATGGTCTTATGGCAGTTAGGTTTGGGTATTTATTTAAAGCATTTTATGAAAGTCGAGGTCAGCAGAAGAATTCAAATAGATCTTTAGTTGTGCGTTTTAATTTAGTTATGTATTGTCTGATAGAAGACAACGGTATATACGAAGACGGTAATGGCTGTTCCTTACAAAATGAAACCAAAAAAGCAAACAAAAGATAACGGAAACTGGAGTTAGAAACACTGACCATTGGGATTCACGCAGTAATTCTAGCCTTATTCTGAGCTTTATTTTAGCTGAATCCCCCAGCGGCCATATATACTATTTCCCCCCACCCCCTGCAAATTCCGACCTTTATAAAGTTCCTCGTTCCCAGGGATCTGGAAAATCGTAGGTCTTACCTATATATTGCACCTGTAGTTTTGCTTAATACCGAGGTGACGCTGTGCAGCGCATTTTGATTCGCTTTGTTCAGTTCCTAAAAGTTAAATATTCTACTCCCTTTATAGAAAAGACGTCAGGCTGTGGATGTTTTGCTTATTGCCTTGCGTTACGGTGTCCCCGCGTCGGATAGATAGTTTGGAGTTTTTCCCCTCCTGTGTCAGCCGAGTGACCATACGAACCTCCAGCATAGCTGTACTGTCTCTCCCTGACGTGTTCTCATGCTTTAGGCTAGGAAACCCCAAGACTGTTTGAGTCACGTGTAGAGTTACCAATGCTTCTCTTCTCATTCCAGTCTGTTCATTGCAGAAACAGCATTTTCTTTTTTCTAAATTAAATAAATTCCCTTACGGGGCACGAACGTTGAAATGTGTCATTTGTAGCTCTTTGCGCAGCGGTGTACCAGCCCCATCACTTGTAAGTGGCTAGGAGCGAACAGGGTGTTCAGCGAGAAAAAATGTGCGCTCGTATTTTTTAGGCGCTTTGACTCAGAAAGCGCCAGTAATTACTAAAGATGAAGCAATTTTTGGCCAGCGATACGAAGAGCTGCTAATTCTGTGTCTGCTCCGTGTGTTACCCCCAGACTCCTTAGTGTGCGCTGCGAGTGACCTGCCTGTGTGGTTTACCCAGACTCGTGAGTTGAGTGACCTGTGTCTGCCTGTGCGGTATCCCCAGACTCCTGCTGAGTGACCTGTGTGGTATCCCCAGACTCCTGCTGAGTGACCTGCGTCTGCCGTGTGGTATCCGCAGACTCTTGCTGAGTGACCTGCGTCTGCCGTGTGGTATCCGCAGACTCTTGCTGAGTGACCTGTGTCTGCCTGTGTGGTATCCCCAGACTCCTGCTGAGTGACCTGCGTCTGCCGTGTGGTATCCCCTGACTCCTGCTGAGTGTGAGCTAATAATTACTCTTAATACTCACTTACTAATACTTTGTCACATTATACTAATCCCTCTCTACTCTCTACAACTCTAATAATTCTATACTACTCACTCTACTACAATAATCACCACTACTCTCTACTACTGTACAACTCAGTCTCTAATAATCACTCCTCTACTACTCTACCCTCAAATCACTATAATACTTGCTCTCTGATACCAACCCTAATACAACTCTTCACTACTCACAATTGCAGCACATTAGTCATTATAAATAACATGCCATTTACTCATCACATTTCTACAACATATACAGAAAAAATTGTCATTAACAATGACAAAAGCTCTAACTTTTACAAAGGCGAGACCGTTGCATTGTAAATGCTTGTTATTTTTTGCGATCGCGATGACTTTCATGTCCAATGCTTGTTAATAGGGGAGTCTTGTGCTGTACAATCTGATTTCAGAACACCCACCCAGAGTTTTGTGGGTGGCAGACTCGCTCAAATGCAATAGATAGGTAAAATTAAGTCAGCAAATTCCATAGTGCCCTGTGTCACTTAAAAAATAAATAAAGAATATGTCCTAAAAACTTCGGGGAGGAAATCGGAGCCCTCATGGATTTTTTTTTTTTTGCCTCTACACCTTTAGTACCTAGAAGGTCCCAGTGGACCCAAACTTCCACAGTGAGTGCCTTGCCAGGCCTCCAGTGTTCAGTACTCTATAGATTATCTTTCCAACTTTCTGCAAGCACATTACTGTTGCGAGGGTGTTTGACATTGGGAAAGCACAGTGGATGGGACCGCTGTTCACTGCTACCCTCTAGGTTGCATATCTCTCGTCACCTTTTTTACTGTACGATTTTCCAAACATGTATACAACAGTCTCGGCTACTTCCTATTGCGCTATTTACAACAAAGGCACCAACTTTGGGAAAGCGGCAAATTTCCTTCTAAATATAAACTGCAGTACAATCATCCCTCAGTCGTATGCAATACATTAACCAACACATTTGTTATTCTAACTAGTACATTATATTAGATGAAGAGTATACCTCTGTCTGGAAAATATTAGGTTTTATACATTTCAGTAAATCAACACCGGGATGCTTAGGATGTCTGCTTCAAATTTCGTTTAAGTGCTCAATGTTGCTGAACTATTCTGTAGTAAACAGTATCAAACATGATGCTTACAGAGCACGGCTACCAAACTAAAGATACAGGATCCTGAGTCCAAAGGATCACAGAATCTATCTTGTGAATGCAAACATCAAATGATACATTTTTTGGGACTCTGATGGGACAGGATGTCCCTGTGGGTAGGAGCTTTCCCCCTGCTGCCAGTTCATTTCCTCCCTTGGTGGTGTAGCTTCTCTTCCACAGGATTGTAGCCATGCTACAAGGGCCACAGTCACCAATGCTTCCAGTGGCCTGGAAAACTACCTTATCTCGCCATCAGGAATCAACAAAAAACAAGCATTGGCATAGCCAATAGGTTTCGCCTTTGGGACTGTATAAGTGTTTAGTTATCCAGCACAATATCCTTGGTGCAACAACATCAAGTGTTGCATGGCTAAACACTTATAAGGTCCCAAAGGCGTGACCTATTGGCTATGCCAATGCTTGTTGGTTAAGCTTTTCATGTGTTAATGTGGTTTCCACCTCATGCATTCTCTCCCATGTGTGCACCCCAAAATGTTCTGAGGTTCTCTTGTGTACTCTCCCACGCTGTTTTGTTCCTGTCCTTGTGTGTTCTTCTCCATTCCCTGTGTTGCTGTCACTTGTGTGCTTCTCCTCTCCCGTGTGCCATGTTATTTTTAAGTTTGGCCCACTGCATAAGCTATTCTAAAAAATCTAAGGGGTTAGAGCATGTCCATTACTTACCTCTTCTTACCATTGGTATGGCTCCCACGTCACTCCTGTTTGTTTACTTAGCATTAGTCAGCACTGCCTCCTGGGGCTTCTGTGTCCATGCCATGAAGCATGGGCATTGACCAAGTAAGCTTCCTGTGGCTAGTGTCCTTCCACAGGCCGCAGGATTCTGCTGAACATTTTTAGTTACTTTTGGACATTCACTCTTATTAGTGCATGACCAAAAGTAACTTTACTTAATCTCGCCTGTGTTTTTCCACCCCACTGTCGTTTTTCACCCACCCTCTGCTGTCTGATGTGTTGCCGCTCTCAATGCACCGATTTAAAAAAAAAAATAAAAAATGCTGAAGTGTTCGCTGCTATATGACTTGAAGAAAAAAAAGCGCAATGACTCCAGCATTGACGGCGGCATAGCAGTTCTGTTTTTTAAACTTATTATTTTTTTTTTTTACCTTAAGCCATGTTACACAGTATCGGGACATAAAAAAAACTGCCGCCAATAGACTTTGCCAAGGCTTGTTTTATATGTGCACTATATTATTCACACCATGTGTGCTTCTCCCCCTTTATTCCTCTTGTGATGCTTCTCCCCCACCAGCTTCTCTGCTAAGTGGTCTGTTTTCTTTATTTTTATTTTTCACGCTAATGGACTATTTGCCAATCCAAGTAGCATCCGTCATCTTGGATCAGTAAATATCATATTCAAGCTAATGGTGCATGCCTACATCATCACGCATGCATGCGCCAGTGGAATGCTTCAACCACCACCAGCAGCTGTGGGAAGATCAATCATTTATTTAATTTTTTAGGTCAATCCTTGGCAGTGCATTTGCTACTCTGCGAGGCATGCTGTATTCGAGTATGGACTTGAATCTCTGCCCATATTTTTAAATGGCTTGTGCCATTGTCCTTTGTAAATGCTGGCGCCTGATTAGTTAATAGGCTTGTTACTCCCTCCTCAGTACTCCCTGGTCTTCATTTGTAACCTTGCATGAGGACTGGCCTTTTTACTTCTTTTTTTAAAATTTTATTTGTGTTAATTATTAAAACAGATAAAGGCATTGTCATTTACAATGCTAATATCTTAAACTCATGCAAATGCGAGACCTGTCGCATTGCAAAAGTCTTGTTTTTTTTATGATGCTGCATAGTGTTGAGGGATGGTGGAAAACCTTGACGCTTTAAAGCACCATCAAAGGTATTGGCGAAACCAGTGGGTCCCGAAGACGAGATTTTTTTGGCTTTGCCAATACATGTTAAAACTAAAAGCAGGGACTTTCGGCAAAGTGGTAGGACTGCAGCTTCGCGAAGATTGAGGTGCACAGAATCAACAAAGAAAATCCGTATATTGAGACACTGCTGGGTGGTAATTTAATGAAACATCTCACTTTTCTGCTCTATACATTGATTTCTGACAAAAACTGCAAAGTAATCATGCACTGGCACACACGAAAACTAGCCTCCCTCTAAGTCGTCCATGTCTGAAAACCGGGGTGCCTGGTCAACTTATCTAGAAATGGCCTGAGGTGGACCTAAGCCACGTATGGATGTTGATGGCGATCTAGTAAATTAATCCGGATGACCATCGTTGGCATCTTAATGTTTTTATTTTTTCCTCCCCTCGGTGTTATCCACCTCCTTAGCTGCTGTGCGATTTAACAGTTTGTCAGGACACTGGTCTCTGCATTTGTGGGTTTGCCCTAGCGTGAGGGGTAATATGTAACTAACTCCTGGTTGGAAACTCTGTTGATGTGGTTTGTAGGTTGACTTTCTCCCTTTTGAGGTTTTAGGTGCTATGCAATGTACAAGCTCAGGTTGAGATGGGCAGTGTAAGCAAGCTGGATTAGTTGGGAGTAAAAAAAAACTGGCTTTTTTTGGAGCAACATGTTTTGTACTCGTCATCTTGAAAGCAAGCTCTGGTCCCGTTAGGTCTAGCTTCTCTTGACACCCACCTCATCTTCCGCTCTTCTGCTCAGGAACTTGAGGCCATAAAAGCACGTGTGCGGGAAATGGAGGAGGAAGCAGAGAAGCTGAAAGAACTGCAGAACGAGGTGGAAAAACAGATGAACATGAGCCCCCCTCCTGGGAATGGTGAGTATTTGCACGTTTAAGGTAGTTGGAGTCTCCTAGTCCACAGCATAAAAAAGTGGGAATCACAGTTCTGTCCGCACATCACCCCAGTAGTTAATGTACCAGTTCTATTTTGTCTTGCAGCTGGTCCTGTCATCATGTCTGTCGAGGAGAAAATGGAGGCTGATGCCAGGTCTATCTATGTAGGCAATGTAAGTGAATTTATTTGCCTTAGTGTGACTATTAAATGCGTGCAGAGGCAAGGGGGTTATGATTTTGAGTGTTTCTATGAATCCACATTCTCAGTGCTGCCTATGACGAATGAAGTTAAAAGCAAGTAGCCAGTGCGGATGTTAAAACGTTGTTTGCACGGTGCCCACTATCAAATCTGTATCCTAGGAGTGTAGACTTCGACATGCTCCCTCTGCAAACCATTCTCTTACGTTTACAGAGCATTCTGGAACATTTGTATCCCGAAACATGACTATCTCAACATTTTTAAACTACCTGCATCGTTTCTCTCCAGGTTTCTCTTCCTCCCGTTAAATTTTTAAAATTAACAAATATGATTGGTGGTGAATGCCAACTTGGGTTATTTTAATTTTTATTGTTAGGAGGATCATAAACAATTGTTATGCTTTGTATGAGTCACCACACTCCCTTTTCTTGGTTTCATCACTTCTCTAGAATATAGTTTCTGAAATTCCCATTAAAGATGTAGCATTAGTCTTTCTTTTCCACGGCTTTAGGTAGAAGACAAAACCCGTAACATTATAAAAAGCTTTTCTGAAGTTTTTTTTCTCCAAAATATATATATATATATATTTTTACATGCAAGTACATTCGCTTTATCGTTATGGTGGGAGTGCACTAAATGACTAATTTTGTTTCTACATTACGCAGAAACAGAGATGTATGATCCAATGGAGCTTTGACATGGAGCTGTGCAACAGCCCTTTTTGTTGCAATAGCAGGAACTCTTTCCAGAGATAATACCTCTGTGTATGGTTTGGTATATTGTAGATACCTTTGACAGCATTTCAAGTTTGGAGCTGCTTTCACTTTGCTACTGGAGAACATACAATTTGACATAAGTGGGCGTGGTTTACTTTAATGCAAAATAATACATCTAAACCCATACGTTTGCTTTTTGCCACCTGCTCCTCCTGAACTCTTTCTGGTTTATTCCATTCATAGGAGCAGTTGGCTAGGAGTATTATTTACTTGGCCAGAGTGTGTATTTTTCTCATGTGACTACAGGTATGATGTTAAAGTATGCAAAAGACTGATGGATAGAATGCTTGAATTAATCTCGGCCACTGGTTATTCCCAATCTATTGCAATTTTGCACACCATGTCACCTCTGTTAGAAACCAGCTATATGCAAGTCTGTCTTCATTCATTCATTCATTAAGATCTGCTGACCTAGAACTGGCTGTTGTTCCCCGTTTTAAGCGGAGCAGAGCTGGCGGACGCTCTTTCCAAGTCCGTGCGGCGGTGCTTTGGAACTCCCTTCCCCCGGCGATTCGCGGCCTTAGGGATCTGCTTTCCTTTCGCCGTGCGGTGAAAACCTTTTTATTCCCTTGGTTTTAAACTTTTCTGTTTGTTGTTTTCGTTGTGTTGTGCTGCTACCTTGTCAGGCGCCAGGACGCTCCTTTGCTGGAGCATCTGTGCGCCTAATAAAATCGCATAACATAACATTCTGCTCCAAGCCAGGTCTTCCCTGAACAAGGACCCAAGCAACCCAGGACCGTTTTCACCCTAGTTATAAATTCATCAGCCAGGTACAGCTCGGTTCCATTGACGGTGTGCATGGGTCCCAGGGTGTCACACTAAAGTATGCAAAGAAACTGATGGACGGAATGCCAAAATTAATCACAGCCACTGGTATTTACCTGGGCAGCATACCAATCCATTGTTATTTTGCACACCATGTCGCCTCAGTTTGGACCTACTTTTAGTGTCACCCCAATGGGTTCATCAGCAGAATATTCCAGACAGTCTGAAGGTGTCTTGGATTTGGTCTCCGTTCTCTCAAACATACATCCTTCATTTGTCCTGAACACCTTTAGCATTCCAAACATCAGTAGTCTTGTTTTGTTGTAAGTAACTTGCCTCTGCAATTTTTTTAAACTTGTTTGGGGTTGAAGGCAGTTGGAGTGCCTGTGACGCAACATGCGTGGATGCAGCTTGTGGGCAAAGAGTAGTTGTGTAAATATTTTCCTGATTAGATGGGAACTTAAAAAAAAAAAAAAATCTTTTACCATGGGTTTGAGTTGGGGATGCCGTAATTGAACTGCTGTAAATGAATCTCTTTTGTACAAGTCTAACTGCTTTCATGTCATAAATATCTGTTCCTCTCCCCATGTCCTCTACAATTTAACTTTTCAGTTTTCTTCCTCGCCTTTTTAGTTTTTTAAAACTCTTATTTATCACCCACTCAGGTGGACTATGGCGCTACGGCAGAGGAGCTAGAAGCTCATTTTCATGGCTGTGGTTCAGTCAACAGGGTCACCATTCTCTGTGATAAATTTACTGGCCATCCAAAAGGGTGAGTGTCTCCAGTCCCTCGAAACCAGGCTGGTGGGTAGGACTGATGCTCCATACTTATCAGTGAGGCTTGGGCAATGAGCTTTGGGGGGTGGGATCCTGTTGTGTTGGAGCAAGGAGGCGGTTGGGGGAGTTGAGCACTCTTTTGACGTATTGGGAAAAAGCATGTGGCAGCGCCATAGACCTATATGATATGGTGAAAACTACTGCTTTTTGAAATGATTATTAATGGCTATAAAGTTACGTTTTGTTTTTTGTATCTGATCTTTTGTGTCCTTACCCCACCCGTGTTCGGTTATAGGTTTGCCTACATAGAATTCTCAGATAAGGAATCAGTACGGACCTCCATGGCATTGGACGATTCCCTCTTCAGAGGAAGGCAGATCAAGGTAAGCGAACGCATTTGGAAAGTGGATGACTCCCTCTTGCTCCTACCGGCACAAAGTGTGGATAAAATATAAATAACCCATATGTCCTGTCACGTATGCTAGTTTTCAGTTCCTTGTGCTGGATTCTTTACTTCACTGAGAATTTAATGAAGCTAGGATCTGGGATTTTGCTTACGAACTCTGCAAGTTGTGTCAAGAAGGAATATTCAGTAACCTAATCATTACTGTGCGAGATCACTGCAATGTCTGAACGGATTACATGCCTATTAATTTGGGGTTAAATGTTGTGTATGTAACCTAAATAGTTGATGTAACCTAAATAGTTGAGCATAAATATAAAGCTTATGCATAATTATTGTGGAGAGTGCTGCAATGCCTGTCCTCTTTGAAAGCTTTAAGGAAACCAAGAAAGCATCGCAAATGCAATTGTTCAAGCAAAGGCTGTACTTCCAAATCAGATTGCGATTTCCAATCAGCCTAGAACTCCATTTTCTACAGTAAATACTGCCGATCTCTCTTCTGGACCAGCCAATAGCCTGCTCGAAGAAGTTTTAATCTAACATTGCCTAATTTAACTCTGAAAAGTTAATGTACCTCTGCCTAGATACTTTGACGTCTGCGTGCCTGTCATTCTTATACACCAGTTACCCCCATGGTACTCGTACAAACCTCTAGCCTTCATGGTCAAAGATCAGTTGTCACAGAAATCGAGCCCTCCTAGCCTAACACCATCTCGGCAGCCTTGCTCTATAAAGTGCGTCCATTCTGCTGCAACATATTTGTACCTTACTCTCGCAGGAGACTAACAGGTTTGAATCTTTTAGTGAGCCTCACCCAGTGTGCAGCCTTCCTTCCCATGCAAAGTTAATTGGAAACATAGATGCAAGGGCCCTAAATATTGAAGTTTCCAAGGGGCTTCATAATTTATTAGGGGTGTAGGTAAATGGAGTTTTTATTTTGAGTGAATGGCACCCCATTTTTCTTTATATTTTCCCTGTTCAACTTCCTTCCCCCTCCCCCTTTTTTTGGAGGGAGGGAGGGGATCGGATCTTGGGGCTAGAGCCATTTCTCCTTCCAAATTTTTGTTGGCTTTAATAATTAGCTACAATTACTTTATCAAATAACAATGGTACATTTAAGAGGGCTTGTGATTTTTAATTTAAGAAGCAGTATGTTTGCATTACACTCCAGGTAAAAACAATCATTTGATCACTTGACCTTCCAATCACTGCATTTTTCAGTGGTGACCCTTAAACTCGCTAAAGTATTCTATCATCTTACTGTGTTTAAAGTACATGTTATGAAGAAATCGCTGATTTGCATGAAGTGAATATAAGCTATCCTTCGGGCATGCTTCTGGCAATATAGGCAGCTCCTAAAGAAAACTTCCAGATGTTAAGACCTCTGCCTGTCATGTAAACATACCTTTCCTCCTTTTTTCAAAGGCCCTTTACAGAACTGTCTGAACCGCACCCGTATACCAGTGCAGTGCAAAACTTATTGAGTAGCAAAAGTTATTATAAAAATATTTCAAAACCACAGTCTCCTGCAATGCTAGATTTAAACTAACCCATTGCAATTTTTTACACCGCACTTCTATTACACCGGTAAAGTTATAAACACATTTTACACAATACGGATGGTATATGTCCCAGTTGCGCCGGGGAAGATGCAGATTTACTTCATCTGGCGTGGGGATGTCAGGTAGTTCTGAACAGGGGTGGCATACAAGGCTTGAGAGGTCACAGGCCTTCCCTTAAAGAAGGAGCCATTGCAATGCTTACTAGCCCATGTACGGAAGCCCAAAAAAAGGAAGCTGAAATGTTAGTATTAGCCAGACGGAGGGTGCCCCATCCAGACATGGAAATGGTGGAGAGGCCCAGAACTGTTGGTGTGGATTAAGGTCATTTGAGAGTGGGCATTAGCTGAAAAGGTACATATGAAGCTCACACGCAGCGACAAAAAATTACAATTCGATTTAATAGAGTGGCAGGAATTGTGTAATAATGGGTTCTCAGTGGCTCAGAAAGTGGGCAAGACAAGGAGGACCAACAAGAGAGTGGAAGGCAGGGAGAATAAATGCTAGAAGTACATGTCCTATGGATATTTTGCCTAATTTATGCTCTGTTCAATACTGTAATGTATATAACCATGACTGTGGATCCCAATCTTATTTATTTCGCTCCCAACACTGCAATTAAATTCTATAAAGGTAGATAATACACTGTATGCTGTAACGTTTGTTTTATTATGAGAAAATTGAATATAAAGTTGATAAAAATATACATTTCAAAACATCTTTGATAAAATCCAGAAGCCTTTGTGTCGATTCTCATACAACTAACTAATGCCAGTATTCATTTGTTTGCAGGCACATATAGGCGAATGTTAATAAAAATGCTGGTAAACGCTGGTGTAGTAAAACAAAAAAGCAATTGATAGTCACTTAAAGTGCTCTGATAGCTTTGGGTTCGCGCTATATGAAACACCAAAAAACCCAATATTGTATAATACTATATAAAAAGCACAATATTACCTAATGCAATATCTAAATTGCCTATATTTGTTGCAACATTGCATTATGTATATAAATTGTGTACAAAGTTGTGGCCGTTTTTATACAATTCGAGGTACAGTAAAACAATTTTCTACATTCCAAAAAGCATCTCAGCTGTAAATCAACAAGTGAGGGTATCAGGTGAGGACACAGATGGTGCTCTACCTCAGGGAGAGCTAGTGTTGGCCTGTGTTTAGATGTCCGGCGTGAGGAGCGCATGATCACTATGTGTGGTGTTCATGTCGTGTTCTGATTGGTTGAGTGTTTCTATCTACATGTGGCATCTAGCTTTGCTGAATTTTGTTTAACACGAGCCCTTGGCCAAACTTGTTTTATTGGGGCCAATTTCCTCAGACTGGTTTGTGGTGCCACTATGTATCTGTTGGATCGATCAGGATTTTCCTACGCATTTGTCTTTAAGTTGGCAGACCCCACCTGTGACCTGATATTTGATAGGTGTGGATGCAGGTTGTAGGACTTGACTAAGCACTTATCTGACTGGGTTGATGTGGAGGTCGCCTTGGGCGAATCAGACCGCAATGATACGAGTTCATTGGAACGCCTAAAAATATGGTCGTCACTTGTATCCTTTTCATTAACGTTTTCAATATTGTGAATACAGTTGTCAGCGTACATTGACGTTGTTCTTACTGGTATTGACAGTTTAGTTTGCTTAAGTCATAACTTACATTGGCTTTGTTACGAGTTACAGTATTGTCATTAGGTATGGATTATAGCATACCATGGTCACGTTCTTGCTGGAGACTGTGCCATTGTAGGTATAGGTTATGACTTACATTAACACTGCATTGATGGGTGCTGGCATGGTCGTGCGTCCACAGGTTATGGCATCCATTAATATTGCATTTATTAGTACAACCATTATCGGGCCTGTACACATCATGGTAAGTATTGACATTTTATGCACCCATTCCAACAGCTGGTCAACCAATTTCCCCCCTGTGCTTTTGCAGGGCTCTGCAAATCTTAAAAATCGTACTTGACCTGCAGGTCTAGTGACTAGAATTTTCTACTCGACCTAACATCAATGCACTCGACCCACAAATTGGTTGCATACACACTTTCTTCAAAACATTTGCAATGCAGTTTATCTATGACCAGTAAGGCATGATCACATTTTTTTTTGCCTCATTATTATTCTCACTGCAGTGTTTTTGAAGTTACGAGCACAGCCTTGGATAAACACTCTCAGCAGTACTCTGGTACACCACTGAACCTTAAACATACTAGCGAGTGGCCTCGGATAAACACTCGTAGCAGCACTCGGGTACACTACTGTATATTACACCCACTAGAGCGTGGCCTGGATGAATACTCTTAGCAGAACTCAGGGTTCGAGGCATGTGGGCTGCTGAATTCATATCTGTGCAAAGATCGCCGCCTAGTGTTGGGTCCGGATGATCGCACATTGTTGTCCTGGAAGAGTCTTCGAAGTATCACAAGATAGGTGGCTCCTCCCCTGGACTACAGTGCGCATGGGCATCGACTCAATCCCGATAGTTTTTTTCCGCCATTGGGTTCGGATGCATATTTGTTAACTCAAGTTCGGAATCGATAAACTTTCTTTTTGGCCAAAAGGCCTTTAGTATATCGTCGGTATTGTCTTGCGATCGGTGCCCCGTTCTGTTCCAGCTCAGTTCCCGAGCCGGACATCCAGAGGAACCGCGTGGCTTTTCAGCACTGAAGGCCCGGTCGACGCCAGAGGCTTTATCGACGAACCATCATGGTACGGAGCCCGTTCAAGAGTTGTCCCGTGTGCAACTCGAAATATCCTCACATCAACATCCACCCGGTGTGCAACAAGTGCCTGTCGCCGGATCACAATGAAGCCAGCTGTATGGCTTGTTCTTGTTTCCGCTCCAAGAAGACGATTCGACTTCGCGCGCAAGGAAGCCCAGCAGACGGCACCTGACCTGGTGAACATCTTCGAGGACGATGAGGGAGCAGAGCGGGAGGTTCGAGAGAACCTGTCTGATCCCGCATCGGAGATGGACTCCAGCTACAACGCTGATATTGAAATGGTCGATACTGAAGACGTCGTCGCCGAGGTAGGAGACGACGATGGGGCCTTTGGGGCCATGGAAGATAGCTCAAGCGAGGAGCTAGGCCCGAACGTTGATACTGGGGCCGAGACACTTAATAAGGCTCAGGTCGAGGGATTGCCACATGGCTGGCCTTAAGCAAGATCTTGCACTGGGTTCTACATCCTCGCCTTCGGGCCCGGCTTCGGACACTTCTAAGGAGCCACGGGTTGCCAAATCGAAACAAAGAGAAAGCTTCGGTGTCTACGCAACCAAAAGCACTAGAGGCGAAATCGAAAGTGGGTATTGCTTTGGTCTGCTCTAAGTCCTCTGAACTATCGGCACTGGCGAAGCATAAAGGTGTTATCGACCCGGTGAGGTCGCTAAAGGGTGTCAAGCCGAAGACTGGATGACCGAAAAAACTGGTCAAGGACGTCGTCCCGAAAAAATCGGCGCCGAAGACAGTCGACACAGACAAAGGACTCAGAGCTCAGAAGGTTCTCAATCCTACGCGTCGACCAGACAAGGCTAAGAGCGGTACGAACCTAGAGTCCACGCCTGGCGGTGGCTCAAAGGAACCCGTCGAGTCGACGCAGCCGTCCGCCTCCTTCTCGAAGCAGGTGTTGAAATCGCTGAAGCGAATTAAGGAAAAGACTTTGGCTGTCGGACCAAAGGATACTCCACCAAAGCCTGCCAGTAAACCTCAAAAATCGCCGGCGCCCATCCAGTTCACGCTTTCGCCGAAAGTGGTACCTAAGGCCTCCGCCCCAAGATGGCCGTTGAAGCGTCCACGGAGGTGTCACGGGGCCGAAGCCCACAACTGCGGTACTGGTTACACAGCATCAACAACCCTCGCTTGAAGAGCAGTCTGAACAATTCATCGATGCCGACACGGGTAGACTTTCAATTTACAAACGAAAGATCGCCCCGGAACAGCCTATGGAGTCCTAAAGAATCCCATTGAAAAAGAAGGAATCCACTACAACACCCGTTCTTGTCCAACCTGTATCTCCACGTGGCCAAGACACTGCTCCTGTTTCGCCCACTTACTCTGGTGTGGAGACAGGGGAAGGTGACAATGAGGAGTACAGCTATCCTGTAGACACTGATCCAGAAGATCACAATGAACCCTGGGCGGACGCTGCTGACCCAGGGGATCCACACACTGCCCCGGCGAGTCATGTGTATGCTGTAACATCGCCTACTGAAGACTCGGCGGCGTTTAATTCACTTATTGAAAGGGCAGCCAAAAATCATGATGTCCAGCTCCATGCTGATCCTATTGAAGTGGATTTTCTGTTTGACACCTTTTCCACTTTAGAGAGAACTGTCAAGACTCTACCAATGCTAAAGGGTGTCTTAAAAGATGTAGACAACAAGGAGATTTTCAATTTAAACCAGGGAAAATTGGGCGCGCACCAGTGTGTCCGCACAGGTAGAGAGCACTCTCAAGTGAGGGGTATAGGCAAAAGGGCGAGCGGTAATCTCACAAGACCGCCCAAAGTTGGACCCCGGGGATCCACACAAACAATAGAACAGCAAAGCCCCTGCACTACACAAAAGTGTGACACTTTACAGTAATGACATATATGGCAACAAATGATTAATAAGTACACATCCACATTTTCAGAGTAGCTGTAAAAGGATCAGTTACTCCAGGTTCAGGTACAGGAGTTCCGTGAAAGAAAGAGAAATGTTCAGTTCTTGGTGTAAAGTGAAAGGTTTATTGTTCCTTTGTTAATGCCAACACGTGTTTCATCGCAGGGAACCTACTGCGAATCTTCAGGGCTTCCTAAGAATGAATGTCAAATTTTGACACATTGGTGCGCAAAGTCCGTGTCAGGACGAGCTTCTAATGAGCAACACAGTGTAGAAGAAAGGAATGTAGCACGCTGCCCGCGTGTTCGCGGAATCTGGTTTGGTATTTCAGGGTGTCTAAAACCGGGAGGAGTTGACGGATTGAAACAGGGTCTCTGGATGAGGGACTCGCAAATCGTGAAGGCGGGTACACCTTCTTGGTCAGGAACTCCCTCTTGTGTTTCCCGGTGCCGTTTTCCGATGACGGACCGTCATCGGAAAACGGCACCGGGAAACACAAGAGGGAGTTCCTGACCAAGAAGGTGTACCCGCCTTCACGATTTGCGAGTCCCTCATCCAGAGACCCTGTTTCAATCCGTCAACTCCTCCCGGTTTTAGACACCCTGAAATACCAAACCAGATTCCGCGAACACGCGGGCAGCGTGCTACATTCCTTTCTTCTACACTGTGTTGCTCATTAGAAGCTCGTCCTGACACGGACTTTGCGCACCAATGTGTCAAAATTTGACATTCATTCTTAGGAAGCCCTGAAGATTCACAGTAGGTTCCCTGCGATGAAACACGTGTTGGCATTAACAAAGGAACAATAAACCTTTCACTTTACACCAAGAACTGAACATTTCTCTTTCTTTCACGGAACTCCTGTACCTGAACCTGGAGTAACTGATCCTTTTACAGCTACTCTGAAAATGTGGATGTGTACTTATTAATCATTTGTTGCCATATATGTCATTACTGTAAAGTGTCACACTTTTGTGTAGTGCAGGGGCTTTGCTGTTCTGGTGTCTTAAAAGATGCTGGAGACATATTTAAAGAGCCCACAAGGGCCAGGGTGATAAACCCCAGAATTGAAAAGAAGTTCAAACCGGCGCCTGGGCGCCCTACTTACATTAAGGGACAGTTGCCGTTGGACTCTCTGGTTGTTTCCAATGCCCGGAATAGGGCAAACTCGCAAACAACGGGTGATGCTCCTCCCCCTGACAAAGAATCTAAAGTGCTAGAAGCATCAGGGAAAAGGGTGGCAGCTCAAGCGGCCAATATCTGGCGCATTTCAAACACTCAGGCACTCTTAGCCAGATATGACAGGGCCCATTACGATACACTTGAGACCCTGTTACAACACTTGCCAGATGAATATAAGGAGGCAGAAGAGATGCTCATACAGGAAGGAAAGCTCATATCAAATGCTTCTATCAAGTGTGCACTGGACTCAGCAGACACCGCGGCCAGAGCCATTAACACAAGTGTGATGTTGAGGCGACATGCCTGGCTCAGAATCTCCGGGTTCAAGCCAGAGATACAGACCACCATATTAAATCAGCCTGTAAACCCTGATCATTTATTTGGCCCAGAGGTGGACACCACCTTGGAAAAAATCAAAAAGGACACTGAAACGGCAAAGTCTATGGGGGCTCTCCAGTCGCAGCAGTTCAGGGGTGGTTCTTTTCGTTGCTCAAACAATAGAGGAGTTTCCAGAGGCCAGCTGTCCCAGCAAAAACAGTACAATAAAGGTGGCGCGCAAACCACATACACCAAACAAAGTAGAGGTGGCTATCGTGGAAACCGTGCCAAGTGCAGAGGTCGTGGAAATAGCTCCAGATCCTCTGCCACTAACAAACAGTGACGACTTGTCACTGCCCCCCGACCATACAACACCGGTCGGGGGGAGACTACAACAGTTCCTGCCGATCTGGAAATCCATCACCACAGACAGGTGGGTCAGGAAGCTTATCCAGTACGGTTATTGTCTGGAGTTAACATCCACTCCACCCAACATACCCCCAAGACACCGTCCTATGTCCACAGAGTATTTGCACTTATTGCAGCAGGAGGTACTCGTCATGCTGCAAAAAGGAGCAATCGAACTCTTGCCTGTGGAAGAAAGCGGTACAGGAGTGTACTCACTGTACTTCTTAATCCCAAAAAAGGACGGGTCCCTCAGACCCATACTGGACCTCAGACCCCTAAACCAGTACATTCTATCAGAACACTTTCACATGCTAACACTGCAGCAGGTCCTACCGTTGCTCAGTCAGGGAAATTTTCCTCGCAACATTAGATCTGAAAGATGCATACTTTCATATTCCGCTACACCCGCCACACAGAAAATACCTCAGATTCACCATTCAGAATCAGCATTACCAGTTCAAGGTCCTCCCTTTCGGAGTGACGACGGCACCCAGGGTGTTTACAAAGTGCCTGGCGACAGTGGCTGCACACCTACGGAGACAGAATATTCACGCCTACCCTTATCTGGACGACTGGCTTATCCAAGCAAAGTCGGCCAAGCAGTGTGCCGGCCACATGTCCCACACCATTCACCTTCTTCACGATCTGGGATTCTCACTGAATTACCCAAAGTCCAACCAACAGCCCGCCCACGTTCAACAGTATCTGGGCACGACAAAAGACACTCTGGCAGCCAAAGGACAGCCAAATTCAGTGAGGATCAACGGCATTAAATTGCAGATACAAAAATTCAGACCGCAACACTCGCTTCCGGCACGAGTGTTCATGCAGTTGATAGGCATGATGGCCTCCTGCATCTTCATAGTCCTGCACGCGAGACTACATATGCGTCCGCTTCAGGAGTGCTTAGCACGTCAGTGGAATCAGGCTCACGGACAGTTGAAAGACCTAGTGTTGGTAACCGGTCGTGCATACGACTCTCTGCATTGGTGGAATCCACAAAACCTTTGCAGGGGACGACCATTCCAGGAGCCTGTGCCACCGATCATTCTTACAACGGACACATCTCTCCAGGGATGGGGAGCTCATGTACTCCACTACACAGTGCAGGGACTATGGACAACGCAGCAAAAGAAAATGCACATCAATCTTCTAGAACTGATGGCTATCTTCATGGCAATGAAAGCATTCAAAGTACATCTGTGCAACAAGGTAGTGTTGATCCGGACGGTCAACATGACTGCCATGTACTACATTCAAAAGCAGGGAGGTACACACTCTCCACAGTTGTCTCATCTGGCTCAGAGCATGTGGAAGTGGGCCATTCAGAGGTACATCTTCCTCATGGCGGAACACCTCCCAGGCAATGACAATCAGAATGCGGACCTGCTCAGCAGGTACAGCCACCAAATGTACGAGTGGGAGATACATCCATCAGTACTCCACCCTTACTTCCAGCAGTGGGGTCATCCAGAGATAGACCTGTTCGCCACATAGGAAAATGCCAAAGCTTTGCCGCCAGGTTCCCACACCCACAGTCGCATGGCAATGCGATATGAATGAACTAGTCAGGCATATTTGTGTATGCTTTTCCCCCAGCACCTCTAAAACCGCTGGTGGCACGCAAGCTGAAGCAACACTCGATGACTCATCCTAGTTGCTCCGACGTGGGCACGCCAACCGTGGTACACCACGTTTCTAGAACTATCTGTGGTACCACATCAAAGGCTGCACCTCACACCCAGGCTTTTGACGCAGAGCCATGGCGACATTCAGCACCCAGATCCGCAACAGCTCAACCTGGCGATCTGGCTCCTGAGACCTTAGAAGTTGGCTACCTCAACTTGCCTCCCGACTGTATGGATATCATAAGAGCGGCAAGGAGGCCCACCACCAGAGCATGCTATTCGGCAAAATGGAAGCGGTTTGTCATTTATTGTGCAGACCACAACATCAACCCGCTAGACGCGTCTACTCACAACATCATTTGTTATCTGTTACATCTATACAAATGCAATCTGGCCTATGCTTCCATTCGTATACATTTATCCGCAATAGCAGCTTATCTACAAAACAGGCAGCATCTCTCACTTTTCAGAGTGCCTGCCATCAAAGCTTTTCTGGAAGGACTCAAACGAGTCATTCCTCCCCGGACCCCACCGGCTCCTGAATGGAACTTAAATGTGGTCCTCACCAGACTGATGGGTCCACCTTTTGAGCCTCTACATTTATGCGAGATTCAGTTCTTAACATGGAAAGTGGCTTTCCTGATAGCGATTACATTGCTGCTCCAGGCACTAACTATCCAAGAGCCATTCATACAAATTCACTCCAACAGGGTGGTCCTTCGCACTAACCCTAGGTTTCTTCCTAAGGTGGTTTCACAGTTCCATACCAATCGGACTATAGAACTGGCTGTGTTCTTCCAAAATCCTGAGTCAGACGTCAAGAGAGCCTTAATGTATTCCAAGTGCATGTACCTTAGGGTCCCCCTGCAGAGAGATCGAGCCGTCCTCAGCAGGCTTACATCACGGGCAGATCTCCACTCGCAGGGCTCCCAGGATCATGGTTAAACACCCAAGGTGCAGGACGAGAACTTCTGCTTCCCTAGGGCACCAGTGTCATTCATGGCCTGCCTCCGGTCAATTGAATTGGGTACAGGGGTTGGCAAAGGCAGTTTACACGCTTCTCAGGCAGTATATCCTCCTGCGGCACATTATCAGCAGACCGAGCCTGCGTTGTAATCAGCCAATCAACACCTTTGCTTTTCCCCCATTTTGTTGCAGCAGTTCCTGAACATTTCACCCAGCTGCCCACTAAAGCCTTCAACCGGCACTGCACTTTAGCACAGCGACCAAGCTCACTCGACAGGCCGGCCAAGTAGGCCTGAAAACTGTCTCGCCCTGAAAGAAATTGACTCGCATTTGCGAGCGGGTGAGTACATTTTTTAAAGCCCTGTTTTGACAGTACCCGGGGGGGGGGGCCGCAGGCCAGGGGAGCTCAAATGCCTGACTTCTCCTTGGCCCCTGGTAGCTAGGGAGAGAGCAGGGCACAGACCTCCCCTAAATTCAGCAAACTGTCTCGTCTCACTGGGGCCGGAGGTTTGCTTAACCCCTTCCATGCTGATGACGGCCCCCATCCGTCATGCATTACAGTGCTCGTGTGCTGATGACGGCTGGGGGCCGTCATAAAGCCATTGATTCTTTAAAAGCCTAGCACACGAGGAAAATCGGCCCAGCATGGAAGGGGTTAAAGTAGTCTATCTTTCCTGTGCGGGATAGTCTTTCTTGCCTGTGCTGGGTAGGGGGTGCATTTCTCAAGTGTCCTGGGCCCAAAGGTGCAGCTGGTCCCTCCCAGGCCATGCAGCGGCCGGGAGGGTACTGCAATGAGCCTGGGGCACTTTTGGGGCTCCCAAGGCTTGCAGGTATAGATGGGCACTGCGTTTGTTGAAGACAGTGGGCCACTCAACCTCTCTCAGCGCGGACCCTGTTAATCTCCACGGGGCTTTGCGGCTGCTCCTCTGGTCGCCATCTAGAAGTGAGGGACCGGCTGCTCAAAGATAAAATGCATATATTGAAAGCACTCCTCTATGACTTGGCATCACAGTTTAAGAACAGTGATGAGACTGTTCAGCATGGAACCTATGTATTTTGAACACGACCATGGCAGTTACATGAAATTTCTGGTCTAACCGGGTGTTTAGGCTAAACGTAGTAAGAGGACAACAATCCGCTACAAATCTTCCTGTGGTCATGTTAATGTAAGCACCTCGGTGATGTTTTGGTTCTGTTGAGTCTTAGAGTAACCTTAGTGAGAGTAGTACACTAAA
This sequence comes from Lissotriton vulgaris, assembly GCF_964263255.1. NCBI lineage: Eukaryota > Metazoa > Chordata > Amphibia > Caudata > Salamandridae > Lissotriton > Lissotriton vulgaris. The sequence continues at coordinate 1,612,332,173 of NC_141693.1, forward strand.
TTACAGCAGCGATCTAGGGCAGGTAAAACAATTAATTATATTTCAGTTCTAGTGGTCATAATAGATGACAGTGAAAATAGTACCGCACGAACAGGCTTCTCACTATTTGTGTGATTGTGTTTATGCCTTATGGGGTTTGTCGCATGACTAAATTTAGTGTTATCCAGTATATTGCGTACCCTCTTTCGTTCTCGCCAACAAAAAGGACCTAAATGGCTGTGCTTCTGATTTTGTATTCTGATATTTCAGTTTGGTTGACAAGTTTGGTTTTCTGTTCAGTCTTATTTGTTTCTTTCACCATCCAGATACATCCTTGTCCCTGTTTGTTGCTTGGTTGCAGGATTACTTTTTTTAAACCTATTTTTGTGGAAGTGCCGTTCTTTAAGTTTTATCTTGTTTTTATTCTAGGTGGTGCCCAAGCGGACAAACAGACCAGGTATCAGCAGTACAGATCGGGGATTCCCACGAGCACGGTACAGAGCCAGGACAGCCTCCTACAGTTCCCGGTCCCGATTCTACAGTGGCTTCACCCCAAGACCTAGAGGAAGAATCTACAGGTCTGAATAGATAGTCTGCTTGGTGTATGGGGCATGCGCTCCTTGAACAGGCATTAACTTGAAGGGTGGGCGGTGATGGTGGGAGAGGCCCACTGAGATGCTTAGTGTTTGGTAGGTGATCTTAATGACTGGTTTTTGCCTGCAGTTCTGAGCTCCTTGTCTAGATGCTTGGACAGTGCAATGCACAGAGCTCATGATGTAGTGTGAGGCAGTTGTGAAAGGGCAGATGTTTAGGTAGGAAAAAGTAACCGCTTGCCTTCAAGCCTGCTCTCCTTTTTACACTGGGCAGCATTTTGGTGAATGCTACTCCCTTGCATTGTGTGCAGGGACGGAAGATAATAGGAGGACTGAATGATGGGGTCTTGTAGCCACATATGGTGTGAGTGGAGCATAGTTGTAACTGGCAAGTATTGGGGGGCTGAGTGAATGTCGGGATGCAATGGTGATTGATGCAGACAAATAAAATTGAGCAGATGTGATGCTTAATTATAACGAGGACAACCTTGATTTCTGGAAAGATGAATGCTGCAGAGGATACCTACCAGTAGCTTCACTTCCAAATTGAGACCATACTGCAAGTGTCCAGTTTAGAGAATAGTGCTAGGGGACCGTTGCCTGGTTCTTCTGGCAGGACTGAATAAAATGTGGGAGGGGTTTAAAAAGTTCCATGTAGTTGAGCTCCTCTCCACAAATTGAGCTGAAGGTGCAGATGAGATCCTTTGAGGAAAGTTGGAGAGAATAGCAAATAGTCTTCCCCCTTGAGCATAAGGTGGAACTCAAAAGTAGCATTCACTCAAAATATCAATGACTCTTGAGTTGGTTGAGTGATCGATTTGAATGTGTCGTGAATGAGTACACGATGATGGGGATGTCCCCTCGATCAGCTGTTTAGTGGGAAGATTGTGTTATTGGCTGTATTGCAGCTTCTTAAAGAAAAGCTTAAGGGATTAAAATAAGTCAATTGCTGTTAAAGGATTAACATGAAAAAAGCAATTTCCTGCACTGAAAATGAGAATGCAAAGCTGAAAGGGGGCATGTACAGTTGCTGGAAGGGTTAGTACAGTGGAAACGATGAGGCTTGCTTTCCTCCTTCCCTTTGCACTAGAGTAGACTTACCAAGGGGTTGGATTCCAGCGATTGTATTTATTAAATGGGTAGATTTCCTTCAATTAACTGACCTAGCATTCTGCTTCTTCTCTTTCAGGGGCCGCGCTAGAGCTACATCATGGTATTCCCCTTACTAAAATTATGTTAGGAAGACGTGGAAAAAAAAAAGAAAAAAAGTACAAAAACAAAAAAAATCAAAAAAGAAAAAAAAGAACAGAAGACATGAAAAGATATTTTTTAAAAAAAAGAAAAGAAAAAAAACTGTACTTTGAAGTTCTGGGGGAACCTGGGGTGCTCCGTATTCCTGACCACTCCTCCTGCTCGTTCCCTCCTTATTTCCCATCCCTGTCTCCAACCTTGCCCCTTCTATGCTCACATTGTTTGTGTATAGCATCCCACTCCTTTCCCTTCACCTGTTGTCTCCACACATTTTTTCTTTCCTAACACCTCTCCCTCACTTGTCTGCCTGTCCCCTTACCAACTCCATTCGTCAATTCTTTTTCCTCATCTTTAACTCTGCCAGTTTTCTCTCCAGTAACGTTCGTCTTCACTTCTCTGCTCAAAACCATTCTCGATTTGCTCTTTGTTCCTTCTGTCGAGTAGGTTCAACCCTTCTTTGCGCACACTCAGTCTCCTGTGACGGCTTATCAATCGCTTCTGAATACCAATACTTTGAGTCCTTGTTGATTTCCTCCCCCTTCTGCCCCCCTCACTCTTTTGACTTTCCCTTCCTTCTGCTTCTACTGTTCACCTACCTCTTGTCTGGCTACCCTACCTAAACTTTTACTCAACCCTTCCCAGTGTGCGTCTGCTCCTGCTGTCCTCTTCCCTTTTTATGGTCTGCTTAACCATGGGAAAGTATTATCATGCACAGGCACAATGGTAGCTGGTAAGGTGCAAGGCACTATTTCCTGCACTCTTTTTCCCTCTGTCGGGTATTGTTTTTCTGCCTTATGGCGATGTTGATAATGACTTGATGTTGAAAGCTAGAATGGTAATGTCGTATTTTCAGTTGCATACCATAACTTTTTCATATGGTTTGTGTTCCCCTCTGGCACACCTTGTGTAAAATTCCAACTCTTACCAGTCCTGTTTTCCCTTAGTCCCATCATTTTAGCCTTTGCTTCTATGTTCTTCTATGTCACCATATGTCTGTTTTCTGTCCTAAAGTTTGCCTACTTTTAATGACTGTAGTCCTTTGCCAGGGTTCCGTTTTTTGGACTTCGTGGGCCTTTCCTAGCTGTTAGCGCATTTAATGTGTTTCCTGTGTTAGTCTTCTACCAGGGCTGCCACCTCAGTTTTGGTGGATACTCCGCTTTGCATCTTTTTTTTTAATTTAGTCTCCCCCGCTACCCTTTTACCTCTCCCGCCCCCAAAAAAACATACTTTCCTCTGCAGAATGGATATTACCATAATGCTGTTGGCTTGTTTGCAACTGTTTGTTTTGGGCTCCCACAGCTTATTTGCACCGGCTTCATTAGAGCAGGCCTCTCCCTGTGTTTGATTTTTGCCTTCATACTCCCTTAAACTGTTGCTGACTTTGTCTCCCATCTGCACTTTTGTCTCCGCTAACTGACCAAGGTTTGGTTGACTGTATGCTTGTGGGAACAGGGCTGGTTTTGGCAGGGGAGGAGGCCAGTCGATGTTGTGAGGACTCCCCTATCCTGGGTAAATGTGCTTCTTTATTGTTGTGGTATTGCTTTGCTGTGAATTCTTCTCTTCACAGGTTTCTATTAGCAGAAGACACTGCACCTACAGTGACTCCGGCTGTCTCCACTCAGTGCAGTTCATTTGTTTTTGGTGGAGGGGTATGGTGGGGCGGTGGGGTGGTGGGGTGGGCAGAAGTGAGGTCAGAGGAGAATGCACTGGTCCCAGTGGAAGATATAAGTTGGGATGACACACTTTTTAAACTTTTTTTTTAGGAGGAGACACTTTCTTTTAATCTTGTATTGGGGCAGGGGAAAATAAAGATGTTGGAGCGAAACTGTCTAGCCGGTCTTTTCTTTGTTTTGTGTTGGAATGTTGATAACCAGTACCACGCGCTCCATGTGCCATTAGAAGTCTGGAACATTTGAGGGCACATGCTTATCACTCTGCTTTGAACCGCTCTGAACTTTTTTCCCTGTATATTATGCCCTCAACAGCTGATGAATATAGCATTTAGTGTAGCCAGTAAAGGTTCACTGACCTTAATTTTTGTAATGCAAAAAACTCACTTCTAATGCACTTTGTGATGGGAGAAAGTCCTCCTTTTGCACTTTACAACTTAAACCCGCATCGGCGGCCGCCGATTTTCGGTAAACACGGCCAGAAAATGGAACGCTCTCCCCCCGAACCTCAGAGCTGAACCAAACCTCCTACGATTTAGGAAGTCCCTCAAAACCCTCCTTTTCCCCTGATTCATTCGAAGCTTCTCTGTGCCCCCCCTTAGGAGTTTGAGGTTTCAGCGCTGGGATACTCGAGGGTGACTACGCGCTCTATAAAAACCTAAATAAAAAAAAAAAAAAATGAAGCTAGTGTAGAGGTATTAGAAAAATTTTCACGTGATTTACTCCTAGTGGGCCAAGGGGGTAGCTCTCCCATTCTGAGGTCGATCAATTAAGTCCCTGATATGGATAGCAAATATGTAGAAGTCATTTTATATTTGTATTCTGACGTTAATGGGCGCTGCAGAAGAAACTGCATGCATCTCGGCTACTGAGTGTGCACACGTAATCAGTGTTGTGTATAGCTACTGCCTGGGCTTTTGCAACAGGTGCTTCTCTTGTATTGGGTTTGGTTGAGTCACTTGTGGTTTAAGGCTCTTGCATGGGCAACTGTGCCTCAGTCCTATTTTCTCTTGTACTTTAGAGGCAGTTACTTGACTTCTACCAAGCCGTAGTCCCCTGATGTTGGTGGCTTCTTTTGGCATAGCTTCTGGTACATGTGTCGCCAATGTGGTGTTTGTCCAACCCTCTTCTCTGCCCCTCCGCTTAGTAGTTTACATAAGTTGATGGAGTTGAATCAAGTTCCCATATTGGTGTGTTTTCCCCTCTTAATATACATTTTTTTTCATTACCCCTGTACCTTGGGGAGGAGGGTATTTTGTTCCTTAGGTCATGAACACTGCTAAATGGCTTGGAGCTCTCCTGTACCTTTTGGGATTTGTGTGCTAAAGTCTAGAGTTTGCATACTGGTGGTGTGGAGAAAGGGTGGCAAAGGTAGTATGGTTTCACTGTGCATGCTCCTGTCATTTTGTGGGTAATGCCCTATTTCAAAGCAGAAGGAAATAGTGGACATTTTGGCAAGACCAGTAAGATTGGTCACAAGTTGCCCATTCCTCCTACTGGACTCCTTCCCACTCCGATTTCATTTGACTGTCAGGCAGACACACCATACAGTCTTGCAGTGAACCTGGCCGTTTTGCTGTTGGTTGTATGCAGCATCCCGGGTCACTCACTAGTGTTCAGTTCTTTTACTTCCATGATCTTTTAATTGAAGATGACTTGTTGAAAAATATCTGGGTACGGGTAAGAAGTGTTAACTCCAACTTAACTATCCAAGCACCACTTATTTCACCACAGATACGTCCTGTGATCTTTAAGACCACATATAGTAGTTTGCTGAGCCAGAAATGTAGTGTTCCCTGCATTATTACACCAAAGCTTTAACAAAAATGTTGATAAATATGGTAACACTATGCTAATGGTTAAGGGTATACTGGATTATGGCAGCCTCTCCAAACTACATGTGATCAGGACACGCACTACCCGTTGATCAAAAGTTGCTGTCTGTGGCGTACTCCTGGGGCTTCACTTTCTATCCCCAAAGTGTGATCATATGATCTCACATCCGTGAGAGAATTACAGATTAACATCACCACATTATGCTTCTGTTTGTACACTTTCTGCGAGTCGTGCTTTAAACTGCAGCGACTTTCAGAGGTTTCCCCTGACGAAGGGATCTTCATGATCAGAATATGACAATAACATTGATTTTGATGTGACTAAAACGTCTACTCTGCAACACGCCAAAACTTTGGAATTAGACTATGATTTAATCATTGCCCACTTTGTGGAATTTGAGCTGTGCACAAGGGATCGAAGCGGGAGCAGCAGTGATACTAAGTCTGTACTTGGTCCATATTCCTCAAAGAGGGCAGGACGTGGTATTGCCAGAGCTGCTGTATCAGAAGACAGCAAAGAAGAGTGAATATGATGCCAATGAATGGTAAGTAATGAGTGGGCTTAACGTGCTCCCCCCCCCTCTCTAATTTTCTTTTCCTTTTTTAAGTAAACACAGGAAATCATTGCCATGGCACTTCTGACCTATAACCCAGTTCCAGAGCTGGGTAGGAGGGGATGAAGTGGAGGTGTGACCTCTCGGATACATAAGTGTCTAGAAGGGGGGGGGTTGCACAAGATAACTGAAGTAAGGTTAGGTTCATCTTGGGAGAAGAACGCTAGGAGAAAGGTTTGCTGTTAACTAAAAAGGAAGTCTTGAGAAAAAGTGGTTGGAATTTGGATAAACAGGTGCCCGGAATGGGTGCAGCTTAGCTTCAGCCACTGGTTAATCAATAAGATGTAAATGATGCTTCACTCACCATCTCTACAGAGCAGAGCATTCCTGGAGCCTGACTACCCAGGAAAGAAGATCCAGAACGTCAGTTGACACCTAGGGATTAGACTACTCTCCAAGGGTCAACTGGTGGGTGACCTATTTGCTATATAATCTGATTCGTACTGTTAACTGAAGGAGTGGAGCTAGTTTAAAAAACGAAAAACTCCTTCCTTGAGATAAAAACAGCCCAGAATATCCAGCAGCTACACACTGTCTACAATACACAAGCTGTTGCAGAATCCACCTGGGAGGTCCATTGGGTTTGGATGCAGTTTGTCCTTAAACCACTATACCACCATTTTATACTTTTTTTTGCAAACCGTTTCTCACAGATGCATGTGCTTATATTGGGGACAGCATGGAATGTATAATACTGTGGAAAATCTAAACTTTGACAGTTCCGGCCAACTTCAAGTTGTGGACATTCAGTCCCTCAATACTAATATATTCCCAACTAAAGGCACTATTTATTTAATTTCTTGTATCGCGCTGGACTCTACCCCGTAAGGGGTATCTCTGCGCTTTGTTCGCCCTGGATAACAGATTTCAGTGCCTCTGCTGGAAAGCTATAGGGGGGGATTATATTTCTTGGAACAGAATTGTTTTTAAGGTTTTCCTAAAGGAGAGGTGGTTGGTGATTTGTCTAAGACTGATGGAAAGTTTGTTCCACAGAGTTGGTCCTATAAGTGATGGGGCACGACCCCCTTGTCTGGTTTTCTTAATTAATGGAAGTTTCCAGTAGAAGTTGGTTGCTAGATCGTAGAAGACGATCCGGTTTGTATAAGTGAAATTTTTGAGCAAGATATTTGGGGCCATCTCCAAAGAGGCATTTGTGCACTGTACAACAAATTTTTGATTTAATACGTTGCTGTATTGGTAGCCAATGGAGCTCCCTCAAGAGGGGTTTAGACGGAGTTCTTGTGGGGGCATTAAGAATTAATCTAGCCGCCGTGTTTTGGACCACCTGCAATCGGTTCAATGTATCCTCATTAGCTGATATTAAAAGGCTGTTGCAGTAATCTCACCAAGGCCTGTACAAGGGTCTTTCTGTGGATGTCAGGTAGAAGAGGGAAGACTCGCCTCAACAGACCAATTGTTCGAAAACATGCCCCTGTAATAAAATTTGCATGCTCTTTTAGGGTGAGGTTCTGGTCCAGCTTCACTCCCAGGTTTTTGACTGACGGCTTTGGGCAGGGTACAGGTCCTAGATCTAAGGGCCACCAGTGGGAGATCAGAGTATACTGGCTTTCCCAGAAAGCATTACCTCGGTCTTCCCGACATTGCACTGGAGGCAGTTGGAAGCCATCCAGTTGGACACTGCTCTCATGCCCTCGGCAAAGTTGTTCTTAAAGTCCGAAGTAAGAGAGTGGGAAGGAAAGGAGTTGGGTGTCATCTGCGTATGACACCGGTGTGAACCCATACTCTCTCACAATCTCAGCGAGGGGGGCCACGTACACATTAAATAATGTGGGGCTTAGGCATGAGATCTGTGGCACCCCCTTAGTGAGCACCCTAGAGGTGGAGCGATAGGGGCCCAAGCTGACAGATTGTGAGCGGCCGGAGAGGAAGCTCTCTAGCCAGGACAGTGCCACACCTCCAATACCCATCTTCCGCAAACGGCCAAGAAGAATGTCATGAGTCACAGTATCAAAGGCGGCAGACAGGTCTAACTGCACCAGAATCATCGACCCTCCTCTATCCTGTGACATCTTGATGTTATCGGTCACGGAGAGGAGTGCAGATTCGGTGCTGTAGTTGGGCCTGAACCGAGATTGTGAGGGGTCCAGACCCCCTGTCCCCTCTATGAAACTGGAAACATGGATGTTTACATGCTTCTCGGCCAGTTTGCTCAGGAAAGGCAGCAAGGAGATGGGACGGAGGTTGGAAAGTTCTGTCCATGGCAGTGCCGAGTTTTTCCGTATGGGATTCGCAACTGCCTCCTTCCATTGTTGAGGAAGTTGCCCCTCTGTAAAGGAGAGGTTCAGAATCTTATGAATCATTGGACAAAGTGTCTTGCTCAGTGTGGCAGTCAACTATGATTCGTGTACCACCCAATATAATGAACAACATTGGCCAGTATATTCCACTTTTATTTCAATACTGGCAGAAGTACACTTGACTAGTAACTACTTCCAGTTTTTGAATGCTGTATGTATGTGCAATTTTGTTATGATTTGGAGAGTACAATATACTCTTTCAGATTCTCAATTTTTTTTGGATCTAATCGTGATGGGTAACAAAGTTTAAAAAACACTATTTTGCAAACCTACTGAGCACAGCACTTTGACATATAACTCACCGTGCTTGTATACTAAGATGGAACATACCAATTGTCCAAAATATGATTTTAGCACTGTTCAATCAGAAACTTCAATAATTAGTCTTCCTTTTCTATGTATTTGTAAGTACATTCGAGATTATCATTTTAATATGGCTTCAATACAATTTTTGCAAATCTGATACATATCACTTCAGATAATTAGAAATTGTTACAGACTCCGCTCTGTTTTTAGAAGCCCAGATGCATGTTTTTGTGTGCGAGCTGTTTTAAGATACTGCGCCACACACTTGTTCAGTGTCTTGGGAACTGAAATCTGTGCTTAGTTTCCAATGCTGCTCCTTGATGGCATCGTTAGATTAGGTCTAACACATTGGGAATGGTTGTTAATACTGATTTGTGTGAGTCCTAACATTTTCAGATAATGAATTAATGCTTGTCTGAATTTATTTTTGACACAACCTAGGTGAGTTTCATTTTTCACGCTGAATATAGCACTCCCTCACTAAGTTTGTCTTAGTGTATTAAAAAGTCTACTAGATTGTTCACATGCACGAAATGGTGGTCTCATAGAAACACATTGTCGTGTTTCTCATTTAGGGCCCGATGTAGGTGGCAAATTCCGGTCGGAAACGGCCGAAATCGTCCGTTTCCGACCGGTATTTGGCACTTTGAGATGTAGGGGGCCAGTATTTACCTATTCGGTAAATTTACAGAATCTGTAAAATACCGAATCGGTATTTTTACCGATTCGGTATCTTCCAGATGTAGGTGGGACTCTTCTGAGTCCCACAGGCCTTTCAGATTCGGTATTTTAACACCCAATCTAATTGGGTGTTAAAATACCGAATCCAGGTGTGCATGCACACCTATGCCATGTGACAGACAGACATGCCCTAATGTGCCACATGGCACACAAGCCAGTATTGGGGGTGCTAGAGGGTGTCAAAGTGACACCCCCTGCACCCTTGCTGGAATCGGTATTCATTGATTCCTATGGGCTTTAAGGCCCATAGAAATCAATGGGGGATACCGATTCGGTATTTACAGAATCGGTAAATACCGAATCTTACAGATTCGGTATTTACCGAATCTGAAATACCTACATCTCCCCCCCTCTAATTTACCACTTCATAAATACCGAATCTGTATGATTCAGTATTTATGAAGTGGTAAATATAGATTTACCTACATCGGGCCTTTAATGTTTAAGAACTTACTCCACTTACCTTTTGCAAGCTATCAGTATAGCACAGTATGACCCCTTTTGTCAACGTGACCTATGTTGCCATATGTTTTCCCTTTCAATTTAAGATGTCTAAGACTTAAAGAATTGTTCTTTGATTCTTATTACCCATAGAGGTTTGACTAATTTAGATATATTTAGGAGTCTCCAGCATACACCAAAGTGGCAAAATGGTGTTTTGTTACACTGTATAATACTAACATCCTCTTGTCATGAAGAAGACCCTCTATCTAAATAACTGACCGGGTTAAAACGTTGATTTAATTTATTCCCTGGACATTCATTGCAAGAGCAAGAAAGGCTGAACAAATGTTTTGATCAGTGCAAATACAAAGAGGTGTTGATACAGCCATATTTTGTATACCTTTTCCTCAATTCATGTGTGTGCTTTCACACATTTTACTCCTCACCTACACTTTGATGTCACATAGAGCATCTGAATCTTATCCATTTTTAAATACAAGTTGATTCATTTTCTAAAATTCTTAATATTGTAATGTGTGTTTTTGGTAGGTTTTATTGTACAGGTTGGCACATCCCAAGTAATAGTTTATCTCTGCTTAAATTAATGTAAAAACAATTGTATACATAGTGGGGACCAAAAGGCAGGTCTCTGTTGGAAAACTAGGCAACATCTCTGAGGCCTGCGCAAATAATATGACTCATTTGTCCTTCACTGGGAACCAAACACCCTAGGGCAGCGCCTCACTCAGAGGGTAGTGTTGCAGAGCAGTCTAGGGGCTTACTCAAGGGAGGTAGTGTGGGCTAGTAATCGCCATTTGCAGGTGTGCAAAAATAACACTAATTGATTGTCCAGTCTGTACTTTGCTTTATAAAAGTAAGAGTACATTTATTAAACACACACACGTTAAATATTAAACACCAATTTACAAATGCACATAAGTGAATGGAATTACTTTGTAACATTGTATACCATCTCCACCTCTCCCGCAGGGGGGTGGGGTCTAGTACCACTACTCCCATGTATGCACATCATCTTGCCCCCAATGCAATTAGTTGAACATAACCTGGTTGCGAGGGCCCTGCACACTGGCACCATCCCAGTGGCGTGTCGCCCACCACCAGAACCAGCAGCAAGAATACATGTTTATGCACACTTTAGAATGACAGTGCTCCTTACATTTGGATATCATTAAAAATGCTTTGCAATTACAGCCCCTAAAGGCATCACAGAAGATCACAAGATTATGAATATAAAGCCAGACACCCTAGCAGGAATGTCTGATAAAAGAATCCCACTTTGCTTATGACATCACCTTACACCAGTACTTTACATTACTCATGTGACCTTCAGTCCCTTTAAAGGAAATAACCATTAGTAAAAGCATTTCTGGTGCAATTACACCTTTTCACCTGCAGGGGATGCCTTCTTCCAAACCTCCTCCCGCAGCCCTTTACTCCTTAAGGCAATTATGCAAACATCCTCAGCTGAAGAACAAACGTTCCAGCCCGGAAGGTGATAATTGTTGGCTGAGCACTTGAGGTGTCATTCCTTTGAAATACTTAGGAAACTTAGGTTGATGTGTCTCTTCATGCAGGGGGAAGACTGCGCTTCACCAGCTCCCCCCCTCCTCCCAGCACCTTTTCACCATTGAGGGTGACCCCCACCCACCCCTCTGGAGTACTACCAAGGATCAAAACCGCAGGTTTCCAAATGCCTGGCAAAGCATTATGGGGCGATTGTGCTCCTCATGAATGATCGATGAGCGTCTCTCCCGCAGTGCAGGGGAGAGCTGTGCTGGTGGCTTTGCCGCATCTTCCTGCTTCGGTGGGGTGCCCGGGCCCCCAGGTGTTGGTCGGTGGCTCGGGGAGCCCATCCCTGGCCGTTCCTTCGGTTTTCTGGGGTCTGGGCCCCTGGCACCTTCCTCGATCTTCTGGGGGTCCCGGTTCCACCTAGGGCCCTCGCCTGCGCATTCGATGGAGGGCAGCCTGGGGAGCTCACCGCCGGCTCCCTGCTCGGCCAGCACTCTTCTGTGCTGCAGCAGGAGCCGGCTTCGGTCTTCCGGTCTGCCCGCTCCGGCGGGCAGACGCCTGGCAGCTTCTGTCTTCGGTGGGGCCATGGTGGGCTCCTGGCCCCCATGCAGGGCACCTTCACGGGGAGCTCAACAGCGCTCCCCGGCTTTACTTTTCCTTGGGAGCAGCCCCTGGGACTGACCCTCGCTAGGGGCATCTCTGAGACCGGTGGCGGAGCCCCCGCGCTTCGTCGGTCTTCTTAGGGGGTCAAAGGTCACCTACCTTCCGGGGGCCGTATCTCAGCCCCTGGGGGTCTGATCTGCCCCATTTGTTGCGTCGTCTTGCTCCTGGTGGTGCCCCCAGCCACTGGGAGCACTCCTTTGTCCTCCTGGTCTCCTTGAGGGTGCATTCTGCAGGCAGCGATTTTCACTGGCTCGCTGCGCCTCTTCTTCCTGCGCAGAAGTCCCTGCTTCTGCGCGCCGTTCCGGGGTTCTTCTTCTGGCGCTGTTAGGGGCCTGAGGGGGCGGGGGGGGGGGCAGTCAGGGGTGTCCTCCTTCCAACTGCCCATTGCCAGGCTCCAGCACCTTCCTCTTCAGCAGACCACACCCTAGAGAGAGCTTCTCTTCCTCTGCAAGTACTTGAGTAGGGGGCTGTCAGGAAGTCTCTGTGTGTCCTTTCAAACAGTGATGCACCACTTCCTGCCCCTGCTCCCTCCTTGTCCAGCCTCTGGGTTTGTTCAAAATGGCGGCGTCCAGTGTCTCTGGCCACATGGCCTCTGAAACCCAACTCCTTCACCCTTATTGCCTTCACTCTGGTTCAGCTTTGTACCCAGCGACAGCAGTTGTTGGATTGGCTTGTAGCTCCACCTATCTTTTCTCCTTGAAGGGAAGATCTTTGCTCTGGGAAGAAAGGTCATTAATCTAACCTGCCAGGGCCAGACCCCAACCAGGGACTCCGAGAAATATGACATTTCGGGACGCCCTAAAAGCAGTACAAATATGACTTTGGACTCTGCAGAATACTTATTTTCACATCCGCTACACAGGACTTAAGTGCGTGTCTGGAATCTGTAGGCCATGTGGGAGTTACTCTAGCCATGGGTTCCACCTCCCTATAAGGGAATAATGAAGTGAAAGACACAGTAAACACACTGACTTTCCCTGGCATGTTTCCTTCCAGTGTATAAAGCCTATTCCATATTACCACCCAACTCTGCATAAGTCGTGCCACACCATTCACTCTGTAGGTCCTCCTGAACTGCGCACGCTAGGAATCTCCCATGCGCAGCCCCTACACGTGTGCACACACATGTACACATGTGTCTGCATGTAAACCAGCGCAGTGCCCCCCTACTCCAGCTGCTGCGCAGCGGCCTAGTCAAGCCAGGGGGACAAACTTAGTCAAAGACTATCGTCAGAGTAGCCACACGCTCTAGAAATCCAGATATTTATTCTCCTCCTTCTACTTTTTAAAGACCAAGGCAAGGTGCTGAGGATCCTTGTGAAGGGTGCACCCGCCAATGTCAAGATGTCCATGTTTGTCTTGCTTGTAGCTTTTTGACCCAAAGAAAGATACTTGAGTGGGTTGTCATGGAGAATGTTTTTTCGCAATGTGGAGTTCTGCCTAGTTACATCTTCCAGCCATACCCCACTAAAGATTTGAGAGCCAAAAATGATAAAACTGTGGAACAGTGTGAGGTACAAAATCTACTCCAGTGGCGAAGAAATCCTGATTTGTCCACTCAGTTTTGGTACCAAGTTCTCCGAAGGCTTTGGCAGCATCCAAACGATAGATCTGACTTTGAGTGACGCCTTCTCGCTTATAAATTTTGCCTTTCACCACTGCCTGACTTAAACAGTGATGTCTTGTAGGTATCAATGTAAAAAGAATACCGAATGACCAACTTTGCTTAGCCAGGAAATGCTGTGTTGCAGCTACTTGATCTCACAACTTGGCCCTAGTCAATTATGGACTGTAACTTAATTTTCAATTTACATTTTCTTACGCTTTTTGTTCATTCGTTTTCATATCTCTTTCATGACTCCAATGATTCAGTGATTCGACTGATATAGTGGTGTGGGTTGCATGAGACAGCTGCCAATAGCTCTGGTTTCCTTCTGATTCATACCTCACAGATGGAGTTCTAGAAGGACAGCTGCCTATATTTATTTTACCTACTGGCGGTTGCCAGTAGGTAGTTATAGTTGGGACCAAGATTCCATAGGAAGAGCATTTTTTGTTTTGCTTACAACTTTGGCGTAGTCTGATGAATCTTCATGAAATTTTCCAAACAAATTCTTTGTTCATATCAGCTCCTATGTGGTACGTTTGGGGGTGATTCATCAGGGAGGGGGGGGGGTCTTGGTCTATAAAGCACACTTTTGTTTATTTGGTGTAAATCCGTTCAGTAGTTTTTGAGAAATATTGAAATTTACAGATATCTATATTTGGAAATTCTGGTATCTGATTGACTGAGGCGTTATGAGCACAAGCTTACTGCTTATTGGCTGCAAACGGTTGCAACTAGGAAGTGTTGGCAGCCATTTTGTGTTTCCGTTGAAGTGAGTAAGGGGGAAAAAAGGGCAAAAAAGTAGGAAAGCCTAGGGTAGGAGCGCTGTGAGCTCTATGGGGTGGTTAGGGTGTGCTATACAGGGAGTGTGAAGCGAAGTATTTACCCCTACCAGTGTGAAAGTGCTGTTTTTGCCCAGAGTGAGATGGTGCTTGTAAGAAATGGGGTTACCAAATCTCCAGGGGGTAGCATGGAACCAAGCGGGCAGGCCAAACTTCGGAGGACATGTGAAGCACTCGCGCAGTACCAACAGACAACACACCAGGCACACCACAAAAGAGGCAGGACATCAGTTTGCGTTGGAAAATTAGTAAAATGTTTAGTATCTCCAACCTGCAAAGCAAAAATGCATCAACAGTGGTATTGCAACACGGCGCCAACTGGCACCAGAGCCAAGTGTATCAAGGGGGATTATTTACATGGGAAGTAAGGGCTGAGTCTTTAAGTCCGTGGCTGAAATAAAGAAGGTGATTAAACTTGTCATTAAACCTGGGATCACTATGGCGGGGCCAACTCAGGCTCTCATCCTTAGCAGTAAACTGTAACAACAAAGTACAGCTTCAGCATCAGGACACCCCATTCGGTATAACTCCAACCCGACCCCTGTAAAGGAAAACTTCATGGCATCACAGCAAATCCCAACAGACGGCAGCACCTGTAATAAATCAGCAATGCTTGCTCATTAACATGGGATATAACCAGGGGCCTGGAATGACACGTCAGGGCAGGACACCTGCAGTAAAAGGGCACGTCAACATTAGATATCGGTCTCATCACCTTAGGCCAGGGAGATGACATCTCATCAGGGTAGTAGGCACCTTGTATGCAATACAACCTTAGGCATACACATTACGCGGTGACATTAGGCATTTAACCATAAGCATATTAACACTGGCGCATTATTCCTGAGCAATACCCTGGGCATCCAAAACATTGCGCACCTCACCAGTGCGTACTTTCGGCTCACTTAGGCAGGTAAATAACATTCGCAGGGGCCCACAATCTTATTTGTATAACCGCCTGGAATCAGCGTAGGATCATCTAACAGGCGGGAAACATCAATATACATTGGCATCAGTAACAGTAGTAACCGGTCACAACCAATCAAACATTTCCTATAACCTGGTCACTGGGCAGGCATAAACATTTCATTAGGGAAACCCTAAATATCTTTTCGGGCGACTAACACTTCACTAGAGGGGCAGTCGGCCTCAGCAGTATAACGCATAGGGATGCCCACCATTAACAGGCGCATTAACACTAGGCCATAAGCACACTGAGCGCGAAACCATCGGCCTGAACAGCAACCCAGCATTAACCTAAGTCCTGGCCCTAGCTCTTGGGCTTTTAATGATTCCTTGGGGGACCCAGGGGCACAGCATTGACAACCAGACTACACCAGTTTGCACTTCAGGCTGTTGTCCAGTTCAGGGTATGTTTACCATCCAAGGTCTCTAATGTTCCAAGTCATTGGGAGGGGGCGGACACCGACCCTGTGCCCCGTTGCCCTCTCCACCCCCTCACACAGTTTGAATAGGGCCCCACTTACCGGGCTACTCTGGGGCTCCCCACTCACCGGGCTACTCTGGGGCTCCTCCCTTTGCGGTAGGCCAGGCACCCTTCTGGTAATTATTTTAAACACGCCATAAGTGCGCCTACACGCCGGGTGGGCTCCCGCTGCGCTATTCACTCTGCAAAAGGGCGCAAACACATGGGGTAGGCACCCACAGCGCTATTCACGGCGCTCAGCTCCTCTCTCTGGGCACAGCTTTCAGGGCCCTGGGGCTCAAAGGGCCAGCAGCACTTCTCCAGCGCTTTGAAATTATAGCGCTTAACAGGCAGCTCCTCACAGCACAGCTCCTTGGGGGTACAATCCTCCCCATACAGCGCTTCTGCAGCACAGCGCTTTCCTGATTATAGCGCTTGGCAGGCAATCAGCAGGGCAATCTTGGTCACAGCACTCTGGGGACACAAGCAGTCTTCTGCAGGCCAGCGCTTCCAGGCACACAGCGCAAGGGGGGCGGACAGTCCCAGGGTAACTCTTCTCACCTCCTGGGGGGTCCAGTCCACAACACTCCTTCCCTTCTCTTTGCTTCTTGGCGCAGCGCTTGCGTAGCGCAGTGTCCCGGCAGCTCCAGGGACCTAGGGGCGCCCTCCTTCCTCAGGGGGCCGGGGGACAGAGCAGTAGCACTACTGGGCAGGCCAGCAGGTAGTGGGGGCATTATCAAAGCAGGGTGGTAGGCTTTCACCATTCCCACTGCAGCGTGGCCCTCCTCCCACACGGTAGCCTGAACTCCTGAAGTGGGGCTTTACAAGCCCTGGGGACGGTAGAGAGGTTTTAGATGGGTGCAGGGTCCAGCACACAGGCCCAAGTGGCGGTATCCCCTTGCAGCAGGTCCCCTCACATTCCTGTCCCAGCTCTGTCTCTGCTCATCACATCTCTACTGCTCTCCCTGTACCAGAAAGGCTGAAAGCTTCTAGAAGGTCCCTCCAAATGCTGGGATTGCTGGGTACCAGACAACTAGACCGTTAACCCACCTCAGAGAGGCGAACTAGTTCTAACTGGCTCAGAGGGAGGAGTAGAGCACCCTGGGTGCCAGGCTTTCCCTCCAAATGCAGGGGTGGCTGGGTACCTAACAACTAGACTGCTAACCTCCTGCAGTCAGGTGGCACAACGCACAGCCATGGCAGCCATTTTAAAAACACAAGATTTTACCAGGGTGCATTTTGCAATGGGGGAAATTGACAAGTGCTCACACCATTGCATGACATTACATTTTTAAAACAGGGTAACTCCTACCACACATGGCCTATACAGGTTTACTACCATCGGGGAGACATCCTAGTCAAGGGGGTCAAAAGCGAAAAATTTCAGGGGAGAAAGCCAAGTCCAACAGTGCTGAGGTGAGGTGCCGGTACACTCGGGGATTAAAGTGTGCGCCTAAACTGTGAGCGGAGCGCTGTAAACTGATGTGCTCTGGGTGCTGTAGCATAGCTGTGCAGGTGGTGTTAGTATGTGTTTAGATTATAGCGGGAGTGGGAAGCAAACTAATCACTGGTCTGAAGACTCGGGGATGAAACCGTAAGCCTAAGCCGTGATTGCTGTAAAGTGATGTGGGCGCTGTAGGATACTGGATGCTGTAGCATACCTGTGTAAGTAGTGTTAGTATGTGTTTATACTATTAAGGGAGTGTAGGCAAACTATTCACCCCTACCTGTCTGAAAACTCAAGTGCAGTGTTTTAGCAAGCAGGAATAAAGAAATAACCTTGAAGAGTATAATTAGGCTTTCCTGTTTTCAGTTTCTATTTTTGGTACATTCTGGTGGTGTTTTATCAGTGTTTTCCAGTGATTTCAATACCTCAAAAAAACAGTGCTTTTCAGTGATTATTTCATTTTCGCGCCATAAAAAACAATTGAAATAGTGTTTTACCGGTGTTTATGGAACACTTTGCTTTTATTATTGCTTGCTTTCCTCATTGATGCATGGTATATAGACTGTGTATGTACAGTGTACATGAGGTCCAAATACATTTTTACAAGTCAAACTTGTAGTACACCATACAATAGTTCTTCAGTGAGTCTTTGGTCATTCATGCTTTCTCTTTCCTTCCCAATATCGCCAAGTTGTGTTTTTGTGTATTTTTGGATGGGTACGCCTACTCTGCATATCATTAGTGTTGGTTGTCGCTCTCATCCGTGATGTTTTTTGCGGCAGCTATCGCTGGAAAACTGGCAGTGTTGGCAGTTTGCACCAGCAACGGGAATGGGGCGATGAAGCCACCGCCACTTTCGCCGCGCTAAAGTCCCAATAAATCTGCGAGAAGTCCTTGAATATGCCCCTAAGCTGCTTCCTGGAGCTGAGCAGAAGTACAAGGAGGTAGAGAGTACAGAGTCTAAATGTACAATAAGAGGGACATGAGTGAGTAAATATCCTATACTTAGTTTACATATTTACATAGCTCCCAGAGGCGCAACTAGGGTCAAAATCAGCAGAGTGTAGCTGCAAGGGCTCTAAGAAGGGTTGAAAGAACAACAAAGCCTTGTTAAGTAAATTGTGTTTTTAAAGACCTGTGAAGTACTTGGTTGCGGGTGTGGCAGACCACAACCGCTCCTCTCCCCCATGTGAGCTAAGCAGGGGTCCTGGTGTTGCTCTGACCCGTGGGCCATTCACACCCCGGCTCCCCATGTGCCGACCAGCCCAGAAGCAGTGGTTTCCCGACACCTCCGCACCAGGCCACCACAGGCAGGCCAATGGGGGTGTGGATACAAGGGATGTTGGGCCTTCATTCCACCTCGTACCTCAAATTGAGTGGTAATACCAGGTATTGAGTTAGGGGAGCATGTGTAGTGAGAGATCCATTGGCTTCCCATGAGAGCAGTTCTTATCACACTCAAAAATAATTACAATAGTGTATCACTGCGTACCTTTTTGCCTAGTGAACATGTTGATACTAATATTTGTGGGGTCGATTGTTTTACTTTTAAACGTCTTTTAATTTCCTACCTCTCCACCTTCTGTCATTTTTTTGTAGTTACTGTACACACTTTGATTTTTTTATTTACGCTTGTGCTTCTTTGTTTTTTATTTTCTTTATTGCTTTTTAAATTGCACATTTGCTTTATTTGTTCTTTCTTATTTTTAAATTAACTTGTACCTTTCAATATACTCTTTTTTTTTTTTTTTTTTTTTTTTTTCTTTCTGGCTCCCGTTTTCTTTTTCCCGTTTTGAATTGCTCTTAACTGCACACTGTCTTTCTCCATGCCTCTTTCCAAGCCATGTTGAAGCATTGTTCTGTAAACGTGCCCCAGTAGATAGTGCCTGCCTAAATACTTGTGAAGAAATTATCTTTGGAATAACACCATCTAATGGGATTTAGCTGGTCACAATACACGCATAATGTCAGGGCTACCGATTTGATCATGGTTCTTTTTTTTGCCTCTTATAAAGGAAAAGAAAACAGTCATGGCATTACGGTGACATACAGCCTCGCCTGCAGCAGGGCTCGCTCCAGCGCCCATGCACTTCTGAGACCAATTTGTTTAGCTTAACACTGTCTCTTTGGCGTGGCTGCAAATGTTAACTCTCCTCTCCTCTCCAATCAAAAGCACAGCAGTGCGGACCATCTGCTCGGCCTCCCCCTGCGCCCATATTCAACTTGACGACCTCAGAAGGCTCAAAAGGACGCCGGAATTCCACCCTCTGATCTGCACGTCACACACAGGTGTTAGCAGCGAGCGCTTAAGTAACCAGGCCATTTTTCATGAATAGTCCAGCATTTGAATTGATATGTACATTCTGAACCACAGTTTTTACTAATTGCGGCCACTTGGGGATCCTGGTGTTGAACGATGGGATTTTAAACTCTGCCAGTCTGGGCAGGCCACTGCTGATAAAATCTGAAGGCGGCAGAGAACAAACTGTTAATGGCCGCCTTCCTGGAATCCTAAATATGTTCCATGTTGAACAAATGCGCTTTCCTCGAAGAGTTTGATGGCCAGAGGTATGAGACGGAGGAGGAAGCACCCCATTAATATAGCTAGGGAAATCAAGCAGACCACCGGCAACCCGCCCATGCTTACTGGATTCTAGCGCCTGGAGCGTGCAGTGCTCTGCCACCCACCACAGGCTGCGATCAGTGAATAGGTGATAAGACAAGTGGCGAGCAGGAGTAGTTACGGTCAGGTGCGGTTTAAGGAATCAGGCGAGTGCTTAGACGCAGGGGCGGTGGGTGACATTTCAAAGTGGTGGGGCGCAAAGTGATTTGCATATTGCACCGTAGCGAGCGAGCGCAGCGAGCGGCCCCGAACTCCATAAGGGGGGTTTGGAGGGATAACCCCCCCCCCAGGAAAATTTTGAAAAAAAAGAAGAAAAATCGTGCATTTTCAAGCAAATTTGAAAAAGCAGGAAGGTTAATAAAGCAATTGTGAAAGTGGAGTTATTTAATTAATAGATGGCATAACATAGGTAGCTGCTTATTCAGTATAACCACAGAATGACCATGCAAGGTTCTACAGCATATTCTCTAAAGCAGAACAAAACAAGTGGAACTACCCCTCCCTTAAACCATACAAAAGAGGATGAATGAACTAGTCAAATAACAAAAAACAGGGGAGGAATAGGAAACATACATGGGCAAAAAAGCGAAATGACAGAACAAAATTTACAGCGTGATAAAGAAACCTGTAAAATTAATAAAATATCAGATATGCATGTAATAGCAACCCAGCAGTAGGCTGCTCTCCCTCCTAGAGAGGGTAGAAGAACTACAAGGGCTGGCTACAGAGCCATGAACACAGTTGGGCGGCTCTCCAGAAGAACCAGTGCACAAATCTGGGGGAGAACCTAAGATTATGTGGTTTTAATGCATTCACCGCCATGTATCTGCAGCAGAAATGCTCTGGGTCTGAGAGAAGCACTGGCTTTTGAGAGATGTTGTTGCTGCCGTCTCTTGCTGCTCCATCATCACAGTCCCTACCAAGACCGGCGTAGCCACAAACCTATTTGCTCTGGGTCACGCCTTGAGTCCTGCATTGCTTGACAGGTTACTTCAGGCTCGAGGACTCTGATTACTGGTTTACTCAAGTAAGATCAGGGCAGGTGATTATATTGTTGTAAACTTTAGGTCCCACCTATTAACAGAAAGGATTCTTAGGGAAGGTGAATACCTAGGGGGGCTTGCTGGTCCGGGAATTGAAATCTTGCCCCTTGGCTATTTTTATAGGTCGCAGATGGTCGATCTCCATATTAAATGGAGAAGAGGGGGTCAGAATGATAGGTTGTTTGCAAGAAGAAGATTAGAGACATCAGAAAACCCGGCGCTAAGCCATCCGATGGCAATTCCAGCGAATAGACACGAGGGCTACTCCCCCCTAAATCTAGCAAACCGATATGCAGCACTCTCAGGCTCGAATGATTGCGACTGACTGGTCCGCGATCATTTAAGATATAAGCATCAAAGTGGAAAGACCGAAGCTGTAATCCACGCTGGAGGGAAGACCAGCCTAAGCTGTAGGGTAAATAGCAAGGATATTCTAGTGGGAGTTCAGCCTGATGTGGAGAGAAAACAAAATGGAATATCATCGGGGGGGAGTGACAGAAATATTGCTGAGCCCCAGGCAGGGGATTGCCCCTCAATTAGCCCAAAAGGGCTCTCGATAGCTAAGCGAGGCCCTACTGGGCCACTGCGCGTTTGTGGTGGGCAGGGGAGCAAAATTATCTCCTGGAACATCGCAGGGCTTGCCACCAGATTGCAGTCCCCAGAATGGATGGACTTTGTAAAAGGCTTTGATATATGCCTGTTTCAAGAAACTTGGGCAACGGAGCCCCTGTTTTTACAGGGTTTCCTGAATTATTCCATTCCAGCATCCAAGGGACTTAAGGGCCGGCCACAAGGGGGGTTAACGATGTGATTGCGTCAAGAAACCTTTGTTAACCCTCTTGAGATCCACACTAACAATAGAGATCTTCAGTTGATCAGGATACCCTTAGGCAATCTAAGTACACTAGACATTTATAATATATATGCTAGAGGGACTGGGGGTGCTAAATTGCAAGTTCTGGGCGCCTTGGACTCTATAATGGGCTCTCAACCGTGCGATAATAATATCATAATCGCCGGTGACCTAAATAGGACCTTTGAGCCACTAGGAAGCGGGGATTGGGTACTGGGGGAAACGGAGGATACAGAGTGGGGGATACCGAAACTGGATCTCAAACCAGTGGACAGATGGACTGACAACATAATTCAGATGGACTGACAACATAATTCAGATGAACTCAATCTGTTGTGAGAGAGGGATTAGAGCCCTAAACGGGCATACAAAGAGTGATAGTCAGGGGGAATGTACATTTAACAATGGACGTTCAAAAAGCAGAATTGATTTTGTTTTCTGTAATCTGGCTTTATGGTCGAGTGTCTAGGACATGGAGGTGGTCACGAGGCAGGAAAGCGATCACAACCCCTTGTGTGTCACCCACACATTTTTGGGGAAGCTTCAAGGGGAGTTACATCTGGTAGAGCAGGTCCCGCTATTCGAGACGGTACCAACTAATGATATGAGGAGGGTAAAGTGGGCACAGGTTCTAGTAAATGATGAGGCCACGGGATCCATCAATGAGGAGTTGGATTAAACCTTATCTGCTATTGAGAGACAGACTAAAGGGGGACGCGGAGGGTATGAACCAAGTTACGAATCTACACGATAGACTGTTTAGAAATATCGGGGTCCACTTCAGGAAGACTGTTACGAAGCCAAGGGGGGTAATTCCTTGCCCAGCAAGCGTGGGGTGGTATGATGAGAATTGCCGAATTGCAAGGAAGTCCCTAGGAACCGTGATTAAAAGAGGGCATCCTCCCGCGGTTCGCAATGCTAGGAAAAATTATAAGAAAATAGTCCATTTGGCTAAGAAAAGGTGGGACGAATTGCACTGGCAGAATTATTTATTAGCTAGCCGTGCCAAAGACTCTAAGCTCTTTTCGAGCATTATTAAGTGGGGGAATCGGATTGGTGTCAGTACAACGCGTTGTATTACAACGCGTTCCGTTACAACGCAGATTTTACAACGCGGGATCCATTACAACGGATGTCATTACAATGCATGGCATTACATCGCAAATGCTATTACAACGCATGGCATTACATCGTAAGTATAGGTAAGTATACCTTTTTAAAAAATTTTTATTTAGTTTATTGTAATTAATTTATTTAAAATAATTTAATTAAAAGACATTTTAAAATTGTCATTAAATTAATTTAATTAAATAATATCTATTTAATAAATAATATCTATTTAATAAATAATATCTATTTAATAAATGTAATTTTATTAAAAATAGTAATTAATTTAATTTAATTAAAAAAAGTAATTAGTTTAAAGTACATATTTTTGATAATGAAATTAAATTAAATTAATAATAATTATTTATTTAATTTAATTAATTTAATTTAAAAATGTAATTAGTGTAAAATAATTAATTTAATTTATTAAATATATTTTAATCAATTTTAAAATGGTAAATATAATTTAATTATCCCTAAACCCAAACCCTACCCTAAAACCTAAAAACACCCCTGTACCCCAAAACCCAAACCCTGCCCTAAAACCTAAAAACACCCCTGTACCCCAAAACCCAAACCCTGCCCTAAAACCTAAAAACACCCCTGTACCCCAAAACCCAAACCCTGCCCTAAAACCTAAAAACACCCCTGTACCCCAAAACCCAAACCCTACCCTAAAACCTAAAAACACCCCTGTACCCCAAAACCCAAACCCTGCCCTAAAACCTAAAAACACCCCTGTACCCCAAAACCCAAACACTGCCCTAAAACCTAAAAATACCCCTGTACCCCAAAACCCAAACCCTACCCTAAAACCTAAAAACACCCCTGTACCCCAAAACCCAAACCCTGCCCTAAAACCTAAAAACACCCCTGTACCCCAAAACCCAAACCCTGCCCTAAAACCTAAAAACACCCCTGTACCCCAAAACCCAAACACTGCCCTAAAACCTAAAAATACCCCTGTACCCCAAAACCCAAACCCTACCCTAAAACCTAAAAACACCCCTGTACCCCAAAACCCAAACCCTACCCTAAAACCTAAAAACACCCCTGTACCCCAAAACCCAAACCCTGCCCTAAAACCTAAAAACACCCCTGTACCCCAAAACCCAAACACTGCCCTAAAACCTAAAAATACCCCTGTACCCCAAAACCCAAACCCTACCCTAAAACCTAAAAACACCCCTGTACCCCAAAACCCAAACCCTGCCCTAAAACCTAAAAACACCCCTGTACCCCAAAACCCAAACCCTGCCCTAAAACCTAAAAACACCCCTGTACCCCAAAACCCAAACACTGCCCTAAAACCTAAAAATAGCCAAACACCCGAAAACATATACATCAGTACCCCAAAACATATACTCCTATACTCCTACTTATTTAAAAAAATACTTAAATTAATATATTTAATTTATAATATTTAAAAACGAAATAAATATTTTTTAATAATTACTAATAAATAAATCAATTATAAAATATTAAATAAAATAAAAAAAAATTAAATACTTACCAATACTTACGATGTAATGGTATGCGTTGTAATAGCATCTGCTATGTAATGCCATGCGTTGTAATGGCATGCATTGTAATGGTATTTGCGATGTAATAGCTGCGTTGTAACAGCATTACGTTGTAATAGATGCGTTGTAAGAGTAACACACCGGGGGAATCATGGACACCCTGCACCTCCCACAAATTTTGTGAGTCAAAGGATTTGGGTGGACCACTATGGCCCTCAATATGCATGTAGCCCTAATGATAGGTATAGGGAAGTTGTGGAATACACTTTGTGTAGATCCACCTTTTAGCAAGGAGAATGTAAATCGAGTCCTTAAAACACTCCCCAGAGGGAAAGCACCAGGGCCTGATGGGGTCCCGGCTGACTTGTTTTTAGATCCTAATATGCAATTGGACACACACATTTTAAAATTGGCCAATGCTGTAGCTCGGGGAGCACCCGTACCCAATTCATGGCGTGGGGCTATAATAATCCCAATTTATAAAAAAGGGGATAAAACCCACCCTGGGAATTATAGGCCCATCAGCCTCATAAACACGATACAAAAGATAAACGTGAAAATGACTTTAAATAAGATCTTAAACTGGGTCGAACTCGAGAACATCTTATCTCCTTTTCAAGCTGGTTTCAGGAGGTTGACCAGCACTGTCGACCAGATCTTCCGATTTGCCTTACTATGTTGGAAAACCGTTTTGTTAGGTAATGGTAGCATCTATGCAGCTTTTATAGATTTGCATGCAGCATTTGATTTAGTGCCTCGATTTCAGCTATGGGAGGTGCTGCATAAGCTAGGCATGCCGGTAGAAATTTTGACCCTAGTGATGAGACTGCATGAATCTAATTACGCTAAAATTCAATGGGGGGGTCATGGGCAGGTAACAGATGACTTTGTGGTGGAACGAGGTGTCCGCCAAGGTTGCACCATGGCCCCAACTTTGTTTTCATTGTATATTAATGGGGTAGTTGAGGGTATGCTTTCAAGTGATCTGGACGCGCCATCCCTGGCAGGAATGAAAACCCCCATTCTATTATTTGCTGACGATACCCTGATAATATCAAAGACCCCTAGTGGTCTGCAGCGAGCCCTAAGAATTTTCGAAATTTTTTGTGTGGACAGGGGATTAGAAGTAAATATAGATAAAACAAAACTTATGGTTTTCAATCAGCACCGCTCTTTTAAGGGGAACTTTTATATGAGTGGGCAAAAGCCAGAGAGAGTTCCTGATTTTGTTTATTTGGGTATACATATGGACAAATCCAGCAACTGGAAGAAACACATAGAAATGTCTGCCCTTAAGCTCACCCAGAAGGCAGGTATAATCACTAGAGAACACACGAAATCACAAACAAAGCCGATACATCCGGCTCTGCAAGTTTATGAGGTCCAGGCACTTAGCTCTGCACTTTATGGTGCCGAGATTTGGGGCTATGAGAAATTAACTACCCTAACACTTGTAGAAAACAAATTTCTAAAAAATCTGGTTGGGCTCCCTAGGAGTACTCCCATTAAACCTCTACGTAACGATTTGGGCAGAAGGGCCATTTTGGATAGTGCAAGTTTGCGACCCCTTTTATACTGGCGAAGGATCTGGGTAACCCCTGAACTATCCCAGCATGCCTTGGGATTTCTGGTTATTTTAAAAGCGGACAGGTTCCATAAGATTCATTGGTTAAACAAACTTTCCAAAGCCTTGAAAGAAATGGGTATGCCGGGGTTGTGGCAGACCCCTGAGGCTGCCAAATTTCCTCCCAAAAAGGTACTCAAAGAAAAATATTGGGAAATGGTAGAGATTCAGAATTGGCATGCTGCAGAATCTTCGTCTATGGAAGGGCGCTTCCTGGGATTCAAACCTTTCCCTAGCTTAGAACCTTTTGGGGATTTTATTTTAAAACCTGGCGACAGGAAACTATTTTCAACTGAGAGTGGGGTCTCTGCCCTTAGGAGCATTAACAGGAAGATGGTTCAAAGGAAGTTCAAACATGTGCCCAGTGTGTAAAAGTGAAAAGGAAACCATTGGCCACTCCCTATTCGCTTGCAATGCCTATAACTCCCCCAGGCGAGTGTGGCTTAAACCCCTATGTAAGTTATTTGGCACAAGGGATAGCACGGTTGCCCTAAGAATAATTTGCACAGAGACAGCACCAGTAATAACGGTCGCAGTTGCTAAATTCCTGGGTTGGTCATGGGCTATTAGGAATAAATTTCTCTAGTGTTATATGAGTTAGGGTCGGATGGGTAGTTTGTTCATTCCATTCTTGTATTTTTGCACTAGTTATATTTGTTGCACTTTATAATGATGCATTGCTGAAAATAGAAGTACTACAGGGGACAATCTACTAAACTCCTTTTTAGCACACAGCAATGTTTTGGTTTTTTAACTGGATTATTGAATTTTAAAAAAAACCTATTACATTTTTTTATCAAGCATGTTTAGTATGGTCTAATTGCAATGATTTCCTTGATATTGTAACAATGGTATGGTTTTTAACTCTGCTTTTATGAATTTTACTTCGAATAAAGCAAATAAAAATTGAAATTGGTTTACATTTTGCATTTTCTTAGTTACATTGAAAATGGTTCCAGCAAGACTTAATCTTTCAGGTTGGTTTTGCTGCCAACTCTATTTTTGTGGAGTTTCTTTTTAAGTTTTGGCTTTTAGCTGGCTGAAGGCAGACCTATTGTTTTCAATACATAAAAGAGTTTGCGCTTTTCTTGTGATTGTATGGCTTTGTTGACTATTTCAGTGGTCTCTGCCTGATTTAAT
The DNA here is from genome assembly GCF_964263255.1 of Lissotriton vulgaris. Lineage (NCBI taxonomy): Eukaryota > Metazoa > Chordata > Amphibia > Caudata > Salamandridae > Lissotriton > Lissotriton vulgaris. The sequence continues at coordinate 1,612,359,351 of NC_141693.1, forward strand.
GGCTTTCCTCAAAAAGATTACATAACCAAAATACATTTGTCGTGCAAAACACTCCGTTCACAATACCAGAGTGCTTTTTTCACGAAGATGGCCAGACAACAGCCAAAGTTGTTAAGGGAAGGAGGCGGCACACCCAGAATAGCATTTAACATTGTGTAAGTCAGTTTATCACAGGGTAATAGCAGGTTTAAGGTCTTAGTGTTGGGTGTTCCTCTTACAGGTCACGAACTCGATGGAGGAATTTGAGCTCAAGTGTTCATTCCACGGAGATGAAAGGGTTTTCGAAAAGGTCCTTCCAAAGTGCTAACCTTTTCCTGGAAGTTCTCATTTCTGTAGTACAGTCACTTCCTGCACCCTCTGTAACCTTCCAATACCCTTAGGTCATCTGGGCTTTAATGATCCCCTGCCCTACAGAAATACCTTCTGCTGTCACAAGTCAGCGCCGGCTGACTGCAGGAGGCAACTTTTAATCTCTCGGCTGCTATAAAAGGCAGCGACACTAATGGCGCAAAGGTCTGTAGAAACACAGGCACAACCACTGATAAAGACAATCGCATTAGCTTTTGAATAGTGAAAATATTTTACGAAGCTTCATTGACACACACACGCACACCCCCACACACACTGTCGTGTGCCACACCCCGATCACTTACTTTATCTTCGGATGACCCTCGCAACCTCCTTGATTGCCAGCGAGTGGCACAAAGCAGAAAATGGACAGGCCAATCAAACATCACAGACAGCACAGCAGGACACCAATGCTGGCTGCAGCAAAATAAGGCTCTGAGACAGCCATAAACATTACAGATTGCGACTCGATCGCTTCAATCCACCTTGGTGTACAGAGGTTAACAGTGAAGAGTTACTCCTCCTGGCTTGTCACAGAACATTGCAAGACTGCGTGTTATACTCTGCAGTTAAACAACCACAGATGACTGACTCCCACTGGCACCTTGATGTATATCCTGCTGCATAGTACTTACTACTTTGAATACACAGGGGGAAATATGGAGGCATTAAGTCCACAGAATCATCAGACTGCATTTCTGTACTGTGTAACAAAAAGGTTACTGTTTCACGCAAATTACGTATTCTGTAATGAAGTGAGATACTGCTCAAGGGACGATCCCTGAATACCATGATTGACACTGTGCGTCACTTCCTTGCTGCACCGAATCTGATTCCTGAGTCGATTAGTCGTGTCACTAGAGTGATGTTGAGTGGCAGCATGAGCATCACTACTTGAGAATACGTTCTGAATGCTGAGAATCTGACTGGCATATTAGAAAGAGTAAGAGGAGTGTGCCCACGGTTGCTGGACAGGCTTACAATGTGCGCAGAAAGAAGCAAGGGAAATATTCAGCACAGTTACACAATGTTTTGTCAAGGCTAATGTCTTCATTATAAAAACATAGTGCGGGTTCTCTTTTAATGACCGAATATGTAGTTCATTATTGTGAGATGACCACTGTAATAGCTGTGGGTATCCTAGTCATGCTTTCCTGCTCCTAAGATAATAAACCAATTAGTGTCTAGTCTAACCACAAATGATGAATGAAACATGTGCTGGCGATTTGGAAACCCACTCAGAATATGATTAAGTAGTTATGGCAATCTGACAAGGGAAACCTAACCTTTTGAATGAATCTACCGATGACTTACTTAGAATTAATTTATTTGACCATTCTAAACAGAGTCCAAACGACGCACATTTGCAGAAGACAGGCCGGTCATTATTTCCCGCCGCTGCTCTGTTCCCGGCGGGAGATGTAAACAATTCACAGGCTTTGGAGAAGCATGCATCCGTGGAGATATAATCAGCTAGGCTTATGGAGGACGGCTAGAGGTTCGAATAACTGATCTTCAAAAAGATTACACAGCCAAAATACATTTGTCGTGCAAAACACTCCGTTCACAATACCAGAGTGCTTTTTTCACGAAGATGGCCAGACAGACAACAGCGGCAGCCCAAGTTGTTAAGGGAAGGAGCCTGCACACCCAGAATAGAATTTTACATTGTGTAAGTCAGTTTATAATAGGGTAATAGGTAGCAGGTTTAAGGTCTTACTGTTGGGTGTTCCTCTTACAGGTCACGAACTCGATGGAGGATCCGATCCCGTCATCCCGATCATCGTCAGACTGACTTTACTTCCCTTCACAGCAGCGCAGTAAACGGAACCCATGCATCCCGGCGAAATGGCCAATCACTGCATAGCTTCACTGTGAAGCCATGCAGTGATTGGCCATTAAGTTGTGGCACGGTGGCAGAGGCAGTGTGTGTGTGCCACCAGCCAATCCTGGCGGCTAGGGGGGCACATTTGCTACTCGCCCTGTCGCCCGTCTGTAAACCCGGGCTGTGGCAGGTGAAAGTACCCCTGGGTCCCGCTGGGGAGCTTCAGTGCGCATGCTTCGGCGAGTTGGATACCATATCGCACTTGCGCACTACGGTCTGCTGCAGCCTGAGTGTGTGCACTGTCTGTCACTCAAGCTGCAGCAGACCACCCCCCTGCGCTCTCCGAAATCGCCGGGTGTGTCCCGGATTCCTGGCGGCTGATTATTGTTGTAATGTTTATTTACAGTCAGTAATTTTATTTTAATAGGATTGCGGCCGGCGGCCGCGATGCGGGTCCATGTGGGCTGGTGGGGCTACGCCCCTACGCCCCAATGGACGCACCGCGGCTGCTTAGACGCCACCGGCATGATTAGCTCCTCCTCCTCTTCTGGTTCCTATCAGACCTAAAGTAAGGCCTGGTGTCTCCCTGGGCAGGAATATGTAGAGGTTAACCCCATTCCCTTGTCCCCCCTGTAGTGCCTGTTAGTCTACGTCCGGTGTGTTGTAATATTCTCCTGCCACTCGCACTACCACAGTTTCCATTAGCTGGTTCAGGCAGAATGTTTCCAAAAGTAATTTTTTTGTTCTATTTTGTGACAAATACATTCAATCAATCAGTCATTGGCTATTCCTCTACGAGATAGTGATTAAGATCCTTTTTCCTTTAATTTGATGCAGTGCTATACGCTCCATACCTTTCCTGTCTGCCCAGTCACTGTTCCCGAGGATGGCGGGCCCCTCCCCAGGCTGTTAGGGAGCTTGCAGCTGCAGCCTCCCCCATACCTGCCTTTCTCTGGCTGTCCGTGAGCTCGGGATAGCTGAAATACTGCTCTTCTCACCTTTTTCCTAGTTACCGTGTATGTGAGCTCAAATGTGTAATGCCCACCTTCTCTTGCCCTCTCTGGTGCCCGCCTCTTTTGCTACCCCAGTACTTATGCTAATGAAGGGATTCTGAGCAGCAACCAAGTCGCAGCAGCAACGCTTTCACGAAGAATGTACCTCTGTGGCATCGGTCCCTGCAGCCTGGTTGGCTGCTTCACTATCAGAGTGAGTCTAAAACGCCCTGCGTCCTCTCAGCAGGCACCCCAGCACCCGAGGGTGCACACTGACCCATCCCGTTGTGAAGATACGACAGGCTGCTGACAGGCTTGCCACTCTCCTCCCAGAATACACTGCAGTCCCTATTCACAAACAACAACGCCAGTTGGGGCAAAACAAACCTCTAAAAAATCTGTAATACAAATTGACTCACTCCATCGTGTCCATTTCATGATGGGATCTAAGGGTATTTGTGGATACTCTGCAGCTTCAGCCCGGACAAAACCGATATTTGTCCAGTTTCCAAAAAGCTGAAAGTTGGTTTCCGAGGGGCAGGAAATGTGTTGTGTCAACTGCTATTTAAACACGTAGTCGGGAAACTCAACTGCTTCCGCTGACACAAAGCATCACGTTAATGCCAAAGTAAGTATTTAAAAAAAAAAAATTATTATTATTGCCCCGGAGGGTGGAGCGCGGATTCTAGCACACCAGGCTCTGGTTCCGGGGGACAGAAGGGGCCTGTGAGCGGCCCACGCTTAAGGACTCAGGCTGCCCGTCACCACTGAGTCCGTATGTGGCCCCGCACTGGCAGCCCAGCGGGTTGTGTGCTGGCTGCATTGTGTGTACATTAGTGTAGTATTCTCCTCTTACTATATATCTCATGTAATTCTTCTCCCTAGCTGCTCAGCCTGTATGAGTGTTCTAAATGGAATGTTTGGTGTGTGAGCTATGTGTGGAAGGCTTGAGTGACTGTGGAGAGTGACAGTTGATGAGTGGGGCTGAGCAGCTAGCAGGCTGCTCCTGGTGGGGCTATGAATGGGGTTATGAATTGACTATGAATTGACTGTAACTTACCATCTACAAGACTTAACCACCTTGTGACTAACTTGTGAATAAACCTACTTGGGTTACATCTAACCAGAGTAGCGTGGTTACTACATTATTTTTGGCGACGAGTTGGAGATCTTCCCACGCACAGGTAGCCTGGAAAAATTTAAAATGACCCACAAAACATGTTGGGAAGAAGATACCACGGAGAGCAGACGACAGGCGCAGCCAAGAGGTACAAGACAAAAGAAACATGAGCCACAAGAAGAAACTAAGAACCAAAAGCAGCCACAAAAGCAACATAAACAGCACGCCAAGAAGCCCTACCAGTGTCCATCAGACCGGACAGCCCCTGCCAAAGCGTGCTATGTGGAGTTCACCTGGAAGTTATGGACACAAAGTGCACATTCAAGAAAAGTAAGCGTTTATTTAACTATATTTGGCTCTTTAAAATCAAATGAACGCAGTGAAAAGACATTTGTTTTGTGTGGCTCTGCGCCAAACAAGAATGTTGTACTTCATCTTACAAAGAGATATTGGCAAAGAATAAGTTTGCGTGTAAAATATGTTACCACTGACTTCATGAACACTGTGCAAGAACATTTGTTTGCTGTGATGCTGCCCAATGCCAGGAACCACTTTTGCTTCCTACAAGATGTTTGCTACATGATTAAAATAAAAACCGCTTTCAGAAGTGAAACGAGTGAATGGGAACCCCCATGAGTGCTGGAATTCACAACCGCTGTGTAATGATCTAGTGTGCCATTTCTACTTGAAAATGCCGTTTTGGGGAGCCTTTCTCTCGTTGCTGCACTCGTTGAGGAAAGTGCCATTTTCAATTAAAAAGTAAAATTATATTTTGACTTAGAAGCTAAGTTTACACAGAGATTTTGTGCCTACGGTGTTTCTCAACCGCCACATTTACATTTAAAATTAACACTTCAGAAGCTATTGTCAGCGCGCGCCCTCACCTTCACGAGGACTGCATTCTCTACTCTGCTCACGGAACTGCCCACAGGATGTTCCTCAGCTTCAATGCGACTTGAGCCATCCAGCATTAGCGTGGAAAATGTGCCTCTGATTCTCTTCGATTTCAAGTACTGGACTCCCAGGTTGCCAACCACGTCACTTCTTGCTTGTTCCACTAATGAAGTACAGTTGAAAACCTGTCACATCTTGACTGAGATCGTTTTGGCACAGTTTGTTTTGCAATCGAGTCTTCAGATGTTGACAGGAATGCCAATGTTGGAAGTTGTTCACATCATCCGGTGCGTGGTGGAGAATCAAAATTATTTTAGGTACTTTACGTTGTTGAAATTCTGTGTACACCATTGAAGATGACATTAAACTTCATTGGAACACCAAGTCATTTCTTTATCACAACGGCAAAAACATTCTTGGAAGGCTCATCTGAGTTTTTCTCTTCTCGAGTGGAATGTAGCATTGTTTAATGGTATATTCTAGTTTTCATGCTTTTGGATATTTTATTTCCATATGTTTGTTGTTTTTAAGTCAAAATTTCACTTGCAGTATGTACTTTCGCAATATTTAATGTCTTATGTAAAGTACAGTTTTACAGTTGTAAATATTAATGGCTCCTTTACTTTAGGGACATGTAGTTTTCATTGCAGGATTTAGATACACTTTACATGGCCTCTACATAGGGGTAAATCCTTACACTGGGTAAGTTTTCCCTACAAGAAAGTAGACTCTACATCACAGTATGTTGTGGGGATTGTTATGTCAAATTTTATGCTTAATTACTTATGTACCCTTACGTGAGGGTGGACATTTGACTTGTTGCAGGGGTGGGACCCTGCGTGCTTAAGACGCCTTGCGCCGCACGATTTGAAAGCTTTACACATAGTTTGTCTCTGTATAATTGGAGTGATTTCACAAGTTGTTCCTGGTGGGGCAAGACATAAGGTTTAAGTCCTTATGCTCTCATTACATTTATTTTAGGTTGTCCCTTTTGGTTGACGAGGGGCAGGACATTTGGTACAAGTCCTTCTTGTCCACATCTACACTATTGTTGTCCAGAACACAGGATTTAGCTTTTGTGTCTCTTATCTTAGTTTGGGACACGACACTGGGTTTTTAGTCCCTTAGTTTTTAGTGAATTGTCTCTACTTAGAGACTACATATGTCTCTACATGGAGACCACATTCAGTTGTCCCTGTTACGGGTGAGGGGCAGGACACTGGGTATCAGTCCCTTTTGTCCACACTTTTATGTACATGTTGGTTGTTCCCTGTTTACGCTAGGGGCAGGAGTTTGTCCCTCTTTCCACATATTTACAAGGAGTTTCCCTACATGGGATCATTTACGTTTTCTCTACAATTTTGTTTGCCTTTATTAATGAAGGGAGATGGGTATTTTGTATTTCATATATTTTTACCATTTTCCCTTATCATTTTACTGCATAGTTTCTATCCCTCTAGTGATGTTATTATGTTTATCATCCTTGGGTTATTGACTACTTTTGACGAAATGACATCCTTTGCTGAGGCGTTTACAACTCTAGGATGTATGGTACATGTTCATTAACTTTTATTATACGGGTATGTCTACAGTTTTAAAATGTTAATGTATCTATTTAGCTTGTACACTTATGCTTGGAGTTTTAGACATTTTTTGGTATTACCTTATCTTATTTCCTTAAGCATATAGTTTCATGTTGTTTAATACTGTCTTTCATTTATAAGGAAAGAGGTATGTAGTATTCTCCTCTTACTATATATCTCATGTAATTCTTCTCCCTAGCTGCTCAGCCTGTATGAGTGTTCTAAATGGAATGTTTGGTGTGTGAGCTATGTGTGGAAGGCTTGAGTGACTGTGGAGAGTGACAGTTGATGAGTGGGGCTGAGCAGCTAGCAGGCTGCTCCTGGTGGGGCTATGAATGGGGTTATGAATTGACTATGAATTGACTGTAACTTACCATCTACAAGACTTAACCACCTTGTGACTAACTTGTGAATAAACCTACTTGGTTTACATTTAGTTCGCCTCACACTTGCTCCGAGGGGGGCTGGGGTCACAGCGTGCAGCTCGTGCGTGCCCCACTCCATTGTTCCTCTGGGTGCAGCAGTTATTGCCTGCGTCCCACCCTTCTGGGGCATAAAAAACCCCGACCCTTCTCGCCACAGACGCGCCTGGTATGCCCCTGGCCCTATGCTGCTCACACTGTGTGGCGCGGCTGTCATGGCCCTCTCCTCAGAGGCTTGACATGCATTGACCATGTTGCGTGGGGTTACAGCCAGGTCTCAACCCCACATGCCTGGCTGTGTGTCTGTCCTTTAGAGTGTTGCTGCCACCACCTGCCAGACTTCCCTGACAGCCATGACCTCGCCCAGATCTGTTTAACAGCCACGATCCCCCGCCTCACCCAGGGGTGGACCCCACAGTGTTGACACCCCCTCACGTGTATCTCCTGTGCTGCCTCTCTCGGGGCACGGACGGTCGCGGCCCTCTCTCCTCAGACCATACATATTCTACCACTTGCTGTCACACATACTGCCACTTGTCACATATTGCCACTTGCCCTGCGTTAACCATGGCCTGACGCCTCCCCTGCTCTGCTCGAGCTCACGGGTCTCCCCCTTTCCACCTGCCCCAGCTCTGAAGGTCCTGTCAGTTCACGTGCTGCGCTTTGTCTTTACCACTTGCCTGTGTTCCCACTAAGTGTATTCCCATGACCGACAAAGTGCGTGTCCCCCCCCGAGATTTGTCTTAATGCGCCTTTAAGTTAAAGGGTAGCCGCTGTATGCACATTAAGATAAAGTAAGTATCTTTTATGTGGTAAAGCTCACATTCGAGCTCACGGATCTCCCCCTTTCCACCTGCCCCAGCTCCGAAGGTCCTGTCAGTTCACGTGCTCCGCTTTGTCTTTACCACTTGCCTGTATTCCCACTAAGAGTGTATTCCCATGACCAACAAAGTGCGTGCCCCTCCCCACCCCCCCCCCCGAGATTTGTCTTAATACGCCTTTAAGTTAAAGGGTAGCCGCTGCATGCACATTAAGACAAAGTAAGTATCTTTTATGCGGTAAAGCTCACATTCACATTGACCTGACCTTGTCCAGAGACGGTCACTCCACCCGCCGCGCGGCTCCCCCCGAGTGCGCCGGTCTCCCTCGCTAACTCTGCCTGCTCGCCGCTGCCCTCGAGGCGAGGCTTTTTTTTCTCCACTTCTGATTGTTCCCTTGTGCCAGTCCTTGCCGCATCTTTACTGTGTTGTGCCCCTGTTTTTGCTCACTCTGCCGCCTTGTTTTCCCCACTGTCCTAACCCCGCTCCCTGCAGCCCGCCCCCTTCTTGCTTCGGTAACTCTCTCCCCTTCCCATTCGCCACCCCGCTCCCGCCTCCCAGCTGCTCCTCCCTCCCACTTCGCTACTTATGGCGGAGTCCACACGTACGCGCAGCGGGTGCGCCAAAGGCAAGCCCGTCTACACCCGTCCACGCCTGGACCACGCCCATCGCCAGAAACCCTGGATCTCGACGTTGCCAACGCACCCGACGAACATACGACGCCGTCACTCTCTATGCACTCAACACCGGCCGGAACCCCGCCTGCTACCTGGCCACCCTGAAGCGCACCCATGGACCCTTCACCTGCCAAGAGTGCAATTTCACTGGCACCCGTACCGAGCCAGCACCCGCCAAGCCTACCACCAGCAAGAATCACCTCAAGTGCATTCTGCTCAAAACCCGCTCTGTCCACAGACACGCAGTCGAACTCTGGAACCTCCTAGACACAACAGCACCAGACGTTGCCTTCCTCACGGAAACCTGGATGAACGCCTCCTCGGCCCCTGACATCGTCATATCCATCCCGGACGGCTAAAAGATCCCCCGGAGGGACCGCGCCAACCAAACCGGAGGAGGCTTCGCCATCATCCACAGAAACACCGTCCGCATAACGACCAACTCGGAAGACACCCTCACAGCTGCCGAACACCTGCACTTCCAGATACACACCGACCCCTGGACTACCCTCAGAGGCACCCTAATCTACAGACCCCCGGGACCACGCACTCAATTCAGCGAAGCCATCGCAGACTTCGTAAGCCCGCACACCCTCAACTCCCCAGACTACATCCTCCTAGGAGACCTCAACTTCCACCTGGAGAACAACAATGACAGCAACACCACCACCCTGCTGGACAACCTCGCCAACCTCGGACTCAAGCAAGTAGTGAACACCCTCACCCACTACGCCTACCACACGCTTGACCCAGTCTTCTCCTCCAGCAAGCACATCTCCTTCAGCCACTCCACTGGACAGACCACAGCTGCATCCACTTCTCCTTCAAGAAAACCGCGACCCACCACCACCCGCAACAGGTACCCCACAGAAGCTGGAGCAAGATCACCGCTGACCAGCTCACCACCTCCCTCAGCCAGAACCCTCCCACCATCACGACGGACTCCAACGAAGCAGCGAACAACCTCTCACAATGGCTCACCAACTGCACCGACGAAATCGCACCGCTGCAGAAACCTCCCAGCAGACCCCACCGCAAGAAAGCCTCGTGGTTAACGGACGAAAACCTGCCGCTCCCTGGAGAAAACCTGGCGCCAGGACCAGACAACAGAGAACATGACAGCCCTCAAGAACGCCACCTGCAAGCACCACCAACTGATCCGCACCACCAAGAGAACTACCTACAACCATCTGGACAACAGCAAGGAACTCTTCAGCATCATTAAAGAGCTCTCCAACCCAAGCGCCGGCAACATTACACCCTCGCAAGACCTCTGCAACTCACTCGCCTCGTTCTTTCACTGCAAGATAGCCGACATACACGACAGCTTCGGTGCACAGACCAACCACCCAACCACCAAACTAGCGCACCCAACCGCCACCCTCTGCACCTGGAGCCTGATCAGCACCGAAGACACCGCCCGACTATGAGCACCATCCACTCCGGCTCCCCCACCGACCCATCCCCTCACCACAACTTTAACAAAGCCGACTCCATCATCGCACCCCATCTCCAGGACATCATCAACAGCTCCTTCGCATCAGCCACCTTCCTGGAGAACTGGAAGCACGCCGAATTCAGCGCCCTCCGCGGGCCCCACGGACCTCAAGAACCTCCGACCCTTCTCGCTCCTCCTGTTTCCTGTCAAAGTCATTAAGAAGACGGTCAACCAACAACTCTCCACCTTCCTCGAGCGAAACGGATCCCTCGACCCGTCACAGTCCGGTTTCCGAGCAAACCACAGCACTGAGACCGCCCTCATCGCAGCTACCGACGACATCAGGTCTATGCTCGACAACTGGGAAACCACCGCACTCATCCTCCTGCATCTCTCAGCAGCCTTCGACACGGTATGCCACCACACCCTGATACAGCGCCTCAGCAACATCCGAATCCAAGGAAAGGCCTTGGAGTGGATCGTCTTTCCTTGCCGGTAGAACCCAGAGAGTCTGCCTCCCCCATTCCGGTCTACGGCTACCAAAGTCATCTGCGGCGTCCCACAAGGATCCTCGCTCAGCCCACCCTCTTCAATGTTTACATGAGCCCCCTCGTAGCCATCGCACGCAAACAGAACCTCAACACCATCTCCTACGCCGACGACATGCAGCTGATCTCTCCTCACCAACGACCCGGACACCGCCAGAGCCAGCCTCCAGGAAGGAATGAAGGACGTTGCGTAATGGATGAAGCTCAGCCATCTGAAACTGAACACAGACAAGGCGGAAGTCCTGGAACGACTCCTGGTGGCCACCTACCCTGGGCACCGCCCCAGAACCTACAGACCACGCATGCAACATGGGCTTCATCCTGGACTCCACCCTCACGAGGACCAAGCAAGTAAACGCAGTCTCATCATCCTGTTTCAACACCCTGCGCATGCTCCGAAAAATCTTCCGATGGATTCCCACCGCTACCAAGAAGACGGTCACCCAGGCCTTTGTCACCAGCCGCCTGGACTACGGAAACACCCTCTACGCCGGAACCACAGCCAAGCTCCAGAAAAGACTACTGCGCATACAGAACACCTCGACAAGACTTATCCTGGACATCACCCGCCACTGCCACATCTCTGCCCATCTGAAGAATCTGCACTGGCTCCCCGTCAGCAAGAGAATCTCATTCCGACTCCTCACCCACACACATAAGGCTCTCCATCACGCAGGCCCCCCGTACCTCAACAACCGCCTCTCATTCTACACACCAACCTGCCAGCCTCGCCCTCGCCACCGTCCCACGAATTCGCAAAGCCACCGCCGGAGGAAGATCCTTCTCCTACCTGGCGCCAAGACTTGGAACTCCCTACCCACACACCTCCGGCTGACCCAGGACCACCTAGCCTTCAGGAAACAACTCAAGACCTGGCTGTTCGAGCAGTAGCGACCCCACCCCGCGCCTCGAGACCCTAACGGGTGAGTAGCGCACTTTACAAATTCCCTGATTGATTGTAAGGATTTGGCTCCATCAAGTGGCCAAATGGTGCAACTGTGATACTACAGCTATGCAACAAATATGAAAATCAGTGACACTCTGTTTAAACCGGGTCAGCTGATTTTCATCCTGTAAGGTACTCTCGGACAGACTCGGTTTTGCTTAATTCCGGACAGCCTAAGTATAATGCAGAATGTGCAATGCCACAGAAGACAAATGGTGAAATCAGGTGTTTGTAAGAAAGTGTCTGTGTGCAATAAAGAGAAGGAGTTTGAAATTTATATCAAAAGTGTCTTTATTTAAGTGCCATAAATGGACCCACTGGTGCAAGAGCACGGGCATCCAGCTGAGGCTAACTCCAACGAATTCTTCTGTATTCAAACGTAAACTCCTGCATCAGTGAATTACACATTACACATTACATGTTACATTTCTTTTTTTCTTATTATTATTAAATGTTTTTATTCAGTTTTTGACATTTTTCCAAAGATCAGCACAAATTTGTTAGCAAATTTATACAATTAGGTTAGAACAAAACTTCTTAATTATCATAACATTTTGTAAAGAATGAGCAATCCATTCAAACGATCCTCTAACAAACAAATGTTGACTTTTACAGTCATAATCTATGACATATCCATCCCTAGTTATAGTCCAAAAATTTAAATGAACAGTGAAAAACCATATATCCTGCAGAAAGCAACAGCCTAGGTTAAAAAGCATTTGGACTAAAATCCCGCTAGATATTTATTTCCTCCAGTCTAACTTAGCTTATAATCCTAGGTTATTTGATTTCATATGGATCTTTCCGCCTTGCAAGAGGGGCCCAGATGTGCCGTCCCAACAGTTTTGAATTTTTCCCCTTCCTCTCATAAATAGCTCTTTCCATTGTATACAATGAAAGTAAGCGTGAGAACTACTGTTGAAACGTAGGGGGTAAAAGGTCGAATTTAAATTTGAATTTAAAATTTGAATTTAAAATTATTTATAAAGCGCACATTCGCCAGTGGCTTCATGGCGCTACAACTTACAGAAAACAAGGTAGAGGGGCAAATGTAAAGTAGAGGAGTTCAAGCTACAGGAGGACAGTTAATTAAAGGCATTAGAAAACAAATAAGTTGAGTTGTTTTCTGAACTGGGGATAAAGAGTCGAGGTTCTGAGCTCAGGAGGCAGGGAATTCCAGAGGAGTGGAGCAAGGGTCGCAAATTTCAAGCCTCCCCATTTCTTCCTCCGGAATCGCGGGACAGTGAGAAGGGCATGGGTGGATGAACGGAGGTCTCTGATGGGGACGTAGGGAGTGATCTTGGAAGAAATAAAAGCCGGTGCCGTGCCCAGTCTCGCTTGAAAGGTGATAGAGGCCAGCTTGAACTGGACACGCTCACGAACAGGGAGCCAATGTAAAGATTTAAGAAGGGGGGTGATATGGTGGGATTTTGGTAATTTGAACACCAGGCGCGCTGCCTGGTTCTGAATCTGTTGCAACCGCCTAAGGCTATATGCAGGTATACTAGCATATAGGGCGTTGCCGTAATCCAGGCGGGAGATGACCATCGCCAAGGTGATCAGTTTCAAAGCGTGAAAAGAAAAAAAGCGGGACACCTTGCGTATAGTACGCAGTGAGAGAAAGGAAGAGGACACCACAGAACTAACCTGGGAGTGAAGAGTGAGTTGGGAATTGAGCTTGATACCTAAAGTTTTTACTGAGGAAGAGGGGACAGGTGGGGAACCAAGGGAAGGGGGCCAGAACAGAGGAGACCAGGGGCTGGATGAACCACCCGTCAACACCAGCTCGGTTTTATCTGGGTTGAGTTTTAAATGGTTGTGGTTCATCCAGTCTCGAATGTGGGTCATAGTGGATTGGAAATTAGAGATAGAAGACGGGGAAGAGGACAGGTCAAAAACAAGTTGGAGGTCGTCAGCATAGTTATATACTGCGACCTCCATCTGCTGTAAAGAAAAAAAAAGTGGGGCGATGTAAAGGTTGAACAGAAGGGGAGAAAGGGAAGAACCTTGGGGGACCCCGCACTGAACTCTCCGGAAATCCACAGTAAAGTCGCCCAGGCGAACTGCCTGGGTGCGGTCCCTCAGGAAGGAGGATAACCAAACCAATGCGGTACCTCCGATCCCCGCCGCCCTGACACGGGAAAGTAAGATGGTATGATCGACCGTGTCAAAGGCGGCTGAGAGATCAAGAAGGACCAGGGTCGAGGCTTGCGGAAGCAATACTCATCTGTTATACAGCCATGGCCGGAAAAAGAAATTGATCAGCTGGATCTTGCAGTTCGCTACTGCTGACTCCCAGCAGAACGTGGGTTAATGTAACTTTCAACCAAACTGACAAACCTAAGAATTTTGTGATAGAATCTAGCAGGTTTTCAAGATGTGGACAAGGTGCGAACATGGGTATGAGGTCAGCAACTGATGCACCACACTGTGGACAAGTAGTCCCTGCTGACCCACCCCACTGTGCTATTCTCGCCAGGGTATGGTAAAGTGAAAAGAGTTTTAAAGTGCTGCACGTGAAGCCTGGCCGAGCACAGAGCCGTCTGACCTAATTCTAGAGACTCAGAAAACCTCTCTGGTATGACACCCCCCCGTTCCATCCATTTACCCGAATGCTTTGCCAAATCGTCTTGCTTTAATGCTATTAATTTGGCATACAATAGCCCGATAGCGCCCTTCATGCTTCCCCTGATAATATCTATGGCTTTAATTCTGCTAAACCCAATATACCCCCCCACCTTCTTATAAAAAAAAACTGCGCAACTGTAAATATGACCTCTTTCCAGCCCGAATTCTGGCTGAATAGCCCCAAACTGTCGAAAGCCTTCGTTCTGTATTAGATCCCCGACCTTCTGAACCCCCTTCTCTGGCCAAAATGCCATAATCTCATCTGTAAAAATTTCAGGAAGCGTGTTTTTTTTTATAAAGCTGGGTATAGTGGTTAGGCCTTACTAGACCAGTCTTTCTTTTCAATTCCACCCAGATCTTGAAGGCGGCCGCAAGAGTATGAAATTTGGCCTTTAATAATAACTGGGCTCTGTGAATTTCATTAAACAATTCTCGACCTGATCCCCAAGCAACAACTTAGGAAGCTCTGTTTCCCCCTCTACATCTCGAGAGGGTGCGCCAAATAATATACTCCTATAGTGGAGAGCTGCAGCCCAATAATCCATACTAATATAATAAAGAGAGAGCCCAAACCTTTGAGGCGGGTAATCTCCGGAACCAGAGCACCAATCACAACACCCAATACAGCGTTGGAACGGGCAGTTGCAGCAGAAGGACATAGGCTATGTAGACGCCCACCATATACATTTAAAAGGTAAAAGAACCGTGCCAGCAAAGTAGTCCCTTTTGGGCGTGACAAACACTGGGGGCGTGTGGTATGTTCTTCCCTTCATGCCATGTCTCATATCGTGTGCTAATCCTACCCTGCTCCCTTTAAATACCCCTGCACCCCAGAATCATAGCCCACCCTTACTCCTTAAAATACCCCAACACCCTTAAACACTAACCTATAATCCTATAAATATACCCTGTACCCCAAAACCCAAACCTATCCCTAAACCCTAAAAATACCCATGTACTCCAAACCCAAACCTAGCCCTGAACCCTATAAATACCCCAGTACCTCAAAGCCCAAACCTACCCCATAACCCTAAAAATACCCCTGTACCCCAAAACCCAAACCTAGCCCTGAACCCTAAAAATACCACTGTACCCCAAAATCCAAATGTACCCCTGAACCCTAAAATACCCCTGTACGCCAAAACCCAAACCTAGCCCTGAACCCTAAAAAATACCACTGTACCCCAAAATCCAAATATACCCCTGAACCCTAAAATACCCCTGTACGCCAAAACCCAAACCTAGCCCTGAACCCTTAAAATACCCCTGTATCCCAAAACCCAAACCTACCCTGAACCCTAAAAAATAACCCTGTACCCCAAAATCCAAACCTAGCCCTGAACCCTAAAAATAGCCCTGTACCCCAAAACCCAAACCTACCTCTGAACCCTAAAATACCCCTGTACTCCAAAACCCAAACCTAGCCCTGAACCCTAAAAATACCCCTGTACCCTAAACCCCATGCCTATCCCTAAACCCTAAAACTACCCCTGTACCCCATAACCCAAAACTATATCTGAACCCTTAAAATACCTAAACACCCCAAAACATATACCTCAGTACCCCAAAACATATACCCCTATACCCATACTAACCTTATCCAAACATTAAAAAAAAACATGCTTTTACCATTCATGCATTTACAACAAATTTCGTTGTAAATGTATGCGTGGTAAAAGCATATAAAATGTAATGCCATGCGTTATAATGACATTGCGGAGTCATGGTACTTTCGTAATGAAAGTATGCGGAGTGATGGTATGCGGAAGGAAAGTTGCGGAATAAGGGGTGTTTACCCTCCCCCGTTAAGTACATTGGTGGCACGGCGCCCCACATCTCCAGCAACATACTCATATTTTTTCACCACCCATTTGAAAAATGCACAGGTCTCTCTCATTGATGGTCAGCACCGACATACACTTTTAGACACACCTCCCGCCACAAGTTCTAGAATTGCGAACTTTAGAGCTGGGGAGCTACATTCAAATCTCGGCATCAGCTCAACATCCTGTGATTCTAGGCAAATCGCTTTGTCTCCCGTGCCTACCACAAATGAATGTGTTCTTCTGTAATGTAAATTGTGCTCATGCCATGTTGTCGAGTTTGCGCTATATAATATTGCAGGGAAAAATAAAGTAGGGAAACTCGAGTTTACACACTACTGAACGCACACTCTTAAGTGCATCAGCAGTGCACTGTGAATCGGAGCGTTTCACAGGCCTGTCACAGATAAGTAATGCTATCTAAACGAAATTCTACAAAACACTATATACTACTAGCCGGCAGCAATTCATACCCGGACAACGTCGGGACGGGCTGCTAGTAACTTCTAAAATCAGGAACAGTGAACCCCCCTCGCTCCCGTGGTAATGACAAACCTGAGGGCCCTCCTAGTTTTTCCAAAAGCCCTAATGAATCGGTTAACTATTCCCTCCAAAGTTACAAACCAATTTTTCTCAAATTCCATCGGTATTGCCCTGAACAAATAAAGAATTTTTGGTAAAAACATAATCTTCACCACATTGCATTGGCCGACTAACGATAAATGTAGATTACTGATTCTATCAAAATCAGCTCTCGCCGGGGAGGCAAGATGGCCGCTGGGGGAGGCAAGATGGCCGCTGAGCTGTTGTGCTGAGAGGTCGCACTCTCCTTCTCTCGTAAAATGAACTGAACTGAAGAGAACTTTGTGCCACCCATGAAGGAAGGTTCTAATGGAGACCGGGCATTGCTGGTTTGAAAGGATATCCCTCAAGAAGAAATTGCTACGGATTGGGCAGGTATGGAGTCAGTTGAAAGAAGGACTCTTGTACTTTGTTAAAACGTGCCGGTATATGGCTCCCAAACCACCCACACGAATGGTCAATCAGGAAAAAGAAAAGGAGAAAGTGAGCGATAGAACCAGAAAACCCCCCGACACTCCGATGGCAATGAAGACAGGGGGAGCTGGTAGCGTGAAAGGGGATCCCCTGTCAGCAAAGAACACAGGCGCGATCAGGAAAATAATCCCTCCACCAGCGGAAAAAAGCAAGAAGAACGAAACGCGGAAACAGAACACGATCAGTAAAGTAAACAACACGGCGAGCAAGAGCATGGTACCGCCGACGAAGGGAGACGAGCAAAAGGCTCGGGATACAAACATGCGTCAACCTACCATGGCAGAGATGCTAGCAGGGAAACCCTCGGAAACAGCAACGGCATCTGTAACTGCAGGAAACCTGAGTACTCTCCGCAATCCAGACGCTGACATCCCCGCAGCTGGAAACGTCCTCGAGGACGTAATCGACATGGACACGGAAGACGCGAAGGTGGTTGCCAGGCAACGGGCTGAGTCAGCGCGGAGAGAGGCACAGAAGGCTGTAACACCGCAGACAGACGGTGTACATGCAGGAGCTCGCGCTGAAGATGAAATATCAGCGGAAGATAGAGGTAAAGGGGTGAATGACAGTGAAAAAGTGGAAAAAGTGAATACAAGCGCCAGGGGAGGCACTACAGCAGACATGCTTGGCGCATTAATGCAGGTTGAAAAAGAGATCAATGAGTCCCGGAAAGTGACTGGCTCCTGGGGGAGCAGAGAAAGTATAGCAAGCTCTGAAAAACAAAGCCTCGAAGAGGGGATTAATGTAATTAAGCAGCCCCATGGTGGAGACTGTACATCCTTTGAAGGGGAGGGAGAGTTTTTCTCTGTAAATGAAGATTCTGAGTCATTGTCATCAGCAGAATCAAGTACAGAGGAAGATGAAGGTACAGAGTCAGGCATAAGTACCTCTGGTAAAGAGTCTACCATGAAAAAGAGGAAACACACTAAAGTAGAGAAACGTCTTCTATGGGACTACTCAGCGACTTCTCAAGTGTATCAGGAGGAAGACACGCATGCTAACATGGCAGAGAGAGCCACAAGTGGCAATATCCCTCCCCAACAAGACCCTTTCCAGGCTTTATTCTCGACGCTGAGGCAGATGCAACATGAAGCAAGAACAGAAAGTCGCAGAGCAAGGCAGGCGTCAAAGAAAATACAGAATAGCCTAAGGAAGGTCAATAAACTGTATGATGAGCTGGTTGATAGAGTTACAGAGGTGGAGGAACGGACAGGGAAGCTCGAGGACGACGTGGGGAGATGGCAATCATTTAAGACTGAACATGAGAAAATGGCAGAGGACATGCGTTGGAAGATGGAGGATTTTGAGAATCGGCAGAGGAGGAATAATGTCCGCCTTTTGGGTGTGGAGGAAGGGGCAGAAGGGCAGGACGTCAGGCAGTTTGTGATAAATCTTTTGAGTGGCGCGTTCCCAGAGTCCCAGTGGCAGTGGGAAACAGAAATACAGAGGGCGCACAGGTTCCCTTTTGCATTAAAGAGGGTGGGAGAAGTAGGGGGAGCAGGCAGAGGTGGGCAAAAAAATCAGCCAAGGGCTATACTAGTCTATGTTGGGAACTTTTTGCTCAGGGAAGAGATCCTAGCTAAAGCAAGGCCAGAGAGTAGGAGAACTTTTGAGAATAATACTTTTTTTGCCAGGCCTGACTTCTGCCATTTCACTGTAGAGAGGAGGTGGAAGATGAGGCAGCTGATTGCACCATTTCAGGCTCTTGGTTTTGAGGCGTATTTACTTTACCCTGCTAGATTGAAGGTAATTGTTAGAGGGAAAACTTGGATGTTCAACTCAGAAATTAAAGCGGGGATCTTTCTAGAGGAAATGAAGAAACAAAAAGGAGTATGAGTGCCCGGGGAGTATATAGGATATAGTGGGATCAGTGGGTGACACGAAAAAGTAAATGGCTGGCTGAGAGAAGGAAGCGATTTGCACAACACAAGGCGGGCACACATAGGTCGGCTGACCTATTTGCCTGTGAAGGGGGGGGATGGGGAGGGGTGAGCAGAGCAGGGGCGGCAAGGGAGGGGGGTGTGGGGGGGGGAGAATAACAATTGTTTGATTATGATTTTGCACATTGTCATGTTTTTGGGATACAGAGGAGATATACAGACTGGTTTGAGGCTGACAAAGACTGCTTTTTGTGGTTGGTATCTACACATGTTAACACAATGGCATGTAGGATAGCGTCAATTAATGTGTGTGGCTTATATGATTTGAATAAGAGAATAAGGGTAGCTGCATATCTAAAAACCCTGCGGTTGGATTTGGTATGTTTGCAGGAAACCCATATTGAGGCGAGCAAGATGAATCTTATTGAACAACTTGGGTTCAGGGTATTGGCTAGCTCTAAACAAGAAACTAGGACCAGAGGAGTGGCAATCTTGGGTAGACACAGGGATATGGTAGTAGGGAAAAAGAAGGAGGATAAATGGGGAAGATAGGCTATAGCGGAAATTTCCTTCCGGGGTCAGAAAATATCATTAGCCACAATTTATGGATCTACTGAAGACGATCCTGAGGTATTTCAGTTTCTTGATGCGGAGTTGGCTCAGTGGCCTGAACCCATAATCTGCTGTGGTGATTTTAACATACATGATTTAGAGAGTTCATTTACACAGATAGATGCAATTTATAGAGGGAGAAAAAGGAAGGTGTTCAGGGCTCTGGCTGATATGGTTATGAATAACTCTTTGATTGATCCTTGGATAAAACTACATCCTCATCTTGATGGAAGTACTTTTTTCTCGGCCCCACATAAAATATTGGTTAGGCTAGACTATTTTCTTATAACTAGTAGCTTGTTAGCTGGGACACAGATTGAGAAACTTCCAAGGGTGATTTCAGACCACAGCCCGGTAATACTTACCATTAAAAATAATTACTTACAAAGAGCACCCGCACAATGGACGTTTGAGAGGGGACTTTTAAGAGATCCTGCATATAAGGAGCACATGTCAAAATGGATTAAAGGGTTTTGGGATATCAATAGGGGGACAGCAGCTATAGGAGTAGTTTGGGATGCATTTAAGGTGGGAATAAGGGGTGAAACATTGAGTTTTGTGCTGGGAAGACAAAAAAGAGAAAGGGAAAGGAGAGAGCTGATAGAGTATAAATTACTAAGGGAGGAGGAGAATCTAAGTAGGTCAATAAGAAATAATAGTCCTTTAGAGGATTGTCTGCTTAGAATAATAGCATTAAAAGCAGAGGCAGTGGAAGGCCTGGCTAGACAGGCGGTAGACAAATTTTTGTCCAACAAGGAAAAGTCATATGAGCTTAGTGAGAAGGTAGGGCGGGTGCTGGCAGCTAGAACTAGGCAGAGAGCAGCTGAAGCAGGAGTAAAAGAAATACGGGATATACAGGGAAATCTGGTTATGGAGACTGATGCAGTAAGAGAGGTATTTAGGAAATTCTACGCAGATTTATATACTCCAGAAGAGGTACCAAACTTGGGGGAGATTGAGGAGTATTTGGATAACATACCCCCTCCGGCGATTTCAGAAGAGGATAAAGAAATACTGGATAGTCCAATACTGCTAGGAGAGGTGGAGGAAGCTCTTGATAGCCTGCCGAAAGGCAAAGCGACAGGGCCAGACCAAATTCCGCTAGAATTTTATCAGATTTTTAAAAACGAACTCTTGGCGGATATGTGTATAATTATGCAACAAGCACAGGTAGGAGACCTTAGCCCAGAGTCCTGGGGGGGGGGCTAATATAATAGTAATCTTAAAAAAAGGAAAGCCATCAGAAATGCCAGGATCGTATAGGCCAATTACATTAATGAACTCGGATATCAAAATATATTCCAACATTTTAGCAAAGAGACTGGCAGGAGTAATTGAGCAGTTAGTGACCCCTATCCAGCACGGCTTTATACCTGGGAAAGGGACTACGCAGCACGTAAGAACTGTGATTACAGTATTTGATCACGCAGAAACATTAGGAGATCCTGTAGCAGCACTTTTCCTCGATGCCGAGAAGGCATTCGATAGGGTGGACTGGAAATATCTTTGGTGTGTAATGAGATGGTGTGGGTTGGGTGGTTCCTTTATAAAAGCGATCCAGGTATTGTATAAGAATCCAGCAGCAAGGATAAGGGTGAATGGGGGGCTTTCAGATGAAGTAAAAATCGCCAGGGGGACCAGACAGGGATGCCCTTCCTCTCCCCTATTGTTCGCATTATACCTGGAACCCTTACTACGTAGGTTGGAGGAGAATGTAAGGATACCTCCAATGAAAAGAAATGAAAATGTGGTGAAGTCCTTAGCCTACGCAGATGATGTGGCAATTTTAACTCCAAACCCTACTCTAGCTATAAAGGAGATAGAGTTAGAGGCTCAGAAATTTGGGAAACTATCAGGGTACAGTTTAAATAGAACAAAGACCCAGATTATTAAGAATAGATATACTCCGTGCGCGGATAGTAGGGTAGTTGACTCAGCAGTATATCTAGGAGTAGTACTAACTGCAAGTTTGGAGAGAGTAGTAGAGATGAATTTGGATCCTCTAATAGGTAAAGTTAAAAAATAACTTGAAAGAATGAATAACCTACACCTTTCCCTTATGGGATGCACAAACGTTGTCAAAATGTTAATCCTACCTAAATTTTTATATTTTTTCCGTACTATTCCTTTAGTTTTCGAAGCTAGATGGTTTAATTTAATAGAAAGGATACTGAACAGATTTATCTGGGCACATGGAAAGACTCGCAGAGCGTACAGGTACATGACTTTACCCAGAGAGAGGGGGGGCTGGGGAGCCCCTGACTTTAGGTTGTATCAGATGGCTGCTGCATTACAATACATGCAGGGAATAATTGGGGGTGGAGGAAGCGATACAAGGGTTGTGACCATGTCCACGGAAGTGTATGCTATTATACTGGGGGCGGAGGCAGAAAATAATTTGTTAAATAGAGTAGAATTTGAATACTATAAAAGAACAAGGTTTAAGACCATGATGGCAGCATCTAGAATATGGAATACATTCCTTAAAAGAATGGGAATGGGCAGATATAATAGGTATGTAAGGCTTTATAAAAACAGTTCCTTTCCGATAGAAATTTTTGGTGATTCAACAATGTTGGGATGGACACAGAAAGGGATAGAACAGATTGGGGATATAATGGATGGGGATGGGGTAATCCAGTTCTTAGATCTTTGTGCTAAATATGGGGTTGAGAGAAAGGATTTCTTTAAATACTTGCAGGTAAGGAGCTTTTTATCACACAAGCAAGGTGGTAGGGAGGGGTTTAATAAAAATGAGCTTTTGGAAAAGATAAAAGCAGGAGGGGATTGCACAATTAGATCCTTTTATGCAATACTAACCAAAGGGAAGGTGGATGATTTGGAGAAAGTTAGCACTAAGTGGGTTGGAAAGTTGGGAGTGGATGCAGGAAGTTTTCAAGAATCATTAAATTTGGGATGTACCATTTTGCGCTCTGGACCCCTGCAATCGCAACACTACAAGACGCTATTTTCGCTGTATTACACCCCAGCTAGAATAGCTAAGTGGGGAGGGTCCACTGGAATTACTTGCCCACGGTGTAATGCAGCAGCTGCCGATATTATTCATATGTTTGCTACCTGCCCCCAGTTATATACTTTGATCCGAAGTATAGAAGAATTTATTATCAATACTCTTGATATAAGAGTTAAACTAACATCTAGGATGATCTTGTTTGGAGTAGATAATCAAGTTGGATTGGACCATAAAGAATTTATGTTTGTAGCAACTGCAGTATTGAGACTAACAATTGCAAGAGTATGGTTGGATAAGGTACCCCCTGATTTACAAGTATGGCTGTCAAATCTGTTAGCTAGCTATAATCTTGAGAGAGCTATATATGCTCGGAAGGGGAAGAGGGGAAGGAGGCTTGGGTTGAAAATTTGGGAACCAATAAACAAATGGAAAGAGAGGATGGTACTGTAATTTGATGAATAGCAAAGGTTAGGTTTTTTTGATATATGATTTGGTGATATAAATGTACTTTGGATATTGTTTGTATTGTTTTGAAAAGCTTCAAACCAGTGATAATCTGTAAAATGTAAAAAAAAAAATATGTTTTGTAATTCAATGTGCAAGTTAACAAGAAAAAGGAGAAAAATAAAAATATAAAAAAAAAAAAAAAAAAAAAAAATCAGCTCTCGCCTTCCTGATTACTTGCTCAATGTTCCTAGCTACCAGATTCCCCAAATCTGGCATAATCATGATTCCCAAGTACACTGCTGATTCTGTGACATGAGGATCATCAATGATGGCATGCCTATTCTATATCACTTGGGTTTTGGTTCTGTTTAGAGCATACCCTGAATATCTTCTAAAATCTTGTGCTACTGACTCCACCACCGTCAGTGCCGAAGAAGGATCAGCTGTAACAATAGCAATATCATCCAAGTAGGCCAAAACTTTGGATTCAAAGTCCTGACAAACGATAGGGAGAATTCCATTGTCAACATCAAGTAGCTGTAATAAAGGGTCAATATATATATATATATATATATATATATATATATATATATATAGTAAATAGCAAGGGTGAACATGGGCAACCCCTGCTGGATAATAAAAGGAGATGTATAGCCCCCATTTAACCTTAAATGAGCTGTGGGTGCCTTATATAGTACCTGTATGGCTCTGATGAAACCCTCCCACAAACCAAACCATCTCATTGTTTCCCACAGAAAGTCCCAGGAGACCCTATCAAATGCTTTCTCAGCATCTAATAACAAAGCGGACATAGAGTCTCCTGAGATCTGTTGCATCGAAAAGTGTGGTCACTCGTCGCACATGCTGCGTAGTCCTGCGGCCCATTAGAAACTCATGTTGGCAGGGGTGGATTGTTTTCCTCATAATATTATTAAGCCTTGTGGCCATAGCTTTTGAAAAGATTTTAACATCGCTGTTTAATAGTGTTATAGGCTGAAAAGAGCCTGGCTCCCTCAGTGGCATATCCTTTTTTTAAAAGAGTACTATATCCGCTCTGGACCAAGACTCTGGTGCTGCCCCCTCTCTCCCCCCCCCCCACCCCCCCTTAGCTAGCCGGATAACCTCAATCAAATCAGGTCCTATTATGTCCACTAAAGTTTTGTAGAACTCTAAAGGGATCTGATCAGGGCCAGCCGCCATGCTAGATGATAAATCTTGCAAAGCCCTCTTTATTTTGTCTTTTGTTAACCCCATCTCAGGTGCTTTCCCATCTGCCAAATCAACCTGCTGTAAGGATATTTTCTCTAAATACTCTCGTATTGCCATCAGCATCTTTGAAGATTCTTTGCTATATAGCTGATGATAGAAATGCCGGAACGTCTCTCGAATCCCTGGGGAGTCAAGATGGCTGCTGGCTGACCTCAGTGAGTGCAGCGCTGACTCTCCCTCTTCCGAGTTCCCAAAAAATGCTTGGCTTAATTGACTGATATGTATCTGTGTACTTACCCGGAGGCTTCGCAGGCTGCTAATGCTCAAGCACTGGGAGCCACGGTCAGTTCGTTTCTTGGTCAGCACGGATCAGCGTGTCTCTTCTGCGGATTCCTTTGTTCCTCCGGCGGTTGTCTGTACAATTACAGCGCAGTTTGGCCCCAAAGACAAGTAAATCAGTTAAAGACCCAAATGCTGTAAAAGGGGCTTTAAGGGATGGCTCTCGGGGTACAGTGCAAGGTTCCCATAAGGAGGACAGTGCATCGAAGTAGAAAGTTGTTGGCGTGGCAGGCGACACCAGACTACGCGCTGCCGTTGCTTAGGGTTCCCTGCGGCAGCCATCAGTCGTGGAGGCATTTAGAGCTATAACTACTCCGAACACTGCTAACCTTGCTACTTTGTCTGTTCCGGTTGCTCCCGAAGGTCAGAGGAGCCAGCAGACCCCCGTTCTCACAGCAGATGATCCTGACCAAGATTCAGTGGGCACCAATGCTTCAGTGACTTAGCAGGGGGTAGTCCTATGCCTCAGTCTGTGGTTTCTACTGCGGCAGCTGTTCATCCTGGACTGGATCCGAGCGGTAAGAGATGCCAGGACCCCCAAAAATTGGTCAGAGCTAATGGGTCTCATACAGGCTTGCTGGCACAGTCAGATGTGTTATGTGGGCTATGTGACGCGGGAAATCCAAATATAATGGGAAGGTCTCCCCCCAGCACACAGGAAGGTCCCCTCCCAGCACACTTCCCAAGGAGGCTGCAGACCCTCTGATTGCAGTGATGGAGCATGAGACTGCCAATGGTATCAATAATAGTAATAATACTACTAACGGCAATGGCAGTACTATCCTGGAAGGCTTGGACATACGTTCTGATGCGGCAGGTGCTCAACTAGCTCACAGACCACTGCAAGCTCGGGCTCAGGCACAGCCGGCTACGTTGGAGATTGATGGAGGCAATGCCAGCAGTGCGTCCGGAGACCAGAACAACGATGGCATAATATCGTCATGGTCAAGTGTCCCCCTGCTCTCCCCTGAAGGGGATACATTTTTTTCTCTAAATGATGACTCCGATACATCAGAGTTCAGTGAGCTGGAGACGTCACAGGAGACAGCTTCTGGGGAGTAATCCGCTACACAGAAAACTCATTGTAGTCGGTCCATTAACTCAAAGCGACGGGCCATGGCTAAAGCTAGATCTTCACACTTAACCACTCGTAAACTTGAATGGGACTATCCTGCAACAACTCTGACAACGAGCACGGTTGGTGGATCGGATTTTGGAAATGCAGTACAAAGTGGTACTGGAGGTTCTAACAACTCAGAAACCGTGGCTCCCTCTCCAACACTGGAGTTATTGTATGTTACCCTTAAGCAGATGTGCGAGGAGGCGAGACAGGAGAGCAAAAGATCGCTACAGGCCACTAAAAAATTGCAGGGGGCAATCCATTAGATGAATAAGGTATTCACTGATATGTCTGAGCGAGTCACGCAAGTTGAAGAACGAACCGCTGCTGGGGAGGTTGAAGTTGATAAATTACAATCATTTAAGGCTACTCAGGAAAACCAGTCTCTAGATGTATGCTGTAAGCTTGAGAAATTTGAAAATCAGCAACGCTGCAATAATGTGCTGCTACTTGGTTTGGAAGAAAATGTGGAGGGGGAGAACATCATGGCATTGGAATTGGGAGATGGAAATACAGCGGGCTCATCGATTCCCAATGTTCAGGAGAGCTCAAGCTAAAAGCGAAGGGGAGCTACCTAGAGCTATCTTGATTTTTGTAAGTAATTTTTTATTAAGGCAGGCTATTATAGATCGGGCCAGACCTGATCCGAAGCGATCTTACGAGGGTCACACCTTCTTCGCTCGGCCTGACTTTTGCCATTTGACGGTCAAGCGGCGGTGGAGACTACGACAGATGATAACTCCGTTTCAGGGGGTGGGCTGTGAAGCTTTCCTGCTATTTCCCTCACGGCTAAAGGTTATCTCCAATGGGATGGTCAGAATGTTTTTCTCTCAAGTTAAGGCGCAGGAATATCTCTCTGAGCTAAAAGAAACTTGTGGGCAAAGGGGCATAGGCAATATTGTACATGGGGGGGCAACTGCTGCTGATTAATTTTTCTACAGGGACACTTTCTTGGAGACATGAAGTATAAATTGCCTGCTGGTTGTTTGTTGGCTATTTAAATGCTTCAAGGGTTTGCATTCACTGGGTTTGATTTAGGATGAGACCATAGAGATTATTTGGTTTGGGGGGATCTCTGGGGGGGTAGTTTGCGTTTCCTGAGATCAGCTGCCATATATAGGTCATGTTTGACCTATCTGCCTAGGGGGGGGGATTTGAGAGGGGGGTAGGAGAGATCTGAGGGTGGGGGGATTTGAGGGGAGTGTGGGGGGGATTTGAGGGCGGGGTTTGGTTTGGGATCAGCACAATATAAGTTAGCACAATATTTGAGGGGAAGGAACGAGTTGAGCATCTGGAGGCCAAATGTTTCTCGAATGAGCGTTTAGAGAGCGACTTTAAGCATTGACAGATTTAAGGGTGATAGGAGTTCTTGGTAAGAAACAGGGAATTTAATACTATGAGCTTAAGAATAGCGACTGTTTACATCTGCGAGTTATATGATCGAAACAAGAGGCAAAGGGCTGCAATTTTGTTTAAAAATCCTTACGTATACATTTTATTTGTGTTCAAGAGACGCATATAGAAGGTAACAGAGGCGGCATCTCGGAACAGCTAGGATATAAGCTTGTGGTGAATACTACACAGTGCTCCCGTACAAGAGGTGTGGCTATCCCTACCCGGAGGAGTGATGTAAAGGTCCTTACAAAATCCGCTGATCAATGGGGCCGGTCGGCAATGGTTGAATGCTCACTGGGAGGTGATAAATTCACATTATGTTCGGTATATGGATCAACATATGATGACACGGAATTTTGGATTCTAATCTTGCGATGTGGTCTACTCCGATGATTGTGGGGATTTTAATAATAATGGGATGGGGGTACATTGGGGCATTCCAGGAAGTTGATATCCTGGTAGGAAAAGAAGGGTCTGTGTAGCTTTAACAAATTTATTCATTAACAACGGTCTAACTGACGCATGGGCATGCATGAAACCTACAGACCTCGGCAGCATGTTTTTTTTCTTCACCACACAAGGCTATTTCTCGATTAGATTTTTTTTTATCTCACCAGTTCATTTCTTATTTTAGGATCGAGAAGTACCCTTGGATATTTTCATTCTCTTTTCTGGGGGGATAAGCAAATCCGGGGTTGGACTTTCGAACGGAGGTTGCTATACAATCCAGATTATTTGTCACATATGAAGGGGTGAATCAAGGAATTTTGGGATTTTAACCAAGGGTGTACAAATGCAGGGATAGTCTGGGATGCTTGTAAAGCAGGGATTAGAGGGGAAACCACTAGTTATAACTTGCAACGTCAGAAGAAGGAGGCACAGTGGGAGGAGGCGGTTAGAGACAAGTTAATTAAGCTAGAAGAGGAGTTGGCCATGGCTGTCAATATGCGAGGGTCAACCGAAGACATAATGCTTCAGATGGCTATAAACAAGGCTAAATCTGGAGAATGTATAGCTGTCAAAGCTGCAGAAACTTATCTGGTAAAAAGAGAGCACTGCCACGAGTACAATGAGCGGGTGGGGCATATTCTGACCATAAGAGTAAGACAAAAAGCTGTAGCTAGAGAGATATCGGAAATGTTTGATGCTAATGGGAGTGTACATGTTACAGTTCCATGTGACAGAAACAATACCTATTAGATTTGAATGACTCTAAATTCTATATTGAAAATGAAGGTAGGATACGATTGTAATCAAACTTCTTAGCTAACACAAAATTATCAACAGTAGAACAGTCAGCAATATCTTGTACAGTAGATTCAATATGGTGCCTGTCAGAACTGGTAATAATTCTACCTACATCGGAACTTTGAGGAGGAACACAAATATTGTGCTACTGAGAAGCACATTCAGTACACTTCTGGTCATACCGTACATTATTGTCTTAAGCTATTTCAATAAACCATTCTTGTGCAGAGAGCTAAGGCATCGAGCTAAGGCAAACTCCAACTGCTTCTGCGGTATTCAAACCGAAGCTCCTGCATCAGTGAATTCCACATTAAATGTCACAGTTCCATGTGACATAAACAAAAGCTATTAGACATGAATGACTAAATACTATAATGTAAATAAAGATAGGATACGATTACCACTCTGTGCCAACCAGTTCCTAAACCATGCCGTTTTTTTATCTTGATCGCCAGCTTGTGAGCAGAGGCTGAGGATGAGTAAATTTGTGTGAAAGGGCTTTGTGGATAACAGGCAGGCAGAGAGAAGTGTGGAAATAGAATAGACTTGGATTCAAAATGGATGTCAGATTTAGGCTAATTTAGCAAGTAAATAGCATATTTGCATTGGCCGTACATCACCCATCCCTGGGTAGAGTGGAGAAGTAAGGGGCAATAATGAAAACAGAGTTCAAATGCCTGAGCATACTTGAAAATTATTATATGAAAGTAGTTTAATTGAAGTCTATTAAAAAAAATTAAGGGAAAAAGGAAAAAAGATGGAAAAAATCAATCCAAGAATAACGTGAGTTTCTTTCAAGTCTTGGAGATTGCAGTCCGGAAGCTCTTCAGCAGCTTGAGATGCGTAATGTTCCAAGAGGTCATTGTTGCAATTGTGTGAGAAAAGTGAAGCGATCCAATTCATATCCTCGAAGGGACAGTAATATTCCTCGAATGTTGGAGTGGCAATTTGAATTGGCAGGCGTTCTGTGATGTTGTGAAAGGTTGCAAATTGCAGGATATCTTTCGCTGATGAGCAGAAATCCCATTCTGCCACAATACCTTTTTGCGTTGCATCCGCCATTTCTCCACTGCCTGAACTATCAAGTTCATGGTTTTCAAGATACTCCATTACCTGCTGCATATCAGGAGCGATTGTTGGGTTGTTGGCAAGGCATACATCCATTCGCCAGTGGAATGGGCAAATTTTGCATTAAAAAGATGGTTGCACGCAATTTGCATATGTGTAAATAAATGTCATGTTGTAGCTGGCTCCTATAATAGATAGAGGCAGGCAGATGAAAAGTTGTTCTATTTTTTCACAGTATTGATGTAGCTTCGCGTAGAGGCGTATTCTGTTGGAAATGGTTGTTACCACAGGGAGCACAGCCATTTTTTACAGGCAAAAATAGTAGTAGAATGGCCGCAAAGAGAGCGAGAATTATGGGCACTGTTCCTGGTATTCCAGAGATGATCGAATGAATGAAGATTGGTGTTATACCAAAAACAGTTTGAAAGCCTGTGACAAGGCTGAAGGACACAGTGTTAAAAAAGTGTTCCTGACCTTGAGTGTGAGATGTATTAAAAATTGTGTAGCAATTCACGAAGTGCAACGGGAGGTTCGTATTTAAAAGGGACTGTATTTTACTTGAAGTTTATGCTATCTGCAGTCGATAAATTTGTTTTGCAGAAGTGAGGGACACTTCTGTTCTGAACATAAGTGCTTTCAGTGTGGTCAGTTTAAGGAAATCTGTTTTCAAAGTAGGTATTGAAGGCCAAGTTGAAGTTTGGGAGTAACGTTGTGTGAGTGGGAATAGACATTGCCACAGGAAGTTACTCGGTTTGAAACAATAAGGACATACGTAGGCTGTCCGGATTTCGGTTTAAACCGACTCTGCTCTAAAATACACTACCGAATGAAAATCAGCTGACACTGTTTAAACCGAGTGTCACTGATTTTCACTGCTGTTGCACCACTTGGCCACTTGATGGAGCTACAGCATTGCAGACTAAGCTGCAATTTAGGGCCGCGAATGAAAGCAACTCAGAACGTGCGTCACCCCCCTTAAATTGGGGGAGACATACCTCTCGTTTCACTGGCGTAACATGGGGCCCGCAGTGAGGGGGGGCCCTGAGCTGCAGGGGGCCCCCTCGAGGGTGCAGCTCGGCAGAGAGCCGAGCAAGTTCTTGTGGATAATATCTAAAAGTAACAAGGTAGGTTTGTAGATAATGTAAATATTTTTCCAAACAATATGTTATCCAGTATCTCAGGAAAATGCGTGAAAAACACTATTGCGGTTGAAGAGCGGCAGTTTCCTTTTTAGGCAGTCTCGCTACCAAAGAGGGTGTCACTAGCTTGTGGACCTGTATCTCACTGGTAACGAGTGCACTCGCTGGCAGCCCTGTATTTTACTGGGGTCTCGCTCAAAAGAGAAGTTTGCACTGGACTGCAGCCTCGTAGAGTGGGTCTCACTGACAGCTCTAGAATGCACATCTCTCCGACAGTCACAAGGTGCATGGGCTCCCGGGGGCACTTCAGCAGGTTGGTTGGCGGCCGGCCACTTCCATGACAAAGCCTTCCCTGAGGCTGCAATTACTGCGTTTAAATGAACACCGCTCGAAAGGGAGCGTGAGCGGGCCCTGTACAGAGCCATTCACACCCCATCCCAGCACCTGCAAAGGTCAACAGTGACCACTGAAGGGCAAAAAGATGTGCCAACGTCAGAAAACTTCCCGAAGG
Organism: Lissotriton vulgaris; assembly: GCF_964263255.1. Taxonomy (NCBI): domain Eukaryota; kingdom Metazoa; phylum Chordata; class Amphibia; order Caudata; family Salamandridae; genus Lissotriton; species Lissotriton vulgaris. Next base: position 1,612,390,411 of record NC_141693.1, read on the forward strand.
GCACGTTAATAGCCTCTGGCCACGACACCTGCTGTGTGATGGGGCATGTCAGCCTGCCCAGAAAATAATTAAAAGAATAGCTCAGTGGGCTAACGTACTCCGATGCGTGGAGGAGGATAGTGTTTTCTTTTGGGGGGGCGGGTTGAGGGGCAGGGGTAGCAAGCGTGGGCATTCTGTGTGGAGAATAAAACCTCTTTGCAAATGCTTTCCCAAACCTTTCTTTCATTGAAGGAATCCAGCGTGACGGGGACGCGTGTTTTGTGCACTAACACTTCATCGCTGTGTGTCAAATTACTTATCACAACTGGGGACACGCAGTTCACGTGCTGCGCTTTGTCTTTACCACTTGCCTGTGTTCCCACTAAGTGTATTCCCATGACCGACAAAGTGCGTGCCCCCCCCGAGATTTGTCTTAATGCGCCCTTAAGTTAAAGGGTAGCCGCTGTATGCACATTAAGACAAAGTAAGTATCTTTTATGTGGTAAAGCTCACATTCGAGCTCACGGGTCTCCCCCTTTCCACCTGCCCCAGCTCCGAAGGTACTGTCAGTTCACGTGCTCCGCTTTGTCTTTACCACTTGCCTGTATTCCCACTAAGAGTGTATTCCCATGACCGACAAAGTGCGTGCCCCTCCCCACCCCCCCCCGAGATTTGTCTTAATACGCCTTTAAGTTAAAGGGTAGCCGCTGCATGCACATTAAGACAAAGTAAGTATCTTTTATGCGGTAAAGCTCACATTCACATTGACCTGACCTTGTCCAGAGACGGTCACTCCACCCGCCGCACGGCTCCCCCCGAGTGCCCCGGTCTCCCTCGCTAACTCTGCCTGCTCGCCGCTGCCCTCGAGGCGAGGCTTTTTTTTCTCCACTTCTGATTGTTCCCTTGTGCCAGTCCTTGCCGCATCTTTACTGTGTTGTGCCCCTGTTTTTGCTCACTCTGCCGCCTTGTTTTCCCCACTGTCCTAACCCCGCTCCCTGCAGCCCGCCCCCTTCTTGCTTCGGTAACCCTCTCCCCTTCCCATTCGCCACCCCGCTCCCGCCTCCCAGCTGCTCCTCCCTCCCACTTCGCTACTTATGGCGGAGTCCACACGTACGCGCAGCGGGTGCGCCAAAGGCAAGCCCGTCTACACCCGTCCACGCCTGGACCACGCACATCGCCAGAAACCCTGGATCTCGACGTTGCCAACGCACCCGACGAACATACGACGCCGTCACTCTCTATGCACTCAACACCGGCCGGAACCCCGCCTGCTACCTGGCCACCCCGAAGCGCACCCATGGACCCTTCACCTGCCAAGAGTGCAATTTCACTGGCACCCGTACCGAGCCAGCACCCGCCAAGCCTACCACCAGCAAGAATCACCTCAAGTGCATTCTGCTCAAAACCCGCTCCGTCCACAGACACGCAGTCGAACTCTGGAACCTCCTAGACACAACAGCACCAGACGTTGCCTTCCTCACGGAAACCTGGATGAACGCCTCCTCGGCCCCTGACATCGTCATATCCATCCCGGACGGCTAAAAGATCCCCCGGAGGGACCGCGCCAACCAAACCGGAGGAGGCATCACCATCATCTACAGAAACACCGTCCGCATAACGACCAACTCGGAAGACACCCTCACAGCTGCCGAACACCTGCACTTCCAGATACACACCGACTCCTGGACTACCCTCAGAGGCACCCTAATCTACAGACCCCCGGGACCACGCACTCAATTCAGCGAAGCCATCGCAGACTTCGTAAGCCCGCACACCCTCAACTCCCCAGACTACATCCTCCTAGGAGACCTCAACTTCCACCTGGAGAACAACAATGACAGCAACACCACCACCCTGCTGGACAACCTCGCCAACCTCGGACTCAAGCAACTAGTGAACACCCCCACCCACTACGCCTACCACACGCTTGACCCAGTCTTCTCCTCCAGCAAGCACATCTCCTTCAGCCACTCAACTGGACAGACCACAGCTGCATCCACTTCTCCTTCAAGAAAACCGCGACCCACCACCACCCGCAACAGGTACCCCACAGAAGCTGGAGCAAGATCACCGCTGACCAGCTCACCACCTCCCTCAGCCAGAACCCTCCCACCATCACGACGGACCCCAACGAAGCAGCGAACAACCTCTCACAATGGCTCACCAACTGCACCGACGAAATCGCACCGCTGCAGAAACCTCCCAGCAGACCCCACCGCAAGAAAGCCTCGTGGTTAACGGACGAAAACCTGCCGCTCCCTGGAGAAAACCTGGCGCCAGGACCAGAGAACATGACAGCCCTCAAGAACGTCACCTGCAAGCACCACCAACTGATCCGCACCACCAAGAGAACTACCTACAACCATCTGGACAACAGCAAGGAACTCTTCAGCATCATTAAAGAGCTCTCCAACCCAAGCGCCGGCAACATTACACCCTCGCAAGACCTCTGCAACTCACTCGCCTCGTTCTTTCACTGCAAGATAGCCGACATACACGACAGCTTCGGTGCACAGACCAACCACCCAACCACCAAACTAGCGCACCCAACCGCCACCCTCTGCACCTGGAGCCTGATCAGCACCGAAGACACCGCCCGAACTATGAGCACCATCCACTCCGGCTCCCCCACCGACCCATCCCCTCACCACATCTTTAACAAAGCCGACTCCATCATCGCACCCCATCTCCAGGACATCATCAACAGCTCCTTCGCATCAGCCACCTTCCTGGAGAACTGGAAGCACGCCAAATTCAGCGCCCTCCGCGGGCCCCACGGACCTCAAGAACCTCCGACCCTTCTCGCTCCTCCTGTTTCCTGTCAAAGTCATTAAGAAGACGGTCAACCAACAACTCTCCGCCTTCCTCGAGCGAAACGGATCCCTCGACCCGTCACAGTCCGGTTTCCGAGCAAACCACAGCACTGAGACCGCCCTCATCGCAGCTACCGACGACATCAGGTCCATGCTCGACAACTGGGAAACCGCCGCACTCATCCTCCTGCATCTCTCAGCAGCCTTCGACACGGTATGCCACCACACCCTGATACAGCGCCTCAGCAACATCCGAATCCAAGGAAAGGCCTTGGAGTGGATCGTCTTTCCTTGCCGGTAGAACCCAGAGAGTCTGCCTCCCCCATTCCGGTCTACGGCTACCAAAGTCATCTGCGGCGTCCCACAAGGATCCTCGCTCAGCCCACCCTCTTCAATGTTTACATGAGCCCCCTCGTAGCCATCTCACGCAAACAGAACCTCAACACCATCTCCTACGCCGACGACATGCAGCTGATCTCTCTTCACCAACGACCCGGACACCGCCAGAGCCAGCCTCCAGGAAGGAATGAAGGACGTTGCGTAATGGATGAAGCTCAGCCATCTGAAACTGAACACAGACAAGGCGGAAGTCCTGGAACGACTCCTGGTGGCCACCTACCCTGGGCACCGCCCCAGAACCTACAGACCACGCATGCAACATGGGCTTCATCCTGGACTCCACCCTCACGAGGACCAAGCAAGTAAACGCAGTCTCATCATCCTGTTTCAACACCCTGCGCATGCTCCGAAAAATCTTCCGATGGATTCCCACCGCTACCAAGAAGACGGTCACCCAGGCCTTTGTCACCAGCCGCCTGGACTACGGAAACACCCTCTACGCCGGAACCACAGCCAAGCTCCAGAAAAGACTACTGCGCATACAGAACACCTCGACAAGACTTATCCTGGACATCACCCGCCACTGCCACATCTCTGCCCATCTGAAGAATCTGCACTGGCTCCCCGTCAGCAAGAGAATCACATTCCGACTCCTCACCCACACACATAAGGCTCTCCATTACGCAGGCCCCCCGTACCTCAACAACCGCCTCTCATTCTACACACCAACCTGCCAGCCTCGCCCTCGCCACCGTCCCACGAATTCGCAAAGCCACCGCCGGAGGAAGATCCTTCTCCTACCTGGCGCCAAGACTTGGAACTCCCTACCCACACACCTCCGGCTGACCCAGGACCACCTAGCCTTCAGGAAACAACTCAAGACCTGGCTGTTCGAGCAGTAGCGACCCCACCCCGCGCCTCGAGACCCTAACGGGTGAGTAGCGCACTTTACAAATTCCCTGATTGATTGTAAGGATTTGGCTCCATCAAGTGGCCAAATGGTGCAACTGTGATACTACAGCTATGCAACAAATATGAAAATCAGTGACACTCTGTTTAAACCGGGTCAGCTGATTTTCATCCTGTAAGGTACTCTCGGACAGACTCGGTTTTGCTTAATTCCGGACAGCCTAAGTGTAATGCAGAATGTGCAATGCCACAGAAGACAAATGGTGAAATCAGGTGTTTGTAAGAAAGTGTCTGTGTGCAATAAAGAGGAGTTTGAAATTTATATCAAAAGTGTCTTTATTTAAGTGCCATAAAGGAACCCACTGGTGCAAGAGCTCGGGCATCCAGCTGAGGCTAACTCCAACGAATTCTTCTGTATTCAAACGTAAACTCCTGCATCAGTGAATTACACATTACACATTACATGTTACATTTCTTTTTTTTCTTATTATTATTAAATGTTTTTATTCAGTTTTTGACATTTTTCCAAAGATCAGCACAAATTCGTTAGCAAATTTATACAATTAGGTTAGAACAAAACTTCTTAATTATCATAACATTTTGTAAAGAATGAGCAATCCATTCAAACGATCCTCTAACAAACAAATGTTGACTTTTACAGTCATAATCTATGACATATCCATCCCTAGTTATAGTCCAAAAATTAAAATGAACAGTGAAAAACCATATATCCTGCAGAAAGCAACAGCCTAGGTTAAAAAGCATTTGGACTAAAATCCCACTAGATATTTATTTCCTCCAGTCTAACTTAGCTTATAATCCTAGGTTATTTGATTTCATATGGATCTTTCCGCCTTGCAAGAGGGGCCCAGATGTGCCGTCCCAACAGTTTTGAATTTTTCCCCTTCCTCTCATAAATAGCTCTTTCCATTGTATACAATGAAAGTAAGCGTGAAAACCACTGTTGAAACGTAGGGGGTAAAAGGTCGAATTTAAATTTGAATTTAAAATTTGAATTCAAAATTATTTATAAAGCGCACGTTCGCCAGCGGCTTCATGGCGCTACAACTTACAGAAAACAAGGTAGAGGGGCAAATGTAAAGTAGAGAAGTTCAAGCTACAGGAGGACAGTTAATTAAAGGCATTAGAAAACAAATAAGTTGCAAGGCAAGATGGCCGCCGGGCTGTTGTGCTGAGAGGTCGCACTCTCCTTCTCTCAAGAATGGAATGAAGATAATTCTATGCCACCCATGAAGAAAGGATCTAATGGAGACCGGGCGTTGCTGGTTTGAAAGGTTATTACTCAAGAAGAAACTGCTACGGATTGGGCAGGTTTGGAGTTTGCTGAAGGAAGGACTGTTACACTTTGGTAAAACGCACTGGCATATGGCTCCTAAACCACCTACACGTATGGCCAATACAGAAAAAGAAAAAGTAAACGACAGAACAAGGAAACCCCCCGATACTCCGGGTGCAATGAAGACAGGGGGAGCTGGTAGTGGGAAAGGGGATCCCCTGCCAGCAAGGAGTACAGGAGCGATCAGAAAACTAATTCCTCCACCAGCGGAAAAAAGTAAGAAGAGTGACATGCGGAAACTAAACGCGATTGGAAAAGTAACTAGCATGGCGGGTAAAAGCATGTCACAGCCGGTGAAGGGAGACGAGCAAAAGGCTCGGGACATCGTTATGCGTCAACCCACCGTGGCAGAGATGTTAGCGGGAAAATCCTTGGAGCCAGCAACAGAGTCTGTAGTCGCAGGAAACCCGAGTATCTCCCAAAATCAGGACGCTGATACTCCCGATGCTGCTGCTGCTGCTGCTGCTGGAAACGTCCTCGAGGACGCAACTGACTCGAACACGGAAGACGCGAAGGTGGTTGCTAGGCAACGGGCCGAGGCAGCGCGGAGAGAGGCACAGAAGGCTGTAACACCGCAGACGGACGGTGAACATGCAGGAGCTCGCGCTGAGGATGAAATGCCAGCGGAAGATAGAGGTAAAGGGGTGAATGTCAGTGGCAAAGCTGGAAAAGAGAACATAGACACCAGGGGAGACACTACAGCAGATATGCTTGGCGCTCTAATGCAGGTAGAGAAAGAAATTAATGAGTCTCATAAAGTGACTGGTTCCTGGGGGAGCAGAGAAAGTATAGCAAGCTCCACAAAAACAAGCCTTGAGGAGGGGACTAATGTAACTAAACAGCCCCATGGGGGAGAATGTACATCCCTAGAAGGAGAGGGAGAGTTCTTTTCTGTAAACGAAGACTCTGAGTCACTGTCATCGGCAGAATCAAGTACAGAGGAAGATGAAGGCACAGAGTCAGGCATAAGCACCTCTGGTAAAGAGTCTACTATGAAAAAGAGGAAACACACTAAAGTAGAGAAACGTCTCCTATGGGATTATTCAGCAACCTCTCAAGTGTACCAGGAGGAAGATATGCATGCTAATAAGGCTGGGAGAACCACAAGTGGCAATATACCTCCCCCACAAGACCCTTTCCAGACTTTATTCTCAACGCTAAGGCAGATGCAACACGAAGCAAGAACAGAAAGCCGCAGAGCAAGGCAGGCATCAAAGAAAATACAGAATAGCCTAAGGAAGGTTAATAAACTGTATGATGAGTTGGTCGACAGAGTCACAGAGGTGGAGGAGCGGACAGGGAAGCTTGAGGACGACGTGGGGAGTTGGCAAACGTTTAAGACTGAACATGAGAAATTGGCGGAGGATATGCGCTGGAAGATGGAGGATTTTGAGAATCGGCAGAGAAGGAACAATGTTCGCCTTTTGGGTGTGGAGGAAGGGGTTGAGGGGCAGGACGTTAGGCAGTTTGTGATAAATCTTTTGAGGGGCGCATTCCCAGAGTCTCAGTGGCAGTGGGAAACAGAAATACAAAGAGCACACAGGTTCCCCTTTGTATTAAAGAGGGGGGGAGAAGTAGGGGGAGCAGGAAGAGGTGGGCAAAAAAATCAGCCAAGGGCTATACTAGTCTATGTTGGGAATTTTCTGCTTAGGGAAGAGATCCTAGCCAAAGCAAGGCCAGAGAGTAGGAGAACTTTTGAGAATAGTACCTTTTTCGCCAGGCCTGACTTCTGTCATTTTACTGTAGAGAGGAGGTGGAAGATGAGGCAGCTGATTGCACCATTTCAGGCTCTTGGTTCTGAGGCGTATTTACTCTACCCTGCTAGATTAAAGGTAATTGTCAGAGGGAAAACCTGGATGTTTAACTCAGAAATCAAAGCAGGAATCTTTCTAGAGGAAATGAAGAAACAAAAAGGAGCATAAGTGCCCGGGGAGTATATAGGATATAAAGGGATCAGTGGGTGACACGAAAAAGCAAATAGTTGGATGAGAGAGGAAGCGATTTGCGCAACACAAGGCGGGCACACATAGGTCGGCTGACCTATTTGCCTGTGAAGGGGGGGGGATGGGGAGGGTTGAGTAGAGCAGGGGCGGCAAGGGAGGAGGGTGTGGGGGGGGAGAACAACAGTTGGTTAATTATGATTTTGCACATTGGTATGTTGGTGGGAGACAGAGGAGATATACAGATTGGTTTGAGGCTGATAAAGATTGACTGTTTTAGTTGGTATATACACTTGTTAATGCAATGATATGTAGGATAGCATCAATTAATGTGTGCGGTCTAAATGATTTGAATAAGAGAATGAAGGTAGCTGCATATTTAAAAACCTTGCGGTTGGATTTGATATGTCTGCAGGAAACCCATATTGAGGCGAGCAAGATGTATCTAATGGAACAACTTGGGTTCAGGGTATTGGCTAGTTCTAAACAAGAAACTAGGACTAGAGGAGTGGCAATTTTGGGCAAACACAGGGATATGGTAGTGGGGAAAAAGAAGGAGGATAAATGGGGAAGGTGGGCTATAGCGGAAATTTCCTTTCGGGGACAGAAAATATCATTAGCTACCGTCTACGGATCCACTGAAGATGATCCTGAGGTATTTCAGTTTCTTGATGCAGAGCTGGCGCAGTGGCCTGAACCCATAATCTGTTGTGGTGATCTCAATTTACATGATCTAGAGAGCTCATTTACACAGATAGATGCAATTTATAGAGGGAGGAAAAGGAAGGTGTTCAGGGCACTGGCGGACATGGTTAGGAATAATTCTTTGATTGATCCTTGGATAAAATTACATCCACATCTTGATGGAAGTACTTTTTTCTCGGCCCCTCATAAAATATTGGTTAGGCTGGATTATTTTCTTATAACTAGTAGCTTGTTATCGGGGGCACAGATTGAGAAACTCCCAAGGGTGGTTTCAGATCACAGCCCAGTAATACTTACCATTGAAAATAATTGCTTACAAAGATCGCCTGCACAATGGACGTTTGAGAGGGGACTTTTAAGGGATCTTGCATATAAGGAGCACATGTCAAAATGGATTAAAGGGTTTTGGGATATTAATAGGGGGACGGCAGGTGTAGGAGTAGTCTGGGATACATTTAAAGCAGGAGTAAGGGGTGAAACATTGAGCTTTGTGTTGGGTAGACAAAAAAGAGAAAGGGTAAGGAAAGAGCTGGTAGAGCACAAATTACTAAGGGAGGAGGAGAATCTAAGTAGGTTAATAAGGAATAATAGTCCTCTGGAGGATTGTCTGTTTAAAATAATAGCATTAAAGGCAGAGGCAGTGGAAGGTCTGGCTAGGCAGGCGGTAGATAAGTTTCTGTCCAACAAAGAAAAGACATATGAGCTTAGTGAAAAGGTAGGGAGGGTGCTGGCAGTTAGAACTAGGCAGAGAGCAGCCGAAGCAGGGGTAAAGGAAATACGGGATATACAGGGAAATATGGTTATGGAGACAGATGCAGTAAGAGAGGTATTTAGGAAGTTCTACGCAGATTTATATACTCCAGAAGAGGTACCAAACTTGGGGGAGATTGAGGAGTATTTAGATAACATATCCCCTTCGGCGATTTCAGAGGAGGATAAAGAAATATTGGACAGTCCAATATTGTTAGGAGAGGTGGAGGAAGCTCTGGACAGCTTGCCGAAAGGTAAAGCAACAGGGCCAGACCAAATTCCGTTAGAATTTTATCAGACTTTCAAAAACGAACTATTAGCAGACATGTGTATAATTATGCAACAAGCACAGGTAGGAGACACTAGTCCAGAGTCATGGGGGGGGGCTAATATAATAGTAATTTTAAAAAAAGGAAAACCACCAGAAACGCCAGGATCATACAGGCCAATAACATTAATGAACTCGGATATTAAGATATATTCTAAGATTCTAGCGAAGAGACTTGCAGGAGTGATTGAGCAGTTAGTGACCCCTATCCAGCATGGCTTCATACCTGGGAAAGGGACTACGCAACATGTAAGAACTGTAATTACAGTATTCGACCACGCAGAAATACTAGGAGATCCTGTAGCAGCACTTTTTCTCGATGCCGAGAAGGCATTCGATAGGGTGGACTGGAAATACCTTTGGTGTGTAATGAGATGGTGTGGGTTGGGTGAATCCTTTATAAAAGCGATCCAGGTATTGTATAAGAATCCGGCAGCGAGGATAAGGGTGAATGGGGGGCTTTCAGATGTAGTAAAAATAGCCAGGGGGACCAGACAGGGATGCCCTTCCTCTCCCCTATTGTTCGCACTATATCTGGAACCCCTGCTACGTAGGTTGGAGGAGAATGCAAGGATACCTCCAATGAAAAGAAATGAAAATGTGGTGAAGTCCTTAGCCTACGCAGATGACGTGGCGATTTTAACTCCGAACCCTACTCTAGCTATAAAGGAGATAGAGTTAGAGGCTCAGAAATTTGGGAAACTATCAGGGTACAGCTTAAATAGAGCTAAGACCCAGATTATTAAAAATAGACATACACCGTGTGTGGATACTAGGGTGGTTGATTCAGCAGTATATCTAGGAGTAGCACTAACTGCAAAATTGGAAAGAGTAGTAGAGTTAAATTTGGATCCCCTAATAGGCAAAGTTAAGAAAGACCTTGAAAGAATGAATAACCTGCACCTTTCCCTTATGGGATGCACAAATGTTGTCAAAATGTTAATTTTACCAAAATTTTTATATTTTTTCCGCACTATTCCTTTAATTTTCGAAGCCAGATGGTTTAATTTAATAGAAAGGACTCTGAACAGATTTATCTGGGCACATGGAAAGACCCGTAGAGCGTATAGGTACATGACTTTACCCAGAGAGAGAGGGGGATGGGGAGCCCCTGACTTTCGGATGTATCAGATGGCTGCTGCATTACAATACATGCAGGGAATAATTGGGGGTGGAGGAAGTGGTGCAAGGGTTGGGACATTGTCTACGGAAGTGTATGCCATTATATTGGGGGCGGAGGCAGAAAATAATTTGTTAAATAGAGTAGAATTTGGATATTATAAAAGAACAAGGTTTAAGACCATGATGGCAGCAACTAGAATATGGAATACATTTCTCAAGAGAATGGGAATGGGCAGATATAATAGGTATGTAAGGCTTTACAAAAACTGTTCCTTTCCGATGGAAATTTTTGGTGACTCAACAATGTTGGGATGGATGCAGAAAGGGATAGAACAGATTGGGGATATAATAGATGGGGATGGGGTAATCCAGTTCATAGATCTTTGTGCTAAATATGGGATTGAGAGAAAGGACTTCTTCAAATACCTGCAGGTACGGAGTTTTTTATTGCACAAGCAAGGCGGCAGGGAGGGGTTTAATAAAAATGAACTCTTGGAAAAGATAAAAGCAGGAGGGGATTGCACAATTAGATCTTTCTATGCAATATTAACCAAAGGGAAGATGGATGATCTGGAGAAAGTTAGCACTAAGTGGGTCGGAAAGTTGGGAGAGGATGCAGGAAGCTTTCAAGATTCTTTAAACTTGGGATGTACCATTCTGCGCTCTGGACCCTTGCAATCGCAACACTATAAGACGCTATACTCGCTGTATTACACCCCAGCGAGGCTAGCTAAGTGGGGAGGGTCCACTGGAGTTACTTGTCCACGGTGTAATGCAGCAGCTGCCGACATTATCCATATGTTTGCTACTTGCCCTCAGTTATATACCTTGATCCAAAGCATAGAAGATTTTATTAATAACACTCTTGATATAAGAATTAAACTAACGCCTAGGATGATTCTGTTTGGAGTAGATAATCAAGTTGGATTGGTCCATAAGGAATTCATGTTTGTGGCAATGGCAGTACTGAGATTAATAATTGCAAGAGTATGGTTGGACAAGGTACCCCCTGACTTACAGGTATGGCTATCAAATCTGCTAGCTAGCTATAATCTTGAGAGAGCTATATATGCTCGGAAGGGGAAGAGGGGAAGGAGATTGGGGTTGAAAATTTGGGAACCAATAAACATATGGAAAGGGAGGATGGCATAGTAAGTGATGGAGATTTAAGGTTAGGTTCTTCTGCTATATGATTTGGTGTTATAAATGTATTTTGGTTTTTGATTTGAAAAGCGTCAAACCAGTGATACTCTGTAAAATGTAAAAATGTTCAGTTTTGTTTTGTTTTGTAATTTAATGTGCAAGTTAACAAGAAAAAGGGGAAAAATAAAAATATTTAAAAAAAAAAAAAAAAAGAAAACAAATAAGTTGAGTTGTTTTCTGAACTGGGGATAAAGAGTCGAGGTTCTGAGCTCAGGAGGCAGGGAATTCCAGAGGAGTGGAGCAAGGGTCGCAAATTTCGAGCCTCCCCATTTCTTCCTCCGGAATCGCGGGACAGTGAGAAGGGCATGGGTGGATGAATGGAGGTCTCTGGTGGGGACGTAGGGAGTGATCTTGGAAGAAATAAAAGCCGGTGCCGTGCCCAGTCTTGCTTGAAAGGTGATAGAGGCCAGCTTGAACTGGACACGCTCACGAACTGGGAGCCAATGTAAAGATTTAAGGAGGGGGGTGACATGGTGGGATTTTGGTAATTTGAACACCAGGCGCGCTGCCTGGTTCTGAATCTGTTGCAACCGCCTAAGGCTATATGCAGGTATACTAGCATATAGGGCGTTGCCGTAATCCAGGCGGGAGATGACCATCGCCAAGGTGATCAGTTTCAAAGCGTGAAAAGAAAAAAAGCGGGACACCTTGCGTATAGTACGCAGTGAGAGAAAGGAAGAGGACACCACAGAACTAACCTGGGAGTGAAGAGTGAGTTGGGAATTGAGCTTGATACCTAAAGTTTTTACTGAGGAAGAGGGGACAGGTGGGGAACCAAGGGAAGGGGGCCAGAACAGAGGAGACCAGGGGCTGGATGAACCACCCGTCCACACCAGCTCGGTCTTATCTGGGTTGAGTTTTAAATGGTTGTGGTTCATCCAGTCTCGAATGTGGGTCATAGTTAGGCTGTGGGGTTTTAGGTTTAAACCTATAATAACTGATAAAACCCCACTGACAGAAAAATAGCCCTCACTGGTGAAAACATATAAACACTGAAAAAACACCTGGACAACCACAAACTAAATGCCATTCAAAGAAAGGAAAAAGAGAGTGAAAGAGTCATTGTTTTCTCCCTGAAGGGGTCAATACAATGTAACTTTGTTATACAAGCTAGCAGTAAGGAAGACTGTCTAACATTATTCTGCTTGAGTTTTGTTCTTTAGGGATGCCACTAAAGTATTGTTTCTTCTTCCGTTTACTTTTTCAGTTTTGTGGCCTTTGGTCTAAAGATGCAGAGTTTAGTTTCATGTTTTAGGTCTAGTTTAATTATTTTATAAACTATAGAGAATCAGGAAATATCAAACTCATATTTGATATTCTGGCTGCATTTGATTCTTTCACTGATAGGTAAAATGGCTGGTTTAATAAACATCTTTCCTAATATGTGTCATCACATTTACCCACAGAATGGGTAAAAACCCTTAATACATCAGACCATAGTTTCAAGTGAGTCAGTATTAATAGTAGGTGAATTGCCAACACCTCAGGCTTTAAACATTCAATGCAAGGTATACATATCACCAAGCATCTGGGATAGTGGTGACACCATGCCACCAGACTTTTGGAAAACATGGAACGCAGTGTCACTTGTGATGCTCTGCAAAAAAAGGTTATTTCCAAGTCCAACAAAGGTTGGAGTGATATTTTTATATTTGCAGGGATTCAGCTACGTATATAAAAAAGTTGTGTGATGACCTGTCAAAATTGATACTTGAGCTGAAGTGATTCTCTGTAATAGATGCTTGCCACTTGTTAGATGGTATGCTGAAAGCATCTTTACAATCTTAGAGTTAATGAGGGATGCTATTGACTTTTTAGTCCATTCTGGTCCACTGTTTTCTTATGCACAGGAACTAAAACGCAAATATTTATAATTTCAAGCTTTATGTGGCATCAAAGAAAGATTCATCCCAACTGTGTCCCCTAGCTTATGGTTCTCAGCCCAATGAGCTATGAATGCTGAGAGGGCCTTTTCACAGAAGTTTACATGGGAAGGAAAGAGCGAGCGCACATGACCCAAAGACTCACTGAAAAAGTATTGTATGGTGTACTACAATAAGATTCATTTGCAAAAATCTATTTGGACCTCATATACACTATAAGTACACTGTCTATATACCATGTTCTTTCAGTGCAGAAAGCAATCAATAATAAAAGTAAAACGTTCCATAAACACCTGAAAAACACTTTTTCTGTTGTTTTTAGTGGCGCAAAAATGTGTAACCACTGATAACAACAGTTTTTAAGATATTGAAAACACTGAAAAAAAACCACCAGAATTTACCAAAAATAGAAACTGAAAACAGGAAAGCCTAGTCATAGTGGATTGGAAATTAGAGATAGAAGACGGGGAAGAGGACAGGTCAAAAACAAGTTGGAGGTCGTCAGCATAGTTATATACTGCGACCTCCATCTGCTGTAAAGAAAAAAAAAGTGGGGCGATGTAAAGGTTGAACAGAAGGGGAGAAAGGGAAGAACCTTGGGGGACCCCGCACTGAACTCTCCGGAAATCCACAGTAAAGTCGCCCAGGCGAACTGCCTGGGTGCGGTCCCTCAGGAAGGAGGATAACCAAACCAATGCGGTACCTCCGATCCCCGCCGCCCTGACACGGGAAAGTAAGATGGTATGATCGACCGTGTCAAAGGCGGCTGAGAGATCAAGAAGGACCAGGGTCGAGGCTTGCGGAAGCAATACTCATCTGTTATACAGCCATGGCCGGAAAAAGAAATTGATCAGCTGGATCTTGCAGTTCGCTACTGCTGACTCCCAGCAGAACGTGGGTTAATGTAACTTTCAACCAAACTGACAAACCTAAGAATTTTGTGATAGAATCTAGCAGGTTTTCAAGATGTGGACAAGGTGCAAACATGGGTATGAGGTCAGCAACTGATGCACCACACTGTGGACAAGTAGTCCCTGCTGACCCACCCCACTGTGCTATTCTCGCCAGGGTATGGTAAAGTGAAAAGAGTTTTAAAGTGCTGCACGTGAAGCCTGGCCGAGCACAGAGCCGTCTGACCTAATTCTAGAGACTCAGAAAACCTCTCTGGTATGACACCCCCCGTTCCATCCATTTACCCGAATGCTTTGCCAAATCGTCTTGCTTTAATGCTATTAATTTGACATACAATAGCCCGATAGCGCCCTTCATGCTTCCCCTGATAATAGCTATGGCTTTAATTCTGCTAAACCCAATATACCCCCCCACCTTCTTATAAAAAAAAACTGCGCAACTGTAAATATTACCTCTTTCCAGCCCGAATTCTGACTGAATAGCCCCAAACTGTCGAAAGCCTTCGTTCTGTATTAGATCCCCGACCTTCTGGACCCCCTTCTCTGGCCAAAATGCCATAATCTCATCTGTAAAAATTTCAGGAAGCGTGTTTTTTTTTATAAAGCTGGGTATAGTGGTTAGGCCTTACTAGACCAGTCTTTCTTTTCAATGCCACCCAGATCTTGAAGGCGGCCGCAAGAGTATTAAATTTGGCCTTTAATAATAACTGGGCTCTGTGAATTTCATTAAACAATTCTCGACCTGATCCCCAAGCAACAACTTATATACATCAGGAAGCTCTGTTTCCCCCTCTACATCTCGAGAGGGTGCGCCAAATAATATACTCCTATAGTGGAGAGCTGCAGCCCAATAATCCATACTAATATAATAAAGAGAGAGCCCAAACCTTTGAGGCGGGTAATCTCCGGAACCAGAGCACCAATCACAACACCCAATACAGCGTTGGAACGGGCAGTTGCAGCAGAAGGACATAGGCTATGTAGACGCCCACCATATACATTTAAAAGGTAAAAGAACCGTGCCAGCAAAGTAGTCCCTTGTGGGCGTGACAAACACTGGGGGCGTGTGGTATGTTCTTCCCTTCATGCCATGTCTCATATCGTGTGCTAATCCTACCCTGCTCCCTTTAAATACCCCTGCACCCCAGAATCATAGCCCACCCTTACTCCTTAAAATACCCCAACACCCTTAAACACTAACCTATAACCCTATAAATATACCCTGTACCCCAAAACCCAAACCTATCCCTAAACCCTAAAAATACCCATGTACTCCAAACCCAAACCTAGCCCTGAACCCTATAAATACCCCAGTACCTCAAAGCCCAAACCTACCCCATAACCCTAAAAATACCCCTGTACCCCAAAACCCAAACCTAGCCCTGAACCCTAAAAATACCACTGTACCCCAAAATCCAAATGTACCCCTGAACCCTAAAATACCCCTGTACGCCAAAACCCAAACCTAGCCCTGAACCCTAAAAATACCACTGTACCCCAAAATCCAAATATTCCCCTGAACCCTAAAATACCCCTGTACGCCAAAACCCAAACCTAGCCCTGAACCCTTAAAATACCCCTGTATCCCAAAACCCAAACCTACCCTGAACCCAAAAAAATAACCCTGCACCCCAAAATCCAAACCTAGCCCTGAACCCTAAAAATAGCCCTGTACCCCAAAACCCAAACCTACCTCTGAACCCTAAAATACCCCTGTACTCCAAAACCCAAACGTAGCCCTGAACCCTAAAAATACCCCTGTACCCTAAACCCCATGCCTATCCCTAAACTCTAAAACTACCCCTGTACCCCATAACCCAAAACTATATCTGAACCCTTAAAATACCTAAACACCCCAAAACATATACCTCAGTACCCCAAAACATATACCCCTATACCCATACTTACCTTATCCAAACATTAGAAAAAAACATGCTTTTACCATTCATGCATTTACAACAAATTTCGTTGTAAATGTATGCGTGGTAAAAGCATATAAAATGTAATGCCATGCGTTATAATGACATTGCGGAGTCATGGTACTTTCGTAATGAAAGTATGCGGAGTGATGGTATGCGGAAGGAAAGTTGCGGAATAAGGGGTGTTTACCCTCCCCCGTTAAGTACATTGGTGGCACGGCGCCCCACATCTCCAGCAACATACTCATATTTTTTCACCACCCATTTGAAAAATGCACAGGTCTCTCTCATTGATGGTCAGCACCGACATACACTTTTAGACACACCTCCCGCCACAAGTTCTAGAATTGCGAACTTTAGAGCTGGGGAGCTACATTCAAATCTCGGCATCAGCTCAACATCCTGTGATTCTAGGCAAATCGCTTTGTCTCCCGTGCCTACCACAAATGAATGTGTTCTTCTGTAATGTAAATTGTGCTCATGCCATGTTGTCGAGTTTGCGCTATATAATATTGCAGGGAAAAATAAAGTAGGGAAACTCGAGTTTACACACTACTGAACGCACACTCTTAAGTGCATCAGCAGTGCACTGTGAATCGGAGCGTTTCACAGGCCTGTCACAGATAAGTAATGCTATCTAAACGAAATTCTACAAAACACTATATACTACTAGCCGGCAGCAATTCATACCCGGACAACGTCGGGACGGGCTGCTAGTAACTTCTAAAATCAGGAACAGTGAACCCCCCTCGCTCCCGTGGTAATGACAAACCTGAGGGCCCTCCTAGTTTTTCCAAAAGCCCTAATGAATCGGTTAACTATACCCTCCAAAGTTACAAACCAATTTTTCTCAAATTCCATCGGTATTGCCCTGAACAAATAAAGAATTTTTGGTAAAAACATAATCTTCACCACATTGCATTGGCCGACTAACGATAAATGTAGATTACTGATTCTATCAAAATCAGCTCTCGCCTTCCTGATTACTTGCTCAATGTTCCTAGCTACCAGATTCCCCAAATCTGGCATAATCGTGATTCCCAAGTACACTGCTGATTCTGTGACATGAGGATCATCAATGATGGCATGCCTATTCTATATCACTTGGGTTTTGGTTCTGTTTAGAGCATACCCTGAATATCTTCTGAAATCTTGTGCTACTGACTCCACCACCGTCAGTGCCGAAGAAGGATCAGCTGTAACAATAGCAATATCATCCACGTAGGCCAAAACTTTGGATTCAAAGTCCTGACAAACGATAGGGAGAATTCCATTGTCAACATCAAGTAGCTGTAATAAAGGGTCAATATATATATATATATATATATATATATATATATATATATATATAGATATATATATATATATATATATATATATATATATATAGATATAGATATAGATATAGTAAATAGCAAGGGTGAACATGGGCAACCCCTGCTGGATAATAAAAGGAGATGTATAGCCCCCATTTAACCTTAAATGAGCTGTGGGTGCCTTATATAGTACCTGTATGGCTCTGATGAAACCCTCCCCCAAACCAAACCATCTCATTGTTTCCCACAGAAAGTCCCAGGAGACCCTATCAAATGCTTTCTCAGCATCTAATAACAAAGCGGACATAGAGTCTCCTGAGATCTGTTGCATCGAAAAGTGTGGTCACTCGTCGCACATGCTGCGTAGTCCTGCGGCCCATTAGAAACCCATGTTGGCAGGGGTGGATTGTTTTCCTCATAATATTATTAAGCCTTGTGGCCATAGCTTTTGAAAAGATTTTAACATCGCTGTTTAATAGTGTTATAGGCTGATAAGAGCCTGGCTCCCTCAGTGGCATATCCTTTTTTTAAAAGAGTACTATATCCGCTCTGGACCAAGACTCTGGTGCTGCCCCCCCCCTCTCTCCTTCCCCCCCACCCCCCCCCCCCTTAGCTAGCCGGATAACCTCAATCAAATCAGGTCCTATTATGTCCACTAAAGTTTTGTAGAACTCTAAAGGGATCTGATCAGGGCCAGCCGCCATGCTAGATGATAAATCTTGCAAAGCCCTCTTTATTTTGTCTTTTGTTAACCCCATCTCAGGTGCTTTCCCATCTGCCAAATCAACCTGCTGTAAGGATATTTTCTCTAAATACTCTCGTATTGCCATCAGCATCTTTGAAGATTCTTTGCTATATAGCTGATGATAGAAATGCCGGAACGTCTCTCGAATCCCTGGGGAGTCAAGATGGCTGCTGGCTGACCTCAGTAAGTGCAGCGCTGACTCTCCCTCTTCCGAGTTCCCAAAAAAATGCTTGGCTTAATTGACTGATATGTATCTGTGGACTTACCCAGAGGCTTCGCAGGCTGCTAATGCTCAAGCACTGGGAGCCACGGTCAGTTCGTTTCTTGGTCAGCACGGATCAGCGTGTCTCTTCTGCGGATTCCTTTGTTCCTCCGGCGGTTGTCTGTACAATTACAGCGCAGTTTGGCCCCAAAGACAAGTAAATCAGTTAAAGACCCAAATGCTGTAAAAGGGGCTTTAAGGGATGGCTCTCGGGGTACAGTGCAAGGTTCCCATAAGGAGGACAGTGCATCGAAGTAGAAAGTTGTTGGCGTGGCAGGCGGCACCAGACTACGCGCTGCCGCTGCTTAGGGTTCCCTGCGGCAGCCATCAGTCGTGGAGGCATTTAGAGCTATAACTACTCCGAACACTGCTAACCTTGCTACTTCGTCTGTTCCGGTTGCTCCCGAAGGTCAGAGGAGCCAGCAGACCCCCGTTCTCACAGCAGATGATCCTGACCAAGATTCAGTGGGCACCAATGCTTCAGTGACTTAGCAGGGGGTAGTCCTATGCCTCAGTCTGTGGTTTCTACTGCGGCAGCTGTTCATCCTGGACTGGATCAGAGCGGTAAGAGATGCCAGGACCCCCAAAAATTGGTCAGAGCTAATGGGTCTCATACAGGCTTGCTGGCACAGTCAGATGTGTTATGGGGGCTATGTGACGCGGGAAATCCAAATATAATGGGAAGGTCTCCCCCCAGCACACAGGAAGGTCCCCTCCCAGCACACTTCCCAAGGAGGCTGCAGACCCTCTGATTGCAGTGATGGAGCATGAGACTGCCAATGGTATCAATAATAGTAATAATACTACTAACGGCAATGGTAGTACTATCCTGGAAGGCTTGGACATACGTTCTGATGCGGCAGGTGCTCAACTAGCTCACAGACCACTGCAAGCTCGGGCTCAGGCACAGCCGGCTACGTTGGAGATTGATGGAGGCAATGCCAGCAGTGCGTCCGGAGACCAGAACAACGATGGTATAATATCGTCATGGTCAAGTGTCCCCCTGCTCTCCCCTGAAGGGGATACATTTTTTTCTCTAAATGATGACTCTGATACATCAGAGTTCAGTGAGCTGGAGACGTCACAGGAGACAGCTTCTGGGGAGTAATCCGCTACACAGAAAACTCATTGTAGTCGGTCCATTAACTCAAAGCGACGGGCCATGGCTAAAGCTAGATCTTCACACTTAACCACTCGTAAACTTGAATGGGACTATCCTGCAACAACTCTGACAACGAGCACGGTTGGTGGATCGGATCTTGGAAATGCAGTACAAAGTGGTACTGGAGGTTCTAACAACTCAGAAACCGTGGCTCCCTCTCCAACACTGGAGTTATTGTATGTTACCCTTAAGCAGATGTGCGAGGAGGCGAGACAGGAGAGCAAAAGATCGCTACAGGCCACTAAAAAATTGCAGGGGGCAATCCATTAGATGAATAAGGTATTCACTGATATGTCTGAGCGAGTCACGCAAGTTGAAGAACGAACCGCTGCTGGGGAGGTTGAAGTTGATAAATTACAATCATTTAAGGCTACTCAGGAAAACCAGTCTCTAGATGTATGCTGTAAGCTTGAGAAATTTGAAAATCAGCAACGCTGCAATAATGTGCGGCTACTTGGTTTGGAATAAAATGTGGAGGGGGAGAACATCATGGCATTGGAATTGGGAGATGGAAATACAGCGGGCTCATCGATTCCCAATGTTCAGGAGAGCTCAAGCTAAAAGCGAAGGGGAGCTACCTAGAGCTATCTTGATTTTTGTAAGTAATTTTTTATTAAGGCAGGCTATTATAGATCGGGCCAGACCTGATCCGAAGCGATCTTACGAGGGTCACACCTTCTTCGCTCGGCCTGACTTTTGCCATTTGACGGTCAAGCGGCGGTGGAGACTACGACAGATGATAACTCCGTTTCAGGGGGTGGGCTGTGAAGCTTTCCTGCTATTTCCCACACGGCTAAAGGTTATCTCCAATGGGATGGTCAGAATGTTTTTCTCTCAAGTTAAGGCGCAGGAATATCTCTCTGAGCTAAAAGAAACTTGTGGGCAAAGGGGCATAGGCAATATTGTACATGGGGGGGCAACTGCTGCTGACTAATTTTTCTACAGGGACACTTTCTTGGAGACATGAAGTATAAATTGCCTGCTGGTTGTTTGTTGGCTATTTAAATGCTTCAAGGGTTTGCATTCACTGGGTTTGATTTAGGATGAGACCATAGAGATTATTTGGTTTGGGGGGATCTCTGGGGGGGTAGTTTGCGTTTCCTGAGATCAGCTGCCATATATAGGTCATGTTTGACCTATCTGCCTAGGGGGGGGGGATTTGAGAGGGGGGTAGGAGAGATCTGAGGGTGGGGGGATTTGAGGGGAGTGTGGGGGGGATTTGAGGGCGGGGTTTGGTTTGGGATCAGCACAATATAAGTTAGCACAATATTTGAGGGGAAGGAACGAGTTGAGCATCTGGAGGCCAAATGTTTCTCGAATGAGCGTTTAGAGAGCGACTTTAAGCATTGACAGATTTAAGGGTGATAGGAGTTCTTGGTAAGAAACGGGGAATTTAATACTATGAGCTTAAGAATAGCGACTGTTAACATCTGCGAGTTATATGATCGAAACAAGAGGCAAAAGGCTGCAATTTTGTTTAAAAATCCTTACGTATACATTTTCTTTGTGTTCAAGAGACGCATATAGAAGGTAACAGAGGCGGCATCTCGGAACAGCTAGGATATAAGCTTGTGGTGAATACTACACAGTGCTCCCGTACAAGAGGTGTGGCTATCCCTACCCGGAGGAGTGATGTAAAGGTCCTTACAAAATCCGCTGATCAATGGGGCCGGTCGGCAATGGTTGAATGCTCACTGGGAGGTGATAAATTCACATTATGTTCGGTATATGGATCAACATATGATGACACGGAATGTTTGGATTCTAATCTTGCGATGTGGTCTACTCCGATGATTGTGGGGATTTTAATAATAATGGGATGGGGGTACATTGGGGCATTCCAGGAAGTTGATATCCTGGTAGGAAAAGAAGGGTCTGTGTAGCTTTAACAAATTTATTCATTAACAACGGTCTAACTGACGCATGGGCATGCATGAAACCTACAGACCTCGGCAGCATGTTTTTTTTCTTCACCACACAAGGCTATTTCTCAATTAGATTTTTTTTTATCTCACCAGTTCATTTCTTATTTTAGGATCGAGAAGTACCCTTGGATATTTTCATTCTCTTTTCTGGGGGGATAAGCAAATCCGGGGTTGGACTTTCGAACGGAGGTTGCTATACAATCCAGATTATTTGTCACATATGAAGGGGTGAATCAAGGAATTTTGGGATTTTAACCAAGGGTGCACAAATGCAGGGATAGTCTGGGATGCTTGTAAAGCAGGGATTAGAGGGGAAACCACTAGTTATAACTTGCAACGTCAGAAGAAGGAGGCACAGTGGGAGGAGGCGGTTAGAGACAAGTTAATTAAGCTAGAAGAGGAGTTGGCCATGGCTGTCAATATGCGAGGGTCAACCGAAGACATAATGCTTCAGATGGCTATAAACAAGGCTAAATCTGGAGAATGTATAGCTGTCAAAGCTTCAGAAACTTATCTGGTAAAAAGAGAGCACTGCCACGAGTACAATGAGCGGGTGGGGCATATTCTGACCATAAGAGTAAGACAAAAAGCTGTAGCTAGAGAGATATCGGAAATGTTTGATGCTAATGGGAGTGTACATGTTACAGTTCCATGTGACAGAAACAATACCTATTAGATTTGAATGACTCTAAATTCTATAATGAAAAGGAAGGTAGGATACGATTGTAATCAAACTTCTTAGCTAACACACAATTATCAACAGTAGAATAGTCAGCAATATCTTGTACAGTAGATTCAATATGGTGCCTGTCAGAACTGGTAATAATTCTACCTACATCGGAACTTTGAGGAGGAACACAAATATTGTGCTACTGAGAAGCACATTCAGTACACTTCTGGTCATACCGTACATTATTGTCTTAAGCTATTTCAATAAACCATTCTTGTGCAGAGAGCTAAGGCATCGAGCTGAGGCAAACTCCAACTGCTTCTGCGGTATTCAAACCGAAGCTCCTGCATCAGTGAATTCCACATTAAATGTCACAGTTCCATGTGACATAAACAAAAGCTATTAGACATGAATGACTAAATACTATAATGTAAATAAAGATAGGATACGATTACCACTCTGTGCCAACCAGTTCCTAAACCATGCCGTTTTTTTTATCTTGATCGCCAGCTTGTGAGCAGAGGCTGAGGATGAGTAAATTTGTGTGAAAGGGCTTTGTGGATAACAGGCAGGCAGAGAGAAGTGTGGAAATAGAATAGACATGGATTCGAAATGGATGTCAGATTTAGGCTAATTTAGCAAGTAAATAGCATATTTGCATTGGCCGTACATCACCCATCCCTGGGTAGAGTGGAGAAGTAAGGGGCAATAATGAAAACAGAGTTCAAATGCCTGAGCATACTTGAAAATTATTATATGAAAGTAGTTTAATTGAAGTCTATTAAAAAAAATTAAGGGAAAAAGGAAAAAAGATGGAAAAAATCAATCCAAGAATAACGTGAGTTTCTTTCAAGTCTTGGAGATTGCAGTCCGGAAGCTCTTCAGCAGCTTGAGATGCGTAATGTTCGAAGAGGTCATTGTTGCAATTGTGTGAGAAAAGTGAAGCGATCCAGTTCATATCCTCGAAGGGACAGTAATATTCCTCGAATGTTGGAGTGGCAATTTGAATTGGCAGGCGTTCTGTGATGTTGTGAAAGGTTGCAAATTGCAGGATATCTTTCGCTGATGAGCAGAAATCCCATTCTGCCACAATACCTTTTTGCGTTGCATCCGCCATTTCTCCACTGCCTGAACAATCAAGTTCATGGTTTTCAAGATACTCCATTACCTGCTGCATATCAGGAGCGATTGTTGGGTTGTTGGCAAGGCATACATCCATTCGCCAGTGGAATGGGCACATTTTGCATTAAAAAGATGGTTGCACGCAATTTGCATATGTGTAAATAAATGTCATGTTGTAGCTGGCTCCTATAATAGATAGAGGCAGGCAGATGAAAAGTTGTTCTATTTTTTCACAGTATTGATGTAGCTTCGCGTAGAGGCGTATTCTGTTGGAAATGGTTGTTACCACAGGGAGCACAGCCATTTTTTACAGGCAAAAATAGTAGTAGAATGGCCGCAAAGAGAGCGAGAATTATGGGCACTGTTCCTGGTATTCCAGAGATGATCGAATGAATGAAGATTGGTGTTATACCAAAAACAGTTTGAAAGCCTGTGACAAGGCTGAAGGACACAGTGTTAAAAAAGTGTTCCAGACCTTGAGTGTGAGATGTATTAAAAATTGTGTAGCAATTCACGAAGTGTAATGGGAGGTTCGTATTTAAAAGGGACTGTATTTTACTTGAAGTTCATGCTATCTGCAGTCGATAAATTTATTTTGCAGAAGTGAGGGACACTTCTGTTCTGAACATAAGTGCTTTCAGTGTGGTCAGTTTAAGGAAATCTGTTTTCAAAGTAGGTATTGAAGGCCAAGTTGAAGTTTGGGAGTAACGTTGTGTGAGTGGGAATAGACATTGCCACAGGAAGTTACTCGGTTTGAAACAATAAGGACATACGTAGGCTGTCCGGATTTCGGTTTAAACCGACTCTGCTCTAAAATACACTACCGAATGAAAATCAGCTGACACTGTTTAAACCGAGTGTCACTGATTTTCACTGCTGTTGCACCACTTGGCCACTTGATGGAGCTACAGCATTGCAGACTAAGCTGCAATTTAGGGCCGCAAATGAAAGCAACTCAGAACGTGCGTCAC
Organism: Lissotriton vulgaris; assembly: GCF_964263255.1. Taxonomy (NCBI): domain Eukaryota; kingdom Metazoa; phylum Chordata; class Amphibia; order Caudata; family Salamandridae; genus Lissotriton; species Lissotriton vulgaris. The sequence continues at coordinate 1,612,414,742 of NC_141693.1, forward strand.
CCCCCTTAAATTGGGGGAGACATACCTCTCGTTTCACTGGCGTAACACGGGGCCCGCAGTGCGGGGGGGCCCTGAGCTGCAGGGGGCCCCCTCGAGGGTGCAGCTCGGCAGAGAGCCGAGCAAGTTCTTGTGGATAATATCTAAAAGTAACAAGGTAGGTTTGTAGATAATGTAAATATTTTTCCAAACAATATGTTATCCAGTATCTCAGGAAAATGCGTGACAAACACTATTGCGGTTGAAGAGCGGCAGTTTCCTTTTTAGGCAGTCTCGCTACCAAAGAGGGTGTCACTAGCTTGTGGACCTGTATCTCACTGGTAACGAGTGCACTCGCTGGCAGCCCTGTATTTTACTGGGGTCTCGCTCAAAAGAGAAGTTTGCACTGGACTGCAGCCTCGTAGAGTGGGTCTCACTGACAGCTCTAGAATGCACATCTCTCCGACAGTCACAAGGTGCATGGGCTCCCGGGGGCACTTCAGCAGGTTGGTTGGCGGCCGGCCACTTCCATGACAAAGCCTTCCCTGAGGCTGCAATTACTGCGTTTAAATGAACACCGCTCGAAAGGGAGCGTGAGCGGGCCCTGTACAGAGCCATTCACACCCCATCCCAGCACCTGCAAAGGTCAACAGTGACCACTGAAGGGCAAAAAGACGTGCCAACGTCAGAAAACTTCCCGAAGGGCACGTTAATAGCCTCTGGCCACGACACCTGCTGTGGGATGGGGCATGTCAGCCTGCCCAGAAAATATTTAAAAGAATAGCTCAGTGGGCTAACGTACTCCGATGCGTGGAGGAGGATAGTGTTTTCTTTTGGGGGGGCGGGTTGAGGGGCAGGGGTAGCAAGCGTGGGCATTCTGTGTGGAGAATAAAACCTCTTTGCAAATGCTTTCCCAAACCTTTCTTTCATTGAAGGAATCCAGCGTGACGGGGACGCGTGTTTTGTGCACTAACACTTCATCGCTGTGTGTCAAATTACTTATCACAACTGGGGACACGCAGATACACACCAATCAATTCCTACAAACCAACAAAAGACACGGCCATTCACGCAGCACAAGAAGACATCTTTAAACAACTAGTAGAAACAGACACCCGTGCAGGCCTCATGACCCACACGAATGTACAAAGCCCAACAGCCGCATAACATCAGATGCAGCAGACGCCGCCGTGCAATGTACAGGGCAAAGGGCAGCTTTAGAGAGCCCCCGGGCAGACCCATGTCCCCCCAGGTTATCTACCTAAAATCTTTTATTATCGGACACATGTATGGCGATTTCTCATTATCACCTCAATGGAGGATGGCTGTAATCCGCTCTGATGTGTGGCAAACAGCACAGCTGCCTACATCTAACCAATAAGATATTAAATATGCGATGGCATTCAGAAAAGTTTTTTTCTTAATTTGGTATCATAACAAGTTTACCTCAAACGGTAACCATTTCTTTATGTTATTTACAAGTGGCCAAAGAACACTGATACAAAGATATTAGATGTAGGCGGTGCCCAGTTAAGTATGTGTTTTTTAAACACCTGGGTTAACATTTCTGACACAGTAAAGGAAATCTGGGACCTGTGTTCTACCCTGCTGTTCTCGTTTGTGAAGTTTGTGCTTAACGCGCTCTGACCGACAACAGCACCTATTTTTTGTTTATTGTATTTATAGTAGTTTCCTATTGATATTTTGTAAATTATTTTCAGAATCCCCGCCTGCCCATTGTATTCAAACAAGAAAAGAGACAGATCACCTTCTACATGTGAGCAGCCAGGGCCAGCGCTAGGCATGGCCAGCATGATGGCAGCCTTGGGGCCACGCGCCTTTAAGGACTCCAGAGTTCAGAGGCCCAGGGGGCTCCCTAAGAGATAAAATGTCTTTTTTTTATCACTCTCCCCTGCAGTTCTGTCTCTGTGGGCCTCTAATGGCTGCATCTGCATGTCGATGACAGTGATTAGAAAGTTAATTCAATTGCTCTTGCCTGGGAAGTGCGCCCTGCCCCTGTATGAATGAAAGGCAGAATATCCTGCTGGGCGCAAAGCTAAAGAATGGCGGCGCATCACAATGGAAACTCTTCACCTAGGACAAGTGGAAAGGGAGCAGAGAGTGAATAACAGGGGTAAGATAAACAGAATAAAGGGGGGGGTAGATAGGTGTGAGTATGGCAACGAGACAAGAGGTGCATGCAGAGCATCAGTATCAGCATGCAAAAGTGGATGGAGCAGAGTTTAAAGTCTGCTGGGTTACTCGAGTCTTAGACCTGGTATTAAATTAATATGAACATTGAAAAGGGGCCTTAACTTTTCCTGCAAAAACATTAATCTAGTGTCTGCAAAACAAATGAAAGTTAAGAAAAGCAGGTGATGAGACGGGTCGCTCTCCATTTTTGCAGTCACCATCAGAGTGAAAACACAAATCTTAACTCTGCAGCAGCACAACTCTCTGCTGCCTTTGATGCAACTTCAACAACACTCGTTATAGTTCTTTCACAGTCTCATCATGTCAGAACTGGAGCATTTTTGATGTGTGTGAAAGAGCTACTTATTGGTCAAATCAACAAGTTGAAAGGAAAATAATTTATTGTAGTTGCTCATTTAGCTTAAACAGCTAACAACCATTGACAAAACCCAGTCGAGGGTGTGCAGTTTGGTTTAATTTTAATTATAAAAAAAAAAGCTTTCTTTAGCCGGCCCGATACGATTCTGCATGGTCTCTGCTTAGGGGCCTCACATGTTCCTATTCTGCCCGGGGCCCCACATATCCTAGGACCGGCCCTGTGAGCAGCAGTATGTAATGGAGGCCGGTGTCACCATATGTTACTATGAAAACCCCATCAGGACTTTTTGTTCCCGGTACATAAAGCCATTACATAGGTAAATTCGACTTACACGGCTAGATTACAAGCACCATTTGTTTGCATGCGGCCGCACCCGATTCATTCACAGGTCTTTAAAAAGACCATTTACTTAATGAGGCTTTGTTGCTCTTGCACCCCTTCGTAGAGCCCTTGCAAAGGGCATTAAAGCACAACCATTGAAGTTGTTTAATGTTTGTATTTTAAAACATTAAGTTCCAGCAGCTGTCTTTCGCATTTGGGTCCAAATGTTATAATGCACTTTGAATCTCACAGTTTTATAGTTTTCTTGCAAGTTTTACTTGGAGCACATCATAGTAAATACTGGAATATGCAGTGCACAACCTTTAGAAGAAAGAGCAATTTAAGTAATGTAATGTAATGTAAGTGATCATTTATATCGCGCAGCAATCGCTCCAAGGAGCATCTTGGCGCCAGATACAGATCCAGAGATGTAGGAAACAGATTGGTGGTAGCTGAAAACTCATCCAACTGTTACACTAGTGCTCTAGCGCAGGTGTCCTGTAACTTAAAGACCCAGGTTTTCAATCCCTTTCTGAAATCTTTTTCCTTGTCTAGTGTACGTAGAAAAGGGGGGGAGAGTATTCCAGGCTTTTGCTCCAAGGACTGGGAGTGATTTGCCGCCTCTAGTACTAAGCCTGAAGGTAGGGACCGACAATAAGTTCGCTCTAGACGATCGAAGAGTGCGTGTTGGATGGTATCTGGCAAATGCATCAGAACAGTTTACTAATTAATTCTCATAATTTTCGTGCATGGACCTGAATCTGCTTATATGAAAATGTTCATCATACGGATTAAACGAGAAATGACCCCAGTAAACTAGGCTAGAAAATGTGATTGCTGAAATAGCAAACCAGTTATGGCATGGAAAGCTACGTCAGTGGCCATGGTTGGCCAATTGTGTACTGGCTGTTTTGGCGTTGCCAGTCTCAAGTGCCAATGTCGAGAGGACCTTTTCACAAGTAAAAGTGTACATGGGAAGGAAAGAGAGCGCGAATGACCAAAGAATCACTGAAGAAATATTGTATGGTCTACTGCAATAAATTCGACTTGTAAAAACTTATTTGGAGGTCATATACACTGTACATACATTGTTTATATATACCATGCATCAATGAAGAAAGCAAGCAATAATAAAAACAAAGTGTTCCATAAACACCGGTAAAACACCGTTTCAGTTGTTTTTTATGGCGCGAAAATGAGTAATCACTGAAAAGCACTGTTTTTTTGAGGTATTGAAATCACTGGAAAACACTGAAAAACACCACCAGAATTTACCAAAAATAGAAACTGAAAACAGGAAAGCCTAGACATACGGTATGCCAGCTCACATTCCGTAGGAGTGCATGTTATTGAGAAGCAGAAAACTGCTGTTAGAAAGCTGTGTGAATGTTGGTCTGATTATGGGAGTTGGTGTGCTTTTAAGAAAGCACGCAGGTTTGGGGGCTGTAAGCTTAGAAGCGTGCAGTTGGACGTTCTTGCATAGTAATTAATGACTGCCATTGTAGTCTCACTTTTCACCTGTGAGAAAAAGTTCTGTATCCTCTTTAATACAGCGATATTTAAATGGGGAAAACCCACTGCTCGTGAATAAACGTGCTACCTTATATAATCACATACAACATGACAAACAACATGTACACCTAGCAGACACAACAACACTACGTACTGTGGGAACCGTGGCTAGCCATGTACACAAACCAAACATGGCATGGCAACTCTGCTACACAATTCAGAATGCGGGGAGAGATTGGAGCAAAGTATGTGCGAATGTGGTAAATGATTCTCGATTATAAAAGTATACAATGCAGTATTGAGGGGATGTGCCGGACAGAATTGAGTATGCAGAGCATAGATATGTACATGTCAACATACACTGATGGTCTATTGAGTGAAGTAGACAATGGACGCAACCATGATAGTACAGTCAGTAGGTAAGATTACGGAAACAGCATGTGCGGGTCCCCCCTCCCCCCCAAATCTGTCGCGTGGTGGGCTGCCTCTGGGTACGCATGGCTAGCGTAGGGGTATGAATAAAAGGCACGGTTCTCTGGGTGTGGTTTTGTTGCAGAATGGCGAACGTATCTGCCAGATCTGCGCAGCTTACACTGCAGAGGTTGACCCCGTGAGCGAAGGTGGCTGCATGAGTGATGCTCTCAGCGTGCTGGTACTCAGAAACTGTCATGACTGCTGCGATGCATATATGCCGCACAGTTCACCTTTCGACACCGCCATATGTGAAAGAGGGCCCACCACATGCCGGCGGAAGCTCCTGGGCCGAGGTCTGCGAGCTTGTAAGGCTCCTGAGATCAACGCTGGCTACCATGACACAGGCACACAGCACCCAGCCTGAGGCCCAGCAGCGTGGAGTGCTCTGTATACTAGTAACACAGTAGTCGAACAGGTACCAACAGTGGAACGGTGTCTTGATCCCACAATGGACGATGTTAGAACTGCATCTGAGAGTGGAGATGAAGGTACTTCCTTCGACCAGGTGCAACCTACTCTAGGTCCCAACAGTGGAACGGTGTATTGAACCCACAATGGACGATGTCCGATAATACTTGCTGCTTGCTTTTACACAACTCCCTTCGTTGAGGTACATCAGACTCTGTGCTTCTGTAGCTAACTGCTGCACATGATTATTGTGCCTGGTTGACACCAGTCGGTGGAGTACACCGCCGTACAGCAGCTCCGAACAGTGAAACGGGGTCTTGATTCTGTGATTGAGGATGTCAGAAGTTAAAGTCTGTGATTATTTCTGTGTACCCCCTCCGATTAGGTTCAACCAACTCTGTACTTTTGAATCCAACGGTATGTGGCTATGAGGCTTTAATGACCATTGCCGCTGGCCTACACTGTGGTCAGCAGGGCTCACAATTCAGATTGAGTGGTGATTGTTTAATTACCGAATGCAGTAGTCAAGTAACTACAACGTCTATTGAAATATACACAATACACAATATCCTTTTAGTATACTTGCTTGATGAACTTTTTTTAGATGAGTTATAGGTTTAGTACAATGACCAAATTCTTCTTGGTAGTGGAAAAGAACACTGAATAACAATCTACACTGTGGACAGCAGAGATCGCAATTCGAATTGTTTTGATTAATTTATTGCAGAGTTTTCTGTAATTTATGTTGTTGTATTTTGTGAAGAGGAAGTGAGAAAAAGTATTCATGGATATCTGTGTGACTACTGCCTTCAATTTACACTGCACCCAGCAGTGGTCACAATTCAGATCGAGTCGCTATTGTAGATGCCGCAGTCCTGTAGGAAAAGACATTGCTCCAGTGCGCTCTGTCCGCACCACGCATATGCATCATTGCAGGCTCTGCACACGCTTTTTGTTGCTTCGTGTATGACAAACTGGACAGCTCAAATCTATGTTACATACCTGTGGGCCCTTGCTGACCACTCTCTCTTGCCTACACTGCAGACAGCGGTGTTCACAATTCAGATCCAGTCTCTATTGCAGATGATGCAGTGTTGATGGCAACAGACATTGCTCCTAGTACTGCCCGCCCACAGCACGCATCATCACTGGCTGTGCACATGCTGAATGATTTTGATGTGGCTATCTGAGTGCACTAGAACTGATGGACCCTTTATGATACAATCTTTTTGTGTATTATTTCACATCTATTGCTTGTTTCTCAGTATACCACAAGTAGTGGTTCTTCTACGATAGAATTTTTTCTGTGCCTACCTTACTCAGACCCTCCCGCTTTTCGCGATTTAGCGATTCACATAATAATCACTTAATCGGCAGAGGAGCGTGATTACCGGATTTTCCCCTTTCTGACTGCGAAATAGGTCTCCAGGAGGCATAAAAAAAATGGTTACATCTTATTGACTGTACGCGCACAAATCACTACGTGGCGCCGTACAGCTGTAAATACCTGCCCGCTTCTTACTGCGGCCGGCATTAGGGATTGCAGAAAAGAAATGCAAAGTGCAGTCTTGTCAGTGGGCCCTGCACATTGACACGATTGTACACCTTAAGAGGCTGTATTCTCAGCTGCGCATGCCTCTCTGTTTTACGCCGAAGGTAATCCAGGCCGGAATGTTTGACCAAAAGTCATCCAGCCATGAACGAAGAGCTTTCCTGCGGCCATCCTGGAGCACGAATAACAGGACGAGGTAACTGATCAGGATGTGGTAACAGACTCGCTGGCGACTGTAAGTTTTCCTGAAATCCACTTTGGGCACCTGCTCTAGAAACATTGCTGCATTTTGTTTGTTTTCATGCTTTCCTTTTTATAACCCATCTCTTGCCTGCCTTTGTTTTCTTTCTCATTCTCTAAGGGACCTTCTCTTAATTCAGTCTTTTGTTAGAGCTGCTGCGTTTGCTGCAAGTTTTGGGGTGTTCCTCATCCAATGTAGTACACCTTTGTAACTGGATTTGCCATAGTGAGCTCAGCTGTTGCTTGTTAGGGTCACCTCGTTTTTTGCTTGTTTGGTCATTCCATTTTGACTGCTGGAGGAGCCCATTTTGTCCTTGGCCCTCTACTTCTTCTTTGTTAAAATATTATGCCTTTCGATTTTCTTTCAAGCTTGAGCTTTAACAATATTCTAAATAGATGTTGAAACATTTTTGTATTCATTTATTTTGTGGAGCTACAAGTGGATATTCTGCCCCATCAAGAAAGTGCAAGAATAATCCTGCTTCACATGTGTCCACATCCTGAAGATGACTAGATGAGATTTAAATTGCAACTCATAGCCTTTTTGAGGTGGCTAAAATAAAAGTTCTGTTCTTATGGGCAGCAATAGCGACATTCATTTAAGAATCTCAAGCATTTGCAGTTTGAGGTATGCACTCATGAAATGGACTCTGTTCTTGGGTTTGTCCCATAACTAGTATTTTAGTATAACTAGTAACATTATTACCTCCAGCTTGAATCAAGCATGCCCATCCCTCATGTCTTCAAACCATTGTTTGCAGATAAGATCTGTCCCAATGACATAGAAATGGCAATAGCTGTTTGACTCCTAGTATATAAGTTCTGCTGAACGGAGCTGTACAACAGTGCTGCAGCGTAAGATTTGCAGTGGCACTCCAATATGTATTTAATAAGGAGCTAGAAAGTTTGAGAAAGTGTAGTATTTTGCAAGTGTTGCAGCTGGGCTTAATAAATGCTGGTAAGGAAAACATTGGTCACGGTACTAGCTCTCTTATGATAAACATTCTGCAGGGCAATATATATCCCAGATGACACCGATTTGGAGCAGAATATTGGTTCGGCTTAACTTGCTGGCTCTAGTTTTTTTCCATTTGCCAGCATATAGATGTTGACAGGGTAGCCTAGTAAATCGAAAGAGAGAGAAGCACACCTTCCCTTCATATTGAAGACATGTGAGCTTCTGAGATGCACCCTTCAAGGAGCGGTTTGGTCTATGGCATGTCTACCCGCCTTGCTCTGGCAGCTTATCTTTAGGCTTCACCACCGCCTCAAATGGCATAAGCTTTCTATGTTCTTCTTTTGTTTTTTTAAACTTGGTTCTTCCTATATTTTAATTATAAGCTGAGCTGTCCATTCAGCTCCTCTCTTCCTGTTAACTTCACAGCTTCCCATGCTCACGAGTGTGCTCCAGTTCATTTCCTGCATCCTATTTACTCCTAATGTATTTCACTTCCATTTATATTGCTCACATGACTTTGTTGTACAAATTGATCACTAAAAAAACAGCCAACCATGTTTTGAGTTTCTGGAGCTCATTTTTCATGAAGATTTGACCTTTTCCAAAATCCTCCAAGTAGGGCTACATGCTTCCATGATGCAAGGACTGTCTGTTTAGAGATAAACTGCCACATGCATCATTGTTGGAATTTGCGATTCCTAAATTGCGAAAATTAAGGAATCGCAATTTAGAAATCGCAAATTCCTATGCATCAAGAAATCGCAAAAGTTTTTGCGATTTCTTAATTTTCCTTATTTGCGATTCCTTAATTGCGAGTCGCAAATAAGGAATCGCATTACATTGATTCCTATGGGCCTAGAAGCCCATAGGAATCAATGGGAAGGCATTCTCATTTTGCGAATTCGCAATTAAGGAATCGCAAAATGAGAATGCAATTTCACGGGTGCAGGGGGGGGGGGTCCGATTTTACTCACACACATGCCCTAGGGCATGTGTGTGTGTAAAATGTAAGTTTCCAAAATGCTTTTATTTGCATTTTTGAAACTTTTCGCAAATTACCATGAAGGTGTACTTCATGGTAATTTTCCCCTTCAAAATTGCGAATTCGCAAAAAACAAAATCACACATAGCATTTAAGAAATCGCAAAATTTGCGATTTCGTAAATGCTATCGCAATTTGAGAAATCGCAAAAAATTGCGATTTCTTAAATTGCGATAAATGAAAAATGAATGATGCATCCCAAAAAGTGATTTTGGAATCGCAAACGGCCGAATTTTGCGATTTGCACCGTTTGCAATTCCAAAATCGCTTGATGCATGTGCCCGCATGTGTCCACACTGTGACTTATTCTTATTGCTCTGCTGGAAATCAGCTTTCAACTGAATGGTCCTGCCCAGACAGCTATGTTCTTGTCTCATTATATACCATACTTGACCCATTACTTTGAATGTGGCAAATAGGCGTCTGGCTTTTTCCGAAAGTGTTTCCACGTCAATTAATGATCTTACCTAACTTGTGTGAATCACATGTCACAGAGAGACTTTGTTAGTTTAAGTAAGAGTCCTCTGCATGCATTGTCTTCCTTGGTCCTCAGATGGGTAGAAGGCTGCTGAATATTTTACTCTCATTGTGAGAAATGTGAATTGTTATCTGGTGTAGTTATGCGACCTCACCATGTAATAATGACACACATCTAAATCGGGTCCAGTCAGGTTAGCTTGTAAAACCTTAGCTCAGTCCTGGGTAGCTGCGGCACAGAGCAATCACGTTTTATCAAAGGAACAAATGCAAAGCAACAAGTAGTACCAACAACAGTAAATAAGAAAAAATCACGACAATAACACATTTATAAAAACAGGGTATACATTTATCAGTGTACACCTGAATGACAATCTTACAGAGGGATCTGGAGATATGAACTTCATGATTGATGCAAAAATCGTGAAGTCATCTGACTAGCGAGATTGTCACATTATATACAATTTTGGCTGCGGTATTTACAAAAAAGTGTGTACCGGGAGACAGGAAAAACAAACAATGCCCTCTTATTGCCTGTGCGTGCACACGTCACTATGTGCCACCGTCCAATATCTGCTTCCTCCTGGCCAAGTTGTGAGAGACGAAGTTCGCATTACAAATTCCCATTTTGATTAATGAGGGAGCAAGTAAGTTTCCAGCCATGGGAGCCGTCTACGGCATATTATCTATCAGAGGGAGCACTGGAGTGCAGACATATGCAGGTCATCAATTGCATGGCCACGTTGTGTTATATATGGATAAATGGACAGTAGCAGCAAAACGCCATTCGGGGCAGCACACTATACTAAATGTAGATTTTTAGCTTAGGTTTTTTAAGCCAGAACCTTAATTACAACGGCCACACCCCTATGAGAGACCCCCCAGGTCTTCCATCCTACTTAAAGCCCTGTACACACCCCTCTGCTGTTACGTAATTGCGACCTTCCTTCACATGCAGATGGAGACGTACAGATTGCTAAAGAACAGTCACTCTGGCCCGAGGAAAACACTCCTCTTGGCCCACAGGTGTAGCACATTCTAGATGGGTCCAGTAGTCAGCAGGGGTTCATACATGGGTGCTAAAAGTAATAGGGCCTCCTCTCCCGAGGTGTAGATGGGAGCCATACAATGCTCTTACACTATTATTTTATTTTACTATTTATACTGTACACATTATATTTTACAAACAGTTTTACTATTGTAGCAGTTCATTTCTTATGCTTGAGAAAGAAGACTGTTCAATAAAACTTTTTATTGAAAACACCCGTCTTTCTACTTTCTCTGCACCTCTAGTGAAACGAAGCATGCACGATTGACTGAGTAAAATATCCATCAATTGTTTCCACGACTCTGAAGATACATTTTATCTTGGGGAAACAAAGTTGTCATGTTTATGCGGTTCTCAGAGACTAATCCCTTCTTGTGAATGCGAGAAAGTTTCTAGTGACCTCTGAGCTAGCTGGCACACACAATTAAGTCTAGTATATTCGATAGAAACCTAGTCGACCGCAGTCCTAGGTCTAATCTATAGGATATATTATTCCAATGCGCAGAGACTATTGGGAATATAGGAACTACACTACATGGCACCCAACGTTTGGTAAGGCACTAATTTAGCGCTAGATACTAGAGTAACTCAGTCGTGCTTTTTACAGAGACTTCTTTATCCCGTAAACACTCCAATAGACATCTGGAGTGGGTTAAAGGATAAAATATCCACCATTAAACTGAGTAGGATGAAAAATCCTATGTATTAGTTTTTGGTTTTGTTCAACGTTGAAGGATACAGTGTTCCAAAATATTGTGCACCTTATCTTTATTTCCTTGAAACCTTCTCTGCAAAACTTGCAACAAAATTGCAAGATAGCAACAAAGAGAGCGGTGGAGCTGCAAGAACTGCAGCCCAACTGGTTTTAGACGTTACAGGTCTCCAATAAAATGACCCGGATGCTATAATCATCCCAGAAAACGTGAAAAAACCCATAGCTATAAAGCTTATAGAAAATGGCCTATCACCGAGAGAAGGTACTGTTATATTTGTCATAGAGGCACATGAATATCGGCAGACGGAGGTATTCTATTCATGGATTGTCTTTCCAGAGGCAAATCCAACAACTCATGTGTTCCACTTCTACAAGATGGAGGAACATCCAGCGGAATACGTTACTTTCGAGGACGTTGATATTCCACTAACTTACCAAGAGCATCAGCTCTGGTTTAATGGCACCCTACAACATCAAAATCACATTCCCAGGCTCGGTCCACTAGTTAGACCAGGAGCTACATGGCCGGTACTAGCCAGCTATACACCACATCCTAACATTAAAAGAATGTCAGATATAGAACTGTTAGCTCAGCTAAAACAATTAATTAAAATACATAGACAATTGGTACAATATGTCATGTGGACCTTAACAGTCCAACCTGCTATAGGAATTCCACAACACACTTAAAAACATGCGACAATGTACGCAACCTTGTTATCGAATCTTCCCAGGGAGATGCGGATTCACATACCTCACCTTAAATGAAGGTGAAAAGGTACCAATAGCTTACAAATCACACTTATGCACACAAGCTGAAATGAAATTCACTTCAACAGAAAAAATTATGTCAGCTGTTCAGACTGCTGTAGCAAAGGAGAGAGCCCTAGCACAGGGTAAACACATTGAAGTCGTTACACCTGTATCTGCCTTAGAGGCAGTGACGAAGGCAAGCATTCCAAATGCAAAAGCTCTACATCCAAGATGGATACAATGGGTTAATTCTCTTGCTGCAACAACGTTTAATACGTTTTTGACCCTTACTTGAAGACACAAGACTTTCACCAATATGAACAAGAATGTCCTCTGCCTACTGATATTCTACCTCTAGAACATTACGGCTGTATAATATATACACACAGATCAGCACAACCCGCGATTGGGGGCAAACAAGCATACAGTGCTGAATGCGCGATTGTTAAAGGTCGCTGGCACAATGGTAAATTCAGACCTATGGTCACAAAAACTCAATCTCTCAGAGACTGTACAGCTCAGCGAGCTGAACTACAGACATTCAAGATGGCGCTTGAAAATACCGATCACGAATTCCCCACACTCATAGTGTGCGACTCGTATTACTGCATTCAATCTTACAATGAATATCTGCAGAACTGGGTTCAAAATGGTTTTAAAGATGCAAAAGGTAGCCCAATCCAAGCATAAAATGCTTTCGTAACAAGTAGCTCTTTTACAGAAAGAACTACAAAAGACTCACGTGATTCATACACTGAGTCATCAGCGTGATGGCGTTCACGTTTCAGGGTATTCATTGGCTGATGAAGCCGCAAAGGCAGCTGTGCAAACGGCTTCCATAGCTGCAATTACTCGTTTGAAAACGAAAATAGACAGCGAAATAATGCAAGCAGTCACTGCTTCAATAAAAGACAGAAGTAAAACACTACCGAAGGGCTTTCCACTCAACTACTCATATATAACTGATGTGAATAATGTTCTTTTGCTCGAATCCCTGGAGTGGGGGATAGAGTAATCCCAAACATGGAACACAGGTGAGGACTAATCTTAGCAGCACACGAAGGTCTTGCCTCTGCACACGCAGGTGTTTCTGCCACAGTTTCATTATTAAAACAACTATACTGGTGGCCGCGCATGAGGAAACAAACCAGAAACTATGTTTTGGAATGTGAAATCTGCCAGAAAATGAAAGTTTCTACAGTGAAACGCCCGGCGCAGACGCCCCTTCTGATTTCAGAGAAACCACTAGTGTGTGTTTACCTGGACCACTGTGGTCCCTTACAAAGGGATGGAAACTATAAATATATCCTGGTCGCAGTGGATTCATGCTCGAGATTCATTTGGATGTGGCCTCAGCGCTCAGCTGACGGCCGAACTGTTATAAAAGATTTGCGAGTCTTTATCGGCTAATACACAATCGGCACGCTACATTCTGACCAGTGTCCTGCGTTTAGCTCTAGAGCTTACAAGGAGGCCATGGCCAGTTTGGGGGTTGCATTGCGATTTTTGAGTCCATTCCATTCGAGGGAAATTTGGTTGAGGAGAGAAAAAACCGTGACAGAAAGCAATCTATAACAGCTAGGGTATTAGGTTCGGGAGATGGGTGGGACAAACATCTAATAAATGTCCAACGTAGTCTTAATAACCTGCCAAGAAATTCTCTGGGTAGAATCACTCGATATGAAATCCTTTTTGGTACTAGAATGTTGGTTGAAGACATCGATTGTCACACTTCAGTGGTAGAACAAAAACGCTTTGATGTCAAAGATTGGTTGGCTGTTTTACAGGACTTAAATGAAACAAGAAGAAGTCTAAGCAATACGAGCGAAAAGCCAATGACCACTGAAGAAAAACCACCTGTCCCAGCAAGACCTGTCTGGATTCCAAAGATTGGGGATCTGGTCAGGGAGAAAATAATGGACAAGAAGGAATTTGGGCCTTTTTACAGAAAACCAGTACCTGTACTAGCAATCCACGGATCAAGAACAGTACTACTGCCGCCCCTTGCTGGAAAAAAGGAGGACCGGTCTGTGTCAATTGACCTGGTAAAACCACACCATGTGGCCAATAATAAGTAGTAGGCCCAGTGAACTCCCAATATGTAGCAGATGAACAAATCTTGCTGCTATCCAAGAGGTTCAAACTGAGACTTATCACCTTTGATAAACGTGCAGTGAAAAAAAGAAGGACTATGCAATGAAGCCCTGGAACTTGTGCCTCTTGAAACCCAAATAACAGTTCGTCAGGACACTCCCATCTACAATGATATAGCATCTGACTATACAAATATGTCAAGGGAACAAGCAACTCCAGTGATTTCAAAGAATCCGGATGCACTACCAACGGTATAGAGACAAAATATCGACTCCAAAATATCGACTGGACATAATATCGAGTTTTAAATATAGACTGGACAAAATATCGACTGGACATAATATCGACTACAAAAATATCGTTTTTCAGGTAAGTGAAGTAATATCGACTGTGTAAAATATAGATAGCAAAAATATCGATTTTTTAATAATATATAATATTTTATAGTGTATTTTTATGTAATAATATGTGTGAATAGTGTGTATTAATGTTATAAAATATTTTATTACATGAATTTTGTTTTGTTAATAATTGCGTAATGTAATTCTGTAGCGGGTTGTGGGTTTATAGGGGAATAGGGTGGGAAGTAATTTAATAATAATTAATTAATTAATATATGTGTGTTAATATTTTGAATTAATAATTAATTGATAATTAATTAATATTAATTAGTTAATTAATTAATATAATTTTGAATATATTTTGTATTAGTAAATAATTGTTAATTAAGTAATTGTAATTAGTTAATTACATTAATTAGAGTACATTTTTAATATATATAATTTTGTGTTATTTTTAAGTAATTAATTTTGAAAAAATAATATTAATTATTAAAATAATTACACCTAATGTTCTAATATATTTATTTTATTGTTATTGTTAATTAATAATTAATTGGTAATTAAATAATATTGATAAATTCTGGGTAAAGGAGCATTTTTAGGGTTCAGGGTCAGTTTTCAGTTCATGGGTAAAGGGGTATTTTTAGGGTTCATGGTCAGTTTTCAGTTCATGGGTAAAGGGGTATTTTTAGGGTTCAGGGTCAGTTTTCAGTTCATGGGTAAAGGGGTATTTTTAGGGTTCAGGGTCAGTTTTCAGTTCATGGGTAAAGGGGTATTTTTAGGGTTCAGGGTCAGTTTTCAGTTCATGGGTAAAGGGGTATTTTTAGGGTTCAGGGTCAGTTTTCAGTTTTTGGGTAAAGGGGTATTTTTAGGGTTCAGGGTCAGTTTTCAGTTTTTGGGTAAAGGGGCATTTTTAGGGTTCAGGGTCAGTTTTCAGTTTTTGGGTAAAGGGGTATTTTTAGGGTTCAGGGTCAGTTTTGGGTTTTTGGGTAAAGGGGTATTTTTAGGGTTCAGGGTCAGTTTTGGGTTTTTGGGTAAAGGGGTATTTTTAGGGTTCAGGGTCAACAAATAAGATTTAAAAAAATTATTTTTATTATTTTCATTTATTATTTAATTATTATAATTTAATTTAAGTCGTTTTAAGTATATTTTAGTAATTAAAATTTAATATTAATTTAATTTAACATTGTTTTTAATAAAGTCGATATTTTTTACATCTATATTTTTGTTAACGATATTTTGTACTCGATATTTTTGTACTTACCTGTTTGTAGATACAAACTCGATATTTTGACTGTCGATATTTTGTCCACGATATTTTGGCAAGTCGATATTTTGTCAGTCGATATTATTTCAGTGATCCACTACCAACTATTGACAGAACTGCCTCTGGCTATTTTATCAACTTCGATAACTTTTCTGAGGATCCCAGTGAACCTGAAACTACGCCAGCTAACAAGTCTTTCAAGGAAAAAGTAAAGGAACTTGGTCAACAGCTTACAAATGCATATCTGCTTTTACCATGGGTTGAACTTTGGATTGTGTTAGGTGTACTTTATCTCCTGCTATGGCTCATTCTTGTGTTAAGTTTTGGAAAGCTGATAGATGGAAAACACATCAAAATGGACACAGCAAGTAAGAACATCAACTTGCTTCTGAAGCCACACAAGTCATCTCATCGTGAACAACGAGACTTGTCATCAGTGAACATTACAGCGGTCCCACTACCTGGGGGAATAGCATGGGATACAACTGAATATGACATTTATGGCCGTGTTGAGCTGCGGAAGATTCCACAACAATTTGAAGTTTCCTTGAGTGATTTTGTTTCACCCAGCACATTTTCTGATGATTGGGACTTTGAGACTGTTAATAACATGGTGGCAGACTTAGAAATGTCAGCAAAATTTACAAAACATGAATACTTAGAAGGTTCATCAAATTATGAAAACATTTATTGTTTTAATCATTTTAGCCATCATTACTTGCATAAATCGGCAAACCCTACAAATGTTTTAACTTATAATCAATGGGAACATTGTCCTACACCTCCTAAGGGTAGTTCTAAAACGTTTCTTAGAAAATTTCCATATTGTAAAGGTTTTAATGTCACAAACCCAGAAAGTTTTTACTTTAAGAATGTGAATAAGACAGGCATGAAAAGTATGTTGACAAATACTAAACACATTTATTCTGCTGCCTTTTATGCTCAATTGTCCACCTTAGGCTTTGACTTTTGGAAAGACAACATTGAGACAAAAACTGTTTGGAGCACAAAAGACTGGCAGGTACAAGGTTTAGAAGCATTGTTCAGAGCCTGCATCATCCCAGAACAAATGATGTTCCTAAATGACACTGTTCAACATACATCTTGTCTTAGCATTGCTAGGATAAAAGATTTAAACAAACCGTCCATACCTAAGCCCACACCTGATAGTAATTTAACTTCAGATGAGGAGGTAGACGTAAATTATATTTTACAACAGAACAGAACAAATCCTGACTGGAAAAAATTGTTAATCTGGCCCACAGACACGAATAACTGTCAAGATAGATTCCTGAACAAGACACAAGGGTTCACAGTAACTCGGCCAGATCCAAGATATATCCAAAGACAACATCCAGGGATAATAACAACTTATAGTGTAGGAAAACTATGCCTTGAGTGGCTACAGAAATCCACACTCCCGGAAATAAAACAACACTTATCTTTGCTTAAAGATGGCGTTGATTTATGAGAATTCTTACTTGGACCTCGTAAACGTCATAAATGTTTCATATACGCCGGTATATATGCTGCTTACAATGAAGCTTGGAAAGTCACGCAAATGGAAACAGCTGAAAGAATACGAGAAATTGATTGTATTAATCTAGAGAAATCACACTCTGTAGTTGACAATGGGTTAACAACTCTGTCGTCCAGAATTTATTCTTTGGACAGCATTGTATCATCTGCCATAGACATAATGGAACAGGACTTGCTAATGTTACAACATGGCCAGTCTCAATTGCGTTCTATAATGCTATTAGGCTGGACGTTGCAAAACCTTCATTCAGGCTATGTGCCCTGGTGTTTAATCAACACTACGTCACTGTTTACTGTATTTAACCTTACAGATAAACAAATCTCGTTGGCACAGAGGGGAGCAGACTATACGGTGCTGAGCATTGAAAAACTGGAGAGATTACCATTGACCGTTTCTGAGAAACCATCAGTTGAATGGATAATACATGACACCATCACGATACCAGTGACGACTTTCCAGTTTCAGTATTGCTTAAAACACATACCAGCAGGCCTGTATGAAAGGTTGGTTAAAGAATACATTAAGTCGAACTGGGATTTACCATACACGCACAAATGTTGGAGTGGGGGAAAGTATTTATTACTTAGGGGTAAAAATTGTGAAAACTCACTAAGCAGTACACTATTGTGTCAAAGTATTAAGTTACACAGAGCCTGCGAAGGTTCTTCCAATAACCTTTCTTGACATCTGCAGGGTTCGCCGACAGCGGCAATAGATCCAATTTTCAGGCAGCTTTCCAATGGTAGCTACATTATGTTAAATTATCACAGCTGGTGCGGAATGATGCCAGGAATAAGCTATCTCGTTACTGTGTCAGCCAGGGTCACTTTCTGTTTACAAGTATTGTTTCCTAAAACTAAGACAGACGGGTAGTCGCCACTATGGCCTTCACTGAACATCTCTGCTATACGAAATGATACTTTAAGCAGAATGAAAGCCATTCTTTTGCAAAAAACTGTGCCACTGACCTCGTCCAGAGAGACGTATGATCTGCAAGTTGCAAGGTCCTCTGCAGAGATACATGCATTACTATCAACAAACTGCCCAGTACATTTAGCAGAATGTTAGGTCGTATCTTTAACATGTCTGATACCAGCAGTATTGCACATGTATTTAAGATGATTTTTTCAGGACTGTCAGCACCCTTTGAAGCAGTCCTGGGCATTTTTCCTAACTTCGTCCACTTTGTGTTCGGCAGCCTGCCTCTCATTTTGGGACTCGTAGCAGGGATCTTATTTTTATTCCTCCTGCTCCGTTATGGCAAATCCGGCCACCAGCGATACCCAAGTCCGCATGGAAAATGCACTGCAGGCTATGAGGTACCGTGACAGAATAACACAGATCCTTGGCGTGGCTCGTTTGAGAGATCTGAATACCACATGGTTCCTGTTATTTAGACCAATCTGGCAAGATTGCATCTTACCTGTTCTACGATGCCTGCTTTGTGGAGAGGAATGCGTGTTAGATGTCTGTCTACCACTACCATCGGTTATGCCAACAGATGCTGACGCATTATTGGGTCCAGTAAAGGCTCATGTGTTGTGTTGAACCCAGCGGCTACCAATCCTGATGACTGCATTCATTGAGAGCTCACCGGCAAATCCAACTGGAGGTGAGATACGCGGCCCAACAGGCACACAGGTACCATCTGATACGAACATTGCTAACGCGGCTGAAGCTGACGGTGATGTTTTGCATCTGTGCACAATTGACCTTTTTAATGAAGTAGTCGAACTTTCATCTACTGTGGTAGACAATTTCTTTGCTAGCCTTGATGACTTAATGTTTTCTCCTGACACCAAGAAAAAGTTTGAAATTAGCACACAGCGTTCTTTCGAACTCTGAAATTCGACCTTCACTTTTTTTAAAACAAAAACTACCAAGTTTGAGACTCTATTTTTTCGATAGATTTATATGACTTTTTCCAAAAACCAAAATAAACTTTGGCACAAAAAGTAATCTGCTTAAAGTAGAACTATTCTCAGAGAACAAGAATTCCTTGAACACTTCCTAGAAACAATATTAGCCTAATCCACTAACAAAAACAGTTTGTATATTCTGCTATGGGATGATCTCAACTTTTTCTTCTGTAACTAATAAATGTAATTTTCATGATTCATTTAGTTAGAATTGCTAATTTCATATCATTTGCTTACAATGAAGTCACTAGTTCTGAAAATTCACAACGATTTCTTGGAAAAACCCGCCTTCAGCAGTCAGGGACTTCCCCTTGCTTGTGTATTGATTTATTCAATAACTCATGGAGTTTTCAAAGAACTGAGACTCTTTGATGATGTTATTATGTCCAACTCTACGTCAAAGTTGGCACCTTCAAGGTATAAATATACCCACACTCGCCCAAGCAAACACACAGTGGTTTGGAGCAGTTCGACTATCTACTTGCCCGGCGGGCCCTGCTACAGCAAGTGCCGAAGGAAGCCGACCCTCCAGCAGATGCACTGAGAGAGACGCTGTCTTTTCTCCTGCTGAGAAATCCAGCTCCAGTGTTTCCAAGCTACCTTGCGGGTTGTTGGGAAATCAAGTCCTGAGTTTGACCTTCTCCATTCTGAACTAAGGTACGGAGCAGATTAGACCCTTAGAGAAATCTTGAGCAGATTTTTGGCAAAAGAATACTACATTTATGCTACACCTCACTTACTTCTTCCCTTGTACTAAGCTTAGTAAACCGGGGTAGGCGTATTTTAGAAGCACCAGTTGAGTACTTTTAGCCTCCGTTATTTATGTATGTATTTATATATGGTTTAGGAACCATACAATGCTCTTACAGTATTATTTTATTCTACTATTTATACTGTACGCATTATATTTTACAAACAGTTTTACTATTGTAGCAGTTCATTACTAATGCTTGAGAAAGATGACTGTTCAATAAAACCTTTTATTGAAAACGCCCATCTTTCTACTTTCTCTGCACCTCTAGTGAAACGAAGCATGCACGATTGACTGAGTGAAATATCTATCAAATTGTTTCCACGACTCTGATGATACGTTTTATCTTGGGGAAACAAAGTTGTCATGTTTATGCGGTGGTCAGAGACTAATCCCTTCTTGTGAATTCGAGAAAGTTTCTAGGGACCTCTGAGCTAGCTGGCACACACAATTAAGTCTAGTATATTCGATAGAGACCTATTCGACCTCAGTCCTACATCTAATCTACAGGATATATTATTCCAATGCGCAGAGCCTATTGGGAATATAGGAACTACACTACTATGATGTAACACAGGGCGTGGCAGCGTGCACTCATCGCATACGCAACGCGCAGTGGGTCGACTCCATACATACATGACGTAACGCGCGGCTTGGTACTGTGTACCCGTCACATACCATAGAAGCTGCTGGCACAACCTCATACGTAAATGTTGTTACAAGGGACGCAGTGCCACGAACCCGTTGAGTACGAAATGCTCATCATTTCAATATGGCGGATAGGATTTGCGTGCTGATGGAGCTTGGAAGACTACTGGTACGGGACTCTAGTTTTCTAAAAAAAAAAATATATATTATATACATATATTTTTTTGAAGATATAAAACATTGCATAATTTTTTAAGTTGAAAAAATCTAATAGAGTTCCAAAATATTATACTTTTTTTTTAAATATAGGTTTTATAAATATTAAAATGTTAAAACCTTAGAAATTCACTGGAAAAAAACATAGGTTTTACAGACGTTATAGTTAGTTTGACATTTCACTCATACAAAACGATATAAATTCCCCTGTTATAGTTAGTTGAGCTAACTATAACTCGCGCCCCCGCAATGCAATGCACTGCTGATGATGTCACATATTACATCATTCATGACATGGTCAGTGACATCACTGATGACATCTCACATGACATCACTGATGACATCATCCAGTGACAATCTGATGCACCTCATCAGACCCTAATATGACACTTGATACATCCACTCTAAAATACAGACTATAATTTTCAAAACCATGAACACACCAATACCCGTTAGTACATACCCACTGACTAATTCGTAGGTCTACACACACATCAATTCATTCACCCATACAGTCACTCCTACATACAGTCAACCATCAATACAGCATTATCATATCCAGTCACATATCTATACAAACACCGCCTCTGATTCATACAGTTATTTACACACCTGGTCAGTAATGGAGCTAATGAATCACACTTTTATTTACTCACCTGTACAGTTATACACATACCACCTCACTTATTTAAACATATTCAAACACATACTTTCACTCTAATACAATAACTAATACAAGCACACACTGATCATACAGGCACTCTCACAATCACTCATTCTCACATATAGTCATTTATACAGTCCAACCCTCACATATACTGCCTTTCACATATGCAGTTACTCACACATGTACCACTGAGGCATCCACTCACTCACCAAGACACCCATACACAAACTCACCCAGTCATACAGCCCTTCACAGATACAGACTTGAACACATATACGCACTGAATTATCCATTTACATATTTATGCACGGAGTCACACCCCCACACACCCACACAGACACTCAGGCACCAACACAGATACTCAGACAAGCAATCAATTGCCCATATAGATCCTCATTTAGCTGCTAACTAAACCATGCAACCGCTTACACACCATCTGACAACCCAAACTGTGTGAATGTCTGTATCAGTCGCTAACAAATAAGACACAATTAATCACTCACTTATACAGTCAGTCAGACACCTACTTAATCATGCATCCTGACTCCTATACACCCATTCATTCTTTAATACACCTTGGCATATATATATATATATATATATATATATATATATATATATATATATATATATATATATATATATATATATATATATACATATATATATATATGTATATATATATAAAACATATTTACCTTTTATAGAAACACATTGTCACTGGATGAGGTCATCAGTGATGTAATTTGAGATGTCATCAGTGATGTCACTGACCATGCAAAGAATGATGTAATATGTGACGTCTTCAGCAGTGCATTTCATGGGACGCGAGTTATAGTTAGCTCGACTAACTATAACAGGGGAATTTCTATCGTTTTGTATGAGTAAAATGTCCAACTAACCATAACGTTCCTGAAACCTAGGGTTTTTTAAGTGAATTTCTAAGGTTTTTTAAATGCTAATTCCTAACTATAACGTCTGTAAAACCTATGTTTTTTCATTGAATATATATATTACCTACTGGCAGTCATCAGTAGGTAGTTATAGTTAGGACCTAGTTACCATAGAAAAATTGCAACATTATATTCCCAATAACTTTGGTGCTGATTTGCGAATCTTCGTGAAATTATCAAAACTAATTCTTTGTTGAGATTGGCTCCTATGTTGAAAGTTTGGGGTGATTCCTCAAGGGGGGGGCCGAGAAAAAAGGGGGGTCCCAAAACGTGTTTTTTCAATGTTCATTTCCATAGGAAACTTTAGACAAGGCTACCGGTCGAACAGAATTACCCGAAATGTGGCAGGGAGAAGGATCTTGGTCTAGAAAGCATGCTTTTGTTTATTTGATGTGAATCCGTTCAGTAGTTTTTTAGAAATATCGAAATTTACAGATTGATATTTGGGACGTTTGTTATTTGATTGGCTGAGGTGTTACGAGCACAAGCTTGCTGCTGCAAGCGGTGCTTATCGGTTGCAACTAGGAAGTATTGGCTGCCATTTTGTGATTCCGTTGGAGCGAGTAGGGGGAAAAAGAGGGAAAAAGGGGGAAGAGAAGGGTAGGAGCACTGTAGCCTCTGTGGGGTGTTTAGGGTGTGCTATAGAGGGGGTGCAAAGCAAAGTATTCACCCCTACGGGTGTGAAAGTGCTGGGCTACGGAAATTAAGTGAGGTATTGCGTAGAGTGTGATGCTGCTACGGTGAGGTGGTGCGGGATTCGGGGATTAAAGCGTGAGCCCAAAGTGTGTGTCTTATGCTGTGAAGTCATGTGCTGTGGCTGCTGCACTACAGCTGTATAAGTAGTGTCAGCATGTGTTTATACCACCTAGGATGAACTACTGACCCGTACTGGTCTGAAAGTCCTGGGGTACGGAAAATATGTGCAGTACTGTCTAGAGTCTCATGCTGCTAAACTGAGCTGCTGCCGGACTTGGGGATGAAAGCGTGAGTCCAAACTGTGTGTCATATGCTGTGAAGTCATGTGCTGTGGCCGCTGCGCCATACCTGTCCAAGTAGTGAGAGCATGTAGTTATAGCTACTTGGATGAACTTTTGCTTTGAACATTATAGTTTGTGTATGGTGCTTAGGGGGTGTTATAGAGGGAGTGCAAAGGTAAATATGCGCGTATTGAATCAATTCGGTATTTGTGAAGTGCTAACTACTCACTCTTTCGCGTGTGATGGTGCTGGGGGCGTAAGCTGGGATGCTGACAGACTCAGGGTACAGTCGCTGAACTACTGACCGCTACCGGTCTGAAAGTGCGGGGTACGGAAATCAAGTGAAGTATTGCCTAGAGTGTCATGCTGTTAAATTGAACTGCTGCTGGAGTTGGGGATGAAACCGTGAGCCTAAACTGTGTGTGGTATGCTGTGAAGTCATGTGCCCTGGGCGCTCTGCCACCCGTGTTCAACTTGTATATGGTGCTTAGGTGGTGTTGTACAGGGAGTGCGAAGGTAAATCAATACAGTGTTTGTAAAGTGACAACTACTCACCCTTATGGGTGAGTAGAGCCAGGGATCAAAGCGAGAGCTCTGTGCTTCAAAGTGAGATGGTCTGGCCGCTGCGCCACAGCTGTGTGGAGAATATATTTTGGCGATTGTCTGGGAGTTGCTGTTATCTGGCCCTAAAGTAGCGGGCCTACGTTGTCAGTTATAGGGTGTCTCTAAAAACAGCCCTTGTGTTCATTAGGTGGAGCTACATAGAAGTGCGGATGCACAGCTTCAAGTTATTCAGAAAAACATGGTTTCTCTGATCTGTGAAGTGTACTCCATCACTTCTGTACATATCCGCCATATCAAAACGTATATTGTTGTTGTATATGGACCCCATTTTGTGGTCTCTGAGGTATGCAGAGATAGCTTTGTTGACTTTTTTTTCGAGATTTTTCAATCTGAGGACACAATAGTTTGGACCATTTCCATTTCTGTCTTAGGCATATACTGGAACATACAAAGACAGTTTGAGGCAAAAGTAACATCAATTGTCCGAAGGTGTCCTTCATAAGCATTTCTAAACCTACCCCAGTCAATGTGCCTAGGTCGTTTCCACCAAAGTGCACAATCATGAGGTCAGGGTGTTGGAGATGCAAATAGGCTTTAACCAAAGGCAACAATTGGTGGCACTTCAATCCTCTCTGCCCAAACCATTTATTGTCCACATTTTGTAAATTTAGGTCTAAGTCAATACGTCTCTGTTCTGCATATCTCTTGCACCAGAAAACATAGCTATGTCTTACGATTCACACTAGCATTTTGAAGGTATGGCTGGAAGTTATGGAAAGATGTATGTATCTCATGCAGTTCCTTCGTAGAATAAGAGATATGTTTAACCCATGGGCGCGGCTGCGATTCTGCGCCTGTGCGGCCGTTTTAAAGAGTGGGCGGGTTCATGACAGCCCCCAGCCATCATCAGCACATGAGCACCATGATGCATGACGGTTGGGGGTCGTCATCAGCATGGAAGGGGTTAAAGATGGGGAACTAGTTTCTTTTCGCATACAAAACGGTACCTGATTGGGAGATGAAAAGCATTGTTTTTTAAAAGTAGGGTGCACATTTGTTTTGTGGAAAAGCATCTTTGTGATTCATTAAGAAAAAACAGTTTGCATGTGGAGTACATATTATAGGATAGTATTTGCTCAACTCAACCACACATGCTACTTGCATTTGGAAGGCACTGTTCGAACCTAAAACAATTGGGAACTTTTAACCTGCACGTGCCGTTAAATGTTCAAGAAACTTTTGCAAAAAAATATCGTTAGGTTTAACCTCCACGTGTTGTAGAATGTTCTAGAAAGTGTGTTGATAGAAAAAGTTGCATTTCTGACTTCTATGTGTACTTGAATATTAATAAAATTGTTTATATGGAAAATTAGAAAGACAGTAATACAGAGAAGTTTTGAAAGCTAAAATAATGAAGAGCCTATTCTAATTTGTTCTTATCACCTACTGGCGGTCGCTAGTAGGTAGTTAACACTGTTACCGGTCTGAAAGTGTGGTGTTGCTCAGAGTGGCATGGTGGTGATATGATATGGTGCTTCGCTCGGGTACCAAACCCAGAGTCTAAACCATGAGGTCATTGCTGTAAAGTGATGTGGTCTGGTGTTTGCAGCATATGAGTGCAAGTAGAGTTAGTAGCTTTTATACCATACAAGGAGTGGGAAGCAAATTACTGACCGCTGCTGTGTGTTGATAGTATACCGGAAGTGGGAAGCAAAGTAGTTACGCCTACCGGTGTGAAGACTTGGGGATGAAATTGAGGTGATTGCTGGGAAAGGATGGGCTCTGGGTGCTGTAGTGTACGTTTGTAAGTAGTGTTAGTAGGTGTTTATACCATACAGGGATTGGGAAGCAAACTACTGAACGGTACAGTGCGTTTATACTATACTGGAAGTGGGAAGCGAAGTACTTATGCCTACCGGTATGAATACTCGGGGATCAAACCGAGCTGATTGTTGTAAAGTGATGGGCTCTGGGTGCTGTAGGATACTAGCCGCTGTAGTATAAGTGTGTAAGTAGTGTTAGTGTGCGTTTATAGTATATAGGGAGTGGGAAGCAAACTACTTGCCCCTACTGGTGTAAAGACTCAGGATTAAACCGTGATCCTAAATTGTGAGCTCATTGCTGTAAAGTGATGTGCTCTGGGCGCTGTAGCATACCTGTGGAAGAAGTGTTAGTTTCCGTTTATTCAATATAGGGAGTGGGAAATGAAGGCTCGTGGATGAAACCATGAGCTCCTTGCTGTAAAGTCATGTGCTCTGTGTAGTATTCCAATGTAAGTCATAGTAGAATGTAGTATGTAATTTTACTAGAATCTAAGTATGTAATGTTAGAATGTAAGGCTGTCATGAGGGGAACCTTGCAGAGTTTGTACACATTGCTGGAGAAGATGGTTGCCTTGCTTTCTGCTCCTGTTGGTAGTTGTTTAAGCTGTCTTGTTTTCCTGCAATAAATCTACTTTTCGGATCCAATACTGTCTTCCTCTTTAGTACATAAATTTGGTGAGAGCGGGAGAAGGTAAAAAGAAGGCAGCACTCACCAATATTTCGAGGGTGCTTGCGTTGCGCTGAAGACCCGTTTTTCCGTGTAGCTGTTTCTACTCATGCCAGGGTCATCGGCTCATTGAGCTGTCATCCGACTTCTGGTAGGATTTATATTTTTGTGCTTCCTCTGCTTCTTCACTACATTCTGGTCGCTATACTACACGTGTGTAAGTAGTGGTAATATATCGGTCAATACTAACAAATGCATCATGGTCTTAGGAAGGACGACATGTCAGGCGCAGGCCATACAATGTCCCGGGGTGTGCATTCGCGGGACATTTGTGTTTGCTATTAGAGGGCTGGTGCATGGCCTCCACCCTGTGATAGCAAATACTTGTTTGACTACTTGAAGCAAGAGGAGGAAAACCTCATATTGCTTCAACAGAGGGGATTGCGGATGGTAAAAATGGAGAGAAAAAAAGAAACAAACAAAAAAAAAAGCTTGGTCCCACCCGTTCTTTTAAATGAGGCCCCTTGTGGGTAATGTTCCATGGCCAATCCAATTACTATATTACGGAGTCTTTGTAGGACTGGTGTTCTTAATGTCACTTGTAAATCAGGGAAGGAAAGGCACAGAGACGTTTTGCAGCCTAGGGGACCGCCACCTTCCCCGGTATTGTTCGGGGGGGTTCGAGGCCAACTGAAGTCCGGGGATCGCCACATTCCGGGGCTTTATTTAAATATGCAGGGTGGGCCTCAGCGGCCCCTAAGCCTCGGTGGTCCTAGCAAGTGACTTATTTGTTTGGCAATCACATAGGCAGTACTTATGGTGATATAAAGTGATACACTCATAGAACTCTTGCAGATGTACAACTACCCAGGCTTCATTTGTCAAATAGTCAGTTAGATTATGTTTGGTAGGTGCAGTCTAATATTAGATAAGTATGTCCTTAAAATCTCCTATAAACAGATGATTTTCACAATAAATAATAGACAAGTGTTGTCACAAAAAGAAGACCTAAACACTCAGTTATTTATTTGAAAAAAAAGTAACCTTTATTAAAATACAAATAAATAGAAACGTAACTTTAATAGAAGAAACAGTATAATAAAAAAAATGTGGGTTGGACTCCATTGGAAGCAGCGTAGGAAGCATGCAAGACAAAAATGAAACATAAGTATGTGTGCTATGTGGAAGTGGTGTAGTGTAGTTCCTATTTTCCCAAAAGGTCCTGCGCATTGGAATAACATAAACAGTAGTATGGACGTAGAAGTGCGGATCTTCCAGGTCTCCACTGACTATGCTAAACTTAATTGGGTGTGTTACCAACTAGCTCAGAGGTCACTGGAAACGTTCTTGACTGAATAGGAAGTGATCAGCTTCCCTGGTACAGACAAGAAGGGATTCAGTTTTCCAACAACCGCATAAACATGACAACTTTGCTCCTTAGAATAAGAGTCGATCTCTAGAGTCGTGTGAAACAATAGACAGTCATTTTACTCAGTCAGTTTTGTGCAGATTACTTTCACCAAAGTGCAGAGAATAGAGAGACGGGCGTTTTCAATAAAAAGGTATCATTTATTGAACAGTCTTTCTTCTCATGCAAGAGAAATGAATTGCCACAATTGCAAAATTAGTTATTATAAAAAGTGCGTACAGTAAAATGAGTATTGCGAAATAATACTGTAAAAGCATTGATATGGTTTCTTAGCCATACAATGGTTTAAAATGAATAAAACATGTATACATTCATATATACATTTAGCTAACGTACTCAACTGGTGCTTCTAACTATGCCTACCCCAGTATACCTGACCTAAGCCTAATACTTGGGAGGGAGTAAGTAAGTAGCAGTTTTAGTTAAGTTGGTTTTGCCAAGTTTTGCTTCAAGAATTCTCTCTAAGGGTTTAGTCAACACCATACCTCTGAAATAGAATGTTGGAGGTCTGGTATCTCCTTCCAGGACTCAATATCCCAGTCACTCGCAAGAGTAGGCTGGAAACGCCGGAACTGGATTTCTCGGCAGGAGAAAAGACAGCGTCTCTCTCAGCGCGTCGAGGAAGAGGAGGGGCAGCGTCCGCGGACAGCTTGCATCTGCTGGGCTCTGAAGGGGACAGCTGTTCTGCTCCTATGTTCACCACACCATCGTTCGCTGATGTCGTTAAGGCAGCGATAGCATCAGTATCAGCGTGGCAGCGTTTGCTTAACCAGGTTGCTGAGTTTTATCTTGTTGAAGAACTCGGAGTGTTCCCAGGTTGCTGAGTTTTATCTTGTTGAAGAACTCGGAGTGTAATCTAGGAATCTTAGATAGTGGATTCTGCTGTGTCATTTGCTCTAATGAGCTGCAGAGGAAGCTGCAGAGGAAGTGATTCTGAAATGTGGCTTTGATCGTGTTAGACCAGAGACGAGTTTCTGAAATATTACTCTTGATCGTTTATGCCAATATAGGGGTACAAAGGGATTATAGCCGTATAGGGGCATAAGGTCACAGTATTGATCAGGGTCCTAGATTAGAACGCGACATCCACTCCACGAATTTATGTCCATCAAATTACTAAAAACTATAGCAATAAGATGCATGTGTAACATTACCCACCCCAAAATACATATATGCATATGAAATGGCGTATTTGAAATACATGGAATGTACTGTACGTCTTTAAGCATAGAAATCATTCAAAATTATAGCATATGTAATCAGTGAACGATTTTGCGAAGAAATTACACATGAAATATCTCTTAATACAGAAAAGAAGTGCGAGATAATTTCATCACATATAAATGCATTTGTTATAAAATGTGCTAGAGGCTGGTGTAAAGTTATAATGTCTCTAGAATTACCTAAAAAGTAGAAGCTTCTGTTCTTTATGAATAGGTCTACTCTAAGCAAAGAATTTCGTGCCAGAAAAATGTAAATATTTTAAAAAAGTGTTTAATTCAAAAAAATTCTTGTTGAACGGGGGAATAGAGATCCAACGTTTTTAGCAGTTTTTGTTGATCAAAACTGAAGGCCGAATTCAGAGTTCATGGGAACGCTGTGTGTCGGAATGCTTTTTTAAATTATTGTTTCTGTTCGGGTGAGAACATCATATCAGACAGGCTCTCAAAGAATTGGTCTACAAAATCAGGTGACAGTTCGACCAAGTTCGATAACGCTGTAACTTGGCAGGTGTGCGAATGATTGCTGTCATCAAAGTCTGGATCAGCAATGCTCACAGAGGGTCGTACCTGGGTGATGTTGCTTTTATTTCTCGCTTCACTGTCACCACCTAGTCGTAGCACAGGAGTCTCAACGAATGCCGTCATCAGGATTGGTAGCCACTGGGGACAACACAATGCGTGAGCCGTTATAGGACTTAGCAAAGTATCGATATCCATTGGTACTGCTGATGGAAGTGCAAGACAGATGTCCAACACACACTCATCTCCGTATAGCATACATCGAAGCACAGGTAAGATGCAGGTCTGCCATATCGGTCTGAATGAAAGAAACCAGGTCATGTTCAGATCTCTCAGCTTGGCCAACCCAAGGACTCTAGTTATTCTGTCCCGGTAGCGTATTGCTAGGATCGTTTCTTCCATCCTTGTAGGAGTCATGTCTGAGTTTTGGCTTGCCATATTGGAGCAGGAGGGTCAAAAATAAAATGCCTGCTACAAGTCCCAAAAATAGGAGTATGCCGCCAAAGACTGAATGCACAAAATTAGGAATGATTCCTAGAAATGCTTTGAATGGTGTTAGCAGTCCCGTAAAAATCGTGGCACTAGACATGTTAAGGAGTTGGCTAAGCATTTCTGTGAAATGCACGGGGCAATTTGTTGATAAAAGCTCATGAATCTCAGATGTTGTCCTTGTAACTTGGAGTTCATACGTCTCTTTTGATGACGTGATGGGCACTGTTGTCTGTAAAAGCACAGACTTCATTCTGCTTAAAGTATCAATTCGTATAGAAGAGAAATTCAAACGAGGCCATACGGGAGTCTCAGTGTCTCCAGATCCGTTTGGAAACAATGCTTGCATACTGCATTTGACCATGGACGTTACGCTTACGAGATAGGCTTTTCCTGGCAAAAGGCAACAACATCTGTGATCCGTTCTCAGAATGTAACTCCCATTCGAGAGCTGCTTAAAGAAAGGCTCTGTCTGTGTTGCAGGTGTGACATATTGGTGGCATGAAAGGTTGTTAGAATTTCCTTCACAGGCTCCGTGTAAATTATTACCCTGGCACAAAAGTATACCGCTTAGTGAATGTTTACAGTTTACACCACTAAGAAATACATTTTTGTTGCTGTCACTATAGCATGTGTGTGTGTGTGGTAATTTCCATGTTGACTTAATGTATCCTTTACCCAATCGTTCATACTGGCCAGTAGGTATGTATTCAAGGCAATTTTTAAATTGGAAAGATGTTATCGCAATTGTGATAATCCCGTGTATTATCCATTCAATGACAGGACTTTCTGACATTGTCAAAGGTAATCTCTCAAGTTTTTCGATGCTCAGGATTGTATAGTCTGCTCCTTTTTGTGGCAAGCTGATTTGTTTATCAGTAAGGTTAAAGATAGAAAACAATGACGTTGTGTTGATTAAACGCCAAGGCACATAGCCTGAACGAAGATTTTGCATCGTCCAGCCTAACTGTACAATAGAACGCAATTGTGACTGGCCATGCTGTAACATTAGCAAGTCTTTGTCTATTATATCTATGGCAGATGATACAATATTGTCCAGTGAATATATTCTGGAGGACAGAGTCATTAACCTATTGTCCACTACAGAAAGTGATTTTTCCAAATGAATACGATCAATTTCTCATATTTTGTCAGCTTTTTCAATTTGCGTGACTTTCCAAGCCTCGTTGTATGCCGCATAGATGCTGGCCGCTATGAAGCGCTTTTGACGCTGTTTGCGTGGTCCCATAATAAAATTGTGCAAATCAGCACCATCTTTAAGTAAAGATAAATGTTGCTTAATTTCAGCCAGTGTGTATGATTCTAGCCATTCAAGGCACAGCTTCCCTACACTGTATGTTGTTACTATCCCTGTATGTTGTCTCTGGGAGTATCTAGGGTCTTGTCTGGTCATTGTTAATCCCTGTGTTTTATTCAGGAATCTATCTTGACAGTTGTTTGTGTCAGTAGGCCAGATTAACCACTTTTTCCAATCAGGATGTGTTCTGTTTAAATGTAAAATTTTAGATACGTCTATCTCAATATCTGTTGTTGCATTATCAGGTATTGGCTTTGGAATAGACGGTTTGTTAAGGTCTTTGATCTTAGCTAGGCCAAGACAGGTTGTTTGTTGAATTGTTTCATTTAAAAACATTATTTGCTCTGGGATCATGCAGGCTCGAAATAGTGCTTCTAGGCCTTGTACCTGCCACTCTTTTGTACCCCAGATTGTTTTTGTTTCAATGTTATTTTTCCAATAATCAAAACCGAATGTCATCATTTTTTCATAAAATGCTTCTGAATATATCAATTTAGTATTTGTCAGCATTGTTTTCAATCCTGTTTTATCTAACAGTTTATAATAAAACGTTTCTGCATCACCGGTGTTAAACCCTGAGAAGTACTGAAATTTCTCATAGAATGTTTTAGAACTGCTTTTAGGTGGTGTAGCACAATGTTCCCATTGGTTATACTTAAAAACATTTCTAGGCTGTGCAGTTTTATGCAAGTAATGATCACCATAGTGTGTGTAGCAGAACATCTGTTCATAACTAGACAAACCTTGCAAATAATCATGTTCTGTGAATCTTGCTGACATTACTAAATCAGACATCATATTATTAATACTTTCAAAGTCCCAATCATCAGAGAATGTACTAGGTTTTACAAAGTCACTTAAGGAAACCTTGAATTGATGAGGATACTTCAGGATTTCGACCGGACCATATATTTCATAGTCAGTTTTTTCCCATACTACCCCGCCGGGTATTGGAATGGCTGTGACATTTCCTGTTGACAGTTCTCTCTTCTTCTCGTGGGATGATCTGTGTGGTTTGAGGACTAAGTTGATGTTCTGACTTGCTGTGTCCATTGAACTGTATTTTCCTTCAATGAATTTTCCCAAACAAAGTACCATGATGAGCCAAAGCAGGAGGAAAAATACACCTAGACCAAACCAGAACTCTAACCATGGAGAAATAAGGTAAATTTCCTTCAGTTGATGAAAGAGTTCTGTTGCTTTTTCTTTAAAAGTCTTTTTTATTTCTGGCATCACTTTGGGGTTGCTTTGATCTTCAGAAAAGTTGTCGAAGTTGATGAAGTAGCCAGAGGCAGTTCTGTCAATTGTTGGAATTGTTATTTCCATCTGTCTTTCGGTAGCACATTCTGATGCCACATCATTGTAGACTGGTGTTTCTTGACGAACTGTTTCAATCTGTGTCTCAAGAGGCACGAGTTCCATGGCATTATTGCATTGTCCCTCTCTGTGCACTGCAGGCTTATCGAATGTGATTAGTCTTTCAGTTTGAACCTCTTGGATTGTTGCAAGTGTGGGTATTCTGTTGTTTCTCGGGAGTCCACTGGGCCTACTGTTGATTATAGGCCACATGCTTGTGGTTTTACCAGGTCGATTGATACAACTCTGTTCTCCTTTTTACCAGCAAGGTGCAGTAGTACTACTGATCTTGTTCTGTTGATAGCTAAGACAGGTACTGCTTTTCTGTAAGAAGGCCCAAATTCCTTCTTCACCGCTATTTTTTCTCTGACTAGATCCCCAATCTTTGGAATCCAGACAGGCCTTGCTGGGGCTGGTGGTGCCTCGTCAGTGGTAGCTGGCTGTTGCTTTAACTTTATGTTGCTTAAGGATTTTCTTGTTTCGTTCAAGTCCTGTAAAACAGCCAAACGATCTTTGATGTCAAAGTCTGTTTTCTTATCTTCTACCACTGATATCTGACTATCTAAGTCCTGAATTCGCATTCTAGTTCCGAACAATAGTTTGTATGGCCTGAAACATTTTAGAGAATTTCTTGGCAAGTTGTTTAGGCTTAAATGGACACTTATTAAATGTTTGACCCACCCATCACCCGAACCTAATGCCTTCGCTGTTATAGATTGCTTTATGTCCCGGTTTTTTCTTTCTACCACACTATTCCCTTCGGGGTGTGACGGATAAGAATACTGCAAGCCAACGGCCATGCTGGCCATGGCCTCCTTCTAAGCTCGAGAGCTAAAAGCAGGACCTTGGTCAGAATGGAACATGGAAATTGCGTAGGTGCCGATAAAGACTGGCAGATATTTTATAACCGTTCTGGCGTCAGCGGAGCGCTGGGGGCCACATTTTTTAAGTGGATTTAGCCTTGATGATATACAATGGGACACGTTTCTCTTGCTTGATAGCTCGGATAGATCGCCTAATGCTTTCTATTAGGGCTTCGGACACTACACTGGCCGGTTCTCCACTGCGATCTCTGTTGCAGTCTTCACAGTTTTTTGCAAATTCATAAATACCTTCACTCATTTCCGGCCACCAGTACTCTGATTCCAATTCTCTCAGAGAGTCCCTGATTGTTTGGTGTCTCAGACCCAACCCCAAATGTGCTTCCTGTAATATGAAACCTCTCCGCTTCATGTTTGGAATTACCCTATCCCCCACTCCAGGGATTCAAGCAAAAGGAACGGAGTTTGCATCAATTACGTATGCATAATTGAGTGGATAGTTCACGGGTAGTGCTGCACAGTCGCCTTTTACGGACGTTTTTACTGCCAGCATGGTTTCCCCGTCTATGTGTTTTTCTGAACGCTTTTTTGTGGCTACGGAAGCCGGTTTAGTTGCTTCCGCTAAGGCTGCATTAGCCAATGAATTCCCTGCAACGTGAACGCCATCACGTTGATGACTCAAAGTGTGTATCACGTGAGTCTTTTGTAGTTCTTTCTGTAAAAGAGCTACCTGTTTCCAGAGCATTTTATGCTTTATTGTGGCACCTGTGTCATCTTTGTAATCATTTTCAATCCAGCTCTGCAACTTATTATTGTAAGAGTTGACGCATAAATGCGAATCGCACACGATTAGTGTCAGGAATTCACGTTCTGCATTTTCAAGCGCCATCTTTGAACATCTGATTTCAGCTCTCTGAGCTGAACAGTTTCTCACTGATTCAGTTTTTGTTATTTTCGGTCTGAATTTACCGCACAGCCAGCGACCTTTAACAATCGCACAGGCTGCATCGTAGGATTTGTTCTCTATGTTGAAATGCTGTACAAATCTCGCTGTATAGATTATACAGGCGTACTGTGGAAGAGGCAGAAGTTCGATTGGCAGAGGATATTCTTCTTCATATTCTAAATCATTCAGTTTTTCGAATTGTGGGGCGAAATAGTATTTCACATCATCCGCTCCTAGAGAATCTACACACTGTATCCATTTCGGATCCAGTGACACTGTAGGCAGGTTTAGTGGGCTGAATAGCGCCTCGAATGCGGATTCCGCTGTGAGGATATTAATCCTTCTACCATGTGCTAGTTCTCGTTCATTCGCTAATGCAGTTTCTACTGCTTTCACAGTTTTTTCTGTTGGACTGAATGTTTTTTCCGCTTGTGTGTACAAGTGAGATTTAATTGAAATTGGTACCTTTTCTCCCTCATTAGAGGTCAGGTACGTGAATCCGCATCTTCCTGGGATGACTCGGATTACAAGATTGCGTGTGTTGTCATGTGTATCTAATTCTGTTTTTGCTAACATGTCTGTTTGCAGTGATCTCAAAATTTCTGTGTGCTTTTGAGTCCAGGTGATTTGTTTAAAATCAGGTTTAATTAGTTCGTAGAGAGGTTTAACCCTCTCCGCATAATTTAGAATGTAAGTTCTACTGAAATTCAGGAAGCCTAGAATCGATTGTAAGTTCTTCAGCGTTTTCGGAGCTTGGAGTACAGCGCACTTCTCTAAGAAGTTGTCCGCTAGGCTTTTTCCTTCACTTGATAATTCGTATCCTAAAAATAATACTGTCAGATGGGCAATTCGAGACTTTTTAAAGTTGAATTTGTAACCCTCTGCTGCGAACCCAAGTATAATGGTGTTCACTCTTTTCAAGTGAGTCTCCAAGTCGTCGTCTGTGAGATAGATATCATCTACATAAGATAATGCCTCATCATCATATATTTGTAGTAACTCTGTTACTCTGGCTGAGAATAGTCCTGGGCTGTTCTTGAATCCCTGTGGGAGCCTACAGAAATTTTTCTGTGACCCCATTACTGAGAAAGCGGTCAAGTATCTGCTTTCTGGTGCAATGTTTTGACAAAAGAAACCATTAGATATGTCTAATGTCGTTTTATATTTTTTCCTAACTATGTTATTCATTAGTGCAGCACTATGTGAATTTTGTACTGCAAATGTTTTGCAACATGCATTAAGGTGTCTGTAGTCCAAAACTAGACAATATAAATTGTCTGGCTTGGAGACAGGAAACAAAGGATTGTTCATTTGAGAGGTGCATGTTTCAATCACCCCCTGATATTCAAGTTGATCTAAAATCTCCCTGACTTGTTTTTTAGCTTCTTGCTTAATTGGATACTGCCTTTGTGCAATTGGTTGACTTTTTAACTGGATTTTGTGAGGAGGGGTGTCCTCATCCCATCCTACATGATTTTTATATAATGCCGGTGCCTGGGCTACTGCCCATTTCCTTGCATAGGTATATTTTTTGTTAATCGGAATGTAATGCGAGAAGGCAGGCATAATCATTTCTTCGCCACGAGGGCACTCCCTGACAAACTCTGGGGGCCAATCTTTTTCAGCTAACAGAATGTCATAGCCTTTTGAGAGTTTATCCCAAAATAGACCCCTTATTTTCCTAGTCTTATCACCCTCTATACGCAGTGTTATTTCTTATATCTTATGGGGCTCGCTAACTCTGGTGTCGGCAGTTTCAACCTAAATGTATTCATTCGTGTCCACTGTCTCCAGATGACTCACCAGGATCTTGCGGGCTATAGTGATTTCTGCTGCACTGTCTAGCATTGTCTGTGCCCACTCCCTGTTTTTCAACTGTGTCCTCAGTATTCTCGGCATGTTCGATTACTCTAATACTGGCTACCTTCTTTTTTGGAAATTGAGATTTTTTACTCTGAGCAGGTTCCTTGTCTTTGGACTTGGTGTGCTCTCCTGGGTCTGACCGTCCTCTTCTTTCCAATTTCTGCGAAAAAGATCGAGAGGGACTTGTATCAATACTTTGATATCTATCAGGCTTCTTCAAATTATCCCTATTTCTAAGGTTATATCTTTTCTCAGAGGGCTCCCTCTGGGGAGACTGGTGTTCTCGAGTCGGAGTTCTTTCCCTCCGTCGAGGAGACCTTCCTCTGGACTTGAAAACTTTTTTTCTTTGGGAGTGGATTGTTTATTTCCATCCCAGCTCTTTTTAGGAGTGTTTGAATTATTTTTAATAAATAATTTTTTAGGATTTTCGAGCAGTTTGGGCTTTACTGGTTTTCCACCCAAGCTGTCTCTACCTAATTCTTCATAGCATTTTTCTATGATTCTGGCAAGCTCAATTGGTTGATCTGTTATATCTGTTTCCTTCAACTTCTGGCGGATCGCCACAGATGCTGCTTCCCCTTTTATATTGGCTAGTAATATAGCCGAGACCTGCTTGAAGTCTTTCAGTAATTTCATACCAAGAGTTAAAGCAGGTTCTGGACCGTATTCATTCTGAATCTGTTTTAGCACTTCTGGTATTACCGCCATTGACGGAACACCATGTGTTTTTGTGTAAATGGAAGCAAAGACTGTACCCCAAGTGTCACAGTCCTCCACCTGTGGTGCGACCCCCATAGGAAGGCAGATGGTCAGGATCCTATGTTTCTCAATAGGGGTAGTATTCAGAAATACTGCCTCTATTTGAGTAATTTTCTGCGCTAACCAGAAAGGAATTTGTTCCCGTTTTATGGGTGTTTTACCAAGACATGACTGTATGTTCTGTGGTGTAATTTTATTGGTGTTCCCCTGATGAGGGATCAGCTGTGGTACATTAACAGCTGATTAGACTGTAGCAGTCCGCATTACATATTGGACTAATTGCCTATGTATTTTAATTAATGTTTTTAGCTGTGCTAAAAATTCTTCTCTAGACATTTTTTCAATGTCCGGATGTGGTGTGTAGCTGGCTAGAACCGCCCACGTTGCTCCTGGTCTACCTAGTGGACCGAGCCTGGTAATATGATCATTGTGTTTTAGGGCACCTTTAAACCAGAGCAGGTGCTCTTGGAATTTTAATGGGATTTCAATCTCCTCGAAAGGAGCGTACTCTTCTGGTGGATCCCCTACTATATAGTAGTGGAACTCATGTGTTGCGGCGTTTGCCACTGGAAATTTTATCCAAGAATAGAATACCTCTGTCTGCCGATATTCGTGTGCCTCGATCACGAAGACGACTGTGCCACCTTGTGTGGTCAGTCCATTTTCTATAAGTTTTGACGTTATAGATTTTCTTTAATGTGCCGGGATGATTATTGCACCCGGTTCATTAGTACCGTCGGGAGCCTGCTGAGTCGCATCTACTGCGGGTGCAGCGGTTCCGTTTTCAGTTTCTGACATTGTATTGTCAGGAAAGTTTTTGCAGAGCAGGTCTCCAAGGAGACAAAGATTAGGTGCACAATATTTTAGAACACTGTATCCTTCAACGTTGAATAAACCAGAGCTTTACTTAGGAATCTCTTACTACTAAGGTCGGGCGGATTTTAACCTTTCACCCACTCCAGACGTCTATTGGAGTATTTACGGGAGAAAGGGGTCTGTGTGAAAAATGCACGACTGAGTTACTCTAACGTCTTGCGTTAGTTTTATCGCCTTACCAAACGTTGGGCGCCATGTAGTGTAGTTCCTATTTTCCCAATAGGCCCTGCGCATTGGAATAACATAAACAGTAGTATGGACGTAGAAGTGCGGATCTTCCAGGTCTCCACTGACTATGCTAAACTTAATTGGGTGTGTTACCAACTAGCTCAGAGGTCACTGGAAACTTTCTTGACTGAATAGGAAGTGATCAGCTTCCCTGGTACAGACAAGAAGGGATTCAGTTTTCCAACAACTGCATAAACATGACAACTTTGCTCCTTAGAATAAGAGTCAATCTCTAGTGTCTTGTGAAACAATAGACCGTTATTTTACTCAGTCAGTTTTGTGCAGATTACTTTCACCAAAGTGCAGAGAATAGAGAGACGGGCGTTTTCAATAAAAAGGTATTATTTATTGAACAGTCTTTCTTCTCATGCAAGAGAAATGAATTGCGCACAATTGCAAGACTAGTTATTATAAAAAGTGCGTACAGTAAAATGAGTATTGCGAAATAATACTGTAAAAGCATTGATATGGTTTCTTAGCCATACAATGGTTTAAAATTAATAAAACATATATACATTCATATATACATTTAGCTAACGTACTCAACTGGTGCTTCTAACTACGCCTACCCCAGTGTACCTGACCTAAGCCTAATACTTGGGACGGAGTAAGTAAGTAGCAGTTTTAGCTAAGTTGGTTTTGCCAAGTTTTGCTTCAAGAATTCTCTCTAAGGGTTTAGTCAACACCATACCTCTGAAATAGAATGTTGGAGGTCTGGTATCTCCTTCCAGGACTCGATATCCCAGTCACTTGCAAGAGTAGGCTGGAAACGCCGGAGCTGGATTTCTCGGCAGGAGAAAAGACAGCGTCTCTCTCAGTGCGTCGAGGAAGAGGAGGGGCAGCGTCCGCAGGCAGCTTGCATCTGCTGGGCTCTGAAGGGGACAGCTGTTCTGCTCCTATGTTCACCACACCATCGTTCGCTGATGTCGTTGAGGCAGCGATAGCATCAGTATCAGCGTGGCAGCGTTTGCTTAAGGCAACGTTGGTAATATTTATACCTGAAAGGTGCCTGGTTTGATGTAAGTTTTTGGACAGAAGACGTCAATAAAGATGTCACTGGGAAGTGATCGTCTCTTAGTGCTCATTAGAGTTCTATTACTAATCAAAACATAGCAAGCGGGGCTTTCCCAGGTTGCTGAGTATTATCTTGTTGAAGAACTCGGAGTGTAATCTAGGAATCTTAGATAGTGGCTTCTGCTGTGTCATTTGCTCTAATGAGCTGCAGAGGAAGCTGCAGAGGAAGTGATTCTGAAATGTGGCTCTGATCGTGTTAGGCCTGAGATGAGTTTCTGAAATATTACTCTTGATCGTTTATGCCAATATGGGGGTATAGCCGTATAGGGGCATAAGGTCACAGTATTGATCAGGGTCCTAGATTAGAACGCGACAGTGGTAAAGAAAGGTAGTGCAAATGAAAAGACGATACTGAGACTGGAAGGGAGAGGGAGTGGGTGGCCTTCAGTCACCCGTTTGTCTAGGACGCTGGGGTCTCTACTGCACCCAGCCGTTAGTCTTTACCTTTCCGTCACCCATTTGTCTAGGACGCTGGGGTCCGCGAGAAAGAGTGTGGTTCAACAAGTCCTTAAAATGAAACACATGAGGCCAGAGATTATGGGCCATATTATCAAGGAACAGCAATAACATTATTGACGCTTTAGCGGCAGGAAACTGACGCTAAAGCGGCGATAAGGGGTTGATAATATGCCCTTGTGAATACCCATAGAAGCCCAAGTTGTGGTGTGAACCTGGGCTTCTATGGGAATTCACAAGGGGCATATTATCAAGCCCATTATAGGCAGTTTGCTGCTGCTAAAGTGGTTATAATGTTATCGTCCTTCTTTGATAATATAGTCATACATTATTAGCTACAGGAAAATCGCTTGCATGCACATGTGCACCCAGGGTACTGCACCCCAGCTCCTTCCCCCGTACTATGTTCAATTGTAGGTCTTGCACACCAATGCTTCACTGCTCACCTGCCACCACCGGTGTGTCCCGCGACGTGTTGGTACAAGCTCCGAGTCCAGGGTACGCTTGTATGGTAGTCCAGGTCTCTGGTCAGAGACGGTGTCTTGATACCACGATGGAAGGTGTCAGAATACCCAGGGCATCATTGCGGGCTCAGCTCCCACTCCACCCGCTGGCTCAGGTCTACAGTACGTTCCAGCAGGTCCTTAAAACGAGACAGATGTGTCTGAATGAGGTCAGAGATCACATCATTATGCACGGCAACATCGCTTTTTCGCATGTATGCACTCAGGGTGATACATCCCAACCCTCCCGCAGCATCGTGCTCAACACGTGTCTGTAGGGCAGCGCAGCCCGCTGGCTCATGCCTACAGTACGGTCCAGGAGGTCTTTAAAATGAGACAGAGATTAGACTGAATGAGGTCAGAGATCACATCATTACGCACGGCAACATCGCTTGTTTGCACCTGATCACTCAGGCTAATGCAACCCACCCCTCCCACTGTACCACGCTCAATTGGAGCTTCTACGCACCAAGACCCCACTGCTCACTTGCTGTCATTGTTGTGTGAGCAAATACTACGGGCAGCAGTGCTCACAATTCAGATGGAGTGTTGATTGCAGGATAATGTACACCTCATGGATCCCTTTTGTAGACTTCGGACAGTAGGGCTCACAATTTAAAGCCTGTGTTGGTTGCGAGGGTGGTGTACACCTCATGGATCCATTTCTTTTTTTTATTGCGGATTGTGATATTCGAGGTTGATGCGCCATATCACCTGAGGCAGTGTGGAAGAAGAGGGACGTGTGGCGTCGTGGTTATCCTATTTATACGTACGCAAAGTGGACTGGGCTTGCATACGCCAGGCCAGCGCGTAGGGGTGAGAATATTTATTCCGAGGACCTGGGTGTTGTTCAGTTCCTGTCTGACCAGGAAGTGTACTTATGTGTGTTTCTTTTGTAGTTTTGACCTTGCAGAGTGTGCAATTTAGATTAGTGTAGCATGTGTCGGGAGGGCGGAAGCTATCATTAATGAGATGGTGTTTGAAAAGATTGAATGGTGAACATTACATGTTGTTGTCATGGTGGTGGATATGCGCAGACACACATGTTAATGGTGTGCAGTATTATTGAAAGAGTTGCTATCGCGAAGCGTACACATGTGAATGTGCTCAGATGGAGGGAGGATCAGGAGTGAGGCTATGTCATACACAGTGATAACACTCATTACAGTGAAGCAATACATGTCAAATGTGAATCTGAAAGTATTACATATAACACACTACTGTATCGGTAAAGCCTGACAATAGAGAGTACAGCAAAAGAAATCTACACATTGCTGTTTACTGTTTGTCACATGTGATCGAGGATGTGCACTCTGCCCGTGGGGCCTGATACTTCTTAGTGCCACGAATACCGAGGCTGAAAGGGAGCGCAATAATGTGCACACACAGACTCCAGGGGTATCATGTAACATACATTTGTTTTTTAATGGAAGGTTTGAGATGCATGGCAAACACAGGTGGAAGGCTAATGTATAGAGCATGAATATTGATCAAGATGATCATTGCATGTTGTGTGTAGTATAAGATATGTGAATACAGGAAAACCCTTTTCAAAAAAGCTTTCTATGCACAAGAG
The DNA here is from genome assembly GCF_964263255.1 of Lissotriton vulgaris. Lineage (NCBI taxonomy): Eukaryota > Metazoa > Chordata > Amphibia > Caudata > Salamandridae > Lissotriton > Lissotriton vulgaris. The sequence goes on from NC_141693.1 coordinate 1,612,456,653, forward strand.
GTGTTTCTCATCAAACGCTGTAGAGAGAATGAGTAAAATGGATGGGGTCGTCCAACTGTTACAATCGGAAAAGTTATGAACCAATCAAATGCTTTTCTTTAAGGTCACACGATTTTGACAAAATATATTTATCATTCTATAAGTTTATTACAGTTAGAAATATATAAATGTTTAAAATATTTTAGATTATCACTTGCTCTCATATACTGTTTAAAGTTATTTAGATATACTTTTGAGACATAAAAAAAGGGAATGGCGTACCCGGCGCGATACCACGCATCTGTGACATAACTCAAGGCCTGGCAGCGTGTACTCGTCGCATACGCAAAGCGCAGCGGGAGCGACCCCATATGTACATGAAGTAACGCATGGCTTGGCACTGCGTACCCGTTGGATACCAAAGTAGCACCTTGGGTGACTTCATGCATATATGATGTTATGCAGGATGCGGTGACACGAAGTCGTCAGATACAAAATGCGCATCATTTACTGAAGGATCTAAATTTCTGAAGGATGGATTATACTTACCAATAGACCAAAGATATATATTAATATGTCTATAATCAAAGAATAACAAGGCAGTCGGCAATGGAGAATGTCAAATCGTTTATTGAATCAAAATACAAGCCCTGACAGGGGAGCCTCGGTCTACACGACCCATGGAGGTCTGCAGAGGAGACTAACAAAATTCACATAACACAAAGTATATATACGTTTTACATATTCTGGTTAACACCCAAGAAGGAAGTACACAAGTCGTCCATTAGTCTACAGGAATACCCATTTAACGTTCTTACACATTTGTCAATAGCTAAGCTAAAAGCTATTCCGAGGGTAGGTCAGTGAGGTGCCCTTCTGGTCTATCTGAGACCTGTGGAGTACAGAAACGGACCCTGCTAGAATGTATGCATCCTACGAGAAGAGCAAGTATGACCTTGGGTTTCCCTGAGCCATGTTCGAATGGGAAGAGAAGCAGACTGAGCAACTTAACCTGTTTTTGTATCCAGCGTTATACCATGTAACTTCTGAGACTTTATAGATAGATGAAGGGAGATGAAACAAAGTAGTCCTAACTACATCAATAGGACAAAACGAACCTTCATAACTTATAATTAGGCTATCATACAATATTGATTTATTCACGATTATGAATACGTGTATGCAGTTATATGGTACATAGTGGGACAATCATGATTATATATGATTTTATATTCCAACATTACGAGTTTATCAATATGGTGGGTAGGATTTGCGTGGTGATGGAGCTTGGTATGCAACCGGTATGGGGGTGCAGTTTTCTTCCCCCCCAAAAAAGAATTTTTTTGGGGGGAAGATATAAAGGATTACATAATTTTTAAAGTAAAAAAAAAGAAAAAGTATAATAGAGTTCCAAAACATAAAAAATAGACAAAATATAGGTTTTAGAAACATTAAAATATGAAATTAACATTTAAAAAGCCTTCAAAATTCTCTGAAAAAAACATAGGTTTCAGGTACGTTATAGTTAGGAATTAGCATTTAAAAAACCTTAGAAAATCACATAAAAAACAGGTTTAAGGGAAGTTATAGTTAGTTAACCCCTTCGATGCTGATGACGAGCTCGGCTCGTCATCAGCCACGGGTGACGTGTGCGGATGACGAGCTGAGCTCGTCATGTATCGTGGAAAATGGAAAACAGCCGCACAGCGCAAAAATCACCGCAGCAGCGATGCGGTTAAACATTTGACTCATATAAAACCAGAGAAATTCGCCCGTTAAAGTTAGTTGAGCTAACTATAACTTGCGCGCCCGCAATGCATTGCTGATGATGTCACATATTACATCACTCATGACATGGTCAGTGACATCACTGATGAAATCACTGATGACATCTCAAATGACATCACTGATAGAAGAAAGTTTTTATTACCTAGAAGGAAGTTTTTATTACCAATATTGAGAGAGGCTGGATTTAAACAAGTGAGGCCAGCACTTGTGTACTTACAGCAATTAAATTCACCCCGAATAATATTCCATGTCGCAAATTTCCTGGTTGCTGCTATTCACATTAGGAAAAAGTACGATATTCCAGCGTAAACCCTAGTGTCCCTGATTAGAATATCCTAATTTCTCTAGATAAACTGGCTACAGGGTCAGGCACAATCATATGGTAGTCCCTTTTTAACAGTTTTAACATTGTATTTATGTATGTATCAAAATTGTGTTATCCATACTAATATAATAAAGAGAGAGCCCAAACCTTTGAGGCGGGTAATCTCAGGAACCACAGCACCAATCACAACACACAATACAGCGTTGAAAGGGCAGTTGCAGCAGAAGGACATAGGCTATGTAGACGCCCACCATATACATTTAAAAGGTAAAAGAACTATGCTAGCAAAGTAGTCCCTTGTGGGCGTGCCTGCGTTGTGCTGTGGGCGTGTGCTGGGGTCGTGACAAACGCTGGGGGCGTGTGGTACGTTCCTCCCTTCATGCCATGTATCATATTGTGTGCTAATCCTACCCTGCTCCCTTTAAATACCCCTGCACCCCAGAATCATAGCCCACCCTTACTCCTTAAAATACCCCAACACCCTTAAACACTAACCCATAACCCTATAAATATACCCTGTACCCCAAAACCCAAACCTATCCCTAAACCCTAAAAATACCCCTGTACCCCAAACCCAAACCTAGCCCTGAACCCTATAAATAACCCTGTACCTCAAAACCCAAACCTACCCCTGAACCCTAAAAATACCCCTGTACCCTAAAACCCAAACCTAGCCCTGAACCCTAAAAATACCACTGTACCCCAAAACCCAAATGTACCCCTGAACCCTAAAAGACCACTGTACCCCAAAACCCAAACCTAGCCCCGAACCCTTAAAATACCCCTGTATCCCAAAACCCAAACCTACCCTGGACCCTAAAAAATACCCCTGCACCCCAAAATCCAAACCTAGCCCTGAACCCTAAAAATAACCCTGTACCCCAAAACCTAAACCTACCCCTGAACCCTAAAATACCCCTGTACCCCAAAACCCAAACCTAGCCCTGAACCCTAAAAATACCCCTGTACCCCAAAACCCAAACCTACCCCTGAACCCTAAAAATACCCCTGTACCCCAAACCCCATACCTATCCCTAAACCCTAAAACTACCCCTGTACCCCATAACCCAAAACTATATCTGAACCCTTAAAATACCCAAACACCCCAAAACATATACCTCAGTACCCCAAAACATATACCCCTATACCCATACTTACCTGATCCAAACATTAAAAAAACATGCTTTTATCATTCATGCATTTACAACGAATTTCGTTGTAAATGTATGCGTGGTAAAAGCATATAAAATGTAATGCCATGCGTTATAATGACATTGCGGAGTCATGGTATTTTCGTAATGAAAGTATGCGGAGTGATGGTATACGGAAAGAAAGTTGCGGAATAATGGGTGTTTACCCTCCCCCGGTAAGTACATTGGTGGCACGGCGCCCCACATCTCCAGCAACATACTCATATTTTTTCACCACCCATTTGAAAAATGCACAGGTCTCTCTCATTGATCGCCAGCACCGACATACACTTTTAGACACACCTCCCGCCACAAGTTCTAGAATTGCGAACTTTAGAGCTGGGGAGCTACGTTTGTATCTCAGCATCAGCTCAACATCCTGTGATTCTAGGCAAATCGCTTTGCCTCCCCGTGCCTACCACAAATGAATGTGTTCTTCTGTAATGTAAATTGTGCTCATGCCATGTTGTCGAGTTCGCGCTATATAATATTGCAAGGAAAAATAAAGTAGGGAAACTCAAGTTCACACACTACTGAACGCACACTCTTAAGTGCATCAGCAGTGCACTGTGAATCGGAGCGTTTCACAGGCCTGTCACAGATAAGAAATGCTATCTAAACGAAATTCTACAAAACAATATACTACTGGTCGGCAGCAATTCATACCCGGACAACGTCGGGACGGGTTGCTAGTACTGTATAAAATGAAATGCTATCATGTATTCTTAATATTTATATATTCAAGTTTTTAACTGAGTATTTAACTGTTATTTTGATTGCACCATGTCTTTTTTGATATAAAGTTATTGAATAAAGGAATTTTGACTTGACTTGACATCACTGATTACATCACTCATTACATCACCCACATGACAATCTGATGCACATACTGATGCTGTAATATAAACTTTGATACACCCATTCTAAAATGTTGACTTCTATTTTTGAAACATTCCCAGAAGAATGCCATATACTACATCGCACTCACTATTTTCTAGGTCTGCACACACATCCAGTCACTTATACATGTAGTTACTCATCAATACAGGACTATAATATGCAGTCATACATCTATACTTGCAGTCACACTCTGCTAGTCATCCATAGAGTTACTCACACGCCTAGCCAGTAATGCAAAGAATCAATCATATACACATTAAATTATGTATACAGTTATATACACCAACTCCGTTATTTATAGACATACCACATCACTTATTTATACAGATACTAACACATATTTACTGTCTTATAGAATCACTCATAGAAGCAGACATTTATTTATACACCCACTCTTCAAATAACTTAGTCTCACGTATACTCATTTATATATAGTTTAACACTTGCATATAGTGCCTTAAAACATATGCAGTTAGTCACAGATATACCACTGAGACATTTATTCACTCAGCAACATATCCATAGACACACTAACTCACCCATACAGCCCTTACTAGATACACTTTTTTAATCCACACAACCACTGAATCACCTACTCAGACATCTATGCACAGACTCATACACCTACCCACCCACACAAACAATCAGGGACTCATACAGAAACTCAGACAACAAATCAATACCCTATATAGACACTCATGTAGCTATTCAACAACCCATGCAGTTGCTTACACACCAATGGAGAGACTAATATAGACTTTCACATAGTCTAGTCACTAACCCATGCATTCAGTAAGACTTGTTCAATCACTCACTTATACAGTCAGTCACACACCTACAAAATAATTCTTTTAGGCACTTGTAAATGCATTCATTCTTCAATGCACCATGGTGTGTATATATATATATATATATATATATATATATATATATATATATATATATATATATTCACTGAAAAAACCATAGGTTATAGACCATATATAGTTAGGAATTAGCATTTACAAAACCTTGAAAATTCACTGAAAAAACCATAGGTTATAGACCATATATAGTTAGGAATTCGCATTTACAAAACCTTATTTTACTCACACAAAACCATTGAAATTCCATATATAGTTAGTTGCACTAACTATATATCGCGCACCCGCAATCCACTGCAGATGATGTCACATATTACATCATTCATGACATGGTCAGTGACATCACTGATGACATCACTGATGACATCTCAAATGACATCACTGATGACATCACTGATGACAACATCCAGTGACTGTATGTTTCTGTAAATTTAAAATATGTCTTACATATTGAAGAATGAGTGGATGTATAAGTGTCTGGATGAAGGATTTAGTAGGTGCATGACTGACTGTATGAGTGAGTGATTAAATGTGTCTCACTGAGTGCATGGGTTAGTGACTAAACTGTCTTAATTTGTGCATCATTATGTCTGTTGTTCTGTAAACTGTTGCATGTGTTGATAAGTAGCTATATGAGTAACTATATGGGTTATTGATTGGTTGCCCAAGTATTTGTATGGGAGACTGAGTGTGTGTGTGGGTGGCTGGGAGGTGTATGACTCTGTGCATAGATGTGTGAGCAGTTGATTCACTAGATGTATGGTTTCAAAAGTGCATGTGGAAACAGCTGTATGGGCGGTTGACTGTGTGCATGAGTGTATTGGTGAGTGAATGGATATCTCAGTGCTACATGTCAAAGTAAGTACATATGTAAAACACAGTACATGTGAGAGTTGACATATATAAATAACTGTGCATAAGAGCCAGTGAATGTGTGAGTGGCTGTATGGATCATTGTGAACTTGTATCAGGGATTGTATAAGAGTAAATATGTGTTAGTATATGTTTGAATAAGCAAAGTTTGTATAACTGTATAGTTGAGGAAATGGAGGTGTGATTGATTCTTTGCATGACTGACTAGGTGTGTGAGTAACTCCATGGATGAGTGACAGTCTGTGAGTGTCTGTTTACACTGATTGTATCTAAGGTTATATTAGAGTCTGAAGAGGTTCATCGTATTATCACATGAATGATATCATCAGTGATGTGATCAGTAATGTCAAATGAGATGTCATCAGTGATGTCATCAGTGATGTCATTTGAGATGTCATCAGTGATGTCATTTGAGATGTCATCAGTGATGTCATCAGTGACGTCACTGACCATGTCATGAATGATGTAATATGTGACATCATCAGCAGTGGATTGCGGGTGCGCGATATATAGTTAGTGCAACTAACTATATATGGAATTTCAATGGTTTTGTGTGAGTAAAATAAGGTTTTGTAAATGCTAATTCCTAACTATATATGGTCTATAACCTATGGTTTTTTCAGTGAATTTTCAAGGTTTTGTAAATGCTAATTCCTAACTATATATGGTCTATAGCCTATGGTTTTTTCAGTGAATATATATATATACATACATATATAAACATATATCATCTGTATATCATACAGATGCATGTTATTTACATGAAAGTTGAAAAAACACTAATAAAAGCAAAGCTAAAAAGCCACCTCATTACAAACAGAATGGCTTTAACTTAAACGAGGGCGAGATCTATTGCATTTTCAATGCTTGTTTACTTTGGTTCCATCAAGAAGGCATTCAGATGTGTCACACATTTGCCATAAATTCTGAATGTTAGCACTCTAGTTGCACATTAGATCACTGTAGTAAAGCTACTGCTCACCAGGGACGTCTGCTGCTGGTATTCAAAGTGCATGTTTCAGTCTGCATGTCAGAATTTTTTTAATGAAATAGAAGAGAATTTGAGAAGTCACTCAAAATGATCCCTAATTTTTCTTTCTGAAGCACTAATCATACTTTCTATGGCAAAATTAACCCCCTCATGTTGTTCCTTTTTAAATTGAGTGTTTTCAGACTTACCACTTTATTCCAATCAAGATGGCTTCAGGTGTGCCACACCTTTGTAATAAGTAGGACTGTTAGCGCTCTAGTTGTTCTTTAGAACACTCTGGGACATTCTGTCATTGGGCTATACTTGGGCTACATCTGGGTGATATTTGGGCTACATTTAGGCTCTTTTGTCTCTGGTGGCCATCTTGGGAGACTGTATGTCAGAATTTTTTAATGAAATTGAAGAGGGTTTGAGAAGTCACTCAAAATGTGCCCTAATTTTTCTTTCTGCAGCACTAATCATAATTCATATGGCAAAATATACCCCCTCATTTTGTTCCTTTTTAAATTAAATGTTTTAAGAGTTACCACTTTATTCCAATCAAGATGGCTTCAGGTGTGCCACACCTTTGTAATAAGTAGGACTGTTAGCGCTCTAGTTGTTCTTTAGAACACTCTGGGACATTCTGTCATTGGGCTATACTTGGGCTACATCTGGGTGACATTTGGGCTCTTTTGTCTCTGGTGGCCATTTTGGGAGACTGCATGTCAGAATTTTTTAATGAAATAGAAGAGGATTTGAAAAGTCACTCAAAATGTGCCCTAATTTTTCTTTCTGCAGCACTAATAATACCTTCTATTGCATAATATACCCCCTCATTTTGTTCCTTTTTAAATTAAATGTTTTAAGAGTTACCACTTTATTCCCATCACAATGGCTCCAGGTGTGCTATACCTTTGTAATAAGTAGGACTGTTAGCGCTCTAGTTGTTCTTTAGAACACTCTGGGACATTCTGTCATTGGGCTATACTTGGGCTACATCTGGGTGATATTTGGGCTACATTTGGGCTCTTTTGTCTCTGGTGGCCATTTTGGGAGACTGCATGTCAGAATGTTTTAATGAAATAGAAAAGGATTTGAGAAGTCACTCAAAATGTGCCCTAATTTTTCATTCTGCAGCACTAATCATACTTTCTATGGCAACATATACCCCCTCATGTTGTTTCTTTTTAAATTAAATGTTTTAAGAGTTACCACTTTATTCCAATCAAGATGGCTTCAGGTGTGCCATACCTTTGTAATAAGTAGGACTGTTAGCGCTCTAGTTGTTCTTTAGAACACTCTGGGACATTCTGTCATTGGGCTATACTTGGGCTACATCTGGGTGATATTTGGGCTACATTTGGGCTCTTTTGTCTCTGGTGGCCATTTTGGGAGACTGCATGTCAGAATGTTTTAATGAAATAGAAAAGGATTTGAGAAGTCACTCAAAATGTGCCCTAATTTTTCATTCTGCAGCACTAATCATACTTTCTATGGCAAAATATACCCCCTCATGTTGTTTCTTTTTAAATTAAATGTTTTAAGAGTTACCACTTTATTCCAATCAAGATGGCTTCAGGTGTGCCATACCTTTGTAATAAGTAGGACTGTTAGCACTCTAGTTGTTCTTTAGAACACTCTAGGAGGCTGCAGTAGAACACAAAGGAATCAACTGACAGTCTCTGTCCTTGTTGGATGTACATGTTTTACTGAGAATGTCAGACTTCATTTTCACATGACTGAGAAAGATAATGTGAATTTACAGAAAATATGCTTTCAGTTTAGCTTATAGATCCCCTTCCAAACCACTGTGGGAAAATCATGAGATATTAGTTTTCTTTCAAACAATATTCATGATATCACAGCAGAAGGTTTTTTCACATGGTAAAATCACCTTAGAACCCACCACAATTCCTAAAACGAGTATGGTACCATCAACAAATGATTTATAATGTAACTAAAGTCCTAAAACCCTCTATTAACTACAATGCTTTTTAATGAGGTGCTATCATGTATATTGGTCCCAAGATGGCTGCCAACACTTCTTGGATGAAGTGCTGACAGCCAATCAGATCAGATGTGTGGTTAGGCTCCGCCCAGATATATATCTTTTTTTGAACCTAAATTACTCAAAATCCACTGGAGCACATATATTGAGACCTAGCAAAGGCACATCGGGCTAACAGTCCCTACAATTTTGCCAAGTTTCGTGCAAATCCATTCCGCCGTTCGAGCTAAAAGTGAGGCCAACCGCCCTATGGAAATTAACATGGGAAAAACGCGTTTTGGGACCCCCCTTTTTTCTCGGCCCCCCCTTGATGAAACCCCCCCAAATTGTCAGCGGCTGCTCAGAAACAAAATGTTCCATTTTCCTGAAAATTTCAGCCAATTCCGTCCACAAACGCCAAAGTTATTAGACATAGAATTTTCAAAAATCCCATAGAGAAAAAATCCTAACTATATATACCTACTGGCGACCGCCAGTAGGTAATATATATATATATATATATATATATATATATATATATATATATAAAGGTCCACAGTTTGTCCCAAGAGCGAGGTGCACTCACATTTGGCGTTTGTCGGGTCAGGGAAAGTCGCAAGCGTGCCCATGCCTGCAGCGACCTGACATGTTTCGGGCTCCGCCCTTCCTCAGAGGTTTGTGCTGCCGCTCAGAAATGCCAACACGTGACTATCCAACATATATCCTTTAATCACACATCAAACTCAGGTGAGTAAGTACGCAATGAATCCTGGTATTGGAAGTCCATATAACACCCCAGTGGGCTGGTCAGCATTTCATGAGTAAATAAAGTTTATGAATCGCTGGCACACTGCTGACAATTTCCCTCATTCTGCCTCTCGCCTTTTTGTTCCGCCGTGTCCACCAAGAACAGCCGCGGAGCCGCTCGCTATGCGGCGGTGCACCCCCCGGCCGGGCCGGCCGTATACATAAAGGTCCACAGTTTGCCCCAAGAGCGAGGTGCACTCACATTTGGTGTTTGTCGGGTCAGGGAAAGTCGCAAGCGTGCCCATGCCTGCAGCGACCTGACATGTTTCGGGCTCCGCCCTTCCTCAGAGGTTTGTACTGCCGCTCAGAAATGCCAACACGTGACTATCCAACATATATCCTTTAATCACACATCAAACTCAGGTGAGTAAGTACGCAATGAATCCTGATATTGGAAGTCCATATAACACCCCAGTGGGCTGGTCAGCATTTCATGAGTAAATAAAGTTTATGAATCGCTGGCACACTGCTGACAATTTCCCTCATTCTGCCTCTCGCCTTTTTGTTCCGCCGTGTCCACCAAGAACAGCCGCGGAGCCGCTCGCTATGCGGCGGTGCACCCCCCGGCCGGGCCGGCCGTATACATAAAGGTCCACAGTTTGCCCCAAGAGCGAGGTGCACTCACATTTGGCGTTTGTCGGGTCAGGGAAAGTCGCAAGCGTGCCCATGCCTGCAGCGACCTGACATGTTTCGGGCTCCGCCCTTCCTCAGAGGTTTGTGCTGCCGCTCAGAAATGCCAACACGTGACTATCCAACATATATCCTTTAATCACACATCAAACTCAGGTGAGTAAGTACGCAATGAATTCTGGTATTGGAAGTCCATATAACACCCCAGTGGGCTGGTCAGCATTTCATGAGTAAATAAAGTTTATGAATCGCTGGCACACTGCTGACAATTTCCCTCATTCTGCCTCTCGCCTTTTTGTTCCGCCGTGTCCACCAAGAACAGCCGCGGAGCCGCTCGCTATGCGGCGGTGCACCCCCCGGCCGGGCCGGCCGTATACATAAAGGTCCACAGTTTGCCCCAAGAGCGAGGTGCACTCACATTTGGCGTTTGTCGGGTCAGGGAAAGTCGCAAGCGTGCCCATGCCTGCAGCGTCCTGACATGTTTCGGGCTCCGCCCTTCCTCAGAGGTTTGTGCTGCCGCTCAGAAATGCCAACATGTGACTATCCAACATATATCCTTTAATCACACATCAAACTCAGGTGAGTAAGTACGCAATGAATCCTGGTATTGGAAGTCCATATAACACCCCAGTGGGCTGGTCAGCATTTCATGAGTAAATAAAGTTTATGAATCGCTGGCACACTGCTGACAATTTCCCTCATTCTGCCTCTCGCCTTTTTGTTCCGCCGTGTCCACCAAGAACAGCCGCGGAGCCGCTCGCTATGCGGCGGTGCACCCCCCGGCCGGGCCGGCCGTATACATAAAGGTCCACAGTTTGCCCCAAGAGCGAGGTGCACTCACATTTGGCGTTTGTCGGGTCAGGGAAAGTCGCAAGCGTGCCCATGCATGCAGCGACCTGACATGTTTCGGGCTCCGCCCTTCCTCAGAGGTTTGTGCTGCCGCTCAGAAATGCCAACACGTGACTATCCAACATATATCCTTTAATCACACATCAAACTCAGGTGAGTAAGTACGCAATGAATCCTGGTATTGGAAGTCCATATAACACCCCAGTGGGCTGGTCAGCATTTCATGAGTAAATAAAGTTTATGAATCGCTGGCACACTGCTGACAATTTCCCTCATTCTGCCTCTCGCCTTTTTGTTCCGCCGTGTCCACCAAGAACAGCCGCGGAGCCGCTCGCTATGCGGCGGTGCACCCCCCGGCCGGGCCGGCCGTATACATAAAGGTCCACAGTTTGCCCCAAGAGCGAGGTGCACTCACATTTGGCGTTTGTCGGGTCAGGGAAAGTCGCAAGCGTGCCCATGCCTGCAGCGACCTGACATGTTTCGGGCTCCGCCCTTCCTCAGAGGTTTGTGCTGCCGCTCAGAAATGCCAACACGTGACTATCCAACATATATCCTTTAATCACACATCAAACTCAGGTGAGTAAGTACGCAATGAATCCTGGTATTGGAAGTCCATATAACACCCCAGTGGGCTGGTCAGCATTTCATGAGTAAATAAAGTTTATGAATCGCTGGCACACTGCTGACAATTTCCCTCATTCTGCCTCTCGCCTTTTTGTTCCGCCGTGTCCACCAAGAACAGCCGCGGAGCCGCTCGCTATGCGGCGGTGCACCCCCCGGCCGGGCCGGCCGTATACATAAAGGTCCACAGTTTGCCCCAAGAGCGAGGTGCACTCACATTTGGCGTTTGTCGGGTCAGGGAAAGTCGCAAGCGTGCCCATGCCTGCAGCGACCTGACATGTTTCGGGCTCCGCCCTTCCTCAGAGGTTTGTGCTGCCGCTCAGAAATGCCAACACGTGACTATCCAACATATATCCTTTAATCACACATCAAACTCAGGTGAGTAAGTACGCAATGAATCCTGGTATTGGAAGTCCATATAACACCCCAGTGGGCTGGTCAGCATTTCATGAGTAAATAAAGTTTATGAATCGCTGGCACACTGCTGACAATTTCCCTCATTCTGCCTCTCGCCTTTTTGTTCCGCCGTGTCCACCAAGAACAGCCGCGGAGCCGCTCGCTATGCGGCGGTGCACCCCCCGGCCGGGCCGGCCGTATACATAAAGGTCCACAGTTTGCCCCAAGAGCGAGGTGCACTCACATTTGGCGTTTGTCGGGTCAGGGAAAGTCGCAAGCGTGCCCATGCCTGCAGCGACCTGACATGTTTCGGGCTCCGCCCTTCCTCAGAGGTTTGTGCTGCCGCTCAGAAATGCCAACACGTGACTATCCAACATATATCCTTTAATCACACATCAAACTCAGGTGAGTAAGTACGCAATGAATTCTGGTATTGGAAGTCCATATAACACCCCAGTGGGCTGGTCAGCATTTCATGAGTAAATAAAGTTTATGAATCGCTGGCACACTGCTGACAATTTCCCTCATTCTGCCTCTCGCCTTTTTGTTCCGCCGTGTCCACCAAGAACAGCCGCGGAGCCGCTCGCTATGCGGCGGTGCACCCCCCGGCCGGGCCGGCCGTATACATAAAGGTCCACAGTTTGCCCCAAGAGCGAGGTGCACTCACAATTGGCGTTTGTCGGGTCAGGGAAAGTCGCAAGCGTGCCCATGCCTGCAGCGTCCTGACATGTTTCGGGCTCCGCCCTTCCTCAGAGGTTTGTGCTGCCGCTCAGAAATGCCAACATGTGACTATCCAACATATATCCTTTAATCACACATCAAACTCAGGTGAGTAAGTACGCAATGAATCCTGGTATTGGAAGTCCATATAACACCCCAGTGGGCTGGTCAGCATTTCATGAGTAAATAAAGTTTATGAATCGCTGGCACACTGCTGACAATTTCCCTCATTCTGCCTCTCGCCTTTTTGTTCCGCCGTGTCCACCAAGAACAGCCGCGGAGCCGCTCGCTATGCGGCGGTGCACCCCCCGGCCGGGCCGGCCGTATACATAAAGGTCCACAGTTTGCCCCAAGAGCGAGGTGCACTCACATTTGGCGTTTGTCGGGTCAGGGAAAGTCGCAAGCGTGCCCATGCATGCAGCGACCTGACATGTTTCGGGCTCCGCCCTTCCTCAGAGGTTTGTGCTGCCGCTCAGAAATGCCAACACGTGACTATCCAACATATATCCTTTAATCACACATCAAACTCAGGTGAGTAAGTACGCAATGAATCCTGGTATTGGAAGTCCATATAACACCCCAGTGGGCTGGTCAGCATTTCATGAGTAAATAAAGTTAATGAATCGCTGGCACACTGCTGACAATTTCCCTCATTCTGCCTCTCGCCTTTTTGTTCCGCCGTGTCCACCAAGAACAGCCGCGGAGCCGCTCGCTATGCGGCGGTGCACCCCCCGGCCGGGCCGGCCGTATACATAAAGGTCCACAGTTTGCCCCAAGAGCGAGGTGCACTCACATTTGGCGTTTGTCGGGTCAGGGAAAGTCGCAAGCGTGCCCATGCCTGCAGCGACCTGACATGTTTCGGGCTCCGCCCTTCCTCAGAGGTTTGTGCTGCCGCTCAGAAATGCCAACACGTGACTATCCAACATATATCCTTTAATCACACATCAAACTCAGGTGAGTAAGTACGCAATGAATCCTGGTATTGGAAGTCCATATAACACCCCAGTGGGCTGGTCAGCATTTCATGAGTAAATAAAGTTTATGAATCGCTGGCACACTGCTGACAATTTCCCTCATTCTGCCTCTCGCCTTTTTGTTCCGCCGTGTCCACCAAGAACAGCCGCGGAGCCGCTCGCTATGCGGCGGTGCACCCCCCGGCCGGGCCGGCCGTATACATAAAGGTCCACAGTTTGCCCCAAGAGCGAGGTGCACTCACATTTGGCGTTTGTCGGGTCAGGGAAAGTCGCAAGCGTGCCCATGCCTGCAGCGACCTGACATGTTTCGGGCTCCGCCCTTCCTCAGAGGTTTGTGCTGCCGCTCAGAAATGCCAACACGTGACTATCCAACATATATCCTTTAATCACACATCAAACTCAGGTGAGTAAGTACGCAATGAATCCTGGTATTGGAAGTCCATATAACACCCCAGTGGGCTGGTCAGCATTTCATGAGTAAATAAAGTTTATGAATCGCTGGCACACTGCTGACAATTTCCCTCATTCTGCCTCTCGCCTTTTTGTTCCGCCGTGTCCACCAAGAACAGCCGCGGAGCCGCTCGCTATGCGGCGGTGCACCCCCCGGCCGGGCCGGCCGTATACATAAAGGTCCACAGTTTGCCCCAAGAGCGAGGTGCACTCACATTTGGCGTTTGTCGGGTCAGGGAAAGTCGCAAGCGTGCCCATGCCTGCAGCGACCTGACATGTTTCGGGCTCCGCCCTTCCTCAGAGGTTTGTGCTGCCGCTCAGAAATGCCAACACGTGACTATCCAACATATATCCTTTAATCACACATCAAACTCAGGTGAGTAAGTACGCAATGAATCCTGGTATTGGAAGTCCATATAACACCCCAGTGGGCTGGTCAGCATTTCATGAGTAAATAAAGTTTATGAATCGCTGGCACACTGCTGACAATTTCCCTCATTCTGCCTCTCGCCTTTTTGTTCCGCCGTGTCCACCAAGAACAGCCGCGGAGCAAACTGTTGACCTTTATATATATATATATATATATATTACCTACTGGCGGTCGCCAGTAGGTATATATAGTTAGGATTTTTTCTCTATGGGACTTTTGAAAATTCTATGCCTAATAACTTTGGCGTTTGTGGACGGAATTGGCTGAAATTTTCAGGAAAATGGCACATTTTGTTTCTGAGCAGCTCCTGGAAATTTGGGGGGGGTTCGTCAAGGGGGGGCCGAGAAAAAAGGGGGGTCCCAAAACGCGTTTTTCCCATGTTAATTTCCATAGGGCGGTTGGACTCACTTTTAGCCCGAACGGCTGAATGGATTTCCACGAAACTTGGCAAAATTGTAGGGACTGTTAGCCCGATGTGCCTTTGCTAGGTCTCAATATATGTGCTTCAGTGGATTTTGAGAAATTAACGTTTAAATCAAGATATATATCTGTAACAGCGCTCCGGGCAGCTATCCGGTTAGCGAACCTTTCGCGTAACGGAACTTTGCGATGAGAAGCTGATTGGCCCTCCGGTGTCTGTCAACATTCTAAACAGTCCGGAGCGGCCGCCATCTTGTCTCTCGGTAGGATCGAGAGACAAGAGGAGGCCAAAACAAAGGGGGAAATTACCATAAGGGGGCATAGTAGATCCTCGTTGACCCCCTAGGTTTTATGTGGAGGTTTTAAAAGGGCCCAGGAGGGTCAAAAAAAATTTTTTTTTTTTTTTGCGTGGTAAGCGCCAAGTTCGCGAACCGGAAAGCGTTCTGGGCAGCGTACTATAAGGATAAAAGAATGATAGACTTTGCTAGTACTGTATGTTAATTATTTGTTGTTTTTGTTGTTTTTTTTTGTTTTCTTTATTTTAAATTTTTATTTTTTATTTTGATTGTGTGTCATAATTCATTAAACTTTTAACATTCAATAAACATATAAAAATAAATAATGTGTGAAACAATTTTTGAATTAAGAAATTAAAATTTATTTTTCATTTTGTTTTTCAAAATTTAAAAGAAAATCTAAAAAATCGTGATCATTTTTTTCTTCATTTTTTAGTAGAAAATCTACTGCATCTATGCATTGGACAAGTTCATTATTTATTGTGTCGTCGTAGAAATCCATGTCATCTTGTGTCTCAATTTTTTCTTCTGTTTCAGTTTTCATGTTGTTTTGTTGTTCTTCCATTTTCAATTCTGAAAAATGAATTTTTAAAAAATATATCAGTACAGAAAGGGCATTGTTGGGTTTCAGTACAGATTGGCAGTTTGGTTATTTATATAGTGTTTTTTTCACAAAGAAAGGTGTTGCCTGCAATTAAGGTCTATTGCAGGGGGCCCCCTCCTTGGGCCTCCCATGGATGGTGTCAGGAGGTATAGGGGAGGGAGAAGGAGACGCTCCCTCAATTGCAAGGAGACCATTCACAGGCACTGAGGGGGCCCATTGTCCAGCATTTTTGCGCCCCCACAGTTTTAACTTTTAGACCACAATCCATTCTCACACCTATGAAGGTGTGAGATATGTGTGTGGATTTAAAGTTAAAACTGTGGGGGCGTCAAAATGCTGGACAATGGGGCCCCCTCAGTGCTTGTGAATGGTCTCCTTGCAAGATGCCACTTATGTAAATTGGAGGGGGCTTTGCGCACGTTCCTTTTTAGACTATGGTCTTGTAAATTCTTGGAATGGCTCTGCCATAACTAAAACAGAGTAGTCTATTTTTTTCTATAAGTATTACAGAGTGATAGAATATAATTCTCAGAAAATGTTTTTCTAATTAGGTTTCAGTACAGAACATACTTAAGTTTTATAAATAATATCTTACCTTTTAAATATAAGTTGAAGTTATCAGTTGATTTTTTGTTGTGCACTTCACGAAGTAGCAGTCAAAATGGCTGTGTTTCCTTCTCTTCCTTTATATATATTCAGGTATATAACCAATCAAATGTCAGGTAACAAAAGTAGAAAATGAAAGTAACATTTTCATTGGTTGTCAATTCCAACACTTCAGATGTGTTTTGTGAAGTAATTTACCTCACGGTACTTAGAGAGGTCTACAGGCTAAATGGCTAAATGAAATTTCAATCAAATTTGTGAAAATGAAAGGGATTTTTATGTAGTATGAGCTAATCTATATTTGGTGAGAGTGTCTCTAGTCGTTTTTCTGTAAATTACTTTCCCACCTTTTTTTAGGACCGCTTCCCGGAAAGCGGCTCGGTTAGCGAACCTTAAGCGTCACGGGAGTCCACCATTTTGTGTTTCGGTCGCATTAAGATACAAGATGGAGGGCAAATAATGTTTAGAATGGGTAGAAGGGGTCATGGTAGACTTATCTTGACCCCCTAGGTTTTCTGAGCGTGGCTGAGGAGGCTTATATGTGCGGAAAAAAAAACTTTTTTTTAAAAAATTCCGCGAGGTTAGTTTTCGGTTAGCGAACCGGGTAGCGCTCCGGGGAGCGAATTTTGTGGAAAATTAGTGAAAAAAGTTAGAGGAAAATAATAATTGTGAGTGATCAGATGTAGGGTAGCTCTGAGAAGAGCTTTTGGGTTTATGGTACATTTAGGTACTTATAAGTAGGTACCAATGCACAGTCTTAAATTCAGAATGAAAATTCTGTTGCCCTCATCTGAGAAGTGAACTCCATCTCCTCTGTAGATATCTTGCATGTAGTAACGCAAGTTATTGTTGTACAGAGAGCCCATTCCATGGCCTCTCATGTAAGCTGAAACAGATTTGTTTACATGCTTCCTCGCTTTCTCAATTTGTGGACAAAATTGGTTGGACCACCTCCATTTCTGTCTTTGGCATATATTGGAATATACCAAGGCAGTTTGAGGAAAAAGTGCCATTAATTGCTCAAAGGTGTCCTTTAAAAGCATTTCCAGACCTACCCCTGTCAAAGTGCCCAAATCATTACCTCCACAGTGCACTATTAACAGGTCAGGTTTTGGCAAATGCATAAAGGTTTTCACCAATGGTATCAATTGGTGACATTTTAATCCTCTTTGGCCCAACCACTTAATTTCCACATCTTGTAAATTGAGGTTAGGTAAATTTCTGCTCTCAGCATACCTTTGAGCCCAGTGGATGTAACTATGTCCAACAATCCAGACGTTAAACATGGTGGGTGAAGGTTGTTCTGCAGTCAGATGAAGTGTGGTAATGAAAGGGCAGTTGAAACAGTAGGAGTTTCTAAAGAAAAAAAACTGTGGATTTAAAATGCTAATGATTCATTAGCAGTGATTGGTGCATTTCCATTTCTGAAAACAGAAAGTTAGGGTGCATGGATGTGTTCTTTGAAAGATGTAATTTGAATGGTCAAGGAAGAAACATTTAATGAAAGATTGCACTGGATACGCAGGTGCACTGAGAGTTCAGAGTTCAATTGAAACATTGTTGTGTGAATTTGCAAACATGAGAGGTCTTCCAGGAGGTGGTTGCTATGGAAACAAGGCAGACAGGGCAGAGGGGGGAAGGGTTTTGATTTGAAAAAAGTGAGGGAAGAGGTATGATTGGCTAATATGAGAGATATGTGAAAAGAATATCTGTATTTCTGTGCTTTCAATAGCTGCAGCCTTTGGAGTGCATCCTTTTTCTTCTGCTGAAGACAATTTGGTGTATTTCTCAGACTGTTTTCAAAACTCAAAAAATATTTGCTAAGGTGAGAAAAGATTTATTTAATTTAGATAGAGAATAGTATGATTTAAGGAGAAAATGATGAAGAAAGCTGTGTTTTTAAAATGTGGTTTTGTCTCTAGTGATATACTAATAGAATTAGTTTCATAGAGAAATTGTAATTGCATATTTGGTGTAACATTCTGGCATGCAGTAACACAAGTTATTGTGGTACATGGAGCCCATTTTATGGTCTGTTATGTAAGCTGAAACAGAGATGTTGCTTTTAAAAACGATTTAAGAAATCAATTTCATTTCTGGATATGTACTGCTAGAGCTTCATAGGTTGTTTTGAGCCATATTTATAAGGTATTTGAGTGTCTAAGATGTTTTGTTTTCCTTTTAAAATGTAAAGTGTTCCTCATGGGGCAAGTGTCTTGTAAATACGCTCCCACTTGTGCTTGGCAAATTTAGATTTTGATTATGGGAGTTACCTAGCCATGTTAATAGTGTCCCAAAAATGGTGCTAGTGAATTGCAGAAAACACTTTCATGTGTCTCAAGGACATTTTTAGTCATTTCTTCATGAATGCAGGTATACAATTGATTTATATGCTGTGTTTAAAAACGAATTTTGAAATCAATTACATTTCAGGATATGTTCTGTTAGAGCTTCATAGGTTGTTTGGGGTCATATTTAGAAGGCATTTTAGTGTCTTTGATGTTATTTTTCCCTTTTTAAATGGAAAGCGTTCCTCATGGGGCCCTGAGCAGTTCTTAGCCATGTTATTTAATAGGAAGTGGATAACATGGCTAAGAGCATTTGCTGGAAAGAGCATGAATATTGCTGACTTTTCTGCGATGTTATTTTTCCCTTTTTAAATGGAAAGTGTTCCTCTTGGGGCAAGTGTCTTGTAAATACGCTCCCACTTGCGCTTGGCAAATTTAGATTTTGATTATGGGAGTTACGTAGCCATGTTAATAGTGTCCCAAAAATGGTGCTAGGGCATTCCAGAAAACACTTTCATGTGTCTCAAGGACATTTTTAGTCATTTCTCCATGAATGCAGGTATACAATTGATTTATATGCTGTGTTTAAAAACGAATTTTGAAATCAATTACATTTCAGGATATGTACTGTTAGAGCTTCTTAGGTTGTTTGGGGTCATATTTAGAAGGCATTTTAGTGTCTTTGATGTTATTTTTCCCTTTTTAAATGGAAAGCGTTCCTCATGGGGCCCTGAGCAGTTCTTAGCCATGTTATTTAATAGGAAGTGGATAACATGGCTAAGAGCATGTGCTGGAAATTGCATGAATATCGCTGACTTTTCTGCGATATTCATGCATTGCGGCCGTTTTTTTTCACATTTGCAAGCACTTCTTAGCCATGTTATGCAATGGGAGGTGGATAACATGGCTAAGAGCATTTGCTTCAAAGGTTGTTTGGGGTTATACACCATTTTTGGGAAATTAGTAACATGCCTATCTAACTCCCATAATCAAAATCTAAATTTGCCAACCGCAGGTGGGAGCATATTTACAATAAATTTGCACCAGGAAGAACGTAAAATAGCATACTAGATACTCAAATGCCTTATAAATATGACCCAAAACATCTTATGAAGCACTAGTAGTGCATATTTCCAGAAATGTATTGGTTTTCATTTAATGATTTACTTCATTGGTAGGCCTTCACATGTTTTTTTATTTTGATATTTTTCAGTGAAAATCTTATCTGCAACCATGTGTTGGCCTCACCTCAAATAAACAAAACAGGTGATGGACTGAATGTGGATCAATGACACACATTTACCCCAGTCTAAAGATCAGGGCCTAAACAAATCTTTAGATAGGCTACATCTTATCGTCATCCTGAATTAATGATTTAAAATATTAGGGAGTGATTTATGAGTGTTGTATGCCTTTTTTGTACCATTGAGTGTCATTTTTGTGATGCAGTGCTGGTGGAAAACATTTGCTATGTTAAATAATTAGTACGGCATTAAGTTTTAGATGACTGTTATTTATTTACTGTTTGGTAATAGTGGTTAATAACATTTTATATTATATTTTTCCACAGATTCAACTGCAGATTCTTTCATAGTTTGGAAAATGCCTTCCAAAAGTCGAATACGAAAGGCTAGAAAACGTCAAAGACAGCAGGATGATGTTTTATTGCAGCAGTCCTCTTCCCCAAATACTTGTCAAAACACCAAGAAAGGTCCGGGTAAGAGCACGAAATCATTCTTAAGAAATATTTGTAGTAAAAAAAGTTTTGCTCAAAAAAATGTTTCAGTCCACAAAAAGAAAAGCAATTTAAATGGAAAGGAGAGACCCATCACAAATGTTACTGGTAGAGGAAGAGATAACTCTGTGCATGATAGTAGAAGGAAACAACAGTTTAGGGACATTCGAAATCGAATGTTCCGTAATAGGATATTAGTTAATTTATTGAAAAGTATTAAAAAGAAAGGCCATCAGAAAGCGGCATTTTATAAGAAGAAGAAAAATGTAGAGAAAATTATTGATCATGCTTTTGAAATTAAGCGAAAGTTGTTTATTTTGGTAATCAATAGAATTAGGAAACTAAGCAAGGTAATTTCTGATTTCAAAACAAAAAGTAGATGGAAGAGAGTAGTAAATCGTACTAACTTTTGTGAAGTTTTTTCCGGAGAATGGATGCATAGTTCAAGTTCTGAGGCATTTTTTAATGAGGAGACTTATTTTCAGGATAATGATTTGGTGCATGCAGTTGACATCAGTGGTCGAGCTTATGAAGTGAAGGATGGTTGTCCAGTTGAAAAAGAACAACTTGTGACAACAGAGACAGAAGAGGCGCTAAGTGATGAGGTTTTAGGAAGACGTCCTAAGGGTCCTGTGTACATTTGGAAGTGTAGTTCTATTTGCAGTGTGCGACAGGTTTCCATCAATTTGCTTTGTGATTTTATACGGACATTTAATAAGAAAAGTTTGAAGCAGAAAATGAAGTTGTTGCAAGATTTAGATCCTTGCAGAGTGAGAGAAATGACAGGTTTGCGTGGTCATTCACTGGCTTGTCTTTCCAGGAGAGTATGCCAGAGTGTTTTTCATCATTTCAGGATGCTAGCAGTGCATCATAATAAAGTGAGAAAATTAGTGAGAATGTTGTATTATGCTAAGAGTCCAGCAATTATGCTTAAACAATTATGTGCTGCTCTTTTGCATGGTTCTGAAATAGATGTGAAGAATATTTGTGAAGAAATTGAGTTTTGTTACTTTGGTAGTAAAGATGAGAATGTTCAAATTGACCCTGAAGTAGAGGGTAATGTGGAAGATAATGTACAGGTTTCCAGTACAGATAATTTTCAGAAGGAAATTGCCACGTTTCAGATGAAATCAAGTGAGAGGCCTAATTTCACTTGTGTATGTTGTCGACGCACTTATTATAAGAATCAGACTAAGGTAGTGGATTTATATGCAAAAAGTGGAAGGGAAAATAATAGTGAATGGAAGGATTTTGCCACATACTTGATGGTAGAAAATTATTTTGATTTGGGATCGGATCAACGTGTGTGTACTTATTGTTGTAATAAATTAAACCAAAACCAGATGCCTGCTAGGGCAGTTCATAATAATCTGGAATTGGTTGAGATTCCTTCTGAATTGAAGGATTTAAATACTTATGAATCTATTTTGATTCAAAGTATCCATCCCTTTCAGGCTATTGTAAGAATGGAGCCAAAGACAGGGAAGTTGCCTCCAGCAGATTTACAGAGAGGATTAAAGGGAAGAGTTGTTTATTTGCCTCTAGATTTGAAGAAAAACATTAACACAATTGGAATAGAAAAAGTGGAAGAGGAACCTCTGGTTATCTTGGTTAATGGGGTTCCAACAAAGAATAAGAAAATATGGCAAGATTTAGTGGATGTTAGGAAAGTCAAAAAGGCAACAGTGTATTTGAAGAAAAATAATAAGTACTATAAGAATGTATATGTTGCAGAAGAGGAAGTAAGTGATGAAGAGGATAGCGATTTGTGTGCTGGCCAAATTGAGAAAGTAGAGGCCTCTAAAAGTGAAGAAATATATGAACATTATAGTGTTCATCCTTTGCATTCCAAGGAAGTCATGGGGAATGCTATTGAGTTGTTTCAAATGAAACAAGCCAAAGGGAGTCCCATTAGTGTTTGGGAGGAAAGTTTGGAAGCTCGGTGTTTCCCACAGCTATTTCCCACAGGTCAAGGAGGAAGATATGATGAGCGACCTCATCAAATTCCTGCGTCTGAATACCGGACTTTACGATTGTATGCAGCAGATCCTAGGTTTCGGCAATGCATTCCCTATTTGTTTCATCTCCTGTTTGAAAGCGATCTGTCTGGACTGTCATATGCAGTGAACCACATCTTAAAAAGTGGTATACAGATGCGAAACATCTCGGCAAGTGACTTTATGCATAAAGTCAATGTCCAAGACAGTATTTTGGATTCTCACTTAATTAATCTCATGGCGTGTCAGCGTGGTACTAATGAGTACTGGTACCGTCGTCATGGTGATTTAAAATGTATGCTGAGGAACTTAGGAACTCCAACATGGTTCCTCACTCTGAGCTGTGCCGAGTATGGCTGGGAAGACTTACTTGAATTTCTACGAGAGGCAAATGGAAATATTGAAAACATTGAATTCAAGACACCTGGAGAACTGTGTTCTTTGGATCCAGTGAATGTATGCAGGTACTTCAATCATAGATTTGAAGCTATGATGTCTTTCATCACAAATAAAAAGAATCCACCTCTTGGAGAGGTGTTGGATTTCTTCTGGAGAAAGGAGTACCAAGCAAGAGGTGCCCCTCATATACATATGTTGTTGTGGATCAAGGATGCACCTAAATTTGGAACAGATCCGGATGACTTAGTGATGAATTTCATCGAACAGTATTCTACGTGTGCTGTTCCAAACGCAACGGAGAAGAAAAGTCTAAGAGAACAAGTTCTACGTTTCCAAAGCCATCGTTGTGGAAAGTACTGTCGTCGTAAATTCAGAAACAAGGACAAGTTCTACACCAAATGTCGTTTCAACTTTCCACGACTGGTGATTTCTAAAGGAAGAGTGAACAGTTTGATGTCTTCGCTGCGACATAATGTGATGAGGAAATCACCCAAGAATACATACAATTTGAAAAGGAACGAAGAGTCCAAGTACATCAATGACTACAACCCAGTGATTTTGTCCATGTGGAATGCTAACATGGATATACAGTTTGTGGCTGACAACTGTATGGCTGTGGCTCGGTATGTGACATCTTACATCACCAAAAAAGAAAAGACCGAACTGAAGGATATGTGGGAGGACATTTCTCATGAAAAGAGCCTCAGCAAGAAGTTGTACAGTTTCAGTCTGAAGATGTTGTCGCATCGAGAAATCGGAGCTTACGAATGTTCTGACCGGTTGTCTTCAGCAAGTCTCTATGCCAAATCCAGGAGTCTCGTTTGGGCGAGTCTTGGTCTTGCTGCAACGCGAAATCGAGTTCTAAAACCTGTCCGGGAAATTGAGTATTTGGCAGAAAAGGAACCAAACAGTACCGACATTTTGAAGACCAACATGTTGGATACATATTATCCAAATCGAAGCAGTCACCTTGAGAATGTTTGTCTATATGAGGTTCTCCAAAATTATATATTCAAGAGGAACATCAAAGAAGATATTGAGAAAGGAGTGTATGCTGTAATTGGAAATGAGGGATGCCTGGTCAAGCAAAGAAAATGCCAATTAGTAAACCATCGAAAATTGAGTGGTGAATCTCCAGAAAAAAAGGAGTTTTTTTATTTAGCACTTTTGCAACTTTTCAAGCCTTGGCGTGCAGAAGAGGAACTGCTTGGAGATTTCCTCTGTTACGAAGACTCTTTCAATGCAGCCAAGGAGTCCATAGAATGTCCTGCTTTTTCTAAATATCAAGAAATGCTAACTTTGGAAATTGAGCAGGAAGCAACGATTGCAGCCGAGATTGCCAGAGACAGTTCTCAGGACAGTCAGAGTTCTGTTTCATTGAGTCAAGATCCACTTGGAGGACCTATTATCGAAAATGAAGCTGCCACTGCTATGAATGAAGTGGAAAGAGCCATGGCACATGCTCAGGAGGATTCAGTTAACTTAGAAGACTTGGAAAAACAACTCAACGTTGAGCAGAGGAAAATATATGATGAAGTTACCACGGAAATTGAGCACGGATTAAGTCATGAGAAGAAAGAGTGCTCATGTACGTCGTTGAAGCCTGTCCGACTGTACGTGAGTGGAGAAGCGGGAACTGGAAAAAGTTTCCTCATTAAAGCAATCTCTTGTTATTTGAAGGAAAGGACTGAGTCATTGCTGTCTTGTGTTGTCACCGCTCCTACTGGACTGGCAGCACATAACATTAAAGGTATTACTTTGCATCGTCTACTGATGCTGCCGGTGGAGCATGACAACAAATTACAATACAACAAGTTATCTGGAGATGCTTGCTGTGAAGTTTCAAGAGTCTTGAGGAAAATGAAACTACTTATCATTGACGAAGTAAGCATGGTTTCCAATGTCATGCTTGCCTTTGTGCATTTGAGAATGCAAGAAGTACTTAAAACTGAATATGATGTGTTGTTTGGTGGGAAACACATCATTGTTTTCGGAGATCTTCTGCAGCTGACACCAGTAAAAGGTCAACCTGTGTTCAAAATACTCACGCATGAAGATACCAGGAAGTGCCTAGGGAGCATTGGCAACGTCAATATATGGTTAAACTTCAATTATGCAGAACTGCATCAAAATATGCGTCAGGCAAAGGATGAAGATTACAAGAATATTCTACAAGATATTAGAATTGGAAAAGTGACCGAGCATGGGAAAGAAGCTTTAAATGCACGATTACTGTCAAATTTATATCCCAAACAAGAGATTGTGCCTGAGAATATTTTTCAGAAAATTACTGAGAAGAAATCCGGGATATGTCTCATGCCAACTCTTGCAGAATGTGCCATCTTCAACAACAAAATGTTGAATTTAGAAAAGCAAGAGATTGTGAAACTTGAAGCTATCGACAAATTAGAGCATATGGGATCAACAATTATTTTGTCAGACAATTTGAAATCAAAATTGGATTCATTAGAGAAGACTATATCTAAAACAGCGGGTTTTGAAAAGACTTTGAATGTGTGTTTAAATTGCCGAATTATTTTGAGAAGGAATTTACATGTAGAAAGAGGTCTGGTGAATGGATCAATGGGTAATGTTGTTGATTTTGAGAAATACAGAAATAGAGATGGAATTTTTAAGAATTAAATTTGATGGCATTGAGGAAGTACAGCAAATTGGTCGTTGTTCTGCTAGGTTTTTGCTTGTTAAAGATTTATATGTTCGCCGTAAACAGTTTCCTGTTTGCTTGGCATATGCGGTGACAATCCATAAATCGCAAGGTTTAAGTGTAGACTGTGCATTGGTGAATATTGGCAGTTCTGTGTTCAAGGAGGGTATGGCATATGTGGCATTGTCACGAGTTAGAACTTTATCGGGATTGTACTTGATTGACTGTGATGTCACAAACATTTGTGCGGATCTAGATTGTGTTAAGGAATACAATAGGTTAAGAAGAGAGTATGCGCCACATTTGCCTCAATATCCTTTGTTTGAGAAACGTGTGGTAGGCCGCAAACGTAGAAATAGCAGTAATAGTAGGGAGGTTGTTGCAAAAAGACTAAAAGTCAATGAACCGAAAATTGTTAGCAGAAAGAAAGTGGATTCTGTTGAAGATGTTGTCGGTTTTCAATTTGAAAACAGTTCTGGTGTCAACTGCTATGCAAATGTAGTGGTTAATGTTCTCTTTTCACTAGAGAGTTTAAAAGAACAGATTCTGTTGAATTCTGAACAAATTTTATGCTGTTTGTTGAATTCTGTTTTCGAGAAATGT
Source organism: Lissotriton vulgaris (assembly GCF_964263255.1). Lineage (NCBI taxonomy): Eukaryota > Metazoa > Chordata > Amphibia > Caudata > Salamandridae > Lissotriton > Lissotriton vulgaris. The sequence continues at coordinate 1,612,483,021 of NC_141693.1, forward strand.
AGCACTGATCGAACAAAAGTAGAAAGTGTGTCTGAAGTTCGTTATCTGTTAGATGAATGTTCAGGTCAAACAGACTTCTCTGAAAATAATCAGCAAGATTGTCAGGAGTTTTTAATGTATATGCTTGATATATTGCAAGTTGAGGGTGTAGATGTAGATCACCTGTTTGGGCTTTCTTATCAATGGCAGCATGACTGCGAGAATTGTAGGCTATCAAGTACTACTAGTGTAGACTCAGAAAGATTTATATATTTAACTTTGCCAGACAGTAAATCAGTCTCCTTTAATAAGCTAGTAAATGCAGCAGATCACAACATGGAGTGTAGCCAATGTAAATGTGATATGATGTCAACATTATTTATACGTAGATATGGCCAGTATGTCATTTTAATGATCCAACGTTGTAGGCCTGATGGATCAAAATTGTCAACTTTAATAAAAAAATTTGTGGCTTCTCAGCTGTCAATATCAGGGAGGACTTTTGTTACTGTAGCAATTATCTATCACGATGGTCCATCAACAACATCAGGACATTATACAGCTTACTTAAAGTCTGGAAACGGCTGGTCATTCTGTAATGATTCCGTTGTAACGTTCAAAAAAAAATTGCCGTTTGACCTTAAAAATTCTTACCTGGTGTTTTTAAAACCAAAATTTTAAGTAGAGGGAATGTAAGTCTGCAATGCTGTCTAGATTAAAAATCCAACTATATAAACTTGCTGCAAGTAAGTCTGCTTCATAGTAAGCAGTATCAGTGTCATAGGAAAAGGAGAACATGAGTGACAAAGAAGAGTAAGTTATTAGTAGTCCAGGATTGTGAAAATAATCTCAAATATTTTATTTTTGAAAGTTGCGAAAATAGAAAATGTCGGGATTTGATTGGAAGAATAACAAGACTTGCGAATCGCGGCAACATGATTTGGCCTAGTGGAAACATGTGATATAATGAGAGAAGTCTTTTTTTCTATGTAACATATTTTACGTATCGATGGAGGTTTTCTTTCAGAAAGTGGCGGGCTGAAAATATTTGTAGCACAACAGAGTGGATGCTGTTCATAGGAGATCGTTCGACGTCATTGAAAGTAAGTTAATTTTAAGGAGTTTTGAAATCAGATTTCGAAGGTTGTATGGGTTTTTTAAACACAGTCATTTTGATTGTGTTTTTTTTTCCCCGCTGTTACATGATGAATACCTTCAAGTCACTGATTTAAGTGAAATTTGATACATTCTGAGAACAGCAAAAAGAAACCATTTAACATGTATAATTAATGTTATGCTTTTTGTCCTTATGATATACATTTAGAAATGTGAGGTACATATGGGTAAGCTGAGTTCTGTAAATATCAATTTTAATGCTTTCAGTGCTGTACTTCTGGGTAGTGTTTTTTTTAAAAAAAGAAAAGAGGCCTCACCTCAAAGAAAGCTCTTGAAAGCACACATCTTATTTGCATCCTAAATCAAGCATTTACAATGTTAGACACAATTTTATGATGGCTTTACATCTTTTTTGCGCTGCTATTACATCACTATTGTGAGACATTAGCAGTGCAAGAAAAACATCATGTTCCAAAATAGGCCTCAGTTCATCAACATCAAGATACAGTTTCTTTAGAATATATATCTTTAGGATTGTGTAGGGGACGTAGAGAAGCAGAGACTTCTGTAAATGTCAAAGTTGTTGAAAAACTGTTTGTTTTTGAACCTTTTCCCTTGTCTTTTCTAATTTTTAAATACATGTTTTAATATTTTTGGAAATGTTTGTTCTTTTTTTTACAGATTGAAAGTATGAAAAAATATTTAAAAAAAGGTAACAAGAATTATAAGGTAAATGTTTTCTACTCTTTTTACCCGCAATGCACTGCTGATGATGTCATTGACAGTATCTCTCATTTACTCTCTATAGCTGTCTTTCTTTTTACATTATTCTCTGTTTACTTCCCTTATACTAACTCTTCTTTTTTTAAAAAAAATATTTTTTTAGTTCGCTTAAAGTTCGCGAACCGGTCAGCGAACTTGAAGCGAACCAAAAGAAATAGAGCTTGCCAGAGTGATAAACATTCTAGCAATTTTGATTGAAAGGGGAGGTAGTTCTGAAAAGAACTGTTTTTTTTTGTTTTTGTTGTTTTATTTATTTATTTTTTTTTTTGAACATTTTTTGATTTTTTTGTATTTTTAGAACTGTTTTATGTTTTTTTTGTGTTTTTTATGGAGGGGAGACAACAAAAAACAGGCATTGAAAACGGCTCAACTGGAGCAAAAAAAAAAATTACTTCTTGGGTGCATTAGGGCATTTATGATTTTCGTACGCCATGTTCATCAGGTTGACGCTCATGTTGCCATATGACAGCATAGCACCACAGTATATACAACTTAACTTCATATGCTGGAAGTTGGGTTGAATGTTTGGCACAGTTTCTTGTGCCTCTCTTCCCGTCAATGACATTGTGGAGGTCGATCTGGCCACAGGAGTTGTCGTGGGATTGTCTTGAAGATCCCTTAACTCAGCCCGGCTGTAGTTTAAGGGATGCCACCTGCTCATGTGTCGGTGCATCGTATAGTTGCCCATACTGTATTTCTTATCTGTGCCTCTCGACAATCTGTAATCACAGATGAGGCAGGTGGCATATTTAGCATTCACCTTCTTTGATCCAGGAGGGATGGAGAAAAACTGCCAGATGAAGCTTGTTTTTCGCTTTGAAACCCGGGGCAACTCTTCGACAAATTGTTGTTCCTCTCTGTCCTCTTCTTCTTCTTCCTCCTCTTCCTCCTCTCTGTTAGGAATAAATTGAGTAGGTGGTCCTCTCTTCTTATGAGGAGGTGGAGGTGGTGGTGGGGTTCCACCAGCTGCAGCAAGTACAGAAGCCATTGTTCAATTCTAGCTAAATGGTCTTTCTCTCACCAAGATGAAAGTCAGAGTGAGGAAATAAGGAGGGGTTCACATGATTTGGGGAAAGCAAAAGTTCTGAACCAATGAAAAGTGTTATTTTTAGGTCACATGACCTAGTCATACATCATTTGGAAACCAAAAGTGAAATGAACCAATGAAAAGTTTGATAAACAAGTCACATGACCTGTTCCGCTTACGTTACGCGGCGTGCGCCGCGTACCACATCGCTTCCGGTTCGCGGTTCCGAGCACTTCTGGGAGCGCTAACGCGGCGCGTCATTAGACGCATTACGCGATAACGTGATACGTCGCGCTTCCGCGACGCGTCACAGTTCCGCTAACGTAACGTTGACCGGTTCGCGGACTAGATCGCGGCATCAAGATGAGCTAACGGAAAGCTTCCTGGTTCGTGAACTAGAAGCGAAGAAAAAAAAAATTTTAAAAAAAATTATCAATAAACATCTAAATATATTTTGGGATTTAAAGAAGAATACATTTTACAGCTACAGATGTTAGCTTTTAAAAAACCAATGAAATTCACAGAAAAAACCATAGGTTATAGACCATATATAGTTAGAAATTTGCATTTAAAAAACCATTGAAATTCAATGAAAAAACCATAGGTTATAGACCATATATAGTTAGGGATTTGCATTTACAAAACCTTATTTTACTCGCATAAAACCATTGAAATTCCATATATAGTTAGTTGCGCTAACTATATATCGCGCACCCGCAATCCACTGCTGATGATGTCACATATTACATCATTCATGACATGGTCAGTGACATCACTGATGACATCACTGATGACATCTCAAATGACATCACTGATGACATCTCAAATGACATCACTGATGACATCACTGATGACATCTCATTTGACATGACTGATCACATCACTGATGATATCATTCATGTGATAATACGATGAACCTCTTCAGACTCTAATATAACCTTAGATACAATCAGTGTAAACAGACACTCAGAGACTGCCACTCATCCATGGAGTTACTCAAACACCTAGTCAGTCATGCAAAGAATCAATCACACCTCCATTTCCTCAACTATACAGTTATACAAACTTTACTTATTCAAACATATACTAACACATATTTACTCTCTTATATAATCCCTGATACAAGTTCACAATGATCCATACAGCCACTCACACATTCACTGGCTCTTATGCACAGTTATTTATATATGTCAACTCTCACATGTACTGTGTTTTACATATGTACTTACTTTGACATGTAGCACTGAGATATCCATTCACTCACCAATACACTCATGCACACAGTCAACCGCCCATATAGCTGTTTCCACATGCACTTTTGAAGCCATACATCTAGTGAATCAACTGCTCACACATCTATGCACAGAGTCATACACCTCCCAGCCACCCACACACACACTCAGTCTCCCATACAAATACTTGGGCAACCAATCAATAACCCATATAGTTACTCATATAGCTACTTATCAACACATGCAACAGTTTACAGAACAACAGACATAATGATGCACAAATTAAGACAGTTTAGTCACTAACCCATGCACTCAGTGAGACACATTTAATCACTCAATCATACAGTCAGTCATGCACCTACTAAATCCTTCATCCAGACACTTATACATCCACTCATTCTTCAATATGTAAGACATATTTTAACTTTACAGAAACATACAGTCACTGGATGTTGTCATCAGTGATGTCATCAGTGATGTCACTGACCATGTCATGAATGATGTAATATGTGACATCATCAGCAGTGGATTGCGGGTGCGCGATATATAGTTAGCGCAACTAACTATATATGGAATTTCAATGGTTTTATGCGAGTAAAATAAGGTTTTGTAAATGCAAATCCCTAACTATATATGGTCTATAACCTATGGTTTTTTCATTGAATATATATATATATATATATATATATATATATATATATATATATATATATATATTTAAACTTTACAGAAACACATTTACTCGATGGTGTCATGAGTGATGTCATCAGTGATTTCATTTGAGATGTCATCAGTGATGTCGTGAGTGATGTCACTGACCATGTCATGAGTGATGTAATATGTGACATCATCAGCAATGCATTGCGGGTGCGCGAGTTATAATTAGCTCAACTAACTATAACAGGCGAATTTCTCTGGTTTTATATGACTCAAATGTTCAACGAACTATAACATCCCTGAAACCTATGTTTTTTTAGTGAATTTCTAAGGTTTTCTAAATGCTAATTCCTAAATATAACATACCTGAAACCTATGGTTTTTCAGTGAATATATATATATATATATATATATATATATATATATATATATATATATATATATATATATATATATATATATATATATATATATTCAATGAAAAAACCATAGGTTATAGGCCATATATAGTTAGGAATTAGCATTTACAAAACCTTATTTTACTCGCATAAAACCATTGAAATTCCATATATAGTTAGCTAACTATAAGCGCTAACTATATATCGCGCACCCGCAATCCACTGCTGATGATGTCACATATTACATCATTCATGACATGGTCAGTGACATCACTGATGACATCACTGATGACATCTCAAATGACATCACTGATGACATCACTGATCACAACATCCAGTGATTGTATGTGTCTGTAAAGTTTAAATATGTTTCACATATTGAAGAATGAGTGGATGTATAAGTGTCTGGATGAAGAATTTAGTAGGTGCATGACTGACTGTATGAGTGAGTGATTAAATGTGTCTCACTGAGTACATGGGTTAGTGACTAAACTGTCTTAATTCGTGCATCAGTATGTTTGTTGTTGTGTAAGCTGCTGCATGTGTTGATCAGTAGCTATAAGAGTGGCCATATGGGTTATTGATTGGTTGCCCAAGTATTTGAATGGGAGGCTGAGTGTGTGTGTGGGTGGCTGGGAGGTGCGTGACTCTGTGCATAGATGTGTAAGCAGTTGATTCACTAGGAGTATGAGTTCAAGAGTGCATGTGGAAACAGCTATATGGGCGGTTGACTGTGCATGGGTGTGTTGGTGAGTGAATGGATTTCTCATTGCTACATGTGCAAGTAAGTACGTATGTAAAACACAATACATGTGAGAGTTGAGATATATAAATAACTGAACATAAGAGCCAGTGAATGTGTGAGTGGCTGTATCGATCACTGTGAGCTTGTATCAGGGATTATATAAGAGAGTAAATATGTGTTATTATATGTTTGAATAAGTAAGATGTGTATAACTGTATAGTTGAGGAAATGGAGGTGTGATTGATTCTTTGCATGACTGACTAGGTGTGTGAGTAACTCCATGGATGAGTGACAGTCTGTGAGTGTCTGTTTATACTGAGTGTATGTAAGGTTATATTAGAGTCTGAAGAGGTTCATTGTATTATCACATGAGTGATGTGATCAGTGATGACAAATGAGATGTCATCAGTGATGTCATTTGAGTTGTCATCAGTGATGTCATCAGTGATGTCATTTGAGATGTCATCATTGATATCATTTGAGTTGTCATCAGTGATGTCATTTGAGATGTCATCAGTGATGTCATCAGTGATGTCACTGACCATGTCATGAATGATGTAATATGTGACATCATCAGCAGTGGATTGCGGGTGCGCGATATATAGTTAGCGCTTATAGTTAGCTAACTATATATGGAATTTCAATGGTTTTATGCGAGTAAAATAAGGTTTTGTAAATGCTAATTCCTAACTATATATGGCCTATAACCTATGGTTTTTTCATTGAATTTTCAAGGTTTTGTAAATGCAAATTCCTAACTATATATCCACTATAACCTATGGTTTTTTCTGTGAATTTCATTGGTTTTTTAATAGCAAATATGAAAAGCTTTAAAATGTCAAGTACGTGATAGATAAAAACATTTTCGTATTTATGCACGCTGATGTGCTTTGAACGCTGCCCCCCCCCCCCCTCCCCTCTTTTGCCTTAGTAGTACTCTCTCTTTGCAGATACTGAAGGGTAGTTAACGCAGGCCTTTACCCCCGTTGTAATCCGTCGTGCCTCCTTGTCTCTCCATTTGATTGATTGTTGTCCAAGCATTTACTGTTTTAGAATTGGTTCTCTTTGGATCATTCTCTATTTACAAACAAGCACAAAGTCGCAATACTCTGTTTAGTCTTTGCAGATAGTGAAAAATCGTGTAAAAAAATAAAAATAATCGAACAAAATCAGTAGGCCACTAATTGGATCTCTTTTTGACCTCGCTAAAATAGAAATATTAGGAACAACCCTTCTTGAGAAATACGAAAATAGTGAGATGAACTGAGCTCCACACCATGAGGGCTGCAAGACAGCTCGGCTCCATCACCCATCCCGCACAAAATAACGACAAACCCTATGCAAATATTAAAAATATAGACAACACACCAGCAAAGAAACAGGGTAAAACATTTTATTAAAAAACTATTTACATAACGTTGGTCTATAAGATGATGTCAGTAGTGGACCGATGTGTGAATAGATCGAAAACAGCACAAGGCTCCAAGATCCGGATAGCAAGCTCCTGGATGTTGGGTGCCATAGTTTAGAGTTCTGAATTTCAGCCTTTTTCAATGCCTGTGCTTTGTTGAATCAAAATGGCGGCTTGACACAAAGCTGACTCAAACGTTGTTACTGATGCTATGCAGACCAAAACTGGTTTTCAGTTTGTACATTTTTCTAGATTTTTCAATCCAAGTTTGGTTGACTTTGTAGAACGATGGCTTCAGATTTTCAACATACGGTGTGGTGGCGCTGACTGGGAGGGGGCGCTTCGCTCCTGCCCCCTCCCCAAGTAAGATTTTCATACGTGAAAGTACGTTAATGGTTTTGGTCCCTGAGATGCTTCGATGTCACTACCATTCTCAAATAGCATAAGTTCTGGATGTTGGGTGCCATAGTTAAGAGTTCTGAGCAGTGCTTGTAACACTGTCTGAAGCTTATTTCCACCTACTGCAGCTTCACTATTCTCAAAGTAAGTGAGTGTCGTTTGTGGACCTGACTGCATTAGAAAACAATGTGATATGTTACCTTCCTAAACAGCTTGACGGAGGCCCCTGAGGGGCGGTGTGATGGCCATGGACTCGGAGAAGACGCTTGGCTCCGACACCCTCCCCAAGTCTTATAGCACTGGTGTAGCCTGAGATCGCCCCCGACATAGGCGGCCGGCTCCCGGGGTCCGGCGGAACTTTTTGCCTTTTGATGACTCTTCAATTCTGGACCTTGTCCCACAATCCGTTTGACCTGAAGACAAGCTGTAGTGGGGCGCCCCTTTATCGTTTTAGTTGCTATTCCGCCCGCTTTTGCTACACTGTGCCTCTTCCGCCATTCAGCTGTTTTCCGCCCGCTCTTGCGACTACAGCGTCTCGCTCACCATGTAGTTGAGATGCGCCCGCTCTTGCGGTGCAGCGATAGGCGGCTGCCACAGGACTCTCAAAATGGCGGCCGGCTCTTCGGTTTTGGGCCTGGTCCACTAAAATGGCCCTGGGACACCTTGGAACTCGGACGCTTGTCTGCTAGGGCTTGGGTCCCATTCTCGAAAAGCGTCCCCTCAGCCGTGAAGATTCTACAAAAGTCTTGGGGGCCTCCGACTCCCGCAGGCTTCTGGTGGGGAGCGGCTGCCATGATTGCTCGTGGAATGGCCACGACGGAGCTACGAGATGGTAGTGGTCTCATGCTGACGCCAGCTTTAGTCTGAAACATCCAGAAACACTGTAGACTACCAATTCGATCAGTTCCGGTAGCGCCCCAACATGACCCGGAAGAGAAGAACTTGCCCTCCCCTCTTTGACTGATGGTTCTTGTTGCCTGTCCCCTCTATTGTCATTTAACAGAACTTTTTGGACTGCTGAAAGGGGTTGTGTTCTGAACGCTGGTTGGTGGAGACATTTAGACTATATTCTTGACCTACGTTGTCGCGTAATGCGTTTTATGACACGCCGCGTTAGCGCACCCGGAAGTGATCCGAGGCGCGGCGCGCAGCGCGTAACGTAAGCATAACAGGTCATGTGACTTGTTAATAAAACTTTTCATTGGTTCATTTTACTTTTGTTAATTTAATGATGAAAAGCTTGGTCATATGACCTAAAAATTACGCTTTTTATTATTTTCGAACAATATTTTTTTTTCAAACATATGTTATAATATTCCAGGCTAATGTACTTTCCCGGAAAATTTACAACTGTCTTGCAAGTAAAATATATTCCTTTTTCGAGAAAGAGGGCGTTTCTTCCTTCCATGACGGAGCCGTTGAGTAAAAGAGATTCGGCCTGCTGTCTTAGTCGCCGATACGCCTGATTATCAGATTCTTATCGATCACTTTATGTTGCAGACATGAAAAACACAACTGCCCTTCACCATTTATCTTTACTGCGTTCCTACATATTATACCTTTTATCCGTCATGTAATTGGACTGCTTTATTTCACTTGCCTTTTACTGATTCGAAAACAGTCACTAAAAGTAAAAACTTTACAAATGAAAATACTACTACCGTGTTTTGTTTTAAAAACCTTTATTGTGAAAATGTCAGTATACAAATACGGGCCTATAACCACGTGGGCCGGCCACGGAGCAAACTGAAATCGTATATGATGAGGAGACATTTACACTGTAGAAGAACGTAACGAGCGGGCCATTAGTTGACAAGAACAAAGGTGTCTAACAGTTGCGGAATCGGTGGACGTACATTTTGTAATTAAAATACGACAGGGCCACTTACAATAACATTTTCTAGATATACATTTGCGGGCAAAGAGTTACGAGTCCCATTTATACCGGCGCCATTTTGGGCGAGGCCGGGCAGGTCCAAGATATAGTCAAAATGTCTCCACCAACCATCGGCCAGACCAGAACCCCTTTCGGCCCTTTATGCTACAAGATGGTGTCTTCCATTCAGAAAATATTGGTGGCAGCATTTTGAAAGGAAACAGAAACAGCCGTTCTCCTAGTGAGTTTCACATTGTTACATTTAGGAAGAATGTTGAAGAGTAGTATGTGGAAAATCTGAAGCCATTTTTCTACAAACTCTCAATCAGACTTGGATGGAGAAAAAAAAACCTGAAGAATGTACAAACTGAAAACCAATTTTTGTCTGTATAGCACCAACAGTAACGCTTGAGTCAGCTTTGTGTCAAGCCGCCATTTTCATTCAATCAATAGCGTCCCCCTGCACACATTCAGGGACCTGGTCGTGTCTTCAGATGAAACGCATTGTAGGAAAAGAAGCAGAAAGGAAAAGGAAAAAAGTTCCGCCGGACCTAGTGAAGCTGCAGCAGGTGCAAATAAGCTTCAGACAGTCTTACAAGCACTGCTCAGAACTCTCAACTGAGGCACTCAACATCCAGGACTTGCCATTCGGATCTTGGCGCCTTGTATTTTTGTTTTGTTTTTGATGGAGGGGAAACAACAAAAAAGAGACATTGAAAAAGGCTCAACAGTGCAGGGCGCCTTGTGCTGGTTCCGACCTATTCACACATCGGTCCACTACTGACATCACCTCATAAACCAACGGGGCACCCCACGCCGACTTTCAGCGCAGCATTGTAGGATGGCCACACCAGTGCGGCAATTTTCTGGACACCACCTCGGTGCCATCCAGATCTCGGCGCGTTCATTCAATCAATAGCGTCCCCCTGCACACATTCAGGGACCTGGTCGTGTCTTCAGAAGAAACGCATTGTAGGAAAAGAAGCAGAAAGGAAAAGGCAAAAAGTTCCGCCGGACCTAGTGAAGCTGCAACAGGTGCAAATAAGCTTCAGACAGTCCTACAAGCACTGCTCAGAAATCTCAACTGAGGCACTCAACATCCAGGACTTGCCATTCGGATCTTGGCGCCTTGTGCTGGTTCCGACCTATTCACACATCAGTCCACTACTGACATCACCTCATAAGCCAACGGGGCACCCCACGCCGACTTTCGGCGCAGCATTGTAGGATGGCCACACCAGTGCAGCCACTTGCTGGACACCACCTCGGTGCCATCCGGATCTCAGCGCGTTCGAGTCACTGTGCCGGAAGAGTGACCGGAACTCAGCTGAACACGCCGTCTTTCGGCGCAGCATTGTAGGATGGCCACACCAGTACGGCAATTTGCTGGACACCACCTCGGCGCCATCCGGATCTCGGCGCGTTCGAGTCACTGTACCGCAAGAGTGACCGCAACTCAGCTGGACACGCCGTCTTTCGGCGCAGCATTGTAGGATGGCCACACCAGTGCGGCAATTTGCTGGACACCACCTCGGTGCCATCCGGATCTCGGCGCGTTTGAGTCACTGTACCGCAACAGTGACCGCAACTCAGCTGGACACGCCGTCTTTCGGCGCAGCATTGTAGGATGGCCACACCAGTGCGGCAATTTGCTGGACACCACCTCGGTGCCATCCAGATCTCGGCGCGTTGTGCTGCCTTCGGCCTATTCGCACATCGGTCCGCTACTGACGCCGCCTCACGTGCCAACGGATTTTCTACGCTTTTTGTAGCCCTATGTCGCATAACAGGTCATGTGACTTGTTTATAAAACTTTTCATTGGTTCATTTTACTTTTGGTTTCCTAAAGATGGAAGGCTTGGTCATATGACCTAAAAATAACACTTTTCATTGGTTTAGAACATTTTTTTTTCCCAAACGATGAAAGCCCCACCTTGTTTCTGGATCATTCAGACTGAAGCTGGCGTCAGCATGAGAGCACCACCATCTCGTGGCTCCGTCGTGGTCATTCCGCGAGCAATCATGGCAGCCGCTCCCCACCGGAAGCCTGCGGGAGTCGGGGGCCCCCAAGACTTTTATACAATCTTCACGGCTGAGGGGACGCTTTTCGAGAATGGAACCCAAGCCCTAGCAGGCAAGCGTCCGAGTTCCAAAGTGTCCCAGGACCATTTCAGTGGACCAGGCCTAAAACCGAGGAGCTGTCCGCCATTTTAAGAGCCATGTGGCAGCCGACTATCGCTGCACTGCAAGAGTGGGAGCAACTCAACAACATGGTGAGCGAGACGCTGTGGCCGCAAGAGCGAGCGCAACTCAGGTAGATGGCCGCCACCTGGGGAGGCCCGTTCACGCCAGCTCCCCCACGCCCCCCCCCCGGGCCGCCGCACGCCAATTTTCGGAGCAGTATTGTAGGATACCAAAACCAGTGCGGCAGTTTACTGGACATCACCTGGGTGCCTGTCGTACATGTTGTGTCAGCCATGTGACACTGGACACAGACCGCTACTGACGAGGCCTCCCCCCGCACCACCCGGGACGCCCCACGCTGTTTTTCTGTGCTGCATTGTAGGATCCCTAAACCAGTGCGGCACCCAGGCGACATCACCTGGGTGCCGTCCAGAACTCTGCACGTTGTGCTGCCTTGGGACTATTCGCACAACAGACCGCTACTGACGAGGCCTCCCCCCGCCCCACCCGGGACGCCCCACGCCAATTTTCGGAGCAGCATTGTAGGATCCCTAAACCAGTGCGGCACCCAGGCGACATCACCTGGGTGCCGTCCAGAACTCTGCACGTTGTGCTGCCTTGGGACTATTCGCACAAAAGACAGCTTCTAACCATTGTTGCTTTTTGTGTTGAGAAATGTTTAAATGTTTTTAGTTTTTGTTCCGTTTGTTAAAGTTAGTAGTTAATAAAGTTTTATAACCTTACTTTGTTGGAGTGTTATCTATTTTTTTAAAAACGGGTGAATGGGGCCTTGAATCGGGTTATTGTCATGTGTGGGCTTTGGAAGTGTGCTGCTGCAGGATCGGACATTTCAAACTCAAATGCACGTTCTTTTTCTTACCTTTCCGAAGCATGGAGCGCAATAGCAGGCAGAGAAAGGGTGATGCACGTGTTGAACACTACCTGACCTGGCAAGTTGCTGGCAGTGCCCCCCCGCCCGCTCCTGAAAAAGGGCACACACACACCGCCGCCCCGAGTACTTCACAAATCTTTAAAAGACCATGCGCTTGTTCATGAGGCTTAAATGGTTTATCACCTCTTCTAGAACCCCTGCATCGACCCTCTGACGTTTCCTGGAAAAATTACCATGTAACACAATACCAAGCCCTGTCAGCTGAAACCCCCAAGGAATCGTGGGGCATATTATCAAGGGGGTTTATCTCCGCTTTTTTGGCTTTAAAAACCATGAAAGCGGAGATAAAATTATTTCCCTATTATCAAGCTGTCGCTAACACCAGTTAGTGACAGCTAAAAGGAGATAGCGACCATCTTGGGCCCCGCTTTGCATGTCAGTGATACTTATCACAAATGACATGCAAAGTGGCGTGCCAAGATGTTAGCGACTGGAAACAGTCCCTAACATCGCTACCTTCTATTACCAACTTTTGGAGATATTCGCGCTAAGCGCGAATATCTCCAAAATCTAACACCTGCCCTGAGCAGTTCTTAGCCATGTTATCCAATGGGAGGTGGATAACATGGCTAAGAGCATTAGGTCGATAATACATGAATATCGCGGACTTTTCTGCGATAATAGCAAGGTTTATCTGCGATAAAAATCGCCGATGTGCGGCGATAATTTTTGTCTCTAAACAAGTTAGAGACAAAAATTATCGCTAGTTGTTCGTAATATGCCCCCGGGTTTTTGCTTGCAGAAATCGGGAGGCGGGAGACTAGCACTGAAATCAGTACTCACACGCCTGAATCAGGAGGATTGGCATGTCTGAATTCTCTACAGCTGGGGCCATAAACTACATCCGCAGGGTTAGGTGATAGCCTGGAACCAGCCTGGCATCTAAAATGGCTGCCGTGCACGACAAAATTGTGGCATTCGAAAAAAGGCAAGATGGCGCAGCCGCTGGAAGAGATGTATCAACATATATCAGCCTCCTCAGCCACCCTCAGGAAACATAGGGGATTAGGATATGTCTCCCGCACCCCCTTATACCTAGTACTTTAATTAACGAAGCACAAAATGGCGAATTCCCGTTTCGCTACCAGTTTGCGGCCCAGTTCGCGGCCCGTGAAGCGCTTCTACCGTGAAAAATCATTTTTTTTTTTTTTTCCCCACGGGACCCTTTAATAACCCCAACAACATTCCTAGGGGGTCAAGAGGGGGATACCTTGCCCCCTTTCATTAAATTCCCCCTTAGTTTTTCACCTTTTCTTCTCTCTCGATCCTACCGAGAGACAAGATGGCGGCCGCTCCGGACTGTCACGCAGCAAAAAAAAAAAAAAAGCTCACGCACAGCCGCTGGAAGAGATGTATCAACATATATCAGCCTCCTCAGCCACCCTCAGGAAACATAGGGGATTAGGATACGTCTCCCGCACCCACTTATAACTAGTAATTTAATTTACGAAGCACAAAATGGCGAATTCCCGTTTCGCTACCAGTTCGCGGCCGCGCTTCTACCGTGAAAAATCATTTATTTTTTTTTTCCCCACGGGACCCTTTAATAACCCCAACAACATTCCTAGGGGGTCAAGAGGGGGATACCTTGCCCCCTTTCATTAAATTCCCCCTTCGTTTTCCACCTCTTCTTCTCTCTCGATCCTACCGAGAGACAAGATGGCGTCCGCTCCGGACTGTTTAGAATGTTGACAGACACCGGAGAGCCAATCAGCTTTCTGCGCGCAAAGTTCCGATAAGCGAAAAGTAAGCGGACCGGATCGCTGCCCAGAGCGCTGTTACAGATATATATCTTGGTTTGAACGTTAATTTCTCAAAAACTACTGGAGCACATATATTGAGACCTAGCAAAGGCACATCGGGCTAACAGTCCCTACAATTTTGCCAAGTTTCGTGCAAATCCATTCAGCCGTTCGAGCTAAAAGTGAGTCCAACCGCCCTATGGAAAACTCAATGCAAAAAACGCGTTTTGGGACCCCCCTTTTTTCTCAGCCCCCCCTTGACGAAACCCCACCAAATTTTCAGGGGCTGCTCAGAAACAAAATGTGCCATTTTCCTGAAAATTTCAGCCGATTCCGTCCACAAACGCCAAAGTTATTAGACATAGAATTTTCAAAAGTCCCATAGGGAAAAAATTCTAACTATATATACCTACTGGCGATAGCCAGTAGGTAATATATATATATATATATATATATATATATATATATATATATATATATATATATATACACATACACATATATATATATATATATACACATACACATTACCTACTGGCTATCGCCAGTAGGTATATATAGTTAGGATTTTTTCCCTATGGGACTTTTGAAAATTCTATGTCTAATAACTTTGGCGTTTGTGGACGGAATCGGCTGAAATTTTCAGGAAAATGGCACATTTTGTTTCTGAGCAGCCCCTGAAAATTTGGTGGGGTTTCGTCAAGGGGGGGCTGAGAAAAAAGGGGGGTCCCAAAACGCGTTTTTCCCATTCATTTTTCCATAGGGCGGTTGGACTCACTTTTAGCTCGAACGGCTGAATGGATTTGCACGAAACTTGGCAAAATTGTAGGGACTGTTAGCCCGATGTGCCTTTGCTAGGTCTCAATATATGTGCTCCAGTAGTTTTTGAGAAATTAACGTTCAAACCAAGATATATATCTGTAACAGCGCTCTGGGCAGCGATCCGGTCCGCTTACTTTTCGCTTATCGGAACTTTGCGCGCAGAAAGCTGATTGGCTCTCCGGTGTCTGTCAACATTCTAAACAGTCCGGAGCGGACGCCATCTTGTCTCTCGGTAGGATCGAGAGAGAAGAAGAGGTGGAAAACGAAGGGGGAATTTAATGAAAGGGGGCAAGGTATCCCCCTCTTGACCCCCTAGGAATGTTGTTGGGGTTATTAAAGGGTCCCGTGGGGAAAATAAAAAAAAAATGATTTTTCACGGTAGAAGCGCGGCCGCGAACTGGTAGCGAAACGGGAATTCGCCATTTTGTGCTTCGTAAATTAAATTACTAGTTATAAGTGGGTGCGGGAGACGTATCCTAATCCCCTATGTTTCCTGAGGGTGGGTGAGGAGGCTGATATATGTTGATACATCTCTTCCAGCGGCTGTGCGTGAGCTTTTTTTTTTTTTTTGCTGCGTGACAGTCCGGAGCGGCCGCCATCTTGTCTCTCGGTAGGATCGAGAGAGAAGAAAAGGTGAAAAACTAAGGGGGAATTTAATGAAAGGGGGCAAGGTATCCCCCTCTTGACCCCCTAGGAATGTTGTTGGGGTTATTAAAGGGTCCCGTGGGGAAAATAAAAAAAAAATGATTTTTCACGGTAGAAGCGCTTCACGGGCCGCGAACTGGGCCGCAAACTGGTAGCGAAACGGGAATTCGCCATTTTGTGCTTCGTTAATTAAAGTACTAGGTATAAGGGGGTGCGGGAGACATATCCTAATCCCCTATGTTTCCTGAGGGTGGCTGAGGAGGCTGATATATGTTGATATATCTCTTCCAGCGGCTGCGCCATCTTGCCTTTTTTCGAATGCCACAATTTTGTCGTGCACGGCAGCCATTTTAGATGCCAGGCTGGTCCCAGGCTATCACCTACCCCTGCGGATGTAGTTTATGGCCCCAGCTGTAGAGAATTCAGACATGCCAATCCTCCTGATTCAGGCGTGTGAGTACTGATTTCAGTGCTAGTCTCCCGCCTCCCGATTTCTGCAAGCAAAAACCCGGGGGCATATTACGAACAACTAGCGATAATTTTTGTCTATAACTTGTTTAGAGACAAAAATTATCGCCGCACATTGGCGATTTTTATCGCAGATAAACCTTGCTATTATCGCAGAAAAGTCAGCGATATTCATGTATTATCGACCTAATGCTCTTAGCCAGGTTATCCACCTCCCATTGGATAACATGGCTAAGAACTGCTCAGGGCAGGTGTTAGATTTTGGAGATATTCGCGCTTAGCGCGAATATCTCCAAAAGTTGGTAATAGAAGGTAGCGATGTTAGGGACTGTTTCCAGTCGCTAACATCTTGGCACGCCACTTTGCATGTCATTAGTGATAAGTATCACTGACATGCAAAGCCGGGCCCAAGATGGTCGCTATCTCCTTTTAGGTGTCACTAACTGGTGTTAGCGACAGCTTGATAATAGGGAAATAATTTTATCTCCGCTTTCATGGTTTTTAAAGCCAAAAAAGCGGAGATAAACCCCCTTGATAATATGCCCCACGATTCCTTGGGGGTTTCAGCTGACAGGGCTTGGTATTGTGTTACATGGTAATTTTTCCATGAAACGTCAGAGGGTCGATGTAGGGGTTCTAGAAGAGGTGATAAACCATTTAAGCCTCATGAACAAGCGCATGGTCTTTTAAAGATTTGTGAAGTACTCGGGGCGGCGGTGTGTGTGTGCCCTCTTTCAGGAGCGGGCGGGGGGGCACTGCCAGCAACTTGCCAGGTCAGGTAGTGTTCAACACGTGCATCACCCTTTCTCTGCCTGCTATTGCGCTCCATGCTTCGGAAAGGTAAGAAAAAGAACGTGCATTTGAGTTTGAAATGTCCGATCCTGCAGCAGCACACTTCCAAAGCCCACACATGACAATAACCCGATTCAAGGCCCCATTCACCCGTTTTTCAAAAAATAGATAACACTCCAACAAATTAAGGTTATAAAACTTTATTAACGTTTAACGATAATGAACAGAACAAAAACTAAAAACATTTAAACATTTATTAACACAAAAAGCAACAATGGTTAGAAGCTGTCTTTTGTGCGAATAGTCCCAAGGCAGCACAACGTGCAGAGTTCTGGACGGCACCCAGGTGATGTCGCCTGGGTGCCGCACTGGTTTAGGGATCCTACAATGCTGCTCCGAAAATTGGCGTGGGGCGTCCCGGGTGGGGCGGGGGGAGGCCTCGTCAGTAGCGGTCTGTTGTGCGAATAGTCCCAAGGCAGCACAACGTGCAGAGTTCTGGACGGCACCCAGGTGATGTCGCCTGGGTGCCGCACTGGTTTAGGGATCCTACAATGCAGCACAGAAAAACAGCGTGGGGCGTCCCGGGTGGTGCGGGGGGAGGCCTCGTCAGTAGCGGTCTGTGTCCAGTGTCACATGGCTGACACAACATGTACGACAGGCACCCAGGTGATGTCCAGTAAACTGCCGCACTGGTTTTGGTATCCTACAATGCTGCTCCGAAAATTGGCGTGCGGCGGCCCGGGGGGGGGGGGGGGGGAGGCGGCGTGAACGGGCCTCCCCAGGTGGGGGCCATCTAGCTGAGTTGCGCTCGCTCTTGCGGCCACAGCGTCTCGCTCACCATGTTGTGGAGTTGCTCCCACTCTTGCAGTGCAGCGATAGGCGGCTGCCACATGGCTGTCAAAATGGCGGACGGCTCTTCGGTTTTGGGCCTGGTCCACTGAAATGGCCCTGGGACACCTTGGAAGTCGGACGCTTGCCTGCTAGGGCTTGGGCTCCATTCTCGAAAAGCGTCCCCTCAGCCGTGAAGATTGTATAAAAGTCTTGGGGGCCCCCGACTCCCGCAGGCTTCCGGTGGGGAGCGGCTGACATGATTGCTCGCGGAATGACCACGACGGAGCCAAGAGATGGTGGTGCTCTCATGCTGACGCCAGCTTCAGTCTGAATGATCCAGAAACAAGGTGGGGCTTTCATCGTTTGGGAAAAAAAAATGTTCTAAACCAATGAAAAGTGTTATTTTTAGGTCATATGACCAAGCCTTCCATCTTTAGGAAACCAAAAGTAAAATGAACCAATGAAAAGTTTTATAAACAAGTCACATGACCTGTTATGCGACATAGGGCTACAAAAAGCGTAGAAAATCCGTTGGCACGTGA
The DNA here is from genome assembly GCF_964263255.1 of Lissotriton vulgaris. Taxonomy (NCBI): domain Eukaryota; kingdom Metazoa; phylum Chordata; class Amphibia; order Caudata; family Salamandridae; genus Lissotriton; species Lissotriton vulgaris. The sequence goes on from NC_141693.1 coordinate 1,612,501,622, forward strand.
GGCGGCGTCAGTAGCGGACCGATGTGCGAATAGGCCGAAGGCAGCACAACGCGCCGAGATCCGGATGGCACCGAGGTGGTGTCCAGCAAATTGCCGCACTGGTGTGGCCATCCTACAATGCTGCGCCGAAAGACGGCGTGTCCAGCTGAATTGCGGTCACTGTTGCGGTACAGTGACTCGAACGCGCCGAGATCCGGATGGCGCCGAGGTGGTGTCCAGCAAATTGCCGTACTGGTGTGGCCATCCTACAATGCTGCGCCGAAAGACGGCGTGTTCAGCTGAGTTCCGGTCACTCTTCCGGCACAGTGACTCGAACGCGCTGAGATCCGGATGGCACCGAGGTGGTGTCCAGCAAGTGGCTGCACTGGTGTGGCCATCCTACAATGCTGCGCCGGAAGTCGGCGTGGGGTGCCCCGTTGGCTTATGAGGTGATGTCAGTAGTGGACTGATGTGTGAATAGGTCGGAACCAGCACAAGGCGCCAAGATCCGAATGGCAAGTCCTGGATGTTGAGTGCCTCAGTTGAGATTTCTGAGCAGTGCTTGTAGAACTGTCTGAAGCTTATTTGCACCTGCTGCAGCTTCACTAGGTCCGGCGGAACTTGTTGCCTTTTCCTTTCTGCTTCTTTTCCTACAATGCGTTTCTTCTGAAGACACGACCAGGTCCCTGAATGTGTGCAGGGGGACGCTATTGAATGAATGAACGCGCCGAGATCTGGATGGCACCGAGGTGGTGTCCAGCAAATTGCCGCACTGGTGTGGCCATCCTACAATGCTGCGCCGAAAGTCGGCGTGGGGTGCCCCGTTGGTTTATGAGGTGATGTCAGTAGCGGACCGATGTGTGAATAGGTCGGAACCAGCACAAGGCGCCCTGCACTGTTGAGCCTTTTTCAATGTCTGTTTTTTGTTCTTTCCCCTCCATCAAAAACAAAACAAAAATACAAGGCGCCAAGATCCGAATGGCAAGTCCTGGATGTTGAGTGCCTCAGTTGAGAGTTCTGAGCAGTGCTTGTAAGACTGTCTGAAGCTTATTTGCACCTGCTGCAGCTTCACTAGGTCCGGCGGAACTTTTTTCCTTTTCCTTTCTGCTTCTTTTCCTACAATGCGTTTCATCTGAAGACACGACCAGGTCCCTGAATGTGTGCAGGGGGACGCTATTGATTGAATGAAAATGGCGGCTTGACACAAAGCTGACTCAAGCGTTACTGTTGGTGCTATACAGACAAAAATTGGTTTTCAGTTTGTACATTCTTCAGGTTTTTTTTTTCCATCCAAGTCTGATTGAGAGTTTGTAGAAAAATGGCTTCAGATTTTCCACATACTACTCTTCAACATTCTTCCTAAATGTAACAATGTGAAACTCACTAGGAGAACGGCTGTTTCTGTTTCCTTTCAAAATGCTGCCATTAATATTTTCTGAATGGAAGACACCATCTTGTAACATAAAGGGCCGAAAGGGGTTCTGGTCTGGCCGATGGTTGGTGGAGACATTTTGACTATATCTTGGACCTGCCCGGCCTCGCCCAAAATGGCGCCGGTATAAATGGGACTCGTAACTCTTTGCCCGCAAATGTATATCTAGAAAATGTTATTGTAAGTGGCCCTGTCGTATTTTAATTACAAAATGTACGTCCACCGATTCCGCAACTGTTAGACACCTTTGTTCTTGTCACCTAATGGCCCGCTCGTTACGTTCTTCTACAGTGTAAATGTCTCCTCATCATATACGATTTGAGTTTGCTCCGTGGCCGGCCCACGTGGTTATAGGCCCGTATTTGTATACTGACATTTTCACAATAAAGGTTTTTAAAACAAAACACGGTAGTAGTATTTTCATTTGTAAAGTTTTTACTTTTAGTGACTGTTTTCGAATCAGTAAAAGGCAAGTGAAATAAAGCAGTCCAATTACATGACGGATAAAAGGTATAATATGTAGGAACGCAGTAAAGATAAATGGTCAAGGGCAGTTGTGTTTTTCATGTCTGCAACATAAAGTGATCGATAAGAATCTGATAATCAGGCGTATCGGCGACTAAGACAGCAGGCCGAATCTCTTTTACTCAACGGCTCCGTCATGGAAGGAAGAAACGCCCTTTTTCTCGAAAAAGGAATATATTTTACTTGCAAGACAGTTGTAAATTTTCCGGGAAAGTACATTAGCCTGGAATATTATAACATATGTTTGAAAAAAAAATATTGTTCGAAAATAATAAAAAGCGTAATTTTTAGGTCATATGACCAAGCTTTTCATCATTAAATTAACAAAAGTAAAATGAACCAATGAAAAGTTTTATTAACAAGTCACATGACCTGTTATGCTTACGTTACGCGCTGCGCGCCGCGCCTCGGATCACTTCCGGGTGCGCTAACGCTGCGTGTCATAAAACGCATTACGCGACAACGTAGGTCAAGAATATAGTCTAAATGTCTCCACCAACCAGCGTTCAGAACACAACCCCTTTCAGCAGTCCAAAAAGTTCTGTTAAATGACAACAGAGGGGACAGGCAACAAGAACCATCAGTCAAAGAGGGGAGGGCAAGTTCTTCTCTTCCGGGTCATGTTGGGGCGCTACCGGAACTGATCGAATTGGTAGTCTACAGTGTTTCTGGATGTTTCAGACTAAAGCTGGCGTCAGCATGAGACCACTACCATCTCGTAGCTCCGTCGTGGCCATTCCACGAGCAATCATGGCAGCCGCTCCCCACCAGAAGCCTGCGGGAGTCGGAGGCCCCCAAGACTTTTGTAGAATCTTCACGGCTGAGGGGACGCTTTTCGAGAATGGGACCCAAGCCCTAGCAGACAAGCGTCCGAGTTCCAAGGTGTCCCAGGGCCATTTTAGTGGACCAGGCCCAAAACCGAAGAGCCGGCCGCCATTTTGAGAGTCCTGTGGCAGCCGCCTATCGCTGCACCGCAAGAGCGGGCGCATCTCAACTACATGGTGAGCGAGACGCTGTAGTCGCAAGAGCGGGCGGAAAACAGCTGAATGGCGGAAGAGGCACAGTGTAGCAAAAGCGGGCGGAATGGCAACTAAAACGATAAAGGGGCGCCTCACTACAGCTTGTCTTCAGGTCAAACGGATTGTGGGACAAGGTCCAGAATTGAAGAGTCATCAAAAGGCAAAAAGTACCGCCGGACCCCGGGAGCCGGCCGCCTATGTCGGGGGCGATCTCAGGCTACACCAGTGCTATAAGACTTGGGGAGGGTGTCGGAGCCAAGCGTCTTCTCCGAGTCCATGGCCATCACAGCGCCCCTCAGGGGCCTCCGTCAAGCTGTTTAGGAAGGTAACATATCACATTGTTTTCTAATGCAGTCAGGTCCACAAACGACACTCACTTACTTTGAGAATAGTGAAGCTGCAGTAGGTGGAAATAAGCTTCAGACAGTGTTACAAGCGCTGCTCAGAACTCTTAACTATGGCACCCAACATCTAGAACTTATGCTATTTGAGAATGGTAGTGACATCGAAGCATCTCAGGGACCAAAACCATTAACGTACTTTCACGTATGAAAATCTTACTTGGGGAGGGGGCAGGAGCGAAGCGCCCCCTCCCAGTCAGCGCCACCACACCGTATGTTGAAAATCTGAAGCCATCGTTCTACAAAGTCAACCAAACTTGGATTGTAAAATCTAGAAAAATGTACAAACTGAAAACCAGTTTTGGTCTGCATAGCATCAGTAACAACGCTTGAGTCAGCTTTGTGTCAAGCCGCCATTTTGATTCAACAAAGCACAGGCATTGAAAAAGGCTGAAATTCAGAACTCTAAACTATGGCACCCAACATCCAGGAGCTTGCTATCCGGATCTTGGAGCCTTGTGCTGTTTTCGATCTATTCACACATCGGTCCACTACTGACATCATCTTATAAACCAACGTTATGTAAATAGTTTTTTAATAAAATGTTTTACCCTGTTTCTTTGCTGGTGTGTTGTCTATATTTTTAATATTTGCATAGGGTTTGTCATTATTTTGTGCGGGATGGGTGATGGAGCCGAGCTGTCTTGCAGCCCTCATGGTGTGGAGCTCAGTTCATCTCACTATTTTCGTATTTCTCAAGAAGGGTTGTTCCTAATATTTCTATTTTAGCGAGGTCAAAAAGAGATCCAATTAGTGGCCTACTGATTTTGCTCGATTACTTTTATTTTTTTACACGATTTTTCACTATCTGCAAAGACTAAACAGAGTATTGCGACTTTGTGCTTGTTTGTAAATAGAGAATGATCCAAAGAGAACCAATTCTAAAACAGTAAATGCTTGGACAACAATCAATCAAATGGAGAGACAAGGAGGTACGACGGATTACAACGGGGGTAAAGGCCTGCGTTAACTACCCTTCTGTATCTGCAAAGAGAGAGTACTACTAAGGCAAAAGAGGGGAGGGGGGGGGGCAGCGTTCAAAGCACATCAGCGTGCATAAATACGAAAATGTTTTTATCTATCACGTACTTGACATTTTAAAGCTTTTCATATTTGCTATTAAAAAACCAATGAAATTCACAGAAAAAACCATAGGTTATAGTGGATATATAGTTAGGAATTTGCATTTACAAAACCTTGAAAATTCAATGAAAAAACCATAGGTTATAGGCCATATATAGTTAGGAATTAGCATTTACAAAACCTTATTTTACTCGCATAAAACCATTGAAATTCCATATATAGTTAGCTAACTATAAGCGCTAACTATATATCGCGCACCCGCAATCCACTGCTGATGATGTCACATATTACATCATTCATGACATGGTCAGTGACATCACTGATGACATCACTGATGACATCTCAAATGACATCACTGATGACAACTCAAATGATATCAATGATGACATCTCAAATGACATCACTGATGACATCACTGATGACAACTCAAATGACATCACTGATGACATCTCATTTGTCATCACTGATCACATCACTCATGTGATAATACAATGAACCTCTTCAGACTCTAATATAACCTTACATACACTCAGTATAAACAGACACTCACAGACTGTCACTCATCCATGGAGTTACTCACACACCTAGTCAGTCATGCAAAGAATCAATCACACCTCCATTTCCTCAACTATACAGTTATACACATCTTACTTATTCAAACATATAATAACACATATTTACTCTCTTATATAATCCCTGATACAAGCTCACAGTGATCGATACAGCCACTCACACATTCACTGGGTCTTATGTTCAGTTATTTATATATCTCAACTCTCACATGTATTGTGTTTTACATACGTACTTACTTGCACATGTAGCAATGAGAAATCCATTCACTCACCAACACACCCATGCACAGTGAACCGCCCATATAGCTGTTTCCACATGCACTCTTGAACTCATACTCCTAGTGAATCAACTGCTTACACATCTATGCACAGAGTCATGCACCTCCCAGCCACCCACACACACACTCAGCCTCCCATTCAAATATTTGGGCAACCAATCAATAACCCATATGGCCACTCTTATAGCTACTGATCAACACATGCAGCAGCTTACACAACAACAAACATACTGATGCACGAATTAAGACAGTTTAGTCACTAACCCATGTACTCAGTGAGACACATTTGAAAAGGGGCGACCACTCGGTCCCCCCGAACGTATGGCGGAGTGCCTCGATCCCCCCGGGAAGCCATTTTTGGGCGGGAGGCGCGTCTCGGCTGGTATGCCCGAAGCGGCGTAGCCAGGGCGCGCTTTTTCCCGCCCTAGAGTGGGCTGGCCTAGACACCGACGTAGCCAGCCCCGCCCTAGGGGCAGGCAGGGGCGGGTTCTCGCCCGCCCTGAAGACGGATAAAGAGAGACGCAAGACCAGAAGACGTCCTCTTGTTCTTGTGCTCCGAAGCTGCACCTCCTCGCTACCCGTGAGCTCGGGACAGAACGAAGAGCCAATTTTGAGCGTTTTGATCTTTTTCTTTGTCTTCTAGATACCTCGTCGGAGAGATGCCCAAGAAAGGCGCAAAGAGAATGACGACCGAACAGATGGTGCGGTCCCTTTGCAAAGAGGTGTCCGACATAAAGAAACGGTTGGCGGAGCGAGACGGGGAGGAGGGTTCGGGCTCTGCGCCGGCTGGAGGGAGACCTAAGAGGCCGAGAAGGGTTACAGCCGGTGGAGAGGTCCCGGTTCCCTCTGCCCCGCTCGAGGCACCGACACCAGTACCGATGGAGGGGAATCCAATCCCCGTTGTCGTCACCCCGACATCCAAGGAAGACATGCCCCCCGAGCTGGCAGCACAGCTAGCAGCTTGGTTGGGGGATAGTTGTGATGGCGCCACGGCTGCCGAGGCACAGGCGCTGATAAGAGGGCTTCGTGAGAAGAGAGATGCAGCTAAAGTGACTGCGCCGTTGGCGGGAATAGACAAGCCGCAAGCGGCAGAAGCTGCGTCCGGTGCAGGTAAGCGGCCATTGCCGATTGCAAGGGACGAGTCAGCACCCTCTCGTAGAGAGAGATTGGGACAACATGTACCTTTAGCTATAAAGGAAAAGATCTGGGCTGGGGAGTACGTGAATATTTTCTCCTTGCTTGTTGATCATTATGAGGTGGAGCATGTTAGAAGTCAGAAGGACCTAATGCATCCGAGTGTTTGGCGCGCAAAAATGGCCGCCTTTAAGGTAAATGAGAATATTGGCAACTGGGGCAATGCGTGGGGTATTTTTACATCGATTTTGGGGGAACGTAGGCCCGAGTTGCTTCCTGAGTTTCCCATTTATCAATCACGAATTATGGGTTACTCGACAGCGTATCAAGGTAACCATTGGTTTTGTTATGACAATTTGTTCAGAAAAGAAAAGGAACATAACAAGAGTTTGACCTGGGATTGTTACGATTCTGTAACATGGGATAAAATGAAAGAATCGGGAATGTTAAAAATGCCATTGGTTGGGAGCAATGTTGTTGATTACTCCCGCCAAAATGTGGGGACGCCCTTTCGACCAAGTACGAGCACCGACGATCAGTCAAGGCCCGCAGGCAATACAGGGAGAAAGGGTTTCTGCTTTAATTACAACAAAGGGAAATGTACCAGGCCTCCGGGATCGTGTAAATTCAAGCACGAGTGTAGTACGTGTGGGTCGTCCCATCCTGAGTCATCGTGCAGAGCCAGAACGGGTGAGAATGGGGGTAAGGGAGGCGCCAAACAGGTCTAAACTAGTCCGAGGGGCGCCTTTACCAACCCCGATTGATACCTTGGCAATGATTCCCTGGCTCAATGAATACCCGGATCGTACTTCTGCCGGGGTGCTGCGGAACGGTTTTACACATGGTTTCCGCATCCCGGTGGGGGACTTTCAGGGTGTAGGGATTCGCAAAAATCAACTTTCCGTTTTACAACATACATCTGTAGTGCAAGAGAAAATTCAGAAAGAGGTTAGCCGGGGACGGGTCGCCGGCCCGTTTTGTGTACCCCCGGTACCGGATTTTGTTTGTTCTCCGTTAGGGGTGGTCCCCAAGAAGGACCCAGGTGAGTTTCGTTTGATCCATAATCTGTCTGCTCCACATGGTCTTTCGGTGAACGACGCAATTGATCCAGAAGTTTGTTCGGTGCGATACGCATCGTTTGATGAGGCAGTAGCCATCTTGAATCGCCTGGGGCCCGGGACGTTGATGGCGAAATCAGATATCGAGTCAGCGTTCCGGTTGCTCCCGGTACACCCAGACGATCAGCGTCTTCTGGGATTCGGGTTCCAGGGGTCATTTTACATGGATAGGTGCATGCCAATGGGATGCTCGATATCATGTGCTTATTTTGAGCAATTCAGTACTTTCCTGCAATGGGTGTTTACTAAGAAAACAGGTTTCCGAAATGTAATGCACTACCTTGACGATTTTTTGTTCCTTGGCCCCGCCGGAAATCCCGAATGTGCCCAGGCCTTAGCTGAATTTTGTGTGTTGATGGGTCATTTTGGCGTGCCATTGGCACCGGGTAAAACTATGGGTCCCACGACTTGCCTCGAGTTTTTGGGGATCGAGTTGGACTCAAGGGAGGGGTGTTTCCGTTTACCAGCCGGCAAAGTGTTGAAATTCAGGACAGCCCTCCAAGTATGTTTAAAGGCATCTAAGGTTACACTGCATCAGTTGCAACAATTAGTGGGAAAGTTGAACTTTGCCTTGAGGGTGATCCCAATGGCTCGCCCCTTTTCCCGCTCAATTGCCCAATCGATGGTCGGCCTAAAGGAGGGTCATCATCGCACAAGGTTATCGGCTGAGGTCCGCCAGGACATGCGGATTTGGTTAGCATTTCTGGCGGACTTCAATGGCCGAGTCGTCTGGAACAAGCCAGCCGTGTCCTCCGAAGAGCTCGGGCTATGGACGGATTCAGCAGGAAGCATAGGCTTTGGCGCCATCTTCGGCACAAAATGGTCTGCACAAAGGTGGCCCCTATGGTGGCACGAGAAGGGGCTGACGAGTAATATTGCTTTCCTTGAACTATTTCCCATTCTGGTGGCCCTGAGAACCTGGCCAGAAGGGTTCAGAGATCATTCTGTCGTGTTCTGGTCCGACAATATGACCGTGGTAGAATGCATCAATAGTCAGGCAGCCCGTTGTAAATTGATTTTGAGGCTGCTCAAAGAAATTGTCTTACTGTGTATGCAACTGAACGTGATATTCAGAGCACAACATGTCCCAGGGGTGATGAATCAGGCGGCTGATGCACTGTCTCGTTTTTACATGCAGGCTTTCTCGGGTTTCCTTCCTTCAGCGGACCCAGAGCCGGCACCCTTCCCCGAAGCTCTCTGGTCTCTCGGTGCCCCGAACTTCGTCACCTCGTGGGAGAGAGTCTAGCACCCAGGACAAGGAAGGCATATGAAGGGGCGTTTCAGGCCTATTTAGCCTTTTTGGGAGCAGAGAGAGGGGGACTTTGGGGTCAGGAAGAGTGGGTAGTACTTTTTCTGATGTCTTTACGGAGGGCTGGGAAATCGGTGGCTACGGCCCGAAGGCATCGTGCCGCCATTTCCTTTGTTGCCAGGGCCCATGGCATCCAGGACCCGACAGCGTCTTTTACAGTACAAAGGGCGCTGCGTGGGTGGCAACGCCTAGAGGGTCGCAGAGTTGACGTAAGACGACCGATAGGTCTGGATAGGTTGTTCCAGTTACTGGCCTCACTCCCTAACACATGCTCGTCTCCTTTCGAGACCTGTTTGTTCCGGACTGCATTTACGCTAGCATTTCACGGGGCTATGAGAGTTAGTGAGCTGGTTGCAAGGAACAAACGGGATGTGGCGGGGGGCTTGTGCAGGGAACATGTTCAGATCAGGGGCGATGCGATGATTGTCTCCTTTCTCAGGTCCAAGACCGACCAAGATGGGAGGGGGGACTGCACGATCATTCGCAGGATCCCCGGGTCATCCATGTGTCCGGTACAGTGCTTAGAAGATTACCTAGCACGAAGGGTGGCATCATGGGGGGGGTCATTGTTGAGGCATGCAGACGCCACCCCGCTGACGAGGTTTCAGTTTCAGCGGGTGCTTGCAATGGCCATTGCCGCAGCGGGCTTGGACCCGGGCGAATTTGGGACCCATTCCTTTCGAATAGGGGCTGCCACTGAAGCTACAGCCAGGGGTCTTAATGTAGAACAAGTAAAACGTGTGGGGCGCTGGTCCTCCAATTGTTATAAGAGGTACGTGCGATTGCACATGTTGTGAAGCGGTAATCATGTACTCACGCTTCTTGTCTTTTGTTTGTTTTCAGTTGCGCAAGCCTACGCGGCAGGGCGGACTGTGCAGTCGACCCAACACCAGGCCAGCGGTCGCACGTCACCGGCTGTGAAGAAGGAGGTGTGGGTCGTGGGCCACTCATACGTGAGACGGGCCGCAGACGTATTCAAAGCAGGTGACATGATTCACGTACCTGGGGAATACGGGTACAGAGTGTCCTTCTACGGAAGGGGCGGTCTCTGTATTGACCAGTTTCAGGCATTCTTTGAGGGTCTGTTAGAGCGGATAAGGTCACCGCCGTCCATAGTCATAGTGCATTTGGGGGGCAATGATTTGGTCACCACCGGTAGACGACTTCTCCTGGAGGCTATGCTTTCCACGGTAAGTTGGTTAGCGAGGAGAGTTCCGGGGTGCATAATTGCGTGGTCTCATATGATCCCACGAAAAGTGTGGCAGGGGGCTATCTCGATCCCTGCTTTGAATCATTCTGTTAGAAAATTGAATAACAAAGTGAGTAGGTTGTTCCGTGCCAAGACATTGCATTCGATCTCGCATAGTTGTATTAATGATGACAGTATGTATCTGGGGGATGGTGTGCATTTGTCAAGGGTGGGGAATGAGTTACTCATAGGAGACTTCTTAGCTTGGTTAAAGTCGTTAAAACATGACCTTTAGGTAGGAGTTTTGTGGGGGGTCCGGATAGCCGGTCAACTATCCGGACCTGTGGCGGTAAGGTCATGATCGGTGAGCACTAATTGGTAGATCCCTATGAGTGGGCGTCACCCAACACGGATGGGAGCGCTCGGGAGAGGTGGCCATTGGCCCCTCAAGGGGGAGGCGGTCCCGTCTAAGGGCGGGTCGCCGGAAGTAAAGGAAAGGCGGTCAAGGCCCCTTCCTTTGTAGGAGGGGTTACAGCCCCCTCCTGGGGAATTTCCCGGGGCCAGTGTCATCTGCGACGGCAGATGCGGTAAGTTGTGTGGGGTGGGGGGAGGTCCACGATACCTTCCAGATACCACACACAAGTCTTCGAACGACCTTTAAATGGCGTCGAGTCTTAAGTGCCCCCGTCAAGTCAAGGGAAATTGTTAGTAGTTGCACTTGAGGTAAGCCTCTGTGCTGTCGCCCCTCCCAAGTGGGAGGGGTAAGTCTGGTTAGGGATCTTGACACCGGTTATGACCTTGCCGTTGGCCCTTAAACGTTAGGATGTACAATTTCAGTGTTTCTAGAGAATGTTTTGTAGGATGCTAGTTCGGCTAGGAGAACCTCTGTATTAGAGAATATGTTAAGGTTAGCCAAACATCGCAATGTGATAATGAAATTGTACATAACATGAAACGTTTAATGTTTTAATTTTTTGTTTTAATAAATACGGCCGGGAGGGTCACTCCCTCCCACATCCAAAAACTTTAAGAACTGTTTCCGGTTTCCCTCCTTTTGGGGATTGTGTTGAGAGGGGGTGGCGGGTATCTCAGCCATATGAAAAGGGGCGACCACTCGGTCCCCCCGAACGTATGGCGGAGTGCCTCGATCCCCCCGGGAAGCCATTTTTGGGCGGGAGGCGCGTCTCGGCTGGTATGCCCGAAGCGGCGTAGCCAGGGCGCGCTTTTTCCCGCCCTAGAGTGGGCTGGCCTAGACACCGACGTAGCCAGCCCCGCCCTAGGGGCAGGCAGGGGCGGGTTCTCGCCCGCCCTGAAGACGGATAAAGAGAGACGCAAGACCAGAAGACGTCCTCTTGTTCTTGTGCTCCGAAGCTGCACCTCCTCGCTACCCGTGAGCTCGGGACAGAACGAAGAGCCAATTTTGACCCACCCACCAGCCCCTGAGGACAGCAAGTCATCGTGCAATAAAGTGAATGTTATAAGTATGTTTTCCGTTTCGTTTACAGGCTGTGAAAGTATCAGTTTGTTGTTGATCATAATAAAGTATGGTGAATATCGTGTAAGTTGTTACGATTAAAATGATCTGATGTAGTGTTGCATTTTAAGCATGTTCTTTGGGTCGTAGCGACCAATGTTTTCCTGGGTTTGAGTAAGAATTGTCGTATTTATTTTGGTAGGCGGTAAGGTCATGATCGGTGAGCACTAATTGGTAGATCCCTATGAGTGGGCGTCACCCAACACGGATGGGAGCGCTCGGGAGAGGTGGCCATTGGCCCCTCAAGGGGGAGGCGGTCCCGTCTAAGGGCGGGTCGCCGGAAGTAAAGGAAAGGCGGTCAAGGCCCCTTCCTTTGTAGGAGGGGTTACAGCCCCCTCCTGGGGAATTTCCCGGGGCCAGTGTCATCTGCGACGGCAGATGCGGTAAGTTGTGTGGGGTGGGGGGAGGTCCACGATACCTTCCAGATACCACACACAAGTCTTCGAACGACCTTTAAATGGCGTCGAGTCTTAAGTGCCCCCGTCAAGTCAAGGGAAATTGTTAGTAGTTGCACTTGAGGTAAGCCTCTGTGCTGTCGCCCCTCCCAAGTGGGAGGGGTAAGTCTGGTTAGGGATCTTGACACCGGTTATGACCTTGCCGTTGGCCCTTAAACGTTAGGATGTACAATTTCAGTGTTTCTAGAGAATGTTTTGTAGGATGCTAGTTCGGCTAGGAGAACCTCTGTATTAGAGAATATGTTAAGGTTAGCCAAACATCGCAATGTGATAATGAAATTGTACATAACATGAAACGTTTAATGTTTTAATTTTTTGTTTTAATAAATACGGCCGGGAGGGTCACTCCCTCCCACATCCAAAAACTTTAAGAACTGTTTCCGGTTTCCCTCCTTTTGGGGATTGTGTTGAGAGGGGGTGGCGGGTATCTCAGCCATATAATCACTCACTCATACAGTCAGTCATGCACCTACTAAATTCTTCATCCAGACACTTATACATCCACTCATTCTTCAATATGTGAAACATATTTAAACTTTACAGACACATACAATCACTGGTTGTTTTGATCAGTGATGTCATCAGTGATGTCACTGACCATGTCATGAATGATGTAATATGTGACATCATCAGCAGTGGATTGCGGGTGCGCGATATATAGTTAGCGCTTATAGTTAGCTAACTATATATGGAATTTCAATGGTTTTATGCGAGTAAAATAAGGTTTTGTAAATGCTAATTCCTAACTATATATGGCCTATAACCTATGGTTTTTTCATTGAATATATATATATATACACACACACACACACTGAATTAGTATTTTAAAGCCACAACATACTCCACATGGTGCATAGCCACTGTGACAAAGAGGCTTAAACAACGAAAGAAACAGGAATAACAATTAGGTGCAGGGAATTGATAACATCCTTTGTTACAGGTCACAGCTGTCACTTCATTCTTAAAAAATCGTTGGGCACATGGCAAAACACAATAACATTGGCTTACATTAATGAAAACATCAAATCAATGGTACAACCAATGTAGGTGCTCTTGGCGGCTACCAACTTCTCCCATCGCTAAAACACAGGCTGACTTCAGATCTTACAATGGCATCAGAACTGTATCGCTTGGGCTGGGAGTTCAATTAGCAAATGTTCCTCCTGTGGGCGCTGTGGGTGGCTGATTCTCTGTCTAAGCCAGGATAGAAATGGAGCCCAAAGATCATGAGGCCTAGAAGCGAGAGGGATGAGTTCCCAGAATGTGGACAGTTCTTGACAAAATGTAGCATCTTTGATCCATGAGTCAATGGATGGGTTTGTGTCCCCTTCGCATGCATTGCTAGTCTGTGCTTGGCCAGCAACAACATTGTGACAAGCCAGTGGTCAACGGGGGCTAGAGGGGATTTTGACATAATCTAGGAGTGCCACTAATGGTGCAATGTCCACCTCTACTCCTATAATATCACACAGTGATGAACACTTTGACCCAGTATCTCACTATCAGTGGGCAGTACCATGCCATGCCTTGTGAAGAGATGTGGGATCTGGCAGCTTGCATTGCCAACACTTGCTGTCTTCCCTGAGACCCATGTCAAGGATTTGTACAGGTGTTCCATACATTTTGTGTAGGATCTTGAAGTGGATTATCTGTAGCCTGTAGTTCGGGGACAGGAACTCCAATTGGCCGCAGCAATAGATCCACGGTTAGGCTGTAACCGGGGGCGTGAGATTGGAGCTCTAGGCATCCAAAACCCATGGGTAAATTATCGGATGTGCTCTCTGTTTGAAAGTATATAATCTGGGAATTAGTTTGCGTGATGAAGTTACCTTCAGTAAATGTTTCAGTGCAGCAAGGGTCTGGGTTGGAGCCGGGAATGTATCATGGAATGTATGGCAAGTTGCCCGCAATTGGTAATAGAGTAGAGTGTCAGACATATTGAGAGGAGCACTGTCTCCTGGCTGGGGAAGGGCCATAAAGTTATCTGCTTGTACAGGTTGAAATCTGGTGTTCCCAACCCCCTTGGAGAAATGGTAGTGTTAGGACCTCTCATGCTATTCTAGGTTGCTTTCCTGCCCGGACCAAGGCAACCATGTTGTATCTAAGTTGCCTAAAGAAAGCTGAGCTTAAGGATATGGGCAAATTGATGAACGAATACGGCAGCTAAACGGGACAATCATTTTTGCGATTGCTATTCGGCCCGCCATCGAGATAGGGAGTTTTGTCCAAATAGGTATTCTCTCTTCTAGCCATGTAATTACACAGCTATAGTTTTTCTCCCATAATTCTTTCATGTCTCTGCTGACCCAGACGCCCAGTTATTTGACTGGGCCATTTGCCCACTGTAGTGGTTAGTGCAACGTGAATGGCCGCGTTGTCTATGAGGGGAAGGAATACGGACTTGGACCAGTTGATCAGGATCCCTGAGAACTGACCAAATGTTAACAGTTCTTGTATCATGGGATTTAGAATGCCTTTTGGATTGCTAACATAAAGTGTAATGTTGTCCGCATATAGGGATGCCACCAGATCTCTAGTCGTAAATACCAAACCTCGGTATGCATGGTGTTGACAAAGTCTTGCCGCAAGGGCTTCCATTGCTATAACAAATTGGGGAGACAACAGACACCCCTGTCGTGTGCCGCAGGAAATTGTGAATGGTGTGGACACTACATTATTAAATCTGATCCGTGCCATGGTGGCCTGTGTACAGTAAGCATATTTACTGTATGAATTGTGTGTTGAGCCCAATACGGGCCAGTAGTGCAAGCAAGAATGGACATTCCACGGTGTCCAATACCATGGTGGTGTCTAACATGGTGGTGAATGCGGGTACCTGAGGGTGAAAGTGTAACACTGCAAAAGTGTGCGTAGGTTGTGAGAGGTAGATCTACCCGGGATAAAGCCGGATTGGTCAGTACAGATTATTAGAGGTAAAAATGTCAGTAATCGGGCTGCCAGTAACTTTGCATGCAATTTATTAACCAAATTTATCAAGGGTAATGGGCGGTATGAGTTGCAGTTGTGTTCAGGCATGAGGTGTAATTATTAATGCCTCCCGAATAGACGGTGGGAGAGTGCCATTCTCAAGGACCTCTTGATAGACTTTTATACAGATAAGGCATCAATAGCTGGGCATATGCCTTATAAAATAAGGTTGTAAGTCTGTCTGACCCTGGGGCTTTTTCTCCTGGCGTGCCTTCGATCACTTGAATGACATTGTCCTCAGTAAATGGTACATCCAATTACCTCTGTGGGCCCCATATAACCAGACCCGCTGTATTGTGTCCTAATAGTCAATTAGTGTGTGTTTCGTGGGAGGAGCAGGAAGTGTACAGTTTTGTATACAAATCTGTGATATGACATGGGAGTGTGGCTGGGTCTCGTATTGGATTGAAGTCCGTGTCTAATTGCATCAAAATAAAAGTGTAAGACTTTTTTTTGCATAGTGGCTTGAATTTTACCTTGTCTGTTCCCCTTCCCCGTATCTGCGGGCCTGAAAAATCTGCTCAAGAAGCGTGTTTCTCTATCTGTTGTTATCTTTTCTCTTAGGGTGGCCAGAAGGTTGATATCATTAGTTTGAAAGTTCTGTGGCGCGTATTTCTTTCTCAACCTTAGTGTGCCTCTTTTAGGACCCTTTCCTATTTGGCTATGCATGCCCCTCTTATCACCATCTTGAATGCATCCCATAAATTTTCCGGGGATTGTACTGAGTGTTCATTTGTTGAGAAGTAGTTCAGTATTTCCTTGCAGATTTCTTCTTTAAAGGCCAGATCTACTAGTGCCTCTGGAGACAGTCGTCACATAAAGGCTGGGGTAGCAATAATCTGAGCAAGACTTGGGTGTGATATGAGAGTGTGTGTATGCAATGTGCTTGGTTTCCATTGTCCAAGAGGCAGCGTCCCAAGTCACCTGCCAGAAATTCAATCTAGATGACGCCTTGTGTATGGAAGTCGGATACCTTCTAACGTATCTGGGTGTATTTTACTTCATATGTCGACTAGGAATCGATCTTCCTTAATCGTCTGCAACTTGGCCATGCCTCTGGGATGCAAGCAGCGGGCAGCACCTGATCTGTCCATCGTATCTATAATTGCATTGAAGTCTTCCCCCTGCCCTCTCTCCACTGATCATTGTGTCAGTGCCCACCTATGTGACTTTACCCAAACCCTGCAGAAAAAACATGCGAGGCATCTGTGTTGGGGCTGTATACAGCCACCAGTGTAATGCCTTTCCCTTTAATGTGTCCATCCACTATGACACATCTTCCTTCTGGATATGACAGATATTGTATTGTGGTCCAGCCCAGGTCTCTACGAATGAGCTCTGACTCCCCTGTGGAGAAGTTCCAGTATGTTGCTTTATATGTATGGCCCCAGTGCCTTGCTTGCAGCCTGGACATTGACTTAGTAGTAAGATGAATTTTGTGTAGGAAGCATATGTAAATCTTGTGCCCGAGTAGATAAGACTGTACCAGTCACGCTTTCCTGTGGTTGTTCAGACTACGAATATTCCACGTGAGAAATGTGCTTGACGTCATCTTAGGTCATTTCATGTGCGCTCCTCTTTGGGCAGCCCAAGTGTCATGTTTGAGTCTGTTGTGTGTGTCTCACAGACACCAACATTTTGCCAAGTTCCTGTCTTGTATATACTTTAATTGTGCTCGGACACGCGTTCTTCTAACTAAGAATTTGTTTCCTGCATAACCCTAAGCACAACTTCAGAAACTGCCCCCACCACCCACACCAACCCACCAGTTAAGTTGTGCCCAGTTACCCACCCCAACTTACTTCGGCTAGTGAGGTAGCCAAGCATACCAAGTGCCTCTTTGGTCCCCAGCCGTGCCCGCTGCCAGCATAATAACATTTTAGAAAGGGAGACACCACCCATCTGACATACTTTAACCATCATCCGGACTGGGCCACCATTTTGCCAACTCAGTTATTTCAAGGTTTTCTGGGTACCTGCCCTAATAGAGAGTTTTGTTATGGATGGTTAGTCATTGTCACTCAAAGTTGCATTTGCCCCGGCTCTAGGGGACGGTGAGGAAGAATGTTTTGGGTCACAAATGTGCTTCACGAATTTCAACACTGATTCAACATCTGTAAAATAATGAGATTTACCCTCATAAGAAAGATTAAATTTTGCTAGGTAGAGAAGAGCGTAAGGGGTGCCCGCCTGTTTGAGCAGTCTCTTCACAGACTGGAAGTCACAACAGGCCTCCTGTACCTTGGGGTTTAAGTCTGGATAAAAAAGTCAGATGTTGTATGATGCCAGTCATAGGATAACATCTAGGTCTCTGTAGTTTAGTATCCAAGCAATAATGGGCTGAGGGGTGTACCCAACAGGGGTTTAGGGCCCAGGGAGTGGTGTACTCTTTCCTCTATGAAAATGGTTGATAGATCTGTCCCAAACTAGTCTCTTTACAGGAACTCCACAAAGTTTTCCATTTTTGATATGGTGGTGGTTTCAGGCACTCCTGTGATGCACATGTTATTGCGATGAGAGCGTGTTTCAAAGTCTTTGTTCTTGGCCCATATAACTGACAGAACGTTCTCCTTCTTCAGCATTTGTTCCTTGGTATTGACCTGGTATTCATGTCTGTCTGATGCTCTATTTTCAGGCGCATCCAGCCCGGTTTCATGAACATCCACTCTTTTTTTACTTGGTCTAGACCAGCAGTCGAAGTATTCAGTTTCCCGTATATGGTTTTGAGGCTGGACTGCACTTCCAATAGTATGGTGCAAAGGTCTATGTCTGGCTGCACAAGTTCATCCCTAGAGGAAACATCAGTGTCCTATGTCAATTCAGCCTTTTGCCATCAAAGCTGAGTTAAAAAATGTTAGTGTCCATTTTCCCCATCTTGTGCTAGCTTTGATAGATTGACCAGCAGCCACAATCCTGTTCAAGTCTGTTGAGTCACAGTAACTACAGCCAGCAGGGGCAGGACAGCGATGGCCTTGCCCCGCTCGATCAGTTCTCCAAGCTCGGGCTGGAGCGATCAGAAGATATCCTAAACGGTTCACCACTTGTAAGGCGCAATACACAGTACACCAGTCGCCAGGAGTGCAGGCTACTACAACTCAACAGATGCAATTGACCTGAGCAGGTATTCTTGTGTATAGTTACAGACCTACAGATTGTCCATGGAAGTTAACAGGCAGGCATATTCACCGTAGAAGCATCTTCATCAGTCTCTTAGGTGCCAGTTCACTCAGAGCTCTTTCCGCTGGTTTCCAATATCTGCCTCATTACTCCAAGAACAGGCAGCACTGTGGCCCCCCCCCTCGGTGCCACCCAGCCTACCCACGGTCTTTATGGGTGCATCCTGATGCTATGCACAATTAACGACCCTCGTATGTTCACTGCCCAAATCAGCCCTCGAGCCACAGGCCATGCTGGCAACACCCAACACAGCAGCTGCAGCACTAGCTCCAAGGCGGGGGTGGGTGGAGGGGGAAAAGCCACCACTCACCTCTCTATCCCGCTCATGCAGCCGGCCTCTCTGCCACCCCCAGACAGTTGGTATTTGAAGCCTTTTCCGTGGGCCGCCGGGGTGCTTCCAGCTCCAGCGTTCGGTGTCCGGCAGTGTACATATCGATTCTCTATCATTCCTTGTGGAGGCCCATTAGGTCCACATTTTGTGTTCTGGGCCTGGCTTCTGAAAGCCCTCCCGTTTCAGCCTCCTCCACTCTGGCACCAGTATCTGCAACCTCAGATTCTGTGTATCCCGATCCAGTGAATTTGGGATCTGGGGATCACCGGACAGTGCAGATAAATGTAGGATTTTCTGTGGCTGGCAGAACCCTCTCAATGAGCGGCCATCATGCTGTTCGGCTAGGCCACACCCCCACAGCTGCCAGTATCTGATTTCTTTCTGACTCAACATATACCTCAAGGGTGGAGATCTAGAAGAACAGACTGAACATGAGCCATTAAAATATCTGTTATCTAACTATCATGAGGATGCTTCTTGTAGGACCATAAGCTGGAGAAGCAGAACCCTCTTTTGGGAATTCCGCAGAGGCTCATGACCTGATCTGAGCAATCCTCTCGATGATCTATGCTGGTGGTCTAAATAGTACCTCCAGTCAAAAGTCCCATGTTTTATTTGCCAAGGAGACAAATGTTCTGACCAGTTGGGTGACTCACCATGGTATGTCCGTGGGCTGTTTAACCCATTCAATCCATTAAAATAAGACCAACCCCTGTAACACAGACCCAAAAATGTATTTAATTTGTATAACCTATTTCCTCTTGGTTGCAATAGGTAGACTGGATGGATACAAATAATTTTCCTGAAACATGAACCACAACAGGGTAATTAGCCCTTTTTTAGGTCTAGCTAGAGTGCGCATGCGTAGCATGCGTTTAGCTCCACAACTATTGTTATCGGTCTCCTGGGAATCTGAGACAGGGTTCGGACACGCGCGCAGATTGCACCTCGTGGACGCGCACGCCCAGCCCGGCGCTGTGCCCATCCCCTACCTCAGATTGCCTCTCTCAGTCGCACACACACACACTCACACACTCACACACTCACACACTCTCACACACTCTCACACACTCTCACACACTCACACACACCTCACACACGCAGGCACACACCCTTACCCCTCCCTTACGGGCTCGCACCATCTGGAACACGCAAAGCACTCGAGCTCCTCTGTCAGGCCAGCATGAAGCGGGACTCTCCCCATAGGCATGGGAGCCCCGCAGTCTCCCCGCGGGTCTTCACCCGGGGCCCCTCCTGGGACCCGGGACTTCAGCTGCGGCACTTCGTTTTCGCTCCGGGGCTCACCACTAAAACGAAGGTTAGGGATGGCGCACATGCGCAGGCAGCCCCCCCAGACAGTGTGAGCAATTATGTGAAGTCGGGAGAGTCCATTTCAGGAGTAAGGGGAGTCTGTAAGTGATCCTCTATGCTTCTTGCTACCTCTTAGCTTTCACCTCGCTAGAACTCCTTGCGCAAACCCGACTATTTTGAAACATATATTTTTGTAGGGTGTGTTACGTTTTGCAAAGCCTTCCAGGAGAATGAGTCATGTGCTCAACATTAAAGACTCCTCTGGTGCGCCCCCCTGTGGTGCAGTCCAGCCTTCAGCTGGAGTGTGCCTGTAGCAGCCTCGTCTAGCTAGGAAAAGTTTTCGAAGGAATGTCAACTCCACTGTCCAGCGCTCGGCAGCCGGCAGGAACCTGGAGATCCCGGGGGGATTCGCAATTAGGGAGTGGGACTCGACCTGCCCATTGCCCGCTGTTCCAAGGGACTATTCAGTGGCTCCCCTGTGAGGTGGATTAAGCAGAGATTGAAGAGCATGGTGAAGCTGCCCCGGGACCGCGGAGAAGTTTTTTAAAAACGCAGCACCCCTAGGTACAGCCCGGGGCAAAGGGTTGTTGACACTGCCGGGCTGAAACACTGCTGAGGTGGGGGAGCAGCCATGGAAGAGGAGGACCAAGCGGCTTGTCCAGAGCCCCAGGAGGAGACGGGCATGTCCGATGGCTTTTCCAGGCTCTGGACTGATGTGATGGGGATGCTGGTGAGTGTTTGTGTGCAGCCGGTGACAGGGTCGGGGGAGGGGAGAGCGCTGGGGAGCTTGCGGGACAGTGAAGAGATCATCCAGTCATATTTGTGAAGGTGCATACTGGATACTGTAGTCCTGCTTGTGCAGTGAAGAAAGTAAATCTATACGGGAGGGGGCAAAAAGGAGTGAGAGCCATCCCTACACCCACCGACATGATGCAACATCGTACTGTTCTTTATTGCTTTGTTTGATTTTACTTCTGTATCGTTACATACCTTGTCATAGGTGTCTGTGTGATTTACAGTGGCACAGTAGTTGCCACCCACAAAAACTGGTACTCACGTTTTTCCGACCTCGGAAGGATGAATGGATGCGCGAGCCTTTATCAGACTGGAACTTTATTTTTAGGCTACTAATTGATCCGGGCTGCTCTCACACTCAGTTCAAACAGCTGAGCCGATTTTGTTTTGTTTGTATTTACTTCGCCACATCGAGCACATGTACACAGTGATGTGTATATATACGTCACAGAAGTTATTTCCAAGAACATCCTGACCAGCGATTGCAGCGCAGCAAGCGTTACAGGGAGCTCAAACCATACCTTCACTTACCAAAACAAAAGCGTTCCGCACCAAAAGGCATACCTTCACTGAACATGACAAAATGCCATGAACTGTGTTTTCAAATTAATGTCCTATGAAATGTGACGGAAATATTCAGTGAGGCACTTTGAAGGCAACGATTTGTCATTGTTTTACTTTTAACATGTTTTTGTACTTTTGTTTGGTTCCCCGAAATGTGTTTTGCGGGTTTGTTTTGGACTTGTCTTAGTTGTCATGCATGACTTTGTTGGCCAAGTCCGGGTTTCCCGCAGAGAGAGGGAGAAAGTGTATAACCCAGAAATACTTTCCCTGCCAGACTTTTCTTAAGTGCTGCTTGTGCGTGCGCCCAGGCTGTGCACCCAGGTGTGGTGCAAACCCTTGCTGATTACCTTATCCCTGCCGCCTGAAGGCATTCGGGAGATTACATACATACATAGAATTCCACTTTCTGGAGCGAAAATCAGATTCTTTTAAGGTGTCAAATACAGACTTCATTGTATCTATACAGAGCCCTGGGGTTTTCCATTTGTTTGCATAAACAGGTGATGCAGTCATGATTTTTCTATTGTGGCACTTGCAGCCCTGATCTAAACTTGGGACCAACAGCACTTCAAATCCCAGAATGAAAAGCAAAAACCTTTACTGGATTAGTTTGTCACGCATCAACTTTGGAAGTTTGAGAACCCAAGGTTCTCCCACTGGTGTCTTCTTTGGTGAAATATGTTACCTTGACACACTGAGAGTGCCTATATGTAATGAGTCTTTAAAATATTTTCGGGGAAATTGTTCCTGCGCAAATTTTGATTTTCAGCTCTACGGTACATTTTCGAGGCCTGGCTGCTGAAACATGTCCATGGAACGAGTTTAGAAGCAGGGTTCAAGTTTCCACGTGTTGTGAAAACGTAAGGAGCACTCGAACTACATTTGGAATTCACAGTTTAGCTTCGCCTGGCACGCATTGTAAAACTGACAGTGCACACGCGCACCCCTGAAAGTTTTGTGGACTTTTTTAGGGAGTATGTGGTGTTCATTGATTTCAACAGCATACGTATTGATTTTCACAGGGGTGTAACTACCATATTGTTAACAGGTGCAGTGGCACCGGGTTCCACTGAACCCTCGTTATTGCTGAATTTCAGAATGTAAACAGCGGCCAAGGTGCCCATATGCTTCTTTGCACTCGGGCCCATGATACATTGGCTACGTCACTGGTGACACAATTGAATTAGGACTCCTATTTCATGGTCGTACCACAGAATACTAAGCTTGAGACCACGGCATTGACCTCCCTGTCAGTCATAAGTGTTACTTGTGTGGTAACTTTTGTCTTTGTTTGTTTCTGTGCTGTGTGTAAAAAGTAATTTGTTGCACCAGCCCTGAAGCAAGAGAAAAGTACGATAACCAGAATGTTGGTGATAGAAAACAGGGGGCAATCTTTGCTCGTTACACCACCACATCTTTTAAATCGAAAACCGTGTCATCCTTCTGCAGCTGAAGGTGCACCTAAGAAAATAGATGGACACAATGGTGTTCACCAGCCATCAGTGCACGCTTCCACCACACCATGCACACACACCACTAGCCATTAGTGCACGCTTCCTATGGGCACACACCATCAGCTATCATCACCAGTCAGTGCATACTTCCATCATGCACACACACCACTAGCCGTTAGTGCACGCTTCCATCAGACCCACATCACCATCCGTTAGTGCACGCTTTCACCAGACAGACACACAACGCCAGCTGTCATTGCACGTTTTAATAGGCACACTCCTCCAGCCGTCAGTGCACATATTCACCAAACATACACACCACCAGCTATAATAGCATGCTTCCACCAAGCACACACACCACCAGCCATCAGTGCACGCTTCCACCAGGTATACACACCACCAGCCATCAGTGCACACTTTCACCAGGCACACACCACCAGCCGTTAGTGCACGCTTTCACTAGGCACAAGCACACCACCAACTGTCAGTGCACATTTTAACAGGCACACTCCTGCCGTCAGTGCACGCTTTCACTAGGCAAACACACCACCAGCTATAATTGCAAGCTTCCACCAGGCATACACCACCAGTTGTCAGTGCACGCTTCCACCAGGCACACACCACCATCTGTCACTGCACGCTTTCACCAGGCAAACACTCCACCAGTTGTCAGTGCACGCTTCCACTAGGCACACACACCACCTGCCATCATCACCAGTCGTCAGTGCACGCTTCCACCATGCACACACATTACTAGCCATCAGTGCACGCTTCCACCAGGCAGACACAAACAGCCGTCAGTGCACGCTTTATAGGCGCACACACACACCATTACCGTCAGGCATCCACAAGCGTCAGGCATTCACAAGCTTCAGGCATCCACAAGCGTCAAAAATCCAAAAGTGTCAGACATCCACAAGCGTCAGACATCCACAGGCATCAGACATCCACAGGCATCAGACATCCACAGGCATCACCCATCAGACATCCACAAGCATCAGACATCCACAAGCATCACCCATCCACAAGTGTCAGGCATCCAAAAAGGGTATGGCATGCACAAGCGTCAGGCATGCACAAGCGTCAGGCATGCACAAGCGTCAGGCATCCACAAGCGTCAAGCATCCACAAGCATCAGACATCCACAAGCATCAGACATCCACAAGCGTCAGGCATCCACAAGCGTCAGACATCCACAGGCATCAGACATCCAGCGTCAGACATCCACAGGTGTCAGAAATCCACAGGTGTCAGAAATCCACAGGCGTCAGACATCCACAGGCGTCAGGCATCCACAGGCGTCAGGCATCCACAGGCATCAGGCATCCACAGGCGTCAGGCATCCACAAGCGTCAGACATCCACAAGCATCAGACATCCAGCGTCAGACATCCACAGGTGTCAGAAATCCACAGGCGTCAGAAATCCACAGGCGTCAGACATCCACAGGCGTCAGGCATCCACAGGCGTCAGGCATCCGCAAGCGTCAGGCATCCACAAGCGTCAGACATCCACAAGCATCAGGCATCAGACATCAACAAACATCAGACATCCACAAGCGTCAGGCATCGACAAGTGTCCCTTTCATCAGCTCTCTGCCATCCTTGTTAGCTTCAAATGTTTCTGGTTCCTCACAAGGCCCCTCCAGCTCTCGCCTTGCTATATTTTAAATTGCCACAGCACCACTGAATGCCACAGCACCACTCAATGCCGCAGCACCACTCAACGCCACAGCATCACTCAGCATCGCTCAACGCCACAGCATCACTCAAGGCCACAGCATCACTCAGCACCACTCAATGCCACAGCATCACTCAGCACCACTGAACGCACAGCATCACTCAGCACCACTGAACGCCACACCATCACTTTGTGCAACCATTCAACAACAACTGGTTCAAATATGTTCTCTCAATGTTTCGAACTTTATTGCAAATGTCACAAAAAGATGTTAATATTTCACTTCTGTTCTTGAATTTTCGTCACAATAAAATACACTGAACATAATCTTCATAAAAGTTATTTACAAAAGTTTAAGCTATTGCCATAATTTACAATAACTTATTTAAGTATTCATTATTAAAACAAATTAAAAGCCATTGTTATTTGTAATATCAATACATGTAAGTCACGCAAATACAACACATATTGCATTACAAATGCCATAGGTGTCACGTTTGCGAAAGTTAAAACTATTGGCATTTAAATGACAAAGCTATTAATTTCGCTATTTTCAAAACCAACACACATAAAAAATTTGTCATTTACAATACCAATAGCTCAAACTTTCCTAATGCGAGACCTATTGCATTGCAAATGCTTGTCTCTTCAATGAAAATCCCCCAGAGCTTCTAATGTTATTAGAGATGTAGTAGTAACCACATCACACAAGATTACATTATTGGCCACTATATGCAAGATTACCAGCAGTGATCGCCTCCGTGCATCAGGCACGGTTGCTAGCAGTAATGTAAAAAAATGCTTTGTCAATATGGAATGCCTCTATATGGGTAGTTCATAACAGCCATAGATGCAATAGCCCTTGCAACAAGTTAATCAAATTAGAAATAGTCTGCTCAACACCTTGTAATTTGTATTACTCGCATAACAGCTTTAAATATATTTTCGAAATCTAGCAGTTTTTCTCCAACCTCAGCTTATGAGTACTGAAAATGCACACATTTTCATGTCAAATACACAGTTTTCAGTTTTGGTATACATATACTAATTCAACTAAACAAAAGCTTTGAATTTAGTTCAATAGGCAGCACACAGGAGAGCTACTTAAAGTTAGCCGGAGATAGCTACCAGTAGCTCACAAGCTACTCCTTTGAGAAGCCTGAACGACAGGATGAATATAGTTGATTGCAGTGGTATTTTCGTGGTCAAACAATTGATTGCCTCTGACATCACCAAACTTTGGAACACGATTTTAACCTTGATGGGAGCAGTGCCAAAGCCCCCATACTGGCCACAGTATACCTTCTTTAGAAGTAACCCTGTTTTGTTGAGAGTAATATTCGCAAGTGGCTAGGTCTGCGTGAAACAAATCCTCAAAGAAAATGATTGTAGGATAAATGTCTAACAACTAAAAAACACACTCAAGAAATTAGCTTACGCACACCCCAAATTTCAGTCAAAGTTAACATTTTAAAATAATAAAACTTTAGAAATGTAGGTCTGGTATCAGAACAAGATGTGTTGAAAAAAAAACTCACCTGGAGATTGCAGACTGTAAGTTATATTAATTTCACACTGAAGGTCATCTGGATTTCAAAAAGCCTTTTGATATGCCATCCTTGGTGATTCGAAGCCACACTGGTTCAAAGAGACCATATTTATTGTCTAACTGATGCAGGGGAGGATGAAAAGAGAGAAAGGCTTTGCAACGGTCATTTGTTTCTCTGGAAAAATCGGCTGATACTCGGATCTCATGACTGTCAAAAATATATGGACCATGCGTACGTGCTGCTGTGATTACTTGACGAGCTTGTTCATGTCACAAAAAACATACAATGAGTGTAGGTGGCTGCATATTCTTTCCAACTTTAGGGGGGCCAATACGATGTGCCCTTTGCATTTCTAATGGAGGGCCAAAAGTGAGGCCTGTAATGTTCAGAAGAGTTGCTTTTAGAAAGGATTTAGCATCTGTTCCTTCCGGAAAACCAAAAAAGTGCACAGCGGTTTCTATCGTTTAAATCAATTACTTTGCTTCTTAGGAAGAGAAGTTCTTGGTTTCTGTCTGGTATATTGTAGGCCATTCTCAACTGTGGTAACTCGGTCGTTGAGACCATCAAGGCGTTTCTGGAATCCTACAATATCGGCACGTATGGATTTAGTCTCAGTCATAAGAGCAGAGATGGATGTCTCCATTCCATCCAAACGTCGCCAACAGCAGTAACCTCTTGAAGTATTCGTTCCATAGTAGAGTCTGAACCAGTCGCCATGGCATGGCAACATTTGCTTTTTTTTCTTAAAACTCAGTACATTTAAGAAAACGTACCTTGTTTAAAGACTCCCATCCTTCTTTTTTATAATACTAAAAACACTGAAGCAGTGCTTTGCAAAAAGACACAATTTGCAAATTTGAACCACTTTTTTTTAGGGAGTCTGGGCTTATTTTTGACTCCCAATCTACCCTTGTCAAAGGTAGTTGTGGGACTATGAGTACAAGAAAGAGGGGTTCTTCAAGGTTCGCACTGGAATAGTAACTCTTGAATTATCTCCTAACGTCTGGCATACTAGCAGGGGCTTAGCCTTCTGTGGTGCAGCAGATCCAGTGGTACTAGACCAAAGGATTTGAAAGGTCACTACACTCCAATAAGCAGGGTCGGATTGGGAAAGCACGCACTCAGGCAGTGGGCGATGGGCCGGCATCTGAGGTGCAGCTGTGGGCTGCTTTTCTGGGCAGCATGGAGGCTCTGTCGGTGCTGTTCACATGCCCCCAGCGCTGCCGGTGGGGGACTGAGTGCCCTTACCAGAGGCATATGGGCCTCTATTACCTCCTTTTTACAAAGGGAGCAGAGTTGTGATTCCCAGACTCTCGCTGGGCCGGCCCAGTTGGGGCAGGGGGCCTGAGCAGAAGTGGCCTTTCTTATATTCATGTGTGGTGCACCAGTGTGAACTAATCAGTGCACAGAGTCCTGGCACAGATTAGTTCAGCAGCATGAGCAGCGAAGTTAAGAAAGCATATCTTTTAGACAACCCCCCCCCCCCACCTCTTTTCATATTACTTAACCCCTTCCATGCTGATGACGGAATCGCTCCGTCATCAGCTACAGTTGAGCTGTGCTGATGACGGAGCGGTTCCGTCATGGCCCGGCCGCCGCGCCTGCGCGGCGCTGATTTCGCGCCTGCGCGGGCGTTCTAAAGAGCGGGGCGGGTCATGACGGAACCGCTCCGTCACCAGCACAGCTCAACTGTAGCTGGTGACGGAGCGGTTCTGTCACCAGCATGCGGCGGCCGCGCGGCCGCCCCGCCCCTTTAGCGCTGCGGCGGAATAGCCGCCGCAGCGAAGGGGTTAAAACACTGAAACAGTGTTTTGCGAAAAGGCATAATCTGCAAATATGGGCGGCCTTTTTTAGGATGTCCGGCTTATTTTGCATCTGTATCCAACCCATTAATACTCGCTTTTAGTTCCTAATAGGTGGGCAAGGGACTATTATAATTAAGGCTCTCTGTTTTCCGTTTTTACAGATTTTTACAAATAAATACTGACAGAAAACCATTTACTTTCCTGGCTGTATTTATTTTTAAATGTGGATAAAAACAGAAATTGAGTAATTTTTTAATGATTCTGAATGCTGTCAATCATGACTGCCAGGCCAAAAGCTGTGCGGATTGACAGGCAAGGGATTAGGGCCACATGCATCATTGTAGGAATTTGCGAACCCTAAATTGCGAAAATTAAGGAATCGCAATTTAGGAATCGCAAATTCCTATGCATCAAAAAATCACAATTTTTTTTGCGATTTCCTAATTTTCCTTATTTTGCGATTCCTTAAATGCGAATCGCAAATAAGGAATCGCTTTACATTGATTCCTATGGGCCTAGAGGCCCAAAGGAATCAATGGGAAGGCATTCTCATTTTGCGAATTCGCAATTAAGGAATCGCAAAATGAGAATGCAATTTCAAGGGTGCAGGGGGGGTCAAAAGGACCCCCCCTGCACCCCTGGAATGTCATGTAAGTACATTTTACTCACATACATGTCCCAAGGGCATGTGTGTGTGTAACATGTAAGTTTCAAAAATTCATTTTTTTGCATTTTTGAAACTTTTCGCAAATTACCATGAAGGTTTACTTCATGGTAATTTTTCCCTTAAAAATTGCGAATTCGCAAAATAAACCGCAAAATTTGCGATTTCTTAAATGCTATCGCAATTTGAGAAATCGCAAAAAATTGCGATTTCTTAAATTGCGAAACATGAAAAATAAATGATGCATCCCAAAAAGTGATTTTGGAATCGCAAACGGCCGAATTTTGCGATTCGCACCGTTTGCAATTCCAAAATCGCTTGATGCATGTGCCCCAAAAAAACATAAAGGAAGTTTAGTAAAGAGCCTTAAACAGCTGTAGATGTGTACAACCTTGATAGTAAAATGTGCAAGTTTTCTTATAAGTGTGTAGTTTATCACCTGAGTGTGTATATATCATTGAACCTGTCAGGCTTTCAGGCACGATTGTTCATTACCTGGTTAAATAAATGCAGAAATATATACATTTCAGCTTCATTTTTTCACAAAACCTAAAATATATATGGACTAGCAGCCCGTCCCGACGTTGTCCGGGAGCAATTAGGCTTCAGGGCCCCCGCCCGCCCCAACGTTGTCCGTGGGTCCCCCGGAGCCTTCCTCCATATATTGCAGTATTATACCTCTATGTTTACTTTGTACGCTTTTGTAACCTGCACACGTAACTTTTTCCTCCTGTAATGCACCTTTTGGCTCACTTTTTTAATGCTCCGTTTGCTTTCTCTTGCTACCTGCACACATCACTTTTTCCTCCTATACCTCTGTTTACTTTCTACGCTTTTATAACCTGCACACGTAACTTTTTCCCTCTGTAATGCACCGTTTGGCTCACTTTTTTAATGCTCCGTTTGCTTCCTCTTGCTACCTGCACACGTCACTTTTTCCTCCTATACCTCTATGTTTACTTTCTACGCTTTTGTAACCTGCACACGTAACTTTTTCCTCCTGAAATGCACCGTTTGGCTCACTTTTGTAATGCTCCGTTTGCTTCCTCTTGCTCACGATGTACGCTTTTGTAAACTGCACACGTAACTTTTATCCTCCTGTAATGCACCGTTTGGCTCACTTTTGTAATGCTCCGTTTGCTTCCTCTTGCTCATGATTTTCATTTTTGCTTCATTTTCCCGCCGCTCACCGCACCTAAATAAATAAATAAATAACCTACCTCATCTGCCGCTCACCGCTCCTCCCGCCTGTCCACCGCTCCTCACCGCCTGTCCGCCGCTCCTCACCGCCTGTCCGCCGCTCCTCACCGCTCTTCCCTGCGCCATGTCCGCCGGTCCTCCTCGCGCTCCTGGATGCCGCTCCTCCCCGCTCTCCTCACGTCGGGCACGCACGTCGCGGCCAGCGCTTCTTCCAAGGGACTACTTTTTTTTCTGTAAATTTTTGAAATAACGTATATTTTCTTAATTTTTTATAGCCTATGTCCATCTGCACACCCTGACGATTACAACGATGTATCGGGTGTGTGGATTGGCACTGTGGTTCCAGAGTTTACCCGCCTCAAAGGTTCAAAGTTCTTCCTTTATAATAGTAGTATAGATAAATACAGGTAAAATGAGCAAAAAATAAATATGGATAAATACAGATGGAAATGACAAAAATATAATACCATCAAACCGGGAACCCTAATCCGACAGTACAATTTCCATGGCAGGGCACAATAGTCCCTTTAGAACAAATTATTTTCCACGGTTTAAAGCAGAACAAACTTCGGTACAGGACATCAGTCTAATGCATTCGAAAATTCTTTAGAAATGGTGACACAACTGACATTACTAGTACTCTATTAAACCTGGTACCTCGCCGTAAAAAATTGTCATCCCTGATAGAATTAGCCTACGAAGCCGAATAATTATTTAGGCTTGGTGTGCATTTTTTTGCCGCTGGCCTTTTAGTTTCTTAAAGACGTTTCACTGTGATGAGCAACTGGTTGATGCATAACATGTCTTCTAAAAATGGAAATGGATGCCAATTGCAACCTACGGTGTCGCGTTGTGTTAATTACTATGTTTTCTTTGTGTTTAGTGCCCCCTTGTGTACACTCGTAGTACTGCATCACGTGGTAGTATGGCTTGGACTACGTTCGCCCAACCACTTAGAATTACTTATACATTAAGAGATCCTCCATAAAGGTCTGATCTTAGCCAACAATATCCTGAACAGACATAACAGATTATTCTTTAAATGTAAAATAACTTAATGTAGCATCTCAGAGGAGCGGAAAAAATCTACTATCCAGTTCATTCATCAATCAGAACAATAAAAAACACGACAACAAAAGAACATATATAAAAATCGGGAACTCTTTTCAATCTATTTGCTAGAGTACTCTTAAAGATCAGCAGTCCCCACTACTTTGCAAGAAATAAAAGATTGGTCTCTAGTGTATAACAAACAATGGCAAAGCTGCTGTGTAACATGGCTTAATATAGACAAAAAAAAGCACCATGACGCGGCCAGCACTGTCCACATCACAGCTTGTCCCCCCCCCCCCCCCCTATTTAGGTCTCGGCCTGATCCAGCGCATGCGCTGGTCTGTCCAAGATATTTAGTAGCTGCTTTGAAAAGTGCTACTTTCCCGGCGACCAGCTTACTATCATGCGCATAAGAGCGCGCACGCATGCGCGTACTAGCATGCTGGTGGCCAGCAAGGTAGCACTTGCGGTGACGCACGTGCGCCCCACTCGCGACACCACTCACATTTTCTTTTTTTAATTTCATTTCGCGGCCGTAAAAGTAAAGCCACACAGCCAATCCTTGTTCTTCCTCGCACTACTGCGCGGTTACTTTCACGGGCGCTTGTGTTTTTTTTTCAATTGCGATTGCTTTCACTTTTGTGATCGCTTTCACTGCCGCTTGGTTTACATGTTCTCCCCATTGTAGCGTGGCGGAGCCTGGGTTATATAGGCTGCAGCTGCGCTTGTATTAAAACTACAGAGACAGCAAATACACTCTTGGTCGGAAGACCACGAGCGGTCCCCGGCCCATTTATTTATACCCTCGGGACTAGCCCGCCCCAAGAGATGTATGGATGCGTGAGTGTATCACAGCATTGTTTGAGAGAGTCCGGGTGGCTCTCTACATCCCTCCTTTCTTTTGGTTCTAGACCATCAAGTTCTCTCAGTTCATGGTGAGGTATATACAAAGTCCCTCAGCCGTTGACTCGGCACAGGATTCGGCCCGAGACATACTTCTGGCTCCGGGTAGAGAGAGATGTTGCAGCAGCAGACGGGGTTCCCTCACCCGACTCGGCAGCAGGTCAAACGGGCACTACCAGCACTTCCTTGACTGGGTTGTCTCGGCAACTCCGGCAAGGTGTTCCTCACATTTGGCGATACAGGGGGAGATAAGTTCGGCAAAGTGTCCTGATACCCAGAGACCTCGGAGTCTACTTCCGCCTCCGTTGTCTTCTTGAAACTGGACACATTACTTATGACAGATTGTTGTCCCTTTTGAGCAGTTACCATGGTCCCTTGGACACTTACGACGACCCACGCCTCTGGCACGTAGGGCGTCCGAAACTTCAACCCAGGGTGTCGGTCTTTGATCACCACCCAGTCTCCCACTCTGAGCTGCAGTTCCTGGGCTCTTCAGGCCTCACTCACCTTCTGGTTCGTTGGGTCTTTCCCCGACTGGACAGCTACATAATCCTGCTCCACGGGCACCCAGGTTGGGTCAGATGGGATACTGTCTTGTGGGGCTCGCTTGACCAGGAGATGAGCCGGAGCACACTTAGTGGTGCTATGAGGAGTCTGACGGTTCGCACCAAGGAATTGGTCGAGGGCTGCTTCGCGATCTTCCCCGTTATCCACTGCGATGCGTAATGCACAGTTAATTGTCTTCATCAGTCTTTCTACTTCCACATTCGCTTGGGACCATAGCGGGGTGATCTTCCTGTGGCGCACAGCTAGGTTCTCAAGATACTCCTGGAACTCCCGCCCCTGGAAGGGGGTCCGTTGTCAGACTTTCTTCACGTGTGGGAAGGCTGTTGACGCAATGACTTCAATGGGAAACTTCGAGAACGAGACAACCCTGACCAGCATGTGATGACCGTCCGGGAAGCTCCCAAAGTCCACACTGAGATATGTCCATGGAGTGTGGCACGGTTCTACCGTGATCACCGGTGTTGGCGCTGGGTCTCCCCTGGTGATCCTGCAGGCATGGCACTGCCGTACCATCTCCTCTACCATGGAGTCCATGTCCGGGAACCAAACCTTGTCCCTCAACCTTGCTTTGGTCTTGGCCATTCCCTGGTGACCAACATGGGCCAACGGGAGGGTCCTCCTCTGTAGGCTTTCTGGGACCACAATGAGATTTCCTCTCAGGATGACTCCTTCTTTCCCCACACTAAGTTCGCTCCAAACATGCCACAGTTGTTGACGGGCATGGCCAACCTCTGGCCGGAGGACGTGGGCATCGTCCACGTAGTGGGCCCAACCGTTGTTCTCCAAGGCTCCTCGAACTCGGGAGAAAGTGGGGTCTTCTTGTGATGTTGCAGAACAATAAAACATGCGGTGAGAAGGGAATGATCTATTCCCAGATGATACAGTGGGAACGGAATTGAGGATTGCACACTCTTCTCAGTTCTAGGAAGACACTCAGGTATCCACTTGTCATCTACCAGTTATGACACACTTACCACAGTCACTTTTACCACTGATATGGTTAACTCTGGAGGCGCAGTTCACGGATGTATGATGTTACAACGCATGTTATTACAACGCTTGCTTTTACAACGAAAAAATATATTACAACGCAATATTTTACAACAAATACTATTACAACGCAATATAGAGTTACTAATGAAAAAGTACCAAAACAACGAAATCTATTAACACGCATACCATTACAATGCATTTAAATAATATTTTTTTTTTTTTGTAATATAAAATCTGGCACGGGATGCAGGGAAATTAGGGGTTTTGGGTGGGGAAGTGTATTAAAATGTGGTGATAAACTACACGGAAAAGCACTGAATTGCTTAAAAATACTTACATTTTGAACGGATAATTTATTTATTTAATATATTAAATAAATAAATATTTTTTTAAAAAAAAGAAAAATAAATCCAGGGACGGGATGCAGGGAAATTAGGGGTTTTGGGTGGGGAAGTGTATTAAAATGTAGTAATAAACTGCACGGAAATGCTCCAAAATCATAGAGATTTTCAAATTAATACTCGAGTAACAAAATAAATACTCGAGTAACTAAATAAATACTCATATTTATGAAAATTGATATATTTCACCGAGATAACGATTTACTTTTTAAAACAACGTGAAAACGATAATTAAATAAAAGAAAAACGAACTTTAAAGAGAAACAGAAATATTTAACTTACAGAGAAGCGCCATTTTAAGCACAGTAGTTTAAAATGAAGTCCATCTACCATTTCCATGACATAAAATATCAACAATACTTTCAAAATGGATGCCAGAACGGAACAAAACTGTCAAAACTTTACTTCAAAACCCAACATTTTAAATTATACGTTTTCACATCATATGAAAGAAAATAAAATTATAAACGTAACGATGTAAATTCAAGAAATAATGATGCTAGTTACGAAAAGGTATAAATACATGCAAGCCACCATTTTTAAGTCAGTTGATTATCAACTAGCAGAGTGACCAGACGTGAAAACCTGACCCTCTGACCTCTTCAACATAATATCAAGCAAAGCGAACTTTGAAGCATTTTATCAATAACATTGAAGTAAGTTAATAAAACGACGTAAAGAAATGTTTAATAATAGCACTTGAGAAGCAATATGTTAGAAAAATATATTATTAAAATAGAATAAATAACAGATTATTAACGTTTAACTAAGGAAATACTTAAAAATATTTACAAACAACTGTAAAGATTCTAAAAATATATTAACGTTAATAATATAAAAACGAGGTAATTTTTTTTAATGAAAATTTTCTAATCAGAAATATACTATATTTTTTTAAAAACAACACAAAATATTTATTTAATTTATAAACAGTTCACCAACCAAGAGAGACGATAAAGCCAGCTTTTCAAAATAAATCTTATTTTCTAAACAACGATATTACTCAGCACGATTGAAAATAAGGTACTTTTTTTCCAATTTACAAAATAAACATAAGTAAAGACCTTACATTCCATCCAATAAAATAATCCATACCTTAAAATTATTCTTTTCTCACAGAAAAACGAAGTTGGTTTAAAAAACCACATTCATTTTCGAAATACAATCGTCAAGATTTAAAGAAGGTAATTTTAAATAAATTTAATTAGAGTATAAATAAAACATGAAATAATGCCATTAGAAACGGATTTTTAAATTCTAAATACTAGTTGAAAATACAACAGTACAGAAAGTGTGACATAATGTAGAATTTTTATTATTTAAAACGTGTCAGTTATTACTAGATCACAATCAATCAAAAACAGATTTCCATAAAATGTTTTAAATATATTTTAGATACTCGAATTTATCTTGTGAAGCACTGCCAACTAGAAAAAAAACTGAGAATACCAGTCGGCAAAGCAAGTCAAACAAAAACAAATCAAAAAACTAGGTCTATCAGTAAGGTAAGTACTGGATAGTGTAAAAGTGCCACTAACTATTCTAACTCCAATAAAGTGTATTAGTAGAGTAAGTGCTGGATAGTGTAGAAATCCCATTAACTATTCTAAGTCTAGGAAAGTACATCAGTAAAGTAAGTGGTAGATAGTGTAGAGATAGCACTTACTATTGTAACTCTTAAAAATTGCATCAGTTAAGTAAGTGCTGATTAGTGTAAGAATGCTCTTTACTATTGTAACTTCAAGAAAGTGCATCAGAATACTAAGTGCTGGATAGTGTATGGCAACAACTTAGTTTTGTGATTCCAGGAAAGTGCATCAGTAAGGTAAGTGCTGAATAGAGTAGAGATGCTACTAACTATACTAAATTAAAGAAACTACCTCATAAGGTAAATGCTGAATAATGTAGGGGTGCCACTAAGTATTCTAATACTAGAAAGATCAAAAACGTGAAAAATCAAATACACATGAAACAGTTAAAAAACATATAACACATTCTCAAATTTTTTTATTAGAGCCAAACCAGAAAAGCAAAAAACGAAAGAGCAATCAAGAAAAAGAGCCTATACCAAAACTAGTTAGAAGACCAGGAAGAAGACAAAGAAGCAAACTCCAAAAAAAGGTAAATTTTAAATATAAACACATCTCATCCGCAAAACAAATTGCAAAAAATGATTAGAAAAAATTATCAAAAGCAAAGAAAGAGCCTCAGTACAGTAAATAATGAATTTTTTAAAGGTATCATTTACTATTGTAACTCCTGGAAAGTGCATAAGTACGGTAAGTGCTGGATAGTGTAGGAGTGCCACTTACTATTCTAAATCCAGGAAAGTGCATGAGTAGGATAAGTGCTGGATAGTGTAAGGGTGCCACTTACTATTGTAACATCAGAAAAAAGGAATAAGTAGGGTAAGTGCTGGATAGTGTAGGGGTGCCACTTACTATTCTAACTCCAAGAAAATGCATGAGTAGGGTAAGTGCTGGATAGTGTAGGGGTGCCACTTACTATTAAAACTCCATGGAAGTGCATGAGTAGGGTAAGTGCTGGATAGTGTATGGGTGCCACTTACTATTAAAACTCCAGGAAAGTGCATGATTAGGGTAAGTGCTAGATAGTGTAGGGGTGCCACTTACTATTAAAACTCCAGGAAAGTGCATGATTTGGGTAAGTGCTAGATAGTGTAGGGGTGCCACTTACTATTCTAACTCCAGGAAAGTGTATGAGTAAGGTAAGTGCTGGATAGTGTATGGGTGCCACTTACTATTCTAACTCCAGGAAAGTGCATGAGTACGGTAAGTGCTGTATAGTGTAAGAGTAACACTTACTATTAAAACTCCAGGAAAGTGCATGAGTAGGGTAAGAGCTGGATAGTGTAGGGGTGCCACTTACTATTGTAACTCCAGGAAAGTTCATAAGTAGAGTAAGTGGTGGATAATGTAGAGGTGCCACTTACTATTGTAACTCCAGGAAAGTGCATAAGTAGAGTAAGTGGTGGATAGTGTAGAGATGCCACTTACTATTCTAACTCCAGGAAAGTGCATGAGTAGGGTAAGTGCTGGATAGTGTAGGAGTTCCACTTACTATTCTAACTCCAAGAAAGTGCATGAGTAGGGTAAGTGCTGGATAGTGTAGGGGTGCCACTTACTATTCTAACTCCAGGAAAATGCACGAGTAGGGTAAGTGCTGGATAGTGTAGGGGTGCCACTTACTATTAAAACTCCAGGAAAGTGCATGAGTAGGGTAAGTGCTGGATAGTGTAGGGGTGCAAGTTACTATTCTAACTCCAGGAAAGTGCATGAGTAGGGTAAGTGCTGGATAATGTAGGGGTGCCACTTACTATTAAAACTCCAGGAAAGTGCATGAGTAAGGTAAGTGCTGGATAGTGTATGGGTGCCACTTACTATTCTAACTCCAGGAAAGTGCATGAGCAGGGTAAGTGCTGGATAGTGTAGGGGTGCCACTTACTATTGTAACTGTAGGAAAGTGCATGAGTACGGTAAGTGCTGGATAGTGTAAGAGTAACACTTACTATTAAAACTCCAGGAAAGTGCATGAGTAGGGTAAATGCTGGATAATGTAAGGGTGCCACTAAGTATTCTAATACTAGAAAGATCAAAAACGTGAAAAATCAAATACACATGAAACAGTTAAAAAACATATAACACATTCTCAAATTGTTTTATTAGAGCCAAACCAGAAAAGCAAAAAACGAAAGAGCAATCAAGAAAAAGAGCCTATACCAAAACAAGTTAGAAGACCAGGAAGAAGACAAAGAAGCAAACTCCAAAAACAAAAGGTAATTTTTAAATATAAACACATGTCATCCGCAAAACAAATTGTAAAAAATGATTATAAAAGTTTATCAAAAGCAAAGAAAGAGCCTCAGTACAGTAAATACATTTTTGTTTAAAGGTATCACTTACTATTGTAACTCCTGGAAAGTGCATGAGTACAGTAAGTGCTGGATAGTGTAGGAGTGCCACGTACTATTCTAACTCCAGGAAAGTGCATGAGTAGGATAAGTGCTAGATAGTGTAGGGGTGCCACTTACTATTCGAACTCCAGGAAAATGCATGAGTAGGGTAAGTGCTGGATAGTGTATGGGTGCCACTTACTATTCTAACTCCAGGAAAGTGCTTGAGTAGGGTAAGTGCTGGATAGTGTATGGGTACCACTTACTATTAAAACTCCAGGAAACTGCATGAGTAGGATAAGTGCTGGATAGTATAGGGGTGCCACTTACTATTAAAACTCCAGGAAACTGCATGAGTAGGATAAGTGCTGGATTGTGTAAGAGTAACACTTACTATTAAAACTCCAGAAAAGTGCATGAGTACGGTAAGTGCTGGATAGTGTAAGAGTAACACTTACTATTAAAACTCCAGGAAAGTGCATGAGTAGGGTAAGAGCTGGATAGTGTAGGGGTGCCACTTACTACTGTAACTCCAAGAAAGTGCATAAGTAGAGTAAGGGGTCGATAGTGTAGAGGTGCCACTTACTATTGTAACTCCAGGAAAGTGCTTAAGTAGAGTAAGTGGTGGATAGTGTAGAGGTGCCACTTACTATTCTAACTCCAAGAAAGTGCATGAGTAGAGTAAATGCTGGATAGTGTAGGGGTGCCACTTACTATTCTAACTCCTGGAAAGTGCATGAGTAGGGTAAGTGCTGGATAGTGTAGGAGTTCCACTTACTATTCTAACTCCAAGAAAGTGCATGAGTAGGGTAAGTGCTGGATAGTGTAGGGGTGCCACTTACTATTCTAACTCCAGGAAAATGCATGAGTAGGGTAATTGCTGGATAGTGTAGGGGTGCCACTTACTATTAAAACTCCAGGAAAGTGCATGAGTAGGGTAAGTGCTGTATAGTGTAGGGATGCAACTTACTATTCTAACTCCAGGAAAGTGCATGAGTAGGGTAAGTGCTGGATAGTGTAGGGGTGCCACTTACTATTAAAACTCCAGGAGAGTGCATGAGTAGGGTAAGTGCTGGATAGTGTATGGGTGCCACTTACTATTCTAACTCCAGGAAAGTGCATGAGTAGGGTAAGTGCTGGATATTGTAGGGGTGCCACTTACTATTGTAACTGTAGGAAAGTGCATGAGTACGGTAAGTGCTGGATAGTGTAAGAGTAACACTTACTATTAGAACTCCAGGAAAGTGCATGAGTAGGGTAAATGCTGGATAATGTAAGGGTGCCACTAAGTATTCTAATACTAGAAAGATCAAAAACGTGAAAAATCAAATACACATGAAACAGTTAAAAAACATATAACACATTCTCAAATTGTTTTATTAGAGCCAAACCAGAAAAGCAAAAAACAAAAGAGCAATCAAGAAAAAGAGCCTATACCAGAACAAATTAGAAGACCAGGAAGAAGACAAAGAAGCAAACTCCAAAAACAAAAGGTAGTTTTTAAATATAAACACATGACATCCGCAAAACAAATTATAAAAAATGATTAGAAAAGTTTATCAAAAGCAAAGAAAGAGCCTCAGTACAGTAAATAATTTTTTTTTAAAGGTATCACTTACTATTGTAACTCCGGGAAAGTCCATGAGTACGGTAAGTGCTGGATAGTGTAGGAGTGCCACTTACTAATCGAACTCCAGGAAAGTGCATGAGTAGGATAAGTGCTAGATAGTGTAGGGGTGCCACTTACTATTCGAACTCCAGGAAAATGCATGAGTAGGGTAAGTGCTGGATAGTGTATGGGTGCCACTTACTATTCTAGCTCCAGGAAAGTGCTTGAGTAGGGTAAGTGCTGGATAGTGTATGGGTACCACTTACTATTAAAACTCCAGGAAACTGCATGAGTAGGATAAGTGCTGGATAGTATAGGGGTGCCACTTACTATTAAAACTCCAGGAAACTGCATGAGTAGGATAAGTGCTGGATAGTGTAAGAGAAACACTTACTATTAAAACTCCAGGAAAGTGCATGAGTACGGTAAGTGCTGGATAGTGTAAGAGTAACACTTACTATTAAAACTCCAGGAAAGTGCATGAGTAGGGTAAGTGCTGGATAGTGTAGGGGTGCCACTTACTATTGTAACTCCAGGAAAGTGCATAAGTAGAGTAAGTGGTGGATAGAGTAAAGGTGCCACTTACTATTTTAACTCCAGGAAAGTGCATGAGTACGGTAAGTGCTGGATAGTGTAAGAGTAACACTTACTATTAAAACTCCACGAAAGTGCATAAGTAAGGTAAGTGCTGGATAGTGTAGGGGTGCCACTTACTATTTTAACTCCAGGAAAATGCATGAGTAGGGTAAGTGCTGGATAGTGTAGGGGTGCCACTTACTATTAAAACTCCAGGAAAGTGCATGAGTAGGGTAAGTGCTGGATAGTGTAGGGATGCCACTTACTATTCTAACTCCAGGAAAGTGCACGAGTAGGATAAGTGCTGGATAGTGTAAGAGTAACACTTACTTTTAAAACTCCCGGAAAGTGCATGAGTAGGGTAAGAGCTGGATAGTGTAGGGGTGCCACTTACTAATCTAACTCCAGGAAAGTGCATGAGTAGGGTAAGTGCTGAATAGTGTAGGAGTTCCACTTACTATTCTAACTCCAGGAAAGTGCATGGGTAGAGTAAGTGCTGGATAGTGTAGGGGTGCCACTTACTATTGTAACTCCAGGAAAGTGCATGAGTAGGGTAAGTGCTGGATAGAGTAAAAGTGTCAATTACTATTCTAACTCCAGGAAAGTGCATGAGTAGGATAAGTGCTGGATAGTGTAAGAGAAACACTTACTATTAAAACTCCAGGAAAGTGCATGAGTACGGTAAGTGCTGGATAGTGTAGGAATTCCACTTAGTATTCTAACTCCAGGAAAGTGCTTGAGTAGGGTAAGTGCTGACTAGTGTAGGGGTGCCACGTACTATTCTTACTCCAAAAACGAGAATAAATAAAAAATAAATATACAGTTCAAAAATGTATAACAATTATCTCTTTTCATTTTTTCAACAGATAATGTCAAGCCAGGCCACAGCATCTTACACTAAATCAAGGAAAGGAAACAGACTTCTCAAACATTGTGGATATATATATATTGTAATGAAAGGATAAGTGAACCAAGGAGACATTGGAGGTGTGTGCAAAATTTTTCTTCCTGTTGCAGCGGCAGAGCGGTTACTGTTAGTGACAGCGTAATCAAAACAACTGAACATAACCACTCTGTCTCTGCAATGGAGATACAAATACGCGAAACAATAAACAAAATGAAAGATATTGCATCCACCTCCAATGAAACTCCTGGTCAAATTTTAAGAGAGGTTGCACAACATGTCCCTGGACATATTGCTTGTAATATGCCTACTATACCCAATTTGCGTAGAATTATTCAACGTAAAAAGCAGGCAAGTAACACTCACACAGTTACTCCTCAAACATTTGCTGACATAATTATTCCTCATGATTTAACTCTTTCTTTCTCTAATGAACCTTTCCTACTCTATGACAACCAAAACCCTCTTAAACGTATTCTAATATTTAGCACTCCCCGTAACCTTTTTAAATTAGAGAATACTGAAATTTGGATGATGGATGGGACGTTTAAATGTACGCCCCATCCTTTCACCCAAATTTACAGCATTCATGCACAGATTAACAAAAATGTAGTTCCCTTAGTGTATAGTTTGCTACCAGATAAGCAATCTGCAACCTACACTGAATTTGTGTCAGTGATTAAAGAGAAAACATCTGGAAAAAGTCCTAGGAAAATCATTATAGATTTTGAATTGACTATGATCAATGTGATCAACAAATTGTACGTGGATACCCAAATTCAGGGATGTTTTTTTCACTTTTCCCAGGCATATTGGCGTAAACTTCAAAAAACATCCCTGGTTTCAGATTACTGCTCAGATAGCAAACTACAGGTTGAATTAAAGAAATTAACAGCACTTTGTTTTGTACCTCCTGAAAGTGTAGATGAATACTACAATTAGGCATGGGCGGAAAATCCGTTCCGCTCGCGGATTTTGCGGATTTTCGGGAAATCCGCAATCCGCGAGATTTGCGAATTTCCCGCAAAATCCGCAAATCCGCGAGCAGCGGATTTTGCTCGCACTGCTCGCACTGTTCGCGTGAGTTCGCGCCCCGCGAATAAGTGCAAAATTGCAGAAATACGATCTTAGCAAAACTGAAAGTAACTACTTACCAGGTTCAAAAGTTCAGGCTCATCATTAGTAGCCATTTCCTGTAGTGCTTCCTGAGGGGCCCCTCCAGAGTTCAGTTGCCAGTTGAAACTATTATGTGACCCTGCTCTGAACCTCAGAATAGTTACACATATGCCACAAAGGTCCTGAATTACAGCTAAGGGAGACAAGCAGGAGCCAGGCTGGAAGTTAAAATCCATTAATCAGCCCCTAATTCATTATTGTCAGTTGGGGCAGGGCAGGTGTTGTAACTAATTTTGCAACAATGAAAGCACTTAGCAAGTGCAAAAGATCACTAATCAGGGCGCACTAAGGAAGCAGGTGCCAGCTAAAAAAATATTCTGTGACACATTAATCAGCCCCAAATTAATTCAGGTCACTTGAGGCAGGGAAGGTGTGCTTTGCTTTGCCGAAAATAATGTACACTGGACAACCAGAGGGTGTGGTGATGAAACAGAGGGTGGCATGGGTGGGCCAGAGGGTGGCATGAGTAGTCAGAGAGTGGCAGTGGTGACAGAGAGTGGCAGTGATGAAGAAGAGTGTCCCAAACAGGCTGGACACGTAGAAACAACAAGTTCGCAAAACTTGCGACCCGACAGGTAAGTTCGCAAATTGCGAAATTGTAAAAACCCTCGTGAACTGGCAGAAACACGGGCGAACACAAAAAAAAAAATCCGCGAATTCGCGGATTTTGCGGGTTGCGAATCCGCAAATCCGCAAAATTCGCGAACGCGAGATCCGCAAAATTCGCCCATGCTTAACTACAATGCAATTTCTGAATCAGAATATTTTGTCGAAAATGAAGAAAAATTGGCACCCTTGTTAAATTTCTTTGAGGACCCATGGATTGGGCGTCTAAGCAGATCGGGTCGCAGGAGGAAGCCACGTTTCCATGTGGAGTGGTGGAACTGCTTCTCAACCTGCTTGGAAGGAGGTGCCAAAACAAACAATGCCATAGAGGGATGGCACGACTCCTTCAGTCATACAATTGGGAAACATCATCCAAATTTCTACTCTTTTTTGAAAAATTTGAAGAAGGAGCAAAGTTTTCAAGAAATGAGACTTGCACAGGCATTAACAGGTAGCCTAAATCCACGACCTTCAAGACAAACAAAGGAGATGTCCGAGAGACTATTGACAGTACTTCAACAATTTTCATTGAGTGTGGCATTAGACTACCTGGAAAATGTTGCTAACATATTACATTTCTAATCAATTCTCACAAACTTACTTTTCTGCTTTGTCCTAAAATTATTTTTTACACATTTAATTCAATTGGCATTTTTTTAAAACAATTTTTAAATTAATATTCGTCGGGTTCCCTTACCTTAGGAAGTCTTCTTTTTTTCTCATACACCAT
Organism: Lissotriton vulgaris; assembly: GCF_964263255.1. Taxonomy (NCBI): domain Eukaryota; kingdom Metazoa; phylum Chordata; class Amphibia; order Caudata; family Salamandridae; genus Lissotriton; species Lissotriton vulgaris. The sequence continues at coordinate 1,612,544,599 of NC_141693.1, forward strand.
TTACAAATGGAGACAAATCCATTAGCAATTTCTTTAAAAAAAACCCTTACAATCCAAAGATAAGTCACTCTTCTCCTTCTTTTATTTTTTAAAAACATTTTTTGTTCCATCAAATTTAAAATGGAATATATTTACTTTTATAAACATTTTGAACGTTCAATTTAAAATAACCAAATTTTCCACACCACTTAATTTTTCCAAAGTGATGCTGGCTTGAAGTTAATTTGTAAAAAAAACTAGTTTTTTGACAAAAGTGTTTAATTAAATATTTGACATATTTTTCTGAATTGTTGAAAAAAGAACAATGTTCTTATCTGTAAAATTTATACCTCCAAAAATGTGAAATAATTATCAAAATATTTTGAATCAATACTTTTTCAATTTGAAATTAAAAAATCGGTACTTTAATGCATTTTCAGAGAAAAGCATTCTTCTTTACAAGTAAAACATTTTTTTTCCTTTTTTCTGTACTTTTTCAAACAGAAAAATTACGATCTTGAAAACAAATCCATCTTCCTTATCAAAATCCTTTTGCATTCTTCTTTTTTCAGAAAAACCCTTACTGCAAAATGTGATGTAACCAACCTGTAAATTAATTTTTAAGGTTAAGTAACATCACATCCTAACTGGATTTTTTCTTGCTAACTAAATGATATTTTATCAAATTCCAACAAATCCGTCTTCGTTACCCATATCCATTGGCATTCATCTATTTTTCAAAAAATTCCTTAAAACAAAATGTGACGTTGTCAACCTGTAAAATAATTTTTAAGGTTATTTAACATCACATCCTAACTTGATTTTTTCTCGCTGTCTAAATCATTTTATATCTCAATCAATTTTTTAAGGAAAACAACACGCAAAATAATTCCTTTTAATTCCTGGCCTATGAAATATAAAACCAAAGCAACCAATCAAACCTCAAAAACGAAAATATCAACAATTTTATCTAAATGCATCTCCCTTCTGTTTTCACACTAGCAATTCAAAAAAACAGTTTTCTTTTTTACGAACCAAGCCAAAAGCAATCATTTTTCAAAAGTAACAAAACTATCCTATTACTCTTCTACAAACTTTCAATAGCAATATATGTCTACACAAAACAATAAACGTTCAAAATGTTTTCAATTAATAAAACAATAACTTATTTTTCTATCTTTACCCATAACTTTAACCATAACATAACCCGACGAAGGCATATACAAGTAAAATGTTCGGCGACATATTGAATACAAATACAATACAACTTTTCTTAAATCCGCAACCTCTCCTTATCCTTTCATTACAATATATATACATTTTTAACTATTTTTTACTTTATCTAAAGTTATTTAAGTTTCCTACCTTGAGCGCAGATCAGCTTCCAGCTGCTTCCAGCAATCAATGCAATCCAAGATGGCCGCTTACGTCGACGTTAACGTAACAACGCGATCAAAATCTAGCAAGATAAAAAAAGGACTATTTACTAAACATTTTTGGTAATTATATTTAAATGTATTAAAAATATTATTTTAAAAGTTAAAATGTTACAAAAATATGGAGAATGTAATTAAAAATATATATATTTTTTAAACATTTTTTTAACAAAATAAAACAAAGTAAAAAAAAAAACTCATGGTCTTTCTACTTTTATTTTTAATAAATGTAACGTTTTAAATTATATTATAAGTACTATAAATTATGTTTTTTCTCACTTACCAGTATGCTAGTCTTGTTCCCATCTTCTCCCTCCTTCTTCTGTTGTTTTTCGACCTTACAATTCAGTTCCGCTGGATACTATAGAGTAGTCATTGAAATAAATGAAGGACTAAACCATCCATTGGAATCAATGTAAAAACGTGGGAAATTTACTAAAAATACATCTTAAAATATTCCTAACAATTTTAAAAATCCCAAATAATATAAAACTTAAAAAAAATAAAATACTTTTTTTATTAACGTTTTTTCATTCCAAAAACAATAATTAATTTTTTAAATTATTATTATTATTTTTTTAATAAAAAATTACCAGAGTATTATTTTTAAAAATAAATAATATAAACAAATATATAAGCCTAAGAATAATTGTTTTTTTAATATAATTTAGATTTATTATATTAAACAATACATTTTATTTTCAAAGTTTTTTTAAAATAAAATAAGTAGAAAATAAAGATAGATTAAAGAAATATAATTTCTTAAAAAATACCTGGGTATTAATACTTCTATTTATATCCATTTATCCAACAAATATTAATATTATTTTTTATCATATTTTAATATTTCCAAAAAAATACATGAGTATTTATTCATCAAATAAAATTATATTATATTAAATTCAAAATATTAGCAATATTTGAAATTTTTTAAAAATATAGATACTTATTTTTTATAACCATATTTTCCATCAGAAAATTAATAATAATCAGTTAATTTTTTAAAATCTCTTTTTTCTTCATTATAAATTACCAGATTTTTTTTAAGTAAAATAATTTTCATAAATTAAAATAAATTCCTAAGTATTTTTTTAAATTAATATATAATATATTTTTAAAAATAAAAATAAAATATTAATTATAATAAAAATAGAAAAAACCAAATATTTTCGTATAGGATACCTGAGTATTAATTCTAGTAAATAAATCCATTTGTCTTTCATTTTTAAATCTCAAATAAAAAAACCTGAGTATTATTTCTTCATATTATATTTATTTAAAAATATTTACGATGTAAAAACATGCGTTGTAATAGCACTTGCGTTGTAAAAGCATGCGTTGTAAAAACATGCCTTGTAATAGCACTGCGTTGTAATACTTGCGTTGTAATGGTTGTTTCCCGTTTGATTCAGTTAGTATCTTCTGGATTTCTAGTTGGTGGACATAAAGTCCTGTCACACTCGGCACAAAAGTGCTGCCCATGCTGGTACCATGCGTTTGGCGGAACAACATATCCTCAAATCTGAAGAAGTTCTCGGTCAGGGCCAGGCGGCAGCATTTGAGTATTACATGTCTTGGGGTCTGACAAACTGACTGAAGCTGGAAAAATTAAAGAATTAACTCGGGTTCAAGTTAATCCTTAAACAAATAAACAGAGTAGGGGTGGGTGGAACAGCCGCATGCAGAAGCAAGAAGAGAGAAACACAATAAGGGATTAACTTTCCTACAAAAGTTAATTACAGTAAACACATACACTCTGGAAAAACTTCCACTTGAGCATGAAAGGCAAGAACCACTACAAGATGTACTTGCTTTCCAAGTTAGTTCTAAGCAAAAAAACAAGTTGCCTGGGGATATTATTAACATCCTGGGCGACTGTAGATAAAAGGAAAGAACCACAGGAAACCAATAAAGCCCTTATTCCATAGCAGTTGCAATGGTCCTATGGTCCTATTTCCGGGCCATCAAAGTTAACTCCAGGCCCTGCAATAAAAAAAAAAACAGAGGTCATGTCTTGGACATGAAGGGACATTAATAAGCACAGTTTAATGAGGCACGATTCTATGCGGTAGCAGAGAGGTAAAGACTACAAAACCAATTCCTGGCACAGCACCAAGAATGGTGTCAACCTGAACAAGCGCAAGTTCTGCTGGAGACAGGACTAGCCAACTAGAAAATAAACAAAAAATTGCCATAAATAAACAAGGTAACTGATGCTACTACATTCCAACTGACAATGCACGGCAATCAAACAGCAAACGTTTAATTTATTTAACATAGTTTAAAAAATATTGGGTGGCAGGTTACATAATGCATAATGAAAACGTTTGCATTTGTTTCCCCTCGGTAGGTATTTGTGGTATATATAAATACCACTTCTTCATCCTTGTATCCTTGTTAACATTGTCCCTCCTCCTTCCTGTGTCATAGTAGAATGTCTACATGTCATCATAAGTGCCTGGATGTAGAGCTTGGTAACTAGAGGCTGAGTGTTAGTTGATGCTTCAGCCTTTTCCTGTTGGATGTGATCTTTATGAATAAACTTTTAACTATTATCCATCCTGTTTCCTGCGTTTATCTTCAAAATACTACAGTATTCCCTATGATATTGCTGCACTAAATCATCAGCTTTTGTCGTGAGTGATCATGTACTCACGGGGGTGAAAAGTAATAAGCTGCTGAATGTTAGAAAGAGAGACACCTGGGTTCAAACTACAGCCTCCCCTGTGGCTATGTTATGATCCGAGCCAAAGCATTTCCTCACCTCGAGCCTCGATTAGGGTATGTGAAATCAGAAATTTGGTCCAAATAAATAGTGTGATAAACTCCTGGGGAGTACTTTGTCTTTTGGATTCTTGTTTAAAAATGAATAGGGCCTCACCCCTGTATGTAGCACCAGTGCAGCTTTGCAGCAGGAGCGCTTTTAGCAATAACGTCAGACAAAAATACATATAAATTGAGGTAACAGTGCATGTGTGACACTACATATATGTTGTGGACCAACCGGATACAGGTATGTCAGTTGTGCAGTGTGGCATGTCAAAAAATAGAAAGAAACTCAGCAACTTACAGTGCACAACATTCAGCAGCAGCAGCAACCTTGAATGCAGTTTCAAAGGGATTTTTTCAAATTCACCTCAGATGTTTCTCCAAGTTTCAGGCTGTTTTACACTGCAGCGCTTGTCACTCCTCCTTGTAGCCCATGCTGCCTCGTCGTCAGCCAGTCAATCCATGCTCTCCGCATCCAGCAGCGTGTCCGTCCATATTTGCTTTTTAAAAAGGTGCCCATTATTTGTGGATTCAAACTAGACTGGATAATGAAGGATAATACCCAGAAGCTGGTCCTAGGATTCTTGTTTCCGGTCCACGGAGGACCTGGCTTGACAGTTCGGGCTAGACTATTCCCATGAGGCACAGGGTTAAGACTGATTTGCGTATAGCTTGGTCTAAACTGGGGTGGCGTAGTGAGCAGAAGAACAATGGATTTAACATAGATCTCTTGATTGGGGTGAATGTGTGATTTATTCAGCATTCCGTCCATCATTTGTTTGCATTTCACTTTTCGCCCTAATTGGGATGGGGATGCCCAAACGTGGGTCCCTTGCTCACTTTGCCACTGGATTCAAACTAGCCTGCCTAATAAAGGGTAATACCCAGAAACTGGTCCCAGTATTCTTTTTTCCGGTCCAGGGAGGGCCTGGCTTGGCAATTCGGGCTGGACTGTTCCCATGAGGCACAGGGCCAAATCTGATTTGCGTATAGCTTGGTCCAAACTGTGGTGGCTCTTGATGGGGGTGAAGGTATGATTTTTTCAGCATTCTGTCCATCATTTGTTTTCGTATTATTTTTTTGACCTAAGTGGGATGGATTTGCCCAGACGTGGGTCCCTTGCTCACTTCGCCACTGGATTCAAGCTAGCCTGACTGATGAAGGGTAATACCCAGAAACCAGTCCCATAATGCTTGTTTCCAGCCCAGAGAGGACCTGGTTAGGCAGTTCGGGCTGGACTGTTCCCAAGAAGCACAGGGTCAAGACTGATTTGCGTACAGCTTGATCCAAATTGGGGTGGCATAGTTAGCAGAAGAACAATCGATTTAACCCAGATATCTTTACAGGAGGTGAATGTATGATTTATCCACCATTCCGTCCATCATTTCTTTGCGTATCACTTTTCGCCCTAAGCGGTATGGGTATGCCCAGACGTGGGTCCCTTGCTCACTTTGCCACTAGATTCAGGCTAGCCTGGCTGATGAAGGGTTATACCCAGAAACTGGTCCCAGGATGCTTTTTTCTGGTCCAGAGAGGATCTGGCTTGGAAGTTTGGGCTGGACTATTCCCATAAGGCACAGGGTCAAGACTGATTTGTGTATAGCTGGGTCCAAACTGGGGTGGCGTAGTGAGCAGATGAATGATTAATTTAACCCAGATCTCTTGACTGGGGATGAATGTATGATTTATTCAGAATTCCGTCCATCATTTGTTTGCGTATCACTTTTTCCCCTAAGTGGGATGGGTATGCCCAGACATGGGTCCTTTGCGCACTCTGCCTCTGGATTCAAGCTAGCCTAGCTGATGAAGGATAATACCCAGAATCCGGTCCCAGGATGCAAGTTTCTGCTCCAGAGAGGATCTGGCTTGGCAGTTCGGGCTGGACTGTTCCCATGATGCACAGGGTCAAGACTGATTTTCGTATAGCTGGGTCCAAACTGGGGTGGCGTAGTGAGCAGACGAACGATGGATTTATCCCAGATCTCTTGATTGGGGGTGAATGTATGATTTATTCAACATTCCGTCCATCATTTGTTTGCATATCACTTTTTGCCCTAAGTGGGATGGGGAAGCCCAGATGTGGGTTCCCTTGCTCACTTTGCCACTGGATTTCAGAAAGCCATGCTGATGAAGGGTAATACCCAGAAACCGGTCCCAGGATGCTTGATTCTGGTCCAGAGAGGACCTGGTTTGGCAGTTCGGACTGGACTGTTCCCATGAGGCACAGGGTAAAGACTGATTTGCGTATAGCTGGGTCCAAATTGGGGAGGCGTGGTGAGCAGAAGAACCATGGATTTAACCCAGATGTCTTGACTGGGGGTGAATGTATGATTTATCCAGTCCCCTGTCCATCATTTGTTTTCGCATCTCTTTTCAGGCTAAGTGGGATGGGTATGCCAAGACGTGGGTCCCTTGCTCACTTTGCCACTGGATTCAAGCTAGCCTGCCTGATGAAGGGAAATACCCAGAAACCACTCAAAGGATGCTTGTTTCCGGTCCAGGGAGGACCTGGCTTGGCAGTTCGGGCTGGACTGTTCCCATGAGGCACAGGGTCAAGACTTATTTGGGTCCAAACTGGGGTGGCGTTATGAGCAGAAGAACGATGGATTTAACTCAGATATCTTGACTGGGGGTGAATGTATGATTTAATCAGCGTTCCGTCCATCATTTGTTGCGTATCAACTTTCTAAAAGGGGCATTTTCAGAATTGCAATTTAAAAACCAACTTTACTGTCAGTTGTGTTTTTAAATTGTGATTCCAGAGACTCCATATTTGGGGGCCACATTGTTTTCCGATTAGACAATCCCAATGTTATCCTATGGGAGAGACAGGCCTTGCAGTAGTGAAATACAAATGTAAGAATATTATAGTACCTAGACATGTAAAACCTAAAAGTACTGTCCCTACTTTTTAAATACACTGTACCTTTCCCATGGGATGTCCAGGGCCTACCAGTGGGGTGACCCATATGTAATAAAAGAAGATTTGGGCCTGGCACTTAGGTTAACTTGCCAGGTTGACATGCAACTGCACACACAGGCGCTGGCTGGCCTGAGACATGTTTAGAGGGGTACTTAAGTGGGTGGCATAATCAGTGCAGCAGGCCCACTAGTAGGCTACTAGTACAGGCCCTGGGAACATGTAATAAATTTTAATAGGGGCTAATAAGTAAATTAAAAATGCCAATTGAGGATAAGCCAATGTTACCACGGTTTATGGAAAGAGCACATGCACTTTAGCACTAGTCAGGAATTTTAAAGTGCCCAGGGGCCTAAAGCCAGCTAAAATGAAGTCAGCAATAATAGAAAACAACAGGAGGTCAGAAATCAAAAAGTCAGGGGAAAACGCACCAAGGATGCCAGGTCTAACATGAAAGAGACAACAGGAATTCTGAAGAAATGACAATTACATCAGTTTTTTTGTTTACATGTGTTTTATTGTGTTTTGATTATATAAAGAAGAGCAATCATTGCTGGTCCAGTGCATTCAATTAACAGTATTTCACAAGATGATATTAATAAATGGGAAGATATTAACAGCACTTATTAGTGTCATATTAGTACAGGTGACAAGTGCTCTCAAGTAAGTACTGGCACTTTTCACATATATTACATGCTTGCAGTAATAGATCCAAACAGTATTTGCTTCAAACAAGCATAATTCTAACATGAGCTTATGATATAACTAACTAAATCATACTGGCCTTATTGCAAAATCCAATCACTACATTAATCATTGATTCTTATACAGTTATATAGGTGAGTTTATGCTTCCATGTCATCAACTACCGCTGTGTTGTTAAGTATTGATTCAGGGTGGGTGACAGCTAATAGTGGTGTCCTAAGGAGTTCTGCTGCGTCTGTAAGTTTGTTTCAGTCCCTCATCCGCACATTCACCTCTATCAAAATGGATGCTTTGAGTTATGGAACAAGCAGGTGGACCAGTGTGTAAAGCGGTCATTGAAGCTTCCCAATACTTAGCAATAGAGTATTTATGGAGCCCCAAAATGTCCTCTCTATGTGGAGCGGTGCTTTGTGCGTGCACCCAGTTATGACAATTACATCTGTTGAAGTGATATCTGGAAATATAACTCTATTTTATGTTATCCATGCTTTTAACCCCATGTTGCCTTTATGTCTCCCCATTCCTCTCCTCTTTATATTTAACACAACTGATTATTAGTCCCTGCTATACTACCATTTCTTCCTCTCCTCTTCTTTTGCATTATGTCTTGTGCTCATTATCTTATAGCTGATGACTCTCTCATTGTAATATTTCTCCTGCATTATAGGCCATTTGTCCTTCTTTCATGTAATATACCCCTTATTGGGTTTTCCTTTAGTTTCATGTGATCTGAAAGAAAACATTACACATTTAACTCCTGTACGAATTTGATTACTTTGCTATAAGAAAATCTCCTGTACTGAATTGCACCAACTTGCCATAAAGATAGACCTTTACTCAGAATAGAAATTATTATTTTTTATTTAGGTTTATATCAATTTGAGATATTTGCATTACAAAAAAGTGCAAGGAATGTTAAAAGGGTAATCTTTTACAAAATCATTTGACTTCATATTCTTGGGCAATGCAATGCATAATTAAAAACAATGAAAAGCAACACTCGGTGTGTGCCTCTCACAGTAAGGCCAAGCCTCTCAATCTCAAAGCAACAAAACAAAAGCCAGTACTGTAACTTCTATTTGGAGGACAAATTGAATTTCTACACACAAAGAATTAAACTGAGTGTGAGTTTAGACTGTCTGTCGGAATAAATCCCTTTCATTTATCATATATTTTTAAAAAAATGTGTGGGTTATGATCCCCCCCTAGACCAGCAGGATTCACTACCCACCTCTTGATTGAGAATATAATGATATATGGAAGGAGAGTGATATCCCAACAGCCACCCTCCCTTTGATTTGATTGTGAAAAAAATCTATATCAGATGAACTGTATGTGGAAGAGGGTATGTTGTGTTTAAGATGTTAGTAACATGATTAATGCCTTTAAAAATGACAGTGTTTTAAATGTCTAAGCATCATGTACAGAACAGACAAATCTATGTTATTTCAATTCTGGGAACTGTAGTACTTTTAGTCACATTATTAAATAGGAGTAGTGTATTCATAAATAAAACATAGGAAAATGCGCTGTGCTTGTATATAAATTATAAAGTAGCATTACTTGTTAGGTATGTATTAGGAAGTGTTAGTCAATGCGGTTTTTAATTTATATGTCCAGTTTGCATATGTTTAGATGGTGAGATATGTTTTTTCCGGTTGCAGATAGTTATATGTACGATGAGACTCTTGAGTTTACTTAAAGATGCAGAGAACTATATATTTTTGGAAAGATGGCCTGAAGGTGTATATCTATTAGAAAATCACATATGTGTCTACGTGGTAATGTATGTTTTTGAAGGCTGTTGAAAGTTTCATTCATATGGTGAGGGTGGGTTATTTCTTTAAACATGGTATGTTTAAAATTGAGGAGGGTTGATAGTGTATACACACTTGGTGTGTAACTTTTCTTTGACAAATGCTAAATACATGTTTTAAAGAAAGAAGAAATATTTGTGAAATGATGTAGGTATGCCATTAAGACAAGGTTTTTCAGTTTTCGAAAGTTACTGATGCTTGTGCAAGCTGAGTAACATAGCAATGTATGTTCTTAGAGAGCCATGTATGCTATTATATATCAAGTGTGATATCTAGACTTATTCAGTCACCCAGGCACTACATATGCACTCTTCCAATCACGCAGGCACTAACTATGTACTCATTTAACTATGCAGCCAACACCCACGTATTCATCCAATCATCCAGATCGTAGCAATACAGTCATGTGAATACACAGACACTAACTATTCAGATATGGAACCGCCGATGTAGTTCCTACATACTCAGGGAATCATGCAGGAACTACCTATATTCTGAGAGAATCACCTCGGCAGTATCTATGTGTAGAGGTATAAAGAGTAGAATGTTGGCATGGGTGGAATCTGAGGTGTGTGGTGACATCATAGGGAATAGAGATGAGGTGATGGTGGGAGGAAGCAGGATGGTTGGAAAGTGCTGGGCATATGAAAGAAATAAAGAAGAAAAAAACTGAGAGACCTGGGGTGTCTTTACTTTTACATTATGCACTCAACCAACCATCCAGGGAGTATTGTTGCACTCAACCAGAAACACATGTATTTACAAGTTTGGTGAGGAATATGTACTCTTTTAGAACTATCTGGTGAATTTTATATGTAACCTGTTACACACTGTTTGCATGTACTCGGAAGAATTAGTGAGCTATATGCTGGGGTACAGATTTATGTGCAGAATGTTTTTTGCAGTGTTTCTCAAAATTAAAATCTGACACTTCTGATTAGAAAAGTATTGAAAAACTTCGGCCTGAGTACAATGTAAGTCAGCTTCTGACCTCAGGTCGGAGGATTTCCACCTTACATTGTTGGATTCGGTCCAACAGCCTTATTACGATGATAGCTGTTGGTTTGAAACAAGTCGGTTGGATCAACTGGCTTCAGATAGTCTCAAAGAGCCAACTGGCCAGTCAGAGGCTACTCGTAATTACCTATGTACGGTATTTACGCTGTGGGGATTATGATGTCGGTTTCCGACAGGCTCATGCTGGGCTTTCCGACATGAAAAGCCTGTCGGAAAGCGACTTTGGGGGCTCCATGCAGGGCCCCCTTACCACAGCCACCTCAAGCTGGGGCTACCCCTGTTAATTCTTGCACCGAGTGGAAAGCACTGTCAGGTACCTGCCACACAATGCAAGGATCAACAAAAACACTAATTTCTCTATGGAGCTTGTGCTGCAGCTGGTTTACGTTCGCAGCACAAGCTCCCATAGAGAAATGTGCTGTTGCATCCTAATAATGCGGTCGGATCGCTGACTGGAGGTCGGTCTATCCCGATTCCACAACAGTATTGTGCAAGTGCAAGTCCGCCCGACATCGTGATGAGGGCCTGAATGTACCAGTGACACAGTGGTAGCACAGAAATAGCTCTTATGTTGTGTTTTTTGGATTTACAGCATTGAGACACTGTATGTGCTTTTACACTTTGGTTGATGTTTATTTTAAAATTGAGTACATAAAGGATAAAGTTGTCTTATTGCGTGTAAAAGTGAGAACTGAGATAGGGGGCAGGTGTGTTGTAGGTGAGGGTGAATATTAAAAGTTAACTAATAAACGTAGTTTTGTGTTTTGGTGTGGGTTTGGTACATTGAAGTAAGTGCTTGTAGTTATACAGGTAGGTTGATTTTTAGATTTAAAACTGCAACATAACATAAAATATGTTTTTGTATTATGTTTAAGCCAGTAGTGAGGTAGTTGGTATCTTTTTTCTTTTTACAGACAATATCTGCATAATTGCAGACAGAATGCCTACCAGAACTCAGAGGAAAAAGTTACAGAAGTAACTACAGTATTTTTGCAGAACTGAGACTCAAAAGGGGCAAAATGAAGAAAAAGGCTTGAATTTGGTTTACTCTCCACTTATGTGCTATCGATGGCTGTGTGCTTAAGATGGAACAATGCACTATTAAATAGCTCAAATAATTCGCTTCGGGTAGCACTATACAGAGACATTTTTTCAAATATGAAAGAAAAGAGTTCTCTTTTTAGGAATTATCTAAAAGCATCAACAATGTTCGGCTTAGATAAGGATGGTGCAGCAAACCTCTGTAAAAGGGCTTTGAAAATCAGAATTAAGAAAACAATCTATGGGGTTTCTCGTGAAAGAGATATTAAAATGTGCGCAGAGAATAGTAATAATGACTGTATATTGGGGAGCAGTATTTCCAAAAAAACCCACCCTTATTTTTTATGAAATCTTAAACATGGAGTACGAAGGGTATTCTGTTGCTTAGACTGAATTTACATCTGCTAAGAATTGTAACAGGAGCTTGGGAGGGTATCACTAGACATGAAACACTTTGTCATTTATGTAATTCCTGTATACAAGACCTAAATCTTGTCTTATTTGTTTGTCCTACATTACAATCAGTACGTCGCAGATACCTAAGGAATAGTTTTTTAAAGTATAATATCGCCACAGCAGAAGAGGCCCATAACTGTCTGCTGGCACCCCCATCTGAACGTATGTGTTTTAAATTGTTTAGCTTTTTTAAACAATGTTTAAATATGTATTAGGGCAGTACTGATCGATGTATTACGTATGTTCTGAACACTTGCACTTTCGACTTTTCATTCCTAAGTTTAAGGAAAAAAAGAGGCAGATTTACTATGTACGCAACTGAGCACGTGTACTTTTACAACCTCTTTTGTCAAATTCCCACATTTTATAATAAGGTTTAATTTTGAAAGTTTTAGGGTAGTATTAGATTACAAACTTCGTATAAATCTGCAAGTATTCATCTATGGTAATCCGATTTTTTAGGGTTCACTCCTCTTGGCACTCAAAAATGTATAGAATGGCTTCTACTAATATTTTCATATATGATATGTTATGATGAATTTAGTACTTCACTGGCAATTTTTATGGAGTGTAATGTTGATCTCAAGTGGCTTCGCGGCCAGGGCGACTGATGCTGGACGCTAGGGATCATGGTTCGATCCCCGTCTCCGGCGGCAGGGGTCTGCCCAGCACCATGCAACTCTGGGCAATAGCTCTCTTAATCTTCTCCACGGCCCCCAGTGCCGAGATACCCATTCGGGGGTGATTCGTATGCTATACAAGTACTGGATTTACATTTTTTTAATGTATTGTTATGTTGAACTCTTTGGAGTTCCAAATCATAATAAATAAATTGAATTGATTGAATTGAATTGAAGAAAAAGTGGTGAACAGAAAAAAAAAATTATTGGCAAGAGGACCAAGTAATTTCTTCAAAATATACTTTTTCAAGGTACTGTGGCAGACATAGAAAAGGTTTATGCAGTGGCATAGCAAGAGGGGGCGGTTGGGGGCGGGCCCCCCGCTTTTACCTGCGCCCATCACGGTTCAAACTCAGGGGGCACCGAGCGGCCGCAGGTCTAGCTATGCCACTGGGTTTATGATGATGTGCAGTTTCGTTTCGTTGGTCCTGAGCAGGATTCTAGGGAAAATGAAGAGTTGTTAAGAGAAGGAGCTGCAGAACAGGGCACAGATATTACAGTTGCTAGTTTTGAAAAAGAGATAAAAAAATGTAACACAGTGTGGTCTCAAAAAACAGATTTATATTTATATATGCTGTCACTCATTCACTTGAAGATTCAAACACAGACTTTTGACTTGTATTTAAAAAGTGAAAAAGTTAAATAATGATAACGGGCAAAAGTTACTGTGTATTTATTTGTGGAGGAATGCTTTGACTTATCCATGCAGCAAGTCATATGTAAGTAGTGTTACAATAAATTAGAAGATAAAAAATTGAAGACCACATAGATATTTGATATCCATTTTGTAGGATAACAAAACGCCTGCTAATGTAGAAAAACTTTGAAGGGCCAAAAAAAAAAAAAAAAAACAACCTTTATGATTCTTTCAGCATTGCAAAGGGCTGTTATGGAGTGCTCTCCAGCACTCTGTACAACTCGACAAATCATATAGTATGATGCCACCTGGGAAAACTGTGAGGCCAAATCTTGAAGTTGAAATTGGACCTCTGAAGGGACTCTCTGCCCTGGTGTTGTTGTGGCTGCTATTGAAGTTGCGGGTCCTTCAGACTCGTGTTGCCTTGTTGCTGCTTTTAGACGATTGCCATGGCATGTTTTTAGATGGTAAAGCATGGACGGAGTACCATAAGCATATTTTTTATTTTTACCTCTTGATACTGTCTTGTGACATATTGTGCATTGCGCAAATCTGCTCACTATGAACTCCCCTTAAAGAATGTTCAAGATAGATAAATGGGTGTGTTCTGAGAGTGCCAGCAAACAGTCATGTACACTTAGGAGTGGGCAAACCGCCCCTTACCTACTCAGACAGCAGAGCAGCCCGACCACCCGCCCGACCGCAAAGTAGCAGAAACATAAAATGAGAATAACTCAAAGTTATTATCATTTTATGTTTCTACTTCACATTGCTTACACGAAGTGGGGCAATGCTCTTTTGCCATAGTGGAGGACCGCCATTGCCACCTTCCTAATGATGAGGTTATCCTTTTGTGGTCCAAATATAATCCATCAATATTACTGTGATATCACAACACTGTTGGCCTTGTCCTGTACAGATGCATCCCTCAATGAGCAAGTCCTTTTCACAGTTGGTAGTTTGATGAAGTTTACCTGCTTCTTCTTGACCCTCTACAGAGGGAAAAAGAAAAGCCTTATCTACCTGTTCCTCTCACCTCAGCATTGTTGTTTTATAGAACTGGGGTTTTCACATACCTACATTCTGCCTCTGACAATGCCTTGGACAATACTGCCACTTTGCTGTATGGGGTGGTAAGGTCAATGATGAATCCAGCAATCTGCAGCCTTAGAAATAATGATGCCCAGAAAGCCCTGATAGGAGCATTTTAGAGACCTCTGCTGATCCGACAGAAAAGTCAGCATGTAAGAAAGACAAATAGGGATGCCATCAATCAAGAAAGCACACTTTGTATCATTCTTATGAATGACAGGTTGTACATGTTTTGTCATACTGTAAAAAATTAGTAGCACATGTATTCATCATTATGGTTCTCTTTCTTTTTCATGAGTAGACACTCTCAGTTTCCATGAATAGCCATTAGTTAAAATTAGGGCACCCTTTTTTATGGTATCTATTTTTTGAACATTTCTGTCTGTATTTATCTACATTTATTTTTGGCCGTCTAATTGGTATTCCTTCATATTTATTATTGTGTTTGTGAACAGACGATATGATAACTTGTATGCTTCTGCGTTTATTTAACGGATAAACGTGCACTCATACTTTGATGTCAGGTTTCAGCACATTACACAGCCAAAATATATAAAAATAATAAAACCACATAAATATAACCGCACATTTACATGTTGAGATATGCATTAATTTAAGCACATCTCATTGAACTTTGTAACTTCCCACACAGCCAATATGTACAATTAGAGGCCTAAAAGGCAGTAATCTCAGCACAGTGAGTCACTCAAAAGAATCCAAGTTATCTGCATTTTTAACAATAAACACAGACAGGAAAGACAATGTTTTCTATCTGTATTTATCTGTAAAATCCTGTAAAAACAGAAAATAGGGAGCCTGAGTTAAAATAAAGAGGCCAATTCACAAAGGCATTTCTGAGAACATGTTGTACTTCTGTAGTAGTAATTCACCCATTCCTAAATGCTAGTGTGAATATGCCCCAACACCTCTGACATGAGATTAAAATGGGAATACATATATAGGGGCTGATTAGGAATGAGGATTTTCCGCATTCTCCGGGCCGGCGGAAGCCACCGCCGGCCCAAGAATGCAGAAAATCCTCTGCGGACCCACCAAAGACCCACCGCCACATTAGGACAGCTGGTGGGTCCTGGTTTCAGTCTGCCGCTTTTCCGCCGCGGTTAACTTACAACTGCGGCGGAAAAGTTGTAACATGGCTGGCGGTGTCTATCAGACACCGCCAGCCATATTAGGATATAGTAAAAGAGATGCTTTTCCACGGCGACTTTTCCACCGTGGAAAAGCATACGGAATTTGACTTTGTGGGCCCGTTGCAGGCCCCCTGGGTGAAGGAGGGGTGGGGGGTGCACATGTGGGGGTATCCATGGTACCCCCCTGCATTTGTATGCAGAAATCGGCAGGCACCGCGCGGTGCCTGCCGCATTCTGCATACAAATGCAATGAATGCATTTTTAACATTGTGGCGGGTGCAGCTTGAAGCTGCACCCACCGCAATGTTAAAGATAGAGGATGTGACCGCCACCCTGGCGGTCACATCCTAATCTGCACAGAGGGAACGCCGCTGCCCATGCGGACGTTCCCTCCTACTCTGGGGTCGCGGACGGACTCAAGTCCATCCGTGATCCTAATGAGCCCCTTAATTAGTACCAACAGGAATGTGTGCTTTTCTCACTTTTACTAATGTAAAGTTGGATGCTTTGAGTCTGATTCATGAAGCTTCAGGAAGCGTGTTAGAGTACATAAAAAAGGATTCTTGTAGTACTTCTTCCCATACTCATACATAGTTTTGGAATTGGACTCTCTAAGTAAGTAAGTAAGTAAATAAGTAAGTAATAGCTTATAAAGCACACGCATGGCAAAGCACCTTAGCGCTGGAGGAAGCAAGAAGGTAAGGAAGTCAGGAGAAGCTAGGTCGCTATTGGGGAAGGAAAAGACAGTTGTTAACCTGGCTCCTAAACTGAGACCTGGATGATAGAAGCCTAATATGTAGTGGAAGTTTGTTCCAGAGATTAGATGCCAGAAAAGAGAGGCATCTGCCTCCCCATCTGGTCTTCCTAACTCTGGGGATGCGGAGCAGAGCTTTGATCTCAGACCTTAGCATTTGGCAGGGGCATGCCATTGGAATAATTTATGGTAGCCATTAGGCTCCTCCCCATACACGGCTTTATAAACCAGGCATATTGCCTTAAACTCAGTTTGCTGCTTAACAGGCAGCCAATGGAAACTTCTAAGGGCACCCGAGATATGGCTATATTTTGGAATGTTAAGCAGGATACATGGAGCTGCATTTTGCAAGGATTGGAGTTTAGACAGCTGACATTTGTCACTGGCTAGATACAAGGCATTATAGTAGTCAAGGCGGGAGAGAATAAGAGCCACCAACGCTGTTTTCCTCAACTCCATCGGTAGAAAAGGTAGGATTTTACGTAGTATTTTTAAAAGAAAATAACAAGTAGAAGTCAGCTGATTGATTTGCCATGTGAAATTGAGCTGGGCATCACACAAAAAACCAAGGTTCCTGACTTTGGTAGTTAGGACAGGGCTGGCTCCTGACACTGTTGGCCACCATATGTGAGTACAACACCTAGGACATCAGCATAATTAGATGACCAAATTAGTCTAAACTAGCAAGTGTGAAAAATAAACAAAAACTAAAATTGCATATAGTATATAAATTTAATAAGTATTGATTAAAAATCATATAGACAGACAAACTATATGATAGGGCTAAAAATACAATTCATTAAAACCAAACAAGGATATCATACTCCACTACAATTCCTCAAAATCATACATATAGTGAAGAAAGCAATACATTCATGTAATTAAATGGCATAAAAAATATAATCATAAAGCAACTCGACGCGCGTTTCGGCAGAAAACCGCCTTCTTCAGGAGTCTCTGCTGATAATCTAGAAAAGCAATTATGAAGAGAAAGATATATGTCATACAAGACTAGGTACTTTTCACATATTAACATATTTATGTTAACAAATTTTAAATATTACTAGCTTCCCTATACTCTTCTACAATATGAGTGCATATTCTACATCGCGACCTCGTCTTGACTCACACTTACTAGATTTAAACATTATACAATTTTGGTCATCTCATGTCAGTTGATTGACAGATATTCATAGAACTACATTGCACAGTACTTATCCTTATTAACATGCTGTTTTCAACATATATACATTTACAATATGGGAAACTTCATGAATACATATAGCTTGAGCCACTTGTTCAATTCTAATACCTGACTAGTGATAAAACCTTTATATATGAACCGGGATAGGGGAAATGCTTTGAACACATGATGCCAGAGATAACATTTGTAGGATGTATGGTCAAAATCTTTCCTGAGGACATATTTTGTTTACTTTAGTGTATCCTCCCTGATAGTTTTATTAAGCAGGAGAGGTTTCAGTTTGATGGCTTTATTACGATGGTGCGAGATCAGAGTGATGACTAGTTCATATTTCTCTCCTACTAGAAACAAAATATTACCTTATATTCTACAGATAGCGTCCTATTTTTCACTTGATGTTCAATCGTATGGGTAGTTCTGAAGTACGGACGATGATCAATGGGTCATTCTATATAGTCCTGGTACTCTGATGATGCAAACAGAACAGACACTGTAGTATAAGATGTACGCCTAGCTATTTAACTTGATCAAATTTACTCACTGAAAATGTCTATGTACACATAAGAGGTTGTTACCCATGAGAAGGGGAATTACCTTCAAGAATCTAAAGAGTGCGCTTCGTGTTTTGCCGTGGTTATTGATGCTGCCAGGTAAGACACTTTATTTTGATAGCTGTCAAAATCGAGAAGAAGGGACCATAATCGGTAATTGTAAACAAATGTAGCCAGCCTGAGTAAGGTATTTGATATTCAATGATCATAGCTATATATTAGGGCAAGCATATACCTACCTCTCGATTTCACAATGATGATCTTAAAGGGGGATTCTGTAATTCCCCTTCTCATGGGTAACAACCTCTTATGTGTAGATAGACATTTTCAGTGAGTAAATTTGATCAAGTTAAATAGCTAGGCGTACATCTTATACTACAGTGTCTGTTCTGTTTGCATCATCAGAGTACCAGGACTATATAGAATGACCCATTGATCATCGTCCGTACTTCAGAACTACCCTTTGGTGGTTCTACGATTGAACATCAAGTGAAAAATAGGACGCTATCTGTAGAATATAAGGTAATATTTTGTTTCTAGTAGGAGAGAAATATGAACTAGTCATCACTCTGATCTCGCGCCATCGTAATAAAGCCATCAAACTGAAACCTCTCCTGCTTAATAAAACTATCAGGGAGGATACACTAAAGTAAACAAAATATGTCCTCAGGAAAGATTTTGACCATACATCCTACAAATGTTATCTCTGGCATCATGTGTTCAAAGCATTTCCCCTATCCCGGTTCATATATAAAGGTTTTATCACTAGTCAGGTATTAGCATTGAACAAGTGGCTCAAGCTATATGTATTCATGAAGTTTCCCATATTGTAATAATAATAATAATAATAATATCGAGTTTATAGAGCGCTCAGTAACGCCATCACGGCGTGTCCCCGCGCTAACACTGACCAAGAAATCAGCATACAGATGGCCCGGATTAAGAGGAGTAAAGATGAGTTTTGAGCAGGGCCCTAAACCGCGTTTCGTTGCTCTCCAGTCTAAGTGCACAGGGGAGTTTATTCCACTGTTGGGCTGCTTGGAGTGCAAATGAGCGTCCACCCATTCTAGCCTTCTTAGTTCTAGGCACTTTCAGCAGTCCGGCGCCCTCTGATCGAAGGGACCTGGTAGGTTCATATCTGCTGATTAAGTCCCTGAGATAGGTCGGTGATCTGTCCCAGACGATACGGTGACAGAAGAGGAGACACTTGTAGCGCACCCGTTTCTTTACAGGTAACCAATGAAGCGCATCCAGTGCTTTTTTTTAAGTTGGCTCTCCTGGGTCTTCTTAGCACCAGTCTGGCAGCGGAGTTTTGTACGACTTGTAGGCGACCTATGCTGCCTTCAGTGGCCCCTAGGAACAAGACGTTGCCATAGTCTAAACGCGCGGTTACTAGTGCTTGCATTAATGTTCTTCTGGCCGATAGAGGGAGGAGGTCTAACGTTTTGTTTAGAGTCTTTAGTACTCCAAAACATTTGCCTACAAGACGCCTAATGTGGCCATCATAAGAGAGAGCAGGGTTCATCCAGATCCCTAGATTCTTTGCCTCCTGACATGGTATGGGGGTAGGACCCAGACATGTAGACCACCATTCATCCGACCAGTCTTCCCTTTTTCCCCCTACCACCAACACCTCCGTTTTAGAGCCATTAAGTTTTAAGCAGTGGGCATCCATCCATTCAGCTAGGGCCTGCATACATGCTTTGAAGTTGTGGGGGGTGTTGGAGGTGTTTTGTGATAGGGAGATGAGCAGTTGGGTGTCGTCAGCGTACGACACCAATTCCACCCCATAGGACTGTACCACTTTTGCTAGTGAGGCCATATATAGATTAAAAAGAGTAGGGCTAAGAGCCGAGCCCTGAGGCACTCCCTGGTCTAGTGACACCTCCGCTGATCGGTAAGTCCCTTGCTGTACTTGGAAGCATCTTTCCGTCAGAAACGATTGCAGCCAGCCCAGCGCAGGACCAACGACCCCGGCTTCTTGTAGACACCGTAGCAAGATGGAGTGTGCTACGGTGTCAAATGCTGCGCTAAGGTCAAGCATAATCAAGGCCATAGTGTGACCTGCGTCTGCCCCTGCTCTTAAGGTCTCAGTAGCTCTAAGGAGGGCTGTCTCCGTGGAGTAGCCCGCCCTGAAACCTGATTGAGAAGGGTGGAGTACATTCCATTTTTCCAGGTGTTCAGTGAGCTGAGCGTTGGCCACCTTCTCAGCCACCTTGGCCACGTATGGCAGTAGGGAAATGGGTCTGAGGTTTTCCAGAACCTCCAGGCTTATTGTTGTTTTTTTTCTAATAGGCAGTACTATGGCCTTCTTCCATTCCATCGGTACCCGTTGAGTGGAGAAGGAGGTTTGTAGGACGTGTCTAATGTGAGGTTCCAGGGCTGTTAGGCCCTCTGAAAATACCCAGGCCGGGGCTGGATCATTAGGGGAACCAGACTTCACACTTCGACAAATCTTTGTTAGTTTGTCAGCTGTGGGGACGTTAAAATCTCGCAGTGTGGACTCAGGGGCTGTCGATGGACTGTCTGCTATGAAGTCTAGACCCTTTCCTGGTTGTTTTGAGAAGGAGGTGTAGATCTTTTTAACTTTATTGGAGAAAAAGTCTGCGATTTTATTACAACCTTCTGTGGAGGTATTCGTAGGGGTATTGGAGCTGGAAACTATAGAGATTTCTTTGTAGATCTTGAACAGTTCTCGTGAGGAACATTCAGAGTCCTCGATCCGTGTCTGAAAGTATTTAGCTTTTGCTCTACGCACCGCGTACTGGTAGCTACGGTGGGATGAGCTATAGCTGGTTTTGTTTTGTGCACTTGGGTTCCTTCTCCAGGTCCTTTCTAGCTTTTTACAGTTCGATTTTAATTGCTGTAGTTCTATAGTGAACCAAGGGGCAGTACGCTGTCTGCCCTCTTTGGTTTTACCATTGCACATTGGGGCTATCTCGTCTAAGGTGGAGGTAACAAGTAGATTAAAGTCCTTGTTCGCCTGTTCACTATCCGTGGGCAGGGGGAATTGTGCTTTCTGAATTACGTTTATAAATTTTTCTTTGGAGTATAATCTCCATTTGCGTTTCTTAGTGTTTCCTTTCCCATGTTCAATGTTCTTCGTAGTGTGGTAGAAACATTGAAAAGGGACCAGGAAGTGATCGGTCCATGGAAGCTGACATGGAGTGAGAACTTTAATCATATCCCAGCTTGCAAAAATGGGGTCCAAACAGTGCCCTTTTTGATGGGTGGCTGCGACACTTAGAAGTTTAAATTGTAGTTCTTGTAGGACCAGACGCACGTCTTCTGCCTCCTTGTGTCCTTGATCCTCTAGGTGTAGGTTTAAGTCGCCCAATACCAGAACTTTTTTATGTTTAATCGCGGTCTGAGCAACCCCCTCTAGTAGGCTACTGCGGAAGTTGCCCAGGGACCCAGGGGGTCTGTAAATTAGGATGCCCGAGATGTTCTCATGTTGAGTCATTTTTATGCTGAATTCGCCTGCTTCGCTATCATCAACTTCTGCTGGTTTTAAAACACACTCGAATGGGTGTTTAACGATGATGGCGATACCGCCTCCCCTACCTTTTGTCCTGTCAAGTCTGTGGAGGGTATAGCCTGGAGGGATGGAGTCTACTATATCTGGATCTGAGTTTTCTCCCAACCAGGTCTCCGTCAAGAACAATATATGTAGGTCCTCCTCCAGTAAGAGATCCCATAGCTGAAGAGTGTGTTTGCTAATGGACCTGCAGTTAAGAAGACCCCCCTTGACCAGAGTCGCTTCCGGGTTTTTGGCAGGTAGCGCTAAGCTACTACCTCTAAATGAGCAGTGTGGGCAAGGACCTAGGTTCTGTGGCTCCATTGTATTATGGCAGAGGGTAGGTGTGATGGGACACAGGTCTCTCAGTTTACTGCTAGAATAGCACTGTCGGTGGCGTATGGGAGATGTAGGGGTTCGGGTCCCTGGTCCCGGCTGGTCGCGGACGGGCGCAGACGGGCTTGCCTTAGGCGCGCCTTCGGCGCGCAAACGGCGCTCCCGCTGCGCTCGTCCGCTGCGCTTCCTCTGGCTGCACATAATATAGTCAGCCCAGGGGGCGTGGCCTGTGGGGGGCGTGGCCGGAATGCTCGCCAGCAGTGGCGTCGGGGATCGTTGCAGCCGTCGTGTTCTCGGGAACACACTCGACTGTTTTAGGTGAGTTAGGCTTTTTTTAAAAAATACAGAGTAATCAAATTCAAACAGTTTTTAAAAAATCAGGTGAGACGGCTCCCGGCGTGTGCCTGCGGAGAATCTTGTCAGTGTTGTCTGACAGCGCTCGGTAGTGGCGCTTAAATAGTAGCCCAGGGGGCGTGGCCTGTGGGGGGCGTGGCCGGAATGCTCGCCAGCAGTGGCGTCGGGGATCGTTGCAGCCGTCGTGTTCTCGGGAACACACTCGACTGTTTTAGGTGAGTTAGGCTTTTTTTTAAAAATACAGAGTAATCAAATTCAAACAGTTTTTAAAAAATCAGGTGAGACGGCTCCCGGCGTGTGCCTGCGGAGAATCTTGTCAGTGTTGTCTGACAGCGCTCGGTAGTGGCGCTTAAATAGTAGCCCAGGGGGCGTGGCCTGTGGGGGGCGTGGCCGGAATGCTCGCCAGCAGTGGCGTCGGGGATCGTTGCAGCCGTCGTGTTCTCGGGAACACACTCGACTGTTTTAGGTGAGTTAGGCTTTTTTTTAAAAATACAGAGTAATCAAATTCAAACAGTTTTTAAAAAATCAGGTGAGACGGCTCCCGGCGTGTGCCTGCGGAGAATCTTGTCAGTTGTAAATGTATATATGTTGAAAACAGCATGTTAATAAGGATAAGTACTGTGCAATGTAGTTCTATGAATATCTGTCAATCAACTGACATGAGATGACCAAAATTGTATAATGTTTAAATCTAGTAAGTGTGAGTCAAGACGAGGTCGCGATGTAGAATATTCACTCATATTGTAGAAGAGTATAGGGAAGCTAGTAATATTTAAAATTTGTTAACATAAATATGTTAATATGTGAAAAGTACCTAGTCTTGTATGACATATATCTTTCTCTTCATAATTGCTTTTCTAGATTATCAGCAGAGACTCCTGAAGAAGGCGGTTTTCTGCCGAAACGCGCGTCGAGTTGCTTTATGATTATATTTTTTATGCCATTTAATTACATGAATGTATTGCTTTCTTCACTATATGTATGATTTTGAGGAATTGTAGTGGAGTATGATATCCTTGTTTGGTTTTAATGAATTGTATTTTTAGCCCTATCATATAGTTTGTCTGTCTATATGATTTTTAATCAATACGTATTAAATTTATATACTATATGCAATTTTATTTTTTGTTTATTTTTCACACTTGCTAGTTTAGACTAATTTGGTCATCTAATTATGCTGATGTCCTAGGTGTTGTACTCACATAGGTAATTACCCTGCCCTAGGAATCCATATCGGTACCCAGGGGGTCCTTGTTTTTCTCACATATACTGTTGGCCACCATGACTGTGTCCAGTTAGGAGGCCCATTTCCGAATTCCAGAACCTCTGTCTTATTGGTGTTCGATTTTAAATAGTTCTTATGCATCCAGTTCATGATGTGGCCAAGACAGCTATGTAATCTGACTGCCAACGGTTCTGCCATTGATGCTAATATTTTGAGTATCATCAGCATACGATACTAGTGAGAAGCCATGGTCCCTGATGAGTTTTGCCAGTGGTGTGACATAAATTTTAAACAGTGTTGGAGAGATAGCTGAGCTTTGTGGCACTCCCCCAGGAAGATACAATTTGCCTGATTCCTGGGTGTCCCGCCACACCCTTTGTTCTCGAGCTGAGAGGAAGGAGGTGAGAAGGGTGAGTAAGGTATCTCCATTCCTACTGCCTCCAGCCGGCGCGTAAGTACAGTGTGAATAACTGTATCCAACGCGGCTGATAGGTTGAGTAGGATCAGGATAGCCCTACCACCCTTGTCAATTTGCCTTTGTATTTCCTCAGCGGCCATGATTAATGCAGACTCCGTGGAGTAACCCAATCAAAAGCCATGTTGTGTGGAATCTAAGAGTTTCTTAGTATCTAGGTATTTTATGAGCTCTGAGTTAATAGATTTTTCAAGACTTTGGCTGCTAGAGGCAGACACGAGATCGGGCAGTAGTTTATTACTTCAAGAGGATCAAGTGAGGGTTTCTTGAAAATGGGTCTAACACATGCCTTCTTCCAGGAAGATTGGAAGACACCAGTACTAATAACAGTGTTCAGGAGGGGGGCAAGTAGCACATTGACTTTGTTTGAGACGCCATGAATGATGTCCAGCGGGCATGGGTCCATTGGAGAGCTAGACTCCCTGAGTTTTCTCTCACATACATGTGGGACGATTAGGCTTTTTCCAATATTTTGATATTTGCAGAGCATTTTGGACAGGGGAAAGTAGAGGGATCCAAGCAAGTACACCAGCCTGGATTTCCTTGGTTCTCTACTTTGAAGAGTTGCCCAGGATGGTAGGGTCCACTAAGTGCTGTCAACCTCAGCCCACAATATGTGGCTATTTCCATGAAAAATTTGAAAAAATAGGTTTTCTTTAGGTATAATTTCTGATTCTTATAAAGAAAAGAGTGTAAGTCTACACAATCACAACAACTTGGATTCTCCTATGTTTCTAGTTTTCATACGTGCCTTGGAAACTTGATGATATTGAGTATAAAATCAAGGGTGTGGTTTAATAATACCAAGCATTTGCAATGCAATAGGTCTCACATTCACCCGAGTTTGAGCTTTTGCCAATGTAAATGACAATGCCTTTTTTTTAATGCTTTGGGTTCTAAAACTTAAATAAAAGGCATTGTCTTTTACAATACTAATAGCTTAACTCTTGCAAATGCGAGACCTATTGCATTGCAATAAAGGGCCTTCTCAACCGCTAGTTAGATTATAAATATCTGAGGAAGAGACTGTCCTGCGACGTCTTCAAGGTAGTGATAAATAGTGCAGTGAAGAAGATGTGTAAGTGGTGTAAATTACACAGACACAAAGTGAGAGTAACATATGATCCAAGCTATAAACTCTAACAAAGCGCTCAAACAGCTTGCATGCTGTGATTACACTTTCGTGGCTCAGGGGGAAGAGCAGAAGTTGGGGCAGCTATTTCCTGTCCTCTTGTTGATTTGAGTGTAAAGTGTGGCATTGTGTAATATCATTGCTTTCTTTTGCTTAATAAAAAACATTCCAGCTGTAGTAGGGCCCTGGCTTCACCTCCTGGTGCAGGGTGGGCTGTGCTTTATGGCAGGCATGGATGGAGGGATGATCTCGGCTTCAGCTCCAGCCTCGTACAGTGCCCCTGCTATTACTAGTGAGTGAGAGGGGCTGAGGTATTGGTATTGGTGGTGGTGATGGTATCAGTGATGGTGGTGGCATTGGTGGTGGTGGTGGCATTGGTGGTGGTGGTATTGGTATTGGTGGTGATCGTACTGGTATTGGCGGTGGTGGTATTGGTAGTGGTGGTATTAGTGATGTATTGGCATTGGTGGTGGTCGCACTGGTATTGGCAGTGGTGGTATTGGTAGTGGTGGTATTAGTGATGGTATTGGTATTAGTGGTGGTCGTACTGGTATTGGGAGTGCTGGTATTGGTGGTAGTGGTGGTAGTATTGGTTGTGGTAGTATTGGTGATGATGGTATTGGTGGTGGTGGTATTGGTGGTGGTGGTGCTGCTGGTGGTGGTGGAGGTGATGATATTGATGATGCTGGTGGTAGTATTGGTGGTGATGGTATTGGTGGTGGTTGTAGTATTGGTGGTGGTGGTAGTGGTATTGATGGTGGTGTTGATTGTGGAGATCTTAGTGGTGGAGGTGGTTGAATTGGTGGTGGTAGTATTTGTGGAGGTGGTGTTGGTGGTTGTATTGGTGGTGTTGGTGGTGGTATTGGTGGTGGTGGTATGGGTAGTGGTGGTGGTTGTATTGTTGGTAGTGGTATTGGTGGTAGTGGTATTGGTGGTGGTTGTATTGGTAGTGACTGTGGTATTGGTGGTGGTACTGGTGGTGGTGGTATGGTGGTATTGGTGGTGGTGGTAGTGGAATTGGTGTTAGTGGTATTGGTGGTGGTATTGGTGGTTTTGGTATTGGTGGAATTGGTGCTGGTGGTATTGGTGGTTATGGTGGTGGTTTTGGTGGTGGTAATGGTACTGGCGGTAGCATTGGTGGTGGTGGTATTAGCGGTGGAGGTATTGGTATTGGTGGTAGTGCTATTGATGGTGGTGGTATCGGTGGTGGTGGTATTGGTGGTATTGGTGGTGGTGGTGATATTAGTGGTAGTGGAGGTGGTGGTATTGGTTTTGTTGGGGGTGGTCGTATTGGTGGTGGTATTGATGGGTGTATTGGTGGTGGTGGTGGTATTGGTGGTGTTGGCCTTGTTGGTGTTGGTATTGGTGGCAGTATTGGTAGTGGTGGTATTGGTATTGGTAGTGGTATTGGTTGTGGTATTGGTATTGGTATTAGTGGTATTGGTGGTGGTGCTATTGGTGATGGTGGTATGGTGGTGGTGATATTAGTGGTATTGGTGGTATTGGTGGTGGTGGTAGTATTGTTGGTATTGGTGGTGCTGGGGGTATTAGTTTTGATGGTATTGGGTATGGAATTGGTGGTGGTGGTATTGGTAGTGTTAGTTTTGGTGGTGGTGGAATTGGTATTGGTGGTACTGGTGGTGGTGGTATTCATGGATATTGGCGGTTTTGGTGGTGTTATTATTAAAATAGGCTTTTGAAAGCAACCCGTCAAGTGGCTTTAGTACAGATGACATGTAACACTGATGTGCTGTTGTCAACTTTAGCCCATTAGGACACGATTAGGTGCTACCTGGAATTCACATGACTTAATTCACGAATCATTTCTAAATCCATTTTACTTGGGGGGTTGAAACAGACACGAGATTATGCTGGGTTAAAGTGATATGAAAGTGGGCACACGTGTTACGGGGGTGGCCGAGCTGCTTAAAAAAAACACAAGTGGTTTCAGCTGAAGCATTAAATAGTGCTTACAGACTAAATAACAGGTCCTGTGTAAAAACCTCCCAGAAGCCATTGGAGGTTACAAATGAAGACAAGGCCGTACTAAGGAGGGACTAACAAGCCTATTAACGAATCCAAAGGCAATATTTACAAAAGACAATGACACAAGCCAATGAAAAATATGGGAGGAGAGTGGGCGCTGACTTCTCTCCCATATTCTACTACAGCAGTCTCACAGAGCGAACAGTGAATGTGATCTGCCGCTAGGCTTGACCTAAAAAAGGAGGTGGCTTCTTTAACTTACCTCTTCATGGGTGCACTGATCACAGCCTTAATCAGCCCGAATGACGAAATCTAACAATGTCCTCCCACATTAGTTCTCTACCCTTATGCTGCTATTCTGAGCAGAGGAAGAGCGTTTGGGAGAGTGCTGTTTCATACATAACACAAAACTGTAGACGAATAACAATAACTGGGGTGTTTTTCATCTCAGCGAGTGGAGTGACATCGAATCTTAGGAGTCTTCTCCCTTGTTGTTTATTGAATGTCATTCTGATCCTCTTGTTTAAAACATCCACATTATTTCCAGTTTCCAGCTATACTTTTATAGATTGGCCCAGATGCACAATGGGAATCGGGCGGAGGGGTAGGGTGATGGGAGTTTTGGTACTTCTACCAAAATCACTGGCTAGTATTTTGATAGTTACATAATTATAACAACAACACGTTAATCAATTCTTAATTATTTCAGAATGATTCATTTGAACGCTTTTGAAACGCTAAGTGTTTACTCCTTTACCCAAAATTATGAGGACAATTTAATTCTGGTGGGAGACTGTAATGAAGTTTTTTACCCCTTTCTAGATAGGCACTATACCAGCACATATACCCCCCATAAGTCACATAAATCTTTCAAAGAACTCATTAATCAGTTTAAACTTATTGATGCTTGGAGATTATGTAATCCCACTCTAAGAGAGTACTCTTTTTTCTCTCCGCCTCACCAGACTCAATCTCGATTAGATTACTTTTTTATCTCACATCATCTTTCTCAATCTTTGTTTGCCTCTGACATTGGTTCTATTTTGATCTAATCACCCCTTACTAGGAAATGGCGCTTCAATATTTCCCTGCTTCTTGATTCTGATTTTGTTTCATTCTTCACTGCCTTTTTTCATGACTTTTTCTTACGAAATGAATTCACCGAGGTACCCTTTCCTGTTGTGTGGGATGCTTTAAAGGCATCCGCTAGAGATTTTATTATTGGGTATGTCTCCCATAAACATAAGAAAGCAGAGCAAATCACTAATGACCTTTTCCCCAAGATTAAGAAATCGGAACATTCTTACTTTGCTTCTAAATCTAAAGAATATTTACATGAGCTCATAGCTACTAAATTACAATTTAACAAGGATACCACAAATAATGCTTCCAATTATTTACTGCGCTCCAGTGCTAAATTTTACGGGGGTCAAAATAAGGCCGGCAAACTATTGGCAAAATATTTGAAAGTCAAGAAGAATAGGACTAATATAGATAATATTTATGGTCAAGATTCTGTTTTGAGACATAAAGATGAAGCCATTTAAAGGAATTTCTTCAATTTTACAAAACATTATATTCTTCTGAAGCAACTTCCATGACCCAGGATATTTGTCAGTACTTTTCTGACATTGAGTCACCTTTCGCTACCCCTCCTGACCTCTCTCCATTAGAATCAGATATAACTCAGAAAGAACTTCTTGGTGCTTTGAAATCTCTCAATAAAGATAAGGCCCCGGGTCCAGATGGTTTCACAGTGGAATTTTTTCTCTATTTCTCGGCATTACTTATCCCAAAACTACGTATATTTCTTTCCACTTTTCTAGATTCTGGTTCTTCCTCAGGTTCCTTTTCCAACGCTCTAATTTGTATTCTTCCCAAACCAGGCAAAGACCCACAGCACTGTAAAAACTATAGACCCATTTCCGTAGTAAATATTGACTAGAAGATTTTTTCTAAATCTTTGGCTCTCCGTTTAAAATCCTTTTTTCCAGATTTATTGGGTAAAGAACAGTCTGGTTTCGTCAAGGGCAGACTGATTTCAGATAACACTAGACTATTCTTCGATATTCTCTCTAAGACTTCACATTCTTCTCACTCTCTCGCTGCAATTGCCTTAGACGCGGAAAAGGCTTTTGATAGAGTCGAGTGGTCGTATCGTTTCCAAACGTTGAAGTGGTTCGGCTTTGGCCCAAAAATTTCTACCCTCATCTCTCTCTTATACTCACATCCCAGAGCTGCTATTGCGGCGAATGGTGGTGTCTCTTCTTATTTCTCCCTTGGTGTAGGGGTTCGTCAGGGATGTCCTCTTTCGCCTTTCTTATTCAATCTCGCCTTAGAACCCTTCCTACTGCGCATTCGCCAAAACACTGCCATAAAGGGCTTTACTTCCCAGCAGTCCACAATTAAAATGGCGGCGTACGCTGATGACGTTCTATTATTCTTGTCTGAGCCCACAACTTCGTTACCTGCCTTTTTGACTGAAGTCATCTCATTTACCTCTGTCTCTGGCTATAAATTAAATAAAGATAAGTGCGAGATTTTACCCTTGACTAAATTCACTTATAAATCGGATTTCACTACTTCGGGTTTCACATGGAACCCTAATTGTATCAAATATTTGGGTCTTCACTTTACTCCTACTCTCTCAGGTACGGTTTCACGTTGCATGGAAGATTGCTTAAAAAACTTGACGGACCTTACCAAAAAATGGCATCCTTTATATTTATCTTGGTGGGGTAGATTGGAGACTATCAAAAGGATGCTTTCCCCCTTGGTTTTATTCACAAATTCCAATATTCCGTTCTCTATCCCTTTATTTCATTTCAAGAAAATTAACTCCATCTTATCTTCGTTCCTATGGGGGCGCAAAAAGGCTTGCATGTCTATATCTAAATTAACGCGCCCGAAAACAGAGAGTGGGGTAAACTTTCCGAATTTTTCTCTGTATCACAAATCCTTTCAATTAAACCAAGCATCTAGATGGATTGAAGATTCTTCAACATACTCTCCCTTGTGGACATCGCTAGAATTGGCATACATTTCTTCCTTCTCTTTTCTAGAGTACCTCTCTTTTTCTCGTCCACTGCAGTCTATTTCCACTCCGATTCTCAAATACACTTCTAAAATTCTGCCATCCCCTTTAATTTCCTCCTTTATTGAACAATCTATTTGGCATAACTCATCGATTTTAATAAATAATAAACCATTTTTTTGGAAGTCTTGGAGAAGTCTTGATCTCATATGGGTACATCAATTATTCCAGCAATCTCGTATTATTCCTTTTTCAGAAGCTGCGGCATCTTTTCATCTCCCTTCTTCTTTTCGTGCTAGGTATCTCAAATTAACACAAGCACTTCAATTCAGCATATGAATCGCACATCACGTTGCCTTCCACGTCACCTTAGGAGCCTCTTATCATATCTCCATTGCCCACTCTACTTATCAGAGGGACTAGGGCGTCCAAGATTTATTCTCTGCTACACGCACCAGCATCACCACGTACAAAGACTAAAGTGGAAGAAGCATGGGAAGTGGACATAGGTCTCTCATGGTCTACTGAGTTATGGGACAAGCTGTGGGTAAGGTTACGGAAATCCTCCAGGGCTGCAAATACTGTTCAGACTTTGTTTTTCATTTATAATCGACTCTTACTTTCCACACTTACTCTTAGTAAAAGATACCCCGACCTGTCACATACATGTTGGACTTGCTCTGCACCTCATGCAGATTTGCTACACTTGCTTTTCAATTGTACTCCGGTTCACACGTTTTGGGTTAAGGTGTGGTCTCAAATTAATAATATCTTTTCCACTACACACCCTTTTCATATATCTCATATTTTTCTAGGTAGTATCTCCCCCATTTGGGATCACTGCACTTTCAGCATAAAAATAATTGACCTGCTTATTGCAGTAGCTTTTCAACAGATTACTAAGGCTTGGAAGGATCTCACTAAACTTTCGTATCAGGCTTGGTGGTACGCTGTATGTTACAACCATAGGCTAGACACAACGTTTGTTTATCCACTCGCTTTGGCGCCAAAACTAAAACAGCTGTGGGATCCAGTCACCTCATTTTTTGATACATGTGCTCTCCGCTCTCTGCCTGAATCCCCCTTTCAACAGGAAGTCGCTAAACCTCCATGAGTTCCCTTCCTTGCTTTATCTACTTTTTATTAACAAACATTCTACCATCCTTTAGTTTATCATACATCAACAATTGTTGCATATTTCATTATTGCTGGTTCTGTCTGCATTTTATTTCCTTTGGAATGTCTCTTTTATTTATTTTATTGTATACTTTCTCTTTGCATTGATATCTTTAATTAGTATAAGTGAATTATATGACTGTTAATAAAATATATTTGAAAACTTAAGTATTTACTCCTTACAAGTACGCCAGTATGCACATCACTGAATGCAATAAAGACTACTGCACATTGCAAAGTCCGCATTCAAGGGCATTGCGTTAATAGGGATTGATTCATGGCACCTTGATGGTTCCAGCAAGGAGCATACAAACCCATAGATGTGAGTGGACGGGTGTGACACTCAGAAATCTATTAGTATCTAATTACTAGCTAGCACAGTAGCACGACTTGCACTGGGGAAAAAGATACATAACTTTAGCAGAGCACACGTGAATCTGCATATTTAGTAGGCTTCTACCAACAGCAAGCATCAACATTCATTTAAAAAAAAAACACAGAGGCAGCGAGAAACCCCCTAAGCAGATACAATTTCCTAAACAGTTTGAACACTGGCACATTTAACAAGGCAGATTTGTTTATCAGTAGCTTTCATCATCTCTTCCACAAGCAGCTTTACCCTGCACACTTGTAACCACTGAGGCGGGGTTGATGATCATCTCATAATTCAGTAAACAATGCCCACAAACCAGCGGTCACCTTCACTTTGTTTTGAGCCTTCTTCTACATTACATATTCATTTCCAAGGTGCGTAGAATGAGAGGACTCACATCACTCAAACCAAAGAAACTCTGAACTGAGCAGAACAAAGTCGGATGAGGCTAAAAGAAAGAGCTTGCCTTGTGTAAAGGCGCTTGTTGCTCTGCAGTGAGACATGGCGAGCTGCGTGGGCCTGAGGACCGTGTCCAGTCCTCCATCAGCAGCAGACAAAGGCAGCAGTGCGATGAGGAAAATCAGAGCAGTGACTCTGCCCCAGTCAAGTGCTGCACTCATTCATTTTAGCAGCCTGGTCTCAGAGTAGGGGAAAGTAGCCGCAGCTCGCATGTGGCATCAGACACGTGGCTGCCTGCAATCACCTTATGGGTGCCCAGTCCTGCCTGTTCTCCTCAGTTAAATCTATTTCTTATTTTCATTGTTCTCCTCACAGCTGCTTTAAATTCCGTGTTCCGTAGCGTGTACACCATGGGATTTAATAATGGTGTGACCACAGCATAGAACAAAGACACCACCTTGTCCACATGGATGGCGTAACTTGAAGTTGGCCTTACATACATGAAGGTGATAGTCCCATAAAAGATGAAGACCACGATCAGGTGTGAAGCACAAGTGGAAAACGCCTTCCTCTTCCCCTTGGTGGAAGGGATCTTCAGTATGGTCTGTATTATATTGGAGTAAGATAGGAAGATAAACAGCAGAGAATGTATTATAATGGTCCAGGTTATAACGAAGACCAGAATATCACTGAGCTGGATATCCATGCAGGAGAGATTGAGTAGGGCAACAATATCGCAGAAGAAGTGGTCGACAGAAAAGGATCCACAAAAGTAGAATCTGGACACTGGGATCACTAGTAACAACCCAGTGAAGAAGCCACTTGTCCACGAGCCGCTGTTCAGATACCTGCACAGTCTCCTGGTCATTATCGGAGTATATCGCAAAGGGTGACAAATGGCGACGTATCTATCGAACGCCATGGCAGCTAAGAGGAAAAGCTCAGTTAGACCCAAGGCGACGAAGAAGTAGATCTGCAGGACACAGCCACTGAAAGAGATTTTCCGACTCTCTGAAAGAAAATCGCCCAGCATCTTGGGGACAGTGACGTTAGTGTACCATATCTCCAAGAATGACAGGTGACAGAGGAAAATGTACATTGGGATCCGGCGCAGGTGTCGATCCACCTTCACCACCACAATAATGAGCATGTTTGCTGTTATGGTCACAGTGTGAAAGAAGAAGAACACTCCAAACAGCAGGAGCTGAAACGTCCTCGATGTTGGGAATCCAACCAGAATGAACTCAGTAATGAAGGATTGATTTCTAATTGACATATCTTCATCTGATGGGTTTCTAGAAGGAAGAAAATGATCCAAGAAACTTTGTGGTCAATGACATTCAGCGAAAAGAGCATACATTGCAGGTAAACATGTAATATGGATCTACGAAATAAATGATGGATTAAGTGTTATAATGATACACCAGGAATATGAAGACTGAACGAATTGTAAGTGGTACCTGAACTCAAAGAAATCTTTCTAGATCTGTAATATAGGCTATCGGTTTAGTACTCTGTAATACATATAAATAGTATCTTTTCACTGGCCCTTTTTTCTTAAAAATCCACACTGCATGCAAATTATGTAATACTTGATAAGCATTGGCTTGGGTATTGTGTGATTACGGGAGCGCCGATTGAGCGCCGAAGGCGCGCCAAAGGTAAGCCCGTCTGCGCCCGTCCGCGCCTGGACCGCGCCCAGCGCCAGGACCCCTGGCCCTCGCAGACCCCTGCCCACCCGCCGGACGTACGACGCCGCCACCCTCAACGCACTCAACACCGGCCGAACCCCTGGATGCTACCGAGCCACCCCGAGACGCACCCACGGACCCTTCAGCTGCCACGCCTGCAAGTTCACCTGCATCCGGACCTGCCTCGCACCAGCACCCGCCAAGCGGAACACCAGCAGCAACCACCTCAAGTGCATCCTGCTCAACGCCCGCTCCGTCCACAGACACGCCATCGAACTCTGGAACCTCCTCAACACCACAGCACCTGACGTTGCCTTCCTCACGGAAACCTGGATGAACGACTCCTCAGCGCCCGACATCGCCATCCCCATCCCAGAGGGCTACAAGATCACCCGGAGGGACCGCACCGCCAACCAGATGGGAGGAGGCATCGCCATCATCCACAGGGACACCATCCACATCACGACCAACACCGACGACACCCTGACCACCGCCGAACACCTACACTTCCAGATCCACACCGACCCGAAGACCACCCTCAGAGGCACCCTGATCTACCGACCCCCGGGACCACGCACACAATTCAGCGAGGACATCGCCGACTTCGTCAGCCCGCATGCCCTCCCCTCCGCTGACTACATCCTCCTGGGGGACATCAACTTCCACCTGGAGAACAACAACGACCGCAACACCATCACCCTGCTCGACAACCTCACCAACCTCGGACTCAAGCAGCTGGTGTCCACCCCCACCCACCTCGCCGGACACACACTCGACGCCGTCTTCTCATCCAGCAAAGACATCGCCTTCAGCCACGCCACAGGACTCCACTGGACGGACCACAGCTGCGTCCACTTCACCTTCAGAAGAACGACGATCCACCACTACCAGCAACAGGTTGCTCTAAGAAGCTGGAACAAGATCACAGCCTACCAGCTCGCCGCTTCCCTGAGCCAGCACCCTCCCGCCAGCTCAGCGAACCCCAGCCAGGCCGCCGACAACCTCACGAAGTGGATCAGCAACTGCGCGGACGAACTCGCCCCACTGAGGACCCCGCCCAGCAGACCCGGCAGTAAGAAAGCCCCATGGTTCACCGACAAACTCAAGAGCTCCAAGAAGAACTGCCGAGCCCTCGAGAAAGTCTGGAGAAGGGAACCAACACCGGACAACCTGACCACCTTCAAGCTTGCCACCCGGAAGCACCACCAACTGATCCGCGCCACCAAGAAAACTGCATTCAAGGACCGGCTGGACAACAATGCACACAACTGCAAGGAACTCTTCAACATCGTGAAAGAGCTCTCCAACCCCAACGCCGGAAACAACGACATCACCGCATCGCAAGACCTCTGCAACTCCCTCGCCTCCTACTTCCACAACAAGATCGCGGACATACACAACAGCTTCAGCATTCAACCGACGCATGCCCCGACCGCACCAACGCCCCCCACCACCACCCTCCGTGCCTGGACTCCGATCAGCACCGAAGACACCGTCCGCATGATGAACTCCATCCACTCCGGATCTCCGACCGACCCCTGCCCTCACCACGTCTTCAACAAGGCCGACGCTGTCATCGCACCCCACCTGCGGGACATCATCAACACCTCCTTCGACACCGCCACCTTCCCGGAGAGCTGGAAGCACGCCAAACTCAGCGCTCTACTAAAGAAACCAACTGCGGACCCCACCGAACTCAAGAATTACCGCCCCATCTCGCTCCTCCCGTTTCCAGCCAAAGTCATCGAGAAGACCGTCAACAAGCAGCTGGCCGCCTTCCTCGAGACGAATGGATCCCTCGACCCCTCACAGTCTGGCTTCCGAGCCAACCACAGCACCGAGACCGCCCTCATCGCCGCCACCGATGACATCCGAGCCCTGATGGACAACGGAGAAACAGCGGCCCTCATCCTCCTGGACCTCTCCGCGGCATTCGACACTGTCTGCCACCGCACCCTAGTGCAGCGCCTCAGCAACGTCGGAATCCAGGAGAGGGCACTGGAATGGATCATCTCCTTCCTCGACGGAAGAACACAGAGAGTCCGTCTACCACCGTACAAGTCAGAGGCCACCGAAGTCATCTGCGGCGTCCCTCAAGGATCCTCGCTGAGCCCCACCCTCTTCAACGTCTACATGAGCCCCCTCGCGGCCATCGCACGCCAACACAACCTCAACATCATCTCCTACGCAGACGACACCCAGCTGATCCTCTCCCTGACCAACGACCCCGCAGCCGCCAGAGCCAACCTTCACGAAGGGATGAAAGACGTAGCCGAATGGATGACGACCAGCCGCCTGAAACTGAACTCAGACAAGACGGAAGTCCTCATCCTGGGCTCCTCGCCCTCCGCGTGGGACGACTCCTGGTGGCCCCCTGCTCTTGGCACCGCACCCAAACCGACGGACCACGCACGCAACCTGGGCTTCATCCTGGACTCCTCCCTCTCCATGACCAGACAAGTCAACGCCGTCTCCTCGTCGTGCTTCAACATCCTGCGCATGCTACGAAAGATCTTCCGGTGGATCCCCACCGAGACCAGGAAGACGGTCACCCAGGCCCTCGTCACCAGCCGACTGGACTACGGCAACGCCCTCTACGCCGGAACCACCGCCAAGCTCCAGAAGAGACTCCAGCGGATCCAGAACACCTCAACCAGACTCATCCTCGACATCCCACGACACAGCCACATCTCTGGACATCTGAGAGACCTGCATTGGCTCCCCGTCAACAAAAGAATCACCTTCCGTCTCCTCACCCACGCACTCAAAGCCCTACACGATCAAGGCCCGAGCTACCTCAACAACCGCATCAACTTCTACGCTCCCAAACGCCACCTCCGATCAGCCAGCCACGCCCTCGCCGCCGTCCCCCGCATCCGAAGAACGACTACAGGAGGAAGGTCCTTCTCCTACCTGGCCGCCAAGACCTGGAACTTCCTCCCGACCGACCTGCGCCTGACCCAAGACCACCTCTCCTTCAGGAAGAAGCTCAAGACCTGGCTGTTTGAGCAGTAGCAGCACCCCCCCCCCCCTCCCCTAAGCGCCTTGAGACCCTCCGGGTAAGTAGTGCACTCTATAAATGTCTTGATTGATTGATTCCTATAAACTCAGATTTGCAAACTACTGCTTCTTTGCAATGACGATAGACACTCATAATATACCAAGATGAATATATATCTACAAATAATGCTCGTTTGAAACTTAAGACAAAAAGAGTATGAATATGTGAGCTATAAATGGTTTAGTAAAGGACACACAATTTCTGCAGAGTACTACAAGGGCTATCTTTATGATGATGAAATCCATATTTCTCAGGGAACCATGAAATGCTTTCATATTTCCCTGCAAAAGAATGGTTTTATAGCACTGCTTATAAAGTACCCAGACAACTAATACATATACATGTATGCAACACACACTATAACTGATGGCCCACCATATTTTGCTCATGGTAGACAGAATTATTTTACATGCCTTTCAGCAAAGAGGTGTACTGATCATTGTGGGGGAAACATTCATTGTGTACAATATTTGTTACATACCATATTGTGGAATGTCATCATTTGTTTGCTGAACCACAACCAAGCTTTAACTGGGTTTTACCATGTGAACCATAACCAAGTTTTAACTCGGTTTTACCATGTGAAAGAATTGGCACAGGATGCACAGACACCACAGCTGCAAAGAAGCTAAATTGGTAGAGGCCTTGCTTGCCTTTCAAATAAGTGTTGTTTCATTTTTGCTTACCAATGGTATCCTCTTAAACTGTGACAGTCCAGCGATGATATGCATGCAAAAGGGGAAAGGGCCACGTGGCCCCCCTGCCCGAGCCATATAAAGGCCCTGGGGACCCCATCCCCCAGGGCCGTAACTTAACAACAGAAAGGAGGAGGCTGCATGCCCCCCTCCCTGAGCCTTCCCTGGCACCAGGGACCCCATCTTCCGGGAGCAGCTCACTTACTGTGTCCCAGTGTCCCAGTGTCCCAGGGAGCCCACCTCTGGGACAGAGTAGTTTCCCTGACCGGCATGGTGTGGGCAGGGAAACATCTGTTTGTTTCTGCCTGGCTAGAGCATTTTCAAATCTCCTGCCCAATGGGAGCAAACATAAAGTCTGCTCCCAAAGGGTGGGAGTTTTAGCAAATGCTCATGTTTTCTGGGAGCAGACTTGTGATCTGTTTGTCTGCCCGCACTGATGCAGGCATGGAAACAATACACACTACTCCAGCCCAGAGGGAGCAGCAACAATGCAGCTGCTCCCTCAGGTGGGAGCAATGCTGGTTCCCACACCATGCATGGAAACAGTTGGGTCCAGGAGGCCCTGGGACTCCTCCGGCAGCCCCCAATGTTGTGCTTGGTGGGTGGCCTGGGTGGGCACCAGGGCACCCATCTATCATAATGACAGGCACCGCGGTATGGGATCCCTGGGACCAGAATGGGCTATAAGAGGGGTGCCGCGCATCCCCCTCCAATTTTATTTATATTTCATCCATAGGGGATTTCCTCTGTCTAATTATGCTCAGGAAGGGGTGCCACACACTCTCTCCCTTTAACAATTTCTCAATTACTCAGCCCTGGGGGTGGGGCTCCTGTGATTTACTAAAACTCAGGGAATGGGGGATGCATGGCCCCTCACCTTTTTTATTGGCATTGGCCCCAGGGGATTCGGTCCCTGGGGCCTGATAAGGTTTGAGAAGTGGGCATGCATGCGCCTCTCCTATTAAAATTCAGCCCTGCGAGATGGGGTGCCCTGGGCCTATTAAGGCTCGAGGAGGGGGCCCCCTGGCTCCCTCCCCTTTATTGTTCAATTTGGTGCCAGGAATGGGGTTCTTGGTGCGTATTAAGGCTTTGTGAGGTGGTTGCAAGCCCCTTAACCTTAACATACATAAGTTGGCCCATGCGCATTTGATCCCCGGGGCCCAAAGGTCAACCCTACGCTGTGTCGCCCCAGGCTGTCTGCTGTGTGGGGTTGGCTGCCTCTAGGAAGTTGGCCTACCCCCTGCCACTAACAGCCGAAGGCTCTGCGCAGCATGGGGTTGGCTGCATGCGGGTGTTGGCTTCACACGGCGCGGGTGTTGGATTTATATATGGGAATTGAATATTATTTTACATTTTAAAAAAACCCTAGAAATCCACCCAAAAAAACTACGTTTAAAGTAACGTTATAGTTAGGTGAAATGTTAAGGAAGAACATAAAATTTTAAGCGCTATAAACCACAGAAATTCTCCAGTAAATGGTATAGTTATCTACAATTACTACCATATGGCATAAGGCAACTATAACTTGCTCCCTGCCATGCACTGCTGTTTACCCCACATATTACATCAGTCATGACATCTTCTATGAAATCATTGATATTACTGCAACATTTTCAATTAAATTATTGATGAGGAAACTGTGCATGGAGGGTAGTCCTCTGGCAGCAGGGCAGTTCTTCTGTAGTATTCAGAAGCCCAGGATTGTACTGAAGTGTGGGTCTGAGGGTCCCATTTTTGTACCTGGTGCCTCCTTTGAAGTGAGAGAAGCTTCTGGAGTCTCTATGCCCTAGTCCCAGTCTGTTCTGGGGGATAAAAGGCTAGTGGGAGGTCCTTTCAGTGTGAGCTGGGCCAGTGCCTTTGCAGTGCAAGTGACTGTTCCACGCCCCCATCAAGCCAGCTGCCTGACCCTCTATTGTGATACTGTCTGGAAGGAATACATAAAGGCCAACTGCCATCTACACCTAGTTCTGTTACCCAGGGCCCAGGCTGCAGGCACCAAATGGTCAGGACAAGAAAATGCCAACTTCCTAAAAGTACTTAAAATAACAAGAACTGCGCTCTACCAGCTAGAAACTGAACATCTAATCAGTCAACACACATAGTGGTTCATTTGGAAATCATTCAACCAATCTTCAAAGTATGCCACTCATGAATAGATACTAAAGGTAGATATGTACGCTGATGGCGTACTGTTACACACATCAGGAGGGCCAGATAGGCTTGCTTAAAGTTCTGGGTGGACTCGGACCTAGTCAGCCATTTTTTCCGTCAGGTACTAATTACAAGTACTGCTGATTAACATTCTTCATCCACAGAGATGGGCTGGGGCAGCTTTTCCACACCTCATTTGCTCTATTCTTCATGACTTCCAGGTTGTCACTACACCACCCGAGTATGTAAAAACATTTTTCCGACAGTTTGTAACTGGTTCACTTGCACTGGCAATTGAGTCACTTACACTGTAGGTGCCCGAGACTCCAATTAACTTATATCTCCTGGTCTCCAGGTCCCTTTATCTTTGACCATCTTGAAGAGAACCTACACCCAGAACAAGGTTCAAAACACTTAGGCACCTAATAGATGTTGCCATAAAAAAATTGATCTCATCATATGTGTGCTATCAAAAACATACATGAAAGTGCATAATTATATACATTTTCTAGGTAATTCACTTCTGTGTGTTTTTTCACTTGGGACCCCATACACAATTCCTTTTTTTATATTATTCTGTTGTACATATTTATGTAAATGTCATGTTTTATAAGCCTTGTCACTATATGTTCATTCTCGTAAAAAAAATCACCATTTGTGTCATAAATGCGATCATATGCAGTTAGGGCCACTAAACAGTGGAATACAATGCCACTCCCTCTCCGTCTAACTGAACCTGAGCCCACCTTCAGACGAGCTCTAAAAACCTGACTATTCAACCGTAACTAAAGCTTACTTGTGCCCAGTATCACTCGATTGCCTTAGCGCCGGGACATCTCTGGAGGTAGCTGCGCCCTCTACAAACTCTAAATTTAGTTTGTATAATTTATAAATATATATATATTCACTGAAAAAACCATAGGTTTCACACCAGTTATAGTTAGCTTGAAATTTTACTGACATAAAACCATTGAAATTCCCACGTTATAGTTAGTTGGACTCACTATAACTTGCGCGCCTGCAATGCACTGCTGATGACGTCACATATTACATCACTCATGACATGGTCAGTGACATCACTCATGACATCACTGATCACACCATCCAGTGAATGTGTGTCTTTCTGAAAAATAAATATGTTTTATATATGTATATATAAAGGTCGATGGAAGAATAAATGTTTAAATAAGTGTCTTAATGGA
Source organism: Lissotriton vulgaris (assembly GCF_964263255.1). Taxonomy (NCBI): domain Eukaryota; kingdom Metazoa; phylum Chordata; class Amphibia; order Caudata; family Salamandridae; genus Lissotriton; species Lissotriton vulgaris. Next base: position 1,612,585,615 of record NC_141693.1, read on the forward strand.
TGTTTTTTTTTAATTGATTGGTTAACTGGCTTTTTAAGTGTATCTTAGTGAATACATATATTAGCGAGTATTGTTTAAGTATTTAAATGTTTGTATCAGTGTTTTACTTTCTGTATAAGTGGCTGCATGGGTTGGTGAGTAGCTACATGTGTCTGTATATGGGTTATTAGATGTTTTTTTTAGTATCAGTATGAGTGTCTGTATGGTTTGGTGGGGGTGTTACTTAGCACATAGATGCATCAATGACTGACTCACTGTTTGTATGTGTTTTGAAGACAGCATATGTGCAGGACTGTATGGGTGGATGAGTGTGTATATGTGTGTATTAGTGAGTGAATGACTGTCTCACTAGTGTATTTATCAGTAACTACATATGTTTTAATCTAATATATGTGAGTATTGATGTATATAAGTGAGTATATGTGAGAGGGAGAGATTGAAAGAGTACTTGTTTAAATAAGTATGTGTTTCCATAAGTGATTGTTTAAGAGAGTAAGTATGTGTAAGTTTCCTTAGAAGTAAGGTGGTAGTGTGTGTATAACTGTATATGCAAATAAATGGATGTTCAATAGTTTATTTGCATTTGTGATTATGTGTGTGAGTAACTTTTGGATGACTGTCGGTGTGTAACAGGATGTATAGGTGTTTCCCTACATATGATGAGTGAATATATGTTTGAGTGACTATGTAGGACTGTTTGTTGAATGAGTGGATGTGTATATAGATGGTGGTATTACTGAATTGGTTGTTGTAACTGGTATGGGTATCTCTATTTTTTTGAAAATTTTAGTTTCTATTTTTGAATATGTGTTTCAAGGATTACATTACACTGAAAGGAGGTCTGTCACTCTGTCACAAGGATGGTGTCATCAGTGATGTCATGAGTGATGTCACTGACCATGTCATGAGTGATGTAATATGTGACGTCATCAGCAGTGCATTGCAGGCGCGCAAGTTATAGTGAGTCCAACTAACTATAACATGGGAATTTCAATGGTTTTATGTCAGTAAAATTTCAGTGAATTTAATAGGTTTTTTAAATGCTAATTCCTAACTATAACTGGTGTGAAACCTATGGTTTTTTCAGTGAATTTCATAGGTTTTTTAAATGCTAATTCTTTTCTATATCGAGTTTGTAACCTACAATTTTATTTTTAATTTGCTGTTTTGTGTGAGAATAAATTAGTATTATTTTTTTTATAATAATATTTTTTTTTTAATAATTTTTTCCTGGGGCGCTCTGGGTGCGCGCACCGGTAAGCTCTCCGGAAAGCGCACCCAGAGCGCTACTTGCGTTCGTGTAAAAAAATATGAATGAAAAGTAAATAATAACGCAAGACATTTAGTACCATACATATAAAAGCAGTTTTTTTGAATAAGGAAATGAAAATAATTTTGCATTTCCGTGAAACTATCAAAACGTCACTTAGGCGCGCCGCGTAAGCGCCCCCGGAAGCGCCTACGTTCGTGCCGCGTATACGCCCCCGGAAGCGCCTACGTTCGCGTGGTGTAAGCGCCCCGGTGCGCGCAGCGTCAACGCGCCAAGTCATGTGACCTTAAAGTAACACCTTTTATTGGTTGCTAACAGTTTTTTTTACAAAGAATGAAATCCCCACCCATTTCCTTCACTTCTTCTTTCACTTTTGTGACTGAAAGACCTGCCTTAGGATATCTTGGATAATCATGGCTGTCAGACCATCCAGCTGTGAAGATGACTCCAATGTTTTCATTGATGAAGAGCCTCCTCAGCCGAAGGTCAAAGAGTATTTCATCTGGAATTTTTTTCCATACCTGATGACCAAAAGAAGGTCAATGCTCCAAAAGTGGAGTGCAGTATCTGTCATACAGTCCTGTCACGGGGTGACCCCACTAAGAAATATTCTTTTGGGAACTCCACAATGCTTCACCATGTGGAGAGGAGGCACCCCCAGAATTTTGCCCGGGAAAGTGTCAGGGCTCTGGCACAAGAGGTTCCCAGTGATGAGGCCTCTACATCAACCAGAGAACCAACAACATCGGTGAGGGGGAGATCACAAGAGCAGGTTCCGAACATTCAGCCTGCATTTAATAAAGGCATCCTGAAATGCAGATACTGTGATCAGCTACTTACCTTTGGGGAGCAAAGTGTTCTGCTCATGGTTCGAGCATTGGAGAACCATCGCTGCCATTCCCAGCCCTAATTTTTTTTGTTTTTTTTGCTCCTGTTGAGCAGTTTCCATTCCCTGTTTTTGTTCTGAAAAAAGAAAAAAGAAGAAAAAAAAAGTTCTTTTCAGAACTACCTTCAATTCTCATCAAAGAGCTATATTCTTAAAAAAATGAAAAAGAGTAAGTGAAGTGGAGTGCATTGATAATGGAAAGGAAAATGAGTAAGAAAGAACAGAAAGGTATGAGAGGAGAAAGGAAGTGAAGTAGAGGGACTGAAAGAAGGTGAGTGTTGGGAAGGAAAGTAAGGAGAAGGAGAGTGAACATGGGGAATGTGGATATTCAAAGAAAATGTTGAAAAGGAACGGGGTTGTGGAAGGATAAGAAAAGATGCATTGCTGGAGTTGCATCGTTTTTGTGACACACTCCAGTAATGCATCACTTTTGCGCTTACAGATACTCTGAAATACTGACGTATCTGTAAGTACTTGCGACAGAATACGTCATATATTTAATATGACGCATGACTAGAAGACTGAAGGCCTCATTTATGAGGCCATGCGTCACTTTTATGCCACCGGTACGTCACTTTTTGTGACGCAGCGGCAGCGTAAAGCATGCACCTTATTGAGTCATATTTACAAAGTGACGCATCTAGCGGCCGCCATCTTGTGTCTCGGTAGGATCGAGACACAAGAGGTGGAAAAAAAAAAGGGGAAATGACCATAAGAGGGCAGGGATGTACCACCCCCTGACCCCCTAGGTTTGATGTGGGGGCCATAAAAGGGCCCCGCGGGTCCCCAAAAAAATGTGGGGGGGAATTGCACGGGGGAGCGCCCGGTACGCGCACCGGGGAGCGGACCGGGAAGCGGACCATGGGGAAATAAGAATGACAGAGTTTTTAAAAAATGTAGCCTTTTTTTTATAAATTGGAGGTAGTTCTAAAAAGAACTGTTTTTTTTCTTCTTTTTGTTTTATATTTTTTTTATTGGTTTTTTGAACATGTTTAACTTTTTTGGGGTTTTCTGAACAGTTTTATATTTTTTTGTATTTTTCATGGGGAGAAACGAAAAAACAGGGAATTGAAAATGGCTCAACTGGAGCAAAAAAAAAAGAAAATAAATAATTAGGGTTTCTTGGGGCATTTGTGGTTGTCCCCAGCAAGGACGATGAGCTTTACGCTCTGTTCTCTGTAGGAGATGGTCTTCCCACAATATTTACAGGTTATTCGAAAATCTGCAAACCGTGGCTGAATGCAAGGCATCGTCTCTCTTGCCTCTTGTCCCGACGGAGTGCGTTGCTTTCTTTTCGAGGTGGTGCTTGTAGTTTGGGGAGGGTTTCTGGCCAGTTCCCTCATCTCTGCAGCAGAGTAGTTTATTGGATGCCTGTGCTGCATGTGTCTAATCATGGTGTTGTTTCCGAATGAAAATCTTTTATTAGGGTTCTCCCTAGAAAGTTCCATGCCACAGATTAGGCAAGTCACCTTGGCTGCATTTACTTTTTTCTTCCCCTCTGGGATCGAAAAAAACTCTCATATAATGTGTAGTCTTGGCTGTTATGGGGTATTGTGTTCTTCAAGCCATCTTCTCCTCCCCTCCTCCTCCTCCTCCTCTTCCTCCTCTTGTTGACCACCAATGTAGTCTTGTGGTAGTCCTCTTGGTGGTTGTGGTGGTGCAGATGCACCAGCTGCTGCTGCTACTGAAGCCATTATATAGATCAAAAAGGTACAGAGAGGTACATTCAGGTCTTCCTCAGTCAAAGGACAAAGTCATCATAAGGAAAAAAGGTGGGGTCTTTCATCATTTGGAAAAAAAAAAGGCCTGAACCAATGAGAAGTGTTATTTTCAGGTCACAAGACCAGGGATTTCATCATTATGAAACTAAAACTGTTCTGCACCAATTAAAAGTGTTATTTTCAGGTCACATGACCGACGCACTTACGCGACGCGCCAGGGGGCGTGCCCCGGGTCGCGTAAGCACGTCGGATGTTTACGTTGCGCAAACGTATTCGCTCGAGTGCTTCCGGGTGCACTTACGCCGTGCGTATCACGCGGACGCAGCTACGCGATACATCACAATCATGTTTTCGTTCGCGACATTGGCGCTAACGGGACGCTTCCCGGTTCGCGCACCGGGGCGCTTCAAACGACTACGCAACATCCGGGGCGCTCACCGGGGCGCGCCCCGGGAGCGCTCCAGGGTCAAAAAATAAATAAATAAATAAATTGTTTAAAATAAAATATAGGATTCAATCATTTTCAAAAATATTACATTTCATAGCTATAGACATTTGCTATTAACCAAATTTTGAAATTCAAAGAAAAAAACATAGGTTTGGGGCCTTATATATAGTTAGGAATTAGCATTTAAAAAACCTATGAAATTCACTGAAAAAACCATAGGTTTCACACCAGTTATAGTTAGGAATTAGCATTTAAAAAACCTCTTAAATTCACTGAAAAAAACATAGGTTTCACACCAGTTATAGTTAGCTGGCATAAAACCATTGAAATTCCACGTTATAGTTAGTTGGACTCACTATAACTTGCGCGTGTAATGCACTGCTGATGACGTCACATATTACATCACTCATGACATGGTCAGTGACATCACTCATGACATCACTGATGACACCATCTTTGTGACAGAGTGACAGACCTCCTTTCAGTGTAATGTAACCCTTAAAACACATATTCGAAAATAGAAATTAACATTTTCAAAAAAATGGAGATATCCATACCAGTTACAACAACCAATTCAGTAATACCACCATCTATATACACATCCACTCATTCACCAACGGTTCTATATAGTCACTCATACATATACTCACTCATCATATGTAGTGATACACCTATACAGCTTGTTACACACCGACAGTCATCCAAAAGTAACTCACACACATACTCACACATGCAAATAAACTATTGAACATCCATTTATTTGCATATACAACTATACACACACTACCACCTTACTTCTAAGGAAACTTACACATACTTACTCTCTTAAACAGTCACTTATAGAAACACATACTTATTTAAACAGGAACTCTTACAATCTCACATATACTCACTTATAAACATCAATACTCACATATACTAGATTAAAACATATGTCATTACTGATAAAGACACTAGTGAGACAGTCATTCACTCACTAACACACACATTTATTTATTTATTTTTTGCATTTATAATGCGCACAGATACCCACAAAGGGTTTCCCGGCGCCATGGCTAAAAAGGGCAAAGCACAGAAAGCAACTGTTGACAACACATTGGCCGCTATTTATTTAAACAGTTATTTATTAAACAGCCAGGTTTTAACTTGTTTCTTAAAACTGGCATAGTTCTCCTCTTTCCGCAGGGCTAAAGGAAGGGAATTCCAAAGAACTGGTCCCAGGCGGGAAAAAGATTTACCTCCCATTCGGGCCAGTTTGAATCTGGGTACTGTGAAAGTTGCTCCATTTAAAGAGCGAAGATTGCGTACAGGTACATGAGGCTTAACCAGTTTCTGCAAATACCGTGGTGCGGTTCCTGCTCTAATCTTGAACATGTAGGTCAAGGCCTTAAACCGGACCCGGTTTTCAACTTTCAACCAGTGTAGGTCTCTAAGGTGGCTCGAGATCCTTGCTGTCCTAGGGATCTTACACAACAGCCTGGCTGCGGAGTTCTGGACAAGCTGCAACCGTCTGGTTACAGCTAAGTTGGAGCCCAGATATAGAATGTTACCGTAGTCAAGCCTAGATGTTATTAGCGCATTGACTACGGTCTTCTGGGTATCCACAGGCAGCATCCAGATAATCTTCCGCAGCCATTTAATTATCGTGAAACAAATGCCAGCCACTTTATTAGCCTGTTGTTTCATCGATAGAGAATCATCGATGCACACCCCTAAGTTTCTAACCTGGGTAGATATACACACCCATACAGTCCTGCACATATGCTGTCTTCAAAACACATACAAACAGTGCGTCAGTCATTGATGCATCTATGTGCTAAGTAATACCCCCACTAAACCATACAGAGACTCATACTGATACTAAAAAAACATCTAATAACCCATATACACACACATGTAGCTACCCACCAACCCATGCAGCCAATTATACACAAAGTGAAACACTGATACATATATTTAAATATTTAAACATTACTCGCTAATATATGTATTCGCTAAGATACACTTAATAAGCCAGTTATTCAATAATTTTTTTTTTTTAAAACATTCATTAAAACACTTATTTAAACATTTATTCTTCCATCGACCTTTACATATACATATATAAAACATATTTATTTTTCAGAAAGACACACATTCACTGGATGGTGTCATCAGTGATGTCATGAGTGATGTCACTGACCATGTCATGAGTGATGTAATATGTGACGTCATCAGCAGTGCATTACACGCGCAAGGTATAGTGAGTCCAACTAACTATAACGTGGAATTTCAATGGTTTTATGTCAGTAAAATTTCCAGCTAACTATAACTGGTGTGAAACCTATGGTTTTTTCAGTGAATATATATATATATACATTTATTTCTAGCCACTATTCATGAGCGGCATACTGTGAAGAAGATTGACTAATTTCCTGGAGAACCATTGTGATTGTTGATGTAACATTCTAAAAGTGTCATTTTTAGAATTGTGACTATAAATCTGACTTTAACATTCAAGAGGGTTTTAAATTACAATTCCACAGACACCAAACATGACAATACTACTTGTTTCGAAACAAAAGGTATCACTTGTTGAATGTAATGTGACTCAATGGTATCCAATGGGAGAAGTAGGCCTTGCAATAGTGAAGAACGGATTTGAGAATTTTTCACTACCAGGACATGTAAAACTTTAAAGTACATATCCAACTGTTTAGCCACATTGTATTCTGCCCTCTGGGCTGTTTACTGCTGACTTGTATGTATTAAAAAGAAAGAGTAGGCAAACCTGAGACCCATTTAAAAGGGCTACTTAAGTGGGTGGCACAATAAGTGCTGCAGGCCCATTAGTAGTATTTAGTTTACAGACCTTGGGTACATGTGGTACCACTTTACTAGGAACATACAAGTAATTTAAATGTGCCAATTGAGGGTAAGCCAATTTTACCATGTTTAAAGAGGAGAGCACAAGCACTTTAACACTGGTTAAGAGTGGTAAATTACACAAAGTCCTAAAAGCCAACAAAAATGGGTGCAGAAAACAGGAGAGGTGAAGGCAAAAACTTTTCCGGAGGTTTGAGTGAGAACCAGATCCAGCAAGGACTCTTAATAGTACAGAGTTAGCTCAATCTTTGGGAACCTCTCTCTCTGGTGGCTGGAGGTATTGGGTCCTTTGTCAGTTTCCAAACAGGTTGTTAAAATCCTGGGCATTTGGTGAGACAACAAACTGGTGTCTGATCAACAGATGGACAAGGTGGCTGCCTGCTATTTGGGTCTTCTCAGAAGCTTGTGGAAGTTCTTCTGGTCTCTCCCTACTATTGTTCACGTGCTTGTTACTTCTTGCCCACATTAGTGCAATGCGCACTACCTTGGATTGTCTAAGACATCATTAAAAATACTTTAAACCACCCACAATGCTGTGCCCCGCATACTGGGTCACATCTTCAAGCATGCCCATGTTTCATTCCAACTGCAATATCTCCATTATCACACAATTGAGATATGCATTAAATTCAAGGTGGATTGTTTCACATTTAAAGCTCTGAACCAGACACAATCTCAGTATCTCAGGCATCTTATATGCCAATTCTTTCCTACTAAATCCTTGTGCTCCATCAATCAGAGGTTAGCGGTGGTACCTTGCTTTAATCAGGTGCTTCAAAGTGGGCACTCCTTTAGGTACTTGTCTCCTAAAATATGGAACAGTTTCCTCTCCATCTTTGCCTCAGTCCTTCAGAAGAGATTTTTCATAAGCAACTTAAAACCTGGCTGTACTAATCACTTTGTTTGGCCAGTTGCAGCAATTCTTTTTCTCTATAGCTGGGATGCCCTGCTTGGTCAGCCATGTTCTTTACAAATGTTTAAAAATAGAACTTTCTCAGCTTGGTCTGCCCAGAATAGTTTGTTATTGAAGTGTATTCCTGGATAATCAAAGGACCTGACACAATCCAGGGTGGCTCCATGGATTTCTTCAATTCAATATCATAAACTTTGTGTTTTTTATGTTAGGAGTAAGATATTCGAGCTGCAGTAAGTTTCAAACCCTTTTAGTAGGCTGTGTATTGTCACCTCAGTTTGTACCAGTGGTACAGCATCATCAACAAATAAGAGTAGAGGTATCTTCTTTCCATCCATCACTGGGACATCCAGATTCAGGTTCAAAAGTCATATACATACATTATTTCTAAATATATTGAATAAAATGGCTACAAGTACACAGCCTTGGCTGACTTCAGTTTTAATGTAAAAATCAGGTTTGCATTCCCCTCTTGGCCTATACCTCACCGTAGCTGTATATTTCCAATAAAGCTCTTGTTTGGCAACAAACACCACTCCGGCCATTACCGGCGAATCCGCAGGCCACGCCCCTTTCGTGAGGCCACCCCCCCATTATCACCTCCTACCTTCTATAAATCATGTGCATTTTCCGGACGTGCAGCGGGCGCGCCGTCTGCGCGCCGAAGGCGAGCCTAAGGCAAGCCCATCTGCGCCTGTCCGCGCCAGCTCCGGGCCTAGGGCCAGCCATGCTGCCAGTTCCTATCCCGTACAGAGGCAGGTCTGGTCTAGATCACAGCTCATGGATCTAAGAAAGACAACTTGCACGCCCTCTACACAGTGCAGACTCTCTTTGACGAGCCCTCTCCTTTTCAGATGTAACAGCTGCCCTTTCTCTTTTTCTCCTCATACTACATGCCCCTATGATCCTTTAATCAGACAACCCTTACCCATAAGAACATATTCCATGGGGTTGTTGAATTGTCGCTCTTTGCCATGCCACGCTAGTGACATTTGGCTGCTACTATCTACCATGTCCTGGGACCTACTTTTCCTGACTGAGATATGGTTTAAAGACTCCTCTAACCCAGATATTTCCCTCGCCTTGCCCCCGGGCTACCGCCTTACAGGTATAAGCCGCGAAGGCTCCAAGACGGGAGGCGGAATCGCGGTAATCCTACAGACTCACCTGACGATCACGTCGAGAAAAATCACGAACATAGGGCCCATAGAGGCACTATATTTTTCCGTCTCGGACACCACTGCAGCCATTTTTTCAGGGATCCTGGTTTATAGTCCCCCTAATACCCCACAGCCTGCCATTTCTGAATTGTTAGCAGTTACTGCAGATCTGTCTCTTAAACACCCTCACTTCACGGTACTGGGAGACTTTAACCATCACGTAGATGTAAGTGACTGCAGTCGTGCCGTCCATCTTCTAGACTCCATGAAAAATATGAATCTGACACAAGGGGTCAGTGGTCCCACACATGTTGCGGGACACACCCTTGATCTAATCTTTTCCAATTGTACGAAGCTAAAAATTCTCCCCTCCACTCCTCTGACATGGTCTGATCATTTCCTGATTCCGTTCGAGGTATCTATACCCCAATCCCTTAAGAAGGAATCCGCCATTGGAGAACAAGGCAGAAAATGGCACAAGATCTCTTGCACTGCCCTAGAGCAAACGTACAACAATAGCTTAGACTCGCACTCTGACGATCTCAATGCAGTGGTTCTTACATTTAATAAAGACCTCACGACCGCCATCGAGAAAGTCGCGCCCTTACAGACTCTCACCTCCCGCAGATCAAAACAGTCAGCTCCCTGGTTCACCCAGGAATTAAGGGAAAACAGAAGCAGTTGTAAAAAACTGGAGCTCCTATGGCGCCGGCCCTATGATCCTGCAACCAAATCTCTTTACAGACAGGGCATTAAAGAGTTTCATAAACTCAAACGTAATACCATGAGTGTATACTTTGCAGAAACAATTGTTAACGCACAAAACTCCACTAAGGCCCTCTTTAACATCGTTAAGGAGTTTACCAATCCCACTGCCCTGTCCACTCCCGTCACCCCCTGCCAAGCACTTAGTGAAAGCCTATCTGATTTCTTCTCGGAAAAAATTTCCAACATCATGGCAACAATCCTCCAGAATCGTACAGAAGTTACCTCAGATTCTGGCAGCACCTGTACTAAAGCATTTACATCTTTTAAACCACTCACTAAAGAATATGCCCTGAATCTATTTTTAAAATGCAAATCAGGCTCACCGCTGGATCGAGCCCCAGCTCTGATCCTAAATGAGATTGCCCCGCTAGTTATTAACCCCCTGCTTGAAATCTGGAACTCCTCCCTATATTCAGGTGTTGTCCCTCCCGTATGGAAACACGCGTTGCTAATTCCCATTAAAAAAAAAGCTGGTGTCGACCCAATGTGTCTGAGCAACTACTGACCGATTTCACTCCTACCTAAGCCAGCCAAAGTACTCGGGAAGGCGGTACAAGAACAACTGTCCGACTATCTTGAGTCAAACCTACTGTTCCACGACTCTCAGTGAGGATTCAGGCCGAACTTCAGTACCAAAACAGCCCTACTAGAAGTGTCCGAGTCTATTTGTGAGTGCACGGATAGGGGAGAGGAGGCCATGCTGGACCTCCTCGACCTATCTGCAGCATTCGACACCATCTCCCATGAAACTCTACTTACACGTCTGCAGGAGGTGGGAGTTGGTGGGACCCCTCTCGCCTGGGTCAAATCATTCCTCATGGATCGATTCCAACAAGTGATGCTGGGATCCTTCTTTTCCACCAAGAAAGCGTTGACATGGGGGGTTCCACAGGGATCTGCCCTTAGCCCTCTCCTGTTCAATGTATACCTGAAGCCTCCTGCAAAGGTGGTGGAATCATGGGGCGTCAGAGTGATCTTTTATGCTGACGACACTCAGCTGGTGTTTTCCTTCAAGGATCATTCTGAAAGCTCTTTGCTAAACTTTCGCCACTGTATGGTAAATATTGCCACCTGGATGACCTCAAACAATTTGAAACTGAATACAAATAAGACGGAAGTCTTATTTTTTAATCAGAAATCCCCCATCTCTACTAGCCTCTGGTGGCCGGCTGAATTAGACCCTCCCCCTGTACCTGTCCAAGCTGCTCGCAATCTGGGCTTCCAATTTGACACTGCCCTCTCCTGCAAAACCCTCCGTATGATTAAAAAAATCATCCCTTTCCTTCCATTAGACTCACGCAAGACAGTAGTCCACGCCCTCATAACTTCCCATCCGGACTACGCAAATAGTCTGTACGTTGGAGCCCCGGCGTATCTCATAAATCGATTGCAGACTGTACAGAATTCTGCGGCCAGGTTGATCTGTAATGTTCCCTACTGTCATTCCATCTCACCTCATCTGATCAAACTCCATTGGCTCCCAGTGAGACTACGCATTCAGTTCAAATCCCTGACCCTTGCTTTTAGAGCTCTTAGTGGTCGTGGCACCGCTTACCTGAGACACAGACTGAAGATCTGACAAGCATCCCGTAATCTTAGATCTAACCATCTTCGCCTAATGACCTGCCCCCATTTTCGTCTAGCGCGAACGGGAGGAAGGGCCTTTGCAGTGAGTGGCCACTTCCAGAATCATCTACCAATGGAACTGAGATTCCTGACTTCCGAGCCTCTGTTCCAAAAGAAACTTAAGACCTGGCTCTTCTCCTTGATCTAGCCCACTCGGTATCCCCCTAAGCTTCACTGAACCTCACCAGATGTTGTCTTTAGCGCCGGGACACCTCAGTCGGAGGTAGCTGCGCGCTCTACAAACTTCTAAATAAAATAAAATAAAGGAGTTTGCTCCAGTTCAACCAGACCAATATTCTGTTGTGTGGAAGGCTGTATTTTAAGTCTGTAAAAACCATATACAATGGTAATTTGTCAGTACTACACAATTAGAGCATATGATATACAATCTAATTGCTTGATATAAAGTTCCCTACTCCTTTCCCAAATCTATCTTGGAGATGGGATAAGGCCTTTTTGTCCTCATCATAGTACTGGATGTCTTTTAGCAGCAATTTTCCATATATTTTCCCAGCTCCATCCAGCAAGTAAAGTGGAAGGTAACTTGTGGGGTTGTTGTGGATACCTTTTATGTGGATTGGGACTATAATTGCTGTTTGCCAGGAAGAAGGGACTTCACCCTGCTCCCATATGGCCTTGTATGCTGTCTTCAAGATGGCTCAGACTGATATGGTATTGAGGAAAATATCTGAAGGGATTCTGTCAGGGCCTGGTGCTTTTAGTGGTAAACTCAGGTGTAGTCTCAGAAAGGACATCTATTGCTGGGGCTTAGTTAACAGTAGACTAGAGTCATACTTTTTGAGGGAATCTTAAATGGCTGGCCAGAGTTAGAGGTTTTTTGATACATGGCCGAAAAATGTATAATTCAATCAGCTGGGCTGTTTGACGGGCGATCACAAACCTTCTGACCGATTCTCAGAATTTCCTTGTTTTTTTCCCTTAAGTGATATTTGGAGTGTCTCCCAGGCTTTTATTTTGAATCTTCCCCCATTTTAATTAGATATTTGTAGGCTTGTCCTAGGTTGTTTTTGAGGAGATGTTTTTCCCCCAGATAACTGTCCTCAGGCCATTCATTAATGCCTACTTGTTCTTTAGGTATTCTACGTCAAACAGTGCTTTCCAAACTTTTTAGACCCATCTACATTTAATGCAGTGAGACTGGCAATTTTTTTAATATAACTAAAGCATCATGTGGCAGCACACTGTCATTTACATGCAGCACATTTTTCATTGAAATGGCTACTAAATTTGCACAGACATATAGTATTACTGATAAAACTGTAATCCACACAACTGACATGTGGAAATTGGGTTTCAGTGAATATTGATCACTTGTGCATCACCAAGTAATGTGTCTTGATTTTTTTTATCCTATTAAAATGTATGTCTCCATCATACTTTTTTAATTTTTCTATCCTATCTGCTGTGTACGGTTCAAATACAGGTATTTAAATTTTGTTTTGTGTCACAAAAAGTGACATCCTACAGCCTTACCTTTCACACTCTCTGTACCCCAGCAAGATTGTCACTTAATTGACTTTACTTTTCTTTCTCTGACTGTAAAGCGAGACAGGTTAATAAACACCAATCCACAAGGTAAAAAAGTAAGTAGCAGTTTGTCAGAAGGCACAGCTTGACATTTGACCTCTGTCTTTGAAAGGCAGCAAAAGTGTGTAGATAAATGCAGAATTCAAAGGAATCTTTAGTCATTGCTTGAACTTCACAACCTGCTATCATATCGATGACATGGTGCCAGGACTGTTTTCTTAACAGGTATATCAGATGAAGTGCATCCATTGCGTGTACAGAGAGTGCCAAACACCAGCAGTCTACTCAATTCATGGCCTGGCTTTGGTTTCCCTTGTCTTTTATTATGAGGTGGGAAAAGGCAAGCAGACTCCTTGTTGAGTAGCTCTTAATCCTGTATCATGGAGAGAGATTTGGTTTTGAAGGTGCCATAAGCCAGTATTAAGTTAGTACTAGTTCTCCGTTTCTTTCCAGTCCCATGTTTTGTTTGTTCCTCCTATTACCTTAGGGATGAAGAGCTTTAGGTCTTTTAGCAGATACATTCGAGAGTTTGCAGTCCCTAGTGGAAAATAAACATTAAAGATGTCAAATGACCAGAAGGCTTTTTGTTGTATACTATAATTCATTTTTGTGCTTTGTTGCATTGTAACTGAGAGGCACGCTGATGAGCCAGAGGTTGAATATTCACATTCCGTCTTGCCCACAATGTCTTGGTTTGCTCTCTGGCTTCAGGTGGCCTTGAATCCAGGAACTGCATAGATAGTAAGGGCCAGATGTACGAACATTTTATTATGCGAGTCACAAACTGTGTCGAATTAAGACTCGCAAAATTGAATGTACAACAGTGTTTCAGACACTGATTGCAATTCCTAATGGGTCCCAAATTGAATGCCTCATTATTATTCATGAGGCAGTCGCATTTTGAGACCCCATTGGGAATGGTTAGCACTCCCAGGGATGCTGGTGTCAGCAGATCACCATGTCTGGGAAAGCTTTTAAATTAAGCATTTTTTTTAAATGCAGTCCATTTTCCTTAAAGGAAAACGGGATGCATTTAAAAAATGAAAAATGAAACTCTTCCGTTTCATTTTTAAGGGCAGGCAGTAGTTCCTGGAACCACTGCCATCTCTTAAAAAATATTTTCGCACACACTCACAAAGGGGAAGGCATCCCCTGAGGACCCCTTCCCCTTTGTGAGTGGTTTTCCACCTACTTGAAGTAGGTGGTAAACAGTGAATGTTTTGCGATCGCAAATGTGATCACAAAACAATAGTACTTGACATTGACACTCCCTATTAGGAAGGGCTGCACCTTCCTAATAGAGAGAGTCGCAAACAAAATTCCTGCAAAATTGTGTTTGTACATGCCTGGAAATCTTTTTTGCGGTCGTAAATGGACCGATCTCCCATTAGCCACCCCAAAAAAGGGTTCGTACATCTGGCTCTAAGTCATTTGATGAGACAAAGTTCAGCCTAGATAAGGAATTGATTTTATTTAATATATTCCCTTTCTTCAGGATGTTTTGATCACCCCTGGATCGATACCTTGGGATAAAGAGTACAGTGCTATATCTCACATTCTTTGGGGGGCCAAAGATTTCTACGATTGCTGATACTTTATGCAATTTTGACAGTTTTCACAGTATTAGTTCTTCTTCCCAAGGCAGTATCATGGGCCCAGTCAATTCACATAATTTTTTTCCTTGTATTGTTACAAATTTCCACTCGATTATATAGCTGCTTATAGTTTGGTTTTGTTCAAAAATTGCATGCGGTGCATCCTAATTGCTAGGTGGGAAGATCGATGCTGTAGTACAGTCTACTCTGCCTGAAGCAGTCCCATAGGCACTTTTGTCCTCTACCTGGGCCTCTCCCTGTTCTTGGGTGGCCTCCAAGGTGGACTACTTAACTGGGTTAGTAGGGTCAATAAAATAGATTGAGTTATGTTTTGAGGTGCGGCCATTGGTAGTTTAGTCTTTGACCAGTTGAAAATGTTAGATGTGGGTATGCTGTCTACATGGTATCACAGAGTAACCCAAGGGATTGCTGTTTGCTATTATTACATTTAGACTATGGGATACAACAACTTGCATGTCCTGATTCTTGATTTTGATCTTCTGGAACTCATAGTCTCTATATTTGTATAGCAAGTAGATTCAAGTTCTCTGTGCTTTTTGAGGCAAAATAATTGATTGATTGAGTAATTGGAATGACTCCAGTTGCATCTTTAGATGTGATGCTTAGGGGGGCACACGAGGAGCCATAGATATAACTAGGATGGCAACTTACAAGTGGTGATCATGTGGATTCTGCATAAGTCACCAGTAGGTGGTTATAGTTAGGACCATGTTTCGATAGGAAAAGTTTTTTTTGACTTGCCTATATCTTTGCTTCCGCTTGATGATTCTTCATGAAATGTTCACAAAAAGTGTCATAGTAAGTCTTGTTGTGCATGGAAGGTTTCAAGGTGATCCTTCAAATGAGGGCTGAGGAAGAGAAAGAGGGCATCAAAAAAGTGTTTTTCCAATGTTCATTTCTATAGGGAACTTTGAACACAACTACAGCCTGAACTGGTAGACGGAATTACACCACACTTGACAGAAAGCTAGCTCTTGGTCCTGAAAGAGTGCTTTTAGTTATTTGGAGTAAATCTGTTAAATAGTTTTGGAGAAATAAAAAAAAATGAATTTGTATAACTAGGGACGTGGGTCCTCATGGGATTGACTGCCAACACTTCAACGAGGAAGTGTTGGCAGCCATCTTGGGAGTCAAAAACATAAAAAAAAGAGAGAAGGGGTATGGTAGGAATACCCTGATCCCCTTAGGCCTCTTGAGTGGGTCCTGCCGAGTAAAAAGAAAAGAAACTCTAGCTCCTGCTCTTCACTACTAATTAGCCATTCAAGTGGGACTGGTCCAGGGGGCATGCACCTGCCCAAGGAACCACCACCTCCATAGGGCTATTTCTTTGTGATGGGGAGCCTCACAGAACCCTCCCCAGGTATCACCACCTACCCAGGGCCAATTTGAATTTTGAAAATGAGAGGGCAGCTACTTACCCCCCCCCCCCAGTTCATTCTTGGCCCCATAGACCACCACCTCCCCGAGGCACCCTCCTGGAGCCAATAATGACCCTGTGGACCACCTCCCCCCAGGGCCTGCTCCTGTTATGTCCCAAAGTACCCACCCCCCAGGACATAGCTGTTTGCTGTGGCTTGGATGAAGCTATGACAGCTCCCATCAAGTCACAGCAAACTGTCATCTTCCAATAAGGGAGAGCGGCGAAATGCTCTCACTTGCTGGAAGTAGCGCTTTCGTCTATTTTCCTGCCCGCTGTCAAGTGAGCAGGGAAACAGATGAAAGGATTGCTTTCACACAAAGGGGGATCAATGTTTAGCAGCTCACTGTGTGTGAAAGCAGTAATGGCTCCCTTAGGAGGCCGGGTGCAGGTATGGACCACATGGCCTTGAGGAACCCCATGGTCCCATAACACACTGGGTGTGTGTCAGGGCACCCAGGACAAATGACCAGGCCCCAGGGATGAGATCCCAGGGGCCAAAATTGGACCATTTGGTAATGGCTGGGCCCAGGGGAATGGGGTCCCCAGGTCCCAAATTTTCAAGGGGAGGGGGCCATGCAGCCCCCTACTTTATTTGTGCCCGTGTTGAAGCTTTACTACTGTAAAAGTACTAATGGCCCTACTTTTGTGTGCATGGCCGAGGCAAAGCAAGTGTGTTTTCTCTGCACTCCCACTGTGAAAAGTTATCTGTAATCTGTGATGAAGGTGTTTGCATGCTTGGTTTTTCAAGCGCACTATCTCACGTAGTGACTGCGAGGAGGGGGTTATTTCTTGTCATCTACTGCTGAGAGCTGAGTCCATGGTTCCCCCTTTCAAATGTCTGAAGTAATGCTCCAAATCCATAGCACCATTTACACACCCACTTACAGACACACAGGTTCTCACACACCCAGTCATGGACCCACACAACTACTCACATGCCCACTCACAGACCCATAACGCCACTCACAGACCCAGTCACTTACCCACACAGGCACTCACACAATCACTCACACACCGGAACTCACACACCCACTCTCTAAGGTTACAGCTAGGAAATACAATTAAAACCGAAATTGAGTAAACAAATAAAGGTTACAGGGGCAATTATAGTTAGGAAATTGAAAATTAAAAAACCTTGGAAATTCAATTAAAAAACCAAAGGTTCCAGGGACATTATTGTAAGGAAATAGAAAATAAATTCGCAAATTCACTGAAAAAACAAAGTTTACAGAGATATTATTGTTAGGCTCATATTCCACTCGTACAAAACTAGTGCAATTCAACAGTTATAGTTACCTGAGCTAACTATAACTTATACCACTGCAATGCACTTCTTATGACCTCACATATTATATCACTCATCTCACTTGCTCAAAGCAGAGCACAGTTTGCAATGTCTTGGTGGGAGCGATAAAGCTCCTGCCAAGTCATAGCAAACAGCTATTCCTCGGAGGTGGGCCCCCATATCATAAATGGAAAGCCCTGGGGAGGTGGTCCCCAGGGCACAGGGTGCAGCAATGGCATTTCTGTGGGCTTCTTAGAAAAGATAGGCTGGAGCCTGCACATCTTTTTTTTTTATTGTGATGCGGATCTGTGGGTTCACCTTTGAATATGCAGCAACATTTAAAAAGAAAATGCTTTTAACCCCTGGTGGGGTCCCCGTGGGACCCCCACCATATCTAGGGATCAGGGTATTCCTAGCCTGCTGCATTTTCTTTATTTTTTACTTTTTTGTGGGACTCCGCTTCAAGCCAAGCCCCAAGATAGCTGCCAACACTTCCTGGTTGAAGTGTTGGTGGCCAATCAAAATTCTGTAGCATTCACAAGGCCACTGCATGTCCTCAGAGATCTATATTTCTTAAACTTAAATATCTCTGAAACTACAGAATGGATTTAAACCAAATCACAAAAAGCATTTCTGGCCGAACATCTAGCTTTCTGCCAAATTTAGTGTAATTCTATTTAGCGATACAGGCTGTAGTCGTGTTACAAAAATGATAAATCCCAGTAGACATAACATGGGGAAAACATATTTTGGGACCCACCCTTTCTTCTCAGCCCCTGCTTGATGGATCACCCTGAAATTTTCAACACAGCAGCTGAACCAAAAAGAGGACGTTTGTTTAACATTTTGTTAAGCTTTGTCAAGCGCCATCAAAGTTAAGGGAAAACAAAAAATGCTTTCGCTATGGAAACTTTGGTCCTAACCATATCTAATTTCTGGCTATCACCAGTAGGTAATATCTGTCCATGACTATTAAGCATGGGCGGAAAATCCGTTCCGCTCGCGGATTTTTGGTAAATTCGCAATCCGCGAACGCTCACGAATTTACCGAAAATACGCAAATTCGCACGCAGCGGATTTTTTTTTCTTGGTGATACAATTTTGCGGCGCGCAGCGTTCACTTACCGTCATTCAGCATTTGCAGAGTTGTTTTTCTCGATATTTTGCGAGTGCTGCACCATTTTGGATCTTGCTGCGAGATCCCACGGGAGTTTGGCGACCGCGATTACGTCATCGCCCTCGCCACCTTGCACAGCGAGAGTTTGTCAACGCGAGTACGCCGTGATCACGTATCGCGAGAGTTCGCAATCGCGAACCCGGACTTGCGGCGGGCAGCAACAATCTCGCACTCGCGAAAATACAAAATTTGCAATTCTGCACAAGAAATCCACCAGCAAGCAGCATAAACCTTCTGAAAATGATGATTTTTATCAGAATAACTCCTCAAGTTGACATTTGCCTGCACTTTTTTTTGCAAGGAGTCCATTTTTGGGGGGTGGGGGGGGGTGGGAGGAAGGAAGTGCCCCACAGTCTCCAACTTCCTGTTCCTGTCCAGCAGGCTCCTCCCAGTGCTTTCTTCATGTGCTGGTCACTTTCATTCGGATTCTTCACCTGGAAGGATTACTTTTTGTGAATGCTGCTGGATATTTGGATTTGAGGCCTTTTTGACTTTCTTTGGATCGCTTTTGGATTAGAATTTTCACAAGTAAGTTTGTTTGGGGCATTACAGTTGCTGCAACTACAATTTTGGAATTTTCAATTTTTGGGCTGTTGTTGGGGCCTTTTGCCCAGGGGTACTCAGTGGTGGGTGGACTGAGTCTTTCTGTGGGGTCTCTTTAATAAAAACATCATGGAGGGCCTGGATGGCTTGGGATTGTGCTGATTTTTCCGTAATTTTCGTTTTTTTGGGCTGTTGTTGTGGCCTTTTCACCAGGGGTAGTGAGTGGTGCATGTGCCTAGTCTTTCTGTGGGGTGTCTTGAATTTAAACATCATGGAGGGCCTGGATGGCATGGGATTGTGCTGATTTTCTGTGTTTTTCGATTTTTTGGAGTGTTCATGGGGACAAGCCATGTGGGTGGGGGCAATTTTGAGTGCTGCTACAGGCCCTGGCCTAGTGCTGGGAGGGAGTGTTCTTAGGTCTGCAACCATTTTGCCTAGCTTTCAACCTTTATGCCCAGGGGTAGTGAGTGGTGCATAGGTCTAGTCTTTCTGTGGGGTGTCTTGAATTTAAACATCATGGAGTGCTTGGGATTGTGCTGATTTTTCTGTGATTTTCGTTTTTTTGGGCTGTTGTTGTGGCCTTTTCACCAGGGGTAGTGAGTGGTGCATGTGCCTAGTCTTTCTGTGGGTTGTCTTGAATTTAAACATCATGGATGGCATGGGATTGTGCTGATTTTTCTGTGTTTTTCGATTTTTTTGGGGTGTATAACTGAACTGATGTTCCTCTGTCTTCCATTGCTTTTAGGTGCACAAGACTCAAGAGAACCACTAGTGCCAGGAAGAAGTCCTGCAGCGGTGTGTGTGTGCAGCATAACGTCACACGACGTCACGTCTGGCCACAGACAACTCTGCAACTCGTGCAACTGCGGCCTGCTGTTCTGACCTGCTCTGAAGAAGATGGCCCCAAAAAAAGTTCCCGTAGCTCCTCTAGCAAGAAAGTTGCCAGTAAGGAGCAGAAGAAGCAAGTTACCAAGGAGACTGTTGTGCCGCCCGCCACATTTTTTGGGAGTAAAAAAAAAAAGTACGCCTGCAGCAGCAGCGGGATCTGCTGGGGACCAAGCTGGGAGCAGCACCCCCGCTTGATTGGGCTCAGTGCCACCACCACCACACCAACTTAAGTCCAAGCCCTTGAGTGCTGCAGAGGCACTTAGTCTAGTTGTTCAATCACCATCGACCAGTGATGTTGGCTCATCGCAAGAAAGTAGCAGCAATGTCCCTTAATCAACACAGGTTGTTGTAACTCATCTGACGAGTGTTGAACAACCACAGCCGCAACAAAAACCACATGTGCAAGTACAAGCCCAAGTACATGTGGAAGGAGAGGCAGCACAAGGAGATGCGCAAGCAGAGGTGCATGGAGGGTCACAAGTGCCCACAATAGTTGTTCCTCCAGAAGTAGGGGCACATCAGGAAATCGACAATCAAGCCGAGGTATCAGTTGAGGAAGCCACTCCTCCTGATCATTCATTGTCTTCCTCACCCTAGCAAGGAAAAGATCAAGGGTGGCGTCTACATCTTCTTCAAGCCCCCTTCCTTCTGATGATATGGATCTAAATTGGGAACCACCACAGCCGTCTGAGAGTGAGGCACACCATGATCTGACAAAAAGTAGTTAAGCATAAAAGGAAGCTCGTCCAACGTCTTATAGTTATGGAGTGTGATGAGGCTCAACAAGAAGTGGCGGATACTGCTGCTGATGAAGACTGTCACGACGACGACCCAGTCATCATAAAGGTCACTGCAGCCCCAGTGGGCATGCAGCAAACAGACATTTTGACCCTAGCCCGAGAAGCTGCTGAGCGTGATGATGTTGTCGACGAGGAGGCAATGGAAGAAACACCACAATCATTGGAGTTAACTAGTACACCAACACGTACCGCTTCCATATTTCTTCCTCGCCAGAAGGGACCTCCATCCACCTCGACCTCAATTAGTGGTGGTGAAAGTGCAAAACGTACTAAAGTTCGGCAATCCACATCCTCCACTTCATCTGGCATTAGCAGCAGGACCACCACCACGAGTATCGCTGCCTCCTCCGGCCCCCAAAGACAATTGAAGTCCGCAGTTTGGGACTTCTTTAGTGTTTGCCCAAAAAAGGAAAACCTCGCCATTTGTAGCATTTGTAAGCATGCAGTTAGTCGTGGTAAGTTTGGTACCAACTATGGTACCGTAGGCCAGAGAGGTCATCTTGAGAGACAGCACGCTGTCCAATGGTTTGCGCACCTAAAGAAGATCAAGGAAGCCCGAATTGTAAGTCAAGAAAACGTTGATGTTTCATCTGATGATGACGAGGAGGAAGAAGACGTGTCAAACACTTCACTTACACCCAGTACCCCTGTCAGCAGCACACCCCATGTGAGCCACACTAAGAGTGTGGGAGAGAGCGAGACACCAATGCGAAAAAGTTCATCAGCGAGCATAACTGGGTCGAAGAAATCATCATCATCCCGTAAATGCTTGGTCCAGGGCAACATTAGAAACATGTTGTTTACAGAAGCGCCATATGAACGCAACCACCCACTGACGCGTCTGTATAACACTAAGCTGGCTAAAATGCTAGCTCTGGACCTTCTCCCTTTTTCTTTTGTACAAGGGGTTGGTTTTCTAGAATTAGTGGCAGTGCTCTGCCCTAAATGGAAGGTTCCTAGCCGGTTCTATTTTGCCAGAGTTGCGGTTCCTGCACTACATGAAGATGTACTGGAGGTGATTGGGGCAGCTTTGCAGAAGTGTGCTGTTCACATTATACATCTGACAACAGACATGTGGACCAGTGGCGCAGGCGCTGATTACATGTGCATCACTGCACACTGGGTCTCTTTTTCAGGGGTTAAAGCAAAGCTAAACGCAGGTGTTGACCCGGACCAAGTTTTTAAAGCTGCTCGGAAACATGCAACACTAGCCATGTTTGGCTTGGAGAAACGTCACACAGCACAAAACATTTTGGATGAGTTTAACACAAAGGTCCTTCACTGGCTGTCCCCAAAAAAACGCCAGATTGGTTATGTTTCCATTGATAATGGCGCCAATGTAGTTAAGGCGATGGAGCTGGGTCACTATTTCAGAGTGCCGTGCTTGGCGCACTGTATAAACCTGGTTGTTAAAACATTTTTGAGTGATAAAGACAGTCCAGCGTGCGAGGTAGTGGACGCCTGCTGAAAAATGTGCAACCATTTCAGCCATTCTTTTAAGGCCCGGAAGCATCTGAGGAGCCTGCTACATGAACGTCGAATGCCAGTGAAAGCACTCATCCAGGAGGTGGCAGCACGTTGGAACTCAACCTTCTACATGCTTGAGCATCTGTATGAGCAGTATACGGTACTCAATCACTATTTCTTAAAACAGAGTACAGCTCAGAAGGACCTGAGGATGGATGCGGCGCTATGGGAAATAGTTCAAAGCCTGACAGACATGCTTCGTCCTTTTGAGGTCTTCACGCGTGCTGTCAGCAAGGAGGACTGTAATTTGGGAAAAGCTATCCCATTGTTGTACATGCTGGAGCACCAACTGAAGGCAGTGTCTTCTGTGTTTCAAAAAGATGAAAAAAACCAAGACCCTTTTGTTTTGGCGGAGAAATTATTAGAGCGCCTACAAGGTGATGAACGTCTTAAAATGATCCATTCAGAACAGCATTACATTTGTGCTACTATTCTGGATCCACGCTACAAAAAGGCGCTGGCAGGCCGAGCATTCTTTCCTTTTGCTGATGAAGATGTTACAAAGTACAAACGTTGGCTAGCCTTGTCAGCCAAGAGGTTTGAAAGAGAACGGCAGCTCATTGAAGGAAAAGGCAGTACATCAGCATCAGCATCAGCAGACCATCCCCAGCCAAAACAATCCACTTCTGCACCTGTGGCTGTGGCACAAGTGACCTCTCAGCCGTTAAAGACACCGGCAACCGGATCATCTGCACCAGACACAACAGTAACATTGGATGCTGAAGAGGATTGAATAAACTCTCCTTGGGTTTGGTTCTCAAAAGGTCACAGCAACAGCTAAGCAAAGTGGAGGAACCTTGGAGGACCTTGAGTCGATGGTGCAGGACTATCTGAATGACTCAACAGAGGTCTATGTTTATGCTGACCCATTGGCGTATTGGCATGGGAAAAAAGAATTGTGGCCACAGCTCTCCAACCTGGCTTTAAACTACTTGTCTTGCCCACTCGCAAGCGTGTCTTCTGAACGTGTTTTCAGTGCTGCTGGTGGCATTGTCACTCCCAAACGGAGCCGCCTCTCGCCCAAAAATGTGGAGAGGTTAACAATGATCAAGATGAATCAGCACCTTTTACCACCAGATTACAAAGTACGAGAAAGCATGCCGGATGAAGACAAGGTGGACAGCAACGTAGATGAGGGAATTTCTTCTCTGTTAGGTGACACTGAGCTCACCCTGCCTGAATTCGCAGAGTATGATGACAAAGCCTTATTCTTATTCCTGGACCCTGACACCGAGCCCTGAAAATGAGACAATGAATCAATAACTTTCTTTTTCGTCCTTATTCACTTTTATTCCTGTGTGTCTGTCTTTCTTTGTTGTGCACAGTTAATATAATTCAAACTTTAATCACCTAATCACAAAAACAAGCCCATCAGCAGAACTGTCTTCACTTGTTTGCTTATTGATTTGAAGGTGCCACAGTCTGCATTCCTCAGGTTCACAAGTTCAGAAGAACATGCTCCTCTATCCTCCTCCTCCAGACTCCTATTTCCCTCAAAGCAGAGGGCTGGATTACGCCCAATGAAGAAAGACTCAGCACTTGTGGGGGTGTTCTACTTCTTTGCGGGTGAGTTGACGGCTCTGGGGCCATTGCTGGGAAGCTCTAATACCGGATAAAAGTGGTTTAGACCAAATCGGAGGCGGAAATTATTTTGTGTTTTTGCTTACTTGCTTGCCTTTCAGGTGCTCTTTGGGGGGGTTCCGTGTGTTTGTGGGTGAGTTTTGGGGTCTGGGAGCACTGCTGGGACAGTCTAATCTTGATTGCATTTGCTTTTCAGGAAATCCGTGGTGGAAAACGGGAGTTATGACCTAGCTGCACAGAGCGTTTGGACCGAAGGCCGAGAAATATTGTAAGTATGAGATTTTCCTTTTTGGCTGTTTGGGGTGTTGTGCTTTTTGGTGGGTGGGTTGGCGGGTCTTGGGGCATTCCTGGGAAGGTCTAATACCAGATAGAAGTGGTTGGGACAAAATCCATGCAGAATTATTTTTTTGCTATTTCTGACATTTTGCTCAATGTAGTGTTTTCGGGGGCCTGTTTGGGGGGCTTCCTGGTGTTTGTGGGTGGGTTTCGGGGTCTGGGAGCACTGCTGGCTATGGATACTTTAGTTTGCAAGCGGTTTGAAGCAAATCCATGGTGGCAGAGGGGAGTTAGGGCCTAGCTGCAGAGCGCGCGCGGAGTGATTTGGGAAATTGGCAAGAAAATGACTAAGTCCCCATTTTTGTACTTTTGCTTTTTGGCTGTTTGGGGGTCTTCTACTAGTTTTCTCCTGGGTTGACGGCTCTGGGGCCATTGCTGGGAAGCTCTAATACCGGATAAAAGTGGTTTGGACCAAATCGGAGGCGGAATTTTTTTTGTGTTTTTGCTGACTTGCTTGCCTTTGAGGTGCTCTTTGGGGGGGTTCCGGGTGTTTGTGGGTGAGTTTTGGGGTCTGGGAGCACTGCTGGGACAGTCTAATCTTGATTGCATTTGCTTTTCAGGAAATCCGTAGTGGAAAACGGGAGTTATGGCCTAGCTGCACAGCGCGTTTGGACCGAAGGCCGAGAAATATTGTATGAGATTTTCCTTTTTGGCTGTTTGGGGGTGTTGTGCTTTTTGGCGGGTGGGTTGGCGGGTCTTGGGGCATTCCTGGGAATGTCTAATACCGGATAGAGGTGGTTGGGACAAAATCCATCCTGAATTTGTTTTTGCTATTTCTGACATTTTGCTCAATGTAGCGTTTTTGGGGGCCTGCTTGGGGGGCTTCCTAGTGTTTGTGGGTGGGTTTCGGGGTCTGGGAGCACTGCTGGCTATGGATACTTTAGTTTGCAAGAGGTTTGAAGCAAATCCATGGTGGCAGAGGGGAGTTAGGGCCTAGCTGCTGAGCGCGCGCGGAGTGATTTGGGAAATTGGCAAGAAAATGACTAAGTCCCCATTTTTGTACTTTTGCTTTTTGGCTGTTTGGGGGTCTTCTACTAGTTTTCTCCTGGGTTGACGCTCTGGGGCCATTGCTGGGAAGCTCTAATACCGGAATTTTTTTTGTGTTTTTGCTGACTTGCTTGCCTTTGAGGTGCTCTTTGGGGGGGGGGGGGGGTTCCGGGTGTTTGTGGGTGAGTTTTGGGGTCTGGGAGCACTGCTGGGACAGTCTAATCTTGATTGCATTTGCTTTTCAGGAAATCCGTGGTGGAAAACGGGAGTTATGGCCTAGCTGCACAGCGCATTTGGACCGAAGGCCGAGAAATATTGTAAGTATGAGATTTTCCTTTTTGGCTGTTTGGGGGTGTTGTGCTTTTTGGCGGGTGGGTTGGCGGGTCTTGGGGCATTCCTGGGAAGGTCTAATACCGGATAGAAGTGGTTGGGACAAAATCCATAAGGAAAAGCCTTTTGGCACTTTTTGTAACTTAGGGTTTGTTAGGGTTAGCCCTAGCAGCAGGATTGCATGTGTTTCGGGGTGTTCTAGATTTTTGCAACTGAGTTCTGGGGTCTTAGAGCACTTGTGAGAATGTGTAATTTTGGTTGCAAGTGGTTTGAATACAATCCACGGTGGGTAAGGGGGTATTTGGGCCTACTTTTACTTTCAAAGTACGTTTTGTCACAGGTTCTCTGTTAGGCCTCGTTTTTTGAGATCTGATTGGGGGTCTTCTACATTTTTGCGACTGGCTTTAGTAAGGGTCTGGGTGGGAGCACTGCTGGGAAGGTCTAATTTTGTTCTAAAACACAGTTTACAGTACACCTAGCTTGAGGGGAAAGATCCGCTAAATTAATTTGCCCATACTTATTTATCCTTCAAAAGGTGACTCAGACAGAGTACGCACTTTCAAAAATATTGTACTGTCTATTAGGAAAATCAAAGTTGTTATGTTATGTTATACGTTTTGTAGAGCGCAACAGCTGCCCCAGCGACGGGGCGTCCCGGCGCTAGAACCATAACACAATCTACTGGAAACGAGAGAGGGATCTACGGGGTGGGAAAAAGATGGGTTTTGATCGCTCTTCGGAAGGCTAACAAATCATCCATGCAACGGATGTGGAGAGGGAGGGAGTTCCACAGTTTGGCCCCCAGGAGCTTGAAGGAACGACCTCCGATGCGACAAAATTTCGTCAGGGGTATCAGGGCTAGATGTTGCCCCATAGACCGGAGGTTCCGTTTGGGCTTATAGGGGGTCATCAGAGGACGAAGAAGCTCTGGGCCTTCATTCTTCAGGATCTTAAAGGCAAATAAGAGGGCCTTGAACTGGATCCGGGCTTCTATGGGCAGCCAATGAAGTCTGTGCATAGTCGCTCTTACTGAACATCTTCTAGGAAGGCCTACTATCGCTCTGGCTGCCGAGTTCTGGATTCGTTGGAATCTTTTTATCTCTGCTTTATTAGCTCCCAGCAGCAGGACGCTCGCATAGTCCAGTCTTGACAAGATAGTAGACTGCACTATGAGTTGTCGTGTCTTGGAGTCGAAATAGCCCAGGATGTGGTATAGGCTTCTCAGTAGTCCAGTGCAGGTTGCGGCAACTTTTTTAGTGTGTGATTGGAAGCTCAGGGTCGAGTCCAGCCACACCCCTAGATTTTTTACTAAGTTTTTTGGAGGGGGTGCTGGGCCCAGAGACTGAGGCCACCATAAATCGTTCCAGTTGTTGCTGTTTTTCCCCATTATTAATACCTCGGTTTTTCCACCGTTCAGCTGGAGGCAATTTGCTGTCATCCATTTGGCGACGGCAGACAGTCCATCCCTAAAATTGGTGGCCTCCGGGGAGGGAGCCTCACTAAGGCTGATGACTAGCTGAGTGTCGTCAGCATACGACACCATTGTGAGGCCCCATCTCTTAGCAACCTCCGCCAAAGGTTGCATATATAGGTTAAACAGGGAGGGACTGAGAGCTGAGCCCTGTGGTACCCCTTGCCCTATGTCTTGAGGTTTGGAGATAAACGGGGGGGCAGATACCCTGTTTGTGTGACTGTTTGCACTACACAGCGTACATACCTTATATTTATTTATCAGTGGTGTTGTAATATTATATCACTTCCTGTTTTTCATTCAATAATTACAGGCCAGGTTTCAGTCTGTGCAATGGGGGAAAAAAGGATGGAGTCAGGCTTCACATTAGCGAGCCGCAATTCAGCATCCGCCAGGCAGGCAGTGGACAGGGTGTCTTCTGGCCACCAACATTGATGGACGAAGCGTCAGCTGGAATGGAGGAGTGCTACTAATAAGAGGAATTGTTTGCTGCATGCAACTTACTTACCAAATTCAACAGGACAACTACAACAACATACAGATACAGTATCCATTGTTTTCTTCTATGAGTGTGACTGCATTTCTTGGATCTCTCTCTGCTTCTAAATTGATCCCTACAGCCATTCTATAGGTTTTACTTCGGCTATTTTTTAAACCTAATTTAATGTAGCCCTGTACTGTCGTATTCTGTCATTCACGGTTGTCGAAAGTACTACTTACTTTTCAGTAACAATGTATTCAGTAGTGCATGCACTTCCTTCATGTCACGTAAAAGATTTATGGTTAGCTTTGTACCCAAAAATTTCTTTATGTTCATTTATTGTTTGTCCATGCTGTGCTTTTTTTTTTTCTCTCAACAAAACCTACCCAAAAAGAAACCCCCATTCCCATCCATTTTACAAACCCTAACCCTCTTCCCCCGGGCTGTGTGGTTTTGCTTGATGTGTGACTAAATGACATCAATAATTCCACACACTTGCTGGGGAGGATAAGGTCATAGCAACAGGCTGGTGAAGGAATCCGAGGATATATTCTAGACTTACTCAGCTTCAGTACTATTTCTTGGAGTAGTAGCCAATGTCAAAGAAATCCAACACAAGTACAAGTTATACTTTCAATACTTTACCATTTGTTAGGCTTCATTCTGGCACTGTTCTAGTGTACTGTCACCTGCTATATTCTCTATCGTACCGTTGTAATGCTACAGTAAGGACAAACCAGGTTTCATTTTCTTTTTTTCCATAGGCATGCAACTGCCACTGTGTCACACCACTAGTACCACCGCAATGAGGAGAAAATTTCATCCGCCCTGGATTGCCAACCTTAATCGCCATTTGCCGTGGAGCCAGCCCTGGGCCTAGCCCTATTTTCAAACACAAATTACAGGTAAGATAAGCGTTTGGTTGGAGGTAGTATAATGGAGTATTAGGAGAGATGAGAGATTGACGGTAGTACTACTAAAGTCCTAGGACTATTCAGGAAAACAAACTTACTGTTAAACCCCCACCCACCAGACTAAAGCAGTAAAAAACAGGTATGGTCAGATAAAGTTTAAAAAAGTATATTTTTGTAGCCATAACAAAATAATCTCCTGCAAACCCCAACGATTGTCCTTCAAAAGTCCCAAAAACAACCCAACTTCCAATTCCCACCCCCCAAAAGTCTCTAAAAAATGGGCAAGGGACACTACGGCAGGGTGCTGTGGACTTTAGCGGCCAGGGCATCATGCTCCTTGTGGAGGGTGGCATGGTCGAAGCGGAGGCCCTCCACCAAGTTCTTTTAGCTTAGGACCTCCTGCTCCAGGTAGGACACTCTGAGGCATAAGCGGCGCTGGCGTGCCTTGCAAATCCTGTGGGGGCAGCTGCTGTCTTTGCTGCTCGGCGGTGGCTGTTGGCTTTGGTAGCCCGGCTCCGTACCGCTGGAGCACTGCGCTGGCTGGCAGCCCGTGGAGGATGCAGCTGTCCCAGTGGATGTTGTTGTTGTACCGGTAGACTGCGTCTCCTCCTCCTCCAGGGCCACCAGCCGCCGATATTCGGCGACAGTGACATCCAGCCTCCGTTGCCGGGCCATTCGAGCCAGCTCCCTCCTCCTTGATGGTCTGTTGGATTTGGAAGGAGCAACTATATGAAGAAAGAAAGACATAGTCTGTAACCAATGCTCCTTAAAATTAACACAAAATGATTGAGCAGAAAGTTGTGTCACAGTACAAGTAGCAAATTGAAAGCACAGTACATAACTATTGAGGACAGAATTTATGTAACCTCCGACTTCTTCATCCTTGCTCTAACATTAGTGGGAGTTTAAGGAACAAATTCTACGAGCACTATGGACTTCCATTACAGTCGACTATGACAGTACACCAGTCTTATTCTTCTTCTTCTCTCTTGTTTAGGAAAATTGGTACGTTATCTTATGCAAGCCGGCATAATGTCAGCGCAGTGAACTTGCACCTGAGAAAAACAGACGCACGCCATGATGAGTGAGACAGACTTGCGTTACTGTACCAGTCCAGTACATGCAGGTGGTGAAGCTCTTTCCTTTCTATTACGGGTGGCACTGAGAATACTCTGTTAAAAGGGCTACTGCTTAATTAATTTAGCTTTCACCCTACAGTGCAAATGAGTACTAGAAAAGGAAAATGAAGAAGATAAATAATCTGATTATCTATCACTTCACATGGGATGTATTTGATGACATGTGGGATGACTTTAGGTGCTTTGCTTATTATTGAGTGAACAGTGATACACCCACACATGAATGACGTACTACTAAACTAAAGTTATTAAGAGAGGTAGGGAGTGTCCACCGTAATAACCGGATATATGCTGTGCTTGCAGTTGCAATACAAACTACTGCTACTATTCATGGTAGTATTTGGACAAAATTACAACTTCTTTTCCTTGCCTTTCCTACACTGGAACGGACGTGCGGGTGCGGTGTTACATGCGCTTCAAAGTAACACTTAGTTCATCCAGTGACCGTCTACTCTCTCTAGATACACATATGCTATCTAAGAGTCAGATAGTACCATGATCCAGGCATCCATCCATTCAAAGTATATGCACACATACAGTTTCTGTTTCACCCACCCAGGCTGTTCTCCTTCCACCCATCCTTGCTTCATCATTTACCCAGCCATGCACCATACCATATTCTTTCCTTCCCAGCCACCTCGAGGACCAAGCAAACACATATCATTCTTCTTTGCCAGTCATCATTACATTTCTCGTCCTTCCACACTTACCTACACCCTTCTTTCGCTTTTCGTTCATCCCATCCATCAAGTTCATCTCAGATCTGATTGGGATTCTTCTCGCCAAAAGCTTCACAGCTAAGTCGAAGTACATTTAGAGGAGGCTACTACCTGGTTGATTTATAATACACCTGTGCAGAAAGCACACTCTGCAGTCTTCAATCTCAATAAGTAAGGAATATATAGCTTACCTCTGCCCGCCACCACCGTGTTATCCCTCACAGGCATGTTGTCCGGCACTTGCACCGCCTCCTCCCCAGAGTTGTTCCCCTCGTCCAATACCACCGCCTCCGTGCTGGCCCCGCCTCCAGATGTTCCACCTACAAAGTACATTTAAGAATGTTAGAATACACCACTCACTACTATATAATATTTGGTCTAGGAGGAAGAAAGAAATGTGAAAAAAACAGAATACAATGTAATAATTTGTGACTGTCTACTCTAAAGTAAAAATGTGCCTTTTTCCAGGGAAGGCTGTTGTCTTGCTGCACCTTTTTGGCACAACTGATGAATGCTTGCTTTTAATTTTTAACACGCACCACTTTTTCTCCTAACAGACAGAAGCTTGACTTCTAAGAACACGAGCAGGATCAAGTTCAAACCAGGTGAGAGCTCGGCTCGACCACAAGAAATGTGTCCAATTAATCGTCAGCACTAAGCACTTTTCCATTTTCAGCTAAAAGTTTACTTTTATGACAAACTTGATTTTAATAAATGTGTTTACTTTTAATAAAGCTTTTAAACTTAAATAGACTCTGTGGTTTTTGGTCCTCCAGACTAGAGTGGATGAGCTAAAGGTTTTGGAATTTTTGCAAGCATGAGTCCGTGCCTCTGGCATCATTGGGGATCAATCATCGGTGACTTTGGGAGCTAAATGACTCTGCCACACGGATGTATGTCACTACCACGCGCGCGGTACAACGAAGTACCATTACAACGCGGTTGTAACAATGCAAGTCGTTACAACGACTTGCGTTGGAGGGGCGCAAATTTAAAAAA
Source organism: Lissotriton vulgaris (assembly GCF_964263255.1). Classification (NCBI taxonomy): domain Eukaryota; kingdom Metazoa; phylum Chordata; class Amphibia; order Caudata; family Salamandridae; genus Lissotriton; species Lissotriton vulgaris. Next base: position 1,612,617,033 of record NC_141693.1, read on the forward strand.
TATAATTTACTATTCCAACACCAGTCCCCGTGGATAGTAGGGAAGGTGTTGGGATAGTAAATTAAAGGATTTATTATCCTTGAGCGCCACCCAGCGCAATTCGTTGTAACAACTTTCGTTGTTATAACTGCGTTGTAATGGTACTTCGTTGTACCGCGCGCGTTGTAAACGTTGTATACCCTGCCACACTATCTAGTCAATAAGGAGATTGGGGGTTCAACTACAAAGTCTGTTATCACTGAGGTATGTGAAAAGTCTAACAGCACCTATTATAATTCATAAGCTAAGCAATGCATTATTTAGTGTCCATAGTTCTGTTTGTGCAGATTTGTCCCTGCAACAGTGGTAGAATGGATTGTCCTACTATCCAAACCAAAAGTAAAGTAGTATCTTATTCTTTCTTGGTGGTCATTCACCTTTTTATTGTTGGCAATTGTCAAAGCATAAACATTTAGAAGACTTGAAAAGACATTATGGACAATCCCAGAGGACTGCACTCAGTGCATAGAGCTATTGCTGACTAGAATGGGAGTCCAATGGAATTGCCAAATGTGCAATCTTAGTTAGCTACACAGACAGACTAATAAGAATAATCTAGTAATACCACAGAGAGTCATAGTCGAGCCAGGATAAGAATTTAGATCCAGTCTACAAGAAGATCAAAGACGATTTAAATTACTTTTACACTATTTTAAATTAAATTAGGCATGTAGTATAGGGCGGGAGGGGGCGGGAGGGAGGCAGGCGGTGCGTAGTGGGGCTACGCGAAGTATGTGGGTGGGCGTAGCTTCCTGCCCACTTCACGAAGCTTTGCGTAACCCCACTACGCACACTATGCCCACCCTTAGTGTCGAGTAGGTCCCAGAGCTCGACGGCATGTTTGCGTGCAGAGTGGGTGTTGATCAGGATGCATCTGAGCTGGTTGGGTTCCGTCGTGGCGGGTGTCTCTGCACCTTCGAGGTAGGAGAAGCTGCAGTTCCGGCAGGTGAAGGGACCGTGGGTGCGCTTGCAGCAGGTGTGGGTCCTTCCTGGGTTGAGAGCGACGAGGATGTTGGCGTCATAGCGGAGGCTGTCTTCGTGGCTGGTGCAGAGGGCAGGGGTTCTGGCGCTGGGCGCGGTCCAGGCTCGGACAGCTCAGACGAGCTTGCCTTAGGCGCGCCTTCGGCGCACCAGCAGTGCACCCACTGCGCGGGGCTGCTCAGTGGCGGCCATATATGGGGAGGTGGGGAGGGAGGAGCAGCTGGGAGGCGGGAGGTGCGTGTCAGAGGCAGCGAATGGGCGCGGAGGGGGCAGGGCCACAGGGGAAGCAGCAGCAGGGCTGGGGGCTGGGAAGCGGAGCGTAGCGACCGCAGGAAGGAGACAGGCAGGGGCAAGGATCAAGAAGCCACAGAAGTCAGAAAAAGGGGCACAGAATTAAGAGGGGGCACAGCAGTCAGAAAACGGGGCACAGAATCAAGAGGTGGCACAGCAGTCGGAAAACGGGGCACAGAATCAAGAGGGGGCACAGAAGTCAGAAAACGAGGCACAGAATCAAGAGGGGGCATAGCAGTCAGCAAACGGGGTACAGAATCAAACAAGCACTGGCGTTGCCAATAGGTCTCGCAGTAGGAAAGTTGGAGCTATTGGTTTTGTAAATTACACATTTTATATTTATGTGTTGGTTTTGAAAATCGCGAAATTAATAGTTTTGTCATTTACAATGCCAATACTTTTAACTTTTGCAAATGTGACACTCATAGTATTTGTAATGCAAATGTTTTGTATTTACGTGACTTAGATGTATTGATATTACAAATAACAATGGTTATGAAATTTTTTAAATAATTAATACTTAAATAAAAGTTATTGTAATTTATAATGGCAATAGCTTAAACTGTTGTAAATACCTTTTGTGAAGATTATGTTCAGTGTAGTTTATTGTGAGGAAAATAAAAGAACAGAAGTGAAATATTAACGGCTTTTTGTGACATTTGTGTAATGTGAGAGAGTGTGAGTGTGAGTGAGTTTGAAAAGGGTGATTGATTGTGATATGATGTGTGATGCTGATACGGTGTGTGAGTGTGTTAATGTGTGTGATTTCTGAGAATGTTATTGAGGGTGTGTAAGGGTCTTTGAGTGTAATTGTGTGTGAGGGTGAGTGTGTGTGAGGTGGTGTGAGGGGGAGGGTGTGTGTATTCCGATGGTGTGTGGTGTTGTGAGGATGAAGGTGTGTGCGTGAGCCTTTGTATGATGTAGAGGGTGTTATGGTGACGGTGTGTGTGTGTGTGAGGTGAATGTCCGTGTAAAATCATGATTTGAATATTTGTGAAAAAACACTTCTGGTTTCAGCACTGGCGCCTAAGCAAGGCTAGCATAAAAAAGATAAATATCTTTATTTTTCCTTGTTACTATCTCTTTGCATGTGTGCTTCATTTTTCAGCACAAATACAAAGAAGAATAAATAAGTGTCTAAAAATAGTTTCTGTGGAGGAAAGTACCCCACCCTGCAGAAACTATTCTGACCACAACACAGGCCCCGTGCGTTGTGGTGCAAAGGTGCCTGCATTGTCGTAATGCTGCTATAAGTATGCAAGTGCAAAGAGAGTGCAGAAGTATGACATATCTTTGTAAATATGGCGTATTTCTGCTCTCTCTTTCAGGCAACATAGTGCAGCAAATTTCAGTTCTTCATGGCATTGATCAGTGTTGGCTATTGTCTGCTTCTCTCAAACCCACACCCTCCAGCTCCCAGTCACTCTTGTACCATGTGCTTCTGTGCAGCCCTCTAGCCCACACTATTTCATTAACAAAAATGCATACAATCTACACTTACCCTACGCCCACACTACTGTAAAGCAAAGAAAAGAAACTCTTGCAAAGGCAAGACCTATTGGCTCTGCCAATACTTGTTGACATTACATTGCTCACAAAAGTATTTAATGTGGCCAGTGCTAATGCCAATATTCCTTAGTCCTTATATAAGATTGGGGATCGCACCTGCCCCTCCAACTACCCTTTTGGACTGAGTTGGCAAGACGTTTAGCTAAGATATACTATATTAATCGCAAGGCTGGGTGGATAGGGCAAATATTCTATCTGAGGTACAGGCAGGGTTCAGGTCAAGCATAGAAACTATAGACCAAGCTATTCATCTATATATGATCTGTTACACATATTCGGAAATTAAAAGAGAAGACTTGTGTGGTGTCTTCCTTCACTCATTTCTGGTGATGCAAGTTCTATAGAACTTAGAATGTACAGAATTTATCATCTGTCATTTGCTGCCTGGTGGCTGATGGATGAGGTGTTATTAATAAACCCTCTTATCAATTTGATCCTGTGTTGTATGTTGATTTGGAGAACCTTTCACTGGCGACGAGCCATGGATCTGAAAATGGAAGGGATACCTCAACATCAAGCTAAAGATTATCTGAAGAATAGGTTACCGTGGTATGGTGACTTATTTAATGAAGCATCACTTGGAAGTGTGTCGTGCTTTGAATTTGTGGCAACTTGTGATATACGGGAGGATCGGACCCGCAAGGTACTGTAAATCTATTTTACTGAAGTTTTCTGACGATTTTGAGGGGCTGGCGGTTAGAGAGGACAGCACGAGGATGCCGCGAGCTCTATTAATTGGTCAGCACAGTGCGCGGAATTCATTGTGAGCGCGAGTTTGAATGGTCCGCGAGCCAAGCATTGTTTGCTTGGTGTTCTGAGAGGCATGTACGCTCATTAAGATCTCCTGAAGCGGTAAATCTCTGTAAGTGGAGTGCACGAGGAAGTGTTATTCTATTTCAAAAAGGAAACATCTGTCGCTCAAGTTTTTGGAGGCACGATATTTTAAGATGAAGGAAGAAATTAAAATGTGGACACTTTACCGTGTAGTGAATCGAGTGAACTGTTTGTTTCGGGAAGTCTTCAAGTCGGCGACTGGATTCGAGGAGTTCCTTTGAGGAGCCTGTGTGTCACGTGGGCATTATCGGTGACGCGCACACCAGGAAGTGTAACTCTGGCAGTCTTCAACTTGTTGATGGAGTTCTGGACTTTTTGGTTCCGTCCAGAGGTGTCAGGGTACAACACCCGAAGACCCCGGAGTTCCACCTGCCTTGGTGCACAAATGAACAGAAACACGGGCTTCTCGATGGTGGCGTCAAAGACCAAAGGTTTATTACTGCAGGGACACAGAAGTCACAGAATCTACACACGGGCAGAGACTAGGAGCCTGTTCGATTTGTACAAAGTGGGTTGCTCCTTATATACGGTTTTTTATGCTAGGGGCAAATTCTTTACATGTAATACATTCCCAAAACCTTTGTGTCTAAAACAATAAATATTTGGTGTTACACAGGAACCGTCGATAATATCTGAGGCCAAACATTGCGAAGAGAGGGGTTCCCACTAGTTTGTCACAATTCCCTGTCAATATTGCATTCAGGACCCGGACCGCCTCATCGTAAAGTTCGTTACCTCCCCCTAATAAAGATTCAGAAAGAAAGAAACAGAGCCAGGTGTGGAAGATAGAAAAGTGGGATAAGGGATGTTTGTGGGTTGTAAATGGGCAAGGCTACCGGCTTCGGCCGCCTAATCATGATCAGGTACAATGGACACGAAGACCAGTTTGGCAGGACTGGCCTCGGGCAGAGGAGGCAGCCTTTGTCGAGTCATGCAGCTACAGCGTGATCTGGTTTAAGGTGCACGTGTCATGTAAGAGGTGAATCTCCGGCTACGGCTACGTGTCCTTAATCAAAGTGGAGTGAATGAAGTGATCAGAGGCTATTGCATATGTGAGGGCAAGGAAACACAAAATGGCGGCCATGATCTAAGATGGATGCCGTGGGTATATCAGAAATATGTCAATGGAAGGAGTACTCTTGCTCGTAGCGTAGCGAAAACACTAGGATATACTAAATGGATCATTTGCGGTTCACTGATACCAATATTAGGTATTTCCGACAAACTTAATAACACGGGTTCAAGTCGTCACGGAACCGTCACGGAACCTCAGACCCTCCTTTTGCCCTTACATAGGCAATTACTCAGTCTATGTCAGAATCTAGTTCTATGCTCATCAGGTCAGTGACATGTTGTTGTATCATCATCCTTTCTCGTGTCTTTTCTCCAAACGCAGGTGGTTTTCTGAGACAAGTCGCAGCACAAAGACTACACAGAGCAGGACCACACTGGATAATCAGACAACATGAGAATAGGAATACTAGGATGACACCAATGACCATTAGAACCTTCCATCCCCACGCTGAGATCAGAGTCCAAAACCACTCCATGAAGGACCAGTTTCCCTTGTCTACATGTATGGAGTCTGAAATCTTGTGCAACTTAGAGATCGCCTCATAGACTGTTGGAGCATTGTTAGGAATAAAGACACAGCAGCTCGATTGGATCATTCTGCATACCCCACCTCGATCTGCAAGTATAACGTCTAGAACCATACGGTTCTGCAACGTCATGAGCCTATCCGCCTGAAGCTCAGCTGTCAGATTGCTAAGGGCACCAGCAGTTTCAGTAATAGTAGATTCAACTACCCGTGTTAGCTGACGTATGTTTCTACTATTGGCCATAGGTCCCCAGAACGGAAGGAAGCCTTTGAAGAAGTCTCCGGCTTCCTGACCAGCGGTATCTTCCTTGCTGAAGACACCTCTCGCTACTCTTGTTCTGTGGTAATCGGGTGAAGCAGTGTATGTCGGAGGCAATAATCGAGCAATATAACATGATCCTGAGAAGTCGGCAGGCAACCATGTATAAGCTCTGTCTCGACAAATGAAATAGGTACCCCTAGCAGTAAGAAAGGCAGGGGAAGTGTTAGCCGGAAACACATAAGTCTCTACGCACTCACTCCTCCCTAGCTGAGCTCTCGGATTTCTCCCATTACCTTGCAAACAGACCTGACCTCGGTGAGGTACGACCCAGATTGGAGTTGAGCTTTTACGCTTGCTTTCTCCTAAACTAAGGCGATACTCTGAAGTATTCCAACTTAAATATACTCGCAATTCGTCTCTAGGGTATGATGGAGTATTATTGACGTCCTTGACCATGTCAATAATTCCCTGGACTAAAGCTTTGTTAGCAGAGTTATATTTAGTGGAACGTGGTGGACGTGGAGGATAGGTTTCAAGGGCATAAGCAAAGATGGTTTGGAAGGCCTGAAATGATCCATTATAGCTGTAAGGCAAAACCAGATATAGAATACCTTTATCCATAGTGTGAGGTATCAAGCCACACACCCAGCAGTCTGTAGTGTTAACTACCAGTTGGTGTTGGTGCAAGAGCTGTACAAAAGTGTTGTTGGTGAATTCTGAGCGTCTGGCTTGCTCATGTTCCGGAAACGAGTGAAAAGAGTGTATAGTAGAAACAGTAGAAATAGCAGGATCAAGGGGAGGTACTGTAGAAACTGGAACAAAAATCAAATTTATGCTAAAGACGATTCCACCCACCAATGTTGCTAAAACAATCAAAAATGTAACGGCACATTGCATCAAGAAACATTTGCTGTGAAGAATTCTATTAAGTCTGTTTCTGCGAACGTAAATCACATTCTTTCGTTGCAGCGCAGGAAGCTCCATCTTCTACAATCCGCTCGCGACCACTGATGATGTGTACGTAGATGAAAATGCCTCTATCAGCCCTGGGAGTTCCCAGAACCAACAGAAAGATCGACCTTGTGTCAGACCCCTGCAAATTCAAACTAGGCACACAGCCACGACCCTACGGCTACCCAGACGGCAAGGCAATTTTAAAAAATAATAAAACAATAGCAAACTTCCTGGCTGAAGGCAAAGGTTCAATATATCAAAATCACAATATGCAGTTGCCTGCTTTATTTGTCCTTTTTATGGCTTCTAAGGTTGTATCTCTTCTTCGCTGGTACTGTCTGATCGGAAAATAGTGTATTACTAGCAGCTGTTGCAGAGTTTAAGTTCGCAGATAGCAAAGTTTCTTCTGATGCTGGAGACAAATGTTCAGTGTTCAAAGGAGTCTTTTCAGGAGGAGAGTCAGGTTTCACTGTGTCAGTAATCAAATCGGCATCGCTGAAAGGGATAAATTTCGGAGTGATTTCAGATTCGGAGGCACCAATTCCCTTCTTCACCCAGTCGTCGTAGGGCAGCGGCAAAGGAACACGCTTTACGTGAGAGGCGTGAATCCAATGCTTACGGCCAGCGACACGTACGGCTGTCCTCGTTGCCAGTAGGACCTGGAAGGGGCCGATGTAGCGAGGCTGAAGATTCTTTGTCCTCGCGAAGTTTCTGACCACCACGTGATCGCCGGGTTTCAGCTGATGCCCTGGACTCTCCGGAGGTTTTGGCAAAGCATCGAAGACCTGTTGATGAATAAGACTCAATTTAGCAGTCAAGTCGTAAAGGTAGTCTATCAACATAGGATATTCAATGGAGCAAAATTGTTTAGGCCTTGGCACACCCCAGATATTTGCCGGGCGGCCAAACACAATCTCATATGGAGAAAGCCCTATTCTAGAATGCACTGTTGCTCTCGTTGATAACAAGGCCAAAGGAAGTGCGTCTGGCCAGGCTAAACCTGTGGATGCTTGTATTTTGGCTATCTTAAGCTTCAGAGTGCCATTGTAACCCTCGACTAAACCAGCAGACTGGGGGTGGTTTGCACTATGGAATTTTCGTTTCAATCCTAGACCAGCACACACACTCTGCATAACTTTCCCTATAAACTCACTTCCGTTATCTGACCATACAATCCGTGGCATTCCATACCTAGGGAAAAATTCCTTGAGAAGAATTTTGGCAGTTGATAGGGCAGTGTTGTCTTTTAGTGGGTATGCTTCTATCCACCTGGAAAAAGCACAAACTACCACCAGGACGTACTTTAAATTGTTGCAGCGTTCCATGTGAATGAAGTCTAACTGAATCACTTCAAAGGGGCAGGAAGGAGGAGCGAAATGACCAGCTGGAGTTGGAGTTCCCTTGCCAGGATTATGCATCAAGCACACCATGCAATTTTTCACCACTCTCTCTGCACACTTACTGATTCCCTCATTCTTCCAGACCGGAGCCAACATCTTACATATCCCTTTAGAACTTATATGCGCTACTCCATGCGCCATCGTCACTACCGCAAGCACATACGCATCAGGCAACATCCAACGCTGCTGTTCTGTCAAATCAATCCAACATCCATTCGAGTCCAATTTGCCCGTACTTTCTCTCCATACACGTTTCTCTTCCTCAGTCGCTTCTTTCTGAATCTCTTTCACACTTTCCATAGTGTCCTCACACATTCCAGACTCAGCAATCCATCTTGCAGACGTAGCAACGTACATTCTACTCATCGTGTCTCTAGCTGTCTGCTTAGCAGTTTCATCAGCAAAGGCATTCCCACGACCAACATCATCCGTGATTGCTTTATGAGCACTGCACTTCACAATCGCAACTTCAGTCGGCAAGGTTAGAGATTCCAACAAGTCGTTAACTAGCTGACCATGTTGGATCTTAGTCCCATGGGACGTAATGAAACCTCTTTCTCTCCACAACCGGCCAAAACTATGGGCCACGCCAAATGCGTACTGACTATCTGTAAACACATTCACTCTCTTTCCCTTAGCTAAAACACACGCTCTCGTTAGAGCTATTAATTCTGCAGCTTGGGCGGAATTCTGACTCACTCTTGCAGTCTCCACAATCGTCTTCAAAGTCGTTACCGCATAGGCAGCAGTCACATCACCATTCTCCAATTTAAAACATGACCCGTCCACATACAGCGTACCATCTGGGTCGGATAGAGGAGTATCTTTTAAATCGATACGTCCTTTTGTCTCTTCCTCCGTTTTGAAATAACAGTCATGTGGCTCAGAATCACTCGACTCTTGATCAGTCGGCAATAATGTTGCTGGATTCAATACATTGCATCTTTTGATCTGAATATGACTCGCTAATAATGTCAGCTCGTAACCAGATAATCTCGCACTAGTAAGGTGTTGTGTCTTCGTTCGGTTCATGAGTGTATCCACTGCATGAGGAACCATGACCACTAGCATATTGTTCATCACCAAACCAGCAGATTGTCGAATGGAAGCTGCAGCTGCCGCTGTAGCCCTCAAACAACTAGGCAACGCTCTGGCTACCGGATCTAATGTTGATGAAAAATACGCACAAGGGCGTTGTTTATCACCAAATTTCTGTGTCAGAACACTCAACGCGCAACCTTCTCTCTCGTGAACGTAGAGCGTGAATGGCTTGCTGTAATCAGGTGTACCCAATACAGGAGCTGAACACAGTGCTTTTCGTAATTCAATAAAACTCTCTTGACATTCATCAGACCATGGCACCGGACTCGGAACATTTTTCCCAGTCAAAGCTACCAACGGTTTTGCTAAAAGAGAAAAATTTGGGATCCACTGCCTACAGTAAGAGGTAATACCTAGGAAGGCACGTACTTCTCTCTGTGTGCGTGGAACACTCATCTGCGTAATTGCTTTTATTCTTTCTGGGGTCAACTTCCTACTTCCTTTGACAAGAGATGACCTAGGTAGGTCACTTCTTGGCAGCAGTATTGCATCTTGGAAGGAGACACCTTATGATTCAATTTAGACAAATGATGCAATAGGGAAATTGTAGCTGCTTTGCAAGTTTCCTTGTCATCGGCAGCCACTAAAAGATCGTCTACGTACTGTACTAGGGCAGAACCTGGAGGAAGGACAAAGGAATCTAGCTGACTTTTTAAAGCTTGACTATAAATAGATGGACTCTCACAATAGCCTTGTGGAGCGCGTTTAAATCTGAAACTTCGACCTCCTAAACAAAAGCCAAAAATATCCCTACTTTCTTCGGCTATCGGAATGCTAAAGAAAGCATTCTTTAGGTCTATAACTGAGAACCATGTAGCTGTAGCAGGTATCAATGTTAACAAGGCAGTAATATCTGGTACTACAGGAAACTGCGGAATTACAATCTTATTAACTTCTCTAAGGTCTATGACAAACCTATAAACTGGAGGTTTTGTAGGGTCTGTTCGCTTCAGAATCGGTAATACAGGACTGTTACAGACATTTCCTCTAGTTTCTTCAACTACACCCTTCTTAATCAAGTCTTGCACAATCAATAAAAGTGCACGCTCACCTTCACTCGATATTTTATACTGGGGAATTCTTGGAAATTTCACATTTGCTTTCAAAGTTACTACATATGGTGGAATTTCTAGGAGACCTACATCATTAGGACCAGTCGCCCAAAGAGAATCAGGGAGTGAACGTAGCTCCGGCGGGAGTGCGTCCATTGACAAGTACATCGGAGAGGTGATATTTTTACCCAATGTAAGCTGTACTCCTTCCGGAGAACAGTACAATGTCGCATATAGTCGTTTTAACAAATCTAAACCAAGCAGATTTTCATTACAACCTGTCGTCAAAATCAGGGGTGCTTTCAATTGGCATGGTCCAACAGAAATAGACAAAGGACCAGATATCGGGTTGTACACAGGGGCGCCTGAAAAACCTACGGAAACATTTGTTGAGCCAGACAAAGGTGCGCCAGGGAGTTTCGCATGCATGATAGAACTTTTTGCGGCACCAGTATCCAACAGAAACGGTTCGACTACACCTGATGTTGCTACTGCGACATAAGGCCCACTCTGATCCACTGGAACTGATACTACTCCCTCTCTCTGTCCATGGCTGTCCTAGTACCCATTTTGTTGAAAACCCTCATCTACTTCACAATAATCTTCAACAAGATATTGCTGAGATCTATTTTGCTGAACAGATTGTCCATTTCTCTGATCAAAGTGATTGGAGGGACGATCATTCGTTTGTGGAGGCATAGCACCTCGTCCTCGTCCTCTAGAATTCTGCACAAAACCACCACGACCTCTTTGAGCTGCTGCTGCATTATTTTGCGCTAAGATCGGACATTCATTTTTATAGTGACCCTCTTTCTTGCAGTACGCGCATTGATTCCATTGATATTGAGGTCTTGACGTACTATAATCTGCCCTTTGGTATGAGTTTTGCTGCGTATTAGTCTGATTCGCGCGAGGCGGATACGCCTGTTGCAAAAGAACTTTAGTTTTTAAATCTTTCGTTTTCTTTTCTGATTTTTCCTTTTCCTCTTTATCTCTATTTTCGTAGTACTGCGCAGTCGCAAGTATTTGCGCTGTCGTAGATACAGCCCACGCACTCTCTGAGTCTTTTAATTTATTGCATAATTCAGGTAACAAATTATGCACAAATTTATCGACAAACAATCTTTGTCCTCCTTCTGTACTCATGTCCTGACCACTATGATCCACAAAAGTCTCTTCGAACCTCGTGAAGAAGTCCGAGACACTTTCGTCTTTCTTTTGCTTACATGCTGACAACTTGTCCCAATTAACACGCAATGCTGGCATCAGAGTCTTCATTAGATCAATTATTCTTCCTGGTAGATTAGCGATCAAAGGTTCAGGTTTCGCACCACCTATTTGTTGATTATCTGCTGCAGTGATAGCTGCCCAATCACCACCTAAAGCAGCCTGATGATCTTCTCTACGAATTTTAGCCCACACTGGTTGCGGAACTACATTACCAAATAACATATCAATGTCGGCTAAGTTCATTATACAAGCCTCAACTGTCTGTGTTAATTCCTTGTAATATCCGGCTGGATTCTTACGCGGATCTGGCAAGGCCTGTTTCACTGCTAACACTTCTGCTCGCTTCCATGGAATGTGTATCCACACTCGTTGGAACTGCGCTGGAGCACCTGCAATACCAGCATTATCATCACGTGCCACTGCTTCGCGCCAGATTGGAGGAACTTCCCTCATAGGATATTGGCGACTTAGCTTCATTTTACCTTTCTCTAAATCTCTTGGTGAACGAAGAGATGGATCATTCCTAAAACTTAAAATGAGTTCCATCGCTTGTTTTATTTTCTCACCCACTATCATTCCAGCAGCAAACTCCTTTTGAACCCTAATTAAATCTTCCAAATCTGATTCGACATCGTCTTCTTCTATCTCTTCACGTAACAACGAGCACATCTCATCAAAGACGTATCGTTGCGTTGGTTCTCCCCACTGCATAAATGTGTCTAGCACATCTCTTGTACTATATCTTCTACCCTTCGAAATCCATCTGAGAGCCGTGGAGTCTAAAACTCCCCGTTCCTCAGTACTCGGAAGCTGACTCCGTCTCTGTACAGAGTCAGGAGTAGGAGTCTTAATCAAAGTTTTATATATAGGAGACAGCATATTAGTAACCGAATCAGTGATTCTTCGACGAACAGAAAGTGGAGTTAGTACACTCGCAGACATAGAGAATGCAGTGGAGGTAGGAATAGATGAGGAAGCAGTAGGAGTATCGAGGAAAATAATTTCTGGAGCAGTAGGTACAGAGGTAGGTATAGTGGCTGGCAGTGTAGGAAGAGGAGGAGCTGTAGGAACATTCACATTCATCACCGGGAGTACAGGAACTTGATTCTGAGGGATAGGAGCAGGAGCACCAGGTTGTCCAGCAACCGGCAATTGAACATTCGGGACAAGTGGAGTCGTAGCACCTTGTGCATACGGTGGAGGTGACCGTAACAGATAAGATAGCAGAGGATCGTTTTCTGAGTCCTCCAGTATCTTAGCCATTTTCGATGGCAAGGCAGGATAGCACTTGTCAATCGCTAAGTTATGCTCTCTAATGGCTACATCTATGACCTTCTCACACTCGTTAGCCTGCAACTGTTTAGTCGCTTGCTCTAGAGTTAACTCTTCTTGTTCTTTCTGCTCTTTCTTCAACCTTCTCATTTCTCTCTGTTTGGATTCTTTGCGCCAATAACGGAAGGAATCAAACATTGCCGGCCGGGCTTTCTTCTTAAACAATTTCGCTTCCAAATTGTCGAGAATCTCTTGCTCAAAACTACCATGCAGTGGCCAACTAAGGACACCATCCTTCTTACAATAGCGGACCCATATCTCATTATAAGTTATAGGACCCACGCCATACTTACAATATAAATCATATAGGGGAGTCCCAATCGGAGGAACCAGACAAGAGTCCTCCAATCGTGAGTCACTGTTGCAACTAAAACAAGACAACATTTTCCGACTTACCATTTTCAGTCCGGAACACAAAACAAACAAAACACGGAACAAATATGTGCACTTGAACCAAGAACTTAGGCCTACCAAAACGAACTGATGTATCGATACCCAAAACTAAACCAAATAGATTATCGTAACTAGAACAACCAGTGATAATCTGACAAAACCAAACCAAACCAAGAACCGATCAAGGATTTTTAACAATCCTCACAAAAAGTAACCAGCTAGCTATCACTAAATACTTAACTGAGTCACTGAAGACGTCACCAAGGAGAAACCCGTCACGTTTCGCCGTACTAAGGACTGCACCACTTCGGGTCCAAGACAGGGCGACGGTCAAGGCAACGGCCCACTGCAGCCGTCCTGAACGGGAAACCCTCGTGGAAGAGAACTTCGGGCCACTTTTGCGATATGCCGGGATCGATGAAGTGGGGCGCCTCCCTCAGGAATCTTCACACGAAGCTTCTCGAACTCTTCAGGCTTTTGGACCGGTACCGAATGACGTCGCCCCACGTTGGGCGCCAATTGGAGTTCTGGACTTTTTGGTTCCGTCCAGAGGTGTCAGGGTACAACACCCGAAGACCCCGGAGTTCCACCTGCCTTGGTGCACAAATGAACAGAAACACGGGCTTCTCGATGGTGGCGTCAAAGACCAAAGGTTTATTACTGCAGGGACACAGAAGTCACAGAATCTACACACGGGCAGAGACTAGGAGCCTGTTCGATTTGTACAAAGTGGGTTGCTCCTTATATACGGTTTTTTATGCCAGGGGCAAATTCTTTACATGTAATACATTCCCAAAACCTTTGTGTCTAAAACAATAAATATTTGGTGTTACACAGGAACCGTCGATAATATCTGAGGCCAAACATTGCGAAGAGAGGGGTTCCCACTAGTTTGTCACAATTCCCTGTCAATATTGCATTCAGGACCCGGACTGCCTCATCGTAAAGTTCGTTACCTCCCCCTAATAAAGATTCAGAAAGAAAGAAACAGAGCCAGGTGTGGAAGATAGAAAAGTGGGATAAGGGATGTTTGTGGGTTGTAAATGGGCAAGGCTACCGGCTTCGGCCGCCTAATCATGATCAGGTACAATGGACACGAAGACCAGTTTGGCAGGACTGGCCTCGGGCAGAGGAGGCAGCCTTTGTCGAGTCATGCAGCTACAGCGTGATCTGGTTTAAGGTGCACGTGTCATGTAAGAGGTGAATCTCCGGCTACGGCTACGTGTCCTTAATCAAAGTGGAGTGAATGAAGTGATCAGAGGCTATTGCATATGTGAGGGCAAGGAAACACAAAATGGCGGCCATGATCTAAGATGGATGCCGTGGGTATATCAGAAATATGTCAATGGAAGGAGTACTCTTGCTCGTAGCGTAGCGAAAACACTAGGATATACTAAATGGATCATTTGCGGTTCACTGATACCAATATTAGGTATTTCCGACAAACTTAATAACACGGGTTCAAGTCGTCACGGAACCGTCACGGAACCTCATTGACTGTATTCAAAGAGTTCGTCTAAGGAGCATGTGTGTGTCACATGGGCATTGACGGTGATCCGCACACCAGAAAGTGAAGTTAGGAAGGAATCTTTAATTAGGGGAGGAGAAGCCGCAGAGCGCACGCTGGGCGAAGCCCTTTGATGTGCTGTGTGGCAGTTAAAAAATGCAAATAGGAGGGAGGGAGGCTGATGCGCGTGCTTGTTTGGTCACATGATTCACGTGAACTTAAAGAAAACCGCAGCAAGAAGCCGTTGGTTTGACGAGGATTTCGAGCACTTGAATTCTGGCTCCGCTCAATGCGCTTGCGCGCATTGATAGGTCGCGAGACCTAAAAAGGGGGCACAGAAGAAAAATGGCAAGCAGGGGGCATGGGAGCACAGAAGAGGAGCGGGCAGACAGAGTTATAGGCCACCACTGGCCACCAGGGATGAGGCGCAGGTGGAAGCCTGCAGGTGGAGGAGGGCCTCGACTTCGGCAGCGGCAGTAGTCGTCAGCGTGGGTGAAGGCGGAGCTGCAGCGGGGGGGAGCAACCTACCAGGCAAGGCTGGTGGTTGTGAATGTTGCGGAGTGGTAATGTTGCAGCTTTTTGCACGGGAACGCCTACTCTGCATCTCATTATCGATAACTGCTGGGGTTCTCTCTGGTGATGTTTTTGGTGGCTGTTATCGCAGGTAAACTGGTGCTGTGGGCTGTTAGCAGCAGCTTGTGAATGAGGTGATATATTTATTGTGACTTTGGCTGCGATAACGTGCTGTTAACTCTGGGTGGCTCCTTGAGAATATGCCCCATAGTTATTTCATTTACATAGATTTCACAAGAATGGTGATGTTCTTTAGGAAATGAAAAAAAACAAGATGTATTTTAATAATTGGCGCACTATGGAAAAGATTCTGTATATCAGTGGCACAGTACCTTTCTCTTGCTAGAGCCAATTGAATTGTCACGAGGCTGGCCTTTGTCAGAACTCCTACAGCAAGTCCCTATGCTTCAATAACTGACAAATCAATCAGGAACGAAGGTTTATACAGAATCGAAATTTGCCTAGCTTATGTAACAGTAAGTTTCAATTCTATTAAGGACACGGAGGCGAGGATTATGCTATATCTTCCTTCGCTTTATTAACATAAAACTCCACAGCAGCTTAGGAAAAATATTCAAACAGTGAAAGAAAATGCTTAAGTCCCAAAGCATTTGAAGGAACGTTTTAACAGTCCAAAACCACAACTCCCAAGAGTCTCTTGTGTATTACTAGTCCATAGTCCTTTCACCATGTCTATCATAGCTAGATAGCCAGTCCTCTCTTCCTCTTCCTTCTCTTTCTTCGCGCAGATTACGCATTCGACTCACTGATCCTGTTTAGCACCCTCGTTGCCTGCCAGAAAAAAGGACAGCGTAAGCGAGGAGTCACAGGAGTTGAACAATATGACAGAGGAAAATCAAATCTTAGCAACATAACATAACCGCATAAAGGAAAACGCTTTACTTACTGCCATACGGGCGGGCAGAAACCACTGAGCGTTCTGGGTGGGATAATCCTCGCCTCCGTGTCCTTAATAGAATTGAAACTTACCGTTACATAAGCTAGGCAAATTTCGATTCTATGTCAGGACCGGAGGCTTCAGATTATGCTAGTTCAAAGCTTACTTACCACCAACTGGGCTAAATCCACCACTGGTTTAAAATAAAACCTCTTAAACGTGGAGTCCGAGGACCAATCTGCAGCTCGCATTAAATCCTCCAAGCGAGCACCCACAGCAAACGCCTTAGAGGCCATGGCCCCTCTAGCAGAGTGTGCTCCAAAAAGCTTCATATCGATGCCTGCTTCTTGCATGACCCAACGCACCCACCTAGCAATAGTGGGGGAGGAGACAGCTCTGTGTGGCTTTCGCAAGGCAATTAACAATTGACGTTCGCCCGGGGGGCGCAATTCTAAGGTTAAATCCTCATATGCTTTTAGGCATTGTACAACACACAACTTAGGGGTGTCCAGAAAAGCCGGATATGAAATAGATCGCGACGCCGATTTTGTGCGGCGGCCCACAGTAAAAGTAACCCCATCCGGGGAGAAGATGCGCGCTGATATGTCCAGTGCGCGTACATCAGACACACGCCTACAAGAAACCAAACACAACAGCATGGCCAACTTCGCTGAGAGCTCTTTTAGAGACAGGTAGGTGTTGGTCGGCCATGAAAGGAATAAATTCAAGACCAAATTGACGTCCCAAAGGACGGAATACCTGGGTTCTGGAGGCAACGCAAGACGAATACCTCGCAGAAGTCGGCAAACAAAAGGATGTTCTCCCACCGGAGAATTATCGATCCTGTTATGACCCGCAGAGATCGCTGATCGAATCGCATTAATCGTTCTGTAGGCAAGGCCTTTGTCGGCTAGTTCAGCCAGGAAATTCAGGACGGGAACGAGGCCCGCGACCAAGGGATCCAAATCCCTTTGAAGACACCAACGCATCCACTTAAGCCAAGCGGATCTGTAGCGCTTCGTCGTACTATCGGCCCATGCTTTGGAGAGAAGGTTCTCAGCCGATCCCGAAAGGCCCGGGAGCGTCCAACGTCTCCTGAGAGCCTCCACGCCATGAGATGGAGCGAGCTCTGCAAGATGAGAGGATGCGGTTCCTGATCTGGATTCCTCAGGAGGAGAGGAAACAGGGGGAGTAGGATTGGAAAATCCCAAGAAGAACCGGAAACCACACTTGAGACCTCCAAAGCGGTGTAATCAGCACCAGCTCCACTCCTTGGCGACGTACCTGGGCCGCTGTCCGCACCACCATGGAGAACGGGGGGAACGCAAACGGTTTCTCCCG
Organism: Lissotriton vulgaris; assembly: GCF_964263255.1. Classification (NCBI taxonomy): domain Eukaryota; kingdom Metazoa; phylum Chordata; class Amphibia; order Caudata; family Salamandridae; genus Lissotriton; species Lissotriton vulgaris. Next base: position 1,612,634,390 of record NC_141693.1, read on the forward strand.
ACTCCAATCCTGCAGAAAGGCGTCCGTGGCCTCCGTGAGAGGGTCCGGCCTCCAACTGAAAAATCGCGGAAGTTGATGATCCAGACGGGACGCAAACAGATCCACCGAAAAGGGACCCCAAAGGCTTTGTAGCCACTGGAAGACTTCCGGATCCAGTTTCCACTGACTGGCATCTCTGAGGTATCTGGAGTGCCAATTCGCTACCTGATTGGCCTGGCCTGGCCTGGTAGGTACTCCGCTGTCACAGCAATGTGACGCGATAGGCAGTAATCCCAGAAGTCCTTCGCCAAATTCGCCAGAGCGCGAGAGCGAGGACCCCCTAGATGGTTCACATAACGAACCGCTGAAACATTGTCCATTTTGAGTAAAACACAGGCCTTGACTGAATCCTTGGTCCAGCAACGGACCGCGAAGGAGCCCGCCAGGAGCTCCAAACAGTTGATATGCAACCGTTGTTCGTCTGAAGACCAGGCGCCGCCGGTGGAGAAATCCCCACACCGAGCACCCCAACCCGATCTGCTGGCATCGGATTCTATGACGAGATCTGGGACCGACCCGAAGATCGCCCGACCATTCCACGTCTCCATGTGAGACAGCCACCATGACATTTCCTCCTTCACCTCCTCCATGAGAGGAACCAACTGATCGTAGCTCATCCCTCTCTGGAGGTGTTGGGCTTTGAGGCGTTGAAGCGCCCTGTAGTGTAGGGGCCCCGGAAAGATCACTTGGATGGAGGACGACAGAAGTCCCACCACCCTGGCGACATGCCGCAAGGACGTACAGTCCTTTGTGACCGTCTGCCGTAGCAAATGTCTGATCTTTGTGATCTTCCGGGGTGGAAGACTCAGTACAGCTTCCACCGAGTCCACGACGAAACCCAGGAAGGTAAGTCTCTGAGTGGGGACCAAAACCGACTTGGAGCCGTTGACGACGAACCCCAGTCTCTGAAGGAGGTGTACGGCCTGTTGCAGCTGCCCGGCCAAAACCACCGGGCACTGTCCCATGAGGAGGATGTCGTCCAAGTAGACCAACATCCGCACCCCTTGGCCTCTGAGGTACTCCACTACCGGATGCAACACCTTTGTGAAGCACCAGGGGGCCGATGAAAGGCCGAACGGTAGTGCCGTGAACTCGAACACTCTGTCGTTCCACAAGAACTGAAGGAAACGACGATGCGGTGGGTGGATAGGGACGACCAGATAAGCATCCTTGAGGTCTAGCCTCACCATCCAATCCCGCGGGAGGAGCACGTCTCAAAGGAGGTGGATTCCCTCCATCTTGAAGTGTCGGTAGATCAACCACCCGTTGAACTCCTTGAGGTTGATCACAGGTCTCTTGCCCCATCCGTCTTGTCCACTAGAAAGACATTGCTGACGAACCCATTGGGGTGGCATGTTGATTGACGGATGGGTCCTTTGCGAAGCAACTCCGCGACCTCTCCGTCTATCAAAAGCGCGTCGGACTCTGAAAACACAATCGGTCGTGGAAAAACCTCCTGAGTGGGCTGGTCGTAGAACTCTATGTGAAACCCACGGATGGTTTGTAAAACCCAAGCGTCGGCAGTGAGCAACTCCCACTCCTCGTAAAAGGCTGCCAACCTCCCTCCTATTGGAACCTGATCCAAACAAAGTACACTCACCGGTGGTATTGCCGGGTCCGGAGTTCTTTCGGAAACCTCTGCCGCCAAAACGTTGCCCTCTGGTGGGGTAGAAATTATTGAAGTTCGCAGAGGTCTGGTACTGGCCTCTGCCGGAGCCTTGCCCTCTATTATTGGATGGTTTGCCACGGCCGGTCGCGCGGCCCCTGCCGCGACCGGCCCCTCCAGAGAAACGCTGATGAAAAACGCGTTTGATGCTGGACTGTGCTTTGTCCAGCGATGTAAAGGTGGACACAAACTTGCCCAGCTTCCTGATAAAAGGTTCGCCAAAGAGGCCCCCCTGGGCTACCGCGCCCGCCTCCGAAGAGGCCAGGTCCCCCAGCTTAGGGTCTAGCTTAATCAGCAACGATCGTCTGCGCTCGGTGGACAGGGCGCAATTGGCATTCCCCAGAAACACGATAACGCGTTGTGCCCAGTTTGACAGCACCTCCGGGGAAATTACCGTGCCATTCGCATTCGCTTCCTCCGCCATGTCGAGGATTTTTGTGGCAGGCCCTACTGCATCCAGCAACTTATCCTGACAGGACCGCCAGGATCGGTCAATGCCCTTGCGGGGATCTTTCATGAATTTGGCCAGGAAGGTGGCCATCTTTGCATACAACTCGGGGGTCATAGCCACCTTTCCGTCCAAAGTCGGCCTCGGGCATTCCCCTCGCAAACAGCCTCTGGCTTCTTTCTCCAGCGGTTTGCGCAGTCGACCCGCAACGAACTTCGCCACAGTCTCTCCCGGTGTCCAAGCTGCGGACCGCGGATGGACAATCTCGTCTGGGTCCAGCATGCCCGATTCATCCCGAGGAAGTTCTGCAGCTGAGCCCGAGGGGCGCCAAGAGCGCACCGACTCCCCGTCATCGTCAGTGTCAGGTGAATCATACACTGGTGATGCGGGAGCCGTTCCAACGTCCCCTGCTGACTCAGGGTTCGACAGAGGAGCAGGGGGCGCAGCAGTCGCCTTAGCCAAAAAAGCGTCACGAAGACGCTCAAAGGCGCCTGCGTCCCTGAAGGGGTTCCCTCTCTGCAGGGTTTATTCGGTGCCGGCGGCTTTTCGCCTGATGTTCCCGGGGGGTCAGTAGGCGCCCCCAAATGTGCGGACGCTAATTTCGCACATTCCTCAACAATGCGTGCGGAGAGGCGGTCCTCCATGGGCCCCACCACCTCCGTCACACAGCGGTATATGGAGCTATCCACCGCTTGGTAAAATTAATCATCCTGGAGGTAGGAATAGGGCTCCTCCTCATACTCCCCGTCTTGGGCCATCACAAATATACAGAAATGTAAGGGAACAATCCACTAGACAGAAGCCAAGTCAAAACCCCCCAAATCCAGGAGCAACCTGGCACTATAGGCACCCAAGAGGGTGTTATATTAAAGGCAATTCGATTTTTGGGCAGACAAAACTGACTGCAATCACTTTGTGGGCCAACAGGTGTGGCAGATAGGGCTGCACCAACCCCCCAGCGCGCGGACTCTCCTCACCGGGACCGAGTCTTGCTACCCCTCAAGCGCGCTACGCCACACGAAGAACTGAGGTGCACAAAAAGGCGCCCGAAGGCGTTTACGCGGTCTACGCAGCAATACAGACCCCAGCGGGGCGTCGGAAGGCAGGGATACTGACCCGGTAAACCGTGCGTCAGAGGGGCAAGCGAGGGCAGGCTCCGGCGCAGGCAGGCTCCTCAGCGCGGCTCCCGTAACTGTAGAGACGCGCTGAGGAGTCGGCGAGACGCGCGGGCGCCCCCTGGCGGCTTTATCTGTCACCGCACGCAATCGGGGAAAGAAAAGATCGCGTAGGAATGAACAGAGCGTTCCCGCGACCGGGGACTCTGCAATGAAGAAAACACAAACAATGCGACGAGCCCCCAACAAATCGTATGCACGATATACACAGTAAATCTCACACGAAAAGGAAAAACTGTTAAAAGCACTTATCTGGCTGCGGGAGCAGCGAAGAAAGAGGAGGAAGAGGAAGAGAGGACTGGCTATCTAGCTATGATAGACATGGTGGAAGGACTATGGACTAGTAATACACAAGAGACTCTTGGGAGTTGTGGTTTTGGACTGTTAAAACGTTCCTTCAAATGCTTTGGGACTTAAGCATTTTCTTTCACTGTTTGAATATTTTTCCTAAGCTGCTGTGGAGTTTTATGTTAATAAAGCGAAGGAAGATATAGCATAATCTGAAGCCTCCGGTCCTGACATAGAATCTGTATACAGCACAGTGGAGGCCCATGAGACCATGGTTGGACTTGATAGAATCCCAGTAAAAAGTTGCTGGGGACAGTACAAGTGTCCCACAATCCAAAGATGTAATATCTAACTCTCCCTAGCAGCAACTAATTTGAGGCCTTTGAATGCAGTAGTAGGAGTGGTCAAATAATTACAAGGATTCAAGGGAAGTATTTACAGAAGGGCCTCACACATAAAATTTCTGGAAAGGTGTTCTCAATGTATAGTTTGTAGAAGTTTAATTGGAGAGGTAGGAATACAGGTGAAGGGCTGAGACCGAACAGAGGAACACAAGTCAAGAGTAGAGCCCAAGCAGACGCTTCCTCTCATCACCAGGGAGGAAACAAAGTACCTCGTCACGCTCTGGGTGTGGCTTCTTTAAACTGTGGGCTCCTCGAATCCTGAAGTACATCCTTGAATACTGAAGTGATTGAATACTTTAGAAGATCCTCATATCCCAGGACCCTTCAATCCTACATTAGGTCCTTGAAGGCCGCTGTTGTCTGTGCCTCAAGTGGGAAATACTTCACAAACAGGATTGGATTTGCTGTTGTTGAGGAGTCAGTGGATCACAACTAGGGACCTCAATCCTGGTTGGCATGACTCCTGTCACACCAGTATGGGCAACATCTTGAGTGTCAATACACTGAGCAAGAGAAGGTGTGCCCTATAATCCCCAGGACCAGAGGTGATTGGGAGTGCGGGCCAACACCTGTGACAAGCCATGACATTAGCATAAATTTCTGGGGACAGGTGCACATTTTTCTTTATCAGATTTTGACTCAAAACAAAAGAAATTACACAAAAAGTAAAAATATGGAGTCAGAAAAAGATAGGTAAACAGTGAAAATAAATAATTAAACCTGCAAAAGAGAAATAAAGACAGAGACAGTGTGGAGTGGTTGAAGAAAGAGGCACGAGTTGGAAACAAGGCTCAATGTTCTTGTGTTTGGTTATTCCGACATTTAGCTTGGGCGGGCCTGAAGAAATTGTTCAGGTACTTGTACTTATATTCATTTTTTTTTTTACAAATTAACCATTGGCAAATTGTATCTCTGGCAGGAACCACAGCCATATTGGGCCACCCCGGTCTGGCCTACAGACAGCTTTAGATGTTTTGCAGGCTCCATGTAAATATAGCAATTCATAAATAGAAATAGAAATGTACATACATACAAGGGTTTTGATTCAGCCCTCTTCATATATTAGTCTGTTTAACTGTCAGTCACATTTTGGTTTTGCCAATCACAGCAATCTGCATGGCTTTCTTGCATTTCATCCCATAATTCCAATAAATCCCATCCTACATGCACAACCATTTAAAATGTGCAATCCAGTGCCAGGGACTTGGTCCTATACTTTCCGTTGCCAATATTTGTTTTCTTTACATTCTTACCCTTTAATATTTTTAGTCATCTGTGTGTTTAAACTATGGATTAAGGATACAGTAATTCAAAGCTACTACCTAACTTTTGTGTAGTAAGAACCATGTTTTCTTGTAATGTGAAGTAAAATTGAAAAGGTTATTTATTTGTGCTCATGGCTTCTTGCTTTTTTTCCTTTTATGTTTATTGCATATGCGTCCAATCAAATAAAAAGGAACCATGGCACCAGCTTGTGAAGGTCAGATCTTTTGGCTTTGCTAGTGCTTGTTTCTAGTTCCTATTTAAATATATTAGACTGTTTTAGTGTTTCATTTGTAAAAATTCCTTTTGACAAAATGTTTATTTCACTGAAACGGCGAAGAATATACCAAAATAGATTTTTGACGTCATTGAATTTAATTTTTAAATAATTTAATTGTGAAAGTACAATATTTAAAAATAAAGGGCCTCATTTATGAAAATTGTTCCTCATGTCATTAAAACAGCGATGAAACAGTTTTCATTGCACCCTCCTTGCGACGTGATTGATGCATCATGAGTATTGTATGACTCATCATGTTGCAAGGAATGACAGATACGTCCGTATTACTGATGTATCTGTCAGCGCAAAACTGACGCATTGCTGGAGTTGTGTCAGAAGCGTAACGCAACCCCAGCAATGCAGGTGGGGGCTATGAACATAGCATTGCATCAGTCTTACGCCTGCTGTGAGAAGGCGTAAGATATTGATGCAATGGCATCCTAGATGTGCCACTTCTACAAGGCTTCTGTGGGGGAACGCCCACCCTGCATACATTATACCTGATGCAGGTATAATGTGGCTCAGGGGTTTACAAAGTGATGCATCTGCCTAGATGTCAATAGGGCACAACATGGCACATTTCTTACACTGCTGGTGTGTCACTTAAAGTGATGCATCGGTGGCACATAAGTGTCACAAGGCCTCATAAATAAGGCCCAAACAGTTATCCAGAACTAGACTTTGAAGCTCCCCATTACATTGATGTAGAAGATGATTCCTACAATTGGTTTCTCTTACCTGCATTGTTCCTTTACATTTTAAAATACATTTATTGCACATAGTTTTATCTCCTTTCCGACTTTTCTACAGGAGGTATTTTCTCTGTTTGGTCTTTTTTCCAACTTCTTTTAACTGATGGTCATATTTCTCCAATTTTTTCACATGCTACTTATTGGCCTGCTGCTGCTCTCCTCCCTTACACTGGTGCTCTAATTAAGCAGACTTGTGTGACACACAGCCTCGCACCATGGTACAGAGGGGAGTGTGCTCAGTCTGGCATTGGTTTTGTACTGGACGTATACTATTCTCAGTAGAAACTACTATGCCTAGACAAATTCAGAAGGATCCCACACATTGATTTTGTTCTGTGCACTACGGTACACATGCAATGTGTGAGTTTTTTAAAGAATTTAAAACATGTACCCTTGATAAAGACTGCCTCACGGAGGAGTTTGTTTTTAACGCAAAGCCTGGCTAATCTTAGTAAGTTCCCTCACATCTACCCAAGTAATGCCCCCTTCCTGCAAAATGATGCAAAGCAGCACAACTAAGTTTTCAGCTCTAAAAAAAAGCCACCTTTCCAGTGCAAAATACCCTTTGAGTTGAAAGATAAACCACAATACGTCATATTACATCACTTTGTGTCACTTTGTGTCTGTGCAAAGGCTTAGTAAATCTGGATCTACATCTTTTGTTACTTATTTCTGTTTGTCATTTTGTCATTTTGGAACTCGTTGCTTTCATATATCATTGCGTGCTTCCCCATGTAAAAGTGTTTCTCCTCTTCGATTAATGCACTAGATTAGGACCGACGTATTATCAAATAAAGGGCCCTTGCACTTCTCTTGGAGATCAATAACGTACTATTTCAAAAACTAACACGCTGAAAAAAATAGTATGATTTATCATAAAAAGAAGTCAGCCTGAAAGCTATGATTAACAAATCAACAAGCAGGTCATTAAAACAATCCAAAAACTATGGGCCTCATTTACTATATTTTGACGCACAGCAGCACAGCAAGCCTTCCTGCTGCGCGTCTGTGTTTCAAAATTATGGGACAGGAATATGTCATTATCTACAAGATACGGTGCATTCCTGTCCTTCTCCTCTGTGCCGACGCACACACAGCAGCCCTGTGCCAATGCAGTCACACTTACGTCATGTTGTAAGGGTGCGTGCGGTGCGGGAATGATTGCTTTTGTGTAGGAAGGTATCCCTTCCAAAAAAACAATCACTGGTGGCATTTTCCTCTTTCTATGCATGCTGTAAAATGCATCATGCATAGGAAGAGTAAAAAAGGGGGGGGAAAAAAAGTCTTTCTCCTCTTTGCGCTACTCCTATGCCTCCCCTGGGGAAGCGTAGGACTCTAACACATTCCCAGCTTAACAAAATGTAAATCTCAGAATGCGTCAAGTTCCATGGATGTTGCATAGGAACACCAACAGCAACACCCATGAAACACCCTTTTCACACAAAGTAATGCGTGAAAGGAGCCCATATATGTACAAGGCCTTGAAAAGTCATGCAGGGTGATTTTACTCGCCCTTGTAAATATCAGTAAAGCCCATTGCGCTGCCGGTGTGTCAAAAAAAGTGATGCACCGGCGGTGAAATTGGCTTGTCAATTAAGCCCTATCTATTTTATAGCTAATGAGTAGAAGCTTTTAATGCGGCAAATGTGCCTTTGCTTCTTAACATTTAAGCACGGCAAAAAGGGAGCTTAAATCAATGTAAAACTTGGGTGTGAACATTTGCATTTATGTACAAAATATAATACAACCACTGAGAGAAGGTATTTTACTTTCAGTCTCTAACTTTCATGTAATGCTGCTTACCACCATCTTTTTAGGTTGAAGGGTCGAAACCTACGAGACAGCATAGCTGTCTGGTTTATTGAAGACATTTTGAGGCTATTTAGCAAGCTTCCCTGTAAATGTATTCTGCCCGCTGCTTACCTTTGGCTTTGTGGTTTACAGCTCACATTTTCTGACCTCTTATTTGCTGGCTTTATTTGTTTTAGGCTGTCCAGCTTTAGTTTGTCCCTCCCAAAGAGCAAATCCTGTTCACAATACCTCTCCTTGTATTCTTCCACCAGTGCTCCTCTCTGTAAATAGGCCTGTTCATCCTTTTCTTTTCTTGTCACATTTGCTGTGCATACAAAGGCAGAGGTCAAATGTCAGGCTCAGACTTCTGAGGGACCTTGGTGTTTAATTTTCTTTCTCTTACTAAAAGTTGAGAGGATTTATGTGACAATATTTTTGGATACCGGGGGTAGAAAAGTGTTTTTTCTAGCACACAATAACATTAAAATTAGCTGTGCAAGTATTTGAGAATATATAGAATTAGGATAGCACAAATGAAAGACCTTTTTTGTTAACTCTGAAGTGTGTTAGAAACAAATACTTTAATGTGATCAAAACAAATCAATACACTAGGGATTGCCATTTCACACATTATCGTATGTGCGCTGTATAGTTTTATTAGTAAAACTGTGTGTCTGGATCTGGAGGCAGACGTTACGGAGGATGGGTTGGTGGAACTGATTGACCCGGGTAACCCCTCTATGGCACAATGGACGCCTACCACACTTGGCGGCTCTGTCTGGATTCCGTGACTGGGATAACATTGGGAACTCCATCCTGGGCGGCATCATGTGGGGACCGGTTTTGAAATCCTTACAGGATATCCAGAAAGACTTCCAGATTCCAAAAACCCAATTCTTTATGTATTTACAGTTTCAACATGCCATTTTCCCTAGCTTGGAGGGGTTGGAGACACTGGCAGAGTCCGGTGGAGGCCAAGGTATTTATGGGGTACCACGACAACCACAAGATCTCTAAAATATACTAGTCCCTAGTCACACATTGTTCCTGATCGCTACAGCTTCTGAGGGAGACTTAGGAGGGCAACATTGGTCAGATGGAGGAGGAAGGCCGGACAGAGGCTTTTTCGTCTCCACGAGGGGCGGCCATCGCAATGAGCCTACGACTTAACCAGTTCAAATACTTTCACCGGGTTTATTATACCAGGGTTAGGCTTTGGAGGGCGGGTTTGGTGGCTTCCCCAGTGTGTCTCCGATGTGAACATGAGGAGGGAACTCTGTTGCATACTGTCTGGCACTGCTTCGCATTAGCGCGATTCTGGAGGGGGGTGCTGGCCTGTCTCTCCAAAGTGTTGGGGTGGGACCTTCCCAGTTCCCTGAATCTGGTCCTCCTGCAAGTTATGGAAGGGATCGGGGGCAACATTTACAAGGTCCATCTAATGCTCTGGGATTTACCCTGGTGAAAAGGGATATTGCTGGGGCTTGGAAGGCAGCAGTGGCACAATCCGTTTCTCTCTGGAAAATGGTCCTAACTTCTGTATGGGTCTAGAGACCCCAATATTTGTGGCAAGTGGGTGCCCCTGAAAGCACTTTAAAATCTGGAAGCCCTGGGCAGACTATTGTGGCCTGGAGCTCGAGCCAGCACAGGTGGACCAACGCAGATACCCAGAATGACCTCCCCACTTTTCTTTGTTATTTCATTCAACTGTGTTATTTTTATTTCCTTTCCTACAGATGTTCGGCAGGATAGCTGCCTTGTAGGCGATTACATGTTACAATTATCAACTGTAGTTCTCGATATGATGTGTTGCTCTAGAATGGACGACAGTGCGCTGGGGGTGGGTTAGGGGGTTACAGTTTTAGAGTTTTTGTTTTATTTGTATTGCCTTTCATTTTCTCCTGGAAATACATGAAAATGGTCACATTTGATTGATGTATATTTATGCGGCAGAAGCTTTGGGTCACAGAGCTCTGCGTTATATGTGATGTTTTGACAAATAATATTTCTTTTTTTTTAAACTGTATGCCTGTGCAAATGTAATGGCAATTTCAATTGAAATTTGTTGTCTGCAATGGTAGCATGCCATCACACCATGCATACTCCATTCTTTGCCACGCCACTCTACCCTGTACGACTCCACGCCACTGCACTCTCATCTGCACCACTCCACTTTACCCCACTCCACTGCACTCTGCACCACTGCACTTTATACCGCTTTACTCAACCCCCCTCTACTATACTCTTCACCACTCTACTCTTTGCCAATGCCCTCCAAGCCACTCTACTATGCACCACTGCACTCTTCATCACTGCATTCTACATGACTCCAGTCTAGGCCACTTCACTCTACTCTGCACAACTCTACTCTACACCACTCTATGCCACTCTGCAAAGCTGCACTCTATGCCACTTCACTCTATGCCATACACTCTACACCAATGCACTCTAATTTGTACCACTCCACTCTATACCCCAGCACTTTATGCTGATTCACCGTATGCCACTTTAATCTACTCTGCACCACTGCATTCTATGCGACTTCACTCTACACCACTTTACTCTTATGTCATTACACTCTACACCACTCTACTCTAGGCCACTGCACTCTACCCTGCACCACTTCCCTCTACGCCACTTCACTCTACTCTGAAACAATCTACTCTACACAACTGCACTCAATACCACTGCACTCTATGCCACTCTATTCCACTCTATGCCACTCCACTTTGTGCCACTTCACTCTATGCCACACTACTCCATGCCTCTGCACTGTACACCACTGCATTCTATGCCACTGCACTCTAGGACACTGCGCTCTACTCTGCTCCACTATAGTCTATACCACTGCTCTCTAAGCCTCTCTCCTCTAAGCCACTGGACTTGGTTCTAACGCACTTTACACTACTGCACTCAATGCCACTCCACTCTACAATGCTTCACTCTATGCTAATGCACTCTATGCCACTGTACTCTGCCTCACTGCATTCTAAACCACTGAACTCTGGAGCACTCCTCCTCTACACCAATATACACTATGCTAATGCACTCTAAGCCAATGCACTCTACTCCATTCTACACCACTCTGACACCACTCTGTGAAACTCTACTCTGCAAAACTGCACTCTACGCCACTAAACCTTTATGGTCTAGGCCTTATCTATTTGCAGAAGAGGTCTACCTTTTATATACCAGGGATACAGCTACGTTCTTCTGATCAGCTGTTGATTCAGACCCCTACATTTAATCACCAGCGATTAGGCGGGAATTGTTTTGTGCATAAAGCCGGTCTGGCCTGGAACATGCTGTCCCTGGCTCTTTGGGACACCCAGGACCCACTGTTGTTCAAGAAAAAACTAAAAACGCAGCTTTTTTAAACATGATGGGTGTGCATTTTTTTTCTTTCTCTGAAGCAAGCGCCGGGACACTTTCGAGTAGCTGTGCGCTGTATAAATTAAATATAACATAACATAAACTCTACACCACTTTACTTTGCACTACTGCATCCTATGCCAATGCACTCTAAGCCACTGTGCTGCACACCTCTCTACTCTGCATCACTCCACTCTACTCAACTGCACTCACTGCCACTCCTCTCTTGCACTCTACGATATTTATTCTGTACTCCACTCTACTCTATACCACTGCACTTTGCACTACTGCACTGGATTTCACTGCAATCTACATTGCAACACTCTAATCTATGCCATTGCATTCTACGATGTTGCATTGTACACCAGTGAATTCTATGCTGCTGCACTCTAGGCCACTGCACTCAACGCTGCTATGCTCTACAACACTCTATGCCAATGCATTTTACAGCAGTTCACTGTAGTCTACTCTATAACTCTCTACTCCACTGTAGACCACTGTAGGCCACGGCACTCTACTCAGCACAACTCTACTTTATGCCGAAGCACGCTATGCCCATACACTCTACACCACTCGACTCTATGCCATTTCACTCTATGCACTGCACTCCATCACTCTACTCTATGCCATTGCAGTCTACACCAATTCACTCTACTCCACTGCACTCTACAACACTCTACACTTCAACACTGAACTCTACGCTACTGAATTCTACTGCATTCTACACTGCACTACTGCAGCCCATGGCAATGCATTCCACACCTCTGTACTCTATGCCACTCTACTCTGTGCCACTGTACTCTACAGCAGTGGTTCCCAAACTTTTGACTCCTGAGGACCCCCATTGAGTTACCAATGGAAGCCGGGGCCCCCAAGCAATTTTTATGAGTTAAATTTCAAACATTAAAACAGTAATTCGAAAAAAATACACACGTTTGCACACAAAACAAATACTCAAAGTACTAAGGATTTTGGGGCCAGATGTACGACCATTTCATTTAGCGCCTCACAATTGGCGACACATTGCGAGTGGCAAATTGCGATTCGCTAAATGAAATGTACAACAGTGTGTTTAACACTGTTTGAGATTCCCAATGGGGTCGCAAATTGTGAAGTTCATTAATATTAATGAGCCTCTCGCAATTTGCAAGCCCATTGGCAATGCCAGCCCTCCCAGTGATGGTGGTCTGCTGGGCTCTGCAGGCCCCCATGTCTCGGACTGCTTTTAAATAAAGCAGTTTAAAAAAAAACTCAGCCTGTTTACCATGCATTTAAAAAAAAAAGAAAATGAAACGTTTTGTTATCATTTTCTAAGGGCAGGCAGAGGTCCCTGGGACCACTGCCTGCCCTTAAAAAATAATTTTGCATGCATTTGCAAAGGGGAAGGGGTCCCCTAAGGACCCCTTCCCATTTGCGAATGCATTACCATCTACTTGAAGTAGGTGGTAATTGTGACTCTTTTGCGACTGCAAACATATGTACATGGTTTTGAGACTCGCTATTTGGAAGGGAATGCCCCTTCCAAATAGCAAGTTGCAAAACCTATTTAGAGAGTCGCAAACAAATTGCGACTCGCGAAATGGGCTATGTACATGGCCCAGTAGGTTTTTGCATGCACAAACGGGTTCGCGAACCCGTTCGCGCATATACAAACAGATCGTACATCTGGCCCTTAGTATTTTATATTAAAGTAATAGCCCCTCTGTCACATGTATTTCATTTGTTTTATAGCATCTCTCATACCATTGTAGGATGTCAGAGCACGTGTGTATATGAAATGTTTAAAGAGTGCTTGGTCTGGAAAAATACAATCCCAGGATTCAGAACATAACACAGTGGCTAGCATTGACTTTAACATTAAAAATGTATTTCCACCCAAATATATCTTTTTAGCAGCATCAGGATAATTAATAACTGGGGCAAAATATAAGTTACTAACTGGTACCATGCAGTTTGCAAGCAGCTCTTTGATGACAGTTTATAGGTCCATCTGCTAGATTACGATTGTCACTTATAAAGTGCACAGTAACAAAAGAATCTCTTTGACAAAAGCAGTAACCATGAACCTAGGCACATAAAATACTGCTTTATAAAAGATGGATGTTACACGTTCTTTGCCGTAGGCACATTAACCCTCTGTGCTACATTAGTTAAATCAAAGCTGCCACTGAACAAAACTCTCCTCACTCTCCAGCAGGTACATTAATCACTGGCATTCTCTTGACTCTTTTATTGCTGCTGGAAAGCTGCTAATTATACAAGAAACATTTCTGTGCTTTCAAAACTGTTGCCTTTGGACCCCCTGGGAATGTGTCACGGACCCCTGGGGGTCCGCGGACCACAGTTTGGGAAACACTGCTCTACAACACTATACTCTAGACTTCACCACTGTACACCACTGTACTTTGCACCACTCTATACCACTCTACTCTGCACCACTATATGCCACTGCAGTCTATGCCCCTGCATTCTACACCACTGCACTCTATGCCACTATACTCTACTATGCACCACTGCACTCTCTAATGCAACACTCTAATCTACGCCACTGCATTCTACGATGCTGTATTGTGCGCCACTGAATTCTATGACTTTGCACTCTATGCCACTGCACTCTATGCCACTGTACTCTGCAACACTCTATGCCAGCGCAACACTCTACACCAGCTCACTTTACTCAACTTCACTCCACTGAACACCACTGTACTTGGCTCCACTCTATGCCACTCCATTACACAACACTCTATGCCACTCCACTCTATCAAACTCTGCTCCACTCGTCGCCATTCCACTCTATGACACACTAAGCCACTCTCCACTATGCCACAAACTTTTCACCATGCTGAACAGCAGCGACCCTGGAATACAACAGGGTTAAAACACATTGGCAAAGCTCATTTAAATCCAGTAGGAATGGGTAATGACCACGGACGAAAGCAAGCCGCATGTACACAATATTGTGCAATAGCGAGCACTATGAAGTGTATTATTGCTATGAATAATTGTTCTCATAACTTTCATACATATACTTTTATGAACAGAAGAACTAACTAGGAAATAGAAGATTATGGCAAGGATAAAAATCATTTTGTCTTCTTTATCGATTGAGGCTGCCATGTTCAGTTCTACATTACCTTTTGTTTACTGTAACTGATAGAGCACTCCATAGCTTGAGGCCGGATTTTAAGGGCCTGGTTCAGAGTTTGGCAGATGTGGGACTTCCGCCGAATATCAGCGGATGTCCAATTCGTCTAATTAGACATCTTAGCACATGAACTAGGGTGGGCAAGACATCATGTGCTCTTCGGCGGGTGTCCTGCATCCACAACACCTCCAATTCTTTACAGAGTAAAAGCAGTCATCACCCAATTAAATCAGTCCTATCGCCCCCCCTTCCAACTGCAAAGACCCTCGTGCCAAAGTATAAAGTAATTGAGCAGTAATTACTGTATCCAATAAATATCACTTCTTCTATTGTGTGTCGAATTTACCGTCCAATCTTGTGTTCGGTAAGGGAAAACCTGCAGTATCAGATTTTTCTCTCTGATTCTCAGTTCAGACCATTTTCATCCCAACAATGTACTTTTCTTTTCTGGCTTGATGTGTCTGGAGAAACTGTGTATGCGGGTGCTAGTTGCCAAGTGCAATCTTAGTTATGAGTCGTACATATGTAACACACTCAAATGAATCCACAGGATGTCATGCTTAGTAAATAGTTGAAATAAATCAGTGGAAGGTAAAAAGAGAGCACACAGAGAAAGAAAATATATTCAGAAAATGTTACTGATGGAACATAGAATTGGGGAGACAAATACAAAAAAATGAATTAAAGCAACAGTCAGGAACAGAGATAGACAATAATTTCTCTACAGTTCACAACTAAAACATGAAACTCCTGGTGAATATAACAGACAACCAAAAATAATCAATAGAAAAATGGTTGTGTGTTTGTGCCCACCGCAATCTGAATACAGATCGATCAGAAATTTCAGGGAGTTTTTTCAGCAATGAAATATTCTGTCCTGATGATGGTCTACATGACAACTGCCCATTAGACCGAAACATCGACACCTCCATCATCTCCAGAAACGTTGCTTTGAAACAAACATACGACCATTTTTCTATTGATTATTTTTGGTTGTCTGTTATATTCACCAGGAGTTTGATGTTTTAGTTGTGAACTGTAGAGAAATGATTGTCTATCTCTGTTCATGACTGTTGCTTTAATTCATTCTTTTGTATTTGTCTCCCCAATTCTATGTTCCATCAGTAACATTTTCTGAATATATTTTCTTTCTCTGTGTGCTCTCTTTTTACCTTCCACTGATTTATTTCAACTATTTACTAAGCATGATATTCTGTGGATTCATTTGAGTGTGTTACATATGTACGACTCATAACTAAGATTGACTACCTTTTGAAATAAGTCCCTTGTAGCATACTTTGACCTTAACTATCTAGTGCCCAAGCCTACAAGGGTTGATTGGGTTTTCCCCTGCTTATAACAAATTGCCAAGTGTGACAATTAGCATGTAGAGTCATTACGGCAGAACTCAGATTTTCCTTTGAAGGTCAACTGGGGAGCATAGTGCAGGCTGTGAGATTCAGAAAACATGTTTTAAAATGTCACCTTTTTGTTGCTGTTAGGGCCTAAGTAACTTAGGCGTAATGAAAAACCCTCCAGGCCCTCAGCCTTAGAAATGTGCATCTTTCGCGTGTTCACTAGTAAATTTATGAGTAAACGGAAAGCACGACAATACTTAATGGACTCGGGAGCCAATGCTCCATGATCAATAATTGAAAGTCAGTCATGTAAAGGTATCAAACAGCAAACTGGGATGACATTATGTATGTATAAAGTCAGGACCAGATTGGCAGCAGAACAAACCGCAATCAATTCGCTTTATAAAATATACGTAATATTACCCACCTCAGTACTGCGTATTCAATTCCGGAAGGTGAAAGTCGACCTGTTGGAACTTGTTTGATTCAAATCTGGGTGTGAAGATTGCACACAGATATCCTCTGCAGGGGCATTAGCCTACCGAGCTCGCTGTCACTGACAACTAGCTGAAGAGTGCTGCGCTCCTTTAGACCTTCTAAATAAAGTAAATGTCTCATTTGAAACTCAGTAGTTGAACTCCACCACCTGGAATAATACTTTATAATATATTTCTTAGCATAGTGATGTATCTAGTGCAGCTAATTTAACAGTTCAGATATCTTACTTGGACAAAGACGAACATTTTTAAGTCGTGCCTCGTGGTAATGTAACCTACTTGCCTTCGAGCAGCTGACATTACACGTTGCAATCCACGCCGTACCCCGATGTGATGGTGCTTGCACTGCTTCACGTAAGGACAGAACAAGTGACTTGAGCCATCTGCATTTCATTTCAAGCGCCTGCGCAGTACTGTCCTGGGATGACAGCATGCAAGACTCGGCTTCAGCTCTCTGTATCTCACCTCGATTACTCACTTCGAGATGAATTTCAGCTGTTCAATTTATTTCCTTTTGTCCCTGTTAAAACAATTCAATATGCAACATTCAAAATGTCCTTTGGTTTTTAGATCTTTTTGACTACCCATTGCTAGCCTCTGCTTAAGGCAAATCAATTTAATTTCGGAATTTTCGTGGCAAGGATGACTGTAGGCAATTAAAACCCTCAATAATTTGTCCAGTGTCACAAGAATCGTTACAAGCAGAATGAAAACTTCAGTATTTCATCAGGAACGATTGGAGTTAATGTTTCTTCCTCTGACTTTTATCCTCATGCGTTTAAAATGGCTGCCCTCGAGGGACCACAGCACCGGAGCCAGGCTAGAATAGAACTGGCAGTCTGGGAGTACTGGTATTTTTTATGTGCTTACTTACGCGATGTCAATTTAGAAATGCGTGCACCCGGCAGTAATTAATATGCTTAATAATTGCTGTATGGGCTTTTCACAAGGAATAATCAATAAAATCTATAAAACAAGATATGCCATATTGTAACATGAATATATATTTTTCTAGAGGAAGTAATGACTCAGAGAAATGTACATATAAAAAAGAGCAAGTACGCGGTTTTAGGGGCCTTAGTTTCTTCCGCGTGTTGCGCCACGTCCTCATAAACCTTAATCTTTACAGATTATAGAATGAAATAAAATCTGCTCATTGCTGATGTCTATGTGATCTCATCAGAGTTGTCATCAATGATGTAATCTAAAAACGTTATCAGTGCTGCCATGTGAGGGGTCATGAGCATTAACTGAATAGTGACTTAATTGGGCAACTTAGTGGTTTCAGGTTTTGCAAAGTAACCATAAAATAACTTTAAGTATGCTTTTTAATTGATATGCTCTGTTGCCTGCTGTCATTTTAAAGGCAATCCTGCTTTGCAGACTGTCTTTAAAAGGAAAGTATATACAATTTCGACTTTGGAATTAAAGGTACTTCCAAAGTAGTACTCTACCTTATTTGTACATATAAGTCACCACTTAGGTCTCCCCTAGGTGCACAAGGGGTAGGATGCATTTAACTATATTTTTACAACAAAACAAGGGAACCCTGAAGGTATAGCATAGGGATCTTGGGCATTATCATATTCTACAGAACAGTGGTCCCTATATGTGAACAATATATACAAAATCATTAATCATATACTTGATAAGTGATATGTCTTTTGTCCGTCCGGACAAGAATTTTATTTTTCATTAAGTTCAATTTCAAGATGTTTTACGAACAATTGGATGTCAAACGGGCACAGCCGTGACCCTCAACATACAAGACAAAACAACGAAGCAGGTGGCCAAAAAGGACAAAGCAAAGAATATGTCTGTGTACTTGTACTCAGTATAACAGACTTAAATTGTTATAAAATCGCACCATTGCATTTTACTCATTATTACAAAGATGTTTTCCATTTGGGGATTTGTTATGGGCGACGACGTTTCGATGCCTTTTTACATATGGGGCATCATCATCAGGACAAGGAATATCAACATTGTTGTCTTGAGCAAGAGTTATATTACAAGCACTATGCCTTTTTGTTACATTTACTTCACATAGGTTATTTATATTGGGAAGAAGAAAAGGGGGGAAAAAAACAAAAGATTGAAATGAATAATAGGCATGTAATTTTTGACCTCATAGTTATACTGGAAGTTATCTTGCTCCACAAGTGACTGATTGTGTTTTATTAAAAATTGTTCAATAAGTGATCACAATCGGCACTTGAGGAGGTGATCGGTACGGCGAGTGCGTGTGCATGAGCAGGGAGTGAAAAGGTGAAATTCGCGGAGATCGCAGGGCGTACGTGTAATAGAAAAATGTGCAATGAGTGATCACAGCCGGTAATTGAAGAGGTGATCGTTGCGGCGAGTGCGTGTACATGAGCGGCGAGTGGAAAAGGTGAAACTTGCGGCGAAGAGAGAAAGGCGCGTTGTGGAATTGGCGAGGTGAACGTGCAATGGTGAACATATAGACCAAATCGGACACGAGGATTAAAAAGCGGGGTTTCCGTTTTCTCAGCATGCTAATTGGTCGCTACCGTGGTGTGCACGCCATTGGATATACGAGCGGTGTAATGGTAACATCTGGTGGCGTGAGGGCTCTCCGTGAAGGGAAATAAAACGATCGGGTGCAGGTACACTCGGAGAATTGTAAAGGCACCTACGTGCGTGGTTTCTGTAACAGCGTGGATACACAAGGTCCTAAGTTTCGCAATGCTTGATTGAGCTTGCTGTGAAAAAACAATGGGGTTTTAGAAAACGCCGTGTTGGTCAATGGCGGGAGCGAGTGCTAGGGGTGGGCGTGAGTTGTTTACCTGCTGGGCTTAGTAGAACAAGAACCGATGGGCATTAACATGAACTTGATCTTTCAAACAATTACGCTGTAAGGACAATGGCTTTATCTGGAAAGAGGAAAAGTGCAGGGTTAAGCTAGTTTGGTCTGACAACTAGCATTGGACTAGGACGCAGCGCTGAGAGAGAGAGCTGACTTACTTGCTGGATGCAGCAGCACTGTCGCAGGTACGGCGATCCGGTATGCTGTGATACCGAGTTCCAAAGGTGGTCTAACTATAGCTAGGGTAGTAGACTGTGTGGGGGGACTCTGCTAAATGTCTAATGACGAGGGTGCCCGCGGCGGCCATTTTGAAGTGGTGAATTATTCAAAGGTGAACATGCAAGTTTGGAGTGTATTCGGCGTATGTGATTTAAAAAGAATACATTCTTTACAGTATTATTAAAAATAAATACATTTAGGTTTAATCAAAAATTATAGAAGGGAGGTCCAGTCCTCAAGTCAGTTTAGGCCATTCCGAATGCTGTTGGTTTTCAGGAT
This sequence comes from Lissotriton vulgaris, assembly GCF_964263255.1. NCBI lineage: Eukaryota > Metazoa > Chordata > Amphibia > Caudata > Salamandridae > Lissotriton > Lissotriton vulgaris. The sequence continues at coordinate 1,612,654,190 of NC_141693.1, forward strand.
CCAGTGAAGTTCCTCCTTGTTGAGCAATTGTGATATGTCTGCTCCTCTGGGGGGGGTGGTTTGATGATGGTAACCACTGTCCAAAGAAGGTCTTTTTCGCTGTGTCCTTTTGCTGAGAAATGTTCAACAAGGGGTGCGTTTGACGTTTTGCACTTGATCCTACTCCGGTGCTGTCTAATAAAACACAATCTGTCACTTGTGGATCAAGATAACTTCCAGTATTACTATGAGGTCAAAAATTACATGCCTGGTATTCATTTCAATCTTTTGTTTTTTTACCCCCTTTTCTTCTTCCCAATGTAAATCATTTATGTGAAGTAAATGTAACAAAAAGGCATAGTGCTTGTAATATAACTCTTGCTCAAGACAACACTGTTGATATTCCTTGTCCTGATGATGATGCCCCAAATGTAAAAAGGCATCGAAACGTCGTCAACCATAACAAACCCCACATGCAAAACATCTTTGTAATAATGAGTAAAATGCAATGGTGCGGTTTTATAACAATTTAAGTCTGTTATACTGAGTACAAGTACACAGACATATTCTTTGCTTTGTCCTTTTTGGCCACCTGCTTCGTTGTTTTGTCTTGTATGTTGAGGGTCACAGCTGTGCCCGCTTGACATCCAATTGTTCGTAAAACATCTTGAAATTGAACTTAATGAAAAAGAAAATTCTTGTCCGGACGGACAAAAGACATATCACTTATCAAGTGTATGATTAATGATTTTGTATATATTGTTCACATATAGGGACCACTGCCTTTTAACTATAAGCAGGAAAATTATAAGTCCTGGTGAGGGTAAAACTGCCAATTCTGTTTTTCCTCCATTGTAGCAAATGGCTCCATAGGCTAACATAGGAATATTTTATTTCAATCAATTAATCAATCAGGGATTTGTGAAGTGCGCTACTCACCTGTAAAGGTCTCAAGGAACTGGGAGAAGGAGGGGGTTTTTGTGTAGCTCCGTCTCATTCAAAGAGCCAGGTCTTGAGGCTCTTCCTGAATGCTTGCAGAGTGGGGGATGGTCTGATGCTGAGGGGCAGTTTGTTCAAGGTCTTGGCCATGATGTAGGTGTAGGCTCTTCCTCCTGTTCTGGCTCTGCGGATGTGAGGGGTTTTGGCCTGGGTGAGGTCGGCGGAGAGGAGGCTTCTCTTGGGTGCGTAGAAGGAGACTCTTTTGTTGAGGTAATGGTGTGTTGCAGAAGGATTTGTAGGCATGAGTGAGCAGCTTGAAGGTCACTCTCATTTTGACGGGTTGCCAATGAAGGTCTCATAGGTGCTGCATGATGTGGTCTTGTTGTTGGATGCCGAGGACCAGTCTGGCAGAAGTGTCTGGATGGTCTGAAGTTTGCGGAGTAGAGCTTTGTTGATCCCGGCGTAGATGGCATTTGATTAGTCCAGTCTGCTGGTTATGAGTGCATGGGTGACGGCCTTTCTCGATTTGGGGGGGATCCATTTGAAGGTCTTGCGGAGGATGCAAAGGGTGTTGAAGCTAGTGGAGGAGACAGTGTTGAACTGTTGGTTCATGGTGAGGGAGGAGTCGACTATGATGCTGAGGTTGCAGGCGTGGTCTGTGGGTATGGGGTTTGCCAATAGGGCGATGGGTGACCAGGTATTGTCCCATGAGGAGAGGATAGAGGACTTCTGTTTTCTCCAAGTTGAATTTCAGGCAGCTGCAGCTCATCCAGGATGCAACATCTTTCATTTCTTCCTGGAAGTTGTGTCTGGTGATGGGGGTCCCTTGGTGAGGGAGAGGATGAGTTGGTTGCTGTCGGCGTAGGATACTATGCTGAGTCCATGCTTTCTGACGATGGTGGCGAGGGGGGCCGTGTAGATGTTAAAGAGCATGGGGCTGAGCGATGATCCTTGCGGTACTCTGCAGCTGGTCTTTGTGGGTTAGGAGTGGAAGGGCGGAGTCTGATTCTTTGGGTTCAGCCGGTGAGGAATGAGCAGATCCTGTCTAGGGCAGTTCCTGTATGCTGGCGTCGTGGAGTCAGGTGGTGAGTGTGCGGTGGGAGAGGGTATTGAAGGCTGCAGAGAGGTCTAGTAGGATTAGGGCCGCCATGTGGCCCTGGTCAAGGAGAGTGCGGATGTCGTCTGTGGCAGCTAGGAGGGGGGTCTTGGTGCTGTGGTCATTGTGGAATCCGGATTGGGAGGAGACGAGGATCAAGTTAGCTACTATGAAGTTTGTGAGCTGGATGTTGATGATCTTCTCATTGACCTTGGCTGTGAAGGGGAGGAGAGAGATAGGTCTGAAGATCTTGAGGTCTGTCGGGTCTGCTGAAGGCTTCTTGAGGAGGGGCTTGATGTCCGCGCATTTCCAGTCATCGGGAAATGGGCCTATTTTGAAGGTGGAGTTGATGGTGCATCATTGTTTGGGTGCTATGGTGGCAGTGGCTCTGTGGAAGATGTGTGATGGGCAGTGGTTAGTGGGGGCTCCTGAGTGTATGCTCTTCATGGTCTTGGCAGTGGCTTCTGTGGTGACAGGGGTCCAGGCGGTGATGGTAGGCTGGCTGGCATTGCAGGAGATAGGTGTAGTGTCATTGCCTTGTTTCTGTTTGTTGAAGTTGTCATAGAGGGACTTGATCTTGTAATGGAAGTAAGAGCCTAGCTTGTTACAGAGGTCCTGGTGGGGGGCATCCGTGGTTTGTCAATGTGGTTTGGTGAATTCTTGTATGATGCTGAAAAGTTCCTTCGAGTTGCGGGAGTTGGAGAGGATTCTGTCCTGGATGAAGTTCCTCTTTGTGGATCTGATGCGTTGGTGGTATTCTGTCATGGCGGTTTGGTAAGTGGTGCGTGCTTCTGGGGCTTTACTGTTTCTCCATGCTTTCTCAAGACCCCGGCACATGCGTCTAAATTCTCAGAGGTCGGTCATGAACCACGTGGCTTTCATGTGGCATTATCTGTCGGAGTTCCAGAGAGAGGCGAGCCTGTTCGCGCATTCGGTGATCCATCTGTGGAGCTCGTTGGCTGCAAAGTTAGCATCGGTCGTGATGGGTAGGGGAGCTTGGTTGAGGGTGGAGTTGAAGTGCTCTTCAGTGACCTTGCTCCAGGTCCTGCATGGTGGGGCGTGGTGTAGGCTTGTGTGAGGTTAGGGTCGTTCTGGGGTTGGTCTGGTTCTGGAAGTGGAGGGGTTCAATGGGGGGCAAGGAGTCGTTTGTGCTGACTGTAGTGGGTTAAAGGGAGCTTTTGTGTTCAATGGCGAGTCCTCCTCCAGGGTGGTTAAGGCGGTCCTGCATATGGATCTTGCATCCGTCGGGGATGGCGGTTGCGATGTTGGGTGTGGATCTGGCTTTAGTCCACGTCTCTTGTGGAAGGCGACGTTGAACGATAGGGCGTAGAGGAGGTCCCAGATTTCTACTACTTGTCTGTGCAGGGAGCGTGTACATTGAGGAGTATGCAGTTCAGGGGTTTGTTGGTGATGGTTTCCCGTGAGTGGTCAGTAGCCGTGGGGGTCCGCAGGTGGGTGAAGGTGTGGCGGCACTGACAGCAGGAGAACTGGCCATGGTTGCTGTTTAGTGTTGACAGCTGACAGTTGTTGTTTCTTCCAGGGTTGAGTGCGAGGAGAGCAGTTGAGTCATAGCAGTGGGTGTTTCGAAGGACCAGGGTCCCTGCCGCTGGTCGCGGTCGGGTCACGGATGGACTCAGACAGGCACACACAGACTTGCCTTTGGTGCACAGCAGCGTGTCTGCTGCATGCTCTGCCATTAAGTAGGGGTCGGGGAGGGAGCGCAGCTGGGAGGTGGGAGCGGAAACCGACAGGGGGAGGGGCTGTGGGTGCAGCAGTAGCAGGAAGGAAGCGAAAACGGCAAGCAGTGAAAAAACAGTGGACAGAAGCACAAAGAGAAAAACAGGCCCAGAAATGGCACAAGGAGACAAACATGCAGAAAAAGCACAAGGAGACAAACGGGAAGAAAAAAGGCACCAGGAGTCAAACGGGCACAAACAAGTCACAAACTGTACACACGAGGCACAGACAGACAAAGGCATTTAAGAACAAATATTGATAGAACTGAGTTAAAATTATAATTCAAGGACTTAAATTGATAATTATGATAAATCTAATAACTTGCCACTGTTAGATTTATAATAACTATCACATCTGTAAGCCAAAATCCAGCCTTCCAGATGCCCTCCCTGATTGGCTAGTCCCTGCCAAGCTCAGCCCTGCTGTCGTAATGAGCTGTAAAGTGGCCTGCTGGAGAGATAAAGGATTTCCTGTGGGGAGAGAACTGCAGCTGCAGAAGCAACAGGCATGATGGGGGTGGAATAGCCAGACAGGTCTTCAAAGGGAGAATGGCACTTTAGATCAGCACGAAAGCATCTCCACATCCTGCAACTCCACCACACAGGAGCCCCAGTAATTAGATTAGGCAAGTGGATCAAAGGGAAGTGTTATGGAATCTTAGCCATGCCAGTGGGTTGGCTTAGCCTGATCTAACTTCCAAGAAGAGACTGTCTCCATTTTGAATTTTGGAAGAATAGTTCTTTCTGGGATAAGAATATGCCTCAATTTGGAGGAAGTGGTTATACACCTGGGTGGCAACTAGAATCCCATTGGTCAGGGGTGCCCCCATGCTTGATGCCCAGGAACAGTGCATAAATATGGAAGAGCTGCATGGCAACTCAGAACTTCTGCCTGCAACTACAAGGAGAAAAGAAGGACTGCCCTGCTGGAACCTGATCTGCACTCCAAAGGTCTGCACTCTGAAGGACTGCACCTGCTGCACATTCTGAGACTACAGACCTAAGGACGTTGCCTTGCTTCAAGAAGGATTAAGGAGTTGACTCCCTGCAATCTACAGGTTAACAGAGCCCACCTGCACCCTCTCCACCAAGACGTCCCCATCCTGGAGTGCTTCCAGTGGACCTTTTAGGATTGGGACAGATGATTTTTTGGGAATTGCAATCCCAGCATCCCAAGGACCATCTCAGAGATTCTAGACTTCTGGATTGGTGTTGGGGACACTTTGAACCTTTTAGGAGACCTTCTGGAAGAAGATCCAAATGTTTGGTGAAGGTTGGGAACGTTTTGATAAAAAGCTCTATAAGGTGTCTGACTCGAAATCGAGAGTCAAGCTGGATACCTTCTACCATGACCAGACCTGAATATCATGTTCTTCCGGCTGAATGCACTGGACATCCAGACTTCCAGGATTTCACCAGGTCTCACAGAAAACCAAGCTAACAATGTTGACGCAAATCCAGCCCAAAGAGGAGTGGAGCCTCGCTCGATGTCGAGAGAAAAAGCTCCCAAAAAATGACTAGGTCCGAAGGTAAAATGTTGGCCTCCTGTTTAGTGTATCCGACCAGGGCTCCATCATGGTTGGCCTCAAACTTTGACTCTGTCTCGGTCAAGCACAGCTGGATGTCCCAATTTGGCGCTATTGGTTTTTAAGCATCAGAAAGTGTTTACTCTAAAAAAAATCATATCTCTGGTTTCCTACAGTGGATGTTTGCCATTTCGGTGTCTATTTATTCATACACATATAATCTATTATTATAAACTAGGTTTTAGATTTTTGTTGTGTGTTGTGTCTCACCCATTTAAAGTATTGGTGCTTTTAAATGCTTTACATACCAGTCTCCTAAGTAAAGCCTGCCTTCTCATTGCCAGCTACCAGGGGTTGAGCAAGCGATTAATTTATTGGGACCTTGACTGGACCTCATATTGTTTTTGGGGCCTTATTACTATGGTAGGTCCCTACTTATCATTGCAAAAAATCCACTTTTTAAAACGGACACAAAGCAGGATACCCCTGCTTGTTGTCCGCTAAGTGAAAAAGTCAGTTGTTGCATTCATCATTGGGAACCAGACCAGGTTACCATCTCATAAATCAGGAATAAACTTCAATAAGTAAACTTTAACTAGTGTTCTTATAGAACATGCACTATGACTACTGTTAGACCTGTCAGTCTTGGGGTGGCCTTCCCCCAGATGCTATGGCCTCCCACCTCTGTTTTTTGGTGTTCTCGTTTTTTGATTATCTTAGTACTCTGCACACATTTACTGCTGCTGACCAGTGCTATAGTGTAAGTGCTCACTCCTTAAAACATGGTAACATTGGCTTATCTCCAATTGGTATATTTAATTTACTTATCAGTCCTTAATGAAGGAGTTACTATATGTACCTAGGGCCAGTAAATTATATGCTACGAGTGACCTCAAAGCACTGATTGTGCCACCCACTTAATTATCTGTTTAAACCTGATTCAGGCCTACAATTGCAGCCTGTGTGTGCAGTTTTTTACAGCCTTTTTGACCTGGCAGAATAAAACTTTTGCCAGGCCCAAACCATCCTTTTTAATATATGTAAGCTACCCCAAGGTAGGCCCTGGATAATGGAGAGAGCAGGGTGCATAGTATTTTATGTTTTTACATATCCCGGTAGTGAAAAAAATCTCTCTCATACGGTAACATTGGAGTTGCCTTATTACATTTAATAAGCTGTAATTTTCAAATGGAAACAGGTAGTCAGTTCATGTTTGGTGACTATGAAATTGTAATGAAAATCCTCTCTTATGGTAAAGTTTGTTCTTAAACTACAATTTTAAAAATGTCACTTTTGGAAAGTTGGCAATTTTCTGCCTTAGCCATTTAGTGCCTGTAACCAATCCCTGGGTCACATGACTGAATGTAGGTGATAGTTAGGCTGTGAGCATTCCTCCATTGAAAGCCTCACACAATCAAGAGCTTAGGTGTGCCTGTATGGGTCATCACTGGTAGGATGGGAGTGTGGAGCTTACACTTGTACTTACTTACACTTGTACTTCCTCCCCACAAAGGGCTGGATAGCCCCTATAGTTAGTAAGGAACCAGGACAGGGAAGGCAGGGTGCCTGGGGATTTCAGAGGGAAGCCTCTAGAAGCCTATTACACTTTTCAGAGGAAGGGCCACAGGTAATAATATTGAACCTCAGACACCAACTCTCCAGTACACATCTGGACCTGTGGATACTCTGCCAGGAAGAAGGACTGCTGGCCTGCTTATAGGACTGCCACTCTGCTGGACTGCTGCTAAGAAGGACTGCTGCCCTGACCTGCTGCTCTCTTGTATGGGTGAGGAGGACTGAAACTGCATCTGTTGAACTGAGGACCACCAGTGTTGCTCCCAGGGCTAGTTTGCTAGCCTCCTGACTTGAGCTTCAGGGACAGAAGGCTCCAAACATCTTGACCCCAGCCCATGGACCCTGCCAACCTTTGCCATCCCAATACTAAAACCTTGAAAGTGGGCAGAAGGTGTTCTGTAGGCTATGTGGGTTCGGCTGAACTTCTTCTGCTAGGTGCAACCCTGAGCTGAACTGATGCTTCTCTGCTGCTGCATGGATCATCCCAGTCACAAAGACCCACATCACAACACAGCCCTTAGCCCTTAGCCTCATCAGAACAGCTGCTGTGTGATGTTCCCTCAGTGCAAGCCCTCACATCCTTTGTCAGAGTAGCCTCGATGACAATGCAAGGCTCCACATGACAACCTCTTCGATCTGATGCATCGCCCTAACTGTGCAACGCATCCTCAATGTTAGACTTTGCCCTTTTCAATGGAATACTTAAAGACACTGCAGGTCCTTGCACTACATCCTTACTGCATCTTGAAATCGACACATTGCTTTGGCTGCGCAACTCATCTTCGATGCAGACCCTCACAACGCTCCGCAACCCTAGCCATCCTGCGCTCCATCATAGTCGGATTGACCTTGCGACTTTGTCCCGGTCCACCGTGACCAGATATCCACAGTTGATGGTTTGTGCTTTTCAGCTCTATTTTGACTGAAATATTTAAATTTGAATATCTTCAGTTCTACTGACTGGATGTTTGTCATTTTGGTCTTGTTTTATTTATTAAAAATAACTCGATGTTCCTAAACTAATGTGGGAGCCTTTTTGGTTGTGGTTTGACTGTGCTACTGTTTGAAGTGTTGCAGAAATACTTTACACATTGCCTTTCAGTTAAGCCTGACTGTTCTGTGCCAAGCAACCCGAGGGATGAGCACAGGTTAATTTAGGGTTTGCTGTGACTACACCCTGACAATGATTGTGGTATATCTCAGGTAAATGCTAATATTTATAAAGAATACTAAAATCAATTAATAAATAATGTAACATAAAAAATTCATAATGAGTATAATTTTCACTGTGGACCTATATTGCCCTCCCAGGATTGAGGTAACATTTACCTCTGCCTTTGGCCTCATGATTTACAAATAGCCACTGGATTAAAGGTATCCTGGCTCATGAGGGGTGATACCCCAAAACCGGTCCTAGGATGTTTTTTACCGGTCCAGGGAGGACCTGGCCTGGCAGTTCGGGCTGGACTGCTCCCAGTGATGAGCAGGGTCAAGACTAATTTGCATTTGGCACCTGGAAGAGACGCACCTACACGCTTATCTCGGTCTATGCACCGCCCAAATTGCAGCCCCGTACTCTCACAGCACTTAACCATATACTATTGGAGACCTCTGATACGATACAAGTGGTGGGAGGGGATTTTAATGATGTCATGCACACCGGCCACGACAGGTCTGGTGACCTGGCCAGAAGCGAACACCAGACCGCACTCTGTAGTCAGATGTCTGCCATAGGACTGACGGACATCTGGAGGTGGCTTCACCCGACACAACAGGCATACTCATACTACTCCGGGGCGCACAAGGTGTTCTCGCGACTTGACTATATTTTGATGTCCTGCCAATACCTGAGGGCAAATGATATTGCAGAGTATAGGGCCAGGGGCATAATGGACCACTCACCACTGTATGTTAGGGTAGGACAGAGCCAGCGTAGACAACCGGGAGCGTGGCGTCTGGCGGCCTGGGATTTACAAAACACGACCATACTTAGAGGCATACAGGCCGATATTAAGGTGTATCTGACTGAAAATGTGGGTACAGTTGAATCCAGTGTTACTCTGTGGGAAGCCCTGAAGCCAGTACTTAGGGACAGGATAAATTCTAGGTTGGGTGCAGAAAGACGGAGACTCCAGGCGGAAGTGGCCGCCCTGGAACAAGATATCTTACAGAGGGAAAGAGATCATTTAGCCCAAGCAAACACTGAGACCCTTAGAAGGCTCCTAGATGCTCAGAAACAATACAGGGAACTGGTGACTGACGAAGCGAAGACCCAATCCCTTGCTACCCTTCACAGGCTGTACGATGTAGGAGACAAGCCAGGGAAGCTCCTAGCATGGCTCAGTAGGAAAGAGCAGGCGGCGAGGTGGATTGACAGTGTTAAAACCAACAAAGGTGATACTGTCAACACTGACTCAGAGATAGCCGAAACTTTCGCCACACATTTTGAGGCGTTCTATGCAGCTCGTGATCTTGCCACTCAAGAGGAGGTGTTACAATATCTAGATACAACAGTCCTCCCGATACTACCACCCGAATCCATGGCCTCCCTAGAGACGGACATAACGACAGATGAAATCACCGAGGCCATTGCAGGATTGAGACCAGGCAAAACCCCAGGTCCTAATGGCTTCCCGGCGGAGCTTTTTAAGCGTACGGCAGACTTACTGTCGCTTCACCTTAAGGGCCTCTTTACAGGTGCCTTTGGAGAGGGAAAGCTACCCCCGGACCTGGCCAGGGCCACGATTGTCCCAATATATAAAGAAGGCAGACCCCAGGAGGACTGCGCCTCGTACCGACCCATCTTCCTACTGAATACAGAGGTGAAACTGTTAGCTACCATCTTGGCAACTCGCCTGAGAACAGTTGTTACAGGACTGGTTCATCCGGATCAGTCAGGCTTTCTACCAGATAGAGCCACTAAATTGAACCTCAGAAGGACCCATAACTGGCTACAAGAAGTGCGGGACCGCAGCGATCCCCATTGGTTCCTTTCCCTCGACGCCGAAAAGGCGTTTGACGCAGTGCACTGGCCCTTCCTCTTTGCAGTTTTGCGTAAACTAGGTTTCGGGCCGAATTTCATCCAGTGGGTGCGGCTCCTCTACACAGACCCGAGAGCCAGGATACGAGTGAATGGCACCCTATCACGCGAGGTCCAGATTCAGAGAGGTACTCGACAGGGATCCCCTCTGTCCCCCCTCTTGTTTATGCTCACAATAGAGGTGCTAGCCGCCAGGATTCAGCAAAACGATGGCATTCGCGGTTTTATGAGCGGCGATGCCGACTCAATGCCTGAAAAAATCTCTCTATATGCAGACGATGTCCTGCTTTATGTCACTGAGCCAGACACCTCGATCCCAGAGCTCTTCCAGAAATAGGACGGTATGGCGAGATGGCCGGACATAAAATAAACTAGCACAAATCAGTACTCTACGCCCCTGGGGGTGGCAACCGAAGGGGGAGTTTACAAGAAGATCTATTGACGACCTCCAAGGGCTTCCAGTATCTCGGGATCTATATTACCGCGAGTGCGACTCTCTCCTTCGATAGGAACTTAGAACGGATCATACTTAACGCAGTGGCGGATATGAACCGGTGGAGACAGCTCCTGCTAACACTCCTAGGAAGAGCGGCCATGTTTAAAATGATCATATTACCGAAATTCCTGTACGCGCTGCAAAATGAGTACTACCCGGTGCCGGCGCCGGTCTTTCGTAGGATCCATGCGGACCTACGATCCTTCCTTTGGCTCGGCAAACATGCCAGGGTGGCTCTGGCCACGCTTCAGCGGCATCAGTACAGTGGTGGGATCTCCCTTCCTAACCTAGAGGCTTATTATTGGGCGGAGCATCTAACGCCAATAAATGACTGGCTCCATGCTCCGGCGGACCACCCGACATACGCTCTTGAACGAACAAAATTGTCGTCGAGAAACGTACTATGCTTTCTTTATGGGACCTTTCGAGGGTCTTCCCTCCTCCCGGCGACGGCCATAACAATATCCGCGTGGACGAAGGCTAACCGTCGCATGGGGTGGGATAGGAAACCCACTCGACAGACGCCATTGTGGCATTGCCAGTGGCTGGCGGAATTCCATAAACTGCGAGGTTTCCGAAGATGGGACGACATTGGCATCTCTACTATAGGGGATGTAATTGCCAAGGGGAGGCTCACATCGTTCCAGGCCCTTCAGTCAGACTTCGGGCTCCATGTCACACAAAAGTTTAAATATATACAACTACGACACGCCTGGAAGGCCCAAAACATTGCACTCTCAGAAATCCCTGAATATGCACCTCTTGAGGGGAGGCTCCTTCAAGAGCGGATAGCGGGACAGGCGGTCTCCCTGACGTATAAAACGTTAACCAACCATATGCTGGGGGATTTGGCAAAGCTCAGGGCCATCTGGGAGGCGGATGTAGGCGAGATGGAGGACCTGGATTGGGACACAGTACTGATGCATCCCCGGGAGGTAGCAATTAAGTCCCGACTGCGACTGATCCAGTTCAATGTACTCCATAGAACCTACTATGACAGACAGAGGCTATGTAGAATGGGAAAAGTGGAAGACCCAAGTTGCCTTAGATGCCATCAAGGGGTGGGGGATTTCTACCACACAATATGGTCCTGCAGTATTATACAAACATATTGGACCCATGTGTTCAAAGAATTGGAGGAGGTACTAGGGGCCCGCTTCTACAAGACCCTAAGCTAGCACTATTGAGCATAACCAACAAGATTGATCTACCACGACCCCTTCATATATTTCTGGTTCTGGCATTGGTAGTGGCGAAAACGGACATTGCAAAGCACTGGGGGGGTGCCGGAACCTCCAGTTCTGGAGGAATGGAGGACAGGGCTCGATCTCTACATGGCAGCCGAAAGGGTAACTTACAAGGCCAGAGGATGTCCCCAAAAATTCCGCAGAGTGTGGTCTAAGTGGAGGCATACCATGGGCTGGATGGGGGGCTGTGAGGATGGGCCTCCTTTGAAGGACATAGGTGGGGCTGCTAGGTTGAATGGGACGCTGACGCTGAGAGGGTGTCACTCACTACTGTACTAATGGACTATCATGGGGTATCTGCGATTTGTGACTCAGAAATATGGAATGTGCTCCTGGCGCGCGCGCAGGGGGGGGAGTGGGTAGGACAGTGTGACCGCTGCAGTGGTTTTGTATGTATTTTAATGGAAGAAAATACTGTATGTTCTATGGTTATTGGGGGGGTTCAACAAAAGAGAGAAAATGCAGGGATTTGGAATACCACCTGGATGCTCAGAAATGTAAATTGGATATGCCTTATGCACTCTACCAAAACTTGCCGCCCAACCTCCGCGGTGTGGGCTAAATGGCCGTGTATCCATCTACTGACAGTGAGATGCACCATTGGTGGCTCTTGTTTAAAGTACCTGAGTGTTTGTCACTGACTTATTGTGAACCTGCAATAAAAATAAATAAAATAAAAAAAAAAGACTAATTTGCATTTGGCTGGGTCCAAACTGGGGTGACGTGGTGATCAATAAATGATGGACCTAAGCCCATATTTCTGTACTGGAGGGGGGGTGGGGGGGGGGTTGACATTGTTCAACATTCTGTCCATCAATTGTTCTTTTTACATTTGTGATCACAAATGACATTAGAACCCTTTGATGACACATAGGCCCATATTACACAGTTATCCATTGTATATTCTTGTTCTCCCTCTCTCTCTCTCTCTCTCTCTCTCCCTCTCTCTCTCTCTCTCGCTCTCTCTCTCTCACACACACACACACTCTATCTATTTATCTATCTATCTATCTATCTATCTATCTATCTATCTATCTATCTATCTATCTATCTATCTATCTATCTATCTATCTATCTATCTATCTATCTATCTATCCATCTATCTATAAACACAGTTATAGTACAGTCATGGGTATAAAACAAAACATGCAAACTTGCCAATGTGAATTAAGCATAACTCGTGGCCCTGTCGTGGACTGCTTATGACCATAAATATGACATCACTCATGACATGTTAAATGACATTACTGAAAACATTAGTGATAACATTTCAAATAAAAACATTGATCACATCTCGATGTCATCACTGATGGCATCACTGACGACAGCATTCAGATGTATACATTCTCTGTCTAGCCATGCATAGTGGGGATTAGCTGCACGAGCAGTACTTGTACCCAACCATCTGTGAGCGCTCAACCCACACTGCATATGGCTTTTGACTGTGCACAGCAGGGGTTGACATCATGGCGTTAAATCTGGCCAGGTCCCACAGTCAACACTCCAAAATCAGCTAGCCCTCCGGGTACGGAACCTTCAGCCATACTAACTCGGGGGTAGGTGCAGGGAGTGACCTACAGCTGGGTCTTAAAACCAACCCACAGTTATCCGACCCCTGCTGCACACGACCTTTTGCCAAGAGCAAGAATTGGCCAGATAGCCTAGCCAAAGACCAGGATAGCCCCAAACCCACTGCAAGTGTTCAACCCCCTACCTGTGCAAGTCCTGTGCTGTATTGTGAAGGTCGAGGGGACCCAGGGGGATTCATGAATTCAAGTACACAAATTATTTTTAAAATATTTATTTTATTGCCGATGATGGCACTCTGGACCACCTCTACATGGGTCTGGGATGGGGGCAGGTTCACCCTACCCCTTAATTCCCTTCTTAATTGTTTCTCCACATGGTGCTAAAAACACCACTTTGGGTAATAATGACTGTAATAGAAATCTTTCTGTGATAGCCATCCAGTGAGAGTGCTGCATGTTCACGAATCTGCAGCTGAATTTGCAATCAACAACAGCTCTCAAGTCCAATGCTGTGCACTGCTAAATGGTTCATTGTCTTGATCTCTGACTCTGTTCGTTGCAGCTGTTGAGGATTCTTTTTCTTCTTTTGGATTTCCGAGTGGCATTTTTTGTTCGCATTAAAGGTGGGTGTACTTTCAGTGCACGTTGGTAGCTTGCTTTACGGGTTTCTCTTGGAGGCTAATTGAGTTTGTGCCATCTAAATTGCAGAATCCTTGAGTCCATTTCAGCCAGGTACTTCAGTTTGGATTAACACTTCACTCCATACTTTTTCTTTCACACACGGGTTTCTCAGGTGCAATATTCAGCACTCCATGCATCATCATTCACGGTTCGGCACTCTTTTGAATACCTCACTTTTACACTATTTCTTCATTGTTTTCTAGACGAGTGACTTATCTGGTTTAAGACGCCACGTGTGTAATGTTGACACTGTGAGCTTTTCACAACAGTATACCTCTTTTTCATATTGTTCACTTTGGTTCTAGGCGTTATGGTACCCTCTCTCTGATTGTCTGCTTAGAAGCTATTGTAAAGGTATATGTATTATATGAGAATCGCTTTTTCCTTTTACAGATTGTCCCTGAGGAAGGGACGACACTGTCCCAAAATGCATCGGGCTGTTCCAAGAATTTATTGAATATCTGCCTGTATTGATACACATTCACCAGTATTTTTCATGATGCAATGATCATTCGCTGTTGTTTCATTTAAATGACATCATGTGATTGTCATGATCTAAAATACTTGTTATTCTCACCTGAAATTATATACTTGTAAAGATATAAATGTACAAGTAATGTTCTATTCATTTATTGGAACTCTTTTTTCATGTGGATGATTGTTTGAGTATTCCATTAGGGTCCTCCTTGGACCATACTGCACAGTGCACAGTGTTTGCTGCTGTGTGCGGCAGTATCTAAAAAATTCGTATCTTAAATGTAAGGCACACTACGAGAAATACAAGATGCTGTGAGAAATATTAGATGGGGGTACTGAAAACTTATTATAATTTGAAGACCTTAACATTCACTCTGTCTCAGGTGGTGGCGAAAAAAAGTGTGCTTGAAAAGCAAGCAGTAGAAGCAGAGATGCCAGCCAATCAAACAGACTGTGAAAAAGAATATGCTCCATGGGTGGGAGGGACAAATACAAGATCAACAACTTGGGAGATGACACGGAAGCAGGCAAATAAGAGTGACAAGAAACATCAACCAGTGGTGAGCAATGGGCGGGCTCTAAGTCCATGTATGTTTTTGATAAGCCACAGTATGTTACACAACAGATTATGCATGCTCTGGCTATTAGGCTTTAGTAGGGGTATTGTATTAAATACATTTAAAAAGTATGGGCATGTCGTGCCCCACAGATCCTTCTCACTTTGACCGCTGCCAAAGCAATACTAATTCAATAACTACAACTTAGGGGTTGATTTGGATGTCATCAGGAAAGGCTCCGAATGGCATTCGATTCAGTAGAATCCAATTCGGAAGAGGTGTATCTGACCAAATCGATCACCTTTCCAGATGACCAAGTATAATGCAAGGGAGCCATCAGGGCTATCTGAATCAGTTCAGAACGGGATTTAGGCAGCCTGTGTCGTTCGGAGCCAAATCGTACAGCCCTTGGAATACAGTTTCCGAACGAGTGAGTACGATGAACGATTTGGACAGCTGTCATGAATCGGTTTGTCTGAGATGAAATAGCTGTGGGAATCAGACTATTGGGGCCTGTAGCAGGCCCCCTGTTACACCTAGGCCTCTGGATGAGGCCTATGAGGGTACTCTACGATTCAGAAAAGGGGGTGGTGATGAACAGAGTGTCTGAATTAAGCAGACCACTCTTACCCAGTCCAAAGATCAGGGCTTGATCCATCACCGTTATTTAGCTCACTGCACCATCCCAGCTCAGAACCTGGCTATATGCAAATCAGTCTGTCCCTGGCCCCGTGCATCATGGGAACAGGGCAGACTAAACTACCAAGCCAATTCTTCACCAGAAAGGAGACAAGCTTCCGGGGACCGGTTTCTGGCATTTCAGCCGTCGTCGGCCCGGCTTGCTTGAATCCTGATGGTGCAGTGAGCAAGGGACTCATGTCTGAGTATACCCTGCCACACCTATAGTGGCCAAAAACGATTCAGAAAAGCGGGTGGTGATGGCACCCCTTTTCCCAACCATGCACAGAGTGGCAGGTAACATGGGGGCCCGCCACAGGGTGAAGGTTTTCCCCACTCACCCCTTTTTTCAATGGGAGGTTGTGTTTTCGTCCGGAACACAGCTCCCATTGAAGTCAATGGGAGTGTATTAGATCTGGGGGTCTCTAGATGACAATAGTATTCACCTTTTTCCAAATAGGGACCCTTACTTCTAAGTCAGGATAAGGGGATTACACTCCTTAATAACCCCTGCTCACCCCCTTGGTAGCTTGGCACGAGCAGACAGGCTTATCTCAGAGGTTGTGTGTTAAGCATTTGTGAATATACACAGTAAACAGGTTTTATAAAAATAAGCATTCTTTATATAGGCTTAACACAAGACCACAAACGACAAAAATCCACAATACTATTCTAAAGTTGCTTTGTTCAAGTTGATGGTAAATGCGACAAAGTTCTCAACAAAGTACCTGGATGCGTAACGCAAAGTAAACAAAAGGCTCGCAAAAGGGGAAATGCGTCGGTTCTGTGATCCGGGGGAACGGTTGTGTCCTGCCTCAATGCTTGCGCAGAGTAGGGGACTCGTCATGAGCCTTACGGGTGGAGGTGATGCGTAGATTCTTGGCCTGCGGGCCTTTTGCGGTGCTCAAGATGGCGCCTTGATGCGATGAACCGGTTGTGATGCGAGAAGATGGCGCCCTTGATGCGCCGATGCAATGACACCTTGGCAGCCTTGCGAAGACTCTGTACTTTGGAGCCGCGACAGGCCCTGCGACGCGCCTTTCCGGTAATGCGATGGCGACTCTCACAATGGCGTCACGCTTCTCCGGTGATGCGACAGCAGGCAGCTTCGATGAACACACGCTTCCAGGGAGATGCGGCGAAGGCTCGCTTCTCCGGTGATGCAATGACTTCAGCTGCGGCAACGACATGCTTCTTCTCGATGCATCGCGCTTTCAGCTCCCAGCGGCACGTAAGTGTCTGGAGTCAGAATTCCCAGCAAGGAAATTCAGAAGGAGCGGGAGGTGAAGTCTTTTGTCCCTGAGACTTCAGTAGGAGGCAAGCACAGTTCAAGCCCCTGGGGAAAATTCTGTAGATGAAAGTCCTTACAAAGTTCCTTCTCCTTTCCCTTGGCAATGAAGCAACCACTGCAGGCCAACCCAGGAAACAGCACACTGGCAGAGGGGCAGTCCAAACACCTGCAGCTTCCTTGGTTCTTCTCCTTGGCAGAAAGGTTTCTTGTTCCAGAAGTGATCTAATTTCTTTGGACAGGGTCCCAATATGTATGCCCCAAAATCCTTTGTTCTCTGAAGGCAGAGAGGCCTCTGCCTAGTCCAAACCAGTTCCTGAGTACTTTGTTTACATGACTCTCTTCTTCCGTTCACTGTGCAGGGCAGAGACATCAGCCGCCCCACAGGAGGTGGAGCCAGCTCAGGGGAGGGAAGATACAGCTCTGGAGCACTCTGTTGACAAGATTCCTTTTCTCCTTTCACAGTGCAGATCAGAGACATCAGACAAGCCACAGCGGGTGGAGCCAGCATTTTAGGGGGAAGGCCAGCCCTATTCAGGTCCAAGGTGCAGCTCCTCCCTCACATCTAGATGCCGATCTCTCTATTCACCACTGGGCTGCCCCAGCCTGTCTCCTGGAATCCCCCAGCCCTGTCACTCACAAACCCAGACAAGGAATACACAACCCAGCAGAGGCAGGCCTGGATAGTTAGGTAGGAAAATACCTACTTTCTAAAAGTGGTATTTTGAAACACAGAATATTAAAACCAAAGTTACTAAAAGATGTATTTTAATATTCTGAGTTCAGGCATACTAAATTCGAATTTCTACCATGTTCCCTGAGTCAGTTAGGATTATAAGAATGTAATAATCTAACTACCAATTCTGGCCTATTAGAACAGGTATGTGTTAAGAACACAGGGGTTTACCCAAATGAGTCACTGGGACCTGGGTGAATTAGTGATACAAACAAAGGGGTCCCAGAACAAGAGACAATATGAGACAATAACGAATGATTATAAGCTGAATTAGGAGAAAGTTCGCAACGTTGTTTTTAATCACAACCAGCAAATCCAATAGATTGGAGATAATTCATAAAATACATAAATATATATACACAACTAGTGCCCCTAAAGGGAGGGAAAGGTCAGGGTAGTGATGGAAAGTGTGGGAGAGACTAACCAAGTGACAAATTACTAGTCAGTTTGAATCTTTAGTACATAAAACTGGCATGTGGCCAAGAATTCACAAACAAGTCAATTACAATCTCATGCTTCAGCGAAAATGCAAAATTGGCAAATAATAACAGAAGCTGAGGAGAGGGGAAGTGTGTCGACGTTTCGACCCAAAGATTGTTGCAGGTACTAGTTGAGACCTTGCTAGAGGGTCTTCATCAGGACGGTAGGGGACAGAGTGAGGCAGGCAATAATAAGATCGTATGGAGTCCGGCTAATTATGGCACGGTTCTTCAAAGAAGGGCATAGGGTAACAGGGGAACGAAAAGTTATGGAGTCCAAGGGTGACTGGAGGTTGGAGCGTCAGAATGATGAAGGCAAAACAATCAGATGTTGAGCGTGGTTTAGTGGAGTTTAATGGCAGCCTCACCAAGTTGGCTCCTTCTATACATGTGGACAGCGTACGCGACTCACTCTGACTCCCCTTTGACACCTTGAAGCCTGCTCTACAAGGATCCCGATCTACCCGACGGATCTCCCTAACATCCCCTCCCACTGGACCCCCCTTTTTGAGACCGTGTGTGACTTTTAATCAAGGATCCATTTCCATGCGACTGACACCACTATTCCTCTGAAATATCCCCTTCCCAGGATCTGCAGCCACGCTGCAGACTCCATTACCACGCTGAAACATTACCCCTCGCAGATCCCTAACTTGGTGACGCTGCCGTTATACTCCACTAAACCACGCTCATCATCTGATTGTTTTGCCTTCATCATTCTGACGCTCCATCCTCCAGTCACCCTTGGACTCCATAACTTTTCGTTCCCCTGTTACCCTATGCCCTCCTTTAAGGAACCGTGCCATAATTAGCCGGACTCCATACGATCTTATGATTGCCTGCCCCACTCTTTCTCCTACCGTCCTGATGAAGACCCTCTAGCAAGGTCTCAACTAGTACCTGCAACGATCTTTGGGTCGAAACGTCACCACACTTCCCCTCTCCTCAGTTCTGTTATTATTTGCCAATTTTGCATTTTCGCTGAAGCATGAGATTGTAATTGACGTGTTTGTGAATTCTTGGCCACATGCCAGTTTTATGTACTAAAGATTCAAACTGACTAGTAATTTGTCACTTGGTTAGTCTCTCCCACACTTTCCATCACTACCCTGAACTTTCCCTCCCTTTAGGGAAACTAGCTGTGTATATATATTTATGTATTTTTTGAATAATCTCCAATCTATTGGATTTGCTGGTTGTGATTAAAAACAAAGTTGCAAACTTTCTCCTAATTCAGCTTATAAGAACAGGTAGGCTTCAATAGTGAAAAACGAAAATGGCTGTAATTCACTACTAGATCATGCTACACAAATCAGAGCATGTCCTACCTTATACTTATAATGCACCCTGCCCTTGCGCCTACCATAGTGGTGTCTAATATGAAGCAAAGGGAAGGTTTAGGGACTGGCAAGTGGGTGCACTTGGCCAAGTCGACATGCCAGTGCTAGACTGCACATAGGCCTTGCAATGGCAGGCCTGAGACACATTTTACAAGCTGCTTCTGTGGGTGGCACAACCAGTGCTGCATGCCCACCAGCAGCATTTGATTTACATTTACAAGCCCTGGGAACTCATGGTGCACTCTACTAGGGGCTGACAGATAAATCAAATAACCCAATCATGGAATCCAATTAGTATATCAATTTAACATAGGGAGCACTTGCACGATGGCACTGATTAGCAGTGGCACAGTGCCCAAAACATATAACCAGCAAAAACATATCAAAACAGAGTAGGCAATCTGTCAAAAAGGGAAGGGAGACTCACCCAATGATGTCTGGTCTAACAGAGTCCGACTGAACTGAGTCCATGAGCATCTGGAAACATCGTAATCAGTCGGTAGGACTCCTTGAATATGCATCGTCCGGAAAGCATTCCTAACATGATTCGATGGGAATGCTTTCCTGATGCCATCGTAATCGTCCCCTTAGCTGTATTTATTTTAAATGTCTTAAAATTCAATTTCATTATATATATTTGAATGTTATAAATACATATATATATATATAGATTATATTTCAACTATATTATACAACTAAATTAAAATAAAAGAAAATCCTATCCTTGCAGCAATTTTGTCAGCAAAACAAACAGTTCTACACACCACGTACATAACCTGATGACATTGCAAATGCTTGTTTGATCCTTTCCAGTGCTTAAAACTGAGATAAAGTAAGGCAAGTACTCAGGGGAAAATTTAGAGCCCCTTGCGGCTCTTTTACGCTGCCGTTGTGTCACTTTTGTGATGCAGCGGCGAAGCAAAGCCAGCGCCATGCTGCGGGGTATTTACAACGTGACGCAGCTGAGAGATGCGTCACATTGTAAAGGCCTGCGCCACAGGTAAGCGTTCTGGCGCATGGGGGCTTTCCGGCACTGGAACACCTCCTAAATGTGGCGGAGTGCAATCTACAAGATTTCACTCAGTCACTTTTAGGGCCATGCTGCGCAAAACCCTGCGCCTGCTTGAAGCAGACGTAAGGATTGACGCAGCATGTTAGAGATAGGGCACCCCCGAGCCTTGCTGGAGCTGCGTCACGTTTGCGACGCAACTCAAGCAATGTGCCGCATTTCCGCCAGGGATGCATCACGCATCTGCCCAACCGAGCGCCACGATGCGCAGCATTGTATTTGGGGCGCATCAGTGGTGGCGCACGGGTGGGCAGATGCGTCGCAACTCTTCTAGCGCATCTCTGCTGATTAGCAGAGATGCGCCAAAAGTCGTAAATCTGACCCTCAGTCGGTGTGAATGCTGCTAAATATGGATAATGCTGTTTCGCCCTCACTGGATTCATTGCAGCCTCATGAGAAAAGCCACAGTCCCTCTTTCAGATAAAAAAGAAGCAATCTCAGATGAAGGGTATTTCTGAACTTTTTTCAACTACAAAAACTAGGCATTGTGACACAGAGGGGTGACAATATAGTGGCTTCATAGGTGCAATTGTAAACACAGAAAAAATGCACCCATATACATTAGACTAGATTAGAATACTTGTAAAGCGCATGGCTGCCTCGACAAAGAGGCGTCCCAGTGCTGATGCAAGGCAAAGTGAGGGACAGTGAGGGATTAGAGTTGAGAGTACAACCAAGTCTTCACAAGGCGTCCGAAGACCTGGCGGTCAGCGATGCAGCGGATGTGTAGAGGAAGGGAATTCTATAAGGTAGGGGCCAGTCGCCCCCTAAATATCAAATAGTTTTATGATTTTTGTAGTAATCCAACACGAATTCCAGAACTACTGCTAAATATCACCCAGGTTCCAGGCATACATGAACATTTAAATCCAAAAACATTTCAATGTGTTCAGATAGTAGCCAAAGTGAATTTGCACTTACAAATTTGTTCTCCAAGTTCTTCACAGGCAAAGCATTTTTTCACATGGAGAAACTTATTTCTTTACACCACATCCGTTTTGGGAATGTACCCTAATCGACATCACCCCTAAAATACATTTACTCCTGCCATTTACGGGAGAAAATGTACAAATGATTTCAGTGCAGAAAACTACCCATAAAACTTAAATGAATACTTTCAGACAAGGTAGTTTCAGCTTGCTGTTGTTGCTGGGAGATCTCCCAACTCACTCCCAAAAACGAGTAACTTAAACCTGCTTAGTAGTGCCACATCATCTGTGACACCCAGATGATGTCCTTGTTTCTTATGCAATGCTGCCTTCCACACTAGAACTTTTACATCTAGGTATTTCTTGTGCAAAGTGTTTTTGGCTCACAAAAACGTGTATTGCAGGTGAGATGGAGCACCTTGGCACCTGGACTATCATTCTATCCTCTATGTGAGTGCAAGTGAGTGCTAGCTTTCCTCTCCTCCCCACTGCCCCTCCCAGGAACATGAGTTTCAGGAAGCCCTAGGTTTTTGGCCAACCCCGGGACATGTCACTACTGACAGTACAATGATAACAGTTAAACTACAACTGCCAGCATGCTCGGTGACGTTATCTATAATCCCGGTCTGTCTATCAGAAAAAGCAGTTTGAGTTGTGTGGTTTGTCGTGTGTGACACTTTCAGTCACTCCTGGTTGCAGTGAACATGCTGGGAGTTTTAAACCCAAACCTATAAGCTGCAAGTCCCACAACTTGTGGTATCGGGCTCTCCAGACCTACATATTCTGCAAAACTGCATAACACCGTAAAACAGAAGTTGGCACGGAAACTAGAAATGCAAAAGACAAGTTTATTAGGACCCCATGGGGTGGTGGTACATTCCTACAGCACCCTTCGGCAATGCAAGAAGTATCACACCGAACATCGGTGCGAGACCATTTTTATACAGTTTTACAGTAATAAAAAGAGTAGGCGGAACACATTTGCTCAGTTTAGGTACATATAAGGACATTTTTGGAACACAGCCAGCTTATGGGAGGAGTTATAACACTACTGGTCAGTTTTGGAGAACATTCCTAAGTAATGACTGTCCACTAGTACAGAGGGCTCTACTGCGCATATGCGAGCTTGACCAGTACTAAAAATAGCCTGTTGCTGGGCAAGTTAGGTGGTCAGTGGTACAGAGAAAAGACAAAAGGGCATGCTGACCACGAGGCAGCGCGTTCATGTAAAATGGACGCCAGTGATTTCAAAATGGCCCCCGAACATCATGGACAAGATAAGGGGAAATTCGTGTAGCAAAGCTGAACGCTAACCTGATCACCGTCAAATTACGACAGACGACCCTTTTAGCGTTTAGCTGAAGCTACCTCATAATGGACGTAATCAGGGTATTCATCGTCAATATTGATCGACATAATATTCGTTATTTCTCTATTAATCATTTGCTCATTCTTGACAATAGCTCGTTTGGATGGAATACAAGCAGAAATGCACATAGAATATAACATAGGGCCACACTGAATACATAGGCATAAAAAGAAGAGTATCCCAATTATTATACATAAAATTGTCAACAGTTTCCAACCCCAAGTACTGAACAAAGTCCAAAACCAACCCGAAAGTGTCCAGGTACCGTTATCAGGATGTATTTCAGCAGCTATTTTGTGCAATTTAGAAATAGCATCATATACAGAAGGTGAATTATCAGGCACATACACGCAGCAACTACTTCCGATAATGCGGCATGCACCCCCACGATCAGCTAACATTACATCTAGAACCATTCTGTTCTGGAGCGTTACAATTCTGGTAATTTGAAGTTCCTCAGTCAGATTCCCTAGAGCAAAAACTGTCTCATTAGCAACGGCTTCCACAACACGTGTCACTCGTCTGATCTTTCTGCTGTTTAGAGCAGCACCAACAAATGAAAAGAGTCCTAAATTGAAATCAACATATTGCTGCAGGGAGGTATCTGTCTGATCAATTTCGTCAAGTGCCAATGTTCTCTTCACTCTGTTTAGTATAAAATCATGGTATAACACAAAATCGTTATGATACATGGGCGGGGCAATAAACACAGGAGGTAACACAAAAGATATATAACATGTTCCTAACCATCCTATAGGGAGATGGTGATAACCTTTATTTCCACAAATAAAGTAGGTGTTTCGTGAAGCCACAAAGGTGATACCATTTGGAGTGTCAAAGGTGAGAGTAGTATTACATTCACTTCTTCCTACTGGGATTATACCTTTATTTTGGACACATAAATCAGCTTTGGTATCAGTAACTGTAATCACATGCAGAGTAGACATGTTTACATTTCTCTGATTCGTATAAACTTGAGGCAAAGATACATTATCTGGTCGATACTCTTCCCATTCAAATTTAGTTCCTTCTGCTTGCGGGTATTGGTAACCATCTCGGTCATTATAACAGACTTTATTGAGCCGGAAAAGTAATCCACCTTTTGTCGGCCATCTCAAAGTGAACAGAAGAGTGTACCATTCATTGCAAGAACCATTGTGAGAGAACGGGAGAGGAATAAGCGGAGTGCCTCCTTTCTTTTGATGTCCAGGCAACATTCCACATACCCAACAGTTCAAAGTGTTCGGCATTTTATGGGTGAGATGTAAAATTTGAATGAAACTGGTATTTAGACAAGTCTGTCTATGTCGTTCTTCATGATAGGGCAAAGTGAAATGAAAATGTTCGGATGGAATTGGGGTAGTAGGAAATAAATATTCTCTTGCCGGAACCAGTTGTTCTACCACCCAAGCTATTACCGCTATCACCACTATGGTCATAACGAAAAGTACTGCACCAAGAATTCTCTTATTCCGCATCGTAGGAGGTGCCATAGTTCAAAGTACAAATGTCTCACAAAGAAAGCAACTAAAAATAAAAATATGAGTGCTGAGCTCCGAGGTAGCCGTTGGTTTCTTCTCCGAGATTCAAGACGGGTGTCGCTACACTTGGCAGAACTGATCCCCCCCCTTGATATTCCCGGCTTCCGTTTCACAAACCTGGAGCGGTAACTCAACCAGTCTCACACAAAACAACTCCTTTTCTTGGCCGTAGATTATATCTCTCTCCACTAGAGACAGTGTGGTCCGGGAAGGCTCCCTCCGATTCAGTAGACGTAACAGCTGGGCTCTTCTCTTCGTCCAAGATGTCTCGATAATCAGACAGCACAGTGGGGTTCACCCGATCCGGAGAGACACGACGACAATGAGTAGAATGCACCCATCGCTTCTTGTTCGTGACTCGTACAGCTGTTCGAGTCGCCAGCAACACCTGCTCAGGGCCACGCCACCTCGGCTCCAAGCTGCTGGTTCTCTCAAACGATCAGATCATAACATAGTTGGCAGGACGAAGATTTTGAGCCTTTACAATGGAATTGTCGGGGAGCGCTTCTCGAACCTGTTGATGAATAGAAAGTAAATCATTTGTTAATCGTGCTAAATAATCGTTCATCATTATACAAGGCACATCATGTAACAACCGAGGCTTAGGGACTCCCCATATATTCATAGGCCTCCCAAACACCACTTCATAAGGTGTGAGGCCAGTTCGGGAATGGGGCACTGATCTAATAGATAGCAATGCTAGAGGCAGAGCATCCGGCCATTTCAAAGACGTAGATGCCACGATCTTTGCTAGCTTCAGTTTCAGAGTAGGATTATACCTTTCCACCAGACCTGCTGACTGCGGATGGAATACAGCATGAAACTTTTGCTGAATCCCCAATCCCTTCATGACGTATTTTCCCAACAAAATGAGGACTATTATCACTCCACAGAAATTTACAAACACCATAGCGTGGGAAATACTCTTTGAGCAGCACCTTAGCTGTTGTCAACGCTGTATTATCCTTCGTGGGGAAGGCCTCAATCCACTTACTGAAAGCACACACCACCACTAAGACATACTTAAGGTTATTGCCACGCTCAAGCTGGATGTAATCCATTTGTAGCACTTCGAATGGTGCAGTAGGTGGAACAAACCCTCCTTTTGGTGTATACGTCCCTTTAGCAGGATTGTACTGCAAGCATATCAGACAGGTCTGCACTACTCTTTTGGCCGTATTGGCAATCTCAGGATGCTCCCATACTCGCGTAAGCAATTTAGTAATTGCAAGAGCTCCAACATGTGCCAATCCATGTGTCATTTGAACCATTGCTTGCAAGTAAGTTGCAGGCAAATTCCATCTCTCCATATCTTTGCTTCTCCAACAACCCTCATCGTCCAACACTCCCTCCGTTGCCCAGGTTGCGAGTTCTGCTTCAGACGCTGATTTCTGAATGTCTAGTATCTCCTCTCTAGCATCATGCCATTGTTCAGCCCGCGATTTCACCACATACATCGGTGAGGCATTTTGTAACATAGCAGTTTCCCTCGATATGCAATCTGCAAAAGCGTTTCCTTGTCCTACTTTGTCTGTCAATTTCTTATGTGCACTGCATTTAATTATCACCACTTTCTTTGGACATAGTAGCGCATTCAGGAGATCACGCACTAGTTCTCCATGCATAATGTGCACTCCGTGTGAAGTCAAAAACCCTTGCTCTCTCCAGAGTAGGCCAAAATCATGCGCTACTCCAAAGGCGTACCGGCTATCAGTGTAGATGTTCACACATAAACCAGCACTTAATTCACATGCTCTTGTTAAGGCTATCAATTCCTGTGCTTGGGCCGATTTCTGTGGTATTCGTGCTGCTTCTACCACTGTCTTAAGTGTCGTGATCTCATATGCTGCAGAGGTTGTACCATCTGGCAACCTTAAACACGATCCATCAACCCACAGCTCTCCATCTACATTTGGAAGTGGCGTATCCTGTAAGTCAATACGGCCCTTTGTTTGTTCTTCAGTCAGGAAAACACAATCATGGTGTTCTTCCTCCTGGCCCTCAGCAACTGGATACGGCAATAAAGTGGCAGGGTTCAAAGTGGCACATCTCTTCAGTGTGATATGTGGCGCCAACAGCGTTAGCTCATATCCTGTTAAACGTGCACTCGTTAAGTACTGGGTCTTTGTTTGATTTAACAGAGCATCTACCGCATGGGGAACTAACACCAACAATTTATGTGACAAAACTATTCCCTCACTCTGTCGTATAGCCACTGCTGTTGCTGCGACTGCTCAAAAACACCCAGGTAATCCTCGTGCTACGAGGTCAAGTACTGCTGAGAAATACGCACACGGTCTCTGTTTATCCCGTGTGTCTGCACTAGGACTGACAATGCACACCCATCCTTCTCGTGTACATATAATGTAAAAATCTTCGTATAATCTGGTGTACCTAGTACTGGTGCAGAACAAAGGGCTTGTCTCAATTGTTCAAAAGCATTCTGACATTCATCTGTCCATTCAAGGGGAATCGGTGTCGTTTTGGACAATAATGCTAACAAAGGTTTTATAATGTGTGAAAACCCCATTATCCACTGCCTACAAAAAGACGTTAGACCTATAAAAGCACGAACATCTCTCTGAGTGCGAGGGACTGGTGTATCTAAAATCGCTTGGATTCGATCAGATGTCAATGCACGCCCCTCCTTAGACAAAAGATGACCGAGGTAGGTCACCTTTGGTCCACAATATTGGAGCTTTTTCCTCTAAACCTTGTGATTATTGTGGGCAAGAAAAGAAAGCAAAGCAAGACTACTCTCCTCACATTGCTCCTGCGTGTCTGCTGCAAGTAAAATATCATCAACATATTGAATGAGAGCCACTCCGGACTGTAAATCAAAAGAATCAAGCTGTCTTTTTAGAGCCTGGCTATAAATGCTAGGACTTTCAGTATAACCATGAGGAACTCGACAAAATCTATACGATTTATTATTTAATGTAAAGCCAAACAGATATCGGCTATCAGGATAGATGGGAATGGAAAAGAAAGCATTTTTCAGGTCTATGACAGTGAAGTGTAGTGGCTGTGGGCGGAATCAAAGTAAGTAGAGTGGTAATATCAGACACCACCCGGTATTGGGGCACTACTATCTTGTTAATTTCTCTCAAATCAATAATAAAACGATAGATTTTGTTATCAGTATCTTTCTTTAAAATCGGAAGAATAGGACTGTTACAGACATTATAAGGAACTTCCTCTACCACGCCTGCAATAATCAAATCATGTAAAATATGCGTTAAAGCAACTTCACCTTCCCTGGAAATTTTATACTGTGGTACACGAGGCAGAGACACTCCCTCCTTTACAGTGATGCGTATAGGAGGGATAATCATCTGTCCCACATCCGTGTCCGAAGTAGCCCATAACGTTTTTGGGAGCGAGGCTAACGCTTCAATCTCTTGCATGGGGTACAATCTCTCTACATCTGGGTAATTGTCATTCAAAATAACCCGCACCCCTTCAGGAGCGCAGCGTATGGTTGCTCGAAAATATTTAAGCATATCTATTCCCATAATATTGTCTGGAGTGTTTGGTGACAACAAAAACGGGCACGGGGCAAGAAATTTGTCAATGTGAAATGTAAGGGGATGTGACAATAGGCTAAGAGAGGGTGTTCCATCGAACCCTATCGATGTAATCATTTTGCCAGACAGGGGAGCCCTTGGAACCAAGTGTTTAGACAGAGCACTACAAGTAGCTCCTGTATCGACCAGGAACTGATCAGTAGAACCCAAAACGTCCGCTGATACATATGGACCTCTTTGATCTACTGGTACTTCAACCGATTCCTCACCCCATCCTACGCAATCCTATGCATGTACATAATCCTGAGACTCTGTAATCTCACCCTCCGCTATCTGATACTGATTCCGTCGATCAAAAGTATTATGATCAGCCTGACCACGACCCCTCGCTTCAAACCTGCCGCGATCACTCGCTCCACCCCTTGCTCCTGAATAACTATTCCGTGTCCTTCCACCTCCTCGACCACGCTGATTACATTGTTCTCGAAGCACCGGACAGTCTGAGGCCCAATGTCCAAACTGTTTACAGTATGCACACTGATCCTCAGAAATGTCGGTACGAACGGAAGACGTACCGTACGATCCACGCCTACCTCTATCATTCCCTCTCGGCTGTGTAGCATAAACCTGAGCCAACATCACTTTCGTCTTTAATTCCTTCGCTTTCTTATCAGTACTTTCTTTAGCCTCCAATTCCTGACGCTCATAATACTGAGCCATAGTCAATAAAGAAGCAGGGGTCGCCGTGGTCCAGGAACTTTCACTAGTCTTCAAGCATTTTGCAATCTCCGGTAGGAGGTTTGCTATATACTTGTCAACGAATAAATGCCTACCCGTGTCCTCTGTTAATAATTGCCCACTGTAATCATGGAATGCTTCCTCAAATCGTGAGAAGAAGTCAGAAACCGACTCATCCGCTTTCCGCTTACAAGAGGCTAACATGGTCCAATCAATCTTTTTAGGAGGAACAAGCGTTTTTAACTTGTTCAAAATAGCCGCCGGGAGATCTAAAATTAATTGACATGGCTTACACGGGGGCTCCCTATCCAAGTCAGCTTGGGCTAAAGCTTTCCAATCCGCCCCCAAGATCGCTTGATCATCGAACTTACGAATCGCCCTCCACATATCAGGAGGCAATATTAACCCAAAGAAAAGGTCAATATCAACTAATGTCATAACACACGAAGAAATAACCCCTTCCACCCCTTCATATAAGGCTGCCGGGTTCTTACGGGGGTCAGGTAGAGCAGCTTTAAGTGCCATAACATCTGTTCTGTTCCACGGTGTGTAAACCCAATTATTTATAAAATAACCCTTTGCATTCACAGACGTTTTATCATCATCTGTACCTTGCCCTTTAGGAGGGACATATAAAGGTGCAGCTTCACGCATAGGCATATTATGAACTGTAGAACTCTTATCTGCTCCAAAGATAGAACACTCTTTGGATTTCTCCGTCGATCCCGGCACAGGCGCATCTGATGCCTTTTTCACCCCCCGCAATCTTAACGTCTCATCCCGTAGCTGGACCAACCGTTGGAAAAACGGATCCGCATCTGTAAGAACAAAAAGACCTTTACGCAAATTCTCACGACCAACTGATACATCCTTAGGCTCCAACTCAGTTGAATACTTTCTAAATCGTTCTACAACTTCGTCTCCAAAATGGCTCAAGAAATACAACCGCTCTCGCTCAGACCACTTAGGCATATGGTCATCAATCTCTGAAATAGTTATCGACTTAAGATTAAGTTTTCGAGCAAAACCACGCAATTCAGCAGCTTGATCAACACTTAGTCTAGTACGACTACCCCCTTGATCGTCTTCATCCGAATCCTCAGTCGGGGCTGTAGGTGGAACGTACGGAGGCGGGCAACGGTCTAATAATGAAAAATCATCAGATTCATTAGTAAGGACAGGATAAATAGGACGTCGAATAGGGAATTGACCATTCATTTGCAAATTACGTTCCCGTGCCTCCCTCTCTTTCTTTTCCTGCAACTCTTTTTCCTCCAGCTGTAAAGCTTTATCACGAGCAGCCTTTCGCTGTTCTTTGTCCGCCAAGGCTTGTTCACGCTTCATTTGCTCACGCACCGCTTTCTCCCACATACGTACGCAATCAAACATATCCTGTCTAGACCTGCGCTGAAACAAACATTGCTCCACATACTGAACCTTTCGTAAATCAAACGACCCATGTAGTGGCCATTGCAATTCGTGATCGGATTTGGTATATTTATGCCACAATGTACTGTACATAATAGGGGGAAGGCCAAATTTAACATACATTTCGCGATTAGGTGTCCCCTCTGGGGGAGCCGGCTGAGATTCATTTAATCGATAATTGGTACCTTTTCCATGACAGCACATTCCTCGAAGTGTGCTTAAAACAGGCATGTCAAAATATCACGGAAACGCGATATTACAAAAATGGCACTTAATATATTTCACACAAGGTGTGCCGTTCAAACAAATACAAAATTAGAGAAATATCTCTACATTGTCTGCCTATGTGAAATGCACTGCACATATAACTCAAATCATAGAACCAAATGTTAGCTAACTCAAAACAAATCCAAAAAGCCACAGTAAGCGTCCGTAGACTATCTTACCAATCACAAGCTTACCAAATTCTCAAGTATCCAGGTTCCAACTGCCAAGTTCCTTAATCGAATCAGCCAAACAGGCAATATACGACAACTCGAACGATCAGGATCTCAGTCGAGGACCGGCGCCACCTGGAAGGTCAGATCAGAAGGAAAGGAAGAAAACACCGTGGGTGCCAAGACTCGGGTCACTCAGTGGCAAAGTACGCGTTCATGGCGAGTTTCCAATCCTTCGTCACAACCTCTCCTTCGGGCATCCGAGTCGCCGATGAGTCCCTTCGTGGCCGCCAATTTGTGGTATCGGGTTCCCCAGACCTACATATTCTGCAAAACTGCAAAACACAGTAAAACAGAAGTTGGCATGGAAACTAGAAATGCAAAAGACAAGTTTATTAGGACCCCATGGGGTGGTGGTACATTCCTACAGCACCCTTCGGCAATGCAAGAAGTATCACACCGAACATCGGTGCAAGACCATTTTTATACAGTTTTACAGTAATAAAAAGAGTAGGCGGAACACATTTGCTCAGTTTAGGTACATATAAGGACATTTTTGGAACACAGCCATCTTATGGGAGGAGTTATAACACTACTGGTCGGTTTTGGAGAACATTCCTAAGTAATGACTGTCCACTAGTACAGAGGGCTCTACTGCGCATATGCAAGCTTGACCAGTACTAAAAATAGCCTGTTGCTGGGCAAGTTAGGTGGTCAGTGGTACAGAGAAAAGACAAAAGGGCATGCTGACCACGAGGCAGCGCGTTCATGTAAAATGGACGCCAGTGATTTCAAAATGGCCCCCGAACATCATGGACAAGATAAGGGGAAATTCGTGTAGCAAAGCTGAACGCTAACCTGATCACGTCAAATTACGACAAACTCACAGTGCTTTTGAATAAGTAGAACGTGCTGGTGTCACACAGAATATGGAGCCACTTGGCAGTTTATGGGCACAACACAGATTTGTACATGGCAATGCTTCGTCTCAATTAGAAACAAGTAACACAGGAGTGGAGAGGATGTGGTGCAGTGGCCAGAGCTGCTGACTCGAGAGCTGGTGATCCGGATTCGAGTCTCGGCGATGCAACATCCTGTGATTCGGGGCACATTGCTTAATCTCTCCTATTGCGCTATATAAATCTGCTGCAAGACGAAAAGGCAAAAAGAGGTAACATTTTTTTAAAAATAGCTCCATCAAAGCGAATGTTAACTCTATTTTGGCTACAGGAAACTGATAAGAGATGCAGACTAGAAAATGAGCATTGATAAATGCAGGAAAATATGCTACATCTAATAAAATGTAATTTCCTTTAAGATTGATATTGAAGACAATAGAGTTTACAGGCGAGACCTAAAAATGACAAAATAATGAGGGAATACTATCCCAAAATATGACACATTAGACTGCATAATTTGCCCTTTATAGAGCCAAAATGTAGTCAACCTGTGTAGCATATTTCAATGGTGACCCCAAGGAGCTTGGGAACTACCGTCTTTGTTACCAGGACCAGTGAAAATGTTGGACAAATTAGCACAAGGCCAACTCTCCACGTATGTCAACTCTGATGACATCTTGCATGAGACTCCATCAGGCTTCCGAACTGGATACAGCACTGAAACCACCTTGGTGGAGGTGGCTGAATCCATAAGAATGTCAATGGATGCGGGTGTCTCAACTATGCTGATCCTGCTGGATTTATTGGCGGCCTTCGACACGGTCGCTCACCCCATACTACTACATAGACTTGAACAGTTTGGTGTCCAGGGTACTGCCCTAGTGTGGATCCAGTCTTATCTTTACAACCACACTCAAAGTGTATGTCTCCCTCCATATCAATCCACATCTAAGCCTTTGAGTTGTGGGGTCCCACAGGGCTCAACATTAAGCCCCTTACTGTGGAACATCCACCTGGTACCACTCTTCAATCTCATTGACACCTGGAAGGTAAAGGCTGTGTTGTATGCTGACGACAACCAGCTGATATTTTCCTTTAAGGATGAGTCAAAAGACCCATTTGCCAGATTAAGGAGCTCCCTGAAAGACATCACTAGCTGGATGAACAGTAACAAATTGAAATTAAATGCGGACAAGACAGAGATCATGTTCTCTGGTCAGCTCTTCCCCCCCAACCGCAGGACTCTGGTGGCCTGCTGAGATGGGTTCCCCGCCGCGTCCGGGAAAGTCAGCTACAAATCTTGACGTTAAGTAGGATTCAGATCTATCCTCGAAACCCACATACGCCATGTATCGGTTACCTGCTTTGGTAAATTAAAAACTGTAAACAAATTCTTGCACCTCCTGCCAGAGGAGAGCAGGAAAACGGTGGTTCATGCAGCGGTAACATCCCATCTGGGCTATGCTAACGGTTTATTCAGAGGACTGCCCAGTTATCTGATTCACAGACTTCGGATGATCCAGAACGTGGCTGCGAGGCTTATTCACAAAAATCCTTTCTGCCTGCACATCTCCCCTCACATCAGGCGCCTCCTTTGGACCCCAGTTGCAAAACACATCTAATTTAGGGCCTTGACCCTGGCTTTTCGGGCAATCCACAACATAGGACCGAGTTTCCTCAGAAAGAGACTGCTCCCATACCAATCGACCCGCACTCTGAGATCCAACTCTAAGCTCCTATATTGCGTTCTCAGGTTGGTCAAAGCCAAAAAGAGAGCCAGGGCTTTTTCGGTAATAACAGCTATGCAATGCTTTACCTTTGCATCTCCGCATGCTGACTACTGAATACGAGTTCCAAAAGCATCTTAAGACATGGCACTTTGACTAGGTCAACTATTGCCCTCATCTACTCCTGACTGCCGTTAAGCGCAGGGACCCCTCTGTTTGAGGTAGCTGTTTGCGCTATATTAAGCAACGCTATTATTATTATTATTATTATTATAATCTTGTATCACATGATTGGGTGTAGTTGGAAGTTGTACTGTGTTTGTTCCTCCCACAAAGCCACACAATAGAGAGATTAGGTGTGCCTGGATGGGTCATCACTGGCAGAATGGGGGTGCGGAGCTAAGCACAGACCCACTTACAAATCAATAGACTGTGTCCTGCCTTCACACAAAGAACAACCAAAGGGGATGATGGACGGAGTGTTGAACATTGCAAGCACTCACCCCCAGTCAACTGATCTGGGTTTAATCCATCATCATTCTTTAGCTCACCCTACCACCCCAGTTCAGACATGGCCATATGCAAACCAGGCTGACCCTGTGCCTCATGGGAACACTCCAGCCCGAACTGCCAAGCCATGTCTTCCCTGGACCGGAAACAAGCATCCTGGGACTGCTTTCTGGCTAATCAGCCATCATTAGCCAGGCTAGCTTGAATCCAGTGGCAAAGTGGGTGGAATGGTGTGGCTCACTGGTTAGAGGCGGCAGACCCAGGAGCAGAGGACGGCCCGGGACCAGGGTTCAAATCCCGATGCGGCAGGGTCGTGGACCAGGGTCAGCGGACTCGATAATTCTCACCCCGGTGCCTTCTCTAACCAGGGATCACACTCTGCAACTCAGGGCATTAGCTTGCCTCATCTCCACAGCGGCCCCCCACAAACGCCGGGGATGCCTGGTTTCACCTTGGAGATACCCAGTACGGACCATCTCACAGGGAAAGCCAGGACGGGTTCCCCAGCGGTCTTTGGCACTTAGATACTCCTTCGGGAGTCGTTTCTAGCACGTTAGAAACACTTAAATTTAAAAGTGAGCAAGGGACCCACCTCTAGGCAAACCCTGCCAACTTAAGGCAAACAAAGCAAAACCAAAGGGGATGATGGATTGAGTGTTGAACATTGCAAGCACTCACCCCCAGTCAACTGATCTTGGTTTAATCCATCATCATTCTTTAGCTCACCTTACCACCCCAGTTCAGACATGGCCATATGCAAACCAGTCTGACCCTGTGCCTCATGGGAACAGTCCAGCCCGAACTGCCAAGCCATGTCTTCCCTGGACCGGACCAAGCATCCTGGGACCGGTTTCTGGCTAATCAGCCATCATCAGCCAGGCTAGCTTGAATCCAGTGGCAAAGTGAGCAAGGGACCCACCTCTGGGCATACCCTGCCAACTTAGGGTGAACAAAGCAAAACCAAAGAGCATGATGGACGGAGTGTTGAACATTGCAAGCACTCAAAGAACTTCACACTATCTCATTGATCATGCAGCCAGGCTGAACCCTGGGCAGGGGAGACAGGAAATTTCAAGCACTTCAACTGGAATTCTCTAGAAACCTATCCTACTTCAAAGAAGGCACAAGGTATTCAGACCAACTCTTCAGTTTACTTTCTGCATCTTTGGAAAGACTTTCAGAGGACTGTCTGGCGCTGTGGCCTGCAGTGTACTTCAGTTTTATTGCACCTGAAAGGACCACTCTGCTGCCTGAAGCCTGCCTTGAATCCCTAGTGGCCTGCCCTGCTGCTTGAGCCCAGTTCCACTACTTGAACCCAGGACTACTGTAGGCATTAATTGGCTTGCCTCATGATTAGAGCCTCCAGGACAGA
Source organism: Lissotriton vulgaris (assembly GCF_964263255.1). Lineage (NCBI taxonomy): Eukaryota > Metazoa > Chordata > Amphibia > Caudata > Salamandridae > Lissotriton > Lissotriton vulgaris. Next base: position 1,612,689,135 of record NC_141693.1, read on the forward strand.
AATGTCTCCAGCTATATTGAACCTGCATCTGGACCCAGCCTGAGTTAGATCTTAACCATCCAGGTAGTGTTCCTCTAGTCCTGTATCCTACTATGTGGTGCTTATGGTGCCCAGATAGCCAAAATCCAAACCTTGGGACTTAGAGACGTTTTGGCTAAAAACGGCTCAGAGAACCAAGATGAGACTGGGACAAACCTGATTGTCTATTCTCCCATGGGTCATCACCGGCCAGTCTGACTTTCTAGCAGCTACTGCTGTGTTCTTCTTTGCAGCAGCACACCCTGTTTGCAGTTCTTTATAGATGTGGTATGTAACCTCGAGAAGCCCTCGTCGGCTACAGATTGCAGCTTGGTACCACTGGAGGTTTTCAACTTCCAAAAAAGAAACCAAGTCAGAACATGGAAGTCTTCACTGCTACTTTGTCTTGCGACTCCCCAACGATAAAGCCTTTGCTGCGGACACCACCTGTAGCCTTTCCCAGTTGAACTTGATCTTCTTAGACTGTTTTTGCTGAAATTTCTTCTCAGTCCAAAAGTAATCGCCAACCGGGCCAAATCCACTTTTTGTATCCAAACTTTCTCCCTCATGGTCGGCCATCTTCTTTTACTTTGACCTGGTCTTGCAGAATATATGTCTGTGGTTGGCTCATTGATTATTTCGGTGAAGTTTGTTACTATCTAAAACTTCAAAAATTCATAACTCTGATTCTACTGATTGGATTATTGTCATTTTGGTGACAAATAATTTATTAACATTTACTCTGTTTTTCTAAATTGGTGTGACATTTTTCTTGTGTTTAAATTTCACTTTATTGCTGTTTGTGTACTGAATAAATGTTTTGTTTGCTGCATAAACACATTTCTTCTAAGTTAAGCCTTACTACTATGTGAAAAGTTACCCAAGGTTTAAGCACTGGTTAATTTGCGAATATAGTGGGTTAACCTGCCAGGGTTTACAGGGTGTTAATCAACAGCTAAATTTATCACCAAAGGTAATAGGAAAAATAACCCCTTTTTTTCATAATCTAACCACAAGGTCGCTCCTGGTAGCTGATTCACTATATGCAATAAATTGAAAGTCCTGTTAGATTAACAGAACATTGGAGTTGAGATTTTAGTGGCTCAAAAGCAAGTATCACTACAACATTTGCTGAGATCACTGTGCTGCAAAATGTAAAAAGTTTGTTGTGAGAAAGTGCCCTCTTTCTGCATGGTATGCCCCAACTTTTTGCTGAATTGCTGATGTTCTTTGACTAAGTGTGCCCTGGGCTCCTGTTAATCAGGTACCAAGGGCCTATGTTCCTTCCTTAAAATTGTATTGAAGCCTAAACCTAATTGGCATCTCTGGCCACATGTCAGCTCCTGGTAAATGGTACCACAGGTATCCAGGCAAATGTGACCAGAGAAGGTCTCCAAGGGCTGCAGCACTTATTGTGCCACCCTTAGAGGTCCTGTACCCTGACCCACACACACTACCTTTGCAGGCTGTGTGTCCCGGTGCAGAACAAAGTGAAGGGTCAACACGAGGCACTGTGTGCCATGCCCACAAACCACTGCCTTGGCATAGATCAGTCACCCCTCTAGCTGGGTACCCTATGCCAGTGGCGAGGGTACAGGTGCATGAGCCCTGTACCCCTACAGTGCTCAAATCTATTCTTGGGCACTGTAAGTGCAGTGTTGCCATTAAGAGCATATGGTGCCGGGAGTTTGTCATTACAAACTCCACAGCATCATAAAGGCTACACTGAAAACTGGAAAGTCTGGTATCAAACTTCTCAGCACATTATACCCACACTGATACCAGTGTGGGATTTCATGTCAAATGCACAACAGAGGGAATCTTAGAGATGCCCCCTGAAACTCGACCAACTTCTAGTGACCCGACGGAGTAGCTGCTTAGGCTGCCACCAGTAGTCATGTTTATGGACCCCTGGGTTGAGAGCTTGCTGATCTTGGGGGTCTGAAACAATGCAACCAACCAGGGACATGCTCCTGCCCCCCTCCCACTGAAGGGTGGCACGATAGGGGGGTACCCACCCCAGGGAAGGACCTATTGGTCCCTGCCCTTTGCAACCCTGTAACGCCCCTAAATCTAGTATTTAGGGTGCGCCCTGAACCTTGCTTCCTCAGATCCAGAAACTACAAGAAGAAAAGAAGAAGGACCGAACAGCCATGCAGCCAGCTAACAAGAAGGCAATGCCCACTGACTTGGTCCCAGCCTTACAGACCTGTCTTCCCTCGAACCTGCTCCTGCGAAATCCCGGTGTGTCCTGCAGCCAGAAATCTTAAAAACCCTGGAGGACATGCCTGGCTTCACTTCCAAAGACTGCTCCTCCTGTGAACACTGGATTTGTTCAAACAGCAACCTCAGGCAGCAGCCAGAAACCGCAAATCCAGCCCACACTGCACCCGCTGAACCCGGCCTGAGATCCCTGACCTGCCTCCAGCCCTGGTCTGCAGCTTAAATCCAGAAGGCCCCCCTAACCGCGACCAGAAGCTGTTAAGAATATCCGACCCCAAAAGGCCCCCCTGCACCCGACGCCCCCTGGCCTTGTGTGCCCAAACCAACGGTGTGTAACCAACCCTTAACTTCCCAACTTACCCCTCAAAGTGGTGGTTGCACCCAGAAGTCCTTTGTCTCTCTGCCTGCAGTGATTTTGAAAAATGGAGGTTCTCCATAGAAAACAATAGGGCGCCTGACGTCGAAATAGTGCTCTGCATCCGGCCGCCCCAGTGCCGCTTAGGGTGCACCTTTTCACCTACTTTGTTTCCCCATTAGCCCTGACCTAAACCCAAAAGCTTTGCTCCCACAACCCAGTGGCCTGCTTGCAAGCAGCCACCAAGCGGAAGCCTCCTGTCCCCCATTAGATCAACACTCTGCACCCGGCCGCCCTAGTGCTGCTGAGGGTGTAACAAGAGTGCATCACTGACCCTGGTAGTCTAACCCCAGAACCTTAACTCCCACAGTCGATAACTTACCTATGAACCGATAACCTGTTTTTCCTCCATAGGATAACATTGACAATTTTCTTCCAAAAAGTTTCCAAGTGTGGAGTTTTGAATTCTAAAAATATTCTTTAAAAATCGCTCAAATAACCAAAACGTATTTACTTACATGTTTGCAGGAAATGTCCCAGTGCTGAATCTAGGTATCCAGCACTGAGTTAGAAAAGTAACGTAAAAAGTAACTTATATGTAATTTACTGAAAAAGCCTTTTCATTTCAATGTACTGTATTTGTTAAGTATTGCAATCTACTGCATCACCTGTAAATCAAACAAAGTACAATTCTTATTGCAGTTTCAAACTGTTCTACAATCAGCAACTTATTACTGTAAAGTGTTTATTGCTTACCTGTGCCAGGCTTGGTTGGTTTGCTGAGTGTGTACATCAAATGCTTAACACTGTCCTCTGATACTGCCTTACTGCTCGACCACTCTACCGCAAATAGAGAGTAAGGTTCTATCTAACTTTATCCTCTGCCTACCTCTGGGTTCATCTGCACTCTATTCACACTATATCTCATTATGGTGTAGTATATATACCGCCAATTTCCTATATTTGTGGATCAGCAGTGGGATACACAACTTGCATTTGTTGGACTACTTTGTTACCACCTGATCACACATCAAACTCTTAAATTGCCTTTCGAATTCTGATTTTTCCAAACTTGCATTTTACAAAACTACTAAAAGTCTTTTTAGGGCCTTGCTTGAGTCCCTTTAGAATTTTAGAAAATAAAAAGTCACTATAGTCAAGGGTCGAGGGGTTAGAACTTTTTTGTTAAAATGTCTCAAAATAAGACCCCAGCTATTAGTGAAGATAATAATAATGACATACAGGACATGGTTGAGGAGCTTGACCTCATCCCTTACCTTCACATGTCTTTCAAGTACGTAAGGTCCTTATGTAACCTTAAAAATATACCAATGGGCCCTCATCAAACTAAACAAAAGCTCCAGGAGCTGTTGGCTGAGTATTCAAAGGCTGACCCCTCTGAAAAATGACGATGACCAGTAAGAGGGAGAAGGAGGTGAGGAGGATGGAGAAAATTGCCCACCTTCACCACTTCCTAGGGTAGAAAGGACCCATGTTCCCTTACTTCCAAAAATGAACCCATGGGGACCTAGAGGCCACACAGGTGACCCAGGTTCTGGGGAGGACATTGAGGACAGCCTCAATGAGGAGGACAGCCTTTTAGCAAGACTGCCCAAAACACTGGATCTAGAGACCAGATTCCTGGCTCTAGATAAATAAAGACATGAGATGGGTTTAGCACTCATCAATGGTGGCAGAAATCACAATAATAAGGATAAAGAGCAGTCTTATGATCCTAAAATCCCCAAAGGGATTGACTCTGAATTGAGGAGGGTGATGACATCACTAAATGGTTCACAGCCTTTGAGAGGGCTTGTAACATGTGAAAGGTGAAGAAACCTCTCTGGGGGGCACTCCTGTGGGAACTGTTCTCTGGTAATTGCAGAGACTGACTCCTCACCCTGTCTGGGCCAGAAGCTGGGTCTTATGACATCATGAAGAGAACTCTGATTGAGGGATTTGGGCTGTGAGGAGTACAGAATTAGATTCAGGGGGGGTTACTACTCAGTAAAGACACTAGATGGTTGGTTAACTGGACACAATGTAGATTACTTTACTGGAATGTACAACTTGTTTATAAAGGAACATATTTTAAGTAATTGCACACATGAAAAGTTACCTCTGCATTTGGTAGACCTAGGTCTAATTTCTCCACAAGAATTGGGAAAGAAGGCAACCACTGGGTCAAGACTACAGCTAGTCCTGGTGTAGCAAGTCTCTAGATGGGATCAACAGTGTGCCCAGAGCAAATCAGGTTCAACACTGAAGCAGTTCTAGTTTCAGAGGGGGAAGTTGAGTTTGCCACTACAGCTGTGTGGCCACCCAACATAAAGAAGTACTTACAATACCCTTGGATTAATGGAACTAGGATAGAGGCTCTGAGGGATACAGGTGCCAGTGTCACTATGGTGGGAGACACACTGTTTTCAACTGAGCAATACTTGATTGGGCGTACTTACCCAGTCATCAATGCTGACAGTGTTACCACTAAACATGCTATGGTTATGGTGACTTTAGACTGGGGGGGTTACTGGCCTGAAACAGGTAGTAGTCTCTCCAAATCTACCCGCTGCATGTCTGCTTGGCAATGACCTGGAAACCTTAGCCTGGGCTGAGGTTGAACTAAAAACCCATGCAGCAATGCCTGATATCCCTGAATTGGTGTGTGTAAAAAAAGAAGTGTTGGAGCCTGAAAGTATGGCCCAACCATCCAAGAGAAAAGGTAAGAAGACTAGGGAACCAGCTTCTCTTCAGCAATAGGATCAGGACCCTCTCTCCTCAGGGAGACCACTTGGACACCCAGAGGGAACTGAGCCTATGGAGCTTGACCCTTACCAGGTGGAACTCTTGGGCCAAGTGGGACCCTCTAGGGAAGAGCTGTGCCAGGGGCAGCAAGACTGTCCCACTCTTGAAAGTCTGAGGCAGCCGGCTGCTTCAGAAGCAAAGGGAGTTGTCAGTGGTTCCCACGGAGCTTATTGGAAAGAGGGATTACTGTACACTGAGGCAAGAGACCCCAATCCTGGAGCCACCAGGAGAGTGGTAGTGCCACATATGTACAGGGAGTTCTTCCTAACTTTAGCTCATGACATCCCCCTAGCTGGAAACCTGGGCAAAACCAAGACTTCGGAAAGGCTGGTTAGCTATTTTGACTGGCCCCCGATGCACCAAAAGGTGAAGGAGTTTGTTAGCTCCAGTGTTACCTGTCAAGCCAGTGGCAAGACAGGGTGCTACCCAAAGGCCCCCTGATACCACTGCCTATGGTGGGGGTTCCCTTTGAAAGGGTAGGTGTGGACATAGTGGGTCCCCTTGAACCTTCCACATCAGCAGGGAACACATTCATTCTAATGGTAGTGGATCATGCCACTAGGTACCCTAAAGCAATTCCACTTAGGACTACTACAGCTCCTGCAGTTGCCAAGGCCCTCATTAGTGTCTTCTCCAGGTTAGGGTTTCCTAAGGAGAGGTTCCAACTTCATGTCTGCTTACCTCAAACACATGTGGCAAGAGTGTGGAGTGCAGTACATGTTTACTACACCCTATCACCCACAAACCAATGGCTTTGTTGAGAGATTCAACAAGACATTGAACGGCATGATATGGGTCTCCCTGAGAAACCCAAAAGGAGATGGGATGTCCTCTTACCATCCCTGCTTTTCGCTTACAGAGCAGTGCAACAGAAGGGAGTAGGATTTTCCCCCTTTGAACTTCTGTTTGGCCATCCAGTGAGGGGACCACTCTATCTTGTAAAAGAGGGTTAAGAGAAGCCTCTCCAAGAACCAAACAAGATATTGTGGACTATGTGCTTGGCCTGAGGTCCAGAATGGCTGAGTACATGGAAAAGGCATCCAAAAATCTTAAGGCCAGCCAGGAGCTTCAGAAGCACTGGTATGAGCAAAAAACCTCACTGGTTGAATTTCATCATAGGTAAAAGGTGTGGGTTTTGGAGCCGGTGGTACCAAGGGGCTTCCAGGACAGATGGAGTGGCCCTTACCCTATCCTATAAAAAAAAGAGTGAGGTCACCTACTTGGTTGACCTGGGCACAAGCAGGACACCCAAAAGGGTTATCCATGTGAACCCCCTAAAGCTCTACAATGACAGGGCTGACATCACGATGCTGATAGTGACTAATGGGGAACAGGAAGCAGAGAGTGAACCTCTCCCTGACCTCCTCTCCTACAGCCCAAAAGATGGGTCAGTAGAAGGAGTTGTCTTTTTAGACACCCTATCTGCCCAACAGCAGACTGACTGCAAGCAAGTCTTGCAATAGTATGCTAAGATATTTTCCTTGTCCCCTGGTCTGACAAACTGGTGTACCCATAATGTGGACACCGGTGACAGTGCACCTGTCAAAAACAAAAATCTATCGACGGTAAGACCAAGCCAAGGAAAGCATCAGAGCTAAAGTCAGCACGATGCTGGTGTTAGGGGTTATTGAACCCTCTGAGAGCCCCATGGTCAGCCCAGTGGTTCTAGTCCCCCAAACCTCATCCACAGGGTGGAAAGCGAGAAATGAGGTTCTGTGTGTACTATAAAGGGCTCAACTCTGTCACCTAGACAGATGCTCACCCATCCCAAGAGCTGATGAGTTGGTAAATTGGCATGGCCCCTGGAGCAAAAGAGAAAACAGTATTCTCCACACCTGATGGCCATTATCAGTTCACTGTTATGTCCTTTGGTTTAAATAATGCCCCTGCCACCTTCCAGAGGTTGGTGAATCAAGTCCTTGCTGGGTTGAAGTCCTTAAATGCAGCTTATCTTGATGATATTTAATGAAAATATAGAGCTACGAACAGCACTCCTCTTAACAATTCTAATAATCGAAAGTGTACTGGATAAATCCAACCAACATAAGTTTTATATTCCAATACAATTATTATCTTCAAACAATATTCCAGAAAAGGCCAATGATATCTTAATACAAAACACAAGAATCACAAAAGGTCCAACAAATTTGTATTCCATGTGTTGGTTTATTCTTTTTAGTACTCCCAGCAAGGAATTTGACATTTGCCAACACGTGTTTCGTCTACTCATAGACTTTTTCAAGGCTAGAAAAGTAAATACCATACATTGATGTTTGTTGTTTATACAAAAAAGTTTTTCCCCAAAAAGTTTCTTTGACCACATTTTGGCCCAAGAGTGTGCTAAAAGTTGAATAAGAATAAAGAAAGTGAAAAGATCCAAAGACAACCAATGTAACCAAAATAGACCTTAAGTCGGTTGGGATAAAGGTAAAGAAGCAAAAGTTATTAACCCTATTTGAGCATTATTATCATAGAATAAGATACAGTGATTAGCACCTTATAGCGTGATGACTGAGAAAAAATGTGAGTATAGAAATATACCTCACCAAATGTGAATTGACCGATTTATGACCCCTGTACTATAATATCAATCTCACGATTATATGTAAATAATCATGATGTTCCTGGAATATAACTTCACGTAGCAGTGTCCTGTAGAATCCCCAAAACATATAAATGTACAGAGAAATCTGTTTCGGATAAATAAAGATTCAATAATGGGCTAACCTATTCGCACATAGTGAGCCATGAAAATGATTAATGTTCATTCGATATTGAGCTCAAACATTCGTGACCTCTGCTACAATCCCCAGATCTACCTATATGCCTAGATGCATATACTGATATAAGGTAGATGTACTTGTTATTAGATTGAGACTAGTGCAAGAATGGGTATATCTTCCACGAGTAAGTTCCCAAATGATAATGCCTCGGTCCAATCAATATAATACTATATTTATGAGGGAATATGGAAACCGTAAATATCATGTTTATTAGAGCACAATTACTGTATGAAAGTGGACTACATATGTCATGATTCCAAAAGCTAGCATTAAAAAAGCGAGTGAGGTTGGCTATTCGATCAAAGTATCCATACGGCTTGTAGAAAGATCAACATCCAGACCACATTTAATGTAACAGCGCGGTCCTAGATCAAACATGTTGATCACAAAAAGAAAGTAGGTAAACTTCATATCCAGGTAACATAAAATATGACCATTATCACAATTAGCAAATGCTTGTCCTTAAGAGTATCTTGCATCTGTACTGACTTGTTCCTAATATTGTCTATTGGTGAGATTAATTAACTGTATCCACTAGCTTTCATCCACCCAGCAGTGGTGATGGGTTTTTACCTGAGAATATATTTTTCGTACTAGTTGGGAGATGGCCTTTGGGATATAGTCCACTCTATTATAAATTTTGGTGAATTCCGTATCACAAACCATTTTAGGTTGTGTTAATTATCAATCAATTTGTGACTTTTTAGTTAACACCATCCCTGCTGATGATATCCTTCTCCTGTGCTGGGCCATAATGAAAACGGGTGTGGTCATGACGAGCTCAGCTCGTCATGAGCACATGAGAGGTATACCTCATGATGAGCTGAGCTCGTCATGAGCATCGAAGGGGTTAATTTCTGATCTATGTGTTCAGCTCACGATGTGACTTTCATTAAATTGAGAAACGGTTAATTAATCTCACCAATAGACAATATTAGGAACAAGTCAGTACAGATGCAAGATACTCTCCCAATTATGAAGGGTCCTACTGGGTTCTGCGTGTTGGGGATGTTTCTGGGGATTAGTATGTCTTAGACTACCCCTTCAAGATGGCGCCACCTTTCACTAACTGATCTGATGTTATTTAGACACCTTGCCTCTACGATGGTAAGATTTATCATTGAGAGCAAGTTGAGCCTTCAGGCCCTGTTTCCTAAGCTAGAATGACTTAAGAAGCAAGAGCTAGCCCGCTTGTGGGATGGGGTTGATGGAGCCAGGTGGAAAAACGAAATTTTGTACACCCCTCCTGAAGTAATTTCCTCATAACCGTAATCTTTATTAATTGTGTAGTGTGAAAAATATTAACCAACATAGTATAGAATGCACACACATATACACGTGGGAATACTAATCTGCTTGTATGGCGAAAATATAACTAACTAATTAATGTTGTTGTCGTGATGTGAATTAATGCAAAGATTCAAATAAACAAAAATGGCATAAATGTGCTTTTGTGCATGTATTTGTGGCAGAAACCGAAGGATATATGAGTATAAATTGCATCTATGTGGCTTGTTTGCTAGGTAATAACTAATAGGGAAACCTTAGTATGAGGGGAGGTAAACAGAAGGGCTATAGTTCTATATTTAACATTGTTTTGTGTTTGTTTCTATGATAGTTCCCATTCTGGCCTGTAAGGCCTAGTGAAAATATGGCTGCTCTATTAACTGCGAAAAGATGATGAACTGAGCATGCGCAACCCAAGTCCGAGATGAATGCGAGCTGCTTGTGCATGAACGAAGACAGTTCAAGGCCAGTATGCCCTGAACGTCCTGATGACTGCCAAGAGGATGGATGTTTGAGTTACTGAACATGAGAAAACTACATGAAGTTGCAAGTGGAGGATGTGACTAGGCTAAAGACTTCCTTAAACAAAGGACCTTTTGAAATTTAGCTGACATAACAGAATCGAATGTTAAAATGATGAGGTGATGCTCATCCACCCCAAATTTATCCAATCAGAAACCGAGTTTGTGTTGATAGTAACTTTTTAGATAGATATTAGTGAAATAGTGTATAAAAACCCCTGACTTTACTTAAAATTATGCTTCTCTTCGATTTCCTCCTGAAATGCTGTCAATCTGCTGATTTTCCTGAGATGTAAGATTTCCTTGAATAAATGTTTTATTTTTTTGAGGGAGACTGAACTTTAGATGAGCTTATTAGTTAGGGAAGTTAGGAGAAAATGAATTTTGGGAACTATCTGTCTTTTGCAAAAATTTGTGTTCTGAAATCTAAATAATAATGTCTATTTCTGAGTCTTTTGAAATAAATGAAAATTACTATTTGAAATAAACATTTTCCTTTTAAAAGTTACTTTGAATAAAGAAATAATTAAAGCGAATAAACTGTCAGACATGCTGAACTTTGCTTTTAATAAAAATTAGATAAATGGAGAATTAAGCTGGTCTTGTATTTTCCTACGCCTAATTTTTTATTAGCAGATTCGTCGACCGTAATGGTTGGTGTGTCTGAATAAAATGTCTCGTTAATGAACCGTGGTAAAACTAATTTAAACTGCAGGTTTAAATAGTATAAAAATTTTAGTTTTGATTTAGACACTCCGACATGATACAGCAGCTCTTCTTTGAATTTCACTTATCCATGAAGTAGGATGAAAGTGTATGGTGAGTAACTCATAGTGTTATGGGCCTCACTGATGAGTAGATGTATGATTTGATACTTCAAGGAAAGATGATAAGGTTTTAGAAATTATTTCTGGAGTAGTGCTGCATCAGGGTCACACTCCAACAGTATATAGATCATAAGAAGACCCCACGAGGCCTTCGCATCCTTATTTTCCCTACTTTTGAGGACCTCAGTGATGACCTCCTCAAGGAATGGAAGAGCCACCTTGAGGGGGCATCATTGGTGATGATGCAAATCCTCATGCGCCATGCTATTGAAAGAGGGGCTAAACTTTTGACCGAGATAGAAAAAGTTGAACGGGAAATCGACGCAGTTGATAATAAAGTCTCAAAGAAAAAAACTAGGAAATACTCAAGAAAGTGATTGAGGACCATCAACATTATTTAAAAGAAAAGAAAATGTGCAAAATAAGGTGCGACTACCGTGACTACAGAGACGGTCAAATATATATATTCCAAAAAATTCAACCAAATTGTGGTACCAGAAGACAGAAAGAGAATGACAGAGTAGTGTGAAGAGGTCAGAACAGCGAGCGGTATATCTATTTCCTCAACCAGTAGCGCAGCGTCTAGTAACGTTACCAATGACCACCCTTTAGAGGAAGGAACCACATTTCAAAGGGAATTAGTGAAGTTGAGAATCAGTGGGAGACAAAAGAAAAAGGACCGGAAAAAACAAGGAGAGGAGGGCGGAGACAATTCAATTCAATTCAATTCAAAGACATTTATAAAGCGCGCTACTTACCTGGAGGGTCTCAAGGCGCTAGGGGGGGGGGGATCCGCTACTGCTCGAACAGCCAGGTCTTGAGCTTCTTCCTGAAGGAGAGGTGGTCTTTGGTCAGGCGCAGGTCGGCCGGGAGGGAGTTCCAGGTCTTGGCGGCCAGGTAGGAGAAGAATCTTCCTCCTGTTGTCGCTCTTCGGATGCGGGGGACGACGGCAAGGGCGTGGTTGGTCGATCGGAGGTGGCGTTTGGGAGCGTAGAAGTTGAGGCGGTTGTTGAGGTAACTCGGGCTTGGTCGTGTAGGGCTTTGTGTGCGTGGGTGAGGAGGCGGAAAGTGATTTTCTTGTTGACGGGGAGCCAGTGCAGGTCTCTCAGATGTCCGGAGATGTGGCTGCGTCGGGGGATGTCGAGGATGAGTCTGGCTGAGGCGTTCTGGATCCGCTGGAGTCTCTTCTGGAGCTTGGCGGTGGTTCCGGCGTAGAGGGCGTTGCCGTAGTCCAGTCGGCTGGTGACGAGGGCCTGGGTGACCATCTTTCTGGTCTCGGTGGGGATCCACCGGAAGATCTTCCGTAGCATGCGCAGGGTATTGAAGCAGGACGAGGAGACGGCGTTGACTTGTCTGGTCATGGAGAGGGAGGAGTCCAGGATGAAGCCCAGGTTGCGTGCGTGGTCTGTCGGTTTGGGTGCGGTGCCCAGGGCGGGGGGCCACCAGGAGTCGTCCCAGGCGGCGGGCGAGGAGCCCAGGATGAGGACTTCCGTCTTGTCTGAGTTCAGTTTCAGGCGGCTGGTCATCATCCACTCGGCTACGTCTTTCATCCCTTCGTGTAGGTTGGCCCTGGCGGTGGCGGGGTCGTTGGTCAGGGAGAGGATCAGCTGGGTGTCGTCAGCGTAGGAGATGATGTTGAGGCCGTGTTGGCATGCGATGGCCGCCAGGGGGCTCATGTAGACGTTGAAGAGGGTGGGGCTGAGCGAGGACCCTTGAGGGACGCCGCAGATGACTTTGGTGGCCTCTGACTTGTACGGTGGCAGGCGGACTCTCTGTGTCCTTCCGTCGAGGAAGGAGATGATCCATTCCAGTGCCTTCTCTTGGATTCCGACGTTGCAGACAAAACAGGAAACTCGGGGGGGTACTGTAAAAGAGGATCTCAGAATGTCAACCTGTTTGAAAAAGGGCCTGAGATAGGAAATGATGAAGATAATGATCAGAATGTATTGTCCGCTGATAATTTAAGTATTGGTAATCTCTCCAGCAGACCCCTTGATGCTAATGAGAAGAAATTATTATGTAAAGGTCTGAGCTTTTGCCCAACCCAGGATGGCGATACAACATATATGTTGTTTTATTCAAATTCATTAGATCTGTGAAATTAAAAGACTTCTTTCATGACAAACCTCGAGAGATGTCTATGTATTAGAACGCCTCTACGCAATCAGCATACACTGTAACAGACATAAAGGGTATCCAATTCCTATCTTCCCTGGAGGAGGAGGTAGGACTTCAAACTATTCTAGACGAACTTAACATTACTGAGAAGTTGAATATAGAAAGTGGACTGAAGCCGAATTCGAACTTCACTCCTTCCACAGTTTATCACCTTAACATTGATCTCTTTTCCAAAAATATGACTGAGGGACTACACAAAATGGAAAGACCAAACAGGTTCAGAATAAGTTATCCTGTGAATCTCACTTATGGTGAAAGGAAAGCGCTTACAAGTTTGCAGAATGATACAAGCATAGTCATCAGAGAGGCGGAAAAGGGGAATACCGTGGTCGTGATGAATATCAAGACTATATGGGTGAAATCAAGCAACAATTGAGTGACAACCAGTGCCACCAAAGTGTGGGGACGAATCCCATGATGGAGCTGACTAGGGACATCAATTTAAGACTCACTGAATGGAAAGACACTTGTTTGTTATCTGAAAACGAATATCGATATCTTAGAGTGGAGAATCCCCAATACACAAAAAGGGGATGTTTCCCCCAGGGAGACCAATCATCTCAGGCATGGGTTCCCCCACAGAGGGGCTCTCCGAATACGTTGACTTAAATCTACAACACCTTGTAAAAAAGTTACAGTCCTACATCCGTAATAGTAAGGATATTCTGACCAAACTTAAAGAGTATTGCTGGTCAAATGACTTACTTTTTGTAACTTTTGACGTTGTCAGCCTCTATATGTGTTTCCATCATCTATCCGGTATTTCGGCTATCAGATCTTTTCTTGACAAAGGAGGGGCTGACTATCTCGAACATCATGATATGATCATTGACATGATTGAATTGATATTGACTAGGAACTACTTTCTGCATGACGATGTCTGGTACCATCAGAAACGAGGTGCAGCCATGGGATCCAGGTTTGCTCCCTCTTACGCCTGCCTTTTTATGGGCTTATTTGAGAGGGAGCACACCTGGGGCTGATGTGCCTCCCCCTGGATAGAACACATTGTGTTCTGGGGGAGGTACATTGATGACATAATTTGCATGTGGTCAAGATCAGAAACCTCTCTTCAGAACTACTTTGAATTTCTTAACACCAACCCCTTTAATGTGAGCTTCACCATGGTCTATAGCAGTGATGCAATGAACGTCCTAGATTTACATTTTTACATAAAGGAAGGGGTTGTACAAAGCACCCTGTACAGGAAAAGTTCTGCATGCAATAGTGTTCTGCATGCTAGTAGTGCACATGCTAGTTCGGTCATTCAAAACACACCATTTGGGGAACTAGTAAGAATCAGGCACAACTGTAGCAAACAAGATACCTTCACTAAAAATATTGAGGAGGCCAAAAAACGATTTGAAACCAGAGGCTATACACATGAAACTTTAGAGAAAGCAGAACAGAGAGTACTTACTCTTGAACGAGGTTCGACACTATTAGAGAACACCCAAAAAAAGAAAAGACCGCGAACAGAGTAGAAGGGTGCGCTTCATCACACAGTATACTACTCACAGTAGTGAAATCTTCAGACTATTCAAACGTAATTGGCACCTGTTGCAGGCAATACCAAGTTTACAGGGATCCATATGCGACAATCCCTCAATTGCGTTTAGAAGAGGTACTACTCTGAGAAACAAGCTTAGGAGGGCCATATTGAGTGGGGATACCAAATACCCCCTGGCAGAACATTATATTAAATTCCATCAAGAGAATAGCCACTTCTGGTTCTATGGCATTGACCATATTGCATTAGCCAAAAGGGGTGGCAATATAGAACTAAGCCTTAGACAAAATGAGGCAAAATGGATTTGTAGATTAAGGGGAACTACACATGGCCATACTACCGATGATGAGATGCACTTTTTCTTAAAGAGTTGATGTATCCCCGCTTGAACTGTACACCGATGCTCCCATCATACTAATGTGGTCTAGAGAAGAATATATACACATCTCTTTTCTCTGCCCTTTCATACATTCATGTTGAATCTTGGTGCCTACATGAAGATCTTGATAGCCGAAGCTGTATTACTTTTAAAGGCTACTGTTTTCCTTAACCCGGGTTTCCATGGATTCCTGGGAATCTTAACATGAGCATGGACATCCCTTTATTATGTCCTCTTGGATCACCTTTCTGAATTTGTCAGAGTTTTTAACTTGAGTATGGACATACCTTCATTATGTCCTTTTGGATCACCTTTCTGAATTTTTGTCCCCGCATGAGGACTTGAATAGTCAATTTATATCTATTTCGAGGTAACTCTTCTTTCTAATAATGCTTTAGCTGTTTTCACTGTTGAGACATTCTTTACCTTCAAATAATTGTTTTACCCTTTTTGTTTGGTGGCTGTATCAGTTGGACCAACTTAATATTCAATATTTTTGAATCTTGAAACAATTTAATTTTTGTGAAATGCACCTTATTGTTTACATACTTTACTCTTCTTTATTTATTTGATGTTTATATGGATCAAGCATGTAATAAAAAGTTTCAAATATTTGATTGTTTTCAGTAGCACACACTTTCATTCAAAATATTGATCTCGCTCTAGCTTCTTTTGAGTGGCTCCTTTAATCAGTGGCGTCACTAGGTGGGTGCGGGGGGTGCGGACCGCACCGGGTGGCACCATCACATGGGGTGACACTGTGAGCCTCTGCTTTAAATAGTCGCTTCATAAATCAGGAGGAACCCGTTACCCGGTCGCCGGCCAAGATTATTGTCCAATTAGCTTCGCGACGTCGGTGTCCAAATGTCGATGACATTTGAAACGTCACTCATTCAAGGAACAGCGGAATGTTATAGTGTGAAGAACTGACGGAGAAATGTTAAAAGCAGAAAATCCATGGTACAGGTGAAGGGCAGGTAAGGAAAAAAGTTGCGTGTCGCAGTAGGGTGGGTGATTAAAAAAATGCCCCTGCCACATACACCACCAACCATGCTGTATATCGAGCTGAACTCTTACAAATGGGTTCTACTAGGTACAAATCACTTAGAGCTTGCAGGTAACTGACCGCGCGGGGCGCGCATACTTTTCCCACACCAATCTGATAATATTTCATCCAACTCAGATATTTTTCTCTTTGTATTCTGGCACTTGTAGACCTGGTATTTTTGTTGGCTAAAGTGGATTACATGTGACAGAATACAAAGAAAACCTCAAATGATGAAGTACTCTGAGACCTGGGACCCGTGATGGTTCTAGTCTGAGCTCATAATAGCACATCAGGAAGTCTAACAACCATAAATGATCAGTCAGCAACTGAATTGAAGCGAATGATACTTTAGATAGGAAGCTAGCAAAAATGCACATTGCTAGCCACTCGGTGTCATCTGTAATTTATGAAGCGTTTAGTTATGCCTAGCTTTTAGCCAATACACTTTGCACGCTAGGCATTTTCAAGGCTTTTTCTAGAGGAGGGACTATAAGTCCTAGTACGCAATGTGTAATTTTTAGCTAAAAAGCTGCGGTTGGTTAAAGATGCCGCACAGGGCATGGGACGGTGGGAGAAAGTTCAGAAATGGCATACATTTAGGCAAAAAATAAAGAGGCTTGCCTTAGTGTGCAACTTTGTACCATTGGAGATGCGGTGTTCGAGTCCTGAACTTTTGATTAATCAATCTAGTGCCTTCTGGAATTTTGTAGTTCTGAGTCATGTCCGTTGGTGAAAACAATTGTATTTCCGCAATTGTATCATTTTACACTCATGTGTTAATCTCAGCATCCTGCCCACAGCGCACTGTCATTGTGGTGTCTTCCGCAGACAATGCTTTGGGGTTGAATGCCGACCCTAAGATTCAAGTGTTCATCAGTACATAATATGATGACTTACAAGCAGTGTTGTTTAGGGCCAGAAGCCAAAAACAACTTTTTATGGCTGTAACCTATATACAGCTCTGTAGTAAACCCTTCCAAGTAAATATGTGGAACTTTCTTGAGGAGTAGTTCAGACGTGTTGCAGTAAAACAGTGCTTTTTTTTTATTTAATGCATTATGTTGTCATTATTTTCAGAAGTGTGCTAAGTTTTTATTATGTGAGTGAAGTCTAATGCGGAACCCTTTCATTGCCTTGTCTGTAGCTCACGGCGCTTCCCGCTTTGTGGCCCTGATGCAGTGTTTACTTTATTCATGCGCAATATTTCACTATGACTGGTAATTGGTGCTAAAAATAGATGCACCACCTGACTTTGTAATTGGAGGATTGTTGTTGATATTTTTGATGTTGTTGGTTTTTTGTTGTTTCATTTCAACAACCTGAAAGGGGAATAAAACTCCTTATTTTAACATACCCCGTGCATAAAGCTGTCCGGGCCAAGTAAAGAAATTGTAGTATTCTGTGAAAGGTTTGCACAAGACAAACCCACATTTGTTCACCTCATGTTTCTTAGCGAAGTAAACAATTGGGCTTGCTTAACTTTACTTATATACCCCCCTCTGGAGAATGATCACTGAGCTGTTTCTGATTGGGGTGGGGAGAGCTCTGGACTAAACAGATATTTATCACCCTCCCTGCAGCCTTCCTTTACAAAGATGTCTACCTAAAACCCATTCTGAATGGTTCCTGCAATCACTCCCCCATATCAGAAAGGGTTGAGGTGATTCCAGGCCATTGATCCAGTTATTTGGCACTGGTGGACTCGGAGGAGGTCCATCATGTGGTAAGTCGTGAGGGGGTGACACCATGAGTTACTGCACTGGGTGACACCAACCCTAGTGACGCCACTGCCTTTAATACTCATTACTGGCTCTTGCTTCAGCCCCCTGTCTTCTTTTTAGCCATACTGAAATTTGTCGTTACTTGCGTCTTCCGGTTTATATGGGCCGCGCCTTAGTGTTTTTCCATCTGGGACGTGGCTCTGACGATCCTCACTTCCGGTCTACATTGACCACGCGCTATTCTTTTTAATCTTGGACATGGCGGCGTCCTTGCAGCCACGCCCATTCCGGGAACTTGTACACTATTTGAAGGGTGCGCACCCCTTCAAGGGTGCGCCACCCTTCAAATAGTATCCCTTCGGCATTATAGACACAGAACCTCGGTCCCTCAGGTAAGCGCTGGGATGGTCTCCCCCTTTTACTCCTCCTTTCTGACTTTTAATCGTTCCTAACAGCACACCTGGCTTTGACACTCTGAGCGCAACATATGTGGGGGCCGGTAATTATATACGGGGCACACAGGATGGAGAAAGGCTATTAACTAGGCCTGAGATTACTGAGGGGAAAAGAAAGTGACACGGACACAGATAGTGAGTCGGTCGGACAGGAAGTCCCGAGCGACTTCCCACCATTAATTTATAGCCTTCAGGCCACGCCTGGCCTGAAGGTGATACATTGTGTGTGAGTGGTTCCGGGGCTCAGCCGAGACCCTCGGACCACTAGAGCGCTACATCCCTTCCCAAGTTAGTTCTTGTTTGCTATGTTCACACATTTTTCACAAGTAGCACATATATTCTGCTAGTCTCTGACTGGGCTTAGGGTTAGGCCGGAGATGGTACATCTGTCTTCCTCTTGCTGGCGTTGCTGTTCGCACAGGTGATTGCACTGGTGATACTGGTGCCGGTGGGGTCGGTTCCCCTTCATGTGGTGTTGTCCTGGTTTGTTCTTCACATCGACCAGCTGGCTGTTCATCATTGTGGTTTTCAAAGCCTTCTTCAGCTTCTGCTGATTCCGCTGGGATGCGTTTGAACCAGGATACATTACGGGTCACCTCCTCTCCATCCCTGTATGCAGTGACAGCGGTGCCCTTGGTGTCCTTGATGACCCATGGTTCGGGCACATATGACGTCCTGAACTTGCCTCCTGGTCTTCGTGTCCGCAGTAACACCATATCTCCCGGCGCTAGGTCTCTATTCTGTGCTCTCCTCCTTTTGTTGATCCGTTCATTGTTCAGTCTTCTCCTCCGCTGGGTCTCACTGGACTTATAAGGTTCTGGTGCCCAGCCTTCTGTCATCGGGAGACTGTCTTGCCGATTCCCTGCGAACATCAACGACCACGGTGTTCTCTGTTTTGTGCTGTGCGGCGTGCTTCGATATTCTCCCAGGAACTGTTGTAGTGCTGATTCTGGGTCGCTTTCCTCAATACTTGCTATCCGTAATGCCTTGTTGATTGTTCGCATGAATCTTTCGGCCTCATCGTTGGCTTGCGGCCACTGAGGCGTTATGCGGTGATGTTTGATCCCTAGTGTACTCATAAAGTCGCGGAACTCACCCCCTTGGAAAGGAGGTCCATTGTCCGTCTTGAGGATCTGGGGGCGACCAAACATGGCGAATATTTTGCTCAATATGGGCTGAACATTTCTGAAGCTGGTGGATTCAGCTAACTCCACGATGGGATATTTGGAGAATGAGTCTATTAGTACAACCGTTGTTCTCCCATCTGGGAAACTGCCAAAGTCCATGCTTACCCATGACCAGGGTGTAGGGACATGTTCCTCTGTGATGACAGGCGCTGGGGCTTCTGGAGTGCTGGTGAGTTGGCACAGTCTGCAATTCTTTACCAGGGTGTCGATGCTGTTCTCCATGTCTGGGAACCACACCGTCTCTCTCATTCGGCTCTTCATCCGCCGCGTTCCTTGGTGTCCTGCATGCGCCAACATGGTGGCTTGTTCTTGCAAGCTGAGGGGTAGTACTATGCGGCGTCCCCTGAGGATCAGTCCGTTTTGTGCCATGCTTAGTTCGTTGTGAACTTTCCATATTTGGCCTATCCTAGAGCGCTCATTCTCTGACCAGTCATTGTTGTCTTTTAAGAATCCATGCCATGTTTCTGTTCGGATGGTGTTTGCCACCTTTTGTAACACTTTGTCTTGAAGGTAATGTTCGATTATCGCTGGAATGGACATGGCCTGAGGGCATGCGCTCTGAGTCAAGAGATTGATTTCTTCTTCAAACAGGGTCTCTTGTTCTTCGAGTACCATTCCATCTGCGGCTGGATGGCGGGACAGAAAGTCGGCTGGGTTCTTTTCACCAGGTCTGTAAATTAGGTCCATTTGATACTGTTGTATTTGAATTGCCCACCTCTCTATCCTAGGGGGTGGATGTGGAGCGGTTCCTCTGAACAGTGGTATCAGTGGCTGGTGGTCGGTGACTAATCGAAACGGGCATCCCGCCACGTATAAATGAAAATGGTTGCAGGCCCATTTTACTGCCAGTGCTTCTCTTTCAATTTGTGAGTACCGGGACACTGTGGCTGTGAGTGCTTTGCTGGCAAACGCCAATGGGGTCCATACACCTGGCTCTGCTTCCTGCGTCAGTAATGCTCCGAGCCCCACCGGGCTAGCGTCAACTACGATCTCCGTTTTCCTGGTGGTGTCAAAATACGCAAGCGTTGTGGTGTCTAGCAGAGCTGTCTTGATTTTTGTGAATGCTTTCTCTTCTTCTGAACCCTACTTCCACGGTGCATCCTTCTTCGTCAAGCTGCGAAGCGGCTCTGCTATGGTGGCCAGGCCGGGGATGAATTGCGCACAATACTGCGCCATACCCAGAAAGCTCCTCACCTCTGATGCTGTGGATGGGGCTGGCGCGTTTTTTATGGCGTGTGACTTGCGGGGATCCACCTTTACTCCGTTGTTGTCGAATATGTATCCAAAGAACTCCACTGATTTTTGGAAGAACTTGCACTTTTCCTGATGGAGTGTGACTCCATGCTCCGATAGCCGTTTGAGTGTTGCACGTAGTCGCTGGTGGTGTTCCTCACTTGTTTTTGAGTGGATGAGAATATCATCGCTAACGTTCAGTACCCCTTGCAATCCTGATAAGATCTCTTTGACAGTGTTCTGGAAGATCTCAGCAGCTGACGAGATGCCAAAATTCAGGCGTTTGTAGCGTCGCAGGCCCAAGTGGGTGGAAAATGTTGTGATATAGCGGCTTTCCTCCGCTAGCCGGAGTTGATGATATCCGGCATTGAGATCGAGCTTAGAGAACCATTGTGCTCCGTTGAGGTCAGCTAGAATGTCATCGACCGTCGGTGTGATATGCCTCTCTCGTTTGATTGCCTTGTTCGGCATACGCATGTCTATGCAGATGCGTATTTTCCCGGGCTGACGGGGTTTTTCGGCGATCACCATTGGTGAAACCCATTGGGTTGGGCCAGTGACTTTTTCTATTACGTCTTGTTTTTCCAGGTTTTCTAGTTCTTTTTCTACTGCTGTTCTGAGATGAAAGGGTATTCTTCTGTCCCTGAGAGCGATGGGTTGTATCGTTTTGTCGATGTGTAGCTTTATTGGCGGTCTTTTGATCATGCCTAATCCTTTGAACAGCGATGGGAATTGTTGTAGTAACTCGTCAACTTGGATGCTTTTGACGGCATTGGCGAATGCAATTAGGTGCAGGTCTTCGGCCGTGTGGCTTCCAACAAGGAGGTCGGCTTCTTTGTCCACCACGTGGAACGTTGCAGTGACTTTGTGTTCTTCCGCTTTTACCTGTACTACCATACTGCCTCGCAACGGGAGTGGCTCTTTCCCGCCGTATGTGAATATTCGGACCTTGGATGGAACTAGTTTTGGTTTAGGATCTAAAGCCTTATAGTGCTGGATGCCCATGACATTCACTGTGGCGCCTGTGTCAATCACCCTGGTTGCCGGGGACCCATCTATGAGTATGTTACATTTGGGTTGCGGCCGTCGTCTTCGTTTCAGCTCACTTGTAAACAAGACGAAGTAGCACTCGCCATCTTCATCTTCCGAGGAGTTGTCGAGCCTGTCATATCTTTGATATGTTGATTTCACGCTTCGTGGTGATTGTTCTTCTTCAATTTCTAGCTGGCGGATCGCTCCAGATAATGATTTCTTCCTGAACGATCCCCTTCCTCGTCCTCTTCCTCGGCATACACTGGAGAAATGATTCGGGATCCCGCAGTTCGAGCAGGTCTTCCCGCGTGCTGGGCAACTCCCTGCCTCATGTGCTTCACGCCCACAGTAGCCACATTGTGGTTGTCTCTGTGTTCTGGTTGGCCACCTGCCTCTTCCACCTCGGCTGGACTTGCTGATTGCATCGACCCTCTCTGCCTTGATTGTCACTCCGGTGTTCACGTTGGCGTTCAAAGCTGCTTCCATTGCTGATGAGCGTACATCCGACAACTCATACGATCTTGCCAGTAGGAGGATTTCCTCTGAGGTGATCTTTGGTTGGCGGAGGATCAACGTCCTTAGGGGTTTGTTTCTGCACCCTTGTATGAGCTGGGCTGTGACTTCTTTATTCGAGTCATCCTCTGTGCACGTGCTGACGAGTTCGCGTAGGCGGGCGTGGAATGCATCCATGCTTTCACCTTCCCTTTACCTGGACTGCCTAAATTTGAATCTCTCATAGTGTGGGTTAAGTTGAGGATCAAAATGTGCATTAAGTGCTTGTACTGCGGCATCGTAGTTATTTGATTCTCCTGTGTTCGGGAGGTGTGCAAATACTTTGTATATTTCCTCGCCACCAAAGTGAAGTAGTAGTGAACGCTTCACTTCATTGTCTTTTTCCCTGGTGGCTATCAAATAGTTATTTAGTCTCCCTAGCCATATGGCCCACCTAGGTGCCGCCGTTGACGGGTCTGCCAGTCCACTGAATGGTGGTAACGCTTGCACCTGCGCGTGTGATGAGTGTTGGGTTGGTATCAGCGCTGGCACGTGTTGTTGGGGTGGAGGCTGCACTGCTGCATTTGGTGGAAGCGCAGCATTATCTGCATTACTTGGAGGGCCTCCTCCCACGTTTTCCCCTGGTTGGTCAGACATTGTGGGTGCTGATGGTCCCTTTTGGCTTTATTGTGATGTCTTTCAGGCAATTCGTGCCTGGTGAGGCTTTGCCAATGCTTGTTGGGTTTTTTGTTGGCTTTGCCAGTGCTTGTTGGCATTAATGTGTCCCTGTGATGTCTCTCTGTTGTGTTTTCCCTCAAGATGTAGTTGCTAAATCTAACTGTCTGTTTTGTTTCTGTTTATTGCATTTGCCAATGCTTGATGTTTTTTTTTTCTTTTTCTTTTTCCTTTCTTGTTATGGGCCTGGGGCAGCTAGCCTTCTTTACGCTTGAAATCGGCTTCGCCGATGCTTTTCCCCGCTTGCTGGTGAGAGCGCTGCTCTGCGCTCGTGTTTCTTTTCACTTCTGCGTGTGTGGGGCCTAGTCGGGCGTCGGGCCCGCTTCTGCGCATGCGCAGGCTCTGCGCGGCTTCTGAGGCGTTTCTGGGCCTCGATCTTGCCTTCTCCCTCCAACCCGGTGCCTGACGCAGCTCCCGCTCACGCTGCTTACCGGGTTGTACTTCTCGTGTGCCTTCTTCCTTCGAGGGCTGAGGAGCTCGCCACACAGTCTCAGGCGGGGACAGCTTCGACGCCCCCGGGGAAAACTTTGTGTGTCACACGTCGCTCCGGTTCCGGACTCGCCACAGACGTCGCCTGCAGGTAGGGATATGGGGATCCCACCCTCGTCCGCCAATGTGGGGGCCGGTAATTATATACGGAGCACACAGGATGGAGAAAGGATATTAACTAGGCCTGAGATTACTGAGGGGAAAAGAAAGTGACACGGACACAGATAGTGAATCGGTCGGACAAGAAGTCCCGAGCGACTTCCCACCATTTATTTATAGCCTTCAGGCCACACCTGGCCTGAAGGTGATACATTGTGTGTGAGTGGTTCCGGGGCTCAGCCGAGACCCTCGGACCACTAGAGCGCTACAACATAGAGGTCACTTTTCTTAAAGCTTCCTCTCGCTGCACTTTCTGACCCTTGATAATTAATTAATTACCATACCTAGGGAGTCGCGCTTTTTGACACAGATTAGAAGCGCTTGCAGACGCTCATTTTTGCATCCCTTCCTGTTTTAGTACTTAGCAAGCAGATCAAGGGATTTTCAGTAACTGTACCTTGGCTGTATTGATATGGGATACAACAAGCCACATTAACTTGTTACAACTGACCATTCATTTTGGATTTAAAGAGAGGACAAGACGCAACTCTGATGTGCTGCGTACTTTGCTCGTGGTGTCTGTATTTTACCTTCTCTTTCCTTACATGCAACACACCAAGCTTTTCGTACTGATATGGTGCTATCTCTCTATTTTTCTTTTGCAATGACACATGTGATATTAAGCAATGTTAATTAGTAATGTTTCATGATGTAGCTCAGATAGAGAAGTGGTTAAATGAGCTTTGAAATTTACAATGTACCCTTCTATTCTCGTTCCTTTTTTACATTAGATTCTCGAATACGCATTTACTGAAGCTGAATCATCCCAAGATAACCTTTTCATGAGTGGAGAAGCGTGGCTCAATGGTTAGAGCGGCAGACCCTGATGCAGAGGCCTAGTCCGGGACCAGGGTTCAATTCCCCGCCTCGGCAGGTCTATTCCAATCATGGAGTCCCACTCTGCAACTCTGGGCAATAGCTTGCTTAATCTCCCCAACGGCCCCCACAATGCTAAGGATGCCTGGCCTCCTCCACCTTGGGGTGCCCAGGAGTGCACGCCTCACAGGGAAAGCCAGGATGGGTTCCACAGCGGTATTCGTACAAGCGCCTTGAGACTCTTGCGGGTGGGTAGTGCGCTATACAAGTATCAATTTACATTATTTAGGTGTGAATTGACTTTCATTGGAGCACGCTTTCATTACTTTTTTCAGTACTAGGCATTTTCAAGATTTTCCCTCTTTTTAAAAGACTACCTCAACATTAAATCTTCATTTTCTTCCTTAGGCCCCTATTTTGGCCTTAGGTTAATTCCCCCCTGACTCCTGAGTGACTGCCAGGTGTCCCTGGTACGGTACTTGCCTGCAAACTTATCATACAGGTAAACGCTGGGAGCTCCATAACAATGATTATTACCTTGCTCATGTATTTTGTATATAATCATGTGACAACCCTTTAAAAACTTTTCACTTTAGATTCATCATATGCCCACATTGCCTAGGACCACTATTGGATGTCACGTATTGAGATTGTGTATCTTTGCAATTACGTCGGAGATACCTTCTGTGAACTTTTATACATTTGGCCACAGCCCTTCAGATGTGTTTTAGAATATTATAACAACCTCTAATCTTGTTTCTTTAGACTCACAACATTGTGTTTTTTCTTTAAGGAATCTTATTGGATGTCGTTATATTGAATGTGGGACCGTGACCACCATGAGTTTCGTCACACTAAGGTTAGACATTTTTTCTCTGATAATTGCCCCTCTTAAGCAGATTTCCAATATCGTGGAATTTTTTTCCTTGACTAATTTTTCCAGTTATAGAATTCTAAACAGACATACGGTGCCAACCAAGTCTATGGTTTATGTGAATTTATAAGACTCATACTATTCTACACAATTTTTCCTTCAGAGGGGTTATTACCCTGAGAAGGTGAGCTCAGCTTAAGCACTCTTTTCTTTCTCCTTTTTAGATAAGTGGCACAATTTTTTCTCTGGTTCGAGAAGGGGACATGTTTATGTACCTCCCTCGTGCACAGCTCTATGTAGCATTTATAGCGTCGTCCTCTGCGTGTAAATTTAATCCAATTCTTTTTGCTTTCTTAATTCAACTTATTAGTCTTTGGTTATTTTCTTGTAGTTGACATCCACTTGCGGAATTAATCGCTTATTTTCAAAGTTTCATTTATTTAAACTGTGCCCGTCTGGACCTCTAGAATAAATAAGATAGATGCAAGGCTCGTCACAGGCAGCGTTTATTCATTTAAAAACCCAATGCATTTCGGGCTGCTTGGAGCCCTTCTTCGGGGGTCACTAGGAATAATAAAACATTTACCAATTACTTGTGTGGTTTCAGCTAGCAAACATTATTACAAAAATGTTTCATGGAAAAACATTTCATGAAAACGGCAAACATCATACATATTTACTACATTCATGGTATACGATATGACACATGGTTAAATAACTCACATATTTAAATAAATCACATATTTAAATAAACACCTTTTTCATTACACTCTGTTGACCAGTTAGTTCATCCTATATCTTAACTATACGTCTGATACACATTCATTTTCCGTAACACACTAACCCTCCGCCTTAATTATGCTTAACCTCAAGGTTGCCAACTCTGTACCCTCGCTAGTTAAAACCCTTTAGGTGTACCTTCGTTAATGACATCGTGTGTTTCTTACGCGTCTTGTCTGTCTAACATGCTTAAAAAGCGTTCACTATTCCCGTGTTCTGATGACAATTTTTTCTCTCTCACCTCATTAACTATTGCTCAATTCTTAATTTCCACTTTGTTTGTGACTCCTCTAGGAGGAATCCCCAAATGCTCTATAGACAATAGCTTTTGGACCACTTTTGTAATACAAAATGTTTTCAGTGGATTACATCAGGTTACTCTGGGGTACTATAGGTCTATGGTGCTTCCTGTGCTTAACACTCAGGAACCTATGCAATGTGTTTTCTTCATGATTTTATTTTATTTGTCTTTTCATGTATTAAGTACATTTTGTTACCCAGGTTTTAGTGGCTATGGGTGCTTTGTGTGTCTAATGCTTGGGAATCTTTGTAATTTCCTTTATGAATGCTGCCCCCCTTTTTTCTTGTCCCTTTGTGCATAAAATACCGTGACTCTATGGTATTGACATATTTGTTGCCTGTTCATGTGTTATATGATTGTTCGTTTTTCATTCGAATGGTGCTGGCATGTATATATTTTATAATTTTTTTCATCTCTCTTGTTATATATGTACATGTTTGCTTTTCCAAAAGCATTTGTGTTATTGCTTTAAAACAAATAAGTTGTATCATTTGTCTATGTACAAATCTTGTGGTTGTAATGCATATTTATGTCTGATTGTTTTTTCCATTTAAAGTCTTTTGGGCTTTCTTAATTTTTCCATTCCCTTTTTTAAAGAAAATTCTGATTGTTAGTTTCTGTCCTTTTTCACTTTTTGTGCATATGTATGTGTGTTCTTATCACTTTCAGCATTGACGAAGTTCTCTTCGAGAACGAAACGCGTTGGCTGAACCTTTTCCTTTTTGAATCAAATTTGACTAATAAAGAACTTTGAAAACTCTACGGCTAATCTCTGAACATTCTATTCATTCCTGTGCACACCATTTAATAAGCTGCTAAGGATCTGGAGCACAGTGGCATCATAGGACATTTGGTGTCTGGGTTTGTTGTGCGGGACCACACAGCAGAGAAAACTGGTACGGAGTTGCAGGAACGTTAGACCACCGTCATCTCTGCTTTGTTGCTTGAGATTTGGATATGGTGTAATTCAGTTTGACACAATACACCATACAGTATCAGCAGCTTCTTTAATTGTTGAGCATAAGATATTGAAAACGAAATGTCTCTAAATTAATTCATTCATTTGATTGTGAGACTATTATTGAGATAATTCTATTTTCACATATATCCCTTGTTTATATATTTTTATAATTGACAAGAAATCTTTTTTATATCTTCTTATTTCCACACTTGTTTGGTAGTGATTTAATTCAATATCACAACATGTCCTCAAAATATAATTATCTCTACAAGATGGCAGCGCGTGTAGTATTTCGTGATCCCTAGGTTGCGAGATGGATCACATGCAGGTAGGTCATGTGACCGCAACCTGCAATCTACAAAACAAAGTATGGCAACCGTACCCGACAACTCGGTACGGCGAGAAGGGACTTGCGTTCGGACTCTTAAACCATTCCTGGTTGTAGGTAAGGGAGAACTATGGGACTATTTCGGACCCTGACTGATTTAAAATAATGTTTGTTTGGTCTGTAAATTCATTGACCTTGGGCTGGGTATTTACGTTGTAGGGTGGAAACTTATCAGGGATTTCCACGGATTGGAACTTTCTGCTCACAAGTTCACTGGGGAAGCAAAAATCAAGTGTTTGCGGTAAGCGGTACCCGGGAAGTTATTTCCGTTATATCTTTACTACATGTTTAACTTTTTCGACATGCTTTTGACCAAAATTATATGACATTTATTTATAATCTAGAGAGATCCTCCATCAAGGACGTCCGTGGTTGGGACGGTGTTTTACTTTTGAATGAAGTTTGCACATGGTAAGTCGAGCTGATTCCTCATGCTATTTTACAATGGTGATCACATATCTATAAGGTTTTATAGAGTAGCTAAATGCAAATATGTATAGCCTGGGATATTGGGACTGATAATGAAGGACCAGCATTTACTTATTTTGATAATGGTCATATTTTATGTTACCTGGATATGACGTTTACTAACTTCCTTTTTGTGATCAACATGTTTGATCTAAGACCACACCGTTATATTAATCGTGGTCTGGATGTTGATCTTTCTACATGCCGTATAGATACTTTGATCGAATAGCCAACCTCTCTCGCTTTTGTAATGCTAGTTTTTGGAATTATGCCATATGTAGTCCACTTTCATACAGTAATTGTGCTGAAAGCACCATGATATTTACGGTTTCCATATTCCATCATAAATATATGATTATATTGATTGGACCGAAGCATTATCATTTGGGAACTTACTTGTGGAAGATATACCCATTCTTGGACAAGTCTGCATCTAGTAACAAGTATGTCTACCTCATATCTTGGTATATGCATCTAGGCATATCAGTAGATCTGGGGACTGTAACAGAGGTCACAATTGTTTGAGCTCAATATCGAATGAACATTAATCATGTCATGGCTCACTATGTGCGAATAGGTTAGCCCAGTAATTGAATCTCTATCCGAAACAGATTTCTCTGGACATTTTTATGTTTTCGGGATTCTACAGGACACTGCTACATGAAGTTACATTGCAGGAACATCTTGATCATTTACATATAATTGGTGGGTTTGATATATTAGTACAGGGGGTATAAATCCGTCAGGCACAATTCACATTGGGTGAAGTATAGTTTTATACTCACATTTTTTCTCAATCATCACTCTGCATGCTTGTGAGGGGCAAAGCATCCCTAGAGACCAGCGCACCATTCACTCGGGTGCCTGTTGAGCACTCTTGCTTAGGAGTCTCAGGGGAACCCCATCTAAATGATCCACTGTTTGGATCAGTGACGTTTTATCTTGCAACCTGTGGTTGTGATAGCAACATCATTCTGCTTTTTTTTTAATGTGGCAATTTTAGGCCTTAATCAATGAATTTCCTGACTCTCCCATACCACAATGAATTGCATTTGAACAATCCTTACTGAAGAACTTTTTGTTCAAGGATGTGATCCATATCTGTAATAGAACCTTTATTTTCAAAAATCCCATTTCAAAATATTCCCAACATTTATTACATACAATATTTATGGCTGATCTTGATTTTCAACAACTTTTTATTCTCCTCAATTTGGTACAATACATTTTTCAAATTGCACCACATATCTTTTTATTTTGACACTGAAAAGAGAAGGGTATTATGCGTGTTCACCAATTGGTAAGGGGTGACTCTAATAAACCTTTTTCACAACTACAAGCACAATTCAACTTATCAAACTCTTTTTAAAGGAATATGATTTACTGTCCTGTGAAAATTGAAGAAATTGATGTACATAGACAGCATTCATTCCCCTTCTTCTCCCACTCCTCTCCCTGTGAGCACCATGAATACCGTAAACTATTGACCGTATCACTCTGCCCGTAAAAGCCCCTACCCCTGTGCATATGTACAGCAGTTTAGGCACCATGGCCTTTTTACCCATTAGGATCTCTGGTTTCCCTCCTGCGCGTATCTTAACCCCCCCCCCCCTCTCTCATGCATGGACCATGGAGCTCTCTCCCTCTGCGCGACCCCGCTGTGAAAGGCAACTCTCCCCCTTGACTCGCACAAACCCCCCCCCCCCCTATTCCTTCTTGGAGAGGTATCCTTCGCCTTAGCTGACGTAGCCCTCCCCAGCTGCACCTGGCTGCCCCCGCTCTCTCATATACGGGTCATAAGATCTCTCGCTCTCTGTGTGACTCTACCCTTGTGTCCACCCTGGCTACCCCTCCCTTCTCCTCACGTGGGCAAGTCATAAACCCTCTTCTTCTGCAAGGCCCTGTCCTTGAGAGTCACGGCTGCGCCTGACCAACACCTCCTTCCCTTCCATGAATGTCCCTCTGTCGACAAAGCCTTCCCTCCGCGCTCGATTGTCCACGCGGCATGAATACCACTCCTTTGATGACCCTTTCCCCCGAGTCCGGCTGACCACACATGTCCGAGGCCATCGCCTGGGTCAGGAGATACCTTTTACTGCCCTTATTATATGAAGCCACTCCTCTTCAAAGGATCCTCTATTGATCTTAGCCACCCCATCCCCTGGGCTATGATCAGGCGTACACATCCTGCGAGACACTCAGCTGCGTGATTGCCCTCCCCTCTTATCAGCAGGTCAAGGGTCCCCATTGTGAATGTATGTGAGTAGGATCACCACGAGGATTATAGGATCACCACGAGGGTTATAGGGTTGTCTTTCTTTTGCGTCATACAGTCCTGATTGTGTTATCAAGTGTTCTGTAGGGTATAAATGCAAGAGTCTCAGCTCACTTGTTAGAGCACCTCCCGAAAGACACTGTGTTTCGTGTCCGAAATGACTGGCTCTCCTCATGAGAAATAAACTCTGTTCTTGATTCCTGCTTCCAGCGCCCGTCTCTTTATTTTGGTAACTATTCAACATGGGAACTAAGAGGCGGTTTGCGCCAGCGGCCTGGGCATCGATAGGATTATGGGCTCATTTTCTACAATTGGCGTCCCAACGCGGGGTCCATCAGTGACATGGGGTGCGGTAAGAGAGATCCAGACGAAGAAGTGAACATCTAAATGATCGGAGCATGCCTGCCTTGAGAGGGCCCTCGCCCGGCTGCCGATCGACAGAACTTCACCAATTCTGAACGGACCTCTCTTGAAGTAACCTATTGTCCTGACTGGAATCCCACAGGAATGCTACATGGAGTAAGAGAACGAACGGGCGCTGGAGGAGGAAGTCGAAGAACTGTCCGTATGGTCCGGTCCGGGTAAGATTAAGTAGGGCGTTTTTACGCCTGATTGGTAGGGTGGTTCTATCCACCTGATTGATTGATTGTTTGTATTGAAAATCGGTATTTGTATACCGAAATTATTGGTATTGGTTCATTTAGCTTTGAGGGCTACTTGACATATTGGTTCTCTTCTGAGAACGAGACATTCTCTGTTTTCAAACAGCGGCGAATAGGAACGTCGTCCCTCTTTGCAGATAGAGAAGGGTAGGTAATACAGACTTTTGTCCCCGGTATTAATCCGTCGTGCCTACTTTTCTCCCCACTGAATTGTTTGAAGTCGATTGATAATCAATTGTTGTTCTTTGAGAATTGTTGAAGTCGATTAATAATCGATTGTTGTTCTTTTAGAATTGTTTGAAGTCGATTAATAGTCGATTGTTGTTCTTTGAGATCTTCCCTGTCTACAAACTGAGACGAGTAGAAATATTCTGTCTTCCTTTTTGGATAGCGAAGGGCAGGTAATGCAGACATTTGTCCCCGTTATAATCCGTCATGCCTGTTTTTCTCCCCACTGATTGGTTGGTTGCCTGGACATTGTTGTTCCAGGAATTGTTTCGTTTGAGGTATTTTCTGCCTGCAAACAACGTGGAATAGAAATATTCTATCTAGTCTTTGCAAGTAGTAAAGGGTAGGTTATGCCCCTTTGTGAATTCGTCAGTCCTACCCACTCCCCACTGTTTGGGGGGTAGCTCGCATGGTCCGTCCAGGAGACTACCCTTATGGAGGACATATACTCCCCGCTCATGGGCCATTTAGTGGAGGTAGACCATCTGGTCCGTCCAGGAGGCTACCCTAGTAGATGGAAGTACATCGCTCGGTCTGTCCAGGATGATACCCTAATGAAGGAATATATGTTCCCCTTTTGATCGATAATCTCGTTCCACCCCGGACCATTTATTGGAGGGAACTCATCTGGTCCGTCCAGAAGTACCCCCTAGTGAAAAGGACACATAAAAATATGAAGTGATCACCGTTCCCTACTAACAGAAAGCTTTAGCTCGAAACACGCTAAGGAAGAGAAAGAAAAATAGAAAAATAAATCAGGCTAAGTCAGTAACCCCCTGATGAGCTTTTGACTTCACTAAAAATAAGAAACATTAGAAATAGTTCGTAACAAGAAATATATGATGGTGAAAAATTTGAAGGAATAGCCACGAGGTACTTAGGCTTCACTGCCTGTTCCTGCTCCCAACATGCCTGCCTCATTGCCCGCCACGCCCAAATAACGGTCACATGAAATAGAAACAATCCAATAGGTACCTACCCCCATTCCGGAAGCTCCCAAAATGCAACAGGTCCGCGGTTACGCCCATCCGGAAGGTGAGGCCTCGAGGCACGAGGGGCTCGCCTGACCACGGTCGGGAGGAGATGATGTTGGGCAGGCGGTCCAAAGAATGGCAGAGTCCTCTCCTTCTCTCCTCTTCCGCTGCACTGCAGGCCACGGGGGGGGGGGCTGTCTTGCCTCAGCCACCGAACACCCCCCCCCTTCTGTCTCTCGCCTGGTCCGACCCACGAAGAAGGCCGAAGCCAGGGGCAAGAATGGCGGCAAATCAAGTAGTCCCGCCACACGTCAAATTCCTGGATAGTTACAGGTAGTGCCGCCACATGTCGACGCCTGGACAGTTGCAGATAGTCCCGCCACATGTCAAGAGAAAAAGGGGGGGGGGGGCTGTCTTGCCTCAGCCGCCGACCACCCCCCCCCCCATCTTCAATAGCCAGCACGGCCAATATCGAAACGACGGAGCCGAGTAACGGCGCGGGGTCGCTGGAAGGGGGAGGTGACGCGAACGAGCCTCCCCCACCTCCCTCCAGGTGGAGGCTTCCAGCGGCACCCCAATGCTCTTACTTAAAGAGGGTCAACATCATAAAGCGGTCCTCTGCCCAGGACGGGCACACGCTCCATGCCTTCTCCCCTCAACCTTGAAGATTCTATAAGAGCCGGGGGGGCACCCCGATCCCTCCGCATGGGAGCCCCCGCCCCCTTCACTGGGACCCAAGACACCGGTGCAACTCCTGCCGGCACCAGCCTCGGATTGGAAATGGCTAAAATGAAGCCACGGCACGGACTTGTTCAGTTCCGGAGGAACGCCAGGATGACCCGGTAGGAAAATTGTTGCCGCCCTTCCCACTCTTTGACTCATGGTCCACATTTGCTAAACTGTTAACCACATAGCGCAAAACTTTTTGAGCTACCAACGGAAAGTTCTGGGCCAACCACGCGAGACTAGAGACTTTCTGACTATGCTGGAACTTGCCTGACCCCACCTAAAATGTAAGAAACTGGAAAGACTCTGGAGAGAAAATTATGGTCCAGAAGAAAAAGCTACATATAGGGATGCTCTGAAAAAATTCCAGAAAGCCATTAGGAATAATAAAAAACAATTCTATGCGGACTCGATTAGGCAGGCAGAACAATCCAGCAAGCAAGTGTTCAAAGTTGTACAGTCCTTCCTCAAACCTCAATGTATTGAAAGAGAGGTTACCCCTACACCATTACTTTGTGAGCAAATCTCAGATTACTTCGACCACAAAATCAAGAAAGTATATGAGTCATTTGGACCAGCGATAGACACTGAGAAACAAGACACAGCGTACATTGGCGAACCAAAAGAAATCCTCACACAGTTCACGCATGTCCCTCTGGACGAGGTGAGGCAAGAGCTCAACCGCTGTAAATCTGGCTCACCCGATGACCCCTGTCCGGCTAAACTGTGGAGCACCATAGCGGACTCTGTAGCGCCTATACTCCAAAATATCTGGAACTCTTCCATCACATCAGGAACCTTCCCGGACGCTTGGAAGCATGCCACGCTCCTCCCCCTAAAAAAAAAACCCAATGGGGATCCAGATGATCTGACGAACCTCCGCCCTATATCCCTCCTAGCCGCACCGGGAAAAATGCTGGAGAAAGTAATACAACGCCAACTGAGTAAATTTGTGGAAACCAGCAACATCCTCCATGAAACTCAGTCTGGGTTCCGGCCCGGTTTCAGCACTGAAACCGCGCTCTTAGAGGTAGCCGAGTCAGTGAGGTGGTCGTTGGATGCAGGTAGTTCAGCTATGCTGGTACTCCTGGATCTATCGGCCGCCTTCGACACGGTGGACCATGCCAGATTACTCAGTCGACTGGCAGAGACAGGCATTCAAGACCACGCGCTGAGCTGGATTAATTCCTATCTATCCCAGAGAACGCAGAAGGTGGCACTCGGGACAATTTCTTCCACACCAAAAATCCTCAATTGTGGAGTCCCGCAGGGCTCGGCCCTCAGCCCTCTCTTATTTAATATCTACCTGGCCCCCCTTTTCACGCTAATTGCCAACTGGGGTGTTAAGGCAATTTCATATGCCGACGACACCCAGTTGGTATTCCCCTACACGGAAACGACTCAGGAATCTTTTGCAAATTTTAAAGGCTGTCTCCAGGACATTGCACACTGGATGAATACCAACAAATTAAAATTAAACGCCAACAAAACCGAGGTCATTTTCTTTGGTAAAGGCCCTGTCCCCGCCCCAGAGCTATGGTGGCCGGTGGAAATGGGTCCCTCACCCTTGCCCAGTCACTCGGCCAAAAATCTTGGAGTGAGATGGGATGATAAGATGTCTTTCTCTGCCCATATCCAGCAAGTGGCCGGCTGCTGCCTAAGTAAATTGAGAAACCTTCATAAATTTCTCAAACTCCTTCCCGAGAGTTGCAGAAAGATGGTAGTCCATGCAACTGTCACTTCACGACTGGACTACGCAAATGGTCTTTACCTGGGCCTCCCTAAATTCTTAATCCATAAACTGCAGGTGGTTCAGAATGCGGCTGCGAGGCTGTTACTGCAAATTCCATTCAAACAGTCGGTCTCTCCGCATCTTCGAACCCTGCATTGGCTCCCTGTCGCCAACCGGATAAAATTCAAAGCCCTGACACTCGCGTTCAGATCTTTGCATGGGTCCTGCCCTTCTTACCTAAGAAAACGTCTTCCTAGGTATACACAACATCGTGCACTACGGTCGAATGACCGTATCCTGCTGGATGTACCACGAGCAAAAAAGGCACGCCTTGGTGGTCGCACCTTTTCAGCAAATGTTTCTACGCTATGGAACTCCCTACCGCAAGCAATCCAGCAGGCCCCTGCTGAACCCTGCTTTAAGAAGCTGCTAAAAACGTGGCTTTTCTCCCAGCCTCGATAGGTCTTCCCCTCCCGCCCCTGGACCTCTGTGGTACGTTCCTACAGCGCCGGGACACCTCCTTGTGAGGTAGCTGTTTGCGCTCTATAAATCACATTATTATTATTATTATTATTAAATGGCGCCGCCGCAAAATGAAACGTACTTTGAATAAACTCTGTTGCACCCAGATTGCGCAGCTTGTTGTCCCGAGATCTATGTGCAGTTTTTTGGATAATGAAAGTAGATATGAAGGGCGTTGAGTATGTGTTTGGATAATGAATTGACTCGGGGTGGGTACTGATTATGCTTTGGAAAATGAATTGGTGTAACTTAGATAACGAATGAGTATTGGATAATGAATTTTTGAATTAATTAAAAATGAATTCTTGACATGCATCATGCTTGCTCTGTAAGGAAATTTTAATACGATTTTATTTGCACTGCTGCACTTTATGCAATGAACTGCCACCAATTTCGTTTATTAAAAGTATTTTGAAGAAGAAAGCATGGTCGTAGCAGTTGCATTAATGAGTTTTGGATGCCTTACTACTGTGAGCGAAGAGTAAGTATGATGAAGGATGTAGATCAAAGGGGATCAGATATTTAGCAGCCACCTTATGTGCCACAAGCAGCCGGAAAAGTGTTTCAGATACCCTTAAAATGATACCACAGAAAATGCCACCTGACCATCACCCTTGCACCCGATAAAGAGGGTTACGACCAAGTAGCTCATGTAGATACTCAGATCGTCAATGATTATCTATCTGACACCACTGGTCCCTCTGGGCTGAAATGCCGAGATGGCAAGGGAATGCAGTACGAGGAGATCGGGCGAGTATATGGTAGGTAAAAACCTTTTCAAACTACTGCATGATGATGTGCTTCGAATGCTGCCCCCCCCCACCCCTTCTTTTCCTCCCTTCTGCAGGTCACGTCAGAACGTCGACTGAGGTGTGGAAGAGCGACGGTTGGACCACCGACGAAAAAGGGAAAGGGGGAACATGTGTTCAGTCGTTATAACAATAAGTTTTTTTTAAAAGACGTAGGCCTAACATGACTGTTCCTCCTTAGGACATAGTGACTGAGAGGATGGACCGACATAGAAACTGGACAGGTACTGAATGACGAAAAATTGACTAGAAATGACGTGTTAAATAATGTAACTGGACGTTTGACTAGGTAGGGAAAGGACAAAGAAAAATTTTACGGGTAAGGGTTGCCACAGCACCACCCGTCTAGGAAGTTAGAAATGTTGCTGATGTTCAAAATGCGCTACCCCCTTTCTCACACTCTTATAGATATAGCCAAGCTGTCTGACTGTTTTCCCGATCAATACTTGCCGTTGCCTCAGCCTGGAGAACTTCCCACCAAAGGAGGGAACAGA
Source organism: Lissotriton vulgaris (assembly GCF_964263255.1). Classification (NCBI taxonomy): domain Eukaryota; kingdom Metazoa; phylum Chordata; class Amphibia; order Caudata; family Salamandridae; genus Lissotriton; species Lissotriton vulgaris. The sequence goes on from NC_141693.1 coordinate 1,612,725,582, forward strand.
AAAATGGTTTAAGATCCAACCATGGGTAACTAGCACGACCTGATTAATTACTGATCGACCAGCCGAGGTGTGAGTATTGGTAATTGGGAACGCTCGCAGGCGTGACAAGCGAGAAGGGAAAGGGGGGAAGGGTAGAAGGAGCTAAGCACGTAGATAAAACAGGATAGTAAAGATACGTAGGATATACATATAAAAGATCTTGTAGGCTAACAATTGTTTCCTGTCTTATCATGAAAGTCTTGTATATGTGTAATGCATGTGCCGTCTTCCCTGTCTGAGTTTGTGTGTGTGTAATGTATGAATTCATGTCTTCCCTCTGTCCGTATCTGCGTGTTACATGACCTTTGCTGTTCCGTATTGTGAGCGCACTAAATGACCTATTTTTGTACACGTCTCTCTCTCTCTCTCTCTCTCTCTCTCTCTCTCTCTCTCTCTCTCTCTCTCTCTCTCCCTACATGTCATACGTGTACCGGATGGCTCGTTTAGATTGCGGACGACTCTCACTCTCTATGAGAGTCTCCCTATTCTCTCTCCCTCATTGGTAAAATTGTGCCCCACCGGCACCAGTCTGATTTGATACATATTGAACATGAAGGTGTTCAGCGAAATTGACCGCAACTAAAATGATTGCATCTCGCCATATTACTGCCTCTCCTTTCTGCAAAATGAATGAACTTGAATTGGCTGAGAAGGAAAGGACAGGTAAGACGACTAAGGTCCCCCAAATCTGGCCATTTATAGGGGAACTGTAAGTCAATGGCACCTTATGTCTGTTCTTCAGGGACAAACGCCAACGTCCAGATTGAACGCCCAACGCCCGGATTGCCCCACCCCCCTTTTTGCACCCAAGCGCAAGCGCCCGAAGCATCCCCGCCCCATTTTTTTTTTTGATAAACTCCAATTGCTGTCCCGAATATAAACTTGATGCACATGAGTAGCTGTTGACCCTCGAAAAGACCCTGTTTTGCCTGACTATCGATAATGGCACCCCCGCCCTGTTCGAAAAGGTTAGCCAGTCCTGATGGGAAATGCTCTGTAAATACTGAATATGATGTAATGCACAATTAATGGGAACCTCATTTACCTCACTTGATTTATAAATAAGACGATGAATAGACCTGCCATGAACCCAGTAGGAATACTGACACATGCACTGCTTGGTAATGGACCTCTGACTGTGACCAATGAGCGTCTCTCCCGAATGCGTAGAATTGAGGGAGGAATTCACATGCGTAGATATGTCCTTTTTTTTTGCCATTTCACTGAAACTTTGTGTTGTACCTATTCAAAGATTCACGATCACCGAAGGAGATGGGTCAGAAGTGACGTACAGCCTGGCTGCGGATCTTGGGACTCGTGTGACCTCGACCAAAGGTGGAGCCGCAGAGCAACAGGATACGGGACGAGACCACAATTTCAACGTGGAAAATGAAAAACGGTGGGCTGTCTCGAAGCCCCCGCCTGCTAACGCACGTGTACCTGGAGTCTCCGTCCCCCTTCCTTGAGCCCGATGGATGGGCCCGCCTGCTTGTTATCCTTTGCTCCCTTGGTCCCTTTTGTGTGTCCCAGGAACTCTGACCCAACTCCGCCCTCTCCCCTATCGACTGTTTGGACCACACTCACCCTCTTTTCCACGTGACTTTTTGCCGAGGGAAAGAACAGCATCCCACTGGGAATAGGGTGCTGCCGCAGAACTGTGGGTGCCGAGCATAAGGCGCCACCAACCGGATTGTTTAGGGAACAGGACTGTGGTCTAACAGCGGAGGACTGACCCGACCCTGCAACGCGTAAGGATAAGAATAGAGCTGGACCTATAGCTCCACCGCCGGTGCTCAACAGCGCCAACGAAAGTACTCGGACTAGAGCCTACCAGTGATGGCTCACTGACAAAAAGACACTGGAACGAAGAAATATTGTATATTGAACTGAATTCCGCTCTCAACTACCTGGTCAAAACTGTTCATTGGTCACATTTTTTTAAGTCGGAAAGATTTTTGCTATGCAGTGCGTTTAATTGTTAGGAACCCAATGAAAAGCAATTTTCTATGTACTGCATTCTGCCCATTGCCTTAACTGTCTATGATTGTACGCCAAATGTTAGTATCGACAAAATGCTAATTCATCAATGATGCCTGTCTACCTGTAAACCCATCAATTGCAAATATGACTGCTGCTATGTAAAAAGGGGCGACTGTGAAAATTGAAGAAATTGATGTACATAGACAGCATTCATTCCCCTTCTTCTCCCACTCCTCTCCCTGTGAGCACCATGAATACCGTAAACTATTGACCGTATCACTCTGCCCGTAAAAGCCCCTACCCCTGTGCATATGTACAGCAGTTTAGGCACCATGGCCTTTTTACCCATTAGGATCTCTGGTTTCCCTCCTGCGCGTATCTTAACCCCCCCCCCTCTCTCATGCATGGACCATGGAGCTCTCTCCCTCTGCGCGACCCCGCTGTGAAAGGCAACTCTCCCCCTTGACTCGCACAAACCCCCCCCCCCTATTCCTTCTTGGAGAGGTATCCTTCGCCTTAGCTGACGTAGCCCTCCCCAGCTGCACCTGGCTGCCCCCGCTCTCTCATATACGGGTCATAAGATCTCTCGCTCTCTGTGTGACTCTACCCTTGTGTCCACCCTGGCTACCCCTCCCTTCTCCTCACGTGGGCAAGTCATAAACCCTCTTCTTCTGCAAGGCCCTGTCCTTGAGAGTCACGGCTGCGCCTGACCAACACCTCCTTCCCTTCCATGAATGTCCCTCTGTCGACAAAGCCTTCCCTCCGCGCTCGATTGTCCACGCGGCATGAATACCACTCCTTTGATGACCCTTTCCCCCGAGTCCGGCTGACCACACATGTCCGAGGCCATCGCCTGGGTCAGGAGATACCTTTTACTGCCCTTATTATATGAAGCCACTCCTCTTCAAAGGATCCTCTATTGATCTTAGCCACCCCATCCCCTGGGCTATGATCAGGCGTACACATCCTGCGAGACACTCAGCTGCGTGATTGCCCTCCCCTCTTATCAGCAGGTCAAGGGTCCCCATTGTGAATGTATGTGAGTAGGATCACCACGAGGATTATAGGATCACCACGAGGGTTATAGGGTTGTCTTTCTTTTGCGTCATACAGTCCTGATTGTGTTATCAAGTGTTCTGTAGGGTATAAATGCAAGAGTCTCAGCTCACTTGTTAGAGCACCTCCCGAAAGACACTGTGTTTCGTGTCCGAAATGACTGGCTCTCCTCATGAGAAATAAACTCTGTTCTTGATTCCTGCTTCCAGCGCCCGTCTCTTTATTTTGGTAACTATTCAACATGGGAACTAAGAGGCGGTTTGCGCCAGCGGCCTGGGCATCGATAGGATTATGGGCTCATTTTCTACAGTCCTCTGTTATCTATTCCTTTTTAATTCATACTCCAGGTCCACCCCTATACTGTTGACAACTTTGCACACTATTCAACATGACTCTAACACTAAAGCTGCTTGTATATACAAACCCTTACTAGCACCAACATCTATGCAAACCAAAAATTCTATTGCAGTATTATGGGAAACTGACTGTCCCATATCACGTCTTGTTCATTACTGCGATAAATTGTGGCTCAAAATATAAAACACCTACAAAGTTGTGCATATTACACAATTGCTATTTTTTGTATTTACAATAGCGCTATTATTAACCCATAATGTATCTCTAAATATGATTTGTCTGCATCTCCACTTTGATGACCATATTCCATTTCCAATAGAACTTTCACTCATTTATTTTATTATTGCTCTCATGTGTCTAATTTTTGGAAAGCTATTTGGGTTGAATTTGAAAGATTTTCTAGTGTAAATCATCACTTATGCCCAAACCTTTGGTATTTGATCTTTTTATTGCACTTTCTTTGAAAGTTCTACTCTTCTGTTAGAAAGATACTTCTAAATTATCAACGTTAACATGGTGGAAATTGTTTGTGATGAACACAGAATATCTATTGTCTCCTCATTGTTAGTATACTGGAAGATTAACTCTAATTTATACTGGTTACCTTTCACTACTTATAATTCTTCTCACTCATCATTACCTTAATTGCGCATTTCTCTCTTTTTCCTCCACTCCTTCCTATCTCTTCCCCTCTCTTCCTTCTACTTTACCCCTTATTTCTCTTCTCATATTCTATCTGACCCCTTCCTTTTTTATATAAAATGATAAATGTCTTTCATGTTTCATAAGTTTCTCCTGTTTAAACCCTTAAAAAGTGTAATACTTCTGACTTGTAGTTCTCATATTGCAATTGGTAATTTTTTTGTTATTGCTTTATGAATCTTAAATTATATTATTATTATTATTATTATAGGAAATTTGTAATGCGCTCAGCTTACCCGGGGGCATCCGAGAATATTTAACAACAAAAAAACGTTTACCCACGCTACAAGGACAGTTTCGGTCCTCACAATGTGAGTTATATATGCACCCCTACAAACAAATACACACATGTTCACTCATGAGATAATTTATAGTTTGAAAGGGGGAAGAAGTTCTGTAAATCTGTGGTTCCTCTGTTCATTTTAGAGTGAGGTAAATGCAGCGTTTACACTTACTGTGAGCTTAGCTTTCCTTCCCAATGTAAACCTTTGCCCTGGAAGCCTGTCCATAACTGTTTTGTTAACTCTCAATGGCACTTGCCCCACAGGCTGACCATCATTCAGTTTATGTTCTAGTGATCTTTATGAGAGGCATGGTCGTCCCAGATACTAAAAACACTCAGTGACCTCAGGGACATTGATAAAGCTCCCTGTGTGTCATGGCTATTCATGTTTTCATTTGTTGTTTGCTTATTAAAAAAACAAAATGTAAATGGGTGCATCAAACATGGCACTCATTCAGCAAAGGATCAATGGCACTGCAGAAGACATGGGAGCGGTTTCTAGCCTTCCTGGTGGGAATCTCTAAATATGATGGACGGCCCTCCACCAGAGTGGGAGGCCACAGCTGTTTCTAAACTGGCTGGCTCCCCATAAGTAAATAGTTGGGTAGAAAAGCAGGAAAATACACAGGCATGCACGAACACAGTCATACAGGGAGACATAGGCTTAGACATAGGACCACATAAGTGAATGCTGACAGACGCAAACAAAACAATGACACCCACATAAACAAAGCCACACAAGCAGCCATATGAATAGAGGCAACCATACAGACTCACACAAACAAATCTGCACACAGGTAGACAGACACTTACACACAGTTACTGTCCATTAAAACTTTCAGATCCCTGTGTTCCCATAAATTCATCAGTTGTACTGGTATACTGTGGCAGACTGCAACTGTCTTTGCTTTGTCTGAATCAGTGCATACCAAGATGGGATCCAATATGTGTGAGTGTGCTGCTTACTCTTGAGTCATAGCCTCAAGGAAAATTGGCCATGAGTGGCTTATCTCTTTATCACTGGCTGGAGTGGTCCTGTATTTTTAATAGTGTAACAGACTATGGAAACGGACAAACCATGTGTTTGTCCTTAGGAAGGCCCAGAACATATCATCACATAGTGATGTTACTCCCTAGGCAAGATAATAGGTTTGAGTGGGCATGTCAGGACTGTTTGTGCACTTGAAGAAGTTCCTCCATACAGTACACCATGCTGTACATACCATTCAGAGCCCAAAACTCAAGATGGCCTGATGCCAGTAGCAAAGGCATACTGCCCCCTTTCTCTTGATATGGAAGCAGCAGTTCACCTTTTCTTTGACCCTGAACTGAGGGATAAGTGTTAAAAAGAGAAGACACGAAAATGGACATGTAGACTGCAGAAACAAATTGTATTGAAAAAGAATATAAATTATAGAGGACATTCTATTATTAACTGATTAGGGAATGTCTAACTCCCAGAATGTTCAATAGCTTGTTCATATTGATTCAATAGAAATCACTTGATTTTATTTGCTAAGCATTTTGAGGTGAGGCCTTATATCTTGGGAATTGTGCTGATGAATTGTTTTCATCTGAGGTTCTTGGATAATGAATGTCTAGAGATGTTTCCTTAAAATGAAGGAAAACATACCCGTGGGATGCCTTAACTATCTGCTTAGTGGAATTGGATTGGGCTTAAATACCGGTTCTTGTCACTGTCTCTTCCTTTGTTGTATGGGAGATAAGAGTCTGAAATGAAGTTTTAATGTAATTAGTGTATTTAATAGGGTAAAATTCTGAATGATCCATTGAAAACTGGTAGCAAGAGAGGGGCTCATATATCTCATATATCTTAAACGACGGGAACAGCGTAGCATCCGTGAATGTGAGTGTTTTTCTTCTATAGGTGTATGATGCTGCTTTCTTATATCACAGATAATAACTCTACATGAGATAAACATGACAATTTCCACCTAAGTGCATTTTCTTTTCGCTACTTGTTTGTGACTTTAGAAGAGTGACTTATTAAAGGTAAGGATACATTCTTTCATGCAATAAAGTAGCATAACCTATGACTTCAAAAGTTGAAAGAGAATAATTTTTACTTATTTATATATGTTGATTTTTTTCATTATATATGTTGTGGAACAACTGCTGAACCGGCACGCTAAATAAGAAATGAAACATGGTGTTTTGTATGTATGTAGGGTAGAGAATTCAATCAGAATATAATAACTTTACATTTATAGTACAGTTAGTCCTTAACTCCACAGAAGTAATACATCATCAAAAGCTTTATTTCGACAGCTTGTCATAAAAGCATTGAACACCCTATCTATACAACAATAAATAGTAAGTTAAAATACAGTCATATAGTAAAAAACACATTAAACTGATTAGGCTGTCGCTTCATATTAGCATTTACAAAGACACAACATTAAAAACTTTTTACATCTCTACATCTTGGTTAATTAATCTGGAATACTCTAAAATCACATTGCAACTCTTGGACACTGCTTGCTAAAGTGCGAGTGCGTATAATCCATGCCCACTTTAAGAATTTGGCTACGGCAATTGCTAGGCGGGGAGAGCAATCAGATTCCAATATTCTAAGTGCCACAAGACATCTGCGTGTTCCCAAATTTAGACATACTGGTTTTAGCCACCTTTTTCTTGGGCGGACGTATAGGGGGCAGACAAACAAAAAATGCGGAACATCTTCTACCTGGTCTTTACAATAGTGACATTTGTTTGATTTATTCGACGCCCACTTTTGAGTAAAGGCATTAAGAGGCAAGGAGCCAATTCTAAATTGTAGATACAATTTCCTATCCATAACTTTTGTAATGAAGTCCCAGTATGCTTCACAAGACGGGACAGATTTAATCTCTAAGAAACGGCAAGTTAGCTTTGAGTTTAGGTTAGAGCACGAGATAGATTCCCAAATCATGTTCCAATACATTTTTTTGAGGATCTCCTTTGAGGGAAAAGCGGTTATATCAACTTCGGTCCATAGGTGATCAAGATGAAGGTTTGCCAACAGTCTCAGAATTTCATTACACCATTCAATGGTATGGAAACGGTCACACTTAATGATGTCCATGAGTGCGGAAGCATAGTGACCTAACTCAGGCGTCGTCTTGATCTGCCTCCAAAATAATAATGGGCGCAACCGGGCCAGGTCCACAATGTTTTTCCTTCCCAGTTCAAACATTAAGGGAACCAATGGAGTGCTCTGTGGAGCGCCAACCAAGCGTCGTAGGAACTTATTCTCAGCCAAGGTCAGATCCTTCAGGTTAGCAAAGCCCCACAATTCTGAGCCATATAAACAAGCACTTAGCACCTTACTACTATAAATCTCTAGGGCTGGAGATATAGGTTTGGTGAGTGAAGTTTTATGTTTGAGTGCTACAGCACCTGATAATTGATGGAATTTCAGAACTGTAGTATCTATGTGGGTCTTCCATTTCATGTTGCCCTGCATGGAAATACCTAAATATGTGAATGCATCAACCTGCTCCAAAGCAGTCCCTTTGTAGGTAATTATGCCCTTAAATGTTTTAGATGGGTTCATGCACATAAACTTTGTCTTGGACGCATTTAGCTCTAATCCCCGATCCTGACAGAATTCCCCAAAAATATTTATTGCCTTTTGAAGGCCACTAGGGGTTCGAGACACCAGTAGCGTGTCGTCAGCAAACATAAGTACTGGGACACGCACTCCATCTAATATTGGGGCGTCTGTGGGGATCTCATTAAATAATCTACGATGCCATTTATATATATTGAAAATAGGGTGGGGGCCAGGACACATCCCTGGCTAACCCCACGCTCAACGGGGAATGGATCTGTCACTTCACCCTGGGCCCCCCATCTAATCCTGGCAAAGTTATGTTCATGCATACGAACTAACAAAGTAAGTAGTTCAGGGCTAATGCCTACATCTGCAAGGACCCTCCACAATTTTTGCCGTGGAACTAGGTCAAATGCTGACTTCAAGTCAACGAACACAGCATATAAGGGGCCGTTACTCAAGGTCACATTTCTCCAGTATACAGCTAAAAAATAGAAAACCTGCTCAATGGAGCTTGTTAGTGGGCGGAACCCTGCCTGAAAGGGGGATAAGATTTCCTTCTCGGTTATCCAGTCTTGTAGCTTATTTTGCACTAAGCGACCAATCAGCTTTTGTGCAGAATCAATGAGGCTGATTGGTCGGTAATTACTCGGTAGTGCCTTGTCTCCTTTTTTAAAAACTGGAATAATTTCCGCACCCCTCCAGGACTTTGGGATCGAGGCACCCTGGGCAAGTGAATTCCGTCCATACCTGGCGCTCTGCCCCCTGTCACCCCGTCTAGTGCAATGTTTACATCGCCCAGGGTGAACACCTCTCTTTTGAAAAAAACCATAGGGGGCAATTCACACTGGGAGGGATCATGGTTACATGCATACTGTGGTTTAAAGAAATCAACCCATGCAGTCTTTGCTACATAATTTTGGGGGCGCTCTGGTACCCCCCCTCTATCCCATTTGACAATTGCCCAGAATTCTTTTTGGTTCTTGGCCGCACATGCAAACTTTAGGTCAAGCCAGTGGTTTTCGTCCCAGTTCCTTTTTGCTTTGATTTGGGCCTTTCTATAGTAGTAGAAGTAATACACTTTATGCTAGGTTAGGTTTTGTCATATGGTTTGTTATGCTATGTCCAAATATATCCTTTTGTAAAGCACAGAAACAGACCAGGGTACAGACAGTAAGGAAGATCTTTGTTAAGTTATTAGCAAGGTTGTGGAGAGTGAGATGCATTAGTGATCAAGCAAAAATGGTCATCAGGTGAAAGCCAGTATTTAGGTCATGCACATTTGCAAGACTGTGGGACTGTCAGGGGTAGACCATGGACCAAGCAGGAAAGAGGCAGCTAAAGGTCTTGAAGTGAAGCGACCGGCATAGGTAAGAGGGTGTATCTAGTTAGAAGGGGGGGCAGTTGTGTGGATGCTCGAAGTTAAGCCATAAACATTTGTTCAGATGGTGGACAGAAAAGGCAAGAACAGCTTGCCAGATTAGAGAGAGCTGGCAGTGAAGATATAGGCATGAATTAGGTGGTGAGGTGATCCGCAACACAAGTGAGGCTGACTCAAAGCATTTCACTCGAGTGACTAAGAAGGAGGACGGGACAGTCCAAGGAGCATGCCAGGGAAAGGTAATGGAAGATATTATAGACGGATGTTTGTGAACACTTAGTAGAGTGTCAAGATGCAATGATTCAACTAGGATAGCTCAGGAGCAATAGAAGATTGGTTAGTTTACTAGAACATGAGTGGTGTAACTCATCCCGAGCAAGGAGTACTGAATTATTGACTTTGTTATTAATAAGAAATTGTAGCACAATAGTGAAGCACGGCTAAAATGCTTAAGAGCCGCTTGGTACGGTGACCTCAAGTAACTTAGATAAGATGAATCATGGGAGTGGCAGTACCGTTAGAAAGCATCCTAATTCACAAATGTAGCATTTTTGTGCTTATCTAATGTTGAAGTATTATAGATCAAGATGCATGTTCGCATGCTGATCACATTATTTTAGCTAGATGCAGTCTTGGGAACCAGCACGTCCAACTTTAGGGATCGAGTGAGTAGGTAGACATTACACAATGAGTGAAAACACCTGCATAGGCATGTAATGAGTGGAAAAGTGAGGGTCATGAAGATACTTGGGTGAGAAGGTTCTCAAAGGGACAGTTACACATTTTTACCTACATATGACTGTACAATTGATGTAGACTCGGACCACGGTGTTGCTTCACATAGATGTTTTCCCCTGACATGCCTTAAAGTCAAGCCTTAGAATGAGAATTTAGTTGGTTTCCACACACTAAGGACCGTATTGCCAAGTATCTGATGGAATGTTTACTTTGTTAGAATTCTTCTGTTCCAAACACAATACAACATTATATGTGCTTATTTCTTTCATTAGCTACTGTAAGAAATTAGATTGTGAGGTTCCGTGACAATTGTAAGTGGTGTTTTCGACTCATACGAATATGGTCGAGTCTGGTATCTATGAACCGCAAATGACGAGTTTAGTAAGTGTGCGCAGTTTCGCTGTGCTAACTTAAACCGTTCGTTTGTTATATGGGTTTTTCATCTGTACCCACGGGTTCCATCTTAGATACGGCATCCATTTTGTCTCTTGCCCTCAAGTAGCCAGCGAACGGACGTTGTCCGCTTCGCGACCCTGGGACTCCCAAGATATTTGCGGAAGACACATGTTCTTTGTGAGTGTCTTTATGACGAGGGGGATGCTACTGTAAAGCAGATGGTGCCGCTCGAGGCTCATCTTGCCGCACGGACTTATTGTCTCAGCCGTGCATCTCATTAGGCACGTCCCTTTGATGCCTGTATCTCGTGTTTCCCGATACCTCCCCTTTTTACACCCTTTCCGATCTCCCCACTGTCTCCGTCTTCCTCTACACCTGTTCTTTTCCTATTTTACTGCTGATTGGAATTCGCTAATGGGAAGATGGGTTTTTACAGTTGGGAACCGCCAAATGTTTCCGCACTTATGTTCCGGACCTCATGTGTTTCAAAGTGACCAAAGCGACCCCTCTGGGGGATAATGGTGGGAACCGGGTTGTAAACTTTTGCGTACAATGTAACTCTATGGGTAAAAACTGTATAAAAGGAGCGATCCACAGAAGCAATTTGAAGCAGTCTCCCCAAGTTGCACGTGGTGTACTTGTTGTGACTTCTGTGTTCCCTGCAGCAAATAAACCTTGAATCTTTGACGCCGAAGGAAGTGTCCCGTGTCTCTGTGATTCGTACGCCGGAGCAGGTTACCCACGAAGGTTTCAGGTGTTGTGCCCTGGCACCGCTGGGTCTTAAAGAACCCAGTCCTTCAGTTGGCGCCCAACGTGGGGCTGCATCAGTGGTACCGGTCCAAGCCCGACGATCGTGAGGAACTTCGTGTGAAATCTCCGAGGGAAGGTGCACTCCGCTTCTTCGATCCTGTTGTCGAGACAAGTGGCCCGAAGACTTTTCCCGCGAAGATTCCCGCCTCCGGACGGCTGCGACGGACTGCTGCCCTGACTGTAGACCTGTTTTTGGCGCCTGGCGTAGACCTTGGTAGAGCGAGACGATTGACGGGCCTTCCTGGTGACGCCATCGATCTTTGAGTTAAGTATTTGTGGGTCGCTCCCAGAGTTCTTGGTTGTTGACACTTTAGCGAGTGTTTTTGTTGTTAACGCTGTGTGAGTGTTTTTGTCGGTGACACTTTGCTAGCGTACTTTGTTGTGTTGTTTGACGACTGCAGCCGCCAAAAACCGAGGGTTTTGTTCTTTGCTGGGACTTGGTAAATCCCGTAACCCTTGAAGTTTGTGAAACTCGGCTAGTGTGCAAGATGCCTGGTCGCAGTACTTTGTTTAGTTGTTTCAGACCTTGTGGTACGGATTCCCGACTGGAGGACTCGTGTCCGATACCTCCGGTTGGAACTCCCACTTATGAGCTCTATAGTAAGCATGGGCTAGGCCCAATTACTTTTAACGATTACTGGATTAAATACACGAAAAAGGACGGCGACCTTCGCTGGCCACCTCATGGTAGCTTTGAGGCCCCGATCCTAGATAATTTAGAGATTAAATTGTTCGAAAGAAAGTCAAGGCCGGCCATGTTTGATGCCTTTCGGTTGTGGCGCAAAGAAGCCCGACAGAAAGAAATCAGACAGACTAAACGTAATCAGCGAGATAATGTTGCTACCATAGTGAAGAAAGCAGAGCAATTCCAGCGAGATAAGGAGGTTAAGGATAAGGAAGTGTTTGATAGACTACAGCGTATGACCGTAGATAAATGTTATCCTGCTTTGCCTACGGAGTCGGAAAAGAAGGAAGAGCCAGTTGAGGATCCTTTAATGTCTTATCTCATGAAGTCGCCTCCTCCGTACGTACAGGGTACCGCAGCTCCTGTGGTCCCTGCCGTTCCTATTCTTCCGCCTATTTTTCCTCCGCCGGTTCCTCAACCTGTACCTGCCCTTCCGACTGTTCCTGCTCCTTTGCCTGTTGCTATCCCTACTGCTCCTCCACTTCCACATACCCCTGCTCCCGCTCCTGCTCCTGCTACTGTTCCTGTTTTATTAACTCCTGCTGTTGCTACTGTTTCTACTCCTTCTCTTGTTAATCCTGTGTCTTATTCTTCTCCCTCTACTCGTAGTCGTAATTCTCCTCTTGCGGCTAGCTTCTTTCATTCGCTCGGACCTGTTCATGGGTCCGCTGGTTCCGATGGTCCTCAGAGACGTAGCCAGCTTCCTGGAAACAGAGAACGCGTTGCGCTATATAATATGGCGATGGGTTGGATGGTAAATCCTCTTAGAAGTCCACCCCGTGTCGTACTCGATACATTTTGTCAATTTAATGTACCTACCCAGAGATATGTGTTCAATGAAATGTGTAAGTTCCTTCATGATCAGATAGCGGCCGATGCGCCTGACGAGGTGCTCGCCGCTCTGTCTGATCTTCAGCTTCAGTTCGCAAATGGACTGATAGTGGATACTAACGTTCGACGTGCTGTTGAGCGGTTGCTATCTTTTCGTCCCGCTCCAATCCCTCATGCATTGTTTGTTGAAAATATTGAAAGACAGCCAGACGAGTCTGGCCAATTTCCCATGCGAGAAGTTCCACCGGTTTGGATACCAGCTGATCCTAATGCTCAACCCCCGGTATTGGCGCATTTCCAGAAAGTATGGATACATCTCCCATGGAAACGCTCGGAAGTGTTACAGGTGAAGCAATCTCTGCCTGATCCACGCAAAAATCCTACAGGGTATTATAAGGAATTATCGCAGCTCGTAGATGCTACGGTAATGAACCTTGCCGATATCGATATGTTGTTCGGCAATGTCGTACCGCAACCGGTATGGGCTAAGATTCGCCATGAAATCCATCCAAATGAATTAGGTGGTGCTTGGGCTGCCATTGTAGCGGCAGATGCCGGACAGGCGGCTGCTACTAAACCAGACCAGTTGATTGTTGATCTTCCTCAAAGAATAATAACATTAATGAAAACTCTTATGCCAGCTATGAGGGTAAACTGGGACAAATTATCAGCTTGTAAGCAAAAGAAGGACGAGAGAGTTTCCGACTTCTTCACGAGGTTCGAGGAAGCATTCATCGACCATAGTGGACAGGATATGGGTACTGAGGGTGGTCAAAGATTGTTTGTGGATAAATTTGTTTCGAATTTATTGCCCGATTTGAGCAATAAGTTAAAGAATTCGGAAAGTGCATGGGCCGTTTCTACTTCGGCTCAGATATTGGCTACGGCGCAATATTATGAGAATAGAGAGAAAGAAGAGAACGACCGTGCTGATAAAAAGACGAAAGAGCTCAAAACTAAAGTGTTGCTTCAGCAAGCGTATCCTCCACGTTCGAATCAGAATGCGTCCCAACAGAATAGATCGCAGCCGCAATCGAACAGATCCCAAACTCGTAACGACTCCTCCTCCCAAAGATCCTCGTTAGGGTACAATCAATGTGCTTATTGTAGACAGGAGGGACACATTAAATTCAATTGTCCTGTTTTGAATGAACGTAATAGTGGTAACTCGTCTAGAGGAGGTCGTGGTGCTTTACAGCAGACATCACGTGGTAGAGGTCGTGGTGCTCAGAATGATCGCTCAGATAACTCGTCCAATTCTAATAATTGTTTCGATCAACGTGGATCATCGCAAGGACGATCTGCGCAGTACAATGTAGACGATTATTACGTCGATCAGGGAACTGACGACAGTAATTACTAGGACAGCCAAAGACAAGGAGAGGGAGTGGTATCAGTTCCGGTTGATCAGAGAGGGCCTTACGTCGCAGTTGCTACATCGGGCGTCGTTGAGCCTTTTCTGTTGGACACTGGTGCAGCGAAAAGTTCTATCATGCATTCGAAACTCCCTGGCGCACCTTTGTCTGGCTTAATAAATGTTTCCGTTGGATTCTCTGGCGCCCCCGTTAGCAATCCTGTTTCGCGCCCTTTGCCCCTCAAAATTGGGCCACGTGAGCTAGAAACTCCGTTGATTTTGACTACGGGTTGTGGTGAAAATCTTTTGGGCCTGGATTTGCTTAAACGTTTGTACGCGACTTTGTATTGTTCTCCTGCGGGTGTAAAGCTTACGTTAGGAGAGAGGGTTGTCTCTCCTATGTATTTGTCCCTCGATAAGCTCCCACCGGAATTGAGTTCTCTTCCTGCGTCTTTGTGGGCAACGGGTCCAAATGACGTGGGCCTACTTGATATCTCCCCTTATGTTGTACAGTTGAAATCTAATGTGCGACTGCCACGTATTCCCCAATATCGTATCTCCCTTGATGGTGAACGAGCACTGTTAGCGATCATCTATGATTTGATCGAGAAAGATGTTATTGAAGAGACTCGGGGAAACGTGTGCAACAGCCCTGTGCTGCCCATTCTTAAACGTACTGATCCTTCAAAACCGCCTGTTTATCGCTTTGTTATCGATTTACGGGAAGTGAATAAAATTGTGGTTCCTCAATTTCCCGTTGTGCCTGACATCACGGCGCTACTGACTCTGATTCCAGCTTCTGCATCATGGTTTTCGGTGATTGACTTGAAAAATGCGTTTTTCAGCATCCCGATTGCCGAGGAGAGCAGGGACCTTTTCGGTTTCTCTCTTGGTGGACGCAGCTTCCGGTTCAAACGCGCTCCTCAGGGCTACTGTGAAAGTCCATCTATTTACAGCCAAGCCTTGAAGGGTCAACTGGATGCGTTTAGGTTGCCGGTCGGTGCGGCCTTGATCCAATACGTCGACGACTTATTGGTGGCTGCTGATACTCAGGACATTTGCAAAATTGCTACAGTGTCGTTGCTGCAACATCTCTGTGAGTTGAATCATAAGGTGTCCCCTTCTAAACTCCAATATTGTTGTCAAGAAGTAACCTATCTAGGTCACTTATTGTCAAAGGAGGGAAGGAGGTTGACCCCAGAGAGAATTGCAGCAATTGCGCGAATGGCTGTGCCAAAAACCCAAAGAGATGTGCGTGCCTTTCTAGGTATCACGTCGTACTGCAGGCAATGGATTCCTAATTTTTCATTGCTAGCGAAACCATTGGTGGCTCTTACGTGCAAGGATGTTTCAACTCCTTTACCATGGACGGAAGAATGTCAGAAAAGTTTTTCTGAACTGCGTGATTCATTGTGTTCGGCTCCTGTGTTAGGTACCCCTGACTACAGTAAGCCGTTTACGTTATATGTTCACGAGAGGGAAGGTTGTGCTTTGAGTGTTTTAACGCAACCTTTTGGTGGTAAGCAGCGTCCATGTGCATATTTTTCCTCGACCTTGGACCCGGTAGCTAGAGCATTGCCGAGTTGTTTACGAGCAACAGCGGCAGCCGCGGTCTCCATCCGACAATCAGCAGGATTGGTCATGGATAATATGCTTACGGTGATGGTTCCGCATGCAGTCGATACTCTTTTGAATCGAACGAAAACTCAGCACTTGACGAGTGCGAGGTTGTCTGGGTACGAGTTGACGTTATTGGCAAGCCACATTCAAATAAAACGTTGTAATGTTTTGAACCCGGCAACTTTGTTACCAATTAGCACAGAGTCAGATGAAGTAGCAGAACATGATTGCTACTTGAGGACTGAAGAGGAAACAAAAGGTCGAGTGGACCTTAAAAACACCCCATTGGAAGATCCGGATGGTACTTTGTATGTGGATGGGTCATGTTTTAAGTTGTCGAATGGTGATGTGACTACTGCTTATGCTGTTGTAACGTTGAATACTGTTGTTGAGACTGCGAGGTTGAATCAGAATTCTGCCCAAGCTGCAGAATTGATTGCTCTTACTAGAGCATGTGTGTTAGCGAAAGGGAAACGTGTGAATGTGTTTTACCGACAGCCAATACGCGTTTGGCGTCGCTCACAGTTTTGGACGATTGTGGAGAGAGAGAGGTTTCTTGACGTCGCACGGTACGAAGATACAGCATGGCCAGCTTGTGAATGATCTTTTGGATGCATTGACATTGCCTAAACAAGTAGCGATTGTTAAATGTAGTGCGCATCGTAAGGTGACGGATGATGTTGGTCGTGGTAATGCGTTTGCGGATGAGATTGCTAAGGAGACTGCCCGGAACCTTAGCACTCGGATGTATGTGACGAGTTCGGTTAGGTGGCCTACAGAATCGAGTATGTGTGAGGACACTATCGAGAGTGTGAAAGCAATTCAGAATGAGGCCACCGAGACTGAAAAGACGAAGTGGAAAGAAAGCACGGGAAAGTTGGATGCGAATGGTTGTTGGATTGATTTGACTGATCAGAAAAGATGGATGTTACCGGATGCGTATGTGCTGGCCGTTGTGACAATGGCGCATGGGTTAGCACATATTAGCGAGAAAGGTATTTGTAAATTGTTGTCCCTGGTGTGGAAGAATGATGGCATCACGAAATGTGCTGAACGCCTGGTGAAGAATTGTATGGTCTGCTTGATGTACAATCCTGGCAAAGGAACCCCAACTCCTCCTGGCAGTTTTGCTCCCCCTTCATGTCCCTTTGAGGTGATTCAATTGGACTTCATCCATATGGAGCGATGCAATAACCTGAAATATGTTTTAGTTGTGGTTTGCGCATTCTCCCGATGGATCGAGGCCTATCCTCTCAAAGACAATACTGCTTTGTCTACTGCGAAAATCCTACTGAAGGAATATTTCCCTCGGTATGGAATGCCTAGAGTCGTGTGGTCAGATAACGGAAGTGAGTTTGTGGGAAGTGTGATGAAGAGTGTGTGTAAGGGCCTTGGAATTAATCAGAAATTCCATAGCGCCAATCATCCCCAGTCAGCTGGATTGGTTGAAGGGTACAACGGCACCCTTAAGCTAAAGTTAGCGAAGATTCAGGCTACGACTGGTCTTTCGTGGCCTGACGCTTTACCTTTGGCATTACTGTCAACTAGGGCGACTGTACACTCCCGAGTAGGGCTTAGTCCCTATGAAATAGTGTTCGGCCGTCCTGCGAATGTGTGGGGGGTTCCTAGGCCAGGAATGTTTTCTGATCTTGAGTACCCAATGTTGATCGATTATCTGCATGACTTGACTGCTAAACTGAGGTTAATTCACCAACAGGTTTACTACGCATTGCCGACGCAGACGGAGGGTCCAGGCCACCAGCTCCAGCCTGGAGACTGGGTGGTGACGAGAAACTTTTCACGCAAGAATAACCTGGACCCGAGGTTTACCGGACCCCATCAAGTGCTCCTGGCCACGAGGACTGCCGTTCGTCTTGAGGGACGTAAGAATTGGGTGCATGCCACGCACACCAAAAAAGTCCCTATTCCTTTGCCGGCAGACCCGTGGGTAAGGAGAGGCATTGCGTCATCTGAAACAGAAACATTGCCGGCGTTTGTGCCTTTTAGCGACGCACAGCCTGTTGGAGAATCCTCAGCGCAGCAGAAAGACACTGTTGAACAATTGGCATCAAAAGACTCAAGACCAGAACACTCAACTGATCAGCAGGACGCTGTCTCTTCAACGGATCCTTTGTTTGACGAGCAGACACGTCCTGGGAAAACCCGATACTTTTTGCGATCCCGCACTAAGGACAAATAAAAAAGATCTTGCTTTGCTGTATTGACAACTGCATTATCCCGTTTTCCGTGATCAGTTTTGAACATTCATATTACTGTGATTATTTTGTACATATATTGAGCTTCATTCCTTATACTTTTTGCTTCCACAGCTGAGAGACTTTGTTTTTGCATACATACATATTGTGCATTAAAGGCCGTAGGGCCGCGCGCGTACTTCCTTCTGGATAGTAGGTCTTGACGCTAGGTTAAAGGCCGTCGGTTCCTGGGAACTCCTGGGGATTGACTATTGCTACACAGAACGAAGTGCGTCAAGAAACGTTGCGGGCGGTCGTAGGGAATGGCATTCTCAAAGCTGAATGATTTGGAGGGAGCTCAGGTTCACAGATTCAAGCTGCAGCAACTCAGTCATACCAAATGTTTTATATTCCAACTGTTTGTATTGTTCTTGACTGCTTCTGCATTATTGGCGGGAGGGGTGTATTATACGATGTCTTACTTCTTGCCTTCTGCTACACCTACTCCTACTTCTGACCCTAAACTTACCTCTACTGTTTCTCCCCATTCCTTTCACATGTTACCGGAACACGAACAGGCTAGACGTGTAGAATTCCGCAACAATTCCTTTATTCAGCTCCTTCATCAGCATCAGTTAGTGGTTAACACTACTAATTGTTGGGTGTGTGGGTTGATGCCACATACTACGGATAAGGGAATTCCATATCTGGTGTTACCGTATAGTTCCCAAGGGTCAGCTCGAGCATTTCAAACAATGTTTCGAAGCGCACTGGGTCTCCACCCCATTCGAGAACCACGCTCCCCCTACTCTGGTCCTACCTCGTATCAAAAACCTTTGTCGATAGCAATAGAGGATTTAGATAGCGATATCTATGATCCCTCGCTTATTCCCGAAGAAGAGATACAGGCCTATAGGGTCCTAAGTAGAGGTGAATATAGTGCGTTCACTAGCGAAAAGCAGCTTAAAAGCTCGCCTCCGATATGGGTCGTACCCCACACTGGTAATTTTTGTCTCATGGGTCGTGGTCGAAGATCGCAAGCCCGACTTGGAGCAAGTGCTTGCACTGAAAATTACATACTGCCGATGGTCTCGTCCCCTGTGTTTCTGGCTGCCAAGGGTACATACTTTGTCTGCTATGATCGTGCATACGCATGGTTGCCCGCTGACTTCATGGGCTCATGCTTCATTGCAAATTTGTTGCCTCCGACGTTCACTGTAGATGCCGATTATCATAAGACTAGAGTTGTACGAGGCGTAATTAGCGAAGAGGATACTGCCGGTCAAGAGGCAGGAGACTTTTTCAAGGGTTTCCTCCCATTTTGGGGACCTATGGTTAATAGTAGGAACCTGAGACAGTTGACTCGAGTGGTAGAATCAACAGCTAATATTACTGCCAGTGCCCTTGGTAATATCACCACTGAACTGCAGGCGGAGAGACTTATGACGTTACAAAACCGTATGGTTTTAGATGTCATCTTAGCAGATCGAGGTGGGGTATGTAAGGTGATCCATTCGAGCTGCTGCATTTTCATTCCAGATAATGCTCCTACTGTCTATCAAGCCATCTCGAGGTTGCATAAGATCTCCGAATCCATACACGTGGATGTAGGGGATTGGACGCTACTTGGATGGTTTTGGGGCCTGATGTCGACTTGGGGTTGGAAGATTCTGATGATCATCGGAGTCGTTGTAGTGTTCCTGTTCACGTGTTGCCTTTGCGTGCAGTGTGGTCCTGCCTTATGTGGCCTCTGTGCTACAACGTGTATAAGACAACCACCTGTTACCAAGGGGACTCGGTTGGACAGAGCTATGCTACAGCAACATCTCGATGGTTTGATGAATATCGAATATGATTCCGACTAGTGCTTGCCTACATGAGGGCAAAAGGAGCGTCTGAGGTTCCGTGACAATCGTAAGTGGTGTTTTCGACTCATACGAATATGGTCGAGTCTGGTATCTATGAACCGCAAATGACGAGTTTAGTAAGTGTGCGCAGTTTCGCTGTGCTAACTTAAACCGTTCGTTTGTTATATGGGTTTTTCATCTGTACCCACGGGTTCCATCTTAGATACGGCATCCATTTTGTCTCTTGCCCTCAAGTAGCCAGCGAACGGACGTTGTCCGCTTCGCGACCCTGGGACTCCCAAGATATTTGCGGAAGACACATGTTCTTTGTGAGTGTCTTTATGACGAGGGGGATGCTACTGTAAAGCAGATGGTGCCGCTCGAGGCTCATCTTGCCGCACGGACTTATTGTCTCAGCCGTGCATCTCATTAGGCACGTCCCTTTGATGCCTGTATCTCGTGTTTCCCGATACCTCCCCTTTTTACACCCTTTCCGATCTCCCCACTGTCTCCGTCTTCCTCTACACCTGTTCTTTTCCTATTTTACTGCTGATTGGAATTCGCTAATGGGAAGATGGGTTTTTACAGTTGGGAACCGCCAAATGTTTCCGCACTTATGTTCCGAACCTCATGTGTTTCAAAGTGACCAAAGCGACCCCTCTGGGGGATAATGGTGGGAACCGGGTTGTAAACTTTTGCGTACAATGTAACTCTATGGGTAAAAACTGTATAAAAGGAGCGATCCACAGAAGCAATTTGAAGCAGTCTCCCCAAGTTGCACGTGGTGTACTTGTTGTGACTTCTGTGTTCCCTGCAGCAAATAAACCTTGAATCTTTGACGCCGAAGGAAGTGTCCCGTGTCTCTGTGATTCGTACGCCGGAGCAGGTTACCCACGAAGGTTTCAGGTGTTGTGCCCTGGCACCGCTGGGTCTTAAAGAACCCAGTCCTTCAATTGTAAATAAAGGGGACTGATTACCCATCTTGAGTAACTGTCACAATACATGTCAGGGTGAACCCTCAATGTCACTTAATTAACCTGTGCTCAACCCTCTGGTAGTTATAGCACAATGCAGCCAGGCCCAATTTATAGCAATGTTTAAATTGTGTGTGAAGAATGTATGAGGTACCAAAACAGTCCACACAAAAAAATAAATTTAAATAAATACAATGACCACTAAATGGAAAAATCCAATAAGGGGAATAGAGATACCATTTAAGAACCTTTTACATACAAAATAGAGCCAAAAAAACGTAAGCACCAAATATGGTCAACTAGCTGCAGTAGACTGGGACCTAGGTGTGATTTAACACCGATAGTGATGGAGCATGAGTCAGGTACAGCAACCAGATTTGACCTGGTCAGAAGTTTTACCTTCAAACTTAGTCTCAAAAATGAAGGAAAAATTGTCCACCAGGTAAGGCAGCCAGCTGTTTCTGAAGAGAGCTCCATGTGGTGTCCTACATGCTGGTGTTCTATGCCGATGAAACCCAGATAATGGTGTCCATGGCTAGCAATCCAGAGGTCACTGATGCTAGGTTCCATGATTGAATGCTTTAAATTTGGAGATGGATGATGGACCACTACTTAAAAAAACAAAATGTTTTGCTTTTCACCAGAAACTCATCCTTCTGGTACCCAAATTGTTTGCCTTAGGAACTTGGTTTTTATTGTGATGTGACTTCTCCTTTATGGACTCGGCTGCATTCAGTCCCTGCGGTCCGCAGTTTAGAATGTTCATGTCACGGTGTTCTAAGCACAACAGGTGGTGTTTGGCTGGCGTGAAGTAACACGTCTTTCTTGCTGTATGGAGGATCCACCTTGTTTGGGGAAAATAAACCTCTTTTGTTGAAATCCTGTGTCCGGTGTCATCACTACATTTTCGTGGCTACGAGCGCCAGCCATTTGTAGTGACACCTGTGCCGCAAGAGGCAAGTGCAGTAGTCGTGAACAGCCGCTTCTGGGGCCTCATTTATGAAAAGTGACGCATCGCTGCATGAAAACAGCGATGCGTCACTTTTCACTGCGCACTCCTTGCGACACCAATGATGCGTCATATTTAATGTATGGCGCATCATGTCGCAAGGACTTACAGATACGTCAGTATTTCTGACGCATCTGTAAGCGCAAAAGTGACGCATTGCTGGAGTGTATCACAAAAGTGACGCAACTCCAGCAATGCGTCCTTTCACATGGGGAAAGCCCCATGTGAAAGGGCTTGCGTCAGTCTTACGCCTGCTGTGAGGCAGGCGCAAGATTTTGACGCAACAACATCCTAAAAGTGACGCAGTGAAATCTCATAGATTTCACTGCGTCACTATTACGAGGCTTTTTGCGGGGGAACGCCCCATCTGCATACATTATACCTGACGCAGGTATACTGTGGCGCAGGGGTTTAAAAAGTGACGCATCTACCTAGATGCGTCACTTTTTAAATATAGCGCAACAAGGCGCATTTTGTACGCCGCTGGTGCGTCACAAAAAGTGACGCACCGGCGGCGCAAAACTGACGCAAGGCCTCATAAATGAGGCCCCTGGAGTCCAGTGAATTAAGACGTCTACTGTGGCGTAACGCTGGAGCAGTGCCAGAAGATTGGAAAAGGAGAAGTGTTTTCGGCATGTCAGCCAGAGTCTGACAGGGTGTTGAAGTCAAGTCAACTGAAGAAAGTAAGGCTACGAGTGGCGTTGTGTGAGAAAATAATACCTGTCATCTCCTCACTAAGGAAGGGAGGAATGCATTTGTTGTGTGTCAGAGTCATAAAACTGTCACTGTGGTGCCATATCGTGAACAAGAGATTTGGCAATGGGAACAGCGCAGCAGTGGTGAGAGAAGATTTTATTGACTGAAACTGTGCATTGGTGAGCATTTACGTCTTGCGACTGACAGCGGATTTACCGTGCGCTGAGAACCAATTTGATCTGCGCAAGAACAGCTGTGTGGTGAGGGAGTCGGAAAAAAAGCTTGACATTTTTAAAAATAATAAAAGTAAAATGAAATGTAATAAGGAAGGGCTTTGTTCATCTAAGGTAGCATAATTAACAGTGTTATTACCTTACAAAACCATTTTCCTTAATGACGGAAGACGACATTTGTTGTTCTAGTAAAGTGAGCGTTTTACCTCAGCAATCGGTTTTACTCCTTTGCTTCAGTCACTTCAGTGTACTAGGAAGCCTATTATCTTTGGGTATAGTGAGTCATCTGCTGGTCGCTGGGCAAATTACATGTTCTCTGTTTAAAAGCATCCAAAGAGCCTATTAGTTGTCCTTTGGGAAATCTGCAATCTATTTAGTAGTAATGGCTGTATCCTCAATTGTGATTCCTCCATCCTTCCTAGCACAACCGGGGCAACCTTCTACGCCATGGGAGGAGTGGATTGACCTGTTTGAAAATTACATCGTAGCTTTAGACAGTCAGGAAAAAAGCACTCCTTTTGGGCAGTATAGGAAAGGAGGCACATCGCATTTTCAAGTATTTACCACATATGCTCAAAAGTGTAAATCAACCAGTTGAGGATGTATGACAGGAAGCCAAGTTAAGATTGGAAAAAAGGTTTGCCAAAGAAGAGAATGTCGTGCTCTCACGATACGAATTCTAGACTAGGCCACAAAAAACAGAGGAATCAGTGTGAGATTTTGTTTCAGTTTTGCGCGAGTTGTCTATCAAATGCAACTTTGGGCAAATAGCAGACAAACCTATTTGCAATCAATTCATTGTTCAATGCCACAGCAAAAAGACACCAGAACGTTTATGGGCATCTAAGAACCCAATACTTAAAGACGCACTTTCAATCACAAAGGTAGTAGAGGAGTCTGAGCGATGAATGAGGGTCATGAAAAAAATGAATAGGTTGCAGAGGAGGTGGCAGCTGTGAGGAGGAAAAATTATCCTTTGAAGTCCACGTGTGAAAAGTCTGGTTTAAAAGTGCAGAAAAGCACAAATCAAAGGGGATGTGCAAGATGTGGGAGTTCAGTACATAACAGTGAGTCTAAATGATGTTTCGCGAGCAAACAAGATTGCATAAAGTGTGGACGTAGAGGTCACTACACAAGGATGTGTAAGACGCAGGATAGGTCAAGGGTTGCTGCAGTGGAAGTCTCAAGTTTTGACGGAAATAATGAAGAATGTGTCCTAGTGGTTCTTCCAGGCAATGTAAATGAAGGGATAAGGCAACGTCCAAAGGCAACATTTGACATCCAAGGCAAGCAGGTGGAACTGATGGTGGTCTATGGATCTTTGTGGACGATTGTGCCATAATGGATGTGGGAAAAGGAGTGGCCGCAAGTCCCTCTTGTACCAAAGAACTTCGATCCTAGAGGGTACCAACGAGAGACCATCAATGTTCTAAGCTTTTTCACTGCTCCCATCAATTTCAAGTCAAGAAAAACTGTGGGGAAGGTCTATGTCACTGTGGATGGACCTCCTATTTTGGGGTGGGGCCATTAGTTTGATCTACATATCAACATCGATACGCATGCTGAGGGTCAAGTTCTCTGTTTGTTTGATGCGTCCACAGAAGTACTGGGAGAAATGGAGGGAGTTTTCACTGTGGGACTTAGAGAATTAAAGGGGTACACCCAAAAAATTGTTTTGAAGGACGCCACTGTCCCCATGAAACATAGATTGAGGAATGAGGAGGGTACCTGTTGTGGTGAGAGATGAGGTAAAAATTGTTTACAGGAAATGTTGGAAGAGGGAGTCATAGAACCGGTTGAGGCCTCTGAATGGGTCTCTCCCGTAGTTATCAGCAAAAAAAGTGATGGGAAGTTGAGATTCTGCTTGGACTTCCGGAATCTTATATTGTAAGTGAAACCTTTCCCCTTCCAAACATTAATGAAATGTTGCTATTGCTTGGGGGTGGTAAGTACTTTTTAAAACTTGATTTGATAAGTGCTTACCACCAGATGAGATTACACGAGGAGTCCAAAGATCTTACATTGTTTGTCACAATAGAGGGAACCTTTAGATTCAGGAGACTGCCGTTCGGGCTATCTTCTGCATCCAGCGTCTTCCAATGCATCATGACAGAGGTGTTGAGGGATGTTGAAAGAGTACAAAATTTTCAGGATAACATCCTTGTGTTTGGGGAGTCCATTCAAGAGCACAACAAGAGCTTGAGGGAAGTTTTGGGCAGACTAAGGGATGCTGGCCTTACCCTGAGGAGAGAAAAATGCAAATTTTTGGTGGAAGAAATTGAATACCTGGGGCATACTATCTCTGGTCAGGGTGTTCGTCCCAAAGTTGATCTCATAGAAGCTATTCGCGATGCACCTCTTCCCAACGACAAAGATAAACTTAGGTCTTTTATAGGCTTAATCGAGTATTACGCTAGGTTTGTCAGTTCCTTTGCCACCAAAACCGAAGCCTTTAGACTACTGTTGAAGAAGGGACGTTCCTTTTCATGGGGTGTGGCACAACAGGTAGCTTTCGAGTAAATTAAAAGAAACATATGTGATGCTGGTGTACTTGCACCTTTTGACACACAACTTAGCACCTTTCTAACTGTTGACGCAAGTGCGTGTGGACTGGGGCCTGTACTGTCACAAATCCATAAGGGGCGTGAACGTACAGGGACGTTTACCCCCGTACTTTTACTGAGTGCGAGTGTAATTATTCAGTCCTAGAGTGGGAAGCATTGGCTGCAGCGTGGTCTGTCGAACACTTCAGGACCTTCTTGTGGGGTCTTGATTCCTGTATCCGTGCGGACCACAAGCCCCTGGTAAGAATGTTGAGCCCTGGGTGTGCTTGTAAGGGGTCAGCAAGATAGCCAGACTCGCATCTCGGCTTCAGGATTACAGGTACCAGGTCACACACATTCTGGGGTGGACAAACGCACAGGCAGACTGTTTGTCATGGCTGTCATTGAAAAATATGGATGTAGTGAATGGAAGCTCTTTGTGGGAGCAAGAAGGTTCTGTTGCCTCCTTAGACGATGTGGCTGAATGTGGGAGAGGTGCATTTTCGGAAGAGGGATGGAGGTTGAACATGGATCTTGACTCCAACCTTAGAGAGGTAGAACATAGGTTGATCGCAGGCAGAAGAGAAAGTGCTGTTGTGCCCACTGTTAGACCATAAGTAAAGATATTGGATGAGTTGAGCATGAGTGAGGCAAAGGTGTTAATGAGAGGTGACAAATTTGTACCACCTAGTAGATTGAGACATAAGATAATCACACTTGCACATGAGGGTCATCTCGGCCAAACCCTTACAAAGAAACACGTGAGAGAAAACTTTTAGTGGCCTAGTATAGACGAGGAAATTAACGCGTTGGTGCTTGACTGTGAGGTGTGCTTGCAGAGCGAGAAAAGACTCAAGGCTTGGCCTAAGTCTGCTATTGGGAACATTGAGGATCCAGGATTATCCTGGACTACATTCTGCTTAGACTTCGTTGGACCCATGCATGGCGTTGGTGAGGAGCTAAAAAATGCATTGGTCATGGTAGATGTCCACTCCAGGTGGCTCATTGTGCATTTTATGCCTGAAGTCACTACTTGTAGCACCATTGAGCAACTTAAAGCTGTTTTCGAGGAGGATCTACCACAAGTCCTGGTCACTGATAACAGGACCCAACTTGTCTCAAAAGAAATGAGAGATTTCCTGGACAAGTGTGGGATCACTCATCAATGTACAGCTTTGTACAACCCCCAGGCTAATGGCATGGTTGAACGGGCTAATCGCCTGGTCCAGGGTACTATTTCCACGGCCATCCAGAGTGGAAAGAGTGTAAGAGTGATGGTGGATGAGATGGTGTGGGTGTATCGAACTACTGTGCACAGAGTAACTGAGTCTTCTCCATTTGAGAAAATACTTGAAAGGAAGCCCAGCACTAAACTCATACCTGCATGGCTTGTTGCACCCACTGCCATTAATGTGAAGGAGGTTGAATGCAGATCGAATGCTTCTAAGATCTGTGTCTGAGACTTAGTTAAAATCAGGCACAGAAGGACTGTTAGATGTCTGTCCAAGTTTTGGAATCCTTTCAGGGTAAAGCAAGTGTTTACAAATTACATTGTGCTCAATAATGGTAACAAGCGGAATAAACGCAAGGTTGCATTGTTTCGTAAAGGCAGAGGAAGGTGGAATAAAGCAGACTGTGAAGACATTATTGATTCTAAGAACATTTCCAATGACTTCTGGCTTTTGAGTGATGTTGACACAGTGCTAACGCCAGTGTTGTGGGTGGTGACGGTTGTTCTGGGCTCGCCTCAGGGGGAGCCCTAGACACCCTTCCCAGTACCTCTTCCCTCCCTTTGGGGATTGAGCCCTCACATCCCGGCTGTGACCAGAGACCACCTTGTTATTTGGCTGACTATGTACTTACATGATTTATTTTGTTTTTTCTTTATGTGCATTCTCTCTCTTCTCCTTTTCTTCGCCTTCATCTCCGTCTTTGTTCCTCTGTCCTTTCAGGTGAAGGGAGGGGAGTGTGTTGTGATGTGACTTCTCCTTTACGGACTTGGCTGCGTCCAGCCCCTGCGTTCCGCAGTTTAGAATGTTCATGTCACGGTGTTCTAAGCGCGACAGTTGGTGTTAGGCTGGCGTGAAGTACCACGTCTTTCTTGCTGTGTGGAGGATCCACCTTGTTTGGGGAAATAAACCTCTTTTGTCGAGATCCTGTGTCCGGTGTCATCACTACAGTATTCTCTTTACCCCAGTCTCATAGGTTAAAAACCTTGGGGTTCCCTTAGATAGTAAGCTGGCTTTTGAAGGAGAGATTAATCTTATTACTTCATCTTCTTTCTTTCTGCTCAAGCTTCTTCTGAAGGTCCTCCCTTATACTCTAAAGGAATTGCAGAACTCAGTTCTTCTAAGTTGGGCCCATGTAATGCGCTTTTCATCAATATTCAGAAATGGTTCATAAACCAGCTACAGATACTTCAAAATGATGCTGCTCACCTGTCTGTGGGCGTACCCAAACATAAGTCCGCTACACAAACTTTGGTCCCGATGCACTGGTTTTTCATCAGGAAGTGTACTGATTTCAAAGCCCTTGGTATTGCTTTTAAATCTCTACACAGCCTCAGTCCTGAGTACCACACACTGCGTTTTCAGTGATATATACCCCTCCAGACCTCATCGGTCATCATCTGTTTGCAACTTGGTGGTCCCTATATTCAAGAGATCGAATTGAGGTGGTAGGAGCTCTGTGACCTGCACTGCAAAGCTATGAAATTTCATGCATCATCAGGTTAAGGGGAAGTCTGACCTGCTTGTGTTTAGGAAAGCCTTAAAAACCTTGCTCTTTAATCATTCAGAATCACTTCCTGAACCACAGAAAGAACCCCAGACCTCTGTTGACCAAGAGCTGGTGAAGGCTCCTAGCTTGGTGCTCTCTGAGTTTGCAGAAATATCAGAGGAAGTTTCTCTCATGGAACTGCAGAAGTGCAAATCTGGCTCCCCGAGTGACCCCTGGCCAGCTAAACAATATAACGCCCTTGCAGGATTCCTCAATCCTCACTTTAACTCCATCTGGAACCTATCACTAAGACGGGGAATCTACCCGACAGCCTGGAAACATGACTTTCTCCAGCCTATCTTAAAAAAAGTTAATGCAGATCCAGAAATCCCCTGTGAGTATAGACCCATCTCTCTACTACCCGCTCTCGCGAAGGTCTTAGAGAAGCTAGCTTATCAATAACTGTCCGGCTTCATTGAGTCTAATGACATTCTCCATGATTCTCAATCCGGCTTTCAGTCTGGCTATAGTACAGAATCAGCCCTAATTGAAATGGTGGATTTGATACGCTGGGTGGTAGATGGAGGCTCAAAAGCGGTGCTAGTGCTGTTAGACTTCTCTGCAGCATTTGACACCGTCTCCCAATCTGTCCTATTGAACTGACTAAGGTCAATAGGAGTTCAGGGCACAGTATTGAGCTGGTTAACATCCTTTCTCTCTGACCACCAACAACAGGCCTGGACCCAACCTTTTACGTCGCCTGTTAAACCGCTTAAATGGGGTGTGCCACAAGGCTCTGCCCTGAGCCTGCTTCTTTTTAATATTTACTTAACTCCACTGGCTGAGATGATCTCTAAAACAAGGATCAAAATTACATCTTATGCCGATGATACCTAGCTATTGTTCGCCTTTAATGCTGTATCTGTCGCCACGTTTGATCCCCTTAAAGTGTGTCTTAAGAACATTGCGCCCTGGAATTACCGCAATTTCTTGAAACTCAAACCAGATAAGATCGAGATCTTATCTTTTAACAAACCCTCTCCTCTCTCCTCTAACCTGTTGTGGCCTGAGGAACTAGGCACAGTCCCACTCCCCAAGGAATCGGTTAAGAATCTGGGTGTTAGATGGGACAAACATCTATCCTTCGCGGTTCAGGTGCAAACAGTCTTAGCTACTTGTTTTGGCAAAATCAAAACTATTAGAAAATTAATTAACTACCTGCAAACCTCCACTCGAAAATCTGTGGTTCATGCTCTGATAACTTCACATCTGGACTATGTGAATGGATTATGTCTGGGTCTCTCTTTAGGATTGCTCCGCAGACTTCAGGCAGTACAAAACTCTGTGGCCCGTCTAGTCTGCGTCGTTCCGCTCAGACAACACATCTCCCCCTATCTACGACAACTACACTGGCTACCAATCGCTAAGCAAATTGAACTTAAGGCTCTTACACTAGCCTTTAGGGCAGCCAAAGGTTTAGGGCTGGCCTATCTGAGGAGGAGACTTCAGCCATAACTTCAGTCCAGATCCCTACAGTCTAACACTCATCGCCTGCTTGCGACCCCAGGTTCCAAAAAACCAGATCAGGAGGTAAATCATTTGAGGTGGGCACTACTCAACTTTGGAACAAACTACACTTTCACCTGTGCTTGATTCAGTCAGAACCTGAGTTTCGCAAGTCTCTCAAAACCTGGCTTTTTAGCCGCCAGGACTAGTCACTGCTCCTGCCGCGGCCTTGCTCTCTGTCTGCTATAGCACCGGGACACCCCGTTGGGGTAGCTGTGCGCTCAATAATTGCCTTATTATTATTATTATTAATATTCCTGGCTTCTTCTTCATCATTCAATTGATAGTTCTTCTTGTTTTGGGCTAGAGTCTAAACACCTCTGGGTAGTAGTGCGCTTTATACATTTTATTTTCATTTCATAACTGTTGGCCGTTGTGGGAGAAGCTTGGAGCAGGAGAAATTAGGATTTTGTGCCCAGGGAAGTCCTATTGCTGGTCGAATACATCTGGCATCTTTGTCAGGTCAAGATTTTTACATTCACACTTAGGGCCTGAATTTGATGTCTTTCAGAAGGCTCTCGAATTGGATTTGACTTTCTCAGATGCGATTCGTAGCCCTTGTTTTGAACCGAATCATACACAGGTCCGAATGAGCACGTATGATGCGAAGTTCGCCTACGCGTTGACTGAATCATTTCTGGGACCCGAACCTGTCCGTACGACTTGTTCATAGCCGAATCGTGCTGCGCAATGGAGCTGAATTCGGGGTGCTGAGGCAAGCCCCCCTTTACCCGGGTCCCTCCAAATCTGTCACGGGGGTAAGCCTATGGGTCCTTCCGATACTGGTATGCACAGTGTGTGCCACAAAATGTACGCTTTTGCCCATCCACCCACCCACCCCTTTTTGCTATTGGATGTCTGTGTCCTAAGGGATCGAGGAAAGGTTCAATGTTTTCATGGTATTCCTCCAAAATATCTGCGCTATTTTACAATGCTGATGATGGGGAGTCCCTGCTCTCTGCAGATGCAGGTAACTTTAAAATAAATGACAATCTGCTAGTAGTGAGCAGTACTACCTCAGTGCATTAGAACAGAAAGACAGTGCCACTAACGGCCAGAGTTTTATGCTGTGCCTTGTTTTTATTTCTTTCAGGAATATTTGAACAACTTTATAGTTATAGAGCCAGAGCTTTTTTGTCAAGGCATTATCTGTCTTTGATTGCAGGTACCTGTGCCACCCCGATGGTTGTATTGTATCACGTTTTTGGGTATGTTGCTAAACTTTGGTCTGATCTTCAAGACCTTCCCCTAATGAGCATAAGCTTAGTGAGTATTTTTTTTATTTTTTTTTATTTATTAGAACACCTTGTTGGCCCCTGAGCATAGATTAATTCTTTACTTTTGCTAAGAAATTTGATTGTGTTAATATATGGATTTGTCATGATAATGATTATCTGTTTGTATTTTTTTTATAGACCCCCCTTGCAACCTTATTGTGAGAGTGAGCCTCTGTTTTCTGTGTATCATATTTGTTATTGTGATAGGTCCTGGTGAAGGTGGATGCTGTTGTTGGCCAAAAAAGGAGGAAGCAACATATTCTGCCTCCTTGTTGTCTGGACTTTGTGTCTACAGCAGAGGCCTTGTTTTTAATTAAGGACAGATTGTTAGAATTAGCGTTACTTTGCGATGTTCAGAGCAAATCCCATGTTGATGTATTAGGTTTGAATATATGTATGTGATCAATAATTTTGAGTATTTCCACGGAATAATGAACTTGTCATTAAAGAATTTGGAGTAAATAAGTTATCTTGCTAATTATGAATTCAGGGGCAGATTTACAAGCCCCTTGCAACACATTTGTGTTGCTGTTGCGTCACTTTTGTGATGCAGCGGCGGTAAAACCATGAGCCGCATTGCAAATTATTTACAACGTGACACATCTAGACAGATGCGTCACGTTGTAAAGCACTGCGCCACATGCAACCTGCATAAGGTTTCATGTGGGCATTCCGTGGCAGGATGGGCGTTCTGCCGCAGGAAAGCCCTGTAAAACTGACGTTCACTGAGTCATTTTTACGACGCCGCTGCAGGCGTAAGGAGTGATGCACCACGTTAAGTGTGGGCGGCCCTTGTGAATTGATGGAGTTGCGACGCGGCTCCAGCAATGTGCTGCCCTTACGCCACAAGATGCGACACGCATCTGCCTATCCTTGCGCCACGGTGCAATCCATGTTGGCGCAAGGGGGAATTGCTTGTCGCATCTGTTCTGGGGCATCCCTGCTGATTTGCAGAGATGCGCCAGACATTGTAAATATGCCTCTCAGTGTTTAGGCTGAGAAGAGTTGTGTTTTTGTTCTCAGGAAACCACAATCAATCCAGATTTCTACTTTAACTCTTTGCAAATCAGCTTCTAAATGAGTATTTATGAGTCTCTCCTTTTTACCTCAGATGTTAATGCCTTATTATT
The DNA here is from genome assembly GCF_964263255.1 of Lissotriton vulgaris. NCBI lineage: Eukaryota > Metazoa > Chordata > Amphibia > Caudata > Salamandridae > Lissotriton > Lissotriton vulgaris. The sequence goes on from NC_141693.1 coordinate 1,612,757,558, forward strand.
ACCTTTTTGGGCCTAAAGATAGAGCAAGGTTAGCAGGAAGAAGTCATATGAAAGCTCAGCTCATAATGGGCTCGAGGTTCCAACTGGACTTTGAGCTGTGCCAGAGACAGGCTTCATGCTAGAGCCTGGCTTAAGCTTTCAACAACTCACCCACATCTAATTTGCTGCTCTGAACAGGAGAAACCAAATCTTTAGCTTAGCTGTAACACACCTTTGGTAGATTGGATTGGCATGTGTGTCCCGGTCAGCTGGAGGCCTTGAAGTTGAAAAAGGTTCTAAGTACCAGGTTTTCAGGGATGATAGGAGAAGTCCAGCCAGACACAGGTAAGGGTTCCAGGTTCTCAAGAACAGCATTTGAGGGTCAGCAACCACTCCAGCAATAGACGACATTGGGTTCCAGGGCAGGTTGAGCTGGAAGTGGTCCACTGGGCAATTGCAAGAAGAGTCCTCTGCGAGGTTGGCGTGTTCCTGTAGTTTGAACTAGAGGTCATCTTTTGGCCTTTGGAATCGACGACTTCATCCTGGGTCAAGAGAGAGCATCTCCAGTCCTCCAGGGTCATCTTAGGCCACAAACAGCAGGTTCAGTACTTTTCTGATCTTCCTCAGGTTACTTAAATGTTCTAAAAATTGTGCCAGAAGGCATCACATTAATGCCTAGCACTAACCTGAGGTTAGGGATGACTCCTGGCATCTCCCTAGTCAATGAGGTAAACATCTCAGTGGTAGCCCTACTCATAATTTCAGCAGTTCCTGCCTGCCCTATTCCAAACAGTCCCACAGTGCCTCCCACTCCTAAAATCCAAATTGGTGAAACCCTTCTTCCCTTTTGTATAGCCTGTGCTCCCACCCAGATATGTGGCCAGGATAAAGATAGGCCTCTCCTCTGCGGTCACTCCAAATCAGTTCCAGGGGCAGGCCTCTGCCCACTGGGGTTGGTGCCTGTCTGACTGGGAGGACAAAAGAAGTGGCCTATCCAGGTGTCATCTGACAACTGCTTGTGACAGGGAAGTTTCCTTTGAAGCAAATTAAGTCTTTGGGCACAGCCAAAATGGTCATCTAGCCAGATGAACAAAAATACCTCCCCACACATAGGCCTTCGTCTCTACTCTGGGATCAGTTTTCACACCTCAGTCATGGTCATTCGCAAGCTGGGTGACAGTTTGATGGTGCATGTAAATTAACCTGCAAGAGTTGTACGCAGGGAAAGGTAACTTTCTAAAGGTTAGGTTTCCTTAATATTTATTAAAGCTTCAAATTCACCATTAGGTTGGGCTGTGTATAAACATTAAAAAGAGTTGTTGAATCATAGTCATAGCTAGCCCCTAACCGGGGATAGCAAATCAATATTTAAAATTGCTTCAAAATATTTCTATATGGGCCTGCCAGGTTTCCTACAGTGAAAATATCATTTGGATGCTAGTCACTGTAAGGCCATTTTACAATTACAATTCTAGATGTCCTTGTTTTAAATATTATGCACCTTGCCTTGAGGGCTAAACAGATGACTTTGGAATGACATAATTATATTAAGGAGGGTGTAAACCTGTGAGAATTTTTACAGGTTGAATTGCAGTTTCTGCACTGGCTTGTGGGCTACCCAGTATACATATGGGTGACCTATTAATACTTTCAAATGTATTTTTTGACAGTTTGAATTGTAGGTTTTTACAATGCTCCAGTCGGTCTAAAATGGTAAGGCCTCAATCCATGTTTGCACTGCCTATGTAGTGGATAGCACAATAGGTGCTGCAGTCTACTAGAGACCTTTAAGTATTTTTACTATATACTTTGGACTTAAAGGGAAGTTAAATATGCCTCTTAGGCAGTGGTTCCCAATCTGTGCACCACAGCACCCCAGTGCGCCATTAACAGTAGCCAGGGGCGCAACAAGCACACAGTTTGGAAACTACTGACTGATACACAATGGTGGGAGTGGTACCAGGGGGCAGAGGGCATCGTGCTGTGGACAGGGATTTCTGATCGGTGACAGCTTTGTTCTTGCGGTTGAGGGGCTGGAGTTCTTCCAGGGGCCAGAGGGGTGCAGGCGCTGTGACACGGTCTTTGGCAGTTCGGGCGGGGCCTTTCTGGGGAGGAGGATGGGCCTGAGTGGGAAACACAGGAGGTGGACAGTGCTGCCGGGATGTGGTTGGTGTGTCGGGGGAGGTGCTGAATGGGGAGGTGAAACGTCCTGCAGTGATGAAGGTGGAGGTCGACATTTGCAGGCGGCCTGATTTTGCACACAGCGGCTTGATGGTGATTTGTGGCACCTGGGAGCCACCTCTAGTTCAGCGCTGCTGGCACGGGTGGGAAGGTGGAAGCTCATGGCTAGTGGCCGCGTTCTACAAGTTGCACATGATATGGAAAGATATCTCAGTGGGTTGGTGTGCCCGCTGCTAAGAGCTGTGGTGAGCCTGTGGGCTGGAGCGATTTTGGAGGGACTGGCCCTGGATTGAAATGCAGGCAGTGTGAATTTGTTTGTGGTTTGGGTGCAGTGCTTGACTGTGTCTGCTTCTGTTGGTCATTGACATGACATTTGCTATTTGTTTTGTTCATGTCCTCCTTGTGTGGACCAAGTGGTGTGTGCTCCCCTCTGGGTGTGGACACCACACTGTTCTTCTTTTCCTGGCATGCCCGTGGCTGCTGGGCTTCGTCTTTTGGGCGGAGCGGGCCTGTGCAGGCACAGTGGATGCTTTTCAGTCTTTTGTCTGGTCCTGTGCACTCAGACACATCCAGTGCTTCCCTCGTTGTGTGCTCCATGGGATGTTTTGCACCGGACCTCTTGTTGGAGTTTGCACTGTGTCACCCCAGTGGCCATGGATGTATTTGTCTGGTATGTGTCACTGCAGGTTTTGTGTGCATCCCTGACTAGACTGATGCAGAGAAGGTGGACTGCTGTGGCATCGTGGATTGAAATGTACATTGGTTAGTGTAGTGCAGTTTGCTTGTTGAATCGTGGGATGGTTTGCAGGGTTGGGGTTGGCCTAACCAATCGTGCAGCGGTTGGTCCTGGGTTGGACTTGGTGTGGGCAGCACTGTGCTCGTGTGGATGTCGAGGTCGATCAATCAATCAATCAATCAGGGAATTTCTAGAGCGCGCTACTCACCCGTAAGGGTCTCAAGGCGCTCAGGGGTGGTCGTTACTGCTCGAACAGCCAGGTCTTGAGTTGCTTCCTGAAGGCGAGATGGTCCTGTGTCAGCCGGAGGTGGGTGGGGAGGGAGTTCCATGTCTTGGCTGCCAGGTAGGAGAAGGATCTTCCTCCGGCGGTGGCTTTGCGGATGCGTGGGACGGTGGCAAGGGCGAGGCTGGCGGAGCGGAGCTGGCGGGTTGGTGTGTAAAATGCTGGGCGGTTGTTGAGGTACGTGGGGCCCGCGTCGTGGAGAGCCTTGTGTGCGTGGGTGAGGAGTCTGAATGTGATTCTCTTGCTGACGGGGAGCCAGTGCAGATTCTTCAGATGGGCGGTGATGTGGCAGTGGCAGGGTATGTCCAGGATGAGTCTTGCCGAGGCGTTCTGTATGCGCTGCAGTCTTTTCTGGAGCTTGGCTGTGGATCCGGCGTAGAGGGTGTTTCGGTAGTCTAGGCGGCTGGTGACGAGGGCCTGGGTGACCGTCTTCCTGGTAGCGGTGGGGATCCATCGGAAGATCTTTCGGAGCATGCGCAGGGTGTTGAAGCAGGACGATGAAACGGCATTGACTTGCTTGGTCATCGTGAGGGAGGAGTCCAGGATGAAGCCCAGGTTGCGTGTGTGTTCTGTGGGTTTGGGGCGGTGCCCAGGGCAGGTGGCCACCAGGAGTCATTCCAGGCCGAGGGGAATGGTCCCAGGTTGAGGACTTCCGTCTTGTCTGAGTTCAGTTTCAGGTGGCTGAGCTTCATCCATTCCGCGACGTCCTTCATTCCTTCCTGGAGACTGGCTCTGGCGGTGTTTGGGTCGTTGGTGAGGGAGATGATCAGCTGTGTATCGTTGGCGTAGGAGATGATGTTGAGGTTGTGTTTGCGTGCGATGGCTGCGAGGGGGCTCATGTAGATGTTGAAGAGGGTGGGGCTGAGCGAGGAACCTTTTGGGACGCCGCTGATGACTTCGGTAGCCGCGGACCGGAACGGGGGAAGGCGGACCCTCTGGGTTCTGCCGGCGAGGAACGAGATGATCCATTCTAAGGCCATGCCTTGGATTCCGGTGTCCTTGAGGCGTTGTATCAGGGTGCAGTGGCATACCGTGACAAAGGCTGCTGAGAGATCCAGGAGGATGAGTGTGGTGGTTTCCCCGTTGTCGAGCATGGATCTGATGTCGTTGGTTGCTGCGATGAGTGCGGGTTCGGTGCTGTGGTTTGCTCGGAAACCGGACTGTGATGGGTTGAGGGATCCGTTTGTCTCGAGGAAGGCGGAGAGTTGTTGGTTGACGGTCTTCTCGATGACTTTGGCGGGAAACGGGAGAAGCGAGATGGGTCGTAAGTTCTCGAGGTCCGTGGGGTCTGCGGTGGGTTTTTTCAGGAGGGCGCTGAGTTCGGCATGCTTCCAGCTCTCCTGGAAGGTGGCTGTTGCGAAGGAGCTGTTGATGACGTCGCGGAGTTGGGGTGCGATGATGGAGGCGGCTTTGTTGAAGATGTGGTGTGGGCATGGGTCTGTGGGGGAGCCGGAGTGGATGGTGCTCATCATGCGGGTGGTTTATTCGGTGCTGACCGGGTTCCAGGTGCAGAGGGTGGCGGTTGGGTGCGCTGGTTCGGTGGCTGGGTGGGTGGTCTGTGCGCCGAAGCTGTGGTGTATATCGGTGATCTTGCGGTGAAAGAACGAGGCGAGTGAGTCGCAGAGGTTTTGCGAGGGTGTGATGTCGTTGTTGCAGGCGCTGGGGTTGGAGAGCTGTCTAACGATGCTGAAGACTTCCTTGCTGTTGTGGGTGTTGTTGTCCAGGCGCTGTTTGTAGGTAGTTCTCTTGGTGGTGCAGATTAGTTGGTGGTGCTTGTGGGTGGCGTTCTTGAGGGCTGTCATGTTCTCTGTTGTTTGGTTCTGGCGCCAGGTTTTCTCCAGGGAGCGGCAGGTTTTGTTTGAGTTTGTGAGGTCGTCTGTGAACCATGAGGATTTCTCGCTGTGGGGTCCGCTGGGCGGTTTCTTCAGTGGTGCAAGTTTGTTGACATAGTTGGTGAGCCATTGTGCGAGGTTGCGGGCTGCTTTGTTGGGGTCCGTCGTGTTGGTGGGGGGGGCTCTGGTTGAGGGAGGTGCTGAGTTGGTCGGCGGTGATCTTGCTCCAGCTTCTGCGGGGGGTCTGTTGCGGGTGGTGGTGGGTCGTGGTTTTCTCGAAGGAGAAGTGGACACAGCTGTGGTCTGTCCAGTGGAGTCCGGTGGAGTGGTTGAAGGAGACGTGCTTGCTGGAGGAGAAGACGGGGTCAAGCGTGTGGCCAGCGTAGTGGGTGGGGGTGTTCACCAGTTGGCGAGGTTGTCCAGCAGGGTGGCGGTGTTGCTGTCCTTGTTGTTCTCCAGGTGGAAGTTGAGGTCTCCTGGGAGGATGTAGTCGGGGGAGGTGAGGGCTTGGGGGCTTACGAAGTCTGCGATGGATTCGAGTGCGTGGTCCCGGGGGTCTGTAGATTAGGGTGCCTCTGAGGGTGGTCCTGGGGTCGGTGTGAATCTGGAAGTGCAGGTGCTCGGCGGCTGTGAGGGTGTCTTCCGTGTTGGTCGTGATGCGGATGGTGTTTCTGTGGACGATGGCGATTTCTCCTCCGGTTTGGTTGGTGCGGTCCTTCCGGGTGATCTTGTAGCCGTCCGGGATGGCTATGGCGATGTCGGGGGCTGAGGAGGCGTTCATCCAGGTTTCTGTGAGGAAGGCAACGTCCGGTGCTGTTGTGTCTAGGAAGTTCCAAAGTTCGATTGCGTGCCTGTGGACGGAACGGGTGTTGAGCAGGATGCACTTGAAGTGATTCTTGCTGGTGGTAGGTTTGGTGGTTGCTGGTCCGGGATGGATGCAGGTGAATTTGCAGTCTTTGCAGGTGAAAGGTCTGTGGGAGCGTTTCGGGGTGGCCAGGTAGCAGGCGGGTTTCCGGTCGGTGTTGAGTGCGCGAAGGTTGGCGGCGTTGTATGTTCGTCGGGTACGTTGACCTCGTCGAGATCCAGGGTTCCTGGCGCTGGGCGCGGTCCAGGCGCGGACGGGCGTAGACAGGCTTGCCTTTGGCGCGCCTTTGGCGCGCAATCGGCGTGCAATCGGCGCGCGCTCTGCACGTGAACGCTGCGCGTGTGTGCGGACTCTGACATAAATGGCGAGAGGGGGGGAGGAGGGAGGGAGGAGCAGCTGGGAGGCGGGAGCGGGGTGGTTAATGGGAAGGGGAGAGGGTCCATGGAGAAAGGGGGTGGGGCCACAGGGGAGCAGCGGCATGGAGCGGGGAGCGGGGTGTAATGGCGGGAAACGGGAAACAGCAGAAATTCAGAAAAAACACACAATCAGGGGCACCACACGAGGGGTGGACAACACTGCTGGCACGAGAAGGTACAGAGAAGAGTACAGAGAGGTACAACACTGCTGGCACGAGACGGTACAGAGAAGAGTACAGAGTAGAGAGTACAGAGAGGTGCAGAGAAGCAGTGACAACAACAGAGGCACAGGGGTCACGGCCGCGGGCGGCGGCAAGCGGGCGGTGGAAGCAGGAAGACCGGATCACTCAGGAGGAGCCACGCGGCAGGTGGAGTGACCGTCTCTGACGATGTCAGGTCAGGTCAGGTCAGGTCAGGTCAGATCTTCGAGTCTCTTTGGCTGCCTGCTCTGTATTCTCTTTGCATGCTCCCTGGAGTGACAAATACAAAACCACTGTTTATGGACAGAATGCAGAACAATGTCATACATTCACCCCAGTACAGAGATCTGGGCCTAAATCCCTTGTTTTGTTGCACTCTACACCACCCCAGTTCAGACAAGGCCATATGCAAATCAGCCTTGACCCTGTGCCTCATGGGAACAGTCCAGCCCAAACTGCCAAGCCATGTCTTCCCTAGACCAGTGACTGTGGGTGAATGTTTTGCCATTGTGCAACATTCCGTCCATCATCTTGTTTGTTTTGCTGTTCACCCTATGTGGGAAGGGTATGCCCAGACGTGGGTCCCTTGCTCACTACGCCACTGCAGTCAAGCTATCCTGGCTGAAGACGGCTGATAGCCAGAAACCGGTCCTAGGATGCTATATTCCGGTCCAGGAAAGACATGGCTTGGCAGTTCGGGCTGGACTGTTCCCATAAGGCACAGGGCCAAGACTGATTTGCATATGCCATGTCTGAACTGGGGTGGCTTGGTGAGCAAAAGAACGATGGATTAAACCCAGATCTGTGACTGGGGGTGAATGTTTTGCCATTGTGCAACATTCCGTCCATCATCTTGTGTGTTTTGCTGGGGTTATTTAAGCATAGGAAACAACAAAAGGTATGCACTCGATTCATGGCCTTCCTTGCCAAGCACACAAATACGCTCCACTGCTGCTGCCCCACAACCCCTCCAGTGGCCCCATGGTGGGAGCAATGTGCAAATGGGGCACACCAGAAGAATACGCCCTCTGTTAAGCGGAGGTACGCTGGCTGTGCTAACAACCTACCTCTCGCCACTGGGCCCCCCAACTCCCACACTTCTAGCTGGAGATGGGAAATGACAATCTATCCCAGTGAACAAACTATCAGCCTGATTCATCATAGTGCCGTTTTACGAGTTTGAAATAGCGAATCATAAGGAATCGCTATTTCAGACTCGCAAAACGGCATTCATGTAGGAATCGCAAAAACAAAAGCGATTCCTACATATTCCTTATTTGCGATTAGCAAATTGCTAATCGCAAATAAGGAATAACTCCCCATTCATTCCTATGGGCCAAAAGGCCCATAGGAATGAATGGGGAGTATTCCTTATTTGCGATTAGCAATTTGCTAATCGCAAATAAGATTGCGATTTAAAGGGTGCCAGGGGTGTCCAAAGGACATCCTGTAGCACCCCTTAACAGTAAATATGAACAGGTGTTGCGCACACACATGTCCAAGTTTTCGCTATTTACCACGAGGTTTGACCTCGCGGTAAATAGCGGGCCGAAATTGCGAATTCGCAATTTTAAAATGGATGATGAATTGCATTTAAGGAATCTCAAATTGAGATTCCTTAAATGTAATTCATCGCAAAATAGCGAAATCGCAATTACCGATTTTTGCATTTGGGATGATGAATCCCAAATGCAAAAATAGAGCTCGCAAAGGGCCAGATTCTCAGAATCTGGCCCTTTGCGAGCCCATTTCGGCTTCGTGAATCAGGCTGTATGAGCTTCTAGCACACGCTATAACCGCTACCCCAACTGGGGGTACCTACAATAATATTCACCTGCAGTCCTCCCTCACCTGCCCCCACATGGCTAACTCAACCACGTTTGCCAATCTGCTTGCTCTTGCCACAATGCCAAACCTACCACCCTCAGCAAGCCCACCTGCCCATCTCTCCTCCCGATTCCTATGTACATCCCGTTACACCGTTATAATGATCTATGGCAGGTTTGGTATATGTCAAGGACAATATGAAACTCTGTACCATGTCCAGAATTGATAATATTTTTGTTACCAAGTCCTTACTCCCTTCTATACAATCATCAGAAATTGGTTCCAGTTTTATTTTAGATCATGCCCCTGTTTTATTTTCCTTTAGTTTATCCCTCAATACCTCCAAAACTTTGCTATTTGATCTTTTTATTGCACTTGCTTTGTAAAGTTATACTGTCCTTTTGGAAAGATACTTCTAAATTGTCTGTATTAAAATGGTGGAATATTATGTGTGATGAACACAGAATGTCTACTGTCTCATTATTACTACGCTAAAAGATTTAATCTGATTTATCCTGGTTACCTTTCACTACCTCTCTTTTTTCTGCACTCTTTCCTATTTTCCTGCTCTCTTCCTGCTACTTTCCTCTTCTCTTCTTCTATTGCTCTCCTTCCTTTTTTATATAAAATGATAAATGTCTTTAATGCTTCATATGTTTCTCCCTTCTAAACCCTTCAAAAGTATAATACTTCTGACTTGTAGATATTATATTGCAATTGTTAATTTGTTTTGTTATTGTTTTATGAATCTTCAATAAAAACTTTTAACAAAAGAAAAGTTTACCCATACTACAAGGACAGATCCGGTCCTCACGACGTGGGTGATATATGCAGCCCACAAGTATACATAGGTATGCTCATGGAATCATTTAGGGCTTGGGAAAAGGGGAGCACAGCTCTAAATCCTCTGTTCTATTTAGAGTCGGGTAAATGCAGGTTTAACACTTACTGTAAGTAGAGTCTTAGCTTTCTTTCACAATGTAAACCTTGGACCTGGCAACCTGCCCACCACTGTTTTGTCAACTCTCAATGGCACTTGCCTAAGAGGTTGAACATCATTACATTTCTGTTCTAGTGACCTCTATCAGAGGCATACGAGTCCCAGACAGCAAGAATACACAGTGACCGACAGGGACATGGAGGAATCGGCCTGTTTGCCATGGCTATTAATTTTTTAATTTGTTGTTTGCTTATTTAAGAAGAACTGTAAATGGGTGCCCACTCAGCAAAGGATCAATTTCATCATTGAAGCTTCCACAGCAGTGGCCCTGCAGAAGACACGCTGGTGGCTTCTAGCCTTCCTGATAGGAATCTCTAAATATGGTGGTCGTCCCTCAACCAGAGAAGTGGGAGGCCACAGCTTTCCTTGACCTGGCTGGCAAGAATACTTCTAAGTAGTCTCTAAATTAGTGGCTCCGACACAAAGGAACATGAACGCACAATAACTGACCAATATTCATATAGGCACACACACAGATACACAATGCTGTACAGATAAACCACCATTCATTAATGCAAAGAGACTCACTCCACATAATTACAAATTTGGGCAAACAAGCAGGAAAATACACGGGCATGCATGAACACAGGCCTACAAAGAGACACAGGCTCAGTCACAGGACCACGTAGGTGAATACAGACAGACACAGACCAAACACAAACCTGCACACAAACAAAGTCAAACAAGCAGGCACATGAATAAAGGCAAGCAAACAGACTCCGACAAACAAGTCTGCACATAGGTATACACACAGACACACATACAAACACATGTACTGTCCATTGCCATGTTCAGGTTTCTAGCGTTTCCATTCACTCATCAGTTGTACTGTTATACTGTGGCGGACTGTAACTGAATTTGCTTTGTCTGAATCAGTGCATACCAAGAAGGGATCCAATATGTGTGAGTGTGCTGCTTACTCTTGAGTCATAGCCTCAAGGAAAATTGGCCATGAGTGGGCTATCTCTTTATCACTGGCTGGGTATAGAGTCAAAATATCGAGTTTTTATTATCGACTAGACATAATATCGAATCAAAAATATAGTATAGACATAATATCGACTAGACATAATATAGACTACAAAAATATAGACTAGAACATTTTAATATGGAATAGAATGGACATAATATCGAATCAAAAATATAGAATGGACATAATATCGACTAGACAGAATATAGACAACAAAAATATTGAATTTAAGGTAAGTTATTATTCGTTTTTAATTTTTGTGTAATATAATTTTGTAGCGGGTTGTGGGTTTATAGGGGAATAGGGTGGGTAGTAATTGAATTATAATTAATTAAATATGTTATTTTATTTATTGGTATTTATTTAGAATTAATTGTTAATGAATTATTAATTGGTAATTAATTAAATTATAATTGGTAATTCATTATTTTAATTGATTAATTGATAAATATGTTAATTTTAGTAATTTATTTTCCGCAGTGGGTTGTGGCTTTATAGGGGTATACGGTGGGAAGTAATTTTATTTATTGTTATTTATTTAGAATTAATTGTTAATTAAATATTAATTGGTGGGGGGCGGAGCTTGCTGGCGTCGATGGTAGACGCTTGAGCGCCGAGCTCCGCCAATTCACCCACCAAATCCGGTAATAATCCTGAAAATAATGGCGCCCAACTACTGCTGACGACAGCCCACTACTCCTAAGCACGATCGGCACACTCGGTGCTTGAAGTGGGAGAATTCCGGCGACCTGAGCTGTAGAAAACGAGACCAGACACTTCTGGAGCGAGGGCCGCGGAACCTGGACCTCGCGTACTGTGGCCCCCGGATTGCGTCGCCCGACGTGCGGCGTACGCTCCAGCACGAGACCGGTAGCTATCGCTGACCGGACGACCGGCTTGGAAAACCGCAAGCGGAGTTGCAGCCAGGGACGGTGGTGAGTGAGTGGACCCCTGCGGGCGGCGGGAAGTTGAAGGAGAGCCCTGCTTTGGCCTAGACATCCCGACACGCAGCTGAGAACAGGCGGCACCCCTGATGTGCACGCATTGAACAACGGCGCAGTAAGCTGGAGGTGCAAGGAGCTGCCATACGCGCACGGACTGAGTACAGACATAACGACCTAGGGGGCATCGGTGCACCAGCTGAGAGACCAGACATTAAAGTGGACTTTGCTAACGATTTGTGCGCCCTAACGTCGTTGTAGGGCACTGTGGCTAGCCGAGGCCTTTCCGCCCTTTACTCGGGAACCTGGACGCTACCGGCTGGAATAATCTACTGCAAATGATGGGGTCATGTTATAAACTTTGCATTGGGCGCTCTCTCTGGCATCTAGAGCAGTGGAGCCCGGGGCGCCATTTTAGGGCAGCGGCGGCAGAGATTAGAAGAGTCCGGTTTAGGCGTGACACATGGCGGTGCGGCACGAAGGCTGGCTCCACCATCTCTCCTCGCCACAAACTAGGAGTAATCCCAGGAAATAAGCTGCATTGACCCTTGGAGACTGACGGGGCGAACGACATACCAAGGTGAGAACATTTTGGACCCTACGCGACCTTCAGCTGTAGCCACGCCATTGGCCGCCCTGAACCAACCTGAGGCCTCCCCCCATCCTGGACGGGTCACTCTGGCCTTGCCTGCGGGAGAAGAGTGGCAACCGCCTCAAAGAGCTATCTGAGGCGTCGGGGGGACCCACTAGCAGCAGCAACGCTGCAACCGCCGACGCCTTCCCCCCCAGGCCGTCATACTCGGAGCGAACCTACGGAGAGTCGTCGCAGCACGATGGAGAAAGGAGATAAAACGCAATCAAAACTGCCATTCGAACAGCGGCGCACGAAGGCCCCGGAATCGCAAGAGCAGGACAATGGGCAGCAAACCAGGACCCAGGACAACTCGATATATACTGACATTAAGGAGTTGCTGGTCACCATGGAGAAGGTCTTGCAAGACAGCATGGCGTCGATAGGGACAAAGATCGATACTCTCACATACCGTATGGACAGGATGTCCGAAAGAGTTGACAAACATGTGGAGCGATTAGATATGTCAGAAAGACGCCTGACTGAAGTTGAGGAGGGGCAAATGGAATTGGACAAAGACCGCAAGCACATGGCTAAAATTCTGCAGGTGATCCAAGACAAATAGGAAGATTTGGAAGCCCGCTCTAGAAGATCCAACGTATGAATCACAGGCTTCTCGGAAACAACTCAAACGGGCAAAATGGAGATATTCGTGGAAAAGCTCCTGACCACCTTGCTGGGGGATGGTGTCTTCTCGCCCATGTTCATCGTGGAGAGAGCTCATCGCACGCTGGGGCCTAGGCCGCGTCCCGAGGCTCCCCCGAGGCCTATAATAGCCAAACTCCTAAACTATAGAGACAGGGACACAGCGCTACGAGTTGCTAGGGAGAAGGGGCAACTGCAGTTCGAGGGCGCAAATATCTCCCTATATCCCGACTTCACCGCAAAGGTGCAGGAGGAACGGTGACACTTCGCACCATACAAACAGCAACTTCGGTACCTCGGCTTAGACTACGCCATGCTATACCCAGCAAAGCTGAGAATAAACCGACGAGGTCACTCCCACTTCTTCACCTACCCAAAAGACCTCGAAAAAGCACTAAAGACGTGGACCAAGGAACAGCGGAACAGCCCTAGAAAACAGCCGGAGGAACAGGAGCCCACTAGCGGCTTGGATGAGCAAGAGTAACCGCGCATCGGCCCTGGCATCATCCCGAGCAGAAAAAACCAGAGTCGCCCTGGGGTGATAATGTGGGAGCTGAGGACTGCGCATTTGACTCCCCGGTCCTGCAGATGGTGGAAATGGAGACGGCCATGGGTCCCCTGAGTGAGTCCTGAGACTTCAAGATATGGTGAGACGGTTCCATGATATATTAGTACTTTTTGATTACCTGCCATTGACTCTGGCTAGCTTTGGGGCTCGTTGCATTCACCCCCGCACTAACTTGGCGGATTTTGAATTTGGTGGGTAATGGGAGGTGAAGGGACCAGTCCCGGCAGAGAACACTAGCTGGCATATGCGGACATATGGACATGGGTTGCCGTTAAGAAACATATACTGGTCGAGGAGGCGAGGAGCGGGGTTGTGAGAACTGTTGAATTGAAAAATTCTTGCTTGTTCTAAGTCAGACGACCTCTGCCCCAGCGCTTTCAGCACAACTGATTTCTTTTGGGATCTGTATGGGTCAAATGGAGAGTTTTGGAGGGGGGCATACTTAGGCTAGGCCAAGTTGGGGATGGTCTGCTGTGGGAGGGGGGGATCTTCTGACCGGGGGGGAATTTGGGCGGAATTTGGCGGCGCAACTGTGGACACACTTGCCCCGACGCAACTTAGCACACACAGCACAATACACAGTACAGTATTTATTAGGCACAAAGGCAACCCACTGAGAGAGGGCATGCGCGACCTTAACATTGAGAGACATCGCGCGGCTCACCTTAAGAAATGGTGACTGATATAGGTGACACACGCACTGACAAAATAAGGGCGCTAACCTGGAATGTGAGTGGCCTGAATGATCACAGAAAAGTACGCAAGGTGCTTAGTTATTTGCAACAACACAATATAGATCTGGTTGATTCAGGAGACGCACCTCACTGTGGACAGCAGGATCTTACACTACAGGGGTCTGGAGGGTAACGTAGCAGCTGCTGGGGTGTGATGACATGGGTGAACCCTAGATCCAAGCTAACACAACAAACGCTAGAGGCGGACACGGAGGGCGGGTATGTAATAGCTAGGTGCACCGGACTGAGAATGACTTTCGTAATTGTCAATACATATGGTCCTAATTTCGATTCCCCTCACTTCTACAAGGGGTTAGCGAATAAACTCCGGCGCTCCAACCCAGATGACCTGTGGTGGGGGGGAGATATGAACCTCACCCTGGACCCTACCCTAGATAGATCCTCTGGCCCACTCCGTAAACCTGCCGCTGCAGCGGTGGAACTGCAGGGGGATATGACGCGTCTGGGGCTTGGGGACGCCTGGCGATCGCGTAATCCTGCACAAGGAGGCTACACCCACTACTCCGCATATCACAACATTCACACCAGAATTTACTACTGGCTGATCCCAGATTCCAGATTTGACCTGATTACAAGCTGTAGGGTTCTTCCCAGAACTCTTTCAGACCACTCTCCGGTGCTCCTGGAGATAGTAACTCAAAGTTCGTCTACCCCACCTTTTACCTGGAGGTTCCTGCCATATTCGTTAATGGACCCAATATTTAGGGGTGTTAGCAACTGCCATAGATCTATTCTTTGAGACTAACATAGGCTCAGTGGACAGCTTCCAGACCGTTTGGGAGGCATTTAATGTATACATTAGAGGGGTGGCGATTTCCAAACATTCGGGAATCCTGAAGACAATTCGAGCGAGGCTTGCATACCTTGAGACACAACTGGGAGCACTGGAAGAAAGGCAAAAAGATGTCACAGACTGCGACATCAGTAACAAAATTAAAGTCTTGCTCGAGGAATACCACTATGAAGCAGACAGGGAAGTCAATCACATGGGGAAATATGCCACTGCTAGAGTGTACGATGAACAGGATAGACCAGGAGCTCTTTTAGCCAGGATAATTGGAGGAGGGAGAAAACGCCGGACACTTACTGAGGTGAAATCGGCCATGGGTGACACACTCACCGATCCAGTAGAATTTAAAGCTGACTATTCTGTTTTGTACGCAGCTCAGGGAGAAGACCGGGACGAGGACATTGAAGAATACTTGGGGCATATAGATCTGCCTTTCTTGCCGAACTCTGACAGAGAATTTTTAATGCAACCGATAGAAAACGACAAAATATCCGAGGCTTTAATGAGCATGAAATCAGGTAGCACTCCTGGAACAGATGGCCTTAAAGCGGGCTTTTATAAAGCCTTTGCAGAACAACTGATCCCGCACTTATCGACTCTGTTTGAGGACGTTTGTGTGGAGGGCAGCATGCCAGAGTCAATGAGACAGGCGCTGATAGTTAATATCCTTAAACCCGGAAAACCTAGTGATGAATGCAGCTCGTATTGCCCCCTATCCTTACTAAATGTAGATGCAAAGCTATTTGATAAAGTCCTGGCGACTAGACTTGCCCTACTGGCTCCCCAGCTGGTGGCCCCAGAGCAGGCCGGCTTCATTCCGAGCAGGAATCTGACGTACAACATCCGCACTGTCTTAGGGGCAATGCAACATACGCAACAAGACAGGTCTGCGTTAGCAGTATTCCTGGACATGGAGAAGGCATTTGATTCTGTGGAGTGGCCTTTCATGAGACAGGTGCTGCAGCGCATGGGGCTGGGTCAACCTTTTCTGCAAATGATAGGAGCATTGTACCACAGACCGAGCGCCGGAATACAGATTAATGACCAGGTAACAGACCCTTTCCCTATCACTAGAGGCACTCGGCAGGGGTGCCCACTTTCCCCTCTGCTATACGCATTAGTAGCCGAACCCTTGGCCTGTGCTCTCTGGTAATACCATGGCAATGAAGGTATTTGTTTCCATAACTAAAAGATAGTGGTCTCAGTGTATGCAGATGAAAACCTTCTATATGTCAGAGACCCGGGGAACAATCTAACTTCGGTGTTGAGAAAGGTGGTCCGATTTGGCGCACTTTCAGGCCTTCGAGTCAACTGGTCGAAATCGCTTGCTTTCCCCCTGACGGCTGTAACGCGTCCTATGACCATGGAATACCCTCTCACCTGGACTACTGATGTGATCAGATACCTTGGAATCCAACTTCACACAGATGCGGAGACCCTCTTTAGAGCAAATTACGGTACGGCCTTTAGCAGGCTGGAGGATAACGTGACTGCATGGTGCAAGCTCCCCCTCTCCCTAATCGGGCGGATCGCTATCATGAAAATGGTGGTGCTCCCCAGATTCCTCTTCTTATTCACAACTATCCCAATGGTGCTTCCAAAAACGTTCTTTCAAAGATTACAACAGGAACTAACTAGGCTAGCTTGGGCGGGCGGGCAACCACCAGCAAAGTGGTCGCTCCTCACACTACCATATCGTATTGCGGTCTAGGGGCCCCAGACATGGAATTATACAATAGGGTTGCGCAGACGTCACACCTCCACACATGGGTGCATGGACACAAAGACATACCTCACTTAAAAATGGAGACCACAGTCACTCCCACATATGATATTCGAACTAGCTGGTCGCGGCACGGGAGTCTTGGATTCACTTGTGGCTACAACACATACGTGGAATATCCTCCTACAGAGGCAGAATGGTGTGCTGTTATACACCACTAACATGCCTATTGACTGGATGCGATGGCTGCCCCCAATGCTTGAGAAGGGGGTACAGGAAGCTATGCAGACACTCAGGATCGAAACTGCAGGTGATTTATTTAGTGATGGGGTGGTGAAAACTTGGGAACAAGCACGGGTAGACCGAGAAAACTTGTCTCTGCTGACGAGATTCAACTTCTTTAGAGTGCGGCATGCATGCGCAGAACTCCTGGGGGGGGACATGGCAGAACCGCCAGAGGTGAAGGAACTCACATATGTCACGAAGAACACGTCCTCACAAAAATTAATTACTCACCTATACACCTTATCACTATCACACAGAGAAAACACGTACACCAAATTGAGATTTGCCTGGCAAGCAGATTTGCAAATGGCGATGGACGATGACATTTGGACATATTGTTGCACCAACACTAGGAGTATCTCCTTGAATGGAAGACACAGACTGGTACATTTCAAATTTCTCAATCGGATATACTATACCCCGTCCAGGCTCTGCAGGTACGGCCTTAGACCTACCGCGAAATGCGATAGGTGTCGCTCCCCAACGCTGACTTCCTTCACATAGCATGGAGTTGTCCGAGTATCTATGACTTTTGGGAAAACATCTTTGCAGAACTTAGCACCATCACGAAAGTTACCATCCTCCCTGACCCTGCGATGGCTATGATAGGATACACCCAAAAATTGCTGAGAGCAATCCGTAGGCTAGCTGACATGGGGCTCCTACTTGCGCGCAGAGTTGTGGCATGCTGCTGGATGAGGGGGCCGAAGCCGACCCCTAAAAGATGGGCGCAGGATATGTTATATTCTTGCATGCAATCCGAGATCTACAGCAAACTGCTACCCCCCACTAGCAGACCGAAGAACTTTTGGGGTCTTTACCAGGCCTACATACCAGCTAACACTGACACAGACCTAGAGGCGGGTCAGCGGGAATCTCGGGGGGAAAGTGCGTAGTACACGTTTTGCACTTGATGTCCAGTCTGGTTTCCACTTTTGAATTTGGGAGGTGAGACACCAGGATGTTACCGCCCAGCGCTCTCAGTTTTTTTACATGTAGACACTTCTGTGCCCTTATAACGCCGCTTGCCCTGTTTATAGGGTTGTTGGCTAATTGGGTGTGTAACTCCTTGAAAAGACTTTGGGGAAGTGTTCGATGACGTGCTAAACTTCTGACCCAAAGGTGGGTGGTGGGAGGGGGGGTATTGGAAGTTTCACATGTACTGTTGTAACTTGTATTAAAAATTAAAATAATAATAATAATAATAATAATGATAATAATAATAATAATAATAATAATAATAATTATTATTATTATTATTATTATTAATATTATTATTATTGGTAATTAATTAAAATATAATTGGTAATTAATTTTAATTGATTAATTGATAAATATGTTAATTTTAGTAATGTAGTTTTCTGTAGCGGGTTGTGGGTTTATAGGGGAATAGGGTGGGAAGTAATTTAATTATAATTAATTAAATGTTATTTTATTTATTGTTATTTATTTAGAATTAATTGTTAATTATTTATTAATTAGTAATTAATTAAAATATAATTTGTAATCTATTGTAATTTATTAATTGATAAATATGTTACTTTTATTACATTATTTTCTGTAGTGGGTTGTGTGTTTATAGAGGAATAGCTTGTGAAGTAATTTAATTGTAAGTAATTCCATTTTTTAAATATTTTTTTGTGTCTAATTTTTATTTATTTTCATATTGTAAATTAATTTATTGGTAATTAGTATTAGTTAATTTTTATTATTAGTTAATTTTTATTTGTAATTTTAATTGATTAATTAATATATTTTATAAAATTGTAAAATATTTTAATTATTTTGTAATTGGTATTAATATTTATGTTATTTATATTTATATATGAAGTATTAACCTTCCCTACTATTGCACTCACTGGAGTGGGAATAGTAATTTTTTAACTCTACGCTATCCAACGCTCTCCTACTGTTGCACTCTCTGGAGTTGGAATAGTAATTTTTACCCCTACGCTATCCAACGGTTTCCCTACTGTTGCACTCTCGAGAGTAGGAATAGTAATTTTTACCCCTACGCTATCCAACGCTTTCCCTACTGTTGCACTCACTGGAGTGGGAATAGTAATTTTTACCCCTTCTGTGGTTCCGTGGTTCCGAATTGGGTTCGAAAGTTCCGAAACCCGATTTATAAAGATCGTCGGAAATGGAAGATTTTGGTCTCTACAGACCGCAAATGGCGAGTGTAACGTGTCTGAGTGTTTTCGTATGAATCGATATAGGAGAACACTCTGCATTTGAGGATTTAGTCTGAACCTCCGGGTTCCATTTTTTATGTGGCAGCCATTTTGTGTGGTTGCCCTAACATAGGCCCGATGACTGCGGCCGAGAAAGTCCTTGACACGTACGCCTTAGCTGACTTCTGGTTGACCTGGCCGAACTGACTCCTTGCCTGGGGCGAATCCCGCTGAGCCAATTCCTTGTGCAGCAGCTGGCCTGATAAAGATCAAAGGGCAGGACGTGTCCGAGTTTATGGTACACCGTTCCCACCTCTCTATCTCCTTTCCATCTGTTTCTGCCTTCCCTTTACGACATGTTCATCGATCTGGGTTGAAGGGTTTATGATGGGTTTGTCCGGCCTGATCGAACAGGAAACCAAGCATGTGTGCGATCGTTCTTGGTGGGCTGGACAACGGAAAAGGGGATTATCTTTGACTGTCGTAATTTGCTACTTTTGAAATGCTACGCAGTCATTGGTCAGCTTGTATGCACCAAATGTAAATTGTAATGTTGCCAGAGGCGTAATTTTCGGCATAAAAGACCGTGTTCTGTTTATCGAAGTGTGCAGTCTCTGACAAACTACCCGTGTGTAGTTCGTAGATCTCTGTCCCTGGTTGCAACCAATAAACTTTGGTCTTTGACGTCATCAAGAAGTATCCCGTGTCTCTGTTTGCCAAGACAGGGGAATCCGGGGTCTTTGGGTGTTGCCCTGACACCGCTGGGTTACCGGTTTAGTACCGGTTCTGAAAAACCCAGTACCTCAATTGGTGCCCAACGTTGGGCGACTTCAGCAGTACCAGTCCAAGCCAGAGGTTCGTGAGAAGCTTCGTGAGAAAATTCTGGAGGAAGGCCAGCCACTTCATCGACCCCTGTATGTCGTCGTGGTCTGAAAGTCTTTGCTGCGAGGTTTCCCGCTTTCCGACGGATACGAAGGACTGCTGCCCTGACTGTCACCCTGTTTTGGAGCCTTAGACGTTTGTAGAGCGAGACGATTGACGGGTCTTCTGGTGACGCCATCGAGATTTCAGTTAAGTATAAACGGAGCGTCTCCTCGTCCTTAGTTTGGTTTGTATCCTTTAGTGGATAGTTTTGATTTGGTACCTGCAGGGCCCAAAGCCACGGGATTCGTGTATTCACGAGATTATCGTTTTAGATTCCCCTTGTTGTTTGAAGCTAGACTAGTGAGCAAGATGCCTAGTTTTAGCAGTCTTAGAAATGTGTTCAGTTGTGGTACTTTGAGGGATTCCGGGTTAGAGGATTCGTGTCCGGTTCCTCCGATCGGAACTCCTACATACGAACTGTATGTGAAGCATGGTGTGGGTCCTATTAGCTACAATGAGATTTGGGTAAAATACACGAAGAGTGACGGTGTCCTACAGTGGCCCCGTTACGGTAGTTTTGAGACAGAAATCCTACATAACCTAAAAGTTAAGTTGTTCAAGAAGAAAGCCCGGCCGGCAATGTTTGACTCTTTCCGCATGTGGCACAAAGAAGCCAAACAGAAAGAAATTAAGTTAGCGAAGAAAAATAGAAAGGGTATGTCAATGGTGCAAGCTGCCATTGCATACAGAGATAATGAAGAAGAGCAAGAAAGTGAGCAGATGCTTAGAGTGAAGAAGCTAGCGGTAGACCGATGCTACCCGGTATTGCCGTCTAAAGAGCAGAAAGATGAG
Organism: Lissotriton vulgaris; assembly: GCF_964263255.1. Lineage (NCBI taxonomy): Eukaryota > Metazoa > Chordata > Amphibia > Caudata > Salamandridae > Lissotriton > Lissotriton vulgaris. The sequence continues at coordinate 1,612,778,075 of NC_141693.1, forward strand.
AAGGATCTTACAAAAGATCCTTTAATGTCGCATCTGTTAAATTCACCACCACCTTATGTGCAGAATGCTACGGCACCACCACCACCGGTTGTGGCTGTGCAAGTGCCGGTTGCTTTGCCTCCTGTTATTCCTCCACAGCCAGCTCCTTCGTTGGCTATTGTTCCTTATGCGCAGCCTCTTCAGGGGTAGCCAACTTTGCCTTTTCCTGCTACTACTGTCTCTATGCCTGTTCTGACTATGGATTCTTCTACTACTGTTTCGTCTCCTCTTGTCCTTCTGACTACTCCTTCTCCTAGACAGCGGATGACTGCTGCCTTTTCTAGTCTTCTAACTCCTTGGTTGGGACAAGTGGGTATGTCTCCTGCTAGTGAGCGTAGACAGTTGCGTAGTCAACTGCCTGATACAGATGAGCGAGTGGTTTTGGATCATATGGGGCGAAGATGGGTGACGTATAAGTCCCAGTACGATCTTGAGGGTATCATGGATGTTTTCCGACAATGGGAAGCACCAAAGCAACGTTATGTTTTTGAGCTTATGTGTGCGTTCCTCCATGAACAATGGACGGACGATGTGGGTAGAGTTCCTGCGGAATTGTTTCGATTACGTTCCGAGTTTGCTAAAGGGACGATTGTGAGTTTACACGACCTCGAGAAAGCAGTGTCGACGTTGTTGTCGCTCCGAAGTGATGTTCCTACTGAACGGCTGTTTGAGCCAGATTCGTCAGTTAGGAGACATGCTCGTCAGTATCCGACGCGAGAGATTCCTCCGGTATGGAGACCTGCTGATCCTAATGCTCATCCACCTGTTGATGCGCATTTTCAGCGAGTGTGGGTTCATGTCCCATTGAAACGTGCAGAAGTTTTAGCGCTTAAACAGACTTTACCTGATCCGCTGAAGAATCCGGCAGGATATTATAAAGAGCTTACGCAGACTGTGAGTTCGTGCGTCATGAATTTGGCAGACATAGACATGTTGTTCGAGAATGTAGTCCCACAGCCCATCTGGAATGTCATTCGACATACGGATCATGATAATGAATTGGGTGATTCGTGGGCGAATCTTGTTGCTGCAAATGATAGACGAGTTGGAGGTGCTAAACCTGACAATATCATTACTGATCTTCCTGGTAGAATTATCACTTTCATGAAGACCTTGATGCCCGAGGTCCGTGTTAATTGGGATAAATTGTCTGCTTGTAAGTAGAAGAAAGATGAGACTGTGTCAGATTTTTTCTCGCGTTTCGAGGAAACGTTTGTCGACCATAGTGGTCAGGATACCGAGGGTGGCCAGAGATTATTCGTTGATAAATTCGTGCACAATCTTCTTCCTGAGTTGTGTACTAAGTTGAAGGATTCCGAGAGTGCTTGGCCTGTTTCTACATTGGCGCAGATTCTTGCTACGGCTCAGTACTATGAGAATAGGCGTAAGGACGAGTTAGAGAAAGCGGATAAGAAGATTAAGGAATGGAAGACTAAAGTTCTTCTACAACAAGCTTATCCACCCCGTGTTAATAATCAGCGCGATTATCAGCAGCCTCAACAGTATTCGAGGAACTCGCAAAGAGACGAGACTCCTCAAAAGCGTATTCAGTATGGGCCTAATCAGTGTGCGTATTGTAGAGAAGAGGGTCATTACAAGAATAGTTGTCCAGTTCTGTTGCAACGTGCAAATAGTGCTCCTGGTGTGAGAGGTAGAGGTGCTCAACAAGCGCCTAGAGGTAGAGGTCGCGGACAGAATGTGCGCCCTTTGCCTCCGCAAAATTCAATGAATAGCTTTGACCAACAGCAGAATGCGTCTGGTAGGACAGTACAGTACTACGTGGATGATTATTACGTTGAAGGCGATGAAGCGCATGGCAATGATTGCTAGGACAGCCATGGACAAAGAGAGGGAGTTGTTTCGATTCCAGTAGATCAGAGTGGACCCTACGTGGAAGTGATTGCATCAGGTGTGTCAGAGCCTTTTCTGCTAGACACTGGTGCTACGAAGAGTTCTATTATGCGTTCTAAGCTCCCTGGCGCACCTTTGTCTGGCTTTAATAATGTTTCTATAGGTTTTTCTGGCGCCCCCGTTACGAATCCGATTTCCGTTCCATTGCCTCTTTCTGTGGGTCCTCGTAGGTTTGAAGCACCCCTTCTTTTGACTACAGGTTGTAATGAGAACTTGCTAGGCCTTGACTTGTTGAAGAGATTGTATGCGACTTTGTACTGTTCTCCGTTAGGAGTATATCTTACTCTGGGTGAGAATGTGATCTCTCCCATATATGTATCGAAGGATTGTCTCCCACCTGAGTTGTCTTCGTTACCAGATTCATTGTGGGCTACGGGTCCGAATGATGTGGGCCTGTTAGATATTCCCCCATATGTTGTGACATTGAAGGCGAATGCTAAGTTACCGCGCATTCCACAATATCGTATTTCAAGTGATGGTGAGCGTGCACTTTTGGCGATCATTTATGATCTGATTGACAAAGGTGTTGTTGAAGAGACTCGAGGTAATGTGTGTAATAGTCCAGTTTTGCCTGTCTTGAAAAGAACTGATCCTTCACAGCCTCCGGTGTATAGATTTGTTATCGACCTCCGTGAAGTGAATAAAATTGTTGTTCCGCAATTCCCTGTTGTACCCGACATTACTGCATTATTGACATTGATTCCAGCTTCTGCCACTTGGTTTTCGGTGATCGACTTGAAGAATGCTTTCTTCAGCATTCCGATTGCCATAGAGAGTAGAGATATTTTTGGATTCTCCTTAGGAGGACGAAGCTTCCGCTTTAAACGCGCTCCTCAAGGCTATTGCGAGAGTCCATCTATCTACAGTCAAGCTCTGAAGACTCAACTTAACTCGTTAGTTTTTCCTGACGGTGCAGCCCTTATCCAGTATGTTGACGATTTGTTGGTTGCTGCTGATACCGAAGACATCTGTAAGGATGCCACTGTGTCCTTGTTGTCTCATTTATCTGATTGCCATCATAAAGTTTCTCTCTCGAAATTACAATTCTGTCGCCAAGAAGTTACCTATTTAGGTCACCTCTTATCGAAGGAGGGAAGGAAACTGACCCCAGAAAGAATTCAGACTATTGTGAGAATGAGTGTCCCTACGACACAGAGAGAGGTACGTGCGTTTTTGGGTATTACGTCGTACTGTAGACAGTGGATCCCTAATTTTTCTCTTCTAGCGAAGCCTTTGATAGCCCTTACAGTTAAGGATACTCCAAATCCTATTCCTTGGACTGAGGAATGTCAAAAGAGCTTTTCTGAATTACGCAATGCGCTGTGTTCGGCTCCTGTGTTGGGTACACCCGACTGCAGCAAGCCCTTCACATTGTATGTCCATGAGAGAGAGGGATGTGCATTATCGGTTTTGACTCAGCAGTTTGGCGGGAAGCAAGGCCCATGTGCGTACTTTTCGTCGACTTTAGATCCTGTAGCCAGAGCGTTGCCGGGTTGCTTGAGAGCCACAGCGGCAGCGGCTGTTTCGATTTGACAATCTGCGGGTTTGGTTATGAATAATACGTTAGTGGTTATGGTTCCACACGCAGTGGATACCTTGCTGAATCGTACAAAGACACAGCACTTAATTAGTGCTCGGTTGTCAGGGTATGAGCTTACGTTGTTAGCGAGCCATGTGCACATCAAGAGGTGCAATACCTTAAACCCGGCTACATTGTTGCCGATTTCGCTTGAGACAGAAGATGATAGTGAAGAGCATTTTTTGAGAACCGAAGAAGAGACGCAAGGGAGAATAGATTTGAGAGATACTCCTCTTCCTGACTGTGATGATGCTTTGTGGGTTGATGGTTTGTGTTTTAAATTACCGAACGGCGATACAACTGCAGCATATGCTGTGACGACTTTGCATACAGTTGTCGAAGCTGCACGTATCCCTCATAATTCCGCACAAGCGGCTGAACTGATTGCACTTACGAGAGCATGTGTGTTGGCGAAAGGAAAACAAGTGAATGTGTATACGGATAGCCAGTATGCGTTTGGTATGGCCCATAGTTTTGGACGTTTGTGGCGTGAACGTGGATTTTTGACATCGCATGGGACGAAAATCCAGCATGGACAACTGGTGAATGAACTTCTTGAATCTCTTACGTTACCTTTGCAAGTAGCGATCGTGAAATGCAGTGCCCATAAAAAGGTTACGGATGATGTTGGTCGTGGTAATGCGTTTGCGGATGAAGTTGCGAAAGAAACTGCTAGAAATGTGATGAGTCGAATGTATGTTGTGGGTCCGGCGAGATGGGTTCCAGAGAAGAGTATGTGTGAAGACACCATTGAAAGCGTGAAAGTTATTCAGAGTGAGGCCACAGAGAAAGAGTTGGATGAATGGAGAGAAAGTAAGGGTAGGTTGGACTCGAATGGGTGTTGGACTGATTTGTCTGAACATCAGAGATGGTTGTTGCCTAACGCGTATGTGCTTCCAGTCGTTACAATGGCACATGGAGTGGCACACATTAGTGTGAAAGGGATTTGCAAGTTGTTGGCTCCGGTTTGGCAGAATATAGGAATCCCCAGATGTGCGGAGAATTTAGTTAAGAACTGTATGGTGTGTTTGATGCATAACCCTGGTAAAGGAACTCCGACACCAGCTGGTCATTTTGCTCCTCCTACGTATCCGTTCGAGGCTTTGCAGCTAGATTTTATCCATATGGAGAGATGCAACAACTTGAAGTATGTGTTAGTGGTTGTTTGCTCTTTTTCTAGATGGGTAGAAGCTTACCCCCTTAAGGACAACACTGCCTTGTCCACAGCAAAAGTTTTGATAAAAGAGTTTTTCCCGAGATTTGGAATGCCGAGAATCATTTGGAGTGATAACGGAAGTGAGTTTGTGGGTCAGGTTATGAAGAGAGTGTGTGATGGTCTCGGGATTAGGCAGAAATTCCACGCTGCAAATCATCCCCAATCAGCTGGTTTAGTCGAGTGCTACAATGGCACCCTTAAGCTGAAACTAGCCAAGATTTAGGAAAGCACTGGTTTACAATGGCCAGATGCTCTGCCATTAGCACTTTTGTCTACCCGAATCACTCTGCATTCAAGAATGGGTTTGAGTCCATATGAGGTTGTGTTTGGTCGCCCGGTGAATGTTTGGGGCGTACCAAGATCAACAAGGTTCAGTGACCTCGAACACCCTGTTTTGCTTGACTATTTGCGTGAATTGACAACTAAAATGATTGTTTTACGCCAACAGGTATACGACAGTCTTCCTCAAGCTACAGAGGATCCAGGTCACGCTATTGAACCCGGTGCCTGGGTCTTCGTCAGAAACTTCCAGCGAACGAAGAACGAGCAGCCCCACTGGACTGGGCCCTACCAGGTCCTGTTGTCTACATGATCTGCGGTGCGAGTGCGTGGCAAACGCAACTGGATCCACGGCTCGCACACCAAAAAAGCACCTTTGCCTTTGCCCTATGACAAGTGGGTCCACGAGGGTCTCGCAGACTCTGAGACTGAGACAATCCCGAAGTTTATACCGTTCAGCGATGCACGTCTGATTGGAACTTGTTCAGAAAAGGAGAGCGATCGACTTTTGCAAGCATCAGTACCTCCTGCAGAGCGATTGAACACTACCGAGCCTCATCTTTTGTTCGCTGATCAAGAACTACCTGGAAAGAACCGATACAATTTGAGATCGAGAATTAAGGACAAATAAAGTATTAATAAAGTTGATTTTTTTTACTGTTTGCAGGTTAACTCTCCACCAAGGATCTACTCATTTTTGTTTTTCTTGAACTGCCATCCGGTTCTCGCTGCTAGGGTCGCGGTTGCTACCAGTCTTGGGAGTGTAAGCCTGAGACACTAGGTCGAGGGTTCTGTTGGCCCGAGGCAGCCTTCCTGGGTGCAGCAGAGGCACTCTCAAGCAGAATCAACCAACCACCGCGGGCAGCACCTTTAGTTTAGGATGGATTTCTTTGAGCTGGAGAGACCTGTGCAGACTTTGACTGTTAGAAAACGTATATGCAAAATAATGTCGAAGAAATGCTTTTGATACCATGTATATTTTTGCTGTTAAGCGTCATGATATTTATAGCTGGTTATGTAGCATTTGTTTTTAAAATGACGTCTAATCCCACTGTGCAACCTACACCTTCACCTACTATTTCTTCTCATTCTTTCCACCCTTTGCCTGAACATGAGGTAGTCAGACGTTTGGAATTCTCTAATAATTCTTTCACCAGCATCAGTTAGTGATTAATACAACGAACTGCTGGATTTGTGGTTTGATGCCTCATGCAACCGATAAGGTTATTCCTTATCTGGTTTTGCCCTTCAGTTTAAATGGTTCGATTCGAGCTTACAGAACAATGTTTATCTATGCCCACAGCGTTCACCCCCTACGTTCACCGAAAGATAATCCGAAGAATAGTCCTCTAGCTAGAGGCATAGTCGACATGATTAAAGGGACTAATGCAGTAGAGACTATTCCGAAAGATGGGAGGCAACCATATAGTGGTTGGAACGTTACTGGATATGGAGTTAGTCTGAGTATTAACCAGCGAGCGAAAAGTTCTCCACCGATCTGGATAGTGCCCCATAAGGGCTACTATTGTCTGCAGGGCAATGGTAAGAATCCAAAGGCTCAGTTAGGGAAGAACGTTTGTGCTGAGACCTATGTGTTTCCATCTCAGTCTTCCCCAGCGTTCTTAGCTGCTAAGGGTACCTACTTTGTTTGCCACGACAAAGCTTACACATGGTTGCCCCCCGACTTCGCGGGCACATGTTTTGTTTCCTTTCTGTTACCCCCCACTTTTACAACTACGGCAGATTACCACAAGATGAGAATTGCTAGAGGTGTTTTTAGCCAAGAAGACACTGCAGGACAAGAATTGGGAGATTTCTTCAAGGGTTTTCTGCCGTTCTGGGGACCTATAGCTAACAGTAGGAATATTCGTCAACTAACAAGAGTGGTCGAGTCCACTATAGTTGAAACTGCCGGTGCCCTTGGTAACCTGACTGCTGAGCTCCAGCCTTATAGACTTATGACACTTCAGAATAGAGTTGCCCTTCATGTTATCCTGGCAGATTGAGGTGGAGTTTGTAGATTGATTCAATCAAGCTGCTGTGTTTTTATTCCAGACAACGCTCCATCAGTCTTCCAGGCCATTTCCAAATTGCAAAAAAACTCCGATACTGTCCATCTGGACAAAGGAGATTGGTCTTTGATGGAATGGTTATTGGGATTGATATCCACTTGGGGTATGAAGATTCTGATGGGTATTGGGATGGTTTTAGCAATCCTGTTTATGTTCTGTCTCTGTGTACAGTGTGCCCCTGCTATTTGTGGCCTTTGTGCTACTTTGTGCGTACGGAAACCTGTCCAGAGAAAGATGCTTAGTAATAGGATGATGCTACAGCAGCATATCGATGATCTGATGAATATAGATCCGGATTCAGATTAAAATGGGTCTGGGTTTATTGCCTATGATAGGGCAAAAGGAGGGTCTGTGGTTCCGTGGTTCCGAGTTGGGTTCAAAAGTTCCGAAACCCGATTTATAAAGATCGTCGGAAATGGAAGATTTTGGTCTCTACAGACCGCAAATGGCGAGTGTAACGTGTCTGAGTGTTTTCATATGAATCGATATAGGAGAACACTCTGCATTTGAGGATTTAGTCTGAACCTCCGGGTTCCATTTTGTATGTGGCAGCCATTTTGTGTGGTTGCCCTAACATAGGCCTGATGACTGCGGCCGAGAAAGTCCTTGACACGTACACCTTAGCTGACTTCTGTTTGACATGGCCGAACTGACTCCTTGCCTGGGGCGAATCCCGCTGAGCCAGTTCCTTGTGCAGCAGCTGGCCTGATAAAGATCAAAGGGCGGGACGTGTCCGAGTTTATGGTACACCGTTCCCACCTCTCTATCTCCTTTCCATCTGTTTCTGCCTTCCCTTTACGACATGTTCATCCATCTGGGTTGAAGGGTTTATGATGGGTTTGTCCGGCCTGATCGAACAGGAAACCAAGCATGTGTGCGATCATTCTTGGTGGGCTGGACAACGGAAAAGGGGATTATCTTTGACTGTCGTCATTTGCTACTTTTGAAATGCTACGTGGTCATTGGTCAGCTTGTATGCACCAAATGTAAATTGTAATGTTGCCAGAGGCGTAATTTTCGGCATAAAAGACCATGTTCCGTTTATCGAAGTGTGCAGTCTCTGACGAACTACCCGTGTGTACTTTGTAGATCTCTGTCCCTGGTTGCAACCAATAAACTTTGGTCTTTGACGTCATCAAGAAGTATCCCGTGTCTCTGTTTGCCAAGACAGGGGAATCCGGGGTCTTTGGGTGTTGCCCTGACACCGCTGGGTTACCGGATTAGTACCGGTTCTGAAAAACCCAGTACCTCACTACGCTAGCCAACGCGTTCCCTACTGTTGCACTCTCTGGAGTGGGAATAGTAATTCTCACCCCTACGCTATCCAACGCTTTCCCTACTGTTGCACTCACTGGAGTGGGAATAGTAATTTTTATCTTTACGCTATCCAACGCTTTCCCTACTGTTACACTCTCAGGAGTAGGAATGGTAATTTTTATCCCTACGCCATCCAATGCTTTCCCTACTGTTGCACTCACTGGAGTGGGAATAGTAACTTTTACTCCTACGCTATCTAACACTTTCCCTACTGTTGCACTCACTGGAGTTGGAATAGTAATTTTTAACCCTACGCTATCCAACGCTTTCCCTACTATTGCACTCACTGGAGTGGGAATAGTAATTTTTTAACTCTACGCTATCCAACGCTTTCCCTACTGTTGCACTCTCTGGAGTTGGAATAGTAATTTTTACCCCTATGCTAACCAACGCTTTCCCTTCTGTTGCACTCTCTGGAGTAGGAATAGTAATTTTTACCCCTACGCCTGTGGTTCCCAAACTGTGCGCCGCGGCGCCCTGGTGCGCCGTGAAGGGAAGCCAGGGGCGCCGCGCACGATGTGGGAAAGGAAGTGTTCGCACTTAGAATGTGTCACTTTCGCCCCCCCCCCCCCCCCCCCCCGCCTCCGTGATGAATAGGTTGCTCTGCCCCTAGTCTCTGCCTTTCTGAAGCAGAGCATCACGGCGGCGGGGGGTGCACAAACAGCGCACACAGGACTCGGCTGTCACCTTATTATTAAGGGATTTTGTTTCACCTCTGCCTGTCCTGAGGATTGCTTTCATGATTGTCTTTACAATTTCTCATTCCCTCCAGGTGGTTTAAAGAACAACAAGGAGTCTACTCGCCCTTTCATATTTAGGCAGCAACGATCTGTGTCCTTCCCATTAGTACACAGCAATGCCATGAATTTACGGGTGGGGAAATGGGAATAAACTGCTCTATTTAAGTATAAAAAGAGTGGACATAGAAAACAATCCTGCTACATAAAAACGGAACCTCTACTGCCTGTGGGTCTTCACACTGCAGCAGACTTTCAATTGTAAACAACACACAATCTGCAATATTTTTTTATGTACCCGGGTACATACACCATGGCTCACCTGCATTGTTTGCTTAAAGTTCTTTACTTTAGCGCTGGTGTGCCTAGTGCAACAATCATTCATGGCGCCCCCATTTTCAAATTCATGTGCAACGTTGTACCAAGTCCATTATCAGGCAGAAAAATCACATTATTGATGACATATATTTTGGATTCTTTAAATGGTGGAATAATTTAATGATTGGGAGAGAGAGAGGGTGTTTGTGCGCTATAAACCTGTGGCGGTATCCCAGTGTTCTCTCTGGGAGCACAGATACGTATAAAATGACTGTCTTTAACCTCCATTGGGTGGGTGGGTGCAGGGTCAGGGGCCTGGTGGGGATCGTTGTGTGGGTGGGTGCACGGTCAGGTCCTTGTGGAGAGCATTGGGTGGGTAGGTCAGGGACCTGGTGGGGAGCGTTGGGTGGGTGGGTGCAGGGTCAGAGTCCTGCTGGAGAGCATTGGGTGGGTGGGTGCAGGGTCAGGGGCCTGGTGGGGATCGTTGTGTGGGTGGGTGCACGGTCAGGTCCTTGTGGAGAGCATTGGGTGGGTGGGTCAGGGACCTGGTGGGGAGCGTTGGGTGGGTGGGTGCAGGGTCAGGGTCCTGGTGGAGAGCGTTGGGTGGGTGGGTTCAGGGTTAGGGGCCTGGTGGGGAGCGTTGGGTGGGTGGGTGCAGGGTGAGAGGCCTGGTGGGGAGCGTTGGGTGGGTGCAGGGTCAGGGTCCTGGTGGAGAGCGTTGGGTGGGTGGGTTCAGGGTTAGGGGCCTGGTGGAGAGCGTAGGGTGGGTGCAGGGTCAGGGGTCTGGTGGAGAGCGTTGGGTGGGTGCGGGGTCAGGGGCCTGGTGGAGTGCGTTGGGTGGGCGCCTTATGCCCTGATGCAGCCGCACTCTGCCAGCTTCTGTCTTTGCCTCACTCCTCGTTGAGGGGTCGTCACTCATGACTGCTGCATGTTGGAGAGTGTGAGGGGAGAAGGGTGCAAGGCAGAGGGGAGAAGGGTGCAAAGCAGAGGGGAGAAGGGTGCAAGGCAGAGGGCAGAAGGGTGCACGGCAGAGGGGAGGAGTATGCAAGGCAGAGGGGAGAAGGGTGCAAGGCAGAGGGGAGAAGGATGCAAGGCAGAGGGGAGAAGGGTGCAAGGCAGAGGGGAGAAGGGTACAAGGGGAAGGGGGAGAAGGGTGCAAGGTGGAAGGGGAGAAGGGTGTAAGGCAGAGGGGGAAAGGGTGCAAGGGGGATGGTGATGAAGTTAAAAATTTGCCACTCCCCCACCGAAAACATTTCTGCGGATACCCATGATCAGAGCCCACCTCACGTAAACTTCTTGTAACGCCACAGAGCTCCTTGAGCCTTTCTCTAGCCTGGTTACCTTTAGTGGGAGTGCTTTATACTACTCTATGTATGCATTGAGATGTACTTTATAAGATATTTGTGATTGCAAATAAAGATTTATGACAGTGATGGCGACTCTCTGAATCCTTCATCACGTCTAGGCTTGATTCTTCATGTAAACCAGTGGTTCCCAAAGGGTGCGCCGCGGCACCCCGGTGCGCGGGTAAAAAAATGGTGGGGAGCCACGGCCAACTGCCAATTAGGTCAAGGGAGCCACGGGTCAAAAAAGTTTGGGAACCACTGCCCTACGCCATCCAACGCTTTCCCTACTGTTGCACTCACTGGAGTGGGAATAGTAATTTTTACCCCTACGCTATCCAACGCTTTCTCTACTGTTGCACTCTCTGGAGTGTGAATAGTAAATTTAACCCTCTCGCTATCCTATGAAAAAAATATTGTATATGTTTTGGTAACAATATGTATATATATATATATGTTTTAAATTTTTTTTTTTTTAAGTTACAATAATTATTTATTAATTGTAAGTTTATTTAAGTATTTTAAGTACGTTTAAATTAATTGTATTTATTAGTATATTAGTTTTAAATTACTTTTAAGATATTTAAAAAAAATCGATATTTTGACTGTCTACATTTTTTCCTATCGATATTTTGGAGTCGATATTTTTGTACTTACCTGTTTGTAGATAGGAAGTCGATATTCTGGCATTCTATATTTTTTACCTCGATATTTTGGCAAGTCGATATTTTGACTGTCGATATTCTGTCAGTGATCCCACTGGTTGGAGAGGTCTTGCAATTGTAATAGTGTAACAGGCTAGGGAAAGGGACAAACCATTTGATTGCCCTTAGGGAGGCTTAGGACATGGCAGCATATAGTGGTGTTACCCCTTTAGGCAAGTGCATAGAGTTGAATTGTCATGTTAGGCTGCTTGTGCGCCTGAAGACGTGGTGCTATATAGCACACCATGCAGTGCATGCCACTCACAGCCCAAGATTCAAGATAGCCTGGTGCCCAAAGCAAAGGCACACTGCCCCCTCTCTCACTGATCTGCAAGCAGCAGCTCACCTTTTTTTTTTTACACTGAACTGAGTGATGTATGTTGGAATTAGAAGACAAGACAATGAACATTTCGAATAATTAAACAAATTGTATTGATAAAGAATGTAGTTTATAGAGGACATTTTTAATTTCAACAGATTAGGGAATGCCTGAATCTCAGAAGGTTCAGAAGTTTATTGATTCGATAGAAATCACATGATTTTATTTGCTTGGCATGTTGTGATGAGGCCTTGTATCTTGGGAATTGTGCTGAAGAATTGCTTTCATCTGAGGTCTTTGGATAACGAATGTCTAGGGATGTTTCCGTTAAATGAAGGAAAACATACCCGAGGGACGCCTTAACGATCTCCTCAGTGGAAATGGATTGGGCTTAAATATCGGTGCTTGTCACTGTCTCATCCTATGCTGTATGCAGGAGAAGAGTCTGAAAGGAAGTATTAATGTCAATAAGAGTATTTAATAGGTTAACAGTCTGAATGTTCAATTGAAAACTGGTCGCAGGAGAGGGGCTCATATTTCTTAAACGAAGGAAACGGCATAGATTCCGTGAATGTGAGTGTTTTTCTTCTATAGGTGTATGATGCTGCGCTGTTATTTCACAGATAATAACTCTACATGAGATAAACATGACAATTTCCACCTAAGTACATTTTCTTTTCGCTACTTGTTTGTGACTTCAGAAGAGTGTCTTATTAAAGGTAAGGGTACATTCTTTCGTGCAATAAAGTAGCATAACCTACAACTTGAATGTTGAAAGACGGTAAATTTTACTTATTAATATATGTTGATAATTTTTTTCATTGTGTATGTTGTGGAACATCTGCTGAATAGGCACGCTAAATAAGACATGAAACATGTTTTTTTGTATCTATATATGGTAGAGAATTCAATTCGAACATAATATTTTTACATTTATAATACAGTTAGTTCTAAACTCCACACAAGTAATACACTATATGCTATGTTAGGTTTTGTCATATGGTTTGTTATGCTATGATCCATTATATATTTTTGTACAGCACAGAAGCATACCAGGGTACATACAGTAAGGAAGTTCCTGGTTAAGTTATTAGCACAGTTGTGAAGAGTGAGAAGCATTGGTGATCAGGTGAAAGTTATTATTTAAGGCACAGTCAGGGGTAGGCCATGGACCAAGCAGGAAAGAGGCAGCTAAAGGCCTTGAAATGAAGTGACCAGCATAGGTGGGAGGGTGTAAATAGTATGAAGGAGAGGCGGTTGTGTGGATGCTTGCAGTTAAGCCACATAAATGTGTTTTAATGGTTGACAGGAGAAAGCAGGCACAGTCTTGCCAGATCAGAGAGCTGGCAGTGAAGCTATCATCATGAATTAGGTGGGGAGGTGATCCGCAACACAAGTGAGGATAGCTCTAAGCATTTCACGTGAGTGGCTGAGAAGGAGGAAGGGACAGTCCTAGGAGCATGCCAGGGAGAGGTGATGAAAGATGTTATAGACTGATGTCTGTGAATACTCAGTAGAGTGTCTAGATGCAATGATTATACCCAGGAGCAATGGAGGATTGGTTAGTTTACTAGAACATGAGTGGTGTAACTCATCCCGAGCGAGTACTGAATTATTGACTGTGTTATTAAGAAATTGTAGCACAATCGTGAAGCACGGCTAAGATGTTTAAGAGCTGCTTGGTACGGTGACCTCACATAACTTTTGATAACATGTATCATGAGAGTGGCAGCACCATTGGAAAGCTTCCTAATTCACAAATGTAGCATTGATATGCTTTTCTAATGTTGCAGTATCATAGATCAAAATCACGCACATGTATGTTCACATGTTGATCATATTATTTTGGCGAGGGGCAGTCTTGGTTGCCAGCACGTCCACCCTTGGAGATGGAGTGAGTAGGTAGACATTGCACAATGAATGAAAACACCTGCATAGGCATGTAATGAGTGGAAAGTAAGGGGCCGGAAAATTGTCGAGTCTCGAAGGTTAAAAGTTTAGGGGTTCTCTTCAATAGTAGTAATCTGTCTTTTGAAGGTCAGATTAATCTCATTGCTTCATCTTCGTTCTTTCTGCCAAAGCTTCTTAGGAAGGTCCTCCCTTATATCTCAAAGGAACCGCAGAAAACGGTGGTCTCTGTTCTTATCACTTCTACGTTGGACTATTGTAATGCGCTTTTCAGCAATATTCAGAAAAAGATGCTAAATAAGATACAGATTCTTACAAATGCTGCTGCTCACCTGCTTGTAGGCGTACCCAAACATTAGTATGCTTCACAAGCTTTGGTCCAGTGCACTGGCTTCCCATCAGGAAGCCTAATGATTTCAATGCTCTTGGTATTGCTTTTAAATCTCTACACAACCTTAGTCCTGTGCACCTTACACAGTGTTTCCAGCGTTATATTCCTACCTGACCTCTTTGGTTCTCCTCTGGTTGCAACTTGATCGTCCCTAAATGCAAAAGATCGAATTGAGGTGGCAGGTGTTTTCTGACCTGCAGTGCCTCTTCAGATTAAGGGGAAGTCTGACCTGCTTGTGTTTAGGGAAGCCTTAAACGCATGGCTCTTTAATCATGAAGAATCACTTCCTGGCTTCTTCTTCATTATCCAATCAGTAGTTCTTCTTCTTTTGGGCTAGCGCCTAGACACCTCCAGGTAGTAGTGCGCTTTATACATTTTATTTTCATTTCATAACTGTTAGTTGTGGTGGGAAAAGCTTGGGAGCAGGAGAAATTAGAATGTAATGCCCAGGGCAGTCCTTTCGCTGGCGGGATACATCTGGCAACTTTGTATGGTCAAGATTTTTACATTCACACTTAGTTACTTTTTTGGAGCTCGAAATTCTTTAGTGTGGGCAAGCCTGCAGGCTGTAACTAAAGAGGGAATCAAGGGTCAGACTAGCACAAATCCTTAGTCATTCCCACACAGAAACATTTTATCATGGCATTTTGAGTGCCCCTTTGAGCTCAGCAGCAGCCACACTTTATTTGCCACCCAGTGGAAAAAAAGTTAGTTGTTAGTGCAGTTGCTATGAATGTCTGTATCCTACGGCAGTGGTTCCCAAACTTTTTTGACCCGTGGCTCCCTTGACCTAATTGGCAGTTGGCCGTGGCTCCCCACCATTTTTTTACCCGCGCACCGGGGTGCCGCGGCGCACCCTTTGGGAACCACTGGTTTACATGAAGAATCAAGCCTAGACGTGATGAAGGATTCAGAGAGTCGCCATCACTGTCATAAATCTTTATTTGCAATCACAAATATCTTATAAAGTACATCTCAATGCATACATAGAGTAGTATAAAGCACTCCCACTAAAGGTAACCAGGCTAGAGAAAGGCTCAAGGAGCTCTGTGGCGTTACAAGAAGTTTACATGAGGTGGGCTCTGATCATGGGTATCCGCAGAAATGTTTTCGGTGGGGGAGTGGCAAATTTTTAACTTCATCACCATCCCCCTTGCACCCTTTCCCCCTCTGCCTTACACCCTTCTCCCCTTCCACCTTGCACCCTTCTCCCCCTTCCCCTTGTACCCTTCTCCCCTCTGCCTTGCACCCTTCTCCCCTCTGCCTTGCATCCTTCTCCCCTCTGCCTTGCACCCTTCTCCCCTCTGCCTTGCATACTCCTCCCCTCTGCCGTGCACCCTTCTGCCCTCTGCCTTGCACCCTTCTCCCCTCTGCTTTGCACCCTTCTCCCCTCTGCCTTGCACCCTTCTCCCCTCACACTCTCCAACATGCAGCAGTCATGAGTGACGACCCCTCAACGAGGAGTGAGGCAAAGACAGAAGCTGGCAGAGTGCGGCTGCATCAGGGCATAAGGCGCCCACCCAACGCACTCCACCAGGCCCCTGACCCCGCACCCACCCAACGCTCTCCACCAGACCCCTGACCCTGCACCCACCCTACGCTCTCCACCAGGCCCCTAACCCTGAACCCACCCACCCAACGCTCTCCACCAGGACCCTGACCCTGCACCCACCCAACGCTCCCCACCAGGCCTCTCACCCTGCACCCACCCACCCAACGCTCCCCACCAGGCCCCTAACCCTGAACCCACCCACCCAACGCTCTCCACCAGGACCCTGACCCTGCACCCACCCACCCAACGCTCCCCACCAGGTCCCTGACCCACCCACCCAATGCTCTCCACAAGGACCTGACCGTGCACCCACCCACACAACGATCCCCACCAGGCCCCTGACCCTGCACCCACCCACCCAATGCTCTCCAGCAGGACTCTGACCCTGCACCCACCCACCCAACGCTCCCCACCAGGTCCCTGACCTACCCACCCAATGCTCTCCACAAGGACCTGACCGTGCACCCACCCACACAACGATCCCCACCAGGCCCCTGACCCTGCACCCACCCACCCAATGGAGGTTAAAGACAGTCATTTTATACGTATCTGTGCTCCCAGAGAGAACACTGGGATACCGCCACAGGTTTATAGCGCACAAACACCCTCTCTCTCTCCCAATCATTAAATTATTCCACCATTTAAAGAATCCAAAATATATGTCATCAATAATGTGATTTTTCTGCCTGATAATGGACTTGGTACAACGTTGCACATGAATTTGAAAATGGGGGCGCCATGAATGATTGTTGCACTAGGCACACCAGCGCTAAAGTAAAGAACTTTAAGCAAACAATGCAGGTGAGCCATGGTGTATGTACCCGGGTACATAAAAAAATATTGCAGATTGTGTGTTGTTTACAATTGAAAGTCTGCTGCAGTGTGAAGACCCACAGGCAGTAGAGGTTCCGTTTTTATGTAGCAGGATTGTTTTCTATGTCCACTCTTTTTATACTTAAATAGAGCAGTTTATTCCCATTTCCCCACCCGTAAATTCATGGCATTGCTGTGTACTAATGGGAAGGACACAGATCGTTGCTGCCTAAATATGAAAGGGCGAGTAGACTCCTTGTTGTTCTTTAAACCACCTGGAGGGAATGAGAAATTGTAAAGACAATCATGAAAGCAATCCTCAGGACAGGCAGAGGTGAAACAAAATCCCTTAATAATAAGGTGACAGCCGAGTCCTGTGTGCGCTGTTTGTGCACCCCCCGCCGCCGTGATGCTCTGCTTCAGAAAGGCAGAGACTAGGGGCAGAGCAACCTATTCATCACGGAGGCGGTGGGGGGGGGGGGGGGGGGGGGGGGGCGAAAGTGACACATTCTAAGTGCGAACACTTCCTTTCCCACATCGTGCGCGGCGCCCCTGGCTTCCCTTCACGGCGCACCAGGGCGCCGCGGCGCACAGTTTGGGAACCACAGTCCTACGGGATAAAGGAAAAGTGAAATGTTTCATGGTATTCCTCCAATGTGTGTGCACTATTTTACAATACTGATGATTGCTAGTCTCTGCAGATGCAGGTAATTTTAAAATAAATGACAATTTGCTGTTAGTTAGGAGTACAGCCCCAGTGCGAGCAAGACAATTTGAAGAGAAAGAAAGTGCCACTAACTTCTAGAGTTTTATGTCGTGCCTTGTTTTTATTGCTTACAGGAATATTTGAATGGCTTTATAGTTATAGTGCCAGAGGTGTTTCATAAAGTCATTATCTGTCTTTGGTTACAAGTACCCGTGCCACCCCTGATGGTTCTGTTGTATCACGTTTTCAGGTATGTTGCTATACTTTGGTATGATCACCAGGACCTTCACTTAACATGCATTAGGTTATTGAGTTGGAATTGGAAACTATCAAACAGTGTCTGAACTTATGTTTAATAACTAAGTACAACTTAGCTAAATTCTGTCTTCTTTGTTTTGCCTTTAGGGACCTTTCAACACTGTTTGGCTTTGTCAGTAGAACTAAATTGCAGTTAATGTTTTCTGGGCATAGGCTTAGAAGTGTCTTTGGTGAATTTTATGTTTAATCTGCACTCGGACTTAATTGCCCAAGTACGCCTTACCCAAAGTGGTGAAATGTCCTCGTTTTCATTCTCAAGCGTGGTGTGTGCTACAGCTGCATTTTGGCTCCTATATTGTTCTTTCTATACATTAATTGACCTTGGCCTTTACCTGACATCTGTTCAGGTAGATACTCCTAGAGTGGCAAATACTCAGGTGCCTGCACTTTTATATATGAATGATGCAGTCATGTTGGCTCTCACCCCTAAGACCTTGCATGTGTTGGTGGACTGCTTTATTGAATTCATGGACAGTTTAGATCTAGTTACCAATTATGGTAAATCCCAAATTATGGCTTGCGGACCGGATAGGATCGAAACCCACAGGCTACCTATAAAGGGGCAATTGCTATCTAGTGTGATGGATTTTACTTACCTGGTTGTTACTTTTAGCCGATAAAGCTCCAGGAAGCTACAATTGGCCAGTTCTAGTCTTAAACTTAGCAGGTCAGCAGGAAACATTTTTAATCACTTCATGGCAAAGGGTAAGGGGATGGTTCTACCTCTACTAAAAATCCATAATGTCAGTGTCTCCCCACGGCTATGTATGGTACAGGGATTTGGGGTGCTTGTAAGAGCTTTTTCCTTCAGCACAGTGAAGATTGTATATGTGGAAGGTTTATACAGATCCCCACTCAGCCTCTAGTTTGATCCTACACATAGAGATTAAGCAATGTTTTATTGAGGATAGTGTCCGAATGGCACCTCTACTTCTTTAAATCAGTATATGGGCAAATACACAAGCCACATGCTGTGGAGAGATTATTTCAGATTGTCTCCATCTGGATAATTGGGGCTCTATACCATGGTTGAAATACATAAACACAACTTTACAGGTGCTGGGGTTGTCTCCTTTGTTCTTGTCTCTGATTATGTTATAGAAAAGAGACAAATCTAGGATAAAAAGTCAGTAACAGTATGCAATGGCAGAATCCTAAGACGAAATTTGATGTACAGGGTTCTTGCCAATGGATGTTCAATGGAATCCATGTATTCTTCCATACAGAGGTAATCCTTGAATTCCAAAAAAGCTTGTGTCAAGGTGCCCAGAATTCTTGTCCTACTCGATTCCTCTTCTACATCCCTCCAGTACAGCCCCTTGAGTGCAGGCTTTGTCGTATTGGTCTAAGCTCCTAGGTTAAACCACAGGTGCTCACACCCCTTCTTAGGCAAGAGGGTCTTAATATGTCCCAGCCAGGGGATACTAAAGACCCCAGGCTTCCAGAGGAGCTCCCCCAGTCCCTCCTGATGCATAGCTAGGTCCGCTGAGGTCCATAGCCAGCTACAGTACATCAATGATCTAAGAGCTGCTTTATGGGGAAATAGACCTTTGGCCCAGATCCAGCTACAGTGGGTGGAGAGGGGCGCTGGTGCTAAGTTTACTGAGAATCGTATGAATTTTTCTCACTCACCTCTAATGCTGTGACCTTCTTGTGTCCCTACAGTTCTTCCCATACAGGGATCCACCCATTACTTGCAAGGTGGAGATGTGAATGGCTGGGGATACAGGACAAAAACTGGAGCCCTTTAGGCTCCTCAAGATTTCCCCTACATACCGGTCAAGCTTCAGTTTACACTTGTGAATCTGGGTGGCCCAGCCAGAATTCTCCATCAGAGTAAGACCCAAATATTCAAAAGTACGGAAACTCTCAAGTGCGGTCCAATTTAGGATTGGGTTTAGAAGAGTCGAATCTGCAGTTAAAAACCATATACTTGTTTTTTTTTTAAGCTGATTTCAAACACTCACTGTTTGCAGAAAAGACCGCACTGGTCCAAGAGATTTTTAATACTATAGGTTATTTAGATATCAGAAGTGTGAGGTCCATGCACAGAAGGGCCAGAATCAGTGCATCATGTTTGCACGTCTCTAAATGGGCAACCAGGTGGTTGATGTACAAAAGAAACGAAGTTTGGGCAAGAGCACAGCCCTGCCTTACCCCCCTTGTGACTAGTATAGATGTAGTCAACTCCCCATGTTTACCAAATCTCAACTGCGCATATTCTTTTGATGCAGCCACCTGATAACATCAGCTAAGTAGCTTGGGGCACCCTGTGCAAATAGAACCCTCCACAATGCCTCCCTTGGGACAAGGTCAAAGGCAGTGTGGAGATCAACGAAGATTACATAGAGCCGCAAATCCCCCAAGGAGACATACTTTCAGTATATGTCCTGCAGCCAAAATGCTTGATCGATAGTACTGTTCCCCCATCTAAACCCTGCTTGTAGAGTGCTTATTAGGCATGTACATTAACCCACTCACACAGCCTATCTTGCAGGATGTGGCAAAAAGCTTTTGAGAACTGTCAATGAGGCCCATTGGCCAATAGTTGGATGGCAGGGGCCATGGCGCCTTCTTATAGATGGGTACAATCTCGGCCCCAGCCGAGCCACGTGAGGGGGGGGGGGGGTAGGTGAGCCTTACAGGATACAATTAAAGTTCACAGTAAGGTATGGGCCCCAGATTTCCTTTTCTGCTTTGTAGAGGTCCCCATGCACTTAATCTAGCCCTGGTGCTTTTCCTGGGGTGATTCAGTCTGTGGCTTTGGTGACCTCCCTCACAGTAATTTGGGGGAAATTATGCAAAGCTACTTCAGATGGAACCTCTCCACACAGCTCGTTTTCTAAACGTTCAGACTCTGCTGACATAACAGCTGGATCCTCAATACAACCAATAGTAATCCTTACCTTATCCTTTTTCTCCACTGTACTGTTGTACAGCCCTGAAAAGTGTCTCAGTGTGTATACTACTGAAATATTAGAGTTCAGTGGAGCAGCTGAATCTGGGGCCCTGTCAGCCAAGGCATGCCAGAACAGCCAATGATCTCTTGATTTCACAGCATTGAGCAGGATTTCCCACTTTTCTACCTTTTATTTGCACTTTGCCTTACCTAGCAAGGCTTTATAGGGGGCTCTTGCTTCCCTGACTAGGTTCCTCTTGCCACTTCTAATAGCGTCAGAGAGTGCTTTGCGAGCCGTTCTACATGTTTTGTTATACACATGAAGCCACCTTTGTAGTTTTGGGGAGGGACCTGTATTCCACCGTAAAAAAGATATTTAAATATGCAAAACATCTAATTATGAATGGTATCAAGGTCACAACATGCGTTCGCTGATAAAGAATTTTCCCCCAACAATAAAGCTGCTTCTACGGCCTCAGGAAGATCCACATAAATCTGCTTTTGGATAGACCCTGTTGAGGCAATAACACTCCACCTCAGCCTTCGGCTGTTACTTGAGGGGACCAGCCTCCTTTCAAATGGTTCATTGGCATAAGAGGAGGGGTTAATCCCCAATGAACAAAGAGTAAGGTCGAAGGCATTATGATCACTATCCGCTGCACCACTTCCATGTCCACAGCTATGGAACATGGCCTAGTATCCAACAGGATTGTAATCTATTCACCTCGAAGCACCCTGTCTATTAAACGTGTCCCTCCCATCCATGTCCGAGTGTGTTCTCCCATTGCATGCTCTCAACCCATTGGTAAGAACAAAATAATTCATATGCATAACAGCTGCTGACCACCTACTCACAGCTGGTAAAGAGCAGGTATCAGCCATGGTTCACCCTCTTCTCTACTGATCAGTCCAAACCCTGCATCAATAGGTTAGAAGCAGCAATGTAAACCCCCATCTCTATTCCAAGTGCATCAGATGGAAGAGATACGAGGTAGCCACTAACTACGTCAATTGCTGCCAGGTCAACCTTATGGTTTTTATTCCTGCCCCCTTGGCAAGTTTTAGGTTCACAGGTAAGACATCAGGGGAACCTATGTCTACTAATCTACAGGAACATACAAGTGTGACACTGATCTACACCGCCAAGCCCCCTGACAGTTGACCTCTCCTTCCTTCTACGGCGGGCTGGTCAAAGCAGACAAACCAGGTTTAAAATAAAGAGCCTGTAGCCCAAGTCTCCTAAAGGCACTGTTAGAAGGGGTGATCCCAGGGGAGGACAGACTTGGCACCTGACCACCCTGTGACCCACCTCTCCTAAGGAACACAGCCGAGCACTGGCGAGAGACCCTCAGCGGGAGGATCCAGAATCTAGAATCGTACACGCTGCGCTAGCAGCACTTCACAAAGGGACACCACACCGTAGGATTAAGAGAACGTATTCTTTATATCTTCACGTAAAGATGGATCTTTATGATCCACCGTGTCTTATACACAAGTGAGCAAGGGCTCAAAGAGTCTCGATAGGGGTAGGGTAGCGGGACAGTCTCAAGGGTCAAAGTATCCAGCGCACAGTTCTCAATCCTCGAACTGGGGGATACGGGGCGATCTTGGGTCCAGCCGGACCAGAATAGTCTCTGAGCCGCGATCGAATCAGCAGGGCTCGACTTAGGATGTTCCAGTTCTTACAGTCTTGGGGAACCGCGATCAGATCAGCAGGGCTCAGGGGTTCTCAAGGTTGCAGGGGAGCCGCGACAGCGTCAGCAGGGCTCAGTGATCTCTTCGGTAGCGAGGGAGCCGCGACAGCGTCAGCAGGGCTCGGTGATCCTTCGGTTGCGAGGGAGCCGCGACAGAGTCAGCAGGGCTCAGGTCGTTCTTCGGATTGCAGGAGAGCCGCGACGAGGTCAGCAGGGCTCGGTAGTCTCTTCGATTGCAAAGGAGCCGCGACAGCGTCAGCAGTGCTCATGTATTCCAGGATACAACTGACTTGATCGTCCCAGAGCCACCCTTGATATAGGACTCCCTTCCTTTGATGTCCAGAGCCCTTGCAGGCGGAGGTCTTAGCACCTGGCGGCTGGTTGTTGGGGGGTTCCGCCTCGGCGGCTCCTTTCATCCTTTCAAGTTGGGTCTGGAGGGATCCCAGACACTCAGCAGGCCTGGAGCCAGCCCTCAGGGAGGCCGGATGGGTGATCGAAACTCATCTCTCGAGGGGAGGTGGAAGGTGTGATCTAGCTACTCCTCCCTCTCTCATTCACAGGGAGCGCTCTACCCCCTGGCTGAGTATGGCGCCGATGGCCGAGGTCGGGCTGGGGCTGGGGCAGCCATCTTAGGTGCATGGACATGGGCCTCAGCCTTGGTTACCAGGAAAATGGGGGCGAGGACGGGGAGCCCAGTGTCGTGGATGTGGGTCATGGCGGGAATGGTCGGGTGAATCAGGGTCATGGGGAGCTGCATGGGTCAGGGAGGACCACACCACGAGGCCGGGTCCAACAGGCACAGATTTCAAATAGGTCCACAAAATTTGCCCATTCCGGGCAACCGACCATGTTCATCAAACCTGCAATATTCCAGGATAAGAGTTTATTGCTGCTTGGGGCTTTGGAGATGTTGATAGTCTGCCAGGCACCAGTATCATCATAAGCTGGGAAGTCAGGGCCTTTGTCTACAGTGGGATTGTATGCTCTTGCCCCTACTACTGGGAAGCAGTCTTCATTGAGAACTGTTGTTACGATTTCAGCAGACTCATCCCCTACTTCCATCACACTGTCCTTTGAGTAACCTGCTACCTGCTCCATTGACACAAGTCAATTGTTGACATCCAAGCCTGATAACGGCGCAAACCTATTGCTGGTTCAGTCTGGGTTGGGTCTTCTGATGATCTCTTTTGGTGGCTCTGCTTGTAACTGAGGCCTCCTAGCATTGTGCTAAGAAGGTCAATTTAAGAAGCCCAAATGACAAAATACTTACTGCTGAATGTTCTGCCCAATTTCTCTGACCTGATTGAATCAGTCACTGTGCCATAGTTGGTTGTCTACTATTTATGACCACACAATCCCTTTGCATTGTTTTGGGTAGGCGGCCTACCCAACCAACCTTCCGCACTAACATTATGTTGTTAGTTTCATGCAGAGAGAAATCCGCATTATGGAAAAGTCAGTTCTTACTGTTCCTATGCTTTGTATGGTTCTCTAATTTATAATTTTTCTTTGGGAGGTACACCGGGCTGGACTGTTTCCATGAGGAACAGGGTCAAGACTGATTTGCATTTTGCTGGGTCTAAACTGGGGTGGCATGGTGAGCAAAAGAACAATGGATTGAACCCAGGCCTCTTGACTGAAGGTGAATGATTGATTTGCTCTGCATTCCAACCTTCATCTGTGTGTCTTTAGCTTTCTCTCCCTAAGTCAGCAGGATATGCCCAGACGTGGGTCCCTTGCTCACTTTGCCACTGGGTTCAAGCTAGCCTGGCTGATATGGGGTGTTACTCCAAAACCGGTGCCAGGATGCTTGTTTCCAGTCCAGGGAAGACCTGGCTTGGCAGTTTGAGCTGGACTGTTCTTATGGGTCTGAACCGGGGTGGCGAAGTGAGCTAAAGAAACGATGATGAATTCAACTCAGATCTGACACTGGGGTGAGTGTCTGAAAGAGTTCAGTACTCCTTCCATCATCTCCTTGTGTTTGACCTACTAAAACTGCCACACAGGGACAGTGGTCAGGTGGCATGAACAGGCTGGATTGGGAGCCCTTCTGGTTTGCTGTAAATTTTGTTCTTGTAGAGGCAGCTTATCCCACCCATTCCAAGCCCTTTTTCCCTGGTGGGTCCTCCTTCTTCTCCAGTCTGTCAACTGCTGCTACACTACAATGAACTGGGGGCCGTTTTATTACCTCTTTGTGTGTGGGTAGCAGGCAGAAGCCATGTGAAAGCACAACTCATTACGGGGGGCTCCAGGTTGCAACTAGACATTGAGCTGAGCCAGAGCCAGGTTTCACACTCAAGCATGGCTTAAGCTTTCATCAACCCACTTATGTTTAATTTGCTGATCTGAGCAGGAGAAACCAAATCTTTGGCTCAGCGGCAACACACCTTTAGTAGATCAGCTCGGCAGGTTTGTCCCGGTCCTCTGGAGGTCTTGAAGTTGAAAATGTTTCTAAGTAACAGATTTTCAGGGGTGGTAGAGAAAGCCCAGCCAGACACAGGTAAGGGTTACAGGATCTCAGGAACAACACTTGGGAGTCAGTAACCGCTCTAACAATGGCCAACATCAGGGTCCAGGGCAGGTTGAGCTGGAAGTGGTCCACTGGGCAATTGCAGGAAAAGGCCTCTGGGAACTTGGTGTGTCCCTGTAGTTTGAACAGCAGGTCATCTTATGGCCTTTGGAGTTGACTTAATTATCCTAGGTATAAGGGAGAACATCTCCAGTCCTCCAAGGTCCTCTCAAGCCGTAAACAGCAGGTTCAGTACTCTTCCAATCTTCCTCAGGTTACAAAAGTGTTATAAAAATTGTGCCAAGGGATGCCACATTTATGCCTAGCACTAGCTTGAAGGTAGGGGTGACTCCTGGCATCTCTCTAATCAATGAGGTAAAAATCTCAGGGGTAACCCTACTCATCTTTTTAGCAGTTCCTGAATGCCCTACTGCAAACAATCCCACAGTGGGGAAACCGTTCTGCTCTTTTGCAGAGCCTATGTGCCCACTGAGACATGTAGCCAGGGTAATGAGCAGCCCTTCCTCTGTGGTCACTGTATACTAGTTCCAGGAGCAGGTCTCTGCCCATTGAGTTCGGTGCCTGTCTGACTTAGAGGACAAAATAAGAGCTGAGCAAATAGTGACCATCGGGGCTACGATGTTATTTGGTGCAGTTGAAAGCAACGTATGCCTTAACCCTTTCGATGCTGATGACGAGCTCAGCTCGTCATGATGCACGGTTGAGCTGTGCTGATGACGAGCTGAGCTCGTCATGAACAATGGGGATCATAGACTGGCAGCACAGGACGGGAAAACACCTAGCAGCCAAGGTGTTAAATAGGTTAACAAGCTGGCCGAGTAGTCGCTCCCCGTGAGTTGGCAAGTGGGGGAGTGATACCTTTGGGCCAGTTAAAAAGTGAATGCCGAACATATACGTTTGTTACGTGATGTGAATATGTTAGTTATATCAATACATTTGACAAGCAAGATACTTCCGGTGTGGGTAAGAAGTATTAATAAGTGATTTATATCAAGGTTAATAATAATCAGTGGTTATGCACACATAATGATGGTTGCAACATATCGGAGTGCATAATAGAAACAGCATCAAAAGTGGCACAACATTTGCTCTGTTTGGTTAAGACCGGCCTCAAGTATGAAGAGCATTGCGGGGGACTTGTATGAAATGGTAAAAGCTGCCTGTAATACCAGTATCCTGTCAATTTCTGAACAATGTGCGTATTGCCTTATAGATTGACATTACACCTGAATGCTAAATCCACCAAGAGGATTCACAGATGGAGGAGCCTCTTGTGTGACCTCAACAGATCAAGCTGGTACGAGGAACGGATGTATGATGGTACAACGCGTACCGTTACAACGCGTCCCTTTACGACGCAGTTTTAACAACGCAAGTCGTTACAACGACTTGCGTTGGGGAGGCGCTGATAGTGAATAGTTTAATTTACTATTCCAACACCAGTCCCCGTGGATAGTAGGGAAGGTGTTGGATAGTAAATTAAACTATTCCCTATCCTAGAGCGCCCTCCAGCGAAAGATGTTGTAACGACTTTCGTTGTTAAAGCTGCGTCCTAACGGTACCGCATTGTACCAGTTACGTTGTAAAGGATGTTTCCCACGAGGAACAGTGGATTGTTGAGGGTAAATATGAATATAATCTGCATGAAAAATGCATTATGAAGTCTTCTGACCCTGAGGGAGTTGTGAGTGATGGAGTGTGTTCTTTTCTTGTTTTTACATTTGGCAGTCTCCGAAAATGGTGTATTGTATGTCCAATACCGGTGCCTTGGGGAAGTTGTTTGCCCTGAAGAATTTGCCTAAAAATTGATGTGCCAAAGAAACATGTTGGCGCTGTAAACGGTATTCAAGACAAGCATCCGCTTTTATTTTGAAGGAGTGCACTTTAGAGTAATAAAGTTGGTTCTGATTATAGTGCATCTTTTTAAATTTTAATCACAAACGGTTACATTATGGGATGTTATCGTTTCACTTCACAGCACTCAGTTTGATTTCATTTCATTTGGACACTACATTTATTATTTTTTTGAGACAAGATGGCCACCAATGATGAGAAAAGTGGGCACGACTGGTTAGTACCAACCAGTAAGCCAGTTGGTGGTGCTGACGTGAGGGGTCATCTTGTCTCATCACACTTTTTATGAATCCTCTGGGAACTTTTTTTCATTACACTGTTTAGAATTTCGTCTAGATGGTGATAGAAATATTCAAAGTTGTGACGACTGCCAGATGTCAAAACAGTTTTTAACTCTAAATAAAGGCAAAAATACGGATGGTGATTACCTCATAATGGAAAAGAGAGGATTATTTGGTATTTACATTTTGTGAAACTTCACCTCCATTTTAAAATATATAAACTAAACAGAGGTGCCTTGTAACCCAGGTCTTGTGGTTTTTGAAGGACAAAAGAAGGGGCTTTTTCAGTTGTCATCTGACATTTACTTGTGACAGGAAAGTCTCCTTTTGAGGAAATTAAGTCCTTGGCCACAGCCAAAAATGGTCATCTTGCCAGAGGAACAAAATCACTTCCCCACACCCAGGCCTTTGTCTCTACTCTGGGAGCAGTTTTCATACCTCATTCAGGGTCATTCTCCAGCTGGGTGACATTTGGAAGGTGCATGTGGATGAGCCTTCATGTGTTCTACGCAGGGAAAGGGTAACTTTCTAAAGGTTACTTTTCTTTAATATTTATTAAAGCTTCAACTTTACCATTGAGTTGAGTGGTTTATAAACATTAATACGAGTTGTTAAATCATATTCATAGGTGGTCCCTAGCTGGACAAAGTGTTTTTGTATAGGCCAGCTAGCCTTTCTACAGTAAAAAAAAGCTTTTGGATGATAGTCACTGTAAGGCCATTTTACATTTACCATTCTACATGTCCTAGTTTTAAATATCATGCACCTTGCCTTGTGGGCTAAACTGCCTAAATGGGAATGACAGATTACTATTAAAAAGAAGAGTCTAAACCTATGTAAAGGATTTTTTCGGAGGTTGAATTGCAATTTTTTCACTATCTTGTAGGCTACACAGCCCACATAAGGGTGACCTAATAATATTAAAAGGGAAGGTTTAAACATTTCAAAAGTATTTATAGTGACACTTTGAATTGCTGGTTTTGAAATGCTTCAGTCAGTCTAAATGGTAGGCTTGAAACCAGGTTTGCACTGCCAATATAGTGGGTGGCACAATAGGTGTTGCAGTCCATTAGAGGGATTTAAATCCCAGGCCCAGGGTACAATTTGTACTATATGCTATGGATGTAAATAAAAGTTAAATATGCCTCTTAGGGGTATGCTAATTCGACCAGGTTAAGAGGGATCAGAAAGGGAAAACAAGGGAACCCTACTCACAGCGGAACCAGGGTAAGTAACTATAGCACGAAAACAGTGGTTCCTGTGGAATAGTAATCTGTATATAATTCTGTAAAAAGCGAAATCGCAATAGGAGTGTTATGATGATGTCACAGAGAGAGGACCAGAAACACCAATGATTGTTTGACACAAATGTATGTATTAATCATATAGTATACACCAGTGTTTCCCAAACTGGGGTCCGCGGACCCCCAGGGGTCCGTGACACATTCCCAGGGGGTCCGCAGGCAACAGTTTTAAAAGCACAGAAACGTTTCTTGTATAATTACCAGCTTTCCAGCAACAATAAAAGTGTCAAGATTATAAATGAATAAATACATACCAGTGATTAATGTACCTGCTGGAGCAGTAAGGGGAGTTTTGTTCAGTGGCAGCTTTGACTAATGTAGCACAGATGGTTAATGTGCCTACTGCAAAGAACGTGTAACATGCATTTTAAAAAGCAGTATTTTATGTGCATAGGTTCGTGGTTACTGCTTTTGTCACAGAGATTCTTTTGTTACTGTGCACTTCATAAGTGACAATCATAATGTAGCAGAGGGACCTATAAACTGTCATCAAAGAGCTGCTTGAAAACAGCATGGTTAGTAACTTATGTTTTTTCCCAGTTAGTCATTATCCTGATGCTGCTAAAAAGATTTATTTAGGTAGAAATACATTTTTAATGTTAAAGTCAGTGCTAGCCACTGTGTTATGTTCTGAATCCTGAGTTTTTGCTTTTCCAGACCAAGCACTCTTTGAACATTTTATATACACACTGATTTACATGTATGATTCAATGTCTATATTTGTGTGATGTAAAGTGCTCTGACATCCTACAATGGTATGAGAGGTGCTATAAAACAAATGAAATACATGTGACAGAGGGGCTATTACTTCAATATAAAATACTAAGGGCCAGATCAGTTTTTAAATGCGCGAACGGGTTCGCGAACCCATTTGTGCATGCATGTACATTGCCTATTTCGCGAGTCGAAATTTGTTTGCGACTCGCTAAATAGGTTTTGCAACTTGCTATTTGGAAGGGGCATTCCCTCTCGTAATTACCACCTACTTCAAGTAGATGGTAATTGTTAGAACTGGGGGTCTCTAGTTGGCAGAGGTAGGTACCACTGACCAAATAGGGACCCTTGCTTCTAGTCAGGACAAGGAGATAACCCTCTCAGATAACCCCTGCTCGCCCTCAAGGTAGCTTGGCCTGAGCAGTCTAGGCTAACCAGAGGCAATGCGTTAAGTATTTGTACCAACACTCACAGTAACACAGTGAAAACACCACAAACTGATTCCACAACAGTTTAGGAAAATAAAGATATTTATTCTAAACTACACAAGACCAAAACGGCAAAAATCCAACATACACAGTTCAAGGATATGGCTTCAAAAGAGTTCTTCAGGTTGTAATCAAAGTTCTTTAAGTTGCGTTAAAATAATCCACAGATGCGTGAAAAGTTCACAGTTGCGTCACGTTTACTCACAGTACCTTTTGGATGCAACAAAGTTCCACAAGCAGGAAGCTGGTGCGGTGGAAACCAGCGATGCGTCACTCCTGAGACCCTGGGGAGGCGATGCGACAGCCCCGCTGCAGCAGCGGGCGTGTTGCGACGAATCCGGTCTGTATGGGGAGGAAGGCAGCTTGCGTAGATTCCGGTGCGTAGGTTCCGTAGGAAGTCTGTTCTCGCAAAGGCACGATGCGATGATCTCGTAGGGGCTGCGACGATCTCCGGGGCGACGATGCGCGGTCCAGCGGTGATCCTTTCTCTCGCAGCTCCTCGATGCGATGGTTCTGCGACGATGCTCGCAGCGACGTGATGCGGTCCGCAAGCAAGCGGTGCGGCGATCTCACCCAGCGACGACAGGCTCTGCGACGACACTCGCAGCGATGTTCGATTCTCCCGCACCGGTCTGGTGCGTTCCGCAAACGAAGGGTGCGACGGCTCTGGCAGCGATGTCAGGCGCTGCGCCGATCTCGACCTTCGTAGCGGCGGGAAACTTCTCGCACTGTCAGGGATGCGCTCCGCAAGCGAGCGATGCGACACTTTTCAGCTTCACAAGTTCTCAGCTTAGTCTCAAGCTTCCCAGCTCAGATTCAACATCCAGAGGCCCCACAACTGGATCAAGCACTCTAGGAAGGACAGAACTCTCTCAGCAGAGTTCAGGGAGACTGGGGGTGAAGTTCTTTTGTTCCTGGGACTTCAAAACAGGGAGCCAGCTCTTCTCAGGCTCTTGGAGATTCCTTACAAGACAGGGGACACAGCTCACAGCAAAGTCCTTCCCCTCTCCTTGGCAGCAAAGCAACAGCAGGTCAGTCCAGCAGAGCAACAGCAGGACAGTCTTCCTTCTTCAGAGTCAGCTTTCTCCTTGGCAGAGGTTCCTTCTTGATTTCCAGGATGATCTAATTTTCTGTTGTCAGGGGTCCTGTACTTATACCCCTAAAGTCTTTGTTCTTTCAGTGCATGTGGGCCCTGAGCCCGGTCTGAACAAGTTCTGGGTGGGTCCTGAGCACCTTGATGTGCTGGCTGCATCTTTCCTTTCAGAGTGAGGGGCAGAGTCCTCAGCCGCCCAGCAGGAGGTGGAGCCAGCATTGTGGCAGGCAGGCACAGCCCTATTCAGCCCAGGTGCTAACTCCTCCCACCACTCAGGTTGCAATTGCTCCACTCAGCCTAGTGCTGACTCATCCAGCCTCTGGGGGAATTCCCCAGCCCCTGTCACTCACAAACCAGACAGTCAATACACAAACAGGCCCAGGCACACAGAAGGGTCAGACAAGAGAACAGCAACTTTCTAAAAGTGCTGTTCTCCAACACAGGATTTAAAAACCACCTTTCCTAAAAGATGTATTATTAAACTCTGAGTTCAGGGATACTAGATACTTATGTCCTATCTTGTTCCTATGGGAAGAAATGCTGTTAACCACTGTAGCCAGCATCCCCCATGTTAACCTATGGAGCAAGATAGCCTTACAATAGTGAAAAACGAAAATGGCTGTAATTCACTACCAGAGCATGGTACCTGCACTAGTACATGCTCTACCTTTCACATACACTGCACCCTGCCCAGGGGGGTACCTTGGACCTTCCATAGGGGTGACTGACGTGCACGAAAAGGGAAGGGTTAGGCCTGGTCAGTGGGGACACTGACCAGGAGGACATGGCAGTTCTAAACTGCCCATAGGCGCTGCAGTGGCAGGCCTGAGACACCATTTTAGAGCTACTCCTGTGGGTGGCACAATCAGTGCTGCAGGCCCACTAGTAGCATTTGTCATCACCGGCCGTGGCACACCCCGTGCACTTTACTAGGGACTTCATGGTGATACAAATATGCCAAACATGTATATCCAATCAGAATAACAATTTACATAGAGAGCATATGCACTTTAGCACTGATCAGCAGTGGTAAAGTGGGCAGAGTCCTATTGCCAACAGCCACGGGTCAGGAAAAATAAGGGAGGAAGAAGCAAAAAGTTTGGGGATGACCCTGCAAAAAGGGCCAGTTCCCACACAACCCCCTTCCAGCCTAAAGCCAGGGTAGACCAAACGATACCTCGATGGGATTCCCTGCTTAAGGCGATAGAACACGGAACCTGGCCCAAAAAGCAGGGCAGTCCTGTTCTACGCCGTCCTAAACCCAGTTGTATCACTCTATCCATACTCTCGGGGTCCACCATGCCAATCCATGTGGAACCTTTCACCTCACCTGTGGACACCACCTGTGCAGCACCTAACCTTAATTTCCTCACAGGTGTGTCCCAACAGACCAACAGCAAGCCACAGTGACCACCAACAGTGATCAGGGATGAGACCCAGGCCTCATGCCTCTCATGGCTCTCAAACCCCTGTGGCATCAGAGTATGGGGGGCAGGAGCCCCAGGTGCTTGGCACCTTTGGTCCACTCTCTTTCTTGTCAGGTCAGGTCTGACACTCTGGCACTGACCCACCAGTCCCGGACCTTTATCCGGCGGCTGGACAGGAGGCTGAGGTGGGCTTCCCCACACCTGGTCCTCCTCTTCCTTGGGGCTCTGTACCCTCCCACCTGGAGCGGTACCCCCTTCTAGAATAGTCAGGGCACCTGTGGCAGGTACCCTGCACCATCCACCCACCAGTTCAGGGGTTCTATCCTGCAACTGGTATTCCAGGTCAGGGGGGACACCCCGGACCTGGCCCTCAAACCTAGGCTTCAACGCCCCCAGGTCAGACAACACCTGAACCTGGCTTCCCCACCCAGGGACCAGCCCCCGCGGTGGAACATTCGCCTGGCACGCCAGGACTTCTGGGGACTCACATAGTACCCCCTTGAGGGTGACACACAACTCATGTGTCCTGTGACAGTCTGCCTGGCGCAGATCTCCCGACCCCTGTCCATCTGACAGTGCAGGAAGATCCCCCAGGACAGAAGTGGTGTCACCATGGTCACTCCTGGGAGACTCAGCCCTTCTGACTGGTCCCTGACCCACTGGTTCACCCACTGGGGACTCCTTCCCCCTCTCACCCCTCAGTCTGGACTTCTGTACCCTCCCAAATGGAGCGGCACTGCCAAACACCAGAACTGATGGAGGCCTGGTTACAGGCACTCCCCGTTCACCAGACACTAGGAGATCCTCCTCAAATGGCCTACAAGTACAGTCTAGGTCCCCATCCTGGTGTTCCCTTAAGGAACCCTCCAGGCCCTGAGACTGGGTTTCGGGCACCGTGAGACACACCGTCCCACACTCATTCCTTCTCCACTGAGACCGGACATGAGCCCCTACACCCCTCCCACTACACTGGGACCTAACCGGGCTACACTGAACCTCCGCCACCTCACAGGTCTGGAAGATATCTAAGCCACTCCTTTTGGGATCACTCCCCAATGCCTCCTCAGACTCTCTGGAATTCACCAAGAGGTCTGCCTCCAAGGCAAGCTCTCTGGGGTCAGAGAACTCACACTCCACCGGGTGTTGGCATAGCTCTGGAAAACAGGGACTTAAAATATGCTCTCCATCAAATGAATCACACAGCCCCCCACAGTTGTTAACCACGCTACCCTTTGCCTCACCCTCCAGTGCCTCACACAAGTACCCCACACCACTCTCCTGGGACTGGCAAGACAGTATCTGACTGTCTTTGTCACATAACCCACACTCTTCTGGCTGGTCTTCACACACACACACCAAGGTTTCTACCATGGGGGAACCCCTCTCCCTGTACCTCTCATCTAGAGTCAGTAGAGTGTCCCTCCCACCACTGGGAATATGGTCCCCTGTGCCAGTCCCCCAATCTACTTCAGGGACACTGCACTCCACTGGAACTACATCATTAACATGAACCCCCTGGTGTATATCGACCCCCTCCCTCAAGTCAGGCGCCACATCTCTGGGTGTTTGTACCTCTCTCTCAGCACTGGAAACTATAATCTTGCTGCCACCATCTGAGCTGGACTCCACCTCCAACTCAGCAAAGCTCCTCTCTTGAGCTACCCATGTTTCTTCTTCCGCTGAGACCCTCATAGCCTCACGTATCTTGAGCTCCAACTCAAGCTTCCTCATTCGTAATTCATGGGCCAAGGACAATTTCAATTCCTCCAGGGCACGGGCATGTTTGCTCTCCTCCGCCGCCCTTTCCATTTGCTTCATCTTCATTTCAAGCCTCAACTTTTCTAATTTATGATCTCTAGCCCTTTGGTTTTCCTCCAACTCCTCTGGGAAAAAACTTTCAGCTGAATGGTTGCTGCCAGCCCTTGAGGCTGCTCTGGACACAGGCAGGTCCTGTGGCCTGAAGCCATCCCTCTGCGCATCCTCATCCACTTCTGCATCATCTGTCTCCTCAGCCTTTTTGGTCTCCCACCAGGCCCTTACGGCCTCCTGTAGCTCCTCCTTCCTGGAACTGCGCTTCATGGGACATCCAAAGCTCCTGCAGAACTGCCTGAGTTGACCTACTTTGTAATCACTTAACATTTCAATATCAAACTCCAGTTCTGCAACATCACTTGCTGGTTTACCATTCTGAGACATGATGCTTGGATTCTTTCAGGGTTACGATCAAAAATAGAACCAAAAATAAAAAATGTAGTATGCGGTGGCGTAATGGTCTGCACTCACTAGTGATGTACACCAATTACTGTGGGTCAAGTACAAATACAAGTTCAAATCCCACCGCCTGACCACCAATGTTAGAACTGGGGGTCTCTAGTTGGCAGAGGTAGGTACCACTGACCAAATAGGGACCCTTGCTTCTAGTCAGGACAAGGAGATAACCCTCTCAGATAACCCCTGCTCGCCCTCAAGGTAGCTTGGCCTGAGCAGTCTAGGCTAACCAGAGGCAATGCGTTAAGTATTTGTACCAACACTCACAGTAACACAGTGAAAACACCACAAACTGATTCCACAACAGTTTAGGAAAATAAAGATATTTATTCTAAACTACACAAGACCAAAACGGCAAAAATCCAACATACACAGTTCAAGGATATGGCTTCAAAAGAGTTCTTCAGGTTGTAATCAAAGTTCTTTAAGTTGCGTTAAAATAATCCACAGATGCGTGAAAAGTTCACAGTTGCGTCACGTTTACTCACAGTACCTTTTGGATGCAACAAAGTTCCACAAGCAGGAAGCTGGTGCGGTGGAAACCAGCGATGCGTCACTCCTGAGACCCTGGGGAGGCGATGCGACAGCCCCGCTGCAGCAGCGGGCGTGTTGCGACGAATCCGGTCTGTATGGGGAGGAAGGTAGCTTGCGTAGATTCCGGTGCGTAGGTTCCGTAGGAAGTCTGTTCTCGCAAAGGCACGATGCGATGATCTCGTAGGGGCTGCGACGATCTCCGGGGCGACGATGCGCGGTCCAGCGGTGATCCTTTCTCTCGCAGCTCCTCGATGCGATGGTTCTGCGACGATGCTCGCAGCGACGTGATGCGGTCCGCAAGCAAGCGCTGCGGCGATCTCACCCAGCGACGACAGGCTCTGCGACGACACTCGCAGCGATGTTCGATTCTCCCGCACCGGTCTGGTGCGTTCCGCAAACGAAGGGTGCGACGGCTCCGGCAGCGATGTCAGGCGCTGCGCCGATCTCGACCTTCGTAGCGGCGGGAAACTTCTCGCACTGTCGGGGATGCGCTCCGCAAGCGAGCGATGCGACACTTTTCAGCTTCACAAGTTCTCAGCTTAGTCTCAAGCTTCCCAGCTCAGATTCAACATCCAGAGGCCCCACAACTGGATCAAGCACTCTAGGAAGGACAGAACTCTCTCAGCAGAGTTCAGGGAGACTGGGGGTGAAGTCCTTTTGTTCCTGGGACTTCAAAACAGGGAGCCAGCTCTTCTCAGGCCCTTGGAGATTCCTTACAAGACAGGGGACACAGCTCACAGCAAAGTCCTTCCCCTCTCCTTGGCAGCAAAGCAACAGCAGGTCAGTCCAGCAGAGCAACAGCAGGACAGTCTTCCTTCTTCAGAGTCAGCTTTCTCCTTGGCAGAGGTTCCTTCTTGATTTCCAGGATGATCTAATTTTCTGTTGTCAGGGGTCCTGTACTTATACCCCTAAAGTCTTTGTTCTTTCAGTGCATGTGGGCCCTGAGCCCGGTCTGAACAAGTTCTGGGTGGGTCCTGAGCACCTTGATGTGCTGGCTGCATCTTTCCTTTCAGAGTGAGGGGCAGAGTCCTCAGCCGCCCAGCAGGAGGTGGAGCCAGCATTGTGGCAGGCAGGCACAGCCCTATTCAGCCCAGGTGCTAACTCCTCCCACCACTCAGGTTGCAATTGCTCCACTCAGCCTAGTGCTGACTCATCCAGCCTCTGGGGGAATTCCCCAGCCCCTGTCACTCACAAACCAGACAGTCAATACACAAACAGGCCCAGGCACACAGAAGGGTCAGACAAGAGAACAGCAACTTTCTAAAAGTGCTGTTCTCCAACACAGGATTTAAAAACCACCTTTCCTAAAAGATGTATTATTAAACTCTGAGTTCAGGGATACTAGATACTTATGTCCTATCTTGTTCCTATGGGAAGAAATGCTGTTAACCACTGTAGCCAGCATCCCCCATGTTAACCTATGGAGCAAGATAGCCTTACAATAGTGAAAAACGAAAATGGCTGTAATTCACTACCAGAGCATGGTACCTGCACTAGTACATGCTCTACCTTTCACATACACTGCACCCTGCCCAGGGGGGTACCTTGGACCTTCCATAGGGGTGACTGACGTGCACGAAAAGGGAAGGGTTAGGCCTGGTCAGTGGGGACACTGACCAGGAGGACATGGCAGTTCTAAACTGCCCATAGGCGCTGCAGTGGCAGGCCTGAGACACCATTTTAGAGCTACTCCT
Source organism: Lissotriton vulgaris (assembly GCF_964263255.1). Classification (NCBI taxonomy): domain Eukaryota; kingdom Metazoa; phylum Chordata; class Amphibia; order Caudata; family Salamandridae; genus Lissotriton; species Lissotriton vulgaris. The sequence goes on from NC_141693.1 coordinate 1,612,814,377, forward strand.
GTGGGTGGCACAATCAGTGCTGCAGGCCCACTAGTAGCATTTGTCATCACCGGCCCTGGCACACCCCGTGCACTTTACTAGGGACTTCATGGTGATACAAATATGCCAAACATGTATATCCAATCAGAATAACAATTTACATAGAGAGCATATGCACTTTAGCACTGATCAGCAGTGGTAAAGTGGGCAGAGTCCTATTGCCAACAGCCACGGGTCAGGAAAAATAAGGGAGGAAGAAGCAAAAAGTTTGGGGATGACCCTGCAAAAAGGACCAGTTCCCACAGTAATGCATTCACAAATGGGAAGGGGTCCCCAGGGGACCCCTTCCCCTTTGCAAATGCATGCAAAATTATTTTTTTAAGTGCAGGCATTGGTCCCAGGGACCTCTGCCTACCCTTAGAAAATGAAACGAAAACGTTTCATTTACTTTTTTTTTTTTTAAAATGCATGGTGAGCGGGCTGCATTTTTTTTTTAACTGCATTGTTTAAAAGCAGTCCCAGACATGGTGGCCAGCACAGCCCAGCAGGCCACCACACCTGGGAGGGCAGGCATTCCCAACGGGCTCGCAAATTGCAAGAGGCTCATTAATATTAAGGAACCTCGCAATTTGCGACCCCATTGGGAATCCCAAACAGTGTTAAACACACTGTTGTACATTTCATTTAGCAACTCGCAATTTGCCACTTGCAATGTGTTGTCAATTGCGAGGCTAAATGAAATGGTCGTATATCTGGCCCCAAAATCGTTAGTACCTTGAGTATTTGTTTTGTGTGCACACGTGTGTATTTTTTTAAATTACTGTTTTAATATTTGAAATTTAACTCATACAAATTGCTTGGGGGTCCCCGGCTTCCAGTGGTGACTCAATGGGGGTCCTCAGGAGTCAAAAGTTTGGGAACCACTGGTATACACTATAAAAAGTATGTACAGACAAAATTGTGTTGTGCAAGATGTCCCAAGTGTGCTACGAACCTAACAGTTAAGTGACATAGTGTGACAGTAATTACAAGGTTTCACAATTTTTGCTAATTGAAAGCGACCACATCTGAACTTATAACACAATGTACAGCAGCTATCTATGATAATGAGTGTTGTGTGACTGGTTCACTTTTATCAATAGTGTCAACGGCGTTTCGAACCTCTTAGAATGTGGGGTCCCATCAGGACCTATGGTAGTAGGGACATCTGAGAAAAGAACAAAAGGGTTCATTATAGATGTTTTTGCCCATTTCCATTTTTTATAGTTTACGGTGAACTGGGTGCCAAACGTGTCAGGCCTGCTCTCAACCGGCTCTCTACTTAGGTCTAAGACCAGTGCTTGTGGGAGAAGATCGCTCTCACAATGCTCCGAAATTTGGAAAGAAAGCAGCAGGAAATAGAGAGAGTGATAGGAATGTGTAGTCAATAATAGACTCCAACCATGGGCCAATATGAGTGAGATATGTGATGGGGCGTGGCCTAATGCCGATGGAGTAAGAAGCTCTATTTGGAGCTCCTTGTGGCGAGCCCCATCTGGCGCCATCCTGACCTCTTGCAATCTTGCAAGAGGCAGAATATTGTGCTGGGCACTGCTAGAATGGAAGCCACTTGCCTGGGAGCTGCTCCGACGATTGCAAATCTTAAAACTGATGACGACGGATGGCCTGGAAGGCAGCCTATGCATCAAGATGGCGGGAATAGGCGACTGAAGCCTGAAGTCATCCTGATTCTCTGCAGCTGGGCAGGAGACCAAAACCTTACCGTGCACTGTCTGAGGAGAAGCTGACTGGCGGGGAACCGCTCCGGTGATTACCAGATCTGCGATCGCTGACAGCGGAGAGCCTGGATGGGGCTCTGGATGCTAAGATGGCAGCGACAGTAAACAGCAAGTGAGACCCAAAGATACTCGGAGAGCACCGAAGTGGCCTGAATGCCGCTGACCGCGGGACCCGCAGGGGAGCATGGGCAGGGCAGCGCCTTAGTCCCACCCGGCTAGCGAGCAACCTATCGGCGCCCCTCCCTGCGTCCACCTCTCACGGGCCAAAGGGGAGGGCTCACCTGGGGAGGAGGGGCGCCCCCTCAGTACTTAACGCTGCAGCGCCATAGTTCGGCCTCTCTCTCTCCTTCTTGGATTCTCACGCGGCTCTGCTCCAAGTCAGATAGATCGGGGAGAGCTTTGGATATGATGGATGTTTGTGCAAGGGACGCCCTGGTACTGAGGGTTCGGAAATCCAAGACGGACCAGGCCGGGAAGGGAGTGACAATATTACTACAGGCGTTGGAGGACCCCAGGTATTGCCCGGTGGCCACGGTTAGGGAGTACTTGAGGATCAGGCCACTTTTGGGAGGGCACTTCCTCATACATGCTGATGGCACGCCTCTAACTAGGTTCCAACTGGAACGCGTGATGGGTGCAGCCTTGGCCAAGGCAGGTTTGTCAGGGGCAGGTCAAAAATTCTCCAGCCACTCGTTAAGGATTGGGGCAGCCACAGCTGCATTCAGAGCCGGGTTGGGTGAGGAAGGAGTCAAAAGGGTAGGAAGGTGGTCATCCTCTTGCTACCAGCGCTACATCCGCCCTTAGGAAGGTTACTCGGGCGTTATGCTGTACAAAGTGGCTAGTAATCTGTGACATATGTAATCGAATGCTACGCCTATTGGTGAACGGGTCGCTGTATTTATGTGTCATCACGTCTTTCAGGTGAAGTTTGCAGTGTGCACTAATAAACAAAGTGTTAACATGACGGTGTCTAGTCCTCTCCCTCTTTTTAGTTGTTGTTTGAACATTGTCTTGTTTCTTTACAGCTGACTGTTGTGTGTGGGTGATGGGCCATTCCTATGTTCCCAGGCTGGAACAATGGGCGACATCCAAGAAATGGAACTTGGCTTTCGGGAGGACACTAATTCTGTGGTTGGGTGTTCCTGGGGTGAAATGGGGTCACCTGAAGTACAAGCTTGAACAATGCTTGGTGGGACGGGGTGGTCCTCCCAATATCCTCATTATTCACCTGGGAGGGAATGATCTGGTCACGTTGGGGAGGAGGGCCCTAATTCAGGCCATGCAGAAGGATGTGGCAGCGGTAACCAACAGGCTAGGGGCCACCGAGCTATTTTGGTCAGAAATTGTCCCTCGCAAAGTGTGGAGGGGCGCTAGATCGCTGGTAACAATAGAGCAGTCCCGGAGGAGGGTCAACAGGTCCATGCAGAAGTTCATGGAAAAGAGAGGCCTGGGGTTCATTAGGCATGCACTCATACAAGACAGAACCGAAGGGTATTACGAGAAAGACGGGGTGCACTTGTCTGGGTTGGGTATGGATGTTTTCCTCCTAGACATACAAGAGGCCCTGACAGTGGCAGGTTGTAAGTAGCATGATGGGTGGGGGGCTCTGTCATGGACGGGGGCCTCCTCCAGAGCTGTGGCGGAGGACAGGGCGATCTGGAAGCAGACGGACAGTAAGGGTACCTCTGCGGCAGAAGGGTACAGTAAGGGTACCTCTGCCTGGCACAGTAAGGGTGCCTGAGCCAAGGACCAGGAGCCGAAGGAGGTTCCAGGAAACCGCGACGGCGCCCCGTTAGTCCTTCGGGCAGTTGGGGGGCCTGAACCGACCGGGGGTGTGTCACACTGCTCCGCCCTGACAGGTGGGGCGGGAGTATAACGAAATGGTAATGTGCTGCACCGTCAGAGCATCGACTCGCCGTGCAAGATGGCTCCTTAGGCATGCGGGACAGCGAGGTGCTGCCTGCTTTGGATCGCCCGTAAGATGACCCACCATAACGTCATACCTGTGTTGTATGAAATAAACCTGCAGCAGTTCTTTCCCACAAATATGTCTCCTGAGTTTCCTTTTGAGTGGGAATTGTAATTGTGTATTGTACAAGCGGGGGGAGCGCATGGCGGTGTGACCACTATGCCACTGACCGCGGGACCCGCAGGGGAGCATGGGCGGGCAGCGCCTTAGTCCCACCCGGCTAGCGAGCAACCTATCGGCGCCCCTCCCTGCGTCCACCTCTCACGGGCCAAAGGGGAGGGCTCACCTGGGGAGGAGGGGCGCCCCCTCAGTACTTAACGCTGCAGCGCCATAGTTCGGCCTCTCTCTCTCCTTCTTGGATTCTCCCGCGGCTCTGCTCTGTTCCCACCCTGAACCCTGCCCCAGCAGCTAGAGCGGCGGAGCAAAGTTTTAGAATGTGTAATGGTCTGGTTTTGTGTTGCAGGCGGAGTTACAGGGCGATCTGGAAGCAGACGGACAGTAAGGGTACCTCTGCGGCAGAAGGGTACAGTAAGGGTACCTCTGCCTGGCACAGTAAGGGTGCCTGAGCCAAGGACCAGCAGCCGAAGGAGGTTCCGGGAAACCGCGACGGCGCCCCGTTAGTCCTTCGGGCGGTCAGGGGGCCTGAACCGACCGGGGGTTTGCCACACCGCTTCGCCCTGACAGGGGGGGCGGGAGTATAACGAAATGGTAATGTGCTGCACCGTCAGAGCATTGACTCGCCGTGCAAGATGGCTCCTTAGGCATGCGGGACAGCGAGGGGCTGCCTGCTTTGGATCGCCCGTAAGATGACCCACCTTAACGTCATACCTGTGTTGTATGAAATAAACCAGCAGCAGTTCTTTCCCACAAATATGTCTCCTGAGTTTCCTTTTGAGTGGGAATTGTAATTGTGTATTGTACAAGCGGGGGGAGCGCATGGCGGTGTGGGCACTATAGGTTGTGCACCTACCCTGGGAAAGTGATGCCCAGCGAGGGGTAGTGATGGCTGCAATGGAGAGTGCAGCTGGCCGCGGCCCCCGCTGGGGGCCACCCTAAATGGCCACTTGGGCACTTCCCCACCCCGACTTTAATGCGGGACTCCAGGAGGAGTCCCCTTACCAGACTCGACACTTCAGGCATGCAGAGGAGGTGGGGAGGTATTTATGCCTCCCCCGGCCATCTTGGCATCCTCTTTGCGCCGGACACACTGTCTGTAGGTCGTTTCACACGACCCAAGACGCCATTTGGTTTTGTGCTTGTCTGCCTGAACAAGCCGTCTTGTGATGCAGTGAGGCTGGTGAGTGCAGGCTGCCCCCATCCTCTTTTACCACTGCGTGGTGATGTCGGTGGAGGACCCTGCCCCGAGCACTTAAGGTTCCTTCAGTTATGAGCATCCCGGGTAGTTGAGGGTGGCCCGCGAGCAGGTCGGGGGCAGTTGAGAGGGAGATTCCCTTCAGCCTCTCTGGAGCAGACAGTCCCCCCTTACCCCTAAGAAGGGGGAGACCAGCATCATGCGCCATGGGTCCGTACGAGCACCCATCCTGCCTACTCGGTCACTGACCAGTGGCAGACAGAGGCGCTACAGCGTCTTGTTGAGGGGGTAGAGGGTCCTGCTGCCCATGGGGTGAATGAGGGTCCTAGGCCCAAATGGGCCATTCACGTGGAGGACAGGGGATGAAGCAGAGGGCCATCAGGCTCATTTCCCTCGCTCGACTCCAGGTGCCAGGAGTATCTACCTCCGAGGTTGGGATCACCAGCAAGTCACAGGTTCAACTATGGAAGATGTCCCTCAGCTTGGGCTTAGAATCGGGCAAGGGCGCGAGGCCGTGTCCCGAGGGCGGCACCTGAACTGCGATATCAGGGGGAGGGTACAGGCTCCCCCGTCCATCTTGGACTGATGCTGGGATTTTTAGGCTATAGTGATAATTGAAGTTGGGGTCCAGGTGTGTCTCTCCGTCTCCGAAGGCCTCATCGGGGTACACGGATGCACAGGCCGCCTGGCTTTGTCTAGGCGCCCCCAGTACAGGATGCGGAGGGGGCGTGTGCATGCACGGGTGAAGGGGCCAGGCAGGTGCAGACATTGTTGCTGGGGGCCAGGCCTCTCAATGCAATGCCAGGAGTTTTTAACTGGGTTTCAATGGGTGAGTCGGGGGTAGTGTGGTGCGTCGAGCAATGGCAGCATGCCGCGGTGGTCTCAGACTCTCTGCCAGGTAGCCTGAGGTGGCCTAAGTGCCCATTCTCCGCCTCCGAAATCTGGGGTTGGGAGATTAGGTTTGTGTAGCGGCCTTGGTTACGCACTGTGATTTTCTGCCTCTATGAAAGAAAAAAAAAAGAGAAAAAAATGTAATTTAATCAGCTTCTTCTGTAAAATATAATGTAATCCACTTCTTCTGTAAAGCCTTGTAATGCCTTTTGGGTCAAGTCCGCTCCATCTAAAACGGCAAAACAGGACAATTAACACAAACCTGTGATTCCTCAAACTCTGCTGCCACCGGTTGGGTCCGGGCTGCGATGTGGGGGTGGCAAGGGTGCAGCCACCGTGATGTGCCATGCAGTCCTCCCCTGGCGTCTGTGAAGTGTTGGGCACGGGCGGGAATGGGGGCATCAGGGGTGAGGCATGGGTGGTGAGCAGGGAGCCTGCTGTGTTCTTACAACACCCCCATGAGAACCTAAACTTTATTCCTCGGTCTCGGCCAGACAAGCAGCATCTCCAAATTTGAACATTATGAACGCTGTGTTTCGATATGTGGTTTGGCCTAGCCCATTTCTCTCTCCTCTTCACTACATGTGTTATCCATTTCTCTTTCCAATCTCATAAAAGCATGGACTTGAATTACCACAAATTGTCTTGTGCTTGCTTTCGCTCCGGTTTCACAATGAGGTCTGCAAGGTCACTGAATTCACAGGGGCTGGTAACGCGTTCCACGCCTTTCGCGGCCAGGAACACAACCCCTTGGATGTTGCTAAGGCGCCAAGACTCTGGTGGAAGCCAAGGCATCCCAAGCGCGTTCACGACTGGGAGAGAGGCGTGTCCGGCAGCCTCAGTCACATTAATTTTATTTTGGGAAATCGCGCTTTGCTTGTAAACATTAGCGCTGCTTTGGCATTCCCTATTTAAAGTATTTTAACAATGGAATCCGAACACGCGCCAGAATACGGAGGCGCCCATGAGGCACTTCCTTATTGAAGAGGGGGCAAAATATCTGTGCGCAATTCCATCTGCAGTACACCATGTGCAGAAGCACATTTAGCACTAATGCCTCACAAAGGAGACCTCCTTCTCTAATTTGTATGAGGGTGTGATATATGCAAATGAAGTAAGGGGGTTGCCCTTCCGGTCGTGCAGTAATTCTGAGGCAAGTTTGGGGACTAACAAGCTCCCGAGAGGCATACTGACTGTGCACAACATTAGAAGTGGGGCACAGTCACTGCACCATTTGAGGTTGGGAGGGACCGCCCAGGAAACCCCTAAAAGCTGGTAAAATCAGACATTGCACACCACACAACAAAATCAGGTCACCCCCTGCGCCTCTGGGGCTCTCGGCCGGGTGAAAAAGGGACTTGTGGTCTGACAGACTGATGGTGTTTGTGCTTTCGGTAAAGCAGTAGAGCGCATCCTTGGCTCAGTGCAGCAACAGGGGCAAATTGTTTGGAATGACAAATAGTAATATCACTTTAAAACACTGGTGGATATGTGTGGTAATAACTACCATTAATGTGTTGAGGGCTTCCAAGTGCACTAACCTAATGTGATGCGAGTTTTGAGCAGCTGCTCACAATGGTTTGTGGACACATAGCATGATTAATCAGACAATTTTTGCCTGGCTTTGCGCTGCAACAATGATAGCACATACGGGGACAGACATTGAGGGTTGTTTCCCGGAGAAGATGGGTGGAGTAATTGAGCCTAGTGCAAGGAGAGCATTGGTGCACGCCGGCTTATGGTGTTAACATGCTACAGGTTGGGGAAATACTTTTCCCCAGTCTTGCACAGAGCAAGCTTGCCGAAATTGTCTCTCCTGAGGTCAGCACGAAGGGCCCCAGCTGAAGGTAATCATACAATGTGCAGGGGGCAAGGACGATCATTTATGCCTCTTTCGCTATATTTTTGGCCAAAAACTTGTACGCTCGACAGGCACTGAGTAATAGTGCCAATATCAGCCCGCACACCATCCCCCAAACAACATGATCCCCATCATAAATAAATGGACAAGACAACTTGTTGTTGGGAAAAAAGTTGTCGCAGGTTTATTAGCATATCATTGCCAAAACATGGTGGGTTAACTTACAGATGATCGAAAGGCAAGCCACCCCTCGCAGCTTGCCACCTGATAGGCCAAGTAGCCCGCGGCCTTGGCCATACAGTGCCTAGCGGTTGTGGTGAGAGGGTAGCCCCTCACCTGTCCGGTGAACCATTGGTCCACCTCTAGCTCACACCCCCCCCTACGGGGGTGCGGAGCGTTCAAGCAACCCCTGGTTGTCCAGGTAACCAACCGCCCATAGGATAACGGGGTGCCGTCGCAGCCCCAGGGTCCACCGCACGGATCTCCCAGGGATAATAGGCCTCAGCACCCTTTGTGCTTCTGCATAGGGTACTCCTAAGTACCTTTCGCCTCTGGATCATCATGTAACTCCTCCTGCAACACAAATAACAAATATTAAAGACATAGCACCCCCCCGCCACCTGAGATGTAGGGTAAGCGTTAGGGAGGGCAACATCGAGGGCAGCAAGGCACAAAAGAGACTGCTCGGAGGCGGGGGGATACATAAATACCTCGTCCCCCCCCACCACCCATGAAAGCACGCTGACGTCATGGCAGCAGCCACCGGCCGCTGGACACCAGAAGGCTGGTGCGCCTGCCATCTTGTGGCACTACGGTGACCGCCCTCTTATGAGGGTCACCTGCGGCGATGTGTCGGGCGGCCTGTATAGTGCCAATATCGGCCCGCACACCATCCCCCAAACAACATGATCCCCATCATAAATAAGTGGACAAGACAACTTGTTGTTGGGAAAAAAGTAGTCGCAGGTTTATTAGCATATCATTGCCAAAACATGGTGGGTTAACTTACAGATGATCCAAAGGCAAGCCGCCCCTCGCAGCTTGCCACCTGATAGGCCAAGTAGCCCGTGGCCTTGGCCATACGTGCTTAGCGGTTGTGGTGAGAGGGTAGCCCCTCACCTGTCTGGTGAACCATTGGTCCACCCTCTAGCTCACACCCCCCCCTACGAGGGGCGGAGCGTTTAAGCAACCCCCGGTTGTCCAGGTAACCAACCGCCCGTAGGATAATGGGGCGCCGTCGCACCCCCAGGGTCCACCGCACGGATCTCCCAGGGATAATAGGCCTAAGCACCCTTTGTGCTTCTGCATAGGGTACTCATAAGTACCTTTCGCCTCTGGATCATCATGTAGCTCCTCCACAGCCCTGAATGTGGCGACCGTCACAGACAGGGCCCCCCACCAGAGCTACCTCCTAGACGCAGCCTGCAGAGATTAGCGCTTCCTGAATGTCCAAAAGAAATTAATCCATGCCTACGTTGGACAGGTGGACTCCTTCTCCGTCAAGGCAACCAGAGGATTTGGCGTGAAGTTTCCCATGGCGAATAAAACCGAAGCCCATCAGCTCCGAGAACTTACGCATAGCGCAGTTTAATTTCCTTCGCGCCACTTCTATTGCTTGCCCAGACAAAACACCTAGCCAAAACCGGCGTGGTGTGATCTCAGACCACCAAAGATCGCAAGGACCCAATAAATTGCTGATTTTGGTAATGTTCACTTTCATGTCCCTTAGGAGAAACCTTTTCCCCAGGAAAGGCAGGTCGTTCCCTCCCACGTGCAGAATGAGCACGTCTGGAGGGTGGGCGTTCCCTTGTAATTCTCGTGTTAGCAAACCAAGCACTCCGCTCCATCGCAAGCCAGTGACTCCACGCCAGACAAACTGAGTTTTGCTAAACCCATGATTCCACTTTCTGCCCACCGGGCCAACCTGGAAACCCCCTTGTGTCCCAGCACCCAGACCGTTGTTCCTGGTAAATAAAGAGAAGTTTTGTATGAAACTATTTATTAAACACACACAAATTCACACTGGTAGAAATACCACACTGCGCACAAAATACAGTAAAACATTGTACTTGTTACATAGCCCCGGGTGCCCAATATACACAGATTCTGTTTCAAGCCCCAGGACAACACATCAAACATCTCCTGTGCTCACAGAGCACTACCTGTTACTATCGGGTCGGATGTATCTTTTGTAACAGTCAGATGACCATCTCCCCAGCTGTTTGTTCCCTTCTACCTGTATCCCTTCTGAGGATGCAGTTGTGGCTGCGCCTATGCGGAAGGAGTGGGAACTGTACTTTTTGCCCACAAATGAGACACCTGCAGCAAACAAGCATGCGTGCATGACATGTTCTACTTTGAATTTAGTCAAAGGCGTGCCATCTGCATGTAAGATGAGATAACCCATGCCGGGAGGACGGATGGCAAGGTAAGCCAACAGGAGGCTCAGGGGGCAAAAATTGGGCGCGCCAAGACTTTGAAGCCAAAGTTCAATCCCCCTGCCCCTCTGATCAGTCTTGGATTGGCGCAGAGTAATCTTGAGCGTGTCTCCCAAAACCAGTACGTCCTGCAGAGATAACGCTACAAGTTGTGTTTAGATTTGGCAACCAGTTCAGAGATCCAGGACGCGCCGAAGAAGGCTAGACTAAAAGCAGATGCAAACAAGGCAGACTCGTGAGCGGACGAAGTGACCTGAGGCAAGCACAGGATCATACTCTGTAGAGTAGCAAAGTCAATAGGCGATCTGTTATCGGGCACTTTGTGCTCCCCCTTAGCCCATCCTTTTAATGCTGCCCTGGTAACAAATGCCCTGGTAGGGTCCGCCTGTCCTAACAACTTGGCCTTGTGACTGATGGCTGCTATGTGTCCAGAGATCCAAGAGTGGCTCTTATTGTTGTCTTTAGCCCACAGGATGAAGGCCTGGACTTTTAATTCTGCTGCATCCCCTTCAACTTCCCAAGGTCAGACAGTGGCACAAATTTTTTGAACACAAGCCATGTATCTATTGATAGTGTTCTGTGCCAGGGACATCTCCCCCAGAGCCCTCATCCTGTTCACCACTTCAGCAGGTACCAGAGGTGCGCAGGGAAAAGGGTGGCTTCCTCTCTCGCTCTCGACCAAGCTTCTCGGAACCGTTGCCACTGAAAACGAGAGAGAGCGTCAGCAGCGATGTTCTTGATGCCCTGAATGTGACGCGCCCTGCATTCAACATTGTTTTACGGGCAAGTACGCACCAGCTCGCGCAGCAGACAGGGAACCAGGGGGCAAGAGGCAGAGTGGGAGTTGATGGCCTGAACCACTGCTAAATTATCCGACCACAGCAGAACCCTTTTGGCGTACAGGATGGTGGGCCATAGGTGGAAGGCCACCACGATGGGGAAGAGCTCCAGTACTGGGATCTTAGCAGTCACCTTCTTCTTGATCCATGCATTGGGCCACTTCTCTGCGCACCACTCCCTGTCTAAAATGGCCCCAAAGCCGTGCCTGCCTGAAGAGTCCGTGAACAGAGCAAGGTCGGGGCTGCCCGCCCAGGGAGCCCTCCAAATCACTGCCCCATTGAAATTGTGCAGGAATTCCGCCCACATGGCCAAATCATGCTGAATACCTTTGCTTAGCTTAACCATGTGGTGTTTTTTGAAGATGTTAGCAGTGGCCCTAGCAAGTCTCCTGGCAAAGACCCTACCTGCAGGAATAATTCTAGCAGCAAAGTTGAGCAGGCCTAGGAGGCCCTGGATACAGCCCAGGGAAGCTTTGTCAAGCCCTACCAGCGCATGAATCTTGCTAGACAGGTCGCGCACCTTCTCCTCAGGTAATCTGGATTCCCCTGCAATAGTGTCAATCTCTATACCCAGAAAGGTCAGGATTTGAGCCGGCCCCATTGTCTTACCCGGGGCAAGGGGGACCCCCAGGTGGTCTGTAAGGAGGAAAAAATCTGCCAGGGCCTGTGAGCACCGCTGTGTCCTGTCGCTCCCGATAAACAAAAAGCCATCCAAGTAATGAGTCACCCCTTCTACACCGCATGTGTTTTGGAGTGCCCATTGCAAGAAACAACTGAAAGCTTCGAAGTACGCACAGGACACAGCACAACCCATGGGCATGCATTTGTCAAAGTAGAACATGCCGTCGAGCTTGAAACCTAGCAGGTGATAGCTGCTCGGGTGGACTGGTAGTAACCTGAAAGCTGATTCAATGTCTGCTTTGGCTAACCAGGCCCCTCTGCCTGCTCTCCTGACCAGATCCAATGCTACATCCAGCGTGGCATAAGACACAGAGCATGCTTCCACATCTAGCCCGTCGTTGACCGAAGTCCCTTTAGGGTAGGAAAGGTGGTGGATCAGTCTAAAGGCACCTGGTTCCTTTTTGGGCACGACCCCCAAGGGAGATACAACAAAGTTCTCTAAAGGTGGGTGCATAAAAGGACCTCCTACCCTGTTCAGCGCTCTCTCTTTATCAATCTTCGCCCTCACCAAATCTGGCTGTTCCTTGGCAGATTTAAGGTTCTCAGCATCCCTGCTTCCCAGGGTCCCCGAGAAAGGGATCCTAAAACCTTCGTGGAAACCCGATAACAGAAAGCGTCTGTCCGCCTCTAAGGGGTAACGCCTGAGTAAAGGAGTAATGTTGTCAATAATCACAGGGGACCCTCCCAGTGGCACCGGCCGGTGTGTACTTGGTGGGGGAGAGGAAGAGACTGTGGAAAGAGGGCGCCCAGAAAACTCACTGAAAAGCAAAGGGGGAGAAAAAGAGGGCGTGAGAGGAAAAACCAAACCCGGGGACCTGCAGCTTGACTCCCCCTTACTGTCCACTTTTGCTAGCTGGCTGGGTGCTCTGCTTGGACTGGCAAGAGGCAAAGGTTGCGGGGTGGGGCCCCCCCGCAGGTGTTACAGGCGTGGACAAACTTACATGTCTTCCCCCCGGAGCAAGACCCATTATTGAACAAGCGGCAGGTGCCGGGGGGAGAACGCTTGAAGCCACCTCTGGCACCACCTCCTCTGCGCCCCCCAAAAGGAATGCTTACCCTTGCCCCGAAAAAAGGAAGATCCCCCCGTGGAAGCCTGCCCACTGGGAGTGCAGCTAGCTGGACCCACTGGAAGCTGGCCCTGTGCTCCCATGTGCTCCATCCATAGCTGCACCTCCTTCTGATCCCAGTTCATCTCTGGGCACTGATACATTTTTCCACTTGAACTCCCTATCATAGTTGATCCACCGTTTCCACCCCATTTCAAGGCCTCATTGTGGATGATCCTGGAGTATTGAACAAGGCCTGGGCCCTGATCCGGAAAACGTACCATTGTGACAGACGCTAAGATTGAGAAAGCCTCTAGCCAATTAGCAATGTTCTTCTCAGGCCAGGGCTGGTACTTGACCTTTTTATCCTCTTCCTTAACCCCAAACTTTCTAGCATCCATGCCTTCCTGCCCTAACATGAGAAGGGTGAAAATGTCTCTAAATGGCCTCTTTGGCGGCCTGGAGTACCTGCCAAGCCAGAGAGCATCGCACGAGAGGAGCGGAGCAGTGGAGATCGCGCGGACAGGAGTAGGCACGGGAACAGGCAAAGGGCTGCTGGCTGGAGGCACCCCCGAGGGAGTGCTAGAAGAAGCAGAGGGAGAGATAGAAACCATAGCGGTGGGCGCCGGAGGAGCGGCGGGGGAACTCACCGGCGGCGCCCCGCTAGTCGCCCCATTCGAGATCGTGAGAGTCGCCGGTGGTGAAGCAACAATTACTGAATCCCCCTGCTTAGCAGCTTGCACTGAAGACCAAACAGTGGAGGCTGCCAGAACAGAACTCCCACTAACCAGGCCACTACCCCCAGCTGGAGTGGCGCTAGAAACAGGTAACCCCCCTTGAAAGCGCTCCATGAAATTGTTCAACGGGTCCAAAACTTTGGTCAGATCGTATTTGGTAGCAAAATTACCTTGTGTCGCCTGAGTGTCCTTGGGGAGGGCAGGAGGCGGTGGCGTAGCACTTGCTCCCAGTGACGAGACCTCCCAGGGGGTCGCCACCGACTTGCTACGAGTCAGCGGCAAAGATTCCAAGGGGAAATCCCTAACAGTGGGCTTTCTGATCCGCTTGGGCCTGGAAGGAGCGGCATCGGTATTGTTCAAGTTGTCGGACGAAGGGGATTCTGCCGGGCAACCAGAATCCTCTGGCTCTGGCGTATTCAACAGGTTCTGTGCCCAAGCCAGGCCCTTCAGCTTTGCCAGCTCCAAAAGTCAGCCCACACTGCGTCTTGGGAGGTGTCCGGCAACGAGTCCTCCACCTGGGTATTTTCTTGGAAGAGGGGAGGGGAACTCTGGCTGTCCATTCTGACTTCAAAACGCTTGCACGGAATCTGGGGATAAAAATTAGGATCAGCCACAGTACACAAATGGAGAAAGAACCTGGCCTTCGTGAGAATCAACAGGTGCGTGTCCCACACCCTTCCATACTTACATCCCAGTGATGCGACAAGCGGAGCGAAAGTTTAGAGCGATACGGAGGAACTTCGAGAGTGATAGAAAGAAGGGGCTATGGAGGGAAAAGGCAGATGTTAGTTGGCGTACTTGTAGGTGACAATTTCTATAGACCACAAACCGACTTGTTCCCTCTCCCCTACTGCGTGCATAAGTTCTCCCTTCATGTCCACCCCAAGAGGCTGGTTCTACCCGTATACCTGTCTCTGGACCACTAGAATCCACCTGTCCCGCTTCGTTGACCTTCCGCTGATGATTTTACTTTGAATCTGAAAAATAAAGAACAGTGTCACAACGTTTCTTACAATTCATTGAAATGTTCTCCTTCGTCTGTTGTGCTTCCGCTTCTAGGCGCCTTCCCACTGTCTTTCTGCTCCTTCCCCTCCAGACTTCACTAGCCGTACACATTCAATCCTGCAAGATATGGATGTTAGTGCCACCTTATATGAACTAAATATCAGCCCTTGTAAGCTCTCCTGTATTCCTTAAAAAAGCTATACACCAAACATAGATACTCCATGGCTAAGTGACTAAGGAGAAACCTGTTAACAGTGCATGATAGGTACAGAAGCCCTAAAAGGGAGAGAACAAAGAATCATGTCTGCCATCCCCCAGGAAAACCGGTGGCGATGTCCACCTGGACTCGGGTGAGACGCCACAGCCTGGTCGCCCACGAACCAGGGACCCACGCTGTCCAGGGTAGGGGGGGGGTGGTAGGGGGGGGGTGGGCGGTGTTAGCCCAAAAGCCTAGAGAGCCGAAGCTGACGAGGGAGACCCCCTCACGGACCCTTGGATTCCCCGCAAAGATGCTTAAGTGCCAGCGGGATGGTACGATACGGGGGAAAAGACTGTGTCTCACTGTAATGAAAGGCTGTTTTACAGAGGTTAATCACATGCGCGATCCCACTAGATCAACACGGGGGATATAACCTGCTCCGTTTCCGACCCGGGACAATCAAGATTGGAAACAGATGCCGCCGCGCAAAACACACGCGATACATAGAAGAGCCTAAGCCCGCAGAGGAAACAGCAAGGGGGTGAACTGCCCTGGAGCCGCGAGGGCCAGAGCAGGAGTTGTCCCGCGGGTCCCAAAGCCGGAGGGCCGAAACTGCTGCCACATGAACCTAGGACCCCCAGACCCTACGGGCCAAGAGGAGAAACAGTCAGGCAGGGAAATACAGGGGCAGGATGCAGAGCGGCTCGCGTGCAAAGGCCAGCCGAGGCTGGCGCAAGGTCGACTTCCTCTGGACGATGAGAGTCAGGCCCCGAACCCCCAGCAGGCCATGCAGTAAAAGGGGTCACGTGAGAGAATACACAGGGGGCAGTCATGAGACGCAGGCTCCCGCGAAGGCATAAGTATGCCCCCGTAACTGCCCGACCAGGGGAAAACGTGAAAACACCGTGGAGGGACCTGCTAGCCTGCGATACAAACCCAGTGGTTAAGGGAATAGTATTGCCAAATGTATATATTTTTTTTGAATGACAGGATGTACACTGAGCCAATGCGAGGATCGAACCTGCTTACTCAGCTCGAAGGTCGGCTGCTCTAGTGCTATGCCACAAGCTTGGCCTCGACACGAGTGCCAAGCCCGGGGAGCAGCAACAAAACTCCCCAAACCAATAGGCCCCTTCACTACTTGGAAGGCCTGAGGTAGAGGTGACCAAGATGGCCGTGCCCCTCCCCCTAGGCCGAGCAGGCCGAGACCCTAAAAGATGGCCGCACGGGCAAATGACCCACGTGGCCAGCAATGGCGGCCCCACAAGATGGCCACTGTCCGACGTCGAAAGACCAGGCGCACCCCCAGCAAACCTCCCTTGTAAGAACACTGGAGAGGCACAAGGTCCCCGAGGAAGAAAAGCCAGGCGACTCCTGGGCTACAAAATGACCATACCCGGGGGATCGAAGAGAGGGAAGCATGGACGCCCCCCGAATCGAGTGGGCCGCCTGCCCTGGTAGAGGGAGCAGGCCTGAAACCTAACAGGAAGAAGGAGAAAGGAGGGGGCAGCCGAGTACCCTCAGAGAGGAGACTGAGCAGGCCAAGGGGAGCTGCAGCTGCGCGAGCAGTCTTAGGGCCCGGGCGTGAAACATGGAAGACCCACAGATAATAAGGTCCCCCGATCCCCCCCCCCCCCGATCCCCCCCTACCGCTAAAGGAAGGATCAAAGGAGCTACAACAGTCGATGCTCGGGAAAGCCCCAGGCCCCCCGGCCCGGAGGCGAATGCGCATGTAAAGCACCACTGAAAGTAACACTACGTAAATTCCCCATTGAACCCGCCCCGCAATAGGGAAGAATAATTGAACACATAAAAAGTAACAACCAATAATATCCCCCTAGAAAATACGCAAAACATAACTCTACCCAAAACACCCGCCCCGCAATATGTAAGAAAAATACACCACATGTATAAATGTACATGAAGCTACTCCCGGAGAAATAGCACAGGTACGCTGCGTAACCCCTATAAACCGCCCCGCAATATTGATGGCCAAGAGAAACAACATACAAAAATAGCAACAACCACATAATCCCCAAAAAATGTACTGTACGCCGCTAGGTAAACGAGACAAAACAAGGCCACCTCCATACACAAAAGGACAGTAAAAAACTCAAATAAATACTACCCCCCAACCCTGTGCCCAGCCCCCACCCCGAGAAACAGAAAGAGAAATAAAAGAGATACGCACAGTATCGCCAAAACAAGCCCCACAACAGCGTTACAAACAGCAGCACTCCCAGCCCGACACAACCACCCGAGGCGGGGAGCGAGCACGATGGGGGGGGGGGGGGGAGGTGGGTCAAGGTCACACAAAGTAGGTGATGAGAGATTGCGGTGTCAGTCACACATATCGATTTATACTGGGAAAAGAAGTAAGGTGGGCTTGATAATTCTGGTTTCTACCTGCATTGGCACATCATGTCAGGAGTGATGGTAAAAGAATCTTGCATTACAGGCAGGAAAGGTTAACACCCATCCACACCAAGCCGATTGGAAGGTCATCCTGGGCCGCATTTGGCCAGCTTAGTATCCGGCCCCTGTTGTGGTCAGTTTCACCCTAGTTGGAGTGAGAGTAAGCGGTGATCTAGCCAGCGTTTTGGAGTCCAATATCACACCCCCCCATTTGTGTTGTCATGGCTGCGGAATGCAGTTTTGTGCGGTTGTGGGGGCCACACAGCCTGAGGGGGTAGAAGCTTCACCCTAGTCCCGGCGTGAAGGCTATTGTACACAGCACTATGGTGATATGTGATGCCTCAGTTGGGCATGAGGTACTTATGATATACGCCCTGCTACAAGTGTTAGTAGGGTACACTGCTGATTGAGTGGAGGCATAAGGTTTTATGCAAAGTACTTTTCCTACCAGCAGCTGTGGGGTTGTGCTAACTGGAGCTGTAGGACTGTGGCCCAATTGACCTAGTGAGTTATGTAATCCAGGGTAATTAAAATAACCAGGTATGGAGTCTCTCTAGTGTTCCAAGTGTGCCACGTTGGGAGTGCGGTTGGTACTTTACAGTTACACTGCCTATGGGCTAAGCCAAAATCTCTGCCTAGCCACCTAGGGGGTGGGCTGGTGTCAGCTTAACTGTGTACTCCCTTCTCCTGACTAGAGCGGTGGGTTCGGCCAGGCTCAGGTGCATACCCTAGCCAACCAGAAACACCATTTACAACATTGGAAGAGAATGCCTAGGATTTGTTTGCAGTCTATTTGCAACCACCCCGCAGGGCGAATGTTTTAAGCCACAAGGTTTGTGAAGGGCTTTTGTGTGGGAGTCTGTTGAAGAGCTACGGTCAGGCTAGAAGGTCTCATGCTTTCGCCGCATGGTTGAGTCACAGCCACGAGCAGATCGTATTAGGGTGAGCTGGCTGTAGGTCAGGAAGCACTGAGGCATCAGTAGCACTGGGAGGCTTATAGCCAGATGCGGTATCCGCTGCAAGTGGCATCTGTTAGAAGGGAGCCCAACTCTGAGGTACCGCCTTAAGTGCTTGGCGGTCTGTGGGTATCATCTTTCATTGGAAGCCACTGTCTAGTGGGCTGCTCCGAGCAGAGCGTTTGCAGGCATTGTACAATAATTTACTCAGATAACTGGGACAGAAATAAAAGGTGGGCTAGATAACTTCCTTCTACCTGCATTGGTACATCTGGTCAGGAGTGATTGTCAAAGGGATTGCACTTCAGCCAGGTAATGTTAGCATCCATCCACACCAAGCTTATAGTTCAAGGTCACCCTGGGCCGCATTTACGCAGCCCAGTATTAGGCCTTTATGGCTGTCAGTGCCATAAATTACTACATTGAACTGAACAGGAGGCGTGTCCGTGGGTTACAACCACAGAAGTTTGGGGAGAGCTAGTCTCCACTGATGGTCAAAGTGTAGGTTTAATTAGTTGGAGTTGGCACCCTTTTTTGACCAGTGGTTCGATGCTACAGGAGGGCATCGCTGTGCTTCTGCCAGAGCACAGGCATTGTGTTTCCCAGGGGTGCAGCAAGAGAAGGCAATGCTCTTTCCAAATCTGGCACCAGAACACAAGGTAGTCAGGGCTAACTTGTCTGTTGGGTGGCTTGTGTAGGCACCTGGGTAGCTGTCGCTCCACGAAGGGGTGAGTTGTCTCCAATAGAGGGCACAATGCATACATGATTTTAAACCAGATTCAACACCATTAATGTGTCCACCAGGGTCTAGCAATCAAAGAGGTTTGTGAAATTGTCTGGTCAACGGCTCAGATTAGTGCACTCTAGAACCAAGGTTAGGTGACACAGGAGGGTGATTCAAGATTCAAAGGTGGTGTAATGGCAACTCAAGACTATCAGCTTATGCTGGGTAGGAAGTTCCGTATCACCAACCAGAAGGGTGCCATGTGTCAAAACCAGTAAATTTGTTCAAGAATGACTTAGATGCCAGTACGGGGACGCAGGACAGGGATGGCCACATATGGGTGCTTTAGAGGCGCGCAGGGGTGAGGTATGCCATGTGGAGGTAATACAGTTGGACTAGATGCAATTTGGAGGAGGTTGTCATGGCCTTGGGAGCCATAAGGGCATCCCTCCAGTCTGCGTCCTCCAAGGGGCTCAGCCAGCCCTCCCAACGGGCTCGCAGCAGGTCCAGGGATGCGGGGCCATTGTTCACCAAGGAGCGGTAAATCTGCGACACCCCCCCTCTGCCTAGGTTCCCCATCATCACTTGGGCTTCCAGGGGACGGAATTCCGGGAGGGATGTGGGAGATGGAATGTGTGTTCTGAGGGCATGCCTTAGCTGTAAGTACTGGTAAAATTAGGCGGAGTGGAGGCAGTGGTGGTAATGTAAGTCTGCAAATGATCAAATGTGATCCCCTTCCCAGATGTTCCCCAGCAATGAAATCCCAATGAGGTCCCATCGGCGAAATTCTCTAAGTGATGAGACCTCCTCCAGCCAAACACCACTCGACAGAGGCGTCTGTCTGGTGAGCTTCTGATCCCAATTTGTGTGGCGTAAGGCTGTAGGCCAGGCCATTAAAACCATTTGAGTGATGGGGGGAGGGCTTTTGGCACGGGGTCCCATAAAGGAAGGATTGGAGCTGTGGGAAATCTATTGACTGGAATTCCACCCGGTACGCTGGGTCAGACCAGCCGCCCGCGAACTAGTCTTTGATCACAATGAGCTTTGTGGCCAGGTAGTATAGGTGGAAATTGGTTACCCCCATACCCCCATCATAGGGAGGTATGCGGCAGTGAGCCACAGACAATCGTGACGTCCCGCCACCCCACAGAAACTGGGTAAGGACACTGTCTACTTCTCAGAACGAACCCCCTGGGAGATGAAGGGTGATATTTTGTAAAATGTGTGAAAAACGGGGTAGGACCATCATTTTAAAAAGGGCGCTCCTGCCAAGGGGATGGAGGGGGAGGGATTGCTACTTCTTGAGGTCCGCCTTGGCCTTAGTGACCAGGGGCGTGATGTTCAGGGCCCATTCGAGGTCCGGAAGGAGGGTTACCCACACCCCCAAGTACTTAAACGACTGCCTGCACGGGGGGATGGTTGTTTGCCAGGCGAAGCACGCCGGGATGGATGTAAGGGAACCAATGTGGATTTAGCCAGGTTGAACCAGTTAAACATTTAACATAATAATTACCAATGAAAATTCTTAATTAACATACAATGCACTGAAATAATCAAAAACAATAATTTAAAACTACCTTCCCTATTCCCGACCCAATCTGCCAACCTGCTACGGAATTAAAACATTTTCATTAATCTTTCAAAAATGTAAACAGCACCTAGTAACTAACCTCTCCTCCTATGTACTGACATAGACAGAGGAAATTCTCCTCAACAAAGGTCTAGGCTTTATCCCCACTGCCAGACTTGATGAATTCAAACTGCATTATGAACTGGCGGAATTCTTTCGCAAACTAAAGCTAAAAGCTTTTTTTCCAAAACAAGCCAACAGAACCTGATAGGGAGGGTCAGAGGGACACCAAGTTCAGGCTCAAGTACACATTAATTCCCCCTCCCAACACCATACCAGTAGAAATTACTGCTTTTGAACAAGCCGTCTTCTATGAAATTGAAGCAACCAATGAAGAACCACCAATCATGGACACCAGCTGAAAAGAATTTGATGCACTACAGACCCTGAAATCCAATAAAAAGATCACCATATAACCAGCCGATAAAGGCAGAGGAATAGTACTACAAAATAGAGAGGACTACGAAGCGGAATGCAGATGATTATGGAAAGGGGCGACCACTCGGTCCCCCCGAACGTATGGTTTGGGGCCCAGATCCTCCCGGGAAACCATTTTGGGCGGGGGGCGTGTCACGGCTGGTATGCCCAAAGCGGCGTAGCCGGGGCGCGCCTTTTCCCGCCCAAGAGGGGTTGTCCTAGACACCTACACCGATGGCCACGCCCAGTAGGCGTACCAGCGGAGGGTTCACGCCCTCCCGACGAGGAATAAAGAGAGCGGGAATCCAAAGAAGCATCCTCTTGTTCCTGTGCTTGGAAGCTACACCCATCGTTGCACGTGAGCCCTCGACGGAACAAGGAGCAATTTTGAGAATTTATAATTCTTGTGTTTCTCTTTCAGCGACTTCAAGGCTAAAAGACCTAGGACCGTTTCTGATCGTCTTAGAGTGAATACTCGAAAGGAATGCCTGGCAAAAAGGCAGGAAAGAAGTCCGAGACTGACCAGATGCTCCGGATGTTGGTTAGCAGAATGACGAAGATGGAATGAAACGTTGGACGAGATATGGCGAACATGAAGAAGCAGATGGCTGCGATGAACAGTCCGGGTAAACCAAAGAAGGGAATAGGCCCGGCATTGCCGGGTGTTGCCCCGGAGGGTACAGGGAAGCGGGTCAGGAATAGGGCCCCAGGGGGGGAGTCCCTGTCCCCGAGGTACCCCCGGTGAGCCCTGCCATTCCGGTCGAGGCCCCGGTACTTCCAGACGCGGGTCAGCCGATACCGGTTGTGATTACGCCCGCTAGCGAGGAGGACATGCCGCCTGAATTGGCCGCCCAGTTGGCCGCATGGCTCGGCAAGAAAACAGGGGGTGCTACGGCACCTGGAGACATGGCCGCAGAGGCCAGGTTACTAATGCAGCAGTTACGGCAGTCGCGAGATGCCACAAAGGCGAATTTCCCTCTTGTCCCCCCACAGGTAACCTCGGAAGGACCGGCAGCTGGCGTGGGCCCTCCTTCAGTCCGGTTGCTCCCCCACGCTCCTGCTGACCTGCACGCTGGTATCGTTTGATCTCCTGCTTTCAGTTCCTGAACCCAGCATCACTGCAGCTCTCTGCTCGCTTAGCGCTGCACTGACGCATTTATTAATTTAATTAAGAGCGCTGCACTGTCGCATTTATTTATTTAATAGCGCTGCACTGTTGCTTTTATTTATTTAAATAGTAGCGCGACGTCGCTGAAGCAGTAACTTTGAATTTCGCTACACTAAGACTGGTTTGTGCGTTTAAGGCTCTTTTTCCCTAAACACTCTGTGCATTTGCTGCCCCTGTCTGTGCTCGCCTTTGACCCTCCATTTTGTGTTGTTGTTTTCCACTGGTCCGCCCCTCCTCCCGCCACCGCCTCCCAGCTGCTGCCCCTCCCACCTACGATTTGTAACCTTCCTCGCTCCCGAGCTCACTGTGACCGCCTGGACCCTCCTTCAGTCCGGTTGCTCCCCCACGCTCCTGCTGACCTGCACGCTGGTATCGTTTGATCTCCTGCTTTCAGTTCCTGAACCCAGCATCACTGCAGCTCTCTGCTCGCTTAGCGCTGCACTGACGCATTTATTAATTAAATTAAGAGCGTTGCACTGTCGCATTTATTTATTTAATAGCGCTGCACTGTCGCTTTTATTTATTTAAATAGTAGCGCGACGTCGCTGAAGCAGTAACTTTGATTTTCGCTACACTAAGACTGGTTTGTGCGTTTAAGGCTCTTTTTCCCTAAACACTCTGTGCATTTGCTGCCCCTGTCTGTGCTCGCCTTTGACCCTCCATTTTGTGTTGTTGTTTTCCCCTGGTCCGCCCCTCCTCCCGCCACCGCCTCCCAGCTGCTGCCCCTCCCACCCACGATTTGTAACCTTCCTCGCTCCCGAGCTCTCTGTGACCGCCTGGACCCTCCTTCAGTCCGGTTGCTCCCCCACGCTCCTGCTGACCTGCACGCTGGTATCGTTTGATCTCCTGCTTTCAGTTCCTGAACCCAGCATCACTGCAGCTCTCTGCTTGCTTAGCGCTGCACTGACGCATTTATTAATTTAATTAAGAGCGCTGCACTGTCGCATTTATTTATTTAATAGCGCTGCACTGTCGCTTTTATTTATTTAAATAGTAGCGCGACGTCGCTGAAGCAGTAACTTTGATTTTCGCTACACTAAGACTGGTTTGTGCGTTTAAGGCTCTTTTTCCCTAAACACTCTGTGCATTCGCTGCCCCTGTCTGTGCTCGCCTTTGACCCTCCATTTTGTGTTGTTGTTTTCCCGTGGTCCGCCCCTCCTCCCGCCACCGCCTCCCAGCTGCTGCCCCTCCCACGCTCTGCCCCCTCCACCATCCATTTATGACCAATGACCTAACACGCAGCGTCCACGCGCAGCGTTCGCGCCCCAGTCGCGCCGAAGGTGCGCCAAAGGTAAGCCCGTATACGCCCGTCCGCGCCTGGACCGCGCCCAGCGCCAGAGCCCCTGGTCCTCGCAATGCCCAGCCCCCCCGCATTACTTACGACGCCTCCACCCTCCTAGCCCTTAACCCCGGCCGACTCCCCAACTGCGTCCAAACCGCTCCCGGACACCTCCATGGACCCTTCTCCTGCTACTCCTGCAAGTTCGACGGCACCAAGAACAACTCCTCATCTACGAACACACAACAGATATCCGACCCCAACCACCTACAATGCATCCTGCTCAACACCCACTCGGTCCACAGGCACGCCATCGACCTCTGGAATCTACTAGACACCATCTCTCCGGACGTCGCCTTCCTAACAGAAACATGGATGAACGCCACATCAGCCCCAGACATCACCATTGCCATCCCGGAAGGCTATAAGATCATTCGCAAGGACCGTACCGGCCAAACAGGAGGAGGCATCGCTATCGTCCATAAGAAATCCATCGCCTTTTCTCAACCAGCTCAGACGTCAATCTCGCCAACACTGAACACCTTCACTTCCAGATCCACATCGACCCCAAGACCACACTCAGAGGCACCCTCCTCTACAGGCCACCAGGAACCCGCGCACAATTTAGTGAAGACATCACGGACTTCATCACTCTACACGCGCTCCCCTCCGAGGATTACATCCTTTTGGGAGACCTCAACTTTCACCTTGAAAAGTACAACGACTGCAACACCACCACCCTTTTGGACAACCTCGCCAACCTCGGACTTAAACAACTTGTCACTACCCCCACCCACATCGCAGGTCACACACTCGACCCTATCTTCACCTCCAGCAAACATGTCTCCTTCAGCCACACCACAACTCTCCATTGGACGGGCCACAGCTGCGTTCACTTTACCTACAACAAGACCCCTACCAACAACCATCCTCAACCCACTCTGCGTAGAAACTGGAACAAAATCACCATCGACCAGATCTCCTCATCGCTTCTTCAAAACCCCCCTGCCCAATCCTCAAACCCCGACCAAGCAGCCACTAACCTCACCCAATGGTTATCCAACAGCGCCAACATCCTAGCACCACTGAAAAAACGACATATCAAACTAGGCAGCAAGAAGGCCTCCTGGTTCAACGATGATCTTAAGAAATCCAAGAAACTCTGTCGCTCCCTTGAGAAGGCCTGGAAAAATGACCCAAACACCAGCACCAAGGACGCCTTCAAAAACGCCACCCGCATACACCACCAACTGATCCGGAATGCCAAGAAAGCCGCTTTCAAGGACCGACTAGATAGCAACGCCCACAACAGCAAGGAATTATTCAACATCGTCAAGGAATTTACCAACCCCTCAGCCAACTCCAACGACATCACCCCCTCTCAAGCCCTCTGCGACTCCCTAGCCTCATTCTTCCACAACAAAATTGCAGACATCCACAACAGCTTCGACAACCGACCCGAAGACCAACCCTCCCAACCCTCTGCAGGACCCCCTCCCCCCTTGAACACCCTCAATGACTGGAACCCAATCTCCACTGAGGACACCATCCGTCTGATGAACTCTATCCACTCAGGATCCCCCACAGACCCATGCCCTCACCACATCTTTAACAAAGCTGATTCCATTATAGCTCCGCACCTCCGAGACGTCATCAACTGCTCCCTCAACTCCGCAACCTTCCCGGAAAGTTGGAAACATGCCGAACTCAGCGCCCTCCTGAAGAAACCCACAGCTGACCCCACCGAACTCAAAAATTACCGCCCTATCTCGCTCCTTCCATTCCCGGCCAAAGTCATCGAGAAAGCGGTCAACAACCAGCTCGCTGCCTTCCTCGAAACCAACAAATCCCTCGACTCCTCACAGTCCGGCTTCCGAGCCAAACACAGCACTGAAACCGCCCTCATCGCAGCAACAGACGACATTCGAACTCTACTGGACGATGGAGACACAGTCGCCCTCATCCTCCTCGACCTCTCCGCAGCCTTCGACACAGTCTGTCATAGCACCCTTCTACAGCGCCTCAGAAACGTCGGAATCCAAGGAAAAGCACTGGAATGGATCACCTCGTTCCTCACCGGAAGAACCCAGAGAGTCCGCCTTCCACCATTCAAGTGAGAGGCCACTGAAGTCATCTGCGGCGTACCACAAGGATCTTCACTCAGCCCCACCCTCTTCAATGTATACATGAGCCCCCTCGCGGTCATCGCATGCCAACACAACCTCAACATCATCTCCTACGCCGATGACACTCAACTGATCCTATCACTCACCAGAGACCCTAACACTGCCAAAACCAACCTGCACGAAGGAATGAAAGAAGTAGCCGAATGGATGAAGCACAGCCGTCTGAAACTGAACTCAGACAAAACAGAAGTCCTCATCCTAGGCACCTCCCCCTCTGCCTGGGATGACTCTTGGTGGCCAGAGGCCCTTGGAAAAGCACCCATCCCGACGGACCACGCACGGTCCCTGGGCGTCATCCTGGATTCCTCACTTTCGATGAACAGACAAGTCAACGCCGTTTCTTCATCTTGCTTCAACATTCTTCGCATGCTCAAAAAAACATTTCGCTGGATCCCCACCGAAACTAGAAAAACGGTCACCCACGCACTGGTCACGAGCCGCCTGGACTACGGAAACACCCTATACGCCGGTACCACCGCAAAACTCCAGAAAAAACTCCAACGCATCCAGAACGCTTCAGCCAGGCTCATATTGACATCCCGCTTAAAGAACACATCTCTGGTCACCTGAAAAACCTCCACTGGCTCCCCGTCAATAAGAGGATTACTTTCTGCCTCCTAACCCACGCACACAAAGCACTTTATGAAATTGGACCCGAATGCCTCAACACACGACTGTCCTTCTACACCCCCTCCCGCCAGCTACGATCCTCCAACCAAGCCCTTGCCACCGTACCTCGCATCAACAAAACCACCATGGGAGGTAGATCCTTCTCCTACCTGGCAGCTAAAACCTGGAACTCACTTCCCACTCACCTTCACCTTACTCAGAACCACCTAGCATTCAGAAAGCAACTTAAAACGTGGATATTCGACAAGTAACTCCCCACCCTTCTTCAAGCGCCTTGAGACCCTCTGGGTATGTAGCGCGCTATATAAATCTCTTGACTTGACAGCAGGAACGTCAACCGAACCGGGTAAGCAGGCATTGCCAATTGCGGGGGGGGGGGCTCATTGCCCTCAAGACGGGAGAGAGTGGTTCAACATATCCCGTTGGCCACGAAGGAATTAATTTGGGCTGACAAGTATGTTAATATGTTTTCTCTGTTAACTGACCATCGCGAGATGGAGTATGCTAAGACGCAGAAAGATTTGTGGCACCCGAGTGTTTGGCGAGCCAAGATGGCGGGATTCAGGGTGGATGAGACTATAACAAATTGGGCCAAGGCCTTTGCGATGTTTACTGCAATTATTGGGGAGCGTAAGCCCGAGGTATTACCCGAATTATCTTGTTATCAGGCACGTATAATGGATTTTTATGAAACATATGAGGGGAACGAATGGATGGGTTACGACATGAAGTTCCGTAAGGCCAAAGAGTACGATTCATCTCTGATGTGGGATTGTCTCGACTCGATTTCTTGGCAGAAGCAGCTCCTGCCGGGCGCGACAAAGACGTCCTCGCCAGGCGGGAATGGGACGGGGCTTTCCCGCCAACAGCCGGCGGTGCCCTTTCAAGCGGGCGCCGGTGGTGATCACCAATCAAAGACCGGGGGGAATGGGGGAAAGCGGGGGGTCTGTTGGAGCTTTAATAGAGGTAACTGCTCCAGACCGCAAGGGGCATGTAAGTTCAGGCATGCGTGTGCGGGTTGTGGGAATTCCTCGCACCCGGAAAGTTCGTGCAGATCCAAAAATGGCGGGTCGGGAGGTAAGGGAGGGTCCAAACAGGACTGAGGAGGATCACCGTGTACCGTTACCTACCCCCGTTGATATCATGGCAATAACCCCCTGGCTAAACAAATACCCTGATCATGTCTCCGCTGGGGTGCTGAGGAACGGATTCTTATATGGTTTCCGCATCCCGGCGGGGGATTTTCGTGGGGAATCACTTTGTAGAAATCAATTATCGGCTCGGCATAATCCAGCGGTGGTAGAGAAGAAGATTGAAAAAGAGGTTTTACTAGGCCGGGTGGCGGGCCCATATCAGCACCCTCCAGGGGCAAATTTTGTCTGTTCCCCGTTGGGAGTAGTCCCCAAAAAAGACCCAGGGGAGTTTAGGATGATCCATAACTTGTCAGCACCGAAGGGTCTCTCGGTGAACGAGGCGATTGACCCAGGAGTTTGTTCGGTGCGGTACGCATCCTTCGATGATGCCGTCACCATGTTGAATCGCCTGGGGCCCGGAGCGCTGATGGCGAAGTCGGCGTTCCGGTTGCTCCCGGTACACCCACAGGACCAGCGTCTGTTAGGCTTTGTGTTCCAAGGACGTTACTACATGGATAGATGCATGCCAATGGGTTGCTCCATCTCTTGTGCCTATTTTGAGAAATTCAGCTGTTTTTTGGAGTGGGTGTTCACTGAGGCCACTGGGCATAGCCATGTTATGCATTACTTAGATGATTTTCTGTTCTTGGGGGCAGCCGGCGACACAACATGTGCGCAGGCGCTACAGGAGTTTTGCATCCTCATGAGGGAATTCGGGGTGCCATTGGCACCAGGTAAGACGGTGGGACCATCTACTTCACTCCAGTTTCTGGGAATTGAGCTCGATTCTGTGGAGGGATGTTTCCGTTTGCCGGTAGGGAAAATAGCGAAATTTAGGGCTTCCCTGGAACTGTGCCTTAGTAAGGAGAAAGTGACCCTGCATCAGTTACAACAGGCAGTGGGTCAGCTTAACTTTGCCCTGAGGGTGATACCAATGGGCCGCCCCTTTTCACGCTCTATTGCACAGGCTATGGTCGGTCTCAAAGAAGGACACCACCGCACGAGACTGTCTGCAGAGGTTCGCCAGGACATGCGTATTTGTTTAGCATTCCTGGCGGACTTCAACGGTCGTTTAGTGTGGAACAAGCCGCCAGCGTCTTCGGACGAACTAGGTTTGTGGACTAACTAGGCGGGGAGCGTGGGATTTGGCGCCATTTTCAGCAATCGATGGTCGGCGCAAACATGGCCGACATGGTGGCACACCAGCGGTCTCACAAGTAACATTGGTTTCCTCGAGCTATTCCCTATATTTGTGGCTCTGAGGGCATGGCTGGACGAGTTCAGAGATCGCTCTGTGGTATTTTGGTCTGACAATATGACTGTTGTTGAATGTATAAATAATCAGGCAGCACGCTGCAAGTGGATATTGAGATTGCTGAAAGAAATTGTACTAATTTGCATGAGATTAAATGTACAATTCAGGGCAAAGCATGTGCCGGGGGTACTGAATCATGCTGCTGATGCACTCTCTCGTTCACATATGCAGGCGTTCAGGGGTTATCTACCTACTGCGGACCTAGCGGCGACACCATTCCCCGAAGTACTCTGGCTACTCGGTGCCCCGGATTACAAGACCTCGTGGCAGCAAGCTTAGCCCCCAGGACAAGGAAGGCATACGAAGGAGCGTTTCGTTCCTATTGTGCATTTTTGGGTCCGGCAGGGGATCAGACATGGGGTCAGGAGGATTGCTTCCTGAGGTTTCTGGTAGCATTACATAGGAAAGGCCGATCAGTGGCAACGGCCAATAGGCACCGGGCGGCCATTTCATTCATGGCGCAGGTGCATGGCGTCAAGGACCCGACATCTTCCTTTTTGGCAAAGAAAGCCCTTCGTGGCTGGCAGCGCCTTGAGGGTCGGAGAGTAGACGAGAGGCGCCCGATTGGGTTAGAGAGGTTGTCCCTGCTCATGGCGATACTACCCACGACATGTTCCTCCCAATTCGAGGCAGTTCTGTTCCGGGCCGCTTTTGCATTAGCATTCCACGGGGCTATGCGGGTGAGCGAACTGGTAGCAAAGAATAAGAACGATGTGGAGGGAGGTCTGTGTAGGAATCACATCCTGATTAGGGGTGATTCAATGGTGGTTACAATAGCTAAGTCCAAGACTGACCAGACAGCTATGGGAGACAGTGTTGTGGTCCAGCGCATGCAAGGGTCCCCCATGTGCCCGGTAAAGTGCATTGAGGAATATCTGGCGCTGAGGGCGGATACATGGGGTGGGAGTCTGCTGAGACACATCGATGCCACCCCACTGACGAGGTTTCAGTTTCAGAGAGTGCTAACATTGGCAATCGCAGCGGCGGGCTTGGACCCGGGCGATTTTGGGACCCACTCCTTCAGGATAGGGGCTGCTACTGAGGCTACAGCCAGGGGTCAGAGTGCCGAAGAGGTGAAACTGTTGGGACGATGGTACTCCAATTGTTTCAAAAGGTATGTGCGGTTTATTTATTTATTTATTTATTTATTTGATTTATATAGAGCACTATAACCCAGAGGTCTCTAGGCGCTTTGCCAGGGTCCGCTAGGCAATACAAAGGAGACTTCTGGTTACAATTAAAGGCCGCCCCACGCTTGCTTGAAAAGCACAGTTTTTAATTTCTTACGGAAGGACATTAAATTGGTCTCATTCCGAAGTTCCAGTGGCAGTTTATTCCACCTAGCTGGCAAAGTGCGTGAAAAAGCACGCCCACCCACTGTAGTCAATCTGCAGCGTGGCTGAACAAGGAAACTGGATTCAGCAGATCTGAGCACCCTCCCTGGTTTGTAGAGGGTTAGGTGGGCTAGATAACTTCCTTCTACCTGCATTGGTACATCTGGTCAGGAGTGATTGTCAAAGGGATTGCACTTCAGCCAGGTAATGTTAGCATCCATCCACACCAAGCTTATAGTTCAAGGTCACCCTGGGCCGCATTTACGCAGCCCAGTATTAGGCCTTTATGGCTGTCAGTGCCATAAATTACTACATTGAACTGAACAGGAGGCGTGTCCGTGGGTTACAACCACAGAAGTTTGGGGAGAGCTAGTCTCCACTGATGGTCAAAGTGTAGGTTTAATTAGTTGGAGTTGGCACCCTTTTTTGACCAGTGGTTCGATGCTACAGGAGGGCATCGCTGTGCTTCTGCCAGAGCACAGGCATTGTGTTTCCCAGGGGTGCAGCAAGAGAAGGCAATGCTCTTTCCAAATCTGGCACCAGAACACAAGGTAGTCAGGGCTAACTTGTCTGTTGGGTGGCTTGTGTAGGCACCTGGGTAGCTGTCGCTCCACGAAGGGGTGAGTTGTCTCCAATAGAGGGCACAATGCATACATGATTTTAAACCAGATTCAACACCATTAATGTGTCCACCAGGGTCTAGCAATCAAAGAGGTTTGTGAAATTGTCTGGTCAACGGCTCAGATTAGTGCACTCTAGAACCAAGGTTAGGTGACACAGGAGGGTGATTCAAGATTCAAAGGTGGTGTAATGGCAACTCAAGACTATCAGCTTATGCTGGGTAGGAAGTTCCGTATCACCAACCAGAAGGGTGCCATGTGTCAAAACCAGTAAATTTGTTTGAGAATGACTTAGATACCAGGACGGGTACGCAGGACAGGGATGGCCACATATGGGTGCTTTAGAGGCGCGCAGGGGTGAGGTATGCCATGTGGAGGTAATACAGTTGGACTAGATGCAATTTGGAGGAGGTTGTCATGGCCTTGGGAGCCATAAGGGCATCCCTCCAGTCTGCGTCCTCCAAGGGGCTCAGCCAGCCCTCCCAACGGGCTCGCAGCAGGTCCAGGGATGCGGGGCCATTGTTCACCAAGGAGCGGTAAATCTGCGACAGCCCCCCTCTGCCTAGGTTCCCCATCATCACTTGGGCTTCCAGGGGACGGAATTCCGGGAGGGATGTGGGAGATGGAATGTGTGTTCTGAGGGCATGCCTTAGCTGTAAGTACTGGTAAAATTAGGCGGAGTGGAGGCAGTGGTGGTATTGTAAGTCTGCAAATGATCAAATGTGACCCCCTTCCCAGATGTTCCCCAGCAATGAAATCCCAATGAGGTCCCATCGGCGAAATTCTCTAAGTGATGAGACCTCCTCCAGCCAAACACCACTCGACAGAGGCGTCTGTCTGGTGAGCTTCTGATCCCAATTTGTGTGGCGTAAGGCTGTAGGCCAGGCCATTAAAACCATTTGAGTGATGGGGGGAGGGCTTTTGGCACGGGGTCCCATAAAGGAAGGATTGGAGCTGTGGGAAATCTATTGACTGGAATTCCACCCGGTACGCTGGGTCAGACCAGCCGCCCGCGAACTAGTCTTTGATCACAATGAGCTTTGTGGCCAGGTAGTATAGGTGGAAATTGGTTACCCCCATACCCCCATCATAGGGAGGTATGCGGCAGTGAGCCACAGACAATCGTGACGTCCCGCCACCCCACAGAAACTGGGTAAGGACACTGTCTACTTCTCAGAACCAACCCCCTGGGAGATGAAGGGTGATATTTTGTAAAATGTGTGAAAAACGGGGTAGGACCATCATTTTAAAAAGGGCGCTCCTGCCAAGGGGATGGAGGGGGAGGGATTGCTACTTCTTGAGTTCCGCCTTGGCCTTAGTGACCAGGGGCGTGATGTTCAGGGCCCATTCGAGGTCCGGAAGGAGGGTTACCCACACCCCCAAGTACTTAAACGACTGCCTGCACGGGGGATGGTTGTTTGCCAGGCGAAGCACGCCGGGATGGATGTAAGGGAACCAATGTGGATTTAGCCAGGTTGAACCAGTTAAACATTTAACATAATAATTACCAATGAAAATTCTTAATTAACATACAATGCACTCAAATAATCAAAAACAATAATTTAAAACTACCTTCCCTATTCCCGACCCAATCTGCCAACCTGCTACGGAATTAAAACATTTTCATTAATCTTTCAAAAATGTAAACAGCACCTAGTAACTAACCTCTCCTCCTATGTACTGACATAGACAGAGGAAATTCTCCTCAACAAAGGTCTAGGCTTTATCCCCACTGCCAGACTTGATGAATTCAAACTGCATTATGAACTGGCGGAATTCTTTCGCAAACTAAAGCTAAAAGCTTTTTTTCCAAAACAAGCCAACAGAACCTGATAGGGAGGGTCAGAGGGACACCAAGTTTAGGCTCAAGTACACATTAATTCCCCCTCCCAACACCATACCAGTAGAAATTACTGCTTTTGAACAAGCCGTCTTCTATGAAATTGAAGCAACCAATGAAGAACCACCAATCATGGACACCAGCTGAAAAGAATTTGATGCACTACAGACCCTGAAATCCAATAAAAAGATCACCATATAACCAGCCGATAAAGGCAGAGGAATAGTACTACAAAATAGAGAGGACTACGAAGCGGAATGCAGATGATTATGGAAAGGGGCGACCACTCGGTCCCCCCGAACGTATGGTTGGGGGCCCAGATCCTCCCGGGAAACCATTTTGGGCGGGGGGCGTGTCACAGCTGGTATGCCCAAAGCGGCGTAGCCGGGGCGCGCCTTTTCCCGCCCAAGAGGGGTTGTCCTAGACACCTACACCGATGGCCACACCCAGTAGGCGTACCAGCGGAGGGTTCACGCCCTCCTGACGAGGAATAAAGAGAGCGGGAATCCAAAGAAGCATCCTCTTGTTCCTGTGCTTGGAAGCTACACCCATCGTTGCACGTGAGCCCTCGACGGAACAAGGAGCAATTTTGAGAATTTATAATTCTTGTGTTTCTCTTTCAGCGACTTCAAGGCTAAAAGACCTAGGACCGTTTCTGATCGTCTTAGAGTGAATACTCGAAAGGAATGCCTGGCAAAAAGGCAGGAAAGAAGTCCGAGACCGACCAGATGCTCCGGATGTTGGTTAGCAGAATGACGAAGATGGAACGAAACGTTGGACGAGATATGGCGAACATGAAGAAGCAGATGGCTGCGATGAACAGTCCGGGTAAACCAAAGAAGGTAATAGGCCCGGCATTGCCGGGTGTTGCCCCGGAGGGTACAGGGAAGCGGGTCAGGAATAGGGCCCCAGGGGGGGAGGTCCCTGTCCCCGAGGTACCCCCGGTGAGCCCTGCCATTCCGGTCGAGGCCCCGGTACTTCCAGACGCGGGTCAGCCGATACCGGTTGTGATTACGCCCGCTAGCGAGGAGGACATGCCGCCTGAATTGGCCGCCCAGTTGGCCGCATGGCTCGGCAAGAAAACAGGGGGTGCTACGGCACCTGGAGACATGGCCGCAGAGGCCAGGTTACTAATGCAGCAGTTACGGCAGTCGCGAGATGCCGCAAAGGCGAATTTCCCTCTTGTCCCCCCACAGGTAACCTCGGAAGGACCGGCAGCTGGTGTGGGCCCTCCTTCAGTCCGGTTGCTCCCCCACGCTCCTGCTGACCTGCACGCTGGTATCGTTTGATCTCCTGCTTTCAGTTCCTGAACCCAGCATCACTGCAGCTCTCTGCTCGCTTAGCGCTGCACTGACGCATTTATTAATTTAATTAAGAGCGCTGCACTGTCGCATTTATTTATTTAATAGCGCTGCACTGTTGCTTTTATTTATTTAAATAGTAGCGCGACGTCGCTGAAGCAGTAACTTTGAATTTCGCTACACTAAGACTGGTTTGTGCGTTTAAGGCTCTTTTTCCCTAAACACTCTGTGCATTCGCTGCCCCTGTCTGTGCTCGCCTTTGACCCTCCATTTTGTGTTGTTGTTTTCCCCTGGTCCGCCCCTCCTCCCGCCACCGCCTCCCAGCTGCTGCCCCTCCCACCCACGATTTGTAACCTTCCTCGCTCCCGAGCTCTCTGTGACCGCCTGGACCCTCCTTCAGTCCGGTTGCTCCCCCACGCTCCTGCTGACCTGCACGCTGGTATCGTTTGATCTCCTGCTTTCAGTTCCTGAACCCAGCATCACTGCAGCTCTCCGCTCGCTTAGCGCTGCACTGACGCATTTATTAATTTAATTAAGAGCGCTGCACTGTCGCATTTATTTATTTAATAGCGCTGCACTGTCGCTTTTATTTATTTAAATAGTAGCGCGACGTCGCTGAAGCAGTAACTTTGATTTTCGCTACACTAAGACTGGTTTGTGCGTTTAAGGCTCTTTTTCCCTAAACACTCTGTGCATTCGCTGCCCCTGTCTGTGCTCGCCTTTGACCCTCCATTTTGTGTTGTTGTTTTCCCCTGGTCCGCCCCTCCTCCCGCCACCGCCTCCCAGCTGCTGCCCCTCCCACGCTCCGCCCCCTCCACCATCCATTTATGACCAATGACCTAACACGCAGCGTCCACGCGCAGCGTTCGCGCCCCAGTCGCGCCGAAGGTGCGCCAAAGGTAAGCCCGTATACGCCCGTCCGCGCCTGGACCGCGCCCAGCGCCAGAGCCCCTGGTCCTCGCAATGCCCAGCCCCCCGGCATTACTTACGACGCCTCCACCCTCCTAGCCCTTAACCCCGGCCGACTCCCCAACTGCGTCCAAACCGCTCCCGGACACCTCCATGGACCCTTCTCCTGCTACTCCTGCAAGTTCGACGGCACCAAGAACAACTCCTCATCTACGAACACACAACAGATATCCGACCCCAACCACCTACAATGCATCCTGCTCAACACCCACTCGGTCCAAAGGCACGCCATCGACCTCTGGAATCTACTAGACACCATCTCTCCGGACGTCGCCTTCCTAACAGAAACATGGATGAACGCCACATCAGCCCCAGACATCACCATTGCCATCCCGGAAGGCTATAAGATCATTCGCAAGGACCGTACCGGCCAAACAGGAGGAGGCATCGCTATCGTCCATAAGAAATCCATCCGCATCTCAACCAGCTCAGACGTCAATCTCGCCAACACTGAACACCTTCACTTCCAGATCCACATCGACCCCAAGACCACACTCAGAGGCACCCTCCTCTACAGGCCACCAGGAACCCACGCACAATTTAGTGAAGACATCACGGAATTCATCACTCCACACGCGCTCCCCTCTGAGGATTACATCCTTTTGGGAGACCTCAACTTTCACCTTGAAAAGTACAACGACCGCAACACCACCACCCTTTTGGACAACCTCGCCAACCTCGGACTTAAACAACTTGTCACTACCCCCACCCACATCGCAGTTCACACACTCGACCCTATCTTCACCTCCAGCAAACATGTCTCCTTCAGCCACACCACAACTCTCCATTGGACGGGCCACAGCTGCGTTCACTTTACCTACAACAAGACCCCTACCAACAACCATCCTCAACCCACTCTGCGTAGAAACTGGAACAAAATCACCATCGACCAGATCTCCTCATCGCTTCTTCAAAACCCCCCTGCCCACTCCTCAAACCCCGACCAAGCAGCCACTAACCTCACCCAATGGTTATCCAACAGCGCCGACATCCTAGCACCACTGAAAAAACGACATATCAAACTAGGCAGCAAGAAGGCCTCCTGGTTCAACGATGATCTTAAGAAATCCAAGAAACTCTGTCGCTCCCTTGAGAAGGCCGGGAAAAATGACCCAAACACCAGCACCAAGGACGCCTTCAAAAACGCCACCCGCATACACCACCAACTGATCCGGAATGCCAAGAAAGCCGCTTTCAAGGACCGACTAGATAGCAACGCCCACAACAGCAAGGAATTATTCAACATCGTCAAGGAATTTACCAACCCCTCAGCCAACTCCAACGACATCACCCCCTCTCAAGCCCTCTGCGACTCCCTAGCCTCATTCTTCCACAACAAAATTGCAGACATCCACAACAGCTTCGACAACCGACCCGAAGACCAACCCTCCCAACCCTCTGCAGGACCCCCTCCCCCCTTGAACACCCTCAATGACTGGAACCCAATCTCCACTGAGGACACCATCCGTCTGATGAACTCTATCCACTCAGGATCCCCCACAGACCCATGCCCTCACCACATCTTTAACAAAGCTGATTCCATTATAGCTCCGCACCTCCGAGACGTCATCAACTGCTCCCTCAACTCCGCAACCTTCCCGGAAAGTTGGAAACATGCCGAACTCAGCGCCCTCCTGAAGAAACCCACAGCTGACCCCACCGAACTCAAAAATTACCGCCCTATCTCGCTCCTTCCATTCCCGGCCAAAGTCATTGAGAAAGCGGTCAACAACCAGCTCGCTGCCTTCCTCGAAACCAACAAATCCCTCGACTCCTCACAGTCCGGCTTCCGAGCCAAACACAGCACTGAAACCGCCCTCATTGCAGCAACAGACGACATTCGAACTCTACTGGACGATGGAGACACAGTCGCCCTCATCCTCCTCGACCTCTCCGCAGCCTTCGACACAGTCTGTCATAGCACCCTTCTACAGCACCTCAGAAACGTCGGAATCCAAGGAAAAGCACTGGAATGGATCACCTCGTTCCTCACCGGAAGAACCCAGAGAGTCTGCCTTCCACCATTCAAGTCAGAGGCCACTGAAGTCATCTGCGGCGTACCACTTTGATCTTCACTCAGCCCCACCCTCTTCAACGTATACATGAGCCCCCTCGCGGTCATCGCACGCCAACACAACCTCAACATCATCTCCTACGCCGATGACACTCAACTGATCCTATCACTCACCAGAGACCCTAACACTGCCAAAACCAACCTGCACGAAGGAATGAAAGAAGTAGCCGAATGGATGAAGCACAGCCGTCTGAAACTGAACTCAGACAAAACAGAAGTCCTCATCCTAGGCACCTCCCCCTCCGCCTGGGATGACTCTTGGTGGCCAGAGGCCCTTGGAAAAGCACCCATCCCGACGGACCACGCACGGTCCCTGGGCGTCATCCTGGATTCCTCACTTTCGATGAACAGACAAGTCAACGCCGTTTCTTCATCTTGCTTCAACATTCTTCGCATGCTCAAAAAAACATTTCGCTGGATCCCCACCGAAACTAGAAAAACGGTCACCCACGCACTGGTCACGAGCCGCCTGGACTACGGAAACACCCTATACGCCGGTACCACCGCAAAACTCCAGAAAAACTCCAACGCATCCAGAACGCTTCAGCCAGGCTCATATTGACATCCCGCTTAAAGAACACATCTCTGGTCACCTGAAAAACCTCCACTGGCTCCCCGTCAATAAGAGGATTACTTTCTGCCTCCTAACCCACGCACACAAAGCACTTTATGAAATTGGACCCGAATGCCTCAACACACGACTGTCCTTCTACACCCCCTCCCGCCAGCTACGATCCTCCAACCAAGCCCTTGCCACCGTACCTCGCATCAACAAAACCACCATGGGAGGTAGATCCTTCTCCTACCTGGCAGCTAAAACCTGGAACTCACTTCCCACTCACCTTCGCCTTACTCAGAACCACCTAGCATTCAGAAAGCAACTTAAAACATGGATATTCGACAAGTAACTCCCCACCCTTCTTCAAGCGCCTTGAGACCCTATGGGTATGTAGCGCGCTATATAAATCTCTTGACTTGACAGCAGGAACGTCAACCGAACCGGGTAAGCAGGCATTGCCAATTGCGGGGGGGGGGGGGGGGGGCTCATTGCCCTCAAGACGGGAGAGAGTGGTTCAACATATCCCGTTGGCCACGAAGGAATTAATTTGGGCTGACAAGTATGTTAATATGTTTTCTCTGTTAACTGACCATCGCGAGATGGAGTATGCTAAGACGCAGAAAGATTTGTGGCACCCGAGTGTTTGGCGAGCCAAGATGGCAGGATTCAGGGTGGATGAGACTATAACAAATTGGGCCAAGGCCTTTGCGATGTTTACTGCAATTATTGGGGAGCGTAAGCCCGAGGTATTACCCAAATTATCTTGTTATCAGGCACGTATAATGGATTTTTATGAAACATATGAGGGGAACGAATGGATGGGTTACGACATGAAGTTCCGTAAGGCCAAAGAGTACGATTCATCTCTGACGTGGGATTGTCTCGACTCGATTTCTTGGCAGAAGCAGCTCCTGCCGGGCGCGACAAAGACGTCCTCGCCAGGCGGGAATGGGACGGGGCTTTCCCGCCAACAGCCGGCGGTGCCCTTTCAAGCGGGCGCCGGTGGTGATCACCAATCAAAGACCGGGGGGAATGGGGGAAAGCGGGGGGTCTGTTGGAGCTTTAATAGAGGTAACTGCTCCAGACCGCAAGGGGCATGTAAGTTCAGGCATGCGTGTGCGGGTTGTGGGAATTCCTCGCACCCCGAAAGTTTGTGCAGATCCAAAAATGGCGGGTCGGGAGGTAAGGGAGGGTCCAAACAGGACTGAGGAGGATCACCGTGTACCGTTACCTACCCCCGTTGATATCATGGCAATAACCCCCTGGCTAAACAAATACCCTGATCATGTCTCCGCTGGGGTGCTGAGGAACGGATTCTTATATGGTTTCCGCATCCCGGCGGGGGATTTTCGTGGGGAATCACTTTGTAGAAATCAATTATCGGCTCGGCATAATCCAGCGGTGGTAGAGAAGAAGATTGAAAAAGAGGTTTTACTAGGCCGGGTGGCGGGCCCATATCAGCACCCTCCAGGGGCAAATTTTGTCTGTTCCCCGTTGGGAGTAGTCCCCAAAAAAGACCCAGGGGAGTTTAGGATGATCCATAACTTGTCAGCACCGAAGGGTCTCTCGGTGAACGAGGCGATTGACCCAGGAGTTTGTTCGGTGCGGTACGCATCCTTCGATGATGCCGTCACCATGTTGAATCGCCTGAGGCCCGGAGCGCTGATGGCGAAGTCAGATATCGAGTCGGCGTTCCGGTTGCTCCCGGTACACCCACAGGACCAGCGTCTGTTAGGCTTTGTGTTCCAAGGACGTTACTACATGGATAGATGCATGCCAATGGGTTGCTCCATCTCTTGTGCCTATTTTGAGAAATTCAGCTGTTTTTTGGAGTGGGCGTTCACTGAGGCCACTGGGCATAGCCATGTTATGCATTACTTAGATGATTTTCTGTTCTTGGGGGCAGCCGGCGACACAACATGTGCGCAGGCGCTACAGGAGTTTTGCATCCTCATGAGGGAATTCGGGGTGCCATTGGCACCAGGTAAGACGGTGGGACCATCTACTTCACTCGAGTTTCTGGGAATTGAGCTCGATTCTGTGGAGGGATGTTTCCGTTTGCCGGTAGGGAAAATAGCGAAATTTAGGGCTTCCCTGGAACTGTGCCTTAGTAAGGAGAAAGTGACCCTGCATCAGTTACAACAGGCAGTGGGTCAGCTTAACTTTGCCCTGAGGGTGATACCAATGGGCCGCCCCTTTTCACGCTCTATTGCACAGGCTATGGTCGGTCTCAAAGAAGGACACCACCGCACGAGACTGTCTGCAGAGGTTCGCCAGGACATGCGTATTTGGTTAGCATTCCTGGCGGACTTCAACGGTCGTTTAGTGTGGAACAAGCCGCCAGCGTCTTCGGACGAACTAGGTTTGTGGACTGACTCGGCGGGGAGCGTGGGATTTGGCGCCATTTTCGGCAATCGATGGTCGGCGCAAACATGGCCGACATGGTGGCACACCAGCGGTCTCACAAGTAACATTGGTTTCCTCGAGCTATTCCCTATATTTGTGGCTCTGAGGGCATGGCTGGACAAGTTCAGAGATCGCTCTGTGGTATTTTGGTCTGACAATATGACTGTTGTTGAATGTATAAATAATCAGGCAGCACGCTGCAAGTGGATATTGAGATTGCTGAAAGAAATTGTACTAATTTGCATGAGATTAAATGTACAATTCAGGGCAAAGCATGTGCCGGGGGTACTGAATCATGCTGCTGATGCACTCTCTCGTTCACATATGCAGGCGTTCAGGGGTTATCTACCTACTGCGGACCTAGCGGCGGCACCATTCCCCGAAGTACTCTGGCTACTCGGTGCCCCGGATTACAAGACCTCGTGGCAGCAAGCTTAGCCCCCAGGACAAGGAAGGCATACGAAGGAGCGTTTCGTTCCTATTGTGCATTTTTGGGTCCGGAAGGGGATCAGACATGGGGTCAGGAGGATTGCTTCCTGAGGTTTCTGGTAGCATTACATAGGAAAGGCCGATCAGTGGCAACGGCCAATAGGCACCGGGCGGCCATTTCATTCATGGCGCAGGTGCATGGCGTCAAGGACCCGACATCTTCCTTTTTGGCAAAGAAAGCCCTTCGTGGCTGGCAGCGCCTTGAGGGTCGGAGAGTAGACGAGAGGCGCCCGATTGGGTTAGAGAGGTTGTCCCTGCTCATGGCGATACTACCCACGACATGTTCCTCCCAATTCGAGGCAGTTCTGTTCCGGGCCGCTTTTGCATTAGCATTCCATGGGGCTATGCGGGTGAGCGAACTGGTAGCAAAGAATAAGAACGATGTGGAGGGAGGTCTGTGTAGGAATCACATCCTGATTAGGGGTGATTCAATGGTGGTTACAATAGCTAAGTCCAAGACTGACCAGACAGCTATGGGAGACAGTGTTGTGGTCCAGCGCATGCAAGGGTCCCCCATGTGCCCGGTAAAGTGCATTGAGGAATATCTGGCGCTGAGGGCGGATACATGGGGTGGGAGTCTGCTGAGACACATCGATGCCACCCCACTGACGAGGTTTCAGTTTCAGAGGGTGCTAACATTGGCAATCGCAGCGGCGGGCTTGGACCCGGGCGATTTTGGGACCCACTCCTTCAGGATAGGGGCTGCTACTGAGGCTACAGCCAGGGGTCAGAGTGCCGAAGAGGTGAAACTGTTGGGACGATGGTACTCCAATTGTTTCAAAAGGTATCAATCAATCAATCAGTGACACTTATAAAGCGCGCTACATACCCGTAGGGTCTCAAGGCGCTGGGGAGGGGGGGTGCCGCTACTGCTCGAACAGCCAGGTCTTCAGCTTCTTCCTGAAGGAGAGGTGGTCTTGGGTCAGGCGCAGGTCGGACGGGAGGGAGTTCCAGGTCTTGGCGGCCAGGTAGGAGAAGGACCTTCCTCCTGTAGTCGCTCTTCGGATGCGGGGGACGGCGGCGAGGGCGTGGTTGGCTGATCGGAGGTGGCGTTTGGGAGCGTAGAAGTTGACTCGGCTGTTGAGGTAGCTCGGGCCTTGGTCGTGTAGGGCTTTGTGTGCGTGGGTGAGGAGGCGGAAGGTTATTCTCTTGTTGATGGGGAGCCAGTGAAGGTCTCTCAGATGTCCGGAGATGTGGCTGGATCGTGGGATGTCGAGGATGAGTCTGGCTGAGGCGTTTTGGATCCGCTGGAGTCTCTTCTGGAGCTTGGGATGTGCGGTTTATTTATTTATTTATTTATTTATTTGATTTATATAGCGCACTATAACCCAGAGGTCTCTAGGCGCTTTGCCAGGGTCCGCTAGGCAATACAAAGGAGACTTCTGGTTACAATTAAAGGCCGCCCCACGCTTGCTTGAAAAGCACAGTTTTTAATTTCTTACGGAAGGACATTAAATTGGTCTCATTCCGAAGTTCCAGTGGCATTTTATTCCACCTAGCTGGCAAAGTGCGTGAAAAAGCAAGCCCACCCACTGTAGTCAATCTGCAGCGTGGCTGAACTAGGAAACTGGATTCAGCAGATCTGAGCACCCTCCCTGGTTTGTAGAGGGTCAGGCGTGATTTCAGATATGTAGGTGCCCTGCCATAGAGGGCCTTGTGCACATGTTGTGAAGTCAAGTTACATGCACTCACGCTTCTTGTCTTCTGTTTGATTTACAGTTTCGCGAGCATGTTATGCGGGGCGGAATTTGCAGTCGACCCGGCACCTGGGGACCAGCGGTCAGAGATCACCGGCTGAGGAGAGAGTGGTGTGGGTCGTGGGCCACTCATACGTGAGGCGGGCCGGGGACGTATTCAAGGCAGGTGACGCGACTCACGCAGCTGGGGAATACGGGTACAGAGTGACCTTCCACGGAAGGGGAGGGCTCTGTATTGACCAGTTCGAATCTTTTATCGAGGGACTCTTAGGGCTGCAGAGGTCACCGCCATCTGTAATCATAGTACACCTGGGGGGCAACGACATGGTGACACTCGGCAGGCGAGTATTACTCGAGCGAGTTTTGTCTACCGTTAGCTGGCTGGCAAAAAGGATCCCGGGGTGCACGATTGCATGGTCCCACATGATTCCCAGGAAGGTATGGCGGGGGGGCCTTTCGGTGTCAGCACTGAACCATTCAGTAAAGAAGGTCAACAACAAAATTGGTAGGTTGTTTCGCTCAGCGCAGTTGCACAGTATTCCGCATGGGTGTATTCGGGGCGATCACATGTATCTCGAGGATGGGGTTCACTTGTCCCGGGAGGGGAATGTCTTACTCATAGGAGACTTCATAGCATGGCTAAGGGGTTTAAGAAAAGCATGACCTTTAGGAGGAGTTTGTGGGGGGGCCGGATAGCCGGTCAACTATCCGGCCTGTGGCGGTAAGGTCATGATCGGTGAGCAGTAATTTCAAGGTCCCTAGAGGGGGGCGCCACCCACTATGGATGGGAGCGCCTGGGGGGAGGCGGCCATTGGCCCCTCCCACGGGGAGGCGGCACCCACTAAGTATGGGTCGCCTAGGGGAAGACGGCCATAGACACCTTCCAGGGGAGGAGGCGGCTATATGCCCCTCCTACGAATTTCCCAGGGCCAGGATATCCGCGACGGCGGATGTGATAGACAGTGTGGGGTGGGAGGGGGAGTCCACGCTGCCTTCTTACAGACACCTCACACGGGTCCTCGGACGACCTTTAAGATGGCGTCGAGTTTAAATGGGGGGCCCCCAACAAGACAAGGGAAATTGGAGTTGGCACAGAGGGTACAGTCCTCTGCGCATGCGCCACTCACACCGTGAGGGCGAGAGTTTTGGTAGTAGGGATCTGACACCGGTTGCAACCTTGCCGTTGGCCCGTAATGCTAGGATGTACAATTTTAATTTAGAAAGTATGCATTTGCAGGATGTTAGACTCGGCTAGGAAAACCTTTGTATTAGAGATTTGTTAAGGTTAGCCAATGAACATGTCTTCATCGAAATGTAATAAATGAAAATTGTACATGATATGAAACTTTTATTTAATGTTTTAATTTTGTTTCATATTTTAATAAATACGGCCGGGAGGGTAACTCCCTCCCGCCTTCCAAAAGTTCAGAACTGCGTCCGTCTCCCATCATTGGGGATTGTGTTGGGAGGGGGTGACAGGCATCCCGGCCATATGGAAAGGGGCGACCACTCGGTCCCCCCGAACGTATGGTTGGGGGCCCAGATCCTCCCGGGAAACCATTTTGGGCGGGGGGCGTGTCACGGCTGGTATGGCCAAAGCAGCGTAGCCGGGGCGCACCTTTTCCCGCCCAAGAGGGGTTGTCCTAGACACCTACACCGATGGCCACGCCCAGTAGGCGTACCAGCGGAGGGTTCACGCCCTCCCGACGAGGAATAAAGAGAGCGGGAATCCAAAGAAGCATCCTCTTGTTCCTGTGCTTGAAAGCTGCACCCATCGTTGCACGTGAGCCCTCGACGGAACAAGGAGCAATTTTGACCCACCCACCAGCCCCTTATGGCAATATTAGTCCTGCAATAAAGTCTTTTTTCTCCGATAAACATCTTCTTCCCTCGGTGTGGCGATGTATGAAGGTCTAGTTTAATGATATGATTTCTGTCTGTAGGTACTGTTTCTTGTAGCATAGACAAAGATGCAAGTAGACAAGATGATGTTTTTTCCCCTAGTAGGTAATCAATGTCGTATTTATTTTTGGTCGGGCGGTAAGGTCATGATCGGTGAGCAGTAATTTCAAGGTCCCTAGAGGGGGGCGCCACCCACTATGGATGGGAGCGCCTGGGGGGAGGCGGCCATTGGCCCCTCCCACGGGGAGGCGGCACCCACTAAGTATGGGTCACCTAGGGGAAGACGGCCATAGACCCCTTCCAGGGGAGGAGGCGGCTATATGCCCCTCCTACGAATTTCCCGGGGCCCGGATATCCGCGACGGCGGATGTGATAGACAGTGTGGGGTGGGAGGGGGAGTCCACGCTGCCTTCTTACAGACACCTCACACGGGTCCTCGGATGACCTTTAAGATGGCGTCGAGTTTAAATGGGGGGCCCCCAACAAGACAAGGGAAATTGGAGTTGGCACAGAGGGTACAGTCCTCTGCGCATGCGCCACTCACACCGTGAGGGCGAGAGTTTTGGTAGTAGGGATCTGACACCGGTTGCGACCTTGCCGTTGGCCCGTAATGCTAGGATGTACAATTTTAATTTAGAAAGTATGCATTTGCAGGATGTTAGACTC
Organism: Lissotriton vulgaris; assembly: GCF_964263255.1. Classification (NCBI taxonomy): domain Eukaryota; kingdom Metazoa; phylum Chordata; class Amphibia; order Caudata; family Salamandridae; genus Lissotriton; species Lissotriton vulgaris. The sequence goes on from NC_141693.1 coordinate 1,612,858,822, forward strand.
GGCTAGGAAAACCTTTGTATTAGAGATTTGTTAAGGTTAGCCAATGAACATGTCTTCATCGAAATGTAATAAATGAAAATTGTACATGATATGAAACTTTTATTTAATGTTTTAATTTTGTTTCATATTTTAATAAATACGGCCGGGAGGGTAACTCCCTCCCGCCTTCCAAAAGTTCAGAACTGCGTCCGTCTCCCATCATTGGGGATTGTGTTGGGAGGGGGTGACAGGCATCCCGACCATACTGAGTGACACTAAGAATTACAAGCGGTTGAATCAAGATCCCAGTGCAAGTTTAAAAGCCAAAATAAAGAATCTATTAGAAGACGTGGAATGCATGGGCAAAATCAGCAAACAAGAAACACAATTTCTGGTCACCAGTACAGGCAAGATCCCCTATTTTTACACAATACCGAAGATACATAAAAACAGAAATCCACCACCAGGCCGCCCTATTCTGTCGGGCACTGGGTCACTACTAGACCCCTTTCAAGTTTTTGTGATTTCTTCCTTCAACCCAATGTGCAGAGCACCTCTACCTATCTAAGAGGTACGTAGGATCTATTAGGAAAAATCAAAACATTCACCTTTAACCCTGAGACATCATTTCTAGTTAGCCTATTGTGGAGTATAGGGATAGTTTGCAGAAGACATTGTGACACAAAGGGTTAATTAGTTTGAACAGGGTGGATGAGCAATAATACATGCAGAAAAACTTGAGCAGTACAGAAGGTTCACGCTGTCGCATCTAAGCTTGTATTTCAGCATTCTGCAGACATGACTGTCTGCAGCTGGTGTGATAAGAAGGTACGGGAAGCAGGAAGTGTGGGTGAGAGGCGCTGAAGGTATGTTGACCATGAGAAAGAGTTCAGGAAAAAGACGGAAGCGCAGGGCAGCCAAAGGATACATTCTGATAACAAAGCTAGAAATTGTGAGAAAGGAACAAAAGCTAGAAATTGCGAGAAAGGAACATAATATGACACAAGTCAAGCTTCAGGATATTTAAAGACAGAGACGCATGCGAGGGAGCTGAAGCTCGCTGATGGGGTTGTGCAAACTGCCATTGCCCATAGCTGCCTCCCTGGCTGTGCTGTTCCTTGGCTGTGACGCTCGAGAGTGAGAGGGACTTGAGAGGAGGGAACTGGGCTTCCCAGCACTATGGATGAGTTAAGTTCCACCTAGGGATGATGGGCCTTTGCTTCACTGCTTTATTCTATTGATTAAGGCATCAGTGTTATATTTGTAAGCGAATGTATTATTCTCTATTTTGATTTTTGTATCTATGGGAATGTTTGGAGTATTCCAATGTAATGTAGTAGCCGCTGTGCATCTCATTGCTAGCCAATGAATACTTGTTTGTAGAACCAAGAATAATGGAATGTAAATTCAATTGCTATGCAGCTTATTATTATATACTAAGCGGCCAAGTCTTATTAATGCCATCTAGGTGTACTTCATCTTATATGTACAATCATAGTATATTTAGCTGAATCTTTTGATTGCTATTCATTATCTTGATGTGCTAATACATTTGTCTACTTTAATGTCTTATTAAAGATATCTTGTGCACACAATTGATGTATTGCTCCTCATTGAGTGTACTTATTGACTTATATCTGGTTATTCGGATTGAGTGAAAGCTGTCAGTCCACTACACCTGGACATAGAGAGACTTTATACCAGTCTCTCCCAAGATGACACTCTACAAGTACCAACACTATCATTGGATTCTACAACATGGGATTATAAAACCTCGAAATCCTTTGCGCTACAATGCGCGGAACTAGCCCTTAAAAAGGGAACCTTTTTCTACAAACGTACCGCACATCAATGGGGAATACCTTTGCCCCTATGCTTTTCACTTCGAAAAAACACATCTGTTCAACTCCAATATGCCCTTCTCAGTGAACATCAAATCTACAAAAAATAATATTGACGATATCTTTCTCATTTGGGAAGGTCTGGAAGACACTCTACAAGCATTTCAAGTGTGGATCAACAGATGTGACCCCAACTTAAAATTGAACCAAAGTGTGAATAAAAAAGACCTCACTTTTCTTGACTTGAAAAATCTGGCAAGTTGGATACCACACACACAAATTGCAACTCCATGAATGCCATTTACATGATCACATGCCCATGTGGCTTACAATACATCGGCATGACCAGCCGTGGATTTGTGAACACTGGAGTAATATCTGCTGTAAACGCACCACCACACGTATGACTGACCACTTCCTAGAATTTGGACACACTACCAATGACATGAGTTGGGTGGTGATAGAACAACTGGAGCCAAACACCACCAACCTCCAGAGCTGTCTTCTAGAGAAAGAACAACGGTGGCTCTATCGGTTGTCCACACATTTAAATGAAATGAACGATAATATTCCATGGAATTCTCTGAACAAATTCCCTTAAACCCACTCAAGTCCGAAATCTCCAGGAAAAAACCTCTGTGCCACTAACCTTCCCTTACATTCCGAAAAATCGCCCATTACTATCTCCACAACACCATTGGAGTTACCCGACCTATACATATTCTTTTCATAACTAAAATCACCCAAGATGCCATGCACCAATCTCTGATACTCTCTGATAATCCCTAATCACCCTGTTTACACATATCATTTCTACAATGCCTTTATGTGAGGCTGAAAGTGGTAAATGCATTAAGAACCCTAATGTTTTTTTGCCATAAGTCACTCCAAGCGCAATACAGCACATTAAGAAATGTTTTATATGTAAAACAATAATATAGGCCAGCAGTTTAGAGGCAAGAGACACCACACTTCTGGGTGATCTTACCACGTAGTGTAACTAACTGCATGGCGCGCTCCAGTGCCTGAACAGTTCAGAAGTCTATGTCCTCTGATAATCCCTAATCACCCTATTTACACATATCATTTCTATGATGCCTTTATGTGAGACTGAAACTTGTAGATACATTAGGAACCCTAATGGTTTTTTGCCATAAGTCACTCCAAGCGCAATGCAGCGCATTAATAAATGTTTTATATGTAAAGCGATAATATAGGCCAGCAGTTTAGAGGCATGAGATATCGCACTTCCGGGTGATCTCACCACTTAGTGTAACTAACTGCAAGGAGCGCTCTAGAGCCCGAACAGTTCAGAAGTCTCCGTCCCACGTCACACGCAGTGACACAGTTACGCGATCTCACCCCCAGCCACTCTCACGATACTGGCTTCAAAAGATGATGGCTCCAGCCTTGGGAATTGTTGAGATCCCAAGAAGACCAGAGTAGGTGTTACTGGCCAGCTGCCAGCCTTGATGAAGTAATGTTTTTCTATAGACCAGGCCTGATTCAGTATTTTATATTCAAACCCCCCCTTTCCCTGACTTGAATGCTATCCATCTCCATACTTAGTGCTCTAACGAGGTTCACAATGTTGTCTTCCTCATAGTGGGTGACTACAGGCGCTCGCCCCTTCCGGGATCTGTAAAAGCAACTAGAAACACGTAGTGTGTAATTATGATCTCTATCTCTTTGTAACAGTATGAACGTTTTTTATTTTAGTTTGATGCAACAATGGATATATATGCACACACTTTAAATTGATCTGTGCATCATTAGTACACTTTGGCCACCATTCTGTAGACAACACAATAATAGTCCACCATGTCCTGATCACTGATGGTAAACACAATAAGATTACGCTATGACTCTTGGGATGAGGCTAACATAATCGTTTTTCCAAAGAAGGGGAAACCCCCCGAGCAGCTAACTTTGTATCGCCCCATATCCTTGATTAATTCGGACTCTAAATTATATGCAAAGGTATTGGCTCTCCGACTCAGTGGGGTCATTGAACGTCTTGTCTCCCCGTGGCAGCATGGCTTTATCCCTGGTAAAGGGACTACAGATCATACCCACCTGGTAATTGCATTGTTTGATGCAATGGCTGCCGCGGGGGGACAGATGTGGGTGATTCTACTTGACGCTGAGAAAGCCTTTGACCGCGTCTCATGGGACTTTCTGTGGGAAGTCATGAATCGCAATAATTATGGCCCCAAATTTATCAAATCTATTAAGTCAATGTATCTCCGCCCCAAAGCAAAAATTCTAGCAGCAGGGTCAGTATCAGGACGTATCAACATTGCTAGGGGCACTAGGCAGGGGTGTCCGTGTTCGCCCCTGCTTTTTGCTTTATATATTAATCCCCTTATCTTGAAACTATTAGAAAGTAACATTATTAAGCCTGTTATTAGCTGTCATTTCGAAACTAAAGTATTGGCCTATGCCGATGATATCGCGGTTACTACATCTGACCCGATTGAGGCTATTCGTGAAATAGAGAGTGTGACCACGGAATTTGGGAGCTGCTCGGGGTACTCTCTTAACAGAGGAAAGACGATTATTCTGTGCACTGATAATACCATTTGTCCGGATCAACGAAGAGCTGAAAAGGCTACGTATTTGGGAGCTGTTGTTTGTGCTAATACTAAGTTATTAGCAAAAGCTAATTTTGATCCACTAGTGGTTAAGATAAAGGATGACCTCGATAGGGTTAATAGTCTCCATCTCTCCAATATAGGAAGAGCCAACTATTTAAAAATGAATATGTTACCCAGATGTCTCTATTTATTCTGGGCAATTCCGCTAGCCATAGATCAGAAAGTGTTAGTGTTGATTAACTCGCTTATGTCTAAATTTATGTGGCAACATGGTAAGATTCGGAGATTGCTTACGCTATTATCACTCCCTTATGATAGAGGCGGCCTTACTATACCTAACATAATTCTTTATCACTGGGCGGCGTTTTTAAAACAGCTTACTCCCTTGATTAGTGGTCTAAGGGTAGAGAGCTCGGAAGGCATTGGTGCAATACCTTCAATATATGAGCTTCTATTAGGTCAGGAGGCCAAGGGCTTACTCTTACGCAAAACTGAGGCAAAGAACTATAAGGATTTTAAGAGAGAAGTTATAGCTAGTGCATGGAGAATTTGGAATAAAGTGGCCAAATATATGCATATTGGGAAGATTAATCGATATACGCCGCTCTGGCGCTCCAATGCCATTCAAGGCCTCGATTTCGATCCTGTCGCAAGGAAATGGGACAATCTGGGAATCAAAACAATTGGTGAATTCTTAGTAAATAACTTTGATACCACCTTTTTTGATTTGAAAATAAAATGTAATTTACCAAATGGAGACTTTTTAAAATTTGCTCAGGTATTTGCTAAATTAAAGGCCAAAGAGTCTCTAATTTGCCTTTCTAGAACTGAAATCTTGGATGCTATACCCAGAATGCACACCAGGACAGGGACCTTGTATAATATTTTTTTGAGCAAGACACATGATGATTTAGATAAAATCGAAATTAAATGGGCAACAAAATTAAATAGTCCTAACGTGGACATTGATAGAGTACTAGAGATGAGTCAGAAGCTTTTTATGGCTAGCATTCTTAAAGCGCAACTTTTTAAAACATTATTTGATCTTTATTTCACTCCTGCTAAACTGTTTTCGTGGGGTAAGCGTGAGAATGATTTATGTCCTAGATGTACTCAAGGGCCGGCAACCCTTATTCATATGTTTTGTAATTGTCCCGATTTGACTTTTAATTAAGAGTATGATGTTATCCTTTTGGGAAGAGGTATTTGGTCACAAAATACCTGAGTCAGAAACTTTGTTTTTATTAGGGCATGATTATTCTTTAAATCTAGCAAAATCAGAAGAAAGATTGTAGTTTATAGGCACAGCGGTATTAAGGCTAATTCTGTCGGCTCGTTGGAAAGAATCTGACCCGCCAAGTTTTCAGATGTGGCTAGTACGCTTCCTAGCAGTCTATAGATATGAAACTGCTATTTTTGAAACTAGAGGAGGTAAATCTAGCGCGCGTGGGGAAGCGCTCTGGCGTCCAGTTACTAACTGGAAAGCTGGCATTATTCCTAGTGGTATTGGTTGATCTAAGTATTTGTGCCTGTATTTTATTTCATTGCCCAATGTGTTTACTCTATGATTTCTTCTGTTTAAATTATTGCCTTTGCTTGATTATTCACCTTGTCTTTATCCTTTGCTACATGGTGTACTTATGTTGTGTTGGTTGCTTCTACTCTTTGTAATATGACTCTTGCTTTTCCTGGTTAAAATAAAAAAAATTTAAAAAAGATTACGCGATGACATGTTACCTAACATGCTAATAAATCACCAACAATACTAGACATGCATGCCTGCACCAAACCATCATGCATGAGTTTGCACACACCAGGCGGGTGATGCATGTCTTTAGTACGTTTGTTGGTACATATGAATGAACGACTCACAAAGTGCTAATGATAAAGCAAGCGCACCATGAGCAAAAGGTTGATGAACCAAAATGGAGAAATTGGAAATCATCTCTATATGTTGTATGTGTTCTTTTATGTTCAATTTTTTTGTCTTACAGGTTTAATCAACCGGTGGGTCTGTAAGTACGGTTACATCACTGCATTCACAGCACACACTTTAGCTTGTGTACTGTAAAAACAATACACGTGGCGTATTTTTGCCACAGCACCACTTTTTCATTTTGTATGGTCCCGAAGAAGCCTCCAAAATCTTTTGCTGAGGTTGAAACATGTCGACCTGATGGATAATGAAGACCAATAGCTAGTTTCCACTTTATCCCCTTATTTTCTTTTAAACATCTCCTGGGCTTCTGGGAATAAAACAATTGCAGCAAGGAATCCCAGAGGCATTTTAACCTCACCACTTTTTCGAGCACCACTTACACAAAAAACAAAGCCTGCTCCGCTGTAACTCAGGCGTCAAAGCGCATCTGCGTGACATTCGGTTGCCCAGTTCGGAACCCTATGATGAAGCATGCCACCAACTAGGTTGGTGGGTGAGGGATCTTTTTAAAAAACCCATGTAGTTCTTGACATTCCAATATTCACAGTAGAGTCGTCCTTACTTAAGGATTCACTAGTGGGGCCATCCACGTTGTTTCTGAATAAAAAATAGTTAAACATTAAAATACTCAAATATAATGAAAAAATACAAAGCAATAATTATAATAATACTAACACCTAAAATATTATAATACTTATCTATATAAAATTTATAAAAAATGATATTTAAGACAACTTTATTAAATTAAACAATATTATGTACAATGATGTTTTAAGAAGTGATATTGTATTCCTAGGATTTCCTGTTTTCAGTTTCTATTTTTGGTAAATTCTATTGGGGTTTTTTCAGTGTTTTCAATACCTTAAAAAAACAGTGGTTATCAGTGGTTACACATTTTCGTGCCATTAGAAACAACAGAAACAGTGTTTTTCCTGTGTTTATGGAATATTAGTGCATTGTCTAGACAGCGTGTTTACAGGGTATATGAGGTCCAAATATATTTTTACAATTCAAACTTATTGCAGTGCATCATACAATACGTTTTTAGTGAGTCATTGGTCATACACACTCACTCTTTACTTCCTATGTAAAACGTTTATCTGTGAAAAGTCCATCTCAACATTGGCACTTGAGATGGGCAACACCAAAACAGCCAGTACACAATTTGCTAACTCTGGCCAATGACTTAGCTTTCCATGCCAATACAAAAGCGAGAAGTTCGACAGGAAGGGTGCTGTCCAGTGGCGTGAAATTAGATTTCGGTCTCAAATTTGTATCCCCTTGTTCAGAGGTGTTCTCTTTGTCTTTAAAGAACACTTGTAGTTTCAAACGTCGCATAAACTCACGCCACTGGACAGCACCCTTCCTGTCGAACTTCTCGCTTTTGAAAAAGCGGTAATGAAAGATTTGGAGAACATAAACCCAAAAGAACAACGCATCTTTCAGAATACTACCAGTGAAGAGAGACAAGCTCTACGCGACCTGAGCAACAACAGAAGACTAATAATAAAACCTGCTGATAAGGGTGGTGCAACGGTAATACAGAACGTGGAAGACTACGACAAAGAATGTAGAAGGTTATTACAGGATGAAAGGAACTACAAAGTCATCCAGAATGATCCTACAAACAGTATACAAACAAAGATAGGCACCATGGTTGAGGAGGCACTGTCACATGATTGGATCACTAGGAAGGAGGGGGAGTTTCTTATTCAAAAGAATCCAAGGACCCCCTACCTATACACGCTACCAAAGATCCACAAAAACCTCCAGAAGCCTCCAGGGAGACCAATTGTCTCAGGCATTGGGTCGGTCCTGGAACCAGTCTCTAGGTTCGCGGACGCATTCCTAAGACCAATGGTCCAAAAAACGTCCACGTATCTGAAAGATACAAAAGAAGTACTAAACCTTCTGGAAGAGACACAGTTTGACCCAAAAACCCAACTGCTAATCAGCTGTGATGTTGAAAGTCTGTACACTAGCCTACCCCACCAAGCCACCCTAGACATCATTGAGGATGTCTTATTTGAGGACTTCTGGGAATACCAAACACCGCGAAATGTGGTAATGAACTGTTGTGCATTAGCTTTGAAAGAGAACTTTTTTGAGTATGAAGGTACCCTGTACATACAAAGGCATGGGACCAGCATGGGAAGTACATTTGCCCCTAGTATAGCTGGTCTGTATGTACACCATCTAGAGGTGACAAAGATATTGAACCCCAACAACCCATTCAGACCAAGGATAAAACTATGGAAACGTTACATCGATGATATCCTTATCATCTGGGATGGAGATGAAAAGGGTGCAGAACAGTTTCTAACCTGGCTTAATCTGCAAGATGAGTTCTTAAGGTTCACCAGCACGGTATCCAGGAGCAACCTGGTATTCCTTGATCTAAATATTTTTCCTAAAGATGGAAAATTGATGACCACGACTCATTTCAAAGGCACTTCTAAGAACTGCCTTCTCATGTACACTAGCTTCCACCCTAAACATCTGCGTGACAATCTACCATATGGGCAGTTCTTACGCTTACGAAGGAATTGCACCGAGATTGAGGCTTTTAAAACCCAGGCAAGCGACCTGAAAAAGAAACTAAAGGCACGGATGTACCCTGATCATGTCATCAATCAGGCCTACACACGAGCAAGGAACAACTGTCGGGAAAGCCTATTGGAAGAAAAAACAGCAAAAGATGAAGAAAAACGTCCGATTTGCGTGACTACTTATAACACCAGTTCCAATCAAGTAACTAAGATCATTAACAAAAATTGGAAAATCCTGAACAGTGGTGGGTTAGATATATCAAAACCCATGTTCGCACACAAGAAAGCGAAAAGCCTGAGGGATGTCCTGGTTCATACCAGACCACAATCGAACATTAATATACAAAGAGACCCCAACTTTGTCCAGGGCCACTACCCATGTGGTGGATGCAAGGTATGTGGACTAACCAGAAAAAGCAAAGAAATAACTTTCAGGAATGGCACTGTCTGGGAGCAGAGAGCGTTCAGTAACTGCAACAGTACGAATGTGGTATATCTAATAACCTGCCCATGCCAACTGGAATACGTAGGCATGACAAGTAGAGCAATTAAAGTAAGGATTGGTGAACACAAAAGTACAATCAAATGCAGAAAATCAAGTACAAAACTGACTAACCATTTCCTGGAAATGAACCACAAACCCGAGGAAATCAAGTGGACGGTAATAGAACTAGTAAAAAATGAGAGATTTCTGTTGGAAAAAGAACAACGGTGGGTCTTTCGCATCCAGTCACATAAGCATGGATTGAACGATGATATACCATGGAGCCAACTGTAGGCTAGCCAAAATTCCCTCCCAGCAGTCTCCTTTCTTTCCCCTTGGGATTCCATCTTATAACTAATATCTATGTCTAAGGGGAGATCTACCTATAATAATCACCATCTATTGATTCACTGCTATAATGAATTGCCAAGCGCTTATGAAACTTTGAAAGTATATATGCAACAACTAGCACCCCTGACCTCTCTTTAAAAACATCCTTTTTAAAAAACCTTTTTTTTATATTTATCATCACGATGTAACAACATGTACTAATGAACTATACCATTTGCAAATCGCATGGCATCCTCTTAAAAATAAGGGCTAGAATAATCGCGTTATTTAGATACTGTCAAGCCGATTTTTAGAAAGAGAAAAAAGACTCCCGCCTCCTCGGCCCTTCGGCTGTGCCGAAAAGACACCGCCATACTTGTTAACGCTCTAGCGTTAGTAAAGGGGCGGCACCCAACGCGCAACGAAGGCGGAAGCATAGTTGCTTTCAAAACACCGTGGCACTCGAGTACGGCAATCCTCGGAGGTGCACGGGGGTAGGAACAATGCTTTCTTTTTGCCGCAGAAATGTAAGTAATAGACTCCGACCTTGAGTCTTTAATAAACGGGTCGCAGGGGCAGATGAAACGCGCAGAATACCTCGTGGCATTTCTGATCAAACACCTGAACTAAAACCTTGTTTTCCATAGTAAAACTGCGCAGATTACCCTTCGCCTGCAAAACCTCATGGGGCATAGATAACTGCTGAGATAAGTATGTCAAATATTACTATTGTTAGAAACATTAGCAAGGAGGTCCCCCTCCCCTCTCTTTTGTTAGTCTGTTGGAAATGCATTGAGTCACGATTGTTGTTGTGTATGTGTGAGATTACAAGGAAGGTCCCGACATAAAACGGTACCACTGGTGTCCCCCACAAAGGGCTGGGAAACCGAGAGAAACATTATTATATGTTTTTTATGTGAAAAAGAACCGCTTTTGAATCCTTTGAAATACTACAAGTGCCCTATCAGAAAGGCAAATACCTGTTTGTTTGTGTGTCATTTAGAACACAATGTTTTTGCATAAATTTATTTTGGTTTTTCTCTTCCCTCTTTTCTTGCAGAGACCGCAATAGGTCGATTTTTTCTGCCTCACTTGGGCCAACTCATGCCCAGAGGCCTAAACAGCCAACTGATTTTTGTTGGCTGTTTATAGGACAGTAGGCATCACTTGTTAGTAACTGAGTAAATACAGTAGGGACTGTTCTTTTGGTCCTGATGAGTAAGCAGTGGGGGACTGCTTACGAAACATGTCGACAAGGTAGTGGCTAATGCCCTACCACACAACCCCTTCTTAATATTCCCAGCTGGAGAAGTTAATAAAATTATTTTTTTCTACCAAGCCAGGGAATTTTTAACAATTTTTTCCATTTTTCTCACTTTTTGCACATTCACTAGTGGTAGGTCCCTACACCTCACTGATTCCCATACACCCACACATAGCCACTGTCACATCTTAGTGCTCCCGCGTATTCCGTTTGGTCGCAGCACGCCCCGTCCCGTTATAGGGGCGGGAAGACCCCTATGATGAAGCATGACTCTACTTGGTTTTTTAGAGTGTGAGGGGTATTTTAACAAGCACATTGTGCTCCCATCTTCCCACGTGTAAGAGAGAGCCTAGCACCTATAGCAAAAACTTCACAAAAATAATATCACTCATTTCACTTTTTTGATAGAATCTCTGTGGTTATATAAGCTTACTTTGGAGGGTGATTCTATCAATACCTCTACGCTTCTCCTTTTGGTTTGGAACTCCAGCAATGCATCCTTTCACATGGGGCCAGGCCCCATGTGAAAGGGCATGCACGCCTGCTGTGAAACAGGCGTAAGATTTGGACGCAACAGCGTCATAAAAGTGACGCAGTGATATCTCACAGATTTCACTGCGTCACCTCTACGACCCTTTCTTGCGTCAATACGTCCCTTTTGCATACATTACACCTGACGTAGGTATAATGTGGCTCATTGGCTTACAAAGTGACACATCTACCTAGATGCGTCACTTTGTAAATATGACTGAATAAGGTGCATTTTTTACAGCACTGGTGCGCCACAAAAAGTGACGCACCAGTGGCGTTAAAGTGACGCATGGCCTCATAAATGAGGCCTTCAGTCTTCTAGTCATGCGTCATATTAAATATATGACATATTATGTCGGAAGTACTTACAGATGCGTCAGTATTTTAGACGTATCTGTAAGCGCAAAAGTGATGCATTGCTGGAGTGTGTCACAAAAATGATGCAACTCCAGCAATGCATCCTTTCACATGGGGCCAGGCCCCATGTGAAAGGGCTTCCATCAGTCTTACACCTGTTGTGATACAGGCACAAGATTTGGACGCAACAGCGTCATAAAAGTGACGCAGTGATATCTCATAGATTTCACTGCGTCACCTCTATGACCCTTTCTTGCGTCAATACGTCCCTTTTGCATACATTACACCTGAGGTATAATGTGGCACAGGGGTTTACAAAGTGATACATCTACCTAGATGCGTCACTTTGTAAATATGACTGAATAAGGTGCATTTTTTACAGTACTGGTGCGTAACAAAAAGTGACGCACCGGTGGCGTTAAAGTGACGCATGGCCTCATAAATGAGGCCTTCAGTCTTCTAGTCATGCGTCATATTAAATATATGACGTATTATGTCGGAAGTACTTAGAGATACGTCAGTATTTCAGACGTATCTGTAAGCGCAAAAGTGATGCATTGCTGGAGTGTGTCACAAAAATGATGCAACTCCAGCAATGCATCCTTTCACATGGGGCCAGGCCCCATGTGAAAGGGCCTGCACGCCTGCTGTGAAACAGGCGTAAGATTTGGACGCAACAGCGTCATAAAAGTGACGCAGTGATATCTCATAGATTTCACTGCGTCACCTCTACGACCCATTCTTGCGTCAATACGTCCCTTTTGCATACATTACACCTGACGTAGGTATAATGTGGCGCAGGGGCTTACAAAGTGACACATCTACCTAGATGCGTCACTTTGTAAATATGACTGAATAAGGTGCATTTTTTACAGCACTGGTGCGTCACAAAAAGTGACGCACCGGTGGCGTTAAAGTGACGCATGCAATCATAAATGAGGCCTTCAGTCTTCTAGTCATGCGTCATATTAAATATATGACATATTATGTCCGAAGGACTTACAGATACGTCAGTATTTCAGATGTATCTGTAAGCGCAAAAGTGATACATTGCTGGAGTGTGTCACAAAAATGATGCAACTCCAGCAATGCAGCCTTTCACATGGGGCCAGGCCCCATGTGAAAGGGCATGCACGCCTGCTGTGAAACAGGCGTAAGATTTGGACGCAACAGCGTCATAAAAGTGACGCAGTGATATCTCACAGATTTCACTGCGTCACCTCTACGACCCTTTCTTGCGTCAATACGTCCCTTTTGCATACATTACACCTGACGTAGGTATAATGTGGCTCATTGGCTTACAAAGTGACACATCTACCTAGATGCGTCACTTTGTAAATATGACTGAATAAGGTGCATTTTTTACAGCACTGGTGCGTCACAAAAAGTGACGCACCAGTGGCGTTAAAGTGACGCATGGCCTCATAAATGAGGCCTTCAGTCTTCTAGTCATGCGTCATATTAAATATATGACATATTATGTCGGAAGTACTTACAGATGCGTCAGTATTTTAGACGTATCTGTAAGCGCAAAAGTGATACATTGCTGGAGTGTGTCACAAAAATGATGCAACTCCAGCAATGCATCCTTTCACATGGGGCCAGGCCCCATGTGAAAGGGCTTCCATCAGTCTTACACCTGTTGTGATACAGGCACAAGATTTGGACGCAACAGCGTCATAAAAGTGACGCAGTGATATCTCATAGATTTCACTGCGTCACCTCTATGACCCTTTCTTGCGTCAATACGTCCCTTTTGCATACATTACACCTGAGGTATAATGTGGCACTGGGGTTTACAAAGTGATACATCTACCTAGATGCGTCACTTTGTAAATATGACTGAATAAGGTGCATTTTTTACAGTACTGGTGCGTAACAAAAAGTGACGCACCGGTGGCGTTAAAGTGACGCATGGCCTCATAAATGAGGCCTTCAGTCTTCTAGTCATGCGTCATATTAAATATATGACGTATTATGTCGGAAGTACTTAGAGATACGTCAGTATTTCAGACGTATCTGTAAGCGCAAAAGTGATGCATTGCTGGAGTGTGTCACAAAAATGATGCAACTCCAGCAATGCATCCTTTCACATGGGGCCAGGCCCCATGTGAAAGGGCCTGCACGCCTGCTGTGAAACAGGCGTAAGATTTGGACGCAACAGCGTCATAAAAGTGACGCAGTGATATCTCATAGATTTCACTGCGTCACCTCTACGACCCATTCTTGCGTCAATACGTCCCTTTTGCATACATTACACCTGACGTAGGTATAATGTGGCGCAGGGGCTTACAAAGTGACACATCTACCTAGATGCGTCACTTTGTAAATATGACTGAATAAGGTGCATTTTTTACAGCACTGGTGCGTCACAAAAAGTAACGCACCGGTGGCGTTAAAGTGACGCATGGCCTCATAAATGAGGCCTTCAGTCTTCTAGTCATGCGTCATATTAAATATATGACATATTATGTCGGAAGTACTTACAGATACGTCAGTATTTTAGACGTATCTGTAAGCGCAAAAGTGATGCATTGCTGGAGTGTGTCACAAAAATGATGCAACTCCAGCAATGCATCCTTTCACATGGGGCCAGGCCCCATGTGAAAGGGCTTGCATCAGTCTTACACCTGTTGTGATACAGGCACAAGATTTGGACGCAACAGCGTCATAAAAGTGACGCAGTGATATCTCACAGATTTCACTGCGTCACCTCTACGACCCTTTCTTGCGTCAATACGTCCCTTTTGCATACATTACACCTGAGGTATAATGTGGCACAGGGGTTTACAAAGTGATACATCTACCTAGATGCGTCACTTTGTAAATATGACTGAATAAGGTGCATTTTTTACAGTACTGGTGCGTCACAAAAAGTGACGCACCGGTGGCGTTAAAGTGACGCATGGCCTCATAAATGAGGCCTTCAGTCTTCTAGTCATGCGTCATATTAAATATATGACGTATTATGTCGGAAGTACTTACAGATACGTCAGTATTTCAGACGTATCTGTAAGCGCAAAAGTGATGCATTGCTGGAGTGTGTCACAAAAATGATGCAACTCCAGCAATGCATCCTTTCACATGGGGCCAGGCCTCATGGGAAAGGGCCTGCACACCTGCTGTGAAACAGGCGTAAGATTTGGACGCAACAGCGTCATAAAAGTGACGCAGTGATATCTCATAGATTTCACTGCGTCACCTCTACGACCCTTTCTTGTGTCAATGCGTCCCTTTTGCATACATTACACTTGACGTAGGTATAATGTGGCGCAGGTGCTTACAAAGTGACACATCTACTTAGATGCGTCACTTTGTAAATATGACTGAATAAGGTGCATTATTTACAGCACTGGTGCGTCACAAAAAGTGACGCACCGGTGGCGTTAAAGTGACGCATGCAATCATAAATGGGGCCTTCAGTCTTCTAGTCATGCGTCATATTAAATATATGACATATTATGTCCGAAGGACTTACAGATACGTCAGTATTTCAGATGTATCTGTAAGCGCAAAAGTGATACATTGCTGGAGTGTGTCACAAAAATGATGCAACTCCAGCAATGCATCCTTTCACATGGGGCCAGGCCCCATGTGAAAGGGCTTGCATCAGTCTTACGCCTGTTGTGATACAGGCACAAGATTTGGACGCAACAGCGTCATAAAAGTGCCGCAGTGATATCTCATAGATTTCACTGCGTCACCTCTACGACCCTTTCTTGCGTCAATACGTCCCTTTTGCATACATTACATCTGAGGTATAATGTGGCGCAGGGGCTTACAAAGTGACACATCTACCTAGATGCGTCACTTTGTAAATATGACTGAATAAGGTGCATTTTTTACAGTACTGGTGCGTCACAAAAAGTGACGCACCGGTGGCGTTAAAGTGACGCATGGCCTCATAATTGAGGCCTTCAGTCTTCTAGTCATGCGTCAGATTAAATATATGACATATTATGTCGCAAGTACTTACAGATACGTCAGTATTTCAGACGTATCTGTAAGCGCAAAAGTGGTGCATTGCTGGAGAGTGTCACAAAAATGATGCAACTCCAGGAATGCATCTTTTCTTACCCTTCCACACCCCCGTTCCTTTTCAACATTTTCTTTGAATATCCACATTCCCCATGTTCACTCTCCTTCTCTTTACTTTCCATCCCAACACTCACCTTCTTTCAGTCCCCCTACTTCACTTCCTTTCTTCTCTCATACCTTTCTGTTCTTCCTTACTCATTTTTCTTTCCATTATCAATGCACTCCACTTCACTTACTCTTTTTCATTTTTTTAAGAATATTGCTCTTTGATGAGAATTGGAGTTAGTTCTGAAAAGAACTTTTTTTTTTCTTCTTTTTTCTTTTTTTTAGAACAGAAACAAAAACAGGGAATGGAAACTGCTCAACAGGTGCAAAAAAAACAAAAAAAAATAGGGCTGGGAACGGCAGCGATCGTTCTCCAATGCTCGAACCATGAGCAGGACACTTTGCTCCCCAAAGGTAAGTAGTTGATCGCAGTATCTGCATTTCAGGACACCTTTGTTGAATGCATTCTGAATGTTTGGAACCAGCTCCTGCGATCGCCCCCTCACAGAAGTAGTTGCTCCTCAGGTGGATGTAGAGGCCCCATCACTGGGAACCTCTTGTGCCAGAGCCCTGACACTTTCCCGGGCAAAATTCTGGGGGTGCTTCCTCTCCACATGGTGAAGCATTCTGGAGTTCCCAAATGAATATTTCTTAGTGGGGTCTCCCCGTGACAGGACTGTATGGCAGATCCTGCACTCCACTTTTGGAGCATTCACCTTTTTCTGGTCATCTGGTATGGGGAAAAAATTCCAGATGAAATACTCTTTCACCTTTAGCTGAGGAGGCTCTTCATCAATGAATTCAGGCTCATCTTCACTGCTGGATGGTCTGGCAGCCATGAATAACCAAGCAAGATCGAAGAGAAAAAAGGCAGGTCTTTCAGTCACAAAAGTGAAAGAAGAAGTGAAGGAAATGGGTGGGGATTTCATTCTTTGTAAAAAAAAAACTGTTAGCAACCAATGAAAAGTGTTATTTTAAGGTCACATGACTTGACGCGCTGATGCTGCGCGCACCGGAGTGCTTCCGGGGGCACATACGCGGCGCAGACGTAGGCGCTTCCGGGGGCGCATACGCGGCGCGAACGTAGGCGCTTCCGGGGGTGCTTACGTGGCGCGCCGAAGTGACGTTTTGATAGTTTCACGGAAATGCAAAATTATTTTCATTTCCTTATTCAAAAAAACTGCTTTTATATGTATGGTACTAAATGTCTTGCGTTATTATTTACTTTTCATTCATATTTTTTTACACGAACGCAAGTAGCGCTCTGGGTGCTCTCTCCGGAGAGCTTACCGGTGCGCGGACCCAGAGCGCCCCAAGAAAAACTAGTAAAATTTTTTTTTTTTTTTAAATATTATAAAAAAAATAATCCTAATTAATACTCACACAAAACAGCAAATTAAAAAAAAAATTGTAGGTTACAAACTCGATATAGAAAGGAAAACCTATGAAATTCACTGAAAAAACCATAGGTTTCACACCAGTTATAGTTAGGAATTAGCATTTAAAAAACCTATTAAATTCACTGAAAAAACCATAGGTTTCACACCATTTATAGTTACCTGGAAATTTTACTGACATAAAACCATTGAAATTCCCACGTTATAGTTAGTTGGACTCACTATAACTTGCGCGCCTGCAATGCACTGCTGATGATGTCACATATTACATCACTCATGACATGGTCAGTGACATCACTCATGACATCACTGATGACACCATCCTTGTGACAGAGTGACAGACCTCCTTTCAGTGTAATGTAACCCTTGAACACACATATTCAAAAATCGAAACTAACATTTTCAAAAACATAGATTTCCCTACCAGTTACAACAACCAATTCAGTAATTCCGCCATCTATATACACATCCACTCATTCACCAACAGTTCTATATAGTCACTCATACATATACTCACTCATCATATGTAGTGATACACCTATACATCCTGTTACACACCGACAGTCATCCAAAAGTTACTCACACACATACTCACACATGCAAATAAACTATTGAACATCCATTTATTTGCATATACAGCTATACACCCACTACCACCTTACTTCTAAGAAAACTTACTCATACTTACTCTCTTAAACAATCACTTATAGAAACACATACTTATTTAAACAGGAACTCTTACAATCTCTCACTCTCACATTTACTCACTTATATACATCAATACTCCATATTCTAGAATAAAACATATGTAGTTACTGATAAAGACACTAGTGAGACAGTTATTCACTCACATATACACACTCATCCACCCATACAGTCCTGCACATAAGCTGTCTTCAAAACACATACAAACAGTGAGTCAGTCATTAATGCATCTATGTGCTAAGTAATAACCCCACCAAACCATACAGACACTCCTACTGATACTAAAAAAACATCTAATAACCCATATACACACAAATGTAGCTACTCACTAACCCATGCAGCGAGTTATACACAAAGTGAAACACTGATACAAACATTGAAATATTTAAACATTACTCGCTAATATATGTATTCACTAAGATACACTTAATAAGCCAGTTAATTAATCATTTTTTTTTAAAAAAAACATCCATTTAAACACTTATTTAAACATTTATTCTTCCATCGACCTTTACATATACATATATAAAACATATTTATTTTTCAGAAAGACACACATTCACTGGATGGTGTCATCAGTGATGTCTTGAGTGATGTCACTGACCATGTCATGAGTGATGTAATATGTGACATCATCAGCAGTGCATTGGAGGCGCGCAAGTTATAGTGAGTCCAACTAACTATAACGTGGGAATTTCAATGGTTTTATGTCAGTAAAATTTCCAGGTAACTATAACCGGTGTGAAACCTATGGTTTTTTCAGTGAATTTAATAGGTTCTTTGAATGCTAATTCCTAACTATAACTGGTGTGAAACCTATGGTTTTTTCAGTGAATATATATATATATATATATATATATATATATATATATATATATATATATATCTTTTAAGAAGTCTGATAGTGGCAGCGGTGAGTCAAAAGCGGGATATGAAATCTTGAAGTGCATCGCTATTAACTTTGGATATGACACATTCTTGTTTAATCTTATTGTGTTTTGGGGTGTTAATCTGGTACTAATGAAACAAAACCTTTGCCAATCCTTTGCCCAGACAGTCGATTTTACACCCACATGGGTAAAAGTGACAAAAAAAGGAAGGATTACTATAACCAAAATGTGCTGCATCATGCCAAACAGTTTGCCTCGCCTTGCTGCAACTCTTATTCATAATTTGGTCCTCCACAGTTGCATAATTCCAGGGGACCAGGCTATACTGTATCTGGTCTCAAACGCCATACCACCACATTTGAGCTAGGTATTAACTGCCTGGCTAATCAACCCCGAAAAATCAAATATGCCAACTTTCCCTCCAGACCAAGTCCTCAGTGACTAGAATAATAGGGAACTTCTGCAATCTATTTGATGCTATTGCTACCTTGTCCCAGTGACTGCATGAATTAGGAGCAGTGCCTTACTTCCACCTTTGCATTTTCTTTTGTGTTTCAATGGGGGAATGTTTCTTCCATAGAGAAACCCCTTTCCCAACGCTCTCATTATATTTGGGACTATTCCCTCTCCATTCCATTCCCTGGAAATGTGTCATTTCCCTTCATGGGTGCTTTTAGAATAATGAAGACCCATGCATTTGAGTTTGTGGGTGCTCACCTACTCTTGTCGGTATGTAACACTATCCCTACTACCAAAATTGCAAATGAGGAGATTACACCATATTTGCAAAATATTCCTATTTCACCCATAGCCCTTTTTAACATGTGGAATACCTTGCAATGGGAATTTCTTATTGACATTTTAATATCGTGCACTGGGGCAAACAGAAAGAAAGGCAGAGAGACATAGAGAAAAGAAAGAGAAGGATGTAGAGACAAGGAGAGACACAGATAAAAACAGACAGAGAAAGACAATGAACGACAGAGAAAAAGAATCCGAGTGAAGAGTTATGGAGACAAAGAGTTAAGGAAAGGCGGAGAAAGACATTGAAAGATACTGAGACAATGACAAAACTACGAAAAAGAAAGACAAACGAAGAAGAGACTGATTGAAAGACAAATACAGAGAATGATGCAGCGAAAAAACTTGTTTTTTAAAGGGAAAACGCAAGACAAACAAATGTAGGGAGAGGAAAAATGAAAATAAATAAACGTGAAACAAAGAGAAGTAGGTAGGGTAGTGTGTTGTGGTATGGGAACTGAATCCTTAATTACCATTGATCTCAACTTACCGCCCACATCCCTGGCAAGCCTTGAATGACTTCTCTCATGTTGAGCACATCTCTCTTCATCACTCAGCGGGCACTAGAATGAGGGGAGTAAGATTATGTAGTCGGACTGGAGCATCATGCTTAATGGGCGGCTGCGGCATAGGGACAACCAACCCTGGAGCCAGGTCTCATCGCTCAGAGGCAGATACAGTTCAAGATCTCCAGCCTCCCAGCAGCACAATTTCAACTTATTACAGTGCGCTGCCACCGCTGCGGGACCGGGCATCTCAGCACTTCAGGAAAAGTTTCATGACCTAACGGAAAGCAATGGCAACACACACAAACACTCACACATCAAAATCCACTTAGTAACAAGCAGAAGCGTGCATAGTGGAGAAGTGTGGCTCACTGGTTAGAGGAGGCAGACCCTGAAGCAGAGGTCAGACCCGGGACCAGGGTTCAATTCCCGACGCGGCAGGGTCTTGAGCTCAAAAATGTCCACGGACTTGATAATTCTCGCCTCGGTGCCTACTCGAATCATGGGTTCACACTCTGCAACTCTGGGCAATAGCTTGCTTAATCTCCACTACGGCCCACCACGATGGGATGCCTGGTCTTCACCTTGGGGATGCCCAGTAGGGGTTATCTCGCAGGGAAAAGCCAGGACGGGTTCCCAAAGCAAGCGCTATATAAATCAAAATTAACATAACATAACATATCTGTTGTCCTGTGTGCGCTCAGACACGGAAGAAGAGAGGGAGCAACCGAGGAGAGCGTTCAATGCTTCACATATATCGACAATGGTCCCTTCATGTCAAAGCTATTTCTTGGTTCACTCATGTCAAAGTCAACAGGGTATTCAAGATTTTTTTTTAAGTTTGAGTTTATTGAAGAAATAAAAGAACAGAAGCAGAAAGTGAAGAAACAGGAACACTTATGAGCCATGAGTTATACAAAATAAAGAAAAACATTGTGGTTATAAAATACAAATAGGTAAACAGAAGGCATCAAAATCTTATAGAATAAAACAAAGCAAGCATAATAATCACAAAATGAAATGAGTTAATTAATATATTGAATACAATATAAGTAGCATACAATAATAAACATTTGGGAGAAAGGCAATGGGAAATTCAGGGTGGTTTTTGCACTTAATGGAAGTAGGTTCAGGAGTGGTGACTGAGGGAGCAGATGAGGAGAGATAATTTACCAAAGGAGATCTCGATTAATTGCCAAGGAAATGGGGGAGACATAATTAGTGTCTAAACGGTGATGGAAACATACTGCATTCCACCACGAACTAAATGAAACGTTGGTAGCTTGCTTCCAGTTGAAGGTAATAAGATGGAAGGCAACAGCTATCAAAAGGTCAATGAGTAAATAATGTTGATGAGATTGGGGAAGGTCAGGGGATAAAGAACCTAGAAGAATGTGAGAAGGGGAAAAGGGGATGTGGAAGTGGAAATCTTTTGAATCTGGAGCCATACTAAATTCCAAAATTGGACTATAGAAGGACAGTCAAATAGCATATGTTTTAAGTCTGCAGAGAGACAGGGACATGACCAGCAAGTAGAGGGAGTGTCAGCAGAAAAGGTTGATAAATCTCGTGGAGTAAATACAATTCTATTATAAATAAAATAAAGAGTTTGAGTGGTATTAGCAGCTCTAGAGGTCTTATGAATTTTAGACCAAATCCTGTCCCACAAGAGAATCGTTCAATCTTGAGATAAATCAACTTCCCATGCAAGCTCAGTTTTAGTTTTGGATCTATCAGGAAGGAAACGAAAAGAAGTATAAAGAAAGGAAGCAGAGGGAGAGGAATCTAATCCCGAGGATATGGATCTGTGAATAGTAGGAATGTCATTGGAAAGTGGTAACGATTGAAGATACTGAATGAGAAGAGGATACAACGAGTCATATTGTGAGCGAGAACTAGAGGGTAGAGAGAATTGGGATTGAAGGTCTGAGAAGGAAAGAGGAGTATTATGAGAGAGAAGTTGAGAAATCCAACGAATGCCACGTGAGTGCCAAGTCTTCCAGAAAAACGTGCGATCACGAATTTTGAGCTGTTTGTTATACCAGATAGGTTGTTCGTGAGTGGAAGGAAGAGAGGGGTAAGATGAAGATAAGTAAGGAAGGAGAAGCTTATGAGAGTGAGAGATGATAGGATTATGAAGACGGGCCAAGTTAGAAGTAAAAGATACGATTTCACGGAAATGAAAAGGAGAAATGAAAGAAGACTCTATTTTGAGCCAAAGGGGAGGATGGAAGGGGAGATCAGATGATAACCAGCGAGATGTTTGTTTCAGAGAGAATGCACAATGGTAAGTCCTAAAGTCATGGAAGCAAACACCTGCCTGAGTTTTGTCCTTCCTTAAGGGGGCAATAGCGATACGAGAGCGCTTACCGTTCCATATAAACTTTAATAAAATGGAGTCAACCTTTTTAAAATAATAGTCCGGAATACGTTTTGGAATCACTGAAATGGTATATAATAGAAGAGGAGAAAGCAACATTTTTATAGAACTCAAACAGCCCCACCAAGACAAAAAGAGCGGATTCCAGCGGGAGATGGCCGCCTCCAAATTCTTAGAAATATACTCAAAATTTAATTTAAGAGTGCCGGATAAGAGAGGAGAAAACCAGACGCCTAAGTATTTTATCTTAGTGGGTTGGCACGAGAAACCAGCGTGAGCAAAAAGATGTTTGTGGCATAGGGGATTTAAAGGAAGAATTTCACATTTGTCAGCATTAAGACGATAACCCGACACCGAGGAAAAAGAGGAGACTTGCTGAAGAAAAGGAGGAAGAGAAGAAAGAGGATCAGAGCAATAAAAAAGGATATCATCAGCATACACCGAGAGTTTAACTTGTTGAGAACCAAAGTGGAAACCAGAAATAGTATCATCCTGATGGGTTTTAGTAAGAAAAGGTTCCAAAGCTAGAACAAACAATAAGGGGGATAGTGGACATCCTTATCGAACACCTCTTTGGAGAGCAAAATAGTCTGAAACCATGCCATTAACAAAGATGGACGCCTAGGAGCCAGAATCGAGTAATGAGATAATAGAGATGAATTTGGGAGGGAAACCAGCCCAGGTAAGAGCTTGAAACTTGAAATCCCAACTGATCCTATCGAAAGCTTTTTCCGCATCTAAGGAAATAGCGGCTATGGGGAGATCTAGAGAGGATGCTTTACCAAGAATGTTAAAAAAGACTCGAGAATTGTCAGAAGAAAGACGGCCTTTTACAAAACCCGATTGTTCAGGGCCAAATAAATCAGGTAAAAGAGGGTCCATCCTTAGAGCTAAAATCTTGGCCAGTATTTTGTAATCTGTATTGACCAAAGAGATGGGTCGGTAATTCTTACATAAGGAGTGATCTTTATCGTCTTTAGGGATTAAAGATATTAAAGCTTGTTGAAAAGAACCACTTGATAGTCCAGCATCCAGAAAGGATTGAAATAAAAGTAAAAGTTTTGGTAAAAGAAGAGATGCGAAATGACTGTAAAATTCGATAGTAAACCCGTCAGGACCAGGAGCCTTACCTTGACGTAATTTTGAGACGGTATGAGAAATCTCCGCAAGCGAGATATCAAGATCCAAAGGACCAAAATCTACATGTGATGAAGGAGGGAAAGGAATAGATTGAAAATAGGAAAGGAGATCCGCTTGGGTAGGAACATGTTCCGGGGTGTAGGGAGTTTTGTAAAAGGTGACAAATTCAGTAAGGATGTCTTGGTTCTTAAACCGAGATTAACTGGAAGCAGTCTTGATCGACTCAATCTTGATATGCTCCTTCCTAATTTTCAAATAATTAATGAGTAATTTCCCCATCTTATTCTGACCACCATAGTATCGAGAATTACATTTCAGTAGAAGATTAGAGGCAGCGTCTGTGGTAAATGTATTAAAAGAAATGTTAGCGTCAATAAGTTCTTTAAGGGAGGATTCAGAGTTAGAGGAATGATAGGCAAGTTCAAGCTGTTTTATATCAGCAAGTTGTTGAGTAGATTTGGCTTCTCTGAGCTTCGTCCCCCGTGACACAAAATTCATAATAAAACCTCTAGAGGCTGCTTTAAAAGAATCTAAAACCATAACAAAAGAAGATTCGGGAGTATGATTGAGCAGAAAAATGTCAGTGGCAAAGTGGGATTGAGAAGTAGACTGTTGTTAAATCTCCATCTGCCAGATTGAGGGGAGAAGGGAAGAAGATCAATATCAACTAGGACGGGAGCATGATCTGAAATTAAAATAAAACCAATATCAGAACGGATGGCGTGTTGAGTCAATGATTTGCTGAGGAAGATATAATCAATGCGGGATTGTGAATGGTGAGAGGGAGAGTAAAAGCTATATTCCCTGAGGTCAGGATTACATAATCTCCAGATATCTACCAATGCATTGTTCTGAACTGATTTGGTAAATTGGGAGTGCATCTTGGACGGTAAGAATTTAACCTTGAGTGGTGGTCAAGGAAAAGTTCATAGATTTGGTTGCAGTCACCACCAAAAATGATGTAATCATCAGTAAGTGAGGCTAATTTATCTGAGATGGAGGGCCAGAAGATTTGTCAATACCGGTGGGAGCATAAACGTTGAAAATCACAAGGGGGATATTATCTATAAGTAAATTAACAAGTTTCCAACGACCATTAGTATCACATTCATGCGAAATAGAAGAAGCATTTAACCTTTTATGAAACAGAACCAAAACTCAATTTTTCTTATCCACAGCAGGAGAAAAGAATACATGACCCACCCAGCAACGCTTAAGTTTCAAAGCCTCAGTCTCTGAGAGGTGGGATTCCTGTAAAAGAGCAACATCCGTTTAAGTCTGGCAAGGTGGGACAACACCCGTTGCCTTTTAATTGGATTATTCAATCCTTTAATGTTCCAAGTAGTAACACGGAAGGTAAAACCAAGAAAAGATAAGTAGTAATAACATGCTTACTATGTTCAAAGAGAAGAGGGATAAAGAGCATTGCAAAATCAGTATTAAAATAGAAGAAGAAGCGATGAAAAAGAATGAAAGGAAAGGAGAGAAAGAACCAGAAGAAAAAGAAAAGAGGGAGAAAGAATAGAAATATATAGAAAGCAGGAAGACAGTACACGTCCAAAACAGACGACTTAAGATCATACTTACGAACACAAAACGCAAAACGAAAACGATGGTGGTGGCATCAAAGACGACGGTGACAACATCAAGAGCGAACACCAGGCCTCTGCCTCCAGGAATCCAAGAAGCAGCATACAGAAACAATATGACACATCGGGATGAATAGAAAGAGGGAATATCTGTAAAGAGGAGAGAAATAGGATAATGAATATAAAGATTGCGAAGTAGAGGGAAACATGAAGTCAGAATGAGTCAAAAAAGAGGGTAAATATAAAATGGTAAGGCAACATCAAAAATTGGGATAACAAGATGAGAACAGAATCAGCAGAACCAAAGTAGCATCAGGTCCAATTAAACGTGTCTGGAAGTGTCCATAGCATCTGCTCCATGAAGACGAAGGAATTCTTGTAGTGCTGCAGGGTCTTCAAACGTGGTGGTTTTATCTTTATAAGTAACCTTGAAAAGACACGGGTGAAGAAGATCATATCTAGCGTTCTCAACTGTGGACGCATGTCCAAAAATTTCTTCCGACGGTCAGCAGAGGCTTTGGAAACATCTTGTGACAGGAAAAGACGATGACATTCCCATGTAATTTGTTTCTTTAGATTGGTGGCTGAAAGAACCTGTAGGAGATCTGTGTGTTGTAGAAACAGCATGATTACTCCTCGAGGTTTAGTAGAAAGTTTAGGACCAAGACGGTGTGCTCTCTGAATATTGATGGAAGATAGGGCTGGTGCGTCCAGGAGTTTCGGAAGGAAAGATTGGGAAAAAAGTAGTAGGGTTAGACCCCTCCGTAAGTTCAGGAAGTCCATATAGGCGACGGTTATTCCTACGATTCCTATTTTCCAAATCCTCCGTATGCCGTTTGAGAAGTAGTATTTCAGCCTCCATGGAGGATGTGGATTGAAGAGCTTCCGTTGATTGTTCCAAGATTAGAACACGTGAGTCCATGGACGACCATTTGTCATGCATAGCCTGTAGTGGCTTAGTGGTTGTTTCCATAAAGGGCTTGAGGGCACGTAGTTCCTCCAAGATAAGATCGAAGGAGGAAGAGGATGAAACACTGCCAGGCGAAGGTGGTTCCTTTTTGAGGCGTTTAGTAGAGGCCGAAGTTGATGGTAACTTACTACCATTATGGGATTTGGGAATAGCACCAGGCATCGTGTCAGGTTTAGACATAGTGTTATCGTCCATATCCTGAAGAGGAGTGTCTGAGTCAGAACGAGCAGGCACTTTGGTAGCTGAAGATAGCTTCAAATTTCGAAGTTTCTCCATAAAGGGGTTCAATAAGTTGATGGAAAATAAAGCAGCTGCCACCAATGGGTGTGTAATGAAATCAAAGTTCGATGTACATGGGAAGGGTTTAGAAGTGAACTTGAAAATCCATGAACAAAATGGTGCAAAGCCCAATTACATCAGGAAGTCGAATAAGGAGAAAGCAATAAGCCATAAATCCCAATGAGGCAGTGGAGATGAGCACAAAAAGCAGGAAATAGTCGCAGAAAGAATCATCCAGAGGTCAGGGTCATAATATAGAGCAAAGGTAGCATTTCGCACTACTTTGAGAGATAGCGCGCTTGAGGAAAATCAAAATGGCGGCCGGGATGGAGAAACCTGAGCCGCCGTTGAAAAAAGTAACAGAAAATCAGCACTTGGTGTCTGCAGAAGGTGCTATGCTCACCTCAGTTCCAGGGAGCATGTCAGCTAGAAGAAATGAGGTATTTAGGCGGTCATTGAAGAGTAGGGAGGCTGTGGCGCGATATATGCGCAAAATGGCGGCCGGGGCTGTGAAACCCGAGTCGCAGCGTTAATGTGCCAAAAATGCGGCAATAAACAAGAGAATGAGGGCGCTGGGCTCACCTCATATTCCCAGGACTGAAACAGCAGCTGGCGTCAGAAAACTGCCGGTGGAACCGCCGAAACTAGCAGGAATGCGGAGGCCGATGTCGGAGCTCTGACGCTACGCCGCCATCTTGGCCGATGCATAAGCCACGCCCCCCATTCGAGATTTTTTTAATGCTTCTAAATGCATGTTTAGAAGCATATACTTTCTATATATCTACTTGAGAAGAAGCACTAATGCTTAAGAAATATCTTTTTAAAAATTGTGATAAACATTTATCATATTTTTACATGAATTATATAGCATGATTTACATGAAAAATCTTTTTATGATCCAGCTGGTGTTAGGGCTGTTAGAGCCAGTCTAGATCCTTGGTTCGCACTATACATTTGCTGGAAGGCAGGCAGGCAGACAGTTTATCGTTCTCTAAGTAATGCCAGCCTCTCATTAAAATGTTTTGTGTTCATATGTGAACTATGAAACTTTGTGACGCGAGATTGTCCGTTGAGCTACAATGGGCGCAGGTTATGCTGCCGCCCTTCATAGTGAGGGTAAATCCAAATGTCTTCATATCATAAGAGGTGCAGAGAGTGGTTCCCGTCATTACAGTGAAGGTGCTTTAATAGAAATGAAACGTCCCCCTCTACAAATCATCGTCGAAGGCTGTTATTAGCGGGAGAATGAGTGAGGCTCAGTGTGCAGGTCGCAGAGATGGGCTGTGACGTGTAGGAACGACTAAGAGGGTCCCCGGTGTTCAAGAACTGTCGAGAGGGGCCCTGTCTTGTGGGGAAAAGTGCAAGGGACCCCGGCGTTCAAGAACGGCTGAGAGGGGCCCTGACGTGTAGGGACAATTGAAGATGCAGGGAGAGACGACTGAGGAACGACTGAGAGGCCCCCTCACAACACGGCACCCAAACTTTTAACAGTGCCCCCTCATAGTATGTGCTACGCTAGAAGAAATCTATTGTGTATTTCCCGAAAAAAAAGAGCTACTAACTCACCCTGTGCAGTTTCAACACTGATTTTACACTGGACAGCACATGGGGACTCATTTCAACACAGATTTTGCAACAAGCCTGCATGTGGCGACTCCTTATTTCAACACAGATAGACAGATCGGCAGGCAGATCTAGATCACCTGCTCTGTGCGCCGAAGCTCCATGCAGGAGTCACTTTGCAGTGTGTTATTATTGAGAGAACACTGCCTCTGTCCTGATGCGAGAGATTGTCTTGTGCTTTCTGAACGTCCTTGCTTTCCAGCGTACAGTGTTCCCACTGCACACTTGGGGACTCATTTCAACACGGATTTTGCAGCAAGCCCGGTTGTGGCGACTCCTTATTTCAACATGGATGACAAGCCCACAAGTGGGGATTCAATATTAAAACAGGGATTCTGCACACCACCTGTAAGTTTTTAAAGTGCAGTTTTCAGTAAACAACCACCCGTGAACATACATGAGGAAAGGAGCGGCCTCTGTTTACCTGGCTCCGTTTCTTCTATCTTTTGCCACTCTGCCATGTTTTTAACATTTGTGTGGAGTATGACGTGGAGCTGACACAGAGAGGAGGGCGGGCGAAAGTTTCGCAAGAGGTCTGCTGCAACAATAAAGGCGCTTCACCAATGACTGAAAAGCACTGCTGATATGAAATAAGTAAAGGCTCTGCGGCATGCTTTGTGTGGGGAGGCAGAAGGGGTCTGAAAGTGCCGCTGGTATGAAATAAGTAAAGGCGCTGTGGCAAGCTTCGTGGAGGAGGCAGAAGGGGTCTGAAAGTGCCGCTGTTATGAAATACGTAAAGACGCTGCGGCATGCTCTGTAGAGGAGGCGCATCGCTGCAACAATCATACAAAAGAGTTCTCCTCAGCAACACATTAAACGTACAAGTGGACCGAAACTGTAGTTAGGCGCTGCTCCTTCCGGACTAAACGGAAGTCAGTCTCACATCAACAGCCACTAAAAAGCCAGATGACAACAGCTATGCCAATGTTGAACTAATGGCAAGCAGCAACAGAAATTACCCCGGCAGTGGGTGGAGTTTCACCCAACATATTAATTACATGATGCCTCGGAGAGGCAGCGCATGCGCTGCCCTATTCGAGACCTAAAAATAGCTAGGCAAGGCACGTTTTGTTTTATATATGTACTGCGCACCTTCACTATGTGTTTTAAGTCCATAGGTATTTTAAATAGAATATCATTTACATGTCTTTTGACTTTTACTGAAAGCTATTACAAAAATCTTAATAAATTGAGATTGATATTTTTTTAAATCACAAGAACTCGTGCCACACACACAGACATGCAACATTTGACATTTGATCTTTACTTTATTTACCCTCTGCTGCCTCGCATTGCGCTGTTTCATGTTTTTCTCAGCTTCTGAAGTTGAACCCAAGGGGCCCTTGGACATGGATGTTGCTGCATTGCAAGGAATGTACTGAAACATAAACTATGATTTGCAGCCCAGGCCGTCATTTTTGGCCCTATGCTATCACACTGTGAGTGTGATGTTAGTCCTAGTAATTGATTAGAGTGTAGAGAAGCAGTGTTGCGTTAAAAAGAGGAGAGGCTGCTTGATGGCGCACTTGCGCTCAGAGCATTTCCTGTTGGTGCTTTGAATACACAAACTGTGCAAGACACCCTAGATGAGTTCTTCTTGCCAGCCAAGACATGCGCAGTTAATGTATGCTTTTTATGGACTGGCTTTATGGCGCAAGAGAGGGGTTTTGGTGCCGCCCACACTGTTGGGAGCCAGGATTACATGTTTTCATTGAGCAGATCTTGTGTGTTTCCACAAAAAAAGTGCTTGCCCACCACACAGCTGTCAATTTTATTTATCGAGCTGAGCTGACAAAACTTAACATTGGCGGAGTCACACATGACATTGTGGAGAAGTGTGGCTCACTGGTTAGAGCAGGCAGACCCTGAAGCAGAGGTCATACCCGGGACCAGGGTTCAATTCCCGACGCGGCAGGGTCTTGAGCTCAAATGTCCATGTACTCGATAATTCTCGCTTCGGTGCCTGACCTAATCATGGGTTCACACTATGCAACTCTGGGCATTAAGCTTGCTTAATCTCCACAACGGCCCCCCGCGGCGGGATGCCTGGCTTTCACCTTGGGGATGCCCTGTAGGGGCTATCTCACAGGGAAAACCAGGACGGGTTCCCAAGGCAAGCGCGGAGATACCCCTTCGGGGGTCGATTCTGGCGCTATATAAGAATATAATAATAATAATAATAATAATAATGCTGTAAAAGTGTTTTAGATAACGGGATAATTTATGGTGTTTGCCTATTTTTGGGAGCAGCACAAATGGGAGGGGGACAGTCATTAACCAACATAGATTTATAGGTCTGACTTGACAGTGCAACTGTCCCCTGACCTTTTAACCCACACCGATATTATTCTACAGTACTTTGCTTCCACACAAATACATATTCATTCCCGTGCTATTTACTTGTAAATGCGTCATATTATCATACAACTTAACTATAAAGTGGCATGGATGATGGATGGCAGGGCCGGACTGAGAGCAGCAACCAGCTAGCCCGAGATTGCTGCTGAAACTGCGCTGGTCTGAGTGGGGGGGGAGGGGAGTTGCTAGTAAGAAGCACAGCTTTTGTTACAGGGGGCCGATATTACATCACAGCTTCCACACAAATACATATTCATTCCCATGCTAGTTATGTTATGTTACGTTATGTTATTTCCATTTCTAGAGTGCACCGCTGCCCCAGCAAAGGGCGCTGTATCTGGGGAAGAAACACAACTCAGTCAAGGCGAGAGAAGGATTCAAGCAGTGAAACCCTAGGATCCAGTGGGAAAAATGAAAGTCTTCACGGCTCTCCTAAATGCTAATAGCTTATCCATAGCACGAATGTGGGCAGGAAGAGAGTTCCACAGTTTAGGTGCGAGAACTCTAAAAGAACAACCACCTGCTCTGCTTCTCTTGAAACGGGGAACAACAGCTAAATTTTGCCCCAAAGATCTCAACTGCCGAGGAGGAGCATAAGGAGAAATAAAATGTTGCAGAATCTGAGGCGAGGATTGTTTCAAAATTTTAAAAGATAAACACAAGGTCTTGAAATGAATCCTCTGAATCAGAGGTAGCCAATGAAGCTTACGGATAGTTTCCTTGGCCGAGCAAAATCTAGGAAGACCTACCAGTGCCCTGGCAGCTGCGTTCTGAACGCGCTGCAGCCTGGTAGTTTCCGCCAAATTGGCTCCAAGCAAGAGTGAGCTCGCATAATCGAGTCTCAATAGTATAGCAGCCTGAATTATCAGCTGTCGGGTAGGGCATCAAAAAATTTCAAGATCGGCCTAAGCCCGCGTAAGATCCCGAAGCAGGTAGCTGCTACTTTTTTTATATGGATGGAAAAGCTGAGAGAGGGATCCAACCACGCCCCTAGATTTTTCACCTCAGCTGCCGGGGTAGGGTTAGGGCCTAGTTCTGATGGCCACCATTTGTCGCCCCAGAGATTGCTCTGCTTGCCCACAATCAAGACCTCGGTCTTTTTAGCGTTAAGCTGTAGACAGTTAGCCGTCATCCAGCCCACCACTGCACTGAGACCCTCACGGAATCTAATAGCCTCAGGGTCTGAGTCCCCGCTAAGTGCAACCGCCAGCTGCGTGTCGTCCGCGTAAGAGACCATAGTCAGGTCCCAGTTACTAGTTACTTGGAATGCGTCATATTACCATAGAACATACCTATAAAGTTGCCAAGTCAAGTCTGAAGCTGTTTCAGACTCTAACTCTGATGGGGAAAATTCATAAACAGCTAGGGCATGGCTTAGCCAGCGAGGAAAACCTGTCCAGACTGTCATGCTCAGTTTGTAAATGCTCATTCACCATCACTCCAAGAGTCAGACTCAAAGACTTACTGTGGGTAAGTGACATGGAAGGTGGTTGGCAGGGCCGAACTGGGAACAGCAACCAGCCTGAGATTGCTGCTTAACTAGCGCTGGACTGAGTCTGGTGGGGGGGGTTTGTGGGGGGGCGGTGCTAGTAAGAAGCAAAGCTTTTGTTACAGGGGGCCGATATTGCAGCACTGCTGCAAAACTGGCTACCAGTGACAAAACAGGCCACAAAACCAGTCCCCTTCCCTCAGGCCTACCAGGGAAACGCTCGTGCCTACTACGGCCAGTCCGGCGCTTGTGGATGGGTGAGGCAAGGAACACCTGAATGCCCCAAAGCAACAGCCACCCCTAACAGGCCCAATAGCAGTGTTTTGATATCTCGAGTACACTGTGTACAAGTACATCCTTGGAATTGGCATATTTATCTCCCTATAGCATTTCATATGACACTGATGAACATTTTACTGCCTAGTAATGAAAATGAGTGTTTTGCCCACCTTTCTTCTGCAATTCAACTGGATACATTCTTTTTGGCTCTCCAACCAAGGGCGATCCAGGTTTTCCTGCTTTCCATGTATTATAACTAGTCATCAGTGTTTTACGTTTACACTACCTAAGATTAGATACATTCATGCATACTTTCAAGGTGGTACAGTTTTCCTCTGCTTTTCTTCTTTGGGATCAATTTGTGTATGTTTTCTAGCCAAAATTGTAATACATTTTCTCTTCTGTTCTATTAGATATGTTCAATTATGTTTTCTTAGTGTCTCAGGTTTCTACATATATGCATTATAGTCATTAATAGCTTGTTTTCATCTGCAATTTTGAAAAATAGGTATTTTGTCCCAAGGATCATATACAGTTCTAATTGGAAGCATCTATATATGTTTTACAGGCAATTATATTTCACGTTCGCTCTGACATTATCATTGGATACCCCCATGTGAGTATTTCAGCCAGTAATATTTTAGTTTCCATAGGTATTATGATTAGATACATTACTGCCCGTATTTTATCCAATATCATTTTGTGTTCCTTTGCAAGTTAATTGAATACATCCATGTAGGGATAAAAGGCAGTTATATTTCAGGTTTTCTTTGCAGTGCTGATTGTATACATCCATGTATGTATTAAATACAATTATTTTTCGCATTCCCTTTGCAAATCTGATCAGATGCAGCCATGTATGTGCTGTAGCCAATAAAGTTTCAGTTGTCCGCTGGTTAGATACAACACAGATTTTTACCCTAAAATAATATCCTCATTAAAATCGCGATTGAACACATCTATGTATATATTTTTGTGAAAGGGGAAGGTGCACCAGAAAAGAAGTCCAAAACATCCAAATGAGTCCAGTAGTCTTCTTTATTAGTATTCAAAATCTTGAAAAGTTCTTCAGCCAACACGTTTCATTCCTTTGGCGGAACTTCATCACGGCTGAACATTCTTTTAACTAACTAATATTCCACTTTGATGGTATATATATATGTGTTTAAATGTATGATACATGTTTAAGTTCTGTAGGTGGGCCGTCTGAAATGTCATCGCATGTATTTATCATTTTTTTGTTCATGTGCGTCATTGTTATATTGTTTGTGATGTATTTTTTTAAAGTGTTCTAATTGTATTATTGATATTCTTTTATCTGTCTTATGTATCGACTTACATTATGTAATGTGCGATTGTTTCAGCCCTGATGAAGTCCTGCCGCTGTTTGGTTTACGTTTGCATTTACATCCATGTATATACTACAGTTTTCTCTAAAAGATAAGAAGAGGTATACATTATGGCCAAGTATATTTTGAGTTCCCTCTGCGATTCTCATTGGGTGCATCCATGTGGCGTAGCTAAAATACTTCAATAGTCCACATTAGAACCCTGATTGGATATATCCACACACTGCATCCAATGAAATCTCAGTTATTCATCTTAAAATTATGAATGGCTATGCTTCTCTCAGTGTGGCAACCAGTGAAAGTTCACTTGTTGTTCTGATTGGTCATCGTAAAAATGAAGTTTCAAAATATTAAAATCAATCAATCAATAAATCAGGAGTTTGTATAGTGCAGCTACTCACCTGTGAGCATCTCAATACACTGCTATAACATTTGTAGCCATGCCCCTATATAAGCACCTCACATGTCTGTGGGGATAGGTTTTCAGGAGAGGGGGACCAGTGATGCTCATGATATTTGTGTTCCAGAGCAAGACATCTGCTATCCCCACTAACTGGGCAAAACCATACACTTATGTTGGGCACACATTTTTGATAAATGTTTTATTATATTGGCAAACTGTTTTCTGATAATAATTGTATAATATGTAGCAGCAGGATAAAATGAGATATACTGTCAGGTGACGTCTTTGTCCCTGCTTAGTAATATTCCTCATGTAGTAACTCTATGGGCCTGATTCAGAAAGATAAAGTGAGACAATGACTAGCTTTACAACTTTCTGTATTCACAAAGGGCATTTACTATTCGTACAAGGTATTATGTAAATCTTTTAAATGAAGGAGTGTGCCTGTTGATGTTAATTGAGTCTGAAATGTGTGTTAGTCATGTAGATAGTGCCAGCCTATACCTACTTCATAGCGTTACATAAAAACTTAGTCACATGTGTGCAGCTCAATCTAGACTGTCTTTCCAAGTGGATATGTTTCTATAGCATGGGCATGACTACAAAGGCAATGGAGCACTTTAGAACATGCATACATACAACATTTTAAACATGCATAAATAACAAAGGGTAGAGGTCCATATGATGCATCTCACATGTTGTTGACTTTTGAAGGATGAAGAGGAGGTTGTTTAGCTGCCGTAGGGTCTTGTGTAGGTGCTTCCACAGGCATGGAACTCAATGGAGCAGTATTAGTTCAGTGTTTGTAACTCATGCCTTTACGAAGCATTACAGCGCAACCCTTTACCACACATATTATTTCAACAAATATGCCTTTACCACGCATGCCAATACAACAGATTTTGTTGTAAATGCATGTATATTAAAGGCTTGCGAGTGGCAAAAGGTTTCCCTGACCCCTACCCTCAACCCTAATCCCAGTCCCTGGTGCACACCACCCTGGCCCCAAAAGCCCCCAACCCTTAAAACGTTACCCCTGCATGACCCCCCAGCCCTCAGCCATTCCCCTGTCCTTACCCCACCCTAAACACTAAAACCATACCCCTACGTAACCCCCCGGACTTGCTGGCCCCCACCCCTTCCCCTTCCCGTGCCCTAAATCCTAAAACCCCACCTATGCGCGACCCCTTGGCCCCAGCTCTTCCCCTACCCTAAACGCTAAATCACTACCCCTGCGCTTCCCCTTTCTCCGGCCCTTCTTTAACCTAAACTCCTAAAATAGTAGCCCCCAGTACCAGACCTAATCCCTCTTACTTCTCTCCTCATGCAGGCAGCTTGTCTGAGGGGTGCTTCACGGTTTTGAGAGGAAGCAGAAGGGTCTCTCTGTTTCCTCTAACAACGTGGATTGTCTACCAAAGCAGCTGTTTCCACACATATGTCCTCACTACTACAAATATGCCTTTACCATACTTACCCTTTTCATTGAAATTCGTTCTAAAGTCATGTGTGGTAAAAACATATGCGTAGTAAAATATTGCAGAGTAAAGGCTACGCGTTGTAATGGAGCAGGGGTGGTAACGCATGCTTTGAAATGGCATGCGTGGGAATAACTGTGTTTGAATGTCTGTTTTCCTAGGTCAGAGAGCACCAGAGCTTTAACAATAGTTCTGAAGTTTGATGGTGGGACTGGGCTTTCAGTTTCAAAGGAGAAGATGTTTGAAATGAAACTGATTTAGTGAGTTTGTAAATGTAAGGATTCTTTGAAAGGTGTCAGTCTACTTTTTTTTAAGTCAGATGAAGTGAGTATGATGAACATGCTTAGAAGTGGATCCCATGCAAGCTGTCACGTTGGCCTTAAGGTGCACTTCTCTGCGGAGGCCAACATGGTCAAACCTAATTGCTCAGCTTCCCAACTGGAATGACCAAGCAATCCAGGCTGGACTGTTTGTACTGAGCAGGGCTGAAACTAATTTGCATATGGCTGGCCTCTGTCTACAGTGACATAGTAGGCGAACAAATGATGGGTACAGCTCTAAATTGGGAGTGGGGGTTATTTAGTGTATAGAAGGAAGACATGGGTTATAATCAGATTTGGTTTGAGCAAGAACATTTTATTATTAGTCTTTCTAGTTGTGTATCACAGGTGTATTGATGTGCACAGATAATATGACTAAATATGATGGGTACACCGATTGTTACGGCCAGGTATGGATTGTAATGTGTACACATGTGATGATAATTATTATCTGCATTTCCATCTAGGAATGAAATACAATATCGTTCAGCACTCACAAGATGCATCACAATCCAGAAAGCAACAGACATCTGCTGGTTTGAAAGGTAATAATGCATATTAATGCATAGCTTAAAATAAAGAATGCAGCTTTCCAAATATGAGAGGGGTATTGAATAATAGCAAAGGGGTTCTCGCAAAGCACAATGTCCCACGTCTTAGGGAACAGCATCACACAATGAAGAAAAATAGAACTATCAAGCAGATAGACACACCCATGCGGAGTGAGGCAAAACAAAAGAAGGCTATGTCTACTATAAAGAGAAGGGTGGGCACCAATGGGGACCAAGAAAGGCACTTAACCTGCCAGCCATAAGGAGGAATATAAATGAATGGGGCTAGGCATAGGTCAATGATCAAAGGTCGGGTAGAGAAGAAGTCATTGCATGATCTAGCCTTGTATGGCACAACAAGATGTTAATTGTCTTTTTGCCCCAAGTATGAAATTTAGTTTGGCAAATAGTTACCCAAACAAATGATAATGCTGATAAATCTTTTCAGGACATTCTGCCATAAAAACATAGACTTATAGACATTATAATCATAATAATCATGGCATTAAAAAATTATAATGATCAGCCATTGGGAATAGGAATATGTTATGTTTTACTATGTTATGACTTTCTCTATACACAGTGAACATCCGGCAACTGGTTGTCAATTAGCATAATAGGCTAGCTTTGTACATATTTAGTATCTGTTTTTCAAAGCTATTGCACAATTGAGTTGCTGTTCTTGTTTTACTAGTGGAAATTCAGAATATGACTTTGTACACTGTTGTAGTAGTGGGCCTCAGCAAGGCCTACCAGTGCTAGGGTTTCTCCCTTCTCTGCACAGAGTCCTCAGACCAATAGGAAGAAGTTGGCACAGAAACTGGAATAGAAAATACAAGATTTATTAAACCTCATGAGGTGGAACTACATTCACACAACGCCCTTTGTTAATGCATGAAGTAGCACACTGAATGGAAGAAGCTTTGTCCTTTTATACCCACACTGGAGCTCAAAAGAAGGCGGTACAAGTACAAAATGCTGGGTTTAGGTACATATGTGATCATACAGATAATGCACAGCGAACAAATGGGAGGAGCTAACAGTTGGTAATTCTGGTGAACACATGCTGACAGTTACAGACTAACAACAGCTGCATGGACAGCTGCCAGCTCAACTGAGCATGTGCAAAGCAGAAGAGGCTAAATATACCTTATCGCTAGATAGAATACAAGAGCAGGGAACAGAAAGGTAGGACAGAGCACATGGCGAGCACGTGGTAGCACATGGCAAACAAAATGGTTGACAGAAATACAAAATGGATTCCACAAAACGGACAAGATAGTCTCTAAATACAGGATGGCTTCTGCTAATGCTAACCTAATCGCTGCCAAATTACAACACTGTGAGAAGAAACCCCTTTTGACTGGGCACCCCCTTTTTATGCTTAATTGTATTGCTTTTAAACTCCATTCACTAGGGCACTGTTGTCCAGTGCCCAGTGTAAGTGCCCTGATCTCTAAAACATGTATAAATTGGCTAATCCCTGACTGACATATTTAACACTCCTATAAAGCCATAGTATAACGTCCAGAAACTGCAACCGTGGCATGGAAAGTTAAAAGTCACATTGGGACTAAGTCACTTTGGGACTTCAGCATTTATTCTGCCGTCCACTGGTGGGACAAATGCCTTCTGTCCTATACTTGTTGCCCAACTGCTTAAGTTTAAACCTGCAGCCTTACCAGTCCAAATAGCCCTTTTTGGAAATGAAAACACCTTCCCATTCAATTAATAAGTCACCTTATGTAGGCTTTATAGCCTACAAGGTAAGGAGCATTGTATTTAAAAATGGGACATGAAGAAATCTAAGGTTGCTATGTCTTTGCAGTGATAACACCTCAAAAGCTATTTTCATTGTGAAGCTTATGACTGTCCTAAGAGGAAAACTAGGGTGCAGATTAAAATATTAATTTGGGCTTTGCGACCAGCTGATTCAAACACTATTTTCATTATTTAGTAAATGTCCAATTCAATGGTAAAGTTGGATTTTAATCAATATTTAGGAGAATTAACTATTGTAAACTTGTCTTATCCTGCCTGAATTTACAGTAGCTCCCCAGCAGTTGCCCAGCCACTGCTTGACCTGAATGTGGGGAGGAATTTCTCTTCCCCTTGCAGGAAGACCAGTTAGGGGGGACCTAGAAATTTTCTTAACTTGTGAAGGGATTTTCTTTCACAAATAAATGTAAGGTGAGACCCGGAGAAGGCAGGGATGGCACCATACCCAATGAGAGGAGAGCTATGTCTACAACCATGCAGCTAGGAGAGGCCTGTTTTTTTCCCTAACCACATGTCTGGGAAGTCAGGGGCGTCTCTGCACAAGGGAGAAAAGGTTCTCACATTTTGGAATTTGGGGGTGATTTATCGGATTGTTTACAGGAGAGCAAAAGGACCCGCTGCAAAAGTGGATAGGTCAGCACCCAAGAATTAGTTAGGGAGGAGCTAGTAGTCACCTGCACCTTCTAGCTAATACCAATAATAAATGTGGCACCTAAGGCACCCTCCTACACTTTCTGGATCTGCGGAAGAACAGAAAATGAATACACCTGCGTTTTGATTCCTGTGAGGACACCTGAAGGGCTGGACCTGGTCTCACATGTATCCACAACAAAGAAGGCGATTCCAGGTTTCAGCTGGTTGACTTGTGTGGCTAAAGGGATGCAACAAGCTGCAAGCTGCATTTTCCCTGAAATGCCCACTTGACCAGTTGCAACTAGACATGGACTGGACCCTTCTGGTGGCCTCTGAGGGAGTGAATCTTGACCCGTAAAAGCTCTGGGATCCTTGGTTGTGTCTAATCAACTACATTTCCAGTCTCTGAATAGGTGTAGGACATCCAAAACTCCTAACTTCTAGCTGCCGGAGAACCAACACCAACCATCCAAGCCAACATGTCCAAACTCTATATTTACTGGGCTGAAGAAACAGGGTTCTCCTACTTGGAGCGTCCCTGCAGCTGGATGTCTGTTTCCGTGGCTCCTCACCAAAAATGTATCTGGCCTTGTGAAAACTATTATCAGATATCGCCTGCAACTTGCGTCAATGGAGCATTTCGATTTCCATTCCAGAGACTAAGCCCTAAGGTAAAACCCCAGACTGTGACTAACCTGTTTTGTGTTGCCAACTTGTGCTCTATCGCGGGGGTCCTAAATTTATGCTTAGGCCCCTGTCAAACACCACCATAGACTATCAGTGGCTCTTTACTTTATTTTTTACTGAAATCTTCTACACATCACATCTCCAGTTCATCTTATTGGATTTTTGCCATTTTGGTGCCATTTTGTTTAATAAATGTTACTCTACTGTTCTAAACTAGCGTGGGAATAATTTTGTGTTGTGTTCTTGACTTTCTGACTACTTTGAGACCTCACTTCACCAAAAAGCACTTCCGTAGCGGTCAAAACATGGTTTTGAACTGCAAATTAACCGCATCGCTGCGGCGGCTTTTCCCGCTGTGTGCGGCAATTTTCAAAAAGCCGCGTTACATGACGAGCTCAGCTCATCATCAGCACACGACCGCAGTATCTGATGACGAGCTGAGCTCGTCATCAGCAGCGAAGAGGTTAAGGATTTAAGCATGTTTAAATGTGCACCTGCTTCATTTCAAAATGCCTACAAATCAAATTAGTCCTGGAAAGTTGCATCTGCTGCACCTTTCCAGCAGCACATCTGGAATTTTTACGAATTTCCCCATAAACTATTTCACTTCCAGAATAGGAGGAAAGGTACAGGTTTAAATTGATAATTTTGGAGTTTGTACAGGGATCTGATTTTAGGGTTTAGTAATACATCTTCATCACAATATTGTCCTGACAAATTTTGAAGGTTACATTTCTCAAAATGTATCAAATAGGGTATGTAAAATTGGTGCCAACGAGCAGTACAAAAATGCACAATTCATGAAGAAAGAAAGAGTACTTATATCAATAAAAAGACTGAGCTGAACTGATAGAATTCAGTAGGAATAAAAAAAGAGTATCAATAGAAGAATAAACGTTCTATTTAATATATAGAGCATTAAAGATTGGCATAGATAACGATGGGGCCCTAGTAATATAATGATAATAAGAGGGAACAAAATAGTCTCTTAAAAACTAGCTAAAAACACAGCATAGGTGTTTACATATAAAATAAAAAAATGGAACATCAAAATAGAACAGGTAGGGATGAGGCGTATCCAAAGTAAATAAGGAAAGATGTCTTGTATGGTATACAGACATAATATCGATTCCAAAATATAGAATAGCACTAATATCGTAGTCAAAATATAGAACGGACAAAATATCGAATGAACTGAATATAGTGGTGAAAAATATCGAATTGAAGGTAAGTAATGTAATATCGATTTTTAAAATATAGAAAGTAAAAATATCGAAGTATACAATATAGATATTAAAATATATCGAATTTTTACTAATATAGTTTTTTTTAATGTTATGTTATTAATTTTCTTGCCTAATTTAATTCTGTAGCGGTTGTGGGTTTATATGGGAATAGGGTAGGAAGCAATTTAATTGTAATTAATTAAATATGTTAATTTCTTCATTGGTATTCATTTTGAATTAATTGTTAATTAATTTTTAATTGGTGATTAATTAATTTTTAATTGGCAATTATTTTTTATTAATTGATAATTATGTTAATTTAATTAATTTGTTTTCCGTAGCGGGTTGTGGGTTTATAGGGGAATAGGGTGGGAAGTAATTTAATTGTAATTAATTAAATATCTTGATTTATTTATTGGTATTTATTTTGAATTAATTGTTAATTGATTATTAATTTGTAATTAATTAATTTTTAATTGGTAATTTATTTTTATTATTTGATAATTATGTTAATTTTAATAATTTATTTTCCGTAGTGGGTTGTGTGTTTATTCGGAAATAGGGTGGGAAGTAATTTAATTGTAATTAAATAAATACTTTTTATTTATTTATTGGTATTTGTTTTTAATTTATTGTTAATTAATTGTTAATTGGTAATTAATTGGTATTATTAGGAAAATAATTTTAATACCTAATATTTATTTGTATTTTTATTTGATTAATTATGACATAATTTTAAATTGGTAATTTATTTTAATTAATTTTGTATTGGTATTGATATTTAATTTAATTGTAATTTATTTTTATTAATATATTAAATCTTTACTTTCCCTACTGTTAAACTCACTAGAGTGGGAATAGTCATTTTTATCCCTACGCTATCCAACGCTTTCCCTACTGTTGCACTCTCTGGAGTGGGAACAGTAATTTTTACCCCTACGCTATCCAATGCTTTCCCTACTGCTGCGCTCTCTGGAGTGGGAATAGTAATTTTTACCCCTACGGTATCCAACGCTTTCTCTACTGTTGCACTCTGTGGAGTGGGAATAGTAATGTTTACCCCTACGCTATCCAACGCTTTCCCTACTGTTGCGCCTTCTGGAGAGGGAATAGTAATTATTACCCCTACGCTATCCAACGCTTTACCTACTGTTGCGCTCTCTGGAGTGGGAATAGTAATCTTTACCCCTACTCTATCCAACGCTTTCTCTACTGTTGCACCCTCTGGAGTGGGAATAGTAATTTTTACCCCTACGCTATCCAACGCTTTCCCTACTGTTGTACTCTCTAGAGTGGGAATAGTAATTTTTACCCCTATGCGATCCAACGTTTTCCCTACTGTTGCACTCCCTGGAGTGGGAATAGTAATTTTTACCCCTATGCTATCCAACGCTTTCTCTACTGTTGCACTCTCTGGAGTGCGAATAGTAATTTTTAGCCTCCCACTATCCAACGCTTTCCCTACTGTTGCACTCTCTGGAGTGGGAATAGTAATTTTTACCCTCCCGCTATCAAACGCTTTACCTACTGTTGCACTCACTGAAGTGGGAATAGTAATTTTTACCCCTACGCTATCCAACGCTTTCCCTACTGTTGCACTTACTGGAGTGGGAATAGTAATTTTTACCCCTACCCTATCCAACACTTTCCCTACTGTTGCACTCACTGGAGTGGGAATAGTAATTTTTACCCTTACGCTATCCAACGCTTTCCCTAGTGTTACACTCACTGGAGTGGGAATAGTAATTTTTACCCCTACTCTATCCAACGTTTACCCCACTGTTGCAGTTGCTGGAGTGGTAATAGTAAATTTTACCCTCCCGCTATCCTATGGTAAAAATATTCTTATTAATATTATGGTAATATATATACATATATTTAAATATTTAAACATTACTCGCTAATATATGTATTCACTAAGATACACTTAATAAGCCAGTTAAGCAATCAATTAAAAAAAAAACATTCATTAAAACATTTATTTAAACATTTATTCTTCCATCGACCTTTACATATACATATATAAAACATATTTATTTTTCAGAAAGACACACATTCACTGGATGGTGTCATCAGTGATGTCATGAGTGATGTCACTGACCATGTCATGAGTGATGTAATATGTGACGTCATCAGCAGTGCATTACACGCGCAAGTTATAGTGAGTCCAACTAACTATAACGTGGAATTTCAATGGTTTTATGTCAGTAAAAATTTCCAGCTAACTATAACTGGTGTGAAACCT
Organism: Lissotriton vulgaris; assembly: GCF_964263255.1. Taxonomy (NCBI): domain Eukaryota; kingdom Metazoa; phylum Chordata; class Amphibia; order Caudata; family Salamandridae; genus Lissotriton; species Lissotriton vulgaris. Next base: position 1,612,901,850 of record NC_141693.1, read on the forward strand.
ATGGTTTTTTCAGTAAATTTAATAGGTTTTCTATATGCTAATTCCTAACTATAACTGGTGTGAAACCTATGGTTTTTTCAGTGAATTTCATAGGTTTTTTAAATGCTAATTCCTAACTATATATAAGGTCCCAAACCTATGTTTTTTCTTTGAAGTTCTAAATTTGGTTAATAGCAAATGTCTATAGCTATGAAATGTAATATTTTTGAAAATGAATGAATTCTATATTTTATTTGTATTTTAAACAATTTTTTTTTATTTTTATTTTTTACCCTGGAGCGCTCCCGGGGCGCGCCCCGGTGAGCGCCCCGGAGAGCGTAGTCGTTTGAAGCGCCTCAGTGCGCGAACCGGGAAGCGTCCCGGTAGCGCTAATGTCGCGAACGAAAACATGATTGTGACGTATCGCGTAGCACTCGAGCGAATACGATCGCGCAACATAAACTTCCAACGCGCTTACGCGACGCGACCCGGGGCGTCGTGTAAGCGCGTCGGTCATGTGACCTGAAAATAACACTTTTAATTGGTGCAGAACAGTTTTACTTTCATAATGATGAAATCCCTGGTCTTGTGACCTGAAAATAACACTTCTCATTGGTTCAGGCCTTTTTTTTTTTTTCCAAATGATGAAAGACCCCACTTTTTTTCCTTATTCTGACTTTGTCCTTTGACTGAGGAAGACCTGTTTGTACCTCTCTGTACCTTTTTGATCTCTATAATGGCTTCAGTAGCAGCAGCAGCTGGTGCATCTGCACCACCACCACAACCACCAAGAGGACCACCACAAGATTTCATTGGTGGTCAACAAGAGGAGGAAGAGGAGGAGGAGGAGGAGGAGGAGGAGGAGGAGGGGAGGAGAAGATGGCTTGAAGAACACAAATCCCCATACCAGCCAAGACCACACATTATCTGGGAGTTTTTTTCAATGCCAGAGGGGAAGAAAAAAGTAAATGCAGCCAAGGTGACTTCCTTAATCTGTGGCATGGAACTTTCTAGGGGGAACCCTAATAAAAAATATTCATTTGGAAACAACACAATGATACGCCACATGCAGCACAAGCATCCAATAAACTATTCCGCTGCAGAGATGAGGGAACTGGCCAGAAACCCTCCCCAAAGTACAAGCACCACCTCTAAAAGAAAGCAACGCACTCCGTCGGTACAAGAGGCAAGAGAGACGATGCCTTGCATTCAGCCACGGTTTGCAGATTTCCGTATAACCTGCAGACATTGTGGGAAGACCATCTCCTACAGAGAACAGAGCGTAAAGCTCATCGTCCTTGCTGGGAACAACCACAAATGCCCCAATAAACCCTAATTATTTCTTTTCTTTTTGTTTTTTGCTCCAGTTGAGCCATTTTCAATTCCCTGTTTTTTCGTTTCTCCCCATGAAAAATACAAAAAAAATATAAAATCGTTCAGAAAACCCCAAAAAAGTTAAAAATGTTAAAAAAAACAATAAGAAAAATATAAAACAACAAAAAGAAGAAAGAAACCAGTTCTTTTTAGAACTAACTCCAATTTATAAAAAAAGGCTTCATTTTTTGAAAACTCTGTCATTCTTTTTTCCCCATGGTCTGCTCCCCGGTGCGCTCCCCGGTGCGCGTACCGGGCGCTCCCCCCGCGTAAATCAAAAAAAATAAAATAAATAAATGTATTTGCCCCGCGGGGCCCTTTTATGGCCCCCACATCAAACCTAGGGGGTCAGGAGGGGTCTATCCCTGCCCCCTTATGGTCATTTCCCCCTTTTTTTTCCACCTCTTGTGTCTCTTTCCTACCGAGACACAAGATGGCGGCCGGTCCGGACTGTTTCGAATGTTTACAGACACCCGAGAGCCAATCAGCTTTCCGTGCGCACCTCGCGTGTCGCGCCCGGACCGCTCCCCGGTGCGCGTACTGGGGCGCTGCCATAGATATATATATTTTTTTTAACCTAAATTACTCAAAATCCACTGGAGCACATATCTTGAGACATAGCAAAGGCACATCGGGCTACCAGTCCCTACAATTTTGCCAAGTTTGGTGGTAATCCATTCAGCCGTTCGGGCTAAAAGTGAGTTCGACCGCCCTATGGAAATTAACATGGGGAAAACACGTTTGGGACCCCCCTTTTTTCTCGGCCCCTGCTTCACGAATCCCCCCAAACTTTCAGGGAAGGAGCGGAGCGGAGCGGGCCATTATCTTGGAGAAATTCGCGAAGATTCGTCCACCGGCGCCAAAGTTATTCCCAATAGAATGTTGCAGATTTCCTATAGAAAGTAGATCCTAACTATAACTACCTACTGGCGACCAGTAGGTAATATATATATATATATATATATATATATATATATATATATATATATATATATATATATATATATATATATATATATATATATATATATATATATATATATATATATATCCAAACAAGAGCTGCTCCTGCTGCAGCGCGGTGACCCGTGGACAAGTGGCGTACACTCCGGCGAATCAACCGGAAATTAAGTATCCATCAACGAAAATGCAGTAAAGTACGCTCTCAGGAATCAAAACACAGTCCAGAAGTAAAGTGGAACCTTGGTTTTAATCACACTGTGTGATTAAAACCAAGGTTCCACTTTACTTCTAGACTGTGTTTTGATTCCTGAGAGCGTACTTTACTGCATTTTCGTTGATGGATATATATATATATATATATATATTCTTTACCATACCAAACTTCTGATGAAAGAAGGCGCTGACTCCGTGAGTTTCAATTCAAACGTATTTATTCCTTAATTCAGTTTCTGCTCAGACGCGTTTCGACAGACTCCTGCCGCCTTGTTCACTCACAATAGCATACTGACATTCATGCTTATATATACAGAAAAGCACATTATCACTGATTGGGTAGTCTCAGTTGATGCTAATAGCAGTTGCTATAGTTACATGGTTACACCCTAGGTGATGACGCTGCTTGACATATGACTTGCACATTTTGAGCCAACATGGATAGTCTTTCTACTGTTATTGTTAATTCACATATAACAGGAAATAGCAGCATACCTAAACAACATACTTCGTGCTTGAATCATAAAATGTGGATCATTGTGCATAACATTACTGTGAAAACGAACATTACAAAACCCCACTTTACACCAATTGTGGTTTATGTATGTCAGGCCCATGTATCAGCGAATCCCATGTATTCCTGCATACAGGGTGGACATGTCTGCTCATATAAGCCTGCTGATTGGGCTGGCGCTGTAATCTCAAAAATGCCAGATCCTTTCGCGCGCTCTGAGGAGTTGACAACCCCTTTTATTATCCTGACTCGGTGAGTACTAGAGTGTAGCGTCGTGCGTGCCCTGTTTGGCCCTTAACCCCAGTGCAGTTAAACTAATGTTTGTGGATCAACGCTCCTGCTGATTTAGGGATTGCGAGCGGGGACCTGTCACTGTTGATTTATATAGCAAGCGCTGTTTACTGACGGCCGGGGGTTGCCTGTTGTGTGGCGTGGTGTGAGATGTTCGCTGCACTGTTGTATGTCAATTCCCTATAGCGATATTTCTGTGCACAGTGTATTTACAGTGAATTTAAAATATGCAGTTGTTCACGGGTACTCAGGAAAATGGAAGCAGACGGGACGCTGTGATGTGTTAGTTCAAATGTGGACACTAAGGGCCTCATCCGCATTCAAACCTGAAGGGATCTTGGAGTTCAATAGGATTATGTATCTAGACTCCAGGCGGCGTAACGCAAGTTTTCGATTTCCACCTCTTGGGTTCTTGGGGATGCTGTCTATAACAAAGTATGTTAGACCATCCGCCTTGCCCTCATGGGACTCATGAATGTGTCGTGCAACTGGGTATGCCTGGTCCAGGTTTGTAACCGCCCTCAGGTGTTGCAGAATTCTCACATGGACGGGATGAATAGTAGATCCCACATACCTTTTGCCACACTGGCACGTCAGTACGTACACAGCAAACTCGGTTTTGCATGTGAAGTGTTCCCTTAAGGAGTATTTCTTCCTCCTGAATGGTAATTCGACCTCAGTGGTATTGATGCCATGCATACAGGCCTTGCATTTCATGCACTTTTTGAACCCCTTTTGAGACTGTAGCCAATTTTTCTTTTTCTTCAGAACCGGTGCATTAACCACCAGGGCATTGCGCATAGATTTGGCTTTTCTGAAGGATATCAGTGGACTCTCGCCTACTTCACTCCCTATGGTAGGGTCATTGTGTATCAGTGGCCAGTGCCTTTTAAGATTTTACGGAGGTTCGAGTGGTACCGGTTGTAGCCTGTTATGAGTCTAGGGGGTTGTCTTGCCTGGCTTTGTGTAACTGCTTCATTCGCCACTGGAAATATTAGATCTTTTCTATTCTTGGTATTACACTTTACTTCTGCTTTCCTGCATGTTTCTGGGGAGTACCCTCTTTTTTGGAGTCGCGTGAATAGGTCAGTTTTGGCATTGGCAAGACCCTCAGTTGTGCTACAATTGCGTGTCATCCTGAGGCATTCTGCATAAGGTATCGATTGCTTGAGAGAGGTGGGGTGGAAACTGTGGGCATGCAGAATCCCATTACCTGCAGTAGGTTTCCGGTATGTACGTGTTTGGATTCTCTCCTGTTCCACAAACAACTCTATATCTAGAAATTGTATAGTTTCTGTGCTCGTGTTACAGGTAAACTTTAAATTTAGAACATTCTCATTCAGTTCTTCTGTGAATTTCACAGCACTTTCCACATTACCCTCCCACAAAATGAATATGTCGTCAATGTCACACTGTGTGATTAAAACCAAGGTTCCACTTTACTTCTAGACTGTGTTTTGATTCCTGAGAGCGTACTTTACTGCATTTTCGTTGATGGATATATATATATATATATATATATATATATATATATATATATATATATATATATATATATATATATATATGTGTGTGTGTGTTAAAAAATCAAATTGTATGTTTATTTTCTTTTAACTTAAATTAATTATTTAATCATTTTAAAGTTATTTAAGTATTTTTAAGTATGTTTTAGTTAATTATAGGTATTATTTCATTAATTTTAAATTACTTTTAAGACATTTAAAGAAATTCAATAGTTTGACTAACTATATATATTTTTTCGATATTTTTGATTCAATATTTTTGTACTTACCTGTTTGTAGATAGGACTTCGATATTTTTGCTTTCTATATTTTATCTTCAATATTTTGGGTATTATATATTTCTGTATTCTATATTTTGTCAGTGATCCATCTTATATAAGTGGTAATAGATGCACACTAAGAGTCTTTGTGAATAGATTGGATAATAAGAGGGAGGAATGAAAGAGAAGTTAACAATACTTTGATTTTCATGCAGAAGCTATTTTAGGCAACTTCTGAAGTCTTGTTGAGCAAGCCTAATTTATGTGCATTTGGAGTTCAATGTGTAAGAGACACTAAAGGTTTGTTTCATGATAATAAGTTTTTGAAAGATAGGGGTCACTGGTTCTGAGGATCACTCCTGGTTAGAACGGTGTCTGGACTTGCCTCTGTAAACAATTTTGTGAGTTTGAAGTTCAAAGGGAGTTGTATAGTGAGAATAAAGGAAGTATAAAAGAGCAGAATGTCTAGGTGAACAGCAGTTTAAACCTCAGCCTACATGGGACATGAAAGGTCTTGGGTAATACTATTGAAAGGGTATTTTGATAGTCAGCCTGGAGAGAGCTAATGCTTGGATAGTTCTAAGAAAGTCAGTGACAGAGATAAAGTCCTTCATGTCCTTGTAGATTCTCAGTTGATAGCATATGTTTTTGGTCCTCTGGTTTATATGCAATAAAGGAGGAAAATATTATCTAGGATGTCGCCCAGAGACCATACATTCTTGACAAAAGAGAGGGAGACATATTTAAACCAGTGAAATAAAGCAACCAGTGGGGAAATAGAAAATTATAAGAATAGATGAAAACTACATTTGAAGACTAAGGTGGCGATCCAAGATAGCAGCGTGTTCGGAACTTGAGAGAGTCTCTAGATATTGGCCTCAGAGGAATCTTTCGAATGAAGGTTTGTAAATATGTTTATTGATGGTAGGAAATACCTGAGTTGAAATGCAACTCAACACGTGCACAGAACTAGATTTGAAGATTGAAAAGGGTCAGAGCCCTGATGAACTTCATGGGACAAAGTTGGGTAAAGGAGACGTGGTTCTCCTAAAAGAAGGAAAACCAGCTAAGGTAATTGTCTCTAAAACCCCAATGAAACCGGAGAACTTGATGGTATCTATCTCAAAAGCAATGAATAGACAGAGGCAATTTAAAAGGCAGAAGTCTACATTAATAAGGATGTAGAAGGTATTATTAGTAAATATCGACATGGCTATTTCATTGCTCAGGAGGGATCTGACCAGATCGAAAACTAGATTAACTAGCATCCACAAGGGAGTAGTCTGAAATGCCTTCTTCTAGTTGGGAACCACAAAGTTTTAATGATTTCAACAAGGAACAGAAGACCAGTAATGTGGGTAGTGCTAATACTGTGACCCTCGGTGAATATTCTGAAGAGTTGTAACCTCACAGAATTTTAGAAAATTCTGGCAAGCAGTCTAGGCTAAGCAGGTTTTTGAAGGCTGAGTCCATTAAGGAGTAATGAGTTTGCTGATCGTCTGCCAAAGAAGCAGAGATGGGTTTCTGAGTGGCTGAAAGACATGAGTTAAAAAATGGCCCACAGGATGTTAGGCTTGGAGACTGGTTCAAAAGATTTTCATGAGGAGGCCTTTTTCAGGGCAAGTTGAGTGGTCTGTATGGAAGGCTACTGGGTGACTGAATTAGTTAAGCAATATTACTTTTGACAAAAAATGAAAGGCAAAGTATTTGCATTAGGCAGGCAAGTATTTAATTGTGGTGGGTGGATCTTGTTTAGTTTCAATCAATGTTAAATAGTTGTTTTGGGTGGTCCCTAGCTAAGTCTATCTTCTGTCGAAGATATGAGGGTTTGACTGCATGAAGATGCTTCATTAGAATATTTAAATGACTCTGAGTTGGAAGAGAAGAGATTTATAGGGGAAGGATTCTCAACTTTTATTTCAGCAGATCAGATAACCTTCATTTCTTCATTAAGGCATTCCTAGAATCAAAAAGATGACTTTTTGGGCCTTTTTTAAGTATCAAGGTGGCAAGCTTGATTAGTGGAAGGTGAGAAGGTTAACATCGTCTGAACTCAGACATAACAAATGAATTCTCAAATCTCTGTGGGAGATCTGAGAACCCAGGCAAGCCAGAGTTTTGGTACCTTTGTTCAAACCAATTGTTATTTGGCCTGGCCTGTGACACGTAGTTTTTGGGCACCGGCTAAAGGGAAATTGAGAGAGTGGTAGATCAGCCAATTGGTAATAAAAAGGTCAGTTTACAAAAGATCAAGACTGCTACCATTGTTGTGGATGGGGCTTGAGAGTGTTCGAAAAAGTTATCATTCAAGACAAAGGTTACAGATATTATGATTTAATTTCAGGTGGCATTTTCATGAAACATATGCATGTAAACCAAGTTAGGGGTCTGAAGATTAGTGCCTGTAAGGAGGGTGAAAGTTAACTGTCTTCATGATATTACCTTTTGGTATGATCAGTAATGCTTTGGAAACATTCTAGTAATGATCTTCATGGCTACCTGGGGATTCATAATAATGTACCATATTCTTAATGGATTCTGTCCTAATCCACTGCTGTGTAGAGCTCCTGATGTAACTGTCATCCATTGCTGTTTGTGAATGGCAGCAGGAGTCAAACACATGTACCTGTATGGCTACTGTGCTAACTGTCCTTCAGTGAATATAATTCCCTCGAGAGGGTGGAGAAAAGAGCACTCTGGCTTGAATTGCACTGTTAACCACATGTTGTGTTGCTGAAGCATTCCCCTTCTCTCATATATATTTGTCATTGAGGGGAGGTAGTAACAAAATGTGACAAGAGCACTGGAATCCCATATGCTTAGGCAAGAGTGGTTGGAATGCAGTCACCAATTATTAATGCCCACATTCTGATGATCTTCAACTGCTCAAGCTTCTATAAGACAGGGAGCAGGTACAATGTAATAGGGCTACTTCCATCACATGCCTATTCACAAAACACATTGAATATGTAAAATATGTATGTGTAATAAATTGGGTTATTGATTGAGGGGGGAAACTCCTGCAAACCCCAACAAGAGCAACAACCACACCTTGTCAGGATTAACCGCAAAAATCTGCTAAATGCAAATGTACTTAAAACCCTTGTAGCTTGGCACAAAAGCAGCCAGGCTTAACTTGGACGCAATGTCTAAATTAGGCAGCACATAAACAGTAATAAAGTGAAAATGCAAGAAAATAAAAGATTCCAAATTAATTTATGGAAATAGAGAACATTTGAATAAATAAAACAATACCAAAACAAGCACAACTTTATCAGTAGAACCTGAGTTCTGAATTTTTAAAATTATTTGTGAAATATATCACACCACCAACCGTGGGTATCCGGTCGCATAGGACCAGGGCAAAGTCAAGAGTTAAGGCTGATTGCAATGTTATGTTAAATGTTATTTTAAAAATATTTGTAACGCGCTCGGTCACCGGACGGTTTCATGGCGCTCAAAACAATAGCGGGGGAAGACAGGGCAGCAGGGTAACTAAATAAGCTAGCTGAAAAAAATGAGTCTTAAGTAATTTGCGAAAGCAAACATAGCGAGGGCACAGCCTAAGGGAGATAGGGAGGGAGTTCCACAAAGTGGGGGCCAAAAAAGAAAAACACAATCCTCCAAGCATTTTGCGTTTATAACTTGGAATCATCAGCAGGTTATGAGACATAGACCGGAGATCTCTAGAGGGGATGTAACGCTGAAGGCTGGATGTGATAAAGTCAGGGGCTTGGTCGATAAGGGCCTTAAAAACAGTACAGCCAAGTTTGAACGAGCAGCGATAAGCCACAGGAAGCCAGTGCAATCTCCTCAACAGGGGCGAGACATGTTGGTGTTTGGGCTGATGAAAGACCAGTCTTGCCGCCTGGTTTTGTACCAGCTGCAGCCGGTGAAGATGGTAAGCAGGAATTCCAACATAGAGGGAGTTGGTGTAGTCAATACGTGAGGTAACGAGAGCCATGATGACAAGAATGAGTGCCTCAGTTGTAAGAAATCTACGAATTTTGCATATCCTGCGTAGAAGGAAGAAACAGGAAGATGTTACTGCATTAATCTGAGGCCTCATGGACAGGTCACTGGATATAATGACGCCTAGGCTCTTTACCGAATTGACGGGGCAGGGCAAAGGCCCAAGGGAGAGGGGCCAGAAGCTGGAATTCCAAGGGTTGGCTGGCCCACCCATCAACACCAACTCCGTCTTGTTAGGATTGAGCTTAAGCTGACTATAGTGCATCCACTCTGAGATCAAAAGCATAGTGGATTGAAAGTTAGTGCAGGAGGAGGGGGAAGAATCAATCGGAAAAATCAAATGTAAATCGTCTGCATAATTAAAAATAGTGACGGGGGTGTGACGCAGGGATGACATGAGGGGTTGCATATAGAGATTAAACAAAAGTGGCGACAGAGCACAGCCCTGAGGGACTCCACAAGATAAGGGGGAAAAAGAAGCGGAGTAGGTGGACAGGTGGACTGCTTGGGAGCGCTGGTGCAGAAAAGATGTAATCCATGAGAGGGCCATGCCTTGGATACCCGCATTGTTGACACGGTCGATCAAGATGGCATGATTGACCGTGTCAAACGCCGCCGACAGGTCCAATAGTACAAGAGCTTGGACGATATTCTTGTCAGCGCCTTGCCTCAGTACATCCATCACGGCCACAATAACAGCTTCGGTGGAGTGAGCTGGCCAAAAGCCAGCTTGCTGATTATCCAAAAAGGAAGAGCCCTCGATGAATGTACTGAGGCAACAAGTGACATAGGTCTCTAAGATTTTGCCCAAGTAGGGAAGAAGGGAAATTGGTCGAAAGTTACTCATGACCGAAGGGTCGGCGCCCGGCTTTTTTAATATGGGCAATACCACCGCCTGTTTGAAAGAATCTGGGACCATGCCAGTAGCAAGCGATTTGTTGAGCAGTGACAAAGGGGGGTCAGGACATGCCAAAAAAATTTCTTTAAGAATTTGCGGGGGACAGCAATCATTAGGGGAGACAGAGCTCACTAAATGAAGCAATGAGGTGAACTCGGTCAGGGAAATGGGAGGGGAGACATCAAATCGACGGGGGTTCATGGGAGGCAATGGAAGGGGAATGGAAGAGGAAGGGAGAGGGATGTTGCTTTTGATGGTGACAATTTTTTCAGTGACATACGAATTAAAAGAGAGCTTGAGTAGGTAGAGGTTGGACGATAACACGGTCTGGTAAAGTGAGCTCCTCAACTATCGAAAAAATGTCCTTAGCCTTGGAGGCAGAATCCATAATTTTCTGGGAGAAATAGGAAGTTTTAGCCGATAAGATGGATTTTTGTACTGTTTCAGTAAATCCACATACTCAATTTTGAGTATGGGATAGCAGTTGCGCCTCCATCGGCGCTCGGCTTGGCGAAGGGACAGTTTATCCGATTTTAATTGATCTGTGAACCAACGCTGAGCGTCGTGGGGACGTTTAGTTTTTATGGTTTTTAACGGGGCTACTTTATCACTGGCAGATACCAGCCATTGCTCAAGACGACAGGCCTGGTCGGTCAACGAGACCTGGTCCATGGGGGCTGTAGAGGCCAATATAGCGTGGAATTCTGCAAGATTGGCACGCTTCCAATTACGAGCAGTAAAGTTGGTGATGGGAGTGGGGAGAACAGGCAAAGTGAGGTTAATAAAAAATGAAATAAAGGCATGATCGGACCAGGCACAAGGATGCACTGAGGGAGGAGAGATGTCAAGGTTAGTCGTCCACACTTGGTCGAGAATGTGACCTTTGCTATGAGTAGCTACAGTGATATGCTGACTGCAGTTCAAACCAAGTAGGAGGTCGGTGAAATTCTCGGAGGGATTACTCTCACGGGGGTCAGTTGGCCAGTAGTTAAAATCGCCAATAATGAGAATTTTGGTGGAGTTAATAACAAGCCTGGAGATCAGTTCGCCAAACTGTTGAGAAAAAAGAGGCATGCATTCTGGAGGTCTATAAACAGGGACGCAAATAAAAGAGAACACAGGAGAGGAGAATTTAAGAGTGAGACAGTCAGTTTTGAAAAGGGTAGAGGTTTCTAGGGTAGTGAACTTAAGCTGAGAATGAATGATAGCTGCGACCCCCCCTCCGGATCTGCCGCTGGCCCTATTGGATTGTAAGATATAATAACCAGTGGGGATAGCAGCAAGAATATCCGGGACAGAATCTTCTGTAAGCCAGGTTTCAGAAAGTAGGAGGATATCCACTTTATCATCATCCAACAGCTGAAATATCTCAAGCTGGTGTTTCACCAGCGAGCGAGTGTTAAGATATACAACTGCCAGAGATAGTGGACCAGGGGACCCTACGCCAGGTAAGATGGTAGGAGAAACACAGTGTCGTGTCAGGGCACTCAAGTCAGAAATACCTTGCGAGGGGCCCGGAGAGATGAAAATACCACAATTTTGAGCGACACGAGCTGCACGAGAGTCCAGGGGGCCAGAGTGTTGAAGGGCAAGAAGGTCCATGCAGGAATAGGTAGTCAAATGAGCATGAGGCATGGCCGCTGGGCGCGACCGGCCGCGGACGGGCGCAGACGGGCTTAACTTTGGAGCAACTTCGGCGCGATTTCGGCGCGATGTCGGCGCGCCCGCTGCGCTTCCGCCAGGTCACCATCTAAATAACCCAGAGCGAGGGAACAACTAGCGTGCTGACCTTTGTAGAGATCGTGGCAAGCAGGAAGTGGTGTAGGGTGTGTTGCTCGCAAGGAGACCCTCCACTCGATCGGCACACAGCCGCGGCGGAACGGGGTCAGGAGCAAGGGAAGCAACAAGTGAGTAGCATAGAACAATTTTAAAAATCACAACAAGTGTCTAAAATCACACCATAACGAAATAAAAATAGGCATTAACACGGAGGAGGCTGGCGCCAAGTGAGCATCAAGCAGCCTGACTCGCCGCAATTGTCACATGGAGCGCGGGCCCACCCCTAGATGTAGCCTTGAGCTTAGTAGCAACTAGCGCGCTGACCTGCGTAGAGATCGTGGCAGGCAGGAAGTGGTGTAGGGCGTGTTGCTCGCAAGGAGACCCTCTGCTCGATCGGCACGCAGCCGCGGCGGAACGGGGTCAGGAGCAAGGAAAGCAACAAGTGAGTAGCATAGAACAATTTAAAAAATCACAACAAGTGTCTAAAATCACACCATAACGAAATAAAAATAGGCATTAACACGGAGGAGGCTGGCGCCAAGTGAGCATCAATCAGCCTGACTCGCCGCAATTGTCACATGGAGCGCGGGCCCACCCCTAGATCTAACCTTGAGCTTAGAAGCAACTAGCGCGCTGACCTGCGTAGAGATCATGGCAGGCAGGATGTGGTGTAGGGTGTGTTGCTTGCAAGGAGACCCTCCGCTCGACCGGCACACAGCCGCGGCGGAGCGGGGTCAGGTTTCTTTGTGTGTGCTTGCTGAAAGTCCTTTGAAATTTAAGGGGATCAGGGAACAGCTCCGCCCCACCATCATGTCAGGATGCCCCATGCTGCCAAAGCTAGTCCCCATTTATCGCAATCTCTGGTAGGAATATGCAAACCCCAACAGCAGAGCCATTCACAGTCATGTGACCCAGGACACTGACAGCAGGCACCACATGGTTTGAGCAATAAAATGTCAACTTTTTAGAACTTCAATCTTCAGATTTGTGACCTAAAATCTAACTTTACCATTAAAGAGGATTTCAGTGTGCAAAGTATTTTAAGTGCATAACTAACCATTAAAGAGGTTATTAAGTTACAGTTAATTTGAGTCCAAACATGACATTTCTACCTGCCCCTAATTCAAAGCACTTATTAAATGTAATAAAGTAACCCAATGTTACCCAATTGGAGGGATCATCATTACAGTACTGAAAAACAAATGTGGGAGTTTTTCCATTACGAGGACATGTGAAACTTAAATCTACATAACCTATTTTTTAAATACAATGCACCTTGCCCTATGGATCATGCTGCTTTAGGGCCTACTTTAGGGATGACAGATATGTATTAAAAAGGAAAGTTTAGGCCTGATAATGGGGTTATTTTGCTAGGTCGAATTGGCATTATAAATCCGAACTACAGCTGCAATGGCAGGTCTGAGACATATTTTAAAATGCTAGCTAAGCAGGAGGCACAGAGAGTGCTGCAGGCACATGAGTAGCACATAATTTACAGTCCTAATGCCAACAAAAACTAATTCAGAAAACAGTAGGGGTGAGGGAAAACATTTGAGGGAATACCACAGCAAGAACGTCAGGTCTCCCGGTATGCATGTACGTATAGCAAAAATTTAGCTGGCTAGCAATGGAGTGATGAAAAAGCCAAGAGTGAGCAATCGGTAGAAGAACTGGACGCAATGTTAGGGAAAGTTGTACAGTGTCTAGCCTTCTTTGATTTCAAGGCTGCCTTTCCTGAGGTAAACAGCTCTAAGCTACTTACATCACTATCAGATGCCTGGATTCATTTTGGCCTTGTTTAGATGACTTTGCAAGAATATTACCACAAAAGGCCTTGATATTACTCTAAAGGCATTAAAGACATTAGATGTACTGGTGATACATGGTGTTATTTAATGTAGCATCATTTCAATTACAAATAGGGATCGCATCAAGGTCATATTAAAGGTTGGAATAAAACTAGCCTTGTCTAAGGATTATGTATTTAATTTATTATACTTTACTTAATTAAGAATTTGGTTGGGGTTGGCATGGTGGTTATGAATGCTATTTAAATTCATAGTTATATTTAATAAATGAAATTTGTGTTAAAAATTTGGTTGTATCCTATGTTTCAAGGTTTACAAGAAAGAGCAAGACTCTGGAGCTCACTTTTTCCTGGCCTACGATCTGAGGCATCTACTTCGTTAGTCTGTTCTCAACTTAAAACCTGACTATTTCATCAAGGTTTTGTTATGTCATTTCTGTCAGGGCTGTCTCGGTAACCTTCACTCCTCAGCGACGCACCTAGAGACAACTAGTGGTATTGCGCGTTATAAATTATCTTTACTACTATAATAAAGGAAGAACTTTGCACCTTTGAGGCGGGTAAACTCGGGAACCACAGCGCCAATCCACACACCCGATACATCATTGTAATCGTCAGGGTGTGCAGATGGACATAGGCTTTATAAATAAAAAAAATATACGTTATTTAAAAATTGACGATAAAAAAAATTAGTCCCTTGCAAGTAGCTCCGGCCGTGACCTGTGTGGTGACATCCGGAGCGTGGGGAGGAGCGGCGTGCAGGAGCGGAAGAGGAGCGGCGGACATGGCGCGGGGGAGGAGCAGTGACGAACGGCAGAATGGCGGTGAGGACCGGCGGACAGGCGGAAGGAGCGGTAAGCGGCGAGGAACGGCGGAGCGGTGAAATGAGGAGCGCGGGGGAGGAGCGGCGGCTTAGGTAAGGCTCCGGGCAGGCGGGGGTCAGGGCAGGCGGGTGACGGGGCGGGCAGGGGCCGGAGCTGCTTGACAATGTCAGGGCAGGCGGGGGGCCGGGCTGCTGCACAATGTCGGGGCGGGCGGAGGTCCGTGAAGCCTGATTGCTCGCGGGGGACGGGGCGGGCAGGGGCCCGAGCTGCTTGACAATGTCAGGGCGGGCGGGGGGCCGGGCTGATGTACAATGTCGGGGCGGGCGGGGGTCCAGGAAGCCTGATTGCTCCCGGACAAGGTCGGGACGGGCTGCTAGTATTTAACATAACAGAATATAAATTCCATTACATTCTTACCATGTCACAGTTTTTAAGGCCAGTATGGCAACGTAGAAATAAATGTCAAAATGCTAAATACATTCAACATAATGCCCTGCATTTCCAATAGAATAAAAAACAAGAGATGTCTTAGGAGGATATGTAATGAAATTTTTCCAAGGGTTAGGATGTTTACTATGTTTTAATGTCACAATGTTGTTAGTCAGTACCATTCCTAGTTTGATTTGTTTTTAAAGTTTTGAGGATGCTAATTGTTGTGCTTTGATGGATAATAGGAGGAGTCTTTATTGCTACTAAGTAAGGTATAGGGTGCATACTGTTGGAGATTTATGTTTTAATATAAATGTACCTTTATTAGGATTTTTCCGGATCTGTGGTGTCTGAACACTGTTGCCCCTTTTACATGATTGATAACTCCCTTGTGTGCTGTGTGACACATTGTTTGAATGTTGGAGTTTTTAACTTGTAACACGCATACTTTTGCACAAAATCTACCACGTATGGGTCCTTATAGTTTGGTGCTTTCCAATTCCTCGTTTTCATAAAACGTTCTTATAATTTGGTTGGCAGTTAGCTGCTTAATTCTAACAAGAGTTTGTACCTACGCTACCAAGTGAATCATTGCTGCCCCGGCTTTGATCAGTATTTTTGTATGAACATGCTTGACTGCAATTAACCCTCCATTTTATAATTCCTACAAGGGGGGGATCACATAAGAGAACAATTGATGCTGTGCTCCTGTTAAAATGAGAGAAATAATGTCCGATTACAATGCTGTTGGAAAAAGCTCTGACTATCTGTCATTCTGACCGACTTCCGACTTTGGGGACCTCCTATTTTACAATCGGAGAATGCATTCTGTCCGGAATAAATGCTCCCATTGTAAAGTATAGGAATGCGACCACACAGTGGCAACCTATTACAATGTCAGGCAGAGTTTCCTAAACCCTAAATCGTCTTGGTCATGGGACCGACCGACACCTGGTTGTGGCCTGTTCGGTGGCATTCCTATACTACAATGGAAGCATGTATTCTTGGCTGGAATGCATGCTCCTATTGTAAAATAGGAGGTGCAGTTCATCCCTGCACCCCATGGCAGGCACCTCAAGGGGTTAACAGGGGGGCACCATAGGTGCACCCTCAGCCTCCAACTGGAGGCCGTGCACCCATGGGGGCCCCCAAAACCGAGTTCCAACATCCATTCTGTGTCAGAACCCCGGCACAGAAAAGCTGCGGAAACCCGACATCCAAATCCCATTCCGACTGGTGGACCGTCTCTCCGAGCCCATTGGAAGTCAGTCGGAATGACCAGTTAGATTCCTTTCTGACCTAGTAATGAAGCAGGTGGAAAGGAATCCGACCGGCAAATTAAGGTGCTGTATGAAAGGCTCCGACCAACAGTGGGAGACTTTTCCAACAGCATCGTAATTTGCCCCTGTGTTCGGTCGCATCCTCATTAGTCAGTCAGGACCGCCGACTGAGTGTTGATCGGTTCTATTACTAAGACAATGACAAACTCCACCCTACATCGTACTAGGGCCCTTAGAAAGCGAATGGAAGATAAAGAGAAAGAAAGAAAGGGTAAATTAAGAAGGAAGCATGGAAGAAAGGAGGGAAGACAGGCATAAGTGAAGGGTTATTATGCAAGAACACCCCTTCCACGAAGTTACAAAGGATAGATGTGGAATACTGGCAATGTAATGCGAGTTATGCTATAAAATACCATTTATAAAGCATTTCTGTATCTTGTTATATCTTAATTAAGGGTTACCCAAGTACTTGCACATTCTACATTAGGCATTGGGATATTGGTAAGTTGTTAAGCAGGCTGAGATTGTAACCTGGTTGCTTATCAATTAAATAATATTGAGTGGAAGTTATGCCCAGAGCTTGGATCCAGATGCAGCGAATGTCTTACCACCTAACTTGTACCACTCACGTCTTCTGCTCTCTTATTATACAGATTAGTCAAGTTGACATAAAGCATGCAATAATTTATTTTCCAAGACATTATTAAATGTGAAAATGGTGCCAAAGGTTTTGAATGGAAAGGAACAGCTGGATTCTTGCCTTTTTCAGCACGTTCCCACTATAAGCCCAAATTAAGGAAGAAAGACATCCTCAAAACCCATGTCAAGGAAGAAAGCCTATTGAGCTCTATCGTTTTATTATATTTGTGTCTATTGAATAATTGGTAGTCTATCAGAAGCACTATATCCAGCAAGTAGCATACATGAGCAGTTGTGGTGTTTATACAAGGGGATCGTGGAACATGATGATTTCAGTACTGAAACGTGGACATAGGCATATTATAACTATGTTGCCAATACAAATGTACAGAGGCTACATAATTACAATACACATTACAGAAAAAGATATCATGCATGTACACATTTTTAGTATTGAATGTGATGGTGGAGGAGAGATTTGAATTATGAACATTGGGGTTATTTAAAGTGTTGAGTGTTGCCCATAGACATTTACAGACTGTAAATAATTACAAGTCACATTACAGAATACAACTGCAATGCTTGCGTACATTAATTTATTTATTTATTTTTGCAATTTATTGAGCGCACAACTACCCTAAGGTGTCTCGGCGCTATTGAGAAGAGATCCGTGCTGAGAGAAAGGTAATCTAGGCTTGATCAAAAAGCCAGGTCTTTAGATGCTTACGAAATGTCAACAGTGAAGGGCTCTTTTTTATGTGGAAAGGAAGTGTGTTCCACAGTCTAGAGACAGCGACAATGAAGCGTCTGTCTCCCCAGTTTGCCTTTTTCGTATGGGGGACTGACAGTAGATGAGCTGAAGAAGAACGCAGAGTTCTATTTGGCATGTATGTGCATAAGGCTTTTTTCAGGTATTGCGGCCCTATATTATTCATAGCCTTATAGGTGATGCACAAAGCCTTAAATTTTGTACGGCTTCGAAATGGAAGCCAGTGTAGTTGTCGAACAATAGGGGAAATTGATGCAAATTTAGGTGTTCGGGTCAGAATTCTAGCAGCGGCGTTTTGGATTAACTGCATCTTACTCATGACTCGCTCCTGAGCGTTTAGCAATAGTCTGTTGCAGTAATCCATTTTTGATAGTACTAACGTACACATAAGGGTCTTGCCTGCATGAAGCGGGAGAGACTGCAGGAGTTTCCTGATCATTCGGAGGGTATAGAAGGACGACGAGACCACTGCGTTTGCGTGACTCATAAACTACAGCTTCTCATCAAATAAAACCCCTAAATTTCTGACCTTTTTTACTGGGATTGGGGGAGAACCTAGATCTAATGGCCACCAAGTGGGAGACCAATATGGAGTCAACCGGCCGAAGATCAGGACCTCAGTCTTTTCGGAATTCAACTTTAAACAATTGTGGTCCATCCAAGTACTGATTGCCATCATTCCATCTTGAAAATTAGCTGCTACTGCTTCTCCATTGTTATGGATGGCTAATATCAACTGTGTGTCATCAGCGTACGATGTTAAACCCATTCCATAAGACTTGATTACCCTCGCCAAGTCCGACACATAGATGTTAAATAGTGTCGGACTCAGCGAGGAGCCCTGGGGAACACCGCACGGTAGTGAGAAGACAGGAGAATAGAATCAATCAATCAATCAATCAGTGACACTTATATAGCGTGCTAGCTACCCGTAGGGTCTCAAGGCGCTGGGGGGGGGGGGGGGGGTAGGGGGGATGTGCTGCTACTGCTCGAACAGCCAGGTCTTCAGCTTCTTCCTGAAGGCGAGGTGGTCTTGGGTCAGGCGCAGGTCGGGAGGGAGGGAGTTCCAGGTCTTGGCAGCCAGGTAGGAGAAGGACCTTCCTCCTGTAGTCGCTCTACGGATGCGGGGGACGGCGGCGAGGGCGTGGTTGGCTGATCGGAGGTGGCGATTGGGAGCGTAGAAGTTGATTCGGCTGTTGAGGTAGCTCGGACCCTGGTCGTGTAGGGCTCTGTTTGCGTGGGTGAGGAGGCGGAAGGTGATTCTTTTGTTGACGGGGAGCCAGTGGAGGTCTCTCAAATGTCCGGTGATGTGGCTGGTTCATGGGATGTCGAGGATGAGTCTGGCTGAGGCGTTCTGGATCCGCTGGAGTCTCTTCTGGAGCTTGGCGGTGGTACCGGCGTAGAGGGCGTTGCCGTAGTCCAGTCGGCTGGTGACGAGGGCCTGGGTGACGGTCTTCCTGGTCTCGGAGGGGATCCACCAGAAGATCTTTCGTAGCATGCGTAGGATGTTGAAGCACGCCGAGGAGACGTTGTTGACTTGCCTGGTCATGGAGAGGGAGGAGTCCAGGATGAAGCCCAGGTTGCGTGCATGGTCTGTCGGTTTGGGTGCGGTGCCCAGGGCGGGAGGCCACCAGGAGTCGTCCCAGGCGGAGGGTGAAGAGCCCAGGATGAGGACCTCCGTCTTGTCAGAGTTCAGTTTCAGGCGGCTGGTCGTCATCCACTCGGCTACCTCTTTCATCCCTTCGTGCAGGTTGGCTCTGGCGGAGGCGGGGTCGTTGGTCAGGAAGAGGATCAGCTGGGTGTCGTCGGCGTAGGAGATTATGCTGAGGTTGTGACCCAATTTAACAATTTGGGAGCGGTCTGACAGAAAAGAAGCCGGAAGAGATTTGGCTTTGTTTATGATGCCCAGTTTGCCTACATGGTTGATCAAGATGTTATGATCAACCGTGTCGAAGGCAGCAGATAAGTCCAGCAGGATGAGCACTGCTGCACCTCCCTGGTCCATAATCTCTCTGACTTTTGAAGGTGGTGGAGGAGATAAAAATAGAAGTTTATGAACATTGGGGTTTACTTGGAGTTTGGAGGAGACAGCTAAACTTCCAAAAAATCTGTGGTCCATCCGGCTTTCACCACGAAATGCTGTCCACCATATTCAGAGTTTGATAGCATGACCGGTGAACATCCGCCATCTGTCCGTCACCTCTACCACATTTCACCACCTCTGGCAATGGTGCAGAGATAAAAACTGACTGACCGACAGTCGATCCACACTCTTTATTGTGGGTGTTAGAAATGCGGATGGGTGAAAAACAGGGTCTTCCCTGGTCTCTAAGGGTGCTCCTCTACGCTTTCTTTCAAAGCGAAACAGCTCTAGGCGAAAGCTGCACTCTCTCCCTGCAGAGACCCATGACATCCTCCTCAGTGTCGAAATACATGTCATCTTCATGATAGACCAACCCCATTCTAGAGAGCTACTTAACCAGCAGTGCAACACAAGAGACCTAGACGTCTGAGCTGGCGCAGGAATATACAATTTAGAAATGACACTTTTAAGGAGAAAACAAAATCAGCAAGCACATGATTATCTAAATACAGAGTTTGTAGTGCAACCAGTTATCGCTATGGTACCTCGCAACCTCAAGTCCTAACTCCCCGTTACCACCAATATTAGAAATGGGATTTCTGGTTGGCTAAGGCAGGCGCCAAAGCCAGGCAGAAACCACAACTCTAGTCACAGCAAGGGAGTTACACGCTGAAGATAACCCCTGATCATCCCCTTGGTAGCTTGGCACGAGAAGTCAGGCTTATCCCAGAGGCAATGTGTAAAGCATTGCACAACACTCACACACAGCAGCAACACACTAGGCACTCCACAAAAGAAACTCCAGACAAGGTTCTATAAAAATGAGCCTTCAAATTATCCAAAACACATTAAAATCATAATCACACATATACACTGTGCCAACTGGCACTAGGCAATATTCAAAGGGGATTATATACAGGACTGGGTCAATCGCGCCATAGTCGGAACCATTAGAAGCACAAATAGTAAATATCACAACCAGCAACTACTGGTACAATAATGACCTCACCCTTATATCACATTAGCATTAGACATAGAACACATCATGCATAATCACAATCAGTATGTACTTGTACAATAATGACCTCAGCCTTAAATCACATTAGCATTAGGAATAGAACACATCATGCATAAATCCCATTTAGGAGGGTACCTTAGACCCTTCCCAGGTGCATACACCACCTTCCCTTAGGGCCTTGCGCCCTCCTGTACACTCAGGTACCAAACCCGACCCCAGGCAACTGGCCTTCCTCTGGGGCTCAAATGCCCTCTGTCCAAAATGTCAGGGCGTAACTCGGGCCGTCCACTGGCCACATGGCTGCCAATGCAGCTAAACACTGTCTGCAATGGGCTGGGGGCGTGGGGTGTGTCTCACCCCTTCATCATCAAGCAAACAAAAATGCCCCATGTTGTAGCTGCCCGCGCTCTCGTGGTGCAGCTGTGAAAATTGTCTTTGGCACCACTGTGCCCCCTGAGTCCCCACTGGGACTCTACAACAATACTGCCCAATGTTGCAGCGGCCTGCGCTGGTGCGGTGCAGCTGTAAGACTGAGGGATGGCACCACTGTGCTTCTCGGGGACCCAGAATTGGCCCAAAGACAAATCAACATTTGTTACACGGTGCATCCTGGAGCTCCAACGCTGCTCCGCTTAGCCCCTACTAACCAGGGCTTCTTCTGGTGCTCCAAGGGGCAGGGAGACCTCACTCGGTCTCTCTTGCCAGGGCAAACTCCTCCACTGGTCAGACTCACCCTCACTCGGTCTCTCCCACCTTTGCAAAATCCTCCGCTGGCCAGACTCACCCTCACTCTGGCAGATTGGGACCCAGCGAGCTGATGTGCGGCCTCTCCTGAATCTTCGGCCTCTCTGCACGGATTCCTATCAGCTTCAGCAGGGTTTCCGGGTTTCCTCTGGTGCGGCCTTCCCCTCTTAGCCACGCCCGGGTCAGGCGCTCCTCACCTGGCTTCTGGTTTGCGTTGGCTTCTCGGGGACCCAGAGATGCAGGGTAAGCTCCCGCTCCGCTTTCACCACGGTGGTCAGCGCCCGTACATGCGCTGCCATGGTACCAGCCCACCTCAGGGGCTCAAGGGCAGAGGAATGCGGGGTAGGCTCCTGCCTCACTTCATGGAGCACCATAAGCATGCGGGTGGGCTTCCGCTGACAGGAGCACACATTCGGGGTGGACTCCCGCTCCTCAAGATTTGCAAATGCGGGGTGGGCTCCCGCCTTGAAATATCCACAAATGTGAGGGAACCCTCACGGCAGGATTCCCTCCTGGAAAGTTGCAGCCCAGCGCTGCGGAGCTCGCAAGCTTATCATCTCCTTGCTGGACTGGAGTCCCCCTTCCTGGGGCTCCAACAGTAGTGATGTAGCGCTTCATGAAGTGCTGGAACCCAAAAGCTTCAAAGGGGCAAGGCTGGGCCCAGGCAGGCCAACACACAGGACTTTCCAGCAGGGAGACTGTCCCTCCTCCCACTGCTCCAAATACAGGTCTCCTTTACAGCCTATTAATGACTCACCCTGCCATCCCTGGAGCTACACACACCTCCCCAGCCCCTGTCACTCCAGAGCCAGACATGCAATACATATCAGGCAGGATATATCCGGTGTTCGTGCTCTAAAGTGCTGCAAAAATACAGGCTTAGATTGGGTCTGTTGATGTGATGAGAGAGTTTTAAGGGCATGAAACGGAGCCTCCGAAGGATGCACCGCCACAAAGCAGCAACCAATGATTTATATCTGTGGTGAGTGTCACACCGAAAATGAAATTAAAGCCAGAGACCCCAAACGATGCAGAGAATGTGGCTACAGAATAATTTACAAGAAACAAACAAAGAGATTGGTTGTTTTTGATGCACGATGATGCACCAGCATTACTTTGGAATCTGTTTCCCCTCTCCTTGTTAGATTATGCAAAATGTATGTCCTGATTTACGAGCCTGTGTTTTCTAAAACTAAGATATTAAACATTAAACATCAGGCAGGCTGACACATAGCAGAAATGCCAGCTTCTAAAAGTGGCATTTCTAAAATAGTGATAACAAATCTGCGCACAGCATTGTGCATCATTTATTTTTACTTTTCCAAACATACCAGACTTGACCATGCTGCTCCTCTCATATCAGGAATAACCATTGAAACACTCATTAGGAAACCCCAATGCATTCCTATGCGAGGGCAGTCTCACAGCAGTGAGAAACCAAACATGGCTGTTTGTCACTACCAAGACATGTCACACACTTAAGGTACTTGTCCTACCTTCTACCTACAACACACCCTGCCCCTAGGGCTAGCTAGGGCCTACCTTAGGGGTGACTGACATGCAATAAAAGGGAGGTCACAGACATGGCACACACTTTAGGTGTCACGTCACAGCGGCAGTAACACTGCGCCACAGGCCCTGCAATGACAGAGGTCTGAGACAGGTTTGAAAGGCTACTTTGGTGGGTGGCGCAACCAGCGCTTCGAGCCCACCAGTAGCATTTAACCCACCGGCCCGGATATCTGAGATACCACTTTACAAGGGACTGACAGGTAAATTAAATACGTCAAACAGGTGTAGACCAATCTTACCATGTTTGCCAGAGAGAGCCCACATACTTTACACTGAACAGCAGTGCTAAAGTGCCCAGAGTCCTAAAACCACCAACACTGTATCAGAAAAAAGGCAAGGAGGGAGGCAAACAGTTCAGGGAAGACCCCAACAGTGGATTACATTTACAAATATCCTAACCTTACATACTTCCATTCCACATCAACACAGGCAAGGTGTCCCCTAGGATGTGGGAGAGTTAGTGGACCACACGGCTGCTGTGTTAACATACAGTTTGGGAAGTGGGCTGCCATCCCGCAAGGGGGCAGAACTTGTAACAAATGCCAGCCTGGGAGATGCCTGATTACCTGATTAAACCCTCTCCAAATACCTATTGGAGATCTCAAAGTGTGCAGGGAATGCTCTCTGTAGACAGCTCCTTTGTAGGCACAGATCTCTTTGCCAGGTAGGCAAACATCTCTACATGTGGCAGGCGGTCATCCACCAGAGTGCCATAGATAAAAATCTCTGCAACATTTGTGGGATGGCAGCCTACCCACCAAACTTTACATAACCACCTTATGGATTTTTCAGATTGGGAGGCCTGAGAACCTTTAATATGTGGGAGGGAACAGTCCCACTTCCCCACATTTGTGATGGAGGATCTTCTTTAGTCAGCTACAATTTTATAAATCAGTCTAAGAATAAAAATAAATGGCCAACATATTGGTTCAATTCATTTGCAAATTTAACTGTTGTGTTCCAAATTGGAGGTCCTCCTTCAGTGTTGACTGCTCTTGTAATCTGCCTAGAAACAAACTATATTCAGCATCTTCCACCTTCGCACATGCTCAGTTGAGCTTGCAGCTGTCCTTGCTGCTGTTCCTAGTCTGTAAATGTCAAGATGTGTTCACTAGAATTAGCGACTGTTAGCTCCTCCCACTTTGTTGAGCAAGCAGATCTTGTATGCCCATATTAGTCATTTTGCATGCTTACATGAGCCAGGACTGCCCCTTGGTCTTAGGTTGACTATGCAACCCTAAGCATATATAAGGCCCCAGTTTACTGTACTCCATAGACTGCCTCATTCAGTTGCTAAGGCTTCTGGTTGACGTAGTCTCCCTCATCTGAGGTGAATAAATGCATTCATTTTATATTTCAGCTTCTGTGCCAATTTCTGCTTTGTTGGTTTAAAAGGACCAAGTATCAGTGAGACCCCTGAGAAGGTTTCTATGTTCTTCAGTTGTTCTGTCAGAATTGAATATACTCTTTATAGTTGTATGAACCTATTCAGCATTTGTATTTAAGCTAATTAATTTGATCTAAAGTACTTGTTGCTTCTAAAACTACAATAAAGTAAATTTTAAACATATATAATAACAACATTCTTGTCAAAGAAGGATATCATATTATATTTTATTATTGAGAATAATACTGTGTCCATGATCACATAGGCTAAATATATATGTAAAAATGGCACACACTGTCAAGATCTATGATCACATAGGCTTACTTTACATGTACAAATGGCACACTCTGCCAAGATCTCCAACTCTTCTAGGTTGGAGCTGGGTGGCTTGTCACTAGGGGGCATATGTATCAAAGATTTTTTATTTGCAAACGCTGCGATTCGCAAAAATACAGCATTTGCGAATAAAAAAAATAGCTAAACGCGATGCATGATCTGTTTTCTCATCGTAAAATTAAGGAACCGCAAAATTAGCGATTTCTTAATTTTGCGTAAGCATTTAAGGAATCATAAATTGCGATTCCTTAAATGCTATGTATCAAACACCCAAGTTGTGCGATTGCTTCTTAAGATATCGCAAATTACCACCAACTTCAAGTTGGTGGTAATTTGCGATTTCTTTCACAAATGCACTTTTTTGCATTTGTAAAGGTGCCATGTGGTGCACATACATGCCCTTAGGGCGTGTATGTGCGCCATATGCGCACACATGTTCATTTCAGGGGTGCAACAGGTTGTCCCTATGACACACTTGCACCCTTGAAAATATTCTCAATTTGCGATTCTCAAATTGCGAATCGCAAATTGAGAATGACTTCACATTCCTTCCTATGGGCCTCCTTGCCCATAGAAATGAATCGGAAAGTATTCCTTAATTGCGATTTTGCAATTTGCGAATCGTAATTAAGGAAGACTAAGAAATCGCAAAAAAATTGCGATTTTCTACATACATCCCTTTTTGCAATTCTCAAAAAGCGATTCTCAAAAAATCGCTATTTGAGAATCGCAAACGGGGATTTTCATACATATGCCCCTAGATCCCTTACACATTTTAATTTCCGGGAGATCAATATGACAGCATCAAATCAGTGGAGGTAAGATAAGTGAACTTTTAAAAGACACATGATTGCGTATGCAAATGTGACTGATTTTCATTGGTGGATG
The DNA here is from genome assembly GCF_964263255.1 of Lissotriton vulgaris. Classification (NCBI taxonomy): domain Eukaryota; kingdom Metazoa; phylum Chordata; class Amphibia; order Caudata; family Salamandridae; genus Lissotriton; species Lissotriton vulgaris. The sequence continues at coordinate 1,612,927,392 of NC_141693.1, forward strand.
GGCTATGGGGGGACAGTGTACTCTTGTCAGTCCAAAAGTAAGTTGACCAAAGACAATTGTTGTCCAGAAGATGAGGATCTTCATAGGCAAAGACATCTTTCATCAATGGCGGACAAGCATGTCAACTAACATGGTGCATCCACATTTTTTTTTCATTAACAGATACATCCTGCACCTGCCATGTTGCACCTGTCATGTTTGATGTTCTTGTCCATCATGATGCCACAAATCTATACTATTAATAGTGTTCTTGATAATGCAGACCTACCATTGTGGATAACGGAAGAGATAAATAAACATAGGAAGAGTGATTCCGAATGATGGGCTTACCTGAGCAGTCACAAATTGTTTTTAGAAGAACCCTCACTCACCAACCTAGTTGGTGACATGATTCATCATAGGATTCCCACCCGAGGGGCCGAATGCCTCTCTGGTGTGCTATGACGCCTGATTATAGTGGAGCAGGTATTTTGGGATGTGCAGTGAGTGAGCAATAACACAGTCAAAATTAAAATTGCCTTTACTTATCCTAAACAATTTTAATCATGGAGAAGGAAGGTAAGATTAAAAAGTGATGATGGTGGATGTTTCCTGGTTAAATTGACCAGTAGCATCTTGAAGTGAGTATGTGATGGCCAGTCTACATGTTTCAGCCTCCAAACGCAATTAGCGAGGCATTTGTCAACACTAGGTATGTCACAGGGGTGTGCACTTGCTAAGGTGCTCCCACTCCTGTGACAATAGTTACTGTAAACTCACAGTTTTAAACCGTCAGCGTAGTCTGAAAGGGAATAAATCCTGAAAAGGAAGCAGATACAAAGTCATTCATATCATATCGTAAATGTTGCACTGAGATTCAGTGGCACAGTTTGTGAAATGATCCACTTGCTGCCATACGTGCTGTTCAAACATGTATACAACAGGCTATTGTGCCTATAGTGATTATCGTGAAGTGCATCTATTCTAGCACTATCTTTTAGTTATCTTGTGGACTATGCATATCCTAAGTATTGTGTGAGATTCAACGAATACTCAATGCACTTTGGAGCAGGAAATTAAAATTAAAATCCATTAGCAACCTGTTTTTTTCGATTGGCCAGTTTAAAGATTCTAATTTTGATGGAGAGAGAAGATTTAAGAACTTGACTTAATCAATGAGCATTGAAGAGTAAAAAGGCTCATAAACACTCAAACGTGGGGAAGAAAATGAGTATAAGGCTTATATGGGCTGCAGATTGCAGAAGAATCCTACCCCTTGGATCCTAGCGGGGGTGTTGGTCTGTAGTCCACACTAGGAATGGGGGCAATATTATATGCTTTAGTTAAAGCGCAAAATGTCAAACAAACGAAATACCTCATGGCTGCAGCTCGCTTATCTTATACTCACTAAGCTAAGACCAAGCGCCCTCTCTGCATCTGGTACACATCCGATCAGGGACCCAGTAGATGCGGGAGCTCGTGTGTAGGGCCGTATTTAACCCTCTCTTCCTGCATTGAAAGACGTGTTGCGTCAGCACGCTGAACGCAACCACGTGGAACGTCCGCGATGGAGCAAGGAAATTTACTTGTATTCAACCCAATTGAAATAACCTATAATATATTAATCAACATGTATTGTCCATTAATATCTGCATTACACAACATATTTAGCATGCTGGGGAAGCTTGTCAATGTGCATTTACTAACAGTAACCTAAGTGTCTTAATATGGCCGCCGAAAACGCGGGAACTTCACTGCGCATGCGTCCACCACATCAACATGGTATGACGTACCTTTGCTTGGTGGGAAAATCTTTGCTTCTGTGCACTAGTGCCAAGATGGCTGCTTCATGCTTATTCATACTTATGCGCATGCTGCTGCTTGTACTGAACTTGTTCGTTCCTCTTAATTATTAATGCAAAAGTTCAAATAAAGTAATGGGGTTAGAGTAGAGATAAGTGGTATACAGTGCATTCATTTATTTTTGCATTCTAATATGGGTCTCTTTGTCTTTGTTAATAGCACGTATTTGGGCCTGAAGGGTGACTTGAGCCACCATTTTGAAATTATACCGCGCATGTGCCGGGAGAAACGAGAGACCTCGAGCTGTGGCATTGAAACCACGCCACGGATTGTCTTACCTGCGATGCACCTGAGAACCTCACCCCATGACCTGGGGAAAGGAAGAAGACTTGCAAATTGTTACAACATTGTATGCTAAAATGAAATTATATTGGTGGACGAATAAAATAAAATATGGGTGGGAGCTTGATCAATTCAAGTCAATTAAAATTACCTCATCTTAGTACGGTGTGATGACCTCTCCTCGTCTTTCCGACCAATCACTGAAGGGGGACACATAGATTTGCAACATTTAGGGGTGGTATATTGCCCTCGAGATAGTATAACTAAGGTTGTTTTAGATCGAGAAATTGTTCGACTGGTCCGAGTAGCTGACCTGTCACGGCATGGCATGTCAAGGCATGGCATGAATCTGTTACAGTGAACCATCCTGCTCCACAGGGTATTTGATACAGAAACACAGCTGGATTTGGTATTACTGGGCAACATGGGAAGATAATTTTATTAATCTTTTGGACGTCTTGGACCACCCTGTACTTTCTGTTTGGTTTCTTTATGCCAATTATAGGTGAATTACATGGACTGCTCATTATTTCTTCTAAAAATGCCATTTTGGACTGTCGAATATTTGGGTAAACTGCACCTTCTTTCACTGTTACGTTTATGGGATTAACATCTGCCATTAGACCTACTTCTTTCCCTGAAAAATCCCACACATCAGGATTCACAAAAGTTTTTAATTCTCCTGGTAAATCTTCTAGGGACATCTTTTTAACCTCTGTTTCTTGTCTTGCTAGCATCATTTTATACACTCCGTCTTCATCTGGAGTCTGAATTTCAAAACCATCTGGTGTGCAAAATATTGTGCATTCATAGAACGGGTAGCACCAGTGTCCAACAAAAAGGTAACATCATTTCCCTCCACTTTCCCTTCATGTACGGACCTGACTCATCTACCGGCAAGGATGGGCCAATTACTCAATCCGCTTCCTCCCCTCCCGGGCACCGTCAGTAGGGCTCGTCCACAAAAAATGGGTCTTGTAAAAGAAACTGTGATGCTACCGTATTTTTCTTACCACTTCCCACCCAAAATCCGGTGTCCACACTGTATTTGGGTTGACTCACAAAATCTGGCATTGGGGCTAGAGGTAACTGATTCTGTATTACCTGTTGCAGCTGTCTCATTGACACCTCATTCTGCGTCTGTGGGTTTAAATTTTGATTTTGGACATTAATATTCCGTATTAATTTACCCTCATTTCTCCAATGCCCCAATTTTCCACACCCATGACAAGGAAAAATTTTCTTTGCCTCTTCTGTACTCATTTTCCCTCTGGGTTTGCCCCCACTTCCTTCACCTTGGCCCTCCCATCTTTTCTGATTATTTGCTTTCTGATTTAATTGAAGGTCCTCTTGTTCTGCCATTTTTACTTGAGCCCACATTACATTTTCTTCTAATTTCTTTAGTTTATTATCAATTTGATCCTCACAGCATTTTGCATACTTGAGATTTTCATCGACAGGCTTTGCTTGCCAACACAGTTTATTCTCTTTAATTGTTTTGGAGATTTCAGGTTTTAGTCCAGACACAAAACAATAACTGCAATGTGTGCCTCTTCCTTTTTCTTTTTCCATCTAGCTTTCCATTTGTCTAAATCTCCCCATTTTTGGAACAACGACAACAATTCCTTTATCTGCAACTTTCGTCCTGACACATTCATATTCTCCAAATCCTTGTCAGAAAATTCAGCTCTATATGGTATCTGTAATACCGTTGATTTACCAATGTAATTTCCCATTTCCAAAGCCAAATTCATTAACTTTTCATGGTATATTTTTGTATTTCAAGTAATACTTCTGCATATAAACAATAACACATCTTCATCAAATGAATTTAAACTGTCCAATCCCACATTTCCTGCTACCATTTCTTCTAATTCCACCCTTAATTTGAATATGTCCAATACCTTTGGCTGTGATTTTGGCTTCTCTATGCTTCGGGTCCATCAATCTAATTTATCTGGGCTTGCTACAGTTGCATTTCTCGTTTCTGTGGATGTCTTGATCTGTACTTCTTTTGAATATCGGGGAGTAATTTTTCTGACAGAGTCACTTACTGGACTCACATAACTTGCTTGATCATCAACTATTAAGGTTTCTTTTCTAGACTGTACTATGTGTGTAGTCAGAACGAGAGCTTTAGGACTAGCTTGATTATCTCCATATAAAGGAACTACGTGACCTATAGTTACAGGTATTGTCAGGGCTTCAGGACTTAATTTGAGACATTTTCTGAATTAATTCACTACGCTGTTTATTTAAAGCTTCTTTCTCCCTTTCCTGGAGTACTTTTTCCAATGAGGATTCATGTATAATCTGCAGAACTGAAGGTGATTGTAAAAACGGAGCACTAGGAGTAACTCAATGAGTTTCTTCTTCATAAGGTGGTGGATTTTTCATTAACAACTCATATAAATATTCATCATCTGAATCACCACAAGTCATTACATTTCTCGTTTTCTCTGTACTTTGACTTCCTGGCAGTACTTCTGTGGTAAAAAGAGGATATAATCCTTCCACTAACATGGATTGTCTCCATCTTTTCATTTGCTTATCTCGAGTATCCTTTGGAAATCTGGGATAAAATCTGCTAAAACTTTTGTCACTTCAAGATCTATCTCACTCAAAAGCCTCTGTCTCCCATTCTTCTAGTCCTGTTACGTGGGTCAGAAGAATCGAGGTGTTGTGGGAAATTATCGATTACCCAGTTGGAGTACTAATTGGCTTGCTGAGAGAGAGGGGTGTGACTCTGACTTTGCACTTAGACGAGGTCGCCTGTCCTGAATTGCACCTGTCTTGTCCATTGGGCACCTGATTAGTCGGGAGCCTTGTCTTTGCCCCAGCCCGTGACCAGAATTGCTCATAGCATCATTCTAGGTAAGTGTAATCCATGTGGTATGTTCTTGTGCTATTTCCCTTTCTCACCCTTCCCAAGTACCAATGTTTAAAGGTGTTACTGTGATTTCTTACAAACTCTATGTCCTATTGATTATATTCTTGCTTGGAAATTTTATGGTCACGGTAGTGTGGCCTTTTGACCCAGAAAATCTTGCATAGATAAAACTTTTAAAACTTTCCACGAGTCTGTGGGTATTACAGTAAAGGTAAATTTGTTTAAAAATTGCCTGTTCATTCTAACTCCTTGTTCCATCCCTTGGACTTATAGCAAAGGTGACAAGGATTGGTAATTCATTGTTTACAAGTATAAGTCCTAAAAGGACTCAAAGTACTGATAGGGATTTGTTAGTAATCCAAGGTAGGACTGCTAGTTCAAGGTGTGTATATTTTATGGGCCCAGGTGAGTATGGTAAATTGAGCTACTGGTCCCACGCGCTCTATCATCCACGTCAACCTGCTTGCGTGCGGGCGCGACTGTCCTAGTAGGTCAAAAAAACTTGGGGAGAGTGGTGTGCTAACCCTCAGGTTAAGTATTGTGAAACTTTATTAGTTGTCTACAAACAATTGAGGAAACAGAGATTTTACGCCTTGTGGGTCATGGTGCAAAACATCATTACAAGTCTGCATAAATTGGTAGTGTATACGTTACTTGCGCCTCAAATTGGGCAAATGTCAGTCTGTGATTTAAATAAAAGTAGGCTCATGCTAAACATCCAATGAATATGTCTATTATCTACTGACCCTACAGTGGGATAGTATGTGTCATAGGACAAAAGAGTTTATACACAGTCTTGATCTGCCAATGTGTGTGTCTATTATCTACTGACTCTCAGTGGGATGGTAAGTGTCAAAAGGGTCAAAAGGACAGTAGAGTTTATATAAAAATCTAGTCCCCACTAGTAGATGTATATATATATATTTTTTTCTCACTCCTTTCTCCAATCGGTTCCCCGAATTTTCATGAAAATGGCACAAACTCCACTTTATCTGTGCATAATTCTTTATTTTTCAGTGCATAGCCACCATGACGCGTTTCAAACCCCTATGGGGTCCTTGATCACATGACATACCATAGTTTTCTCCCAGTAATAAAAATGATATGTGTTCATTTTTACATAATAAAGCTAAAAAACAGACTACCCAGCTGTTTTTACATTTTTTGCACACTCAAGTGAATCTGCCTGATTCCAATTAATATAAGCATGTAAATATAACAACCCTTATTATGCAATTTTGCATTCTGTAGACCTATAAATGTTTGTTTTTATATCTGTATCAATACATTACAGCAATTTTGTCTGTTGCTTTAGCCACGTAATTGTTTCAATCACAGTTCATACCGTATTAAATACTAATTAAAATCATGATTAATAAAAGCAATCCACCTCTAACCATGTGCAAATTAAGCGTTAGGTTATAAAAACTGTATAAATATTTTTTTTTAAAAAGATGTGCTCAGAGAATAATAAAATCATGATTTCATATGAATTCTATGCAAAGTACACATTTATGTGTAGACATCATAGAACTAGTTTTTACATTTGGCGTATTCTTTCCACAGATAAACCGTGTGTGCAAATAGTGCTTTTAAAGTGCTTCTACAAGTGCTAGTGCCTATTAACATTCACCTATATCAAGTGCTATTTGTGATTAAAAAACGTTTTTTGTCTTGTTACATGAGCCCATGTATTCCAACTACAAACAGAGAAAATTATTATTTTCTGGTGGGAATGGGAGGGGGACGGGGAAAAAGGGACCTTTCAGCTCTCCTTCTCCTCGAAACCTAAGAACTTAGTTTGACAGAATTGTGTTCTCATTATTGCATATTGTATATCAGCTAACACCAGATACAAATAACTGCGGTTATAACCAAGTGTGTTGGTCTTCTGTCGTGTTTAGTCCATGCAGGGTTTTACTATCTAATTTAGGATATACTTTGTTTCGAGCCATCTGAACATAGCCTCCCCATGCTGGAGGGATGCTATCAATTACAAAATACTTTAAATGGTCCAACCTGCTAGCGTGGACCTCTTCAAAGTGACGGGCCGCCAGATAATTCATATTCTTGTTGGTGATAGCCTGCATGTGCTGAAGTATCCTCTTGTGGACCTGCAGTTTTGTGCCTCCCACATGTCGCATTCACCAGAATGGGGTTGCATACTGCTAATACACCCGCGGGATCGCCCCTACGGACCATGGTAATTGTAGTACCGTTCTCTGCGATGCATCTTCTTTCGAATTCTCGTGAATCTTCAAATCTTCGCCATCCCTGTACACGTGTTTCGGGGTATTTACCCCTCATCAGCAGGGATTAGGCTATCTTCTTATCTTCTGGGGTTGCTGTGTGCTGCCAAATATTACCAGGTATAGTACCACACAAAGGCGCGCAGGTGGGGGGTCCCGAGCTCGTCAGCCCAAACTCCAAGGAGCATAAACATTCACCAGAATGGGGTCGCACACTGCTAATACACCAGCGGGATCGCCCCTAAGGACCATGGTAATTGTAGTACCGTTCTCTGCAATGCATCTTCTTTCGAATTCTCGCGTATCTTCAAATCTTTGCCATCCCTGTACACGTGGTTCGGGGTATTTACCCCTCATCAGCAGGGATTAGGCTATCTTCTTATCTTCTGGGGTTGCAGTGTGCTGCCAAATATTACCAGGTATAGTACCACACAAAGGCGCGCATGTGCGGGGTCCCGAGCTCTTCAGCCCAAACTCCAAGGAGCATAAACATTCACCAGAATGGAGTCGCACACTGCTAATACACCAGCGGGATCGCCCCTAAGGACCATGGTAATTGTAGTACCGTTCTCTGCGTTGCATCTTCTTTCGAATTCTCGCTTATCTTCAAATCTTCGCCATCCCTGTACAGGTGTTTCGGGGTATTTACCCCTCATGAGCAGGGATTAGGCTATCCTCTTATCTTCTGGGGTTGCTGTGTGCTGCAAAATATTACCAGGTATAGTACCACACAAAGGCGCGCATGTGCGGGGTCCCGAGCTTGTCAGCCCAAACTCCAAGGAGCATAAACATTCACCAGAATGGGGTCGCACACTGCTAATACACCAGTGGGATCGCCCCTAAGGACCATGGTTATTGTAGTACCGTTCTCTGTGATGCATCTTCTTTTGAATTCTCGTGTATCTTCAAATCTTCGCCATCCCTGTACACGTGTTTCGGGGTATTTACCCCTCATGAGCAGGGATTAGGCTATCCTCTTATCTTCTGGGGTTGCTGTGTGCTGCAAAATATTACCAGGTATAGTACCACACAAAGGCGCGCATGTGCGGGGTCCCGAGCTTGTCAGCCCAAACTCCAAGGAGCATAAACATTCACCAGAATGGGGTCGCACACTGCTAATACACCAGTGGGATCGCCCCTAAGGACCATGGTAATTGTAGTACCGTTCTCTGCGATGCATCTTCTTTCAAATTCTCGCGTATCTTCAAATCTTCGCCATCCCTGTACAGGTGTTTTGGGGTATTTACCCCTCATCAGCAGGGATTAGGCTATCTTCTTATCTTCTGGGGTTGCTGTGTGCTGCCAAATATTACCAGGTATAGTACCACACAAAGGCGCGCAGGTGCGGGGTCCCGATCTCGTCAGCACAAACTCCAAGGAACATAAACATTCACCAGAATGGGGTCGCACACTGCTAATACACCAGCGGGATCGCCCCTAAGGACCATGGTTATTGTAGTACCGTTCTCTGTGATGCATCTTCTTTCGAATTCTCGCGTATCTTCAAATCTTCGCCATCCCTGTACACGTGTTTCGGGGTATTTACCCCTCATGAGCAGGGATTAGGCTATCTTCTTATCTTCTGGGGTTGCTGTGTGCTGCAAAATATTACCAGGTATAGTACCACACAAAGGCGCGCATGTGCGGGGTCCCGAGCTTGTCAGCCCAAACTCCAAGGAGCATAAACATTCACCAGAATGGGGTCGCACACTGCTAATACACCAGTGGGATCGCCCCTAAGGACCATGGTAATTGTAGTACCGTTCTCTGCGATGCATCTTCTTTCGAATTCTCGCGTATCTTCAAATCTTCGCCATCCCTGTACACGTGTTTCGGGGTATTTACCCCTCATCAGCAGGGATTAGGCTATCTTCTTATCTTCTGGGGTTGCTGTGTGCTGCCAAATATTACCAGGTATAGTACCACACAAAGGCGCGCAGGTGCGGGGTCCCGAGCTCGTCAGCCCAAACTCCAAGGAGCATAAACATTCACCAGAATGGGGTCGCACACTGCTAATACACCAGCAGGATCGCCCCTAAGGACCATGGTAATTGTAGTACCGTTCTCTGCGATGCATCTTCTTTCGAATTCTCGGGTATCGTCAAATCTTCGCCATCCCTGTACACGTGTTTCGGGGTATTTACCCCTCATGAGCAGGGATTAGGCTATCTTCTTATCTTCTGGGGTTGCTGTGTGCTGCCAAATATTACCAGGTATAGTACCACACAAAGGCGTGCAGGTGCGGGGTCCCGAGCTCGTCAGCCCAAACTTCAAGGAGCATAAACATTCACCAGAATGGGGTCGCACACTGCTAATACACCAGCGAGATTGCCCCTAAGGACCATGGTAATTGTAGTACCGTTCTCTGCGATGCATCTTCTTTCGAATTCTCTCGTATCGTCAAATCTTCACCTTCCCTGTACACGTGTTTCGGGGTATTTACCCCTCATCAGCAGGGATTAGGCTATCTTCTTATCTTCTGGGGTTGCTGTGTGCTGCCAAATATTACCAGGTATAATACCACACAAAGGCGCGCAGGTGCGGGGTCCCGAGCTCGTCAGCCCAAACTCCAAGGAGCATAAACATTCACCAGAATGGGGTCGCACACTGCTAATACACCAGCGGGATCGCCCCTAAGGACCATGGTAATTGTAGTACCGTTCTCTGCGATGCATCTTCTTTCGAATTCTCGCGTATCGTCAAATCTTCGCCATCCCTGTACACGTGTTTTGGGGTGTTTACCCTTCATCAGCAGGGATTAGGCTATCTTCTTATCTTCTGGGGTTGCTGTGTGCTGCCAAATATTACCAGGTATAGTACCACACAAAGGCGCGCAGGTGCGGGGTCCCGAGCTCGTCAGCCCAAACTTGGTGATGGCCTGCATGTGCTGGAGTATCCTCTTGTGGACCTGCAGTTTTGGGCTTCCCACATATCGCAGTTCACATGAGCACTCCAGCACATACACGGCGAACTCTGATTTACACGTTAGGAATTTGTTTATAACTGTATGTCTAGCCTGGAATGTTGTAAAAAATGACGTTTTACTTTCACCCCATTTACATGCCCTGCACAGTGAACAACGAACAAATCCTCGATTAGACAGCCAATTAGTGCTTTTGGATATTTCGGGGCTACTGCTGACTATATAGTCTCCTGTGCTCTGCGCTTTCCTATAGGTTATTAAAGGAGTAGCCAGCATTTTCTCTCCAATTATTGGGTCATTTGGCGCTAAGTGGCAACTGTTTTTACAAATTTTCCTCAAACTATCCTCTTGTTTGTTGTATGTGAGGACTAGGTGTGGGCTGCTTTCTGTGGCCACACTGTTTACTTTTTTACTTTTACTGGTGGATGGCCTAAAAAGTAGATCTTCCTGGTTTTTTGATCGTGTTCGACTTATTGTATCCTCTATTGTTTTCTCTTTATATCCCCTTGCTAAAAAGCGGTTCTTGCATTCACTCTGTGCTCTAATTAAGTCTGACTCATTATTGCATATTCTTCGAATTCTCAGCATCTCCCCATAGGGTATGCTGAGAATTGTATGCTTTGGGTGGAAACTGCTTGAGTGCAGGATAGTGTTTCTGGATGTAGGTAAACAATGTAGGCGTGTTTCTAAAGTGTTATTTGAAACATAAACTTCCACATCTAGGAAACTGATGGTATATGTCAGTTGAATGTTCACATCACTTTTATTCAAATCATTAATGAATTCTTCTGCACTTTTTTTGTCTCCCTGCCAGATCATAAACAGATCATCAATAAACCAAACCCATTTGATTACTTTGCTGGTCTATTTTTATATATATATATTCTCTTGATCCGGTCCCCAATAGCGTGGTACTCCGATGGAATGTTAGACCTGTCATGAAATGCTGATTATTTACGCATGACAGAACTCCATGGGATATTATCATTTAACCCATGTTTGTGTGTGGAAAGTCTGTAAATCCAACGGCGTTCCTTTTCAAACAGGAATTAGCTGTTGTTAGTGCTGGTTTTAATCTGTTCGATTATCGTCCATTTCAGATCATTGGTAGTGTGGTTTTTCTGTAGGAAGAGTCCTGTCATACGAGCCGTGTTCTTTTTACAACGGATGTTGCTTCTGTGCTCACCGATACGTTGCTTCACTTTCCTGCTGGTCATACCCAAATATCTGAAGCCGCAAGGGCATGTGATCAAAAACACCACTGAGTCTCTAGTTGGCTGAGGTAGGTACCTTAGGCCAAATAGGGACCCTTTCTTCTAAGTTAGGGAAGGGAAGGACACATTCTCATATAGCCCCTGTTCATCCCCTTGGTAGCTTGGCATGAGCAGACAGGCTTATTTCCAAGGCAAATGTGTAAAGGCTGTGCAACCCCGCTCTCAGTAACCTAATGATTACACCAAAAATGGACTCTACACGAGTTTCATGAAAAAAATATGTGTTTATATAAAAAGACATACGATGAGACCACTCAACTGATCCTCTCTCTCACCAAGGACCCCAGCACCGCCAAAACTAACTTACACGAAGGAATGAAAGAAGTCGCCGAATGGATGAAACAAAGCTGTCTGAAACTGAACTCAGACAAAACAGAAGTCCTCATATTAGGTACATCCCCCTCTGCATGGGACGACTCTTGGTGGCCGGAAGCCCTTGGAAAAGCACCCATCCCGACAGATCACGCACGGAACCATGGCGTCATCCTGGATTCTTCACTCTCAATGAACAGACAAGTCAACGCCGTATCCTCTTCCTGCTTTAACATTCTTCGCATGCTCAGAAAAACATTTCGCTGGATCCCCACCGAAACAAGGAAAACAGTCACCCACGCTCTAGTCACGAGCCGACTGGATTACGGAAACACCCTCTACGCAGGTACCACCGCTAAACTCCAGAAGAAACTACAACGAATCCAAAACGCCTCAGCCAGGCTCATATTAGACATCCCACGCAACGAACACATCTCTGGTCACCTTAAAGACCTCCACTGGCTACCCGTCAATAAGAGAATCACTTTCCGACTGCTCACCCACGCACACAAATCACTCTACGACATTGGACCAGATAGCCTCAACTCCCGACTGTCCTTCTACACCCCCTCCCGCCAACTTCGCTCTTCCAGCCAAGCCCTCGCCACTGTACCTCGCATCAACAAGACCACCATGGGAGGCAGATCCTTTTCATACCTGGCTGCCAAAACATGGAACTCACTCCCCGCTTACCTTCGCCTCACCCAGAATCACCTAGCGTTTAGAAAGCAGCTTAAAACGTGGATATTTGACAATTGATCCTCCTCCCCTCCTAAGCGCCTTGAAACCCTCTGGGTATGTAGTGCGCTATACAAATCTTGTGACTTGACTTGACTTGACACAATAAAAATCCAACATATGGGTATTTGCAATATTTCACTTGGCCGATTATTAGGCCAGCCAGCCTTTTGAGGTTTTTACAGTATTAATGAGCAATTCTAAATGATCCAATGCAGTCCTAATGCAATGCTGTGCAGTTTGTAATGCAAGAATCAGGCACTTCATAATGTAAAAATAATGCAGTTTGTTATGCAGCAATTAGGCAGTTCGTAATACCAAAGTAATGCAATTCGGAATGCAAAAATCAAGCAGTTCATTATGCAAAAATAATGCAATGCTTAATGCAATAATCAGGCGGTTCGTAATGCAAAAATAATGCAATGCATAGTGCAGATTGCGGGCCTTTACAGAAAGACCAGGGCAGGCCAGAAGTGGCCCCGTGAGCGGGCCAGACTGCAATGGTTGCGGGACCCGTTGAGGCACACTGTCGGTGCCTGGGGACCTCTTGAGACCAGCAAAGTCCCGGAAAAGCCCCAGTAAGTGGCGGCTGCCATATGTGATTAATTGGTGCCCAGATTGGCCCCAGAAGAATCGTTCCGGTGAGTGGGGCTGAGGCCTGAGGCCCCGAAGCACAGAGAGAGCCCCAGGTATGCCGAGTTGCTGTCCCAGTGAGCGAGGGTGGCGCAAGAGGCCGTGTTGCCGCTGTGCCAGTGCTGGTCTCTGTGTCAGGAGCGGCACGAAAAGGAGATGAGAAGAGCCCAGGAGAGCTTCGTAGGCTCACCAGACGATGAGGATCTGAGTCCACGAAGGAGCCCTGGTGAGTGCGGCTCTTTGATGCATGGTTGGGCCCCCCGAGGCACGTTTTGGGTGCCTGGAGCTGCGTTAGTGCTCCCTGGGGCCCGTGGTGATTTTCTTTGAGGGCAGATTTGTTCCTATAGGCGAAACAGGAGAGGCTCAGTTGTGAACATGGTGTAGGGGGGTGCGTCGGGCATATTGGCAGTACCTTCCCCCCTCTGTGGTTGTTCTGAGGGCCTCATAGGTGTCCATGCTGTTTTCATAGCTGCCCTGCCTTGCAGTGGGACGTTGCAATGTTTGGGGCAGAATTTTTTCTATTAAGGAAGGGGTGAGTTGCTCACCTGCCCCAGCGCAGTGGTGGCCCTGACATTCTGGACAAAAAGGCGCTTGAGCCCTAGTGCGAGGCCAGTTGGCCTGGGGCTGCTATGGATGGAGGAAGGGAGCAAGGCCCTAAGGTGATGTATGCACCTTGTGGCAGTGTTACTAGGGTGCACTGCTGAGTTACTCCATTAATGTGTTTATGCTTATGTGTTTTAGGATGATGCATAATGTTTTATGTCTACTGCTTAGGCCTAATCTGATTGATGCAAAGTGTCTGTGCCAGCCGTGAGTGGCTGTTTTATATTTACTACTTGTGCTTTGTGATGGTCCTGACAGTGGCCCGATCAGCCCTTTCTTGTATATAATCCCCAGTAGATATTGCCTAGTGCTAGTTGGCACAGAGTATATTGTGTGATTACTCTTCTAATGTGTTTTGGATAATACAAAGACTATTCTTATATATAACCTTGTGTGGAGTTTCTTTTGTAGTGTGCCTAGTGTGTTGCACCTGTGTGTGTGTGTGTGTGTGTGTGTTACGCAAACGCTTTACACATCTGGGATGAGCCTGACTGCTCATGCCAAGCTAACAAGGGGGTGAGCAGGGTTTATCTTCAGCGTGTGACTCCCTTGCCCTAACCAGAAGCAAGGGTCCCTATTTGGACTAAGCTACCTACCTTCGCCAACTAGAGATCCCCAGTTCTAACAACCACGTTTGTGGAATTAAAGTTAGTGTGTGATCTCAGAGTACAGGTTTTATTAGGCTCGAGATCTTGGTATTTTGTGGGGGATTTTAAGTGGCAGACGCTGCAATTCCCACGGGGAAAATGCCCTGTCACACTTTGCAGGCCCCATGCATTGAAGACTGAGGGATTGGGTTCACTGTCTCTTTGTTTGTGGCGGGTGAACACCAGGGAGTTCCTCAAGCTCATGGTTCTCCTAAATGAGAAAAGGGGTTTCTCCCATTTCCAATTATTTTAGTCACAGCGTTCAGTAATGTGCTGTAGTTGGTCACAGGGATCTCTTTAGTGTGTTTAGGAAACTGTTGCTAGAATGTTGATTTCTAGCTCAATTTTGGCTTTTTTTCAGGATTCTAACCGGGTGTGCTCGGTTTTTCAGTTTTTTTTAGATATATCTGTTGCTTGACTGTGATAGTCCTCAAGATAACTGCAGTTTCTTCTTATGCGGAGGTATTGGCCATAGAGCAAGTTCTCTCTTAAAGCCCTTGGATGAAAACTGGAAAATTCAAGGAGGTTGTTCTTTGCAGTGGATTTGTGATATGTCCTTGTCTCAAGTTTACTGTTTCCTTTAGTGATGGTTACATCCAAGAAAGCCATTTCTTTTTTTGTCACATGAATGGGTAAACTTAAGGTCGATGTCACAGTTATTTATCCATTCCAGAAAATCTGTGAGTGTATTTTCAGGTCCTTGCCAAATGACAAGGACATCATCAATGTATCTCTTCCAAAAAGAGATACACGTACCAAATGGATTGCTTTCGTCCATTATGTATTTTTCTTCCAAATCATCCACATACAGCTCTGCCACTCTGGGGGCAAAGGTGCTGCCCATCGAAATGCCTGTGGTTTGGAGGAATAAATCCCCTTCATATTAAAAAAAGTTCTCTTTGAGTGACAATGTAGCACACTCAATGACGAATTGTCTCAGTGTTCGGAAGTTCCAATTGGCCCCCGCCAGAGCCTTGTTGATTACTTTAATTGCGTCATCTTGTGGAATGCTAGTATACCGACTCTCGATATCAAGGGTCACCAGAATGGCAGAGTCAGCATCCACTGACATGTCATGTAGTAAGTTCAGGAGTCTCTTGGTGTCCTTCAAATAAGTTGGAGTGTGTTGTATGAGGGGTTTCAGAAAGAAATCGCAAAAGCAAGACAAGGGACCCAATCCTTGAGTAGATGGGGCGGCCAGGGTGGAGGAGTACGGTGTTATATATTTTGGACAGCATGTAAAAACACAGGACTTTTTGTCCCGCGTTGTTAGAAACTCAGCCTCGTGTTTGGAGATGTGCACATTAGTTTCCGCATAGTCCACAAGGCTTCTAATTTTATTTTTCAATTCTGAGGTAGGATCGGTTGTCAAGAGGGTGTAGTTAGTGGGGTCATTTAGAAGACATCTGCATTCTTTTTGGTACT
This sequence comes from Lissotriton vulgaris, assembly GCF_964263255.1. Classification (NCBI taxonomy): domain Eukaryota; kingdom Metazoa; phylum Chordata; class Amphibia; order Caudata; family Salamandridae; genus Lissotriton; species Lissotriton vulgaris. The sequence continues at coordinate 1,612,943,210 of NC_141693.1, forward strand.
CAGATTTATCCTGTATGACCACCCCTCCTTACTTGCCAGCTGGCTTGATTACGATAGTATCGTATCGATAGTATATTCACTGGATGATGTCATCAGTGATATCATTTGAGATGCCATGAGTGAAGTCATGAGTGATGTCACTGACCATGTCATGAGTGATGTAATATGTCATGTCATCAGCAGTGCATCGCGGGTGCGTGAGTTATAGTTAGCTGAACTAACTATAACGGGGGAATTTCAATGGTTTTGTATGAGTGAAATGTCCAGCTAACTAAAACATGTGTGAAACCCATGGTTTTTTCAGTGAATTTATAAGGTTTTTTAAATGCTAATTCCTAACTATAATGTGGCTGAAACCTATGGTTTTTTCAGTGAATTTGTAAGGTTTTATAAATGCTAATTCCTAACTATAACGTGGCTGAAACCTATGGTTTTTTCAGTGAATATCAAATCAAATGTTTTGTAAATGATAATTTTTATTAAATGTATTAATTGTTATATTTTTTGTATACTGATTTACTACATTGTTATGAAGTATTTATTTTTGGATATTTAATTTTTTAAATTACATTACATATTTTTAATATAAATTGAAAAAAAATGTTTTAAAAAATATTGAAATTGTGATATCTTTTTTTAATTTTATATTTTTTTCATATATATATATATATTATATAGCAGGCAATGATATCCTTAGGAAAGAAATTCAAGTTACTGGTAAGTACGGTTAAAATTACTTTTCAGGAACAGTAGTGAGCTGAAAGCTGCAGCACTGAGGACTCTCCTGGTGAGTAAATCGGAATTCGTAGTTCGGCTGATTTTCGAGGAATTTTTTAAAGTTCCAAAACTCCACACTTAGAAAAATTTCTGAGGCCACGCCCCTTTTTACACCTCTCTGCAACGCAGCCCCTTGGCGCATACTGGAGGCTCTTGGTGGGCTAGTTGGGCCCCAGGGACCCCCAGTATGCAAGGGGAATTAGTTCCCCATCTGCAAACGCGCCAGGGGCCACGTTTGCAGAGAAGCGCAGAAAGGGGACGTGGCCTCCTCCCGATCCCGTTTTTTGATCCCGTTTTTAAAAAAAAAATCCCTATGTAGCCCCCATCTTTTTATTTTTTTGGGCCCTGGGGAACCCATCCCCAAGGGCCTCACCCCAATTCCTATATTTTTTTCTTTTTACGGGAAGGGGCCTGCGTGGCTCCCTCCCATGGCTAATTCCGGCCCCGGGGACCCCATCCCCCGGGGCATGGCCAACTTTTATATTATTTTTGTGGAGGGGGGCTGCATGGCCCCCCTCCTGGGCAACTTATGGCCCCGGGGACCCCATCCCCCGGGGCCTGCCCTCTCAGTTGGGGACCGTGGGCGGGTCCCCAAGCCCCGCATGGTCCCTGTCGGCTCCCCACATCCTGCGGGAGCCGGCATTGCTTTTCTGCATGGGGAGCAGCTAACATGCTGCTCCCCATACAGAAAAGCAATCAGCCCTACAGCCCTACGGCAGGGGGGCCGTGAGCCCCCCCGCTTCCCAATGAAAAGACTTCCTATGGGATTAAAAATACATATATGCAATGATCAATATTTAAAACAATTAAATTAAAATTCTTTTACCTTATTCACAAAAATATTTTTAGTTTATATATATATATAAATACATACCTATAGTACATACATTTTCTTAAACCAAATTTGCCTAGCCCCTCGCTTCTTTCACAAATTCATTCTGGGAGCTTAATTCCATGACTATCCTAATGCCGAACAATATACCCATAGTGCTACTGCTAAAACAATACACCAATTCCTTATATCCTTATTGCTCCATTGTGAATATAGTAATGCATGTCATATATACAGGAGCGGTACAAAAGGGGGGTGGTGGTGATTGACTGGGTGTGAGTGTTTGATTGATTGATGGATTAAACCCAGATCTTTTGACTGGGTGTGAGTGTTTGATTGATTCAGATGCTCCGTCCATCACCACCTCCTTTTGTACCACTTTTGGCCGCCATAAGTGTGGCAGGGTATGCTCATACGTTAGTCCCTTGCTCACTTTGCCACTGGATTCAAGCAAGACGGCTGGAATGCCAGAAACCGGTCCTCGGAAGCTTGTTTCCGTTCCAGGGAAGGCATGGCTTGGCAGTTCGGGCTGGACTGTTCCCATGAGGCACAGGGTCAGACTGATTTGCATATGGCCATGTCTGAACTGGGGTGGCAGAGTGGGCTAAAGAACGGTGATGGATTAAACCCAGATCTTTTGACTGGATGTGAGTGTTTGATTGATTCAGATGCTCCGTCCATCACCACCCCCTTTTGTACCATATATACAGTAGAACAAAATTCATTACTTACAAATATTATCTCATATACAATTCCGTCAACTTGTTTCTCCTCAATTCCAATATATTCATAATCACTAATGAAGGAGAAAAAACATTCTTTCATTCATATATCCTAATCATCACTTTTCATATATGGTACTATTAGCTTTGCAGATTTATCATCATTCTGGAACTCTAGAACTTTTTTTTGTGAAAACATTCATTATACAAAAAATAAATTCCCACAAGTCCCACTCGGCCTCATCCTCATTAGCACGCTAGTGATGTTAATATTTATGCTTACAAATTTAACAACAGTTAGCATTTTCTAGTTATCACAATTCCTGCTTATCCTCCTCAAATATCAACATCCCTGGCGAGGTTTGCACTACGTAAAACGTAAGCAGCATAATGGCCACAATAGCATGCCAGCATCCAGTTGGTGCATTATTGCTGTAGCTTCCGGTTTTAATATCATGGGCAAGCACCCTCTTAGAATTTCAAACTCCAGATTCATTAATAATATAAAGCCTGTATTCTGTAATGGAGTACATCACACCCTAGTGTGTTTCAATCATAAAAGTAATCATAACCTTGTAACCCTAATAACCACACTTTTCAAACTAGTGCTATATCTCACTCTTCACCAGGCGCCATTGTTATCTGTACAACACCTTTTCTTTTATTGTGTTTCCTTCCCTTTTGTTATTCCCTTCTCTAGACCATTCATGTTGACTGCATAAAGGCCTTAAGACACTGGTGGTTCTCTGCAAATTAATGTGGATTTGTCTCCACACAGAAATGCTCCTTTTGCCAGCAGCAGAAAATTATCACCTTTCTCTCCCATCTCCTGCTGTCCAGTAGACACCTTAAAACCTTTTCTCATAGTCAGAAAGCTAGAAGTACAATATAAATTAGTCATACAGCTAAGAACCTTCATCACATTCATCACTATAGTCACTGGGCATAATAACTTCCCTGGAATGTCCCTTTAAGGAGTTATGCACCTGCTCAATAAATTGGCAAAGTGCAAGCTAAACTTTAAAACAAAACTTGTTGACAGGCTCCCCATGTGTGCCATTTCCCATTATTAATTTTGCTACATGGGTACTATTTTACCAACCCAGTCAGACACTCACCTACTTAGCTTCATCAACACCAAGCAGGTTTGTTGTCTGCTAGAAATAATACACAGTGCAAGATTCTCACTCTGGTATTTAAATATGTACATTTTCACTGCTCTTTCATAAGGTTCTCAATTGCAATACAACCCATGAAATGATGATCCCTGCTGTTGGATAATCTTAATCTCCTTGCTAGTCTTTGTCCTTCATGGATGTCCTCAAGTTTCTGATCATTTGAACTACGTGAGATTCTGGTTTGAAATACCATCCCCCACCAACTCAGAGCCAAGCCTTTCCTAATGGAGTTTAAACTCCACCCAACATCTCACTTGCTTACCCTGAAAAGACTGCTGGTCCCACTTAGAGTTTGGCAGATGGCCCGAAGTTCCTCTGTGATGGAGGAACATGGTCATTTATCAGATTGATAGAAAAGTGTTATCTGTACAGAAGGCTCTGTCCTTGATGTATGCTCACCTATCGCCGGGGCTCTCCTTTTTGGAGCAGCTGTTTTGTGTTTTATACCTTTATTTAATTCATTTATTCATTCATCCATACAATTGGATCCTGTAATTATTTACATTGGTGATGAGCTGGGACCTATGCCTGGGATCAATGCCTCAACACCTCGATGGTGACAAGACTCAAGAGTTGCAAGTGTGGGCTCCACGGCTTTGACAGAACATCTTGACCTGCTTTTTTGTCTGGCAACATTGCATGTTTTTGCTTGCTAGTGAGTTTAAGTTAGACTGATGATGGAAAACATGTGGTGAGAATTGTCTTGGGCATTTACATTTATATTTGTGCCCTCTTGCTCACAACTAGCCAATGCTGAATGTCTCACACCAGCATCTATTTCATGCTGAAGGTCTCATGCATTTCCAGGAGCATGCTTGGATTCGCATCGAGTTCAGTCCATGAACCAGTCCTTGAGCCCTAACATGTGGAATTAGCTATGAACGAGCACCCATCCACCAGCCCTTGGACCCGTAACTTGTGGTAACTGTGACCATTTGCCCAGAGTTTCTCACACTGAAACTTTTCACGATGGACTTAGAGCCTCCTTTTGATTTTTATGTGCCTTTCATGTTTATTGGATGTGAAGGAAGCTGACACTACTTTGAAACCACTCATGACTCACACGTTCTGGAAAATTCATTGGAAACTGGAGTTCTAATGTCAGTTCTTTATTGTCAATGCGCTGAATAATCATTGGTTGAAACACAAAAAGCATTACCCATTTGGACTGGATGCAGGGTAAACCATTTTCATTGGCCAGAGTACTCTAAGTCTCTGTTGGTTCTCAGTCCTTCACTCTGATTGGTTGTTGGTCATGTCATTATTGAAGCACTGCGAATTAAGAGGAGGAACAAGAGATTCGTTTATTGCAGTTAATAAAAGTAGAAACATTTATTTTCTTTCGCTTTCTTGTTGCTTCTTCTTTCAGGTCCTGGATTTTTCGCATTTACTGGTTCAAGTACTGGGGCTTATTCCTTAGTAGAGGTTGTTAAATTGGGTGCTCATTGTAAACAAATTTTCCAGAGTTTTATATAGGACAAACTTGACCCGAAGGTATTGGGTATCAGAGTGCTTTACACGAGCACCAATTACGTTAAAAGGACACATTCATTTATTTTAGGCACCAGGAGATTAAGTGCTTTGCCCAGAATCACGGGATGTTGAGCGTCGTTGCTGAGACTCGAATCTGGTTCTCCCCGATTTGAAGTTGACCGTCCTAGCCATTAGGACACATCCTCTCCCCTACATTACACATAATACTACAATTACTCATTTATTACATTTTTTACTGGCTATTGTCTTACTTATCCTGTGTGGTTTAAGATGCAGAATGTTATTCCTCCCCCGTTCCTTTTGGTGTCGCCTAGGGAATCTTCGATAAAGAGGTCCAAGTGGAAAAAAGTGTTTTCACATTATGCTAGAGTCTGCCGCACTTCTTTAGGTACAGAAAATAAAACATCATTACTTCTTTATTGTCTAGGACCAGAGGGTCAGGAAGTGTTTGAACACATTCCAGAACTTGATGAAATGGAAGTAGAAGAGTTGAATGAATATGAAGCATGCATACATGAGCTAGATAAATATTATTTACCTAAAGTTAGCACTGTATTGGAATTTAGTCATTTTGGCAGAAGGTTCCATCGATCTCAGGAATTTGTGGAAAACGATATGACTGACTTCCGTAAATTTGCTTCCTCATGTAAGTTTTAACCCTTTCCCTGCTGCCGTCGGCCAATGGCCGACGGCAGCACTACCTCCCCAGTGCCGCCGTCGACCATTGGCTGACGGCATTCCACCCGCGCACAAAAACGCCCGCATCGCGTTGGAATTAACGCCGCGGTTAACGGGTTAAGGGACACTGCAAGAATGCATTTGGGATCAGTTTATGTTAGGATATAACATTGAGAAAGTGGTGGAGGAACTTTAGAAAAAAGATGACCCTAAGTTAGATTAGGGTAATACTGACTGCTTATTAAATAGAGCACTCTATAGCTTGCATTAATATCATACAGAGAGAGAATGCAGTTTTGCATTAAAAAATGTGCACAACATTGCCACGTCACAGGGAGGAGATGTTAACATTTTTTTACAGGAAAGTGTTTTAGATGTGGTGCAATAGGTTATATGGCAAACAACAACAAGATTTGTCCCGCCTGGGGTGTTATCTGTAAAGTGTGTGGTAACAAGGGAAAGAATTACAAATTACGATCTAAAAAGAGCAAAGTGAAAGAGATTGCTGTGGATGATGAGTGTGATTACGATACTCTTCAGTGTGGGGAGACTGTTTCGTGGATACAACAAAAAAGTAAGCAGGGTCTCATTGACAATGTTAATGTCAACAGTTCAAAGATAAAGATGCCATTTGATTCCGGGGCTAAACATTCCCTGGTGCCTAGAGTATCAAATCAAATTTTATTAAACTGTGCGATTACTTAAATCTTTACAGTATAAAACACGAGGAACCTCACCCCCCCACCCCCGGCGCGCCCATCTCCCAGTAAAACCATATGTACAACTTTAAGATAGAATACTGACTGTTTTTGCCACTTTTTGTCCAATAAAAGTTCTATTAAAAGAAGAAAGGATTTTGTTTATTTCTTAACTTCACGCCTTCTAGAGTCTAGGGGAAGTGTGGAAGTTCGGCATGATCATTCTCACTGCACAGTCAGTTGACAGTGGATGGGTTCTTCTTTGGACCCTTGTCCAGCCCTGATTTAATTTCTGGGTCCAATAGTTCCAGTTGCTTTACGGAAACTCCCTAAGTTTAACTGTAAGCCGACATCGTTAGGCCACCAGATGGCGCTCCTTGCAACAGTGTCGAGACCCTTAGGATCTTTGGCCTTTTGATGGAGGTCGAGTGCCATTTTGACTTGATGGGTGAACTTGCCGACCCTAGCTAATAGACAGGTCGTAGTTTCTGAGAAGCACCAGTCCGAGGCCTCTCTGCATGTTCTATGGCCTAGATTCCGTAAGGCCGGGCGTAGCAAACGATGACAGTCGCGGATCAACTTTGTACAGCAGCACAGCAGGTGTAATCAAGACTCTCTGCGGTAGTTGCATAATCGGCAGGCAATGGCACCATCCATTCGTGCCCATTTTGGGTTAAAGTCCGCGATCATGAGGGCCAAGAGGTGCAGATACAGGATTTTCTTTCTTGCTTGGGTTAGTGAGTCTTGCAGGTATGGTTGGGGTTTGCCAGGAATATAGGACTTATCCAGAGCCAGAGTTAATGGATTGTGCCATAGCGATAAGAGATCAAGCTCGAACGAGATGGTCTGGACTTGGCGCTTTACAGCTTGGGCCCAGGCAGAGTATGGAATTTCGTGAAGGGGCAAGCTCTTACCCTCGATTTTCAATAAGTCAATGCCTTGTGCCACCTTAGAGCGCCATGGAGAGCCCACTTCACCAAATATAGTTTTTAAGAAGTGCTTTAGGGTGTTTTCAGGCGCTTTCAGTACTCTGATATAGTATTTTATCAGGTTCCCCCAGTAGTGCCAACTCTGGTCGTTTCAGGCCTATTTCTAGCCTTAGCCTGTTGTTCCTTGCCTGTGTAGGGGCCCGTAGCACCATCTTATACGCTTTCGCCTGGGCCGCGTTGACCACTTTCTCAAATGCACCTGGGTAGGCAATGTGGCCATACGTAATGGAGGGAATCAGTTTTGCCCTAAGTACTGTCAACATTGGTTCTACTGAGGGACTGGCCAAGCGATAGCTTAAGCGTCTTAAAGACAGAATTATTTTGTCTATTCTTGGTTTTAGCTCCTTTAGGTGTTTGACTGCAGAGGCCCTCTCAGACACCCAGACTCCCAGATAGTTATAGGATGAGGCAGTAGTGATTCGGTGCTCCCCCAGGGCCCATGTTGCTTCTTTTTTATGGTGGTATTTACCGAAGATTACTATCTTGGTCTTACTCACATTAATCCGTAGGTCGTTTTCCTTGTTGTATGTTGCCAGGTTGTTTAAAGCTCTTTAAAGTTCCACCCTAGTGTGGTCCATGACCACCGTGTCGCCAGCGAACTGGAGCGTACCCAAGACCAGCTTCCCCAATCTTGGAGGTACTAAGTTGGCATCTTTCAGGGCTTGCCCCATGCCCGCTGTATACAAGTTGAAAAGTAGGGGGGCCAAGACGCACCCCAGCTTAAGTCCAGAGTTGGTGGCAATTCTTGCTGTTGTAATTGTTGCACTTAATTTCACCTGGACCCATGTCCCCTCATAGAGTGCTTTTATGGCTTTTAGCAGGACTTGGGGGAGCCCCCAGGACTCAAGTTTTACCCATAGTAGACTTCTGTTCACTCGGTCGAAGGCCGTGGAGTAGTCTATAAAACAACAATACAATGGCAGCTTATTCTCGTGTTGGCCTTCATCGCAAGGTAGGAAAGCGCTATGATGTTATCCAGGGTGGAACTATTAGCCCTGAAGCCGGTCTGTGAGGGCGGGAGAATGCCGTTCTTATCCGCCCAGGCCTCCAAGTCCCTTAATAGAAGGCGGGCGTATACCTTGGCTTCTATATCTAAAAGGGCTATGAGCCTGTAGTTGGACAGGTTCGAGTGGTCACTCTTCTTGTGAATGGGAAATAGGACTCAGCCTTTCCAGGAGGTTGGCAGGATTGCAGTAGCGAATGAGTGATTGAATAGGGAGGTAAGTGTGGTTGCAAAAAAGGCTGAGGCGGTTTTAAAAACCTGGGCAGGGATTCCATTTGGGCCAGGATCTCCATCGGTTCTGATGGCTTTAATGTACTTTAACCCCTTAAGCGCTGCCGTCGGCCAACGGTCGTCGCGAGCACTACCTTGCCAGTACAGCGCACGACCGTTGGCCGACGGGCCAGCGCTCGTTATTCGAACGTTCAGCACTGGGTGCTGAATGTTCGACGCAGCTAAGGTGTTAAAACCTCCTCCTCTGTATACTTTGCGAATCTTCTCTGTCTCGGGACTTCAATCGGCGCACTTTGAGTTTCGGTGGTTACAGCTGCCGCCTTGGACCACTCTAGACTGCCAGGGTTAGCCCGGTTTAACTCGCAGGTGTACAGCCCCTTAGCACACTGTTCCCACACATTCCCTGCAACACTGTTTTCCTTGTGCACGCCACTAGAGGACAGGCTGTTGATATAACGCCATAACTTGCTGTTATCTTTTTCTTTAATTAATGAAAACACTGTAAGCCAGTTTTGTTCTGCCCGCTGCCTTTTCAGCTCCCAGACTTTCTTTTTATAGTTGGCTCGCAGGGCAGAGATGGAAGACCTCCCTGGCAAATGATTGCCTTTGGTGCCTAGAGTATTTTATGAGCAACATTACTCTAATAAAATCAAACTATTCAAGCCAGACATTAGACCACTAGGTTATGATGGTCAACCAATAAAACACATTGGGAAATTTACTTTTCCGGTGGGTTAGAATACAAAGGACGCATTACAGCTGGAAATATTGATGTCTCTTGTAAAGAAGGCAGTATCAATAGTTGGTTTCATCAAAGTTATTTAGACACCCTGTTAGATCCCAATAGTAATGCTTTCATTGTTCTGACACACATAAAACCTATACTGGTTTAAACAATACAGAAAAGTGAACCAAATGATTTTCACAGGATGTTTCATCAAAAACTAGCAGATGTATTATGTGACCAATTGGGTTGTTTCACTGAGTATTCACATACAAAAGTTATTTAAGAGAATGCTGTTCTGGTTGCTTATAAGGTAAGTGGTGTGCCTTTTAACATGTGGCAAGTGATATTTGAGGAATTAAATCGACTGAAAAAGGATGGAATTACAGGTGAGGTTGAGGTCACTGAGTGGATCTCTCCTGTAAGTTTAGATCACAAGGCATCAGAGGTGGTGACATTTTGTGTTGATTTTAGAGGATTGAATAAAGCAATAGTTGTGGATAGGTATGCATTACCCAATATTAATGATATGCTTTCTTGGTTGGAAGATGCAGTAGTTATTTCTACCCATGATCATAGATCGGCATATCATCAAATAAAATTGGATTATCACTCCATGGATTTAACTGCATTCATCACTCCTTTTGGGGCGTTAAGGTCACCAAGATGGCATTTGGTTTAATCTCAGAGGGCTATGGAGGATGTTCTGTGTGGCATTGAGGGTGTAAAGATTTATCAGGATTAGGTTTTGATACACAGGTCCACACATGAAGAACATGATTATTGTGTGAGGTGTGTGTTGGAGAGATTTAGAGAAAGAGACCTCATGCTTAAAGTGTCTCAGTATCAGCCTAATAAGAGGTACAATGTGATTCATGTCATCAGTTGAAAGAGAATGGATTGAGAATAAATTAAGAATTGGTGAACTCTATAATGAAGCTTACAGTCCCAGATGGTAAAGCAGAATTAGTCATCATCAAATTCTTAAGGATGGCAGAATAGTATAACAAGTTTAATCCCAGGTTATCTTTCCAGGCATATTGTGAGTAAACTGTCAATAAAAGGGTTGCATTTTCATAGTCTGCGTAGTGTAGGGTGACTTGGACTTTCATGATGTGAAAGATCATTTGCCCAAGACTTCCTTTTTACAGAGTTTTAAAGCAACAGACAAATCTGTTCTGATCACAGATGCTAGCTCTAGGGGCTGTGGTGAAGCAAGGGGAAGGTGTGAATGAAATTACTATTATGGTTACATCTCAATGTTGGAAAGGTCTTAAACTTTTAAGTGATAGAAAAATAAGCCCTTTGCATCTATTGGGACTTCAAGAAACAAATATAGATGTTGTCAGGTACTCCCTTTGTCATGAACTCAGATCACAAGCCTCTCAAGATTGTGTTTGGCAATAAAGGGTTAGATGCTGTAGCTAGTAGAATTTGTAAATGGGTGATTTTGCTGCAGGAGTTTGATTTTCATGTTGAATACATTCCAGGTGGGGAGGGCAATGTAGCAGGTTGTCTTTCAAGATTGATCTTACTCAATAGGGCCATTAAAGTATATGTAAGACTAAAGAGATTATAAGATTGCATTATGGATAGCCAGGGTTGGATACACAGATAGAGAGAGAGTAGTTAGAGGCTGTGTGGAGTGCAGATACACTGACAAAGTATGTGTAATCCAAGAATACAACCTATGGGTATGAGAGATCTGTCCAAGAGACCGTAGGAGGATGTGGATTTGGATGTCTTGGCTCCGGTCACTAATATGGTTGGCCAATATTATGTGATACTGTTGGTAGACATGTCTTCAAGGTGGTCGGAGAAATGTATTTCTCAAGGAATTAATATTTACAATGCCATAGCATTTATGAAGAAATGATTTGGCACAGAAGGCTTTCCTGATTCTATTCTCATGGATATTGGTATTGAATTGGTGTCAAGGGAAATGGAAGAATGTCTGTTGCAGAGAATAAATATTCACAAGAAATGTTCACTATATCACTCTGAGTATAATGGTTTGGTTGAAAGATTTAATGGGGTTTTGAAGGACTCAAATCAGATTGCCAAAATGTTTGGTAAATATTGGAGAGAAGAGAATCAAACCAGAGTGAAAATGTATCATTTAACTCCAGACTCAGTTAGTGGAATGGTATAGTTGGAACTTTCCAGAGGGAGAAAGACAAATGTTTTGATTTGTCCTTCTCAGATACATTGGTTTACTAGGGACATTATTGACACTTCTGATGGTTGGAGAGAGAAACAAGAAAAGAGAATTTCTGAGACGAAATGGTTGTTTGACAATAAGAATTTGGCATGTTAAACTGCTGTGGTAATATGGTGTGAGTAAAGTTGTCCGGGGATCTAGGTTGTTATCAAAATTTTCTGTGCCTTTCAAATTTGTCATGTTATTTAAGAATGCTGTGAATCTAGAAGACACCCACAATTTGGGTATAGTGGTTTTGATAAGGTGCAAGAATGGGAAAAAGGGGTGACTTTGAGAAAAGGGGTATGCTGCCCTTTGAAAATATAAATGTAAGTAGATTTTTGGTAAGAAAGAAAGTGGTGAACTCGTGTGTGAGCAAAATAAAAGTGAGTTCTTGGAACATAAAGAAAGTAGGGATCTCAGATGCGAAGACACTTTTATAAGGAGGAGTGAGAGAGTTTCTTTACCTCCCAAGTTTTTGAAAGACTATGTGACTGAAAAGTGAAGACTATGTGAAAAAAGTATTATATAATGATCTGTGTTATGTAACTATTTTGTATTTATTTTATATTAAGTATTTTGTATAACCTTGGCTTTATTTTATTGTATAAGGGGGTATATGTAGTACACTTGAGTAATGAGACATGTGGTATGCTATTCTTTGTGGAATGTCATTGAGAGAATGTAGAAATGGAGTTCTAAGAATGAGGTGAGGTGAGATTCTGTGTAAAGGCAGTTGGAAGGCTGTTGAACTAGCAGGTGGCTGAGGCCATTTCTCGCTATACATCTTAATAAACAAATTATCAAATACAACCTGATCCTGTAACACCTCACATCAGCATTGCTGCGCAAACAAAACAAAGATTCATCCTAGACTATTTGAAACCAGAATATTTGTTACATTGCTGTACAATAATTTTGGTTGCTGAACTGAATAATGTGACATTACTTAGTCCTTGAGTCTATTTTTGGCATAAACAGCCTGGTGTGCAAATCAATGTCAACTAACCCATATCCCTCATATTGTTGTAATGTTTTATTTCCAAATTAAATTTTTCATCTATATGCAGATATTTTTCCTGACAAATGTACCTTGTTTTATTCTTCAGATACCTTGACAAACTCATGTTTCCGACAAATCAATCATCCAAGACTGAATTCATAATATTGGGACTTATTAACATTCATGAATCGCAGGTCCTTCTCTTTGCGGTCTTCCTAGCCTTCTACCTTCTGACAGTGTTGGGGAACTGCATAATCATATCTACAGTGAGAATGGGAAACCTTCTTCACAAACCCATGTACTTCTTTCTACACCACCTCTCCTTCTTGGAAATATGGTACACTACCACAATTGTTCCAAGGATGCTTGTCAACCTGCTGGCCAGAAGTCAAACAATTGCGTTTTCCAGTTGCATGATGCAGCTTTATTTCTTTGTTTTTTTTGGGGCCACAGAATGCTACCTCTTATCTGTTATGGCTTATGACCGCTATCTTGCCATATGTAAGCCTTTGTATTATGCAACCAGCATGAGCGGGAGAATCTGTATGCAACTGGCTGTTGGTTCCTGGATTTGCGGTATTTTTACTGGTTTGTTACCAGTCCTTTTGATTTCCAGGTTGAATTTCTGTGCATCCAGGGAAATCAACCACTTCTTCTGTGATATTCCACCTCTACTAAGTCTGTCCTGCAGTGACACCTATGCCACAGAAATTTCAATTTTTTTACTGTCCCTTTTAGTTCTGTTTTGCTCATTCATATTGGCTGTTGTGTCTTATGTTTTTATCATAGTATCCATTCTGAAGATCCCCTCAGCACGAGGAAGAAGAAAAGCTTTCTCCACATGCGGATCTCACCTGACAGTAGTGGTCATATATTATGGAACTATGATCTTCATGTATGTCCGGCCCCACTCTGGATTTTCCTCTGACATGACCAAGGTAGTGTCAGTATTCTACACTGTGGTCACTCCAGTGTTGAATCCTGTGATTTACAGCTTACGTAACAAAGAGTTTATTGGTGCCTTGAAGAGGGTGACAAAGAAATGTGTTCATTCAGTAAAAATGGTGTAGTGTCAACACCATGTCCCAACAACAGGACAGCAATAAAAAAAGGTTGCATCTACCAATGGGTGAATTAGAGTAACCTTTTTCACGTGGTACTATAGAAAGCACATGTAGGACTTTAAGATCACAAACTCTGGAATTAGTGAAAGTAGAAATAAATATATTTGGAGAAGCTGTTGTGGCCATTGCTGTTTCTACTTCTCCCATTTATATCCTCATACCCCAATCAGGATAAAGCAACAGACAAAGGGCCAGATGTAGGACGGCAAATAACGGTCGGTAACGGCCGATTTCGGCCGTTACCAACCGGTATTTGCTATTTGACATGTAGGGGGCCTTATAGTTACAGAATCTGTATATTTACCGATTCTGTAAAATACCGAATCGGTAAATTTACCGAATTGGTAATTATAGATGTAGATGGCACTTTATACAGTGCCACAGGCCCTTATCGATTCGTTATTTACCACCAAATACTATTTGGTGGTAAATAACAAATACCTGTGTACATGCACATCTGTGCATGTACACCTGTGCCATGTGGCACACAGACATGCCCTAAGGGCATGTATGTGTGTCACATGGCACACAAGCCTGAATCAGGGGTGCAACAGGGTGTCAAAGTGACACCCTGTCCCCCTTGCAAAATCGGTAATTTTACCGAATCGGTATTTACAGATTCGGTAATTGACATTGATTCCTATGGGCCTCAAGGCCTCAAGGCCATAGGAATCAATGGCAATAACCGAATCGGTAAATACCGATTCGGTAATTACCGAATCATACAGATTCGGTAAAAATTACCGATTTTTTACCTACATCTGATTTACCGAATCTAGAATACCGAATCGGTGAAATTCGGTATTCTAGAGTTGGTAAATCAGATTTACCTACATCGGGCCCAAAATCCTCTAACCCAAGAAGAGATGTGATGTAGCGCCGTGGCTGTGTTTTGGCTATATAGAACCATAATATCCTGGTTTAACCCCTATAATATCACAACACATTGAAGGGCTATGTGCATTATAGTTTCCGACACAATAGAATAAATATTGATAGTAGCTTATATATTACATTGAGAACAATTGCACATTTGGGTGAATTTGCTTCATTTCAAATACAGATTGCTGAAAATAACAATGCATCACAACTTGTGTGTTAAAGACCATTTACTCAAGCTTTTGGTAGTGATGAGTGTCACAGCATGAATGTGTAAGCTCATTTTGCTTATTACATTGCCCTGCCTAATCTGCAGAGCAAAGATTATGCAGGTTCCCCCTCGCTGGGGCAGCTGTGCGCTATGCAAGTTTACCTAACCTTACCTTACCTATCGTTATGAAATATCACTCAAAATATGTACTAACATGTACTCTAAAATTGGAATAATATTGTTCTAGGGACCTTCATGAAATACACGTGTAAAAGGTAAAGGAATTACCCTCGTTTTTGGTAGCTTCTACCTACAGGCTTCAAATGATACAAGAAAAAATCTTGGAGGCCTGTGTAGGTAGCTGCCTTTTTGCATGTGTTGAGCATGCTGATATTAGAATGCCAATAGCCTCTAATTTTCATTTCATATTGCTGATTTCCCCCAGCTCTCAGGTTTCATGCCTCCAGTAGAGGCTGGTGAGCTTTTTATCACACAATGCCTAAATAGCCTGTCCACTGTGTATAAGTACTTCTAATGATAATTGCCCCCCTAAGTTATTAAGTAAGTTTTCATATCTACAAATTCGGCATTGCTCAACTGCCGATTGTGTTTAAGTCAACTGTACATAAATTGTTAATCGATGTAAGCCATCCTTTATCTTGTAAAAAAAATCGTGTGCAAAATACTCTTCTAAATGGCTCGGATCAAGAAGAAAATGCAATGTGAGCTATAAAAAATAAATCTTGTTTTTAGATGGACATCGGATTTCATTACTTTGCTGTATGCTAATATACATGCTTCAATTGTGTTGCTTAAATCGCGTGCTGAAGGCAAGTATTAACCGGATATTACAAATCCAAGATTTCCTGTCCAAGACCATGTACAAAATCTGCAATCTATATGATTAGCTATGATCGTGTGCAAAGTGCAAATGCAAACCAGACGGTACAGGATGAGTATCCAAAGCCATTTGCAACAATGCATTGTTTACAGGAGGATAAAACAATGTTCAGATAATTCTGAGCGCTCACGCCAAGATCAGAATTAAAGTTCAATTGGCAGACAATTATTAAGCTTTGATGGACGTTTCCCAAAGTCAGACACAAGTGACTATGGAGAGGCATGGTTAACTGTAGGACTTTAATATATATATGAATTTCATAAAACCTCAGGGCCTCATTTGGGGCCTCATTTATCGCCTCCTTGCGACCCCAATGATGCGTCATATTTACAATATGACGCATCATTGCGCAAGGACTTACAGATACGTCAGTATTTCTGACGCATCTGTAAGCGCAAAAGTGACGCATTGCTGGAGTGTGTCTCAAAAGTGACGCAACTCCAGCAATGCGTCCTTTCACATGGGGCAAGCCCCATGTGAAAGGGCCTGCGTCAGTCTTACGCCTGCTGTGAGGCAGGCGCAAGATTTTGACGCAACGGTGTCCTAGAAGTGACGCAGTGAAATCTCATAGATTTCACTGCGTCACTTCTTTGACCTTTCTTGCGTCAATACGTCCCCCTTGCATACATTATACCTGGCGCAGGTATAATGTGGCACAGGGGTTTACAAAGTGACGCATCTACCTAGATGCGTCACTTTATAAATATGGCGCGACAAGGCGCATTTATTACGCCACTGGTGCTTCACAAAAAGTGACGCACCGGCGGCGTAAAAGTGACGCATAGCCTCATAAATGAGTCCCCATGGAGTTTTGCAGATGGGATACTCCATCAAAATGTGACAAATATATTATCCACCTGTGAGAAGTTGGCCTGGTATATAATGCTCACTAATTCTAGTGATCACTTTGTACCATGCCAAGCAACCCTTATGATGATGGTTGTAATTCAACCTTGTAGACCAGTTATCCTAGTGGTAACGTGGACAAAGCAGTCTTAGGCTAAACTCTGAAAGGCATGTGAAGCCAGCTGTTATACCATACACAACCCCCTTGAATACCAAATGAAAGGGACACCACACAGATATATATTGAAAATATATATTGATTTATTAACTATTAAAATCCCCTGGACTCTTTATGAGCACAGAAGCACAAGCGTAAAATCACAAGACAGTTTAAAATACACAAAAGTTGCACAATATGGATGAGCCCTAGGGGCCACCTAAACCATATACTAAGAAAGTGGTATAAGGGATACCAAGAGGAAAGTGAAGAGGCCTAGGGCCTTGGGAATCGCTGGAGCTATTCGAGACTGGAGTTAACTAAGTCGGGAAAGGCCCACGGGACTCGGGTGCAGTGTTCAAAGTGCACGCACTTTGCAATACAAAGTCTATGGTGCGTAAAATGCACAAAGTTAGAAAGTTAGGAACCTTCCGAGTGACCTACGGAGCTGAAACTTAAAACACAGGCCCTTGGGATGTGTACCAGTGCAGGAGCACCGGCGGAGCTGAGTTACCTCACCCACAGGAAGCGGGTGCACAGGGTCGAAGATGTGTCGGGTTTCGTCACGCTGGTCGATGGTGCTTGGAGCTGAAGATGCTGCAGGCGGCTCGATGAGAAGAGTTCCGGTGGATCCAAGGGTGGATCTGAAGAGTTGAAGACCTGAAAGCAGAGGGGACAGTGTTCAAAGTCACTAGCCAGTGACTACCGTGGAACCAGAGTGGAACCAGGCGATGTCGGGTGCAAACAGGCGTTGTCGGGTAGCTTCTTTCTGCAGCCACGTGGATACCCGGGGTCGAGGACGTCCAGGAGTCGGTCACGAGCTGTCCCACGTAGGCTTCTCGCTGTTGGCGGTGTCGGCGACCTGATCGGAGCAAACAGGCCTTGGCAAATGCAAGCCACGCAGGAGTTGAAAGATGCTGTTCACTCGGACCAGCAAGGTCAGAGCGAGTGCTCCTTTTCACAGGAGCTTGGGTAGGTCTGGAGCAACCAGACCTGCTGTTTAAATCTTCGGGTTCGTCGCCAAGATGGCCGCTGGCCGCGTGGCTAGTGGCCGGGATGGCGCGTCGAGTGGCACAATGCAAAAGGGCCCCACGCAGATCGTGGAGATGCTGGAGGGCTGATCTTCGGTGCAAGGGCTGCTCGGTGGTGGGGGTTCTCAATCCCCAAAGCACAACGTCGAGGATTCCTCAGAAGCTGCGCAGTCAGCTTGTCGAGTGTCTTTCAAGAGGTCCGGTCCCACGTCGCTCGGTGCCTCCACGGGTCCCTTCTTCGCAGGGACTGTGGATCGGGCTCTGAGAGGTCTGGGAGTCTGGTTCTTGTCGGGCTCTGGGCTCGGTCTCCGGCGGGAGGCGGCGGCAAAGCAGACGTCGAGTCGCTGGTTGGTACCTGTGTTCACAGGGTGGTCACTCCTTGGCCACAAGGGAGATTCTTCTTCAGTCTTCTGTGCAGCAGAATGTCGAAGTCCAGTCTTCTTCTTAGTTTTAAGTTGATTTCGGGATGATCTGCTGTGCAATGGCACTGCTCCCTCTCTTATTCCAATCTGAGGGGTGGATTTCCTGCTAGGTCCCTCCCCTATGGGTGGGACCAGGAAGGGGGGTGGTTACACCCCCTCTCCTTTGTCCAGCTCCTCGCCAGGACTGGGGCTGGAAAGCCCCAGAACCGGTTTGGGCTGGCTTATGCACAGGGACACCTTGTGTGCCCCAGGCATGTCTCAATCTATTCAGCCCTGTCCTACCCAATACACAAAACCCTGTCTGGGGTGGTGCTCGCACCTCCCCAGGCAGGAAACCCTTTGTCCAGGCCCTCCTCGCTGGAAGGACTCCCAGCAGCAGGAGGTCAGACATGTGTCTGTGGTGGCAGCATCCATTTTGTGATGCTGAGGCTCTGTTTAACTTTAACCGGGGTTAAGGCTACACACATGTCGTGTCCCTCTAGAAGGGTGGAATGCTATCCCCGTCGCCAGAACTGGCGAGGGGATAGTATTCCAATTCGTATGACACCTTACTCGACATGTTTTGATAAAGCCAAACCAAAGATAGCATTTAACCGCGAGGATTATAATGCACTTAAGAGTATATGGTATGGCAATATCCCGGAACAGCTTAGGGAGTGGTTCCCGACAGCTGCAGACAGGCTCAGCTCATGCTAGAGCACCATCTCACATATTTCCAAGCACTCTGCCTCCAGGATTGATGAGGCCTTCCATAGGAGTGGCTGATAGGAACACATGTGTCCAGTTTAGGGTTAGGCACAGGCATACTGTACCTAAGTAAGAAGTGATTACACCAACTTACCCCAGCTGAGTGATCAGCCAGTTGTGTCAAATATGGAGGCCAGGCCAGGGGTGGCACAATACATGCTGCAGCCCCTGGTAGGCCTTGGCTACACCTATGCCCTGGGTACCTATGGTACACTGTTACAGGGGCCTATAAGGTGAACCAATTCCAATTGTGTTATGCACCTAAGGTACATGGAGTCCATTTTAAGGAGAGAGCAATCAGCCTGGGGCCCTGAATAGCAGGATCCCAGGCCAACTAAGTCAAAAACCAGCTAAACACCAGGCAAAAAGTTTGGGGGTAACCATAGTCAGATATCCACCTTCCTACACCACCATATTACAAATGCACGGGCTATAAGGCACTTGTATTAGGGCGGATGTGGCATTCACCTTGTTTGTGACAGGGTGTAATCTCTGCCAAGCTCTACAGAAGGCTCTCAGTCCTCACTCCTAACCTGCCAGCAAACCTGACAGCCACTCTGAGGAACAGATCATGACTCTACTCAGTAAGACATTTGAAATGATTTTTGTGTATATCAAAATGTGCAGAGGGTATACCCAACTAGGAGGTCAATTCTTAATGCAAAGCTCTATTGAGGGCATCATGCATAGCTTGGCATTCTGCCACAAGACAAAAGTGCATATTTGGCCATTCCTGATGTACGCACATTTCTTGATCAGGAGGTTCATCTGTACTTTATATATGTAGCTTCAGAGGCACTTCAGACAACAGTTCTTTCAGGAGGTTTTGTCTTCTGCTCAGTGTTCTGAATCCTGTATTAGCGTTGGTACATCAACGGCACAAGACAATACCTCAATCATTCCCCCAGCTACTGTGTCAGTCCTGCCCGCGGTAACAATCCCACACTTGTTGGACACTGCCTACTCCAAGTGTGTAGGTTGGAACATAGCTGGGCTTGAGTCCCGTTTGTGTATCCCTGATTGGGTGGATTTTATAGATCAAGGGGATGTTTGGTCCTTTCAAGAAACATGGGCACTTCTGCAGGTATTTCGGTGGGGTTTCTAAATTTTAGTAAACCTGCTACAAAAGGACTAAAAGGGCGCCCCGTAGGAGAACTAACAACTTGGGTCCGTCAATGTGAGGGTGTATGGGCTGAAGAAGTTGCCATAGACAGTCCAGACATACTAATAATAAGGATTAGATCTTCCAAAGGCTTAAATATCCTCTTGGTTATTATTTATGTTAGGGGCCTCCAGGGTGGACGGGTCTCACCAACCCTTCCCCTCCTGGATGATTTCCTCTCTAATGTAACTGAAGAGGGGTATAAGGTTGTGTTGGGAGATTTTAACACTTGCTTCGAGCCACTGGGCTTCGATGATGGTTCCCTTACAGAGGAAGAAGACATATCGTGGGGAATACCACAGCTCGAGCTACAACCGAATAGGAAATGGTCTTGCTCCTCCACTTTCATTAAGGGGTTGTGCCTGGATCAGGGTCTGAGAGCAACCAATGGTAGGGTAAGATCAGACAGAAAGGGTAGACACACATTCAACAACGGCAGACACAGCAGTCGCATCGACTATATCCTAGTCAATGTTCAGCTGTGGGTTGCAGTTGTTGATATGGAAATTATTGAACGCCCCGAAAGTGATCATGAACCGCTTGTACTGGCTTTAAGGGACTTTAGCTTTCAAAAGTCTGAGAGCTGTGAGTCAAACGTAGTCCCAGCTGAGGTTACATTAAGTAACGATATGAGAAGGGTGTGCTGGCCCAAAATTGCTGTGGATGAAGGGGCGAGAAAGGATATTAGATCCTTAGTGTCCAGTTCCTTGGAGCTTTTGAACAATTGTGGGTTGCAGGATTATATTAATGCAAATCTCACAAGTATACATACTGAGTTGTTTCGGGGCCTGAAAAAGCTGTTTATTAAGACTATCCCTAAACAGGACAGGAAGAAGAAGCCTAGAGTAGTCACATGGTTTGATGATGAGTGTCGACGGACGCAAGGGGACTTGTTGTTAGCTATCAAATCTAAAAACCAAGGTCGTGTTAGGTCCTGTAGAAAAGCTTATAATGAAGCTAAACATAAGGCTAAATCTAATTGGGATGAGGACCGGTGGGTAACATTGATTGAAGCATGTGGCCAGCGAAACATGCAACAGTTTTGGCACCTACTAAAATGGGGGAAATGCCAGGATGATCACCCTAGCCCAGCACATGTTGGCCAACAACAGTGGGTAAGCTTTTTTGAGGAACAATTCAGGAGTAACAACATTGTTTTGGTTGACCTCCCATGCTCCGTCTCTGAGGAATCACTCATGTTTTCTATTTCTGAGGTTAGAAAGATTATGACATCAATCCCGAGAGGTAAAGCACCTGGCCCCGATTGTATTCCTGCTGATGTATTTCTGCAGGATCAGGATCTCTGGGCCCCGTATATCTGCCATTTGGCAAATGCTCTTGCGTCGGGAGCAGAGGTCCCAGACTCCTGTTACGGGGCAGAAATCCTACCAATTTATAAAAAAGGCGATCGCTCGGTTCCCTGAAACTACCGACCGATCAGCCTTATCGATGCGGTGCAAAAAATAACAGCCCGCCTCCTACTAGGTAGGATTCAGGAATGGATTCATGATTTTGACATCCTCACACCTCTGCAGGCGGGCTTTAGGTCCCATGTGAGCACCCTCGATCAAGCATTCCGCTTTGTGCTCTTATATTGGAAGACTGTTGTTTTTGGGAAGGGCAAGCTATATGCAGCCTTTGTGGACCTAAGGTCCGCTTTTGACATTCTTCCCAGGCCCAAGCTGTGGGATTGCCTATTGAAACTGGGAATGCCCGCTGCTTTGGTCCGTCTTTTAGTGAACTTACATGCCCATACTTTTGCTCAAGTACGCTGGGGCAAGCCTGGGGAGGTTACGGATAGATTTTCTGTTTCTAAAGGTGTTAGACAAGGGTGTGTTTTGGCCCCTACTTTGTTTTCTTTATTTATTAATGGGGTCACCAACTATTTTGTGAACCACCCAACGGATGCTCCCACACTGGCAGGGATGAAAGTACCACTGCTCATGTTCGCGGACGATACCTTGATAATATCCAAGACGCGGCAGGGTCTCCAGCGGGCCCTGTCAAGATTTGAGTTGTTTTGCCGCGAACATGAGCTGGAGGTTAACTTTTCAAAAACAAAGTTTATGGTGCTGAGAGGAAGATTTCCAACTGCTGCCAGGGATAAAATGGGTGGCACCACCCTTGAGCAGACTACCCTATTCACATACCTGGGTTTCACTTTTAGTGAAAACCTTAGTTGGAAACCGCAAGTCGAGCTCTTGGCATTAAAGCATGCACAAATAGGAGGAGCACTCCACAAAGAACATAAAAGTTCTTATACCCGCCAATGTATCTCAGCTCATGAAAATTTACGGCACAAAAATTTTGCCCTCTGTTTTGTATGGAGCAGAGCTCTGGGGCTTCAGTAACCTGGATCCCCTAAAGGTGGCCCAAAATAAATTTCTTAGGACGGCTATTGGACTGCCGAAATCATCTCCGCGCTTCCCGCTTTTGTATGACTTAGGGTGCCAACCAGTGGAAGACCTAGCGAGATTCAGACCCCTAGCATTTTGGCGGCGTATGTGGACTACACCTGAGCTGCTGCTTTACGCCAAAGCATGTCTAGAGGTAAGGGATTTCCTGGGCTCTGATAAAATAGGATGGTTCAAAGAGGTAAGATCCACTTTGTGCGCCATGGGACTTGGTGAACTATGGTACAACCCTGACTTGGCCACCTTTCCACCCAAAAAGGAGCTGAGAAACCTATACTGGGAATGGGTTGTTGGTAAAAGACACTCTGAACTGACAGGAAGTTCTTTAACAACGACATTTGTTCTTTTGAAGGATGTCTCTTCGGGGCATATTATCAAGGACAGGCGATACATTATCGCCGCTTTTATCGGCAGGAAACTGCCGATAAAGCGGCGATAATGGCCTTGATAATATGCTCTATGAATTCCAATCGAAGCCCATGTTAGATGTGTTCACATCTAACATGGGCTTCAATTGGAATTCATAGAGCATATTATCAAGGCCATTATCGCCGCTTTATCGGCAGTTACCTGCCAATAAAAGCGGCGATAATGTATCGCCTGTCCTTGATAATATGCCCCTTCCTTTGAAAAGTACTGGGATGACATCACCAAGCCCCTCGATCGCAAACTCTTCCACCAACTGAGAGTTGGCTCATTACCACTGAGGTGCTTAACCACATCATGGGGTAAGGGAGGGCCGGAGCATTGTCCACTCTGTATTAGGCAGGATGGAAGTGTGAGCCACTTTCTTTTTGTTTGCCCCCTGTATGTTGCCCCTAGAAAAAAGTGGCTGCGTCCACTTTGTAGAAGGTTGGGCACTCGTTCAGCATCTACAGCCTGCAGAATCCTAAAATCTGATCTATCGCCCCTGATAGTAATAGGGGTTGCAAAATACTTAGGTTGGGCATGGATTCTACGCTTGAGGATGATTAACTCGCCTCAAGGCCCCAGCTAATTAAACTATAAGGTTCCAACTAGATTGTGTCACTCTGTATTAATGGTGTTTTTCATGTCAAGTATAACTTTTAAATTATGTAAATGAAGTCCGTAAAAATGATTTAATTTTGTCTTAGCTCATGTTTTTAACTTCACATTAAGTTATTTTTTTAACCAAATAACAGTGCACTTTGGAAATGAAGAATTAATGTTGGATGTGTAGCATGTCTTTTAAGATGAATAATCGAATAAAGACTTCTTTTGACTTGACTTGACTTGACAACAGTTCTGTGGCTCTTTCACTAATAGTAACTATATATAAGAACTGTGTGACAAGTTCTGCAGCTGCTCAAAGGAGAAATAGCTCTTTGTTAGAAATGGGGTCTCTAGTTGGCAGAGGTATGTGCTCTAGCCCAAGTAGGGATGACCGGTTCTGACAGGGTGAGTCTACAAATACCCTAGACCACCCTCTGGTAGCTTGGCACAGAGCAGGTAGGCTAAACTCAGGAGGCAATGTGTAAAGTATTTGTGTAACACCCACCCACCATAACACAGTGAAATAACAAAAATAGACACTACACCAATTAATTATTAAAATAAAAATATATTTATCTCAGTTTCAATCATGATAAATAATAAAGAGCTTCACATAGGCTAAGGACTTCCCTTGTGCAATATAACCATGGGATCGACGTGCAAGCTCTGAGAGTTTCTTTGGGAAAATGTTCATAAAATCACCAGTTCAGGCTGAAGTATGGGGGAAATGCTCCCTGTTGCAGAATCTATGAGGGAAGTCCCACGAGATGTAGGTTTGGATTACTGAGGCCCTTGAACGTGGACGCGGTCCCTAATGTGCAGAATTGGGACCTAAATGATGTTGCTGAGTTCCCTTTCAGTGCAAATGTGATCCACTGTGATTTCTAGCAGGAATGCGGCCGGTATCCATGTGATTATGCCCCAACATGCCTTGATGCATGTTAGGAATCAGGGGAACCCTCCACTCAGGGTACACCCATGTGCGACGAGTGGCGGTGCAAGAAAGAGACCCTTCCAGAGCCCGGCTCCCAGCTTCATGATCGGCAGTTCAGCGCCCCCCCCTGTCCCCCGCCTGCCCAGTCAACACACGAGAGGCAGCTCGGGTTTAAGTGCCGGTTACCTGGGAGCTGGTACCTTGTGGTGGAGTTCTCCGGGACGGTGCTCAGCCCAGGGTCTCTCCCTTGCCTGTTGGTGGTCTCAGCAGGAAGCTGCGGAGGTTGTCGGCTGCCTTGCTCTTCCCTTCTTTGGCGCAGCCTCCGGTATGAAGATCCCTCATTGCGAGGTAACCCCTGGCACCAGCACCAATCCCAGTGCGGTTCCCCTCTGATGTCAGCAGGTGAACCCGTGTGGTCCTTCCGAGGCTCCCGGGCTGGCGGCGGTGATTCTGGCTAAACAGCGCTTACGTGGTGTCGGGTCTCGTGGATTATAGTGCGCAGCGCTGGTGACGCTGCGCCCAACAAACGGGACCCGGGACACTAGTTGGTCTTTCCGCGTGGTCCGGACTAACTCCGTGACCACGCCTCCTTTATTTATACCATGCGCGGACGTGACGTACCGCGTCCGCGCTAGCGCACTTCTGTGTGCGCAAACACTAGACTGCAACACCGCAGTCTCTAAACATTACACTCCTTTCAACCTTTATTTAAGCAGAAAAATGAAAATACATCAGATAGTCTATAGTAGATCACTTGGCTTCGTCTGGACAGGTGAAAAGAAACAAAACAAAAAATGGCCTGCAGGCCTGTTACCAGTCTGATGATCAGGTATCACAGTCTCAGCCTACAGCAAAGTCCGACAGCTGTGAAGAGGGGGCTGGGTTTCTCCTCAACCCATAGCCTGCAGCCTCCCCTCGAAACAGTACTCTCCGTGGGATATGTTGTCGGGCTGGGGTTGGTGACAGCCCATCTCCGGAGGGGTGAAGACTCTCAGTGCTGGGCCTCTGATATTCAGGCGGGCTCACCACGGACCGTTCCGTGGGGCTACCATGCACAATCGCCGGGGAACTGGTGTTGGGTGTTGTCGGGCTTGGCGCCGCTCTGTCCGGTTCCTGACTGGACTGATCTTCGGATGGGGCGGAAGCCCGCTTGAAGAAGGACACATTGCGGGTGACGGTCTCTCCGTCGCGTTGAGCTGTTATTATTGTACCTGTCCGGCGTGTGACTGTCCAGGGTCTGGGTTCGAATGGGAGCCTGAACTTGCTCCCTGGATATCGGTCTCTCACATCAACTCGATCTCTTTCCCAGATGGATGATTCCTTGGCTCGGCGCCTGAAGCTGGCGTATTCATTTGAGCGTTTTCTGTTAAGCAGTGTTTGCCGGGAGCTTGCTTCGGTTGGGGTCCAGGTGTGATGATCGGGAATGTTGTCTCGGACTATTCTCCCCATTGCGGATGGCCCCGGGGCCGCTGTGGTTGTGCGATGGGGCGTGAGCCAGTATTCCCTCAGGAACCTGTATATTGCTCTCTCCAGCGGTGCCTCTTCCGCGTGGGCAATCTGGATGACTTTGTTGAGGGTCCTCATGAACCTCTCTACCTCTCCGTTGGCTTGAGGCCATCTGGGGGTGATTTTCTTGTGCTGGATTCCCCACTCCTGGAGATAGTCGGCAAACTCTTGACTTTGGAATGGCGGACCGTTGTCGGTCTTGACCTGTTCGAAAATGCCATGGGTGGCAATGATTTTCTCGAATTTCGCAGTTACTTCTTTGGCAGCCAGTGACGTTATTATTTCCACTTCAGGATACTTGGTCAGATCGTCGATGACAACGAGCATGTAGCGGCCATCCTGGAGGTGCCCGAAGTCGGCGCTGACTCGTTCCCAGGGCTTTTCCGGGTTCTCTTCGGTGATCACCAGGGGTGGTGGTTCAGGTGGACCTGCCGCTTGGCACCAGCGGCACCCCTTGACCATCTGCTCGACTCTAGTGTCCATTTCCGGAAACCACACTTTTGCTCTGAGTCTGCTTTTCGTTTTCACCATTCCCTGGTGAGCTAGTTTGACTGCTTGTTGTGTTAGACTCGTTGGCATGACAATTCTTGGTCCTCTGAGGAGGATCCTTGACTGTCCACGGACAGTTCATCCTTTACCTTGAGGATGGTTTCCAGCGCACGCTTGGCTTCAGGAGTCCTCTGGTGTAGTGATGCTTGGAGCGTTCTCCAGTCGTTTTGTTGCATGGCTGTTATCACTAGCTGTAGAACTTCATCACTGCGGGTCGCTTCTACGATCATGTCGATGCTCATGGGTAGTGGTCTTGACCGTTCGAGGATAATTCTCACATATTCCTCTGTTTCTTCGGCATCTTCCCTTTCTTGGGTAGTCGCTGCTCTCGGATGTCTGGAGAGGTAGTCGGCCGGGTTGGCTGCGCTGGGCTTGAACTCCAATTTGTAATCATACTCTTGAAGTTGCAGGATCCATTTCTCGATTCTGGGTGGAGGTTTAGATACTGACCCTCTGAATACGGGAAGTAGAGGTTTATGGTCGGTGGAGACAGTGAATGGATGTCCATAGACGTACACGTGGAAGTGCCTGCAGGCCCAGTGGATCGCGATGGCCTCTCTCTCGATCTGGGAATAGCGTTGTTCGGTCTCAGTTAGCGACCGGCTTGCATAGGCTATGGGCGCCCAGTCTTCACCGCCTTGGCTCTGTGTTAGTACCGCTCCAAGTTCATACGGGCTGGCGTCTACAGCTATATTGGTTGCCTTGGCCGGGTCGAAGTAGGAGAGGGTCGTGTTGGCGGACAGAGCCGCCTTCGTGCTCTGAAATGCTTGCTCTTGCTCGTCTCCCCACTGCCAGGGGATGGTGGTCTTGGTGAGCTCCTGTAGTGGTCTGGTGAGATTGGACAGGTCGGGGATGAACCGCCCGCAGAAGTTCACCATCCCCAGGAAGCTCCGAACCTCCAATGTGTTGGTTGGCCCTGGGGCTGCTTGCACATCTCTCACTTTTTTGGGGTCAGGGGCCACTCCTTTGTCGGAGAAGGTGTATCCAAAGAAGCTGATTTTGTTCTGTAGGAATTTACACTTTTCCTGATGCAGCATAAGGCCCGACTCCTTGATCCTTTGTAATACACTTCTGAGCCTCTGGTGGTGTTCCTCCACGTTGTTAGCGTATATCAGCAGATCATCGCTGACTTTTAGGACCCCTGTGAGCCCGCTCAGGATCTCTCCAATCGTATTTTGGAAAACTTCGGCAGCACTTGATATTCCGAAATTAAGTCGTCGATAGTGCCGGAGTCCTACATGAGGGGAGAAAGTGGTGATGTACCTGGAGTCCGGGTGTAATGGTAATTGATGATATCCTGACCGTAGGTCCATTTTGGAGAACCATTTTGCTCCATTGAGTTCTCCGAGGATGTCGTCTATGGTAGGTGTTAAGTGTCTTTCTCTTTTCACCGCTGCGTTGGGCAGGCGCATGTCAACGCAGATGCGGACCTGTCCTGGCTGTTTGGGTTTCCACGCTACCACAATCGGCGAAACCCAGGGGGTGGGTCCACTGACTTTCTCAATTATGCCTTGATTTTCGAGGTTTTCTAGTTCTTGTTCCACTTTTTTCCTTAGGTGGAATGCTATTCGTCTATGCCGAAGAGCCACGGGCTGAATGGACCAGTAAATGTGTAAAGATACTTCTTTTCCACGGAGAAATCCAATGCCCTTGAAGGCGTCTTCAAATTCTTCGAGGATCGTGTCCAGTTCTTCTTCCAACACCGCCATGGCGAAGGATATCAGGTGAAGTTCCTCAGCCGTTTGGCCGCTGAGTAGCATCCTGCTACCTTCTTTGGTGACGTAGATGGTTGATGGTGTCCTCCTTTCTTGGTGTTGTATCTCCGTCTGGAAGCACCCAATTAGCGGTATGGGTGTCTTTTGTCCATAAGCAAAGACTCTGATCTTGGCTGCTTTCAGTGTCGGCTTTTCTCGCAGTTGGTTGTAGACGTTTGCCGCCATGAGTTCGATTGAGGCCCCTGTGTCGATCGTCGCCTTCACTTCTTGGTGCTGTATCATTAATCTGCATTTCGGAAGTCTCAGTTTTTTCCTCTGCGGCTGGTCTATGGCAAATACATAGTGCACCGGATAGCTGTTAGCGTCGTCGTCCATGTCTTCACTCTCAGGGTCTTCCCTTATAGCATGGGCGGCTTCAGGCTTTTGCTTGGAGGATCTGCATACAGATGCGAAATGGTTCATGCGCCCACATGATCCGCACTTTCTCCCGCGCGCTGGGCAATCCTGTGCCCTGTGCGGCGCGCCTCCGCAGTATCCACATTCTTTCTGGCATTCTGGCGGTCTTCCTCTCCCAGCGGGGCGTTGCTTGGGCCGTACTACATTGATTTGCTCGGCCACGTGAACTTGCTCCGTCTTGATCGGTCTGTGGAGCGCTGCTTCCATATGCGACACTCTCGCCTGGGATAGTTCTTTCGACCGGCCTAGCTTTAAAATGTCTGCCAGTGGTTTTCCATCCTCCTGGAGGATCTTGACCCTGAGGTAGGAGTAACATCCTTGAATGATCTGGCCGCGAATTCCCTCTTGCTCGTCGCGGAATCCGCACGTGCTCGCTAATTCCTTCAAACGGCCATGGAATGCGTCAAGGGATTCCTCCGCTTTCTGACGCGCCTGTCTAAAAATGAACCGCTCGTAATCCTTACTGGCTCAAAATGTGCGTTGAGCGTGTTGAGGAGCATGACATAGGTATGAGGGGTGGCCTCCACCAGGGTCTTATAGATCCGATGGATGTCCTTTCCTCCAAGATGTAGAAGGATTGCCCTGCGCCTTTCTCGCGCTGTACCTGCCCCTTCAAAGTAAAATTGTAGCCTCTCCGTCCAGTCCTTCCATTGTGGGGCCAAACACGCTGGGGCCCCATTGACCACAAATGGTTCGATTGGCGGGATGGTCGCCATGATGGTGTGAGATGGCTAGCCGCCGCTTCGTGGGTGCGCAGGGGTGGGGGCCGCAAGTCCTAGATCCTCCTTGGCCTGAATCTCCACTCGGGCAGCCGAGGTATGGTGGAGCGAGCTCCTGCTGGGAGTAGGCAGTATATTGGTTCCTGGGGCGCGCCCTTCTGAATTGCGCTGGGATCGCAGGGTCGGCCTCTGCCTCTCGGGACAGCACTGCGCAGTTACCTCGATCTAGTTGATCACTGCCTGCCTTCTGCTCAAGGGCCACGTGCTCACCGGCAGCTCTCGCCAGCGTAGTCTCCTCTGTGGGGCAGTTTGCGATGAGACAGGCGTGCGCAGGCGCACTGACGCGGGCCGACAGCTTCAACATCGGCAGCCACATGTGGGGCCCGTGGAGGTCGGGGAGCGTGGGTTCGCTCCGGCGGCGTAGGTGAGACCACCGCTTCGTGCACAGCATGGACACGTTAGGCCCTCGTCGCCATTGTCGGGTCTCGTGGATTATAGTGCGCAGCGCTGGTGACACTGCGCCGGACAAACAGGGCCCGGGACACTAGTTGGTCTTTCCGCGTGGTCCGGACTAACTCCGTGACCACGCCTCCTTTATTTATACCACGCGCGGACGTGACGTACCACGTCCGCGCTAGCGCACGTCTGCGTGCGCAAACACTAGACTACAACACCGCAGTCTCTAAACATTACACGTGGGCAGGCAGCAGTGATTTTGGGCCACAGCGCTTCTCCTGCAGCGCTTATAGTTCACAGCCCGTTCAGGGGCCTGGCGGCGGCAGTGACTACCAGGTCACATCGCTTAATGTCCACAGCTCTTTGCCGTTTACAGTCAGTTCCAGAGCTTGGGCGACGGCGGTGATTACCGGGTCACAACGCTTACTCTTCATATCGCTTTGCAGTTCATCAAGGGTACCGGACGGCGGCAGTGATTCCTGCTAAACAGCGCTTCACCTCCCAGTGCTACCCATGACACACACGGGGTGCAGAATGCATGCACTCCACGCTGCAGCTGATCCTTGGGGTGAATCTTGTCCATATAGCAGGGGCAGGAGTGGGGTTTAGCGTAGTGGTGTGCGCACAGAATTCAGGCACAATCCTTACAGTTTATAGTGTTCTTGTGGGCCCCAGCAACCAGGGAACCAGTCAATCTTCTTTTATGGAGACACTCTGGGGGTGTCCTTAACTTTCTTCTGGCAGGGCAAGATCAGCAGGCAGGCAGGGCAACTCAGCTAGCTTGGGGCAGCAGTTCCCAGGAGCAGTCAGCCTCAGTAGTGTAGCAATACTCCTGGCTCAGCAGTCTTGACTCCAGCAGAGAATCGTCCTGGTCCAGTAGTATAACAGAGATGTGTGGCCAGGATCCTCCCTTTTATCAATCGATCAATCAATCAATTAATCAATCAATCAAGACACTTATAAAGTGCACTACATACCCGTGAGGGACTCAAGGCCCTGGGGGTTGTCGGTGCTGCTACTGATCGAAGAGCCAGGTCTTGAGGAGTCTTCTGAAGGCCAGTAGCTCTTGGATGTGCCGTAGGTTAGTGGGAAGGGTGTTCTAGGTCTTTGCGGCGAGCTGGGAGAAGGATCCAGGGCTGGTCCTTCTTCAGATGCGGGGGACTGTGGCGAGGGCGAGGCTGGCGGAGCGGAGCTGGCGGGTGGGGGTGTA
The DNA here is from genome assembly GCF_964263255.1 of Lissotriton vulgaris. Taxonomy (NCBI): domain Eukaryota; kingdom Metazoa; phylum Chordata; class Amphibia; order Caudata; family Salamandridae; genus Lissotriton; species Lissotriton vulgaris. The sequence goes on from NC_141693.1 coordinate 1,612,974,192, forward strand.
GAAGCTGAGACATCTGTTGAGTTATGTGGGGCCGGTGTTGTGGAGTGCTTTGTGTGCGTGGATGAGGAGCTTGAAGGTGACCCTCTTGTTGATTGGGAGCCAGTACAGGTCTCTCAGGTGGGGTGTGATGTGGCTGCGGCGGGGGATGTCGAGGATCAGCCGAATCGAGGTGTTCTGAATGCGTTGCAGTCGTCCCAGGAGCTTGGCCGACGTTCCTGCGTGGAGGGCGTTTCCATAGTCCAGCCTGCTGGTGATGAGGGCCCGAAGAAGGATGAGGAGACGGCATTGACCAGTTTAGTCACGGAGAGGGTGGATTCGAGGAGGACCCCTAGGTTGCGTGCGTGGTTAATGGGTGTTGGGGCTGTTCCTAGTGTAGTCGGCCACCAGGAGTCATTCCAGGCTGAAGGGGTGGAGCCGAGGTTGAGGACCTCCGTCTTGTCAGAGTTTAGCTTCAGTCGGCTGTTCCTCATCCATTCGGCGATGGCCTTCATGCCTTCTTGGAGGTTGGCTTTGGCGGTGGGAGGGTCTTTGGTGAGGGAGTGGATCAGCTGGGTGTCGTCAGCGTAGGAGATGATGTTGAGGTCGTGCTGTCGGGCGGCATGGGCGAGGGGAGCCATGTAGATGTTGAACAGTGTCTGGCTGAAGGAAGAGCCCTGGGGTACGCCGCAAATGCTCTTACTGGCTTCAGAGCGGAAGGGGGGAGGTGGTCTCTTTGAGTTCTGCTGGAGAGGAAGGATGTGGTCCAGTCCAGGGCCTTTTCTTGGATTCCGGCGTTGTGGAGGCGTGTACGTAGTGTGTGGTGGCAGACCGCGTCAAATGCGGCTGACAGGTGCAGGAGGATAAGGGCCGCAGTTTCTCCGTTGTCAAGCAGGGACCTGATGTCATCAGTGGCGGCAATGAGGGTGGTTTCTGTGCTGTGGTTGCTGCGGAACCTGGACTTGGACGGGTCCAGGATGCTGTTCTCCTTGAGGTAGCGGGTCAGTTTTTTGTTGACGATTTTCTCATTGACCTTCACCGGGAATGGGAGCAGAGAGATGGGTCAAAAGTTCTTGAGGTCCTTGGGGTCTGCCTTGGGTTTCTTGAGCAAGGCGTTGATCTCGGTGAGCTTCCAGCTTTCCGGGAAGGTTGCTGTCTCGAAGGAGATGTTGATTACTTTCCAGAGATCGGATGTGATGGCTGTGAAGGCTTTGTTGAAGACCCTGCAGTCTAGTTACTATAAGGGGGCAGAGGTCTCTGGAAGGGTCTAGGGGGTAGGAGTTTCTGGAAGAGTCCAGGGAGTTCTGGGATGTTCCCTGCCTTCCCTGACCAGGCTGACACAGTGACAAAAGGCAGGGCTGGTAAGCCTACATTGGGCAGCCAGTCACAGCCCATTAAAGTGGAGAAGGTGTGAATCACCACTCCCTCCTCACAGGCCAGGCAGGCTATCAATATGGAGATGGGAGGGGGGAGTCTGCAGTGCCCAGACTAGTGTAGGTAGAGAAATCTCTAGTTTCTAAAAGGGAGAATTCTAGAATAGTAGTACCAAAACCCCATATATCATTTGAAAGGGTTCCTCACCCTAATTCTAACTAGACCAAACATGACACACTTATTAGGTCCCAGTCAGAAATTATACCAGAAGGGAGGTTTCCAATGTTAGCATATAGAGGGTTAAGCCTCACTGCAGTAGCAGGGGGCTGTGGCAGATATTCCAGTGTCACAATGTTTTAGGGGATAGCACCTGCACCTAAGCACTGTTTAGCAGTGGTAAGGCGCCTAGAGGCCTAAGTCCAGCAAAAATGTACGGCAAAAATGGGAGCAAAAAGGGCAACAATGAGGGGGGAGAAAACCCAAAGGCTGAAAGGTCCAACACTCTTCAAAATTAACATAGATTTTTTTCAAAGATAACATCTTGCAGACATTTAAAATAATAATAAGATACATTACAAAAAAAATAAACATATTCACAAAAAATACAAGTTATCATACAATAGATCTATAAAGTAAACCAGAAGATTCACCCTTAAAGCTAATTAATCACACTGGCTTCTATGTTACTTAAATATAGGTCGATAGGAAACATACAACACTTAAAAAATCTTAACAAAGACTCCACGGATGTAAACTTAGTATTAAACAACAGAATTGGTAAATAGTCAAACATTTATAAACTTACAAAAAGTATATGTACCTTTGAGAATCTGGCCGTAAGATTCCAGTTTCATATTTTCAATGGCAAGAGCCAACAGTGATCCAGTATATCTCATGAATGCATAGAATCCGATGATTAAAAAATGCTTTTGATAAGGAGACATAAATGTGTATGTATACCTTAAAATTTACATACATTTCTTATCGAATCATGAAACCGCAGGTGTAATATTAAAATAAAAAAGAACATGCAACAGTTCATAGGAAGTGTTGAGTATGCACATAACTGCAATAGAACCACCACCGCCATTTTCTTCATTCAGATAAGAATAGAATTCTTTAAAAACGTATTCAGCTACAGGGTATCTGCATTTCAATCAATCATCAATCATGTGCAAGCATGTGTAAAGCGCACTACATACCTGTGAGGGTCTCAAGGCGCTTGTTCGAAACTCCTGAAGGTTAGGAGGTCTTCCGTCTGCATAGGCGGATGGGGACGGTGTTCCACCTCTTGGCACCGAAGTGTTAGAATGATCTGCCGCCGGCGGTCACTCTTCAGATGCGGGGGACAATGGCAAGAGTGCAGTCTGCAGAGCGGAGCTGGTGGGACGGGGTGTAGAGGCTGAGTCGGCTGTTGAGGTATGCTGGTCCGGTGTCGTGGAGTGCCTTGTGTGCGTGGGTGAGGAGCTTGAAGGTAATCCTCTTGTTGATGGGGAGCCAATGCAGGTCTCTCAGGTGTGGTGTGATGTGGCTGTGGCGCCGGATGTCGAGGATCAGGCGTGCGGAGACGTTGGAGCCATTTCAGGAGTTTGGCCAGGACTCCTGCGTAGAGTGCGTTGCCGTAGTCCAGTCTACTGCTGATGAGGGCCTGGGTGACCGTCCTTCTGGTTGTGGTGGGGATCCACTTGAAGATCATGCGAAGCATGCAGAGGGTGTTGAAGCAGGAGAAGGAGACGGCGTTGACCTGTTTCGTCATGGAGAGGGTGGAGCCGAGGATGACCCCCAGGTTACGTGTGTGGTCGGTGGGTGTAGGGGGTGCTCCTAATGCCATCGGCTACCAGGAGTCATCCCAGGTTGAGGAGGCAGAACCGAGGATGAGGACCTCTGTCTTGTCCGAGTCCAGTTTCAGACGGCTGTTCCTCATCTAATCGGCGATGGCCTTTATTCCTTCGTGGAGGTTGGTTTTGGCGGTGTGGGGGTCCTTGGTGAGTGAGAGGATCAGCTAGGTGTCGTCAGCGTAGGAGATGATGTTTAGGTCGTGCCGTCGGGCGATGTGGGTGAGCGGTGCCATGTATACGTTGAACAACGTTGGGCTGAGGAATGATTCTCTGGGGCTTTGGAGCGCAAGGGGGGGAGGCGGACGCTCTGGGTTCTCCCAGAGAGGAAGGAGGTTGTCCAGTCCAGGGCCTTCTTTTGGATTCCAGCGTCGTGTAGGCATGCTTTTAGTGTGTGATGGCAGACTGTGTCAAAAGCGGCTGACAGGTTCAGGAGGATGAGGGCCACGGTTTCTCCGTTGTCGAGTAGGATCCTGATGTCATCAGTGGTGGCAATGAGGGCAGTTTTGGTGGTGTGGTTGCTACGGAACCCAGACTGGGACTCGGACGGGTCCAGAATCTTGTTCTTTTCAAGGAAGCTGGTCAGTTGTTTGATGGCGACCTTTTCGATGACCTTCACCGGGAACGGGAGCAGGGAGGGTCGGCCTTGGGTTTCTTGAGTAAGGCGTTGATCTCTGTGTGTTTCCAGCTCTCCGGGAAAGCCTCTGTCACAAAGGAGATTTTTATGTTTTTTTGGAGGTGGGGTGCGATGGTGCTGTTGGCTTTGTTGAAGATGTGGTGTGGGCAGGGGTCTTCTGGGGATCTGGAGTCGACGGTGTTCATGATCTTGACGGTGTCGTCGTCGTTGGTTTTGGTCCAGACGAGCAGGCGGTTGATGCGGTTGGTGGTCGTGGGAGCAGGGGTGCCGGCAGTTGCCGGGGTGCTGACGGCGTCGAAGCTGTCATGGATGTCTGCGATCTTGTGATAGAAGAAGGTGGCCAGTGACGGTTGGATGATGTTGGTGTGGGAACTGCGGTTGTAGAGTTCCTTCACAATGCTGAAGAGCTCTTTGCTGTTGTGTCTGTTGTTGTCTCTCAAGGTGGTCCTTTTGGCGGATCTGATAAGTTTGTTGGTGTTGGTGGGTGGCGTTCCTTAGGGCTCTGTCACTTTCCGGTGTTCTTTCGCAGTCCAGTGTTTTTCCAGTTTTCGGCAGGTTCGCTTGGAGGCCTGGGGGTCTTCAGTGAACCAGCTGGCTTGCTTGCTGGTCTGTGTGTTGGAGGGTTTCTTGAGCGGGGCGAGGGTGTTGGCGCAGTCGTCGATCCATTGTCTGAGGTTGCGGCGTCGGGGTCGGTCGGGTCTGCGGGTTGGCTCAGGACGAGAGCGTGGTCAGCTAGTCCACAGTGATATTGCCCCAGCCGCAGCGAGGCATCATCTGGGTGTGGTGGTGGGTGGTGGGTTTCTGGAATGTGATGTGGATGCAGCGGTGGTGGGTCCAGTGCAGTTCGTTGGTGCAGTCGAAGGAGACGTGGGCGCTTGCTGAGAAGATGGGGTTAAGCTTGTGGCCGGCGGAGTGAGTGGGTGTTGTGACGAGTAGTCTGAATCTGAGGTTGCCGAGGTTGTCGATCAGGGTGGAGGTGTTGGAGTCGTTGTTGTTCTTGATGTGGAAGTTCAGGTCCCTGAGGAGGATGTAGTCTGTGGAGGCGAGGGCGTGTATGCTGATGAAGTCGGCAATGGAGTCGCGAACTGTGGTCAGGGTCCGGGGGGTCTGTAGACGAGGGTGCCTTTGAGGGTGGTGTTCGGCGGTGCTGAGGGTGTCGTCGGCGTCTGTTGAGATTTTGAGGGTGTTTCTGTGGACGATGGCAATTCCTCCACCTACTCCGTTAGTGCGGTCCTTGCGGGTTATCTTGTAGCCTTCTGGGATGGCTATGGCGATGTTGAGTGGCGAGTGGGGGTCAGCTAGGTCTCTGTCAGGAAGGCGACGTCTGGGGCGTTGGTGTCGAGTAAGTCCCAGAGTTCGACGGCATGTTTGCGGGTGGAGCGGGTGTTTGGCAGGATGCGTCTGAGGAAGTTGGGTTCTTCAGTGGGTGGGTTGGAGGGCCGGATGCTGGGCAGCTGCAGCTCTGGCAGGAGAATGGTCCTTGGGTGCACTTCGGGGTGGCCAGGCAGCGTGTGTGTGACCGTCCGGCGTTGAGTGCGTGGAGGGTGCTGGAGTCGTAGCAGTGGTGTGCTTCATGTTGAGTGTGGGGGCCGGGGGCTCGTGCGCTGTGCGCTTCCGCTGTGTGGTCTCCATATGAGGGGGAGTGGGAGGGAGGAGCAGCTGGGAGGCAGGAGCGGGGTGGAGAATGGGAGCTCTGGGGGGCAGGCAACAGGGGACATAGCGGCAGGAAAGAAGCGTGGAGCGGGGGATACAGAAGGCAAAGTGGGGCACAGAGGGGCACAAGAGTACAATAAGAACAACAACAAGCTAGGTGGGGGCGAGCGGGGGATACACAAGGCAATGGGGCACAGAGGGGCACAAAGCACAAGTGGAAAAAGCTATTTACGCAGGCACAAACCAGATCGAGCGGCAGCAGTGGCTCAGGGCACACAGGAAGGCTGTGTGGTGGCGCGTGGGAGCGACCTGCCTGGTGACAGGGTCAAAGGTCATTTTGGTACCATGCTAAGAAGCCTAGGTATGTCCCATTGATGGAACCCAATTCTTATCTTATCGGTTGGACCTTTTTTCCTGCTAAGAAGTGTAAAGGAGAGATATCTTAATATTCGTAAATTTCCCAATGTTCAATATGGTTCAATTCAAAGGATCACTGACTATGAAGTACATTTTGAGAATTTATTACAAAGCTAAAAACAATGGAATATACAAACATCTCAATACGAGGTTAAGGAGATTGATGGGCACTAATACAACCATAATCCTAAGCAAAAGTCTCATCCAGCTCAAAATCAAAAGGATTGCTAACTCTAGAAGCATTAAGCACACCACTTCAATTCCGAAGTATCTTGGAACTCATTAACCTAGAAAGAAAAAGTTAGTCTGTCCCTGCACTATCACTATCGTGACATCCCTACTTAACATCGTACCCAGGCAAGAGAGTAGAAAGGTGTCAGTAGTCAGGACTTCCTTAGAAGTTCACTCACTTGCATAAGTGGGTAGCCGAAGCTGCAGAGCTCATTATAATATGCTCCTACCCTTGTTCTACTTCTCCCCTCAGTACCCCTCTCCTCTGATCTGCCTCTCCTTCCTCTGGGCACTTTCCCTAATACAAAATCACAAAACAGCAAAACGCGCCCTGTTCACACCCCTTAGAAGGGTCTTCCTTGTGTATTTTTCCACCGAAACTCCAACTTCCACCACCCTTTTGGAAGTCCATGGGTCCCAGGCACCTTCTCTCTTGAAAGTATCGTATCTGCATTCCTGTTCACTCCCATATCAGCTTCTCCAACAGTCCTAACTCCTAAACAAAAAGTCATTCTGCCTACAGAGATGTATGTCCTTACACCTGCAACAAGAAGCATGTGAGCGAAGCAACCTTGTACGAACACAACATTCACTGTCCACTACTTTCTGCTGAGAACCCTTTCCCAAGGAAAAACACACTTCAGGCATACAATGTTCAGGTAACATAGGAAATTTCAGACAGGCTTTCTCATTGCAGGGCATATAAAATCAACTAGGCAGTTACACGTTATACATACATTTCTAAATCAATTTATAAGCATTGCTTTGTTATTTTTACATACACAATAAACAACTACATGTGCAGCCTTTAATATAATGCATTTTTTTTATTTTGAAAACCTTTATTGAAAAAGATCAAGACAGACACTGTACATCGTGCAATACCGTAATACAATACACAGCATGGAAAGCAAAGTCGACGCTCCAGCATAGATTGATATTCATCGTCAGCACAGTAAATAAACACAAAAGACTATCACAGCTCAGTCTCAATCAAAGAACCCTCCCACATTCGGAAGTACAAATTAAGCAGGGTCAATATTGAAGGGCAAGGGAGAAAGGGGCAAAGTCGCACACATCAGGATAGGAAGGTAGTCACTGACCAGCACCGGCGGTCGCCGCTGATCCAGGGATGGCGGGGAGCACGGGAGAGGCAGCGCCACTAGGGCAAGAGCGGGAAAGGAGGTAGGCAGCCAGAGGGCCCCAAATGTCAACTGGTCGGGATCTAGCAGGCATCAAATCCCAAAACTCCGACAGGAGAGTGCGGCACCGGGAGGCTTCCTCCAGCCAACTCTCAACCTTGGGAGCCGGCTTGCGACCCCAACACATGGCCACCCTACGCCTAGCAAGGACCATAAGCATCGCAATCAGGTGGCGGGAGGCATCGGGCAGTACTTAACAAACCCGAGGAGGCCCAGAGGTGGGTCAGGCTGTACCGTCGCACCAGTGATGTCAGAGATGGCAGAACAAACCGCCCCCCAAAAATCTGACACCCTAGGGCAAAGCCAAGCCAGATGAACAAAATCCGCCGCAGGGGCGGCACAACGCACACAATTATCTCCGGGAATGAGCCCAAGACTATGTAATTGCACCGGAGTACGGTAAAGCCTATGTAAGTACTTGAAATGTATCAAGCAAAGCCGGTAGTTTGGTGACAGCTTCTTAGTCTGATTGCAACAGTAGAGCCAGTCAGCTGGCGAGATTTTGGTGCTGAGATCAGCACCCCATGCCTCCCGAGCAAGATTAGAAGGAATGGGGGCGTGCAGTAGAAAAAGGGCATACAGTTTGTTGACTAATTTTTGTGGGGACGAGGAGGTGTAAATGAGATCCAGAGCAGGCATGTTGGCGAGGGGTAGAGGAAATGTGGAGTGCAGCTTCCGGCATGCAGCTGGTAGATAAGGAGCATGTCAGGGATGCGTCAGGGAGCGTAAAGAAGGTGTTCTCTGGATAGAGATCCACCACTTCCGTGAGGTCCAAGCGCGCCACACTCCTGGACATGCTGGGAGCCTGGAGGGAAGGAAAATCCGGGAGATTGACTATGGGCACAGAGTTAGCAAAGAGCAATGGGATGCCGGGCAACCGATGCAGCCAAGACCAGGCCCAAAGGAGCGTCCCAACCGTGTTCACCTCAGCCCGGGGGCGAACCGCGGGCGCAAACAAAGCTGCTGACCCAGGCCAGGGGGAAGCTATATCCGTCTCTATGGCGACGTGAGGCTGATAAGGGGAGGGGTGGATCCAGAAAGTCAGGAAGCTAGCCTGGGCGCACAGGGCATACAGCCTGAAATCAGGCACCCCCAGTCCACCACCAGACATGGTTAGTGTAAGGATATCATAAGCTACTCTCGGTTGTTTGCCCGCTCAGGCCAATGAAATAATCACGGAACGTAATTTGTGGAAAAAGTGAGCAGTGAGAGGGATAGGGATATTCAAAAACAGGTAGAGGAATTTTGGAAGGACCACCATTTTGGCAATTGCAATGCGACCCGCCAAGGACAGCGGAAGACGACTCCATGCCAGGATCTTGGATTCCAGCCAGGCCACCACACAACCAAAGTTCAATCTCCACAGTTCGTCCAAATCCCTACTGAGCTAGATGCCCAAATAGCGCGTGGGGCTAGAAGCCCACACAAATGGAAAGTCCAGTGGAAATGGCACAGTGGCGTCAGTGAGTGGGGAAAGAACCGACTTGCTCCAGTTTACCTGGATGCCCGAGAGCCCGCCAAATCAAATGATCTCGTGAACGAGAGGGCTAAGGTTCTCTAGCGGATGATGAATGAAAAGCATAATATCATCCGCGTTCATGGAGACTAGTAAGGAACGTGACGAGAAACCAATACCCCTGTGAGTATGGTGCTGCCGCAGCCTGGCGGCCAGATGTTCCATCGCTATAGTGAAAAGCATGGGAGAGAGCGGGCACCCCTGGCGCATGCCACGAGCGATGGCTATGGGGTCAGAGACTTGGCCATTAATGCGGAGACGTGCCAAGGGGTTGGTGTAAAGGAGGCTGACGTTTCGTAGGAAGCGGTCGCTGAAGCCCATATGTGGCAAGATGTAAAATAAGAAGGGCCACTCAAGCCTGTCAAACACCTTTGTGGTGTCTAGCAAGGCAGCCACCGCCGGTAGATCCGGGTTGATTTGGTGCAATACTGAAAAAATCGTGTGGAGGTTGTGGGAGGTCGCCCTTCCAGGGATAAAACCCCATTGATCGGGAATGGTGCAGAGCGGGAATATCGTCGTAAAAATGTCGACTAACCTTAATATCTCCGCAGAAATATCTACAAGAAGAAACATCAATGTCAAAAATATAGTTTGACCAGAATATCGACAGACAGGTAAGTAATATCGATAACATTAATATAGTTGTAATAAATATCATTTACAAAAACATAGTTTACAAAAATATCATTTTTTAAATAATTATAAGTAATGTAGTGTTTTTAATGAGTACTGGTTGTCAAAATAGTATTTTTTGTAGTATTTTATTAGTTAATAATGTATTTTATGTTGAATTTAATGTTAATAGTTCCGTAGCGGGTTGTGGGTTTATAGGGGTGTAGGGTGGGAAGTAATTTAAATATAATAAAATAATAGATTAATTAATGTTTTAATTTAATATAAATAGTGTAATAAATAATAGTTAATTATTTTCAATTAGTTAATTGATTAATAATTATGTAAATTAATTATGTTAATTGTTTAATTAATTTTAGGTGTGTGTACTGGAATTTTTAAGTGAAAATGTAGTGAATTAATTACATTTTAATTGAATAATTATTTAATTAATGATTAATTAAATAAAAATAAAGATTTGTTAATTTTTAAACGAGTAAATACATTTAGTAATTTTTACCCCTACACTATCCAACGCTTTCCCTACTATTGCACCCTCTGGAGTGGGAATAGTAATTTTTACCCCTACGCTATCCAACGCTTTCCCTACTGTTGCACCCTCTGGAGTGGGAATATTAATTTTTACCCCTAAGCTTTCCAACGCTTTCCCTACTGTTGCACCCTCTGGAGTCGGAATAGTAATTTTTACCCCTACGCTATCCAACGCTTTCCCTACTGTTGCACCCTCTGGAGTGGGAATAGTAATTTTTACCCCTACGCTATCCAACGCTTTCCCTACTGTTGCACCCTCTGGAGTGGGAATAGTAATTTTTACCCCTACGCTATCCAACGCTTTCCCTACTGTTGCACCCTCTGGAGTGGGAATAGTAATTTTTACCCCTACGCTATCCAACGCTTTCCCTACTGTTGCACCCTCTGGAGTGGGAATAGTAATTTTTACCCTTACGCTGTCCAACGCTTTCCCTACTGTTGCACCCTTTGGAGTGGGAAAAGTAATTTTTACCCCTAAGCTATCCAACGCTTTCCCTACTGTTGCACCCTCTGGAGTGGGAATAGTAATTTTTACCCCTACGCTATCCAACGCTTTCCCTACTGTTGCACCCTTTGGAGTGGGAATAGTAATTTTTACCCCTACGCTATCCAACGCTTTCCCTACTGTTGCACCCTCTGGAGTGGGAATAGTAATTTTTACCCCTACGCTATCCAACGCTTTCCCTACTGTTGCACCCTCTGGAGTGGGAATAGTAATTTTTACCCCTTCATTATCAAATGTTTTACCTAATAATATATTTTATATTTTAATTATATATATGTATTATTGTTGTTATATAAAGTAATGTGTTAAATATATGTATATGTACACATTTATTAAGTTTATAATGAAAAAGTGTAGTTAATTTGTTTTAAATAGTTAAAAAATAAAAGTAATGTAATGTATTTTGTTAATAGTACTTATATTTATTTATTATTTAATGTAATTTTAATTAATTTAAAAAGTCGATATTTTTTACATCTATATTTATTACAACAATATTTTTGAGTAGATATTTATGTACTTACCTGTTTAGGTATAGGGTGTCGATATTTTTGTAAACAATTTTTTTACAACTATATTTATGTCAACTATATTTTTGTAATCGATATTTCAACACCCTACCATCGGGAATAGCAATGCTAGGCATAAGTAAGAGAAGGCGGGAAGCGATCAATTTAGCAAAGATTTTATTGTCAATATTGATGAGGGATATAGGGCGATAGGAGTCGCAATGGTTGGGTGACTTGTCTGACTTTAGAAGAAGAGTTAACAGCGCCTCACGCAGGGAGGGCAGGAAGGAGCCAGAATCGAAAGAGTCCTTATACATGGCAGCAAGATGTGGTTCCAAGGGAGCGGCAAACGTCTTATAAAAGGAAACTGGCAAACCATCTAGTCCAGGAGCCTTGTCCCCGGGTCGACTATTGATGGCTGCCAATATTTCCTCCCTGGAGAATGGTTCATCAAGGAATTTGCGATGGTAGTCTTCCAACCAAACCACTGCGATGGAATCGAAATATTGAACAAAGTCCGACCGGGGCGGGGTATTGCCGGCGGAGTAAAGCTGTGAGTAAAAATCGAGGAAGCTGGACTTAATAACTTCCGGAGAGGTGGTCCTGTCCGAACCGCCGTTGCTCAGGGCCATCACATAAGACGCGGCGCGAGGAGGGAGAAGAAGGTTGGCGAGAGTACGCCCGGGGCAGTCCCCCTCCCCAAAACGACATGCCCGGCCCTCCCTGCACAAGAAGGATAATTCCCGACCAGCCTCGTCGGAGAATTCAGTGTGTTTCTGGCGCAGTTTCGCCAGAGTCTCGGGGCAAGGGCTTGCAGCCTGGTATTCGTCCAAGTCCCTGATTTCACCCCTAAGCTTCACCAGAGTAGAATGAATAGAGCAAAGGATGCCTGCCTGATTAGAAACACACTCACCTCGAATAACGGCCTTAAACCCTTCCCATAGGGTGGAAGCAGACTCCACCGAGCCCACGTTGAGATCAAAATAATTAGTGATCGCGGTCTGAATGTCCACACAGAAGACGGGGAGAGCCGAAGGAGATAGGCGCCAAGTGAAGGCACAACGCGGGGAGGTACGAGGGCAAAGGCGAATCTGGGCTGGTGCATGATCAGGAAAGGTGCGAGCCATGTGCCTCACATCACAGCCAAGAGAGAGGGTCCGGAGAGGTCAGCCAAAAATCTATACGGGACCGGCAGCCCCCGAGCCAGTGAAGCAAGTACCCTCACGTGCATCAGGAAAGGAAAGACACCAAACATCATAGAGTACATTGTCAGTAAGAATAGATGAAAGGGCGGCAGCAGTGCATGGATGAGATGTATGAGAGCCCAACCGATCAAGAGTTGCAGACAGGGTAACATTAAAGTACCCGCCCCAGAGGATTGCCGCAGGGCCGCAGGAGGAGATGAGGTGCCAGACATGAGTGAAGAAGTCCTCATCGTCACAATTAGAGCCGTAAACAGCGGCAATCGTAACAGGTTGTTCCAGTAGGAGGGCAATGTAAAATCACATATCTGCCCTCCATGTCGAGGATCACCTTGTCAGTCTGCCAGGGAAGGCCCCGCCGCATCAGAATAGAAACGCCCCTGGCATATGAGGAGTAGGTGGCAGAATGGGAGTACCCCCAGTACCTGGAGTGAAGTCTGGAAATAGTCCCCAGTAGCAGATGTGTCTCCTGAAGGAGACAAAGATCCACTTTGTGGTGTTGCAAGTGGGAATGGATCAGGCGAGCTTTGTGGTGATGATTCAAGCCGCATACATTCCAGGAACAACACACTAAATCATCCACGACAAAACAAGAGTAACAGCGATATCACTAGGCACTAGCGGTGAACCCATGGAGCGCAGCGAGCATAGGAAGCCAGGGGAAAGGAGGGCAATGGCCAGCAACCTGATCAAGGAGGGGGACATACATCATGGATAGTCCCTCCAGGGGATGGGTAAATCGGAGCAATAGAGGAGAGGCTCGCACGCACCTAGCGGACAGGTAGGGCCCGATACGCAAAACACCGCAGGGAATAAGGAGAGCCCAACTCCGGACAACCCACAAGATAACTGTCATATTGAGGAGGAGAGGAACCAGGAGGAGTGCAGGTTGACCCACAGACCAGGCCCTATGAGCAGGAGCGGAGCAAAACAAAGAATACAATGTTGCGCAGCACACAGAATTAAAAACATGAGGCCAGGACAATGCGCGCGGTACAGTGTCAATGTTGAAACATGCAACAACAATATGCAGCAATAACATGGCAGCAAACTGAAGCCGCTTCCTCAATAGAGGAGCAGAACATCCCACAACCCCCCCACCTCCCTCACCCTATACCAACACAAATACCAGAAACAAAAAAAACCCAGGAAACCCAGCCACTCCACACCCACTCCAACCCCCCAATCAGGCTGAGAAAACCACCCACCCCACCCAGGGGACCTACAACTTGGAGAAGGCGACCAAACATCAAAAATGGGAATCATCCCAGTGGGGGAATGGCAAGGGTCGGTGAACACCCCTGCAGGAACGCAGGATGCCAAGCTCGGGTTAGGTTGTAACATCAAGAGCATATAATATGATGATCGAAAGACATAGTCTGCACAAGTGGTCATGGTAACTGAGGTGGCTAGCACCAGATTGTGAGGACTAGAAAAAGAAGGGACCAGATTTTTGGTCCATTCCATGTAGAAAAAACCAGGGCTTCACTCGGAATGAAGTATGATAAGCATGCCAAGCTAAATGGGAGTAGCATCAACCACAACAGTAGCCAGGAAGACCATAGTCCTTACAGTTAGTCATTATCACTTAAGCGGTTAGCAGAGTCTTGTGAAGACGCTTGGAGAGAGGATCTGGATTCCTTGTTAAGACGCTTGACAAAAGGTAGTGCCTCCCTGGTGTAATTAAAAATGAGTGTCTTGGAGCCCTGGCGGACCCTCAGCTTCGCCGGATAGGCCAGGGAGTAGGAGACCTCGCGCTTTTGGAGGATACGTTTAGCAGGCAAAAATTCTCTCCTGGCGGCCTGGACAGTCAAGGTGTAATCTGGGTTGAAGATAGGGTGTTGCCCTGGTGAGTGATGGTGCCCCTGTCGCGTGCCTCCCAGAGAATGGTGTTGTGATCTCGGAAGTTCAGGATCTTCGCCACAATTGGACGGGGAGGCAGAGCAGGACCAGGGCGCAGGCCAAGGGATGATTGGGCACATTCTATGACAAAAAAAGGAGAGAGGACATCTCCGAAAAGCTCCCTGATGAGTTGCTCAACAAAGTCCTCCATCCGGGAGATGTTGGTGGACTCAGGCAGGCCCGTGAGGCGGAGGTTACTACGGCATGAGCGAGCCTCCAAATCTTCATTCTTCTCCCAGATTACAGCCAGGATCTTGTCCATCTGAAGCAATTTCTGCTTATCCTGGGTGGCTGCATCCTCCACGTCAGAGATCCTGGTCTCCACATGAAGGAGTCTGTTGTTGTGGGAGTCTACTCTGGCTTTCACGGAGTCAAGGCGAGCTGATAGCTGATCCAGCTGGGAGGCGATGCCAGTGACAGTCGACTTGACCTCAAGCATTATTGCCTTTAGGTCGTCGTCTCGACTAGGGGGGAGTCCATCGTCCCGGCAGATTCAGCACCGTCTGAGCCTGCGTCCTCCTGGTGGGAGGATCTCCGGAGGTCGAAGGCGATCTTAGGCTGCTTTGGGTCTGATTTCCCCATGACAAAACTCAGCACCGGGGGCACCAGGACACACAGGAAGAGGACAGCACTGACATTGGAAAAGGGTAGTAGAGTGAGGCTCTTCATCAGACCAGTGAGATGAAGGCACAATGTGCTTTTAAAATACCCCTCACACACTAAGAATCCCTTAGTGTCATGCTTCATCATGGGGGTCTTCCCGTCCCTCTACGGGGCGGGGCGTGCTACGACCTACGACCTACGAGCTACGCGGGAGCACTTTATGTTGTGGTGAATGACTATGTGTTGGTGCAGTGACAGTGGAGGTAGTGAGGTGTAGGGACCTGGTGATATGATTAAAAGGTTTAAAAATTCCCTGGCTAGTGGAAAAAATAATTGTATTCGCTTCCCTGGCTGGGAATGTTAAAAAGGGGTTGTGAGGTAGGGCTGTTGGCACCTACCAGGTCGACATGTTTCACAGACAGTCCCCTACTGTCTGATCATCAGGACCTCTGGTGGTCCCTACTAGGAGGTACTCAGTTCTAAATATTTTGCCTAGAGTCCTACAAACCGATAGCAAAAATAAGCTATCAGTTTGTGCTTCAGGGCATGAGTTGGCCCGGTGTGAAGCTTAAAAAGATGAAAAAAGACGCAATGGTCTTTTCCCAGTTCTGATTGCGTGCCTCATGGGCCGGCTGAAATGAGGGTTTTTCAACGCGGTCAATTTACCGCTGATCGACAGTGCTCCGCGGCACGGGGGTAGGAATAAAGCACTTTTTTGATAGAATCTTTTTGTTTATACGGATCTACCAGGAGGGTGATTCTATCCTTTCCTCTACACTTCCTTTTTTGTTTTGGAGAATGGAAAAGGGTATGCAGGCCGTCAGCTTCCGGAAGTGGAGAGTCAAATGAGGAGCACCATCCAGGATGCAGGAGCCAGGCCAATCCAGACAGGACTGTAGACCAGACGTCCACCGCACAGCGTGGGGCGTAGTTGGTGGTCAGGCAATGCAAGAGAGTCAAGGGCGACAGCACCACACCCAGCCGCCTCCAGCCAGCAAGGAGAGGAAGAGGACTGGGGCACACCACAGTGAGGATAACCCCAGGCCGGGGCAGCGGGTGGGGGCGCGCTAGGCACAGAATGACCAGAGCAGACCAGGAGGCGCAATCAGGTCGGGGAGAGCAGCAATCAGATGACCCCGGCTGTATTCGCAGGTGAGTACCGGCCCAGCCCGCGCAGTCCCAGCAAAAAGGTACAGGTGCCCACACATGCCCAGCTGCCACCAGCAGGAAAGGTGATGAAGAGGACTGGAGCACACCACAGTTAGGGGAACCCAGGCCGGGGAACCAGGCGGTGGGCGCCAGGTTCAGTACAGCCACAGCAGACCAGAAGGCACAATCAGGCCGGGGAGCGCGGAAATCAAAGGGCCCCAGCTGTATCCGCAGGTAGGTACCGGCTCCCTTGCACAGTCCCAGCACGGAAGTGCAGGAGCCCCACACAGGGACCGTGTGCCAGAGCCCCAGACCACAGGGGGGGGGCATGGAGGAATGCAGGCCCCGGCAATGGCCCGCCGGGCCCAGTGGCTGCTGAGAAGTCAGTAAAAAAGGCGCCAGTGGGGGCCAGCACAGCAAGGCCGCGGAGCAACAGAGCAGTAGGCGGGCAGAAGGGCCAGACCTCCGGGGACAATATCCTGACTGCCACCCGCTACAGAGCAGGACCCGCAGACGTGGCCAGGAGCAGCAGGCGGGCACCAGCGAGGTCCAACAGGAGCGGAGCCGGCACTATATCAGTCCAGCCCCACGGAGCATGGCAGCGGGGGCCTGCGGGGAGAAGCGGTCAGAACACACCGGGGGGAGACACCGATGAGGGGAGCGTGGGGGGCGCGCCACTCACACAGTCCGGCACCAGTGGCACCGCACCAACGCGAGGCCGGGGTCAAGGCCAGACCGCACCGCGGGCCACACCCAGCCCCACCGGCAGACCCCTTGGCAGCGGCGCGACTCACTGCGTCATGGACCTCCATGCAGCAGCAATCCGCAGCAAGGCTCCTTGGCTCCGCAGGCGACGGCAGTCCGGATGGAGTAGTGGGCCGCCTCCCAGCACAGGGCCCCAGTGCAGATACGAGACACGGATCTTCGCCGTTGGGGCACTCAGGGACACAGAACCGGGACCGGTGAGTGTGCTGTGGTCCCAGAAGCCGGACAGTGGCGTGAGTGTGCAGAGGGAGTGATGAGCCGTGCAGGATACAGACGGATATTAGAGCATGGCCGGCAGAGCCCTCTTAGAGTGCGGCCATCTTGCAGCCTGCCAAGCCACGCCAATATAATGCATGTTTAAATCTAATACATCACTTTACACATGAACTAGTTCATTAGGCATCTTCCAAAACACGTTTTCAATTAACACTACATTACTCCACATGAATAACATGATTACATTCCTACTCACATTAACATATGCTTATTTTACTACTGCATCTCTAATGACTACTTGTTATTATGTTCCTCTAAATATGCGGTTGGTGACTACCGAAGATTAGAATGCACCTCTACCGATTTCAGAATATCATGATACTCTATCACCATCATGCGGTATTCAGGTATTCTGTGAGCATCCATCAATGGAATGTATCAAAGTGTCACCATTATGTGCCATAGAACCAGGAAAGCCTCACCTTACGTCTACTTATGCCAAATAAGTCGGGCTATTTCAGGACCCAGGATAATTTGTCCCAGCAAAATATTACATGGTCATTTTCTGCAAAAAACCTAGGGCCCGATGTAGGTAATCCCAGATTTCCGATTCTTAAATACCGAATCATACCGATTCGGTATTTAAGAACTGGCATTCGGGATGTGGGTATTTTTACCGAATTCAATACCGAATAGGTAAGTTTCGGTATTTACCGATTCGGTAATTACCGAATCGGTATTTGCCATTGATTCCTATGGGCCTTGAAGCCCATAGGAATCGATGGCAAATACCGATTCGGTATTTTACCGATTCTGTAAAATACCGAATTGCCAAGGGGGATAGGGTGTCACTTTGACACCCTGTTGCACCCCTGTTTCTGGCTTGTGTGCCATGTGGCACACATACATGCCATAAGGGCCCTAAGGGCATGTATGTGTGGCACAGGTGTACATGCACAGATGTGCATGTACACAGAAATTCTTGATTTACCACACAATAGTATTGGGTGGTAAATTAAGAATCCCTATGGGCCTGTGGCACTGCAAACTGTGCCACCTACATATGGATTTACAGAATCGGTATATTTACCGATTCGGAAAAATACTGAAGCAGTAAATTTACCGATTCGGTAAATATACCGATTCTGTAAAATTCCAAGCCACCTACATGTCAAAAGCCAAATAACGGTCGGTAACGGCCGAAATCGGCCGTTACCGACCGGTATTGGGCGACCTGCATCGGGCCCTTAGTGTTATACCTACATACCATGTTATAATTTCAAAACATATTTGTATATATATATATTCACTGAAAAAACCCTAGGTTTTACACACGTTATAGTTAGGAAGTAGCATTTAAAAAACCTATGAAATTCACTGAAAAAACCATAGGTTTGACACATGTTATAGTTAGCTGGACATTTTACTCATATAAAACCAATGAAATTCCCCGTTATAGTTACTTCAGCTAACTATAACTCGCGCGCCCGCAATGCACTGCTGATGACTTCACATATTACATCACTCATGACATGGTCAGTGACATCACTCATGACATCACTAATGACATCTCAAATGACATCACTGATGACTCTGCTCCATTACCAAACACCCTAACCCCCCGCCCCCCTCACTCTTCACTAAACTCCGCACTCCACCCCACCCGGACCCCCTATTACAAACCCCCAACCTACCCTTCCTGCCCAAGCCCACCATGAACCTCAAACCGCCCCTGGAAAACTTATAAGACACAGGATTACTAAAACTCAAAGAATAGGCAACAGGCAGATAATCTAAATAGTACATAAAGGCACATATTTTTTCCATAATACTATTGAAAAACATGTTCTATTTTTTATAAATCTATCATGCATCTGACCCTCTAGAACCGCTTTCAAAACGTGAACTATAAACCTCTACATTTCATTTTCAAACCATACACTTTCAATTACATTATTTTTTTTTTTACAATTCATGTAATGTTACACACCTTTTCTAAAATACACCAGTCCCTGTTATTTATAAGGATTTATTTTCAGTCTTCATCAGTGACACTTTCTTAACATATAATGAAAATCACTGTAACTTTTTAAATGACAATGATAACGTGGTAAAAATAACCCTCCATTTGCTTTCCTTTAAGAATGCAGACTATCTACCCCACGCATGCGTTTCTTGATATTTGCATTTGGCAGCGAATACCGACCTTGAATCGGAAGACATGAACAAGAGCTCCATTGTCACATTTAAAACTGAACGTAGCATCTGCTCACACACATATCTTTCACTTAGCTAACATTCACAGAAAACAGCATTGATGTAAAAAAAAAATTGACCTTGCTTTACAACTTGCTCAAATGACTCCCTTATTTTTTAACGCATCCTCCACTTCAAGAAAAGCTACTTTTTTGATAACTACTAAGCAATATTTAAGTGACTAGACTCCTAGAAAATTTATCAAGTCATTCTGCTCCTCTCCACTGCATAGCCGGCGACCTAATTCTGTGGAGTTGCTATACAACCGGCAGTGCTGCGCCGTTTCCTTTACCATCTTGGGAAATTCAAAATGGATGTCCCTCCTGCCTTCGCAAACGAGCCGGACCACTTAGAACTATTTCGACAGAGAATGCTTCTGTACTACGGCACCTTAGCACTCTCAACTTTGAATACTTCATATCGATTATCATTTCGATATTCGTATTTCACCTGTGTGCAGCCTGTATTTCATTGCCTGAGCTGTGACTTCACGTGGGCCCTGGATTTATGTCTCTGCAATTTGGTACCTCCTGAAGCGAATTACAATCACCTCATGAATCCGTTACTTGATCATGAACAGCTTTGTTACAACGGAGGGTTTATGGCCTTTGCAGCGATACAAGGAGTTCTGGGTCATTGGAATATATTCGCAGCGGCGCAAGATTTCCTAACAGAGAGCTACATCGAAAACCCACCGAGCTGCCCTATGATGGTAAAAGACGCTCCAATAATGACAGATCATGAATGCTCCTTTCATCTTCTCAATTGGATGGCTGACATGTTTTCAGATGATAACAGTGATTTCCTGTTAGAAGCACTTGCTGCCTACTTTGCCTACACAATGGACGGTTAACTCTTTCCTAACAGAGAACTACATCGAAAACCCACCGAGCTGCCCTCTGATAATAAAAGAGGCTCCGATTTTAACAGATCATGAGTACTGCTTCACTCTTTTCCATTGGATAGCTGACATACTTTCAAATGATAAAAGTGATTTCCTGTTAGAAGCAGAAGCTACCTATTTTGCCTAAACAATGCTTCAATAACTCTTATACAAACCATTGACGTCCTCATTTCCTTTTGCTTCCCTATATTCTTCACGTTCTTTTCCATATTTTCTTTTGAAGAACAGACCTATTGGCTTTACTAACAGTGGACATTATGATTTCGTGCTGGTTAAATTTTGGTCTTTTATGTGGACTACATTTGTTTCTTCAGCTACTCGATTTTCAACTTTATTTTTTTACAGTCTAATCTCAACAATTCTATTGCATATCTTATCTAAGGTTATTTCAAACGTACTCGATGCAAAACTCGCTAATATATGCTACATGTGCCCTAATTAATGTGTAAATTTTAAACGAGTTCTTTATAACTGTAAACGCCATTTCGCATCTCAACTGCTTATTTCCGCCTCACACGCCTCTACTCCTTTAATTTCCTATAAAATTATGTTTTTAAAATACTTTACAGAAAAATATGTTCTTTCAACAATATTTCCATTATTACTTGTGCTGTATTTCAAATGCAATACTGCAACCTTCAAAAGATATCTCAATACAGTAGTTCTCCTCAATAGTGATTTGCGCAGCATCCAACAGATTACATACATGCACCTCTCACCATTTTATCGCTTTTGGCGCCTTTTTTTCCCCTCACACACTGACATAACACAAACTTGATAGTGCTTCGCATGTAGACAGCTGATTGATAAAGTAATGATATATAACCACTTGCATTTTCATATATCGTTCCCTAACTGAAAGGCCAGAGACCTTCTTCCATTTATTAAAATATGATATACTTCCTTATAAGAGTGTACAATGTTTTTTTCCAACTATATTCATTTTTCTTCAACTATAGCGTTTATATTCCATGTACTACTGACAATACCAATTACTGTGTTTTTTGCAATTTCTGTACTCATATTACATAATGATTTGCCTTTAAAACAGTACATTTCTAAATAAACATTTCAAATATTCACGGTTTCTCTTTTAATCCATAATCTCAACTGAAATGATTTCATATTGAAAAACTATTCATGGGGTCCACATAACCTTAACTGTAGTCACTGAGGACCTTATTTATGAAGACCTTCCGCCGCCGGTGCCTCATTTTTTAAAATGAGAAAAAGTGACGCACCGGTGGCGCAAGGCCTTCATAAATAAAGTCCTGAATGTTTTCTTTTCTCGACCTCACTTACTGATACTAGAACCTGCAAGCCAATTACGGCCCGTGAACTCTTTCTTAGTAGGTCGCGCACCGTACAGACAGTTATACCACTGTTAAAAAAATTTTTTTACTGTTACCAAGCACCGCCACAGTTCGCTTCACTCAGAGTTAATCACTGCTCCCACGCTTCTACAGGCCCGACGCTATGTCGTATTTCTCTCCTTATCACCCTTTCATCTCCACAATAACAAACAGTTCTCCGCCTTCCAACACAGAACAGAGTCAGATGCAGAGGCAGCAAAGAGTGAACCCATCACCAACTGCCATCTCCGGCTGTTTCCATGGTTACACCTCATTCTACACCTTGCTGAAGGCACAGGTCAAAAGTTCATGTCTCAACGTTCTACAGCAAACTAAGAAGACTGTTTTCCCTCCAGAAACACCTGCCAATCCACAGCTCTGTTACATGCCTTTTTTTTTCACACCCAATAGTACTTTTCGTTTAACATAAACATTAACATGCAACGTACTCTTCAATCTCCACTTATTACAATCAACCAATCATTTTTATTTTTTTAACCACACCCAGCCTTTTCCTTTTTCTTTATTTAGAATTTCAACTTCTAACTACCATTCCACTTCCAGAACCGATCGGAGGACGACTACAAATCCCTTGAAAATGAAGGTCTGGCTAATAGGACACAGTTATATTCACTGGAGTGAAAAATATGCAGTAAGCAGATGAATTTGCATTCTCGGCTTACCAAATGTACACATAACATGGATTGCCAAAAGAGGATTGAAATGTCACCAATTGATTCCATTGGTGAAAACTTTTATGCATCTACCAGAACCAGACCTTATAATTGTGCACTGTGGTGGGAACGATCTAGGCACAATCACTGGGGTAGGTCTGGAAATGCTTCTAAAAGACACCTTTCGACAATTGATGACACTTTTTCCTCGATCTGCCTTGGTATATTCCAATATATGCCAAAGACAGAAATGGAATTGGTCCAATCAACATTGTGCACAATTTGAGAAAGCAAGGAGACATGTAAATAAATCTGTTTCTGCGTTCCTCAGAGATTATAGCATGGGTTCTATTTACCACAACAACTTGCGATACCACATGCAAGACGTCTATAGGAGAGACGGTGTTCATTTCACGAATGAGGGAAACAGAATCTTCCTCTGCAACATCAGGCTCTGCATCGGTACTTACTTATAAATGCAGAAAACACTCAATTAACACAATGGCTCTTTTCAGAGCCACCTTATATCTAAGCACTCAAACTTCTGATTTATCTCCATTTTCACACTCTTGTAAATAGGTGTGCGCGACCGGGTGCGCGCACCCCGTATTTTTTTTCGGGAAAAAATTATATCTTTTCACGTTTAAGGGCCTTACTGCGCACCCCGAGAAAACCTACGCAGCAAGACAATCTCTACCTTCTCCCCTTTCCATGTTTCAACGCTTTGAAATGAACAATATATTTACTCGCAGTGACAAAATGGCGGACAAAACTTCCTGATTTCCTTCGAATCGAACGTTAACAGACGTCACGCAGCAAAAAAAATTTCGCTCATGCGCAGCCGCTTGAGTGCGCGCACTCGTGCGCGCCTAGAGATATATAATTGACTTTAACTTTAATTTTCTCAACAACTACTGAACAGATTTACACCATTCCAAAAAACGCGTAATCTGCGAACCGGACTCTACAGTTTTGCCAAATTTCCTATAAATCCATTCAGCCGTTCGACCTGTAGCCGAGTCTAAAGGTCCTATGGAAAATAACATGCAGAAAACACGTTTTGGGACCCCCCTTATATCTCAGCCCCCACTTGACCAATCCCCCCCAAACTTTCAGGGAAGGAGCGCAGCGGACCGAGCCATCTTCTTTGAGAAATTCCCTAAGATTCTTCAACCACAGCCAAAGTTATTCCAAATAGAATGTTGAGGATTTCCTATGGAAAACAATCCTAACTATAACTACCTACTGGCGACCGCCAGTAGGTAATATATATATATATATATATATATATATATATATATATATATATATATATATATATATGGAAAACAACTCCTGAAGCAGTGAAAACACCAGGAACGGACCACCACAAAGGTTCTTCAAATTTTCAGTGCATTTATTAAGCCTCTCTCTCACAACATGACGCGTTTCAGCCGGGTCACCCCAGCCTTGATCACATATATATATATATTCCCTGAAAAAAACATAGGTTTCAGGCACTTTATAGTCAGAAATTAGCATTTAAAAAACCTTCAAAATTCACTGAAAAAAACATAGGTTTCAGGGGCGTTATAGTTAGTTGGACATATTACTCTACAAAACCACAGAAAATCCCCCGTTATAGTTAGTTCAGCTAACTATAACTCGCACATCCGCAATGCACTGCTGATGACGTCACATATTACATCACTCATGACATGGTCAGTGACATCACTCATGACAGCACTGATGACATCTCAAATGACATCACTGATGACATCACTAATGACATCATCCAGTGAATGTGTGTTTTTCTGAAAATTAAATGTTTTATATATGTATATCTCAAGGTCGATGAAAGATTAAATAGGTGTATAAGTGTCTAAATGGATGATTTCTTTTTTGTAAAATTGATTGTACAACCTACTGATTAAGTGTATCTTAGTGAATACATGGTTTACTGATTAATGTTTAAATATGTAAATATCTCTATCAGTCTCTCACTTTGTGTATAAGTGGCTGCATGGGTTGGTGAGTAGCTACATGAGTGTCTATATAGGTTATTAGTTGTTTTTTTGAGTATCAGTATGAGTGTCTGAGTGCCTGTATGGTTCAGTGGGGGTATTACATAGTGCATAGATGCATGAATGAGTGACTCACTGTTTGTATATGTTGAAGACAGCATGTGAACAGAACGATGGGGGAGTGCAAGAGACACTTGCACTACTTCCAATGGCACTCCTACAGGAGTGTGGGCTCCTACTGCAAACGTTCCAATCTTAGTAATCAAGGTAAAAAGTACAATGAGAAAGTTTTCATTAGTAATCCATTCAGAGATGAATTTATTCGATGGGTCACATATTACATCATAGTGACCATGTGGCAGAACAATACATTCGATTTAATTTTCAACAACATCCAATGATTCATGGATTATCCCTATGCATTTCGGGACATAGCCCTTCATCAGGGGATGATTGACAATCTGAAAATAAATAAACCAGTGTCAGGAAGGAGAGTCAACTTCCACAATGTGCACCTTTCACTAGCGAAAGGTCAATTTAACACGTATCGAGGAATGGGAATTGGGGCAAGAATTGGTGGAAAAAAACGTGAAACTGAACAAATCGGTGGCTTTAAACAGAACCACTAAGAGTGAGGATTAATCGTGCTCTACCGAGGTTAATGAGTACATTGGTGAGAAAGTGCAAGGGAAACTCGAATATTATTGCCCAAACTTGTGAATAAAAAACAGGAAAAAATAAGTCCAGTGAACTGAGGAGCACTTGAGGTCTGCACGGAGAGTGCAACACAAACTTCAAAATATGTCACCCGTGAATTCAATGAGCAATAAAGGTAAACACGAACAAAAACATAACCACATGATATTGTTCGACCCTATTATAAATGGTGTGCCCAAGTGAATAGTGAGAAGTGGTGTAATAAGGCTGGGTCGCTTACCGGATGTATCAGGAGTGAGAGAACACAGAGTTCGCCTCAATCGTCGGTCAGTGTTCTGTGCGAACGCGGAAACTCATAGAGATGCAAGAAATTAACGACGGACTAGCGTGAATGTTAGTAAACATGCCGGTGATTTGAAAGCAACGTGATGGCTGTTCGGGTGTATAAAAATAAACTCCCAAGACCAGAAAATAAAAAGAAATGTAAAGTGTGGACTGTATAAATTAAACACGAACGAATTCGAAAAAATAAAGAAAGTGTGGGTATAAAGCAATAACGGCGGCCATCTTAGAACGGTCAACAAATACTGATGGAAAACTGTCTGGGTTACCTTGGTAACGAGAAGGGAAACAACGGGAAACGTAGAGACAATGTTAAGGAAACATGAATAAATAAATCACTTGAATCCAAAAAAAATAACAACAATAAAGCCAAGCGTGGTATTCATCACAGTAAATGGAAATGAGCTTTGTTAGCACTGTAAACAAAAACCTAATGTGATGTAAAAAGAGATGTGGTATAATGAAAGGTCATCTGGAGAAAGAAAAAAAGATGGGTAGACAGGAGAACGAGAATCACATAGTGCTCAAAACAAGAAGGATAACTAGCGACAAACTTGAGGGTAGACAGGAGAATATGGGTCGCATGGTGATCAACTGACATGTAAGAAAATCTGAGAGTGTAAACAAGAATAGTGGTAGAAAATGTAACCATAATGGTCCGTAGGGGACCAGTGCCATAGGTAAAGAGGGATGAGTCAGTGGAGGATTTGGAAAAGGTAACGGAGGGTAAAACAGATCAGAATGGAAAAAGAAAGTGAGATCAAGGAAAGACTTTAGTAGCTAGTGAGGGAGGTCATAGATAGATTTACAGCAAGTAAGACAACGAATCATTAAAGGAAACAACTGTATTCAATTCTGTCGTTAAGGCCTTTTGGCTGGCTAGCGTCAAGTCTCTTGATCCAAACAGTTTCTCTCTGGAGAAGTCTTTTTTTATTATCAGTGCCTGGTCTCAGCGGTACAATCTCTAAAACAAGGAACCTCAATTGACTCACATTATGATGGTGCGTAGTAAAGTGAGCCGCCAGTGGTGCTTTGGTAGTCTTATTTCTGATAGTGCTTTTATGTTCCGTCAAGCGAACTTTAATTTTTCTTTCTGTTTTACCTACTTAAGGTAATCCGCAGGGACATTTAAGTAGGTACACTACGTTCTTGGAATCACAGGTGGCGTTAGTTAGTAGTTTAATGGCTTTTCCTGATGATGGGTGATTGATGGTGTTACCTGTAATAATATTGTGACAATGACAGCAGTTCAAACATGGTTTAGTGCCTGAGCAATAAATGGAAGAATCTGTGGGTTCAGTCTCCAAAATGTTCTTGATATTTTTGGCTCTTTGGTAGGCGAATAATGGTCTGTGATTGAAAATGCCCTGAAAATCTGGTTCATAGCGAATCATATCCCAGTTTTTCAGGATGATGTTCTTAATAGTGGTGCTTCTTGTGGAGTATTTAGACACGAAAACAGGTCGCTGTTCACCGGTGGATTTGATTTATGGAGCCAAGAGGTCCAAACGAGTTTTGGTTGCAGCACGAGATTTGGCTGTCTGCAGTGTGGGTTCAGGGTATTTCCGATCTCTATATCGTTGAAGTATCTTTAGTTCAGACAGTTCATAGGCTTCCGGTTCAGAGCATATTCTTTTGGCCCTTAGCAACTGAGAATATGGTAAGTGAATTTTGAGAGAGGTTGGATGACAGCTGGTGAAAAACAGAGCGTTGTTTCTGTCAGTTGCTTTAACAAATACATCTGTTATAAGTTTGTTGTCGTGTAGAGTAACCTGAACATCAAGGAATGGTAAACTGTGAGAGCTGATAGTGTGGGTGAAATTGATATGGCCGCCAAGACCATTAATGCATTTCAAGAATTCGGTGATTTCATCAGGTTGACCAATCCAAATTAGAAAAATGTCGTCTATATATCTCCACAAGGTCAAAATGTTGTTTGACCATTTGTTGTTACCCAAAATGTGATCCAGTTCCATGCGATGCATGAAAAGATTCGCATAGCTAGGGGCTGCACAATTCCCCATTGATGTACCAACAAGTTGTAGGTAATAGTCTTTGTTCCAAGAAAAATAACTGTGATACAATGTGAATTGTATGAGTTCAAGTATCAGAACTTTCAGATCGTCATCGATCGGGTGGTTGAGTAAAAAAGATTCAATAGCTTCAATGCCCCTGTTATGTGGAATCGATGTGTATAGAGCACATACGTCAATTGTCACCAAGGTATAAAGAATGTCAGGCTCCAAAGTAACTTGTTGAAGCCGGTTCAAAAAGTCGGTTGTGTCACGTAGGTAAATTGACATAGATTTAACAATGTCTTGAAGATATAAATCGATAAACTTCCCTGTGGGTTCATGAATGGAGTTCTTGGTAGAAACAATGGGACGAAAAGGTGGATGGTTCAAGTTTTTATGAATTTTAGGGAGCATGTGTATGCTAGGACATTTAGGATGAGGTTGTGTCAAATATTTATGGTCTTTGTCTGTGATGGTTCCCAAGACAGCATGTGCGCAGGACTGTATGGGTGGAGGAGTGTGTTTATGGGTGTGTTAGTGAGTGAATGACTGTCTCAATAGTGTCTTCATGAGTAACTACATATGTTTTAAACTAGTATATGTGAGTATTGGTGGGGAATGAGGAAGAAATTGATATCTACCCGACTGTACATAGACCACAGGTGTGGGACGATAGCATACCACTTAGGGTAAATATCAAAACACGCCAACAGCAAACTCAACAAATTGTTGAAAAAGTAGAAAATCTAAAGAAATTCTCTCCAATTGCTGAGGGCAGAAGAACTATTTTAGAACAAGCAGAAATGACAAGACAAATATTAGACTGGGATCAACTGGTCATTGAAAAATGTGAGGGGGTAAAACAAGTTACATATAAGGCTATAAAAAATATGGAAACAGATAGGTATGAAGAACATGCATCGAAAGAGAAGGTGCAGCTGATTTTCAAACCAGAATTTGACTCGCGAGGCAATCAAGACATATTAAATAGAGGGAACATTCTTCACCTATTTAAATCAATCTCGTCTTTAGCTAAAGTCTCGAGTAAGGACATTGACTCCATAGGATTCATAACTAATGAAGAGAGTTTACGGGCATCAACATTGATTACTCTAAATTCTATGCTAATAGCAGATCAAGCTATAAATGAACTGCAAATATTTAATAGCTGGGGTATAGTAATTAGTAAGCCAGCACCAAAGGTTTACCCAACACCACTTATTAATGATGACGGTCAGGCACAGAAGGTAAAGTGTATCACTATCAAGCAAAGTTGCACCAAATTTAAAAAAACCCTTGGTGGATCTGCCCATAATGTAGAGGTAACACATGCGCAAAGAAAAATAGAAAAACCAGCAGTAATAAATGAAAAATGTATTGCTCTGGCATTACATGGCAATTAGGACCGATGACGGAATACAGTCACTGTTCCAACAAAAAAGTAAAAAGATTCAGAAAAATGTATGATGTGTTCATGGAACATAAACGGAGTGGGAAGTAAGATAAATAATGCTCACATAAATTCTATCCCTAATACATGTCAAATTATCCTACTGCAGGAAACATGGGAAACCAATCCAATTATATTACAGGGATATAAAGGTTATTTTGAAACTGCAAACAAAATACATCAATATGGCCGTCCGAGTTGGGGGCTAGCAACATTTATACCTAATGACCTTCTGGCTGAGCACGAGCAATTGGATACAATCAGTCCTAACATCCTAATAGTCAAGTTGGAATATAAAACAAATAATCATAAAAACCCAAAGACCTTAATTTTGATTCATGTATATATACATCCAACACAAAGTAGGAGAGAAACAATTTGTGCCACCCTTAATAGTTTTGTGTTGGAACAAATATTGGTTGACCCATTAGCAGACTTTATTTTGACTGGGGATTTTAACTTAAATCTATTAGTACCTTTTATTAAAGATGACACTACGCAGTCTCAAGATCACCAATGGGCTATTCCTCACCAGGAGCTAGGAATGGAGACAAATTACCCACAAAATAAAATTGGAACGCAATTCGCAAAAGACATAGAAGCGATGGGCTGATGAATCCTAAATGGGAGATTTATGTCAGACGTACCGCCAGCATATACGTTCCATTCTCATAATGCGAAGACAAGGATTGACTATACGATTGCATCATTTAAACTTTTTTTTAATATTTCCTCATATTACTTTAGGAAGGTTTCAGACATTGACCATAGTCAGCAGATAATCACTACAAACTTTAGGAGTAATAAACATCAAACATACCTATCTATGCATGGTCAGACGGGAACAATCAATTATAAGAAACTTATCTGGACTGGACATAACAAAGAGGAGATAAATGAACTGGTGCAGAAACTCAAAGAAGATTGCTTTAACAACACAACTTTGGTGTAACCAATTGAACAATGGGTAAACTTTATTTGTTAGTTGGTTAAACCCCTAGTCCCCATGACAGTAATCAAGAAGAATCAAACTAAGCAAGGAGAGGAAATGAAGCCATATATAAATCTTCCATATACAATAATTAAACTGAAAAGAACTCGTAATAAGTTAAAAAGACAAATTACAAACCTTACAGATAACGACAAAATAATAAGTACGATAAAAAATGTAAATCAAAATTTGAGGAAACTGATATGGAATGAAAGAAATCAAGCTAAGCAAGTTTTTGGGTCAAGGAAATTCTTTGCAAGCAACCACCAAATTCAAGGGAATTCTTGAAAACCATAAATGGCATAGTGCGACCAAACAAATTAGTGGTGTCATCGACATTATCGGAGCAAGAATGGGTTAGATTCCTTGAAAAACATCTACATTTTGATCTAAAAAAAAAATTAAAAGGAAAGCAGAAGACCCAGCCCATAACAAACAGACCAGAGTATGATATTGATGGTCAAATTGATGTATCAAAAACTCAATTAATGAAATTAATCAGGAAACAAAAAGATGGGGCGCCAGGACCAAATGGAATTCCATTTGCCCTCTACAAAGAAAACGCGGATTTATTGTCACAATACCTTGTAAAAGATTTCAAAGAAATAGTACAGACAGGCACAATATCTGAATCATGTAGAGGGTCCTTAATTTCGCCTATCTATAAAAAAGGAAACTGGGCACTCCCTGAAAATTATAGGCTCTTTACCTTACAAGAGACAGATGCTAAAATGTTTGCAGGGATCTTGCTTACCAACCTCACTGAATGGGCAATGGATAATAAGGTATTACCTCCAAATCAGACCGGCTTTATTAACCTCATCGCTGCGGCAGCTATTCCGTGGCAGGGCTAAGGGGGCGGGGCGCCACGTGGCGCGCCCATGCTGGTGACGGAATCCCTCCGTACCCAGCCGCGGTTGAGCTGTGCTCATGACAGAGCGGTTCCATCATTGCCCTGCCCGCTTAATAGAACGCGCCGTGCAGGCGCGAAATCAGCGCTGCGCAGGCGCATCGGCGGGCCATGACAGAACTGCTCCGTCATCAACACAGCACCACCGCGGCTGATGACGGAGCGGTTCCGTCATCAGCACGGAAAGGGTTAAAGGGCTCAGAACAACAACAAACATCTTAGCTCTATCACTATTAATTGACAAATCAATTAGAACTAAACAGCCGTTGTATTTATGTTTTATAGGTTTCAGATCTGCTTTTGATTGTGTCCAAAAAAGCTTCCTATGGAAGAAAATACAGCAAAAAAATATTCCAGCCTAATTGCTAAAACTGATTCAACTTCTGAGCAGCAAAACATGGGTCAGAGTGAGGATGGGGGATGGCCATACACTAACAAAGGAAATACCAACAACTGTAGGCCTTAAGCAGGGATGTGTATTGGCTCCGCTACATTTTAATTTATTTCTAGCAGAGTTAACGGTGTCCCTAGATGGAATGAACTCACACTCACCAAAATTAGCCTGCAAACAAATTTCTAATCTGCTATATGCAGATGATGCCATTCTTTCAAGCCAAACTAAAGTGGGATTACAATGTCTAATAAACCGAATATTCATATACTCAAAAGAAAATGGAATGGTGATAAATGAAACCAAGACTAAAATCATGGTTGTCACTAAAAATGTAAGCTGAAAACATAAACATAAGTGGTATATGGAGAACATCGAGTTAGAACAAGTTGAAGTATACAGGTACTTGGGTGTATTATTCGATAGGGAAACTATCGCTCACAAAAATTGGACATGCAAAGGAAGACAAACGCTCTGACGGCAGCATTCAGGATTCTGCAAAAATCACATGGAAATCTCACTTATCGTCCCCTTTTAAAGGTTATAGCGGCAAACTCCTCCCCACTTTTACATACGATAGCGAGGCATTAATCCTGCAATTATAAATAATGCATTATCAAAAACTTTCAAATCCCTTTTTATCTTCCAAATAATGCATCGCCCGCACAAATAAGATTGGAGTTCGACCTAAAAAAAAAGTTTTATGCAAGAAAGGGCCAATTTATTAAAACATGGAATAGGATAAAAAATGACCAGGATAACCAGCTGTCTCAGTTATTATGGCAGGAAATAAATAATAATATGAAATCACAAGCCTGGAATTATCTTAAAATGGTGCTAGAAAAATTTGCTGTTATGCCAATTTGGAATAACACTATAAACATGGCATCATTCAAAAAGGTGTTTAACTGAACAAAATATCAACTGTTGCCCGTACAAGATAAAGATATATTGGCAAAAAGAAAACATGCATGGCCAATAATAAATGGGTTCACAAAAAAGCAGGTACAAGTGTATTTGGAAATACCATGGCCAGAAAAAAATAAGCACATTTTTATCAAAGCAAGATTTGGTGTACTCCCGGGACTTAGTCACCTTTCCCCTTGGATGAAAATGGAGGGGTCTACACTATACAGATTGTGTAAAACCGGTGAGGAGAATATCGTCCATTTGCTATGTATTTGTCCTGGACTTCAGATTGAAAGTAAAACTATACTTAAATCATCTTTTAATTTGCGAGGAATAAAGACATGTAGGCAAGCTCTGATAAAGTGTTTGCATTCTACTGACATAAGTATGAATTCTGCCTTTGTAAAGTTTTTATTGAGAGTTAAAGCAAAACTGGAGATTAAGATTATGAATACGTTTGAGCAGTTTGAAATTGTTTTAAAATTCTGTGATATCTTTTGTAACTAGTTTAGTAGTTGGTGCCGCATCTTTTATATCTTGTTTTAGTGGTTTTTGTATTATAGTATATGTATATGTATATGTTATGTTGTACGATTTTAAGTAATCAAACAATAAAGACTCGCTACCAGAGTATTGGTGCATATAAGTGAGAATATGTGAGAGTGAGAGATTGGAAGAGTTCCTGTATAAATTAGTATTTGTTTCTATAAGTGATTGCTTTAGAGAGTAAGTATGTGTAAGTTTCTGTAGAAGTAAGTGTGGTTGTGTGTGTATAACTGTACATGCAAGTAAATGGATGTTTGATACTTTGTTTGCATCTGTAACTATGTGTGAGTAACTCTATGGATGAGTGTTGGTGTGTAACAGGATGTATAGGTGTATGAGTACATATGATGAGTGAGTTTATGTATGAGTGACTGCATAGGACTGTTGGTGAATGAGTGGATGTGTGTGTAGATATCTGTATTACTGAATAGGTGTGTTTTAAGTGGTATTGGTATGTCCATTGTTTTGAAAATGTTAGTTTGTATTTTTGAGTGTGTGTATCAAAGGTTATATTAGGCTGAGAGGAGATCTGCCACTCTATCACAAGGATTATGTCATCAGTGATATCATCAGTGATGTCATTTGAGATGTCATCAGTGATGTCATGAGTGACGTCACTGACCATGTCATGAGTGATGTAATATGCAGTGCATCACGGGCGCGCAAGTTATAGTTAGCTGAACTAACTACAACAGGGGAATTTCTATGGTTTTGTATGAGTAAAATGTCTAAGTATAACGTCCCTGAAACCTATGTTTTTTTCTGTGAATTTCAAAGGTTTTTTAAATGCTAAATTCTAACTGTAACGTGCCTGAAACCTATGGCTTTTTCAGTGAACGTCAACGTTTTTTTAAATGCTAGTTTCTAACTATGCCTACAGAGGTAGGACATGTAAATAAAAAAGAAAAAACGCACAGAAAGAAGAAAAAGAAATGCAGAAAGAAGCAACAGAAGTCCTCAAAGACAAAGAAAAGGGCAGGAAGAAGGAAGACGTGCAGAAAGAACAAACAGAGGATCAGAAAGAGGCATTGTTGCAAAATCATCCAGTACCCTCAACTTTTTCAGATAGGCACTGGTGGTAACTAACTCTGACTAACCAGTCCTAGAGCCAGTGCTATACTAAAAGACACTTAGATTACAGTGAAAACACCTACATACATTAAGGAACACTATGCGTTGGGGTACCCCTGTGATTACCATGGCCTCCTCTGTAAGACTCTAGTACATAATAGGGCAGGGGGTTTAAAACTACCTCTTAAAAGCGCCATAGGGCGCATTTGCACACTGGCAAAGAAAGGAGGGGGCCTGAGGTGACATGTGTGCAAACACGCCCTGTGGCCGTTTAAATTTGTGGGATAAAGTCCCCCTGAATCTTGAGTGCCCCTTGGGTCCAACTAGCCCACTAGTTATCTCCAGTTAGCCCCACAGAGCTGAATAGCAGAGAGGTGTAAAAAGGGGCGCGGCCTGGACCACCTCTCTGCAATACAGCGCAGTGGCGCTTACTGGAAGCACCTGGTGGGCTAGATGGCCCTCAGGGGCCCTCAGGATTGAAGGGAAATTATTTCCCAACTTAAAACGTGTCACAGGGCGTGTTTGCACAAGTCACCTCAGGCCCCATCCCCTCCCTTCTCCACTGTGTAAACGCCCCCTGTGGCCATTTTAAGTTGGGAGATTAAGTCCCCTTGAATCCTGAGAGTCCTTAGGGTCCGACTAGCCCACTAGGTACCTCCAGTAAGTGCCACAGAGCTGTGTTGCAGAGAGGTGTTCAAAGGCCATGCCCCTTTTTACAACTTTCTGCAACGCAGCTCTGTGGCACTCATTGGAGGTACCTGGTGGACTAGTTGGCCCCAAGGGACCTTCAGGATTGAAGAGGAATTAATTCCCCAACTTAAAACGCACCACAGGGCGTGTTTGCACACATGTCACCTCAGGCCCCGCCCCCTCCCTTCACCACTGTGCAAACACGCCCCGTAGCACGTTTTAAGTTGGGGGATTCACTCTCCTTGAATCCTGGGGGTCCCTGGGGTGCAACTAGCCCACCAGGTACCTCCATTATTCGCCACAGAGCTGTGTAGAAGGGAGGTGTAAAAAGGGGCGTGGTCTTTAAACACCTCTCTGCAACACAGCTCCCTGGCGCATACTGGAGGCTCCTGGTGGGCTAGTTGGTCCCCAGGGACCCCCAGTATTCAAGGGGAATTAGTTCCCCACCTGCAAACGTGCCAGGGGGCGCATTTGCGGAGTGCTTCAGGTGGGCGGGGCCTCTCGCACAATACCGGTCCTTATTTATTTTTTATTTTTTTTAAGAAGGGAGGCTGTGTAGCCCCCCTTCTTTTCCTAATTTATTGGCCTTAGGGACCCCATAGTTTTTGTTGTTGTTATTGTTCTCTCCTCTATGGGTAGCTTTGCGCTGTCCTCGAAGCGCCGAGGTCTTCGTAGCGCTCGCAGCGTGGGGCCACCCACTGCTCACATTTGATCATTATTTTAAATCGTTATTGAGAATAAAAATGATTTCATTTTTGGTGTTCTTAAATATTTCAGGCTTTATCAAAAGGGATGAAAGTTCAGCAAAAAGCAGAGGCGAACTATTTACGGATGTGTCCGAATAGGTTTGTGATACTTCCCAAGTGAGAAGCCTGATATGATGTCTCACGACAGATATGTCACTTTATGACAGGTGCTGCCCCCACCCACTGCTCACGGGCTCAGGCCTTTATATTGTATTTCATATTATAGACCGGGAGGGGAGAAGGGATAGGGACCCGTGGGGCTCTGCCTGACGTGTGAAGGGTGGAGGGAACCCCTGATGGCAGCGCCTTGAGGGCAGAAGATGGCCCTGTGCCTTGTGCGACGTTTGTCGCATTTAAATTTCACATTTATCATCACCCATTTCACCACTGCTCGCACAGATGCGTTTGATGAGAATCACAGTGTTGCAGCAAGCATGGGTGCTTGGATTCGATCTCCAGTTAACGCCTGCAGCAGAAGGACCCCCGCAGTGCCAGGCCCAGGAAGGGATGATGCATCAGGGGCATACTCGGAGGGAGGATCAGGGTCTGCGTCGGTGTCCTATGATGGGCTGAAAGCATGGGGGAGGGGTGGGGGTTAAACGGAAAGTCCGTAAACACGTCACAGGGGCAAGAGGGTAAATAGGAGGCCTGACCCTGGCAGGGTTCGGGGCTTCAGGTGAAAGGAACCAGAGGGCAGACATTTTCTGCTGATGTTTCTGGTGGTGGGGGCATGTTCAGGGGTGGAGCCAGCCCCCCACTCCTCCCAGGAGTGGTCTGGTTAACGTCCGGTGGTGACTGAGGCCTGGTTAACGCCCGGTGGTGGCCGACGCCTGGTTAACGTCCGGTGGTGGCCGATTCCTGGTTAACGCCCGGTGGTGACCGAGGCCTGGTTAACGCCCAGTGGTGGTCGAGGCCTGGTTAACGCCCGGTGGTGGCCGAGGCCTGGTTAATGCCCGGTGGTGTCCAAGGGACCCCGGAAAATTTATGCTGCTGACCCCATCTTCCGCTATAGGACTGCGCCCAGGGCATCGGGGTACAGTGTGACACCCCTGAACTAGAGGCAGAACATCCGCACCTCTACAAGGGATATGCTTAGAACAAGACCCCTCGTAGACCCCTCTCGGACACACAAGCTGGGTCTGCAGTGAGTGGTGACTTTGGGGTGACCTAACAGACGATCCTTTCATACCGAAGGGGCAGTGGAGCTGGACGCCCCACTCGCGAGTGTCCATCCCGATCACCACTCTCCTCATAAACGGGCGTATCGACTGATACAGCTGAACCCCCAAATCAATCAATTAATACATTTATAGAGTGCGCCACTCACCCGTGAGGGTCTCAAGGCGCTAAAGGGAGGGGGTGAGACGCTACTGCTCGAACAGCAAGTTCTTGAGGTGTTTTCTGAAGGTGAGATGGTCCTTGGTCAGTTGCAGGTGCGCAGGGAGGGAGTTCCATGTCTTGGCTGCAAGGTAAGAGAAGGATCTTCCTCCGGTGGTGGTTCTGCAAATTTGTGGGACGGTGGCAAGGGCGAGGCTGGCGGAGCGGAGCTGGCGTGTGGGGATGTAAAACGAGAGGTGGTTGTTGAGGTATTCGGGGCCCTTGTGGTGTAGCGCTTTGTGCGCGTGGGTTAGGAGCCTGAACATTATCCTCTTGCAGACGGGGAGCCAGTGCAGGTTTCTCAGGTGGGCGGATATGTGGCTGTGGCGAGGGATTTTGAGGATGTGTCGGGCGGAGGCGTTCTCTATATGTTGAAGTCGAGTCTGAAGTTTGGCTGTGGTTCCTGCGTATAGGGCGTTTCCGTAGTCCAGTCGGCTGGTGACGAGGGCCTGGGTGATGTTTTTTTTTGTTTCGGTGGGGATCCATCGGAAAAATTTTCGGAGCATGCGCAGGGTGTTGAAGCACGATGACGAGACGGTGTTGACTTGCTTGGTCATCGTGAGGGAGAAGTCCAGGATGAATCCCAGGTTGCGTGTGTGGTCCGTGGGTGTTGGCGCGGAGCCCAGTGCTGTGGTCCACAGGAGTCATTCCAGGCAGATTGGGATTGTCCTGTTGCGTGTTTATCTAGGTTCCTGATCGATACTGTGACCTTATGCCCTATTCGGCTATAAATCCATTTATTCCCTATATTGGCATAACCGTTCAAGTGCGATATTCAGAAAGTCATCTCTGGCCTCACACGAACAGAGCCACATTCCAGAATAGTTCTCTGCCACTTCCTTTGCAACCAATTAGTGCAATGACAGAGCAGAAGTCACTATCTGATATTCCTAGATTAACACTCCGAGTTCTTCAACAAGATAAAAACTCAGCAAACCTGGAAATCCCCGCTTGCTGTGTTTTGATTAGTAATGGAACTCTAATGAGCAACTGATAGCTATCACTTCCTAGTGACATCTTTAATTGACGTCTTATGTCCAGCAAACTTGCGTCAAACCAGGCACCTGTCAGGTATAAATACTACCAACGTTGCCTTAAGCAATTGCTGGTGTCCCATTGCTGTTGTATTCTGTATGCAGTACGCTGATGCTGCTGCTGCCCGTCGCCTGAAGCTGCTGATACCATTATCGCTGCTAAAGCGCGAACGATGGTGTGGTGTAACTAGGAGCTGAACAGCCGTCCCTCTGCGAAGAGCCCAGCAGATGCCAAGCTGCCCGCGGACGCTGTCCCCCCTCCTCCTCCTCGACGCGCTGAAGAGAGACGCTGCCTTTCTCCTGCAGAGAAATCCAGCTCCAGCGTTTCTAGTCTGCCCTCGCGGGTGACTGGGATACCGAGTACCCCCTGAAGGAGATACCAGACCTCCATCATTCTATTCAGAGGTATGGTGTTGACTAAACCCTTAGAAGAGAATTCTTGAAGCAAACCTTGGCAAAACCAACTTAACTTAAGCTACTTACTTACTCCCCTTCCACGTGTTAGGCTTAGGTCAGGCACACTGGGGTAGGCGTAGTGAGAAGCACCAGTTGAGTATTTTAGCCTAATGTATATATGACTGTATATATGTTTTATTACTTTTAAACCATTGTATGGCTAAGAAACCATATCAATGCTTTTACAGTATTATCTTGCAATACTTATCTTACTGTACGTACTTTTTATAATAACAAGTCTTGCAATTGTGGCAATACATTTCTCTTGTACGAGAAGAAAGACTGTTCAATAAATGTTAACCCTTTATTGACAAACGCCGTCTCTCTATTCTCTACATATCGTGAAAGTAAACTGCACTAACCTGACTGAGTGAAATACCTGTCTATTGTTTCACACGACCCTAGAGATTGACTCTGATCTGAGGAGCAAAGTTGTCATGTTGCACGGTTGTTGGAAAGCTGAATCCCTTCTTGTCTGTGCCAGGGGAGCTGATCACTTCCTATGCAGAGAAGAAAGTTTCCAGTGACCTCTAAGCTAGTTGGTAACACACCCAATTAAGTTTAGCATAGTCAGTGGAGGCCTGGAAGATCCGCACTTCTACGTCGATACTACTGTTTATGTTATTCCAATGCGCAGGGCCTAGTGGGAAACTAGGAACTACACTACATGGCGCACAACATTTGGTAAGGCGATAAACTAACGCAAGACGTTAGAGTAACTCAGTCGTGCATATTTCACACAGACCCCTTTCTCCCGTAAATACTCCAATAGACGTCTGGAGTGGGTGAAAGGTTAAAATCCGCCCGACCTTAGTAGGAAGAGATTCCTATGTAAAGCTCTGGTTTATTCAACGTTGAAGGATACAGTGTTCCAAAATATTGTGCACCTAATCTTTGTCTCCTTGGAGACCAACTCTGCAAAGCCTGCATTTATAAAATGACAGACAGTGAAGAAGAAAGGGAAGCAGTTAGACTGGCAACCCTACTAATAGAGGAAGACACGAGTCTCCTAGACACAGACCCGGATGCAATTATCATGCCGGTCCACTTAAGAAAGTCTATAACGTTAAAACTTATAGAAAACGGACTGACACCGCAAGGTGGTACAGTAATTTTCGTGATAGAGGCTCACGAATATCGGCAGACAGAGGTATTCTATTCATGGATAAACTTTCCAGCGGCAAACGCTAGAACAAAAGAGTTTCACTATTACAAAATAGAGGAACCTCCAGAAGAGTACGCTCCTTTCGAGGAGATTGAAATTCCACTTAAATTCCAAGAGCACCTGCTCTGGTTTAATGGCGCCCTAAAACATAATGATCATATTACCAGGCTCGGTCCACTAGGTAGACCAGGAGCAACGTGGCCGGTTCTAGCCAGCTACACACCACATCCTGACATTGCAAGAATGTCTAGAGAAGAGCTGTTAGTACAGCTAAAAACATTAATTAAAATACATAGGCAATTAGTCCAATATGTAATGCGGACTGCAAAAGTCCAGCCAGCTGTTAATGTACCACAGCTGACCCCTCATCAGGGGAACACTAATAAAATCACACCACAGAACACACAGTCATGTCTTGGTAAAACACCCGTAAAACGGGAACAAATTCCTTTCTGGTTAGCACAGAAAATCACGCAAATAGAGGCAGTATTTCCTGATACTACCCCTATAGAGAAACACAGAATCTTGATCATCTGCCTTCCTATGGGAATTGCACCACACGTGGAGGACTGTGACACTTGGGGTACAGTCTTTGCTTCCATTTACACAAAAACACACGGTGTTCCGTCTGTGGCGGTAATACCAGAAGTGCTAAAACAGATTCAAAATGAATACGGTCCAGAGTCCGCTTTAACTCTTGGTATGAAATTACTGAAAGACTTCAAGCAGGTCTCGGCTATATTATTAGCCAACATAAAGGGAGAAGCAGCATCTGTGGCGATCTGCCAGAAGTTGAAGGAAACAGATATAAAAGATCCAGTTGAGCTTGCCAAAATCATAGAAAAATGCTATGAAGAATTAGGTAGAGACAGCTTGGGTGGGAAACCAGTTAAGCCCCAACTGCTCGAAAATCCTGAAAAATTATTAATTAAAAATAATTTAAATGCTCCTAAAAAGAGCTGGGATGGAAATAAACAATCCACTCCCAAGGAAAAAGTTTTCCAGTCCAGAGGAAGGTCTCTTCGACGGAGGGAAAGAACTCCGACTCGAGAACACCAGTCTCCCCAGAGGGAGCCCTCTGAGAAAAGATATAACCTTAGAAATAGGGATAATTTGAAAAAACCTGATAGATATCAAAGTATTGATACACGTCCCTCTCGATCTTTTCCACAGAAATCGGAAAGAAGAGGACGGTCAGACCCAGGAGAGCACACCAAGTCCAAAGACAAGGAACCTGCTCAGAGTAAAAAATCTCAATTTTCAAAAAAGAAGGTAGCCAGTATTAGAGTAATCAACCATGCCGAGAATACTGAGGACACAGTTGAAAAACGGGGAGTGGGCATTGACAATGTTGGACAGTGCAGCAGAAATCAGTATAGCGCGCAAGATCTTGATGAGTCATCTGGAGACAGTGGACACGAATGAATACATTCAGGTTGAAACTGCCGACACTAGACTTAGCGAGCCCCATAAGATATACGAATTTACATTGCGTATAGAGGGTGATAAGACTAGGAAAATAAAGGGTCTATTTTGGGATAAACTCTCAAATGGCTATGATATTCTGTTAGCTGAAAAAGATTGGCCCCCAGAGTTTGTCAGGGGTGCCCTCGTGGCGAAGAAGTGATTATGCCTGCCTTCTCGAATCACATTCCGATTCACAAAAAATATACATATGCAAGGAAATGAGCAGTAGCCCAGGCACCTGCATTATATAAAAATCATGTAGGATGGGATGAGGACTCAACTCCTCATAAAATCCAGTTAAAAAGTGAACCAACTGCCCAACGGCAGTATCCCATTAAGCAAGAAGCTAAAAAACAAGTTAGGGAGATCTTAGATCAACTTGAATACCAGGGGGTGATTGAAACATGCACCTCTCAAATGAACAATCCTTTGTTTCCTGTCTCCAAGCCAGACAATTCATATCGTCTAGTTTTGGACTACAGACATCTTAATACATGTTGCAAAACTTTTGCAGTACAAAACTCGCATAGTGCAGCCCTAATGAATAACATAGTTAGGAAAAAATATAAAACGACATTAGACATATCTAATGGCTTCTTTTGTCAAAACATTGCACCAGAAAGCAGATATTTGACCGCTTTCTCTGCATTTGGGTCGCAGAAAAATTTCTGTCGACTCCCACAGGGGTTCAAGAACAGCCCAGGACTATTCTCAGCTAGGGTAACAGAGTTACTACAAATATATGATGATGAGGCATTATCTTACGTAGATGATATCTATCTCACAGACAACGACTTGGATACTCACTTGAAAAGAGTGAACACCATTATATTTGGGTTCGCAGCAGAGGGTTACAAATTCAACTTTAAAAAGTCCCGAATTGCCCATCTGACAGTACTATTTTTAGGGTACGAATTATCAAGTGAAGGGAAAAGCCTAGCGGACAACTTCTTAGAGAAGTGCGCTGTACTCCAAGCTCCAAAAACGCTGAAGAATTTACAATCCATTCTAGGTTTTCTGAATTTCGGAAGAACTTACATACTAAATTACTCAGAGAGGGTTAAACCTCTCTACGAACTAATTAAACCTGATTTTAAACAAATCAATTGGACTCAAAAACACACAGAAATTTTGAGATCACTGCAAACAGACATGTTAGCAAAAACAAAATTAGATACACGTGACAACACGATCGATCTTGTAATCCGAGTCATCCCAGGTAGATGCGGATTCACGTACCTAACCTCTAATGAGGGAGAAAAGGTACCTATTTCAATTAAATCTCACTTGTACACACAAGCAGAAAAAAACATTCAGTCACACAGAAAGAACTGTGAAAGCAGTGCGAATCGCATTAGCAAATGAACGAGAACTAGCACACGGCAAACGGATTAATATCCTCACAGCGGAATCCGCCTTCGAGGCGCTATTCAGCCCAGTAAACCTGCCTACAGTGTCACTGGATCCGAAATGGATACAGTGTGTAGATTCTCTAGGAGCGGAAGATGTGAAATACTATTTCGCCCCACAATTCAAAGAACTGAATGATTTAGAATATGAAGAAGAATATCCTCGGCCAATCGAAATTCTGCCTCTCCCACAATACGCCTGTATAATCTATACAGATAGATTTGTACAGCATTTCAACGTAGAGAGAAAATCCTACGATGCAGCATGTGCGATAATTAAAGGTCGTTGGCTGTGCGGTAAATTCAGACCAAAAGTAACAAAAATGAATCTGTAAGAAACTGTTCGGTTCAGAGAACTGAAATCAGATGTTTAAAGATGGCGCTCGAAAATGCAGAACGTGAATTCCCGACACTTATCGTGTGCGATTCTCATTTTTGCGTCAACTCTTACAACAATAAACTGCAGAGGTGGATTGAAAACGATTACAAAGATGACACAGGTGCCACAATAAAGCATAAATTGCTCTGGAAACAGGTAGCTCTTTTACACAAAGAACTACAAAAGACTCACGTGATACACGCACAGAGTCTTCAACGTGATGGCGTTCACGTTGCAGGGAATTCATTGGCTAATACAGCCACAGCGGAAGCAACTAAACCGGCTTTCGTAGCCACAAAAAAGCGTACAGAAAAATACATAGACGGGGAAACCATGCTGGCAGTAAAACGACCGTAAAAGGCGACTGTGCAGCACTACCCATAAACTATCCACTCAATTATGCATACGTAATCGATGCAAACTCCGTTCCTTTTGCTCGAATCCCTGGAGTGGGGGACAGAGTAATTCCAAACAGGAGCAGGAGGGGCTTCCTCTTACTGGAAGCACACATGGGGTTGGGTCTGAGACACCAAACAATTAAAGACTCTCTGAAAGAATTACAATCAGAGTACTGGTGGCCAGGAATGAGCATAGATATTCAATGTTTTGCTCAAAATTGTGAAAACTGCAACAGAGATCGCAGTAATGAACAGGCCAGTGTAGTTTCAGGATCCCTGCTAGACAGCATAAGGCGGTCTATCTGCGCAATCAAAGAAGAGAAGCGCGTCCCATTGTACACAGTTAAGGCTAAACACACTTAAAAATGTAGCCTCCAGCGCTCGGCTGACGCCTAGAACTGTTATAAAAGATTTGCGAGTCCATATCGGCATATACGCAATTACCACGTTCCATTCTGACCAGGGTCCTGCTTTTAGCTCTTGAGCTTATAGGGAGGCCATGGCCAGCATGGGAATTGGGTTGCGGTATTCTTGTCCGTCGCACCCCGAAGTGAATAGTGTGGTTGAAAGAAAAAACCGGGACATAAAGCGATCTATAACAGCGAAGGTATTAGGTTCAGGCGTTGGGTGGGTCAAACATTTAATAAGTGTCCAGACTAGTCTTAATAACTTGCCAAGAAATTCTCTAAAAGGTTTCAGCCCATACGAACTATTGTTCGGAATTAGAATGAACATTCAGGACCTCGATAGTCAGATGTCAGTGGTACAAGAAAAAACAACAGACTTTGACATCAAAGATCGTTTGGCTGTTTTACAGGAACTGAATGAAACAAGAAAATCCTTAAGCAACATAAAGTTAAAGCAACAGCCATCTACCACTGACGAGGCACCACAAGCAACAGCCCCAGCAAGGCCTGTCTGGATTCCAAAGA
Source organism: Lissotriton vulgaris (assembly GCF_964263255.1). Taxonomy (NCBI): domain Eukaryota; kingdom Metazoa; phylum Chordata; class Amphibia; order Caudata; family Salamandridae; genus Lissotriton; species Lissotriton vulgaris. The sequence continues at coordinate 1,613,017,572 of NC_141693.1, forward strand.
TTGGGGATCTAGTCAGAGAAAAGATCGCGGTGAAGAAGGAATTTGGGCCTTCTAACAGAAAAGCAGTACCTGTCTTGGCAGTCACCGGAACAAGATCAGTTGTACTACCGCCCCTTGCTGGTAAAAAGGAGAACAGAGTCGTGTCTATCGACGTGGTAAAACCACAAGCATGTGGCCTATAATCAACAGTAGGCCCAGTGGACTCCCAAGAAACAACAGAATACCCAAACTTGCAACAATCCAAGAGGTTCAAACTGAAAGACTAATCACATTCGATCAGCCTGCAGTGCACAGTGAAGGACTATGCAATAATGCCATGGAACTCGTGCCTCTTGAGACACAGATTGAAACAGTTCGTCAAGAAACAACACCAGTCTACACTAATGTGGCATCAGCAAGTGCTACCGAGAGACAGATTGAACAATCCCAACAATTGACAGAACTGCCTCTGGTTATTTCATCAACTTCGACAACTTCTCTGAAGATCAAAACGACCCCGAAGTGATGCCAGAAACTAAAAAGTATTCTAAAGAAAATACAACAGGACTCCTTCAACAAATCAAAGAATTATATCTGGATTCACCGTTGATTGAGCATTGGATTATCTCAGGGGTATTCATACTCCTACTATGCCTAATTTTAGTTTTAATTTTAGGAAAGTTTATTACAATTGAATGGACACAGCAAGTCAGAACATCAACCTAGTCCTCAAACCACACAGATCATCCCACGTGAAGAAAAGAGAACTGTCAACAGTAAATGTCACAGCAATTCCAATACCTGGTGGGGTAGTATGGGAGAAAACTGACTATGAGATCTATGGTCCGGTCGAAATCCTGAAGTATCCTAATCAACTGAAGGTTTCCTTAAGTGACTTTGTAAAACCTAGTACATTCTCTGATGATTGGGACTTTAACAGTATTAATGACATGATGTCTGATTTAGTAATGTCAGCTAGATTCACAGATCATGATTATTTACAAGGTTCATCTAGTTATGAGCAGCTATTCTGCTACACACATTATGGCGATCATTATTTGCATAAATCTGCACAGCCTACACATGTTTTTATGTATAATCAATGGGAACATTGTGCTACACCACCTAAAAGCAGTTCTAAAGCATTTTTTGAGAAATTCAAATACTTCTCAGGGTTTAACACCAGTGATGCAGAAACGTTTTATTACAAACTGTTAGATAAAACAGGAATGAAAACAATGCTGACAAATTCTAAATTGATATATTCAGACACATTTTATGAAAAAATGATGACATTTGGTTTTGATTATTGGAAAAATAACATTGAAACGAAAACAATTTGGGGTACAAAAGATTGGCAGGAACAAGGCCTTGAAGCACTATTTAGAACCTGCATGATACCAGAACAAATGTTGTTTTTAAATGACACAATACACCAAACATCCTGTCTTGGCCTAGCTAAGATCAAAGACCTTAAAACACCGTCTATTCCAAAGCCAATACCTGAAAATATAACTGCAGATATTGAGTTAGACGTTTCACAAATTTTACATTTTAACAGAACACATCCTGATTGGAAAAAGTGGTTAATCTGGCCTACTGACACAAACAACTGTCAAGATAGATTCCTGAATAAAACACAGGGGTTAAAAATGACCAGACTAGACCCTAGATACTCCCAGAGACAACATCCAGGGATAATAACGACATACAGTGTAGCGAAACTCTGCCTTGAATGGCTAACATCATCCACACTGGCTGAAATTAAGCAACACTTGTCTTTACTAAAAGATGGTGCTGATTTGCGCGATTTCATTCTTGGACCACGCAAACAGCGTCAAAAGCGTTTCATAGCGACCAGTATCTATGCTGCTTACAACGAGGCTTGGAAAGTCAAACAAATTGAAACAGCTGAAAAAATACGAGAAATTGATAGTATTAATTTGGAAAAATCACTTTCTGTAGTAGACAATGGGTTAATGACTCTGTCTTCCAGAATATATTCGTTGGACAATATTGTATCCTCTGCCTTTGATGTGATAGATAGAGACTTGCTAATGCTACAACATGGCCAATCTCAATTACGTTCTATTATACAATTAGGCTGGACGCTGCAAAATCTTCGTTCAGGCTATGTGCCTTGGCGTTTAATCAACACAACGTCATTATTTTCCATTTTTAACCTTACTGATAAACAGATCAGTTTGGCACAGAAAGGAGCAGACTATACAATCCTGAGCATCGAAAAACTTGAGAGAATACCATTGACAATGTCAGAGAGTCCTGTCATTGAATGGATAATACACGGAATTATCACTATTCCGATAACAACTTTCCGATTTAAAAAGTGCCTTAAATACATACCTACTGGCCAGTATGAACGATTGGGTAAAGGATATGTAAAATCTGAATGGAAATTACCATACACACATTCTTGCTATAGTGACAGCGACAAAAATGTATTTCTTAGTGGTGACAACTGTAAACATTCACTGAGCGGTACACTTTTGTGTCAGGGTATTAATTTACACGGAGCATGTGATGGAAATTCTAACAACCTTTCATGCCACCAGCTTGTCACACCTGCAACTCAGATAGAGCCCTTCTTTATGCAACTCGCAAACTGGAGTTACATTCTTAGAACGGATCACAGATGTTGTGGCCTTGTGCCAGGGAAAAGTTATCTAGTAAGAGTAACATCCATGGTCAAACGCTGTATGCAGGCATTGTTCCCGAGTGGGCCTGCAGACACAGTGACTCCCATCTGGCCTCGTCTGAATCTCTATTCTATACGAATTGATACTTTAAGCAAAATGAAGTCTGTGCTTTTGCAGACAACAGTGCCCATAACATCATCAAAAGAGACGTATGATCTTCTAGTTGCAAGGACAGCTACTGAAGTTCATGAACTTTTATCAACAAATTGCCCTGTGCATTTCGTAGAAATGCTTAGCCAACTCCTTAACATGTCTAGTGCCACAGGCATCCCAGGCATATTTAAGACGATTTTTACGGGACTGCTAACACCTTTTCAAGCAATTTTGGGAATCGTTCCTAATTTTGTTCACTCTGTTTTTGGCGGCATACCCTTATTTTTGGGACTTGTAGCAGGGATTTTATTTTTGGCCCTCCTGCTTTGTTATGGCAAGCCAAAGCTCAGACATAGCTCCCATGGGAATGGAAGAGACAATCCTAGCAATGCGCTACCGGGACAGCATAACTAACGTCCTTGGATTGGCCAGGCTGAGAGATCTAAACATGACCTGGTTCCTTTCATTCAGACCTATATGGCAGAACTGTATCTTACCGGTACTTCGATGTATGCTATGCGGAGATGAGTGCGTGTTGGACATCTGTCTTTCACTTCCATCAGCAGTACCAATGGACGTCGATACTTTGCTCAGTCCAATAACGGCTCACGCATTGTGTTGTCCCCAGCGGCTACCAATCCTGATGACGGCATTCGTTGAGACTCCTGTACTACGACTAGGTGGTAACAGTGGAGCGAGTGACAAAAGCAACATCACCCAGGTACGACCTTCTGTGAGCATTGCTGATCCCGACTATGATGACAGCAACCATTCTCACACCTGCCAAGTTACAGCACTATCGAATTTGGTTGAACTGTCACCTGATTTTGTAGACCAATTCTTTGAGAGCCTGTCTAATACGATGTTCTCACCCTAACAGAAACAATAACTTTTGAGAAGCTTTCCGACACACAGCGTTCCCATGAACTCTGAATTCGGCCTTCAGTTTTGATCAACAAAAACTGCTAAAAGCGTTGGAACTCTCTTTCCCGGTTCAAGCATTAATTCTTTTGATTTGGACATTTTTTAATATTGACTTTTTTTTGGCACGAACAATTCTTTGCTTAGAGTAAAAACTATTCTTAGAGAACAGAAGCTTCAAACTTCTATTTCTAAACACATCTAGAGACATAACAACCTTACATCAGCCTCTAGCACATTTATTGCAATGCATTTATATGTGATGATTTATCTCGCCCTTCTTCTGTTTCAGAGATATTTCATGTGTAATTATTTTTGCATAATCGTTCATTGATTTCATATGCTATGATTTTGAATGATTTCTATGCTTCAAAAACGTACAGTACCTAAATTTCACGTATTACATTATACGCCTATTTCGAATGCATTTATGTATTTTGGGGTGGGCAATGTTACACATGCATCCTATTGCTCTAGTTTTAGTAATTTGATGGACATGAAACCGTGGAGTGGGTGTTGCGTGTTTATCTAGGTTCCTGATCGATACTGTGACCTTATGCCCCTATTCGGCTATAAATCCATTTATTCCCTATATTGGCATAACCGTTCAAGTGCGATATTCAGAAAGTCATCTCTGGCCTCACACGAACAGAGCCACATTCCAGAATAGTTCTCTGCCACTTCCTTTGCAACCAATTAGTGCAATGACAGAGCAGAAGTCACTATCTGATATTCCTAGATTAACACTCCGAGTTCTTCAACAAGATAAAAACTCAGCAAACCTGGAAATCCCCGCTTGCTGTGTTTTGATTAGTAATGGAACTCTAATGAGCAACTGATAGCTATCACTTCCTAGTGACATCTTTAATTGACGTCTTATGTCCAGCAAACTTGCGTCAAACCAGGCACCTGTCAGGTATAAATACTACCAACGTTGCCTTAAGCAATTGCTGGTGTCCCATTGCTGTTGTATGCTGTATGCAGTACGCTGATGCTGCTGCTGCCCGTCGCCTGAAGCTGCTGATACCATTATCGCTGCTAAAGCGCGAACAATGGTGTGGTGTAACTAGGAGCTGAACAGCCGTCCCTCTGAGAAGAGCCCAGCAGATGCCAAGCTGCCCGCGGACGCTGTCCCCCCTCCTCCTCCTCGACGCGCTGAAGAGAGACGCTGCCTTTCTCCTGCCGAGAAATCCGGCTCCAGCGTTTCTAGTCTGCCCTCGCGGGTGACTGGAATACCGAGTACCCCCTGAAGGAGATACCAGACCTCCATCATTCTATTCAGAGGTATGGTGTTGACTAAACCCTTAGAAGAGAATTCTTGAAGCAAACCTTGGCAAAACCAACTTAACTTAAGCTACTTACTTACTCCCCTTCCACGTGTTAGGCTTAGGTCAGGCACACTGGGGTAGGCGTAGTTAGAAGCACCAGTTGAGTATTTTAGCCTAATGTATATATGACTGTATATATGTTTTATTACTTTTAAACCATTGTATGGCTAAGAAACCATATCAATGCTTTTACAGTATTATCTTGCAATACTTATCTTACTGTACGTACTTTTTATAATAACAAGTCTTGCAATTGTGGCAATACATTTCTCTTGTACGAGAAGAAAGACTGTTCAATAAATGTTAACCCTTTATTGACAAACGCCCGTCTCACTATTCTCTACATATCGTGAAAGTAAACTGCACTAACCTGACTGAGTGAAATACCTGTCTATTGTTTCACACGACCCTAGAGATTGACTCTTGATCTGAGGAGCAAAGTTGTCATGTTGCACAGTTGTTGGAAAGCTGAATCCCTTCTTGTCTGTGCCAGGGAAGCTGATCACTTCCTATGCAGAGAAGAAAGTTTCCAGTGACCTCTGAGCTAGTTGGTAACACACCCAATTAAGTTTAGCATAGTCAGTGGAGGCCTGGAAGATCCGCACTTCTACGTCGATACTACTGTTTATGTTATTCCAATGCGCAGGGCCTAGTGGGAAACTAGGAACTACACTACAGTCCGAGGATGAGGACCTCCGTTTTGTCTGAGTTCAGTTTTAGGCTCCTGAGCTTCATCCATTCTGCGACGTCCTGCGGCGTCTTTCATTCTTTCCTGGAGGTTGGTTTTGGCAGTGTCTGGGTCTTTGGTGAGGGAGAGTATCAGTTGGGTGTCGTCGGCATAGGAGATGATGTTGATGTTGTGTTTGCGTGCGATGGCGGCGAAGTGGCTCATGTGGATATTGAAGAGGGTAAGGCTGAGCGAGGAGCCTTGGGACACTCCGCAGATGATCTCGGTGCCTGCTTAGCGGAAGGGAGGAAGGCGGACTCTCTGGGTTTTGTTGGAGAGGAACGAGGTAATCCAGTCCAGGGCCTTCCCTTGGATCCCAGTGTTGAGGAGGCGGGATGTTAGGGTGCGGTGGCATACGGTGTCAAAAGCTGCCGAGAGGTCTATAAAGGATGAGGGCGATTGTTTCTCCGTTGTCTTTCAGGGTCCTGATGTCGTCAGTGGTTGCGATGAGGGCGGTCTCGGTGCTGTGGTTGGCTCGAAATCCGGACTGGGACAGGTCGAGTGAGTTGTTTGCCTCGAAGAAAGCAGTCTGCTGTTTGTTGACGGTCTTCTCGATGACTTTAGCCGGGAAGGGAAGGAGAGAGATTGAGGTAATATAAATTTTATGGTCATGTTGTGTTCCCTAGCGAGTACCCCACCGACTCCATGTACGAGTTAAAAGTGCATGTAACTTCCCTCCTGTACCAGCTATGAAGACGCAAATACATTTGCGTCCAACGTTAACTTGTCCTCTTTCAGACCCACCATGAATGGGTTTGATGGTCCGTTCCTAAGTATGCTATGCCAACGTCTTTTTGAAGTGTACTCCTACGTTTTTCAGCCTGGCTGAAAGTAGGCCCTGAATCTCTGCCACCGAGCCTCTTTTCTGGCTTCTGACTGCGAGGGCCTCTGCCCAAGCAGCCCCCGTACCCGTGAACTCTGACTTACTTCTAGCGCGGCCCTCCGTGCTCAGCTCAGCCTGCTGCCTGCCAAGATTGACTATAACCTTCGAGTTATCTGTTTTCCTTTCCGAAGATACATTCCAGCCTGCTAGCTTCAGTAAACATCCTTCCTCAGCTACAGGGCTAAAGGGCCGACCTGTCTTTATGCAAGTAATTCATAGCCTCTGTTGCCATGCTTCCATGGAAGGCCCCATGCCCCCACGCTTCTCATACAGACACTCAGGCGCTTATACACGCACTCACAGCAAGTATAGAATAGCTTCTGCTCTAGAGACCTTTCTGCCCAGATAGCTTAGTTCCTAAACATCAGATATCAGATATGATAGAAGCACAAGTTGATCTGACATGCCAGACTACTGTCTCTTTCCGCCAGTGTAAATGTCAAGTCCCCTGCACCCCGTCTATCACACGTCATGCAGCTGCGCGCGCATCCAAGCTCCCGATTTCTGCTGACATTGCAACATTCTGTTAGCACCACCCCTTGGTGCCACCCACTTGCGTCACCTATCAGTGACGTTTCTAGCACACACGCCTAGTTTACGCCTCTTGATGATGTACTAGCACCACGTGTATACTGTTATCTTGTCTTCTCTCAGCTGTTACGCCTCTTACATTGAACCTTATGATGTAAATCAAGTATATAAGCTATGTATTGTCAATAAACGACGGCGCGCTCATCTATCCCTTCTGACATCCTGTGTGGTGGTCAGAACATGATATCCTGATTCCTTTATGAGGAATAAAACCCTTAGAAACTCTTACACCACGGACTCTGTTTTCCTTCATTTCGATTGAGTTATTATTGATTAAGTACTTACCTGCATAGAAATTAAGAGAGTAAATTAATTATTTACATCATTTTGGCGCCCGAATAGGGACCCCTCCCCCACCTCACGCGCCGGAAGGTGCGTTGCAATCCGTGTCCCCTGCCATCAGTTAGACGGACAACACGTGTACTGGCAGGATTTCCTGCATCCCCCTCTGACACACGGAGGTGACGAAGACTGCGATCAGTGCCCAGACGAGGCGGTGAGGAGTGCGGAGGATCCCGACCAGAGCCCAGCCGAAGGAAGCAAGGTCCGAGGTGTGAAGAGGCCCACCAGTTTTCCGAAGTTTTCCGAAGTTTTCCGAAGTTTTCCGAAGTTTTCCGAAGTTTTCCGAAGTTCCGAAGTTTTCCGAAGTTCCGAGTCGAGTCCAGTCGAGTTTTCCGAGGCCTTCTGTTTTCCGTGCTTCCCGGTGAGTACCATTGCTGGGTCGTATCTAGACGGGTTTGGGTACGCAAGTCCGGTCTGCACTGTTTTTAGGCAGTGTATCTGTACTGTTTAGCAGTATATAAAGTATTCCGAATTTCTGCACTGTTACAGCAGTGTATCTGTATCGTTGAGCGGTACATTCAGAGTAGGGGGAAGTTAGCTATGTCTTTAAATGTTTCATGTGATTAATGTCGTGGTATGAATGTGATTGTTTTTGTGCATTATTGTGTTTTTTTTTGTTTAAATAGTTACAGTTGACATTAAGTATCAAGGATCAAGCATTCCAGTATCAAGTAGGCACAATGCCGTTTTTTAACAAATTAAAGCAGATAGGAACTAGGAAAGGGATGTTAGAGGAAGAGATTCCAATCCCCCCTAGGGACACTCCAGGTAATTTCATGTATAATAAGCATGGCATAGACGCCATCTTGTATCTAGAGTTATGGACAGATTATACCAAGCACCTAGAGGAAAGATACCGATGGCCAGTTAACGGAACATGGGATGCCGAGTGCATCATAAAGGTAGAAGAAATATTACGGAAAAAGAAAGCTAGACAATCTCAGAAAGACGCCATAGAATTTTGGCGTAAGGAATCACGTAAGCGTGCTGATAGAGCACTCCGTAGAGAAGACAGGCTTAAAGAATCAGAAAAGGCCCAAGAAAACGAATTAGTTACTGAGGGAATTCGAGTAAAAGTAGAACAAATAGATCGTATCCTAAATGGCAAAGTGAACAACATGTATCTTTTGGCCGATGGTACCCCTGACGCCATTTCAGAAATACCGAAAAATTTGCCGTCACCATTAGTTCCAACTAAAGTAATGCATAAGACTACTAAAGACATATTCCTAAATTCATATCTCGAAGATGTAGCGCCAGCTTACACCAATCTGCCTGTTCGTGCCCTGCCTACTGACAGGGCCGGGGGTGGTACTGCCCCCCAAGATCACTCTCAGCCGACACCGAAAAAGACTAGTTCCGTTCCGCCAGCTCCGCCACTTCCCTCACCTAAAACTGATCTGCCGAAACCACTTCAATCAGATCCTACTAAAAGACAAATTCAGATACTGACTACACACAGAGATAATGCCCAAGTTTCCGCTTCAGGAGGTGCGACCGCGGGTCTCCAGACCCCGCCACCGACTCACAGATTAAATCTCAGAGGTATGCAGAGTCCTCTTACGCACAGATCCCCCCGTTCTTCTAATTCATCCCGTCTTGATGCACTAAAAGAAAATATGTCAGTTTGTAGATATGATCCAGAACCTGGACAGGACGACTTAATGATATTAGCGTCTTTACGGTTAAGATCTGCTACTGATAGTTTGTTATGTTATGCAGGAATGAAGGAGCACCTAGATAGAATATATGAGTTCGTTCAAACGGGAAAGGACCCCGACAGTATTAAGGATGCCCTGGAGAAACAGAAAGTTACCATGCAAGCACTGATACTACGATTTTTCATAAATTGTCTAATAAGAGAACGAGACAGGCCCGGAACAGATCAGAGTGAATTAGATGCATTGAACAAGTGGGGTCAAAATATAGCCGATGGAAAACATGACAGACAAAATTGCATAGAGGCCATGTATAAAAAGATTAAGAAAGCAGTGATAGCAGTACACGAGAAAGAGAAAGAAAAGGCTCCCTCCGAGGAGGAAGAAGAATCTGAAGAACCAGAACCAACTACAAGTACTATAGCATATGTAGGTAGGGGAAACTACCTTAGGAAGGGTATCCGTCCAGAAAGCAAGAGAGTTTTCTTCTCTGCCTTAACGAATCCGAATTCTGCTGAACATCAGTTCCAGGAAACTGATAAACGGCTTCGAGATCGAGTTGGGTACCATGTACTCAATTCTATGGATGAACAAGAATTAGCCCGATCAGCGGTATCATGGGCCGAAAATGCAGACATATATAATGATGACACCGTAGCACAGACATTTCTGAACCTCTCCCCCGACGAACAGAAATTAGCAGGTATATATATGATTCAGCACCTTCTCATTAAGTACAGAAAACATTATTCCGATCCAGGTCCCTTACATGAGACACTAGAAGCACTACTGATGGATAGATGGAGAGGCTTAAGCACTAAATTAGTTCAAATAATTCTAGAACAACGACGCAGATATGACACCTTTGTGAGTCCTGAATATGTTCCCGCCCCACCTCCAGAAAGAAAAATGTACCATATGCAGTGCGGGGGTGGTATTGAAAGTCAGAACCCCTTGCGAGAAGTGCACCCTGTCATGGGTGAGGATAAAATTTTGAAACGCGTGTATGTACACACGCCTCTAACTAAATTAGAACTGTTAGAAATGAAGAAATTAGTACCGTGCCATGATAAAGACCCTGCAGGTTTTCATAGAGAGCTCAAAGACATGTTACTGATGGGGGACTACACATATGATGATATCATGAAAATGTTGAAAGTATTATTGCCTACGGGTATATTCGAGAAATTAAAGGAAAAGGACTGGGAGGTGGGAGACGCAAAGATTGCCTGGGCAGAAATAGAGGATGAAGAAAAGAAACGGGTTCCAGGGTTAGGCCTTGGGGACAAAACTAAAGCATTACCAGGTTTAATAGTACAGGTCCTGCCCAGATTATTGACGACTAGAAAGGAGGATTGGGATGCAATCTCGTCCTGTAAACAGAAACATGATGAAGATACTAGCGACTTTTATTCAAGATTCGAGAAATGTTTTATTATCAATAGTGGCCTCCAGCCAAGTAGCGAGTCGTACCCACATCTTTTTGTATCAAAGTTAGTCGAGAATTCCCTACCGTTAGTTAAAAATAGAGTGTATAAAGTCGAGAGTACATGGCAAGCAAATACGCCATCCCAGATGTTACAAATGTTACAATATCACCAGAATAGAATTAGGGAAGAACAAGATCAGGAACAGAAGCGCATGAAAGACACGAAAATGAAAATGTTAGTAGCCCAGACGGTCCCATCCGACAGTCACAGGAAAGGTACGACCCAGACAAGTCACGCTGCAGCTCCTGTTAAAGGGACATGCAATTATTGCAAGCAGCCAGGTCACTACGTACACGAATGTGCAGTTCTGAAACATAACATAGCGACAGGTAAAACTAAAGAGAGACCGCATCCGCCTAGACAAGACCATAACCAGCATCAGTCTACACAGAATACACAGCCCATGCATGCATCTGCACAGACAGCACAGACCGTAGCAGTACCACAGCCACAGCCCATTGCTGCAACTCAGCAAGTCTCACAACAGATGTACCAGTATGCCCAGTCAGCTTACCCCGAATATTCCCGATATACATGAAACAGCCTAGAGAGGGAAGGTGGCTTGCCTCTTATCGAGATTCCTGTAGATCAAGAAGGTCCTTATGTACACAGTCAGGTATTGGGGAAAGATAGAAAGTTTTTAATTGACACAGGGGCAAGTCGCACTACAATAAGTCATGACGAAGTTCCAGGGGCACCCCTCTCAGGCTCACAAAATGTTTCCCTTGGTTTTTCAGGACAACCTATTGTAAATGAAGTCTCAGAACCAGTTCCCCTGGCTGTGGGTCCATTATCACGCGTTACAGACCTGTTACTAACAAAATCATGTCCGGAAAATCTGTTAGGAATTAAAACACTGAAGGCTCTAGGAGCCATAATATGCTGCTCCCCGGAGGGGGTTAGACTCTTTCTGCGGGATTTCAAGGGTCATTACGTCCTTCGTGAGTTTGACGTCAGATTGAAAAATGTACCTGATTACTTGTGGGCAAAGGGCCCAACTGATGTAGGATGTATGCACATTACACCATACCGCGTTACCCTCAAGGCAGGTGTTGTATTACCCAGAATCAGACAATATAAGTTACCACCCGATGCTGTAGCGGCTTTACTGAAAATCATTGAAGAGCTCATTGCCCAAGGAGTGGTCGTCGAGACCGACTCCAATATCTGTAACTCACCCATCATTCCGATTCTTAAACGTACTGATCCCAATGCACCGCCAGTATATCGGCTGGTGATTGATCTTCGAGAATTGAATAAATGCATTATCCCACAGTATCCTGTGGTCCCCGATATATCATCTCTCTTGACTGCTATTGATTCAGAAGCAACGTTCTTTACTGTAATTGATCTCAAGAACGCCTTCTTCAGCGTGCCTATTGATCCAGAGAGCCAATATCTCTTCGGATTCTGTTTAAATGGACGCAGTTTCAAATTTTCGCGCGCACCTCAAGGATTCACAGAAAGCCCCAGCATCTATAGTCAAGCACTGAAAAGACAACTAGATTGTATTCAAATGCCAGTTAACACCGCTTTACTACAATACGTCGATGATCTGCTGATCACCGCACGAAGTGAGCCCGAATGTGAAAAAGCATCACTGACAGTTTTACATTTCCTGGCCGACAAGGGACACAAGGTGTCTCCTTCGAAGCTACAATTCTGTGTTCAGCAAGTTGTGTACTTGGGTCACTTGCTGTCCAAAGTGGGGAGACAGCTCACTCCCGATCGCATTCAGTTAATTGTGAACATGCCGCAACCCAAGACACAAAAGGAAGTGCGGGCCTTCATAGGCCTCACCTCGTACTGCAGACAATGGATTCCCCAGTATGCATTTCTAGCTAAACCACTCATCCAGTTAACGACACAGGAGGCAGCGACTTCGACTGTCCTCCCTTGGACTCAGGAACACACACAAGCTTTTGAAGAATTAAAGAAAGTTTTATGCCAAGCACCAGTTTTAGCGACACCATGTTACAGCAAACCGTTTACACTTTTTGTTACAGAACGTGATGGCACAGCGTTGTCTGTCCTCACTCAAGACCAAGCAGGTTCACATAAGCCTTGTGCTTATTTTTCTAGTACATTGGATTCAGTAGCTCAAGCACTCCCTGCGTGCTTAAAGTCAGTAGCAGCAACAGCGTTAGCAATAAGACAAAGTGATTCAATTGTTTTAGGTCATCAGTTAACAGTTCAAGTACCACATTCTGTAGAGGTTTTGTTAAACAGAACCCAGACTCAACACTTAACTATAGCACGACTGACAGGTTATGAATTAACACTATTCCAGCCACACATAGAAATCAGACGTTGCAGCATCCTGAACCCCGCAACACTGTTACCTACAGTTATGACAGATCCAGCTCCGCATGATTGTATAGAAATAATTAATGCAGTAACTAAGCCTAGACGAGACTTAACAGATGTCCCATTGACAAATCCAGACCTGACACTTTATGTGGATGGTTCATGCATGAGAACAAGTACAGGAGAATTAGTGGCCGCGTACGCCGTGACCACTGAAACTGAAATTAAAGAAACACATCGTATTGACACCCTGTCTGCTCAAGCAGCAGAGCTCATCGCTCTGACCCGAGCTTGTATTCTAGCCAAGAACAGAAATGTTAACATATACACAGATTCCCGCTATGCCTTCGGAGTTGTACACGACTTCGGAGTCCTCTGGCAAGAACGAGGTTTTCTGACTTCCCACGGGGCCAAGATCCAACATGGCCCCCTCATTCAAGCACTGTTAGAAGCAATACATTTGCCCTCGGGCATATCAGTCATGAAGTGTAAGGCACATACTAAAGTCACAGATTCTGTTTCCCAGGGTAACGACCTGGCAGACCAGACAGCAAAACATACAGCATTGACTTACACCCAGACTACTGATGTGACAAAGACAATAGTACAAACACAGTGTATGACAGTTAGAGATCCCGCCCTAGACGTAATTGACATCCAGACACATGCTACTCCAGAGGAGATAAAGAAATGGACTGAACTAGGAGGGATTCAGACAGATCAAGGTTGGGTGACGAAGGGAAAATCTATATGGTTTCTCCCCGACTCAATGGTTCAAGTCATGATAAATACAGCACATAGTCCTGCCCATCTTGGAGAGAAAGCCATGTTAGACAGTTTACAGAATCTCTGGTACAACAAACACTTACGAGCAGCAGCAAAACAGAAAGTGCGTACTTGCATGATCTGTTGTCAGTTCAATCCAGGTAAAAGTGTCCCTGTTGAGCAAGGTGGATTTCATCCTCCCGATCACCCTTTTGAAGTCCTCCAGATGGATTATATCCAGATGAATAGCTGTAGAGGATTTAAGTATGTCCTTGTAATTGTTTGTGCTCTGTCCCGCTGGACCGAAGCATACCCAGTCCCAGACTACACTGCTCCGACCACTGCCAGACAGTTGGTTCGTGAATTCTTCCCACGGTACGGTTTGCCCCGTGTCGTGTATTCAGATAACGGACAGCCGTTCTCGTCCGAGCTGATGAGACAAGTTTCCCTCTTGCTAGGATATCAGTGGAGGTTCCACTGTGTCCGACATCCCGAAGCAGCTGGCCTTGTAGAAAGGCATAATCAGACACTAAAGATCCGTCTTGCCAAGATCTGTCAGGAAAAAGGGGTCGACTGGATAGTCGCCCTGCCCGTGGCACTATTCTACATGAGAATGGTCGCCCACTCGAGATCAGGGCTATCCCCGTACGAAGTGGTCTTTGGCAGACCGCCGAATATGTGGGGGACGCCCGTTCCGAAAAAGATCACTGATATTGATTGTAACATGTTGACAGATTACCTTGCCTCCTTGATGTCTGCACTCCAATCATGTCGTTCACAGGTTGCCGCAGCCTTCCCTGACAACACCGATGTAAAGGCGCATGAGGTCCGTCCAGGGGACCTGGTAGTCGTCCGGAATTTCGACCGGAAAAGTCCGCTGGAACCCCGCTGGAAGTCTCCAAAGACCGTTCTGCTTACCACTAGGACCGCCGTGAAAATCGAGGGGAGAAAGGGGTGGGTCCACACGAGTCACATCAAACTATGCAATGAACTAAAAAACGGACTGAAACAGGACTCTGACTCGTCCACCCCCACCAAAGACTGTGTTGAAGCACAAGACGTTACTGTGCCTAAAAGAGAAAAGACTCCTCAAGAACTTTACCGTATGAAGCTTCGATCTAGCAAGTCAGACAGTTTAATTGTTTAAGTCCTCCCTTAGGTGAATCGGTTAAATAGTTTCTGACATGTATCCCCTAGATCGAGTTAGAGAGAGAGAGGAAAAGAGAAGAACATATTGCAAATCACTTCGTAGTCACTGCATAGTGACACTAATAATCATGTTTATTCTGAGTATTCTAATTATTATTGCCAGCATTCTGCTTCCTATGTACTGGCCTATTTTCAGGCGTGAACAATCTGCTTACAATGTCTCTGCTGAACACACTTTTAGTGAACTTCCTGCACATGAACTCTCTTACAGACTTGCGCTGCGCAACAATACATTCATTAGTATGTTACACCATTCCCATCAGACAAATAATGCTACAGACTGTTGGATATGTGGCCGACTCCCTCCCTACCAGAATTACAAGGGAGCTCTGCCCCTCTTTCCGTACCCATTCACTCACAATGGCTCCTGTGGAGCATGGTTTAAAATAATTAATTCTTTAGATCCTGATATTGCTGTTTTCGATGGGGGCTGGGTTTGGGGAAACTTGAACTTAGTCCTGCTCAACGTCTGTTATCCTGATCAAGAAGGACTTCCCACTCGAATAGGAACTGATCTAGAAAATGAAGTATATGGATTAGGTAATTACACAATTAGCCTTATGATCCTCACTGTTGAATCTGAAACTGCTCCAGTTCTGCCCCATATGTTAGTACTACCAGTCACAGGTGAATTATGTGTTAGCAAGAAAGGTTCCGTACACGTAGGTCATAGTAAATGCACTACTGTGGTCGAGTTCAGTGACCATGGTAAATCGTCTTTTAAAACTACCAGTCATTCCTACTTTGTTTGTGGTCATACCGCATACATACGTTTGCCCCCAGATTGGGATGGTACCTGTTACATTGCATTCCTTCTGCCACCTGTTTTCCTAGCTCCTCCTGATTACCATAGAAATACGAATCTAGCACCGAATAGACCCAAAAGAGATATTCCCCTTGTCGACTACACAGAAACGGCATGGGAACAGTACACTGATTTCAATAAAGGATTCTTTTTCTTCCTAGGACCTGTCCAAAACAGTAAATTAATACGCAGATTAACGAGAACACTCGAAGCAGTAGTGAACGAAACTGCCTCCGCTCTAGGTAACTTAACAGAGGAGCAGTCTGCTATACGGACTGTTGTCCTTCAAAATCGTCTTGTGATTGACGTCATCTTGGCAGATAGAGGTGGAGCTTGTAAGGTCATCGGGTCAAGTTGCTGTGTTTTCATTCCACAAAACGCACCATCTGTCTATCAAGCTATCACCCGTTTACATAAAATTGCAAATCAGATACATCAGAATCCAGGCACCTGGACTTGGTCCGGTTGGTTCTGGACTACGTTAACAGCTTGGGGATGGAAGATCTTATCGTTCCTAGGCATTGGCCTTGTTATAGTATTCAGTTGTTGCCTGTGCCTGCAGTGTGGGCCAGCGATATGTGGACTGTGTGCCACATCCTGCATTGAGCATTCCAGTTGCCTCTCAAACAGTCAAAGAAAGAAAGACGAACATATAATGTTACAAGAACAAACTGATCGATTTATGAGGATCGATATATCATGAAGGGTCCGTAGGGAACAAGGAGGGAATGAGGTAATATAAATTTTATGGTCATGTTGTGTTCCCTAGCGAGTACCCCACCGACTCCATGTACGAGTTAAAAGTGCATGTAACTTCCCTCCTGTACCAGCTATGAAGACGCAAATACATTTGCGTCCAACGTTAACTTGTCCTCTTTCAGACCCACCATGAATGGGTTTGATGGTCCGTTCCTAAGTATGCTATGCCAACGTCTTTTTGAAGTGTACTCCTACGTTTTTCAGCCTGGCTGAAAGTAGGCCCTGAATCTCTGCCACCGAGCCTCTTTTCTGGCTTCTGACTGCGAGGGCCTCTGCCCAAGCAGCCCCCGTACCCGTGAACTCTGACTTACTTCTAGCGCGGCCCTCCGTGCTCAGCTCAGCCTGCTGCCTGCCAAGATTGACTATAACCTTCGAGTTATCTGTTTTCCTTTCCGAAGATACATTCCAGCCTGCTAGCTTCAGTAAACATCCTTCCTCAGCTACAGGGCTAAAGGGCCGACCTGTCTTTATGCAAGTAATTCATAGCCTCTGTTGCCATGCTTCCATGGAAGGCCCCATGCCCCCACGCTTCTCATACAGACACTCAGGCGCTTATACACGCACTCACAGCAAGTATAGAATAGCTTCTGCTCTAGAGACCTTTCTGCCCAGATAGCTTAGTTCCTAAACATCAGATATCAGATATGATAGAAGCACAAGTTGATCTGACATGCCAGACTTCTGTCTCTTTCCGCCAGTGTAAATGTCAAGTCCCCTGCACCCCGTCTATCACACGTCATGCAGCTGCGCGCGCATCCAAGCTCCCGATTTCTGCTGACATTGCAACATTCTGTTAGCACCACCCCTTGGTGCCACCCACTTGCGTCACCTATCAGTGACGTTTCTAGCACACACGCCTAGTTTACGCCTCTTGATGATGTACTAGCACCACGTGTATACTGTTATCTTGTCTTCTCTCAGCTGTTACGCCTCTTACATTGAACCTTATGATGTAAATCAAGTATATAAGCTATGTATTGTCAATAAACGACGGCGCGCTCATCTATCCCTTCTGACATCCTGTGTGGTGGTCAGAACATGATATCCTGATTCCTTTATGAGGAATAAAACCCTTAGAAACTCTTACACCACGGACTCTGTTTTCCTTCATTTCGATTGAGTTATTATTGATTAAGTACTTACCTGCATAGAAATTAAGAGAGTAAATTAATTATTTACATCAAGATGGGGCGGAAGTTCTTGAGGTCTTTGGGGTCCGCGGTGGGTTTCTTCAGAAGGGTGCTGATTTCTGCATGCTTCCAGCTCTCAGGGAAGGTGGCTGATGTGAGGGAGTTGTTTGTGAGGTTCCGGAGGTGGGGTGCGATGATGATGTTGGCTTTGTTGAAGATATGATGGGGGCAAGGGTCAAAGGGGAGCCAGAGTGGATGGTGTTCATGACGTGGGTAGTGTCTTCTGTGCTGATGGGGGTCCAGGCGCTGAGGGTGGTGGTGGGGGTTGATGCTTCGGTGGATGGTGGCGGGTTCTGGGGTCCAAAGCCGTTGTGTATATCTGCGATCTTGCGGTGGAAGAACATGGCGAGGGAGTTGCAGAGGTCTTGCGATGGGGTGATGTCGTTGTTGCTGGCGCTGGGGTTGGAGAGCTCTTTGACGATGCTGAAGAGTTCCTTGCTGTTGTGGGTGTTGTTGTCTAGCCGCTCTTTGAACGATGCCCTTTTGGTGGTGCGGATCAGCTGGTGGTGTTTGCGGGTGGCGTTCTTGAGGGCTGTCAGGTTTTCTGTTGTCTGTTTGTGGCACCAGGTTTTTGCAAAGGTTCTGCAGGATTTGTTTGAGTCTTTGAGGGTGTCTGTGAACCATGAGGTTTTTCGGTTGCCGGTCTTGCATGGGCGAGGTTGTTGGCGCAGTTGGTGATCCATTGTGCGAGGTTGTGGGCTGCGTCGTTGGTGTCAGCGGTGTCCGCTGACGGGTTCTGGCTTAGTGATGCGAGGAGCTGGTCTGTTGTGATTTTGCTCCAGCATCTACGGGGGATTTGTTGCGTGCAGTGGTGTGATGTATTCTTTTTGAAGGTGAAGTGGATGCATCTGTGGTCTGTCCAATGTAGTCCGGTGGAGTGGCTGAAGGAGACGTGGTTGCTGGCGGAGAAGATGGGGTCAAGTGTGCGGCCAGCGAGGTGGGTGGGAGTGTTCACCAGTTGTTTGAGTCCGAGGTTGGTGAGGTTCTTGAGCAGGGTGGTGGTGTTGCTGTCGTTGTTTCTCTCCAGGTGGAAGTTCTGGTCCCCTAGGAAGATGTATTCTGGTGAGGCTAAGCTTGTCTCCTTTCCAGTGAAGAATTGGCTTGGTAGTCTGGTCTGCCCTGTTCCCATGATGCACTGGGCCAGGGACAGACTAATTTGCATGTAGCCAGGTTCTGAGCTGGGATGGTGCAGTGAGCTAAAAAACGGTGATGGATCAAGCCCTGATCTTTGGACTGGGTAAGAGTGGTCTGCTTAATTCAGACACTCTGTTCATCACCACCCCCTTTTCTGAATCGTTTTTAGCCACTATAGGTGTGGCAGGGTATACTCAGACATGAGTCCCTTGCTCACTGCACCATCAGGATTCAAGCAAGCCGGGCCGACGACGGCTGAAATGCCAGAAACCGGTCCGCGGAAGCTTGTCTCCTTTCCAGTGAAGAATTGGCTTGGCAGTCAGGTCTGCCCTGTTCCCATGATGCACTGGGCCAGGGACAGACTAATTTGCATGTAGCCAGGTTCTGAGCTGGGATGGTGAAGTGAGCTAAAAAACGGTGATGGATCAAGCCCTGATCTTTGGACTGGGTAAGAGTGGTCTGCTTAATTCAGGCACTCTGTTCATCACCACTCCCTTTTCTGAATCGTGTTTGGCCACTATAGGTATGGCAGGGAATACTCAGACATGAGTCCCTTGCTCACTGCACCATCAGGATTCAAGCAAGCCGGGCCGACGACGGCTGAAATGCCAGAAACCGGTCCCCGGAAGCTTGTCTCCTTTCCAGTGAAGAATTGGCTTGGTAGTCTGGTCTGCCCTGTTCCCATGATGCACTGGGCCAGGGACAGACTAATTTGCATGTAGCCAGGTTCTGAGCTGGGATGTTGCAGTGAGCTAAAAAACGGTGATGGATCAAGCCCTGATCTTTGGACTGGGTAAGAGTGGTCTGCTTAATTCAGACACTCTGTTCATCACCACCCCCTTTTCTGAAGCGTCGTTGGTGTCAGCGGTGTCGGCTGGCGGGTTCTGGCTTAGTGATGCGAGGAGCTGGTCTGTTGTGATTTTGCTCCAGCATCTACGGGGGATTTGTTGCGTGCGGTGGTGTGATGTATTCTTTTTGAAGGTGAAGTGGATGCATCTGTGGTCTGTCCAATGTAGTCCGGTGGAGTGGCTGAAGGAGACGTGGTTGCTGGCGGAGAAGATGGGGTCAAGTGTGCGGCCAGCGAGGTGGGTGGGAGTGTTCACCAGTTGTTTGAGTCCGAGGTTGGTGAGGTTGTTGAGCAGGGTGGTGGTGTTGCTGTCGTTGTTTCTCTCCAGGTGGAAGTTCTGGTCCCCTAGGAGGATGTATTCTGGTGAGGCCAGGGTGTGTGGACTGATGAGTCGGTGATGGTTTCGCTGAATTGTGTGCATGGGCCCGGGGGTCTGTAGATGAGCGTTCCTCCGAGGGTGGTCTTGGGGTCGGTGTGAATCTGGAAGTGTAGGTGTTCGGCGGTGGAGAGCGTGTCTTCGGCGTTGGTCGTGATGTTGATGGTGTCCCTGTAGATGATGGCGATTCCTCCTTCAGTTTGGTTGGTGCGGTCCTTCCGGGTGATCTTGTAGCCGTCCTGTAAGCTATGTTTCTGTGAGGAAGGCGATGTCTGGTGCTGTTGTGTCGAGGAGGTCCCAGAGTTCGACGGCGTGTTTGTGGACGGAGCGTGTGTTGAGGAGGAGGCACTTGCGGTGGTTGTTGTTGATGTTAGGTCCAGTGGGTGGTCTACAGGTTCGGAAGCAGGTGAATTTGCAGGCTTGGCAGGTGAAGGGCCCCTGGGTTCGCTTCGGGGTCGCTCTGTAGCAGGCGGCTTGATGTCCGGTGTTGAGTGCGTTGAGGGCGGAGGAGTTGTATCTCAGTCGAGTTCCCTGGCTCCGGCGGGGGCAATGCTACAAGCACGAGGGGTGGAAGGGACAGTACCCTATTGCAGAGTCCTAAAGAGCTGCTAGAACCCTTTGTGGAGACAAGCACAGGTGAGATGTCGGGGGGCAATGTCCCTTTGTAGCGCCTTTAAGGCCACCAACAGGGAAGGGAGCTTCGGGGCACTCTGACCAGCAGCACCCACCTGTCACAGATCCTCGTGCACAGCGTACCACTTGCTCAGGGTCCTTGGGGCTAGTACCAGAGATGGCGGGCTACCAGCAGGGCAAGTGCAACCAGCCTTGGTACTGCTGATCTGCAGCCCCAGAGAGCAGAGCAATGCCAAGCCACCCAGCAGGAGTGGGTCAGGTGCAGGGGCACAGGGGCATTGGTGTGGGTACACAGGGGCAATGGTGTGGGGCACAGGTAAAATGGTGCGGGGCACAGGGGCAATGGTACGGGTGCATTGTACCGGTGCAGAGGGGCAATATTACGTGTGCACAGGGGCAATGGCACAGGTTCACAGGGGCAATGGCGGGGGTGCACATGGGAAATGGTGAGGTGCACAGGGGCAATGGTGTGGGGCACAGGTGAAATGGTGTGGGAGGTGAAATGGTGTGGGTACACAGGGGCAATGGTGTGGGGTCACAGATGAAACAGCACGGGTGCACAGGGGCAATGGCACGGGTGCACAGGGGCAATTGCATGGGTGCACAGGGGCAATGGTGTGGGTGCACAGGGGCACTGGTGTGGGTGCATGGTACCGGTGCAGAGGGGCAATGGTGTGGGTACACAGGGGCATTGGCGTGGGTGCACGGGGGCAATGGTGGGGGGCACATGGGCAATGGTGTGGGGTCACAGGTGAAATAGGGCAGGTGCACAGGGGAAATGGCACGTGTGCACAGGGGCAATGGCTCGGATGCACACGTGAAATGGTGTGTGTACACAGGGGCAATGGTGTGGGTCACAGGTGAAATGGTGCGGTGCACAGGGGAAATTGCCCAGGGGCAATGGTGCAGGTGTACAGGGGCAATGGTGTGGGTGCATGGTACCAGTGCAGAGGGGCAATTGTATGGGTATACAGGGCAAATGGCGCGGGTGCACAGGGGCAATGCTGCGGGGGCACACAGGCAATGGCACATTTGCACAGGGGCAATGGCACGTGTGCACAGGGGCAATGGTGCTGGGGCACAGGTAAAATGGGGCGGAGGCACAGGGGCAATGCTGCGGCAAAGAGGAGTAAGTAAACTTCCAAGTAAAGTAGGAAGGTGGAGACAGGACACGGAAGGTAAAGGGCCACTGTTCGCACAACTGAAGCCCAGTGACTATAAGGGGGGTTGCCAACCTACCAGAGGAGAAGATGCAAAAATATACAAGAGAGGAAAACTGAAAATGAGACCGAATAATGAGAGTGAAAGCGGCAGCACCACAAGAGAACGACGAGAAATAAAGAATACAACGAGGGGGTGAGCGAAGACCAAAGCAAGGGATGGGGCAAACCATCTGGAGAAGACTGGGCAAAATGCACAGAAGGAATGGAAACAAGACACCTGGTGATGTTAGCTGCTGCTTTTGTGGTGCCAATGGTTTTTTGCCTGGGGGTGTTTCATTTGCAGACACTGTTGTGCTAGGGGTGGTTTGCTTGGCTGTTTTTCTTGCAGGTGGTGCCTTTGGTTCTAATGTGGCTTGTGCTGCAGGTTGTACTTTTGCTTTCCACTGTGGCTGCTGTGTGATGCCACATTCCGGTATTTCTGTTGCTTCTCATATTTGTGTTTTTTTACAGGACCTGTTACATTTTTTCATTTGTGACAGTTATTGTTTCACTTGTGGGAGTAGCGGTTGTTTTACCGTGAGGGTGCGCAGATCCTGCGTGCCTCTAGATATCGAAACTTTTTTAATTTTGATTTTCTCAGCAACTACTGAACGGATTTACACCATTTAACAAAAAGTGATCTTTCTGAACCAAGGGCTACCTTTTTTCGAAATTTGGTGTAATTCCGTTCAGCAGTTCATAATCATATATATTATCTACTGGCGGTCGTCAGTAAGTAGTTATAATTAGGACCTAGTTACCATAGGAAAATAGCAACATTCTATTCCCAATAACTTTGGCGCCGATTGATGAATCTTTGTGAAGTTTTCAAAATGTATGGCCTGCTCCTGTTTGCTCCTATCGTGGAAGGTTCGGGGTGATTCGGCAAGCGGGGGTCGAGAAAAAAGGGGAGTCCCAAAACATGTTTTCCCAATGCAATTTCCCATAGGGAACTGTAGTTGCGGCTTCAGCCCGAACTGCTAAACGGAAAAATAGTAGCCCTTGTTACAGTAAGAACTCTTTTTGTTAAATGGTGTAAATCCGTTCAGTAGTTGCTGAGAAAATATAAATTAAAAAAATATCGATATCATCAAGAAAGATGACGCTGTGTTAAAAAGTTACATGAAATTACCCCTAGTGAATCTTTCTCTGTCTTTCCTATGTTAGTAAGCTGTCAGTCAAGTCATTCTGTCTTGACAGTCTTATTTCTCTGTTTGTGGACTGTTACAATTTTTGGTTTTCGTGAATCTGATCACTTTAAGCAGAGGTACAGTTTGTATTTCACCTTCACTGGTGGCAATACAATAAGAATTATCTTCCATCTGGTAAAAAAAGGCATCCACATTACTTTTCGATACGTTTTAAAATTCCTAGTCAAGCTTCATACTTTTCAAAATGTAAAAATTCCTTAAAAGGACACACATACATGTGCACAGACAGACACACTCACACACGTTCTAATCATACACTGACATGGTGAGAACTGTTGGTCAAGAAACATCCTGTGAAACCGAGCTCAAATGGTACTTCTACCTAAATGATAAGTACTGGAAAAGTATAAGAACCCACTGAAAAGTGCTTTTAGTGAAGTGCTGTGGTCTTGCTGAGAAGTGCTGATAGAGGAGTGCAGCCCTGCTGACAAGTGCTGGGCAGCCATGTTAATAGGTGCTGAAACTGCCCTGATTCCAGCAGATAAGTGGTGCAGTCCTACGGCAGCCTTGCAAAGACATGCTGGCTAGGTGTGCAGCCCAGCTACAAAGTGCTATAGACCACAACATTCCATCTGAGATCTTTTCACGGATCAATGGGAAATTTAAGTTGAGGTAGTTGCACACTGGCTCTGGACCCTTTTTTATTGTAAGACTGGAAAGATAAATGGTTATATTTCCGCTACAGGAAAATTTTACTTCCACCAGCACCTGTAGGGGTCACACTCCTTCAGTCGGATGCTCTGAGGACCACTAGGCTCCGCACAGATCCTGGGCACATTTCCACACTACCTGGCAGTCCTAGCATCATACTTGCCTAATGAGTGAAAGTGCAGAGCCTTACAGAGCCAATCACACCTTGAGTAGGATGGCAGGCCCTGACACTGGTGATGCTTGCTGAAAGACAATGCCTTGTTGGTGGGGTGAAGAATATAATTAGAAATTATCATTTAAAAAACCTTTGAAATTCACTGAAAAATCCATAGATTTCAGGGACATTTTAGTTAGAAATTAGCATTTGAAAAACCTTAAAAATTCACAGAAAAAACCATAGGTTTCAGGCACGTTATAGTTAGTTGGATATTTTACTCGTACAAAACCAGGAAAATTCCCCCGTTATTGTTAGTTCAGCTAACTATAACTCAGCGCCCGCAATGCACTGCTGATGACGTCACATATTACATCACTCATGACATGGTCAGTGACATCACTCATGACAACACTGATGACATCTCAAATGACATCACTGATGACATTACTGCTTGTTGTTCTGGGCCCATTCATGCATGCTGAACCTATGCTTCTCTTATGAAACTAAGAGTAGATACAGCTAATCTCCAATTAACAGAGCCTCTGTAAGATCACCAAAAACCAAAAAATAGTCCATGGGCAACTTAAAGTGTATGTTGAACCTATTAGAACTCTGCCTTCATATGCACCCTCTTCTCATCCTTGCATAGCAGCAGTATAGCCATTGAAGCAATGTGGATGTGATCATGTTAGGAGGCCATAATGCTGGACATGCTATGAAGCCTTGTTCTGATACCTCTGTAATGGACACTACTAGTGCACTTGCAGATTGGTGAAAGACCCTAGACAGCGGCGCACAAGATTTCGGGAGTACGGGTCTCAGCAGGCATAACGCCTTAGCCTCTAGAAAACTGCTCAATGTTGCTATAGATAGGAGACATACCCAGGAACCAGTTTTCAGTATTATGGGGTTTGATTGGATGATGGTGTCTTCAGTCTTCATCCGTTCTGATCCCTGCCATCATCTCCAGCTTTCCTAGTTTCTTCCTAGCCGGGCACACCTGAGACCATTGGGCCACAGGCCTTTTCCTGAGGTTTCCAGCTGACCAATACAGACTGAATCTAATCTGGAATCTTATGGGGGCTTATTCTGGAGTGAAGTTTGACAATCAAGTGCTGTTCCTCAGATCCTGGGGCCCTTGGCTGTGCCTAACAGGACCGAGCTTCTCCTGCAATTTCTTTAAAGCTGTTGGATTTAGACAAATCCCGATTTCCAGCCACCAGAGAAGCAGACCAACCACCTCAGCCTATTAACCAATGAGTGCCCTTCTTATGCTAAGAAATTAGATTTGTGCCACACTGAGCTTCTCCGCAGCAGCACATCAATTTCAGCAAGCTATCAGTGAGAATATATCTGGCCTCATGGAGGTCAACCTCGGATACAGCCCTAGCCTGGCCCCACTGAACCATTCTGATCTTAAGAAAAGAGATTAAGCCTGAGGGTAAAGTTCTTGACTGGGCCTCAATTGTACTTAGGTCCTGGACTACAGCTACTATTGACTACAATTGACGCGTTGATCTTTTTGGCACTATTTGGGCACTATTTTAACTTACATCTTTAAACATTCATATCTCTGGTTCCCCTCATTGGATTAATGTCATTTTTATGTTATTTTACTCATTACGTTTTACTTTATTTTCTTTATTTCAGTTTTTATTTATGTTTGGAGTTTTAACATCATTACTGTTTTGGTACTGTATAAATACATTACACATTGCACTACGCTAAGCCTGTGTGTGTGTGCATACCTACCAGGGGGTTATGCTCTGTTTAATTCATTGACTTTGAAGATTCACCCTGGCAAGAGTTGTGATTATTCCTTGAGGTAGGCAGTCACTCGCCACAAATAATAATCAATTTATTAGAGATATTGAACCAGATTTACCAACTTGGAATATTTGTGAATAGGCTATTATGATTTTAATAGTGGGAGTGACAAGATTTCACTAGAAGGAATACGTATCACTCCAGAAGTCTTATCAAAATCAGTAGTTTATCAATCTGCCCACAGGGAACAGACAAACATTTGCTATGCTTTCATTCTCTGTGTAAAGCCCATTGGTCTTAAAGTATTGTTGGATTAAATGTCCTTATTTTCTCGCTGCAGCCGCCCAATGCCTCCCATCTTGCATCCTTCTTGGGAGGAGGGATTGATTACAAGGGGCCAGATGTAGGAAGGCCATTACCGGTCGGTAACGACCAAAATCGGCCGTTACTGACCGGTAATAGGTTTTTACTATGTAGGGGGCAAATTTACAGAATCGGTATCTACTGAATCAGTAAATGAGATGTAGGAAGCAGTTAAAACAGTGCTCATGTGCTTTAAGGATTTGTTATTTACCACCAACTATTAGTTGGTGGTAAATAAGGAATACCTTAGAAAATGCAAATCAATGCATTTTCAACTGTGCCATTTGGCAGACATACAGCCCTTAGTATGGATAATTTAAGGTAAGTAAACATCCAGGGCCTCATTTATGAGGCCCCTTGCGCCATCGGAACTTCACTTTTCTTGAAGTTCCGTGGCGCAGAAGCCTGCGTGGTATTTATCAGGCAGCAGTACGCCAGTTTTTGTGGCGTACTGCTGCCTGATAAATATCAGTCCCTTTAACGCAGTGTACTGCGTTAAAGGGGCGTGCAATGGGTGTTGCTGGGGGCGTTCCCAGCAACATCCATGGCCTTTTGACACTGCCCCAGATTTACGAGAAATCGTAACTCTGAAGCAGTGCCAAAAGCTTACGCCTCCCCAGGGGAGGCGTAAGGGAGGCGCAACAGGGAGAAATGTCTTTATTTCTCCTCGTATTTCCTTTTTCTATATGTGCTGCATTCTGCAGCACACGTAGAAAGAGGAAAAGCCTCTTGTGATTATTTTTGTACAGAAAGGTTTCCCTTCCTGTACAAAAATAATCTTCCCCGCAACGCAGGCATCCTTGCACCATTGTGCAAGGCTGCCTGCGCTGGCGCAGGCAGCCCATTGTGCGCCGGCGCAGGGGAAAAGGACAGGAATGCGCCGTATCTTATAGATACTGCAAACAAAACAGGTGATGGACCGAATGTGGATCAATGTCACACACTCACCCCAGTCCAAAGATCTGGGCCCAAATCCATCGTTTTTTTGCACTCCACACCACCCTGGGTTAGACAATGGCGATATGCAAATCAGCTCTGACCCTGTGCCCCATGGGAACAGTCCAGTCCGAACTACAAAAGCCATGTCCTTCCCAGAACGGAATCAAGCATCCGAGGACCGGACCGGTTTCGAGGTAACACCTCTCATCAGCCCGGCTAGCTTGACTCCAGTGGTGTGGAGTGCCTGGGACCCACGTCTGGGCATCCCCAGCGCACTTAGGGCGGAATTTGCAAACAAAACAGGTGATGGACCGAATGTGGATCAATGTCACACACTCACCCCAGTCCAAAGATCTGGGCCCAAATCCATCCATCGTTCTGGGAAAGATATGGCTGTTGTAGTTCGGACTGGACTGTTCCCATGGGGCACAGGGTCAGAGCTGATTTGCATAAAGCCATTATCTAACCCAGGGTGGTGTGGAGTGCAAAAAACGATGGATTTAGGCCCAGATCCTTGTACTGGGGTGAATGTAAGACATTGATCTACATTCTGTCCATCAAATTGTTTTTTGTAATTTTCTCCCTGAGTGTACTGGGGTAGCTCAGACGTGGGTCCCAGAGCCTCCACACCACTGGAGTCAAGCTAGCCGGGCTGATGAGAGGTGTTACCTCGAAACCGGTCCGGTCCTCGGATGCTTGATTCCGGTCTGGGAAAGATATGGCTGTTGTAGTTCGGACTGGACTGTTCCCATGGGGCACAGGGTCAGAGCTGATTTGCATAAAGCCATTATCTAACCCAGGGTGGTGTGGAGTGCAAAAAACGATGGATTTAGGCCCAGATCCTTGTACTGGGGTGAATGTAAGACATTGATCTACATTCTGTCCATCAAATTGTTTTTTGTAATTTTCTCCCTGAGTGTACTGGGGTAGCTCAGACGTGGGTCCCAGAGCCTCCACACCACTGGAGTCAAGCTAGCCGGGCTGATGAGAGGTGTTACCTCGAAACCGGTCCGGTCCTCGGATGCTTGATTCCGGTCTGGGAAAGATATGGCTGTTGTAGTTCGGACTGGACTGTTCCCATGGGGCACAGGGTCAGAGCTGATTTGCATAAAGCCAGTATCTAACCCAGGGTGGTGTGGAGTGCAAAAAACGATGGATTTAGGCCCAGATCCTTGTACTGGGGTGAATGTAAGACATTGATCTACATTCTGTCCATCAAATTGTTTTTTGTAATTTTCTCCCTGAGTGTACTGGGGTAGCTCAGACGTGGGTCCCAGAGCCTCCACACCACTGGAGTCAAGCTAGCCGGGCTGATGAGAGGTGTTACCTCGAAACCGGTCCGGTCCTCGGATGCTTGATTCCGGTCTGGGAAAGATATGGCTGTTGTAGTTCGGACTGGACTGTTCCCATGGGGCACAGGGTCAGAGCTGATTTGCATAAAGCCATTATCTAACCCAGGGTGGTGTGGAGTGCAAAAAACGATGGATTTAGGCCCAGATCCTTGTACTGGGGTGAATGTAAGACATTGATCTACATTCTGTCCATCAAATTGTTTTTTGTAATTTTCTCCCTGAGTGTACTGGGGTAGCTCAGACGTGGATCCCAGAGCCTCCACACCACTGGAGTCAAGCTAGCCGGGCTGATGAGAGGTGTTACCTCGAAACCGGTCCGGTCCTCGGATGCTTGATTCCGGTCTGGGAAAGATATGGCTGTTGTAGTTCGGACTGGACTGTTCCCATGGTGCACAGGGTCAGAGCTGATTTGCATAAAGCCATTATCTAACCCAGGGTGGTGTGGAGTGCAAAAAACGATAGATTTAGGCCCAGATCCGTGTACTGGGGTGAATGTAAGACATTGATCTACATTCTGTCCATCAAATTGTTTTTTGTAATTTTCTCCCTGAGTGTACTGGGGTAGCTCAGACGTGGGTCCCAGAGCCTCCACACCACTGGAGTCAAGTTAGCCGGGCTGATGAGAGGTGTTACCTCGAAACCGGAAGCGCAGCAGGAAGGCCCTCTGCGCTTCCCTACGGCAAGAAGTCATAAATGAGGCCCCCAGTTTTAAGCAACCCCCACCCTGCCCCTCCCCCGCCCCGCCTCTCCGCCCCACCGAAACTCCCTCCACGGGCCGTGGCTGTATGTACTGAGTCGAACATCACTCCTAATCTTTTTTCGCATTTCAGAACTCCTTCCTTGCAGTCAGGTCCCTAACCAACCCTCCCTTCATTTGATTCTCTGAGGATCAACAGCTGGCAGAGTCCCTGCTGCCAAAAGGCAGGTTGCTAGACATGTGATGCTCCTGAGGCATTGTGAATCTCACAAAACTAAGGCACATCCAGCATTACCATCATTCTGGGTTCATGCCCTTAAGGAGCTGTGAAACTGCCCATGCCAATATCTTAGAAGAGCCAACCATATTACCTTGGCTCTACTGAGCCATCCAGACCAATTTAGAGATGTTGAGAAAAGCCTTGATTTAGACTAGTGCAACATTTTTATAGAGGACTTCTAACAAAGCTCATGGACAAGTTACAAAGACTTAAAAATCTGTCTGCTAGATTTTGTTCTATAAATTGGGGATACAACAACCACATAAAATGGCCTTGCAATGAAATTACCTGTCGATGAACTCAAGGAGCAAGTCAAAAGTTCTTTGCACAGTATACACTGACGTTTTTGAGTGTTACTTTTGTGCAGCCTGTACTCGAGCTTTTAAACCTAAATCACTATCACAAGCCTTAAATGTTTAATCTCACTAAAAAGTGCAAGTAAAGTAAAGAGGTGCTTCTCAATTTGGTGAACTCTCAGTATTATCTAGTTCCGGGAGGCCCAGAGACAATGAGCAATTCGTGTTACAAGGATGCTCCCATTGTGCTTGTCTTCCCCAAGTACTGGAGCATATTCAATTCAATGAGTACTTTATTCAAAAGGTTTTCCATCCATAATTGTAACATACATATCACAGTTGACATTTCATTCAATAAAAAACACAATTTAAATATGTAAATACAATTAACACCAGCATATCAAATGTGCCTGCCGAATCAGCATGATTCATTTTCCAACTAATTGAGTGACAAAATATGCATAGCTCAACACTATTTGTCAAAAGTGAAATTACAAATAGCAGCAATTTTTTAAAATAATAAACTGCTATGTGCCCTAACAGCATGTTTTAAAAAAGAGCCTACATGTAAACATGTTTCATTGTCAGCCAGAAGAATAACAAGTGAAAAAAAAACTCTACACTGTCTAATGTCGCAATATTTCCTTTTACAAAATGGAATTAGATAAAAAAAAAAAAAAAAAAATGGAATTAGAAATAACTTTGTATAAAATTCATAGAATGTACAGGGCATTAAGAAATATGACCTGACTTGTTGTCACATTGGTAGGGGATCGTAGCAAGGTTTTGTTGATTCCCAAGTAGTCAATACATTAATTATTTAACAGTGCCAGCTCGGAACCTAAATAGCAGGGAGTGCTCCCATCTCCTGCAGGGCTGCAATAGATTAAGGGGAGATGTCCCCTGGGTACACAAAGACAAATAGTTAGTAATCAACAGTTTCACTTCCATTGAGACTTTTAAATTTGCAACATAGCTTTCAGTTGCCCCCTGCCATGAGGCTGGGGGAGAGAAAATAATGAACCTGTTGCCTTTGAGAACTGCGCTCTACGGTGTACAATATTATGAGACCAAGCTCCAGAGGCCGAGAACGTGACGCCCAGGTAAGGAAAGGTCTTTACAGGAAACTTTCACCTATTTGCATACTGGACAAATGAATGCAATGTGGTCCGCATGCCATAATATGTGATTTGATAAAATTTGTTCTAAGTTCAAGATTGGTCATAAAATCTGTGAACGCAGATACTAAGAGGCACAGTGCATTGGGGGTCTGGGCCATTAGCACAGCGTCGTCCACATATAAAAGTGTAGGTAAAGGATTGTCCTCAATGGATTGGATGTCGCTAGCTATCAAAGCTAAGGCCGGGTGGCGATCATTAATGTACAGTATAAACAGAAGCAGACCAAGCACACACCCTTGTTGAACACCAATTCCAAACTCAATATCTTTAGTCACATTACCATTGTCACTTAACTGACTCTGGTTCTCATGTCTGTAAGAAGATATGCGGAGAAATGGACGAGGGATGCATCCATGCCCCTACACAACAACATGTGCCATAATTTAATTCAGTTTACACAATCGAAAGCGGCACTTAAGTCCATGAAAGCCATATGTAGTGGCACGCGCTTAACAACAGTGTATTTACGTATTATTAAGTTTAACCCCGTTGACCACGGTGCAAAGTCCGCTGCGATGCAGGCTATTTAATCAAGGGGTGGGGTTTAGACGGCCCCTGGCCGTCCCCTGCACACGCCCACCATCACGTGGGATGGCCAGGGGCCGTCCTCAGCATTGAATGGGTTAAATGGTTGCATTGCTCAATTGTCCCAGTCTTGCGACTAAAACCGTGTTGGGGGTGTGCACAATAGATTCTGCTTGAACCCACTCCTGAAATCTATTGTAAATATTGAGTCACAGAATTTTAAGGGTGGTATCGATCAATGAGACCGGCTGTAGCAACTGGGGTCTTCACAGTTACCCTTCTTGAATAAAGGCACAATAATAGAAGTCCGCCAAGCATCCGGAATGTCTGTATATGCCAAGTTGCTGAACACATTGGTTAAAATGGGAAACCAGGGTTGGATTTTAAATTTAAGTACGTCGATCATTACACCATCAGGCATGGGGGCTTTACCTCTTATACTTTGACTAACCGCTTTTTCTACCTCATCCACTGTGAGCCTTACATCTTTTAGGTACTTGGTATCTATGGTAAAAAATGTATATATTTCAGAGCACAGCATAAACTTTACTAAGTGCCAGGATTCTCTAGAAATATGACAGGAGATCGGGGAGACTGTCAGATTTTTATGTCTCATATCTGTGATTGTAATCCATAAATGCTTGCTATCTTTCATGTTAGCTGCCTGTGGAAGTAACTCTCATTGGTCAGTTAGGACTTGCTGCCTGCCCTTAGTCATGGTAATCTTAAAGTGCTTCCTCAGTGCAACAATCAATTTTTGATTTCTAGTTTTTTTCCCTAGTGTGATCCTCAACTCTTGATTAACTGCTGTACAATCATGGTGGAACCAGCCATGCAGCTTATTATGTGGACGTATTGGCCTGAGGAGTTAATTTTTTATGCCTAGGCAGAGACCAGTAAAAGCTCCAACTATGCAGGTTGCACTATCGTTATCTGATAAACAGATCTCCACTACGCTCCTGTTCTCTTTTCGAATGTTTACTTGGGTTCACGCTAGATCAGAGGTTCTCCATATTAATTTTAGATTGTCTGTTGAGGGTTGGAGATCACTGGCCCCTATCTCTCTCTTGAATACTTTCCTTGGGGCCATTAAGAAGGCAGCCTCAAGAGGATTATGGTCGCAAAAGGTAGATTAGGCAACCAACCCATATATCAAAATCTTCTCTAAGATCCGTGCAATAAATATGAAATCGATCCTACATGGGGTCCTTCCACCTTTAAAGGTTGATGGTGTAATGATATATTTTCCTGCAACTCCCATAATATCAAGTAGATCGTGAGATTCCATTATCAACTCCAGCTCTTGACTTCTTGGATCCAGTCCTACATGTGTAAAACCTAGGGTATTTCTGCCACTAGGTAAAATAACATTAAAGTCGCCAGCTAGACACATATATAATTCATGACCTCTATCAGAGACTCTATCAGATAAATTAGTAAGGAAATGTGTTAATTCTGTAAATATTGGGTTTGATACATTGGTAAGTTCATTATTATAGAAATCAACCAGATATAAATTGTAAGTTTTCCAACAAAGCACTTGAAAGCTGGTACTGGCTGTCTCCAAAACCTCAACTTGACCACCAAGTGCTACTTTCAACCACAATGGCAGACAACCTGAGTAGTGGGAACTAGTCTCTGAAATACTATGACATTGATGCCCATCAATAAAAGTTGGTACAACCTCTCATGTCTCCTGTAACACAATTATATCATAGATTTTAATGAGTTGTAGCCATTCTGGTACACATACCTTGGATAGAATACCTGTCACATTTCAGCTCATGATTTACATTGCATCATTGTGAAGAGGTGGCATAATAACAGTATGAGTATTGATCATGGCTAAACTAGATGAGGAGTGAATAAGGGGAAGGGCCGCTGGTAGTCATTCTATGTCCTCCAGGGTGCTAAGTGCATCAAATCTATCAAAACA
Organism: Lissotriton vulgaris; assembly: GCF_964263255.1. NCBI lineage: Eukaryota > Metazoa > Chordata > Amphibia > Caudata > Salamandridae > Lissotriton > Lissotriton vulgaris. The sequence continues at coordinate 1,613,050,883 of NC_141693.1, forward strand.
GGTCATTAAGGGTGTGTTCCAATTGGTGAGGTTACAGGAGATCAGGGGTATTACTGACTTATAGAAGTAGCCAAGGGGTAGTAGGACAATTTGAGAGTTGGTACATGGTGAAGATTCTCCAAGTTTTTAGATATTAGGTACAAACATTGGGTCTCTAAAATGTACCACAATACAATCCCCCAGAATGTCTTTTAGCCCCTGTCCCACCAACCCAGCTCTTCTTAGTATAATCATTTCCCCCACGTTTTCTATATTGAGGTTTTTTGTTTATTTAGCTAGTGTAGAGTTTTGTTTACTAACTGAGGCCAAGTCTCAAATGATCAATGTATTCTTAAGGGGAACAGTCACTTCCTTGGGTTCTTTAGGAGGATCGGTACATCTGTGTTTCATAAATGCTGATTCTCTGTCTAGCTCAGTGGTTTTTGGGGCAGGAGATAGTAAAGTGGGGTTCTTTCTGGGAGGGGTTCATTAATGGGAGTAGGGCCCCTGTGGAGTTTAACTGTTGTGTCAGAACCGCTGTTCAATCTTGCTTGAAGGTAGTAGGAATAATTTGGCTTCGGGTTGGGACCTGTGTTAGACCCGCTCCTGGATGTTTTATTGTGATCATTGGATAGATATCTCTCAATTGATTCTAGCCCTTTTATAATAGGGTGGAGTTTCTGATCAAGAACCATGCTAATTTGGGAAATCATGGAGGCCCATTCTTCAATACAGAGTCCCTCTGTTTGAGATGCCTGGGACACAGAATGTGGGTTAGGCCGATGTGAAAAGAACTCTGCTCTAAGTTTCTCAGGGATTATTTGTTGGGCACACCCACCGATTGTGGCCTCTCTGGTTAGTCACAAGTCTCCTCTTTTTTTCCACGTGCTGATTTACACAGGAGGTTTTAGGTGAAATTAGGCATGCGGGGTGACAGAGGATGCAGCATCAAAGGACCCAATGTAGATCTGGTGTATCATATAAAAGTAGGGAGGGTGAAAGAGAGCAAACCGTAGCAAGACAACAGGATCTCCCTCATTTACAGGCTGCTTTTGAAGATGTTCCAGGTCTATGGAGCGTCTGACTTCAACCATTACTATTTCATCTTAGATCGCCATGACTGCTTTAGCTAGCATAGTGTGAAATGCAATGGCAGCATGGGTTCAAATGCCAGCCCCAGGTGCCTTTCATTTACCCATTTTATTGATAGATGACATTTTAAAAGTACCTTTAATCCAGTGGGTAAGATCCTCGTGGGAGTATTAGATAAATCAATCCAGATCTCAAAGAGAGCTCCTCCGGGCTCTGACGGGTGCAGATGGGGCCGCTATTGGCCTGGGCGTGTCCCCTGTGCGTGCGGGAGACTTGTCTATTTCTGAAATGACATCTCCAGGAGCGGTTCAGGTGATGGTCGCTTTGCCTTCTGGGGCATGTGGTCTCCCCCCTCTCTGCTGCTCAAAGACTCCTGTGCTAAGGGAACCCTGTCGATTCTTGAACTGGCAAATCCGGGTGCAGTTCAGGTGATGGCCACTTTGCCTTCTTGAGCTTGTGGACTTCCCTCCTCTCTGCTGCTCAAGGACTGCTGTGCTGCGGGAGCCCTGCCGATTTTTGAACTGGCGCCTCTGGGTGTGGTTCAGGTGATGGCCTCTTTGCCTTCTGGGTGCTTGTGGTCTGCCCCCCTCTCTGGTGCCCTCAGACTCCTGCACTGCGGGAGCCATGCTGATTTTTGGACTGGCACCTCAGGTCACAGTTCAGATTATGGCTGTAATGCCTTCTGGGGCTTGTGGTCTGCCCCCCTCTCTGCTGCTCAAAGACTCCCTTTCTGCGGGAGCCCTGCCAATTTTTTAACTGCCACCTCCAGTGCGATTTAGGTGATGGCCGCTTTGCCTTTTGGGGCTTGTGTTCTATTCCCCTTCTCTGTTACTGGTCACTAGTCTAGCATCTAGTCCCAAAATAGAACTGAGTGGCATATGGGGTACAACTGAGCATAAAATGGTTTTGGCTGCCGTATGAGTATTTCTGGCATTCAATGGAATTAACATGTATCAAGCAGCCAGTAGCACTGAGTGGCAGATAGTGGTGGTACTAACTGCATTATATTACCCATCTGGGCACAGGGTAGCATTGAATTATATAATTGCATATTTGAAGATCCCACCTCACTTTATTAGTGTCTCACTGCTGTATTTGCTCTGTTCCTTAAAACATATTTAAATTAGCTAATACAATGATTGGAATATTTAACTTCCGTATATGCCCATACAATGGCATGGAAAGTTAAATGTCATCTAAGGACTACAGCACCTCTATGTCATTCATTAATGTGGCAAGGTAACCATGACCACTGTAGCCTGGCTGCTCCAATTTTAAAACTACAACCCAATCCCTCAAAATAAATACTTTTGACAGGAGAAAGTCTCCCTTTTAAATATTAATATGTCAGCCCATGATGGTCTTGTAGCCCACAAGGCAGGGTGCATGGTATTTAAAGTAAGACATGTAAAGATTTACAGAGTTCAACCGAAGTATTACAAGTGGAGCGGTGGGACTGTAACAGGATCACAGTCATGCATCCAGCAGTGGTGGTGTAGTGCTCTGAGGCTGCAATATGCTGACGGTACTGCTGTTTGTATAGGAAGCCCACCGAACGGAATACCCTTCTAAGCTACCTAAGCCACCATCTACGTGCTCTTCGAGAATCATTACCATACTCCCAATTTCTCAGATTACCTAGGAATTGTTACCTGAAGGAGGATTACTTCAAGGAGGCAAAAACATTGAGCGCCAAGCTGAGGGCAAGTGGGTACCCACGTAAGCTAATTCGCTCCTCCCTTAAACATGCCTGGTACTGTCCCAGGGAGGTGTTACTTGAGCCTAAATGCAAGAAGACACAGAACCGTTTGGTTTGTGTAACCACTTTTTCACCTGCATCCAATGCTATCACTAAAAGCATCAGGAAACACTGGCCTGTGGTTAACACAGGGCGCCTCCAACTTGAAAAAACCCTCTTTGCTTTTAAAAAATCTAAAAACATTAAGGACCATCTTGTACTTGCAGCATTGCCTTTCTCAGATCATGAAGGTGCTCTGGATAATCTATGGGGACTTCCCCGTCTGACTGGGCATGTAAAGTGTGGTAACTGTTCAGTTTGTGATGCTACCATTGAGGGCAAATACTTTGTTTTCAATGATGTTAAACTTGTACGTAAACAATTTTCCAATTGTAACATTGTAAATGCCATATATGCCATCAACTGTCCTTGTTCAAAGATCTATATAGGGCAGACAATCCAGAAAGTGAGACTGAGAATGTGTCAACACAGGAGCAGGATACGCTGTTTTTTCTACTTGATTCACTGCTTCATAGGTGCCCTTTATGCATAAAACTGTTTCCTTTTTTGTAATCAGGGCCATATTAAGGGCGGTGTGACCCTCGAGGCCACACTGGTGCTGATTTGGACGGGGGGTACTGACATCAGGGAGGGTGCAGTGTTTGGCAATAATGTAAAAGCATGTCTGGAGAGTACATTGTGAGTCCAAATTTTTTTAAACTTCAAAAGTAAGTTTATTTAAGAATAGCAATTAATCAACAATACTTCATACAGATAATCAGGTGAAGGAAAGATAAATAAATATAATATAATATAATATATTATATAAATATAGGATACCAATGATACATAGTTTAATTGGAATTGAAAGGAAAAAAACATTGGAAAATATATGCATCCAAAGGTAAAGAAAATCTGGTTCATGTTAAACAACAGCAAATGACAAAAGGAAGATATAATGTAAACTCAATATAGTAACAGGTACAAATTACTAGGAGGGGATATTAAACAGTGGTAATATAAAAGAAAGGAAGTCAAGGAGGCTTAGCAACTTCTTGTGATGAAGGTTGGGGAGAAAAGGATTTTTTCGCACTACCATCTAAAATGTGTATGACAGGAGACCATAGGTGTAATCTTTTTGTGGTGAGAGAAATTGGATGAACAAGAGTCGTATCTAATCTGTGATTGTGACAAATAGCATACCACCAGGCACGATATGATAATTTGGAGGTATCTTTCCAATTCTTTGATATCTGCTGAAAAGCAACTGCTAATAGTAAATCAATGATTCGTAATTGTGAGTGACTTTTCTGCCAATCAGGGGACAAACTTCATAAGAAAATTATAATAAAGGACAGGGGAACTTTGGTATTAAAGATGGTGGTAATTTGAGACCAAACCTGTTCCCAAAATTTAAATATATGAGGGCATGTAAACAGCAAGTGTTTTAACTCAGCAATGTCTTGAGAGCTGGTCCAGCATAAACTGTGAGTAGCAGCATGTATCCTATGTAGAAGCGCAGGTGTAAAAAGAAATCTGTTACAGATAGAAAAAACTTGTTTGGGTGGTGCTTGCCACTCTAGAGGATTTCTTTATTTTTAGCCATATTTTGTTCCAAAAGGAGACGGATCAATCAACACCCAGGTCAGTCTCCCAAGAGAGTTCTGTGTTGGACTTATCTCTGTTTGTGGGAAGTTGTGGTAAGCGAGAATAAAAGGTAGAGGCCTTAGGGTGTACATGTAGAAAACTGTTCCAAATGTTATGGGATAGGGAAGATGAAGAGGATGTGTGTGAGAGCTGAGCATATGTGGTGGAGATCGCAGTTTGTAGGGTTAAAAATGTATATTTGAAGGAAGTTGGTAGGTGATACAGGTCTTGTGCTTGCAAAAATTGAAGGGGTATACCTTGGTTAAATAACTGGTGTACCCAGATTAAGCCTTTATTCCTCAATGTTTTCCAGTATATCGGTTTATTTTTAATTAATGCAAGTTTGTTATGCCAAATTGTGGAACTGAGAAAAGTATCAAGATCATGTGGGAGTAGAGAAGCAGTTACTTGTAATCATTTACATGAGTGTCTGATAGCTGGTGTGAGTTTTTTTTGCATCCACCCACAATGGTCTATTGGATTCTTGGTCAGAAATCCAATAAGATAACTGCTTCAATTGAAACGCTTCATGATCAATGGAAAAATGAGGAAAATGAACGCCTCCTTCTGATTTTGGTCTTGTTAATTTTTGTAGTGCCATCCTTAGTTTCTTGTCATTCCATAAGAATGTTGTCAATAAAGAATTAATCTTGTGAAAGTAGTTGGCTGTTGCAGGTAATGGTATATTAGAAATGAAATTGAGGATTATAGGGGTGAGCATCATTTTGATAGTGTCTAAACGACCCCACCAAAAAAGATTAAGCGGATGCCATCTTGCAGTGAGTGTTTATAATTTATCTATACATTTGTCTAAGTTGAGAGATATAGATATGACTATGGAGGGAGAAAACCAAAGTCCAAAATATTTTATATGTTTGGAATTCCATGTGAATTTTGAGATCTGAAAGTCTTCCTTAAACGTGTATTCGGTTAAGGGCATAATCTCACATTTGTCAGTATTTAATCTATATCTTGATACTAAACCGTAAGCTTCAACCTCCTGTAAAAATGCAGGGAGTGAGGATTGCGGCTGAGAAAGGAAGACCAATATATCTTTAGCATATGCTCCTAATTTGATGTGTTGGGGTTTGGATTTAAAACCCATGATGGATTGATTCTGTCTCAATCGGGAAAGAAAAGGTTCTAACGCTAAATTAAATAGAAAAGGAGACAAAGGGGGCCTTGGCAAACACCTCTATGAAGAGTGAAGTAAGAAGAAACAAGACCATTGGTGGAAATGGCTGCTTTTGGTTCTGAATATAATAAAGCAGTCAAGGAAATAATTTTTGGGCCAAAGCCGAACCATTTAAGGGTATAAAAAATAAATGGCCATGAGACTCTATTGAAGGCTTTCTCTGCATCAAAGGCAATTGCAGCTAGCGAGTCTGAATGGAGGGACATCCTAAATAAGATACTGAAGAACAATCTTGTGTTATCTGTGATGCTACGAACTTTGACAAAGCCTGATTACTCCTTACCAAGCAGCAGAGGAAGATGTGGTTCTAATCGAATAGCTAATGCTTTCGATATAAATTTGAAATGAACATTAACTAATGAGATGGGACTACAATTGTTACAATATCGGGAGTCCTTACTATCATTCAATATTAAGCATATCAATGCCTCTAAAAATGAACCTGATGAGTTACAAGAAGAAGTGAATGAGGAGATGAAATCTGTAAGTAATGAATAAGCAATTGGGCGAAGTGTAAGAAAAATTCCACTGTAAATCCATCAGGACCTGGAGGTTTATCTTTTTTGAGACTCTTAAGTGCAGTGAGTAGTTCGCCATGCGTAATGTCAGATTCCAAAGTGTCTAAACTAGAAAGGGGAGTATCACGTGGTATGGATATTGGAAAAGTATTGAAGAATAGCTGTATCGAAGGTATGATTTCTGGTGTGTAAAGAGATTCATAAAAATTGACAAATTCCTGAAGAATTTCAGCATCTTTATGCTTTAATGTTTGATTATCAGCTAATATGGACTCAATCTGATGATTGGTTTGCTTAATCTTAAGATAATTGGCTAATAACTTGCCCGCTTTATTTTGGCCCCATAATATTTCGCGCTCGTCTTCAATAAAAATAGAGAGGCGCTCTCAGTCGAAGATTTATTAAAAGCTATTTTTGCATTTATAAGATCTTCCAGGCTCTCCTTTGTTTTAGAGGTGTAAAATGCATGTTCTAGTGTTTTGATTTTAATAAGAAGAGTGTTGTTGGTTACTTTGAAAGATTTGCGATTATTTGACAAATACCTAATAAGAAAATCATTCGTGGTAGCTTTAAAGGCACCCCAGATTGTACAAAATGGAAGCCCGCCAGTTTGATTGGTTTGAAAAAATTAATGGATAACAGTGGTAAAAAAAGCATTAAAGTTGGAATCTAGAAATCAGGAGTTATTGAAACGCCATTTTTATGGGGAGGTAGATTGATGAAGGATATCTATTTGGATCATAACGGGAGCATAGTCAGAGATGAGGATGGGACCTATATCTGCTGAGAGCAGAGATTGAGAAACATTGCGTGTGATGAAAATGTGATCAATTCTGGATTGTGTCTGGTGTGGTGGAGAAAAAAAGAGTATTCTCTCAATGTTGGGTTGCAGAGTCTCCAGGCGTCAATCACATTTCTCTGTTCTATAGTTTGTAGAAAAGCTTTGCGTGATTTATTTGGGATGAAGAAAACCTTAGAACTCCAATCCAGAAAGGGATGCATTACTTAAATGCAATTGCCTGCAAAAATGAGATTCTCTGTGGGTTGATGTAAGAGTAGGTTGGATATGTGGGTCCAGAAGGAGACATCATCAGTGGTAGGAGCGTATATGTTAAATAAGGATATAGGGGTTTTCCCAATCAAGCAATTCGTGAGCAGCCACCTACCCTCGTTACGTGAGTCTTGTGAGATGACTTTGGCGTTCAGTGCCTTATGACATAGGGTTATGACAACATTTCTTTTACCATCACCCGGTGAGAAAAAGATTTCACCTACCCAATTTCTCTTAAGCTTTAATGATTCATTTTCAATGAGAGGTGTCTCCTGTAACATAGCTACTTTAACATCCATTTTAGATAAGTGGGAGAGGACTTGCTGTCTTTTAATAGGAGAATTTAAGCCTCTGACATTCCAAGTGATGTTTTTTAGGGACATATATCAATCAAGTAAAATGAAAATTCAATTGAGCCATTCATAGCATAAATATTTCCAGATAGAGAACATAGTAAATACAGAGTTAAACATTATGAAAAACATTTGGTGAATGCGTGAACGAGATATAAAGTGTGTAATAAATTGAAATATTTGGATTGTAAAAGTCAATAGAGTAAATTTTATAATCTGTACGAAGTCTAGAACTATACCAATCAGTAGAACTGTTCGAACAATCTTTATATCAAGTACAAAGATGAGAAATATAAAAACCGTTTGAAACAAAAAATTTGAAGAAAAAAGAAGAAATGGGAAAAGAGAGAAAGGCATATTGTAAGCACATGAAAGATAGAAAGAAGGAAAAGAGAATACAGCAGAACAATTGAAAGCTGTAAGAAATACTAGAATAAGGAAAAACATACCTATGTATAAGTCACAAAAGTGGAAAGGTGGGAGTGGGAAGACCACATAGAACGATGACGCATCCGGATTCCATGAGGTGAGTCAGGGGAGACTTCTGGGTACAGACAACACATAGGACGCACAAATCAGGAGCACGTGGTTGAATGCTGTAAGGATGAAAAGAGAGTTAATACCTTCATTAAAAATAAAATATAACTTTTGGGACCTTAAAATATAAGATATCAAAATACAACCTAAAATGGAAAGATTAATAAAAACAACTAAACCAGTATACTGCGAGGGGAATTATTCTATACTCTTAAAATATAAGCAGTACATTGAGAACCTGAAATTAGTATAGGCGAACAGTATAAGGAAGGTTTTTTAAAGCTAGTACTGGAAGTGTCCATCCGTTCTGGATATTGTGAGTTGACAAATCTCTTCAATTTTATTGGATCCTCATATGTCATGGTGTTATTGTTAAGAGTAACCTTGAACAAGCAGGGGTGAAATAATCCAAATCTTGCTCCAATAGAACGTAGCATTGGTCGTAAAGCAGGGAATTCTTTGTGTCTGTCAGCTGTAGATTTGGCATAGACTTGTGAAAAAAACAATTGGTGACCAGAGAATGAGATGCGCTTCATGAGCCTAACTGCTGATAATACCTTGAGAAGATCTGTGTACTCCAGAAAATATAATATGACACCTCTTGGTCGTTTTGTAGCTGAGGATGTTGGATGTGGTGGCCCCAGTCCATAGGCACGTTGTATGTTGAAAGTGGTGTCTAACAGTAAATTTAGTAGTGTCATTAGAAATCTCTTAAAAAAGGAGATAGGATCGGGCCCTTCTGTGCCTTCCGATAGGTCATATATGCGGAGGTTATTTTGCCTGTTCTTATTTTCAAGGCCTTCAATTTGCTTTAGTAGAGAAGCAATTTGGGAATGAAGAACATCGACTTTAGAACAAGATGCATTAAGAGAGACAACATTTTGTTCAATTTTGGTAGTTCTTCCTTCCAATTTTTCCCAACCATCTGTTTGAGTATGTATTTTGATGTTTGTCTCTTCGGCTAAGGGGCGCAAGGCCCGTATTTCCTCAAGGAGAAGATCCATGGGTACATATGGGGATTGCTTCAGATGGGAGGGGGGTCTTTTTCAGACGTTTAGTAGGAGCTTTGTTAAGTGTGGAAGAACCGTTATTATTAGCTGAAGAAGTAGCTGTTTGGAGTGATGAGACTCCAGAGTCCTCCATTTGTGTAGAATGGGCACGTAGCTTTGAACGGACGATAAACGTGTGGCTTAAGGATGTTTGCAGTGGGGAAATTTTCTTCAGTCTGCCCATATAAGTAAAAGAGCCAGGGATTGTACTTAAAAGGTTATGGAAGTTCACAATATATCACTTACATGAGTAGTTCAGCTATTGATATTATAAAGAGTACACTCAATTTAAAATGAGCTTCTGTGAGGTACCCAGATATGACATTACAAAGTTTTGAAGGCAAAACGCACAATGAAGCGGCGTCACTTAGCACACAGGCAGCTTTGAAATGACAGTCACCAATATAACTGTTGCCATTGCATTGAAAGAGGGAAAAGGAACTGCATATTAAAAAGAAGACAGGAAATGCCTCATTATTGAGCCTATATATTCCTACATATGCTGATTTAGCACCAGGCTAGAGTGAGTTAATGCAAATTTAGGCGAGTGAGGCGCATGAAGAAAGCGTCACAGGGAAACTCCGCATCTAGTGTTTTCAACCCACTTCCGGGTTGGGCCACTCGACGCCGCTATCTTAGGGAAAGGGATGCTCTAGTTGTTTGAGCGGGACCTACAAAGGGAGGCGGTGGGACTCACGAGCACCAAAACAAACATCTAACTAGCGTGAATGGGGTGAGCTTCCCTACTGCTATTTCTTTTTAAAAAACGATTACCATTATTATTAAAAAACGGTGTGAATGAATTGCTAATTTCAATCGTGCTGTGAGGACACTTTTAGATCTACACTAACTTACTTGGTAGCTTCTCTTTTGCACTTTTGCACATATGTGGATTCATTACCTGTGACCCCCCCGGTTCACCGCAGTCAACAGCAGATTGTTTGTGTGGAAGGAGGTCACAGGGCAACTCTACATCTAGTGTTTCCAACCGACTTCCGGGTTGGGCCACTCGACGCCGCCATCTTGTTGAAAGGGACGCTCTAGTTGTTTGAGCTCCCTCCCAAGGTGGGCTCTACAAAAGCAGCCCATGGCACTAACGTGCAGCGGACGTGCGCAGCGGGCGCACCGGCGGCGCGCTGAAGGTGCGCCAAAGGGAAGCCCATCTGCGCCCGTCCTCGCCAGGCCGGGACCCGGGGCCCAAACCCCTGCTTCTTCCAATAGCTATACTTTAAAGTTCTCTTCTACCCAGTTGTGGAACCTTTGTATTAGCCCTCAACCCAAGTGCACTCATCTTAATGCTGGGGAAACTATGGCCACATGTCCCGGCTGTAGTTTCAAGCTAAAAGTGAACACTGATGACTCAGGTACTGTGTCAGTGTCCGCCACTACAGCCCAACAGCTTATCCAATGCAACATAAAACCTAAGTAATCTGCTTCCAATAACTTTTCCTTTTACAACATTAACTGCCGTTCCCTCCCTAAACATCAGGCGGATGTATTTGCTCTCCTGATGGATCATCAACCAGACGCTATCTTCCTGACCGAGACATGGCTTAACATCAGCTCTGGTCCTGATGTAGCCTTACCATCTAACAACGCTATTGTCAGGAAAGATAGAGAAGACAGGTTGATTGGAGGGATCGCCATTATTTTTAAAACAACCTTTAGTTGCAAGTTCGACGAGCTCACGACCCTCGGCTGTGAAGCAGCAGTGTTTAAACTGTCTTTGTCCCCCCACTTCACCCTGTCTGGGATGTTGGTGTACAGTCCACCCTGGCCAGCTGGCTCGTGGGCAACAAATTTCCCTGACCTTGTCACCCCTTTCTTGTTTAGCTCGGCCAATTTCACAATTGTAGGAGATCTTAACCTTCATTTAGAGGATCCCTCGTGTACTATTAGTAATACTTTTATTTCTGATTTGGCTGCAATGAACATCTTACTTCACAAAACAGGCCCGACTCACAAAGCCTGCCACCTGCTTGATCCTATTCTGTCTAATCTGCCCTTTTTAAACTGTCCTCCAGCCATTCCCCTATGCTGGACCGACCACTTTTTAGTGGGTTTCAGTCTCGAAGCTCCACGTCTCTCTCATGCGGTGAGCGACAGGGCTGCTAAACCTACAAGAAACTGGAAAAATCTGGATATTGCTAAATTTTATCTTTTTCTTTGCACTAATACCCCTATACTCAAAAATAACTTTACCTCGGACCTTGTGACCTTTCAAGACTGTATTCAGTCTGCAATTGATACTTGTCTTCCCGTCTCGATCCGGAAGGTAAACAATCACCGCCCCCCTTCTCTGTGGTTCTCCGAAGAGTTAAAAAAGGAGAAAACCAAATACAAAAACCTGGAACGACGGTGGCGTAAGACATACACACCTGAAGCTAAAAACATATATCTCATAATGCAAAGGGCTTATCATTCCCACTGTAGGTCCGCTTGCGCCAACTTCATCTCCTCAACCATCACACAAGCTAAAAACTGTCAGAAAACTTTATTTTGGATGGTTAAAGAACTTTCAGGTTCAAAAACCGTGCAGCTCTCTCCTAGTCTGAACGTGACGCAATGTAAGCTCGGAGGTAGTGCCTGAAACGAAGGTTTTTGAGGAGTGGGGCAAGCCAGTACTTCCTCGATCTTTGGTAAGCTTTGCAGAAAAAGATAATGTGCAGGTCATTTTCCTGACGGTATGAACATACTGGGCACTGTGTTGAAGGCTGGGACTTGGCCCAACGATCAGTAAATGCCCTGAGAGGGAGGGTGCCATATCGCCACTGCTTGAATAGTTTTCTAGTCAGAACGGGAATGATGCCTTCAAGGACAAGCTCAAGATGGTATGAGTCTTTAAATTTATTAAACAAATTTGTTAAAGACCCCTCGCATGTGCTCTTAATTGAGGCAAGTAACTTTTGCTCGCAAAAATCCCTCGAGAGATGTTTGCGTGGGATCCTACAACATGCGTTTCCTGGGTCTAGCCATAGTTCTGGTCTTCCTAGGGTCTCGCATGTTTGTTTAATATATCTCACCCATGGGATTTGTGTTACATTAGGTAGGCGTAGGATCTCTTTGAGCTCAGCCCTATAGTTCATTAATTCTGGCGTGCTCCAAATTCTACGCCAACATTTTTTTGGTTTTAGTCCCAGCTCTTCTGTAATAGGTCTAAGACCCAAGTCTAATCTCAGTGGGAGGAGGGGGTGCTAGGTGGTAGGGCTGCCAGCTGCCTAATGAAGTTGTTCTCACTAATCTTCAATTTCTGGGCAATTATGTGACCACACAATTCTGCACCATAGGTAACTGCCCCTCTTGCCTGCATTTTATAGATTTGAAGGAGGGGACCAAAAGGCTTGTAGGTCGATCTACCTGCCATCCTGCAAATGCCACCCGTTAACTGAACCAGTTTCATATTGGCCTTGGTCCGATGCGAGTCCCATGTCATATTCTGGTTGATGGTTACCCCCAGATATTCGAAAGTGAGGACCCTCTCTAATCTCATTGGGCCTATCGTAGGATTGGGGCGAGTTGAGGAGGGAGGGTTGAAGATCATGTATTTGGTTTTCAGGGCGTTGATCTCTAGCCCACGCTCCACACAAAAAGTAGAAAACCCATCCAGTACCTGTTGTATACCCATAGGGGACTTGGACAGCAACAGGGTGTCTTCCGCAAAACATAATAGCAGGCACCCTGCTGCCGTTGAGCTTGGGAGCGTCAATGTCACCCAACCTATTCAGGTGGTCGATTACTCCATTGACAAAGAGGCAGAACAGGGTCGGTGCAAGCACACAACCCTGTCTCACCCCTCTGTCAACGGGGAATCTTCCCGAAAGTGCCCCGCTTCTACCACACCTGACCCGAGCGAAGTTCCCCTGATGTAGTCTTTATTAGAATTGACAGAATGTCGGCCGGGATCCATAGCTCCGCCAAGACGGTCCATAATCTGTCTCTTGGCACTAAATCGAAGGCTGCTCACAAGTCCAAGAATACTGTGTACAAGCTGCCGCCCTCAATTGCCGCGGTCTTCCAGAACAAAAGATTCAGACGGTAGATCTGGTCCGTGGTTGAGACCCCCCTTCTGAACCCAGCCTGGTAGGGACTCAAGATGGCAAATTCCTCAATCCAATTTTGGAGGCGATCAAGTATCAGCTGCCAAATATTTTCTGAGGTACATCAATGAGGCTGATGGGCCTGTAGTTGGCTGGGAGCAGAGGCGATCCCTTCTTATATATGGGAACAATCTATGCGCCCAGCCAAGTACCGGGCACCTCCATACCCCTCAGAACTGCGTTAAATATCGTCATCAGGTAGGGCGCCCATACATCAGGCTCCTGTTTGAATAAGTCGCCCGGTAGACCATCCAAACCAGGCGCCTTGCCTGATGTCAACCCTGCAATGGCTGCTCGTACCTCCATTTCTGTAAAGGGGTCCACTTCTAGTAAAACGCTAGTGGTCGGGGGGGAATTATTTGGAGCCCCTTTGACAACCCTATAAAGGGACTGGAAGTGATCTTGCCAAGCCTTGGCTGAGATGTTAGGTTCAATTGCCGAGGCTAACTCCTCAGACCCCGTATTGACAATACGCCAGAATTTGCGGGAATCCCTACAAGCTAGTGAAATAGTGAGGTTTTCCCATTTCTCCTGTTCCCATTCGCTCTTAGCATGGGCAATCAGGCGCTTGTAGACCCTTCTCCTGGCGTTTATCTCAGATCTGTCTTTGCCTTCCTTGATCGAAGACAGCAGGTCAGATTTAGCCTTGCGGCATGCGACATTATACCAAGTGTGGTGGATATATCGACCGCCACCACTCTTTCCTGTCGAGAAGAGAACTTCAGCCACGGACTTGATTAGGTCCTCGTGCATTGACCATAGCTGTTTAATTGTGCCCTGAGTACTGGGTTGCTCCGTTATTGCATGAACCTTTTCGAGTATGGGGATGACCCGGGCATAAAGCCCTGAGACCTTCTCTGGATTTGAGGCTAGCTTCTCCCACCTTACTCTCCGTCTATTGTTCGTCAGAGCTAGCCCTTGAGCGGGGGCACCTGCCACCGCCCCTCTATCGTCTAGGCCAGGAAGGGCATATTCCAGTTCCAGTGCATTGTGGTCGCTATCCTCCCTAGGTGTCACCCGGAAGTCGCTGATGTGTGACCACGAGGAAAGTGGGACCAGAATGTAATCCAGTCTAGACTCCCTACCCACTCTGTTGTATGTGCATTTAGGAGGGATGTCAGAATTTGTGCGTCCAATACAGGCCCGCACGCCATGTTTTAGGGTTAAGGCAGTAATTTGGACAGCCAGAGGAGTCCAGGCTCTGGGCGCAGGCCCTGCCGTTGGGGGTACAGTCCATACTGCATCCTCCTCCTGGGAAAGTCCATCCAGTAAACCTGACAGGGGCTCAAAGTGGCAATTCAGATCCCCTCCTACCAGGAAGAGAGTGCCCTGGGGAATATCGCTGAGAGTGACCGAGAGTTCCTCAAAGGTGCATGACTCTTGTGTAATGCTTACCGGCCTCGAGTAAACATTTCCCACCACGGGTCTACTCGAATTCGGCCACTCCAACAAAACACCAAGAATGTCCTCTGTATCTAGGGGCAGTACGGTGGCCATGCATCCTAGGTCAGCGGCCACCCAGGTTGCAAGACCTCCCGAAGGACGCCCCCTTCCCCCCACTTTGCGGGAATAGAAAATGCTGCAAAACCTGTACGAGAGACATCCTCTCTCGCCCAGGTTTCTTGGAACAGGCACATATCTTTGCCCTTGATGAATGAACTCCAGTCCGGGCAGTTCAGTTTGTTCACCAGGCCTGCCACGTTCCAAGATAGTACCTTTAGGAAGGGAGGTCTAAAATTCGGGATCGGAGGGAGAGGAGTGCCCTTGTTGAGTGGAATCATCAATGGTGTGATGCTGTGAGATCTTTCCCCTTGTTCGACTGTGGGTTCCCTCGGACTGGGTGGGGACCTGGCAGTAGCTATGTGAGCCTCCCTGATGATATATTGCTCCTCGCATTGGACCGTCACCCATAAGTTGACAGTGCATTGCGTGGGGGAAGTAACTTTTCTTCCCTTAGAGCCCCTGTATCGACCAACGCCTTCGCCCCTGTTGGTCCCACACTGTCAGTCCACCATGTCCAGGATGCTGTACCTGTTGAAGGTTGGAAAGTAAACAGGCTGCTGAGGTCTAAGACGAGGGGGGACTCCTCTCTCTCTGTCACCCCAGCTTCCCTCCCTCCTGTGGACTGTTTCCCATCCCTCCTCTTCTCGCGCGTGGGTCAGTGGTGGATAGAAAAAGGATAGAGGTAGGGGCTGAATATATGTCCCCATATCAGGATATGACCATCTGCATATATGTGAAACGGTCATGGGATCCCTAAAATGAATTAGGACACAATCTCCGTTGATTGAATTCCTTGTGTTGCCTAGCCATGGGACTCTCCTCACCATAAGGACCTCACTCGATATTCCTTGGGGAAGGGGCCTGTTGATGAAGAGGCAGTTGACCACCTTGTTTTCAAAGCAGCAACAGGTTCTTTGGAGAATGATTTTAGCTCTGGAACACCAGCTAGAATAACTGTATATTGGCTCGCCTCGGGAAAGTAACCCCAGAGTCCTCAGCCCAGCAAGATTGCTGCGAGCGGCCAATCTATTCTGCTTTGGCCAACATTTCCCCTTTTTTACCCTCTGCCCACTACGATTTTTGACCAACCTGGCCCCCCGTTCAAAGGCCATATTCTTACCGCTTCAGACCATACAAATATTTACAACAAGGGGTGGTGAGGGACAGAGTCTCTGAATTAAGCAGAAAGCTCTCACCCAGTCAAGAGATCAGGGCTAGATCCAACACCGTTTTTTAGCTCACTGCACCATCCCAGTTTCAGAACCTGGCTGTATGCAAATTAGTCTGTTCCTGTCCCAGTGCATGATGGGAACAGGGCAAACCAAACTACAAAAGCCAATTCTTACACTGGGAAGGAAACAAGCTCCCGGGGACCGGTTTCTGGCATTACAGCCGTCTTCGGCCCGGTTTGCTTGAATCCTGATGGTGCAATGAGCAAGGGTCTCACATCTGAGAATACCCTTCCACGCTTAGGGTGGACAAAAATATTTACAACAAGGGGTGGTGAGGGACAGAGTCTCTGAGTTAAGCAGAAAGCTCTCACCCAGTCAAGAGATCAGGGCTAGATCCAACACCGTTTTTTAGCTCACTGCACCATCCCAGTTTCAGAACCTGGCTGTATGAATCGTTTTTGGCCACTATAGGTGTGGCAGGGTATACTCAGACATGAGTCCCTTTCTCACTGCTCCATCAGGATTCAAGCAAGCCGGGCCGAAGACGGCTGAAATGCCAGAAACCGGTCCCCGGTAGCTTGTCTCCTTTCTGGTGAAGAATTGGCTTGGTAGTTTAGTCTGCCCTGTTCCCATGATGCACTGGGCCAGGGACAGACTGATTTGCATATAGCCAGGTTCTGAGCTGGGATGGGGCAGTGAGATAAATAACGGTGATGGATCAAGCCCTGATCTTTGGACTGGGTAAGAGTGGTCTGCTTAATTCAGACACTCTGTTCATCACCACCCCCTTTTCTGAATCGTTTTTGGCCACTATAGGTGTGGCAGGGTATACTCAGACATGAGTCCCTTTCTCACTGCTCCATCAGGATTCAAGCAAGCCGGGCCGAAGACGGCTGAAATGCCAGAAACCGGTCCCCGGTAGCTTGTCTCCTTTCTGGTGAAGAATTGGCTTGGTAGTTTAGTCTGCCCTGTTCCCATGATGCACTGGGCCAGGGACAGACTGATTTGCATATAGCCAGGTTCTGAGCTGGGATGGGGCAGTGAGATAAATAACGGTTAATGGATCAAGCCCTGATCTTTGGACTGGGTAAGAGTGGTCTGCTTAATTCAGACACTCTGTTCATCACCACCCCCTTTTCTGAATCGTTTTTGGCCACTATAGGTGTGGCAGGGTATACTCAGACATGAGTCCCTTTCTCACTGCTCCATCAGGATTCAAGCAAGCCGGGCCGAAGACGGCTGAAATGCCAGAAACCGGTCCCCGGTAGCTTATCTCCTTTCTGGTGAAGAATTGGCTTGGTAGTTTAGTCTGCCCTGTTCCCATGATGCACTGGGCCAGGGACAGACTGATTTGCATATAGCCAGGTTCTGAGCTGGGATGGGGCAGTGAGATAAATAACGGTGATGGATCAAGCCCTGATCTTTGGACTGGGTAAGAGTGGTCTGCTTAATTCAGACACTCTGTTCATCACCACCCCCTTTTCTGAATCGTTTTTGGCCACTATAGGTGTGGCAGGGTATACTCAGACATGAGTCCCTTTCTCACTGCTCCATCAGAATTCAAGCAAGCCGGGCCGAAGACGGCTGAAATGCCAGAAACCGGTCCCCGGTAGCTTGTCTCCTTTCTGGTGAAGAATTGGCTTGGTAGTTTAGTCTGCCCTGTTCCCATGATGCACTGGGCCAGGGACAGACTGATTTGCATATAGCCAGGTTCTGAGCTGGGATGGGGCAGTGAGATAAACAACGGTGATGGATCAAGCCCTGATCTTTGGACTGGGTAAGAGTGGTCTGCTTAATTCAGACACTCTGTTCATCACCACCCCCTTTTCTGAATCGTTTTTGGCCACTATAGGTGTGGCAGGGTATACTCAGACATGAGTCCCTTTCTCACTGCTCCATCAGGATTCAAGCAAGCCGGGCCGAAGACGGCTGAAATGCCAGAAACCGGTCCCCGGTAGCTTGTCTCCTTTCTGGTGAAGAATTGGCTTGGTAGTTTAGTCTGCCCTGTTCCCATGATGCACTGGGCCAGGGACAGACTGATTTGCATATAGCCAGGTTCTGAGCTGGGATGGGGCAGTGAGATAAATTACGGTGATGGATCAAGCCCTGATCTTTGGACTGGGTAAGAGTGGTCTGCTTAATTCAGACACTCTGTTCATCACCACCCCCTTTTCTGAATCGTTTTTGGCCACTATAGGTGTGGCAGGGTATACTCAGACATGAGTCCCTTTCTCACTGCTCCATCAGGATTCAAGCAAGCCGTGCCGAAGACGGCTGAAATGCCAGAAACCGCTCCCCGGTAGCTTGTCTCCTTTCTGGTGAAGAATTGGCTTGGTAGTTTAGTCTGCCCTGTTCCCATGATGCACTGGGCCAGGGACAGACTGATTTGCATATAGCCAGGTTCTGAGCTGGGATGGGGCAGTGAGATAAATAACGGTGATGGATCAAGCCCTGATCTTTGGACTGGGTAAGAGTGGTCTGCTTAATTCAGACACTCTGTTCATCACCACCCCCTTTTCTGAATCAGACCATACAAACACGCTTAATACTTTGCCACCCTCAGATATGGCAGCACTTACACTTTATCTTAGCAAGATTAAATCTGGTTCCCCTTGCGACTTGCTACCCGTTAAAGTACTTCAGCAGCTTGAACAGCCATCTCTTTGATTCATCCTTGAACTCTTCAATGCTTCCTTAACGGAGTCTCTCATCCCTTCAGACTGGAAACATGCCATGGTTGTCCCACTATTGAAAAAAGCTAACTCTGACCCCGCACTATCCTCGAACTATCGCCCAATCTCATTGCTCCCTGTTCTTTCAAAAATCATGGAAAGAAACATTAACAGCCACCTATCTGATTTCATCGATTTTAATGGGCTTATTCACCCCTCCCAGTCCGGATTTAGAACCGGCTTTTCTACTGAATCTACACTGCTAGGTGTCACAGAAATGCTGCGCCAGAACCTTGATGCAGGTAACACTATGGCCCTGATAATACTTGATCTAAGCGCGGCCTTTGATTCGGTCACACATACCGTACTCTTAAAGGCCCTTCGAGCATCTGGGGTCACTGGTTCGGCACTAAGTTGGATAATTTCTTTTCTCTGTGACCGCACCTTTCAGGTTTGTTCCTCCACCTCCAAATCTAAGACCTATTCTGCACCGTACGGGGTTCCACAGGGTTCCATTCTCAGTCCCCTCTTATTCAACATTTATGTTAAACCCCTGGCAGCCATCATGGAAGAATCTAGGTTGTCGCTATTCTCCTATGCTGACGACACCCAGATCATCTTTTCACTTTCAGCATATAAATCCTTAGAGCCTTCTGCCCTCAAGATGGGCCTCATCAAAGTCGCGGCCTGGATGCATGCCAATTTTCGAAAACTTAATGGCGATAAAACGGAGTTTCTGGTTCTGGGCAAAGACCGAGATCTGTTGGGCCCCCAACATTGGCCTACAGAAATGGGCGCACTACCGCAACCCTCCACTCAGGTGCGCAACCTTGGCTTTGTCATCGATGATTCATTATCCATGCGTCACCAAGTCACCAAGGTTGCCGCCACATGCTTCACCAATCTGAAATGGTTGAGAAAGATCATGTGGATGCTACCTAGCCACACCCAGCGTATCGTAGTTCAGGCCCTTGTTACATCTAGGTTGGATTATGGGAACATCCTATATTTACGTGCCAACAAAGAGGTTACACGTAAAGTGCAGCGAGTGCAAAACTTGGCAGCCAGATTACTTTGCCAAGCGACCAGAACCGCATCGATCTCTAGCTTCCTGGGGAACCTTCACTGGCTCTCAGTGGAGAAACGGGTCATGTTCAAGGCCCCTACATATATGTTCCATATTAAGCACGGTAGATCCCCCAGCTACCTACAACACTTATCCTGTCTTTAAGTTCCCTCGCGCTTTCTTTGGTCATCTACCCAGGCTAAATTAGAGGTCCCAAAGGTGAGACTCTCTCACATGGGAGGCCGTTCTTTTTCAAACTTGGGCCCTGTCCTGTGGAATGCTTTGCCTCTATCTCTCTGCAAAAAAAACCAATCTTCTACTCTTCTGAAAGTCTCTTAAGGCTTGGCATTTCAGCAAATAGGCCGCCCCCTTCCCTCTGCTGTTCTCTCAGAGCGCCGGGAAACTCTTTGTGGGTAGCTGTTGCGCTGATATATAAATGTAACAATAATAATAATAATAATAAAGCGCTTCCTTTCAGCACGCGTGTAAACTGGAGATGGGGCTTACCTTGAGACTATAAATAGCGCAATGGATGGCAAAAGAGGATTATTGCACTTAAAAATAAAGTTAAAAAGCTTCCTCAAATTTCAGTGCTCTCAGAAGCTGATTATATTCTTATAGTCCTGATTTAAATAAATGCGCATAGGCTATGGAGAACGAAGCTTGTCATGAAAGCATTTCACCGGAGTGCTCAGCCAAACACAAAATGGCGGCTGCCGGCAGAATTCAATGAGAGCAGACGAGGGGAAAGAATGTCAACACCCATCAGGAAAGCATTCGGAATTCACCTTGTTGTTCAGCAGTTATCTTCCAACGCACGTTGCAGCATTTTCTAATATTTCCACGTCCAAGCGTCCCGATAAAATCCCTTAGATGTCCCCAACTCCTCAAGCACGTCACAGGAATGCCACCATCTTCTTCGGGCGCTAGCCACGCCCCCGTGAGTCTAGCTTTTAGGGCAGTAATAAACACGTTATGATAACTCTTGTGAATAATGTTCCTGCTAGAGAGAGTTCTCAGAGTTTTGTCTAGTGGCAGTTCTGACTCGTCATTAAGTAGAGCTGAGGGTTAATATGCCTGCTGCAAAGTACACATTTGTATTTTATGTGGATAGCTGAGTGTAATGGTAAAGCCAGCCTTTAGCAGAGCTTTGGAACAAATTAAATGTATTTTAGAGAGCGGCTATAGAGAGAAGAGGGGCACTTTTGACCGGGTGGTATTGAGGGAATCCAAGAAGGTGCCAATGGGGGGAGGGTGGTGCCAACAATCGTTGTTTCACCAGTCGCCATCAGCACTAAAGCCGCCCCTGTTTCTACTGATCATCTATTATAACTTAAATCGATTGTGTACAATTGTGCTGCATAATCTGGACTATGTTGATGCTAGAGAAACTGTAACCATCTGTCACGTTGGTTTATTATGCTGGATTTAATATGGCTGTTCCTTACTGAAAATACCAGTAAAGAAATTAAAATAGAAATTTCTGATTGAGTACTTAACCCTCGTGTTACCTGACATGTATATTTGTTTGGTGTTTTTGTTTTTGGTGTTTACTCGGGATAAAGACGGTGGATTTGTATGAAATATTGGGAGCTTCAAATGACATAGAAATAAAACATTCCTTTTAATAAAACATTTTGATTACCCGCCTCTGATTTTCTTTAGTAGATTGCCAATCGTGGATTTCTGCATTTTCATCACAGTAAGCTGGTCTGTGTAAAAGTGAGATCTTGGTCTGTTAGTAAATGCTTGACTAGATACCTTCTCTGTCTCGGTGATTGGTGTGGACATTACATTGTGAATGTGTACATGAAATAATGTGCACTACAAAGTGTTGACCCTCGAAATTGACAACTAACATGGTTCACTCCATGCCATGGTTTTGACAATAATAGGCTATTGGATATCCTTCTTGGGCAGTTATTGGAGAAGGTACCAGGTTTGTGTGTGTCTCTTTACGCCCCACTAACGTGCAATGCATGTCCCACACCACTCAGCACACCAACCACCCTCACTGCCTGGCCAGACACAGAAGTGACATCTAGAAATTGAAACGTGTTGTGGAACTATTGGTGTGATCCTTCAAATACACTACATGTTAAAACACAATGGTGCTGGATGTTGGCCCTCTTATGACTAAGAAACCACATGTCTGGTAAGATCTGTTGATCAGTCCTTTTCTTGAGGAGCAGAAGAATGAAGTGATCGGAAATTAGTAGCCAGCTCACCTGTACGTAATTTTTCTTTCACTCACAACTTATCTCTACTTTGTATTTTATTTTGAGTCCCGTTACCCCCTACGTAGAACATTCACCCTATGAATGACGGTGTGCCCCAGGTTAGGGGGGAACCTATTCCAAAGATATCCAAAAGCTTGACTCAACAATAAAAACAGCAGCGACCATGATCGTTTCGAACATGGTCGCTGCTGTTGTTATCTTTGAGTCAAGCTTTTGGATATCTTTGGTATCGGTTCCTTACCCTGCAGGCACACCGTCATTCATAGCGTGATTTACCAGCGCGGTTTAGATACAAGTTCCTCACCTTGGGGGTACACCATTTCTACAGCGTGGCCAATTAGCGTTCTGTTGATACGGCCCCTACCATTGACTGCTTTCGGGGAGATACTGGGTCCACGGCGTCTGGTTACTACTTCATTGCGCCATAGATTTGGTTCTATTTGCTCAGCCAGGTTGCCCCTGATAAAGGGACACCGTTGTCCCGAAATGCATCGGGCCTTCTCTTAAACATTTATGTATCAAGATTATGTATCAAAGTATACCTGTTTGAATGGGCCCTCAGGGGGTGCGGCGCGAGCTGTCTCCCCCTGGGGTGTTCGCGCACATGGAACAGTCCAGGCGCGAGATAGGGTAGAGCGTGAGGGAGAGTTTTAGCGCGCATAGGCTGTGAGGAGATTAGGTGTAGGCAGAGGCGCAAGTTAGGAAAAGCTCGGAGGGGTTTTTTCTTCAAGCAAAATTAACCATTTACAGTCGTTTTTGGTAAGAATAAAGAGCAGAGGCTGCCATAGATAAAGAAGGTCTTAGCAGAATGAATATGAGTGAGGAGTTAGTGGCAGCGTTGAGAGTCATTCAGCAGGAGGGGAGAGAAGACATGCTGATACCGGCTGCACGTCAGGAGATGCTTCCCCCCAGGCGTCCTCCACAGAGAAAAGCGGCAAAAGGCGTGAATACTGTGATAGAAGCTTGTCAGCCGTCACACCTCAAAAGAAGTGGCAGGAGAGTGCGTTCATTAAGCACCGGCGCTGAAGGGGCCTCAGAAATTGGCGCAACAGGAAAATTACAAGAGATGCGCAGGGGCATTTCTCTCCCACCTCAGAAAGCGGTGAGTCAGGAGGATGACATACGTGACTTTGTGGGTGAGAGCTCGCAGGCGCCTGTGAGTAAAAAGGAGGTTGCTGGTGGTGGAAAGCAGGCAGCCCTCAAGCGCAAAGGAAAGGAAAAGGCTGTGAGAAAACTGGTAGTCATCCAAAGAGGGATGGGGGCCACGGGGTTTCCTTCTTTGCCAACATTAATGCGACTTCCAGAGGGTTTTGACGTCTCCTGTCAGGATGCCAGGTCAGGCGTTGCGAGTCAGACTTTTGTAGAAAGGGGCCAGGGGGTTCACTGGTTGCCCTTCCAGCGACAGTGAAGAAGGAGAAGAGTTCGCAGCACAGCCGACTAGGGAGGTGCCCCTTTTCAGGACACAGAGTACCATACCACCGGACAGGATTGGGAGTGAGGAGAATACAGAGTCAGGAGCGTTGTGCTCACCATTCGCCAGGAAGGCGGGACCCAGGGCGCACACGCAGGTATACTTGGGTCAAGAGCCGCAAAATACAATTGACTTGGAGTTTGACTTTGAGTCTGACAGCGAGGAGGAAAAAGGCGAAGATGAACAAATTGAGGAAGGAAGGGGCACAGCCAGTTCAGATGAGGCAATTAGGAGGTGGGATGGACAATACTTATTCCCACGCGCTCGCCCGCCACCATTTGCAATGCAGGACATGAGTAATGCGCAGCACAGGAGCCTGGAAGGAGAGTGGGTATGGGTAGAACACTCAAACCCTGCTATTGACAACATGTCGGAAAGGACACACTTCCAAGGGAGGTTTCAACTCTTCACGAGGTTCTCGCGACCTTTCTGACGTGCAAATGGGTGGTTTGTTTACTGCGCCATTTGTTACTGCGGCTACCTCTAAGGTATCAGCATCCATTGAGGAGCTTGATTATGCCAACATTAGCGAATCTAGAGCAGATTTTGTGCGGTCAGGCAGACCTCTCGAGCGGAGTTCTGTCTCGGCTTGGACAACCTTTGATGGTGGGGTTGGAGATGGTGTATGTCCGAGTACTAGTGAGATGACGTATGAGTCTAGGAAGGTTGCAAGGGAGCAGGAAGGGAGGTCCCAGAAAAGCAGGGATATGGCTAATAGTAAAAAAGTGTCTAAACCAGCAGTTTCAGATATCGTGTATACAGCAAAATTGGGTATGAGGGGGGGCAACACAAAAATCTGTTTTGTCATTTCAGAGGTCAAGTGCGGACTCTTCTAATACAGAACTAACGCCGAGAGATTATCAGGAGCGGATGTCTCGAACGGAGTTACAACAACGTGTGGAACAAAAAAAAACAAAAAGCACAGGAGTCAGCTGTCATTATCTAGATGACTTCTTGTTTGTGGGGAAAGCTCAGTCAGGGCAGTGCGGGGAAGCACTCACTCAATCCCAAGTATTGACGGAGTCTTTAGGGGTTCCCTTGGCTCCTGAAAAAACTGAAGGGCCGGGCTCGATAATGATTTTTATTGGCATTGAGATTGACACACTGAAAATGACTGCTCGTCTTCCTGAGGGTAAGATACAAGGAATCAGATCATTTTTGCTCTTGATCATCGAAGCACGGAAGATTGAGTTGAGACAAGTGCAGCACTTGTTAGGATATTTGAACTTTGCGTGTAGGGTAGTGAGAGCTGGGAGGACATTTTGTAGGCGATTGGGCATGGCGTTATCTGGCGCAACTCTTCCACACCATAGAGTTCGAGTGACTAAAGGAATTAAGGAGGATTTGAGAGTGTGGTTATGTTTCCTGGACAGTTTCAACGGCATACCATTGCAATTTCTGGATGAGGATTTTGTTTGGCAAGTACAAATGTATTCAGTTGCAGATGGAGCTAGTGGGTTTGGTATCTTTTGGGAAGGGAGGTGGTGTGCCGAAGGTTGGCCTGAGCATTGGAAGAACCAAGGCCGCAGTATTGCCTTCTTGGAGTTGTTTCCTTTGATTGTTGCTCTGTTGGTATGGGGCCATGAATTCCAAAATAGGTCTGTATTGCTTCACCTTGATAATATGGCGGTGGTAAATTTGGTGAATAACCAGAAAGCCAAGGATGTGAGAGTATTACAATTACTAAGGATGTTCATGCTGTTGAGTTTGCAGTTCAACATGATTTTCAAAGCTAAGTATGTCCCGGGAGTTAACAATTCCATTGCTGACGCCCTTTCTCGCTCTCATTGGCAGAAGTTCTGAGAATTGGCGCCGGGGGTGGATGTCAGCAAAACGAGGGAGCCACGCAATCTTTGGGACCTAGGGGAATGAGGATCGTACAGCTAGTCGAGCAGTCCATTGCCCCTTCGACTAGACGAAGTTATGTACATGCATGGGAAGAATTTTTGCATTATAAACAGGTTTTCAGTTAGGCAGGGTCAGCAGAACCAGAGAGTGTAAATATTTGTGACTTTGTTTTACGATTAACAGATAAGGGTTTATCTCACGCAACCATTGCGGGGAAATTAGCGGGTTTGTCATTTTATGGGCAGTTGTTGTGGGGTTATGATCCAGTAGATAATGTTTTAGTTAGGAAAATGTTGAAGGGACTTAAGAGGGGGACTGTTAATTCTCAAAAGCTAGGGGCCCCCATTACGTTTGAGCTATTGCAACAGTTATTAGAGCAGCTGGCTTTATTCTGTTATGATGTTTGGGAACTGGGGCGTTTTAAATTGGCTATGATTTGGATGTTTTTTGGCGTATTCAGGGTATCAGAAGTTTTGGGTTTGGGGTGTGATGGGGGTTTATGCAGCAAGGAGATTTCAGTTTTTGAGCACAAGCTTGGCATTTGGGTAAGGAGGTCCAAAACTGATCAGTTGGGTAGGGGTTTGTGGGTTTTTCTGGACGTCAGCGGGATAGATTAGTGCTGCCCAGTACAGGAATGGATACAATTTTCCTCTTCACGTTCTTTTCAGCAAGGCCACATTTTCATTCACGAAAATGGAAACAAAATAACGAGTGCGCAATTCTTAGCAGTATTGAGAAGGGCGTTAACGTTCTTAGGTGAGAACTCACAAAATTTTGCCACGCATTCATTCAGAATAGGGGTGGCTACAGAGGCAGCTAGGTTGGGGCTGGGGACGGACGTATTGCAACGTATTGGAAGGTGGAAATCCAGTTGTTACAAGAGATTTGTGCGCAAATACACATGCAGTGACGCTTGATAAACAATTTTGCAGTGGGTTAATTTTTGTTTTCTTATTTAGGCACTGTTCGGGGAGTTTCATCAAAATTTAAAAAGCAAACGTGGATGGTAGGTCATTCATTTGTCAAATGGGCAGCTCTTTTTGCGGAGAAACAGATTTACGGAAGATCTCTTGGCATTCCCAGTGCTCAGCATGAATTGGTGTGGAAAGGCAAAGGAGGTATGAAATGGGCTGATTTGTTTCCAATGCTCACAAACATGTTCCATATGCGGGGTTGCCCAGCTTATCTAGTTATTCATCTTGGAGAAAATGATTTGATGGACTTATCAGGCCTCACACTCATCAAAAGGATGCAATTAGATTTAGCGGTTTTGAAAACCAATTGGCCGACCACTCGCATCATCTGGACTGAATTCATTTACAGACAATCTTGGAGAAATGCCAGATGTCATGCTGCAGTGGAGAAAGCAAGGAGAACATTGAATAAAGCAATGCAGGTTTTTTGTACTGTGATGCAGATCAAATGTATTGTGCATGATAACATCACGAGCACCGAGGGTCACCTTTTTAGAGAGGACGGGGTACATTTGTTGCATTTAGACCTTGCTTATTATTTAATGGAAATAAGGGATATGCTGGCCCAGTAGCTACAAGTTAATTTGTGGTGTAATTCTAAATTGTGATTTCTTTCAGGATAGCGGAGGGTGGGGCCAGGAAAACTCTTTGGTTTTCCTGGGTGGCAAAAATCTCTGGGAGGAAAAGTCTAGAGCGGGCTTCGCCAGGCATTAGTTGGGGGGTAGGGGGACTTATAGAAAACAATTGAGGGGAAGGATGTAAAGAAAATGTTGGGGAAGTTTATTTCAGTTTGGAATACAAGAAAAATATATTGATGGTTTCGGTGTCAATTCATATTAAAAGTTAAGATGAAAAATGGTTTCGTTTGAATTGCCAAACTGCATATGATAATAACAATAAACGGTTATCTGATGGGAATTCATATATCCTGAATAAAGTGGCCTTTTATGCTATCAAGAAAAAGTGAGTGGTCTTGATTTTGTGGGCGATTGATCATGATGTAATGACGATATGACCTTGATTTATTCATGATTCATTATACATTTGTTTAACTTTGTCAATGTTTTCATATCAGTTTATTGAATAATCTTGTTTATACAAATAGAATTCTAAAGATTATGAAGGTGACATAACTGTTTCATTTCACATCATTGTTGGATTACATCCTTTAAGATTACAGGGTCCGGCTGGACTCTAGAGTACAGTGCACAGTGTTTACTACCGTCTGGGCTAGTATATTTGTTCTCTTTGATACCTGGGCTGGAAGAGGCATGTACAGTGCTCGTCATCTCATCCATCAGTGCCCACCGTTGCTTTCAGTCAAACAGTGTTAGACTATGCCAAGTACAGTTCACTTCTGAGGCCCCATGGCTTAAACAGCGTCGCTTTCAAGGTGAAGAGAACTTATCCCCGGATGCTCAAAAATCAAAACATGCGAAGCCTGGGGGTTATGGGCACATTGCAGTGAGCAACATGTGCCTAATCATGGCAAGTATTTCAAAGTGCTCTCGCACAGGCTACATAATGAACTGTGCGGGCATGAGTGAAGCGCCCATTGAGTGTCTGGGTAAGTAAGTGCTGGGCCATGTAGCAAGCAATTGGGAGATAAAAAGTGGCTGCACACATACTTTGACTCAGCGTGTGGCCCATCAGTGAAGAGTCTTGTATAAGGAGGGTTTTAAGTAGGATTAAATAACTTGGGGGTCTCTGGAAGGGTCATGGTCGATGTAATTAAAGGCTTGGCTTAAAAGCACACACCTAAAATCTATGCTGAGTTTAGTGTGCCGCTCCACTTGTATTTTGCTACTTCTGTCATTACATCCAGATATATAATACAGCAAGAAACAATACACTTCCAGCAAGCCAGGACTATGGGCTTTATCAATGGTTGTTATTTGCATAAGATAAATCAGCAACAACGATGCCTTCGTAGTGGATGTATGACGTTAAAACGCATACTTTTACATCGCATACCATTACAACGCGATTTTTACAACGCAGGATCCTTTACAACGCATGCCTTTAACAACGCATGTCATTACATAGCAGATGCTATTACAACACATGCCATTACAACGTAAGTATAAGTAAGTATATCATTTTTTAAATAATTGTAAGTAATAAATATTTAATTAATTTAATTTATTTAAAGTAGTTTAAAAAAAAACCTGAACCCTTAAAATACCCCTGTACCCCTGTACCCCAAACCTATCCCTAATCCCTAAAGCTACCCCTGTACCCCAAAACCCAAACCTAGCCCTGAACCCTAAAAATACCCCTGTACCCCATAACCCAAACCTAGCCCTGAACCCTAAAAATACCCCTGTACCCCAAAACCCAAACCTAGCCCTGAACCCTAAAAATACCCCTGTACCCCAAACCTAGCCCTGAACCCTAAAAATACCCCTGTACCCCATAACCCAAACCTAGCCCTAAACCCTAAAAATACCCTTGTACCCCATAACCCAAACCTAGCCCTGAACCCTAAAAATACCCCTGTACCCCAAAACCCAAACCTAGCCCTGAACCCTAAAAATACCCCTGTACCCCAAAACCTAAACCTAGCCATGAACCCTAAAAATACCCCTGTACCCCATAACCCAAACCTAGCCATGAACCCTAAAAATACCCCTGTACCCCATAACCCAAACCTAGCCCTGAACCCTAAAAATACCCCTGTACCCCAAAACGCAGACCTAGCCCTGAACCCTAAAAATACCCCTGTACCCCTTAACCCAAACCTAGCCCTGAACCCTAAAAATACCCCTGTACCCCATAACCCAAACCTAGCCCTGAACCCTAAAAATACCCCTGTACCCCATAACCCAAACCTAGCCCTGAACCCTAAAAATACCCCTGTACCCCACAACCCAAACCTAGCCCTGAACCCTTAAAATATCCCTGTACCCCAAAACCCAAATTAAATAAATGTTTTAGAAAAGATAAACTTACCTATACTTACGTTGTAATGGCATGCTTTGTAATAGCATCTGCTATGTAATGTCATGCGTTGTAAAGGCATTCGTTGTAAAGGATCCTGCGTTGTAGTAGTTGCGTTGTAAAAGTAGTCCGTTGTAATAGTTGCGTTGTAACTGTTGTTTCCCCTTCGTAGTATAGCATATTGAAAATGCTTCAGTTCAAATGGTGAGACTGTGAAAGAACCATAACGAGCCTCTTTGAGGTTACATCAAAGACAGTGAAGAATGTCACTGCTGCAGTTAAGATTTTTTTTTTCATGGTGAGTGCAAAAAGGGACCAATCTTGGCATCTGCTTATAAGACCTGGCCCAATAAAGCCCTGCGTATAAATCCCCACTATGGTCAGTTTGTAAGCCGAAGAATGCGGTCTCCAGCTCAGTTAAGGTTCTGCAGTAAAATTACTCTACCAAATAGGTCTCTTGTTGAAGAATGGGAACAAAGACACGTTTGACCGAGAGTGCTGTTCTTTGGGCAAAGATAAACTAAAATGTGTCTGGGATACCTTCACGTCCCGAGTGTTCCGAAGTAGAGGCAGTTGCAAACATGTAAGGAACATAGGCATGTCTATCTTCTGATTAAGCGTTTCAGGGCAACTGTAAGGCAGAGGGGCATAGCTGCCGAAAATTTCGCAGTGCCCTACTGTCCAACTTGCGTGAGTATCTGAGAGCTGTCACTGTTGAATGGCTTTATCAGTGTTAGTTCATGTGCATTCTTTCAGACACAACAACAGGGAATAGAGGGGTATGGGGTGGATTTACATACAGGCACGTGGGGCACAAGGAAATGCTTCTTGATTGAATGATGGGGCGGACGTAGCGGAAAATATGGAAAACTGCAGTATTGGTCATAATCTACAGGCATCTCTTCTCGGTTCCGGTATATTGGTACATACAAGCGATCTTGTGCCTGCAAGAAAGCTGCAGTCTTGGTACTTAGGATTGAATGTACTTTCGGCCATTCGAATCTGTAATTAAAATATAGAGTTGTATATTGCATGTCGGACATACAACCTACTGCATAACTCTACTGCGACAAACACGCAACGTGATGTTTTACGTCACATAAGTTAGTCACACCATTGAAAGAAGTCACTACTCGTAAGAGAAATAACCCTTAGCAACAAGATGCCTTTGCTGTTTGTCACGTGATTCCCTCAGATGCCTGAATTGTGAAACCTGAGAAAAACTTCATTGGTGTAAAGGGCTGTGGTGGGCCCTAGGCCCTCATGCTGGCAGGCACTCACACACAGACGCAGGACACACTGGAGGTATGGTGCAACTGGCCCAGAGCACGTGCGCTCGGCCTCTTTTATTGATGCTGTGTCACATGACCAGTGACATCAGTGGTGGGTGGGTGTTCAGTGTGAATACAGGCTTCAGCACTAGACTGCTGACTTATGCTGGGCATTACATCCCTCCCCAAATTGGTTAAAATTAACCCAAACAGAAAAAGTCCAAAAACCTGTGGGGGGAAGAAAACACAGAAAATAACATTGGACTTGCGCTTTCAAAATGAGTCTCTTTGGCTGCTTGCAAGCCGCAGGCAGTATAGTTCTTGCGTTTTGAAATAGCAGTTCTTGGTGGCACGGTTCGCAGTTGTTCGGCGGGTTCATTCTTTCTCTGTCGGCTGTTCTCAGCCCTGCCTTTTGCTTTGCTCTCTTTGTGACAAATAATTAAAGAGAGATGGATGACATGGTTGTTGTTTGTCTTCCGGCTTCTTTTCTCCATGCTGGTTGCGTGATGTTTCCAGGCAGGCTTCAGTGTGTTTCTTGGCAGGTGAATAGAGTAGGTGCGAACATCCCTCTCACTAGGATGCCCCTCTCGCTGGTTTTCTTCTGCCACAAGATGTCCGGGAGGACCTCTTTGCCAGGTTTCCACTGGACTGGTGTTTTTGGTCGCGTTGCTCTACCATAGCCTTCGGGCCGTGAGCAGGGCGCTCCACGAGCCTCACCGTCGTGTCCTAGTTCCACCTGAAGGTTGAGTTGTCGACTCTCTTCATTGCTCGCGAGGCTTGCATCCTCTTGGGTCCTGCAGACGTGCTTCAGTAGGTCTGTCTCTCGTGCGGGACTTGCTGCCACCAGAGTCCCTTGAGGCTTCTGATACTGGTTTGCCACGGGCTGGTGTGAGGTTGGTCAGGTCCTCCACTTCCGGAGTCCTGAGTAGTCTTGCCATCCAATCTTCCGCTCAAACCCCAGGGGTAGATGTCGCCAACAGTCTATCTTGCTCTCTTCTGCGATCGCCATGTGGATGGATGGCTCGTAGGTGGTTGTCTCTGTTCGGCGCTGCCGGTGCTCTTGCCAGGTTTGTCTTCCCTTGCACTCAGGTGTTCCGGTGCCTGTTACTTTCCTACTTTGCGCAGGGGTGGCTTCTTTCTTCTCTTTTCTTAGTGGCGGCGGCCACTCTGTTCTTTCTTCCTTCTTCTTAACCTGACAGTCGTGCCACTCTGATTACTTCTTCCTTCTTAGTGGCGGTGGCCACTCTGTTCTTTCTCCTTTCTTCTTTTCTTCCTTTCCTCGGTGGCGGCATGCCACTCCGATCTTTCTTCTTCTCTTCTTTTCGCGACGTACCCTGGTCCCCTTTTCTTTATCTTCTCTGGCCAGGCTTCCTCATGCAGCGCGCGCACTCTGCACGTGTCTTCCTGGTCTTGTCCTAGTCCTAGGACACTGTCTTCTCGTCACTCTCTTCCGGGGTTAGCGTCACGACCTTCACATCCTCTTCCTATCGCTTTCGTTAATTTGTGTGGTTGAAGTTCGTGGGTCCAGGTCCTCGCACTGCGCCTTGTCCGAACTTCTTGGACCTCGTGCTGGTCCCTTCTGCCGAGGTCTGGCAGGTAAGATTCGTGGTGTAGAGCTTCTTGGTGTGACCATCTGGCTGGTCGACTTTGTGCTTTGTGACCAGGCTGAATGGTCAGGTTGCTTCTGTGTTGAATCTTCAGTTCTGCGGGTTGTCTGCACAACCATTTTCTTTTCATCTCAGTTCAATTGCTTTGGTGCGCAACTGGGTGCGCTCTTCGGGTGTTCCCTTGTGACTTGCTGCTTTGGGCTAGTGCTGTCCGCACTGCTGCGCATTTGCTTCATGCGCTTTCGCACTTCCTGGTGCTGGGTTCTAAAACCATCGTTGGTTCGTGTGGGGTGCTCTTGCTTTCGCCATTCTGCTGCAGCGATGGCCTGTGGCCACCAGGCATCGCGGTCTTCTCTTCTGGCGTGGTGTAGATGCTTCTTGGGTGTTTGCTTCTGGAGGGTTGCCTCACCACTCCATTGACCTTCTGGTCTTGCTTCTTTGCGTTGTAGGTTGCGATTCTTGTAATCTTCTTCTTGTGGGCGCACTTGTCGCGTGTTCTCTTGAATATCTTGTGAGTCGCTGCACTCCTGGCGTGCTTCTGGGGTTTCTGGCGCTTTCCTGGGGTCGTCTTCACGCTCTTTTGTGCTTTTGGCACGCTGCTGCGCATTTACCTTTTCTCTTCCTCGGTGGTGTGATTTCTTGTAAACTTCTTTGGACGTGACGGCGGGCAGGTTGCTGCCCTTCGTAGTCTTTTACTGCAGACCTTCCTTGTGCTTTGTGGCGCGTTCCTCTCTTCTTGCGAGTAGCCACCTGCCAGCAGGTGGTTCTCTATCAGTCTCTGTGCGTCACTCTGGCAAAGGTGTTCAGGGATGCTGCGGGCTGTTCCTTTGTACCTGGAGCAGATCTGTCCCAAACGGGTTACATGTCCTTTCTTTCATTGGAGCTTCTCACTCTGCCATCATTTGCTCAATTCCTACATGTTGGGGCTTATACATCCTTGGCTGGGCTGTGTTCATTTTTTGCTTTCCTTTGGGCGCTGTTGCGCTGTGCTTTTGGCTTGTCGCAGCTTGTTGTCCCCTTTACTTTGTCACAGGCTTGTTTCTTA
Organism: Lissotriton vulgaris; assembly: GCF_964263255.1. Taxonomy (NCBI): domain Eukaryota; kingdom Metazoa; phylum Chordata; class Amphibia; order Caudata; family Salamandridae; genus Lissotriton; species Lissotriton vulgaris. Next base: position 1,613,083,948 of record NC_141693.1, read on the forward strand.
CTGGTGTCAGTTCCTTGTTTTGCTAAAGGCTCGTTTTCGCCATTTGCTGCATATCTTGATAATGCCCACTAGGTGGCAGTGTTTCCATTTCCTCACTGCTGCCGGTGATGAGCTTTCACTCTCGTGTCTCTTGTGAACTTGGAGACCCTCTCGGCATGCAGGTACGGCCTCTGCCTGTCACCAGGGACACACATGCTGCTCGACTCCACTGCAGGCTTCTTCACCTCATTGTGTTGAGTCTCCTGTGTTTCTTCACGTGTCCGGATCGGTCCCAGCAGCTTGGTTCCCGCTGCTGGCGCTTCACTCCTGCTGGGGACCTAGGAGGTGGGGGTGCATTTCATTTTCCTCCCTGCGGCCACATCCCGCATTTTGTCACCTTCCTCTGCCTGCGGCAGCCTGTCACTGTCCTCGCGCAGGCAGGAGGGGGGGGGGCACGGTGTGGTGTGTAGCCGTGCAGGGTTGTTACCGCGGCTGTGAACGTGGTGCACTGATGCTGTTGCCGGCTGCGGGCCGGGTGCTAGTTTTTCTCCTTTCCTTTCCCCCACCGCTGCAGCCACACGCGGTGTGGGGTGGGGGTGACAGTGCTTTGCGGGTGGGCTCCGCTTTAACTCCGGTTGATTGCGGGTGAGCTCCGCTTAACTTATTTGGCGCCTGGCAGCTCCCCTCACGCTGCAGGCGCTCTACGCTTAGGTTTTTCACCCCGCCGCCGCAGTTCACACACGCGGCGGGGGACTCTGCATGCAGGCCGCGGGTGGGCTCCGCAAGCCTTGCTTCTTTAACGGGGCTATAGCGGCTGATGCCGCGTCGCTGCATATAAGCCGCGGGTGGGCTCCGTGAGCTTTGTCTTAATTAACGGGGGCATTTGCGGCCGACGCCGCGTCGCAACAGGCAGGCCGCGGGTGGGCTCCACGAGCCTTGCTTAATTAAAGTGATTGCTGGCGCCGCTCTCATTTCTGGGGGCATAGTCTGTGTTCGTGGCTCATAGCGGGTGGGCTCCGCTTTTGGTGCTGTACATTCTGGGCTCACCTTCGGCCGACGGGCCTGTTCTCACGCGGGTGGGCACCGCGATGGCGTCTTCGTATTCTCAGCACACCGCCACAGCAGGGCGGGTCACGGCAGGCTGCAGATGTGCGGGGTGGGCTCTCGGTCACCTCCTTCTTCTTCTCCAGGCCCGGGGCTCGACACACGCCCCACGGGCCTCTCGGCGGCCGGATCTGTTCTTCGTAGGGGTGCTCTCAGGCAGGTTGCATTCTCTTCCCATTTTCATCGAAGTTTTTCATTTAGCTGGCACGCATGGGCACAGCTAAACCCTCGTCGCCATTGTGAAGGGCTGTGGTGGGCCCTAGGCCCTCATGCTGGCAGGCACTCACACACAGACGCAGGACACACTGGAGGTATGGTGCAACTGGCCCAGAGCACGTGCGCTCGGCCTCTTTTATTGATGCTGTGTCACATGACCAGTGACATCAGTGGTGGGTGGCGGTCCAGTGTGAATACAGGCTTCAGCACTAGACTGCTGACTTATGCTGGGCATTACAAGTGGCATTACCTATGCCTTTGCTGTGCAGCATGGGTCCCATACAGCCTAAGGACTTCAAAGCACTGAATTCCAATTAGTGCTCGCGGCGTCCCTGGCTAGTTTTGATGGCACACTGGGGTGCCGCAGTCCACAGATTGGGAACCACAGCTCTATGGTATCACTAAGGTCATCTGTCCCCGCTTTCCCAAAGTGACCCTGTCCTGCCAAGTACCACGCATCAGGCGTGACACAAATGCATTTCAGTGTGGTAATCCGCATTACTGCACTAAAATGCATAGTCACGCATATCTACTGTGACTCTGAAAGCACAAATTGTGGCAGCTGCAGCACGCAGCGCCCCTCGTGTCATGCACTGCATGCGCCGTGAGGTCAGGAACTACTGGCAACCTCACAACTCACTCAACTGCACAAGTGCTTCAAATGTCTCATGATTTATTATTGTGATCATTCCCCAAGGCGCGGCTATGACCGATAGACTAACGTCATGAATCAATGACTAGAATGCTGGGCCCAGTTAGGTTGTCCAACATTGCAGTGCCGTAGGGAATGTCGCATCTTGCTGCTGGAGCGGGGAGTTTTGAGGAAGGTGCCCCTCCCTGCTGGCCGTTTTGCTGGTGGTGCCTCTAATTGAATTATGGCGCCATTCACAACGCTGCTGCCGGCACCTAGCACCGACCCGGGCTGTCACCGTACCTGTAGCTCAGCTGTTAATTTAACACGCCAAAATGATTGCAGCCGCCTTCCCTATTTCTTAATAATTAACTAATTATGGCTTCATTCAGACTTAAGCTACTGAGTTGCCAAGCTACTGGAGTGTCGAGGACCTGTCTCCGCTGACCCTGCTGCCATGTGCCCAACTTGGACTTCACCTCTCAAGCAACGTAAATACTTTCATTGACATTTTTTAGTGTTCCCCAACATACTGTGGCATGAGGTCGCGGTGGAGATTCAGTTGGCTTTTTCATGAGACCCCGAGTACAATGGAGGTTTCAGGCAGGGCAATATTTAGTCCGCTATTGAGCCAGTGTTACAAACACACTGGGACTTTTCTCCCAGGGTGTGCTTTCTTTTGCAGTTTTTCATATGGCACGAACGTGACCAGATGGCTTTGGAGACCTTTACTTGCGCCACATTTACATTACAAGGACACATTCCTTTGTTGTTTGGCATGTAAAAATTAACAGTTAGGAAGACTGTTCACTTTGACAATTGGGAAGAAATTACCAGGGGCGAGGGCTGTCTACTGCCCCAGCTAATAAATACACCTCTGTAGACCATATGCTTGAGAGAGCAAATGGGGCAATTATCTCTGAGATCGCTCTCTTAGAAAGGAGGTTGTCTTTGAATACTGACTCTGCTGCTGACTCCGTCATAGCTCTCGTGTCTCTTACTACGGAATTTTCCTCTGAGCCCTAAAGAAACCATTGTATCAATACAAAAGGTCCCCCATAAACCAACTATTACCTTAAGACAGAGGTCTTCCAAATTTTTGAATCCAAGACACCCCAGTCAAAACATTTAAGGTGAAAGGACCTCCTCCTGACAAACATTTCAAGAACCTGGTACTCCTAATCCTCAACAACTATAAATGTCCCCAATTCCCACGGCAAATAATTTTTATGGTGGAGAAACAATATTAAACAGTATTTAACAAACCAAAAGTTAATGGATGACTGTGGTTTGGTATCAGATGCTTACTACACAGTTCAAACAAAACATACCCAAAAAGAATTATGTAGTAAAGGAAGATGCAGAGTCCACTGTAGATATAAGTTCCTTCCAAGATATCAGGTACAGAAGTAAGACAGGTAAAACCCCACCAGGAGCTAGCTGTTAGCAGCTCAGCCTGAGATGACCAACTGCCACAGACAGGAAGATAGAGACACTGTGAGCCAGAGAGAGTCACCCAGGCATTCTATTATGTCACAGATGACATAGAAGAGTCTATCAGGTGAAGAGCATTAGAGAGGACATTTACTACACATCCTCTTCCCTTATGGAATAGGAACAGAACAGAGAAGACAATAGGCAAGATACCTCAAATGCAACATCAGCAGAAAAGTAAATGAATGAACCAAATGAGATGTACAGAGATAACATTAGCATGAGGTATCATTAGCAGAAATGTGAACAAAGAAAACTAAATTGTAATACTATATGCCTCTTCCCACTCCCTTAACGAACCAAAGCAGCTAAGCTAAGTGGCCACACTCATAACCTCCCCACACATGGGTACATCACAGGGAAAAGACCATAGAACAAAGGTGAGTGTAGACGGAGACGCTAGAGAGAGACAAAATAGGGGTAAAATTCACTCAAGACAAACCCCTTTCACAAAAATCCATCAAAGAAAACCAATCTTTTCAAAGAACTAAAACCTCCCCTGGAAAAGACATGCTGACACTAAAGATATGTTAAATTAACTGCTCTAAGTCTCACCAACAAGAAACCCTGGCCACGAATTACAAGAAGGTAGACTTCAACCAGAACCAGTGTACTGTCTCACCAAAAACAGGGGACAACGCAGAGTATGAGGAATGGACTACCCACAAACACTCAACCTCCCCTGAAGAGGGTACACAGCAGGATAGGAACCCTGGGAAGAAAAATAGGGCAAGGACTACCCGCAAACAGACATACTCCCCTGAAAAGGGTACACCGCAGGGCAGGAACCCTGGGAAGAAAAATGGGGCATGGACTACCCGCGAACAGACAACCTCCCCTGAAAAGGGTACACCACAGGGCAATAACCCTGGGAATAAAAATGGGGCAATGACTACCCGCAAAAACCACAAGGTGGGGCATGGACTACCCACAAAAACACAACCTCCCCTGAGTAGGGTACACCACAGGAAAAAAACCCTGGGAACAAAAATGGGGCATGGACTATCCACAGACACAACTAGATGGGGCATGGACTACCCGCAAACTATCACTACATGGGGCATGGACTACCCACACACACAACCTCCCCTGAAAAGGGCACATCGCAGGACAATACCTGGGAACCAAAATGGGGCATGGACTACCCGCACACACCACTACCTCAGAAAACTAAAAGAAATGGGCATTGACTACCCCCCACAACCTCCCCAAATTAACGGGTACACAGTCTGAGTAAAGACAAAATAAGGACACAAACCAATTGACAGTACACTGCAGTCACGAGCTAAGCAGAACACTCACTGTCACACAACCCACATGGATTAAAAGAGAGTACACACCCACAACTTCACCAAAGTGTACATTATTTGTTAAGCCACACAGCAGTTGCCACATCCCTTACACAAAAACAAAATGAATATAGGCATTACAATGACTGGTGATCAGTCTTTACCCTCAATATCCAGACAAAACTTCACGCAGCTGCCAGCACACAAAATTAAACACTGGAGTCCTTTCTGTGTGTAAGCTCACCCACAACATGCACTGAGAAGCTAAGCATTTCAATGAATAAATAAACAAACAAAAGACTTTAGTTCCGGTGAGCGGTCTCTCACCCGGGTATCCCGCACACAGCTCCTTGAAGTCAGGGCTGAAACGTGCCACCAAAAGTAAAGCGTGAGACAGACTGAAATATACGAAGTGAAGACGAAAGTTGTGGTGCTGCGCATCTTGTCCAACCAAAACATCTTGTGACCGATGAGTTGCCCTAACTCACAGCAACTTGAAAATGTGGCACCGAACATGCAGGCAAAAGATCTTATAGTTCTGGAGGCAAAACAAAACACTACGTTTTGCGCGACATTCGCCACACTGAGGTACAAAAGAACGTAAGCCACAGCACCAAACACGCTCGGAGACATTGCCGGAACAGCACTGAGGCAATCCAAGATGGCGGCACGCTGTTACGCTTGCGCCGGATGGCTCACGGCGAAGACGTCCAGAGCAAAGCGTCCACCAGGAAGAGGCAGCGTGATGATGCGCTTAACGCGTCTTTGCAGGAAAACGTCACAAGAAGGAACTGGAACATGAAGATCGTCGCTTACTCCCTGGAGCGTAGCAAAGACGTCATCATTCGGATAGCAGCAGAGGAACACAGAAGAACACAGTAGACCAACGGTCAGCCAACGGTCAACGGTGTACAATGAGGAAGGAAAGTGAACACAGGGTGGGGTCAGCTGGGCATTACCTTTAGTTTAAATGCGAATTTCCCTCAATTCTTAAAGACTTGGATTATTTACTCTGTAGTTGCTTAATTAATTCCTTATTCTTAACTGCACGCGTAGATCAATCCAGTTCAAAAACGTCGCCAAAATGTAGTAAAGGAAGATGCAGAGTCCACTGTAGATATAAGTTCCTTCCAAGATATCAGGTACAGAAGTAAGACAGGTAAAACCCCACCAGGAGCTAGCTGTTAGCAGCTCAGCCTGAGATGACCAACTGCCACAGACAGGAAGATAGAGACTCTGTGAGCCAGAGAGAGTCACCCAGGCATTCTATTATGTCATAGATGACATATGACAGTCTATCAGGTGAAGAGCATTAGAGAGGACATTTACTACAAATTACCCAAAAATTCACAATGGTACTTTTTCACAAATAAAACATAATTTGGCAATACTTATTTGAATGATAACACCTTTCTGAACTAATGTGATGGGTGTGCCTGTTTTCTCCAGAGAGATGGTAGATCTTAGATTGCACCTCATAAATACCGTTTTAACACCCAAATATATCAGTAAGCAACAAAACGGTGACCAGTCCAGCTTTGCAAAGGGTCCTTTACTGTGAAGCAGCATGTGTCACAACTTTTTAGTAACTAGTGAACCGGCTGAGCTATAAACACTTATTTTTTGTTAAAATCAGCAGCTTATGTGGCAGATGATTGACTATTTGGCAAATCAATAATTACATGAAAATTGCTGCAGTTGCACAATTGCATAATCCCAGTGGCTCTGGATATAATGGCTGAAATGTATGGGCTGCAACTTGAGTTTATGGCATCCGAGGAGAACCATACTGAATTTCATGGAATGCTGACAGCTTGGTTTTTACCCATTACAAAAATGGGGTTACCCAATCATGGTCATGGACAGAATAGAATGGTCCTAAACTGATATATATCAAATTTACAGTAATGAGTTCAAATCAATTCAAGGGCCTGAATGTGTAAGCTCACAGTAATAAATACTTTACAGAAATTGGTTAAAATTGAACACAGTGCAACAACCAAACTGATTTGGATTTTTTAACAAAGGGTGGACAATTGTACATTTACTGTATTGCGTTAGAGGTGAAGGGTGCTCAAGTGTTTTAAGAAGTGGAAATAGAATCACAGAAGGGTGAGGGAAAGAAACTTTAAAAGCATTTAATATTAGACTGGTTATACATCCCAGTCTTCTGAAAGCCTGGTCACGTACAAAGTAATCCACACTTTTCCATACAGTTCATAAGCACAAACATGTATTGAGTGGCACGTTTTAGAGTTAGTGATCCAGGTCACCTATGGGGCGTCGACGTTTTGACCCGACTTGGGGCTATGAGGGAGAGTCCTGGCCTCAGCACTGCGAGTCTTCTTGAGGACTAGATCGACAACCTATGCAAGTGTAATGGTTGAGTTCTACACCCACTGTATGATTGTGTGAGGCGCAGTCAACATCTAAAGTGAATCAAAATGGGCATGTTCTTCCATTAGTGAAAGTCATGGCATGGCATTGAATTCAGTGGGCTGATGGCGGCAAGCCGGCATCCAAAACATGTAGTGTGAGACTTAATAGTAGATCAGGTCGTTATGGTGACTTCTTCCGTGAGTCCCGTTATATCGAAGCCACAGCAATGAATGCAGAATAGCTTCCTACGAACAGCATTCGGCAACCGTCTTCCACTCATGTCAGCTGGAGACTGCTTGGCTTTTACAGCTGCATGGAACTGGAGGTAGCTGAACGTCATTCTTCATAATTAAAACATACACTTTACAATCAGTAATTATGAACTGTAAGGTTTAAGTAGAATGCTTTCTATAATTCCAGGAAAGGAAAGACCCCATAATCTTCTTTCACACTGTTTTTCTAAATAGGTTTTATTTTTAACATGATGGGGGGCCTTGAGGGTCTGAGCACTTGGTTGGGTCAAAAGTGTGGCTAAAACAATATTCTGTACGTTTTTAGGTCCTTCACCATCAGGTAGCTACATATAAAACAAGGGTCAGCTTACATAAAACAATAAATTAAAAAGTGATGCTTAGTGGCCAGTGCAACATAGTACATTATTAAATATTTAGTAGTTAATCCAGCTTTAATGGTCTGTGTGTAACTAGAGAGCCACATAATCAAATCTAGGTTGGTGCAGTGGAGAATGGTGATTTTTTATTTTTAGTGCTACTTGGCCACGGCCTCTGAGAGAAAGCATAGTGAATATGTAAGTCATTATTATACTTGCATTACACACAGTATAAGATAAACTGCTACACAATGTGCAAATGTTTTACGATAAAATGGTGAATCTAAAATATAGATTTTGGTAATAACCAGGCCATACGCAATGCACTTTTTGTACATACTATCTGGATTACAAAATATTGCAGCAGCTAAAATGACCAATTCCATGGACTGGAATACCTCCACAGTGTCTTGGAGTCCTCATAAAAACGTCCTTGCTAAAAATATAGATCAGCGTTGTAACATTGTTTGTGGAACCACTCCCGTTTTTCAGAATTACTGTCACACATTTTGGAGACAGCCCTGGTACAAGGAATTTAGGAATAAATGGCATAATTTGTGGGGAAATGTATCCCACTACTTTCCATTGCACTCAAGTTAAAGGTTTTCAAACTTTATGATCCATTAAGTGCATTACATTATTGACCTTTTTGTTAAAAGGTATAAATATAGAAATTATTAATATTATTTTTTTAAAACACTCAGAAATCTAAAATCAGGATTATTTAAGTTAAGGTCTGTTTTATGTTTTAAAAGGAGCAGGATAAATGCAGGGAGAGAAGGAGACACATCCTAGTTGAATTGAGAGTCAATCAGTCAACCGGTCTCTCTGAGGCTGTAGAAGATGTGCTCGGTCCTTCTTTTGATGACAGAGGGGAATACTGTGGGCAAGCACGGTGGAAAAGAACATTTGGCAGTCAGAACACAGCTTTAAAAGTTGAACATTTAATAAAGCATGTGAAGGGAACACATGTGGTAGAGAGAAACCATAACAAGAGACCAGGGGCCCACCTTTCTAGATTCATTACAGATGATCACTGCTATGACTTTAACAGCAACAAATAGGTACCCTCAGATCAGATTCTCCAATGCTTAATTTGCAAAAATAAAGAAAAAATAGGGGCAGGAGCCCAAAGCTTCTCTTTGAAGCCGCCCTACATTGGTGTCGGTTGCTGGAGTTTCCACACGCCAAGCCTGGCTAGTTCATTCCACCTCATGCCTCTCTGTTACATCACCTTAAACTTCCTGGGGCATATAATCAATGGCAGTATTGCCACTTTAGCCCCACTTTTTGAAGCTAAAGATGCGATATTCTCATCGCCCTTTTAACAAGGCGACGCTAACATGCATCAGCGCATGTTAGCAGCCGATTTTCTAATGCTACGCATCTTATCGATATACATCACTAATGAGATGTAAAGTAGGCGTTCCTTATAATGACTTCATTTAAAAATGTTGCAAACACAACTTTGCTGTGTTATCAACGCTGCCCCGGACCCGCGTGGCGATGAGAAAAGGCGCGCTAAGCCACCATTAACGCATGATCCTAACGCCTGAATAAAACCTGACTTACCATTATGGCCTAAGGGAGGTGGATTGTATGGTTAAGTACACACTCCCCTATTATCAAGCTTTTCATTGGTGCTGTGAAATCATTGATGGATTTTACACGCTAATGAGGAGTATTGCAGTCTATCACCGGATTTTACTTCATCTGTTAGCAAAGCGTTGCTAATACGCAGCTAACACGGCAATGTAATTCAGCGTTAGAGGGCGATAATGTAAAACCCGCTAAGGGCGTTTTTTCCGATATTTATCGCAGTTTGTAGATAATATTATTTTTTATGTATCCTTGCAGCTTCTTATTCATCCGTGCTCTTTCCTCTGAGAAATTTTTTCCCTATCATTCTTTTCCTCCTTCTATGATCCCCCCCTTAGCTCTGAGTCAGAGTGTGATAAAGAAAAATAAGTAACCAAAAATTGAGTGCTAGGGCCCTACACCAGCAGCCAGGGCACAAATGAAACGCTGAACCTCTTCACATTAACTATACAACTGGATAATATTGCACACATCACTTACTACAAAAACAGAGACCTGTTTTCAATTTATTAAGGATGCACTTGTAAAGCAGAGCATGGAGTATTTATCCTGTTTCTTCCTTGTCTAGGTCATGATCAAATGGGCTGTTCTGACTATTAAGTCATAGCCGCTACTAAATTCCTTTAAGATAGTGGCCCCCGCTGATCATTTAGAGGGCCAATGGTACCCCTCTACTATTAAACTTCACTTTCATGCACTAAACCACCACCACCTTTAGTTTTGGTCCTGATGAAATGCCAGGCATCCTTGGCACCAACATAGGCGTGAAACATGTCTACCTGATTAGTTACGTGGGCACATTACGCCTGTGTTGGTAACTCCGAACCTACGGGGGTTGTTTTACTCTACCAAGTGTACCTTTTCATTAAAAGTCCTTTAGGTATACCCTTAGGTAGTTTTAACCTCACTACATGCACAATAGCACTTTCTATCCAGAACTGTACCCACACACCCACATGCACCCAACGGCAGTTGTCTGAAAGGTATCCGCCAAAGTGGCCCTTCGGGGGACCCGTAGGGCATTGCACCGCCGGCCTGATGAGGAGCAACCGCCCCATAATTAAGCATGACATCCTTCGGGGTGTGTGAGGGCAACAAGAGACAAGAGTTGTCTTTTCCTAGCACTTCCCCTCACTCCTCTCACTGAGTCCGCAACCTAGCACCTCTTCCTTATTCTCTACATCGCTCATTTTGGAACTGTGCCGCCCATTGTGTTGATTTTATGGTTAGCTTGGAGCACGGGCACTGGACCATTAACTAGCTCCTGGTCCCCCCTCTTCTTTTAAATACGTATTTCTCCTCGTGCATTTTTAATTTTTTTAGATGTGTTTTGTGGGAAACGTCCTAACCCACGAAGTAAGAACAACGACTCACCGGAACAACGAAGTGTGAACAACGAAGAGGATTGAACAACAAAGGTCACATCCACGATTGACGGAACAACGAAGGACGGGACCACGACTATTTTGAACACTGCAGTTGCAAGTCACTTCACTCCGCCGTCTCTTCTCTGCGCCTGCCTTCCCCTCATGTTCACTTCCATTGGGCTTTGTTGGAGTGTTACGTCACTCATCACAATTGAGTCTTTGTCGCCAGCAAAATCTTTGGAAAGGAATTTCTGTTATTATGTTGACATTGGCATCGTGAAATGCAAATGTCAGCCTTTACATCTCATTTGCATCCTGGCTGGCGGTCTCAAAAGAGTTTTGGGAAGTAGTCTGGTTTTATCCTGCTTGGTTGTACGACTTGGGAAAAGCGACTTTAGGAATTCTCGAGCATTCTAAGGAGGTCAATCAATTGAATGAATGTTTTATTTAATACGTAAAAAATACTTTTTTTATATATTTGTTTTCTTAATTGGAGGTTATACATTTGTATTTAATTTGATTTAAACACGTTTACTTCCAATTACAGGATGTAGGTAAATTATGGGTAATGGTTTTTAATTTAAATTTAACACCTAGTTTTTCATTGTTTAGGAAGTCGTTATAAAATAAGTAGTGGTTAAGCATAGTTCATTGTTTAACTTTCGTGGTTTAGGAAGTCGTGGTTCAGGCAGTAGCTGTTTAGTCACACAATCGTGTTTCGTATTGTTCTCCAGTCTGCGCAACAACCATCCTTAAAACTTGCACACTTCATTTCTGAGCAAGTTCATACATAGAATAAATAAGTGTTAGCTAAAGATAAAAGCAAATCGCAATATTTGAGAAGGGCATTTAACTCGTAAAGATACTGCATTTTTCCACGGCCCTTCACTGACCCGCCTGTCCATAACAATGCATGTGTGGCGGGACAGTGAATTCGGCGGATGTACTGCCTGGATCTTTAGATAGCTGCAATGGTTGGCTGACAGTAATATCAGAATGGATATCTCTGATTCGTTGATCCAGATGTATCATCCATGTCAAATTGCCACCAAGACACGTTGAGGGCACCTCATGGGCACATTCAACTAGAGAATTGAACCTAGGAGAACTTGGAGTACTCAGGGACTCGGACACTGCCTTTATTTCTGTATTGTTGCCATTTGTGTAGTGCATTTATGCTATCAATGCAACTGTAATGCGCCTTTAAAGGAAATATATCCACAATACGCGGGGAAGGCAATACTGGCCACGCATTATGCAATATTCCAGTGGGCTGCAATAAGGGGCCTGATTTTATGGCTGCAAGGGTCTGCTGCGATACAAACATAGAAGCGCATAGGCAATATATCTGGAAAACTGTGCAATACTTTTGGATTCCTCGTATCTATTAACCTGCCAGTGATGTCAAAAGGAAAAAGACACTTCACAGCACATGATGGTCGATTGACACTGACACGACGTTTTGACGTTTTGGGGGTTAGCGGTCTAGTCTTTGCGAGTACCCTCAGCCACATACTACTTAAATCTACTAGTATGCAAGCGCGCAGCGATCGCGCGCAGCGGCGCACCGGAGGAGCGCCAGAGGAAAGCCCGTCTGTGCCCGTCCGGGCCAGGAGGGACCTAGGGGCCACTAACTCTGCTCGACCACGCACCTATTCGCCGGACAGCCTTTGGGCCCTACAGACAGGCTCCACTGGGCTAGATGAGGTAACGCTGGCCAAATTACAGGCTGAGGCCCTGGTGCAGACAGAGGGCACATGCCCCCAGATTAACCCTACAATCATTTCCCGTCAGTCTCATGGCCAAACAATAGCGACACTCAATATGCGCTCATTGCATAAGCATCATTTAGAGGTCTTTTCCTTACTAGCTGATGGTGAAATAGATATCCTAGCCCTCTCAGAGACATGGCTCGGTACGGCATCAACGCCGGACATTCTGAACGCTCTACCTCCTGTGTATGACGCGCTGTGGCATAACCGCCCCAATGACTCTAGAGGGGGGGGTGTTGCCATTTTGTTTAAAAAAAGTCTTACAGTAACACAGATCATAGCAGAAAATTGTGCCTGTGCGGAGGTGCTGGGGATAAAAATCTCAGTTAAATCCTCATGCATTGCGATGCTGGTAGTATATCGCCCGCCGCAGAGCTCACCGGATTTTAATGATATCTTTCTTGAGCTTCTGACGGATTTGTCCTCCAGATACAAGTCCCTTTTGGTGGTAGGTGATTTCAACTGGGACAAGGTACCTAGAGAGCTCACTGAGACAGAGTTTGAAGCCAATCTTTCAGCGCTCAACCTGCAACAGCTAGTAGTGGGTCCTAGCCATGTGAAGGGCCACACATTGGACCTTGTCTGGTCCTCGCTGCCTAAGACAGAAATAATTGAGGTCAGTCCTTGCATTTGGTCGGACCACTTCACTATTAAGTGCTGGGTTCCGGGTGACCCCGTACTGGCTGTCCCAAATCAGTTGTGGAGGAAAGTTCAGCCCTGAAAGGGTAACTCTCTAATCGCGGCCCTGCTCTCCTCCGCCCCCCCAATACGAGTGGCATAAACTTGGATCAGGATGCTACTGTGTTAAAGACCTGGATGCTCGCCGCTCTAGATAAACTAGCCCCTGAGCGGATGGAGAGGACTAGATCTAAAGGGAAAGAAGCACCATGGTTTGATGCTTCACTGAAAGAGAAGAAGCGAACTCTCCGCAAGGCGGAGAGAAGGTGGAGACTCAATTACTGTCAAGCAGAGGCTGAAACCTTTAAAACTCTACTCTCAAAATATAAGGCGGACATCTTGGAGAGAAAGTCAGCTTTCTATGAGGGAAGAATTAGAGAGGCGACTAACATACAACGAGAGACCTTTGTGATATTAAGGGAACTCACGCAGCTGGGTGGAAAAATCTCTGTGAGCGACCAACCAGACTGTGACACTTTCCAAAGTTACTTTCTCCAGAAAGTACAGGATATTATTACTGATATCAATGCACGTCCAGTCACAACTATGCTGCCCAGTCCGGTGGTTCAGGCGCCGTCAAGGACTATGAACAGTTTCCCATCCATCGACGACAAGCGCTTAGCAGAGCTTGTTGGACACATTAAATCTGGCTCTAACACTGATCCTTGCCCCCCGAGAATCTTTAAGATGGCCTTGCCAGGCATCCAGCCCCAGGTGCTGAGCCTACTGAACAACTCACGGGAAGCAGGTTATCTCCCAACCCAGTTGAAGGAAGCTAGGGCCTCCCCACTTTTAAAGAAAGCAGGAACTGACACAAAGGCTCTAAAAAACTATAGGCCTATCTCGCAGCTGCCATTCTTGAGTAAGATTCTAGAAAAACACGTCCCGGTCATCGGGAGGAACACCATCTACTTCATGCCAGGCAGGCTGCTTTTCGGCCTCAACACAGCACAGAACCAGTTATGGCCTCGGTCGCCGACGAGCTGAGACTCAGAGCAGACAATAAACAGCCATGCGCCCTGATTCTCTTAGACTTGTCGGCGGCTTTTGATACGGTCAGCCATACCATCTTGATGGAGCGTATCGCAAAGCTGGGGATCACAGGCCATGCGCTTAAGTGGCTGGAATCCTTCCTGTCAGGACGAACTCAGAGGGTGCAGCTGGGAGACCAGTTGTCTGGGATTAGTGACGTGACATGGGCTATGCCCCAGGGGTCGGCACTATCCCCCTTGCTCTTTAACATTTATTTACAACCGCTGGTGGAGGAGCTTATGCGTAGAAACTGCGAAATCTTTAATTACACAGACGATACCCAGCTATTGGTTCAGCTGGAAAACACTAAGGAGGCTCAGGAATCAGTGAGAAACCTGCTCAGTTTCACGGTCAACTGGATGACCAACAATCTGTTGAAAGTGAATGCTAAGAAAACGGAGGTGCTGGTGATCACCAATCGAGGGAATCCCTGGTGTGACCTGTACTGGCCCCCAGACCTAGTAACATCCCCTACCCCAATGATGGTGGTGAAAAGTCTGGGACTAAAGATCGATGCAGACCTCTCGATGGCCCCTCAAGTCTCAGCTGTGGTTGGCTCTTGCACGGGTGTGCTGAGGCAACTACGAAAGCTGGTCCCCATCTTATCAGCCTCCACCCTGCAATCGATCGTATCTGCCACAGTTATCTCAAGACTAGACTATGGCAATGCCTTATATCTCGGCCTGTCGCAGAAGCTGTTGAGGAAGCTGCAGATGGTACAGAATGACACAGCAAGGCTGATCTACTCCGTGCCCAGAAATTCGCATGCAACCCCTCTGCTCCAGTAGCTGCACTGGCTACCTGTGAAATTCAGAGTTCAGTTTAAGTGTCTCTGTGTGGCCCATAAAGCACTCTTTAGGAAAGCCCCAGAGTACATAATGCAACGTCTGAAGAGATATGTTCCTGGTAGATCCCTGCACTCAGGTAAAACTTCCAATCTGATCCAACCCAGATTTAAACTAAAAACCAGAGGGGGCAGGGCCCTGTCCGTGATTCTCCCGCAACTGTGGAATGAGCTTCCCGCCACTCTGAAGGAAGAATCACAGCTACTACCCTTCAGGAAAAAACTGAAAACTCACCTATTCAGAAAGGCAATGACTCCAGCTTAATTGGGGGACAGCTGAGGGCTCGGGGTAACAGTTATGCTATGTTCTTCTGTTAAGCGCTTAGAGACCGGCGGTGATAGGCGCTATACAAAGAATCTATAACATAAAATAACATAACATCTCTGCTAGTTCTTCAGGTTTAGCTCCCTCCTTTGGGTTTGCCATTGATTCTTCCGTCTTGTATCTATGCCAGACCCCGCCACCTGATAGCAGCAGGTCGCTGGGTCAGGCAGTGGCAGTCCCATGACTTCAGGTGCTTGACGTGCCGAGCTTTGTTATTGAACTCAAATGTGAGGATGAAAGGGTATGTCCATCTATACCTAATATATTCCACTTTTAATTTTAAGGTCACAGTACTTAATTGCTGGCATTGCTGGAGGGTAGCTTGTGCTATGTCTTGATATGTGTTGCCCCCACACAGTGTTCAATGTGTCCTAATGTTGTGGTGTTGCGGCTGCCATTTTAGGGTTAGGCATCCTCGCTTGACAGTCTTATTGCATTTTCCCCTGTCTTTACTTATGGTGCACTTCCAGTGTATGGCCTTTGTTTCTGCCGCTCCACCTCTGCTATCGAGCCACAACCTTTCCCACAGCACCAGTCTCTGTAGCCTGCTGTTCTGGATTACTCCCCTGAGTGGACAGTCTACATGATTGTCACTGTCTCATCACTGGTGAAGATTGTCCATTTGTTCAGATGACCGTCTTGGTTGGTGGAGTGTTGGTTGGTAATGAGATTGTTAAGGCCAGTCGGTGTTCAAAGTTGGTGGAGATGTTTGACAGGTCATCGCAGAGTTCTTGGGCAGGGGATGATGTTGACAGCAGCTGCTGGTGATGTGAAGTCCTTGACGATCGGGAAGAGCTGTTGGAGCTTCCCTCGATGTGCTCAGCTTGTGCTCTTATCTTGGTGTCTCTTAGTTGCTGGTAGCAAGGTCTGAGTGCAACCTTGTAGATGGTTCTGAGGATGGATTCATGGCTGACTTTCCATTTCCTTTCTTTTTGTATTGTGTTTAGGGTCTCAGAGATCCTCTGTGTAACAGCTGGCATGTTTGTTGGTTCTTCTTTGTTTCATGGGTGTGAGGGAGTCTGCACAGTACCTAATCCATTTGTTGAAGTTGGTGATGTCCTTATGAAGGTTGTCTGTGGGGCTGGGTTGCTTTGTGCTGAGTGCTCTGAGCCAGTCTGCTTGTGAGATTTTGCCTCCGCGGCTGAATAGTAGGCTGATAGTAGTGGGAGTATTGACTTGTGACACGTTAATTTGAAAGTGGATGATGGAGTGGAAGGCCCAGGTGAGCGATGAATTAGAGTTGTATTTGATGCTGTCATTGGTTGTGAAAATGGGGTCTAGAATCTGCCCTGCAATGTTTGTTACCCCTGAGATGAGCTGGGTGAGTCCGGCATTGCCCAGGCTTTCAAGGAGAGCTATTGGAGCAAGGGTTGATCCTGTCTTCCAGATGAAAGTTGAGGTCTGCAAGAACGATGTAGGCTTCTAAGTCGATGGTGAGCAGAATGATGAATTCGGTGATGAGGTTGGTGAAGGAGGTTTGTGGTTCTGATGGTCAGTAGGTGGGGGTTCCCTTCAGAGGAATGTTTGCAGAGATTAGCAGCTTGAAGTGCAGATGTTCCATTAATGTGGCGGGGTATGCCTATTTGAAACTCCTTTCTATATGCGCTTTGGAAAGGGTTGCAAAAGCTCTTTTATGATTCATTAAGGCATTTCTGATTTGTAGAAAGGTTTGTTTAGACTGTAAAAAGGTGTTTCATTGTTGCAAACCCTGTGATTCTGTGAATTGCAGCTTTGCGACTGCCATATACCTATGCAGATTTGGTATCTTGCCTTTAAAACTGTTAAACCTGACGGCCATCAGTTGATCTTCCCCCTGCCTTTTGCCTTCCTCCTCCATTGGAGTTGCCTTATCTTTTTTTATAAGTGTAATATCCCATTGGAAAGAGATAACCAGTTAAAGTTTGGTGTCTCTGGAATCACAATTTAAAATCCTCACTTGTGGTGAAGTTGGATTTTAAATTGCATTCTGAAAATGCCACTTTTGTAAAGTTTTGGGTATAAAGAGGGATGTTGCCATGTTGCACTCAGCTAGAATGGGCCTGTAAATATAAAAAACACAAAGGGTCTAGCTGTACGTTTTAGGTGCTGCTATTGATTTGAACAGACTACGACCAAACTCCAAATTGAGTTGGTAAACATAGTTTAATATGTCAATTCTTTGACCAAATCTAACTTATACCATGTTTTACATTCATAAATGAGAGATCTGGATGACACTGAAATTAGATAAACATGTAAAAGTGCCAACTAAATACAAACACTCAAATAATCATTTGATAAATCACAAACAGTGTATACAAAAACACTATTACAATTACTCAAGAGAAATTTTTCCAGTCATGATCAACAACAGTAACTACCAATTTGTTTCATCAAAATGTTAATACAATATACCAGGGTTACTGGCCAGAGGAAACAAACATTTAAAGACAGCAAGGGGTTTTATACATTAAAAAAAAATGTTCCCTTTGTCGCCTGTTTATTTCTTACAACAATTCGTGCCCCGATGGTGAAACTGTGCCGACGCGTTTCAAACCCTCTTTTGATTTCTGTGATTCTCTTCAGGGCTAAAGACTTGAAGGGTTCTACAAAATGTCCACAGACAAAAGAAGAATTCTTCACTTAATCCTGCCTTTCATTGCTTTAATCCATTGTTTATATTTTGATATATTAGATAAGAATTGGTACCTGTTTGCTATGTGATTTAGAACGACTCCACATAAATGTTGAAAAAGACTGTGTCACTCATAAAGTGCAGTCTGAAACATAAATGAATGCAAGTGTCATTAAATTGCAGAATCGAATGTAAGCCTTGTTTGTGAACAATGAGCTGAGGCTGACTTACTTCTTATTGTGTCACCTTCTTGTTGAGAAATCATTCTGTTAAAATCAAGGAAAGAGAGGATACTGTTTGCTGATAAACAAATTGACCGGGTACTTCAACTCAATAGTTTGAGCCTACTTACAATCAATGGGAATCGGATGCGCGTGTCTGTTATCTCAAACGACAACCGCGTGCAAAGCTTGCTATTTAAGTTGACCACGTTAGTCTGGACATATTACAAAGTTGCAAGGAAGCTTGAAGGGAAGTCATTTCACTTACTTCAGGCGATTTTTGGGCAGCTGTTAGTTATGCTGCCTGTGGCTCCGATGCGCAGGAGGCTCTGTGTGCTCAGCTGGGGCAGCCTGCATTCCGTTGAAATGAATCACATATTTGGTACGTCAGGCGAGGTTGTGACAGACTCACTGACCTATGATGAAATCCTGATTTATTTTGGAAAATGTAGTTCAGTGTAGGCAATGTGACTCCAATACCTGGCAGTTTTGAAACTTTGTATTAGAGAATTCATATTCCCGATATTCTGACATCTCATTCAGCCCGTATATGGTAGTGTTGCAATAATATCTCCACCTCACCCCATCAGGAGGAAAACTTTTAGAAAGTTGGAATTTTCTTGCCTCTGCCACTTGGTGCCTGTAGCCTGCCTAGAAAGCTACACACACCAGGAATTCAGGTGTGACTGGATGGGCCATCATTGGCGGGATGTCATGAAGGAGCCTTCCCCAGCCTTACCTACACCTGAATAGGCTGTGTCCTGTCTCCACACAAGGGTTGCCCACACCCTGTAGTTAGCCTGGGGTAAGGGAAGACAGGATGCAGGAACTTCAAAGGGAAGCCTCTAGAAGCTTCTTCCTCTTCAAAGGCACAACTGGGTTTAACCCCTTCGACGCTGATGACGAGCTGGGCTCGTCATGGCGTAGCCTCCTCGCACGCTGATGACGAGCCCAGTTCGTCACGTAAAGTGCGTTTCCGCAAAACCCAGCGTGCGAGCGGAATTTCACTAGCGCGCATGGTGTTAAATACTGGACCTCAGGCACCACCAGTTCAGTACACTTCTGGACCTGTGGACACTCTCCCAGTATGAAGGACTGCTCTGCTGCTAAAAAGACTGCCACTCTGCTGGTCTGCTGCTCTGAAGTAACTGCTGACCTGTAGTGCTGCACTCTTGCCTTGGTAAGAAGGACTGGACCTGCATCTCTTAAACCCAGAACCCAGAAATGACTCAAATGGGTAGCTGGCTGTCCTCCTGGTCTGAAGCCTCAGGGACATAACAGGCTTTCAACAAACTTGCACCTGCAACTGGGCTCTGCCATCTGTGAGTCTACCCTGCCAGTGGTTCCACCCCAATCCTGGTCCCTTGGAAGTGGGCTTAAGGTGACTACCAGCTTCTGAGGATCCAGCAGAGCTGATGCACCTCCTCTGCATAGCAGTGCATCCCCAAGCAGGCGACTTGATGCTGCTTTGTCGTTTGAACTATCGCGAACACCTGTATTATTGCTACAGCCCTTGGAACCAACACTTTGTTCCGACTGCGCGATAAATCTTTGGAGCTGGCACTCACATCTCTCTTCGACTGCAGCCTCCACGAGGATGTGGAGCTCTGCATCGCAGCCTCGCAGCTCCTCGAAACTGACACATTACTCTGGCTACACGCCGTATCTTTGATTTCATACTTTACATTGCAAGCCCTCTTCAACAAGGTCCTCAATGACAGCATATGGTATTGCATTGCAGCCTTGCCACATCTCTAATTTGATGTATTGCCTAAGCTGAGTGACTCATCTGTTGTGGTAGTCTTTTCTGGTGCATTTTCACTGTATTACTTTTGAAGTGTTTCACACAAGCTTCACTCATTGCCTTTCAGTTAAACCCGACTGCTCTATGCCAAACTGCCCGAGGGTTGAGCACTGGTTAATTCAGGGTTGCTTGTGACTTCACGCCGAGAAGAAGTGTGGTTACCGCTTGGCCAAGGCTCACACCCTAGTCAACTAACAAACCCATTTCTTTTTTAAATCTTTTCTCAACATTGTCCACTACATTCAGTTTCCCTGAACACCTTTTTCCCACAATATAAACAAGGAGGTTTACCTGGAAGTACTATTGATGCCATCTCTGGTTTTAGTGGATTACATTATGTAGTCACTAGAATTTTATTTACATTATTGATCCTTTGACCAAGAAGTCGGTCAAACAGTGAGTTATTGAGAAGTGTTATCCTAACTAAAGTACTAAACGTGTTACAAACCTTTCCTAAAAGTCATAAAGTCCCTTGTGTACAATTTTATTACCATATTTCTGAAACATTTTTGTCATTTTTTATATGGGGCGATTCCGGACCAAGAGCATTAATTATACCTTCTTTGTTTGGGGAACGGGCACTAGAAGATTACGCGATTTCCCCAGGACTCAGAACTTTTCTTTGAGTGCAAAACTCAAACCTGGCTTCCCATAGTCTAAAGTCGGTAGCTCTAGGCCCAAGGTCACATCTCCTTCCATGATCTGTCATGAGCAAATATTTACGATTCCTCTGGATTGTGACCAAACATTGGGAGAACACGTCGGAGGATGAACTTTAGTGCACTCCTACAAATCGTAGGGCTGTGGCTGGGAGCTTTTCCACCCTAAACAAAGCGACATTTTACGACATACCACAAAGAGGATCGTTGTTAACCTCGGAATAATTTTGTGAAACCTCTGGTGAATTTCATAAGCACGTCTTAGCCTCAGAGGATACCTAATTAGTCCTTGGAGAGGCTTGGTCCCTGGCAATGCCCACAGGAGCCCGTACCAGGCACTCTTTGTGTTAAAAAGCCTTCCCTCCCCGCACATCTTTATCAGAGCTGGATCCATGAAGGGCTGGGCTCATTGGGTCCAGGACAGGTGGCGCCCACCACCAGCCGAAGCCCAAGTTCTGAGATCCTACCTCTTAAAGGGACTCCGTTTATTTTGAAGTCCAACTCTTTAAGACAGTGCAGGGGAAATAATTTGGATTCATCTACGATGCCGGATGAGGTCGCTGAAGCTGAAAGGTTAGTGTTGATAAACTGATCCCCCATGTAGCTGCCGTTCAGGTACGCATTATTTTATCATGTTATTCTTTATTTATCTTTCATGGCCAGAGTTGAGTACTGTTGTCGCAAGACAGGTCAAAACAAGTGGCTCATCGGCCATTTGTCATTTTGCTAAAGATAAGTTTCGAGACGTAGATGATACTAGAGGGATTGGGTTGATTGTGCATGTTGCAGTATCTTCCCCAAAGCATCAATAATTCACTGCTAAGTGCAAAGTCGGTCTACCTAATATATCTGCCTCATGCGCAAAGGCCACTCAATTGATGTTGTGTGGTAATCAGGTTAAACCTAAAGTGTGTGGTAACCCTATGACCACACCTATTTTGCCACTTCTGTGCATTTATCAGTGAAGGGCTATGACAGCACTAGAATGGCATCAACATAAAGACATACAGTAGATGGCTTCCGCTGACAAGCATTGCGCGAAAGCAAGCGTAAATCACAGTGAAAGAACACATGACAACATGTTACTGCAAATAATTTCCATTTAAGTTGTGGAGGATTCTGGTTTTGGAGTTATTCTTGAATAATAACTCTCTTACCACCCAAAGGCAAAAAATAAATTATCCAGATTTTGCACATTACTCTAAATTATCTTGTCCACTAAGTGTCAGTGATTAATTTGAGCCATTGGTTTCTGATGCCCGAAACCAGCACTTAATTGTGAACACTGGCACTTATGTTAGTCTGCCACAAATTGGTACTTTTTGTTAATTTAGAGATTAACACAGCAGCTCTTTTAATTCAATATACATTAAAATAACTGATACCTGCTGACCAAACCATTGTTATAGGTTTGGGAGCCTAGAATGGCCAGAAATGTCACACTAATAGTAGTTGTGTTGGTCATGTTATTGGCAGCGCTGGCTAAAGGCAATATGCAAGCTGCAGTGACCTCCTGGCGAGGGCCCTAGAACTCATTTCATTTACAAATTAAGCACGACTTAGTGTGCATATGCAAAGCAGAATGAGAAAAAACAATAACAACAAGCCTTTCTGGGAGCTGCATTCTGCTCCACGGTGTCTTTACTTTGTTGCCAAAGCTTGTTTGACCCACAAAGGAGAGAGAACATTCTCTGCTGCACAAATTTCTGAAGACAGTGCTGGCTGACATCTGTGAGTGCTGAAGGTGATGGGACATATTTGACTTGATCTGAGGACTGAGGGGAGCTACACACCAAGTCTTCTGAAAAACCTTTAGGCGAACTCTAGTCCCTTAGTTGAGGTTTTGTTTTTGAATCCAACCCTCGACCCCTCTCATGTTGAATGATGAGGTGGGTGCCAGATTCTTACATTTCTACCATTTGTTTTATTTTTATAAAACAATGTAAAATAATGTCCTGTGTAGAGGAGACACTTTGCGAAAACTTCAAAGGGAAGGGCATAGATATATATTTTCAACAGTCTTCCAGGCTTATCATCGTTGGCGTGACCTGTAATGCCTCAGGGCGCTAGGCGCATAGTTTCCCATGAACGAATTCCAAAAACCGCCCCAACTTTGTAACCGATTGCTAGTGCGCCGTCTAACACTACTTTATCTGTCTGCCATATCCCTGACAGGTTACCGGGGTAGTCATTGGTGAGTCTGAACAATGATGTCAAACATGTACTCATAAAAAACACAACTTTAAACTGACAGGCTACCGAGATAACAATGAATTCATTGGTTGCTGGCCCAGCAAGCATTTGCAATCAAATTGGTCTCGCATTTTCTTAAGTTAGAGGTATTGGCGTTGTAAGTGATAATGTCTTTTACACATGTTATAAGTGTATGTATGTGGTGTGTAGTGGAATTATATGGGTTGGATTGGAATTTTTTGGTGTGGGAATGTGTGGGGTGGTGTGGATTTGTGTAGTGGAATTATGTGCCACGGTGTGCAGTGGAATTATGTGTATAGTAATTATGTCGCTTTGAGTGTACTGGGAATATGTGGAGTTGGATTCTGTGTTATGGAGTGCAATCATGTGAAAAGATATTTTGTGTGGTGGTATGTATTAGAGTTTAATTATGTGGAGTGGAATGTTTTTAGAATTTAATTATGTGGTGTGCTGTAGACTTTTGTGGTATGGTGTACAATTCCCTGGTGTGGAATGGATGTATGTGGTGTGTTCAGTAATTGTGTTGTTGAGTTGAATTATGGTGTTTGGTGTACAAGTATGTGGTGTGGATTGGAAATGTGTGGAGTTGAATTGAGTGGATAGTTTTGCCTTTTTAGTGACTCAAAAAACAAATAGGCACGAGCTAAGCTCCAGATCTGTGTCTAGGGCTGTTAAAAAACCATAAAAAGCAGTATTCGTCGATGAAGAAGTGCCTAAACACAAGTTAGAAAATGAAAGCCAGAGCAGAAAGTGCCCATTTAAACCAAGGAAATGAAGATAATTAATATAGTCTGCCAAAATCAACTTGAATTATCATTCAAGCATCAGCTTTATTTCAGACATTCAACCATTTTGTATATTGAATATAATTATCCTTTAAGTATAGGTAAATTTCAGAAATGCAACTATTTTAACCCGTAACAATAGCTTGCTGGTTTCTGTCAATACATAATTGAAACGCTAACAAAGACTTGTTTGGGCACATTGGCTCAGTGCTCATAAACAAAACCTTTTCATGAACAAAATACTATTCTTGTCCTGAATACTAATTTCTCGTTTTTAGCAAGTTTATGTTGGCCTCCAAATATCAGTTCGTCATTGTGGTCAAGGTCCCTTTCGTACACAAGTCCTAAGAAAAGTTCCAGCTTTTAGGTTTCCTGTGGCTCGTCGACACTGTGAAATAAATCTCCTAGCAGGGGAACGTTTTTACGAAGTTCACCACAGCTTGGGCTCAGATATGGGACACTGTACATAAAGTAGACGATTAAAGTCACAATTACAATTTAAGTTTCTTTGAAAATAGGAAAAAGAAAACATTTAAAAATGTAGCTCTAAACACAAGTTCCTCCATTGCTGGAGGATTTTTCAGTGGAAACAAGAGTGAGATAACATCAGAGAGTTTTGCTATCTGCCCATTGGAAATTATTTTTGATGAGGCATTCTTTGGAGAACGTTAACTTACTTCTTAAGCAGGTAAGGTATTCATAAATTAATTTGGCGAGCAGTTCAGAAGTGGATGGTTCCTGGAAACCTTAGCTATTTTACATATATAAAAAAATATATATCAAAATCAACATGTATTCGATAATGTGGTGATGTTATCCTTTATTATTGGAGAAGATGTGAGAGTTCCTGACAGGCTTAATGGCAGAGAGAGGATAAACTAATCTTCTGAACATCTAGTGATGATCAATGTTTTTTTTTATTTAAAGTAGAGCAAAATGACATTATAAATATATCTATTTTTGTAATAAGCTATGCTATTAAGTCAGTGCAAGATTAGTAATCAATGTGGAAGGTTCTATTAGAAAGCACAGTGGAAATCATTTGGCATTTAAACTTTATTATCAAGGTGGCAACCCCTCTTGAGGCTAGTGGCTCACAGAAGAGGGCCATCATACATCAGTCACTACTATTCAGTGAAAAATAATTACTGACAGCCTATCTAATATTGACACATTGTTGGGAGGAGAAAATAATATCTAGGGTAAAATTACCATATTTTGTCCAGAACTAGGGAGTATAGCATATCTCACCCACAGTGAAAATGCATCATTTGACTTTCTATTGGTAGTTTATGGCAGATTGTAGACCTATGTGGGGTGGGATTAGATTAATATTAATATATGCACTGCCTGATCTTCGACATATGTTCTTTCATGAAATGGTAAGGTCCTAAAAGAGGGCTACTGATTTATTTCTCCAGCGCTGGCACTTCCGGTTCTCCCAACAAAGTTTGATGTGTGCTAGGAGGATTTGTGCACACCTGGTATACGATGGGTGGTTTGTGACAAACATACCAGCAGGTCATGGAGACACAAGACACCTTCCTGGATGCATCCTGTAGACGCACAAGGCTCGCAGAGAGAGGCGGCTGACGAGAGCTGGTCCAGCAGGCAGCGGCCTCACATCGCACACAGACTCCCGGCTCTCTCCTGTCGGCTAGTGCTCACAACCCAGTGCGCAGAGAGCCCTCCCGACCTGCTCTGCACACTCCCCATGCACAGGAAGCTGGTGCACAAACAGACTTCCGGGCCTGCTGGTTCACAAGAAGCTGGTGCACAGAGAACCTTCCCTGCCTGGTGGTGCACACTCCCTGTGCACAAGAAGATAGTGGAACCTTCCCTGCCTGCTACTGTACACAGTCTAGTGCACAACAAACTTGCACAAAAGCCATTCTGATCTGCTGCACACCACTCAGAAGAAGTGTACTCGCAAAGACCGCCATCCAACCTTCTGCACACACCCCTGAAAGGGAGAGCGCTAAACCAGAGAAAGGGCACCTCCAGCCTGTACGCGTTTGTTCACATGCCACCATACCAGTTCTAACCCAAGGAGAGACAAGTCATCCCACATAGAGCTGGGGCAGCCTGCACTCACACCTGGGAAAGAAGCGCTTGGCCGATCGAAGCACCTCCCGGTGCCAACCCAGGGAAAAGAGTGGCTGGTCAGGGCGAGCCTCACCACTGCATATCCCCTTCAGTGGAGTTCTGGCCTGCGGCACCCCCACAACCTCCTTCTCGAGGAATGAGGAACTTTGCCAGAGAAATACACCCCAGACTGGGGTTACCAAGTGCTAGGGGAATGCCTTCCCCTTTGCCCCCAGCAAGCCCATAGTCAGGTAATGTATGATGCTGCCTTTGCTCCAGTGTTTCAGACCGCTCTGATTGTTATTTTGTTGGCTCTGTTTTCGCTTTTTATATATGTAAAAACAATTTGTATTATCTCGTCTTCCCCTCACATCCATCGTAAACCAATGTATTTTAGGAAAATACTTTTTTTTTAAACATTTAAGTCATATCTTATGGGGACTCACCTCCAAAGTAGACTCGGCACATCTGTATTTTAATCCAGCGATGAGAGAATCCACGTTTCCTGTACAATCCATTCACGTCCTAATGAAACAAGTCCTGAGACCACGCAGAAGTGAAATCACGCACAGCACGCTGAAAGTAAACAAAGCACGTCGTCCTGCCTCAAGTAGGACAAACTCAAAGAAAATAGGGCCTCATTTATGAGACATGACGCATGGCTGCGTGAAAGCAATCAGACCCCAGCATTTACAAAGGACAAAGACACCCGCCAATGACAAATATGGGCGGGGTAGTGGGCAGGGCTTCTCTCCCATAGTGAACTACCCCAGATCTTCCATAGAGCAGCGCTTGCACGCTGACTCTAGGCTTGACCTAAAAATGTTAAATAAAGGCACTTATTCATGCCCTGTAATGAAAGTCGACATGTTTTGCTGCTCTGTAGCTTAGACAGTTTCTTCAGTACTGACAGCATGGAAAGATTATTATTTATTCACTGCCTTTATAAGAAATAAGTGGGTGCTCACTTTCTCTACCCGGCACAAATACCTCAGCAGCTCCATGTGTGAAACACAGCTCTCTGCCAGATGCATGGAATTTGGCTGACACGGGTGTTCTGTTTTCTCAGGCAGTATCATAAGCTAACATGGACTCGTTTTGAAAAAAGTTTCTGTGCAATGAAATGTACTGACCTGCTGTGTAATCAACTGTGTCAACTTCAGCACAAGGCGTCACTATCACCATTCAGTGGATTTTCTTGAATGTCTATGTGAAACAGAGGTGGGTGAGCCAGCAAATAAACAGGAAGAGCCGAGCCAGAGCCAAGCTAAGGGTCTGGTTCAGATCTAGAACCCATGCATGAGCCGAGCCCTGCAAATATTTGCTATATTAATTCATACAACAAACATCAAGTAAAATATGATTAAAGTCTCTTCAAAATTCAAAAAAAGTGCCTTTCTTTAACATGTGGACGTTTTTACATTACTCGGACACATTATAGCACTGCACTAGGAAGTACTTATTGAAAGTGATAGTTGTGTTAAACCTGTAGACTGACCGAATGTTTTAAAGTGCTTTCATACGTATTAACGAATGAAAAAGAGTTTTGATTAAATAAAATGTTTGCTTAAGATCACACGATTTAAGTGGGGAAGCTGTGATTTATCGAGATTTTCTGGTTTCCCCTGGTGCATATCAGCAGGAAATGCGTATCTATTTGCCCGTTCTTATGTTAAGGCTATGCTTTTATCTCCTAATTCGTTTTTCTGCAGTTTTTAAGTGCAACGAGAACTCGGGCCGTTGGCGCAGCACTTTACAGGAGCACCAACATTACACAGAGTCAGATGCATTGTTAATAGGCATGGGGAGATGAAGTGAATTTACAAAAATCACGAGATGTGAGTTGTCACCCAGCCTCGATCCTGGACCCACAGTTCTACAGCCGGCAGCTCTGACATAATGCCAGATCCCGGGTAGAGGGAAGCAGCCAGGCAGAAGCAACATGAAAGCTCGGCTCGTTATGGGTTCGAAGATCCAACAGGACCTCGAGCTGAATCAGGACCAGGCTTCAGGTTTGAGCCTGGAACGCCCACCACTCCAATCACAGTGAAGTTCCGTACCTACTTTCATAAAAAGCAACAGCGAATACATTGCGCTAAAAAAGGCTTTTATATTTTGTTAAAAAGTCGCCCAGTTTAGGGAGTCCAGCACTCATTTAGAGGAAAGTAATTTTTCGTGGTTGCATCTTTTTCTTTTGACATGAAAGAAGCCACTATAACATTGGCATACCTTAACATAGCTTACTTCAACAGTGAACTTTCTGTACTCTAGGCCCCCATCTCTGTCCCCACTACATTGCGAACCTTAATGAGGTGAGAATATGGCATAATATTTGTGTACTATGTGGCCAGAATCCTCCTCCAACCTTCAGTTTACAGCATTTGAGGATACCATGGGCCTCATTTATGAAAAGTGACGCATCGCTGCGTGAAAACAGCGATGCGTCACTTTTTACTGCGCACTCCTTGCGACACCAATGATGCGTCATATTTAATGTATGACGCATCATGTCTAAGGACTTACAGATACAACAGTATTTCTGACGTATCCGTAAGCGCAAAAGTGACGCATTGCTGGAGTGTGTCACAAAAGTGACGCAACTCCAGCAATGCGTCCTTTCCCATTGGGAAAGCCCCATGTGAAAGGGCTTGCGTCAGTCTTACGCCTGCTGTGAGGCAGGCGCAAGATTTTGACGCAACAGCAACCGAAAAGTGACGCAGTGAAATCTCATAGATTTCACTGCGTCACTATTACGAGGCTTTTTGCGGGGGGAACGCCCCCTCTGCATACATTATACCTGACGCAGGTATAATGTGGCGCAGGGGTTTAAAAAGTGACGCATCTACCTAGATGCGTCACTTTTTAAATATGGCGCAACAAGGCGCATGTTTTACGCCGCTGGTGCGTCACAAAAAGTGACGCACCGGCGGCGAAAAACTGACGCAAGGCCTCATAAATAAGGGCCCTTGTTTCTGTTCCCTGTGAATTGCGTTTTATATTGATGCTTCACCAAGGAGCTAAGCGGGTAGAAACAGAAATGTTCTACATTACAAAAATAGTCGACTAACGGGCTCCACACTTACACATTTTGAGCATCAGCACCCTGCCAAAGTGTGCGCCAACTTGATCAACGGCATAGGTTGCCGCAGAGTACAGGGCCATCACCGGTGCCCGGCACTTCCACCGGGTGGCGACCTACGAGCCTCATCCTCTGAGCACATACAGCACGCGCTTGAAGCCTGCGGAAATATCTTGTATAAACACTGCCGCCGAGATAGCATTGATACATTGTCTTGTGATTAGATTCTCGGTATGAAACGCTCCTAAACTAAACGTATTAGGGAACTCCACCAACAACGTCACTCTGACTTTCTTGCATATTTCTAGGGTTAACGCTTTTTCTTTCTTGACATTTCTACTGGTCTGCAGGTGTGTCAGATGTTGGAGATGTTACATACCGTTCCTGTTGCCCCATCATATTGCTTAATACAGGGTTCAAATTGTGTTAGGGATAATTTGTATCAACAAAGGACACAATTCTTTTGGCAATATGATATGGTGGAACAAAATGTGAGGCACCCCCCTACAAGATACTCTGAAGGCCCCCATCACACTCACATCAGTAGGGGCTACGAAGGGTGGGTAATGGGTAAGCCTATACAGAAGCATAAAAACATACCAATCTCATGGTTTTAACAGGGAAGTATGATTACCTAATTAACATAAACATATCTGACCACATAAACGTATTTTCAGTAGGCATCAGCAACCAGATTAGTAGATATAACATAATTCTGCCACATAACAAATCTTGAGACAGAGACGGTGACACTTATAGTCTGCTCATTTGTGTGTATGTCTCCTCATGTTCATTGAGACCGTGGTTTACAGCATCTAGGATATGGAGACCAAGCTGTTAGCTGCTCTCATGTGTTTAAACACAATAATTGAAAACAATTGTAATTTAACTATTTTGAGCAGACTCAATGTAGATTGTTGGAACACCCTAACAACAATATTTTGTTGTATCTTGAGTTTGTGAAACACTTAAAAAACACATAATAGCTAACATTTAATGAAGTGGTCTGTGCCAAAATATTGAAGTTCTGTAGCTCAGTAAATAACACAAGTTACTCAATTCAGTTGTATTCAATTGCAATTTTAAAATGTTATTAAACACACCGGACATTCTGTCCTTCGGCACTAGCATAACGAAACTTGAGCCCCCACCCCCCCCCCCCCTGCAAACTACATGGAGGGACCCCTTGGGACTGTCAGGAGCTGTCACACCAGGGTACGGTCCTAAGGGGACCCCTCGATCTTGTGCCCCCTCACACTACGGGCCCTTTGTTACGCCACTCGTTTTCATTGCAAATGGCAGAAGAACAATCAACTCTACAGAATTGAAAATTGAACTCAAATTTACTCTAGGCAACTCCTTTTATATGTAAAAGCCACGTTAATTTTTTTTTTTTTTACAAAATACGCTATTAAGACGTTTCCCTGGCTATACAAATCTATTCTATGCATTTCTATATATTACATCCTATCTATGCTTCTCTGCTCGTGTTCCCCCCTAATTGGACCACCTCCTCTTCATAACATGTTAACCTCTAACATTGTTGATTTTTCTGGAGTTTACTATACGCAATGGTTCTCAGGCCTGCCTTATCTTGCTTCCTACAATACTGGTTTAAATTGTTCTCTGACCACGTACTTCTCCATAAGTTGTGTTTCTGCTAAGTCTGGGTGGGGGTTGTCACGCTTATGTAATGTGTGCTGAAGTTCAATGTCTACGTTAACTGTCAGTTAGCAGTGGTTCTCGTTGTTGGAAAGTGACTAAGTATGGGCGGAAAATCCGTTACGCTCGCGGATTTTGCGGATTTTCGGTAAATTCGCAATCCGCGAGATTTGCGAATTTCCCGCAAAATCCGCAAATTCGTACGCAGCGGATTTTTTTTTTCTTGGTGATACAATTTTGCCCCACAGTCTTCAACTTCCTGTTCCTGACCAGCAGGCTCCTCCCAGTGCTTTGTCCATCTCCTGGTCACTTTTCATTTGGATCTGGAGCTGGAAGGATCACTTTTTGTGGATGCTGCTGGATATTTGGATTTGAGGCCTTTTTGACTTTCTTTGGATCACTGCTGGATTAGAAATGTTACAAGTAAGTTTGTTTGGGGCATTACAGTTGCTGCAACTACAATTTTGGAATTTTCGATTTTTGGGCTGTTTTGGGGCCTTTTGCCCAGGGGTACTCAATGGTGGGCGGACTGAGTCTTTCTGTGGGGTGTCTTGAACTTAAACATCATGGAGGGCATGGATGGATTGGGATTGTGCTGATTTTTCAGTGATTTTCGTTTTTTGGGGCTGTACTTGTGGCCTTTTCACCAGGGGTATTTGAGTCTAGCATGGGCCTAGTCTTTCTGTGGGGTGTCTTGAACTTAAACATCATGGAGGGCATAGATGGAATGGGATTGTGCTGATTTTTCAGTTATTTTCGTTTTTGGGGGCTGTACTTGTGGCCTTTTCACCAGGGATATTGAGTCTAGCATGGGCCTAGTCTTTTTGTGGGGTGTCTTGAACTTAAACATCATGGAGGGCATGGATGGAATGGGATTGTGCTGATTTTTCAGTGTTTTTCGATTTTTGGGGGTGTTCATGGGGAGGGACAGGCCATGTGGCTGGGGGCCATTTTGAGTGCTGCTACAGGCCCTGGCCATGTGCTGGGAGGCAAGTGGCCATTTTGAATGCAGGCATTGTTGTTAGGCCTGCAACCATTTTGCCTACTTTTCAACCTTTATGCCCAGGGGTAGTGAGTCTTGCATGGGCCTAGTCTTTCTGTGGGGTGTCTTGAATTTAAACATCATGGAGGGCATGGATGGAATGGGATTGTGCAGATTTTTCAGTGATTTTCGTTTTTGGGGGCTGTACTTGTGGCCTTTTCACTAGGGGTATTTGAGTCTAGCATGGGCCTAGTCTTTCTGTGGGGTGTCTTGAACTTAAACATCATGGAGGGCATGGATGGAATGGGATTGTGCTGATTTTTCAGTGATTTTCGTTTTTTGGGGCTGTACTTGTGGCCTTTTCACCAGGGGTATTGAGTCTTGCATGGGCCTAGTCTTTCTGTGGGGTGTCTTGAACTTAAACATCATGGAGGGCATGGATGGAATGGGATTGTGCTGATTTTTCAGTGATTTTCGATTTTTGGGGGTGTTCATGGGGAGGGACAGGCCATGTGGCTGGGGGCCATTTTGAGTGCTGCTACAGGGCCTGGCCATGTGCAGGGAGGCAAGTGGCCATTTTGAATGTAGGCATTGTTGTTAGGCCTGCAACCATTTTGCCTACTTTTCAACCTTTATGCCCAGGGGTAGTGAGTCTTGCATGGGCCTAGTCTTTCTGTGGGTTGTCTTGAATTTAAACATCATGGAGGGCATGGATGGAATGGGATTGTGCTGATTTTTCAGTGATTTTCGTTTTTTGGGGCTGTACTTGTGGCCTTTTCACCAGGGGTATTGAGTCTTGCATGGGCCTAGTCTTTCTGTGGGGTGTCTTGAACTTAAACATCATGGAGGGCATGGATGGAATGGGATTGTGCTGATTTTTCAGTGATTTTCGTTTTTGGGGGCTGTACTTGTGGCCTTTTCACCAGGGGTATGTGAGTCTAGCATGGGCCTAGTCTTTCTGTGGGGTGTCTTGAACTTAAACATCATGGAGGGCATGGATGGAATGGGATTGTGCTGATTTTTCTGGGTTTTTTTCGATTTTTTTGGGGTGTATAACTGAACTGATGTTCCTCTGTCTTCCATTGTTTTTAGGTGCACAAGACTCAAGAGAACCACCAGTGCCAGGAAGAAGTCCTGCAGCGGTGTGTGTGTGCAGCATAACGTCACGCGACGTCACGTCTGGCCTCAGACAACTCTACAATTCGTGCAACTGCGGCCTGCTGTCTGACCTGCTCTGAAGAAGATAGCCCCAAAAAAAGGTCTCCGTAGCTCCTCTAGCAAGAAAGTTGCTAGTAAGGAGCAGAAGAAGCAAGTTACCAAGGAGGCTGGTGTGCCAACCGCCACGTTTTTTGGGAGCAAAAAAAAAGTACGCCTGCAGCAGCAGGATCTGCTGGGGACCAAGCTGGGAGCAGCACCCCCGCTCCATTGGGTTCAGTGCCTCCACCACCACGCCAACTTAAGTCAAAGCCCTTGAGTGCTTCAGAGGCAGTCAGTGTACTTCTCCAATCACCATCGACCAGTGATGTTGGCTCATCGCAAGAAAGTAGCAGCAATGTCCCTGAATCAACACAGGTTGTTGTAACTCATCTGACAAGTGTTGAACAACCACAGCCGCAACAACAACATGTGCAAGTAGAACAAGCCCAAGTACATGTGGAAGGAGAGGCAGCGCAAGGAGATGCGCAAGCAGAGGTGCATGGAGGGTCACAAGTGCCCACAATAGTTGTTCCTCCCAAAGTAGGGGCACATCAGGAAATTCACAATCAGACCGAGGTATCATTTGAGGAAGCCACTCCTCCTGATGATCATTCATTGTCTTCCACATCCCTAGCAAGGAAAAGATCAAGGGGGGTGTCTACATCTTCTTCAAGCTCACCTCCTACTGATGATCTGGATGACGAATGGGTACCACCACGGCAGCCTGAGAGTGAGGCACACCATGATCTGACAAAGATACCTAAGCGTAAAAGGAAGGTCGTAGAAAAACTCATAGCTATGGAGTGTGATGAGGCTCAACAAGAAGTGACGCATACTGCTGCTGATGAAGCCCTTCACGACGACGATCCAGTCATCATAATGGTCACTGCAGCCCCAGCGGGCATGCAGCAAAGAGACATTTTGACCCTATCCCGAGAAGCTGCTGAGCGTGATGATGATGTCGACGAGGAGTCAATGGAAACACAACAATCATTGGATTTGGAGTTAACTAGTACACCAACAGCTACCGCTTCCATATTTCTTCCTCGCAAGAAGGGACTTCCATCCACCTCGACCTCAATTAGTGGTGGTGAAAGTGCAAAACGTACTGAAGTTCGGCAATCCACATCCTCCACTTCATCTGGCATTAGCAGCAGGACCACCACCACCAGTATCGCCGCCTCCTCCGGCCCCCAAAGACATTTCAAGTCTCCAGTTTGGGACTTCTTTAGTGTTTGCCCAAGAATGGAAAACGTAGCCATTTGTAGCATGTGTAAGTTTCGAGTTAGTCGTGGTAAGTTTGGTACCAACTATGGTACCGGAGGCCAGAGAGGTCATCTTAGGAGCGCGCACCCTGTCCAATGGTTTGCGCATCTAGAGGCGGTCAAGGAAGCCCGAATTGCACGTAATGAAAACGTTGAATTTTCATCTGATGATGACGAGGAGGAAGAAGACGATTCAAACACTTCACTTACACCCAGTACCCCTGTCAGCAGCACACTCCATGTGAGCCACACTAAGAGTGTGGGAGAGAGTGAGACATCAAGGCGGAAAAGTTCATCAGCGAGCGTAACTGGGTCGAAGATATCATCATCATCCCATAAATCCTTGGTCCAGGGCAACATTAAAAAGATGTTGTTTACAGAAGCGCAATATGAACGCAACCACCCACTGACGCGTCTGTATAACACTAAGCTGGCTAAAATGCTAGCTCTGGACCTTCTCCCTTTTTCTTTTGTAGAAGGGGTTGGTTTTCTAGAATTAGTGGCAGCGCTCTGCCCTAAATGGAAGGCTCCTAGCCGGTTCTATTTTGCCCGAGTTGCGGTTCCAGCACTACATGAAGATGTTCTGGAGGTGATTGGGGCAGCTTTGCAGAAGAGTGCTGTTCACACTATACATCTGACAACAGACATGTGGACCAGTGGCGCAGGCACTGATTACATGTGCATCACTGCACACTGGGTCTCTTTTTCAGGGGCTAAAGCAAAGCTAAACGCAGATGTTGACGTGGACATTGTTTTTAAAGCTGCTCGGAAACATGCAACACTAGCCATGTTTGGTTTGGAGAAACGTCACACAGTAGAAAACATTTTGGATGTCTTTAACACAAAGGTCCTTAACTGGCTGTCCCCAAAAAAACGCCAGGTTGGTTATGTTTCCACGGACAATGGCGCCAATATAGTTAAGGCCATGAGGCTGGGTTACTATTTCAGAGTGCCGTGTTTGGCGCACTGTATAAACCTGGTTGTCCAAAAATTCTTAGGTAATAAAGGCAGTGCAGCGTACAGAGTATTGGACACCTGCCGAAAAATGTGCAACCATTTCAGCCATTCTTTTAATGCCCGGAAGCAGCTGAGGAGCCTGCTATATCAACGTCAAATGCCAGTGAAAGCACTCATCCAGGAGGTGGTAACACGTTGGAACTCAACCTTCTACATGCTTGAGCGTCTGTATGAGCAGTATACGGTACTCGATCAATATTTCTTTACAGAGGGTACAGCTCAGGAGGACCTGAGGATGGGTGCGGCGCAATGGAACATAGTTCAAAGCCTGACACGCATGCTTCGTCCTTTTGAGTTCTTCACGCGTGCAGTCAGCAAGGAGGACTGTAATTTGGGAAAAGCTATCCCATTGTTGTACATGCTGGAGCACCAACTGAAGGAGGTGTGTTCTGTGTTTGAAAAAGATGTAAAAAACCAAGACTCTTTTGTTCTGGCTGAGAAATTATTAGAGCTCCTACAAGGTGATGAACGTCTTAAAATGATCCACTCAGAAGAGCATTACATTTGTGCTACTATTCTGGATCCACGCTACAAAAAGGCGCTGGCAGGCCAAGCATTCTTTCCTTTTGATGATGAACATGTTCCAAAGTACAAACGTTGGCTAGCCTTGTCAGCCAAGAGGTTTGAAAGCGAACGGCAAAAAATTGAAGGAAATGGCAGTACATCAGCAGGCCATCCTCAGTCAAAACAATCCACTTCTGCACCTATGGCTGTGGCACAAGTGACCTCTCAGCCGTTAAAGACACCGGCAACCGGATCATCTGCACCAGACACAACAGAAACATTGGAGGCTGAAGAGGATTGGCTAGCTCGGCTTGGGTATGGTTCTCAAAAGGGCAGAGGCAAAGCAACAGCTAAGCAAAGTGGAGGAACCTTGGATGAGGACCTTGAGTCGATGGTGAAGGACTATCTGAATGACTCAACAGAGGTCTATGTTAATGCTGACCCATTGGCGTATTGGCATGGGAAAAAAGAATTGTGGCCAGAGCTCACCAACCTGGCTTTAAACTACTTGTCTTGCCCACTCGCAAGCGTGTCTTCTGAACATGTTTTCAGTGCTGCTGGTGGCATTGTAACTTCCAAACGGAGCCGCCTCTCGCCCAAAAATGTGGAGAGGTTAACAATGATCAAGATGAATCAGCACCTCATACTACCAGATTTCAGAGTACGCGAAAGCGCGCCGGATGAAGACGAGGTGGCCAGCAACATAGATGAGGGAATTTCTACTCTGTCAGGTGACACTGAGCTCACCCTGCCTGAATTCGCAGAGTATGATGACGAAGCCTTATTCTTATTCCTGGACCGTGATACCGAGCCCTGAAAATGAGACAACGAATCAATAACTTACTTTTTCGTCCTTATTCACTTTTATTCTTGTGTGTCTGTCTTTCTTTGTTGTGCACAGTTAATATATTTCAAACTTTAATCAGATAATCACAAAAACAAGCCCATCAGCAGAACTGTCTTCACTGGTTTGCTAATTGATTTGAAGGTGCCGCAGTCTGCATTCCTCAGGTTCACAAGTTCAGAAGAACATGCTCCTCTATCCTCCTCCTCCAGACTCCTATTTCCATCAAAGCAGAGGGCTGGTTTACGCCCAATGAAGAAAGACTCAGCACTTGTGGGGGTGTTGTTCTACCTCTTTGCAGGTGAGTTGACGGCTCTGGGACCATTGTTGGGAAGCTCTAATACCGAATAAAAGTGGTTTGGACCAAATCCGAGGCGCAAATTTTTTAGTGTTTTTGCTGACTTGCGTGCCGTTGAGGTGCTCTTAGGGGGGGGTTCCGTCTGTTTGTGGGTGAGTTTCGGGGTCTGTCAGCACTGCTGGGACACTCTAATCTTGATTGCATTTGCTTTTCAGGAAATCCGTGGTGGCAACCCCGACTTATGGCCTAGCTACGCAGCGCGTTTGGACCGAAGGCCGAGAAATATTGTAAGTAGGAGATGTTGGTTTTGTCCTGTTTGGGGGTGTTATGCTTTTTGGCGGGTGGGTTGGCGGGTCTTGGGGCATTCCTGGGAAGGTCTAATACCGGGTAGAAGTGGTTGGGACAAAATCCACGCCAATTTTTTTTGTGCTATTTCTGACATTTTGCTCAATGTAGCGTTTTCGGGGGCCTGTTTGGGGGGCTTCCTGGTGTTTGTGGGTGAGTTTCGGGGTCTGGGAGCACTGCTGGGACACTTTAATCTTGATTGCATTTGCTTTTCAGGAAATCCGTGGTGGCAAACCGGACCTATGGCCTAGCTACGCAGCGCGTTTGGACCGAAGGCCGAGAAATATTGTAAGTAGGAGATGTTGGTTTTGGCCTGTTTGGGGGTGTTATGCTTTTTGGCGGGTGGGTTGGCGGGTCTTGGGGCATTCCTGGGAAGGTCTAATACCGGGTAGAAGTGGTTGGGCCAAAATCCACGCGTTTTTTTTTTGCTATTTCTGACATTTTGCTCAATGTAGCGTTTTCGGGGGCCTGTTTGGGGTGCTTCCTGGTGTTTGTGGGTGAGTTTCGGGGTCTGGGAGCACTGCTGGGACACTCTAATCTTGATTGCATTTGCTTTTCAGGAAATCCGTGGTGGCAAACCATACCTATGGCCTAGCAACGCAGCGCGTTTGGACCGAAGGCCGAGAAATATTGCAAGTATGAGATTTTGCTTTTGGGCTGTTTGGGGGTGTTATGCTTCTTGGCGGGTGGGTTGGTGGGTCTTGGGGCATTCCTGGGAAGGTCTAATACCGGGTAGAAGTGGTTGGGACAAAATCCAGGCCGATTTTTTTGTGTGCTGTTTCTGACATTTTGCTCAATGTAGCGTTTTCGGGGGCCTGTTTGGGGGGCTTCCTGGTGTTTGTGGGTGGGTTTCGGGGTATGGGCGCACTGCTGGCTATATATACTTTACTTTGCAAGAGGTTTGAAGCAAATCCATGGTGGCAGAGGGGAGTTAGGGCCTAGCTGCAGAGCGCGCGCGGAGTGATTTGGGAAATTTGGAAAAAAATGACAAAGTCCCCATTTTTGTACTTTTGCTCTTTGGCTGTTTGGGGGTCTTCTACTCGTTTTCTCCTGGGTTGACGGCTCTGGGGCCATTGCTGGGAAGCTCTAATACCGGATAAAAGTGGTTGGGACAAAATCCACGCCAATTTTTTTTTATATTTCTGACATTTTGCTCAATGTAGCGTTTTCGGGGGCCTGTTTGGGGGGCTTCCTGCTGTTTGTGGGTGAGTTTCTGGGTCTGGGAGCACTGCTGGGACACTCTAATCTTGATTGCATTTGCTTTTCAGGAAATCCGTGGTGGCAAACCGGACCTATGGCCTAGCTACGCAGCGGGTGGGTTGGCGGGTCTTGGGGCATTCCTGGGAAGGTCTAATACCGGGTAGAAGTGGTTCGGAAGAAATCCTCGCGGAAAAGCCTTTTGGCACTTTTTGTAACTTAGGGTTCATTAGGGTTTGCCCAAGCAGCAGGATTGCATGTGTTTCGGGGTGTTCTAGATTTTTGTAACTGAGTTCTGGGGTCTTAGAGCACTCGTGAGAATGTGTAATTTTGGTTGCAAGTCATTTGAAGAAAATCCATGGTGGGAAAGGGGGGATTTGGCATAGTTAAAGAAAGGGATTTGGCATAGTTAAAGAAAGCCTTTGCTACTATTCTTAACTTAGGGTTCGTTAGGGTTAGCAGTATTTCTATTGCATGTGTTTGGGTGGGGGGGTTTTCGAGTCTTGGAGCGATGCTGGCTATGGATACTTTTGCTTGGTTGCTTGCAAGTGGTTTCAATGCAATCCACGGTGGGTAAGGGGGTACTTGGGCCTACTTTTACTTTCAAAGTACGTTTTGTCACCAGTTTTCTGCTAGGCCTCGTTTTTTGAGATTTGATTGGGGGTCTTCTACATTTTTGCGACTGGCTTTAGTAAGGGTCTGGTTGGGAGCACTGCTGGGAAGATCTAATTTTGTTCTAAAACACAGTTTACAGGACACCTAGCTTGAGGGGAAAGATCCGCTACATTAATTTGCCCATACTTATTTATCCTTCAAAAGGTGACTCAGACAGAGTAAGCACTTTCAAAAATATTGTACTGTCTACTAGGAAAATCAAAGTGTGACTTTTTGCACTCCACAGCCTACATACCTTATATTTATTTATCAGTGGTGTTGTAATATTATATCACTTCCTGTTTTTCGTTGAATAATTACAGGCCGGGTTGCAGTCTGTGCAATGGGGAAAAAAGGATGGAGTCAGGCTTCACATTAGCGAGCCACAATTCAGCATCAGGCAGGCAGTGGACAGGGTGTCTTCTGGTCACCAACATTGATGGACGAAGCGTCAGCTGCAATTGAGGAGTGCCGCTAATAAGAGGATTTTTTTTCTGCAGGCAACTTACTTACTAAATTCAACAGGACAACTACAACAACATACAGATACAGTATCCTTTGTCTTTTTCTCTGACTGTGACTGCATTTCTTGGATCTCTCTCTGCTTCTAAATTGATCCTTTAACACATCACTTAGTCCACTCCACTATCACATCTGCACCACACATAGTCATTTGTAAGTGCTCCTACGTAATTCGCAAGTCGCAGCACGCCCCAGCCCGTAGAGGACTGGGATGGCCCCAATGATGAAGCATGTCACCAAGGGGCAACCCTGGTGAGTGAGGGGACACCTAGAAAAAGAGCAATTTCTCCTTTTCTATCTACTATACCTTCCAGACCAACCCCATTGAGTGTTGTGAATGGATTTATAGTGACCAGCAAGGCTCTCAGGTATCTGGCAACAGAGACCTTATGTTGAATATAGTTATCAATAATTCCACACACGCCCTGTAATGCCGCATTCTTTCTTCCACAGTTGTCGAAAGTACTAGTTACTTTTCACTGACATGCATGCAGTAGTGCATGCACTTTCAAAGATTGATGGATAGGTTTGTACCCAAAGATTTGTTTATGTTCAATTGTTTGTCCATGCTGTGCTTTTTTTACAGGGTGTCTTCTGGTGACCAACATCGATGGACGAAGCGTCGGCTGCAATGGAGGAGTGCCGCTAATAAGAGGATTTTTTTTCTGCAGGCAACTTACTTACCAAATTCAGCAGGACAACTACAACAACATACAGATACAGTATCCTTTGTCTTTTTCTCTGACTGTGACTGCATTTCTTGGATCTCTCTCTGCTTCTAAATTGATCCCTTAACACATCACTTAGTCCACTCCACTATCACATCTGCACCACACTTAGTCATTTGTAAGTGCTCCTACGTAATTCACAAGTCGC
This sequence comes from Lissotriton vulgaris, assembly GCF_964263255.1. Classification (NCBI taxonomy): domain Eukaryota; kingdom Metazoa; phylum Chordata; class Amphibia; order Caudata; family Salamandridae; genus Lissotriton; species Lissotriton vulgaris. The sequence goes on from NC_141693.1 coordinate 1,613,124,091, forward strand.
AGCACGCCCCAGCCCGTAGAGGACTGGGATGGCCCCAATGATGAAGCATGTCACCAAGGGGCAACCCTGGTGAGTGAGGGGACACCTAGAAAAAGAGCAATTTCTCCTTTTCTATCTACTATACCTTCCAGACCAACCCCATTGAGTGTTGTGAATGGATTTATAGTGACCAGCAAGGCTCTCAGGTATCTGGCAACAGAGACCTTATGTTGAATATAGTTATCAATAATTCCACACAGGCCCTGTACTGTCGCATTCTTTCTTCCACAGTTGTCGAAAGTACTACTTACTTTTCACTGACGTGCATGCAGTAGTGCATGCACTTTCAAAGATTGATGGATAGGTTTGTACCCAAAGATTTGTTTATGTTCAATTGTTTGTCCATGCTGTGCTTTTTTTACAGGGTGTCTTCTCGTGACCAACATCGATGGACGAAGCGTCGGCTGCAATGGAGGAGTGCCGCTAAAAAGAGGATTTTTTTTCTGCAGGCAACTTACTTACCAAATTCAACAGGACAACTACAACAACATACAGATACAGTATCCTTTGTCTTTTTCTCTGACTGTGACTGCATTTCTTGGATCTCTCTCTGCTTCTAAATTGATCCCTTAACACATCACTTAGTCCACTCCACTATCACATCTGCACCACACATAGTCATTTGTAAGTGCTCCTACGTAATTCACAAGTCGCAGCACGCCCCAGCCCGTAGAGGACTGGGATGGCCCCAATGATGAAGCATGTCACCAAGGGGCAACCCTGGTGAGTGAGGGGACACCTAGAAAAAGAGCAATTTCTCCTTTTCTATCTACTATACCTTCCAGACCAACCCCATTGAGTGTTGTGAATGGATTTATAGTGACCAGCAAGGCTCTCAGGTATCTGGCAACAGAGACCTTATGTTGAATATAGTTATCAATAATTCCACACACGCCCTGTACTGTCGCATTCTTTCTTCCATAGTTGTCGAAAGTACTACTTACTTTTCACTGACATGCATGCAGTAGTGCATGCACTTTCAAAGATTGATGGATAGGTTTGTACCCAAATATTTGTTTATATTCACAATTGTTTGTCCATGCTGTGCTATTTTTTCTTGTCTCCCAAAACCTTTCCCAAAACCCCCCGTACCCATCCATTTTTCAAACCCTAACCCTCTTCCCCCGGGCTGTGTGGTTTTCATTGATGTGTGACTAAATTACAGCAATAAATCCACACACTTGCTGGGGAGGATAAGGTGATAGCAACAGGCTGGTGAAGAAATCCGAGTATATATTCTTACTCTGCTTGACAAAGACCCATGGCTAATGTCAAAGAACTTCAACCGAATTAGTTATACTTTACCATTTGTTAGGCTACAATGTGGCACTGTTCTAGTGTACTTCTGTCACCTGCTATATTCTCTATTGTACCGTTGTATTGCTCAGGAGGACAAACCAGATTTCATTTTCTTTTTTTTCATAGGCATGCAACTGCCACTGTGTCACACCACTAGTATCACCGCTATGAGGAAATTTTATCCGCCCAGGATTGCCAACCCTATTCGCTGTTTCCCGTGGAGCCAGCCCTGGGCCTAGCCCTACTTGCAAACAGAAATTACAGGTAAGATAGGCGTTTGGTTGGAGGTAGTATAATGGAGTATTAGGAGAGACGAGAGATTGGATTGACGGTAGTACTACTAAAGTCCTAGGACTATTCAGGAAAACAAACTTACTGTTAAACCCCCACCCACCAGACTCAAAAGCAGTAAAAAACAGGTATGGTCAGATAAAGTTTCAAAAAGTATATTTTTATAGCCCTAACAAAAGAATCTCCCGCAAGACCCTCCCTAACCCCAACGATTGTCCTTCAAAAGTCCCCAAAAAACCCAACTCCCAATTCCCACCCCCCAAAAGTCTCTAAAAAAGGGGCAAGGGACACTATGGCAGGGTGCTGTTGGATTTAGCAGCCAGGGCATCATGCTCCTTGCGGAGGGTGGCAAGTTCGAAGCGGAGGCCCTCCACCAAGTTCTTATAGTTATGGACCTCCTGCTCCAGGTAGGACAGTCTGAGGGATAAGCGGCGCCGGTGTGCCTTGCAAATCCTGTGAGGGGCAGCTGCTTTCTTTGCTGCTCGGCGGTGGCGTTTGGCTTTGGTAGCCCGGCTCCGTACCGCTGGAGCACTGCGCTGGCTGGCAGCCCGCACGGAGGAGGATGCAGCTGTCCCAGTGGACGTTGTTGTTGTACCAGACTGCGTCTCCTCCTCCTCCAGGGCCACCAGCCGCCAATATTCAGCGACAGTGGCATCCAGCCTCCGTTGCCGGGCCATTCGAGCCAGCTCCTTCCTCCTTGATGGTGTCTTGGATTTGGAAGGAGCAACTACATGAAAAAAGAAAGACATAGTCTGTAACCAATGCTCCTTAAGATTAACACAAAATGATTGAGCAGAAAGTTGTCACAGTACAAGTAGCAAATTGAAAGCACAGTACATAACTATTGAGGACAGTATCTATGTAACCTCCGACTTCTTCATCCTTGCTCTAACATTAGTGGGAGTAAGGAACAAATTCTACGAGCACTATGGACTTCCATTACAGTCGACTATGACAGTACACCACTCTTATTCTTCTTCTTCTCTCTTGTTTAGGAAAATTGGTACGTTATCTTATGCAAGCCGGCATAATGCCAGCGCAGTGAACTTGCACCCGAGAAAAACAGACGCACACCATGGTGAGTGAGACAGACTTGCGTTACTGTACCGGTCCAGTACATGCAGGTGGTGAAGCTCTTACTTTTCTATTACGGGTGGCACTGAGAATACTCTGTTAAAAGGGCTACTGCTTAATTAATTTAGCTTTCACCCTACAGTGCAAATGAGTATTAGAAAAGGAAAATGAAGAAGCTAAATTATCTGATTATCTATCACTTCACATGGGATGTATTTGATGACATATGGGATGACTTTAGGTGCTTTCCTTATTATTGAGTGAACAGTGATACCCCCACACATGAATGACGTACTACTACTAAACTAAAGTTATTAAGAGAGGTAGGGAGTGTCCACCGTAATAACCGGATATATGCTGTGCTTGCAGTTGCAATACAAACTACTGCTACTATTCATGGTAGTATTTGGACAATGTTACAACTTCTTTTCCTTGCCTTTCCTACACTGGAACGGACATGCGGGTGCGGTGTTACATGCTCTTCAAAGTAACACTTAGTTCATCCAGTGACCGTCTACTCTCTCTAGATACACATATGCTATCTAAGAGTCAGATAGTACCATGAATGATCCAGGCATCCATCCATTCAAAGTATATGCACACATACAGTTTCTGTCTCACCCACCCAGGCTGTTCTCCTTCCACCCATCCTTGCTTCATCATTCACCCAGCCATGCACCATGCCATATTCTTTCCTTCCCAGCCACCTCGGGGACCAAGCAAACACATATCATTCTTCTTTGCCAGTCATCATTACATTTCTCGTCCTTCCACACTTACTTACACCCTTCTTTCGCTTTTCGTTCATCCCATCCATCAAGTTCACCTCAAATCTGATTGGGATTCTTCTCGCCAAAAACTTCACAGCTAAGTCGAAGTACATTTAGAGGAGGCTACTACCTGGTTTATTTATAATACACCCGTGCAGAGAGCACACTCTGCAGTCTTCAATCTCAATGACTAAGGAATGTATAGCTTACCTCTGCCCGCCACCACCGTGTGAACCCTCACAGGCATGTCCTTGTCTGGCACTTGCACCGCCTCCTCCCCAGAGTTGTCTTCCTCGTCCAATGCCACCACCACCTCCGCGCTGGCCCCGTCTCCAGATGTTCCACCTACAAAGTACATTTCATAATGTTAGAATACACCACTCACTACTATATAATATTTGGTCTAGGAGGAAGAAAGAAATGTGAAAAAAACAGTATACAATTTAATAATTTATGACTGTGTACTCTAAAGTAAAAATGTCCCTTTTTCCAGGGAAGGCTGTTGTCTTGCTGCACTTTTTGGCACAACTGATGAATGTTTGCTTTTTACTTTTTTAACACGCAACACTTTTTCTCCTAACCGACAGAAGCTTGACTTCTAAGAACACGAGCAGGATCAAGTTCAAACCAGGTGAGAGCTCGGCTCGACCACAAGAAATGTGTCCAATTAATCGTCAGCACTAAGCACTTTTCCATTTTCAGTTGCACGTTCACTTTTATGACAAACTCGATTTTAATAAATGGGTTTTCTTTTAATAAAGCTTTTAAACTTAAATGGACTCTGTGGTTTTTGGTCCTCCAGACTAGAGTGGATGAGCTAAAGGTTTTGGAGTTTTTGCAAGCATGAGTCCGTGCCTCTGCCATCGGTGACTTTGGGAGCTAAATGACTCTGCCACACTATCTAGTCAGTAAGGAGATTGGGGGTTCAACTACAAAGTCTGTTATCACTGAGGTATGTGGAAAGTCTAACAGCACCTATTATAATTGATAAGCTAAGCAATGCATTATTTAGTGTCCATAGTTCTGTTTGTGCAGATTTGTCCCTGCAACAATAGTAGAATGGATTGTCCTCCTATCCAAACCAATCTTTTTTGGTGGTCATTCACCTTTTTATTGTTGGCAATGGTCAAAGCATAAACATTTAGAATACTTGAAAAGACATTATGGACAATCCCAGAGGACTGCACTCAGTGCATATAGAGCTATTGCTGACTAGAATGGGAGTCCAATGGAAATGCCAAATGTGCAATCTTAGTTAGCTACACAGACAGACTAATAAGAATAATCTAGTAATGCCACACAGAGTCATAGTCGAGGCAGGATAAGAATTTAGATCCTGTCTACAAGAAGATCAAAGACGATTTAGAAAAAATCGAATGAGGAACGCTAGGAAAAAATAAGTACTCTATATTAAATTAAAACTTACTGGGGCCAGCAAAGGAGCCCTCGCCTGCCCGGTCCTGGCCTGCATCGTCAACAGCACCCTACTTCTCCTACTCCTGTGTCCTCCTCTTGCCCCTGGGGGAAGCTAATGTACAACATGAAAGAAAGAAAAACAGAAAACATGGATGATATTTCTCAACCAAATCAAACATTTCAAAAGAACTAACAAAATATTTTTGCGAAATAGCAAATAGGGAACGACTCCATGGGATATATTATTGACCAATCTCATGTGGTCGACTACGTTATTACTTTAGTATTGCTTGATTTGCGGACCGTCGAATTGGAAACTACCCTATGTAACTCACTAAACAAAGTACTAAAAAGGTTTGCCTAGGATTGGCAGGCAGCAGTCCGCAGCACGCAAAGTGACAGCCAAAGTCCATCGTGATTGAAGATCAGCGACAACACTAAAGTTTCCTACTACATTAACCAGTCATTAAAATACTCAAACTATTAGTCCACCACCACTATTTCTTCTTATCGCCATGTGTACAAAGGAAGGACTGGACTTGAGTCTGTAGGGGCTGATTTAGAAGCCCTTGCGGCTCTTTTGCTTCATTGTTGCGTGACTTTTGTGACGCAGCGACAGCACAAAAGAGGCGCAATGGTGCGGCGTATATTAACAACGTGACGCATATGGCAGATGCATCATGTTGTAAAGCCCTGCACCAATAGGGGGCGCAAGGGAGGGCGTTCCTGTGCAGGAACGCATCCTAAAAGTGGCTGAGGGAAATCTACAAGATTTCAATCAGTCACTTTGAGGACAATGATGCGTGACTCAAACCCTGCGCCTGCTTGAAGCAGACGTACGGCTTGACGCAGCATTGGGGAGATAGGGCACCCCAGAGCATTGATGGAGCTGCACCATCGTTGCGACGCAACTCCAGCAATGCGCCGCCTTTACGGCACAGATGCGTAACGCTTTGGTGACGTTTTGGGCCCATGGTGCGCCGCATTGTAAATACGGCGCACCATGGGTGATGGTGGCGTGACGCACAATTACTGGCGCATCCCTGCTACTTTGCAGGGGTGCGCCAGTAATTAAAAATCAGAACCTTAGTGTGTAGCATTACGCAGTTCTTTAAACTACACTCATACATAATTTCACAGGCCAATGAAATGAACACAAAATCTAAAACAAATAAGCATAGTAGCAACACTACTGAGAAGAAGGAGAGCAGTGTACCTGAAATGCACACAAGATTTTGAAATATAATTTACCTACAATGTAATGAGCAGCATTATTGCTCTTGGTAAAAAACAAAAATTTGCAATAGAATAACACAGCAGGAGAAAACATAGTAGTAAAGAAATAGCTACTAAGCCTGGGCGTAGTTCGCGTAGCCGCACTCCGCGGAGCTACGCGAAGATGCACTTGCACTCCGCGAACTACGCATAACTCCGCGAACATGCGTAGTAGCTTGCTTGACCCGTTCGCGAGCCGTTTTTCGTCTTCGGGAGCGCCGTGGAACTCTGGAACCTGCTCGACACCACATCTCCGGACGTCGCCTTCCTCACGGAAACATGGATGAAGGCCTCCTCAGCGCCCGACATCGCCGTCGCCATCCTGGACGGATACAAGATCACCCGGAGAGACCGTGTCAACCAGACAGGAGGAGGCATCGCCATCGTCCACAAGAACACCATCCACATCACGACCAACTCAGACGACACCCTCACAGCCGCCGAACATCTTCACTTCCAGATACACACTGACCCCAAGACCACACTCAGAGGCACCCTCATCTACAGACCCCCAGGACCTCGCACACAATTCAGCGAAGACATCGCAGACTTCATCAGCCCGCACGCCCTCGCCTCCGCTGACTACATCCTCCTAGGGGACCTCAACTTCCACCTGGTGAACAACAACGACAACAACAGCACCACCCTGCTGGACAACCTCGCCAACCACGTACTCAAGCAACTGGGGAACACCCCCACCCACTACGTCGGACACACGCTTGACCCAGTCTTCTCCTCCAGCAAGTACATCTCCTTCAGCCACTCCACCGGACTCCACTGGACAGACCACAGCTGCGTCCACTTCAGCTTCTGAAAGACCACGACTCACCACCACCCGCAACAGGTTCCCAGCAGGAGCTGGAACAAGATCACCACCGACCAGCTCACCACTTCACTGAGCCTTAAACCCTCCCGCCAGCTCAACGGACCCCAACCAAACAGCCAACAACCTCACACAGTGGATCACCAACTGCGCTGACGACCTTGAACTTCTGAAAAACCATCCCAGCAGGCCCGGCAGCAAGAAAGCCTCCTGGTTCAACGACGACTGTAGTGTAGTTCCTAGTTTCCCACTAGGCCCTGCGCATTGGAATAACATAAACAGTAGTATCGACGTGGAACTGCTTATATTCCAGGCCTCCACTGACTATGCTAAACTTAATTGGGTGTGTTACCAACTAGCTCAGAGGTCACTGGAAACTTTCTTCTCTGCATAGGAAGTGATCAGCTTCCTTGGCACAGACAAGAAGGGATTCAGTTTTCCAACAACCGTGCAACATGACAACTTTGCTCCTCAGATCAAGAGTCAATCTCTAGGGTCGTGTGAAACAATAGACATGTATTTCACTCAGTCAGTCTAGTGCAGTTTACTTTCACGAGATGTAGAGAATAGAGAGACGGGCGTTTGTCAATAAAGGGTTAACATTTATTGAACAGTCTTTCTTCTCGTACAAGAGAAATGTATTGCCACAATTGCAATAATTGTTATTATAAAAAGTACGTACAGTAAGATAAGGATTGCGAAATAGAACTGTAAAAGCATTGATATGGTTTCTTAGCCATACAATGGTTTAAAAGTAATAAAACATATATACAGTCATATATACATTTAGGCTAACATACTCAACTGGTGCTTCTAACTAAGCCTACCCCAGTGTTCCTGACCTAAGCCTAACACGTGAAAGGGGAGCAAGTAAGTAGCTTTAAGTTAAGTTGGTTTTGCCAAGGTTTGTTTCAAGAATTCTCGTCTAAGGGTTTAGTCAACACCATACCTCTGAATAGAATGATGGAGGATTGGTATCTCCTTCAGGGGTCTCTCTCGATATCCCAGTCACCTGCGAGGGTAAACCGGAAACGCTGTAGCTGGATTTCTCTGCACGAGAAAGGCAGCGGCTGCTCTTCAGCGCGTCGAGGAAGGAGGGGGGACAGCGTCCGCGGGCAGCTGGAATCTGCTGGATGTCTTCGCAGAGGGACGGCTGTTCAGCTCCTTAAGCGTACTGCACCATAGTTCGCGCTGTAGCGGCGATAATGGTATCAGCAGCTTCACCACCACAGGATAGCAGGCTGCAGCGACAGAGTGCTAGATTTACCAACACGGGGTCGTGCAGGCAGCTGGCTTCAGTAGCTCGTACAACAGGCAACAGGCGATTGCTTAAGGCAACGTTGGTAATATTTATACCTGACAGGTGCCGGGTTTGACGCAAGTTTGCTGGACATAGGACGTCAATTAAAGATGTCACTAGGAAGTGATAGTTATCAGTTGCTCATTAGAGTTCCATTACTAATCAAAACATAGCAAGCGGAGATTTCCAGGTTTGCTAAGTTTTTATCTTGTTGAAGAACTCGGAGTGTTATCTAGGAATATCAGATAGTGACTACTGCTCTGTCATTGCACTAATTGGTCGCAAAGGAAGTGGCAGAGGGAACTATGCTGAAATGTGGCGCTGGTCGTGTGAGGCCAGAGATGACTTTTCAGAAAATCGCACTTGAACGGTTATGCCAATATAGGGAATAAATGGATTTATAGCCGAATAGGGGCATAAGGTCACAGTATCGATCAGGAACCTAGATAAACACGCAACACGACCTCAAGAACTCCTAGAACTGCCATACCCTCGAGAAAGCCTGGCGAAAAAGCCTAACTACAGACAACATGACCGCCCTCAAGCACGCCACCCGCTAACACCACCAGCTGATCCACACCACCAAGAAGACAGCATTCAAGGAACGTCTCGACAACAACGCACACAACAGCAAGGAACTCTTCAGCATCGTCAAAGAGCTCTCCAACCCCAGCGCCGGAAACAACAACATCACTCCCTCGTAAGACCACAGAACCGACACCCCCCACGACCACCCTCCGCGACTGGACCCCGGTCAGCACCGAAGACACCATCCACACGATGAACACCATCCACTCCGGATCACCAACCAACCCATGCCCCCACCACGTCTTCAACAAGGCCGACTCCGTCATCGCACCCCAACTCCGGGACATCATCAACTGCTCCTTCAGCACCGCCACCTTCCCAGGGAGCTGGAAGCATGCCGAACTCAGCGCCCTCCTGAAGAAACCATCAGCGGACCCCGCCGACCTCAAGAACTACCGCCCCATCTCGCTCCTCCCCGTTCCTGCCAAAGTCATCGAGAAGACCGTCAACAGACAGCTTGCTGCCTTCCTCGAGACGAACGGATCCCTCGACCACTCGCAGTCCAGCATCCGCGCCCACCACAGCACCGAGACTGCCCTCATAGCAGAATTTTGAATTTGAATTTAAAATTTCTTATAGAGCGCTCATATACCTGCGGTTTCTTGGCGCTATTACTGACCGGATCCTAGTTAAAAAGCTGGGGGAACAGGGGAGTTGTTATTCGAAAGATTTCGTGAATAGATAGGTCTTAAGTTTTTTACGGAATTGTGGGTAAAGAGTGATGGTGCGGAGTTCAAGGGGAAGAGAGTTCCAGAGGGTAGGGGCGAGGGTGGCAAATTTCGAGCCTCCCCACTTCTTTCTCCGATAGCGTGGGATGGTGAGGAGGGACTGAGAGGACGAACGAAGTTCCCTGGTTGGGACATAGGAAACAATCTCGGAGGAGATGAATTCAGGTGCGAGTCCGTGTCGGGCCCGGAAGGTGATGGAAGCAAGCTTGAATTCAATTCTGGCTCGCACAGGGAGCCAGTGAAGTGATTTCAGGAGCGGGGTAGAGTGGTGAAATTTGGGGAGTTTAAAAACCAGGCGGGCCGCCTGGTTTTGGATCTGTTGCAGGCGACGCAGACTGTAGGCGGGGATGCCGGCATACAGGGCGTTGCCGTAGTCCAGGCGGGATACCACCATGGCCAGGATGATGAGCTTTAGAGCAGAGAAAGTGAAGAAACGGGACACCCTACGTATAGTGCGCAGTGAAAGAAAGGAAGAAGATACCACAGAGCTAACCTGGGAGTGAAGGGTGAGTTGAGAATTAAGTTTTATGCCAAGTGTTTTAACTGAGGAAGCGGGAGTAGGAGGAGGGCCAAGAGAGGGGGGCCAGAAAAGAGGGGACCAGGGGCTGGATGTACCACCCGTCAACACCAACTCGGTTTTGTCAGGGTTGAGTTTAAGGTGGTTATGGTTCATCCAGTCCCTGATGTGGAGCATAACAGATTGAAAGTTTAAAATAGAGGAAGGAGAAGACAGATTGAAGACAAGCTGGAGGTCGTCCGCATAGTTAAATACGCCGACCTCCATCTGTTGAAGAGAAAAGATTAGGGGAGCAATGTACAGGTTAAACAGGAGAGGAGAAAGGGAGGAACCTTGGGGAACCCCGCACTGAACTTTCTGGACGTCCGCCGTGAAGTCACCCAGTCGAACAGCCTGGGTGCGGTCACTCAGGAAGGAGGACAACCAGACCAGGGCGGTCCCCCCGATCCCCGCCGCTCCGATACGGGAGAGGAGGATGGTATGATCCACCGTATCGAAGGCGGCTGAGAGATCGAGGAGCACAAGGGCCTGGTGCTGATTGGTGTCCATGCCCTCCCTGAGGGTGTCCAGGACCGATAGGACAACGGACTCCGTAGAGTGTGCGGGGCGGAAACCGGCTTGACGGGGGGCAAGAGCACCATGATTCTCCACAAAGGAGCTCAGAGCGCAGGTGACGTGGCGCTCAAGCACCTTGGCCAAGAATGGTAGGAGGGAGATAGGACGGAAATTGGCGGGGACAGAGGGATCTGTCCCGGGTTTTTTTAAAATGGGCACAATTACCGCGGATTTCAAGGGTTTAGGGACGATGCCTTGGGCGAGAGAGCTGTTAAGAAGATGAAGGGGAGGGTCAGGGCAGGAAACAAAAATATGGCGGAGAATGTGAGCGGGACAAGGGTCAAGAGGAGAGCCGGATTTGACCAGGGGAACCAAGGTGATCAGGCTCTCCCGAGTGATAGGGGGAAGTGAGGAAAGCTCGCCCTTAGGGGGGGGCATTGGGGGTCGACAAAGGAGGAGGAGGGTGGCGGGATGTTAGCCTTGATGGTGATGATTTTGTGAATGAAATAGTTGTTGAGCAGCCACTGACGACATCCGAGCCCTGCTCGACAACGGGGAAACAGCGTCCCTCATCCTCCTGGACCTCTCCACAGCATTCGATACTGTCTGCCACCGCACCCTAGTGCAGCGCCTCAGCAACATCAGAATCCAAGAGAAGGCACTGGAGTGGATCATCTCGTTCCTCACCGGAAGAACCCAGAGAGTCCGTCTCCTCCATACAGATCCAAGGCCACTGAAGTCATCTGCGGCGTACCACAAGGATCATCACTCAGCCCCACCCTCTTCAACGTCTACATGAGCCCCCTCGCAGCCATCGTACGCCAACAAAACCTCAACATCATCTCCTACGCCGACGACACCCAGCTGATCCTCTCCCTCACCAATGACCCAGCCACCGCCAGAACCAACCTACACGAAGGGATGAAAGACGTAGCCGAGTGGATGAGGAACAGCCGCCTGAAACTGAACTCAGACAAGATGGAACGGAAGTCCTCATCCTTGGATCATCACCCTCCGCCTGGGACGACTCCTGGTGGCCCCCTGCCCTGGGCAGCGCACCGAAACCAACGGACCACGCACACAACCTGGGCTTCATCCTGGTCTCCTCCCTCTCGATGACCAGACAAGTCAACGCCGTCTCATCATCATGCTTCAACATCCTACGCATGCTCCGAAAGATCTTCCAATGGCTCCCCACCGAAACCAAGGAAGATGGTCACACAGGCACTCGTTACCAGCCTACTGGACTTCGGAACACCCTCTATACCGGAACCACAGCCAAACTCCAGAAAAGACTCCAATGCATCCAGAACGCCTCCGCACGACTCATCTTGGACATCCCCCGACACAGCCACATCTCCGGACACCTGAGAGACCTTCACTGGCTCCCCGTCAGCAAGAGAATCACGTTCCAACTCCTCAACCACGCACACAAGGCCCTCAACGACCTGGGCCCCAGGTACCTCAACAACCGCCTGACCTTCTACACTCCCACCCGCCAGCTACGATCGACCAGCCACGCCCTCGCCGCCGTGCCACGCATCCGAAGATCCACCATGGGAGGAAGATCCTTCTCCTACCTGGCAGCCAAGACTTGGAACTCCCTCCCCATCCACCTCCGCCTGACCCAAGACCACCTCTGCTTCAGTAAGCAACTCAAGACATGGCTGTTCAAGCAGTAGCGGACCCCCCTCCCTCAAGCGCCTTGAGACCCTCTGGGTGAGTAGCGCGCTATACAAATAACCTGATTGATTGATTGATTGATTGCCTGCATGCTCGGGATGTGTAGCGCGCGAAGTTACCCATGAGGTTTGTCCCGGCCGCTCGCGTCCCCTTATTTCCGGTCACTACTAACGTGTTCGCGAGTTATTCTGTGCCAGATTGCAGTTTCTGCGTGTTCGGCAACTTGATCTTACCGACAAGCATCCTCGCGCACGCGAAAATGCTATTGAGCGCGCGAGAACTACGCTACGCAGCAGTTTGCGGAGTATTCGACAACTTCGCGTTCTCCGCGTAGCGCGGAGTTGCCGAAACTCCGCAAACTCCGCGAACGGAGCGTAGTTCTTCGCCCAGGGTTAATAGCTACTACTACTCACCAAGCCCGGGGATCTGAAGGCCAAGGAGGTCGAGCAGATCTCGCTCACGGGTCAGGACATCCGTCCAGCGGTGGGTGGCCTGGTTGTAGGTGAGCCAAACCCGAGAGTGGTGGTAAATGGCCTGGCACACCTTCTCCCACCGCTTCCAGCGCTCCCGGACCCCGTACCCGGCACTGATCTTGCCGCCTCCCATGATGGTCCTGGGGAGGCGGCGCTGAACATAAAAAATGAGTTGGCCCACCTCCTCCGGGGTATAGATCTCCCTGGGTACGACCTCCTCCCCCCTCAAACGCCCGCACGGGAGCCGGACACGGGGTGCGGGACCCTTCCCCTTCTCGAGATGCTTCCCGGCTCCCTTCACCATGGTCTGGGCGGAAAGGAATAAAGAAAATAGAATAGGGAAGAGAAGAAAAGAAAAGAGTTTAAAAAAGTAGTTTAAAATTAACCAAAAGTAGCAGTAAACACAAAAATATAGGGCTAGAAAAATAGAGGGATAGATAATAAGTAAAATAGATCAAAAAAAACTTCAAACAAGCAAAGGATGGCAGAGATTGACAGAGGATACAAAGACCATGCCCAGAACCATAGCAATGAATGAGAAACAAGATGGCCGCGCCCGTTCACGACCGCGCGGGTAAATTCGCGTGAGATTTTCCTTGCGAACACGCGCGAAACTGTATTGGCAAGCCGCAGACTTTGCGAGATTACACTTCGCGCCCGGAAACGGAAATACGTCAGGCAAACAAGATGGCCGCGCCCTTGAACGACCGCGAGGGTAACTTCGCGCCTTGCGCTATGAGCGGCTCGCAAAAACGCACAAATTCTTGCCAACTAACACGCCGCAAAAAAACCAAATTGCATATTCGCACAAATTTGCGGCTTCCGAATCTGATCTCGCGCGTGTTCGCGTCCCGCGAACCCCACGAAATTGCAGAAAAACAAGTTTTTCAAAACTGAAAGCACTCGGCAGGGGCAAGAGTTCAAACTCATCATTAGTAACAATTCCCTGTAGTGCTTCCTGACTGGGGCCCCTCCAGAATTCAGTTGCTAGTTGCAACAATTGTATGACCCTGCTCTGACCCTCAGAGCAGGCTCATAGAATAGCTACAAGTAGGCCACAAAGGTCCTGGGGAAAAAAAATGCACTGCAACAGAAAGCAAAATTACAGATAAGGAAGGAGGTGCCAGACTGGAATTTTAAAACAGTGACACATTAATAAACTAACCCCAAATTAATTCATGTCAGTTGAAGCAGGGCTGGTGTGCTTGCTTTTCCCCCCCATAATCTACAGTAATGATGAACCAGAGGGTGGCATTGATGTAACAGAGGGTTGCAGTGGTGAATCAGAGGGTGCAGGGAACCTGTGAGGATGAACCAGACGTAGAAACAACATAATCGCGACCGTTGCGTGCCGAAATGTAAGTTCGCAATTGCGAACTGGTACGAAACCCTCGCGAACTGGCAGAAATCCTTACGAACACAAAAAAAATCCGCAAATTCACACGAATTCGCGGATTTTGCGGATTGCGAGTTCGCAAATCCGCAAAATTCGCGAACGCGAGATTCGCAAAATTCGCCCATGCTTAAAAGTGACCCTAGTGCTGGAATTTTAGGTGTTACAGTGTATCTTCCTTTTTAACCTGAAAGTGTACCCTGCTGTCCTCAAGATAACCTTTCCCTAGTAGAAAAAGTCTACAATTGCCTCCATTGCCTTGCCAACTGCCCAAGTTCATTATTTTGTATTGGAGGTTGACCAATTTGTGTTTTCGGTTGGTTCTGGGATTGTCTCAAACAAATATTGAAGTTGGGTGTGATATTCATCTTAAGAACTATGATTCTGCCTAGAAAATAAATAAATAGTCTTTACCGGAGCCACATGTATTTCTTTCACTGTTTGCCGTTGCAATGAGGGCAATTGACTTTGTTCCATCTTGGTTGCACTGAGCTTGCAGGTTTTCAACTTGGTCTTGCAGGTGGGAAAGAGAGACTTGTGTGTTTCATGCTGAGCCGAGACAAACCTACAAAGCTGTCTAACATGGACAGTAGTGCTGGGATAGATGACTCTGGTTGGGGCAACGTCACTGGAATGTAATCTATAAAGAGGCAGATGTTATATTTTTCACCTCCAAATTTGTTCCCATTGATGGCAGGGTGTGCATGCATGGTGATGGTTGTGATTTAATCGTTAGATCAAACAGCGGCGTCAACACGGGACACTCCTGTCACCATATCCAGATTAACACTGGGCAATATATCCCATTTACCTTAAGTCTAGCTCTTGGCCTCTTGTAGTTTGCCTGTATCCATCCCCGTATCCGTGAACCTCTGCTTTTTTCACTGAGGATGGTGGACAGAAAGTCCTAGTTTACCCTTTCAAACACACTTTCGTACTCAAGTGATATCTGGATTTTGATTAATGTTTTCCAGGCAACCTTTTCAATCAAATAAGACACTCCTCTGAGATTCCCTATCTACTTGGCAACCAGGCCACAACATGACCTTTGTTTAAAGGCATCAAGATAGCCACCATCTGCAGTAACTTCGACCCCCAACCCAGCGACTCCTTCAACTTCCTCACACCGAATGATGCCACCAATAAACACCTGCTCACCACATGAGAACAGCTCACCACTCAGAGCACCACAACCACCATGAACTCCGTCCACTATGGAGCACCCAAGGACCCCTGCCCCACCACTTCTTCAACCCCTTGAGCAAGGAAAACAGCTTTGAGCTCTCATTCATCCTCAGCGCTTCCATCACCACGGCCACCTTTCCCAATGGATGGAAGCATGCAGAGGTCAGATATCTCCTCAAGAAGCCCTACACCAACCTCAGCAAATTCAACCATCTCATCTCGCTGCTCCCCTTCCCCACCAAAGTCCTCAAGAGGGCCATCAACCGCCAACTCATGAACACCTGGAGAGGAATACCTTGCTGCATACCTCCAAATCTGGTTTCCGCTGCAACCACAGTACTTAGACCTCCCTGATAGTCAACGACAAGGACACCAGAGATATCATGAAGACCATCCGCTCCAGCTCATCGCTAGACCCATGCGCCCACCACATCTTCAACAAAGCCAGCGCATCCATCGCACCCCAGCTCAGCAAGGCTATCAACATCTCCTTCTAGACAGAAACCTTCCCGGAAAGCTGGAAACACGCCGACTTCAATGCCTTACTCAAGAAACCAAAGGCCTCAAGAACTTCCGGCCCATCTCCCTGCTCCCTTTTCCGGCTAAGGTCACAGAGAAAATAGTCAACAAACAGCTGACCCGCTACCTTGAAGACAACAACATCCTGAACCCATTCCAGTCCGGTTTCCGCAGCAACCACAGCACAAAAACCGTCCTAATCGCCGCCACGGATGACATCAGGACCCTGCTAGACAATGGAGAAACAGCAGCCCTCATCCTCCTGGACCTATCAGCCGCCTTTGACACAGTCTGCCACCACACCCTGGCACACTCCTACACAACGCCTGAATACTAGGGAAGGCCCTGGACTGGACCACCTACTTCCTTTATGGCAGAACCCAGAGTGTCTGCCTCCCCCTTCCACTCCAAGGCCACCGAGATCATCTGCGGCATACTCCAGAGCTCGTCCCTTAGCCCGACACTGTTCAATGTCTACATGGCACCTCTTGCCCATGTCACCTGTCAACATGACATCAACATCATCTCCTACACTGACGACACCCAGCTGATCATCTCCCACACCAAAGACCCTCACACAGCCAAAACCAACCTTCACGAAGAAATGAAGGCCGTCACCGACTGGATGCGGACCAGTCGACTGAAGCTGAACTAGGAAAAAATGGAGGTCCTCATCCTTAGGTCCACCCCTTCGTCCTGGGATGACTCCTGGTGGCCGAATGCACTGGGGACCACTCCGACTCCCACTGACCATGCATGCAACCTGGGGGTCATCCTCGACTCCACCCTCACATTGACTAAGCAGGTCAACGCCATCTCCCCCTCCTGCTTCAACACCCTCTGAATTCTACTCAAGATCTTTGAATGGATCCCCACTGAAACAAGAAGAATAGTCACCCAGGCTTTCATAACCAGCAGGCTGGACTACGGCAACGCCCTCTATGCAGGAGCATCGGTCAAACTCCTAAGACGGCTGCAACGCATCCAAAACGCCTCGGCACGTCTGATCCTCGGCATCCCCCGCTGCAACCACATCACCCCCACCTTAGAGTCTTACAATGGCTCCCCGTCAACAAGAGGATAACCTTCAAGCTCCTCACCCACACACACAAAGCCCTCCATGACACCAGCCGAGCGTACCTCAACAGACGACTCAGCTTCTACACCCCCACCTGCAAGCTCGGCTCTGTCGACCTCACCCTTGCCGCTGTCCCCCACATCTGAAGAACTACAGCCAGAGGCAGATCCTTCTCCCACCTCGTCGCCAAGGTCAGGAACACCCTACCCACAAACCTACGGCAGACCCAAGACCTACTGGCCTTCAGAAGACTACTCAAGACCTGGCTTTGCGATCAGTAGCAGCGCCCCCCCCCGCGCCTTGAAACCCTCACAGGTTTTTAGTGCGCTTTACAAGTGTCCTGATTGATTGATTGATTGATCGTGGCCACTGACAGAAGAATCCTCATTGACTGGGGGGAAAACAGTATCCTTGATCCTCCTCAACCTTTTGGCAGCAGTCATCAACGTACCCACCACACACTCACCAAGAGACACAACCATATCAGAATTCAGGGAGATGCCCTCAAATGGGTCACATTCTTCACTACAGAATGAAACCTGAGAATCTTCCTAACTTTGCAACCCAAGAGCACAATCTGCAGCATCTCTCAGCGGTCATCCCTCAGCCTCACCCTGTTCAACACTTACAGGACACACCAGGCCAACATCGCCAGAACCCATGGCCTCAACATCACATCCTACACAGACGACACCCAGCTCATCCTCTTTATCTCAGAAGTCTCCTCCAACACTAGGTCCAACATCCACAACTGCATGATGAGTGTCACTGACTGGATCATGACCAACTGCCTGAAGCTCAACATGGACCAGTTGGAAGCGCGGATTTTTGGGAACATCATCGCTCCATGGAATGACACCTGGTGGCCCTCTGAACTCAGATCCACACTGGCAGACCACGGACGCAAGGCTCGCATCATCCTGCAGAGCAAACTCACCATGAAGTGCCAGATCAATGCAGTCTCCTTTGCCTGCTTTCGCACCCTCTTCATGCCCTGAAAGATTTTCAGATGGCTCCCCATCAGCAACAGGAAAACCATCATTCAAGACCTAGTCAGCAGCGAGCTGGACTATGTTCATGCGCTCTATGCAGGAATCACCAGCCAACTTCTTAAGAGACTATAAACGATTCAGAACATAGCTGCCAGGCTCATCCTTGACCTCTTCAAAGGGGCCCACATCACCCCCACATCAGGAGCCTTCACTGGTTGGCTCCCTATTCAAGATGTCATTTGAAGATGCTGAAACACACCTACAAGACTCTCCACGAACAAGGACCAACATACATCAACCACCGCCTGAACTTCCACCAACACTCCAGACACCTGCCTTGCTGTCGAACACACTCCCCACATCTGCTGAAGCCACAGTGCAGGACGATATTTCTTCTACCTCACGGCTAAGTCCTGGAATGACTTTCCCCTTCACCTTCGAACAGCATCCTCTTCAGAAAGAGACTAAAGACCTGGCTTTTTGAACCAGCGCCTAGATACCTTCTCGGGTGATTAGCCGTACTCATTATGTCCAAGTTGACCTAGTGCCTATGGTGACGATATGTGCAATCCCCTCTCTTTGTAATGGATTATCCACACTCAATGGCCCACATGCATCATTGTTACATTTTGCACTTCCTAATTTGCGAAAAATAAGGAATCGCAAATTAAGAAGTGGAAAATGCTATGCATCATTGTTTTCGGTATTCATTTGGGATTCGGTAAAAATCGCAATTTTTACCGAATCCCAAATGAATACCGAATTCTTAAGTGCATTTTCGCAATTCCTATTGATTCCTATGGGCCAAAAGGCCCATAGGAGTCAATGGGAAGGCATCAGCAAATTGCGAGTGGCACTTTGAAAATTTCATGGCTGCAGGGGGGGGTCCAAAGGACCCCCCCATGCACCCCTGAAATGTATTTTTCGCATCATGTTTCACACACACATGTCCTAAGGACATGTGTGTGTGAAACATGAATGTAGAAAAAAAAACATTTGCAGCATTTTAAACACTTTTTCCAAATTTACCGAGTGGTTCAACCACTCGGTAAATTTGGCACCCTAATTGCGACTTTGCACTTGTGAAAGTAATGATGCATTGCTTTTAAGAAATCGCACATCTGCGACTTCTTAAAAGCACCCGCAATTTTAGAACTCGCAACAATGTTACGAATTCTAAAATTGCTTCATGCATCCCAAAAAGCACTTTTGCATTCGCAAACGGCCGATTTTAAGTAATCGCACCGTTTGCGACTACAAAAATGCTTGATGCATGTGGGCCAATAAGTCTTAGTTGACCTAGCGTCTATGGAGAGGAGATATGCAATCCCCTCTATGTGTTGGGAAGGTTACATTTCCGTGGAACATCTTGCATTTACGACCTCTCTTCCACAGAACAAAAACTGCTATTGCCAGATTAAATTGTTTTTGGGGTGTTTTGGCCCTTTTGATCCTTTCCTATTTGGACCCACATTGTTCCCTGCCCACAGCACCCACTGCTATTATCGAGTTGACCCACTGTCTGTTCAGATCTGTGTGGGCCACTCTTTAGGCTCTCTCTCTCCTGATTAGAACCCCTTCCTTTCAATATGGTGTCAAAAAGGATCGAAATGTATAAGCATGTGTCATCCCTCTTGATTTTGCATGGCACACCCAGAATTAGAATATTGCACTCTACTGAGTGTTTCTCTAAATCCCCACATCCTTGCAAGGTGATATTTTGTTCTTCTCTCAGCCTGAGAGCCTTCACATCATTGACCAGCTTGTACAATGTTTCTTCACGAGTGAAAACCTTGTCTCCCACCTCAGGGACATCACTTTTACTTCTCAGGAGCCTTGCAGCACAAAGCCTGTAGTGATAGCCGCCTCATAACTCTGGGCTGCCCCTTCTTGTTCATGGGGGCCTCTCCAGTAATGTTGTTATCCAGGTTACCCTTTCCCTCACAGGTTTAGGGTGTGTTCCTCCTGGTGCATATCTTTCATGTTGGTGCCTTTACTGCTCTACCACCTGTCATTCTATGGTTACATTGGGCCACTGTGTGGGGCTGCGCCCAGCCTCATTGGTATGGATTGTAGTTTGTTGTTTGCAGTACACAGCTCATCCATCAGGGGGCACCAATGTCCTTTTGTTCTTTTTAATTTTTGTTTTGTAGATACCATGGGTGATGTTGAACCCTTCACTGGTGCTGTCTGGGAGACATATTCATGCAATGCATGTTTTTTTTTAGATCTTTCCTACGCAGCTCGCATGCGCTGCTTAGGAAACCTCTTGTAATCGATTCTGTTTTTTGCCCAAAAACGTGCACGCGTTGCATTGCTTTAAATGGCAACACGTGCATGTTTGGTGATTCCCTTGCGGGAGCGAGCTTTAAAACCATCTGTTTGTAATTAACATATGGTTTCAAAGCTCGCTCCCGCAAGGAAAACAGCAGCAGGCCCCCTCCTCTCTCCCCTCCCCCTGCTGCCGCCTCCTCTCCACGTCAGCGCGAGTCGCGCATGCTTGTCTTTTTTTAATCCATTTCACAGGGAAGCAACTAAATGAAATAAGGAAAGAGAGGTTGTGAACCGTTTCTTCAAGTCACGGTTTTCAGTAAGTGAGGAGCAAGACAGAAAGAGAGGGAATAATAGGAAGAGAGGGGGCAGCTGCCAGCACTGAAAAGAAGAGGACATTGTCCATGTCTTCTCAGGCAGTAAGGAAGAGTCCTTTTCCTTCTCTGCCCATCCCCGAACGTCCACGAAAGCAAGCCGAGCCTTATCTGAATGCCTTTGCTATTTCTGCCGTCCTGGGACACAGTTTTAAAAAGAGAAAGTAGGGAAACAGCATCTTTTTAATAAAAAATGTAGGGGCACGCCGTGCCCTTCCGATCCTGCTCACTTCAACCACTGTGTTGAAGTATTTCTTGCCTGTAGTGAATTCGAACCATTTGGCAAATACTAGCGGCCTCTCGCTTTCTTTATGAAGGGGTTAGTTACTTATTCCCCACATTAGACCCAGACCCGGCAAAAGTGGCAGTAAGATGGAGGAGAGCTGCACCCTGGAGGTACAGTGCGTTCCATTCTGGGGACTTCTCCCTTAAGTCAGTCTTAGCGATCTGGCAGAGCTGTGGACTGGTGAGGGTAGGTAGCAACAGGCAATGTAGCAAGCACTCCTCGGACAGATGGCGCATACAGCTGCCTGCAGCACCTAGATGCCGCAAAAGTTGCTCAGTTTGCTGCTTGAAAAAAGAAATTCCTTCTGAAAACATTAATTTGTATGCTGTGAAAGTGGAACCTATCGGAGTGCCTCGCGAAAATCACCCATGTGAAGACAATTGGCGGACTTGGGTGTGACGAGGCTTGATTCTGGTGCTGTGCATGAACATGGATGCAGCACCTCGTTTATATGCATGTAGAAGTGTGTAAGAAGAGTGCTGATCGTACCTCCGCCATTAAAGTCTGTAGTGCAGCAGAATGAACTGGTCTGCTTGGAACTTGCGGCCAGCTCTACTCCTGTTGATCCGGTGACAGTTTCCTACAACTGAACTGTTGCATGTTTAGACATTAAAGCTTGTTTCGTTTCCATTATCGCAATTTAAAATCATGTAAAGGTCTTGGTCCAAGCCCTTTCCTTTCAAGACCATTACATACCCGTAGAGGGGGTTCTTGCCTTTCCTCGGTTGGAGACATTTGCATCTAATGTAATGTGGCCCGTTTAGGTAGTCGATGTTTATTTTAAAACCTTGGCATTCATCAAAGTACCAAGACAAATAAAAGCGCGCAGCTTTGAGGAGTAAATAAAGTAAACCAAACCCAGTCTTGTGATTGTCTGGCATTTAATACGTGACAGGATTAGGTTTCAAGCCCAGTCTTGTGATGTCATTAATTGCTATGCATTTAAATAGGTCACAGGATTAGGTTTTCCATCCTGCATTTAGCCCCTGAAAAAAAGATAATTGATGCTTCTGATGGGGAGCCATGTGATAACAACATATCATATAAGTGTTATTGGTAACTAGTGCTTTAGAACCTGTTTCCCGCACTGTCTCCATACAGCACCTATAAATGACACATTGTGAAACAGGGTCCCATTCTCCTCATTGATACGTAACTGACATAATATTATTTCCACACGGAGAAAATTAATAAATTAGGTTCATGTCCTGATTAACCGAAGCATTAACTTTTACAAACCATATAAAAACATTTAATGTGTTTGATCGATAGGATTGATGCTTAACTCTGTCCTTTACTGTCTTCAGCCATCGGATTGTCTTTGTTGTAATCAGTTACATCATCCATGACATAGTACGATGAATTTATACCATCACTTCATCTGCCATGCTGATCGGTCTTTAATAACTTCCCAGGCACTACCCTAATTGAATGATGTTAATTTTTCAGTAATTTCAATTACATAGCCATTAGAAATCACTGCATCTATTGTGCAACGCTTCTTACAGCAGCTCTCGTTCTGGAAACTAACCTATGATTTAGGAAGTAAGATGTGCAAGTAAATGAGTGTAATGCTTCACTTAATCCCAGCCACTGGTTTAAACACCTTTCAGTCTGTCAGTTTTTGCATAATGTGTTGCTACAGGCTGGGCCTCACCACATGCAAATGAGCCTTACTGCAGGGCCGCCAATGTACTCTGCACCACTTAACTTTATTCCACTTAACTCTAACCCACACAACTACACTCTACTCTACTCCACTACACAACACTCCACTCCACAATACTAAACTCTATAATACTATTCTCCATTAAAAAATGCTCCACTGACACTCTAATCCATTATACACACTACACTGTACAGCACTATACTCCACTATCTGCCATTCTACGACACTAATTCACTCTACTCCACTATACAACCCTCTACGCAACTCCATCTACACACTGCATAGCACTTTACTCCACTAAATTCTATAACGCTATACTCTACTACACTATGTTCCAACCTACTCTGCTCTGCGCCACTCTACCCTCAACACGATACACAACACCCTCTGCACTACTTCACTGTATTCTACACCAATACACAACACGCTGTTCCACTCCACGATACTATACTCCATTCTCATAGCATACGCCACTGTATAATACTCTACTCCCTCCACAGCACTTCACAACACTTTAAGCTACTGCATAACACTACTTTTGGCTCTTATCCACGCTAATAAACTCCACTATATGGCGAGACCTATTGGCATTGCCAATGCTTGTTTAGACTTGAAAACATATCCCCGTGTTAATGTCTGCTTCAAGGAGGCGTTAGGTTTCAATGCATTGCTGGGTCCTGCAATGTTATCTTCTTGTCAAAACCTACTGGTGATTACGCTGATCTTCCCTAGAAACACTCTAGTACAGGGTCGGATGGCCTATTGGCAATCAGGCAGTGCCTGGTGGGTTGGTCTGCTACATCAGTGTGTGAGCTGTTTTTTTAGCAGTGATCGGTTCCCGCAAGGTGCTCCGTCAGGCCCACAAGTTCCTCCAAATTCTGTTGCGTTGCTCCCCCGCTCCTGGATGCTAGGAGCTTACCTGGGGGAGCTGCGCTTTTAAGCCCCCCTAACTGCCCACCGGGGTTCGCGCCACGTCTCTGGTTGGGGGGTTTGAACCCCGCACGCCCCCCTGATTGGGCCTTGCCCCACCCAGGGGGAGCGGGGGGGCTGTGAGGGGGACACCTTGCCTGGCGCTGGCTTTTTCACGCCAATCTGTGCCCCCTCCCCTTTTCTTCCGGGGGGCGCCGCCGCGTTATGGCGCCGGCTTCTGAGCCCCTTCGGGGGTTCGCCTCTGCGATTACAAGTTTAAAACTGGCCTAGTTGGCAAATCAAATCTACTTTTTTGTTTGCGCTAATGGGGAATACTTTTATTTTGGGGCCTGGGCCTGTTTTTGTCCCACACCGACCCTATTCCACTACCATCTTCTTGACGAAAAGTGACACAAAGCTAGGCAAGGAGCCTAAAATGCACTGATAAAATGATACCTTTTCAAGTGCATACTACGTTTTTACTTGGAAAGTAAATACCAATGTGAGACTTTTTGCGTTTAAGTCTCTTTGCACCACTTTATGGCAGCACACAGCCTTAGTACATCTAGACCTTCACCTGCGATGGCACTGCTGCATGTTTTGGTTAGGCTCATGGACACAAAACTGCTTTTCCATCTGAAATTGATTGTGAATCCTGGTCAAAGTAACTTTCTCTTCTCTGAGACAAAGGCAACACTGACATATTGCATATGTACTACCTTTGCAGAAATACCTGCCCTGTTATGAAGTCAGCAGGTATTTCTGCAACACTACCAAAAAGCAACTATGCACCCTATGCATTAAACGTGACATGCCATCTAGATGGCTTTCTACCTTGTGAACGAGTCATGTGCGGCAATATAGTATCCGTTTTAGCATGCTTCTTTTTCTATGCAAGCTGTGCCAAAGAGATTTCCTCCACTCTGGCTCATACTCCACACATGCATTTTGGAGTGCCAGCAACTGTTCCTTTACTTTGTGGAAGAAGTATGTAGTTTTACAAAGAAACTTTTGAGGACGTAAAGAACTGGTAGCCTAGCCACAATTGATCAGTTATGGGTGTCTTTCTGTTCCCCGCCTGGACTCCCCTTTTCCCTTCCCCATCATTGAACTCTGTTTTGTCTTGATTAAATGGATGCTTGGTGTGTCCTGGTTCCATGAAGAGCTGGCAAATATCAGAGAGATATTATTTAAATAAATACGTTTCTCAGTTGAAGAGTTAGGAAACATGGCTCACATGGTTCTTATTGAAAAGAGAGCTAAGAAAAAGTACTTGTGGGGAGAGAGCAAGAGGTCCTGGTTTTAGGTGGGCGTGGCTAACCGTGCTGCAGAATGGCCACTCTGTTAGTGAGCTCCGCTGGCCGGGTAGCAATCCTTGCAACAATCCTAACAAGCATTTACAATGCAATGGTCTCGGCATTATTAAAGGTAGAGCTATTGGCATTGCCTATGACATTTTTATTTTTTATTTTTATAAATCATAAATAAATGGCATTGTCATTTACATTGCCAATAGCTTAATAGCTCCCAAATGCATGACCTATTGCACTTACACCCACACAGAGTCACACACACAAAGCCACCCACAAACACATACAGAGCCACCCACACAGAGCCACAGACACACACACTGAGCCCCACACTCACACACACAGAGCCACCCCCACACACACAGAGCACCCCCACACACTCACAGAACACCCCCCACACACACAGAGCCCCCCACACACACAGAGAGCCCCCCACCCACACACACAGAGCCCCCCCACACACACAGAGCCCCCCCACACACACAGAGCCACACACACACAGAGAGCTCCCCCCACACACACAGAGCCCCCCCCACACACACAGACCCTTGCCAGCCTCATACCCAGACCCATGGCAGCAACATATCCAGGACAGTGCCAGCCTCGTTTCCAGATCCCTGCCAGCCTTGTATCCAGAGCCCTGACAGCCTCATACCCAGACCCCTGCCAGCCTCGTATCCAGACCCCTACCAGCAATATACCCAGACCCCTGCCAGCATCATATCCAGACCCCTGCCAGCCTCATATCCAGACCCTTGACATCTCATTATGCAGACCCCTGTCAGCCTCATATCCAGACCCCTGCCAGCCTCATACCCAGACCCCTGCCAGCCCCTTATGCAGACCCCTGCCAGCCTCATACCCAGACCCCTGCCAGCCTCATACCCAGAGCCCTGCCAGCCTCATTTCCAGAGCCCTGTCAGCCTCATATCCAGACCCCTGCCAGACTCATACCCAGACCCCTGCCATCTCATTATGCGGACCCCTGCTAGCCTCATACCCAGACCCCTGCCAGTCTAATACCCATACCTCTTATTATGCCGACCCCTGCCTACTAGCGTCTGTTCCGCTGGAGCATCCGAAAGCATCGTTTACACTCACAAGTTGTTTTTGAGCACACCTCTCACGCCTTCCTGCCCCCTTTTTCCACAGCATCGCTTCCTTTCCAAATGCAGTGTATTCCTACCCTTTGTTCGGGAATGTTTACCTGCGCCCTCGAACGCTTTCCACGACTCACAGGCAGTAAATACGAAGCACCTCAAGGCACCGCGCGCACAAAGAGGGCGAGGCCCGGGGGGGGAGCTGGAAACAAAAACAGCCAGTGAATGCAGAGGCCCGAGGTACGTACGCGCCCCCGGATATAGGAAGGGCAGAGCTGCAGCCTCCGGGAGCCGTGTGCCCAGGACATGCACTGAAAGGGCAGAGTAAACAAACGACTCGGCATCTGCTCCCGCATTCGAGAACATTCTATTTCGGTCCATCATCAATTGGTTTGATTGGCACCGAGGACCCACTACTGGCCGCGGCACCGTATATGGAAGACTAACTACACTGGGATGGTTGCTGTCAAGCGCAGGTACTCAAAGAGCCCATTTATTTCTAACACAAAGCCCGTTTCAGCAGTCCTGAGCACAGAAAGCTATAATTACATTGCAGGGAACTTCCCACGGCCCCATGTGTTGCTAGGACTTCCCCAATTACCTTAAGTGCTCTGGAATCCAATAATTTTCTTTGCAATTTAGAAAATGCAATAACTTACAAACAACACCGAGCAGCAAAATGGCGGCCACAAACCTCCGAAACGTTCGAAATCAGGGGGCGTGTTTTGGTGTTCTGAGTGACGGGCGACGTCACAGTCGAAAGAACGCAAAAAAACATGCCCCCGAATCCGAAAGAGATGGGGCTTTAAAGGAGTGATGCCGGTCTCCTCCAATGGCTGGCCTCCGTTTAGGAAGCCAGCCAATGGAGGAGAGAGGCGGGTTAAAGCCCCCATACTCCAAAACATTAAATCTTCTCCCGGAGACTGCGCAAGCGCAGCCTTCGGTCCTCGACCTAAAAACGGAGGGCTGCTGCGGCGTCTCTAGCTGCCGATCAAAAGGTCGCAGCCGCCATTTTGCAGGAACCGACTCGGTG
This sequence comes from Lissotriton vulgaris, assembly GCF_964263255.1. NCBI lineage: Eukaryota > Metazoa > Chordata > Amphibia > Caudata > Salamandridae > Lissotriton > Lissotriton vulgaris. Next base: position 1,613,151,041 of record NC_141693.1, read on the forward strand.
CCAGAGGAGGGTGGAAGTGGATAGGCGCGTGTGCCTGGAATTCCCTGAAACCACCGCAATCGGTGCAAGAACATAGACTGTGAGCGGTTTGCTGGGGGCAGAGGTTGGAGGAAGGAGTGTCATACACGGTGTAGGTCCTGCTAGTGAGGGTGATTTGTGGACTTGCTGCCCTACTTCTCTGGAACCAAAATCACCGGCGGGGTGCCGTGATACTGGGGATTGGTTTCTGCTTGCACTTGTCCCTGGATAACGACGAGCGCATCCTGGAGGCAGCTGGCAGGGGGCTGGTGTACAGCCGGTGCCTGGTGGGAAACGTATGCGTGATGCAGGTGTGGCACAGGAAGACCGGATGGGACGGTGTTCTGTGGTGCCCGTGAGAATCCAGGAACCTTGGGGACAAATGCCCTTGCTCTGAGTGCTGATTGTATGTCCTTGCGACTCATGAGCTATGGTGACTGGGCAGAAGCAGCTGTCTGTGAGTGCAGTCTACTGCCCTACCCCTGATGGCCCTGCTCAGACACTAGGCGCTGTGGTGCAGGAGTGGTGATTGAAGAGGCCTAGGGGCAGAGTTTGGACCACCATATTGCATCTAAGGGGGAGGCTGGTGTGCTGGCTCCGTTTGCTCTGTGTCATTTGTGGTCCGCTGCCACCATGGGCAAACCTGATGCAAAGCAGTCCAAACAGCCATTGAAAACAATCGTTCCATAAGACAGACAGACCTGGACACGAATTCCAGGTGGACAAGCTGCTGGATCATTAGGGTCAAGAAAGAGGATTTATAGGCAAAGTCTCGAATAAATAACCTCCATATTACAGGCATTCCGGAGACTACAGACATTTCCAAAATGGAGACCTCTGTGGAAGATCTCCTCCACAAGCTATTTGTCAGCAGTTTTTGTGGTGGAGAGGGCCCACAGATCTCTGAGGCCGAGCCCTCCAGTGGGTGCGACACCTAGGCCGATCCTTGCCAGAATATTGAATTATCAGGATAGAGGTCTTATTTTGCACCTGGCTAGGGAGAAGGGTCAAATATCTCACAAAGGTAATAATATTTCCATTTATCCTGACTTCACTCCGGCTGTGCAAGTGGCGCAACAGGCGTTCATTCCCGCCAAGCGCATCCTGATGCAGGCACAGATTCCGAAATCCCTACTTTATATGGCCAAGCTGAAAGTCTCACATGATGGTACTGCACATTACTTCACTGATGCGAAATCTGCTTTGAAATTTGCCAAACATGTTGGTGGTAAAAAGGGAAAAACCTCCAGTTCTGCTGGGGGGAACTCATCAGGCCATTTAAGTGACAATGACTAGCTTATTGCCGCGTATCTGCTCTGTCCATCAATTGGTCAGATTGAGATGAGCAGGGGACAGCCGGAGGAACAGGTTTACATGCTCCCCCTTGTTGTTGTCCCTTTGATTTGCAATATAATGTTTTTGGGGCCCGAGGCCCGAGAGTGGTTCTGTTATACATGTTTTTTTGTTTCCTGTCTTAATTAGCTGCCTGATTCTCTGCAGTTCTCCCGGCCACCCTGTGAAAGCGGGGAATTTTGCTGGTTCCTCCTCGCCTCCATGGGAGATCTCCCACTGTTATTTCCTGTGTTTTCGTATGTGGGTTATCGGGTGGGTTTGCTGCAACCTGATTGGGGGGTTGGTGTAGGTGGTAGGTAGGGGACATTTCATTGTTTGTAGCCAGCATGTGGGATGAGTTGCGTATCAGGACATTCTTTTGCTGTTGGGTGTTGCAATGTTCTTCTAGTATATACTGTTCATGGTAGATTGGTTTGCCAGACTACACGCTGTTACACAAAATCTTTTGACGTGAACATCTGTAACAGAAAGGCCAGATTGGTGCATGCTTATCTAACTAGGCATAACATTGATATATGTTTTCTGCAGAAAACCCATTCAAATGTTAAACCGTCGCACAGACTGCACCATAAAAGGTGGGGACATGTGTATTCCTCCATTTATTCTAAATATGCTCGGGGTGGCGTTGTTAATACGAAGGGGGGTTGACTGGAGAGAGGACCACACATTTGTTGATCCAGAGGGGAGATTCCTTCTCATTTATGGCAGACTGGGTGGCATATCGATGGTTTTGATTGCAGTATATGGTCCTAATGTAGACTCACCCGAGTTCTTTGGCGACATTTGGTCTAAGATCAGAGCAACTGGATGTAACACAATATTGTTGGGGGGGGTTTGATGCTGTGTTGGATGACATGCTTGACCGGCAGGGCACGGCTCAATCTTTGCACCCGCATGCTAGCACTGCTCAAAACGCCATTATGACAGATGGGGAGCTCCTTGATATTTGGCTGTGCCGACATCCAGAATTCAGGGAGGGAGTATGCATTTCAAGTGACTATAGTGCATGGTCCAGGTTGGATTACTGGTTGATATCGAGAGACACTGCAACCTGGACATTAGAGGCCCGGCACTTGGTGCGCTCTTTATCAGACCATGCCCCCTGTCTGCTCAGGCTAACACTCCTGGGCGCACCACCCTGGGCTTTCTCCTGTCGTTTACCTCTGCATGCCCTCCTTGACGAGACATTCAAGGAAGAAATCCGCTCTGATATTACAGATTATTTTGCTCTCAATGCTGGCTCAGTTGATACTGAGGCCTCACTGTGGGAGGCGTTTAAAGTTGTGACAAGTGGCCAATGCATTGCCAGGCAGGCTGGGGTACTGAAGGCTATTAGGGGTACCCTCGCCATACTGGGAAACCAAATAAGAGACCTTGAAACCAGTTCTATGCCACAAGTGAGCCTGGAACTGCTGCCTCTTTGAAAACTAAATTACTTGAATTTGCAGAAAAGTCCCAACAGGAGGTGAAATTCCTGGGTAAATATGTCAAGGCCCACAGGTATGGCGAGGGCGATAGACCGGGTCGCACATTATCTGTTATGATCTGTCCTCCTAAATCTGCTATGTTGGTGCACGAAATCTGCACTGCAAGTGGGGATGTAAAAAGAGGTCTGACGAGAATTTTGGATGCCTTTTCGTCCTTTTATTCTACACTTTATACGGCCACCCAGCAGACATGCCCAGAGGAGATGCAGGAGTTTTTGGATTCCATTGCTCTTGTTTGGTTCAATAGTGTACATAGGGAATATATGGATCTGCCCATAACTGTAGAGGATGTAGTACAGGTCATTAAAAGTCTACCACTTGATGAGGCCCAAGGGCCAGACGGCCTTACTACCTCATTTTTTAAAACTTACTCTGAAGAGCTAGCGCCGAGACTCCTGGCAGTTTTTGGAGGTGGGGTCTTGCCCCAGTCCATGCGAGAGGCGATAAGAATAACCCTGTTAAAGCCTGGAAAGTTGGAGACAGAGGTCGACTCCTATAGACCGCTGTCCCTGAAAAACATGGATGTGAAAATACTAGCTAAGTTAATTGCTAATAGACTACAGCCCTTACTTCGCATGATTGTGCTCCTGGATCAATCGGGGTTCATTCCTGAGAGGTCGACTGCCCATAATCTGCGAATGATTTTTTCGGTGCTGAATTATATTCACCTGGAGGAACACGCCGCCGCAATCTTTTTAGATGCCACAAAAGCGTTTGATATGCTTGAATGGCCTTATTTGTTTACCATATTAACACGTATGGGACTAAGCCCGCTTTATATAAGTTGCATCAAGGTATTGTATACATTACCGGTGGCCAGGATCAAGATTAACGGTCTGATTTCTGATCTATTCCCCATATCGCGGGGCACAAGACAGGGGTGTACTCTTTCACCCCTGCTCTTTGCCGTTGCAATGGAACCTTTGGCAGCCCTGATCCGGCAGCACCATACGTGCCGGGCTATTGGATTTAGCACTCAAAGTCTCCTCATTTCACTCTATGCGGATGATGTGCCTTTGTACATCATCAAGCCCAAGGAGGAGAATCTAGACCCTGTACTTCGAGAATCTATCCATTTTGGGGGCTTGGCGGGTGTTTCAGCCAACTGATCTAAATCTGTGGTGTATCCATTGACGGAAGGCACGCCCCAGGTGGCATCTGAGTTCCCTCTGAGATGGGAAGCTGAAGCAGGTAAATATTTGGGCGTGTGGCTCAGTCGGGACATGCAAAAAATATAGAACCTTAACTTTGGAAGGGCGGTCGCCTGGTTGGAGGAAAAAGTCGGACTCTGGTCCAAATTGCCTCTATCCGTAGCTGGGAAAATAGCCCTGGCCAAAATGGTAATCTTACCGAAGTTTCTTTATCTTCTTGTAAACGTGCCAATCCCTCTCACAAAACATTTTTTCAGCGCCCTTTGGTCGCAGCTGATTTCCTTGGTTTGGGCTGGTGGGCAGTCCAGAGTTTCCTGGGATTTATTGACTCTGTTGTTGAAGCAAGGGGGCCTAGGTGCTCCAGACATGCATTTACATGCTCTATGTGCTCAGGCCCAATTTCTGTACTTCTCGGTCCATCCAATGACGTATCAGCCCCATGTGGCAGTAGAAATGGATGCAGTGGCCCCAGTCCCCCTTAAGGTGGTGCTCCATCAGACCTCTTGGCACCCCTGTGGGGATATGGGCACAGCAGGCACACTGCGGTGGGCGTGGGGCGAGCTCTGGAAAAGAGCTGACATTCCACTACTTTACACCCCTTCCATTCCGCTGGCGCATAATCCCATACTTCCCTGTGTCCAGGATGGGATTAGCAGGAATTTAACTCATAGCATGTCATTGCACACGTTTGCGGATCTATATCCCGACAACACGTTTAGGTCCCCTCTCGAGGCGAGCGCAGGTCAGGTGTCACCATTTGCTGAATTATTACTGTATTATAAGCTACGGTCGGCGTGCCGTGCCCTTTGTGATGACTTCCCGGCTGCCCCCCTACGTTGCAGGCCTTGGAAAACATTTTGAATTCTTCGTCCCCCCGTAAGCTTGTCACACGTTTATATACCAAAATGCAAAACACAAACCTGGTGGTGAAGCCCAAGCCTTATCAAGGCTGGAACAGTGAGCTTCCCACCCCACTCACTGAGGCCCAATGGGATTTCTGCTGAACTTTCCCCGAACTACAGGTTACAAATAATTCCTTTCAAATATTTACACAGGTACTATCGGACACCTGTAGGCCTGCACCGTATGGGGCTCAGAGAGGACGAGAGCTGCTGACGCTGTAGGTACGTGCCGGCTACTTTCCTGCATGTTGCATTGGAATGCCCACGGATAGCAGACTTTTGGCTTAAGATCTTTGCGCAGTGAACCAAATTGTTGGTAGGATGGATGCTCCTTCACCAGAAATGGGACCTCTGGGGTATGGGAAGGACACACCACCCAAGCATCGAAAGTTACATGCACTCCTGTTACTCTATGCTAAAAAGGCAGTTTGCATTCGCTGGTTTAGGAAGAGGGTTCCCTTAATTAAAGACTGGTTGAGTGATGTCACGTAGGGCCACGCACAACTGAGCAATTTCTGGGAACTCATGTACCCGTCCTCGAGGCCTTGGGACATATGGGAGCCATTCCTGGACTGGGCTCGGAACCAGCCTGGGCCTTCTACACAGGCACATGCTGAGGATACCTAGTTGTGCTTGCCCCTTACATTTTGGTGGGGTCTGTTCAAATCACATTATACCTCCTTGGGCTCATGTTGTAAATGAGATAGGCCTATCTGTGCCTCTGGTTTATACACCCTCCTAGGGTTATATTGCTACAATGCACAACGTCCGTGGAGATGGGTACATGGGACGCCTAATAACAGCCACTAAATGTCTTATGTTCAATTGTCCGGAACTGTAATTTGCTTTGTAATAAGAGATAGTATGCTGGCTGATTGTATTGTATTTTTCCGTTATTGTGTTTCTGTATTGAAATCATAAATACAAAGTAAAAAAAAAGAAGTCCTGGTTTTAGGAGCCTCTGAATATTTCTCAAATGGCTTTTCTTAGGTGGTTACATTAACTTTGTTTTGTGGCTCCCATTGGCCTCTGGGCGACATGAACAGACTATTACTCAAGTGGTTCTCTTTGGAAAGAGGGGAGAAAAAAAGCTTTACGGCCCTTCTGGTGGTGCATGGGTCATGTGGAGCTGAATTATAAAGCAGCCCTCCTATCAATCAATCAGTCAATCAGAGTATTTGTAAAGCGTGCTACATACCCGTGAGGGTCTCAAGGCGCTGGGGGGCGGGGGCTGCCACTGATCCAAGAGCCAGGTCTTGAGAAGTCTTCTGAAAACCAGCAGGTCCAGGCTCTGTCGTAGGCTGGGAGGGAGAGTATTCCAGGTCTTGGCGGCGAGGTAGGAGAAGGATCTGCCGCCGGCGGTGGTTTTCCGGATACGAGGAACTGTGGTGAGGGCGAGGGAGCAGAGCGGAGGTTGTGGGTAGGGGTGTGGAAGCTGAGTTGGTTGTTGAGGTATGTTGGTCCGGTGTTGTGTAGCGCCCTGTGTGCGTGGGTGAGGAGTTTGAAGGTGATTCTCTTGTTGACGGGGAGCCAGTGTAGGCCTCTCAGGTGGGGTGTGATGTGACTGCATCGGGGGACGTCGAGGATCAGTCATGCTGAGGCGTTCTGGATGCGTTGTAGTCGTCTCAGGAGCTTGGTTGTTGTTCCTGAGTAGAGGGCGTTCCCGTAGTCGAGTCTGCTGGTGATGAGGGCCTTGGTGACGGTTTTTCTTGTGGCAAGAGAGATCCATGTGGATATCCTGCGGAGCATTCGGATGGTGTTGAAGCAGGACGCGGAGATGGCATTGACTTCCCTGGTCATGGAGAGGGTGTAGCCGAGGTTGAACCCTAGGTTGCGTGCTTGGTCGGTGGGTTCCGGGGCTGTGCCTAGCGATGTGGGCCACCAGGAGTCATCCCAGGCAAATGGGGTGGGTCCGAGGATGAGGACCTTCATCTTGTCTGAATTCAGCTTCAGTCTGCTGTCCTTCATCCAGTCGGCGATGGCCTTCATTTCTCTGTGGAGGTTGGCTTTGGTGGTGTGGGGGTCTTCGGTGAGGGATATGATCAGCTGGGTGTTGTCGGCGTAGGATATGATGTTGAGGTTGTGCTGTCGTGCGACGTGGGCGAGAGGCGCATGTAGATGTTAAACAGCGTCGGCTAAGGGAGGATCCCTGTGGGACGCCGCAGATGATCTCAGTGGTTTTTGAGCGGAAGGGTGGGAGGAGGATGGTCTTGGTTCTGCCGGAGAGGAAGGATGTGGTCCAGGCCAGGTCCTTCTCTTTAATTCCGGCATCATGGAGGCGCGCTGATTGGGTGCGGTGGCAGACCGTGTCGAAGGCAGCGGACAGGTCCAGGAGGATGAGGGAGGCTGCTTCTCCTTTGTCCATCAGGACCCTGATGTCGTCGGTGGCGGCAATGAGGGCGGTCTGGGTGCTGTAGTTGCTGCGGAAGCCGGATTGGGAAGGGTCCAGGATGTTGTTGTCTTCGAGGTATTGGGTTAACTGTTTGTTGACAATCTTCTCTGTCACTTTTGCCGGGAACGGGAGCAGGGAGATGGGCCGGAAGTTCTTGAGGTCCTTGGGGTCTGCCTTGGGTTTCTTCAGAAGGGCGTTGATCTCGGCGTGCTTCCAGCTTTCCGGGAAGGATGCTGTCTCGAGGGAGATGTTGATAGTTTTCCGGAGGTGGGGTGTGATGGTTGTGCTGGCTAGGTTGAAGACGCGGTGAGGGCACGGGTCGGATGGGGATTCCGGAGTGGATGGAGTTCATGGTTTTCATGGTGTCTTCATCACTGACGTTGGACCAGGCGGTCAGGAGGTCAGGCGACTGGTGTGGGTGGAGGATGTGGGGGTGGTGGTCTTGGTGGTGGGTGCAGGGGTGTCGCAGTTGAAGCTGTTGTGGATGTCGGTAATCTTGCGGTGAAAGAAGGTGGCCAGGGAGTCGCACAGGTCTTGTGATGGTGGAATGTCATTGGTGTTGAAGCTGGGTTTGAAGAGTTCTTTCACAATGCTGAAGAGCTCTTTGGTGTTGTGTGCGTTATTGTCTAGGCGTTCCTTGAAGGTGGTCCTTTTGGCAGTCCTGGTGAGCTGGTGGTGTCTGCGGGTAGCGTTCTTGTGGGCTGCAAGGCTGTCTGGTGATCTGTCGCGGAGCTATTTCTTCTTCAGCTTCCAACAGGTGTGCTTGGAGGGCCGGAGGTCTTCGGTGAACCAGGCGGCTTTCTTGTTGGTGTGGGTGGTTGTGGAGATCTTGAGAAGGGCAAGGGTGTTGGCGCAGTCGTTGATCCACTGTTTGAGGTTTGTAGCGGCGGTGTCGGGGTCGATGGGGTCGGCGGGTGGTCTCAGGGCAAGGGTGGTGGTCAGTTCGCCCTGGGTGACCTTGCCCCAGTTTCGACGTGGCAGCGGTTGGGTGGGGTGGTGTGTGGTGGGTTTCCTGAAGGTGAAGTGGACGCATCTGTGGTCAGTCCAGTGGGGTACGGTGGTGTGGTCAAAGGAGATGTGCGGGCTTGCGGAGAAGAGGGGTTCCAGCGTGTGTACAGCGCCATGGGTGGGTGTTGTCACAAGCTGTTTGAGTCCGAGGTTGGCGAGATTGTCAATCAGGGCAGTGGAGTTGGCGTTGTTGTTTTTCTCGAGGTGGAAGTTCAGGTCCCCGAGGAGGATGTAGCCCTTGGAGACGAGGGCATGGGTGCTGACGAGGTCGGCGATGGTGTCGCTGAACTGTGGTCGTGGTCCGGGTGGTCTGTAGATGAGTGTTCCTCTGAGAGTCGTGTTAGGGTCAGTGTGGATCTGGAAGTGCATATGCTCGGCAGTGGTGAGGGTTTCGTCGGTGGACACTCTGAGGGTGTCTTTGTGGACGATGGCGCTTCCCCCTCCAACTCCGTTGGCGCGGTCTTTGCAGGAGGTCATGTAGCCCTGAGGGATGGCTATGGCGATGTCAGGTGCTGCGGTGGTGTTCAGCCAGGTCTCCGTCAGGAAGACGACGTCGGGGGTGGTAGTCTAGGAGGTCCCAGAGTTCGATGGCGTGCTTGCGAGCGGAGCGGGTGTTGAGGAGGATGCATCTGAGGTGGCTGGGTTCTCTGGCCGGTGGTTTGGCGGGCTGGATGCTGGTGTATCTGCAGTTCCGGTAGGTGAAAGACCCTTGGGTGTGCTTCGGGATGGCCTGGCAGCAGGGGGGGGTGTCGTCCGGGGTTGAGTGCATGGAGGGTGCTGGAGTCGTAGTGCAGTCTGGCGTAGCGGGGGGCATAGGGTACAGGGGTTCTGGCGCTGTGTGCGGTCCAGGCGCAGACGGGCTTGCCTTTGGCACGCCTTTGGCACGCATCTGCTGAGCTTCCGCGCGGCGACCTCCATAAGAGGTGAAGTAGGAGAGAGGAGCAGCTGGGAGGCGGGAGCGGGGCGGCCAATGGGCGAGGGGAAGGGACACAGAAGGCAAAAGCGGGTGGGGCTACAGGGGAGCAGCGGCGGGAAGCGTAGAGCGAAGGGCACAGAGGGCAAGGGGCGCAAAGGAACGCCAAACAGAATAAAAACAGAATATAAAATACAGAAAAACAAATGCCAAGGCGGAAAATCAACTTAGCAGGAGAACGCAAAGACAGTCACCAGGGGCACACCAGCGGCGAACTCCCGGCAGCGGCAGCAGAGGGGAGAGTCATGGACGCACAGGAGGAGCCTTGAGGCGTGTAGAGCGACCAGAGGTCAGGTCACAACCACTGCTGCGCGGCGACCTCCATAAGAGGCCAAGTGGGAGGGAGGAGCAGCTGGGAGGCGGGAGCGTGCGGCCAATGGGCGAGGGGAAGGGACACAGAAGGCAAAGGGGGCGGGCCGCAGGGGAGTAGTGGCGGGAAGCATGGAGCAGGGAGGGCACAGAGGGCAAGGGGCGCAAAGGAACACCAAACAGAATATGAAATATAGAAAAACAAATGCCAACGCGAAAAATCAACTTAGCAGGAAACGGCAAAGACAGTTACTAGGGGTACACCAGCGGCGAACTCCCGGCAGCGGCAGCAGAGGGGAGAGTCACGGGCGCACAGGAGGAGCCGTGCGGCGTGGGGAGCAACCAGAGGTCAGGTCACAACCACTGCTGCGCAGCGACCTCCATAAGAGGTCAAGTGGGAGCGAGGAGCAGCTGGGAGGCGAGAGTGGGGCGGCCAATGGGGGAGGGGAAGGGACACAGAAGGCAAAAGGGGGCGGGCCGTAGCGGAGCAGTGGAGGGAAGCGTAGAGCGGGGGGGCACAGAGGTCAAGGGGCGCAAAGGAACGCCAAACAGAATAAAAACAGAATATAAAATACAGAAAAACAAATGCCAAGGCAAAAAATCAACTTAGCCGGAGAACGCAAAGACAGTCACCAGGGGCACACCATCGGCTAACTCCCGGCAGCGACAGCAGAGGGGAGAGTCCGTGCGGCGTGGGGAGCGACCAGAGATCAGGTCACCTCCTACAGCTCAAGATATGCTTTTTTTGCTTCTATCCTCCCATCAGCCTCATCGCTGGCGGTCAGTTCACATGTTCTATCCACGGTGAATCAGAACACTGTGAGAAAGGAAGGTTTAACTACAAAAATATTCTCAGAAAGGCCAATCATCTCTGTCACGGATCTGAAGCAGGAGATACAGTTTGTACGGAGTAGATGCAGAGCATAGGTAAAGCACTGCGGAGCATAGGTAAAGCACAGTAGAGCATAGGTGAAGCACTGCACGCGCATTATTTGCGCGTTCTAAAACGCAGTAGTTGGTATTGTACCACAATATCGTGGAATAGTGTTTTTCTGAAACGTTGTGCACTGAATATTGTTTACAAATACATTGTCTCATAGGCTTTAATATGAAATCTGCATCTATTTGGGCAGCATTTTTTAAAACGATATGTAGAGCACAATATTAATGCCAGGCTATATGTTATTCAACACATATCTGACATACCACTGTAGCGATGAGATATGAGCCATTGTCTGTTGAGCCTTTGCCTGCTGCGATAGATGTGCTGGGGTAGTAGCACGTAATATGAGCTTGATAATGTATCCTATTTGCCAACTCCCTTGCAGGATTTACCACTGAGACTTGGTCAGCATAAAGCTGCATGCTGATAAATAGTTTGCAATTCTTTTAACATTTTTTATTTTATTTTATCATCATCAACTAGAGGCAGCAGTACGGCATATTAGATATCTGAGAACGGACAATAAATGCTCAGGAATCGCAGCTTCAGATGAAAGACCAAGACATGGCCCATAATAGTCTGAAATATCGATTACGCATCTAACTATCCACAGGGAGAAGCAGTAAAACAAGAAACATAATTTTAGACTGCATATAGAGTTAACTTTGTGTGTATCAGGATTTGTGCCACATAGTACTCTGGCCTCTGGCCCATATGCTCATGGTCCAGTGGACTTTATTTGCCTCGGACTTGTCCTTTCCGAAAGCAAAAATCACCTGCAAATGTAATTCTAGTACAAACTTGTGAAGAAGTAAAAGTGCCTTTCATTTCATTTCATTAATCTTTCTTTCGGCAGTTGCCATAAAAGATGAGCATAAAATTACAACAAACAAAAATCAGACATCAATGTTACATCAATAGCGGGATAGCATACGGATAAAACGAAAGAATGCCCCAATACATAGCAGGCTTTACTATAAAAACAATCAAATAAATCAGTACTAATTAATTATTGGGGCAATCTATAATGTAAGAAAACGGGAACAATTTTACATATGGGTTACATTTTACTTAAAATAACCTAATACAAAAAGATTGTACCCTCAGTAGTACATGATCTAAATCAGGAATGAGGTACCCTAGGAATTAAAAGCCGTCTCTTATGCCATGCTGCTTCGAGAAATTTGGCCATTGCAAAAACAGTTACTTTTGAAAGGTCAGTCTTGAGAATTCTAAAGGCCTCAGAGCATTTGACAAACCCTAGATTTTTACATAGTGGGATTATCCAGAACCTTTTAGCCACACTGTAGGCAGGACAAAAGAAGACTAAATGCAATTCATCTTCAAGCCTACAGTTGCAGCCAGGACAATTTTCCAGGGAGTGCTGCTTCCATTTACTGGTGAATGCTCTAAGCAGAAGAGTACCATACCGCCATTGGAGGTATAATTTCCTGGCCAGGTTCAGAAAAATGTCATCAAAGACTGACTCAAACTTATAGGAGTCTTTCACCCCGAGAAAGGTGTTAACCATGGAATCTGGGCGTGTACCCTGTGTGTTGGATGCAAGATTGCATGCATGAAAGGTTGCCACCAGGTGTTTACGGGAAGAACCCTGACAGGCCACTTCAGGATCACTCCACAGGGTAGGAAGACCCAGCCGGGCAAACTCAGTTTTTAGATATTTAAACCACGGGATGTTCTCTACAATAGGAAGAGCAAGAATTTCCTGCAATTCCTGCCTATAGTTGGCTAACTCAGGAGTAGACTATAATCTTCTCCAAAATGTTAGGGGCTTTACACCCACAACTTCGTCCAAGGGTTTTAGAACCAGATCCAACCTGAGTGGCAGAAGGGGGGTGCTAGCCGGTAACTTTAGGAGTTGTCTAAGAAACATGTTTTCAATTATGACCAGCTCTTTTTTGCAGGCATGTCCCCAGAGTTCACTGCCATAGAGAATCGCGCCTCTGGCCTGGAGTCTATAAATCTCCAATGGGGTGGCTAACGGTCTAACAGATGATTTATTAGAATTAACTAGCCTAATTATTCCCCCTGCTATTTGGGCCAATCTGAGCTGGGACTTAACTTGATGATCGCCCCATTCCAATTTGTCATTCAAGGTCACACCCAGATACTCAAACGTAAGGACTCTTTCTAACCTATTCAGGGCTATGGTGGGGTTGGGGCGTGTTTTTTTGGGGGGATTAAAAATCATGTACTTGGTCTTCAGGCCATTTATTTCGAGACCATGCTCTCCACAGAATGCCTCAAAGCCCTCGAGAATATGCTGAATCCCCATTGGGGATTTCAACAGCAGGAGGGTGTCGTCCGCAAACATAATTGCGGGCACCCTCCTGCCGCCGAGCCTTGGTGCATCTGTGTTGGGGACATCATTTAGGTAGTCGATCACCCCGTTGACAAACAGGCAAAACAGGGTCGGTACAAGAACACATCCCTGCCTTACCCCTCTGCCAACAGGAAATCTTTGTGAGAGGCTACCCGACCTCCCGCACCTAACCTGCGCATAATTGTGTGTATGTAGGTGAACAATGATGTCTAAAAGAGCAGGGGGGATGCCAAGTTTGGCGAGTACCGTCCATAGTTTACTCCGCGGAACCAAATCAAAGGCTGCGCGGAGATCAACGAAGACGGTATACAGCGTACCCCCCTCCACCCGCACCGTCTTCCAAAACAGAAGGACCAAACGAAAAATTTGGTCCATAGTTGACACCTTGCTCCTAAACCCTGCCTGGAATGTGCTTAAAACTGAATGGTCCATCATCCATTCCTCCAGGCGGTCAAGTATCAGCCTCGCGAAGGTTTTTTGTGAAACGTCAATGAGGCTGATTGGCCTATAGTTGGCTGGGAGCAGAGGACAGCCCTTTTTGAAGATAGGTACAATCTCTGCTCCCAGCCAAGTATTAGGGACCACCATTCCCCCAAGAATTGCGTTAAAAACTTCCAACAGGTACGGGGCCATGACCCTAGGTTGGTGCTTAAATAAGTCTCCCGGGATTTTGTCTAACCCGGGGGCCTTACCCGAGGGCAATTTAGATATTACATTAAAAACCTCCCCCAGTGAAAATTGCAGTGTCTCAGCGCCCTCCACAGTTTCAGATTGCGCGGTTGACCCGCCAGAAAGTAGAAGGTGTTCAGACGTCGGCTCGTCTTGGAGCTTGGGCGGGCCAGGGCTAACCTCTTCATAGAGGCTGCGGAAATGGTCCTCCCAAACCAAAGCCGCTATATTTGCCTCCACAGCCTGAGTCGGCTCGGCAGACCCTGTTCTCACTATCTGCCAAAATTTACGAGCATCTCTAGTCTGAAGAGAGGCCAGCATATTTTCCCAAGTAGAGTAATCCCATTCCACCTTTGCTTGGTGGATTGCTTGCTTTAGTTCCGCCCTCCTAATCTTAATTATCTCTGTGTCCCTTGGATGCTTCAATACAGCGAGGAGGTCGGCCTTTGCCTTCCTGCAAGCTGAATTGAACCAGGAGGGTCTTTGCCCCCTGCGGAACCCTTTCCGCGCGATTGGATTTAAAAGTTCCACAAGGGTATCCACCAATTCCGTATGGAGGGTGCCCAACTTGGGGAAAAAAATTTCTGCCGAGGATTGACTAATGAGGGTCCGACGCATTCAAATAAGGGGAGAATCCTTGCACAGAGCTCGCAAATGTGGGCAGGATTATCCAGAAGCTTAGTCCACCTCACTCTGCACCTATCATTTGTTAAAATTAGTTTAGAATCTAGAGATGCCTCTGCCGGTTGGTCGCCCAAGTGACCACTGGGCGCAACCAGCGAAAGAATCAGCGTGTTGTGGTCGCTGTCAGTTCTTTGGACTACCACAAAGTTGGAGACCTTGTTCCAGCCCGATGTCTGAACAAGGATATAGTCCAAATGAGACTCCTGCCCTGATTTGTTAAAGGTGGGTTTTGAAGGGATGTCACTCTTAAGTCGGCCATTACAAGCCCTCATCGAATTGCTGAGAGTTAGTGCCATAATTTGTGTTGCTAAAGGAGACCATGGCCTAGGTGGGGGGCCAACCAATTGCGGAATTCCCCACTGGTCATCCTCCTCCATAAGTGCTCCCTCCATAGTCAGGGTTAGCGGCTCATACTGACAGCTAAAATCTCCCCTCAACAAGATCCTAGCACCCAGGGGTATTCTGGGCATAAATAGAGAAAGCTCATCCCAAGTGGGTGAGGGCTTTGTTATGCCCGTCGGTCTGGAGTATACGTTTATCAGCGCGAGTTGAGTATGGTTCGACCATTCCAACAGCACGCACTGAACATCCAGTGAATTAGTTTGGAGGGCCCTAGCCTTGCATCCCAGATGAGAAGCCGCCCATATACAAAGACCCCCCGAGGGCCGTTCCTTCCCCTCCCATTTGGCTGGGATTGAAAAGGTTACATACCCTGAACGCCATATATCCTTCCGTGCCCATGTCTCCTGAAACAGGCATATGTCCTGTTCGTCAATAAACGACCCCCACTCAGGGGAGTCTAACTTACCCTGAAGCCCCACCAAATTCCATGAAAGAATGGACAGACGGGATGTGTACTCTCCGGGGTATGTAGCAGGGGAATCAATTATGGTAGCCACAGTAGTGTCCGCCAACCCGGCAAGGGGTTTGGTAGATTTAAATTCCCCACCGGTCACTCCCTTGCCTGTGGCATTTGTTTGGACATCCATACCCTGTTGAGACTGTAAACTTCAGTCGCAGTCATCCATACCTGAGAACACATCAAACCTGTTTGCTGACTACAGGGGTGTAAAATGTCTCAGGTGATCCATTCTACTATTCATATTTCTTTTAGGCCTAGGAGGTACCATATTCCACCCGAAGGAGTCAGCAGCGGGTAAAAGGTGTGGAGCTTGTAACGGATATCTGGTATTATAAGGTATTACGGGGATAATCTGATTGGGTGCCTGGCCAGCAGTGTAGGTGGGGGGAACACTAGGGATCTGGGGTAAAAATAAGTCAAGGGGCGAGGGACGATGGAATTGGTGCCACTACCTAGGGGCCAGTTTAATATATAATTGACCGCTCGTGGGTCTCTAAAATTTACAACAACCAGGTCTCCCTCGTTGTCCTTAACCCTACTGCCCAGCCAGGGGAGGCGCCGGACATGCACAATGTCACCATTAATGTTTTGTGTAAGTGGTCTAAATTGGCTGAGCAAGTGCATAATTTTATTTTTCAACTGGTAAAACCCTTCCCTCTTATTATCTGGCAGTCTAGGGACCCCTGTCAGTACAACCACGTAGGGGAGAGCTTCAGGGGGTAATTCTACTTGGGGGCATTTGCGAGAAGGTGACCTGGTATTTCTAGTGGTACCCCGTGCAGTCACCCGTGTGTTTCCTGCAGATACTTTTCCAGGTCCCCTCATAGCTACACTAACTGGATTTGGGGTTAAATTATTACCCTGCTTAGCGGGTGGGGCCCTCTGTTGCGTGGGGTGTTTTGGATCAATGGATTGGACAGAAGCTTTAGGAGGAATGGGAGTGCCTGCTGTAACCAAGGCTGGGGGCGGGACAACCCCACTCACCAGTACCTTGGATAATCCCACATGATTGCTAATTGCAGATTCAATGTCCTCAAGTCTATTCTCTACCCTCTTCAGCCTCTCTATGATAGGTAAGATGAAAGACCTTATTAGGTGTTCCATATTAACCAGTGAGACAGCAAGAGTTGCATCCTTTGTGGAGGGGTCAACAGGAGTGTCAGATTGAACCGTGTTATTCACTGCCTGTAAAACTGGTACCAATGGTGAAGGAGGTGCCAGGTTTGGCAAGTTGATTAGGCTTTTGTGGATCGCCCCCCTTCCGTCTTCTTTTGGCAGGTGGTGGGCCGTGTACCTTAACAGGCACTGTTTTTTTCGATTTATTTTGAGCAGGTTTAACTCGGACCGAAGTCCGGGGAGTCGGGTCAGCATCTATTAAAATCGGACTGGAGAGAGGAGTGTCAGTTATAGGCTGAACTGTGGGAACTAGAGGTGTTGGAGTACATTCGCGTAACAAAAGAGGGAAACTCTCCAGGGATAGGGAATCTTCATTACTACCAGTGAGTCCTACAATGGGGGCAAGTGCGTGGAGCGGGGGATCTGTAGAAGACCTGTTCTTCATGCATTCAACAGAGCGACGACGCTCTGCCCGGCGGTCTGCCAGTGACTTTTCCCCGCATGTGGCCTCGGGAAGCGCCACCTCAGCTTTATTACTGCGGGCAGTCACAAACTACTAGTACTTTCCCCTATCTTGGGGTGGTCTTCGCTGTGAACGGCTCATGGACTGAGCATATGGCTCACTCCAGGAGCAAGTTCTCAAAGGCCATTAATTCCATCCTTAGCCTTCCTCGCCCAAAGAACACAGGCACTATTTTAGCTATCCTAAAAATGTTCAACTCGCAATGTGTCCCAGTAGCCAAGTAGAGAGCTGAGGTTTGGGGTAATGTCAACAGCTCCTGCATTCAGCAGTAAGAGAATAGGTTTTGCAGGAAGCTGTTGGGTGTCCCAATCTCTACTCCACAATACATTTGCCATAGGGAACTTAATTTACATTCTATTGATGATTTTATAACGGCCCGTCCTGTTCTTTTTTGGTTATCGGCTTGGAAGAATAAGGCTGCTTCCTTAAGTAGAGAGATTATCAGTGACTGTGTCAAATGTGAGAAAGGAATGGGTATTCCTTGGCTGTCTGGAGTGTACCAAAGATTATGTAGTGTCAATAAAGGCCTTATTTTTTTTAATCCAATACAGCCGAAACATTGCATAAGAATGAGCTCAAAAGTGCGCTTTATCTATTACATAATACAGAAAGGATTGGTATGGAACCTACAAAATCTCTTGCCTCAAGCTATATGACTATAGAACAGCATAGGCACCCCCTACATCTCTATCTCACTTTATCTATGAGCCACTTGGAAAGGAGCCCTTTATTTAGTTTAAGAGCAGGCACTGTTAAATTTGTGTTATGTTTTCCTCTTGGCTACCACTCCAATCTTGATCATGTACCCTGCCCACGTGATGGTGTGAGCAGACAATCTATTTTACATTTTTTGTTTCTTTGTAAATACTATTTAAAATATACCAAGTGACTTTTAACTCAATTTTTTAAAGCAGAGGCCTATTAGCTTGGACAATGCTTATTCGTGGTTACTCACTCTGGCCGATGAAGAGTTGGTCTTCCGTACTAGCACGTTTTTGAAAATTGCCACCTGAGCACGCAGGATGATGTCCTACCCCTGAGTTCTTATATTTATGTATGATCATTTTGTTAAACTGATGTATGAACTGGTATTTTATATAATCATAAACTGTTTAACACTAACAAATTGTATTATTATTCTCCATTTGTTAAATAATTTGTCTTGCTGCTGTACTTTTATGGATACAAAGTTATCCGAATAAAGTTTTTTGAAAAAACCCCCCAAAAAAACCTATCCTTTACCAGGCGCAATCGCTCCACGGGATATACCAAATTCCAAAACGTGTGTGTTTTTTTTGTTAAAATATTAATCCCAGCCTTAAAATATATTTAATCCTGCTTAGACTATAGATAAGACTTTTATTCCGTTGTAGTTTCAAAATTGACTGAGTATTTCCAAATCGCAGTAAACTTCTTTGTAGTGCCCACCTGCCTTGCATATGCTACTACAAAAATCCCGGTTTGTTTCATCTTGTTTAGCCATCTCGCATATGAAGGTGCTTCCATCGACCTCCAATTCTGGAGAATTAGGGAGCAAGCAATGAGGGAGGAAATAACTAAAAAAGTCTCCTCCACTTTTGTAAAATTTGCCCTAAATCTGGTAATGCTGAAGAGGGCTACCTCAGCCTCTGGATCTACCCTCTTCTGGATCACCCGGCTTATGGTCGAAAAAATCTTAGCCCAGAATAGCCCTAGCTTTGGACACAAAAGAATATATGCAGCCAAGCCCCTTCCCCTTCTGCCTGACAGCAGAAGCATCTATTCTCTACTTCTGGATATTTTCTGTTGAGAGCTTAGGTGTATAGTGAGCCATCCACCAAGACAAAAAGGCCATTCTTTAAATATTGGCAGCTCTTAAAGCCTTGCTGCCCAACTGAGATATTGCCTGTCACTCCTGACTTGAAAAGGTACATTGAGTTTCCCAGGTTACTCTTTCCAAGAACTTCTCAACCAGCGAAGATTCACTTTGGGTACACAAAAGACAGTACCAATTACCCACCCCTCTAACCTTTGCTCCAAATAGGCGGTCACCAACTTAGTCGGGGGACCACTAGATGAAGGATTATATCTATTTAGAAAATATATGATCTGTGAGTATTAAAAAAACAGGTTAACTGCGGTCACTGCATCATTTCTGAACCTCGTGCGAGGTAATTACTCTACTCTGGATTAAAAAATACCCTATCTCTTCTAGACCATATTCTTTCCAATTTCTGAGGTGAATAGATTCGATTTGGAGACCCAAACCTTTACATTCCCCTAATTCTAGATAGTAAAACCCGGAAGAACCAGCTTGCCTAAAAAAAGACTGTAATCTAAGGGAATATTCCTTCAGAGTCTTATATCTGGTCCTCTGGGGAGTTTAGAGGTTCTTAGACATATTGGGATCTGTGAACCAGATTCCTGCACCATTTTATTGGGAAAAAAAGTTTTCTGATGAACCATTTGGTGCCAGCAAACAAGCTATTAAATCAAAAATAGCAGCTTCATAATAGGTACAAATTCACGGTAATGCTAACCCACCCTGATTGATATCCAGTTGTAGCGCAGAGAGTTTAACTCTGGGTGCTTTCTTACTACAAACACACTCTCTGAAAATAGTTTCTAGCTCTTTGAAGTAACGAGTATTCATTTTTATGGGTATACTTGTAAAAAGAAAGACAAGTAGACGGTGTCGTGGGGATGTGCCTTGCATTTACACTGTGCTAAGTTAGCATGAGCTTCTTAGAAGTTTAAACGCCATTTTCCTTTCTGCTGCCTTTGCACACGGCACACATTATTATAAATGTTTAGAGTCTAGCGGACTGTTTTGCTTCACATGAGAATAATATGTTTTTCTATACTAGCAGCCTTGCTTGGTAAGCCTTGTCTGGACAGCGAGTGCAGAGGCCTTCTAGGTTATTTCAACATGGTGGTTGTTGTTTAGTCTGATCATCGCACGTTCTAGACATAACATATATGCAGCTGTGGCCACCTCTGATTTTGGCGCGTTTAATAATGCACTGCGTAGGCATGCTCACACACTTGGAGAACATTCACATGCAGAGAGCTAGTGTAGAAAATGATGTGATCCATTTCTACTATGACCAGAGGTATGGGTCCACCCTTGTAAACGTAAGAGACCTTCTGTAGATATAAAATAACCTACTAGCAAGGGAGGGTGATTTCTAGGTGTAATTTAAACCTCTTTTTCATTTAGCATTTTAACATGCTTTCTCCTTTTGTATTTTATGGAATAGTAACTATGCTGATTATCTTGTTGCTTATAATATGTCTGCTTGTATTAGCTAAGATACTGCGCCTGAGAGCACGGCATTAGAAATAAATATTTTAAACTTGCACGGTGCTTTATTTACTTCCCGTTTTGGACTGGTATGAGAGTATAACGAAAGAGTGTTCATGTGTTCCACATTGCCTGACGTTTTTTAAGTTCCATGTTCTTGGTTGTCTAATCATTGGGGGTATGGAAGAACCAATGAGACAATGATTGCTAGTCTGGTAGGGGATTTTGGCTACTAAGGTGAGTTTTGGTACACCCTAATTCACTGAGGTTCCTAGCCTCTATGCACAGTTCTGTGTATGAGCAGAATCCCTGCTACATGGCGCCCATAAGATGGTGGTCTTATTACATGACACTTGAGTAGTACTTCTATCAGTCCTTAACCCCTTCACTATTGTTTCCGGATAATAGTAGTGTCGAACAAACCTACCTATAATTACATAGGTCTTTTCAAGCTTGAATCTTTTCAAAAGGTTTCCTTTTGAATTACTACCCAGTTGTGCTACTACGTTTTACATTGTGCCTTTTTCTTCCCTGTGTCACTATGGCTGACATTGCTATACCGCAACATAGCCGCATTGCGGTTTGCAATCATTTGCAAGCATATAATGTTGGTTTGGAGGGTATGACAGTGATTTTGGTTGTAAGTGCTGAGGTTGCATACCCGTTTGAGATTTTCTACTCTTGGGTGACTATTCCTGCAGTGGAAGTGGCTACGCAGGTTTTTCACACTTACACTCACTCAGCCGTGCCCAAGTAATATGTTCCCTATAGAACACAGGAGATTCCGATTTGTGCATGGCAGCACCGTGTTTGGTTTGATGGCGCCCTTCCCCACAGTGTAACGACAATTAGATTGGGTCCTTTGTCCAATCCAGGCGCTTCCTGGCCGGTTTTGGCTGTATTCATCCCGCATCCTCGTGCGGGGCAAGTCCCCGTTGCTGAGTTACGGACCCTATATGACTCTTCTATTACAGTTATTCGGGCCCCAGTTCAATATATTACCCACAATTTTCAGGGCGGGGCCCCTGGTGTTGTGGCCCTTCCAGCTGGACTGAGCAGAATGAAGCTTAGTCCTGTGATGGTCAATGCGGTAATGGGCAAGCGTCCCCAAGATAAGGATGATATGCCTTTTTGGCTTGCAGAGAAGTTTGACCAGCTGGAAGCCGTGTTTCCTAGTTCGACTCCCGTAGAAAAACACAGGATTCTTACAATTAGTTCACCCAAGGACTTGGTGCCAGAAGCCGGTAACTGTGTGTCATGGAGTAAGATTTTTGTGGCAGTGTACACAAGATGTTTCGGCACTCCATCAATGGCTGTCCTTCCAACGGTCATTAAACGTGTTCAGAACGAACACGGACGTGAGGCTGCAGTTGATTCGGGAATGAGACTCGTTGGCACGTTTGATGTAGCAACCGATCTCGTCCTTTCTAATGTAAAGGGAGATGCAGTGAACTTTCTAGTGGCTAATGCCTTACGCGATGTCCCTGATGACGCCAAACCCCGACAGTTACCGAGAATTATTACAGCTGGTTATAAAACCATTGGCCGCAATAGTTTCGGTGTCAAGCCCTTTACTGCTAAAGATAAAAAGCAAACCCAGGGTGCGAAGTCTGAAACAGACGTTCAACCCACAGCTTCAAAGAAAAATTGGAACAGAAATAAAAAACAGGGGAAACAGCAACAGAAACAGGAGTCCTGTCCCCCATCACCTGTGCCTGCGTCTACTGAGCGCGTTTATGATTTGCGCAACCGCACTACGATTAAGTCGACTGATCGATTTCAGGTTCCTGATCAATGCTCTCCTCGTTCTTTACAGGACACATCGGCCTCATCGTCCGGTGGTGGAGGCGGCGGCAGAGGTCGGGGTGGCCAGCAGAGTCACGACCAGCCCCGCCCGAAATACGGCAAAGGCAAGCAGGACGATTCTTCACAGAAAAGACCCCAGTTTCAGAAAAAGAAAGTTGCCGCTTTAACAGCTCGATATGCAACAGATAGTGAGAACGCAGCTTCGGAATCAGACATGGGTGCTGATGTTGTTTGCCTATTTACCGGCTTATCAGAGCTGGTTAAACATTGGATTTACGTTGTTAACTACTATTTCACCAGCAATTTTCTTCACAATGGAACCTTATTGAATGCAAATACAGGTTCTGAATAAACTTTTTTATGTTGTTGGATTTAACCCTTTTAAAGGATTTACACTTCACAGTTTTTTTTTGTGTGCACTACCGCTTCGGCCCTTCCTTGACTATTCTAGTCGCACATCAGCTTAATTAGTCCAATTACCAATTGGTGAATCTTCTACTCTCTTCACCATGTCTACTGAAGCCATGGGCACAAACATAACAAATCCAGCGAACTTCAGCATTTCTTCTCCACAACCATTTTCAGCGTCTGGTAATGAACCCCCCTAAAATGAACAGAATGGAAAGCATATTTTGTGAATTATACCCCTATCTCCATGTGAGGAGAAGTACCCCATAATTGAGAAAGAGGCTCTGGCATGCGAATAGGGCCTGGACTATTTCAAATCATTCATTTGGGGTAAAGTCTGCACGTTAAGATGTGATCATAAACCATTGGTCAAAATACTAACCTCAGAAGGTTCGTCTAATGTTTCTTCCAGACTCGCTAGAATCTCTATGCAAATGCAGAGTTTTGCTTACAAAATAGTGTATACACCTGGCAAGGACAATTTAGTAGCAGATTTTCTTTCAAGGATGCCTGTTTTGTTGGAAAAATGTGAAGATAATAAGTTGAATGGTTTCCAAGAAGCTTTGATTCATAATCAAGGTGGTTCTGCTATTGACAAGACTGAATGGGATAGGAAATTCCAGTGCGATATTACATTTTCTAAAGTAGTATCTTTTACTGTAGATGATTGGCCTTGCAAGGATAGTTTGCCTGATGATATTAAACCCTTTTGGGAGGTCAGGTCGAACTCTCCTTTTGTGACGGGTTCCTGTTAAGAGGTGAAAGGATCATACCTCCGTGGAGTCTACGTGCAAACATTATAGAATTGTGCCATGAAGGCTACTCAGGTATTACCAGAACCAAATCTCTTCTCAAAAAACTGTTTTGGTGGCCTGGGTTGGACGTTGAGACTGAAAGAGTAGTTCACAATTGTGTAGCGTATGGTAGCTCTGATAAGTCCTTGAAGACCTTCAGACCTCCTATGAGGGATACTTTTTTTCCTAGAGAACCTTGGGATACAGTGGCGGTTGATATTTTAGGACCTATTAAAGACCATTGTAGTGAACTACAGAAGTATGTTTTTGTGCTCATAGATCTTTTTTCTCATTGTTCTCATTGGCGTACTGTTAAAGTGGTAGATAGAGTTGATACCCAAGCAGTTCTTGAATTTTTAGATGAAGGTTTTCCTTCTGAGGGCATTCCAGCCACTTTGATTATTGACAATGGAGTCCAATTTGTGTCCAATATGGCTAAGAAGTACTTTACTACATTAGGAATTGTCCACAGAACTACGTCTCTGTATAACCCTAGTGGAAATGGCATGCTTGAAAGGTTCAACCGAGTGTTAAAATGTATTATTCAAATTGCTGTTAGTGGTTCTAAAGATTGGAAAAACCCAGATTGGTAAAACTGTTTGGGCTTACCGTGTAACTGCAACTGAAGCCACTGGTTTACCTCTTTTCATTATCATGCGTGGTCGTAAACCTAGGTCAAAATTCAATCCTTCTTGGTTATCTTCTTCAAGCACAGTCAACTGGTCTAAAGAAGAAGTAAGGAATAGAATGCAACACATTCATGAATGAAACAAAGAGTATTTTAATGTTGAGCATTCTACTCAACCCATTAGCATTGAAGTTGGTGACTGGGTTAGGGTTAAGAAACCAGGTTTTGTTTGTAAAGGTGAAAGTGCTTTCTTTGATGCAGAAGAAGTGCTTGAAGTGTTACACAATGCAGTCAGACTTAAGTATGGTGAAGTATGGAATTGTAAAAGGATTGACAAGGATCGATCTTCTTTAGGTAAAAGTTCCAATTTTCAGAATTCCAAATGGTTGGAGGATGATTTAAATGCTACATGTAGTTCTCACTCACCTTCTTCCCCTGTCATAACTGATTGTAATAGTGTTAATCCTGCTGTCTTGAGGGAGGGTGAAGTGGTTGTTCAAGCTGATCCAATTGTGGGTGAGAACATCATTCCTGCTGTTCCTCCTGCTACATTTGAGGGTGAAAACATCCTTGAAAAAAAGATTACACCTTTGGTCCCACTTTCTTTTAACCAGGAAGCACCTATAGTGAGAAAAGCTCCCAGCTGGCTGAAACATTATGTGGTTAATAATATGTCATTTTTTTAATGCACTTTCTCCCTTATTGGTAAGTTTCCTTTTTCCTTTTTATTTGTTTTTTTGTTGTTGTATATAGAAGGAGGAAGTGTTGTATTGCTTGGTAATGTTCCTTGTTATGCTCGTGTACTCACATGCAGTTTTGTAATTACAGAATGTATTATCTTCAATTGTATTCGAAGTTCGATTGCAGGGGAGTTGGGAGAACGGTATCGGAGTGGACACTGGGATGTTGTGTCCTCTCCGGGCTCCCCAGGAATAAAGGAAATTCTTCACAAATTCCTGTATTTGACTTTCCTTCACTGTCACCCAAGCCACTGTCATCAGTCGACTGGACTACAGCAACACACTCAGTAATTACCACACATCTTCTGCAGAGACTCCAGACCATACAGATATCCACTGCCAGACTAATCCTCAACCTCTCCAGACAAACCCACATCATCCCTCACCTCAGGAAACTCCACTGGCTCCCCAAACAGAAAAGTTGCCAATTCAAACTGCTAATCTACACCTAAAAGGCACTGAACAACCAAGGCCAAGCATACATGAACCACTGCCTGAATTTCCACCAACCATCCAGATTCCTGCGATCCCCATCCCTCTCTCTCACCCACGCCTCCTGCATTCACTAATGCTACAGCGTAAAATGACCCTTCTCCTTCCTGCTGGTGAAACCTGGAAAAACTTCCCCGTGCACCTTCGGACCTCCACCTCTCTCCTAGAATTCTGGAAGGTACTCAAGACCTGGCTGTTCAGCTGATTCCATTGTGAACCAGCATGAACTGCAGCACCTGGATACATTCCTGGGTGATTAGTCACATTCTACAAATCCACTGATTGATTGACTGAAGGCATAAAACACACCTAGATAACAGCCGCTTCTACATCTACCGTGTGCTGTGCCACTGGTTGCTTTAGCAACAGATGTCTGCAAACGTTTCTGACAGTCAACACCAAATTAATATCTGCAGGTTATATTAGATCCAACCTGCAACAGAAAAGGTGGTGCCACTCAGAAAGAAGGAGCGGCGAGCTATATGGATACCACATTACATTATTTTAAAAAAACACTAAAGAACAAGAAATGGCTGTGTGCATGTCTAAGTTGCTTGCCACATTCTTCATGAATTTTTCCCAGGTTTACATGTCAGTGTCAGCCATCATTTTAACCTTAACCTCTATTCCATGTCACTACTAGGGCCCTCTGGCGAAGCTTCATTACGCACCCTGTTGTGGAAAGAAAACAAAATACGGGACAAAATCACATTTAAATATTTGGCCCGGGCCTTTGACGCAGCATTAAAGGACATAAAAATAGAAGAGATATGGGAACTGGCGCTACCTCACAACTCCTTCAAGAGCGTAATTAATAAACAAATAAGAAGGCTGTCATGGCATAAAGACAAAAAAAAGAGTTCAGTAAAATAAGTCACGCTTGGACAATTATTAATTCTTACATGCAACTTCGCCCACAGACATCTTTAACAACATTACTTAGATATTTTTATAAAAAATAGGCTACTTCACCTGCGATTTGGCTTATGTCGAACTTTGAAATACATTCTTAAATGGCAGCCAAAACCACATGATACTAAGTGCGGACTATGCCATTTACACGAAGAAAGAAAGCCTAGCACACATTTTACTGATCTGTCCAATTCTACTAACTGAACGCAAGACACTACTAAAAATAATCTTTAATCTGCATGGCATTAGAACATGTCGGCATGCCTTACTTTTTTGTATGAAAGGGGAAACCCCTCAAATAAAGAATAACATTCTTGCTAAACGTGGATCAGTTATTGTCAGCAAAGGGTCTGATGACCATCATGTAGTTTGTCAACATTTTATCTCGATGCCTGCATCTTTAGAAGTATCTTGGCAATTGAATGCTATAGTGGTATTTTTGGCAATATTTTTAGCAACAGGTGGTGGGGGGGAACAGCGTTTACAACGGAACTTTTTCAACGCTGTACCTTTACGACGCAACCATTACAACGCACGTCATTACAACGACTTGCGCTGGGGGGTGCTAATAGCTTTAATTTGCTATCCAACACCTTCCCTACTATCCACGGGGACATGAGTTGTAATAGTAAATTAAACTATTCACTATCCACCGCCCCCCAACGCAAGTCGTTGTAACGACTTGCGTTGTAAAAGTTGCGTCGTAAAGGCATGCGTTGTAAAAGCATGCGTTGTAACGACGTACATCTGGTGGTGGGCAAGTTTAACTTTAGGTGGTTTGAACAAACACGATTACAAGCTAATCAGAGGACTCTTGATTTAAAATCCGACAGGCATTTTAAGATACTCTGCACGAACTTGTCTGTAATAACGTTTGGAAACAGCAGGAAAAGGAGGGGCACTTCGACACATTTAACAAACCAATAATTTTACTGACTTTAGGTGACTTTGCATGAACTTGTCCGCACTTTATCCAGGAAAATGGCAGGAAAAGTGCATTATTTTTAAACAAATTGACAATGCCACTAACTGGAGCTGATTTTAATGAACACGCCAACACACTGATATCTGCGTCTTCATATAATTTTAGCTTCTGTATATTATATACATTATACATTTTAGCACAGGAAGAAGTTCTTGGCAGCATCTAGTGGATTTGCAATCTTTAGTGGTCATGATGTGTAATATATTATGGTTTTTATTAACTGAAATAAATATACTTTGACTTTCTATTCCAAGTGAAATTCGCCATATGATGAAATGCGTTACATTCGGTATCCTGAGCTGCACTCCATAAAGGCAGTAGGAGTTATCATCTACATGTTATACAGCTTGCTGCATTGAGTCCAAAGAGGATATGCACTGTCCAAACTCAACGCACGCCCAGAAAGCCAAAATGCAAAATCCAAACCCCATCACTGCCCATATTTGTCTCTAGAAGCAGAATAGAATGCGTACAGAACACTCAGTGCCTCTCGAGGGCACCACGTAATATCCACTCCTTTATTGTACACAAAGAAACCCTCCTAGATTATGACCTCATGCTAGAAGCTTTTCAGAGCACCATACTGACTATCCTTGGAGAAGTGCATACAAGTTATGGCGTTCTGCTATTGTCACATTGAAATCTTTTCCTCAGGCTCACGTTTGAGAGCACAGTATTCTGACAAATCTAACATGACCAGATAGGGCGAGTTTACATTTTATGCCTTGTACTTTAAGGAAGCGATTGCCATTGATCCACTGACTTGTGGAGACCATCTGTTACTTCGGAAGACAGTGAAAGCTTATTCTTCCTGATCTAGGGCCTTTCTTGTTCTCATTGTAGGTCCAGGTTTCTTGTAACACGCATCAGCAGATATGGGCGTGTTTAATATCACTAAAACTGCAGCTAATGTTTGAGGTTGGGAATATAGTACCCTGACAGAGTTGACCCAGCAGTGTTATCTATGAATAAGGCACATCAAAGTCCATGTCCTGGAATGGAAGACCTACTTGTTGTTGTCGGGCGTATTTATTCCTGGCTGCACCGTACAGTCCATTCTGCTTGTTATAAAAAGGGTAAGGTCCTATGCCTTTCCTTTAACACACTCTCATTTCACCAGCATCTAATGGAGTTTGCACACCACTGTAGATAGATTACACTCTCTCTGTCGTTCACTAATCGTGCTGTCTTCTTGTATTGCAGAGTCTTAGGGAACCCACATGAGATGTTGGAATGGGGCCACCGAAAGAAAGAAATGGGGAAAAATATGACCTCTGTAAAGGAATTCATCATAATGGGATTCCCCAGCTTAGAGCAGCTTTATCCCTTGCTTTTTTTTGTCTTCCTCATAATGTACATCTTCACTGTCACTGGTAACGCCCTCATCTTCATAACTGTGAGAGCAAATCATCGGCTACACACACCCATGTTCTTTTTCCTCATCCACCTCTCCCTGATGGAAATATGGTACACATCTGTTATCATCCCCAACATGCTGGCAAACTTTGTTTCAAAAAGTGGACGCATTTCATTCTTAGGTTGTATGCTGCAGCTCTACCTCTTCAGCTCCTTGTCAGCTTCTGAGTGCTACCTTCTCACTTTGATGGGCTATGATCGGTACCTGGCCATTTGTAAACCATTGCACTACACTCAGCTTATGGTGACCAGTACTTCCATGGAGCTGGCAGCCACTTCTTGGGTTTGTGGATTCCTTTCGCCCATTCTTCCAGTAGCTTTGATATCTCAGCTATCTTTCTGTGGGCCCAACATGGTGAACTATTTTTACTGTGATGCTCAGCCTCTGCTCAAGTTATCCTGCACAGACACACATTTCACAGAATCAGCAATTTCTCTTCTTGCTTCCACATTGATCCTCAGTTCCTTCTTCCTGACAATGGTGTCTTATGCTTGTATCATCTCAAGCATCCTCAGAATACCCTCTGCCTTGGGAAGGCAGAAGGCCTTTTCCACTTGCAGCTCTCATCTAGCAGTTGTAATTATCTATTACGGCACAATCATCTGTCTGTACATTCAACCTACAGCAAGCTTCTCCTTGGACCTGAACAAAGTCTTCTCTCTATTGTACACTGTTGTGACTCCAATGTTAAACCCAATCATCTACAGTCTTCGTAATAGAGAGATGAAGCAGGGTCTGGAAAACATAATGAGGAGGAAAGGGATGTCCTAAGATGTCCTTTTGTTATCAGCATACAAAAAAGGCCATGGCCATTGAGGAGGTGGAGGCTGCTGACCCTGACTTCTTTGAAAACCTGTTCCTGTGTCAAATATCCATTAGTGCACTAAACCCTCAGGAACTGTTGTCAGAACGTGATTACTCCCACTTAATATAAGCCAAACACTGGAGTGATTAGCAGTCTGTCATTGCATTAATGGAAGAGCTGCTCATGAGGTGTGTTGTGGTAATGTCTGCCTCGACCAGATCAGCAATATGCACCTTCTCGTTTATATATAGAGCTCTAATCATAACACCAAGGTTTGGACGTGAACTGAACAATGTGTTGCTCTTAAGATCGTGTACCTGGCCTACACAGCTTTCCAAGCTCAGATTAATTTCTGTTTCTTTAGAGTGTTCATCCTCCACCAGCCAACCAGGCCATAATGTTGGCCTCCCCAAAGTAACTAGCAGCCCAATGTTGAAACACATATGTTTTGGGCATAGGTTGCTGCTCTGCTAAGGATCTTTATTATGGAGCTGCCACTGTGTCTCAACCTCAAACCTCACCTTTGATGTTAGACTTGACAGCGTTAGGGTGGCCTTTCCCTTCAACTTTTTGCCTTCCTCGATCACTTTCTGACCCTGTGTTTGCTGGCTTTAGGACTCTGTGCATTTTACCACTCCAAAGCAGTGCTGAAGTACTTGTGATCTCTCCCCTAAACATGGTAATATTGGAGCATCCCCAATTTGCATATATAGTTTTCCTATAAGCCCTTAATAATGTGGTGCTACATGTGCCCTATAACCATGGCTCAAGCCTGCCATTTCAAAGCCTCTGTGCAGATAACACTGCCATGTTGACCTGGCAAAATAAACCCTTTTCCAGGCCGAAACCTTCCCTTTTTATACATATGTCACCCTTTCCTAGGATTGATCCCTTTCTCTCTAGTCATCAATGTCAGATACACAAGGTAATATTGTCAGGCAACCTCCAACTAATGGCTCGGAAGGTTTCGGGACCATTCGCTCAATCCTATGCCTTTCCATAGGCACAATCAGATGCTTCAAAAATTCCTGTGCTTTAGCTATTAAAGAACTATACAGATTCATCAGGTCCTTTTGGTCAAGCTGGTTTATGGAATGTCTGCCCTATGTCTCCCTCATTGCAAATTTCTTGAGCTTCTTCCATGGCTGACATTCAGGTAGCTACATTATTAATTTTCTTTCATTACGCGCCCCTCATTGCTTCAATTATCTACCTTTGCCTCCCCTTTATCAATATTGTGTTCTTTTTTGTTTCCTTTTTTAAATCTTCCATTCCAGCATCCTGGAATGGTAAAATATAACACAGTCAAAATGGCCACTGTGTCATAATGTATAGTTATGGTGGTGATGCATGCTCGCACATATGTGATTATGTCACAGTATTTTGCCTTTTTGTTTCATGATGCTGCTGCCCATCATCTTCAGTATAGATTTTCTTTCTTTTTGTCAGTGGCAACTAATGCTTTTCAAAGTTGAAACCTGTTAGTTTTTCCAGTAGCTGTTTATTTGGACAATACTGAGTATCTGTTAAAATAATGTCCTGCTTATGATTTCCATTGTATGTTAAATATGCATCTCTTCTTGGAAAAATCAATTATGACTTTATGATACTTTTTTGATTTATTTGTGTGGCATTCTACAGAGCATACATACCATAACACATTGAAAGTTTCTATATTATTTTGGCCAGGAGCATTTCTTTCAAAATCTGTGGCCAATATTAGCAAAAAAGGTATGTGTGTCTGTGGATCAATGAAGAGACAAAGGGAGTCAAATAGGGCTTTATTATTAGCAGACTCATGGGGGAGCAGTGGTGGCAGTCTTCCGACCGCTCCATTACAACAAGGGTGGTCGCGCTGCCCTGGGACCACCTCAACCCCCAGGGATCAGAGACCCATGGTGGCGATGTGGTGGTATTTAGGCTGCAATATGAGCCAAGCTTATTACGAGTTTCCTCACTGCCACACGCCACCATGAAAAGTGTGGCAGTGAGGAAGCAAAGGAGGCCCTGTAAAGGCTCCATTGTGCCTCATGCCATGTAGATGCACACAGGGGGCACAACATGGGGTGAGGAAACAAAGGTGGCCCCTCATGCCATTTGGATGCACACTGGGGGGCACCATATGTGGCCCCCTTTTTGCATGCAAACCAGTACTTGCACGGCATGCACTGAAGCAGTTCATACCATGCAGGCACTGACTTTGACGTTCCCATTGCGGTGCTTATTTCATAGGATCTGCCCTGGGAACTCCAAAGAACGGCCTACCAGACAAGAGAAAAGCCCTGATCTGGTGGACCGTTCCTACATAGGTTTGGCAGTG
Organism: Lissotriton vulgaris; assembly: GCF_964263255.1. Classification (NCBI taxonomy): domain Eukaryota; kingdom Metazoa; phylum Chordata; class Amphibia; order Caudata; family Salamandridae; genus Lissotriton; species Lissotriton vulgaris. The sequence continues at coordinate 1,613,182,365 of NC_141693.1, forward strand.
CGGGAATGGGGCGCACCAAAGGAAAAAAATGTGTAGGTGCCCTTCCTTTTGAAGTTGCTCTTCTCCCACCACATTTAAAAGTGGGGTTACCACAACTGGCTCCACCTTTGGAAAACCCTGAAGAGAAGGCGTGAGCCCACTGTACAGAGTTCACTGACTGGAACCTCACAAATTGTGGTGGTCACTAGCAGGGATATAACAGGGAAGTAGCAGGGAAATAAATCAACGTCATAACACAGGGACAAACCTCTCTGTATTTCAGGGACATTGATAGTTGCTTTTTGACCAAAAATTGGCACTTTTGCTGTTTATTATAAGAAAAAAACAAAAAAGATTGCAGAATGGAGCAACAGAAACATGTTACATGCTAGGTAAACTGCTCTGCCTACATTATGTCTTTAATATAGACGTCAAGCAGCGGGAAGTCTAAAACTATGGCCAACCATCCTTGGCCAGGGCTGCTGAGTCTAGGGCCTTTCCTGATTTGGCCGGATCACATCTAAATGACTCTTTAAGTCTTCCATTACAAACAATCACGTGGCGATCTGTACTTCGGAGCTGTGCCAATGCTATGCAATTATAAGACTGCCCTTGAAAAATAAAATAGAGAATATTGTGTGTCTCTGTGTTTCCACACTGAATTTTAAATGTTTTCCCATTTTGTTCCCTTCACATTTTGCAGTAGATGAAATGTCTGTGAGTGAAGATTGTGTGCATGCAGGTAGGTACTCATAATTCCAATTTGGGCAGTAGCTCCTGTTACTGGCTCAATCATAATTAAGGGTACACTTATAATGGGGCTTCAGAGGATTATTTTGAGTTTGGCTAAAGTGACCAATTTGTAAATTATTAGGGCCCCCACCAACTAAATCCGGTGTTCTCTCACCCCATTTAGAAGCTGTTGGAAATCTAAGACATAGTAGCACAGCTGCTACATAACCACTAAGTCAATACATTTGAAACCTTCCCTATTTCGAGCAGGCGTTCCAATGTATAGGGCTTTAGTAGAGTGCTTCTCGAATAACAGTAGATGAAGTGCAGGCAGCCACATGTCCGTCTAATGTTGTAAGCTCTGAATGGAGGTACATTGTTGATCACTGTTAGACCTGACATCATTGGCGTGAGTCTCCCTTCTATTTTTGACGGATTGCATCCTCTGTTTGATATGTTTTTGCTGGATTTATGCTTTGGGCACTGTTCCACTGCTAATCAGTGCCACAGTGCACGTGCCCCCTATGTTAAATGTATGTACTAATTGATTATTCCATGATTGGGTTATTTGATTTACCTGTCAGCCCCTAGTACAGTGCACCATGTGCGCCCAGGGCGTGTAAATCAAATGCTGCTGGTGGGCTTGCAGAACTGGTTGTGCCACCCACAGAAGCAGATTGTGAATTGTGTCTCAGGCCTGCATTGCAAGGTCTGTGTGCAGTCTAGCACTGCCATGTCGACTTGGCCAAGTGCACCCACTTGCCAGTCCCTAAACCTTCCCTTAGCTTCATATTAGACACCCCTAAGGTAGGCTCAAGGGTAGGGTTCATTGTAAGTATAAGGTAGGACATACTCTGATGTGTGTAGCATGTTCTAATAGTGAATTACAGCCATTTTCGTTTTTCACTAGTGAAGGCTACCTGTTAACATAGGCCAGAATGGGCAATTAGATTATTACATTCTTATAATCCTAACTGACTCAGGAAACATGGTAGAAATTCGAATTTAGTATGCCTGAACTAAGAATAATAAAATACATATTTTAGCAAAGTTGATTTTAATATTCTGTGTTTGAAAATACCACTTTTAGAAAGTCGTTATTTTCTTGCCTAACTATCCAGGCCTACCTCTGCTGGGTTGTGTATTCCTTGTCTGGGTTTGTAAGTGACAGGGCTGGGGAATTCCAGGAGACAGGCTGGGGCAGCCCAGTGGTGAATAGAGACATCTGCATCTAGATGGGAGGAAGGAGTTGCACCTGGGACCTGAATAGGGCTGGGCCTTCCCTCTACAATGCTGGCTCCACCCCTGTGGCTTGTCTGATGTCTCTGCCCTGCACTATGAAAGGAGAGGAGGAATCATGTCAACAGAGTGCTCCAGAGCTGTATCTTCCCTCCCCTCTGCTGGCTCCACCTCCTGTGGGGCAGCTGATGTCTCTGCCCTGCACACTGAAAGAAAGAAGAGAGTCATGTAAACAAAGTGCTCAGGAACTGGTTTGGACTAGGCAGAGAACTCTCTGCCTTCAGAGAACAAAGGATTTTGGGGTCTAAATATTGGGACCCTGATCCCAAGAAATTAGATCACTTCTGGAACAAGAAACCGTTCTGCCAAGGAGAAGAACCAAGGAAGCTGCAGGAGGTGTACTGCCCCTCTGCCAGTGTGCTGTCTGCTGGGTTGGCCTGCAGTGGTTGCTTCATTGCCAAGGAAAAGGAGAAGGAACTTTGTAAGGACTTTCATCTACAGAATATTCACCAAGGGCTTGAACTGTGCTAGCCTCCTGCTGAAGTCTCAGGGACAACAGACTTCACCTCCAGCTCCCTCCTGAATTTCCTTGCGGGGAACTCTGACTACAGACACTTACGTGCCGCTGGGAGCTGGAAGTGCGATGCATTGGGAAGAAGTGTGTCACCGCCGCAGCTGAAATCATTGCAACGCTGGAGAAGCGAGGCTTCGCCGCCTCTCTCTGGAAGCATGTGTTCATCGAAGCTGTTTGCGGTAGCATCACCGGAGAAGCGTGACACCATCAAGAGAGTTGCCATCGCATCACCGGAGAAGCGTGTCGCAGGGCCTGTCGCGCTATCTTCTCTCATCGCAACCGGATCATCGCATCGCATCAAGGCGCCATCTTGCGCACCACAACGGGCCCACAGGCTGAGAATCTATGCATCACCTCCGCACCGGTAAGGCTCATGACGAGTTCCCTACTCTGCGCAAGCATTGAGGAAGGACGTAACTGTTCCCCCGGGTCGCATCTCCCCTTTTGCAAGCCTATTGTTCACTTTGCGTTACCCATCCAGGTACTTTGTTGAGAACTTTGTCGCATTTACCAACAACTTGAACTAAGAGACTTTAATCATCTTTTAAGTAATCTTAAGTGAAGTGTTGTGGATTTTTGTCTTTTTTGGTCTTGTGTTAAGTCTATATAAAGAATACTTATTTTTTATACAACCTGTGTTGTGTCCATCTGTAGTGTTTTCACTGTAATACTGTGTATATTCACAAATGCTTAACACACTGCCTTTGAGATAAGCCTGTCTGCTTGTGCCAAGCTACCAAGGGTTTGAGCAGGGGTTATTAAGGAGAGTATTCCCCTTATCCTGACTTAGACGTTAGGGTCCCTATTTGGACAAAGGTGATAACCATTGCCAACTAGAGACCCCCAGATCTAACAGCAATCATAAACACTGTATCAGTATCATGGACCTTGTAGAAATCCATAGGTAACACTGTATTTTGTGATACTGAGATCCCGATTACAGTGACATTGCATTCCAATGTCAGCGGTAGCCTGGCATCCCAGGTGTATTTATACCATAGGTAAGGTACGGATCTCAAAGTAAATATCCGTATGATTGTGGTGTGGCCCATCCTGCATGAGCTCTGGAGAAATGCAGAATAACATCAATAATGGATTAGCACTTGATGTTCCACATGTTTTCTTCTGTGCATTTGAGCATCTGAACAGCTGAGAAAGACACCAGGAGCTGTGGAATTCCATTGTTACTTGTAGATTCTGAGTTGACCGGCAGGCTGAAATATTTCACACAGGTTTGTTTGCTACATAAAATTGTTCTAAATCATTCATACGTTATTAAATATAGTCTGATGAAAATATTTTATGTGTAAGTTTACGAAAAATATATTTTAATGCAATATGCAAAGAGCTTATCATAAAGACCTTACTCCTGCAGATGTCTAGAACAACTGGGTGCAGCTGTCTTAATGCAGCACTTTAGGGACATGTGACTGGGAAGACATAGATAGCTAAGTCTGTAGAACAGCGCTTCATGAAGGCTGGTGGAGCAGTGGCAATCAGTCATATATAAGGCTAATCCTTGTTCGGTTTGAAGAAGTTCACACAGTAGGTGACATGCAGTGCTGGTACCTCCAAAAGGTTAGAAGAGCTACACACACTAAGGGGTTTTCCCGCATCCTCCGGGCCGGCGGAAGCCACTGCCGGCTCGGAGGATGTGGGAAAACCGCTGCTGAGCCACAAAAGACCCACCACCATATTAGGATGGCGGTGGGTCTGGAAATCTGTCCGCAGCTCTTCCGCCGCGGTCGCCTTCCGACCGCGGCGGAAAAGCTTTAACATGGCTGGCGGTGTCTATCAGACACCGCCAGCCATATTAGCATGGTGTAAGATGTATGCTTTTCTGCGGCGGCTTTTCTGCCGTGGAAAAGCATACGGACCTACACTTCGGGGGCCCGTTGCGGGCCGCCTGGGTGAAGGGGGTTGGGGGATGCACATGGGGGTACCTATGGTACCCCCCTGCATTTGCGTGAACAAAGCAGCAGGCACCGCGCGGTGCCTGCCGCTTTGTGCATGCAAATGCACAACGTACATTTTTAACATTGCGGCGGGAGCTGCTTGAAGCAGCACCCGCCGCAATGTTAAATATACAGGATGTGACCGCCAGGGTGGCAGTCACATCCTAATTTGCACGGAGGGACCGCCGCTGCCCCTGCGGACAGTCCCTCCTACTCTATGGTGGCGGACGGACTCAGGTCCGTCCGCCATCATAATGGGCCACTATGAGAAAAAACTGAACATATAGGGTTATCTAGTAAATGTTTGCGGTTTCATTTCAGCAGAATGGGTGGTAGGGCTCCACCCGCATCGTGGGATGTAATAAGTCTGCCTGGAACCCAGCTGCCGCTTTTCATTTAGTCTTTATAATGATAAGCAACTGAAACATTAAATGCTATTTACGTACGTATCAACTGCACATGAGATTCAGAAACTGCAAGTTCCCTTCTATTTTGTGCTTACTACGATCACAGATTTGTTCTCAATTAAAATATATTTTCTTCCATCTTTGACATGTTTTCATTTCTTTCAACAATCACATTTATTCACAAGAAGGTCTGTACATCAAAAATTCTAGCATGGCGGTGGAATGGAAGCTGGAGTAGAATGTTGCCAGGTCATCTAATAAGTTGTGCACTTATAAATCTGATAAAACTCCTATCCTCTGCCCTCCTTCCTTTCTATTTGTGGAGCTAAAATAGTGTGAAATAGTGCGGTAGTTAAGAATCTTCTAAATAGACTCACCTCCTTTAGGTTTGTAAAATGTAAGTGCAAGGAGTACCAGCGGTTTGCCTAAAGTGAACAAGCATTGTTAGGTACAAATGAATTGTTTAAATCTGCAGCACCAAAAGATTACTTTGATACCGGCAGAACATTTCAGAAGAATCTTGATTTAACCTCACCTCCTCTAAACCTATCTAGAGACAACAAAGAAACAGCATAACCCTACAAACTCTATATAGTATATGTGTCACACCTCCCTCAATAAAGAGGACAGGGATCAAATCTAGAGAACAAACTGCACACTCAAGAGTCATCCAGCATACATAACAGGCCAGTCTCAACAGCATACACCTCTTTAACCACACAAAAGTCACATTGGAGAAACTCTAGCAAGGTAATTGACCTTACCTATTCCCATCAGGCTATAGGACTAGAATCTGCCCCAGAAGCACAATATTGTTCTCCGACGTGCCATACTGCCAACAACCACAATACACCACAATTGACAGACCAGGAATAGGAGTGGGAGTGAATGCCTAATTAGTTATAGGTAACTTTCATTACTCCGAGTCAATGTCTTCCTCATCATAGTTCTTAGGTATGAGTTTACCTCCATTCATACAGAACCTAGGGCCTGATTCACAGAACTAACTTAAGACAAAATCCTAAACTTACTTCTTTTGGTATTCACAGATGTTAGGATTTTGTCTTTAGTTTGTCTTAAGACAAACTTAAGACAGACTTAAGACAAAATCCTAACTTAAGTCTGTCTTAAGTCTGTCTTAAGACAAACTTAAGACAAAATCCTAACTTCTGTGAATACCAAAAGTAGTAAGTTTAGGATTTTGTCTTAAGTTAGTTCTGTGAATCGGGCCCCTAATCACCAAACGTGACTTCCTTCCCAATCCAAAATGGCCCCATCCACATGGGTACAAATGCCTCACTTCTTGGAAAGGACTTTCTGAAATAATTAAGCATCGAAAGAAACAAGCTGAGCAGAGAGATTCGGGTGATAACTCAGGACTGTGATGAGGAAGACATGGACTGGAAGTAATTAAATGTACTGGTAAGTAACAAGGCATTACCTCCTCGTCCGTCTTCCTATCATAGTCCCTTACGTATCAGTACATGCCCAAGCCAAGAAACTGATTTCAACAAACACACCATAGACATAGCAAAACAAGTGAAGGTAATTCAGTGATTCAAACAACATTACAGTGCAGGAAGCCCCACAGAGCTCAAGACAGCAGCACCAAAATCAGAGAAAATATCTCCACACAATTGCAAATGGTAACAGGTCATGAAAGCGCGGGGCAAAACCCAAGCGGCAGCTAAACAAATGTCCCGAATCGAGGCCCCCTTAAATGCAGTTGAGGCGGCAGAAACAGCCCTAGAAGACCTTCCAGCAAAAGACTCAGGGACAGGTTGGCCAGCCATGGAATACCAATGTGAAATTACCAACTTAAGAAAGCAGGACAAGGTAAAGAGAAAAGGCTTGTAACCCCTCTCCACCAGACTATGGGAGACAAACAAGGCATCAGATTTGCGAAACACAGCAGTGGGCTGCAAATACACAGAAAGCATACGATGTACATCCAGAGAATGTAAACATACCTCATTATCAGACACAGGAGACAGAAAAAGGGTAGGCAAAAATAAATCAGAATCCAAATGAAAAGAGGACATCACTTTGGGGAGACATGCTGGACTAGGGCAAAGCACCACCTTATCTGGAAAAACCTAAGGAAGGGAGGTGAACACAACAACTCCCAAATCTCCTGAACCTGTCTCCCAAAGTGAATGGCCACCAGAAAAACAACCTTGCACAAACAAATCTTAATGTTGGCTGACTCCAAAGGTTAAAAAGGAGCATCCTGCAAACCCTGCTGAACTAGTGGCAGATCCCAAAGCAGGACCAGGGAATGTACAACCATATGCTGTAGAAAATTCTGTAGTGTTGGAAAGTGGCTTATTAGCCATGATAAGTAGAAACCTGTTGGAAAGTGGCTTATTAATAGTGATACATAGTGAATTATCACAAGTAAAAGGCCACAAACACAGTTAAAGGTTCAGTTAGGTTCTCAATAAATTATTCCCTTACCCAACCCTTGGTAGCTGGCAAAGAGCAGTCAGGCTTAAATTAGGGGACAGGTGTGTAAAGCATTTAAAAACATCAATTCATTAAATAAGTAAGACACAACACAATATAAATCCAACTCCAATTTATGAAAAAAGATTATATCTTTATGAACAAATAGACACAAAAAAGTCAAAAATCCAATGTAGGGAAATGGAGATATGAATTTTGAAAGAATATACACGCTCTATTGTGTAAAAACCTATAGTGCCACTTTAAGACATATGGTCACACTTGACCGGGACAGAGTCAAAAATTGAGGCCAACCGCGATAGAGCCCTGAACAGATACACTAAGCAGGAGGACTTGTTAAAAATGTACCTTTGAACATTTCTGGAGGATTTTTCTCTTGACGCCGAGCGCTCCCCTCCAGCAGGCGAATTTCAATGCATATCGCTGATTGAATCTCTGTGAGGCCTCTGTCAAATCCTGAAAGTCTGGCGCTCCAGAGGTTTCAGAGGGTTGAACCTGAAATCCAGGTCAGGTCGCAATTGAAAATTGCCGGCCTGACTCTCGTTGTCAAGTTGGTCACCATATGGAGTTTTTTCCAAAAGTTGCTCCACACTTATGGAACCTCTTCATGAAGTTCGTCTTGTAGGTTCAAAGTGTCCAAAACATAAATCCAAGGTTCTGGAATCTTCTAGATGGACCTTGGGAGGTCTGGACTACAATTCCCCCAATACACCTTGCCAAATCCTTAAATGTTCTCTGGACACACTTCCAGGATGGGGACGCTTGGAGGAGATAATACAGGTGGGCTCTGCTAACCTATAACTTGGATGGAGTCCACTCCTTAATTCTTCTTGAAGCAAAGCAAAGCCCTTAGGGCTGTGGTACTAAATTGTGCAGTAGGTGCTGTCCTTCAAAGTGTAGTCCTTTGGATGCAGATCAGGATTCCAGCAGAACATTCCCTCTTCTCTTTGTAGTCACAAGCAACAGATCTGAGGAGCTAAGCAGCTCCTCCACCATATTTATCCACATTCCTGGGCGTTAAGCAGGGGGGGCATCCCGACCAATGAAATTCAGGGTGCCAACCAGGTGTAAGAATCCTTCCTCCAAAGTGTGGCATATTTTTGTCCCAGAAAACACCATTCTCTCAAAACCCAACATGTCCTGTAAGGTTAGATCTGGCTAAGCCAACCCAATGGTGTGGCTAATTTTCACTAACACACCCCTTACAAACCCCTGACTAACCTAATTACTGATTCTCCAGTGTGGATGTGGGTGCAGGATGTGGGGGACATTGAGTGCTGGTCCTAAACTGTCATTCTCTCATTGAAGACCAGCTGGACTCCTCATCAAGTGGCTTTGGCGCAGCCTGGGAAAGGCTGGCCAATCAGGAGAGGGCAGCTGGAAAGCTCATAGAAAAGAAAGTTTAATAACTTCTCTGTAATAGTTATTATAAATCTAACAGTGGTGACAAGTTGTTGGATTTATCTTAACTAATAATTAGATACCTTGGAGTATATTTTTAGGTAGCTCCTATCAATATTTATACTTAAATATTATATCATAATGTTAGCCTATTTAGCCATTCATTACAATGCGGATAACAGAAATTGGCAGTTTTTCCCTCACCAGGGCTTATAAAACATATGTTATAATGTCCCTGCTTATAGTTACAAACCATCCTACCCTTGGGGCACCTGGGGGCGACCTTAGAGGTAACCTATATGTAAAAATAAGGTAGTTTGAGCCTTTAGAAGGACCTTTAAATCGAAAACCAAATTTAAATATTCATTTAAGGTAAAAACAGCCTGGAAGGCAGTGCTGCCTTTAAAATTACGGCAGGAACAACAGTAGTACACACTTTAGTGCATTAAGTCTATTGGGCTCTAAATCTATATTCTAAGAACTTACAGCTAGGTTATCAGTACCAATTATAATTGCACCTGATTTGCATATCCTTATATTCAGAGCACTGGCCCTGGGCATGGTTAGCAGAGCCCATGGCGCAGTCAGAGTCAGTTACCACCAGTACCAAGCAAAACAAATGGGGGTGATCAGGCCAAAAAGGATGACCTTCTCACAAGACCTGCTACTAGTAATGAGGCCACAAACACAAAAAAGGTTCAGTGAAGGTCTCAATAAATTATTCCTTTGCTCAACCCTTGGTAGCTGGCAATGAGCTGGCAGGCTTAACTTAGAAGACAGGTGTGTAAACCATTTAAAAACACAAATACTTTAAATAAGCAAGAGACAATAAAAATCCAACATCAATTTATAACAAGCATTTGCAATGCAATCACTCTCGCCTTTGGGACCTCATATTTATTTAGCTATGCAGCACATTAGCCTGGATGCTGAATCATCTACCGTTCTTTAACATGGTGGAAAGTAAGCACCAAACTGCGTGACACGCCAGGTATGGGAGCACATGGAGAGAAATATTGCCTTTCAACTGGATATGGTATAGTTCAAAGCTCTGTTTTTAATATAAAATCAGGGCCTTCGGTGGTCATATCACTGAAAATACAAGATGTGAAAAAAATAATATTGGCTACTGGTGCTTGTGGAAGACAATTTCTATCGACTGGAATCTGGAGTATGCTAAAGTGGTCCTGGCTTTTTACTGACCTCTGCTGGTCGTTTTCTATCAAGAAAGTTAAATAGAGGCAGTTGCCAGAAATATTAAAAAAAGAAGGTCCCTCAGCAGAAAGCAATACTGGTATTTTACTGACCTCTACTGGTACTTTTTTATTAAGTTAGTTAAATAGAGGCCGTTGAACAGAAAAAAGTCCTTAAGGGGAATCAGATAACTTCTAGGGCTGATCTCTAGAGCCCAAAAAATACATACACATATATGTATATACTAATATATAAGTATATACTAAAGCATATACAAGAGGTCTCGAATGGTCGACCTAAAAATGACTAGTTGTGTATAATATTGAAATATAAAATGATCATGCCGACTTGTTGTGGAACCAAAAACACATTGTCCGGAAAAGCAGAAATGCTAATATATTAAATATTTGACTTCAAGCTATCCAAAAATACATGGACCAGAGAAGTGCCAGAGCACACAAAGTTTAATTGTAGCAAACAGACTCAGATGAATGTGTGCCCGGAAGATAAAGTGCGAAAGCCTTGTTAACTATAAGCAATTTATTTTTGTACAAATATGAGTTAGTAATAAAGGGAGAGAGAGAGAGTGAAGAGAGAGAAATAAAGTATAGATAGAGAACAAGACAAAGTTAGAGAAATAAAGAGACAGAGAGAAAGACATGCAAGGTGGGCTGGGAAGAGGTCACCTTGGAGAAAAGCACTGGACTGCTACGGACGCTTATTTTGTGGTATTCTGGGGATATGTTGCAAAAAATGAAGGAAGGAAGTTTCTGGTAAGATGGGTAGAGGTTGAGGCCAGAAACATGTCCGCAGGGTGGGGAGTGGTGATCCTGGAGAAGAACGTTTGACTGCTAAGGACGCTTAACTTGAGTGTGGTTTAGAAGCTGTAGGGAAGGATGAGGGGACTTCTTAAGAGTTTTCTGCTGATGTAGGCTTTAGGTATGTTTGCTTGACTGGGGAGAAGTCACCATGCAGTACAGCTGGGGCCTGGTAAGGACAATTATTTTGTGGAACTGTGATGATGTGTATGAATGGATGAGGGGATGAAGCTTGCCCTTGTTCAGAAACCTCAATAGGTACAGGCCTTAGATTAGCCTTGGGGTGGGGAGAGGAAACTTTGAAAGATACAGAAAGAGAGAAGGTAGAAGAGTAGAGACTGAGAGGAAAAAGAGTAGTCTACCAGAAAAGCATGGTGAGAGGATTATTGGAAAGAGACAGCGGAGAGAAAGTGGAGGAAGAGAAAGGGTGATAGAGGAAGTGCGAAAGGGATAGAAACGAATATTATGGATATGGTGAATTGTATGAAAATATATGAAAATTAGGGAGAAAAGGAAAGTAGTGAAGGGCAGAATGTGAAAAGTTGTTGTGAAACATTGCAAACGTATTGTTTCAAAATAAAATAAAGAGAATGTTTGAGAACTAAAAGTGTAGGTAATGTCAGAAATAAAAATCCGAAATACTAGAGAAGAAAAATGGTAGTTATGAAAGAGTGAAAGATAAGTGGGGTGAATATAGGAGCTTAGCGGATATGCGCAAACAAAAATGTCTTTTCATAAGCTTGTTGTCGCAATTAAGGAAAACCGCACACGTAAGCGTAGTCAAAAACATTTGTATAAATATAACCAGATTAAGTCATACACTTGTCATTAAATATCAAAGCTTTCTCCCTAAAACAAAGGCTGCTCTGATTGGACAGTGATAACGGAGCTTGGGCGGGGTTTGACACTTGCCTGTATATGGGGAAAAAACGTGAATTCCGTGGGTGTTTCAGAGAAAATAATGCCATCAGAGTAGCTCAGCGATGAAAGTAACCACCTAACCAGTTTAACTAATTCATGGGATTTGAAAGCTTCATTCATTTGGCAAGGTGTTCAGTGATTTTTGTTCTTGTGTTATCTAGCTGTCAATTGATAAAGTTCAGATTTGCGAAGGAAAAAAAGCTGTAGGCAGAGAGGGAAGAAGCTGTAGTATGGGCTGGGCTGGGAGGGGTCACACAGCTTCAGCACTGCTTCCTGACAACGATCGGCACCGCAGCAGTAATAATGCACCAGACTGCACACTGGGATTGCATGCACATCTGTGCTCGCATCCGAGGCAAAACTCCATCGAGGGAACTTCTCAGGAAAGGTGGAACATGCACCTACCTTTAGCTATTTGCAGGCTACAATTTTTAAAGATGCACACAAAAGCCAATGCAAAATCTGGGAGGAGTCAGACCCCACAAAGTACAGACAACAGCTAGACTAACCGCGCAAGCGCTGTATTGACCGCCCTACAAAGACAGCAAGTATGGTGCTGGGCATTGCTTGAGGAATGAGAATACTGCTAGTGCTGTGCAGAGGCTGCTCTGACACACTGCAATAGAAAACAAGGACATCAATACCTGGCATACAGTGCAGTAAAGAGGTGGGAATGGGGAAAGCAACATAACATGGGAGGAGTGTGAGGACAACAACGGAGGATGGCAGGCAGGACCCCGAACTGCATGCCAGATTTGGTTGTGTATAGAAACACATGGGCTCTTAGCCAGCTGATGCACTCTGCTTGTATTTGGGACACAGCAAAGGGCAACACTGTGTTCTACTGTTTTCAGTCCTGGTAAGTGCATCCCACAAACAAATCACAATGTCAGTTTACAGTTGACCATTTAACTAGCTGAAAACCTGCCAGATCTCTATTAGGAATGAAGGGCTGGCCGGCGATCCATGGGACTCACCTGAAGCTCTGCAGTGAAAGTTAACTTAAGGTGTTTTAGAAAAATGAAGGACAACTTCATTTAGTCATCTAAGAGTGAGGGTTTGATAATACATTTAAAAAAATGGAAAGGTGCAGGATTTGTGTGTATTTTTACTGGTGAAGCTGTTTCTTAAAAAACATAGATATAGCAGAGGTTTAGCACTCAAACTCTAAAGTTCAAATAGCTATCATGTTGCATTTATTATACACATCATATTATTTTATAATGTACAAATGTTAAACCACTGAAGTGTTGCACCAGGCGAATGCACACAACACAACATAGGCAGTATATTCATACCAGCCGAGAACAGTGTGACAACAGTAGTAATGCCAGAGTATTTTGCACTGAAATAAAACGACATGTACATAACTACCAGCATTAGAAAAATGTGTGAAAGGTGCTGTGTTACTTGCAGCAACAGTGTGACAGTGCCAGTATTAACCTTATCTAGCATGCAGAGCACTGCTGTGATCGCACTGTTACCTATACCCCATGTGCAGATCAGTGCAGCAACTGCAACACTATAAACACAAAGCAGCATAAATAATGTAATACAAACCAGAAGAAATAACATCATCTACACTATGGATTTAGAGTTCCATGCCAGCCATGCTCCATTTTAGGAAGTACATGGTGATGCACTTTTTCAAATGACAATTCATCAGGATGAAGTAGTCAATTCCACCCTCTAAGCCCAGCTACCCTTCCATTCACTTGCTGACTGCATCTCTGCTTTTACCCCTGTACCGCGTTCCAGGGCTTTTTGTCTAGGTTGGCACTTTGCAAATCATATATACGCACAGAGCTAGCAGACAAGGAGGAAAGTGCTCCCCACCAGTAGAACATTTGAAAGTGTGAACTGAACTGCAAGTGTTTGCAGTAAATAACAGGTTACTCGTTGGCGTGCTTATATTTACAGCACATCTAATGTGCATTGCAGGTTACCTGCAACAAGAGCAGCTCTTGACAAGAAAAGTTAAAGGGACCAAGGATCTCACAGGGGCAGGGACTTGGTTAAAGGTGTGATTCAGTGGTATAGTACATATAATACTACCACTTTGAGTTAAAAAGTATTACAAGTTGGCTTGGAGTTCTATGCCCTAAGTAGGAAACAATTATTTGAAGACTTGCAAAATCTTTCTAGGGTACGCATGGGTTCCATCTTCTCGCATAATATGACATGTCACAGGGAAGACTCCAAATCTTGTTGGTCCTATATCTGTCATAGGACAAGCACTGGCGCTAATGCTAGTAGTTAATTTAGCAACCTTAGAGTGATACATGGCTCCAGGAATATGAACTGTGCCAAAGACAAGGTGTCCAGTGCCCACGTATGCGTGGCCTCTTCACCAACGCCTAGCTTTTTTCCAATATATGCTGCATCATGGAACTTGTGACACTGTAAACATGGCCTCAAGAACTGAGCATGTCTAATGATGTTGAATAAATTGTCACCAATGGCTGAAAATACCAGGCGACATGGAGCCACTTGAGAGCTCTGGATATGGTCCCAGACGGGTCACTATTGCGGAATCATTATCCCACTGTATATAGTAATAGACTATAGGATCTACATTAATGCATTAATGCATGTATTCCTATCTTACACATGGACAGTTAAATAGACAGTTAAATCTGATACAGTAACTACTATGGAGGAATTGTTTACCAACCAGATTTTGCACACCGGGACTTCTAAACCCAAACTTCTAGTACGGAAACAAGAACTACAGCACCCAGAATGCAAACTCATGCTGGCCGGAAAAACAGGGCTGGCTAGGAGGGGCCATTTGGCAGAATTGTAAGGCAGGCAGATTCACTTCTCACCTTCACTGTTGAGTGCCCAGCCATCATTTCTTTTATGATTGCTGGTTTTCCCACTGGTGGATGTGGTGCCCTGTGAAGGAAGAGAGAATGGAGGATACAGGCTCGGACATCACAATGCCTTCCCTGTGCCCTCCCTGTGCAGAAGATTAAGTGGAGGTGATTAATGAGGCTGCTGTCAGCCCTCAGGAGTCACTGAGCACCCGAAGTGAGCATTTCTCTCACAATCACTCAATAAGACACTGGTAGTATATTCACATTTAGCCGCGTTTTCAGTTAAATGTCTATTGAGGTAATACCTATTAAATATTATCAGATTGACAGACAAAAGCTGTGGACAGTGGAAGTGTGGAATTAGGCTGAAGTCTCAGGATCGCCTCAGCATCCTGTATGCTGGGTAAATTGCTTAATCTCCCCGTGCCTAACAAGAATGAATGTGTCTTTGGGCAATGTGATGTAATGTAACTTGTGCTCTGCTAAAGCTCTCTAATACCTTAGGGGAGAGTTCGGGATATATGAAACTGCAAAAAAACTATACTTAAGAAAAGTTAGGGGTTTCTTTAAATTGAGATATTTTGTAATGATGCAGGGAGAACCAGTTATATGCATTTATAATTTAAACCTAAACGCTAAATACACTTGTTACTGGTAAGATGGACGGTGTGGTTGCTGTATTTCAAGGGCCTCTCTGGCCTAGGGGTGGCCACATTTTGAGACTTTGGAACTAGGAAACAGGTTTGCATCCCGGTGAAGTAGCGGAATAACCCACTTACCGGGTCTCGGCGGTGGGGGAACCGCCCAAGTCTTCCATACCCTCCATACGTAGTTAAAGGAGACAAAGGAGCCACCGGAGCCTTCGTCTGCCGGAGGAACCCAGATTTATTCAAATAGCCTGGGCTATGGAACAGAGTCCCAAGCTCGTTAGAAACAAGACAGAAGGGGCTGCTGCTTTACTCCGCTGCTTACAAGCCTTTTATACTTTTTCATTCCAGTCTTTTGGCTGTTAGTTCATTGTTCAATCAGGACAGTGTTTGCAGTCGATGACCAGATCCAGATGATGTTTGTAGATGGTGACCTGGTCAAGGCTTGGTACACAAATCATTTTTCACTCAGTTTGATCAAAGCTTGGTCTTTCAGGTCATTGTCCACTCAGGTTGATCAAAGCCTGGTCTATCAGGTCATTGTTCAACCTGAACAAGGCCCAGCAGTCAGACCATTGTCCAGATAACCTGTTCACGGTGTCAAGGATGTTTACCAGGCTGGGAGCAGGATATGGAAAACAAATCATTAACACAGGGCTTGAGAACGGGGGTGGGGAGGGGGGGGGGTGGGTGTGCGACAGTTCCTGGGCAGAAATGGAGGCTGCAAGATGGTTTTTGTTGTGTCAGTTAGATTTTCCTCAGGCATCAGCAGAAGCGACCAAGTGGGTCGTGTGGAAGTGTTTGACACAAGATGGCAATGAAAAAACACTTTTCCTCACCAGGATTGACTCTACATCCTGTGATTCTGGGCAAATACCTCAATATCATTGTGTCTTACGTGTAGCGTCTGGTTCTTTTATAGTGCGCTTTACGCACATGTCAAATTGGCGCAATTAAATAAATTATTTTTATAAAATAGCACAGCCCTATAGGCAGGCACACGACTGGCTCTTTGAGTTTGAACCAGTTAAGTGTTATCAAAGAATGTAATAGTAATGTCCCAGCCTTGGATTCCTGCCAATAGTCAGTATCTTTCCTCTGATATGTCGTATCATTGACATGTTGGTGCATTTTTCAAGGACACCATTTACTCATCAATGTTACATTGTACAACATTGCGTTAGCAAGATTGCCATATCCTGGGTTACAATGCTGCCTTTAGTCGGCTGCCTGAGAATGAAGCCCAGTAGTGCTCAACACTACCTTTTCGCATTAAATCTTGTGTGCTAATGTTGGGAGATGAATACATGGACAGCAAGCATTTTCTATGTCTGGACTCTCTCTCCAAGCCTAGCTTGAATGTGTTTGAGTGCGTATTGTGTGATACCCTTGCCGAATTCTATATGAATATGCACAGTAGTGAGAATGGTTGCTGTTCCAATGTTTGCTGCATTGCATGGCACCCATGGAAACAGCAAGACACCATTGATTGTTTTTGTGCATGAAGGTGTGCCTTATATCACATAACCCATCTGTGATGAACATATCATCATATTCCTTCATGATGCAGCACACATAGAAGTGACAGGACATCATTTAAATAATGGTTATGTGGAGGAAGGGGCACCCTCTGGCACATTATTAGCTTCCAGATCAACACAGAGACACTTGCACCATAGTGCAAGTGGACCTGCATGGGGGCAAGGAGGCAAACGTTCTCCTGCAGCATGGGGGCAGACACAGGCCTGCACCATACTATTGTAGGTATGGTACAAACCTGTGTTCCTGAAGTTGAAGTTGCAGGGCGTAGTGTTAAGCCAAGGAGACCAAAGGCACACTCCACAAACACCTGGCGGAGATGGCCTTATGTATTTATCTGGCATGGCCTGGCTCTGTAATGGTGCTGTCAAACTGTCTCCTTGGGCTCATTCCCCTGGTAGACTCAGTCTGAGTATGTTACAGACCATCATTTGACTCTGACAATCTTAAAATGTTGTGACTTTACTCTGCCCTTGACATGTCCCATGACATACATTGTCAGGTCAGTAACACCATCAGGCTGCAATTGATCCCTAATTCCACATTGCATTGTTCAGGTAAATTCTGAACTTCATAACCTTTAGATAGAGTGCAGGGTCCATGTATTAATTCCCTTGTGATCAAAGTTAAATGAAGAACATTGACATAAATTTCAGGACTCACATATTGTCATTTGTCTTATTTTTCAGACAACATATTAGAGGAGGCACAATCATTTCATATCCATAAGGAACAATATATGCACATACGCTGGGTGGCCAAGGGATATTGTGCTATGGCAAAGAGGTACAGATATGTCTGGGCAGCTGGGAGATGGAAGTCTCTGCTTGAATGTGCACAGAAAACATTGAGAATGGATACACAGGCCATACCAAGCCCTTCTAATGTCAGGTGTGGGTCCAGACATTCACACCGATCTGTCACTCAAGCTCAGATTCCACACAGCCAACCTGTTGAAACTGGATCAGGCACACAAACAGGTGCCCCCTCACATCCACACGTTCAAGCGACTGCCACACTACCATCTGCAGCATGGACACATGCTGTAGGATTTGCAAAGAGGGACTGTTGGTGCATGATGGATATGAATGTGCAACTGGCACACGTTGAAAGGGATGTGTCGGACATGAACACCCACCTCCATGACATCAAGGGTGCCCTGGGGCTACCATTTTGAGCAGGACAGGTTGTGATGCTTCCCCCTTTTCTACAGTCCCCCTATAGTTTTTGTACAAATGTTTTTATATTAGTGTAGGTTTTTATGTGTTACTTAGTGTAGTTGTAGAGTAGACATAGCTAGTGTCATTTTTAGGCAAGGTTTTAGATTTTTTATTCTCTGAATAAAGTATTTTAAGCTAAGTTTTCTTTTCGTTTGGGTAAGGGGTTGATGTATTTTTCTTTTATAAAATAAGAAAATATATATATATTTGTGTAAGATATATGTATAGTTAGTTCCTGTTTAGTTAACATATATTTGTCCTGTTGATGATGTGCTTTAAGGGGGGAGAGGGGTTGATGTCTTAGCTGTGTTGTTGCGTGTTTATTATTAGTTAAGGTAGATAGTTTAGAGTAACATTTAGTTAGAACCAGTTGGTTCAGATTAGGTTAGCTGTAGTGATTAGTTTTAGTTTAGGGTAGGTCAAACACTCAACAATCATTAGAATGTGTAAGTGTGGTCATGACATGATATTTTTGTGAATGGAAATTGTCAGGATACAGTTGTTTTGTGTTCAGGAAACAAGCATGAATTTCAGATGCCAATTATGAGTTATGCCCTTGGAGAGGGATACTCTGTTGAAACTTTTATCATCTTATGTGTTTCTCACAGAGTTGTACACCACATCGTTGCACATTTACAAAACAATAGAGAAACATGAGCTTAAGCAAGCATTGAAATTGCAATGCTTATCCATCGTGAAAATGGATGTATGTGCTTTGTTCCCAAGAATGCTTCACACTGCATTTCACATGAGCCTGGTGCAGAGTTCACCTGCCAAGCAAAAATGCAGGCACCGTTGCTACATAGTGCAAGGGTGTCTGAATTTGTGAAATGGATGTAAATGTGCAGGAGCCTTTCTGCACATACACAATGTTGTCAGCTAGCTGGTCCAATGTGGGCTGCACAAGGCAGAACACAATGAAACAGCAAACACACAGGGAAATGATGCATTTCTCCCTGTAGTGCCAGTGTTATATCTGCTTTTCTCAAGTGTTACTCTTGGCACTGTCTCCGATTAATGCCACCTTTGAAATTGTGCTACAGCCTCTGAATCTAGGGTTATTGCAGTGCACTACACACCGCAAGACACATTGGCCTCCCCTTTCACAGTGAGCACAGCATTAATGGTGCCTTATTTGCAAGGCATTGTTAAGACATGTTAAGTGGCTGAATGATGCCTTGTACTTTAGTAGAAAGCCCTATTGCCAACACAACCTCAATGAAAGTGACATTGTGGTTTCAATAGTGGTTTGTAAATATGCACCATTACCCTTCCTCATTTTTGTAAATATGGTTTACGCTCTATCTTGAGATGTGACATGCCATGATTCCCATCACAACAAGCTTTGTCCACACCTTTGAGTATGAGTAGATCCTCCAAGTAAGACTTGTTAGCAATGCAGGTAAAGACACTTCTTGTGGCATGACACTGACTTGTACATATTGCAGCAAGTGCCTATCCCCATCATGTACGTAGGGAAATGTTGAATTCTTGCAAGAATATTGTATTTGAGGTATGAGGGCATGGCTCACACATACACTGTAATCTCACTGCCTATCTGGGACACACACTCAACATGACCATTTATTAAATGTCCCTCTTGGTAAATTTGAATGAATATACTGATCAAATATTTTCTAACACATCATACTTGAATGGTCATAGGCAACATACAACTGTATGACTTTTGTATTTACATGTGCATTCACATTGGTAGAAGACTGGCCCAGTTCTTGACAAACAACCCCCACATTGTGTAAAGGCCCAGTGAAGGGCCAGACAGAGTCCTTGGGGGTAACATGTCCTGAGGCATGTTGAGGAAGAGGCAGAGTTCAGTCGGTAGGCAGATTGGAGAGTCATTGTAAACAATGCCAAAATTAGCAGTCCTTATTAAAGATCAAGGTGACTGTAGGAGAGTCATTCATAGGACAGTAAAAGCTGATGTTCCGAATCATGATGTTAAGCACAGGTCCAAGAAGAAACTGTCCCTGTGGCCCAGATGAATGCCACAGCTGACGGGTTTGCAAAAATGGAGATTCACCCACATCTTCCTCCTCTGATGTGTTATGTACCTCCTGTGTGCATGATTGTGTATTGGCTGGAGCTCTAGGAGGCTGTGAAACTTCAGGAGGTAAGAGGTGGAAGTTGCAGCAGCATTCATCTGTGCCAAATGATGAGGCATCACTTTAGTGATGATAAGCTGCAGGGCTTGCAAGACTTCAGCAACGTCTCTGTGGTATGCAGCAATGGCTGCCAAGTGTGAAGCCTGCATCCGCTCCATGTTCTCCATGATTTTTCTCATTTCACACAACTCCTTGGTGACATAGCTGGAGCCACTTTGACTGGACAGTTGTTCTTGTCTCTGAGTATGCACTCCAGTGATGTCAGCCATGGAATGCTGGAGAGCATGGAGCAGACTGTGTGTGCCTGTGATGGATCTAGGTGGTCCCCAATGTGACTGAGACACCCACGTTTGACCGTCAGGCTGTCAAACCCCACCCGCACCTGACCAGCCAGCTCTTGCTCGACCTCTACCGCATGACATTGAAATGTTAGGAGTGGGTCCTCAAGGTCCTGGGAGACAGCTGTGGTGGTAGGTGCTTCCTATTGGGTATTTTGTGCAGGGGTTGGACCTTTCACGACGCTGCTGGATGTCCCGCTTCTGGAGATGGGCTGCCAATGGAGTTGAGCAGCTCTTGGTGGGTGTCCTGGTTGATGGTTGAGATGTCTTAATCTTCATCATTGAAGAGTGGGACAGGCTGCTGTACAGGAGGTGCTGTTTCTCCCTCTGCAATGTAAAGGGGAGATGCTGTTGTATGTGCGTCTCAAGTATGATAATGCACAATGCAGTACACAACGAAACATCAAAAATTTTGGGGAATTAGGATTTTCTCTATATTTGCATGTTAGGGATCATGTTTTCTCTTGCATACATTTCTTACTAGCCTCCTATTGTATTCACTCTCGTTTGTATAGGGCAGTGTGTTTTTCTATGGGTGTTGCAGGGGAAACACCCAACACAACACATATTACCCTCACCTTTACCACCACGTGAAGTGTGTATGTGGGCCTTTGTTATATGGCATTGGTTTACAGTGGCTTGTAAGTGGTGGTAAGCCCCTATCAGCACCTCAATGTCACAGCAAGGGATATTGGCATGTGCATGGGTGTTTTGAAATATGCCTCTTTGATGAACACATGGATGATACATGCAGATCTGCTCAGGCTGATTGGATGCCTTTGTTTGTGTAAGAATGTTTACAGACATGACTGCCTATGCATTTGTTCACTGCTACTGTTGACTTTCCCTAAAGACTGGTTTCCATGCATGTCAATTTGTAATGGCCACCTCACCCCAGAACTGTGATTTTTGTACAATGCTGTTAACTATATGACACATGTAGATACTTTGATGTGGATGAGTGCATTTTAATGTATCAGGTGATGGTGACCTGTAGCAAGTTTACATGCATTGGTGCAACATTGTAATTCTTGCTCGGTGTCATACTTTACTTGACATGCACCTTGACAGGGACTGTATGGTTCTGTGAGCATGGCACACAGACAAAACTTGTTTTATTTTTAATAGGACACATTCCTGATAGGCAGAGTCCTTAGACTGTACTTTTGGATGCATTTCCCTTCTGCTCATAGTTGTACATCACAATAGTCCTTGAGTATACTGAATTGGGACAAAATGGAATATGTACCTTTAAGGCACAAGGGTGCATATTTTCAATGCAGTGGTGATGCATGTATTTATGCTACAGAAACTCACTACATTCTATGTCACTTTGGGAGCACAGGGCTGAATCTCATGAACAAACAGTCAGCCATATTGACTGGAGAGTTTGTAGAGTGTCGCATTGGCCTCCTAGACACCACGCTCAGCCAAATTGTTAACACAAAAGGGGAAAAAGTTAGCAGGCCACCACCGATGCCGGCACACATGCACCATTGTACAGGGGTGTCTGAGTTGAGATGAAGATTGTACATATGCATGAAGGGGGACCTTACTGCACATACACTTTCCTTCAAAATTCCAAAACTCTGGTAAGAAAATGTTTTTTATGATTCAGTTCTGCATATTCCTAAAAGCGGGGAAAATTACGACTTTAGCTTAACAAACATCTTGTTGATACCATTTTTAGGAAAGAAAACAGAAGCATATTATGGAGTACTTTTTTCCTATTTTTCCCAAATCTAGCTATATTGGGGCTATTTTATCAGACCTTTTGAGGGGAATCCATGAACTCTGGTTACCTTTGGAGGCCTCAAGATGTTGGAAAAAAGTATGCAAATTTGGCGTGGATACTGTGGAAAAAAGTTATGAAGTCCTAGTCCAAATGTTCCCAAAAAAGGGCTTAGCATACTAAGGGGAAGGCCTAGCAATAAAAGGGTTACAATGTACTTGACGTTTCTAATTTGGTCTGGGGTTTTGACTTTAATACTGTTTTGATACAGCATAAATACTTTACACATTGCCCTAATTTAAGTCTATCTACTCTGTGACGTAGCTACAGGTGGGTTGGCTCATATTAAATTAGTGATTTTTATAGTTCATCCTGACAGGATAGTGTTATTGTTCCTAGAGGTGTTTGAACGTCCACCCAAATAAAAAATGTTAATGCACAAACTAGTGTTTTTACTAAACATGTAAAAAGCATTCCTACAGCTAGGACCGAGAGAGGTGTAGTCCCTATAAAGATTTTGATAATACCCAATTTGACCTGTCTCCAATGTATGTAGGATCAGTTTCAATAATTAGTCTGGTGATATTCTCAGTAAGATTGGCAGACATGGGTGTGTGGCTTCGCGGCAGACCAAGATGGCCGCTTGCTAGGGTCTGTCCGGGGCCCTCCACCTCTACCCCACAAATCCTCCACACTCATCCGAGCTAATGGTGCTATCTACATGTCAGAAACTACGCAGTGCCTAACACCACAACTCTGTGCGAGAATGGACACTGTAGGCCGGAGATATGCGCTCTGCAGTCGGGAGGCCTGACGCTCATGGGAGCCGGGGCCTCGAGTTGAAGATCCTGCCGCCTAGAGTGTCGGGGTTGTCAGTATGCCCCCTCCCACACCTCCGATGCTCCGCTTACCACTCAGGTGACATTTTGCTTGGCGGCCGGTGGCGGGACACCATACCAAGAGGGCCTGAGCCAGACCCCGATTGCTGCATCTTGGCCATAGGTGCGATCGTCGGCGGTGGGGTGTTGAACCTTGCAGCGTGACGGAGGGCTCGCCCGAGGCGGCGGTGGTGCTGTAAGCGGCCTTGCTCCTTCTGCTGTGTGGGCTGGTGCCAGACATGGCCGGCACTGCCTGAGTGAAGCCACGTGCAATCCGAGGGCGCTCTGGTGCCGCACCGTGCCTGCAGGCCACACGGCCCAACGATAGCCAGTGTTGCGGATCTTTTACCTCCCCCCGCCTGGAGCCTCTGGATACTACGCGGAGCGGTGTGCTCCCCGGGACTGATTGCACGGAGGTAAGCGACTTGGGCAGCCCCCCTGCTTCAGTGTCTTCGTCTGTTACGGCTGCGGGAGGGCCCCTCGCGCTGCCTCCCCTTTTGACCTTGCTCCTCTGGCCCATCCATCTGCATAGAGGTCCGGCGGGAGCCCTGGTTCTTCTGCACCTTGAGCCACGACCTTCTGAGCCACCTGCGCTGGGCCTGCTACCCCAGGGGCTATCGCGAGGTGCTCGGGTAGTGGGCAGCAACGAGAGGCAGCTTAAGACACACAAATTGTACCCACTGGACTGTGTGCATCGTACGGGGTGCCTACCCCAGAGTGACTCTCCGACCGATAGCCTTGCTGGCCGCTGGCTGCTGCGGACGGGCAGCTTTCATCCAGTGCCTCGGCCAAGCGGCACCTCCCTGGCCACACGTGCACCACCCCTCGCCATGTTCAATGCAAAAGGCTCGAGGACTTCTCAACAGAGTAGACTTGACCGTTGCACCTGTGCAAAGGCTGACTTACCCGACAAAATAGGGGCAAGCGACAAACAGCCTAACAGCACGGGGCAAGATCCCTCGAAACCCACAATGAAAGACCTAATGGTGGCGATAACAGGGGTTTGCACATCCATTGATATAGTGGGAACCTCTTACGGCTCCTTCAATACATACCTGCACTTTCGCACAAAAAAACCAAAGACATAGTATGTATTCAATTTGAACCAAATAACGAGGACACCAACAAAGAAAACACCATAGTTACTTGGTTAAATCAAAGCACGGCGGAAATGGTGCTGAGAGAAAAGGACATCTTCAAAAACTCTGGTATGGGGGTGAGTCAACCAGAACAAGAAAAGTACCCATTAATTCTTCAGGAGCTAGTAAATATAACAACAAAGAACATTAAAGAGTCCTTTCAAGGAATACTCAGAGGCACATCAAAAATAATCGCAAACAAAAATTATAAAAAACTGACCATATCAGTCAAGAGACAAGAGGATGCGACCATTAGCAGGAGTGTCATAGACGATAGTTCAATGAGAACGCAAACATATGTTCATTTAAATAGAATAAGTCAAGAGCCACAAAGAACAATTCATTATTCCTGATGCCCAAGGGGGTACTCTAGAACCTAAAGGGTGTCGACAAGGGCCTAAAATAGTTAAACCCGTAACATCTGAACCATTGTGCGTATTCCATACTAATCATAAAATGCTTTCCAACCTTAAAATCATTTTTGGAACGTGGCAGGATTACAAAAAGCACTGAAACACGAAACTGTCCCACAAATATTGCAGGAAGGAGACATAGTATGTCTACAAGAAACTTGGGCAACAGACTATGTACACCTGGAAGGCTATGCTGGTTTTCATAAACTGGCATCCAAAAACAATCACTTCGGGAGACCATCAGGGGGTATTTCGATCTACGTAAAACATCAAAAGCAGGTGACAGTAAAGAGGGTTAAAACAAATTCTGACGCATTACAGGCACTAATAATAGAGGGAGACAGAGTCCGAAAAGATAGTGTACCGATATTAGTTATAAATCTATATCTAAATGCACATGGAAAGAACACATTAGATACCACAAAATATATCATAACACTAATAAAGGAAATTATATACTCCAACGCGCTCCTGCCCAAAGTGATAGTAGGAGATTTTAACCTGCACCACCTGGGAGTACATCAGAGTGACAGGCTTGGTCTAACCAGTCCTGAAAGGGTCTTTAATTCCTTTTTAAAAAATTACGACCTAAAATCTGTGAAGGACATAGCAAAATGTCCAGACTCCAAGCTCTTGAGCACAGCCACATTTAGGAATTGTTCCTCAATTGACTATATCTTTTTATGTAATCAGCTAGCTGAGAAAATTGCCAACGCTGACATAATAGCACATGAAACTAGTGACCACAAACTACTGCAGGTGGACCTAAACCTGAGCTTACTACAGAGGGAGCAAGCTGTGGCAGTATCGCGGTCAACAGGGATTGAAGAACATTCCCTAGTCAAAAGGATAAATGGAACAAGACCCAAGCAAAGTGGTTCAATGTTTGGAAAGAAAAACAAGAGACGGGCCAGGGGAATCTGCTCACAATGGAAAACTGGACAGAGTGGATTGGACACCTAAAAGCGAAATTGGTCAACAATTTTAGGGTCAGTGCACCAGGCCATAAAATGTTTACCTCATGGTTTAGACATAACAACACAAATCTTATTACACTGTCACATATGCTAAAAAGGGCAAAGAGATTACACAACATCAGAGAAACACAAGAAACAAGGGAGAAATGTACAGACTTAACCAAGAAGACGAAACACTTATTATGGTCGCTCAAACAGGAAAAACTAGAGCAAGACTGGGTAACAATACAGGAGCTCGAAAAAACCCCACAAACAACGACAACTTTGGCCATACATCGCAAACCACGAGAACGGCAAGATGGATAGGCATAATTGGGTACACGCCGATGCTTGGACAAGGCATGTTGCCTCAATCTACACTGAGAAATCAGCTACTACAGTTGACAAACAATATGAGATCCAACTCGTAACTGGAGAAGACACAGACACGGTGGCCACCACGGGATCACTTGGTAAAGAACAAGATGGTAACTCAGTCAAACAGGTGATAAAAAGGATAAGAAGAGACGGGGCTCCTGGGCCCAATGGCCTACCAGGGGCTATTTTTAGAGAAGATCCAGTTTTCTGGAGTAGAATTCTCTCTAAACTGTACAATGAATGTAGATTAAAAGCAAAAGTACCAGACTCATGGCGAGGGTCCTTCTTGCACCCTATCTTTAAGAAGGGGGACAACACAGACCCAAAAAATTACCGGCTCATTGCCCTTCCGGATATTGAAGGGAAAGCCTATGCTAGTACTCTAGTGAAGGAATTAAAATAATGGATCAAAGAGAATGAAATACTCCCCCACTATCAGACAGGCTTCCGTAAGGGCTGCTCTACAATTGACAACATTGTGGCCATGTCATATTTGAGCCAGCAAGCCAACAGCAAAAATAACAAACCAATTTTCGCATGCTTTGTCAATCCTCAGCTACCTTCGACGGGGTACCCCGACACAAGCTATGGGAAAAACTGAGCAATTGGCA
This sequence comes from Lissotriton vulgaris, assembly GCF_964263255.1. NCBI lineage: Eukaryota > Metazoa > Chordata > Amphibia > Caudata > Salamandridae > Lissotriton > Lissotriton vulgaris. Next base: position 1,613,208,844 of record NC_141693.1, read on the forward strand.
TATCCCAGCAGGACTCCTTAATGCCATCATTTCATTATATAGTCATACCTGGATCCAAGTAAATCTAGCCGACAACACTATAACAAAGAAGTGCCTAACAAATCGAGGACAAAAACAAGGATGCATACTCGCCCCCACACTGTTTAATTTATACACAGCAGATCTGGGGAAGAAGCTTTTGAATGCTAGTCTGGTGACCCCAAAAATCGGGAGAAATAAACTGCAAATGTTACAATATGCTAACGATCTAGTGGTAATGGACCACACAAAAATTGGGCTGCAAAGAGGTTTGTATTCTCTAAATAAGTACAACAAAATCAATGAACTCATAATAAATGCTCAAAAAACGAAGGTTGTGATCTTTGGCCACTTCCCCAAAAACGCCTTACTGAAATGGCATGTGGGTAAGGAAATTATTAACACCACGCGTTCATACAACTATCTCGGATGATGGGTAAGCGAAACTGGCAAAGCAACATTACACACGCATAAAATGAAGGCCAGAGCACAGGCAACAATTTTTTTAATATGCAAACTAAACGAGCTTATGCAGAGTCCGACGTCAAGACCCATCAGAAAAGTATTACAAGCCAAGATCAGGGCAACTGCAGGGTACGCACAACAGGCATTTCCAGGAAAAATGGAGGCAATGTTGGACAAAGTGCAGTGCCAGGCCTATAAACGCATCTTTAAACTTCCCAGACACACTCGTAACAGTTTAATTCGTTTGGAGTTCGGCCTAAAGCAACAAAGCAAGGAATGCTTGGGAATACATGCAAAATACTTTTATCAACTTATAACAGCTCCAGCCGGAAGTTTAAAAGGTATGCTCAAGCCAATCTATGGAGAGACCATCAACCCGTGGCAAAGCTACAAGGATAAAGCAGTGGACACATTGGGGCTGGCAATTGAAAATTGGAGGGACGCACCAACAAACTATCTGGCGATTAAAAATGCAATAAATAAACAATGTTCCCATCTGTCACATACAAATGACCTAGCAGAATTGGTAACAGGAAGAGGGCCACCCGGATTGCAACATCATATATTGTGCATAAAACCCAGCACTATCTTCTTCAAGCACTTGGAAGGAAAGCACTTAAAAACATCATATGGGCCAGATTAGTGCCCCTTCAAATAAAAGAGCTAAATCCAGGGTGGAGGTCCTTGAACAGAAAATAAGATGCAACCTCTGTAACTATAAACACGAATGTCTGCTACACATGATTTGTTGCTGCCCTGAGATGCTTTCGCCCTGACAGATCCTTTTAAAACAAATATGGTTACGACATGGGGCTCGAACAGTAAAATAAGCCATTTCGGTACTTTTCTCCTGTACTCTTCCATCGGACCTGGCCAGGTTCGGGAAATATATGGCCGAACTTCAAAATAGGTTTATGGAAGACGAGGGGTTAGGCAAGATAAATGCCAACTCAGTTTAATAAGCCAACTTGTCCCATTAATCAGACGGAGAAGATATTATTTTAGTAATTACCAAATGTATAGATATAAATACTTAAACATTTATTGTCTTTTACATACTGTTTTGAGAGTGTTATATACAAATGTCTTCTCTTAGAATTATTGCTCTATTTTATGTCTTTTATATAGTTCTCGTCTTTTTAACCTTTCTTTTATTGGCATGCAAGATGTATTGCAAATGGTTTTAGGTAACTGTGCAATATAAATAATGAAAAATTCTACTTGTAAAAAATTCTACATCCATTGATGCCCTATCTTCTGAAGTGACGTTGATTAGGGCGGACCTCACCAAAAATAGGAAAAATGGTAATCAACTGGAACTCACCACTGCCAGTCTAGCAGATGACACATCGCAATTACAGACGGACATCAGGGAACTGCAATCATTACAAAAAATCACTGAGGATAAGCCTGATGACTATGAAGGGTGATTGCTGCGCAATGACATCCGCGTCCTTGGAGTGCTGGAAAACGCAGAGGGGCCTGCTATTGATCTGTTCATCAAAAATCTGATCACAACCAACCTGCAGCTGAAGGGACTCTTTTTTGTTTGTTGTATTTTGTTTTGTCTCAATGGTATAGTCCTTGCTTACAATGTAACTTGCCACACTATACACACATGTCCATGGGTGCGCAGCGGAACCACGAATTCAAAGTCCTAAGTTGGAATGTTAACAAGTTGGGGGACAGAATTAAGAGAACAGTGGTATCACAATATATCAAAAGATACTCGCCAGACATTGTACTATTGCAGGAAACTCACCTCATAGGTAATGCATGCAAAGCACTGCACAGATATCAATATCACATGGTGGTGCATGCGGGTTTCACATCTAGTTCCAGGGGGGTGGGGGTGCTACAAAGGAAATTTCCCCTATCCATCACATCCACATTTGTGGATGACCGTGGGAGGTATGCAGGTATCACGGGCACCTGCGAGGGCAGAACTTACACTTTCATGTCCATTTACGCACCATCAGGGTTACAAGCTGCAACATTCACTGACATCAGCACTATTCTTCTAGCACTGTTAGATGGGCACGTGGTGCTCAGCAGCGACTTTAATGCAGTTTTGTCAGGCTCGCTTGATAGGCAGCCTCCTCGCATACTACCCCAGACTGCCCACGCCTTTTGAGGATTTTTGGAGGTGATGGGCTTAGTAGACGGCCGGAGAACCCACAACCCTGACAAGATCCAATACACCTTTCACTCTGGGGCCCATAACAGTCTCTCACGTCTCGACTACATCATTGTCCCGGCCTCACAAGTCTCAACTATCCATGAGATCCGTCACATGGCCAGAGGTATATCCAATCATTCCCCCCTATGGGCGCACATTGTTCTCGATCACACCCAAGTCGGACGCATTGCACCCATCAACCCTTGGTACCTTAAGAACCCCAAAATCCGAAAAGACCTCAACAAATCTATAGACCTCTACTTCCTGGCAAGTGTGGGCACAGTTGAATCCCCAGACGTTATGGGAAGCATTTAAAACCATGATCCGAGGTCAGGCCCTCTCACTCATAGCAGGATCCAAAACAGACAAACTTAAAGCCATCTCAGAGGCTGAGCAAAAGATTTATCACCTCGAACAAGAAATAAACTCTGATGCTACCCCGGAAGCCCTCCACTCATTACACCTTGGTCAAGATAAATGCCGGGCCCCTGGTTTAAGACCCTGCAGAACTACTGGGGCAAGACGAGATAGGCCGCATCTATGACTGGGGAGACAAAGCCGGGAAAATAATCGCCTGGCTTGACGAAAGGGACCAGGCCAGTAGACTTGTCCCAGAGCCTAGAGATCCTGATGGATCTCCTATCACAGGCCCCCAAGACATAGTGAACCACTTTGCAGCTCACTTTCATACATTCTACAGCTTGCTGGTGCCCTACACAGTATCGGACTCCTCTGCCCTTATCAGGGACATCTCACTTCCAACACTCTCGGACACTGACTGCACATTCATTGATAGTGCCCTCACCACTGACGAAATCACACTGGCAATATGGTCACTCCAGCCAGGTAAGGCCCTTGGCCCAAACGGGATTCCAATTGAGCTGTACGAACTCTGCCCCAATAAATTAGCCCCATATCTGAGGCTCATGTATGAAGACAGCCTCGAGAAGGGGTTGCTGCCCCTTGATCAAAGAATCGCCACAATAGTCACAATCCATAAAGACGGAAAGCCAAAGACAGACTGTGCCTCCTAACGCCCCATATCCCTTCTCAATGTAGAGCCAAAAATCGTAGCTAAAATACTAACTAACAGACTAGTCAAAGTTAATGGGGAATTAGTACATCCTGGCCAATCAGGCTTTATGCCACGCAGGAATACAGCTCTGAACCTGCGTAGATTGCATGGGGTACTGGCTAGAGCGTTTACCATACGTGAGGATGCGGTCATAGCCTCCTTAGATGCTACTATGGCATTTGATACACTTGAGTGGTCTTATCTTTTCGCAGTACTTGAAAAAATGGGGTTTGGGCCGGTCTTCTGTCAATGGGTGCGTCTGTTGTATAGCGGACCTATGGCTCAGGTAGTAGTAAATAATAAAAAATCGGAACCATTGAAGCTCAGCTGTGGAACGCGTCACAGGTTTCCACTCTCTCCATTGTTGTTTGCTCTAGCACTTGAGCCCCTTGCAGCCTGGGTCCGCAATGATGTAATGATCAGAGGGATGAGATGGTCGGCGGACTGGGAAGACCGCATTTCCAAACGATCCCTCATCGCATTCTTTGATATCCCAGCCACTTTTGGCAGATACTCCAGATTCCGTGTGAATTGGCAGAAATCTCTCCTTTATGTTTTACATGGGAGTTCTCCCCCACTACCCCGGGGCTGCCCCATACCTATAGCTTCAGAAAGATTCAAATTCCCAGGAATATTTATCTCTCTTGACCCATCGATCAGACAAGCCCGTAACGTTGCCCCCCCCTGCAGAGACTTAAAAGCAACATCACACATTGGAAACGCTCCCGCTCTCTCTGTTTATATATGCCCTACAAAACTCTGCCGACCCTGTCCCAAACACGTACTTCAAAGAGATCGAAGGGCTTCAGCGAGACCTATTGTGGGGTGGTAGACCGCGCAGTGCTTTGCAAAAACTCACGCTCAGTTGGTAGGATGGCGGTATTGGGTTACCCGACATTAAGAAGTCCTACTGGGCAGCACACCTTAAGGCCATTAACCATTGCACATATGGCCGCCCAGATAACCTGGGTTTTCATATGGACTGTTGGCTCCTCCCGAATGAGACTTTTGCCCATGCACTGTATTCTAAACCAGGAAGATACCACCTCACCAGCCCTACCACACTCACTGTTAAAATCTGGCACGCCGCAAACAGATCCCTGGGTTGGAATGACAAAATGACCCTCGCCACCCCCTTGTGGGACTCGCAGAAACTAGGGGACTTGAGAAAATCCAAGGGTTTCGATAAATGGGACCTGATCGGCATCTCCCATATCAGAAACTTGTGGAACTCTGAGGGCGTGAAAACATTTGCCATGCTACAAAACCAATAATCCCTTGTGAGTTCGGAGCATTGTCGCTACCTTCAAATCTGCTGGTACTGCATGAGAAGTGGACTGAGGATGGGTTCGAACTTGATGGCGAAAATTGGCAGACAGCAGTTTCCTCCCCTAAGACTGTTGCTATCCCGGCTAAATTCCACCTCTTACAACTAAAGAGCCTCCATAGGGTCTATGTGACCGACCCTCAACTAGTACACATGCGTGGTTAGATGGATGGCTTATGTAGGCGGGGATGTCCCCAGGCAGGCACATTTATGCATATTCTCTGGCACTGTGATCTGATCCAGGAATACTGGCATGCTATTCACTCAGTCATGAGCGTTACATTGGGGATTGAGGTCAAGCCAGAAACGTCCAGATGCCTTCAACACAATGGGTCACTCTCGCCTGCATGATTGCTAAGAGGAACATAGCTGAGCTCTGGGGGCTGCCCACTTGCCTACGGTTACTGATTGGGAAAAAGATCTTGATTGGGGTATGTTACGAGAAAAGACTGTCTATGTGGCCCGGGGCTGCCCTCAGAAGTGGTCCAAGGTATGGGCCCCCTGGAATGCATACTGTGGTGACATTTGTGCTCCTCCCTGTGAATTGAACAGTGAAGATCGCCCCTCCCCGTGATTTCCACTAAAATTATGATACTGAAATCTTGGACTTCTTTTCTGTAACCTGCTGTACCCTATATTTAATCATTGTGGCAATGTACCTTGGTGTCAAGATTGTTCAATAAAAAGAATTATAAACAAAAAGAATGGCAGACACGAGTCCAAGTTCTAAAAGATTATAAAAGTATTGTTAGAAATGGGATTTCTGGTTGGCCAGTGCATGTGCCTAAGCCATGCAGAAACCACCACTCTAGTCAGGGCAAGGGAGTTACACGCTGAGGATAACACCTGGTCACCCCCTTGGTCGCTTAGCACCAGCAGTCAGGCTTATCCCAGAGGCAATGTGTAAAGCATTTGCGCAACACACAGCACCAACACGTTAGGCACACCACAAAGGAAACTCCACCTGAGGTTATATAAAAAAATATAAATAGCCTTTATATTATCATAAACACATTAGAATCATAATCACACAATATACAATGTGCCAACTGGCACTTGGCAATATTCACAGGGGATTATTTATTTTGAGAGTTTTATATAGCGCTGGCTAGACCCGGAGGTATCAGATCGCTTTACATAAGGTTCCACAGAAATTACAAAATTACATCAGTTACACGTTACATCAGTTACTAGAAAGAAAAAAAAATTCCAAGAGAGTAGAAGATGAAATAAATGGAGCTTATGAGGGTAAGGGGGTATAGATAAATATATGCGACACATTAAAGAGCAGGAAGGGGAGACAAAAAGAGCGGATAGGGGAAAAGAGGAGTGAGAAGGGAGAGGAGAGGAGAGGAGTGGTAGACACTAGGAGAGACAAAGGGAAAATCTGCCCACGACCAACTGGGTAGGTGACGGCCGAGGAGTAAATCCACAGGCAGTCTCCCCTTTAGCTCTTAAGGTAGCTCCATCGAGCATCTGTCAGATAGCTAGGTCTCTAGGTTACATCAGTTAGAGGTTACATTGGTTGCTCGAAACATTTAAATAGCATATAAAACGAGATTAATGGCGTGAGGAAAGGTATGGGTAAAAGGGAAACGAGGAAGGAGATAAAACAGGGAGACGAAGGAAAATGTCTGCCCAATGTCCAGCTGGGTAGGTGATGGTTGAGTGGGAAGTCCATAGACCATCTCCTCTGTAGCTATCAAGGTACCTCGACAGGGCATCGGTCAAAGTGCTAGGTCTCCACTGTCGGTAGCAAGTTCACAGATTGAATGTCTAGAATGGTGAGCTGGATAGGGGTGAGGTGGGGGAAATGCGCCAGGTCTGGTTGATGACCTCTCCACGTACTGTCGTATTTATACCCTCTGTGTGGCATGGCCATCGACCATCACTACTCATCACTCCTGCTGACCTGAAGTGGGTGTCTCCCCCTTGGAGGACGGGCTCATCAATTTGCTGGGCTTGAATCAGCTTTAGGCGACTTCTTAGGGTCAGGCATGCTTGGGCACACTCTACAGCCTAAGCAGCAGTAAGAGGCCAGCTTCCAAAGGCTTGGCTCAAGTTCTAATGTTCCTTTACACAGCTGAGACTTTGATCCGGGTAAAACATTAAGGGTCAGGGTAACCCATCTTGGTCGTTTAGGTAAAACAAGGTTCATGGGATCCACTGGCCATTTTGAGTAGGGCCAAAATGAATACTGTTCACGGGTAACAAATGCAGCCATTTTCGGTAGGAGTCAGAGATATAGACCAGTAAAACAGGATTAAGGATTCATCATGTGAGGCCATTTTGATTAGGGCCCAAAAGTGCAAATTAGGAGTTTTAGAGGCCGTTTTAGAAAGTGGGCAGAGAGGAGGCAAAATCAGGCAAAGACAGTCACAAAATGGTGGCCATATTGGGAGCTGTGGTAGAAGAAACAAATGAAGCCCCCTTTAGAGGCTCAAAACAACAGCCCCAGTAGCCTTCAAGAAATAGACACAACTCGGAATGAGCTGCCTGAGACCTGGAGTCGAGGAGTCCAGCGGGCCTGAGGGAACATAGCCAAGATGTCCGATGCGATGCAGTCCGCTTCATCTGCAGATAGATCGAGGCAGCAGGCTCACAAGCATCAGAGCCAATGCGTCACAGGAGGCCGCGGAGGCCGTCCTCCTCATCGGCCGTCCTCCTCATCGGCCGCCGGATTGAGGCGTGGGGCAGCGAGTTCACAATCAGACAGGAGAGCCGATGCATGGGGGTAGGCTGTGGTTCTCATTAGCCACATAAGGATCGGGCAGCTGGCAGGGGGCTCACGAACAGCAGAGCCCGGCATGCAGTCACCGATCCAGGCTGGAGGGTCGGCCTCCACTCTCAAGAAGACCCAGCTTGAGGCTGTAAGTGCCAGCAGCTTCAGGATGATCTTCGGGATGAGCGTGCAACAGGATCAGCGGGAAGCAGGGCACCTGGTTCTGATTATATACACGACCAGGCCAATTGGGCCTCGGTCAGAACCATCAGAATGCAGATAGTAAATATAGTTATAAAAAACAAGGGTGGGAGAGAGAGAGGTAGGGGTGGATTCCTTCTCCAAGATAGTATAACCTCTTAAGTGCTGCGCCTATACCAGCGGCCGGCGGCACCACTACCTCGGGAGTGCTGCCGTCGGCCGTTGGACGTTCCAGCTGCACCTGCGCAATGGAACGTTCAGCACTGGAGCTGGACGTTCCAAAGCAGCTAAGGTGATAAATAAACAACAAGAATCCACCAGATTGGGTGATGTGTTCCCTACAATGGTGGGGAGCACATACTGGCAGATGCATCAAAGTTATTTTTTGCGAGTCCTTAGTAGCGAATTTTAAGGAATCGCTATTAAAGACTCGCAAAACGGGATGCATGTAGGAATCGCAATGTTATTAGCGATTCCTACATATTCATTATTAGCGATTCGGTAATAGCTAATCGCTAATAAGGAATGGCTTTCCCATTCATTCCTATGGGCCTAAGGGCCCATAGGAATGAATGGGAAAGCCATTCCTTATTAGCGATTAGCTATTACCGAATCACTAATGTTCCGCTATTTCAAGGGTGCCAGGGTGTCCAAAGGACACCCTGTTGCACCCCTGAAATGGACCTGTGCACAAAAGTCACACACACACATGCCCTAAGGGCATGTGTGTGCGCAACATGTAACTTTGAAAAATGCACAAAAGTGCATTTTTCAAAGTTTTAGCAAATTACCACGAAGTTCAACTTCATGGTAATTTGCTCCCCCTATTAGCGAAATCGCTATTTTTTTGGGCTTCATGCATTGCATTTAAGAAATCTCATTTTGGGATTCCTTAAATACAAGAGCAATTTAAGGAATCGCTATTTAGAGATTCCTTAAATTGCGATTTCTGCATTTGGGATGATGCATCCCAAATGCAAAAATACCGGGAGCAAACGGCCAGATTCTGAGAATCTGCCCGTTTGCTCCCGGTATTTTTTTTGATGCATCTGCCAGATAGTGTTTTTAAAATACCCCTCACACACCAAAAGGACTCTTGGTGTCATGCTTCATCATTGGGGTCTTCGCACCCCTCTACGGGAAGCGGCGTGCTGCGACCTACGACAACGTGGGACCACTAATATTAGACTATGCGTGGTGTATGTGAGGGTTGGGTGTGAGTATGTGGTGAGGAAATGTGAGTTAGTGAATGTTTAAAAAGTGCCTAGCTCGTGGGGTAGGTCAGAACTAATTTAATGAGCCCCCGGGCTGGTACTATTAAAATGGGTGCAGAATGAGGTAATTATGTGATACTAAGCACAGTACCTCTTTGGGTGCGTCGACATGTTTCGGAGATCAACTCCTTCTTCAAGACAGGGAGCACCACACCCCACCTTACTCACGTTTTTTAAAAGTATAAAGTGTATTATACAAAAAAGTGAAGTTGTAGTACTATAATGTTCCTACAATTAGAATGAAGTTATGCCAATATGCACGTAACCTAGAAGGAAAAAGAAGACCACGATTGTAGAAATCAACTCCTTAATATTTACACAAGGTACAGTGAACTGTAAAAAATAAATGGTGAGGGTCACTAGACAATATCGATGTCATGCTACTAGTGCAGGTGACCCTGTTGAAAAAAGGGACAAAATACAATACAAACATGCACAAAACATAAAACACACACTCTAGGGCGTTAGATTCCTTGTGCCTATAGGACATAACTTTATAGGGTGAAAAAGTCAATTTTTAGAGGATAAAAAAGAGGCATACTTCTTGTCCTAGGTACAATGCCCCATGAGCCTCCATAACGTTGGGGGTTTCTCTGGCCCAATGGCTCCTGTAAAACAATACAGAGTATAGCAGTTGTTGGTACTTACAGGTTGGAGAAAGAATGGGCCGACCGTTTCAACAAGATTTTACTAACGAATTACAGCAATCATAATGTCCTTGTTCCCCCGAACGCTGTTCCGCCGTGAATGCAGGTAGACCGCTCTGGCGGCCGTATTTACAGTGATTGAAGATTCCGTTTGTTAGGTTAATTGTTAAGTTAATTAAAGGAAAGGCCTAATAAGGGTGTTCTATTAGCCCGATACTTGCGCTGTGACCCAAGGATCAGCAAGGCTCATGCGCGATGATCACCTAGCGGTGTCTTTGTTGTGCGCATGTGCGGTGGTGCATTAGGAACCGCCCATGCGCAAGATCGAGATGTTTCACTAGTTTCCCTTGGTTTAAGCCCGGCCTGAGGAATGCCCAGCGGTAATGTCCAATGAAAAGAGTATATCGGGTGTACAGAGCAAAACCAGAGGTCCGCCCAGCTATAGTATTTCCCGAATAGGATTTGGATCCTAAATGAAGGTCTCGGGTGCAGAAAGATATGTTATCTGCTCCGAAATGGGGGGTGAGATAAAGTCGTTATGGAGACCAATACCCCATATATTTAATGCATGATATCTGCTCCGAAGAGGAGGATGAGATAAAGTAATTATGTGGAGACCTATAACCCATATAGTTAAATGCCCAGACAGAAGATGGTAGAATTCTCATTTCAGGAGCTGTATAATTCAGTTTCAGGAATTCAATTATTCTTTTAGGAAGCAGAAAGACGAAGTGAATAGACCACTAGTCTGATTATGGATGGTGATTCAGGTGACCTGGCCCCAAGGGATGTCATCATTGAGTCCGTCAGTATGTGTTCGCAGAAGATTTAAGATCTTACTGGATCTTACTGGTTTCCGCTATGCTCGTGGCAAAAGTATTGCCCATACAGTATGGGCAGTTCTTTTGCCCCGAGCATAGCAGGCCTGTACGTCCATCATTTGGAAACCAGTAAGATCTTAAATCCAACCAACCCCTTCAGAGACAAGATCCTGATCTGGAGGAGATACATAGATGATGTCTTTGTAATCTGGGAAGGTAATTTACAGTCAGTTTCTGAGTTTATGACATGGCTCAACAACCAGAATGCCTTCCTCATATTCACGAGCTCTGCCTCTAACGAGTCCCTAGTGTTCCTAGATCTGAACATATACCCACAACAGAGCTTAATTTGTGCCAGTGCTTTCCGGTGCTTAGCACCGGCACTTATATGACAGGGCCGGGTCTACACTCTACACGCATCTGCTGCCCTGCGCACCAGGAGCACGTCACATTTTACAATTTAACTTACACTACTGTGTGTGTCCCTCCCGTAAATGCATCATAGCGCTGTAGTGCTGGGTGCGCATACGTCCTTGTGTAATGTAACTGTGCTGGTGCAAAGCGCCCCAATACCTTTGGTTCTAATTCGAGCCGTATAAAAAGTGCACAAAAAAAACGTCACTTCTAGGATGTGGGTGAGGTGCATTGGTAGAGCTGTATGCGGGGCTTCTCTAAGTGCAGGGGGTGCCACAGGTCTGAGCTGCATTTGGGGAGCTGTGTGCCTTGAAAACGCATGGCGCTGTAATGGATACAAGACATTATCGAGGCGCTTTGGAATGCAAGACCAAGGCGCATTAGCAGAACTAAATGCAGGGCTTACTTAGAATATTTGGGATGCTGGAAAGGGGGATTGCAGTGCATTGGAAGTGCTGCCTCTGGATTCATTGCAGTAACAGTAGAGAGTGTGGCACAGCAGGGTTGGGTTGGGGCGCTCTGGTGGGATGGGGGAATTAGACAGCAAAGCTTACCTGCTGGCATATCAAGGGATGCTGCGGGCACGGCTGAGGTACCTCGGTGAGGTATGTGCCTGGGGGCTCACTTCTGGATTAATGAGGGCTACTACTGGGCACGGCGGAGGTACCTGTCCATGGCGGAGGTTGATTCCGCTTGAGTTTAATGGAATATGAAATGCAATTCTTTGTCGTGTGTTTTGCACAGCTTGTTGTGCTTCTTGTTCTCTGCCAAAGTTCTTTAAAAAATCAATACTCCGGCGTTATTGTTTTGAGTTAGGAAAACGGTAGGTAACTCCTGGTGTGCTGCTATAAGAAGCAAAGATGACAAAGTACATGCAGAAGTGAAATAGAGGGGCAGGGAGTGTCTGGTGATATGTTAAACATGCATGAAGGGTGCTCAAACCTACCCCGCCCTGGTACTTTGCATCACGACTTTCTGCAGCGCTGGCCACAACAGTTTCAGAGCAAATTTTTAGCCCCGGCACTTAATTTTTTACAAATAAAGCACTGACCCAGAAGCAGGCACACTTAAGACAACTACCCACTTTAAGCCAACTGCCAGGAACTGCTTTTTGAAGTTTGACAGTTTCCATCCTCGCCACCTACGAACAAATCTACCATATGGCCAATTCCTCCGCCTCAGGCGTAATTGCACTGATGTTGCCCAGTTCAAAACACAAGCAAAGGACCTCAAAACAAAATTACAGCACAGGCAATATCCAGACCGCATAATTGATACCGCAATGAAACGGGCAAGGAACAATAACCGCAATGCTCTCCTTGAAGACAAGATAAAAACAGATAGTGAACAAAAAAGACAAGTATGTGTGACAAAATACAACACACACTCTAATGAGGTCACGAAAATCATTAACAAGAACTGGCGAATCCTGAACTGTGGCCACTGACTTTTGAAAAACCTATGTTCGCCCACAAACGTGGGAGGAATCTCAAAGACATTTTGGTCCACACTCGCCCAAAAGAGTGCCAACCATCTACACCCTCAATACATGGAATACATGGACATTTCCCATTTGGGAATTGTAGCAGTTGCCACCTCACCAGCAAGACCAAACACCTAACCTTCAAAAACGGCACGACATGGGAACAAAGAAGTCTCACCACCTGCAACAGAAAAAATTTAATTTACATGATTACATGCCCTTGTACATTGGAGTACGTGGGAATGACATCAAGAGCAATCAAAATGTGTATAAATGAGCATAAGAGCAATATCAGGTGTAAAAAAAGTACTACAAAAATGGCAATGCATTTTTTAGAAGCACAACACTGTGTCAATGACATAAAATGGACAGTAATTGAACAATTACCAACAGATAAGGGCATGTTACAAAAGGAACAACGTTGGATTTTCAACACATACTGACGGACTCAATGATGACATCCCTTGGGGCCAGGTCACCTGAATCACCATCCATAATCAGACTAGTGGTCTATTCACTGCGTCTTTCTGCTTCCTAAAAGAATAATTGAATTCCAGAAACTGAATTATACAGCTCTGGAAATGAGAAGTCTACCATCTTCTTTCTGGGCATTTAACTATGTGGGTCATAGGTCTCCCCATAATTACTTTATCTCATCCTCCTCTTCGGAGCAGATATTATGCATTAAATATAGGGGGTATTGGTCTCCATAACGACTTTATCTCACCCCCCATTTCGGACAGATAACATATCTTTCTGCACCCGGGAGCTTCATTTAGGATCCAAATCCTTTCGGGAAATGTTTTAGCTGGGCGGACCTCTGGTTTTGCTCTGTACACCCGATATACTCTTTTCATTGGACATTACCGCTGGGCATTCCTCAGGCCGGGCTTAAACCAAGGGAAACTAGTGAAACATCTCGATCTTGTGCATGGGCGGTTCCTGATGCGACACCGCGCATGCGCACAACAAAGACACCGCTAGGTGATCATCGCGGATGAGCCTTGCTGATCCTTGGGTCACAGCGCAAGTATCGGGCTAACGGAACACCCTTATTAGGCTTTTACGCCAATTAACCTACCAATTAACCTTACAAACGGGATCTTCACTCACTATAAATTCGGCCGCCAGAGCGCTCTACCGCATTCACTGAGGAGCTGTGTTCGGGGGAACAAGGACATTACGATTGCTGTAATTCGTGAGTAAAATCTTGTTGAAACGGTGGAACCATTCTTTCTCCAACCTGTAAGTACCAACAACTGCTATACTCTGTATTGTTTTACAGGAGCCATTGGGCCAGAGCAACCCCCAACGTTGTGGAGGCTCATGGGGCATTGTACCTAAGACAAGAAGTATACCTCTTTTTATCCTCTTAAAATCGACTTTTTCACCCTATAAAGTTATATCCTATAGGCACAAGGAATCTAACGCCCTAGAGTATGTGTTTTATGTTTTGTGTATGTTTGTATTGTATTTTGTCCCTTTTTTCAACAGGGTCACCTGCACTAGTTGCATGACATCAATTTTGTCTAGTGACCCTCACCTTTATTTTTCACAGGTCACTGTACCTTGTGTAAATATTAATTAGTTGACTTCTACAATCGTGGTCTTCTTTTTCCTTCTAGGTTACTTGCATATTGGCATAACTTCATTCTAATTGTAGGAACATCATAGTACTACAACTTCACTATTTTGTATAATACACATTTTACTTTAAAAAAACGTGAGTAATGTGGGGTGTGGTGCACCCTGTCCTGAAGAAGGAGTTGATCTCCGAAACATGTCGACGCACCCAAAGAGGTACTGTGCTTAATATCAGATATTTACCTCATTCTGCACCCATTTTAATAGTACCAGCCCAGGGGCTCAATAAATTAGTTCGGACCTACCCCACGAGCCAGGCACTTTTTAAACATTCACTAACTCACATTTCCTCACCACATACTCACACCCAACCCTCACATACACCACGCATAGTCTAATATCAGTGCTCCCTCGTAGTTGTAGGTCGCAGCACGCCGCATCCCGTAGAGGGGTGCGAAGACCCCAATGATGAAGCATGACACCAAGGGTCCTTTTGGTGTGTGAGGGGTATTTTAAAAACACTATGTGCTCCCCACCATTGTAGGGAACACATCGCCCAATCTGGTGGATTCTTGTTGTTTATTGATTGTAAATATAGAACACAATCAGCAAATACTGGTATCATAATGACCTAGTATTAGCATTAGACACCATCCTAAAATATCATAAACATTAGGCCCAAATCTCATTAGCATAAACACATTACGCAAAAGGCCTCACCAGCAAAAACACATTATGCCTTCCCTCATACGCATTAACACATTACGCATTAGGTATCACCAGCATAAATCATTATGCAATCACCTCATAAGCATAAACATTTACGCATCAGTCACGGTGCATTAACACATTTGGCAGGAACTCAATAGTGCACCACAGTAACACTACTACAAGGTGCATACATCCCCTTAGGGCCTTGCGCCCCTTCACCATCATACCTATAACTTCAGGCCAATTGGCCTTCCACTGGGGCTCAAATGCCCTATGTCCAGAAATGACAGGGTGTAGCTGCCAATGCAGCAAAGCAAGGTGTGCAACCCTCTGGGGGCTGGGGTGCACCTCACCCCTTTCTTAATAAGATAAATGGCCCCCAAATGTTGAAGCCCGCGACTGTGGTGCAGCTGTGTAGCAAACCAGCACTGGCACTCACTGTGCCTGGGGAGCCCCGCTTTCCGGGCTCCTCCATGTGCCCTCGATTGGCACCAACGGTGTGTAAGTGAAGCCCCACTCCCTGGGGCTGCTCAGGGACTCCTCCGGTCTTCAGGAATCCCCCTAACTTTACCTGGGCCTCCTCCAGGGACCCGGGACTTTGAGAAAGAGCCTGCTACGCTCCCACTCCGAAGTGCCACCTGATCCAGCAGCACACAGGGCTCTCCTCTTCTCAGAGGAGCCCCGCTCAGGGATGCGCCCCTTATGGATTCCGCATTGGTGGGGACAGGCACCGACCCTGTGTCTCAAAAAGTCCTCTACAGCAAAGTCTTTGTCTCGTCTCCTTCCATCTCTGGCCCCAGCCAGCAGCCAGGCTCACTCCCTGCCTGACTACCTGCTTGAACGGAGAGACATTGGAGCCCTCTTCTCGGGCTTGAGGAAGGCAATTCCTGCTGCAACTTCCCACTTACTCTGGCAAGGCTCCACTTTCAGGACTGTGGAGTGGGGGTACGCTTGACAGAAAAAAAAATGCGGGGTGGGCACCCTCTGCTCCAAAATGCAGAAAAGCAGGGTGAGCACCTGCTCTTCACAAAGCGCAAGTGGGAATGCCTACGCCAGGGGTTTCCTCTAGACACGATGCGGCCTCGCGCTGCAGGAACACACTCCTTCTGGAATCAGATAAAGCGCTCATGAGGCGCTAAGTCCTTAACATCCATGGGGCATAGCTGGGCCTACGGAGGCCAGCTCACAGGGCCCTCCAGCACGGTGGCGAGCCCTGATGGCAGTTCCTCCTGGGCCCCAGCAACAGAAACTAGCCCCAGTAAGCACAGGAACAGCACAACCCATGGGGTCACAGTCCCTATATTTATACCACATTTATCTTTGCCTGTAAAGCACAGGGCTTGGGGGAACCAGTTCCAACTGGTTCTGGAGCACTCTGTTTACAGTGATCATACCCTTCTTTGGGAGATGGGGGCTCTGCCATCAGATACACCACAGGGGGGCAGAGCCAGCATTTACCCAGTCAGGCACAATCCCATTCAGGGTCAGGGGACTACTCCTCCCACTACTCCAAATGCGGATGACCGATTCAGCCTAGGGCTGACTCACCCAGCCCCTTCTGGAGCCACACACACCTGACCAGCCCCTGTCACTCCAAAGCCAGACATGCAATCCACATCAGGCAGGCAGCCACATAGCACACAGAAATGCCAACTTCTAAAAGTCGCATTTCTGAAATAGTTATAATAAATCTGTGCACACTATTGCGTAGCATTTATTATCACTATTCCAACCATACCAAACTTGACCACACTGCTCTTCTCATATCAGAAATTACCACCAAAACACTTATCAGGGAATCCCTAATGCAATCCTATGTGAGGGCAGCCTCACAGCAGTGAGAAACCAAAGTGGGTGTTTGTCACTACCAGTACATGTCACACACTTAAGGTACATGTAATGTAATGTATGTATACTTGTAAAGCGCACTGTTACCTCGTTACATGGCGTCCTGGCGCTGTATATCGCTGGGGAACCCGTCCTGGCTTTCCCTGTAAGAGGGCACCCCCAAGGTGAAGCCAGGCATCCCCGGCGCTGCTAGGGCCATAGTGGAGATTAAGCAAGCTATTGCCCAGAGTTGCAGAGTGGGACCCATGGTTATCGTAGGCACCTAGGCAAGAATTATCGAGTCTGCGGACATTGACCCAAGACCCTGCCACATCGGGAATTGAACCCTGGTCCCGGGCCGACCTCTGCTACAGGGTCTGCCGCTTCTAACCAGTGAGCCACACTTGTCCTACCTTTTACCTACAATGCACCCTGCCCATAGGACTAGCTAGGGCCTACCTTAGAGGTGACTGACATGCAGTAAAAGGGGGGTCACAAACATGGCACATACTTTAGGTGCCATGTCACAACGGCAGTAACACTGCACGCACAGGGGATGCAGTGGCAGAGGCCTGAGACAGGTTTGAAAGGCTACTTTGGTGTGTTGTGCAATCAGCGCTGCAAGCTCACCAGTAGCATTTAATTTACCAGCCCAGGGTGTATGAGATACCAGTTTACATGGGACTGACCGGTAAATTAAATAGGCCAAACAGGTATCGAACAATCTTTTGTTTGGGGATTGGTTTGTGGTAACAACCTTCAAAATTATGTTTCAATGCATTCTATATAATAAACTTTCAATTGTTTTTCACTGTACAAAAATCATAATCAATAACTTCTTAATCATCATAGTACATTCATGATTAAAGATATGGGTGTGCCTATTTGTAAATGTTGCAACATTTACGAATAGGCACACCCAGGAAGGGAATCCTCGAACGTGTTTGGAAACTATCGATACGCTGTTTTACATTCTGAAGAGCAGAGTAGTTACACGGATCAGCTCCTTTCATCAACACAGTGATGTCCAACTAAGCATTTGCGATAAAAATAGGCCCCCGAAGAAGGGACGTGGGTCCCGAAATGCATCGGGCCAATAAATTCAGCAATCGCCGAATATCTTTAATCATGAATGTACTGTGATGATTAAGAAGTTATTGATTATGATTTTTGTACAGTGAAAAACAATTGAAAGTTTATTATATAGAATGCATTGAAACATAATTTTGAATGATTTGTATAAAAAAGGTTCCAGAATAAATATGAGAATTAAGTAAAACTTTGAAAACATTGAATCAGGAGAATCATTGAATAGGGGGAAATAACGCAAAACTAGCTGTGCGCCTGGTAAGGTTGTGATATTGTTACCACAAACCAATCCCCAAACAATTTTGATAATCTCAGGGACAGGCAGCCCCGAGCTACCAAGCAGCACGCAAAAGAAGGACATTAGCTTTGGAATAAGTCACAACGTAAACTAATGAACAATGAATAACAGGAGTGCCAGAGACCTATAATAGAACAATTTCAAATATTGAACAATCTTTACCATATTTACCACAGGGAGCACACGCACGTTACAGTAAACAGCAGTGCTAAAGTGCCCTGAGTCCTAAAACCACCAACACCATGTCAGAAAAAAGGCTGGGAGGAAGGCAAAAAGTTCAGGGATGACCCTGCAAAAAGGGCCAAGTCCAACAAGGATTAATTAGGCAAAATACATGAAATTGACCATCAATAAGTTTAGCAGCAGAGCATGCAAATCGTAAGTTAAAAGAAATTAGTAAAGATCTATTGAAAATCCAGCATATATTCACCTCAGAATGAGAAATCGGGGTTTTGGGGTACAGAGCAAGCTGCATCATTTTATTGGACTTTGGACCATGTTTTTCACACATTACTACATTAGTACATGGTTCTCAGGATATGCACAAATGGGGAACAAGCAAGTAGAACACTTTTACTACAGAATACATTTGAACAATCTCTCATAGTACCGTTACATTGATTCATTCATTCTTACAGTTTATTCGAGCATTACAACTGATACATTGCACAAATGAAAGCCTGGGGTGGTTGAGATGTCCTTGATTAGGTGCAATAAGGTAAGAAATCTCTGAGTACTTTCTTCCTATATCAGTGTAAAGCTTGCGATTCTTTATTTAGGACAACAGTAATAATTATCAAGTTGTGTATTACAACATTGATTCAAACTGAAGGATATTGTAAACAGAGTTTATGTTAGCACAAACTCAGTTTTGATGTATTTAAAATGAACAAAGGAACAACAGCTCTCACAACCCCATCCCTGATGATTTCTAAATCATCACTCTACATCCTTATCACAATACAGCGTTCCTTTATTTTGCATTTTTATTTGATCAATTCTCCCAGGTTCTTCCAGGTGTCATAGAAACCTCTATGCATCTCTTTAACAGTTATGTCTTTCTTCTTTTTCCTCTCAGTGCTGACAGCTTCTTATACCCGCGGTCCATACCCTTGCTTAATGAAGTTCCCTTGTAAAATTGTAAGAAACCGCGCACACATGCTAATTATTCTAACAAAGAGAGGAGTTAAGAGCAAATTTTATTATTCCCTCACGTATACTACCAAGCCTCTCTCCTATCTTAGCAGTTCTCTCCCAATAGATCAGATACAGAGCCCATTCCTTCCCATACACCTGTCCCTTTCAATTCAGTTAGTTCATGTGCAATGTTTGTAATGTTAGTAATATAACTATCAAGCTGATTAACTATTTTCAGGATCTAAGCTAAGCATTCCTGAGCTTCAATGACTTTTCAAACTCTGCTTTCATTTGTGAGGAGCAAATCCAAAGCAAGATGAATTTGCATAATCATAGCTCTCACAGCAAGCAATTCTTTATTTATAACTGTTAAAGCTCCTGCAGTGTTATTATCAAGCCGATCTACAAAAGTGGATAGCCTTCTAATCTTAACATTGTTTAATGCACCTTATATTGACGGGATAAGTGCTCCAAACATTGGGCCTCATTAGGATGGCGGACGGACCTGCGTCCGTCCGCCACCCCCGAGGTGGAGGGACCGTCTGCAGGGGCAGCGGCGGTCCCTCCGGTGCAATTAGGATGTGAACGCCACCCTGGCGGTCACATCCTGTATCTTTAACCTTGCGGCGGTGCTGCTTGAGGCAGCACCCGCCGCAAGGTTAAAAATGCATGTTTTACATTTACATGTACAAAGCGGCAGGCACCGCGCGGTGCCTGCCGCTTTGTGCATGTAAATGCTGGGGGGGGTACCATAGGTATCCCCCATGTGCAACCCCCACCCCGACACCCTGGGGGCCCGCAACGGGCCCCCAAACACCAAAGACCACATGCTTTTCCACGGCGGAAAAGCCACCGTGGAAAAGCATGTAGCAATGCACATCTTAATTTGGCTGACGGTGTCTTGCAAACATCGCCACCAAATAGCCCTCCAAAACCCGCGGATCAGCGGGGGACGGACCTGCCGTCCGCCACTGGTCCCACCGCAATCCCACCCCCGTCCTAATCTGGCGGTGGGTGTTTTCTGTGGCCGCGGCGGTGAATCCGCTTCCGCCGGCCCGGAGGATGCAGACTCACCGCCGTCCTAATAAGGCCCATAGTCTCTAAGGATCTGCTTAAAGCTTTGCTTACTTCATTTTATGTAGTGATCAAGAGGAAAATCTAGTGTGTTAAAGTGATAAATTATAGTAAAAGAGAAAGCTGAGTAGCAACTATCGACCAAATTGTGTGGTAACTGGAAGTAAGCTGACTTAGCACACACATAATAGATGCTCTTAATATTTACCTCTAATTCAGCAAATCTCCTGCCTTTGATTAAGTAATTATGCAAACATTCTTTCCACCCCAAAATTCTCAATGGTCTAATTTCCTTATTGCTTCCCTATCGTACATAAGCACCCCTTCTTGGCAACTACAGTGCTCAACTTAGGGTGTAGTTAGTGTAAAATCACCTTTCTTTTCCCATTAATGTGATCTGAACTAACTTTCCTTTCCCCTTTTTGGTCATCTGATAATACCCTCTTGATCAAGTCATCTACGAATACTCTCTCATCTCTACTAATTCCACAGGTTATGCGATTCTTTGGTTAGTAGTGCTCATGTTATTTAAAGGAGGAATTAATTTCATCATATACTCACACTGATCCCTGCATTTAAAAGCTTTGTTAGAACAATAAGCATGTTTAGTAGTCCACATATACATATTTGCCTTAGTTACAATTGGTACATCTTCTAAATGTTTGTCATAAGTAGAATAATACAGCTTAATCAAGCAATGCTGGTAGAAAAGTTTGAGCAAAACAGAAAAGGAAAAGGAGTAGGACAGAGGTAAAAAAAAATATGCCACCCCTTCAATTACAGAGGCTGGAAGGTAGAAACACACATACCAGTTTTCTACTTGTTTATCCTTTACATACTCAGCTTAAATCTGAAAGTAAACATTAATGCTATAAACAATTTCATGCTGTGGAAAGTGGGAAATGTAATTTTTTTTATTGGTGTACTGACAACAGGCTTATTTGTAAAGTTTACTGGAGTATGAGGGATAGGACCACCCAGCAGATAGACATCCCAAGCATAGAAACAGAAATAGCAACTGACAACACCACAACCAAGAATTTGCAACATTGATGCGTCATGTAAGCATAAATCAGATCAAGTAAACACTGGAATCTCAGAATAATGCAATTAGTCTTCTAATCTCTATTGTCAGTATTACATCTCAAAAGCTGCAGAGGTTTTTATTCTGCATCAACTGCAGGCTTAAGACACTACATCCTCTGATCATTAACCTAACTCTCTAATCGTCCCTTTCAATGTTTGTCAGGGAATAGCATGCATGAGCCCTTTGCGAAAGTACCTTTGCCTCAGGGAGGTTCATCAATGTTGGCCAGGCAATCACCAGACTTAAGGATAATTTTGGCTAGGCACAGGCGGAATTTCAATTTCGCTAGTGAATTTGGCAACATTTGGTAACTCCGTGTTATGCTTGTAATGGGGAGTTCCTGCTAAATTCTTACAATTGCCATGTGCCAGATTTGTTCTTCTGTGCAAGCAGTGTGATGTTCATGGGAACAATCAATGCAAGGTTCCATCAAGCACTGGCTCCAGATTTGCCTGCCCCTGGCATGATTTCTGGCCTCAAGGGAGCCATCCGGTGCCATTTTGTAACCCTGGCCATGTGCAGTTGGGCTGCTTCTTGGGTAAATTTTCTACCTGAGAAGCAGGTAATTAAACACAAAAATACCCTTTCAAGTGAATATTCTACCCAAACTGATGGTTCAGATAGTTTTTTTAATGGGAAGCACACTTTTTTCATTTTACTTTTTTTATTTTAGCAAGAAGGATGTGCCACAGAGGCCCCAACTTCCTCCTCCTGTCCAGAAGGCTCCTCCCAGTGCTTTCTCTATCTCCTGGTCACTTTTCATTTTGATTTTAAGGCAAAAGGATCACCCTCTTTGTCTGGAATTCCTGCTTCATATACCACTGGATTTTAAGGACTTTGTTTTGTTATATCACAATAAGGTTACAAAAATTGGAAAAGGGTGTTGTTTGCTATGCCCCAGTATATATTTGTACCATTTGTTAAATTTTTAAATTTGATGGTGGTGGGTGACCTGGACATGCAGTAGGGGCCTATTTTTTGCATTCAAGTATTTGCTTTTAGGAGAAAAAAAGGTTGAGCAGTTAAGTTCTTTTTCTCCATGGTTGTGAAATTTGCACTATTCATTTATTTTACCATGTGGCTTAGTCTATCCATGAGCCATCCAGCAAGTACTAGGCATTGTATATATGAAACAACTGTTTCTGTGGAATATGTTGTTTTAAAACATCTATGATTTAGGGATGTAATTGGAGTAAATGCAAACATTGTTTTATTTGTATTTCGTATTTTGTCTGAAAAAAGTGCATTTTAGTGGGGTAATATTTTGATGTCTTGGGAGCATGCTTAGGGTTGGAATTTTTTTATTGTTGACTTCATTTTCATTTTTGGCATTTGTGAATTCTTGATAGTTTTTACTTCTTTGTTTACCATGCCTACTTTGTTTGCTGGACAAGTGGCCATTTTCTTGTTTGGCCAGTGTGTGTGTTTGTTTGCCATATGCCGCCATTTTGTCTTTGTTCTCCATGTCATGTAGCCGGTGGCCATTTTGGGTAGTCAGTGTCTATAGGCTTGCATGTATTATTTGCTGTCCATGCCTCCTCGCTTGTTGTTGTTTGAACTTGTCGCCAGTGGACATTGTGTTTAGTGGTCATTGCGCCTTTTCCCTGATATCAGTTTAATGTTCTTGAAAAGGATTGGGATGATTGTATGTATGTATGTATAGTGTTTATATAATGTTATATTGCATTTTTTTCACTTACCCCTCCACCTCCTTGCCTTCCAAAGGATTTCTCATGGTCCCTAGTGAGATACCAGAAATCTTTATATTAATTATTTTTTTTCTGCACGACCTGCCTATTATTATGTCTCTTTGGACATAGGCACAAACCAATATTATTTTTTAAGGATTATTCAATTTTTCTCTGCGCCACCTCCTACTTCTGGTCTCTTAGGGGCTGATTACAAGCTTGGTGGTGCAGGAGCAAGCCCACTCCCGTACCGACAAACCAGTGTGTGCACCGCCTGGCAGATTACGAGTTGTATGGCAGTCTTTTTTTGGGTTGTTTCACAGCAGTGCTACTGAAAAAGGACACTGCAATTGGAACACCAAAAATAGTTCCTGCACGGCATGAACTATGAGGTCCATGCCATGCAGTGACTGGGATGCATGTTGTGCCCCTCTGCATGCATCCCCATGCACATAGCAGCAGTACCACCAGCATATTTCTGAGCCTCTGACCGTTATGCCATCACCAGGGAATGGCAGTTTCCTGGTGGTTGCGGTGGTGCAATGGAAGTCCGACCATCAAAGTTGTAATTGGGCAGTCGGGTCACATGTTCTGCAGTGGCTGGACTGCCACCGCTGCGCCCCGTGAGTCTGGCGGTTCTGGACTGCTAGACTCGTAATTAGGCCCTTAGTCCATAGATGCACACCAGCATTAATGTTTTAAGGATGCTTTAGTTTTTCCTAGCACTCCCTGCCAGAGGATCACATCATTTGTTTTGAGGATTACTCCTTTATCCCCTGCATCTCTTGCCTGCCATAGCCACACACCAGCATTCGTTTTCCTAAGGATTATTCCTTCAGTCTCTGCACACACTGCCTGAAGTAGTTGCACACCACCATTCATTTGACCATGTTTAAGGATTACTCCCTGCACCTCCTGCCTGCCCTATGGCCACACTAGCATTCATTTCTTGAGGATCATTCCATTGACATGTTTTGTAATCCACCTGTCTTTTCTTTTTCTGCACTAAAGCTAAAAGCTTCATAACACTCCTGCTTACCGTACAAGTTCACTCATGCCCACAAGATGGACATTCTGCGATGAAGAAGGGAGATGCACCACCCATGTTGGCATTTATTTTCGATATCATTTTTCTTTTCTTAACAATATTGATTTTTAGGACTGTATGGGTCAATCCTAATTTGTATTGTTGAAACCTAGGTGTCAGAACAATTAAATAATGACTGGAACTCTGGGGCTGAAGGACTGTTTGCAATGCATTTATTAACTGAACTGTGTAATTCCTTCATTTTCTCCATGGCAGATTTGATGATGACTTGCTGCTTGTCAACCTAATGAATGTTGTTGTTGTGTTTGTCTTGGTCACACCATTCCCCTAATTCCTGTTCCCATACATTCATCGCAACCCCTAACCCTCTTACCCCAAGGTCTGTGATACATTGAGTTGTGACTTACGAATTTACATCATGAATGCATCAGATATTTGAAGGGATGGATGTGGTGAAAGCGATACCAACTCACTGCCTGATCTTCTTACCTGAACAATAGCCCACACCAGCACCACTTACCCACCTACGCATGAAAGGGATAACAACATCATCATAGCCTTAGATGAACAATGTCTGTCACATGTTAGGTAACACTCGTGAGCACTATGTGGCCTGACTCACAAAGGTAAAGTTACACTTTTCGTGAAAGTTCACTCTAAAAGTTTCAAGGAACTACCAGCATTTTTACAAGTAGTACGTAACCTTAGTAGTAACTTACTAGTTATAATAGTAAATCCTTTTAAATTGACAGGGATTACTTGCTATTTGCAAAGTTGCTAATCTATATCATTAATGATCAAAAAGTTACTAGTCGTAAACTTACACTGCAAGAGTAAACTAACACCAAAAGAGTAACATACTTTGCCTTTCTGATTCAGGCCACCTTGTGTTGCTCTAGTACTGACCACTAGCTTCGAAAGTTTCATTTGAATTGTTTAAAAAAAGTTAAATACTAGCTCCACAGATTGCCTAGAAGTTACTACTGATAGTTTTTTTAATATGAGTTGTTTGGTATGGTGGTGGTCTGGTCTCAGTCTTTAAAAGTTATGATAACCCACTAACTGGGTTTTCTTTCAGTCTACTTGCCTGTGATAGATACTTATTCTGAATAATCCTACAGTTGGAGTTCTACTCATTCTGAATAGGTGGATTTGGATCCTCTCTTGTGTGATGTCTTCCCAATTCGCTAGCTCACTAGTACTACCACCCTTAAGAAGGCCCTTTAGGAAACCCTGCAATAAGGTTTTGGAATATTGAGTAAAGATAGCAGACGTCACTTCTTTTATTCAAGTGAGAACTAAGACCTGAACTACTTAGGAACTTATACTGAAGTTGTTTTCAGAAATTCGAGACAGTCAAATAAGATTATAATTTTTGTGCCCATTGTAGGCAGTGACCTACCCCCTAGT
The DNA here is from genome assembly GCF_964263255.1 of Lissotriton vulgaris. Taxonomy (NCBI): domain Eukaryota; kingdom Metazoa; phylum Chordata; class Amphibia; order Caudata; family Salamandridae; genus Lissotriton; species Lissotriton vulgaris. Next base: position 1,613,234,423 of record NC_141693.1, read on the forward strand.
GGTCAGTAGTTTCAGAGGATAGTAGGACAAGGGTATTATTAACCAACTAGTATACACTTTATATATGGCTTGGGGCTGCAAAAGTGGCAAAACATCATCAAGCAATAAGTCAAACAAACCTATTGTTCCCACTCTGGTAGCGGGGGATACTGGAGTTCAGGAAGAGGTAAGTAAAGTAACCTAGCAAATAAGTACATGGCAAGGGAATTCAGGTAGGGAAGGTCAAGGGGGAAAAGGTTATGTATAGTATGTGACTCATTCAGAGGACAGTTTTTTGTTAATAAAACATAATGCTATGCTAAAAAGCAGTGCAAAGACAGAAGACAGATAGTGATAGATATACATTAGGAAGAAAAGAAAATTAACTTTTTTACAAAGTAAATCACCCTCTCAGCCCACAACAGGCCCAACCCTTTCTCCAATCAAATACCCCCAAATGTCCGGCCATGTCCGACCCTTTCACCAACTACCTTCCCAATTCCCACCATCTCCACCCACAAAAACACAGTTCCTCCGATCAAAAAAGTCCTTTTAAAACAGGCTCAGAGGGCATGCATGCGGATGTGTAGGCAGGCCAATTTCTTCAACAGGCTCTTCTGGCCACACCAAAGCAGTTTGCGTAGGATGCAGCTGGGGAAGAGGTCTGTCGATGCCGATGATGAGAATAGTGCGTTGTTCTGCTGGGCAGTAGTGGATCCTAGCTGCTGGGAGTTATGGAATTGATGTGGTCGGGATGGAGGTGGGCTGGTATGGTGGGAGGAACTGGAGACACATGATTTTTCCTTCTCCAAGGCCCCCTCCCTTTTGATATTAAAAAAATAAGGCATGAGGATGGGGACCCTGGGGCCATAACTGGCCTTAGGAGGTGGGCCTCGTGGCCCCCCTTCAAAATATTTTTTTTTTTAAAGGCTGGCCAGGCCCCAGGGGATGGGGTCCTTGGGGCCAGAAAGGGCTCAGGGAAGGGGGAACAAGCAGCCCCCTCCCAAATATTTAATTATTTAAAAACAAAAAAAAGAAAAGCCAGCGACTTGCTGGAGGCTCCATCCCCTCCCTACAGCACTCTGCAAACGCACCGCAGGCACATACTAAGTTGGGAAATTAAGCCCCCTTCATTCCTTAGGGTCCCAGGGGCCAACTAGCCCACCAGGTACTTCCGGTAAGCCCCACTCAGTGAGATTGCTGAGAGGTGGTTAGAGGACATGCCCCTTTTTACACCACTCTTCAAACGCGCCTCTTGGCTCACTGCTGGTGGGGCGATGAGGTCCTCTTGTGTCCTGAAGACAAGAAACAATGATGCATGTGCCCCTATGATGGTTGTTAGGCAGCAATGGGATTATCTGGGTCCCTCATAGACTTAGTCCAGGTAATCAATAAAAGCTGCACCTTACATTATTTTGAAGTTATCAACCTCATGAGTTTATTTTTTTAAAAAAGTATCATTATAGAAAAAAAAGAAAAAAAAAAGAAATTAATTAAATTAGCATAATCATTAGTATCTAAATAGATCTGCAAATAGACTGATATAGAGTCAATCTCCAAAGAAAATCCAAACAGATCTCGCCTAAGCAAAACAAAATGACTGTCTCTTCTCCAAAATAGCACATCTTTATAATGTTTTTGGGAACAGAAGGCACACTCATTTCATGCCATGACATAATGTAGAAGGGTTGAAGTAGAAATATTTCATTCATTACAACCAGCCAAAATATCAGTTCGTGAGACACCCCTTGTAACTCTTACTTCCTAATACATTCTGTTGGTTAAAGCAATACATAATTAATTCACGCAATAAAATCATGTATTATGAAACACTGGAATACAATAGCTGGTTCCACTGCACTGAACCCACCGCTATGCAACCTTGAAACTTGCAACAGAAAGAACATCCTCCCCATCGAAGGGAATACCCAATTTCATTCAATTGCATTAGAACAGACAATGGCTGAAGCTGTATTTTCATTGATTTTTTGAAGACAGAAATATGCATGCTCTGGGAGCGACTTTGCAACTAAAATAAACATGCACTTTCTGAAGCATTTCATTAAGAAATGTCAATGATGCCTGTTTTGTCCCAGGTAGTTTAACTGAAGCATTCCTAAATGAAACATTATTTTCCAGCAAATCAAATCTCTCTTTCAGTAGCAACTTCCTATACCCTACCTGATGATTCCTCTCTCTGGGTTGTTCAGTCATTGGCAGGGACACTGGAATTATGCAATTATTCGGCTGCAGTGTTTTTTCTGCATAATTATAGATTTGCCACATTTGCCACATAATTCACTATCTGCTGCATATTCTACAGATTTTAACAACAAAACATATGTTTTAGCTTAAACAGTTCAAAAGTTACTAAAACACATCAATATGTGTTGCAGGACAGTGGAGAGCCCTTTGTGAAGGCTTACTGGTCATCCTCCTGTAGCTTATTGCTATATTTGGGAGTTAAATAGGTACTCATGAAGTACAACCAATGTTCACACAAGTGTAAAAATTACAAAACAATAATTACATACATTTCTGCTGAGAGGGTCGTAATCCTTTTTTAGCACTCATCATGTTTTATTGCTTTTATATGTACATCTATGTATTTGGTTTTATGTATTTATTTATGCATGATTGTACATTGCTGCATGTTATGATTTTTTATAAACCGAAATAAAAGGAATGATAGGACAAAACAATAAAGTAATACTATCTCAAATTGTGCCTCATTATGACATGGTTGATACTGTTCTTTACATTTTATTTCTGCAACTTGTAAAAGTATTCTGAAAGAGTAATTGATGTTGGTTTGGGCTGTTTGTAGGTGGTGCACTTTTGAAGTTTATTTACCTTTCTTTTCTGACTTTGCTGATTTACTGGTGGTGGGTAAATAGCAGTCCCATGTGTTTGCTCACACATATTTTATGTAAGTAATATATATCTGTGCAATTCTTTCCCTGCAATGTCACAAGATTTTTTTTTTAAGGGGGTGTTTCTCAGGCAGAATAGTGTTGCTCAGATTTGAATTTTCCTTAAATAAATGACAATACAAGAGGTGTTTGAGAAAACAGGAACACGTTAGTTTATTAAAACGCTGTGGCTGGGAGAGCCCAGACAGAATGCGTCTACTTAAAATCTCTCAATGTACAAAGTTTTGGCCATCACTTTATACAGTTCATGAGGTACAATAAAATGTGGTCTATATTCTAAGAGAACATCTTAGTCATAAATAAATCACATGTACACATATGACACCAGTGGCTCTCGGGGAGAGCTTAATGTGGGACAGTGTGTATGTGTGCAGATGGTCGGTGTGAGGATCACGTGATCGCTACATGTGGTGTGCTTGTTATGTCTTTATTGGTTGAGTGTACCTATCTACATGTGGTATCAAGCTTTGTGATATTTCTGGGGAACAGGAGCCTTTGGCCAGACAGGTTTTATTGAGGTCAATTTTCTCGGGCTTGTTTGTGGTGCAATTATCTATCTTTATAATCGATCAGGGTTTTCCCTGGGTGTGTGTTTGGCTGTTATTTATGGGGACCCTACCTGTGACTTGTTACACTTTAAAAGTGGGAATTTGTTGCAGGACCTGCCATATTATGTATCTCTGACTCGAGGTTGATGGGGAGGTCACCTTGGGTAAATCCAATAGCAACGATGTGAGCTCATTGGAACTACTAAAAATAATATGGCAGCCATTGGTATCATTTTTATCAACATTAGCAACATTACATTTACAGTGGTCATGTTGTACATTGATATCGTTCATACTGGTTTTTAATGAGGTTATGTTTGCCCTGGTCTGAATTTACATTGATATTGGTCTTTGTAGTAACAACAGTATTATCATACAAGAATGAACTATTACATACATTGGTATCACTGTTGCTTATGTCAGTACTGCTGTGTATGCACAGGTTACAGTCTACACTGAAATTGCACTGACAGGCATTGTGTGGACACAAGCTATGGCAAATGCTCACATTGCATTTACTGATATTGTTGTTGTCAGACCTGTACATATCAAGACATTTATTGATATCGCATTCACCAATACTAACAATAGAGCAACCATGTTTTGCACTGAACCTTTACCTGAAGAGGGGCGTGGCCTTATTCATACTGATCTCAACCCCCTATGCCATGTGGTTACTGAAGTGAAGATTATGTGTATTTTATAGAGCGCACAGCTGCCCCAAGATTGAAGGCCGTATCCTGATGTATTGCTGTTTCATGAAAAGGGCTAGCTGTCCTGCTCTCTATTGTGACCTGAAGAGGCCATCAACCTGTTTGTGCTATTTTGATCAATGTAGGAGGGGGCATAGTGAAGTGAGAGGGTCATCACCCTGGGAAAGCGTGCAGCAGTGAACACAAAGCATGTCCTGTAGATGAAAAGGAACAATTCAATTACCTGAATCCAAGAGCACCCAAGACCTGCTGCTGGACTTGGAGAGAGACTTACTACATCACCAGAGGAGTACAGTGGACTCCTATAATTTTGACTGTGACATCCAGACTTTTCTTATAGCCTGGCTACAAACCCGCACCTGGGGGCTCCAAACCATCAGTCCAGCAAGAGCCAGTATGACTGACTGCCTGGCCTCCAGGCCTCTTGGAGACTTTGCTCTGACTGATGTGCTACAGCTCAGGACACCTTAATGTTTGCAAAGCTATTGTGAAACTTCTAAGACTTGAACTCACTAGCAGGGCCTAGCCTGGATGTTATCTCTACTAACCGGGGAATAACAATGATCTACAAGACAGGGCGATAGCACTTAAGACGCTGACATGGTTAATGCTAGTGGACCTCCCCTGAGAGGCTGTGTATATTTTTTTAGCTGTGCCGTATTATACTTTGTGTTCATATATAAATACTAAGCTGGTATATAACAGCACGTATTTGACTGGAGAGTCATTTATTGGGATAGATGGATGAGTTTTGAGTTGCAAGCCTGTCCTCAATCTACACCCATTTCTTCCCTGAGAAGCCTTGGACTGCTCGACCCATGCTACCACCGAGAGTCAAGTGCTTAAAGTGTAATTAGCCCAGTTTCTCAGCCCATAGTTAGCTGGGCTTTGGGCCATCAGGAGTAAAAGGCACCAGCCACCACTGTTGGACACAGGAAGCTTGCCACATGCCCTCTGAACGAGGTTTTGACAATTGGCAGCCAACAGTGGGATGCCTAACAATTAGGTTTCCAACAGTACAATAAGTCCAGTTTTTATGCATGAAGTCTACACATAAATATTAGAGAACAAATTGTTCGGAAAAAGCCTAAACAACATATTTGTAGATCAAATTCCAGATCAATGTATGGAGAGAGGGTAGAGGTTTCCCAAGAGTAGGGACAGAGTGGTCCCTGCTGACTTCAATAGTGATCGGTTTGAGACACTGGATGAAATGGAAGAGGCTCGGGTAGACCCAGGGTAGTTAACCGGGTTAGGAACCCAGGATGAGAGCAGTGTGTAGAAAGGATCTTGTGGGTTTTTTTGCACAGATGTAGCTGAGACATGTGCTAGGTGTGTCCTCTAATGAAGTTTCGAGAGTTTCCCAGATATGCTTCACCCCATTAGTTTCTACACTCTCTCAGGGATGTACATTACCTCTAATTTCTAAGCTACCACTGTCACCAAATCCTGGTGAAACATCTCTTAGGTGTGTTGAGTCTGGCAGAGATCCTGAGCTTTCAGTTGGCTCACCCAGAAAGCTAAAGCTGAGCAGGATGAGAAGGCCAGGAGGTTTCATAGGGGGACTTTGCAGCTAGCTTATCAGGAATAAGAGGAGACGAGGTGGGAGAAGGAGAACTGGGCTCAGGAATAGAAATTGAGAGCGAGGGAGGAGTATCAGAATGAAAGGAAGGAAAGGGAAAGGAATAGGAAAAGGAGAAAGAGAGCTGAAAAGGTAAAAGGTAGCCCCTGGATAGAGAAGCTTAGGGTGGCAGCAGTGATATCCCATCTGGGATAAGTGAATCTTACTCCTGGTCAGGTTAGGTTGTGGCCAAATTTCAAGAGGGCTGGTGCATGTGCATGTGGAAGGCCAGGACAACTTGGAATGGTTGTGGAGTTTTAAGGTTGATTGTAAGGTGCATGCCTTGAAATAAGTGTCCAGGGTAACTGCCTTTTTGAGGAGCAGGGGTTGCCATTGGAATGAACAGCCTTCAATGTAAGGATGTCTGTGAAAAAGCAGATGATCTATGAATGAAGGAAGGAAGCTCTGATATGGATGTTTGAGGTGACGCTAGCTCAGTACCTTTTAAGGTTCAAGCAAGAGAATTGGTATTGTTTTGTTTGAGAAATGGTGTCATGGTGTTTTATAAGATTCAAATTAGTCAGAGAGAAGGATGGAGCCCAAGGATTTTCAGTCCTTTAACCCGTTGATGGTGACAGAATGACTCAAGTAGTGTTCTACCCCACAAAGCTATACCTGTCAGATTGGACAGAGAGGGATCCGGGGTGGCAGTGTTGGCAGAATAGTAGTTAGCTAATAATGTGAACAAGGGCCTGAAATAAAATGGTTTTAGGCCAAAGAAAGAGGCATGCTCTCTCCATCGTGGTGCCAAAGCTGAAGGTAGGGGCCAGAGTAATTCTCATGGGACCCAAGGAGAGCCCAGGAAAAATGGCAATGGTAATGGTGTGTTTAGCAAGTAACATCCTGAGAAGGAGGACAGGGAAGTTGACAGGGAAGTTCCTCCAAGTCTGACATGTTGACTTGCTTCAAGTGCCACCAGGTGGGACACTTTAAGGGAGACTGCCAGGTAAACGGCCCCATACCAGCTAAACCTGTGATAGTGAGTATTCTTTGCATTGGAGAAGGGATCCAGGGGGTTCTGGTTACATTCACCCTAGTAGCTATGGACATTTAGGGAGGGGCCCCGATGCTCTGAAGCACATTCATCTGAAAACAATGTGTTTTGTGTAGGAAGTTAGTATCAATAGGAGAGTATCTGCCCTGAGGGATACTATTGGCTTCTGCCCAATGGTTAAGAGGAAGTGTCTTAAGCTTGAGGAGATTTTTCTTGGTACCAAGTATATAGATTTGGTAGCTAGTGAAGAGAGCATGGAGTACCCATTTGTCCAGTAGCGGCTGCTACTCAACAGCAGTGGGGGCGGCGGGTTGTGGGGGCCCAGGGAGGGAATTAAAAGAAAAGAAAATCACCAACATGTGTGCCACTGTCCCTTCTAGGTCCTCTTCACCCACCTCCAGGACTCCAGGGCAGGAAACAGGAACAGGAAGCACCCAGACTTCCAGGATCCCCCATAGCTAACAGATAATAGCTACCATTTCACAAATACCGAGATACTGTGCATGGTACAATTCCAGTGATTTACTTTGGAGATGGGTTAAACTTTTGATCCCATTACTCCCCACATTCCTTATGATGCCATTCTTTTGTGTTTCAGCCCTGATGAAGTCTAATTATATTTAACGGACAAAACACATGTTGGGAAGGAGCTGTAATGATGTCAAGGACTAACATGGATGGCAAATTTCAATTCCTGAAAGAAAGCCTGATGTCTGAATAAAAGACACTCGACACTTATACATAAAATCATACTCATTTTCTTTGCTTTGAGTGCTTGGAGTCAATTTGATCAAATTGAGGCAAAGTTTGTTTTCCAGTTGAGGAAAATTTGGTGGCTCTCCCTCCTGAGCACCAACTGAATAAACATGTGCATTTAACCATGGACTTCTTACTGTACCAGTATTGAGTGTGCACCTTTTCTCCAGCCATCAATTGTAAAGTGTAGATTCATAACCTATTGGTCAATGCACAGGCCTATATACCAACTAAAACGGCAATGGGACAGGTTTATAACTCAGAAGTACTGTTCCTGTCATGAGGATGTAAAACAATGGAAAGAAAATAGTACCATGAAGAAGTGTAAACATCAACTACTTGATTAAATTGTATTATTCTCTTTCCCGATGTACCAGTCTCTACTCCACTGAACAGGTCAAGGCTGCTTTAGCTGGTTCGAATCAGGAGAAATATTGTCACTCGTGATATAAAAAGGATGGAACCAAATCTCATGACAGATGACTGGTTTACCAATTGATCCTCAGTAAGGTAGATCACTTTCAAATCATGGGACTGGATGTGGTGCCTCAAAAGCTCTTCCCTGCTGTTTGACAGCCAGGCATGTGTTGTAATAAACTACAGCCGAGTGTGACCTCTGCAAGTGTATTGTCCTACAAAAGGGAATCCTAAAAAAAAAGCACAAGGAGAGATGATGCCAGATTGGTTGATATAAACTATCCTCCAAAAGATAACAGAGTGGAATAAATTGGGGTCTGATAAGAAATGGTGGATGGACTCGAGTCTGTTTGTCATTGTTTAGTATTTAGGACCACCCACCTTCAAGGCGGCAGTCCCACAGTACGCATTACGATGCGACCGCCACTGAGGTGGTCACATTGCCTAGGTTTTGTTTTGTGGCCACTACAGCACCCACTGCAGTACAAAACAAAGACAGGTTACAGATCCCTGCACTACGTGGCAGGCGCTGTGCCGTGGCGGCCACATTGTGCTGGGTTATGTAGGGGGCACTTGTCCCAGCACCAGGGATAATCCGTTTCCGCCATCCATTTCACTGCCCGTCTGGATCGTGGCGGTCGGTCTTTCTGATCACCACACTTCGATGCACCTTCAAAAACTACATTACAATGGCAGAGAGACCGCCACCAACATCCTGTTGGTGGTGGTCCACCCACCATCATAATCAGACCCTCAATAAGGAGAATTGGATCTGGCTACCAATTTTTGTTTTCTGGACGACACAATAAGCAGGAAAAGATATTTGCTGCCTGTGATTTATATTTAACAATCTAATACCCAGGTCTCTTATGCAATCTCATAATAAAGAAGGGTCACATAACAGGGGTAGCAAACCTATGTATATTATCATGTAACATTGCTGGCCTGCCAGGCAGAGTGTATGGCCAAGATTGGGTACGGTTCATCAATGGAGAAGATATATGTTGCATCCAGGAGACTGGGAACTTGCAGCCTGGGCCATAGATGGCTACACTGATTACCATTTTACGGCAAGTAAGGGAAGGAGGGGTCATCCAATGGGTGGTCTAGCATCTATATTTCAACAAAACGTCATGTAACAGCACAACTTCTCATAGTCAATGACCTCCGATGGAACATCCAACATGTACAGCTAACAGTACAGTCTCAAAAAAAGGATAGATTGGATATTCTGAATGTGTGTATACTAACCTTGTTTTATGGCAAGATCAACAGCCCTCTTCTTGCACTGGAGGGCATTGTTACTAAGATCTGTGATGATAAAGAGCTTCAGAAAGTCAGTGTGCTGATTGTATGTGGGGGGCACCAGATGCAATTATTCCAGAAGGAAGGATAATTAAAGGAAGGGCTGGCTTTGTCTCTCTTTTGTTGAGCCCAGGCATTCGCTTTTTGAGTAGGAGGCACCAATTTGACAGTCCAGCACACTGCATCTCTAGGCAGGGGTGTAGAGAATGTTTTCTGGATTAACATTGAGGAATGGCACCGAGTGATTGACTCGAAGATAAGCCCTGGAACAGAAATTGATCATGAGCTCTTCCTTGCCGATGTACTCGCGGAGCATATAAATCAATCAATCAATCAAGAATTTGTAGAGCGCACTACTTACCCGTGAGGGTCTCAAAGCGCTGGGGGAAAAAGGAGGGGGGCGCTACTGGTCAAACTGCCAGGTCTTGAGTAGCCTCCTGAAGGTCAGCAGGTCTTGGGTCTATTGTAGGCTCAGTGGGACTGTGTTCCAGGTCTTGGTGGCGAGGTGGGAAAAAGATCTGCCGCCAGTGGTTGTTCTTCGGATGCGAGGGACGGTGGCGAGGGAGAGATCGGCGGAACGAAGCTCGCGGTTGGGGATGTAGAAGAAGAGTCGTCTGTAGAGGTAGGCTGGGTCGGTCTTGTGGAGTGCCTTGTGTGCGTGGATGAGGAGCTTGAAGGAAATCCTCTTGTTTATGGGGAGCCAGTGCAGGTTTCTCAGGTGGGGGTGATGTGGCTGTGGCGTGGTACGTCAAGGATCAGGTGTGCAGAGGTGTTTTGAATGCGTTGCAGTCGTTTGATGAGCTTGGCCGGGGCTCCCGCGTAAACGGCGTTTCTATAGTCGAGTCTCCTACTGATGAGGGCCTGGGTGACTGTTCTTCTTGTATCTGTATCTTCTTGTATCTGTTGTGATCCACCTGTAGACCTTGCGGAGCATGCGGAGTATGTGGAGGATGTTGTAGCAGGAGAAGGAGACTGCGTTGACTTGCTTGGTCATGGAGAGTGCTGAGTCGAGGATGACTCCCAGGTTGCGTGCGTGGTCGGTGGGTGTCGGGGCTGCTCCCAGTGCCATAGGCCACCAGGAGTCCTCCCAGGCTGAAGGGTTGGAGCCAAAGTTCAGCTTCAGTAGGCTGATCTTCATCCATTCGGTGACGGCCTTCATTCTTTCATGGAGGTTGGATTTTGCCGTGAGGGGGTCCTTAGAGAGGGAGAGGATCAGTTGAGTGTCGTCCATGTAGGAGATTATGTTGAGTTTGTGCTGTCGGGCGACTTGTGCAAGAGGGGCCATGTACATGTTGAACAGTGTCGGGCTGAGGGATGATCCCTGGGGTACGCCGCAGATGATCTTGGAGGCTTCGGATCAGAATGGGGGAGGCGGATGCTCTGGGTACTGCTGGAGAGGAAGCAGGTGGTCCATTCGTGGGCCTTGTCTCGGATCCCTGCATCATGGAGGCGTGTGCGTAGTGTGTGGTGGCAGATGGTGTGGAAGGCGGCAGAGAGATCCAGGAGGATGAGGGCAGCGGTCTCACCGTTGTCTAGCAGGGTCCTGATGTCGTCGGTGGCGGCGATGAGGGCAGTCTCAGTGCTGTGGTTGCTGTGGAACCCTGACTGGGATGGGTCCAGGATGCAGTTTTCTTTGAGGTATCGGGTTAGCTGTCAGTTGCCAATCTTCTCGATGAACTTGGCTGGGAACGAAAGCAGGGAGATGGGCTGGAAGTTCATGAGGTCTCTCAGGTCAGCCTTGGGTTTTTTGAGTAGGGTGTTGATCTCTGCGTGTTTCCAGTTCTCTGGGAAGGTCCCGGTCTCGAAGGAGAGATTGATGACGTTCCGCCGGTGGGGTGCGATAGAGCTGCTGGCTTTGTTGAAGATGTGGTGCGGGTGTGAGTCTGACGGGGAGCCGGAGTGGATTGTGCTCATGGCCTTGATGGTGTCATCTATGTTCACGTTGGTCCAGGCTGGCAGGTGGTCATGGTCGATGATGTGCAGAGGGTCTGTTGTGCTGCTGTCTGTTCGCGTTGTCTGGGCGTTGAAGCTGTCGTGGATGTCAGTGATCTTGCGGTCAAGGAAGGTGGTGAGGGAGTCGCACAGGGCTTGCGGCGGCGAGATGCCATTGGTGTTGGAGCTGGGGTTGGAGAGTTCCTTTACGATGTTGAAGAGCTCCTTGCTGTTGTGTGCATTGTTGTCGATGCGGTCTTCTTGCCAGACCTGATGAGGTGATGGTGTTTGCGGATGGCGTCTTTGTGGGCTGCGAGGCTGTCCGGTGTCTTTTCTTTGTGCTGTTTCTTGTCTAGTTTCTGGCAGGTTCACTTGGAGGTTAGGAGTTCTGGGGTGAACCAGCTAGCTCTCTTGCTGGTGTTTCTGTGGGTGGGTTTCTTCAGCGGGGTGAGGGTGTTGGCGCAGTCGTTGATCCAGTGTCTGAGGTTGCAGGCGGAATGGTCGATGTTGGAGGTGTCAGTGGGTGGGCTGAGAGCGAGGTTTGCATGTAGTTGGTCTTCGGTGACTTTGCTCCAGCAGCGGCGAGGGATCTGTTGGGTGCGGTGGTGTGTGGTGGGTTTCTGGAAGGTGAAGTGGATGCAGAGGTGGTCGGTCCAGAGGAGTTCGGTGGTGTGGCTGAAGGAGACGTGGGAGCATGAGGAGAAGACGGCATCGAGCGTGTGGCCGGCTGAATGGGTAGGCGTTTTGACGAACTGCCTTAGTCTGAGGTAGTCGATCAGGGTGGTGGAGTTGCTGTCATTGTTATTCTCAAGATGAAAGTTCAGGTCTCCGAGGAGGATTTAGTCGGTGGAGGTTGGGGCGTGCATGCTGATGAAGTCGGCAATGGAGTCGATGAATTGGGATTAAGGGTCCGGGGAGTCTGTAGATGAGGGTAACTCTGAGGGTGGTGCTAGGGTCTGTGTGGATCTGAAAGTGCATGTGTTCAGCGGTGCTGAGAGTGTCGTCAGTGTTGGTCAAGACCCTGATGCTGTTCTTGTGGACGATGGCGATTCCTCCTCCGAATCCGTTGGTGCGGTCTCTGCGGGTAATCTTGTAGCCGTCTGGGATGGCTATGGCAATGTCGGGTGCGGAGGTGTCGTTCATCCATGTCCCTGTCAGAAAGACGACGTCCGGGGATGATGTGCTGAGCAGGTCCCAGAGCTCAATGGCATGGTTGCGTGCGGAGCGGGTGTTCAGCAGGATGCATCGGAGGTGGTTGAGTTTTTCCTTGGCGGGCGGTTCAAAGGCTCTGAGGCTTGTGTAGCTGCAGTTCCGGCAGGTGAAGGGACCATGTGTGCATTTTGGTGCGGCCTTGAAGCAGGTGTGGGTTCTTCCAGAGTTGAGGGCGTGCATTGTGCTGGCATCGTAGCGGCAGCGGTCATCGCGGTGGGTGTGGGGGCCAGGGGTTCTGGCGCTGGGCGCGGTCCAGGCGCGGACGGGCGCAGACTGGTTCGCCTTAGGGACGTCTTTGGTGTGCCAGCTGCGCAGACGCGCAGCAGCAGCCATATATGGTTAGGTGGGACGGAGGAGCAGCTGGGAGGCGGGGGCAGCGAATGGGCATTCAGGGGGGTGGGGCCGCGGGGGACGCAGCGGCAGGACAGAAACAAGTGCACACAATCCCGGGGGCAATGGAGGGGACAGAAGGAGACAAAGGCACAGAATCACGGGGGCAGCAAAGGGGACAGAGAGAGAAAAAGGCACAGAGTCACAGGGGCAGCGAAGGGGGCAGAAGGAGAAAAAGGCACAGAATCACGGGGGCAGCGAAGGGGACAAAAGGAAAAAAAGCCACAGAATCACAGGTGCAGCAAAGGGGACAGGAGAAAAAAGGCACAGAATCATGGGGCAGCGAAGGGTACAGGAGAAAAAAGGCACAGAATCACGGGGGAAACACAGGGGAGACAGACAACAGCAGTCACAGACAGCAAGAGAGTGCAATACAATGGAATGACAAATGACAAACAAACCTAAGGCCAACCACTGACCACCAGGGATGAGGCGCAGGTGGTAGCCTGCGGGTGGTAGAGGGCCTCGGACTTCCTCAGCAGCGGCAGCAGTGGCAGGGAGGCACAGGCGGTGCTGTGTGGAGGAGGAGTGACCTACCTTGTGGGGTCAAGGGTAGCTGTCCTCACTGCGCAGCGGCCAGCATATATGGGCAGGTGGAAGGGAGGAGCAGCTGGGAGGCGGAGGAGGGAGTCAGGGGCAGCGAATGGGCAGTCAGGGAGGTCGGGCAGCGGGGGCCGCGGGGGACGCAGTGGTGGGAACGGAAGCAAGGGCACGGAATCCCGGGGGCAACGGAGGGGACAGAGGGAGACAAAGGCACACAGTCACGGGGCAGCGAAGGGGACAGAAGGAGAAAAGGCACAGAATCACGAGGGCAGCAAAGGGGACAGAAAGAGAAAAAGGCACAGAATCAAGGGGGCAGCGAAGGGGACAGAAGGAGAAAAAAACGGCACAGAATCACGGGGGCAGAAGGAGAAAGAAGGCACAGAATCGTGGGGGCAGAAGGAGAAAGAAGGCACAGAATCACAGGGGCAGAAGGAGAAAAAAGGCACAGAATCACGGGGCCAGCGAAGGGGACTGAATGAGAAAAGGCACAGAGTCACGGGGGCAACAAAGGGGACAGAAGGAGAAAAAGGCACAGAATCACAGGGGCAGGGAATGGGAAAAAAGGCACAGAATTACAGGGACAGAGGAGAAAAAAGGCACAGAATCACGGGGGCAGGAGGAGAAAAAAGGCGCAGAATCACGGGGCAGAAGGAGGAAGAAGGCACAGAAGAACGGGGGCAGAAGGAGAAAAAAGGCACAGAATCACTAGGGCAAAAGGAGAAAAAAAGGCACAGAATCACGAGGGCAGCGAAGGGGAAATAGGCACAGAATCACGAGGGCAGAAGGAGAAAAAAGGCACAGAATCAGGAGCAGAAGGAGAAAGAAGGCACAGAATCACGGAGCAGAAGGAGAAAAAAGGCACAGAATTACGGGGCAAAAGGAGAAAAAAAGGCTCTGAATCACGGGGGCAGCAAAGGGGGAAAAAGGCACAGAATCACAGGGGCAGAAGGAGAAAAAAAGGCACAGAATCACGGAGGCAGAAGGAGGAACAAAAGGCACAGAATCACAGGGGCAGAATGAGAAAAAAGGCACAGAATCACAGGGCAGAAGGAGAAAGAAGGCACAGAATCACAGGGGCAGAAGGAGAAAGAAGGCACAAAATCACGGGGGCAGAAGGAGAAAAAAAGGCACAGAATCACAGGTGCAGCGAAGGGGACAGAGGAGAAAAAGGCACAGAGTCACAAAGGCAGCGAAGAGGACAGAAGGAGAAAAAAGGCGCAGAATCACGGGGGCGGCGAAGGGGACAGAAGGAGAAAAAAAGGCACAGAATCACGGGGGCAACAAAGGGGAGACTGACAACAGCAGTCACGGACAGCAAGAGAGTGCAATACAATGGAATGACAAACAAACCTAAGGCCTACCACTGGCCACCAGGGATGAGGCGCAGGTGGTAGCCTGCGGGTGGAGGAGGGCCTCGAACTTCCTCAGCAGCGGCAGCTGGGGCAGGGAGGCACAGGCAGTGCTGTGTAGAAGGGGAGCGACCTACCTGATGGGGTCAGGGTGTGCTGATTGTATATGGGGGCACCAGATGCAATTATTCCAGAAGGAAGGATAATTAAATGAAGGGCTGGCTTTGCCTCTCTTTTGTTGAGCTCAGGCATACACTTTTTGAGTAGGAGGCACCAGTGTGACAGTCCAGCACACTGCATCTCTAGGCAGGAGTGTACAGAATGTGTGCTGGACTATGTGCTGATTAACATCGAGGAATGGCACCGAGTGATTGACTCGAAGATAAGCCCTGGAACAGAAATTGATCATGAGCTCTTTCTTGCTGATGTACTCGCGGAGCGTATAAAGGTGACACCAATACACAACAGTAGCCTGCTCTATTCGGTGGCATTCAAAAAAACATTTAATGGAAGGTCGGTATGGTGGTCAAGATCAATATACAAAAATGTACAGCCTACCCTCATGCACATTATAACACCTTATTTAAGCTAAATAGCAGGGTATGAGCTGGGTTTTGAATCAACTCTAAAAGCCTTCAGTATAATGATGGAGGAAATTGCACCTTTTTCGACTAAACCTACTCGTTCAAGATGGAAAATCCCAAATAGTAATAAGCCACTGGACTGGTTTGAAGAAAAATGCTACACTTATAAGAAAGAGCTCTCTGGGGCTCTGATGATGTGTAAAACTTTACCTGCGCTGGAAGCACGCGTGCTGTATTTAAAGAAAACATACAACAGAGGGTCAGGCAAATGTATAGAATAGCTTATTGGCTTCAATAGGAGCACATGATTTCAAGTTCTGGAAGATGGTCTTGTTGGGGTGTAATGAGCATGGTCAAAAGGTCGAACACTTCTTTGGGGCGAATGTGTGCATGAACCAAATTTACTGAGCTATGTAGGCAAGTCCCTGAATCTGTCAAGTGTGTGCCAGAAATTTCTGATGCTGGCAGTACCAGCAGTTTGCACCTTCTCGGCCCTCGGGTATCAAGAGCTATAAGGCAGGAAAAGTCTAATGAAGTTCCTGGTTCTGATATGGTCCTTGTGGGGCCAGATTTCAGGGTGAAGGTCTGTAATGCTGCCTCCAGTTAGACTGCATTCCACAGTCCTGGCAATCTACAATATTGACCCCCCCCTGCATAACAAAGGCAGCCGTAGTGACCCTGCAAAATATAGACCCATCTGCCTTTTAGATTGGGTGGAAAAATATTTGGGCGAGTACTCGTTTACACAATTGGGCTGATGCACAAAAAATGAAAAAGTATTACCAAATTGCCATGCAGGTTTAAGAAAAGGAATTGGTACCATGGAGCTGGCATTTCAATTCTATAAAATGTATGCCGTTTAAAAGTGCCAGTTAAAAAATGTCCACTCTAACTCATGTTTATCGACCTCATCTAATTTGGTATGCAGACAAAGGCTTCACCGGCATGCCATTGGTCCATCCCTGTTGAAAAATCATTAAAAGTCTCACTCTTGCAATACAGTGCAAGTCCCGTCTTGTCCTGATGGGGAATCCAGGCCCCTCCCTTCCTCAACCCCTCTGGGGATCAGCAGATGGGGAACCCAGGCCCCTCCCTTCCTCATCCCCTCTGGGGTTCAGCAGGGCTGTGTAATGACCCCTCTCCTATTTAGGTTATTCACAGATTATGTTTCTGCCTGTCTGGAGGAGACAGGCATAGATTTTCCTAGCTATTAGGTGAGAGGATACCAATATTGTTATATGCAGATGACAGAGTGCTGTTATTTTTAAAGGAAAACACCATGCATGCTGCGATCGGTACATTTCTTGGGTTCTGTAGAGTACAACGTCTACATACAAATGCGAAGAAAGAAAATGTCGTTGTGATGAAGTCTGCACTTACGGAGGTCTTTAAAGATAAATAGAGAACTACAATGGAAGGTTCATCAGTTCGACTATCCGGGTTTGTGTTTCCATAACTCAGATGAATGCCTCATCTAGAAAATTCCACAGTTAAGTTCAGAGCATGTTGTAACACTGTCCTTAGATATTCGAAAAAGATAGGCAGTCAACGCTTAACTGTTGCCTTGAAGGTCTATAGGCAGAAAAATGTTGCGGCAGCTCTTTATGGTGCATAGATTTGGAGTTATAAAAAATACAGGGACCTGCAAGTAGCAGAACATATTTTCCTTCACACCTTGTTAAAATTGGGCCATGGATGAGGCGCGCAGTGTTGGAGAGTAGGATCTGCTTACTATGGTTACCCCCACTTTTTGCTGTTGTTTCACTGTTTTTCGACATTAGTCTGGCTGGTGCCCTGCTAATCAGGACCCCAGCCTAGTTGCTTCCTTTCTAAATTGATTGCACGTACTTTAGGTACAGTCCTGATTGGTTACTGGGTTACCCTTGTGAGTCCCTAGTATATGGTACCATAGGTACCAAGGACATAGGTACCCCAGAGGCCTACCAGGGGCTGAAGCATGTATTATGCCACCCCTGGGAAGCCTTCCAAAATGGCACCACAGGTCTGCTACTGCAGCCTGGGTACGGTGGTGCATGCACCCCTTACTAAGATATAGGCTACCTATATCTACCTTTAATCACTAACACATGTAAATCTATAAGTCACTCCTATGGCAGGCCTTATCAATCCTGAAGGTAGAGTGCTTGGTTTTGTGTGAAAGGGTGCCCAAGCATGAGCTGAGCCCCTCTGAAGCTTTCAGAGTCTATTCTCCTAGGCTGTTCTGTAATGCAGCCAGATCATATACTCTTAAGTGCATTAAAACCTCGATGTAAATGCTAACTTTGGAATGGCTGCATGGAAACATGTCGTGTTTGGTGTCAAACACTTTGGAATCCAACCCCCCCCCCCCTGCCAGTCCTGGTGGCGATGGTAGAATTCCACCCTTCTAGAGGGAGAACATATGTACCCACTTACCTGGCCGATAATGGTTTAAAAGAGCCCCAGCAACACAAAACGGCTGCTGCAGCCACAGACACGAGTCTGACCTCCTGCTGCTGGATGAAACTCTGGCAGGGGAGGCCTGGGCAATGGGTTTCCTGTCACAGGGAGGTGTAACCACCTCCCAGACAGGCTTTAGTGTATTGGGGCTGGGTAGGTGCATTCATAGAATGCTGGGGGCACATTTGGTGTCCCTGTGCATACCCCAATTCAAACCGGTTACAGGGGCACTCAGCCCCTGCTCTGGTGCGAAACTGGACAAAGGGGTAGGAGTGTAACCACCCCCACCGGGTCTTCCCATAGGTGGGACCCTAGAGTGAGTCCAACCCCTAAACTTAGTATAAGTATAGGAACCCAGTCCCTAGGACTTTAGATTACCATGGATGAACCTAAACTCTGCAACATATATCCAGGAACTTCGACATTCTGTTTCGACTAGAAGACATAAGAATCTCCCTTGGGGTAAAGGAGTGACAGCCCTGTTTAAACAGGCACCAACAAAGCATCTTGCCAGTCTGCATTTCCAAGGCTCCAGATGGATCCTGAAGGTTTTGTGACTCAGGACATGGACTTCCAGACATCTCAGAGACCGACACGAGATCACAGCAAAGCTGAGACCTGCAACCCTCACAAGAGACATTGGACCGGAACTCCTGGACACCATGCACATTTGCTAGTACACCCACTTCCTGAGCTTTCCCGAAGTTGTGCATTGGACTATGTGTAGTCCAAGCCCCGAGCATCCTTTGCACTGAAGATGGTGGGCCTAGATTCCACGAGTGTTCCATGGGCCTGCTTCTGGCATTACTGCTGGAGGCCCCTTCGCGATCCCTGGCCCGTTGACTTGGGGGTCCCCTCAAAAGTAACTTTTTTGTTTCTTGGGCTTTCCTGGTTGCTTCACACTTGCTCTGATTCCCCTCCAAAGGGTGAGTCTCTCAGACCTTGCTGGTCTGCTCCGAAGCATATTTTTGCTTTTTGCATGGGTTGCTGTTGCAAAGGCTTGTTGGCTCCATTCCAGATACCCAGCACGTGACATCTGTCATGGGACAGCTTGAATCCAGCTCCTGGTTGTTGTCGACACTTCCTGGTCCCCTTTGCTGAAGAATCAAGCTTCACCTCTGCACCTGAAATCACCCGACATCGGTGGGTATCTGCTCATCGCCTTCCTGGTCACTGGCTAGTGACCCCGACTCTGTCCCCTCTGCTTTCAGGTTCTTCAGATCTCTGATCTACCCTTGGATTTATCCAGTCACTTTCCACTTGGTCGCCTGCAGCCATTTTCCACAGCTCTCTATTGAAAACGACGACAAAACCCGAAACGAAACAACACCTATGCACCCGGATTCCCTGGGTGAGGTAACACGAGTACTTCGGTGCTCCCATGGGTCTTGACTCTCAAACTGTCTAGTTCTAAAAAGGGTTTGCTCCAAGCCCACTCCCAAGTGTCCCTAATCTTTAAAATTCTAATCGCAATCTTCCGGCGGAATACTTCAAAGTCGCCTATCGGCTCCCGCAGTTGAGGATATCTTCACTCACGTCCATAGAGGTTCCAGCCGGCTCCCGCATTGATAAGGTTCATTTTAAGTAGAGTAGGTCGTACTCTACAGGTAGGCAAAAGAAATCATACGATAAGTAAGATAAAACAATATTGTCTTTTAAACCTTGCTGATTTTCTTATTACCGAGTGGTTAGAACATGCGTTTTCTCATCACATTTATCCATAGTTTTGACCAAAGTAGGAATAACTATTATATGAGAAGTTCAATTATTATTTAATTGAATATGGATGAATAACTTTAACTCAAAATATTCTTTATTGAGTGTGAACGAACAATATTTGTATGTAAATCTTTGAATGACCTTTTCTTGATCAGCCTGAAATTGCACTCGTGATTTGAAAAGAACACAGGAGTTCTTTGAGATAACTCTAAAAAGGTATTAGAGGATAGTAACGATTTGTAGTGCAGAAGCGCCAAGATGCCATTGGCAATATAGTGAACTGATTGAAAGCTGTATTTCAATGGTAAACGTCACAAGCATTGTGTAGTTTGTTAATTTTTTCTTTGCAGATCTCCTTCCCCGCTGTTCCCATCCTAATACCCCGTCCCCTCACTTGATCACTTCAATCCTCTGTGATTAACACAATCAGAGTTGAAGGTATCAAGAGGTGGGCCCTTGTATCAACGCAACAGATCCTGAGGAAGGCGTCCTCTGACACTATTAGAGAAACTTTTAAAATTAACCATGCTGACATACTAAAACAACTCTCTGCTCTCATTGAAAGCTGGTCTCCACTTTTCTTATCCTGGTGGGGTTGATTGGCTACAATTAAAATTATGCTCCTCCCTATTGTTAATTTTTACCTCTCTATGCTCCCGGTCTCCCTCCTGCTCACCTTTTTAAGTGCCATTAATCGTACCTTGATCAAGTTTCTGTGGAACAATCTCAGGGCCAGGATTTCAGTTTCTTGTCTACAACAACCCAAAGAGTTAGGTAGAGTCAATTTCCCTAATCTTAGCCGTACCATTCTTCTTTCACTCTGAAACAAATGTGGACTCTTCTATCTGAATCTGCACTTGTACCTGAAAATGTCTGGAGCTTGTTAGAACTAACTCAATACACACCTTATTCTTTTATAACAGCTACTCGTCTATCCCAACCTCTGAGGGGTTTTTCTTCACCTATCTTCACTTATTCCAAAGCACTTGCAACATCTTTGCTTAGAACCCATCTCTCTTCTATGGTCCAACTCTCTTGCACACCTATTTGGTATGACAAGTATTTAAAGATTAATAACAGCTCTATTCTGGAAGGAGTGGATTGATAAAGGTATCATTACTCTTGACCACTTGTTAACAACGGATAACCTTTGGACTTCTCAGATTTTTGAGAGCTTTATGGTATCTCTTCTACACAGGCACCTCATTACCCCTTACTTAGGGCGTCTCTGAACTGTCTCCTTTCCCAGAGTTGTTCCTCTGACATACCTGACCAGACCCTCCCTTCCCCGCTTGACTTTTCCACCCAGTATAAAGCAGCTGTCATTTATAAGTTAATATCCCATCCTGTGGTTGCTGGAACTAAATCCAATTTAGAACTTTTATGGGAGAAATAAATTAGCGCACAATTTTTCATTTCAAATTTGGGACTCCATTTGGTCTAAAATACATACTGCATCTAGCGCAGGTAACACAACGCAGGCTTTACATTATTTTTCTAATAGACTCTTTTTTACCCCTACTGATCTTCACGGATTCAAGTTGTTGGACACGAAAAAATGCTGGTCTTGCATTCATGAGAATAGTGACGTCCTTCATATGTTTTTCCTTTGCCCTTTAGTTAAGTCTTTTTGGTCTCTTATTTGGTTGAAATTGAATGAAATAATATCTACCAATGTTCCGTTTGATATTATACAAGTATTTTTGGGTAGTACCTTGCCTGTTTGGGATGTTCAGGGTAATGTAAGGAAATGTATAGGCTTGTTTTGAGCTATTTCCTTCAGGTCATCACCACTAACTGGAAGGACACCTCCAAGATTTCTTATCAAGCTTGGTGGCACCATCATCGGCTTGATCGTGCTCATGCCACTACATTACCTTTGTTAATCAAAAAAGACTTGTTGTGGTTACCATTAACCTCTTTTCTATCTAGGCTGGTTACTTGATTTCACTTCTATTTATGGTAACAATTTTACCTTTTTACTCTTTATAATGTTCAACTTTTTATTTAAATATTATGTATTTTTGTTTTTACTTCTGATGCATTTCCCCTTTCTCCTCTTTTCCTCCTTTTCTTTTCTTTTCCCTCTTCTTCTTTCTTTTCTTTAAAATGCTAAAATATTACAATGCATTTTCTTTAAGTACAAGTTGTACCTTCAGAGGGCTTTAATGGCATTGTTGTCATATATATATATATTATTTCCTTTTTGTGCTACATGACCATGTACTGATGTTTTACTCTGGTTATTACTTCAATAAAGCATTCTAAACTTTTAAGAAAATTGTGCCATGAAACCCAGCCGCTCCCCCTCTATGCAGAACAAGGTGTATGACCAGTCTCAGATATAGCTGCCTTAAGGCCTGTCCTATATGGGATCCATTTAAACAGAAATCTCCTGGCAAGTGTGCATCGGCAGTCTGCTATGGAAAGCACAAAAGAACATAGCTGGGAGAACATGTAAGCAAAGTTCAAAAGCAGACCACCATGTCTGTGACTGCTTTTTAAATAAAGCAGTTTTTTATTTTGAAATGCAGCCTGTTTTCCTTAAAGAAAAATGGGATGCATTAAAAAAAATGAAAATGAAAAGCTACCTTTTCCTTTTTTAAGAGTAGGAAGTGATCTGTGGGACCACTCCTAAAAAATGTTGGCTCCCAGTTTCACAATGGGGAAGGGGCCCCTCGTGTCCCCTTCCCATTTGCAAATGGGTTATCACCAAGTTGAAGTTGGTGGTTACTGCAAATGTTTTGCTTCCGTATTCCCGGTCGCAAAACATTCCTACTTACAGTGCTATTCAGTATTAGGAAGAGACTCCCTAAACACGTCCTTTCCTAATACCGAATTCCAAAAGCAAAATACGATTGAGTAACAAGTTATAGAGTTACAGCTTGCCTTCTGCACAAGGCAAAATGCCTTCTGTACATGGCAAAATATATTTTACTATGTGCATACGGTCCGATGGGCCATTTGAAATATGTAAAGTGCTTCTTACATCTGCCCCTAGAATCCTTTGGGTTTAAACACAAACAATTGCCACCGGCAATCATAAAAGACTTGCAGTGTCTGGTAGCATTGGGAGCAGTACATACATTTCCCTCAGACAACGGTTCTGCTTTCACCATTAAGAGACCCCCCAGGTTATAGCGGCATGGATTCGCAAATTTAGCGGCACAAAAATGGAAATTTAGCGGCACAAATATGGAAATTTAGCGGCAATTTTGCGGCATTTTATTTGGCCATTTTTCCTACAAGAAACACAGATATCTTAGCTTTTTTAGTTATTTAACATCATGAAGCTATGTATATTTGGTTTAATTACAATGTAGACACTTTGTTTCCCTCGAAAAGCATTCTCTCCCTTCTTGCTGTGAGTTGTGCCGTGTTCCTTGCAGGCGTTTGCACGGCATTTGCACGGATCGGCCGATTTCGCGATTTTTTTGCAAATCGTGAAATCGCGATAAGCTGGAGGGTCTGGCTAACAAACGTACTCGCGGCGGGGAGCAGCCCCCGCCCCCCCCCCCGGAACTGCAGACACGGGATCATAAATAGTCTCGAGCCGCTGGTCCATTTTTGGTAGCAAGCAAGGACAGTGCTCCTCCCTGGCGTAGCTTGGGAAAGACACTGATAGCGTTAAAGAAAGATTCGACTTCTATAACACTTTACACTGCCGTTGGAGAAAACGGCATAGGTAACCGACAAAAAAAACTGACACTATCTTACACTATCAGTGGTCACAAGTCTAGGTTCCTGTGTAGGAGTAGACCTCTCAAAGCCTGGGTATCAAAGCTGTAACGTGCATGAAAAAGCAATGGTTAGTGGACTTAAGAAATACCAGCATGAAGCTGCGCAATCTCTCAGGTGTAAGGTGTGGCAAGTGACCGAGTGCTGCTGTAGAGTGAAGTAGGTCTAAAGTGACAACTCACAGGGCAGAAGAGACAGCTGGCAGCTTAGCGTTCGAAAATGAAAGCTGAAGAAGAATTTGTAGAGCTGTTTGCAGAGAAAACAATATCTTAATGGTTTCTAATATCGATTAACTTGATCTGAAAAAATTATTGTGTTAACGTGCACTCGGTTATTCCTCCAGCTCCTCTCCCTTTCTTTCCTCCTGCAGACCCCCCTCCCCCTTTCGCTCTCTCACTCTCCCTCTCTCTTCCTCCCTCATCCCCCTCTCTCTCTCTCTCTCCCTCTCCCTGTCTCTCTTCCTCCCTCCCTGTCTCTCTTTCTTTCTCTTCTCTCTCTCTCCGTTCCCCATTCAGATGTTCCTTCCTATAGTTTCTATTCTCTCTCTTCCCCCCTCCTCCCTCTCTCTCTCTCTCTCTCCCTGTCTCTTCCTCCCTCCCTGTCTGTCTTTCTTTCTCTTCTCTCTCTCTCCGTTCCCCCCTTCAGATGTTCCTTCCTCTAGTTTCTATTCTCTCTGGTACTCCTCCAGCTCCTCTCCACACTCCCTTTCTGTCCTCTTGCAGCCCTCCCTCTCCCCGTTCTCCCTCTCTCTCTCTTCCTCCCTCTCTCTCGCCCTCTCCCTGTCTCTCTTCCTCGCTCCCTGTCTCTCTTTCTTTCTCTTCTCTCTCTCTGTTCCCCCCTTCAGATGTTCCTTCCTCAAGTTTCTATTCTCTCTGTTACTCCTCTAGCTCCCCCTCTCTCTCCGTCCCCCCCTTCAGACGCTCCTTCCTCCATCTTCCAGCAGTCACCGGGCTGGAGCAGTCTCTAATCCGCGAGGACAGATTCCTGCCAGGGCGAGGTGCGCCTCCTGCCGAGAGAGCCCCGTAGGCCCTCTCGGAGAAGGGCCATCAACATTTCATTGTCACGGTGGATTACGGGAGCCGTAATGAGAGGATTAGCGGGGCCCTCGAGTTTTCAGGCCGAGGGCCTCTCCTCCTGTGACCTCACCCTGATGATAGCCGTAGAGTGCGCAGGACCTAAACTGGAAAAAAAACCTCACCGGATCCAACACATCAAACGCCCATTTCATGCATCCGGTTTGTATGGAGTGCCCAAGGATGCGTTAAACAATCAAAGGCTACACGTTCTAAAGATAACTGCACTCTGGACAACCGCCAAACCGGGGTTGGACCAGGTAACTGTAGCCCGAGGTCTTCAGATGCGAGATGGAAAGGAGACGTTGCTGCTGACTGGCTACAAAAACGGCGGATTTCGCGGCCGTTTTTGTAAATATCGCGGCATTTGCACGGATCGGCCGATTTTGCGATTTTTTTGCAAATCGCGAAATCGCGATAAGCTGGAGGGTCTGATTAAGGCAATCCGAGGTGCTATGCCTACTCTGGAAGCATGACTACTAATATTGCCCCTGTTTAGTCTGGAATCAAATATTGACATAGAGAGAGCCAACAGCATGGTTAAACAAGCCTTGACTGCTAGGGCATTGAATACATAATTGTCATGGTATCACAATCTGTAGTGGGCACAGAGAGAGCTAAATAATTTGCCTAGATGAGTATTAGGTGGCTGCACCCCATCCGAGTTGCTCTTTGAAATAATAATGTATGCACCAGATCTTGATTTCCCATGATGGGTGGCAGAGTCACAACCAAATTCACCTTTCTCATTGTGATGCTTGGATTCAGGAAATTTGAAAAAAGCTGTCCAACATGAAGAATTCTTACTCGACCACCATTAAAAATAAAGTTGTGAAGAAAAATATGAAGGTGGTCATTGATCGCGTTAAAAAACACAATGTGGCTGATTTTGTCATCAGCCCCCAAATGACACCAAAGTGCCTCCATATTAGACCAATATGCCCTTTCAGTACTCTGGAGGAACTACACTAAGAGCAAACACTCACACTGAAAGCATTGCCTCCATTCTGGCGACTTCTGACCTGCTGTATCTCCAGCTTTAAACCTAGTACCTACTTCATCAAGTAAGTAATTTGGCAACATGATGCAAGCACCATCTTCACCAAGAAAGTCTAATGCTGCATATCATCAAATGAAATATCTGCAACTGTTATGTATTGTAAACCACCAAATAGAATCTACATCAATGGAAATGATCCAAGTGGAAAGAATTGTGCTATAAGCAAACGACATTCATTCAGATTTTGAAGCCAGTGGAATAAACATTCTCCCAGTTAATCAATGCTACAAATTGCTCTATTTGTTGCTGGTTCCATGAAAGTTACCTTTTTTTTTACCATGATCATATATCTGGATTGCTACTGTAATTATGGACATCCTAATATGGATTATAATTTTGATTATGATTTTTTTATTGTAAGTGGTTCAGAGATTGCAACCACATTCTTCTTCATACAGAGCAAAAATAGATTATCATGCTGTTAAAATCACTCTGTATCCTGTGTTAGATGATGTCGTTCGTGAAAGAGTTCATTTTCAAATTACGGATATGACAAAAAATGATTCAAATTCATTACATTAAAAAAAATCTCCTTGGTAAACATCCTTTCCGGTCCTTTTGCAAATTCAGTGGGCATTAATGCAGTCAAATAATTAATTGCTGACTTACGTTTATTTGCTGCATGCACAATTTTGATCCGTATCCAAATGTGGAGCATTATCACAAACTGTTTTGTTTTCATAACTGTGAATACCACTACACTGATTGATACAACAGTCCAAGAGAAATATATAATGACACACAATATGAGCGTTGTAGAATTCTTTTGATTAAGTTTCCCAGAGGTTTTCTATGTTTTTCTCAATTTAGTAGTGATGTCACCTGACCTATCTGCTTTTTGTTCGTCCCAAGAGCCAGAAATGGCGAAAAAGATTTTAATTATAAATCACAGGTCTATTCATGCTGCACAGGTTATTGATTCGTTTTCAGAACAAGGTTATGCATATTGGAAAGAGAATATAAATGGAAAAAGGCGGTAATGTAACTAAGTAGGATGCACTCTGCTTTGCACATGTAAGTATACAAAATTATTTAGCTTTATGCCTCGTACTTTCACAGAGAACCTGACGTTTTTGCATTCTGTTCTTTCCTGGGATTTAGTCTGAACACTGTAGAGAAGGGCAAACAACCATGCCCCTTGTTATTTTGTTCTGGTCAGGCTCAAGCACCTAGAAAAAACACACAAATACAGATGATGTTTGGGAACACATACTCTTTGTCATATAGATATGAACAGACATACAATAACACACTTGCAGGGATATTTTTTCAGAAGATCACGACTACACCTGAGATGTAGAACTTATCCAGAGATCTTTTGATAATATGTATACAATCCCTTTACTTCTGTAGAAGGGGAGGAGGGGTTAGTCTACCCAGTCCAATACTATGACAGCTCTTTTTGTAGTTTAAGGACTACTTACTATGCTGACCGAATTTGTGTTAGGCACCTTCTTACTTATTGTGGCACGTATACTGCATGGTAGAGCATGATAGTTAAAATAAATATTTTAAACTTTTCTCGTGTCTCTGTCAAAACTTATTGTGGATAAGTATGAGAGCAAAAGTGTGTGGCCTGTCACTACAATTCCTGAGAGAGTTGGGAGTGTTGTTTTCTGGGGTGTTTAATCACTTGTTCCTCGGCGAGTGAGTAGAAGGGCATGTGAGGCCCTGTAGCTAATTGGTTCCAGGATCATGGGTACTAAGGTGATAGGATAACTCAGTCCCCCCTACTAATGTTATATGGTTCCAAGCATAATTCTGTGATTTTTCAGAATCCCTGCAACATTGCGGCACCAACGTTTGGTCTGGTACTTATTTGCGAGACCCCTGAATAGCACCTGTGCTTGTCCACAGTGCCCTCACACAATTTCCCAGAGATGTCCGGGGTGTAGGGGCTGTGCCTCCTCAATTTGTAGGGTCTTCCTATTGCTGTAGGGGCTTCAGCTTTGATTTTAAAAGGTTTTGACCCACTTTTGTGCTACCTTTTGCATCCTTTGCTATTGATTCATGGCTAGTCCCATTGCGATTCCAGCCCGCTGCTGCATGGCAGTTACTCGACACCTGTTACAGCATGGGGTCCCCAATCTGGGATCTGCTGCCGTTTTTGTGGTCGAGGTGTCATATAGTTCTTATAAACCTATATAGGATCAATTCATTTAGACAAGATAGACTGTGGGATTGGTGTCCAGACTGATTCCAGACACCCCCACCGGGTATGTTTGCCTGTATACCTAGGTAGCTCACAGTGCCACTGTAAAACTACTCTTACCAAGGAGAGAATAGTTCTTTGCAGCTATCAAACATGACAACCCTGTCCCATCAGGGATCCTGGAAACAGTACAATAATTTTCGCTCATTCACTCGTGCTCACTATGTCTTAGAGAGATGCACAGAATAAACGTTGGGGACACGTTTTCAATAAGCATTTATTGAACCAGCGTCATTATAGTGTAAAATAGGTGTGCTGAAACAACCATAATACAGAAACAGATATAAACAATATTAAGCACCAACAGAATAAATGGATGGTAAATTTCTACCATGGTGGTAAAACATTGAATATATGCAAGCATATAAATACATGACAATACTAATGTGTACTCCTATGATGCAACCCTAACTAGACGTACCTACGTTTACCTAGCATGTATATAGGTGTAGAGTCAAGAATCCCCCTAGGCTGAAGCCAACCCATTACCTGGAGTGAGAGACTGTGAGACCCTGTCTTGGTCACGAGCTGGACACCCTGAGAGAGATGCAAAAACAACAATTGATGGACAGAATGCAGAACAATGTCATACACCCCAGTACAGAGATCTGGGCCTAAATCCATCATTTTTTTGCACTTCTCACCGCCCCAGTTACGGTCCAGGGAAGGCATGGCTTGGCAGTTCGGGCTGGACTGTTCCCATGAAGCACACGGTCAGACTGATTTGCATATGGCCATGTCTGAACTCGGGTGGTGTGGAGTGTAAAAAAATGATGGATTTAGGACCAGATCTCTGTACTGGGGTGAATGTATGACATTGTTCGGCATTCTGTCCATCAACTGTGGTTTTTGCATCGGACTGATTCTAGATACCCCTACCAGGTATGTTAGACTGTATACCAGCTAGCTCACAGTGCCACTAGAAACCCCTCTTACCAAGGAGAGAATAGTTCTTGGCAACTATTGAACATGAAAACCCTGATCCCTCAGAATTGTGGCAATAGTGTACTACTTTTCGCTCAGTCACTCGTGTTCACTTCAACTTAGAGAGATGCACAGAATACAGTTTGTGAACGTTTTTCAATAAGCATTTGAACCAGCGTCATTCTAGTATAAAATAGGCGTGCTGAAACAACCATTAGACAATAACAGATATAAATGATTACGAGTATCAACAGCGTAAAAGGATGGTAGATGTCTACCATCGTGCTAAAACAATGAATACAGGCAAGTATACAAAATACATGATAGTAGAATGCGTACCCCTAAGATGCATCCCTAAATAGATTAACCTGAATGTACCTAGCATGTATGTGATTGTAAAAGCCAATAATCTACCTATGATAAAGTCAACCACAATACCTGAAGTGAGAGGCTGTGGGATCCCGTCTTGGTCTCGAGAGGGACACCCCGCCTAGGATGCAGGACCACTGCGAGCTGAAGTGTTGCCATTCAGGAGCCTCAGCGTCTCGCTTCAGTGTGTTGGCATGGAAGTCCTTTTCTCCTATGCCTGTCTCAGCAAGAGATGATGCATATATACCCAAAGTGGTAGCCCCTGAGGACTCACCTTTCTGTTTCATGTTGTACTGGGATGAGGGAAGGAATGACCCTTATACATAGTTTTTATGCAGGAGATGGTAGGCCTGTTGTCGGGCTGTGATGACAAGAATCCTCATGCATAATGAATGAAGCTTGAGCTTTTCTGAGAAAACCCCATGTCTTCTTTGAACATTACTGCAACCAGGTAAAAGGTCAGTACTAAGAACCATTATGTAGTGTACTGGTAGGGGAGAATATAGGTGCAAGGCTAGGTGATGGCCTTAGCCTATATTGGGGTACCTATATGAAACCTAACACCCACTCCTCATCCGACTGGGCGACATACTAAAAATTCTCTGCACACCTAAAAGGGGTGCGTAACTAATAATAAGTCCATTAAAAATAGAACTTAAAATTGTAACATTTCTAAAAAATGCTCGAAAAGAAAACTAGTGCATGCAATAGAAGTCTACTAAATATGTTCGCATGCAGTTTAGAAAAAGTGTTTTGTTTAAAATTCCAAATTTGGTTGATGTGGAAAAAGGTAGAATTTTCCTACCACCTGATACAGTCAATCCAGACTGGTCTAAATAACAAGAACCAAGACTTGCTTAGTTCTCAAAGACGAGGTGTGCACAGATGGATTACCATGAGATCACGGTATCAGCGCTCTAAGAGCGTGCATTCCATCTCCTTGGTGACTGGGACGTCCATTGCATAGCAGGAAAAGGACAATCAGGATACCTGCTTTTAGGAACAGGATCAGTGAGAATCCCCCAAAAATGCTTCAGAATACAGAGTGTATAAAGTTGGGAACAACTCTGAGGATTGCCTGTAAGGTGCTTAACAATCCATAACCTATGGTCTTAAATAGGTGGACAATACCGTCATATCAGACATGTTAAAGATATGTTGTACCATTTCTGTGAAATGGCAAGGACAGTTTGTTCTTACCCTTGCCTGTATCTCAGCCGAGGACCTTGCAACCTGGCGATCATAATTTTCTCAGGCAGAGCTTAAGGGCACGTTTACTGTAGAAGCATGGCTTTCATTCTGCTAGAGTGTAAAACCGTATAAAGGAAACATTCAATGAAGGCCATAACGGCACCTCCCTGACTGTATGGGTCGGTGGAAACAATACTTTCATACAGCAAGTAACCCTTGGAGCTTACAGTGACAGGATATGTGATGCCCGGGAGCATCCCAAAACAACCTTGATTATTCAGCATCAAGTAACTGCCATTTAAAAGTAACTCGAATACCGGATTCATCACGGCAGCTGGGGAACCTTCCAAGTGGCAGGATAAGTTAGCAACGGAACCAATATAGGCCCCATGAAGCATGATATCCTGGCCTATGAGAGATCCACTTAAGGAATTCTCGCAGTTGGTACCACTAAGGAACACTTCCATGACCCCATTCCTACATCGAAATGTGTACAGCAATTCTCAAGATTCCTTGATGAATTCCCTACCCATCGCTTCATTTCTACCTGCCTGATGGTGCTCTAGGAAATACTGAAACTGGAAAGTTGGGACCAGTAGTGTTATATGGCCATGAATTAACCATTCTGTTGTTGGTGACTCTGCCACAGTAAAAGGTAATTTGTCAAGTTTTTCAATACGAAGCATTGAACATTTTGCTCCTCTTTGTGCCATCGTAATCTGTTTTTCAGTTATATTGTATGCTGAAAATAGAGACATACTCTTGATAAATCTCCAAGGCACATAACCATCACACAGTGATTGCAGCGTCCAGCTTAATACCATTAATAGAACATAGTTGAGATTGTCTCTGTTGTATTATGGACAAGTCTTGTTGTGGTATATCTAAAACAGAAGATACAATGCTGCCCAGTGAATAAATCCTGGATGTTAATGTAGTCAGACCGTTGTCAACTACTGCTAATGCCTTTTCTAGGTTAACTTTATCTATTTCACAGGTCTCTCTACGGCTTCTTGTTGAGAAATTTTCCAGATTTCATTATAGACAGCATAATAGAAACGTTTCTGATATGGCTTTCGGGTACCTAGTAAAAAATCCCTTAATTCCACCCTATCTGAGATTAAAGATTAGTGTTGTTTCACCTGCGACAGTGTCAAGGTTTTTAGCCAATCGAGGCACAACTTCTCAATACTGTATGATGTCACTATCCCTGGATATTCTCTTTGTACATGTCGTGGGTCTGGACTATGGATACTAAACCCTTCGGTTGTTCCCCTGAATCTTGATTGACATCTGTTTGTGTCTATGGGCCAAACTAACCATTCTTTCCAATTGGGGTCTGATGTATTGTACAGAACAATGTCATCTATTGTATCCCCTCCACTTAATGTAAAATTGATGTGTGAAGGTGTGGGAAACCGTGGTGTGTTCAAATCCTTGTTCTTGGCTAGTTCAAGACAGGAAGGCTGTTGCACAGTTTCATTCAGAAATATCATTTGTTGCGCAATGAGGCGCACTCTAAATAGTGCTTCTGTTCCCTGAACTTGCCATTCCTTAGAACCCCTGACTGTTTATGTGTCTAAAGTGTCCTTCTATAAGTCAAAATCTTGTTCAGACAATTGGGAAGTAAAGGATGGAGAAAACATTTTTTTAATGTTAGTCAACCTATTTTTCTGTGCAGGTGTATATGCAGCCTTATAGTAAAATGAGGTCAGGTCAAGTGTTAAACCCCAACAAATAGGAGAACTTTCGGTGTGTTGGGCAATGTTCCCACTGGCGGTATGTGAAAACATTATGAGGGATACTGAATTTGCATAAAAATTATTGTCCACAATGATGGTAACAGTACATCCTATCAAAGTCGGATGTGTCTTCTAACATTTAATTGTTTGAAAATGCAGCAGATTTTTTCAAATCAGGCAACATATTATTTACAGTTTCAGTATCCCAATCATCAGAAAATGTACAGGAGGTAATGATATCATTGAGAGAAATTTCAAATAAATGTGGTATTTTCAGTAGGGCCAAATACATCAAAATCAACCTTGTTCCAAACAATATCATCAGTAATTGAGACAGCTGCAATGTTCACAGAAAACAAGTCCCATTGTTCACGGTGAAATAATGTATGAGGTTTCAGGACCAAGTTCACATTTGATACTGCAGAGAAATCTGGGAGATAACTTCCATTTATGGGTAAGTAAAAAACAGTCACTAGGCCAATACAGAACAGAAAAAACAATATTCCAGATATTATCCAGAGCTGGAGCCAAGGTGAAACTAAGTAAATCTTTTTGAGAGAAGTGTAAAACCCATGAATTTGTTGCTTACAGGAAACTGGAGCTGGCGTAGTCTCAGGTTCACTGGGATCAAGAGAGAAGGTATCAAAATTGATGAAGTAGCCAGATGCAGCTCAGTCTACATTTGGTAGCTCATCAGGTTTTGTGGAACCGACAGGTGTCTCTTGTTGAGGCATATTGATATAGACATAAGTGTTAGGTCAAATTGATATTTGTCCTTCACTTGTAGTTTGCAGTTCTGTTTCCATGGTAACGAGTTCCATTTCAATGTAGGAAATTCCATCACATCGTATTGGTGACTCTTCGAAAGTTATGAGTCTTTCTATCTGAACTTCCTGTATGGTAGCAAGAAGAGTGTGTCGGCTACTCAGGAGCCCAGGAGGCCTACTATTCAGTATAGGCAATGGAGACAAATCTGTTTTCTTTTCTTTCGGCAAGGGGCGGAAAAAGTACTGTTCTTGTTCCTTCGACAGCCAGGACAGGTATAGGCTTTCTGTAGAATGACCTAAATTCTTCTTGTCTTCAATCATTTCTCTGACCAGATCCCTGACTTTTGGGATCCAGACAGGTCTTGCCATGGCTGGTTTGACTTTCCCAGTGGTGGTCTATTTCTGTTGCACATTGCTTAGTAGTGCTCTGGATTCATTCAGATCCTCTAGATCCTGTTAAACAGCCAAACGTTTGTTGATGTCAAATGGTTTTTCATCCACCACTGTGCCTTCACAATCGATCTCAGGTACCCACATTCTTGTCCCAAATAGGACTTCATAAGGAGTGACACCCCCTAGAGAACTTCTTGGTATTGAGGGCACATTGAACCCTATATAGGTGATTGAACCAACTACCTCCCAGCCTAATCCTCTTGCTGTTAACCGCATCGCTGCTGCGGTGATTTTTGCGCTGTGCTGCAAATTACCATTTTGCTGGTTTCATGACGAGCTCAGCTCGTCATCAGCACACAACACCCGTGGGTGATGACGAGCAGAGCTCGTCATCAGCATCGAAAGGGTTAAAGACTGCTTTAATCCTGTTTTTTCATCTCCACAACCACATTTCCCTCGGGATGGTAGGAGAAGGACCGCAATGCCACACCAAAACCTTTCAATGTCTTCTTTGTAAGCTCTAGAGTTAAACGTGAGGCCTCTATCAGAATGTAATGTGCCAACTGCGTATGTCATTATGAAGACTCGCAAACCTTTTATAACAGTTCGAGGTTCAGCCTAGAGCTGAGGCCATTCCCATAGGAATCTTGAGCATGAATCCACAGCCACCAATATATACTTGTGAACCCCATCTGAATGTAGGGGGCCGCAGTGGTCCAGATAGACACATGCTAGTGGTCTGTTTGATCTAAGCAAAGGTGTCTGCACTAGACGTGCTACAGTGGAACTCTTCATCTGCTGACAGATGTCGCATTTTAAGACAAAAGTCTTTGTCTGTTTTGTTAAACCAGGCCACCAATAGTGTTGTTTCAGTAAAGAAACTGTTGCAGTAATCCTTGCTTGTACAGAACCTAGACCCTCGTGTGCAGCTAGTATTAGGCATAATCTGCGATCCATGCTTGGTATTACTTTATCCCCCCCTCCTGGAATCTGAGCATATAGAATGTTGCTTGCATCTAACTTGTAGGAGTATTTCAGTTGAAAACCTTCCACTAAGGCTGGGCTGTTTTTGCGAGAAGCAATGACAGCTACCAATATCTGTCCTTTGATACTCGTTATTGAACCAGTGATTGCAGCTACAGCAGCAGTTCGTACTGCTCCCTTTGCGGCTACATCAGCCAATAATATCCCTTCAACGTGAAAGCCATCACGTTGGTGACTCAGCGCGTGTATCACGTGAGCTCTCTGTAGTTCGTTTTTCAACTCAGCTACCTGTTCCCTTAGCATTTTATGCTTAATTGTGCCACATTTTGAGTCAGGCTTTTTCCTTCACTTGATAGCTCGTATCCCAAAAATAGGACATTGAGGTGGGCTATTTTTCATTTTTTTAAAATGAATTTGTAGCCCTCTGAGGCAAACCCCAAAATGATGGTGCTCACCCTGATCAAGTGAGCCTGTAAATCATCATCCGTTAGATAAATATCATCTATATAGGACAATGGCTCATCATCCAAGTTCTGAAGTATTTCTGTTACCCTAGTGCTGAATAACCCGGGGCTATTCTTATACCCCAGGGGAAGTCAACAAAATTGACCCTGGGAACCTAGTGTGGAAAATGCTGCTAGAGACCTGATTTCAGTCGCTATATTTTGGCCGAAGAATCCATTTGAGATATCTAGTGTTGTTTTGGCTTTTTTCAGCACAATGTTATTCATTAATGCGGCACTATGTGCATTCTGTACTGCAAATATCTTTGTGCGTGTGTTCAGATGTCGATAGTCTAAAACTAGACTGTATAAATTGTTGGGGTTTCATTATGGTAAACAAAGGATTATTCATCGGAGAGGTGAAAGTTGATATAAGATCTCCCTGACCTGTTTTTTCACTTCTTGTTTTTATTGGGTACTGTCTCTGTGGAGATTGACTAGTTTTTCTGGGATTACATGGTGTGGTGACTCAGCATCCCATCAAATATGGTTGCGAGAAAGTGCTGGAGCAAGGGCTACCGCCCACTGCGGCACTCATGTATGTTTTAAGTATATTGGAACCTGGTTGAAAAAAGCTGGTAAAAATACAATTTCTCCCTTTCAGGTGGCCAATCATTTTCAGCTAAAAGGATGTCATAGCAGTAAGTCCAGTTCCCCCAAAAGAAACCTGTAACTTTTCTGGGTTTGTCCCCCTCAATTTTGAGTGTTATCTTATGTAACCTATGTGGGACACTTACCCTCATACGTATCAGGTTTTTCCACTTGATATGCTCATTCAACTCCGTTGTCACCAGAAATCCCATCAGAATATGGCGAGCTATTGTTACTTCTGCTGCACTGTCTAACATCGCCAGCGCCCATTCCCCGTTCAGTAGTTGAGTCCTCAGAATTCTGGGCATGTCTAACTTTGAGACCTGCTACTTTCTTCTTTTTAAATTGAGGTTTAGATTGTGGCTTGTATTCTTTTTTAGAAGTGTAGCTGTAAGCCTGTGGCGCATCTTTGGACTTTGAATGCTCTTCTTGTCTGTGTTCTGACCATCCTCTTCTTCGGAGTTTCTTGGTGAGCCCTAAAAGGACCGAGAGGAACATGTACCAGTATCCTGATACCTGTCAGGTTTTTTAATGGTATCTCTATTCCTAAGGTTGTATCTCCTTTCAAAGGGCTCCTGTTGAGGAGACCCACTCCTAGATAGAGATCTATTTTCTCAATTTTCTTTATTTTTATTGTTATTATCCCATTTCTTCTTGGAAGAATCAGGTGCTTGCTTGGTGTTCTCTTTTTCAAGGACCACCCATTTGAGGTGTTGTTGCTCTAGCTCCCAAACTATCTCAGCCAAATTGAGCATAAGTGTGAAATCCCTCAGGCGTTGGCATATTGCCACTGCATCTGTCTCCTCTGTTTTGTTTGCTAATATTATAGCGGATACCGGGACAGAATTACCTAATAATTTCATCCCTAAGTTCAGAGCAGGCTCTGCTCCATACTCAGTTTGTATTTGTCTTAATATGTCTGGTTTTACTGCTA
The DNA here is from genome assembly GCF_964263255.1 of Lissotriton vulgaris. Lineage (NCBI taxonomy): Eukaryota > Metazoa > Chordata > Amphibia > Caudata > Salamandridae > Lissotriton > Lissotriton vulgaris. The sequence goes on from NC_141693.1 coordinate 1,613,270,338, forward strand.
ATGACGGGGTACCATGAGTTCTGGTATATATGGCAGGGAAAACTGTATCCCAAGTGATACAATCCTCTATCTGGGGAGCTATCCCCATAGGCAAGCAGATTGTTAGCATTCTGTGTTTTTCTTGAGGGCTTGTGTGTGGAAATACTGCCTCTAGCTGTGTTATTTTCTGAGCTATCTAGGATGGCACTTGCTCATGTTTAGGGGGCATTTTGCCCATAACTGCAACTGTGGTGTCATTAAAGTTGTAGAACCCAGAATTTGGACTACATGTGTAGGTCTTGTTGGCTGAAGTGTGAGCATTCTCATCACATACTGTGTCAGGTTTTTGTAAAGCTTTATTATTTCTTTATGATGTAGACTTAGGTCTGCCACTGGCCATATGTCAATCTCTGGATGTGGTGTGTATGCCACAAGGACTTGCCATGTGCCTCCATCTCTTCTGAGTGGACCTAGTCTTGAATTGTCCTTTTTATGGAGAAGAGTGCTATTAAACCAGTTTATGTGCTCCCGGTACGTGAGCGGAATTCCAATGTCCTCATACAGACAGTAATTATTTGGTGGCTCATATTCAGTGTAAGAATGACATGTATTTGTTTGAGCATCTGCTTGTGGAAATTTAACCCATGAATAGAATACCTCTCTTCTATATGATTTGTGAGCCTCAATCCCGAAAGTTACTGTCCCACACCTAGCTGTGACTCCGTAGTCTGTTACCTTTTGAGAAAAGCCATACCTAACAATTTCTAAAATGTTTATTTCCCCTTCTATTTCTTCATCCCTGACTGCAGAATGCTGTGCTTGCCCAGTGGCATTTTTGTCAGCCATTGTTGACAAAGTTTCAAGGAAGAGTTTCAAGGAAACTGAGATAAGGATTTAAGCAGAATAGGAACTATTTGTCCTTCAAGCCTGAATAAACCTACAGCCAATAGAAAGGATATGCCTAGTCAGCTGCGGCCGATCTTTCCCTCCCATGGCGTCTCTGGAATAATGCAAGTAGGGGGTCTCTGAGAAAAGCACTGCTGAACTACTCAGATTTGACAGTTAAATAAGTACCAAACCAACATAGGGGGAGCCATGTCATCTAGTTTCTATAAACCTATATAGGATCTGCACGTAAACGGTGTGGGAGGTATGCTTCTGTTAGAATAGAAATGATTTTGTTTCTATAATATCATATGTAAGTTAGCATTCGCTGCACCATTTTCTATTTGGGCGCCATTTTGAATCACAATTGAAATTGGTCTTTTGCCAATTCTGAGAAAAGGCCTCTGCTGAATTTGCTTCACTAATGAATACACTGTCCTTATTACCGCATACCTTTCCCACTAGATAAGGCCGTCTCCCACTCATCTAGTGGCAGGTATGGGCAGGGCAACACTAAGTAGTAGATAGTGTGTGCCCAGCCTCAGAACCGAAACGCATTTCCTATATTTTTTTACTTTGCAAGTTTGAAGCACCTGCCTAGTAAATTCCATTATGGATGTGTTCTATCCCAGTTTGGAAATTTCATAATGCATCTTTATGCTTGTCGATTTCAGTCCCTCTGCAGCAGTCTTAGCAACTGGGCAGATTGAGCTCGACTCTGAGTGTACCTGAGTAAACAAATATTGGTTTGTATTCTCTACTGTCTGACCGACTCTTCATTTGGTATGGAAGGCTGAGAGGGGGTTGTGAGTGACCCAAATTGGGCCACTTCCTTTAGTTGCCGCCCAAACAGGGACTCCTTTTGGTGAGTGAATCATCCTCTTCTCATGGACAGGGGGGGAGGTCGAGGCTATCATCGGGTTGGACTGACGGATCACGGATCCCTGCATGAAGAGTTCCTGATACTCGCAGCTGTCCCTTTTTACCGCTGGACTGTGCCTCGCCCAGTGGTCATCCCGACTTGAGTCGTCAACGGCGAAACATTTGGATCTGACCGTTTTGTCTGAAGAGTCAGCAGTGGAGAAAAGAATTGTTTGATCTACTCATATCAGGAGAGTTTGTTTTGGTTCTTTGAGGATATGGTACCATTGTGGTTTGAATTTGGTACATCTGAGAACCGTTTTGGGATAAAAGCATTTGCAATTGCTTTGTCAGGCATAAATAGCTAACTTGTTTTCTTTTTGAAAAATGCCTGGCATCAGTAAGATTTTCTCATGATGTTGTTGCTGATGTTCTATAAATGCTCGATTGGGAAGAAACAAAGCCAGCGCCTCCAGAAGGCACTCAGAATTCTGATATGTATGCGAAGCATGGTCTTGGCCTATTATGTTTAGTACATTATGGCACAAATATACGAGGGAGAATGCCGAGTTACAGTGGCCGCTGATGAGCACATTTGATGAACAAAAGATTGGCTCTTATAGAAACAGTTATTTAAGAGATTAAGTAGATTGTCTATGTTAGACTCTCTTAGAACATGGCAGAAAGTAGCTAGACAGAAGCGGTTAAAGAAGGAAAAAGATGCTTGGAAAGGAAGGATACAGACTTTGACCCAGAAAGCAGTAACATAGGATGAAGAAAAACAGGAGACAGAAATTGAATGTGCAGATAGGAGGTTTTAGTTGCAAATTGACAGATCGTATTTGGCCCAAGAAGAAAATTATACTTTGTGGAAAAATTGTTAGTTACTCGGCCCCACCTCCGTATGTCCCGTAGAGGATATATCCCGCTGTTTCCTCACAGTAACTGTAGCCTGCCACATCTGTTCCAACCATTCCTGTATCTACAGTTGTTGCTTCCACGGCTGTGGCCACAGCACTTCCTGCTTCTTCTTTGTCCTCGCCATCTTTGGCAACTGTGGTTATTAGCACACCTGCTGTCTAGACTCCAGTATCCTCTTCTACTATCTCCCCTTCAGTACAAGTGCCAGCGACAATTATACCTGTTACTTCTGTCACTTCTCCTTCCCTGGTTTTCCATCCCCCATATCTTTAAGTAGTAAAACACTGGTTCGTGGACTTGAGGATAGAGAATTGATGAGATTTATGGAGTGCATGGAACCATTTGTTCGATCTGAGGTGTGGGATGAGGAGAAGAAGGTAGTAGCCAATCAGGCTGCGCCATGGGGTCGGAATCCTAGTTACAGTGTGGAGGATGTTTGGAGTGTGATGAAAGATTATGAGCCCTTCGTACAGCAGCACACCCTTAAGCATATGTCTGCTACATTAATTAAGGTCTGGCAGCAACATTTTCGGGACTATGCACCACAAATTCTATTTGATATTAAAGATCACGTATATGCTAGTGGAAGGGAACTTGGCCAAGTTTTTGGAAGTATCACAACCTTAATAGCCTATAGGGGTTGGTTGCATGAGAAGAGTCCCACCTTGGTATTTCAGTTTCCGATGCCGGAGGTTCGCCCTATATATCACCCAAAAATACCAGAGTTAACGGACCACAGTGGAAATGTTCACAGACCAGGTATAGAGGCGCATTTTCGGGAACAATTGGTGTTTACCCCGTGGAAGAGGAGTGAGGTTTTATCCCTTAAAGCTAATTTTCCAAGGAAAAATCCTACTGCTTATTATAACCCACTAAAGAAAATACGGCCATTACGAATGCAAAGGTACTCCTGAAGGATTTCTTGCATTGTTTTGGCTTGCCCGAGTGATCTGGAGTGATAACGGAAGTAATTTTAATGCAAAAGTGATTTAATTGATTTGTGAAGGATTGCATATAAAGTAAAAATGTCATGATTCCAATCATCCACAGTCAGCAGGTTTGGTTGAGAAGTACAATTGTACTCTCAAACTGAAATTGGCAAACATTCATGACGACAGGGTAACAGTGGTTACAGCTCATTTTAGAACAGGATTGTCACTGTATGAGGTCATGGTTGAAAACCGGGTAAATGTCTGGGGCATCCCGTGACTTCCTTGGTTCTCTGATATTGAGTACCCTCTGTTGTTGGATTATCTTGGCCAGTTAACAGAAAGTTTACGCTCTATTCACCAACAGGTCCGGGATTCCCTGCCCTCTACACCAGAGGGACCTGGCCATGATATGGAGACTTCGTATTGACTAAGAATTTCCAGCGGAAGAAGAGTTTGTAGCCGTGGTGGAAGGGGCCAGAGCATTTTAGTAACACGCATCGCAGTGAAGGTCACTGGCCGCAAGAAGTGGATCCATGTTACCCATTGCTGCAGGGTCCCTCTGCCTTTGCCTTATGACCAGTGGGTGAAGGATGGCATCGGGACTCCTGTTCAGGGATGCCCAACTGACTTGGACGCAAACAGATAAGGAGAATGAAAATGTACTGAATGCGGCTCTTCCTCCGTAAATACAAGCTATCCAGGAGCCCTTATTTGTACCTCATTCTGTGCCTAGAGCTACAAGGTACAATTTGCGCTCTCAGCTGAAAGAAAGTGCATCCAAGGAGAAAAGAGATTAGGGATGGACTGAATAAGAAAGGTTGTACTGAGTTACAGTATCAACTGAGATCTATTGAGTTTGATGAAGAATCTCTGCTTACTTTAGTTAGTTGTTTGAACATTGGGCCGATTTCGATTCGGGAGAAAAAAACGTCGTACGATTCGTATTCGTAGCCGTCTCCGTATGAATGAAAAAAGACTGTCCGAATTGCGTAGTATGATCTGAATCCCGAAAATACATCCGAATATCAGCGAACCGTACAAACCACAATCAAAGACCCGTAGGAAATGTCATCGGAACTCATACTGTACGATGTGTAAACATGCCGTACGAACTAACAAGTACGATCCAGACCAGGGACCAAGTACGCGATTTGTACAGGCAAACGTAGTCGGGCATGAAGCATGATTCGTACAGAAAACATCGCGTATAAGTGAGCCGCACCAACAAATACGAACCACACACCCCTCAATCAAGGGTACACAAACCCCCACCCCGAAAACGGACCGTAACAGCCAGCCCCACCAACAAATACGATCCGCACACCCCTCAATCAAGCGTACACGAACCCCCACCCCGAAAACGGACCGTAACTGCTAGCCGCACCAACAAATACGAACCGTACACCCCTCAATCAAGCATACATGAACCCCCACCCTGAAAACGGACCGTAACAGCCAGCCGCATCAACAAATACGAACTGCACACCCCTCAACAAGCGTACACGAACCCCCACCCCGAAAACGGACCGTAACAGCCAGTCGCACCAACAAATACGAACCGCACACCCCTCATCAAGCGTACACGAACCCCCACCCCGAAAACGGACCGTAACAGCCAGCCGCACCAACAAATACAAACCGCACACCCCTCAATCAAGCGTACACGAATGCCCACCCCGAAAACAGACCGTAACAGCCAACCGCACCAACAAATACGAACCGCACACCCCTCAATCAAGCGTACATGAACCCCCACCCCGAAAACGGACCGTAACAGCCAGCCGCACCAACAAATATGAACCGCACACCCCTCAATCAAGCGTACACGAACCCCCACCCTGAAAACGGACCGTAACAGCCAGCCGCACCAACAAATATGAAAAAAACACACCCCTCAATCAAGCGTACAAGAACGCCCACCCCGAAAACGGACGGTAACAGCCAGATGCCCCAACAAATACGAATCGCACACCCCTCAATCAAGCGTACACGAACCCCTACCCAGAAAACGGACCGTAAAAGCCAGCCGCACCAACAAATACGAACCGCACACCCCTCAATAAAGCGTGCACGAACGCCCACCCCGAAAACGGACCGTAACAGCCAGACGCACCAACAAATACGAACCGCACACCACTCAATAAAGCATACGCAAACACCCCAAAAATATCCCGTATGAGCCAGCAACAACAACAAAAACAAACTGCACACCCCCCACTAATAAAGCGCACACAAAACCCAAAACCAGCACAAAGAGGGTGCAAACGAGTCGCACAACCCCACAAAACATGTCTCCTGTGTACACACCATAGGAAACCAATGTCCTGGCTACATCCAAACAGGCAAACAGAGGGCCCAAGTCACACCCACCCCTTATAACACACCCACCAAAAATTCTAAAAAAAGCCACACCCACAAATGGACCAATAAAAGGGCCCACACATACAACCCATCATCCTTTGCAACATACCTATTTGCGCAAAGACACTGATAGCACACCAACAACTGCAGCCATACACCTTGACATATACACCCTATCTCATTCACACACACACCACCCCCTTCACAAACAGACCCACACACCCTCATCCATACACACCATCACCCCCCCAATCACATACACCCCACACCATGACCACACCAAAGAATCCAAAGTTCACTAACCCGGAGATGGAGATCCTTACAGATAAAGTCATCAGAGTTGAGCCACAGCTGTTTGGTGCATTGGTCAGACAAACCAGCATAGCTGAAAAAACACGCCTGTGCAAGAAGATCGTCAATAAGGTCAATGCTGTTGCACCCATCAGGCGCACCAGGAAGAATTGCCAGACCAGGTGGTACGATCTGCGGAGGATGGACAAGCGCAAGATGGATGAGGACTACGCCAACGCTCATCCCACTGAAGGTGGTTTTCCCCGCAGACCTGCAAAATGCCATCCCTAGGAGGAGAAAGTCATGGCCCTGCTACCAACGGTGGGAGTTCATGGAATCGAAGGAGCCGTGGAGCCTGGTGAGTATACAAACAACACATGTAACATGGGGGACTACCAGCAGTGCCTAACAGTATGGGGGGTGGCCATGACTCCCAGCAGTGCCTAACAGTATGGGGGTGGTGTGGGGGGGGTGTGGCTATGACTCCCAACAGTGCCTAACAGTATGGGGTGGGATAGGGGTGTATGGCTATGACTCCCACCAGTGGCTAACAGTATGGGGGGGTGGGGGGGTGTTGCATGACTCCCAGCAGTGCCTAACAGCATGGGGGTGGTGTGCAGGTGTGTGGCTATGACTCCCAGTAGTGGCTAACAGTATAGGGGTGTGTGGGGGTGTGTGGCCATGACTCCCAGCAGTGCCTAACAGTATGGGGTGTGTGGCCATGACTCACAGCAGTGCCTAACAGTATGGGGGTGGTGTGGGGGTGTGTGGCCATGACTCTCAGCAGTGCCTAACAGTAAGGGGGTGGTGTGGGGGGGTGTGGCCATGACTCCCAGCAGTGCCTAACAGTATGGGGGTGTGGGGGGGATGGGTATGACTCCCAGTCATGCCTAACAGTATGTAGGGGTGTGGGGGGTGTGGCCATGACTCCCAGCAGTGCCTAACAGTATGGGGTGTGTGGCCATGACTCCCAGCAGTGCCTAATAGTATAGGGGTGGTGTGGGGGTGTGTGGCCATGACTCCCAGCAGTGCCTAACAGCATTGGGCTGGTGTGGGGGTGTGTGGCCATGACTACCAGCAGTGCCTAACAGTATGGGGGTGTGGGGGTCTGTGGCCATGACTCCCAGCAGTGCCTAACAGTATGGGGTGTGTGGCCATGACTCCCAGCAGTGCCTAATAGTATGGTGGTGGTGTGGGGGTGGTGGCCATGACTCCCAGCAGTGCCTAACAGTATGGGGGTGGTGTGGGGGGGTGGCTATGACTCCCAACAGTGCCTAACAGTATGGGGTGGCATAGGGGTGTATGGCTATGACTCCGACCAGTGCCTAACAGCATGGGGGCGGTGTGCAGGTGTGCGGCTATGAATCCCAGCAGTGGCTAACAGTATAGGGGTGTGTGGGGGTGTGTGGCCATGACTCCCAGCAGTGCCTAACAGTATGGGGTGTGTGGCCATGACTCCCAGCAGTGCCTAACAGTATGGGGGTGGTGTGGCCATGACTCTCAGCAGTGCCTAACAGTAAGGGGGTGGTGTGGGGGTGTTTGACCATGACTCCCAGCAGTGCCTAACAGTATGGGGGTGTGGGGGGGGTGTGGGTATGACTCCCAGTCATGCCTAACAGTATGTAGGGGTGTGGGGGGTGTGGCCATGACTCCCAGCAGTGCCTAACAGTATGGGGTGTGTGGCCATGACTCCCAGCAGTGCCTAATAGTATGGGGGTGGTGTGGGGGTGTGTGGCCATGACTCCCAGCAGTACCTAACAGCATTGGGCTGGTGTGGGGGTGTGTGGCCATAACTCCCAGCAGTGCCTAACAGTATGGGGGTGTGGGGGTGTGTGGCCATGACTCCCAGCAGTGCCTAACAGTATGGGGTGTGTGGCCATGACTCCCAGCAGTGCCTAATAGTATGGTGGTGGTGTGGGGGTGTGTGGCCATGACTCCCAGCAGTGCCTAAGTATGGGTGTGGTGTGGGGGTGTGTGGCTATGACTCCCATCAGTGCCTAACAGTATGGGGGGTGTGGGGTTGTGTTGCCATGACTCCCAGCAGTGCCTAACAGTATGGGGTGTGTGGCCATGACTCCCAGCAGTGCCTACCAGTATGGGGGTGGTGTGGGGGTATGTGGCCATGACTCCCAGCAGTGCCTAACAGTATGGGGGTGGTGTGGGGGTGTGTGGCCATGACTCCCAGCAGTGCCTAACAGTATGGGGGTGTGTGGGGGTGTGTGGATATGACACCCAGCAGTGCCTAACAGTATGGGGGGTGTGGGGGTGTGTGGCCATGACTCCCAGCAGCTCCTAACAGTATGGGGTGAGTGGCCATGACTCCCAGCAGTGCCTAACAGTATGGGTGTGGTGTGGCGGTGTGTGGCTATGACTCCCAGCAGTGCCCAACAGTATGGGTGGGGGGGTGGGGGTATGTGGCTATGACTTCCAGCAGTGCCTTACAGTATGGGGTGTGTGGCCATGACTCCGAGCAGTGCCTAACAGTATGGGGGTGGTGTGGGGTGTGTGGCCATGACTCCCAGCAGTGCCTAACAGTATGAGGGTGGTGTGGGTGTGTGTGGCTATGACTCCCATCAGTGCCTAACAGTATGGGGGGTGTGGGGTGGTGTGGCCATGACTCCCAGCAGTGCCTAACAGTAAGGGGTGTGTGGCCATGACTCCCAGCAGTGCCTAACAGTATAGGGGTGGTGTGGGGGTGTGTGGCTATGACTCCCAGCAGTGCCTAACAGTCTGGGGGTGGTGGGGGGTTGTGGCCATGACTCCCAGCAGTGCCTAACAGTATGGGGGTGTGTGGGGGTGTGTGGCTATGACACCCAGCAGTGCCTAACAGTATGGGGGGTGTGGGGTGTGTGGCCATGGCTCCCAGCAGCTCCTAACAGTATGGGGTGAGTGGCCATGACTCCCAGCAGTGCCTAACAGTATGGGTGTGGTTTGGCTTTGTGTGGCTATGACTCCCAGCAGTGCCCAACAGTATGGGTGGGGGGTGGGGGTATGTGGCCATGACTCCCAGCAGTGCCTAACAGTATGGGTGTGGTGTGGGGGGGTGTGGCTATGACTCCCATCAGTGCCTAACAGTATGGGGGGTGTGGGGTTGTGTGGCCATGACTCCCAGCAGTGCCTAACAGTATGGGGTGTGTGGCCATGACTCCCAGCAGTGCCTAACAGTATGGGGTGGTGTGGGGGTATGTGTCCATGACTCCCAGCAGTGCCTAACAGTATGGGGGTGGTTTGGGGGTGTGTGGCCATGACTCCCAGCAGTGCCTAACAGTATGGGGGTGTGTGGGGTTGTGTGGCTATGACACCCAGCAGTGCCTAACAGTATGGGGGTGTGGGGGTGTGTGGCCATGACTCCCAGCAGCTCCTAACAGTATGGGGTGAGTGGCCATGACTCCCAGCAGTGCCTAACAGTATGGGTGTGGTGTGGCGGTGTGTGGCTATGACTCCCAGCAGTGCCCAACAGTATGGGTGGGGGGTGGGGGTATGTGGCTATGACTTCCAGCATTGCCTTACAGTATGGGGTGTGTGGCCATGACTCCGAGCAGTGCCTAACAGTATGGGGGTGGTGTGGGGGTGTGTGGCCATGACTCCCAGCAGTGCCTAACAGTATAAGGGTGGTGTGGGTGTGTGTGGCTATGACTCCCATCAGTGCCTAACAGTGTGGGGGGTGTGGGGTTGTGTGGCCATGACTCCCAGCAGTGCCTAACAGTATGGGGTGTGTGGCCATGACTCCCAGCAGTGTCTAAGAGTATGGGGGTGGTGTGGGGGGGTGTGGCCATGACTCCCAGCAGTGTCTAACAGTATGGGGTGTGTGGCCATGACTCCCAGCAGTGCCTAACTATATGGGGGTGGTGTGGGGGGGTGTGGCTATGACTCCCAGCAGTCCCTAACAGCATGGGGGTGGTGTGGGGTGTGTGGCTATGACTCCCAGCAGTGCCTAACAGTATGGGGGTGTAGGGGTGTGTGGCCATGACTCCCAGCAGTACCTAACAGTATGGGGGTGGTGTGGGGGTGTGTGGCCATGACTCCCAGCAGTGCCTAACAGTATGGGGGGTGTGGCTATGACTCCCAGCAGTGTCTAACAGTATGGGGGTGGGTGTAAGGGGAGTGCCAGAAGGCTGCAAGGGGGAGGGTGAGAGGGTGCAAGGTGTAGTGTAGGAGGCTGCACTCAACCCATATGGCCCAGGTACACACCCATGCACCATGCTCAATGCACAGGGAGTGTGAAAGTACTGACAAGATAGCGGACACTGGGCCCTGGTGTAGGCAGCACAAGGACCTCCTGTGACCCGTGCAAACACTAATACCAGGACAAGGTCAGATATCCTGCACAGGAACTCACAACCACTATCATGGCAGCATGCTTCATGGGGGGACAGATACACCACAAGGGACGCCCACTTGCAAATCACACTCAAACTACTAGCATGGCCTGTCACACACACCCCTTACAGAAACTGAGCCTCTGGGGACAGGCAATGGAGTGCACCACTGTCACAATCATCATGTAACACAACATAAAAAAGACTGATCTGATGACGCATCCAAGCAAAAAAAGCACAGTGCTGAATCACAAGTCCATTGTGCCTCTCACACAATGCTGTTGCCACAGCTTTGGAACGCTGTGGATGCACTCAAGTAGCACCATGGACCTCTGTATTGACAAGGTAATGCATCTTGGAGAAGTGCCATGTTCTAAAGCCCTGTGCCAGAAGTAGGTGTACTGGTCCTGGGGGGTTGGCAGTGGGTGGCCCTCACGGCACAGCAACACCTCTCAAAAGTTGCTGAATGAAATCAGCAAAATTCCACTCAGTCTCCATCATAAACATGCTGCATTAAAACCCTGTGCATGCTTGAACCAGGCATAAGGATTGACGCTGCATTGGGCAGATTGGGCCCCACAGAGCACAGCTATATCTGTGTGGTGCTGGCGACACAAACCACAGCAATGGCTGTGCCAGTCATCGTAAACAGTACCCAACATGTCAAGCACCCCTGAGCACATGTCAATCTCATCCCACAGCATACCCATACACAAGTGAACAATTACAACAATCCAAAGTAGGTAGAACAGTGCTAACGGCAATGGATATCAAAATTGGATGTTGCATGATAGTGCATTAACAGTGTTTGTCTCTCACACCCACAGGGGAACGTGTGGAAACTACCCCCAACCAGGGGGGAGATGGATCACAGTCCCAGGCTCAGCACGGCCCTGACCCCACCGACAGCGATGCCTCTCAACACACTGTGGATGACCCCAACCAACCTGGCCCCTCTGGATCCCAAACCCGTGCAGCAGCTGGAACAGATACATCTGTGCCAACCACCACACCCATTCCCGCCACATCCCAGCAGATAGCTCGGAGTCCTGCCCATAATCCACAACAGAGCCAGTCTGACAATGAGGGACAAGGTTCGCCGGGCACCCAGGAGGTGGCAGACGACACCACCACTGCCAGCACTCATGGGTCCCATCGACCTGATGTGCCCACAAATGCAGGCCGGGCTGGTGTGGACAGGGGTGGTGGGAGTAGCGCAAGGCGGAGGCGAGAACCTGACCAGCCAGCTGCAGGGCGCGGTATGGCAGAACTCAGAGACATCATGGATGTATACCAGCGGGACACAAGGGAGTTCAGCCTGGTAGTGGAGGCCCTCAACAAAATGACAAATCAGCAGGCCAAGCTACATGCCAGTCAAGAACGACACCAGGGTCGGGTGGAGGCAAGACTGGATGAGCTCATGACGGTGCATAGGGAAATTAACCAATCACTCCGTCTGATCGCTGTCAACATACAGCACCCTCCCTGTGTCACAAGGCCAGAAACATCTAGGCAAAGACCAACAACAGGCACAGGGAGGGAGGAGGAGGAGGAATTGTCAGACGGAGCATCCCAGGCATCGTCAAGACTTGCACGTGAGGGTACCCCAAGGAAGGTGGGTCATCCATGGACAAGACGTTGAGAGGCATAGGGCCATGCACAACTCCCAGGCTCCCAGGTCACCTGGTCTGGCATCTTGCCTTCGTGTGCAACAGCATCACCTTATTGACTTTCTGCCTCTCCCACATGGACTTGCTGGTCGCAGTGTGCCCAATGATGCCAAGCACTGTGGCCTGGACTCTGTTGACTCAACCTGTAAGGCATCAAATCTCCAGCTGTGAACTTTGGATTCCCCCCCTTTTGGTACAGCACCTACTCATGTTTCACGCACAAGATCAGAAAATAAATATAAATAACATAATACGCAGTGATGGAGACGTTTTGTACCCAGATGCAAAAACATATGTGTGGGGACATGTAAAAAATGCCAGAGTGTTGAACAAACTGCAGCCATCCACACACTGGGATCTGAGTCCGGTTGAGGACACACATAGGTCACAATATTCCAACAACTACATACATGGATAGCAATGCACACCTGTGATGGTTACAAAATGTAGAAGGGGGGGGTTGGCTTGCAATACTGCAATTAAAGACAGGGACAGAAGAGTCACTTGGAGTTGTACAGATCATGGGTAATATGTAGGTGTCCACGAGGGAGTACCAGGATCTGTGTTCAGAGGTATGAGAACTATCAGCCGCATTCAGTTGTACTGTGGATGTCATGAATGGTGCCCAGGCCAAGGGCGGCAGGACGGACTGCGGGCAACGGGGTGTTGGATAGTAGACGTCCATATTAGTTTATTGGGCTGGGCCTGTGGAGTGCCTACTGAGTGTGGCTGAGGAGTATGAAAGTGAACCTGCAGTTGACTGTGGGACTATTGTAGGTATCTCAAGTGGAAGGTCATGTGGCTGTTGCAGGGGATGTTGAGGATGAGGTGTGTGCATGCACCCTGGAGTTGCACAAGTACTCCTGGAGTCTGTTACTTGTACCTGTGTATGATATGATATGATATGGCTTTTATAGAGCGCGACTTACACTCCACGGAGCATCTTGGCGCTAGTAATAACGTGTCACAGAGGAGGAAAGAAAGGAAATGCTCATAGCACCAGGAGAGAGGGAAAGATAGTGGACCTGAAAGTAATTTGTGCGGTGAGGGGGTTAAATTGAATTAAATTAGTGCTAGACAAAGGGTGTCAGAGGCATTAAAGATCCAGGTTTTGAGGGCCTTACGAAACAGGTTCTCTGAGGGGATCAGACGTATGTGGGCTGGGAGCTTGTTCCAGGCTCTAGCTCCCAACACTCCTAGGGATTTTCCTCCTTTAGTTGAGAGTCTGAATCTGGGGACCACCAGTAGGTTCAGGTTGGAGGATCTGAGTGAGCGGGAGGGAGTGTATCTTCCAAACCTTTGGGACAGATAGGTGGGACCCGACTGGTGGTAGGCTCTGAACGTGATAAGTAAGATTTTGAATAGCACTCTCTTGTGGATAGGTAGCCAGTGTAGGGTTCTGAGTGCTGCTGAGGCAGATGACTTCCTAGGAAGTCTCAACACTAGGCGGGCGGCAGCGTTCTGAACCATCTGTAGTTTGTGCAGAACAATTTTGTTGGAGCCTGCGTAGATGCTGTTACAATAATCCAGACGGGATGTGATGAGGGCCACTGCTACCGTCTTTCTAGCTGTCAGGGGGAGGAGGTCGAAGAACCTTCTGAGGACCTTGATAATGTTAAAGCAGGACCCTGCCACAGTGCTTTCTTGTTGTTTGAAAGATAGTGCTTCATCAAACCTGATCCCGAGGTTGCGGGCCGACTTGATGGTGTTCGGCGGGACTTCGGCATCTTGGGGCCACCAGTGTTTAGGGGAGAAAAGGTTGTCCTGGCCAAAAGGGAGGATTTCAGATTTCAGTTTTCCCTGAATTGCACTTGAGGTGGTGGTTCTTGCTGTAGTTGGGCTGGCTGGTGTCATAGAGGGCGACCAGGCTGAACACCACCTCATCAACAGACATCGCCATAGCCATCCCAGAAGGCTATAAGATCTCCCGCAGACAACGCACCAACAGAGTGGGATGAGGAATCGCCATCATCCATATGAACACTCCCAGAGTCACTACCAACACCAACGACACCCTCCACACCGCCTAGCACATGCACTTACAGATCCACACTGAAGCCAACAACACCCTCAGAGGAACACTCATCGACAGACCACCTGGACCCCGACCACGGATTACATACTCCTCGGGGACATGAACTTCCAGCTTGAGAACAACAACGATGCAAACTCCATTGCCATGATCAACAACCTCTTCAACCTCGGATTAAAACTACTCATGACAATACCCACCCACACCGCTGGACACACACAGGACCCCATCTTCTCCGCAACTCCACACATCTCTTTCAACCACACCACCGAACACCACTGGACAGACCACAGATGCCTCCACTTCATCTTCAGTAAACCCACCACACCACCCTGCACACAGCACATGCCACGCCGCTGCTGGTGCAAGGCCACCGTGGACTAACTGACCGCCACTCTCGCCCTGGGACCACCCGCCGACCAAACCTACCCCGACTCCGCTGCCATCAACCTCAAACAGTGGATCAACGACTGCACCAACACCCTCGCCACACTCAAGACCTCCGCCACCTATCACAACAACAAGATAGCCGCATGATTCACCAAAGACCTCAGGACCTCCAAGTGCACTTGTCCGAAGCTGTAGAGGAGCTGGCTCTGCAACCAAACACCATACAGCTACACCGCACACAAGAGCGGACACCACCAATTCATCAGGACCACCAACAGGACAGCCTAGACAGCAACACACACAACAGCAAACAGCACATCAACATTGTGATTGAACTCACAACTCCCACCAACAACACCAATGACATAGCACCATCACAAGACCTGTGTGACTCACTGTCCACCTTCTGACACCGTAAGTTCATCGACATCCACAATAGCTTCCACTCCGCTACCCCCCACACACAAACAAATCCACCCCCCCTTATACCAACACCCACAAAAATAACCTGACCGCCTGGCACAACGTCAGCGACAAAGACACCATCAGGACCATGGACTCCATCCACTCCGGATCCCCATCTGACACATGGCTTCTCAACATTTTCAACAAATCTAGCTAAGCCAGCGCACCTCTTCTCCCAAAAACAATCAACATCTCCTTCGAGACAGCTACCTTCAGTGGGAGCTGGGAGAATGCTGAGATCAACGTCTTAGTGAATATACAAAATGCGGATCACAAATACCTCAAGAACTTCAGGGCCATCTCCCCTTCACAGAAAAGGTCACATAGAAGATTGTCAACAGACTGCTGACCCGCTACCTCGAAGACAACAACATCATGGGACCATCCCAGTCTGGATTCCGCAGCAGCCACAGCACGGACACCGCCCTCATCACCGCCAACAACGACATCAGCAACCTCATGGACAAAAGTTAAACAGCCGCCCTCATCCTTCTGGACCTATCACCAGCCTTCCACACGGTCTGCCAAGACACCCTAACAGCACGCATCCATGATGCCGGAATCCAAGAGAATGCCCTGGCCTGGGCCACAGCCTTCCTCCCCTGAAAGGCCCAGAGCGTCTGCCTCCCACACTTCCATTCCAAGACCACTGAGACCATCTGCAGCGTCCCACGGGGATCATCCCTCAGCCCGACGTTGATCAATATCCATATGGCACCACTCACCCATGTTGCACTACAACATAGCCTCAACATCATCTCCTACGCCATTTACACACAGCTGATCATATCCCTCACCAAAGAACCACACACTGCCAAAGGAAACCTCCACAGAGGAATGAAGGCCATTGCCAAATGGATGAAGAACAGCAGGCTGAACCACAATTCTGACTAAACGGAGGACCTCATCCACAGCCCCACCACCTCAGCCTGTGATGACTCCTGTTGGCCAACATCGCTAGGAACAGCCCCAGAACCCACCAACCATGCACGCAACCTGTGGCTCATCCTCAAATCCTCCCTCACCATGACCAAGCAGGACAACGCCATCTCATCTTCCTGCTTCAACACCCTCTGAATGCCCCGCAGGATCTTTATATGGATCATCTCAAACACGTGCAAAACAGTCATCTGGGCCGTCTCCACGATCTCACAGGATTACGGGATCTCCCCCTATGCAGCTACAACAACCAAACTCATGAGACGGCTGCAACGCATCCAGAACGCCTCATCACGTATGATCCTCGAGTTCCCCAACACGGCCACATCACACCACACCTGAGAGGCCTGCACTCGCTCCCTGTCAACAACAGGATCACCTACAAACTCATCATCCACGCACACAAAGCTCTTAACCACGCCGGACCAGCATACCATAACAACCGACTCAGCTTCTACACACCCACCCGCAGCCTCCGCTCTACAAACCTCGCACTTGCCACAGTCCCTCACTTCCAGAAAACCACCGTCAGTGACAGAACCTTCTCCTACCTTGCCTCAAAGACCTGGAACACCCTCCCTACAAGGCTACAACAGACCCAGGACCTGCTGGCCTTCAGAAGACTTCTCCAGACCTGTTTTTTTGATCTGTAGCAGCCCCCCCCAGCTCATTGAGACCCTCACGGGTAGGTAGGGCGCTCAAAAATTGAATAGATTGATTGTTTGATAGATGGCTTAGCCAAATTGTGTGTGTAGGATTGGTGAGCTGTAGATGATAGTTACAATGAGGGTAGTCAGGCTGTTGGTGTGATACCGGATGTGCAGATGTTTGACAATGCGGAGTGTTTCCTTGGTGTTGTATGTGACTCTGAGGGTGTACCTCGTTAAGTTGGACCAATCATAATCCTGGTTTTGGTGTGTGGTCCCTGTGGGTTTTGGACTATCCGTCTGTGATGGCTATGTAGAAGTGGTGTGCTGATGTTGCGTACTAACACGTTACAGTAATGAAGGCGATATGTGGTGCTGTTGTGTTGACGAGGTAACACAGTACAATGTGGTGCTGCTGGAAGTTGTGTGTGTGCTGTACGAGGCACATATCCTGGTTGTACAGGCTGATGTTGGCTCAAAGAGAGCTCACCTGGCGCTGGAAATCCACAGAGGGCCCATCCAGTAAGCGCTGGGCGATGGAATTGAGTAAATGGGCCAAGAGTGAAAGTATGATCCGGCTTAGACAGGCAGCGCGCACCGCTGATGAGAGAGGCTTGGAAATGGCACGGGCATGGGAGTGTTTGGTGCAAGCGCTGATTGAATACTTGTCACAGGACATATGGGCCAGGACGCCCCTTAGCTGGGGCAGCTGTGCGCAATACAAAAGACTGTAACATAACATAACATAACGAGGACAAGGCAGAGTGAGGCCGATAGTGAGTTCCCGGATGGCGCACGGTTGCATGAGTGTGGTTCCCTCAGCTCCTGAATGACAGATTACAGTCCTGCAGATGGCTCACACCAGTGGCAATTCAGGGAATGGGTGGGGGGTGGGAGGTTGGGGGGGCCCCGAGGGAGGCGTGAGGATGCTTACTGTGTGCATGGACAGCGGATGGCGGCAGATAAATGGGTCTATTTGGTCCAGTTTCCTTGGGTGGAATGAGGGCGCTGGCCTTGTCCATTATTCCTCAATGCTAACCGGTAGGGGTGAGTTGTTGGTTGGGGGTTTGGGGGGGGGGTAGGTTCTAAAAAAGCAGATCCATTCGACAAGCCCACATAGACTGATGTCGATTCACTGTTATCATTGTTGTCTTATCGCCTGGCTTACTCCCGGTTCCTTAACTCTCGCCGCCCTGCCTCCGGGATGTGGGCTGAATGGCTGTGTGATGCTGAAGTAACCTTACGGGGTGGGTGATAAGCGGAGAAGGGCAAGGATACACGTATGCTGTATAATTCTGATTCTGCAATAAAAATGGAATTTAAAAAAAATACAAAAATAACCTGGTTGTACATAGACGCACTGTTATGTGGGGCGGCATCGTGTTGCCAGTATGAGTTGCACACACAGGCTGAGAAGCTGTCATGGGTGTGTTTGTGGTAGCGTGATACCAGGTGGATGATTGTCTGGTGTTCACTGTGTGGAGGGTGGCTGGAGCAAGAGTCTGTTGTGTCACATGAGTCAGGAAATGAGCTGAGTGTCTTGCAGTGTGCTTGTTGCCGGTGCTGACGGACCTGCCTTTGTCATGGAGGTTGTGCAACAGTGGCACAGACAAGCTGCGGCATGCTTTAAGAATACGTGGATGGAGGAGTATCTTGTAGGCGTGTGTGGTGCAGGATCTGGCCACTCGGTACTGCGTTGTGGCTGGGGATGCAACAGCAGGAATGAGTGAACACATGACGGCAGAAGGGGTGAGACAACATGCTAAACAAGCACACAAAATCAAGGATTCTAGCAGGGCACAAAGTGACATGTGTATGTGAAGGCTGGAGTGTCTGGTTACCCATGGGTCACCGTGAGCAAAATGTGTGAACAGTCGCCAAAGATCATGAGCACAGGATTAGGCAGCCTAAGGCCTAGCGGGGCACAGGACACACAGCGTCAGCAGGTGTAGCCTGCACGTTGTGTGTAGCAAGCTAAACAACACATACACAACCATGTACGTCAGGCACTATAAGGTACATTTGCCATTACCAACAACATTCATGTTGTTACTGTACACGTAAACACATATGAACAATCATCGTAAACAATGCCATATTGAACGCATGCAGACTGGCAAGAGATGTGCGTTGACAGCAATAAGGCACAATGTAGTGTGGTAAACACACTTACTACACAATAGGATAACGTTGTTTGTGAGGCCATGCTGCATTAGCCAATGTACATGCCCAGTGGCATTGCTCTGAAGACAATAACATGTTACAAAAAACAGTGGTCCCTACTCGTGGACACAATGGTATACTGAGCTAATAATCACACACCTGATAGGTGTTATGTCTTTTGTCCAGCCGTACAAGGAATTTATTTAACAATTTTCTTAATAAAACTGAATGAACACATTAATAACAAGTGGGCACAGCCGTGACCCACAACATTCAGACAAAACAACGAACAGAATGGTAAAAGGAGCAAAGCAAAAATATGTCTGTGTACTTGTAGTCAGTGTTACAGACAGAGATTATCATAACCACACCATTGCATTTCACAATATTTTAAATGTCATATTGCATAAGGGTTTTTTTTGGTCGACGACGTTTCAATGCCTAAGTTAAGTGAGGGGCATCATCATCAGGACAAAAATATAGTCATTGTTGTCTTTAAATATTACACTGCCTTTTAACGCAATTGCGTATTACAACAGGCAAATCATCGGATCAGCAGATTCCATGAACAATGGAGGAATCGGTACTGCCTTGTCCAGCGTGGAGAGTCGTCTGGATCAGGAGCGTAATAGCTCGATATGCAGAAGTCGGCGGCGCTGTGGCGGATGGTGCCCATCTGGGGTTGCATAGTGGAGTCATGAGCCACGGCATGTTTGGATATCCGGCGTCTCCTACAACACTACATCATGGCCATGAGTGTGTAATGAGAAGCCGTGAGAGAGATAAATTACGTTGAGACATACATGAGGAACAGTGTTTACCCACCAACAAGACATGCCAGATGGTTGCGCAGTTGCAGCATCATCTGTGGTACCCTGCTCCGCCTCATGATGAATGCATCGTGGCACGATCATGTAAAACGTGCACAAACATGGGAAATCATCATGTTAGCAAGACACACCACCAGGGCATTTATGGAGTGGTAATGTTTCCTGTTGCGGAAGGCCTGCTCCTGAGCCTGCGGTGGCACCAGTCCAACATGTGTCCCATCAATGGACCCAATTACATGTGGCATGTGTCCCAGGGCATAGAATTCACCCTTGACATCGGTCAACTCTTCATGAGTAGGGAACTTTCATCAATGTGCTCCATAGCTAAATAGTGTTTACTGCTAACTGTGACATTCAATGCATTGTGAATCACTCTTTTTGCTGTGCCACACCTTGCAAGTTTTTGGCCATTTTACTGAGGTGTAACAGTGTTCCCCCAGAGTGACAAATGAATGTACTCACTGTTGTCAATTGTTTCTCGTGACCTGTGTGGATGTTTGACAAATGCATGCTTTGAAGTCATGGACATTGAAGAGTGTGTATGTTCCTTGTCTCCAGGCTAATTGTGTATGTGATGTTTAGCAACACTGATGCATGGCGTATGCCACAGCTGTACCCATCTGATATGACAAGTATGCAGTGCCGTGTGCATGACTTGGACAGTTAGCATGAGGCCTGTGTTACATCTTTGTAAAGTGTGACATGTGCAAAATGAGGTTGTATACACTGTTGACACTGATAAGCAAGTGATCTGTGCCAGGGCGTGCATGTGTGGTCTGCTGAGAGTTCTTAGGTGTAGTGGGATATGTGACAGCATGTCACGTTCTGTCCACCCCCCTGAAGTTGCATATCTTGTTCAGTGTTAGCAATGCTCAGTGAGTGGTTTGCACCCCTTAGGGAATCTGTTGCCTTTCAAAGGCATGTAGTGCATTGGTGTTTGCTCACAGGCCACATTCACATGGACAATGATGCAAGTCCTGTCAGAATCCTCTTCCCTGTTGCCATCGTCAATGTGGTGCAAGTGTGTGTCTTTGGGACATGGAACAGGTGTACTGATATTGTTTCACTTTGTCTTCCTGACAGGTATCTGCTATGAGAAGGGGGAGATCTGGCTGGCCATAGCCAGGGCTGTCAGGGATGTCAGGTCTGTGGGGGGCCCCACCGCAAGATCCGGAACATCCGCAAGAGGTGGCAGGACATCCGGTGCTGGAGCCGCCGTATCGCCCGCGTGCAGCTGAAGCTCCACACCGGCATGGCGGCACACGTCACCTCACCCCACCTGCTCCGGGTCCAGGCCGTGGTTTTTCCGAACCTCCATAGGCAGTTGCAGGAGGGACAGCAGCAAGGAGGGGTTAGGTACATGTCTGTTTGTTGTCATGTCTGTCACATGCTATCTGCAGTGCTCCGAAGCCTGGTAACACTCCCACAGTTGGGGTGGTCTGGTCAGACAGGCACTTTATGCATTGTCAATTCAATGCCCCATATTCAGCAGATACTCTTTTACATCCCTTCCCCTCCTCCACATTTGTCCCCTGCTTTGGGTATTTCATTTTTGCGCATGTCCTCCTAGGGTGCAATGTATTAGTATGCATATTGCTTAGCACATCATCATGTTGGATGGAGGCCTGTGACACGTGTTCGTACCTTACCTGTTCCACAACCTGTGCACTGTGTTTGCCCTTCATGATATTTTGGCACTGATCATGAGTCTCAACATGTAGTTCAGCACGGGTCTGCCTCAGTGGCTTTTGTCCCTGGTATACTTTGTATTTCTCATGTGTTAGCTACATGTGCACACTGTCCATGTATACAAAATTTGGTTTGTGCATACTCACACTGGGCAGTGCGTGTGTGCATATTCACAAGAAATGTTGCAGGTTGTTGGGGACTAATATTAATGGGCAGCCACACAATGTGACCTTGGCTTACTTAATATAGCTGCCCAGTTATTGATACCCAGATTGTGAGTTTTCACTACTTGAGCTGTATCACTCACATTGATGGAGTGATTGGGGTGTTGTGCATGGGAGGTGTGATGGGCCTGACTGTTTAGCCTTGTCAGTGGTGTGCTATGTATGTTATTTCTGATGTGAACTTGTCACTATGCACTTAGCCTGTGCTGCTGGACAATGCAGTCATTGTTGGATTTACAGGCGATGTTATTGGCTCACAGAGATGATTGTTCCACATCGTTGTTTGCTACATGTATGGATTGGTGGTGCAACGCAGTTTTGTCCTGGTGTGAACACTACTGTATTTTCATTTCCCATGTGGTTGTGGGTATGTCAAGTATGCATCAATGTTTTTCACATTCACAATTGTAGGCACATTAGCTTTGTCTTTTTCTGGATTTTGGACATGTGTGCCACTTCAATTGACAGCCAGTGTGTGTTATGTTCTAGCAACTCTATAGTCTGGTGATAGATGCCCCTTTGAGGAGTGTCACTAAAGTGTGTGGTGATTGAGGGAGCCTCTGTAGCACTCATATACTTACACCCAGTCAACAGGTCAGGGTTTTATCCATCACCTCTGTGTTGCACACTCTGCCCCCCAAGTTCAAACATGGTCATGTGCAAATCTGTCTGTCAATGTGCCTTATGGGAACAGTCCAGCCATAATTGTCAAGCCATGCCTTCGCTGTACTGGGAACAAGGTTCCTGGAACCACTTTCTGGTATTACAGCCGTCTTCAGCCATGCTTGTTTGAATACACATCTGTGTTTCACACAAGCCTAGCTGTAGACAGCTGTGATGTCAGTGAGAGGTGATGGAAAACTTGTTTCAGGTCCAGGGATGGCATCACATGGCAGTTCGGGCAGGACTCTTCCTATGTGGCACAGGGTCAAACTGATTTGAACATGACCATGTCTGGACTTGGGTGGCAGAGTGGGCAACTAAACGGTGATTGATCAACACCTATCCTCTCATCCAAGTTGTGGCCTGGTCTGTTACTTGTATCTTTGTATACAATGAGCGTTGTGTCTATTACAATTGTGCATTACTAGACTTATATATGTGCAGAGTTATGTGGCATGTGACTCATGATGCATGCCATGATTAGAAATGTCCCCAAATGATTTGTTGCTGATATGTCTGATGTGTACAGGTGACTGATATATTTTTCATTTTCTCCTTGCCAACAGCATCATCACCACAATCTGGAGGAGACACAGGCACGGACCAGACAGAGGGACCCAGCAACAGTGCCACCAGATTTGAGGAGTCAGACGGAGGCAGTGGCACAGAGGGTGAGGAGAGTAAGGCGGCCGGACCTCATGAGCACAACACATCATACCATGCGGATGTCTCGGATTCGGACTCCCAGGAGGAGGTTTTTCCGAACCTCCATAGGCAGTTGCAGGAGGGACAGCAGCAAGGAGGGGTTAGGTACATGTCTGTTTGTTGTCATGTCTGTCACATGCTATCTGCAGTGCTCCGAAGCCTGGTAACACTCCCACAGTTGGGGTGGTCTGGTCAGACAGGCACTTTATGCATTGTCAATTCAATGCCCCATATTCAGCAGATACTCTTTTACATCCCTTCCCCTCCTCCACATTTGTCCCCTGCTTTGGGTATTTCATTTTTGCGCATGTCCTCCTAGGGTGCAATGTATTAGTATGCATATTGCTTAGCACATCATCATGTTGGATGGAGGCCTGTGACACGTGTTCGTACCTTACCTGTTCCACAACCTGTGCACTGTGTTTGCCCTTCATGATATTTTGGCACTGATCATGAGTCTCAACATGTAGTTCAGCACGGGTCTGCCTCAGTGGCTTTTGTCCCTGGTATACTTTGTATTTCTCATGTGTTAGCTACATGTGCACACTGTCCATGTATACAAAATTTGGTTTGTGCATACTCACACTGGGCAGTGCGTGTGTGCATATTCACAAGAAATGTTGCAGGTTGTTGGGGACTAATATTAATGGGCAGCCACACAATGTGACCTTGGCTTACTTAATATAGCTGCCCAGTTATTGATACCCAGATTGTGAGTTTTCACTACTTGAGCTGTATCACTCACATTGATGGAGTGATTGGGGTGTTGTGCATGGGAGGTGTGATGGGCCTGACTGTTTAGCCTTGTCAGTGGTGTGCTATGTATGTTATTTCTGATGTGAACTTGTCACTATGCACTTAGCCTGTGCTGCTGGACAATGCAGTCATTGTTGGATTTACAGGCGATGTTATTGGCTCACAGAGATGATTGTTCCACATCGTTGTTTGCTACATGTATGGATTGGTGGTGCAACGCAGTTTTGTCCTGGTGTGAACACTACTGTATTTTCATTTCCCATGTGGTTGTGGGTATGTCAAGTATGCATCAATGTTTTTCACATTCACAATTGTAGGCACATTAGCTTTGTCTTTTTCTGGATTTTGGACATGTGTGCCACTTCAATTGACAGCCAGTGTGTGTTATGTTCTAGCAACTCTATAGTCTGGTGATAGATGCCCCTTTGAGGAGTGTCACTAAAGTGTGTGGTGATTGAGGGAGCCTCTGTAGCACTCATATACTTACACCCAGTCAACAGGTCAGGGTTTTATCCATCACCTCTGTGTTGCACACTCTGCCCCCCAAGTTCAAACATGGTCATGTGCAAATCTGTCTGTCAATGTGCCTTATGGGAACAGTCCAGCCATAATTGTCAAGCCATGCCTTCGCTGTACTGGGAACAAGGTTCCTGGAACCACTTTCTGGTATTACAGCCGTCTTCAGCCATGCTTGTTTGAATACACATCTGTGTTTCACACAAGCCTAGCTGTAGACAGCTGTGATGTCAGTGAGAGGTGATGGAAAACTTGTTTCAGGTCCAGGGATGGCATCACATGGCAGTTCGGGCAGGACTCTTCCTATGTGGCACAGGGTCAAACTGATTTGAACATGACCATGTCTGGACTTGGGTGGCAGAGTGGGCAACTAAACGGTGATTGATCAACA
This sequence comes from Lissotriton vulgaris, assembly GCF_964263255.1. Taxonomy (NCBI): domain Eukaryota; kingdom Metazoa; phylum Chordata; class Amphibia; order Caudata; family Salamandridae; genus Lissotriton; species Lissotriton vulgaris. The sequence continues at coordinate 1,613,294,967 of NC_141693.1, forward strand.
CCTATCCTCTCATCCAAGTTGTGGCCTGGTCTGTTACTTGTATCTTTGTATACAATGAGCGTTGTGTCTATTACAATTGTGCATTACTAGACTTATATATGTGCAGAGTTATGTGGCATGTGACTCATGATGCATGCCATGATTAGAAATGTCCCCAAATGATTTGTTGCTGATATGTCTGATGTGTACAGGTGACTGATATATTTTTCATTTTCTCCTTGCCAACAGCATCATCACCACAATCTGGAGGAGACACAGGCACGGACCAGACAGAGGGACCCAGCAACAGTGCCACCAGATTTGAGGAGTCAGACGGAGGCAGTGGCACAGAGGGTGAGGAGAGTAAGGCGGCCGGACCTCATGAGCACAACACATCATACCATGCGGATGTCTCGGATTCGGACTCCCAGGAGGAGGGGGAATATGCAGTTATGCCATCTACAACAACTATGCCTGTCCCCTCCTCCTCCAGACTCATCTCCACCCTCCCAGTTGTTATGGTCCCTAGAGTCCGTGCTACCCCCTGTGTCTCCCTTTTCCCCGGCACCGCAGCCCCTGCCCCTGTCTCCCCTGCTACCCTCAGTGCTGAGTCTGTGGACCTGCTCCGGCAGATCCAAGTAGGTCAGACGTCAATGCTGACTGTCCTCCATGGCCAAACACACATCATGGCACAGTTTTTGTCATGCATGGAGGGCATGTCATCAGCCATGTCTGGCCAAAGTCGGAGTTTGGCAACCATAGAGTCTTCACTGACAGCAGCACTGTCCATCCTGCAGCGTCAGCCCCCCCCTCCTTCAGACCCATCCACTTCACCCTCTCCCATACCAGTCCAACTTACACACAGACGCCACAGGTCAAACACCACAACAGACACACCCAGCACACCCACACGGCAGTCGAAACGCAAATCTCCACAAACCCAATCTCAAGGGGATGTAGGCACACCCACAGGGAGAGGGGACAGATGTCACACATGCATCCACAGACACACAACACCTGACTCACAGCCCTCTACCTCCACCCCCATTGTGTCCCCTGGTTCAGGTGGTAGTTTGTCTGAACTGGCAGCAGTGTGCAGCGCTGAATATTTGTCATCCTTTTGCGCTGCATCGGCCACTGTGGAGGAATCCACCCCACCTGCACCCACTACACCTGCCCTTCCCTCTCCTGTCCCTGGGGTCCCGGACAATTGCCCCGATGATGCCCCTATGTGTCCACAGACATCAGAACTCCATGTGCAGGCAAGTTTGGGTGTGACAACATCCACAACGCCACCACTGTTGAGGACATTTATTTGGACTGGCCATTGGCCTTCTGTGAGCCTGGATTCATTATTTTCGTATTTTTGATTGTGGCGCTGAATAAAGCTTTTCATTTTTCATTCTGAACTTTTGCATTTCAGGAAATTGCTTTAGCTGCTGTGTGCCTACGAGTTGGTGTAATGTTCATTTTTGGGTATTGTAACATATGTCTATTTCCTGATAGTAAGGAGGAGGACCATTGCATGTTTGTGCTATCCCAATGTTTCAGCAAAATATCTAGATTGGTGTGTGTGCAGTTTGCATGCAGACATTGTCCCAAAGAGTGTCCCTTCCTCAGTGCCACATGTGATCTTCACTACGGACAGTTACGCAATTGTTGTGATGACGTTTGTGTTGATTCCCTATAGATTTGTACCTTCCCTTCGGCAATGGCCATGCCTGCTCACAAATGAATTCAGATAATCGGTCAGTGCCATCCATGCTACTCACTGTACTTGGGTTTGTAGTATGTAGTAATGCCTTCAGGGAGACCATCATACTTTATCACACTATGCATGAAAATGTTAGCAGCCTTGACGTTATAATTCAGATTGTACATTTTTAATATTTGGACACACAAAATACATTTTGGTTCTTTGTATCTAGGGGATTTCTACCCTGTTACATCCATGAGGGAGTACATGTTGCACCACCTGGACATTCACATCATGTCCGGGATGTACATGACACTTTATTAGTCCATTTGTGCTTCATTTGTTTGGTGGTTTGTTACATGACTACACACTATTGAGTCATGATGGAGCGGTGTGTGCCAGTGAAGTAGACAGGTGGATATACAAGTGGGATCTGATAATACACCCACATGTGGTGTGTCACCCAGTGTGTGACAGGATACCATTCTCCGTGGAGTAGGTCACTGCTGTATGTGATGTGTTGATATGCAACTATCATGAGTGTTCCCAGTTAGGGATGTACACCTACAGGCATGCACTTGCTGTATGATGTTGGACATGCACACCCCTATGACTGAGCAGTGCTGGGAGTCCTGTGCACCCATCCCTATAGTGTTGGGCACTGCTGGGCACTGCTGGGAGTCCTGTGCACCCATCCCTATACTTTTGGGCACTGCTGGGAGTCCTGTGCACCCACCCCCTATACTGTTGGGCACAGCTGGGCACTGCTGGCAATCCTCTGCACCGACTCCCTATACTGTTGGGCACTGCTGGGTGTCCTGTGCACCCAGCCCCTATACTGTTGGGCACTGCTGGGAGTCCTGTGCTCCCACCCCCTATACTGTTGGGTACTGCTGGGAATCCTGTGCACCCACCCCCTATACTGTTGGGCACTGCTGGGAGTCCTCTGCACCCACCCCCTATACTATTGGGCACGGCTGGGAGTCCTCTGCACCCACCCCTATACTGTTGGGAACTGCTGGGCACTGCTGGGAGTCCTGTGCACCCACCCCTATACTGTTGGGCACTGCTGGGAGTCCTGTGCACCCACCCCCTATACTGTTGGGCACTGCTGGGAGTCCTGTGCACCCACCCACTATACTGTTGGGCACTGCTGGGCACTGCTGGGAGTCCTCTGCACCAACCCCTTATACTGTTGGGCACTGCTGTGCACTGCTGGGCACTGCTGGGAGTCCTCTGCACCCACCCCCTATACTGTTGGGCACTGCTGGGCACTGCTGGGAGTCCTGCGCACCCACCCCCTATACTGTTAGGCACTGCTGGGAGTACTGTGCGCCCACCCCCTATACTGTTGGGCACTGCGGGCACTGCTGGGAGTCCTTTGCACCCACCCCCTATACTGTTGGGCACTGCTGGGCACTGCTGGGAGTCCTGTGAACCCACCCCCTATACTGTTGGGCACTGCTGGGCACTGCTGGGAGTCCTGTGCACCCACCCCTATACTGTTGGGCACTGCTGGGAGTCCTGTGCACCCACCCCCTATACTGTTGGGCACTGCTGGGAGTCCTGTGCACCCACCCACTATACTGTTGGGCACTGCTGGGAGTCCTCTGCACCCACCCCTTATACTGTTGGGCACTGTTGGGCACTGCTGGGCACTGCTGTGAGTCCTCTGCACCCACCCCCTATACTGTTGGGCACTGCTGGGCACTGCTGGGAGTCTTGTGGACCCCCCCTATACTGTTGGGCACTGCTGGGAGTACTGTGCACCCACCCCCTATACTGTTGGGCACTGCGGGCACTGCTGGGAGTCCTTTGCACCCACCCCCTATACTGTTGGGCACTGCTGGGCACTGCTGGGAGTCCTGTGAACCCACCCCCTATACTGTTGGGCACTGCTGGGCACTGCTGGGAGTCCTCTGCACCCACCCCCTATACTGTTGGGCACTGCTGGGAGTCCTGTGCACCCACCCCCTATACTGTTGGGCACTGCTGGGAGCGCTGTGCACCCACCCCCTATAGTGTTGAGCACTGCTGGGCACTGCTGGGAGTCCTGTGCACCCACCCCCTATACTGTTGGGCACTGCTGGGCACTGCTGGAAGTCCTGTGCTCCCACCCCCTATACTGTTGGGCACTGCTGGGCACTGATGGGAGTCCTGTGCACCCACCCCCTATACTGTTCAGCACTGCTGGGCACTGCTGGGAGTCCTGGGCACCCACCCCTATACTGTTGGGCACTGCTGGGCATTGCTGGGAGTCCTCTGCACCCACCCCCTATACTGTTGGGCACTGTTGGGCACTGCTGGAAGTCCTCTGCACCCACCCCCTATACTGTTGGGCACTGCTGGGAGTCCTGTGCACCCACCCCAATACTGTTGGGCACTGCTGGGAGTCCTGTGCACCCACCCCTATACTGTTGGGCACTGCTGTGCACTGCTGGAAGTCCTTTGCACCCACCCCTATACTGTTGGGCACTGCTGGGAGTCCTGTGCACCCACCCCCTATACTGTTGGGCACTGCTGGGAGTCCTGTGCACCCACCCACTATACTGTTGGGCACTGCTGGGCACTGCTGGGAGTCCTCTGCACCAACCCCTTATACTGTTGGGCACTGCTGTGCACTGCTGGGCACTGCTGGGAGTCCTCTGCACCCACCCCCTATACTGTTGGGCACTGCTGGGCACTGCTGGGAGTCCTGCGCACCCACCCCCTATACTGTTAGGCACTGCTGGGAGTACTGTGCGCCCACCCCCTATACTGTTGGGCACTGCGGGCACTGCTGGGAGTCCTTTGCACCCATCCCCTATACTGTTGGGCACTGCTGGGCACTGCTGGGAGTCCTGTGAACCCACCCCCTATACTGTTGGGCACTGCTGGGCACTGCTGGGAGTCCTGTGCACCCACCCCTATACTGTTGGGCACTGCTGGGAGTCCTGTGCACCCACCCCCTATACTGTTGGGCACTGCTGGGAGTCCTGTGCACCCACCCACTATACTGTTGGGCACTGCTGGGAGTCCTCTGCACCCACCCCTTATACTGTTGGGCACTGTTGGGCACTGCTGGGCACTGCTGTGAGTCCTCTGCACCCACCCCCTATACTGTTGGGCACTGCTGGGCACTGCTGGGAGTCTTGTGGACCCCCCCTATACTGTTGGGCACTGCTGGGAGTACTGTGCACCCACCCCCTATACTGTTGGGCACTGCGGGCACTGCTGGGAGTCCTTTGCACCCACCCCCTATACTGTTGGGCACTGCTGGGCACTGCTGGGAGTCCTGTGAACCCACCCCCTATACTGTTGGGCACTGCTGGGCACTGCTGGGAGTCCTCTGCACCCACCCCCTATACTGTTGGGCACTGCTGGGAGTCCTGTGCACCCACCCCCTATACTGTTGGGCACTGCTGGGAGCGCTGTGCACCCACCCCCTATAGTGTTGAGCACTGCTGGGCACTGCTGGGAGTCCTGTGCACCCACCCCTATACTGTTGGGCACTGCTGGGCACTGCTGGAAGTCCTGTGCTCCCACCCCCTATACTGTTGGGCACTGCTGGGCACTGATGGGAGTCCTGTGCACCCACCCCCTATACTGTTCAGCACTGCTGGGCACTGCTGGGAGTCCTGGGCACCCACCCCTATACTGTTGGGCACTGCTGGGCATTGCTGGGAGTCCTCTGCACCCACCCCCTATACTGTTGGGCACTGTTGGGCACTGCTGGGAGTCCTCTGCACCCACCCCCTATACTTTTGGGCACTGCTGGGAGTCCTGTGCACCCACCCCAATACTGTTGGGCACTGCTGGGAGTCCTGTGCACCCACCCCTATACTGTTGGGCACTGCTGTGCACTGCTGGAAGTCCTTTGCACCCACCCCCTATACTGTTGGGCACTGCTGGGCACTGCTTGGAATCCTGTGAACGCACCCCTATACTGTTGGGCACTGCTGGGCACTGCTGGGAGTCCTCTGCACCGACACTCTATACTGTTGGGCACTGCTGGGAGTGCTGTGCACCCACCCCCTATAGTGTTGGGCACTGCTGGGCACTGCTGGGAGTCCTGTGCACCCACCCCCTATACTGTTGGGCACTGCTGGGCACTGCTGGGAGTCCTGTGCACCCACCCCCTATACTGTTGGGCACAGCTGAACACTGCTGGGAGTCATGTGCACCCACCCCCGATACTGTTCGGCACTGATGGGCACTGCTGGGAGTCCTGTGCACCCACCACTATACTGTTGGGCACTGCTGGGCACTTATGGGAGTCCTCTGCACCCACCCCCTATACTGTCGGGCACTGCTGGGAGTCCTGTGCACCCACCCCCGATACTGTTCAGCACTGCTGGGCACTGCTGGGAGTCCTGTGCACCCACCCCTATACTGTTGGGCACTGCTGGGCACTTATGGGAGTCCTCTGCACCCACCCCCTATACTGTTGGGCACTGCTGGGAGTCCTCTGCACCCACCCCCGATACTGTTGGGCACTGCTGGGAGTCCTGTGCACCCACCCCCTATACTGTTGGGCACTGCTGGGAGTCCTGTGCACCTACCCCCTATACTGTTGGGCACTGCTGGGCACTGTTGGGCACTGCTGGGGGTCTTTTCCATCCACCACTCAGATGTGACGCACCGTACCCCGACATTTCAGACGTGTGTGCGACACGTATCACTGTTGCAATTGGTGATATGCACTAGCTTATGGCGCACCGGACCCCGACATTTCAGACGTGTGTGCGGCACGTATCACTATTGCAATGGTGATATGCGCTAGCATGTGGCGCACCATACCCCGGACGTTAATGGCGTATGTGCGGCACGTATCACTATTGCAATGGTGATATGCACTAGCGTGTGGCACACTGGACCCCAACATTTCAGACGTGTGTGCGGCACGTATCACTATTGCAATAGTGATATGAGCTAGCGTGTGGGGCACCATAATCAATCAATCAATCAAAGCATTTATATAGCGCGCTACTCACCCGGAGGCTCTCAAGGTGCTAGGGGAGGGGGGTCTGCTACTGCTCGAACAGCCAGGTCTTGAGCTGCTTCCTGAAGGCGAGGTGGTCCTGGGTCAGGCGGAGGTGGGTCGGGAGTGCGTTCCAAGTCTTGGCGGCGAGGTAGGAGAAAGACCTTCCCCCTGTGGTGGCTCTTCAGATGCGGGGGACGGCGGCGAGGCGGTGCCGGTCGATCGGAGCTGGCGTTTGGGGGCGTAGAAGTTGAGGCGGCTGTTGAGGTATCCTGGGTCTTGGTTGTGTAGGGCTTTGTGTGTATGAGACGGAAGGTGATTCTCTTGTTGACCGGAAGCCAGTGCAGGTCTCTCAGGTGTCCGGAGATGTGGTTGCGGCGGGGGATGTCCAGGATGAGTCGTGCTGAGGCGTTCTGGATCCGCTGGAGTCTCTTCTGGAGTTTGGCGGTGGTTCCGGCGTAGAGGGAGTTGCCGTATTCCACACGGCTGGTGACGAGGGCCTGGGTGACCATCTTCCTGGTCTCGGTGGGGATCCACCGGAAGATCTTCCGTAGCATGCGCAGGATGTTGAAGCACGAAGAGGAGAGGGCGTTGACTTGTCTGGTCATGGAGAGGGAGGAGTCCAGGATGAAGCCCAGGTTGCGTGCGTGGTCTGATGGTTTGGGTGCGCTGCCTAAGGCGGGGGGACAACAGGAGTCGTCCCAGGCGGAGGGTGAAGATCCCAGGATGAGGACTTCCGTCTTGTCCGAGTTCAGTTTCAGGCAGCTGTTCTTCATCCATTTGGCTACCTCTTTCATCCCTTCGTGTAGGTTGGCTCTGGCGGTGGCGGGGTCGTTGGTGAGGGAGAGGATCAGCTTGGTGTCGTTGGCGTAGGAGATGATGTTGAGGTTGTGCTGGCGTGCGATGGCTGCGAGGGGGCTCATGTAGACGTTGAAGAGGGTTGGGCTGAGCGAGGAGCCTTGAGGAACGCCGCAGATGACTTCGGTGGCTTCTGATCTGAACGGGGGGAGGTCGACTCTCTGTGCCCTTCCGGCGAGGAAGGAGATGATCCACTCCAGTGCCTTCTCCTGGATTCCGACGTTGCTGAGGCGCTGAACTAGGGTACGGTGGCAGACAGTGTCGAAGGCCGCGGAGAGGTCCAGGAGGATTAGGGCCACTGTTTCTCCGTTGTCGAGCAGGGCTCGGATGTCATCGGTTGCTGCAATCAGGGCGGTCTCGGTGCTTTGGTTGGCCCGGAAGCCAGACTGCGAGAGGTCGAGGGATCCGTTCGTCTCGAGGAAGGATGCCAGCTGTTTGTTGACGGTCTTCTCGATGACTTTTGCAGGGAACGGGAGCAGCGAGATGGGGCGGTAGTTCTTGAGGTCGGTGGGGTTGGCAGATGGCTTCTTTAGTAGAGCGCTGAGTTCGGCGTGCTTCCAGCTCTCCGGGAAGGTAGCGGTGTCGAAGGAGGTGTTGATGATGTCCCGCAGGTGGGGTGCGATGACAGCGTCGGCCTTGTTGAAGACGTGGTGAGGGCAGGGGTCGGTCGGAGATCCGGAGTGGATGGAGTTCATCGTGCGGACGGTGTCTTCGGTGCTGATCGGGGTCCAGGTGTGGAGGGTGGTGGTGAGGGGCGGTGGTTCAGTCATGGCGTGCCTCGGTTGAGTGCTGAAGCTGTTATGTATGTCTGCGATCTTGTTGTAGAAGTAGGAGGCAAGGGAGTTGCAGAGGTCTTGCGAAGGGGTGATGTCGTTGTTTCCGGCGTTGGGGTTGGAGAGCTCTTTAAGGATGTTGAAGAGCTCCTTGCTGTTGTGTGCGTTGTTGTCCAGTCGTTCCTTGAATGCAGTTTTCTTGGTGGCGTGGATCAGTTGGTGGTGTTTTCGGGTGGCGAGCTTGAGGGCAGTCATGTTGTCCCGTGTTGGGTCTCTGCGCCAGGCTTTCTCGAGGGCTCTGCAGTTCTTCTTGGAGCTCTTGAGTTTGTCGGTAAACCATGGGGCTTTCTTGCTGTCGGGTCTGCTGGGCGGGGTCTTCAGAGGGGCGAGGTCGTCTGGGCAGTCGCTGATCCACTTCGTGAGGTTGGTGGCCATACCCCCGACGTTAATGGCGTATGTGCGGCACGTATCACTATTGCAATGGTGATATGCACTAGCGTGTGGTGCACCGTACCCTGATGTTAATGGCGTATGTGCGGCACGTATCACTATTGCAATGGTGATATACGCTAGCGCGTGGCGCACCATACCCGACGTTAATGGCGTATGTGTGGCACGTATCACTGTAGCAATGTCGATATGCGCTAGCGTGTGGCGGACCGTACAGGTATACTTCCGTTGTTGCGGTACGTTGTACTCACCCTCTGCGCCGTCATCGGTTTCTATATATACAAGGTCGTAGGCGTACAGGGCTGGGAAGACACGCTCGAAGGGGTTCATGTCGTGTATGTCGTATACCGGGGTGCAGTTCGGGCCGAAATCCGGATTTACGGCTGTTTACAGCTCTCGCAGCAAAAGGGCCGTACGGAGTGTTGTCAACACGGATCGTACCTCCGGGTCCGGAAATGGCTGCCTATTTCCATACGGACGTAGCGTACAGCGTCACCCGGAGACAATCCGTATGTACTTTAAAGTTGTACAGTGTTTGGTACGATTTGTACGGAGTGGCGCTTTGGGTTGGAATTGTACTTGCTCGTACGTACGGGGACATTGTAGGTGTACGATTCGTACGGGAAAAACTCTCCGTACAGCGAATCGGATCGCTTTTTCCCAAATCGGAATCGACCCACTAAATGGAAAATAGAATTATACAGTGAAGGGACACCTCAATGATCAATGTGGGATACAAGCTTAGGACAGAGCAAGCTCCACCGCCGGTGCCCCAGAGGACCAACGTATTGATGAACAACAGGAGCCTGTACCAGTGAGGCTCTGACTGACACTGGGAACTTGTATACTTCCTTTGCATTTTATCCCCATTTCATCATTCATTATGCATCCCTTTGATAGGTTGATTGCAGAGGAAGAGCAGGTGGTGGTTTATGTTGCTCAACATAATGTGGTGTGAACCTTTGAAAGAAAACTGATTTATGTGATTTTTGCAATTTTGTTGATGACAATCTGTGGTATTGTGAGTTTAGGAAAATGCTTATAGCGTACCTTCATGCAGTGGAGGTTAAGGTCTTTTTCCAAAAAGAAATAAGAGAGTTGTTTTGAGTAATATATTCTAGGAGGCACATAACAGATTCTTTGGTAAAGGGACAGCATGCTAACCCACTGATTCTGTCACTAGTTTATGGACTGCATATCTGTTATCCTTAGTAAATTATACAAATACTGAACCCCCTGACATTGTAGAGCTAAAAGGAGTGTTTGGATCTCGTTATTCAAGACCATGTTTGTACCATTGAAAGCCACTGGGAGAGGGTTATCCTCACTGTGATAACAACACCCTTTTGTGATAATTTCTATATGAAGGAACAAAATATAACGTTGCTAGGTTGGAATTACAAAGAAATTGACGGCAAGCTGGTTATTATCCTGCTTGTTGTCCTATTATCAACAGTACTGACATTGTACAAACATTGTTCTGGACTGGTGCTGTATAAAGAGGCAATTCCATTGGTAAGGGAAGATGTTCTAAGTACTGTCAGAATAAATACTCAATATTCTGCATCGGATTATGATAGGCCTATTTATGCACACCCAGGATTTTTCTTCTTGTCTAATGGGACATACTCTAATGTTCATAACAGGACCAATGATGTGGCTCTTGGACTGGTGTCACCGGAACCTCCTCCAGAGACGCCACTCAGAACCCCCCATCGGATCGCCAACAAGCCTGGCTGCAAAGCATTCACTCGCCAGGATCGGAAATCGCAGCACTCCGACTTCAGGGTTGCTCGTACATAAACACCACATGGAATCCATTATCGGATCGCTCGGCTCTCCATTCAAACAGATCCCATGAAGCGGAACTGAGGCATTCTAACTCCAGCTTGTTCATGCCCAACAACACTTGGAATCCATTATTGGATCGCTTGGTCCTTTATTCAAACAGAATTAATATAGCGGACCCACAATACGAGGCATCAGTAACAGTCTGATATCCGATTGATCAACAAATATATACACTTCAAAAGGAAACCTCAGACATTATCCTACACCTATTGTTGCACCTGTATCTACCATCCAGACTCTCGTTTCGCTACATCTCCTTTGGAACTCCATTTTGGAGTTTATTATCCATCTACCGGACAGGGCAACTGGAAACAATCATGGCTTCCTGATGAAGGCTCACAGCCGAAACGCGCGTAGTACTCTGTAACCTATAGCCATGTTTTAATATGTACTGAAATGTATTTGAAGAATCCACAGTACTCAATACATGTAGAAAGCTCTTCACATGTAAAGTTTCTCCTTTTTTTTAAAAAACAAACGTTTAAGATTAAATAAAGAATAAATATTTTTGTACACAAACTTTGGTTTAAACACTATTCTTGTTGTCTAATGTCAGTCATAGCCCTCACCTTAACCAGTTCCTAATTGTTCCGTATTTCCAATTGTTTGAATTATCCCGAATTAGGAACTCTAGTCGGGGATACCCTCTGTTTGTACACACTCTTGGACTGGTGTTGCCCTTGGGTGAGCCCTGTAAAAGTTCAAGACCTAAGGTAAAATGGGTGAAAAGAACATTGATGAAGGAGTTTTGTGAGGGAGTCATAGGTATTGAGATAAGTAATTACAGTCAAGTCAAGTCAGAGATTTGTATAGCGCGTGTTAGAATTGGGGGTCTCTGGTTGGCCAGGTATGTACTTGCGACAAGCAGGGAGCCTCTCCTCTAAGTCAGGGCAAAGGATTACTCCCAGAAATAACCCCTGCTCACCCTCTAGGTAGTGTGGCGCAAGCAGTCTAGGCTAAACTCTGGAGTACATAGGGTTAAACATTTGCAACATCACACACAATGACCACTAACCCACCACACAATGACACCAAACTGTATTTTAGTAAAAATATATCTTTATATATATATTTAACATAGGCTTGTAAATACAGTCTTGTTACTTTCAATGCAAGGTTCCAGCAACTTGTAAATATACCATAGATCTTATTCAGCGTTTCAAAATAGTCTTAAAAGGTGTTCTTGGGGCCTTCTGCCCAGTTTCAATAAGGTACTGTGCCTTCTAGCGCTTCTGTGTGCTTTGCAGTGCTGCTGTGCGCTTCGTTCGGCTTTCCTCCGAGTGCCCCCCTAAACCTTACGCATCTCGCGTGAGCGGCGTACTGTACAGTCAATGGCAACGAGACGTACAGGTCGTTTTGAACCAGGCAAGCCGGACCGGCCTTACAAGCGAACGGTCCTCAGCGCACGCTTCAGGGTGGGGGTGGCAATACCATGCACCCAGCCCTAAATCTTTGTGACAGCTGGGGGAGGCGTACGGCTCTCTTGTACGCTGCGAGGGCGGTTTGTTTATGGGGCCGAGTACGAGGCGCACACGGGAGTCAGGGAAACGCAGGCACTTCGAGGCGCACAGTTCAAAGCGCACAGTTCTTGATTACTTCCAGAAGGCACACAGTCTATGTATGGCAATGCGCTGGGGGCACTTCAAGGCGCACAGTTCCCCTTACAGCGCCCAGTACCTTAAGTTTTAGTCTTGGTGATCTTTGAAGCGGACGGCTGAAAGGGGGGCTGTCCCACGTCGCGTTGCTTCCCTGGAGGGCGAGGCGAGCTGCGGCTCGAGGCTGTGCAGGTCACGGGTCACCCGGGGCGGCAGTGCTTAATGGGGTCAGAGGGGTCAGAGTGTTTGCGTCAGCCCTGAAGGAGGCGGCTGAGTGCGGCGACAGTGGCAGTACGGTCCCCAAGTGCCGGACGTACCCAGCCAAAGTGCCGATCGCGGTGGTGCCCTTTCAGCGGGGCTGTCTGGCAGGACGCCAATCAGAGGGGGATGACACAGGGCGGTAGTCCGTCTTTGCTGAGGAATCTACGGCGCGGGGCTCAGTAGATTTCGGTGCTTGGACCAGACGGGTCCTCCTTCGCTTTGTTCTCTTGGGCTCAAGGGCAGGCACAGTCACGGTGCTCGGGCCAGCGGCGGGCTGGGCCTCACATTGTTAATGCGATCTGCTGAGTCCACGGTCACGGTGCTCGGGGGGATACAGATGTCCTGGGTCACGAGGAGCGCGGCAGGGAGGCACGACGCTCTCGGTCTCCTCGATCAGCGCTGCAGCGATAAGCAGCACACGCCAGCAGCAGCTTCCTTCAGGGGGGTAGCGCCCAATGTTCCTGGGGCGCAGTTCAGGGGGCAAGTTCCACAGCAAGCCCTTGGAGATCTTTTGTAGAAGTTTGGCACAAAGTTCAATTAAAGTAAAAGTCTCTTTCAGTCTTTCCTTTCTCTCCTTCTGCAGCATGGCACCCAACACAGGCCAGAGACAGCACTCCTCCTTGTCTTTCCAGGTCCTTCTCTTCGGGCAGAGTTTATTCTGTAGCGCAAAAAGGATCTGATTTACAAGGAGCAGGGCTCCTACTTTTATACACCATTTCCTTTGTCTTCTCAGGCCAGAGGGGCCTCTGCATAATTTCCTTCAGTCTCTAAGCTCTTGTTGGGTGTACTCTGGTGTCTTCATTCAGTGTGAGGGGCAGGCACATCAGACGCTCCGCAGGAGGTGGAGCCAGCATTGTGTGGACAGGGGCAGCCAGGAGTACCTTGTTGATGGTGCTTCGCCCTTCCTGGGCCAGGTGCAGGCTGAGTCATCAGTCTCCCCCCAGGGGGGCGGAGCCAGCATTGTGGTGGCAGAGCACAGCCTGTTTAAAAGTCCAGGGCCACTCCTACCTCCCACTAAGGTGTAATCCTTGCATTCACCACCTGTCATCCCCAGCCCTGTCACTCACACATCCCAGACAGTCAGATACACATACTAGCAGAGGCGGGCTGAAATGGTTAGGCAAGCAAATGCTAACTTTCTAAAAGTAGCATTTGCAAACACAGGATATTAAAATAAACTTTACTAAAAGAAGTATTTTATTATTCTGAGTTCAGGCATACTAAACATTATTTTCTACCATGTTCCCTGAGCCTGCTGGGATTATAGAGTGTAATAATTCCAGCAGCCCATCTGGCCTAAAGGGAGCAGGTAGCCTTACAATAGTGAAAAACGAATTTGGCAGTAATTCACTATTAGGACATGCCACACACATCAGAGCATGTCCTACCTTACACTTACAATGCACCCTGCCCTTGGGCCTACCATAGGGGTGACTAATATGAAGTTAAGGGAAGGTTTAGGGGCTGGCAAGTGGGTGCACTTGCCCAGCCAGCATGACAGTACCAGACTGCACACAGGTTCTGCAATGGCAGACCCTAGACACATTTTAAGGCTGCTTCTGTGGGTGGCACAACCAGCGCTGCAGGCCCACTAGCAGTATTGGCATTCACAAGCCCTGGCATTCCTGGTGCACTTTACTGGGGACTGACAGTAAATCCAATGAACTAATCAGGTATACCAATCACAGTTATACTTTCATAGGGAGCACTTGCACTGCGGCACGGGTTGGCCGTGGCGCAGTGCCCTGAGCGGCGGACACCAGCAAAAACATCTGAGGCACATCAGCAAGAAGTGGAAGGGAAACTCACGCCAAGGTGCCAGGTCTAACACGTGTCCCCTCCAGCTGAAATGTGGGGAGAACTACCCTTCCCCAGTGAGTTCCTCATCACTAAGGCGGAAAAACCTGGACAGACCGTCAGCATTGGCGTGATCTGTGCCAGGGCGATGTTCCACCGTGAAGTCCATACCTGTTGGACAGGCCACATGAAGGGCTCGCTCCCTCCCCGCACGACCAGGCCCGAGCCCGGTCCCCCAAGTGTTACCCGCCACCACTACTCGTTTTCCGTCCCCTCTGGGACCCCTGCCTTCGAACATCTCGACCTCGTGGGCCCGATCTCCTACCGGCCTGCTCGCCCGACCTGGGCGCCATCTTGGACACAGCACCACGAGGCCGCGTGGCCTCCGATCGACCCTAACCCTGGGCCTGGCCAGGCCCCGACATCCCGGCACCACCATCCACCTAGGAGGTGAGCGGACTACTTGGCAGGTCAATGGGAGAAAGAGGTGTCGATGGCTATCCCCCGCCAAGGGCCGATCAACCCCAGCTCCCCCAGGCGCTGGCTCCACCCCCCTGCTGGGTGTCTGGCCTCCCACATCCCGGACCTTCCGACCCCCCAGTGCGAGGGTCCGGACATCAGAGGGCACCAGACCTATAACTGGGGCAGCTCCAGAGCAGGAGGGCAGTTGTATCCTGGAGTCGAGAGACGCAGTGAAGAACTCATCCTTGACGGACTACTGGCGCTGCCGTAGCCCTGCCTTGTGAACTACCGTCCTGCCTGCTGGCGCTGCCGCAACTTTCTGAAACCTTCATCGTCGTCGGGACCTGCTGGCGTGGCCGCGGACCGTTTGTAACCACTACCTTCATCGGGACCAGCTGGCTCCGCCGCGGACCGTCGCCTTCAACCATCTCGGGACCTGCTGGCTCGGCCGCGGCCCGAACATCTAGAACGCCGAGCTCGAGGATTGAGAGCTACTTCATCCAACCAATTGCTAACAAGACTGTCCCGCTACCCCCTTACCCGACCAAGAGACTAGAATAGAGGGGACCCCTGAGTCCAGACCTCCTTGTACCATTCCACCGTACTTAAAGAATCGCCTATAAAGTAACGTTGAACCTTATCCTTGTGTGGTGTACGTCTGTGGGGGGGAAGTTACTTGTCTGTACGATCGCTGGAGACGGCTCTCCCCGGAGACCTCTCCCTCTATCCTCGGCCGACCCTCCAGGTCCGTCTAACATTGGTGGCCAGCGGCGCGATCCGAATCACCGCATAATCGTACAGAGAGTAGCTCACCCCACGACAAAATCACCATGACAACCAAAGAAAGCGGATCCACCGAGAAATTCCAGATGGAGAAACTGGAAGAATATAGCCATCGTGAGTTGAAACAATTCTGCATTGAACTAGGTATCGCTACCACCGGTCTAAGTACTAAAGACGATTTCAAGCACGCCCTTGAGTCCTGGGCAGAAACCGGGGCCGTCAGACCCCCGGACCAAAATGTCGCAGCAGCAGAGAAAAACTCCACGGCTTCCGAGGAACAAAGAACGGGTCTCTCGCAAGATGAGATCCAAGAACGAGAGAAAACCCGACTACATGAACTAGAAATGGCCCGGCTCAAAATGGATGGTGAACTCAAGTTAGCCGAACAGAAACTAAACCTAGAACATCTGCGGCTCCGAGAAGAACGGGAAGAGAAGCAGAGACAAAGAGAGCTCGAGGAAAAGAGACTGGCGTATGAACATGAGCGCAAATTAGCTGAGATAGACTTACGCAAGCAGAACCAAGAATTAGGGGTGCCCGAGCAACCTCGCACCCCAGGGGCAACAGAGAAAAAGGTACACATTCCCAAGGATGTCGTTCGAGAATATTTTCGAGAGGACGACATCCAGCAATGGTTCAAGGCCTACGAGATCGCGATGACCTCCCACCGGATCGATCGAAGCGACTGGGGAGCCGGACTATGGGGGAGGTTCCTCAATGAGGGCCGCGATGCCCTGCTACAGCTCCCAGACCATCTGATGACATCATATGACCACATGAAAGCTGCCCTCCTCACCCGCTATGGGCTCACACCTGAAATGTACCGCCAGAGGTTCCGCGACTGCACCCGGATCCCGGGTACAACGTGGGTGGAATACGTGAACTATTTCAGCCGAGCCTTCGAGGGTTGGATCAAGGGAAGCCACGTAACGACCTACGAACAACTCTTCAATCTCATGGTATGGGAGCATCTGTCAAACAACTGCTTCATCGAGCTCAGGCAGCACCTCCTCGACAGCAAATTGACTGATCCACGGCAGCTCGCCGCCGAGGCTGACCGATGGGAAATCACCCGAGTGGGCCGGAATGGGTCCTATGAGCAGAACCGGAACCACCACGGTCAGCACCGTCCCGAGGAGGAGGAGGGGGCCAAGGGCGAGGAAAGGACAACACCCCGGCCACCCCCACTACCAGCACCCCACCCCCGGCCAACCGGGGCAACACCCCGGCGCGGCCGGGATACAGAGCCAATGTCACGTGTCACCGATGCCAGCGAGTCGGCCACTACGCAAACGACCCAAATTGTCCACAGAGCCAGACTCCGAGGCCCCGCCAGATGGCTGCCGCCGCCCTGGGGGAAGAACAAATCTCCGAGGAACATGAAGAATATGAGCAAGAACACCAAGAATGGGAGCCAGCCGCCATGGCTCTAGCATGCTTAGGGGGAAGAGACATGGTCCCGCGGGTCCCCCTGCCCGCCAACACCCGGAAGTACAGTCAATGGGTGAGCATTAATGGACGCCGGGCCGAAGCCCTACGTGACACCGGGGCCAGTGTAACAGCCGTCCGCTGTCACCTGGTAACCCCAGAACAGATCCTGCCGAACATTCTCTGCCCTGTCCGTTCAGCCGACAATTCGGAGAGTCTATGTCGGATGGCTTGCGTCCCCTTCGAGTGGGGAGGAGTCTCCGGCATGTTGAAAGTAACGGTCCGAGATGACGCCCCCGTAGACTGTCTCCTGGGGAATGACCTTGAAAGCTCCCCGTGGGCCGCCGTAGAAAGGAGAGAGCACCTGGGGATGTTGGGCATCCCGGACTGGGCGTGCGTCACCACCCGGTCCATGGCCGCCCGTGCCATCCCCCGACCCGAAGAACCTGAATGGCCAGCACCTCCTCCCCCGGTTGCTCCAGTAGAAGGCGCCGACCGGGCCGTCCCCCCAGAACAAACTCCCGAGGGGCCCGTTCAGCCTCAGGACCTCTCCGGCCTGGATCAGTGGCATCAGGAGGGGGGGCCCACCCAGGAACAGTTTCGCCAAGAACAGAAGACCTGTCCCTCCCTCGAGGGACTCCGCCAACAAGCCCTCGCTCAGAGCGCAGGGGATACTTCCGGGACACATTGGGTCTATTGGGACAATGACCTGTTGTACAGCGAACAGAGAATCGCGGAGTTAGGGGCCAGTCGAGTGCTAGTGGTGCCCCTCCGCTTTAGAGACTTCTTGCTGAACCTGGCCCACGATGTCCCCCTGGCTGGCCACCTGGGTCAAGATAAAACTTACAGTCGCCTGGTGACCCACTTTTTCTGGCCTAAAATGAGGAACGATGTACTCCAGCACTGCCGGTCTTGCCCCACGTGCCAAGCCAGTGGGAAGAGCGGCCGCAAGCTAAAAGCCCCTCTGCAACCATTTCCAGTGATCAACACCCCGTTCGAGAGGGTGGGGATAGACATTGTGGGGCCCCTCGACCCCCGTACAGCACAAGGCCATCGGTTCATCCTGGTACTGGTGGACCACGCCACCCGCTACCCTGAGGCTGTTCCCCTGCGAACTGTGACAGCTCCGGTAGTCGGCCGGGCCCTGATGGGGATCGTCTCCCGTGTGGGCTTCCCCCGAGAAGTCGTCAGTGACCGGGGCACAAACTTTATTTCAAAATACATGAAGTCCCTCTGGCAACAGTGTGGGGTCACCTACCGATTCACGACCCCCTATCACCCTCAAGGAAACGGACTCGTTGAGCGGTTCAACCGCACACTCAAAGGGATGATCGGGGGGTTGGAAGAGCCCCTCCGTCGCCAATGGGACGTGCTACTGCCGTGCCTTCTCTTTGCCTACCGAGAAGTCCCCCAGAAGTCCCTCGGCTTCAGCCCGTTTGAACTCTTGTATGGACACCCGGTACGAGGGCCGCTCAGCCTAGTCAAAGAAGGCTGGGAAATGCCCCCTCTGAAGAACCCTCCCGATGTTTTCAAATACCTCCTAACTCTCCGCAACCAGACCCGACGATTCAGAGAGATGGCAAAGGCAAACTTGGAGGCCAGTCAGGAGGACATGAAAAGGTGGTACGACCAAAATGCCTCCTCCATCGAATTTGAACCCGGCCAACAAGTATGGGTAATGTCCCCCACCGAACCATGCGCCCTGCAAGACAAATGGACGGGGCCCTTCAAAGTGATCGAGCGCAAGGGCCCTGTCACCTATCTCATCGATATGGAATCTTCACGGAACCCTCTCCGGGTCCTCCACGCTAATAGACTGAAACCCCATTTTGTGCGCTCAGAACTCAGCCTCCTGATGGCGACAGACAATGGAGCCGAGGAGGACTCCGAACCCCTCCCTGACCTCCTACGGACTCGGGAGAAGGACGGCTCCGTGGATGGGGTCCGACTCTCGGAGGCCCTCACCCTGGAACAACGCCAGGGATGCCAAGACCTCCTGCTACAGTTCGCCAGCCTGTTCTCCATCACCCCAGGGGTCACCCCCTGGTGCGTACACGACGTGGACACTGGAGACAGTCCCCCTATCCGCCACCGGGCCTACCGCGTACCAGATCGGGTACGGGCCTGTATCCAAGAGGAGGTGGCCCGGATGCTCACGCTCGGGGTCATCAAGCCCTCCGACAGCCCCTGGGCCAGCCCAGTAGTACTGGTCCCCAAAGCGGCCGCCCCCGGCGCCACCCCAGAACTCCGGTTCTGCGTCGACTACCGGGGCTTGAATGCGGTCACCAGAACAGACGCCCACCCCATTCCTCGGGCAGATGAACTAATCGACCGCATGGGAGCTGCCCGCTACCTCAGTATCTTCGACCTGACGGCGGGCTACTGGCAGATCGGCCTCACACCCCGGGCCCAAGAACGGTCTGCCTTTTCCACTCCTGATGGACACTATCACTTCAAGGTCATGCCATTCGGCATGAAGAATGCCCCAGCAACGTTTCAGCGGCTAGTTAATCAAGTCCTGACGGGGCTTGAAGAATTCAGTGCCGCCTACCTGGACGATTATTTAGACAAAACAAGGGAACCCAGGGCGCAATATACACTCCTCGCCGGTCTGTAATTTTCTCGTAATTAGCGCCCAATCTAAAATGGCCGACTCGTTCTGCCACTTCCCCATTGGACACCAGCACTCAGGTGATCCATACTCCTTTACCCCCTTGTTTGTCTTTACCCTCACTTCACTCGCGACCAATCCAAAATGGCCGCTCCATATTGCCGCTTTCTCATTGGGCATCAGTTATCATGTGACTCGCCCCAACTTCATTACTCTGGCTGCTTGCCGTGGATTGTGACCCGCGAAGATCCTTCTCGCGTTGCAAGGACCCCCACTGCGGACCTGCGTTACTGACCCTCCGGTAAGCTTGTTCAACTTGATAAGGTTTCTACTTCAGCCCTTTTGCTCGCTCTAGTTGAACATTCCTTTACCTTCCCTCTTTGTATTTCCTCCCCGTAGATCGTCTGGTTCAAGGCATTGCCCTAACCGGTAAGCTATTCCCACACGTTTTCCCGGGCAATTTTGCTACTATCGGCCCCTCTGCACTCTGCTTAATAAATCCCTCCTTTTTCATAGATGAATTCCTCAATTCGCCCGTTTCTTTCACCTTGGTAAGTGGCTATACAATCACGTTAGTCGACTCGTGGACCCTTCACCACTGCCTTAACTTGTTGTTTCCTCCATAGACAATAATATACCCCTGAAATTCGTGCTGAAATCCATTTTCAGCCCCACCCCACCGGTAAGCCCCTTAGCGACCGCTCGGCATCGGCTCACTAATTTCCACCTGTGCACCACCCTGCACCCAACATCGTGTCACCTCACTTTGTCACTGCTTGATCTCACCACAGCAACAGTATTCTTGTCTCTCCAAAAAGACTGCCACATTCAGCCGATCCCACGACGCTGCGCGAAGCCATTTGTAATCACCTTGCCTGACCACTTTAGCACAATGCATGTGATTACCATACTTTGTCGTCGTTTTTTCAAAAATACCATTTCAAAATATTGCCTAGCATGAGTCGTTTTTGAGACACTGCGCCACGCTAAACGTACTCACTTAGCTACTACCACCATAAGCTCACTGCATGGATTTAGCATGCACCAGACTCTGTCGTCGTTGTCATCTCGGCATGGTATGAATCCTGCACAGCGTACTCAGTTGTGACAGGGGTATGATCAACTGACATGCTTTACCTTTTATGTCTCCCCCTTTTTCCTGTTTATTATTTTGTATGTATGGCATATGTATTTCCACATAGTGGTGTCAATTGAAAGAGTAATTTCTTTAGGCAATCATTGTCTGTCCTGAAGATGAACCGATATTGTGTATGGTTCGAAACGTCGTCGACCTGAATGCACTAAATGCATAGTTGACTAGAATTGTTCATGCATATGTGTATACTTGTGGATTGTCTATTTATGATTTATGATATCTAGATGACCCAACCTTGCCTGTTACTTTTACGTTTTGTTTGTGCCCCCAGTGGGTTAGTCGGACATCGGCTGGTGTCCCACTTCCATCACACTGTGTGTCATATTTCTTTGTGATCTTCCTTATTAAGTTATTAAACTGTCCGGCTGGACAACTCTTTAAAAAATATAGTCCTATTTAGTCTATATTTATTGTCTTAACAATTTTCCCTTTAGTCTAAGGACCATTGTTCTTTGAAAAAAAGCCTACCTGGACGATATCGCTGTATACAGCCACCACTGGTCCGACCACCTCCACCACCTCCGGGAGGTGCTACAGGCCCTTCAACGAGCCGGCCTCACGATCAAGGCCAGCAAATGCCAAATTGGCCAGGGGTCCGTGACCTATCTCGGACACCAGGTGGGAAGCGGTCTGGTGGCCCCTCTGCAACTCAAGATCGCTGCCATCCAATCTTGGCAGCCCCCCATCACCCAGACCGAGGTACGCGCCTTTTTGGGACTCACAGGCTACTACCGGCGGTTCGTGAGGGACTATGGCAGTATTGTGGGGCCCCTCACGGAACTCACATCCAAAAACTACCCAAAGAAGGTCAACTGGACCCCAGACTGTCAAACGGCCTTCGAGAAGCTGAAGGCCGCCATGTGCTCCGCCCCGGTCCTCCAGGCCCCCGACTACAGTCGGGAATTTATCGTCCAGACGGACGCCTCCGACCATGGCATTGGGGCAGTCCTTTCCCAGTTGAACCCGGAAGGACTTGACCAGCCTGTGGCTTTTATCAGCCGGCGACTCCTGGCCCGAGAACAACGCTGGAGCACCATCGAGAGGGAGGCCTTCGCCGTGGTATGGGCCCTCAAAAAGCTCCGGCCCTACCTCTTCGGCACCCACTTCCGGGTACAGACCGATCATCGGCCCCTGCAGTGGCTAATGCAGATGCGGGGGGAAAACCCGAAACTACTACGTTGGTCCATCTCCCTGCAGGGGATGGACTTCACTGTGGAACATCGACCTGGGCAAGACCACGCCAACGCAGATGGCCTGTCACGCTTTTTCCGCCTCGACGAGGAGAGTCCCCAAGAGGATGGATGACTCTCCCCGCCTTCAGCTGGGGGGGACGCATGTTGGACAGGCCACATGAAGGGCTCGCTCCCTCCCCGCACGACCAGGCCCGAGCCCGGTCCCCCAAGTGTTACCCGCCACCACTACTCGTTTTCCGTCCCCTCTGGGACCCCTGCC
This sequence comes from Lissotriton vulgaris, assembly GCF_964263255.1. Classification (NCBI taxonomy): domain Eukaryota; kingdom Metazoa; phylum Chordata; class Amphibia; order Caudata; family Salamandridae; genus Lissotriton; species Lissotriton vulgaris. The sequence continues at coordinate 1,613,317,079 of NC_141693.1, forward strand.
TTCGAACATCTCGACCTCGTGGGCCCGATCTCCTATCGGCCTGCTCGCCCGACCTGGGCGCCATCTTGGACACAGCACCACGAGGCCGCGTGGCCTCCGATCGACCCTAACCCTGGGCCTGGCCAGGCCCCGACATCCCGGCACCACCATCCACCTAGGAGGTGAGCGGACTACTTGGCAGGTCAATGGGAGAAAGAGGTGTCGATGGCTATCCCCCGCCAAGGGCCGATCAACCCCAGCTCCCTCAGGCGCTGGCTCCACCCCCCTGCTGGGTGTCTGGCCTCCCACATCCCGGACCTTCCGACCCCCCAGTGCGAGGGTCCGGACATCAGAGGGCACCAGACCTATAACTGGGGCAGCTCCAGAGCAGGAGGGCAGTTGTATCCTGGAGTCGAGAGACGCAGTGAAGAACTCATCCTTGACGGACTACTGGCGCTGCCGTAGCCCTGCCTTGTGAACTACCGTCCTGCCTGCTGGCGCTGCCGCAACTTTCTGAAACCTTCATCGTCGTCGGGACCTGCTGGCGTGGCCGCGGACCGCTTGTAACCACTACCTTCATCGGGACCAGCTGGCTCCGCCGCGGACCGTCGCCTTCAACCATCTCGGGACCTGCTGGCTCGGCCGCGGCCCGAACATCTAGAACGCCGAGCTTGAGGATTGAGAGCTACTTCATCCAACCAATTGGTAACAAGACTGTCCCGCTACCCCCTTACCCGACCAAGAGACTAGAATAGAGGGGACCCCTGAGTCCAGACCTCCTTGTACCATTCCACCGTACTTAAAGAATCGCCTATAAAGTAACGTTGAACCTTATCCTTGTGTGGTGTACGTCTGTGGGGGGGAAGTTACTTGTCTGTACGATCGCTGGAGACGGCTCTCCCCGGAGACCTCTCCCTCTATCCTCGGCCGACCCTCCAGGTCCGTCTAACAATACCCTGTAGGGAGATGGACCACCTCAACAGTTTTGGGTTCTCACCCCTCATTTGAATCAACCATCTGAGGGGCCTGTGGTCTGTCTGAACCCGGAAGTGAGACCCAAACAAGTAGGGTCTTAGCTTCTTCAGTGCCCAGACCACAGCAAATGCTTCTCGCTCTATTGCACTCCACCTACTTTCCCGTGGAAGTAACCTCCTACTGATGAAGGCTACAGGTTGGTCCCAGCCCTCCTCAGTCATCTGTGAGAGAACAGCCTCTACACCATGCTCTGAAGCGTCTGTCTGCACCAGAAATTCCTTGGAGAAATCAGGAGCCAAGACCACGGGCGCCGTGCACATGCAGTTTTCAGGGTGTCAAAAGCCTTCTGACAGGTGTCAGTCCAAATCACATTCCTGGGCTGCTTCTTAGAAGTCAGCTCTGTCAAGGGGGTCACAATAGTGCCATAGCCCTTGACAAACCTCCTGTAATACCCAGTGAGCCCCAGGAAGGCTATCACTGCAGTCTGGGTCTTGGGGGGTTCCCAAGCCAGGATGGTCTCAATTTTGGGTTGCAAGGGTGCCACCTTGCCACTCCCCACTTGGTGTCCCAAGTACACCACTGATCCCTGCCCAATCTGGCACTTGCTTGCCTTGATTGTGAGGCCTGCCTTGCGCAGGGCCGTCAACACTTCCCAGAGGTGTCGCAGGTGTTCTGGCCAGGTACCACTGAACACCGCAATGTCATCCAGGTAGGCGGCACTGAACTCATCCAGCCCAGCCAACACCTGGTTGACCAACCTCTGAAAGGTGGCAGGGGTATTCTTCATTCCAAATGGCATAACCCGGAACTGGAAATGCCCATCTGGTGTAGAGAATGCTGACCTCTCCTTTGCCCCATCGGTCAAGGTGATCTGCCAGTACCCAGACGTTAAATCAAACGTGCTGAGGAACCGGGCAGCCCCTAGCCGATCAATGAGCTCACCAGCTCTGAGGATAGGGTGCGTGTCAGTCTTGGTGACTGAATTGAGTCCTCTGTAGTCCACACAGAACCGGAGTTCAGGTGTGGCTCCCGGCGCAGCAGCCTTTGGGACCAAGACCACGGGGCTGGACCAAGGACTGCTGGAGGACTCAACCACCCTAAGAGCAAGCATCTTGGAGACCTCCTCCTTGATGCAGGCCCTGACCCTGTCAGTTACTCTGTAGGCCTTATGCCTCACAGGTAAGCTGTCTCCTGTGTCCACGTCATGGACGCACCAATCTGTGACACCAGGAACCAGGGAGAACAGATCTGGAAACTGCCCCTGCAATTGGCAGCAGTCTTCCTGTTGCTCAGGCGTCAGGGTGGGTGAGAGGTTAACTCCATCCACTGACCCATCTTTCTCAGAGGCTACCAAGAGGTCAGGAAGAGGCTCAGACTCCTCCTCCATTCCATCATCAGTTGCCAACAACATGCCCACTTCGGACCTCTTCAAGTGGGGCTTAAGGCGGTTAACATGTAGGACCCTCAAAGGGTTCCTGGGAGACTGCATGTCCACCAAGTAGGTGACTGGACGTTTGCGCTCCACAACCTCAAATGGACCTGTCCACTTATCCTGAAGTGCACAAGGCTCCACTGGGGCCAAGACCCACACCTTTTGTCCAGGCTGAAGCTCTACCAGAGTGGCATTCTGGTCGTACCACCGCTTCATCTCTTCCTGCCTGGATTCCAGGTTTGCCTCAGCAAGTTTCCTGAATCGCCTGGTCTGGTTTCTGAAGGCCAGCATGTAACTGTATACATTCTGGGGAGGTTTCCAGGGAGATTGCTCCCAGCCTTCCTTTACCAAACTCAGAGGTCCCCTCACTGGGTGACCATACAGTAGTTCAAAGGGGCTGAACCCTAGGGACTTCTGTGACACCTCACGGTATGCAAACAGAAGGCATGGCAAGAGGACGTCCCACTTACGCCTCATTGGACCTTCTAGGGCCATGATCATGCCTTTCAGGGTTCGGTTGAATCTCTCAACCAACCCATTTCCTTGGGGATGGTAAGGGTTGGTGAACTTGTAGGTTACACCACACTCTTGCCAAAGGGACTTCATGTACTTGGATATGAAGTTGGTCCCCCTGTCACTCACCACCTCTAGAGGGAATCCCACTCGTGAGAAAATTCCCATCAGTGCACGTCCCACCACGGGGGCCGTCACTGTCCTCAGAGGGATGGCTTCAGGGTACCGGGTGGCATGGTCCACCAAGACCAGGATGAACCTGTTGCCTATGGCTGTCTTGGGGTCCAGAGGCCCAACAATGTCAATACCCACTCGTTGGAATGGAGTACTGACCACGGGGAAGGGTTGCAGAGGAGCCTTGTGCTTCCCTCCGCTCTTACCACTTGACTGGCAAGTCTGACAGGATCTACAATGAGCGTCTGAGCTCTTGTGCATTTGTGGCCAGTAAAAGTGGGTGACAAGCCTGTCATAGGTCTTGTCCATCCCCAAATGTCCTGCTAACGGCACATCATGAGCCAGCCCCAGTAGGAAGGCTCTGAACTTCTGGGGTACCACCAGCACACAGGCTGACCCAGGTTCAGCAGCCTTAGGCTCTGAATACAGGAGGTCATTCTCCCAGTACACATGATGTGTTTTGGCCTGAACACCATTGGCCTGGTCTGCAGCCTGCTGCCGCATACCCACGAGAGAAGGGCATTCTTTCTGCTCCCTGCAGAATTCCTCCCTGGAGGGGCCTCCTTCTTGCTGCCAATGGGTCAGCTCAGGCAGGTCCCCCAGTTCAGCAATCTGTTCCCCTGTAGGCTCCAGGGCATCCCCCTCAAGGGCTGCTTCCTCCTGGACCGTGGGAACTTCAGGGGCCGGTTTCCCGTGGCCCCCTGCGCCTTCTCCCTAAGGCCGGTTCCTGGGCCTCTCCTTCAGGCCCCAGGATCTCTTGATCACCCCTACTGGCTGCCATTGACCGGGTGGTCACACACGCCCAGTCAGGCAGACCCACCATCCTTAGGTGAGTCGTCTTCTCCACCTTTTCCCAAGGGGAGTGCTCCAAGTCATTCCCTAGCAAACAGTCTACAGGCATGGCCGTTCTCACACAAACCTGCAGAGTACCAGAGACCCCCCCCACTCAAAGGGAACTTGAGCCATCGGACACTGACTCTCTGAATTATCAGCATTGATAACCCTACAGTAGGCATGGGGTACAACCTGCTCTTGAGACACCAGGTGCTGCCTCACTGCAGTCACACTGGCTCCTGTATCTCTAAGAGCCTCTGCTTTCTTACCATTGATGGTCACCACCTGCCCATATTTCTTAGTGTTAGAGGGTAGGTAGTTCTCAGGGACCATCTCACTGTCCCCTAGCGAGACCAGGGTCATCTGAATAGGATCTCCACCCTCAGGGACTACCACTCCTTCCCCCAAATTAACACTAGTTACTTGCCGGGGTGGAGCACCAGTGGGTGCTGATTTACCAAACAGGCGACACTTGGGGTCACTGGCAATGTGACCCGGGTCACCACACCTGTAACAATTGAAGGGCCCCTTTGGAACAGGTCTACCTGTCGGGGCCCCGTTCTGCTTACGGGGTGGGAGAGGCTGAGAACCTTTCTGCTGGTTCCCTTGGGGATTACTTTGGGGGCCTTTAGGGAACCCTTTATGTTTCCCCCTGTCCCCCCCACTCTTCTGCTGGGGACCCTGCCACCCTTGGCAGAGTCTCCCACTGGACCCTTGTGGACCCTGGTGCTGAGCCAGCGGTCCGCCTCCTCAGCAAGCTTCCTCGGGTTGGACAGCTTGCTATCAATCAGGTGCTGGCGTAGCTCAGGAAAACAGTGATCAGACAAGTGCTCCCATGCAATTAAATCAAAAAGCCCCTGAAAATCATTTACTTTGCTACCCGTCACCCAACCATCCAGTGCTCTGCAAAAACCAGTCACATACTCCACATACGTACTCCCAGGACGCTTTATACTCTCCCTGAACTTCTGTCTATACATTTCAGGGGTAAGCCCATACCTGGTCATTAAGGCCTCTTCCATGCGGGGATAGGACTTCTGTTCTTCAGTGGGCAAATCTAGCAGGTTGTCCCACCCTTCGCTAAGGAACCTCCCCAACAACCCCGCTCCCCAATCCTTGTCAGGGACCCGGTGGGAGGACATGGCTACTTCATAAGCCCTAAACAACTGTCCTATGTCATCCCCCCTAAAGAACTCCTTAACTACATCTTTGGGGATGTACACCCTGGACTCTACCTGCACCGGCGTTGTGCTGCCACCAGAGGGAGGATTCTCCAAACTTTTCTTCTTTAGACTCATCTCCCTCAATTTCACTTCATGATCCATTTCGATTCTTCGCTCTTCCAGAGCCATTCTCTTGCTCTCAAGCTCCAGTTGGCCCTTCAATTTTAACTCTGCCAGCTTCATTTCATGATCCCTGGTTGCCTGTCTGTCAGCCAGCTCCTCTGGCGACAGGCCTCTGCCAAAGCTATGGACGCTGTCAGCCCTTCCATGATCAACAAGATCCCCAGGTGTATCCTGGTCCTCAGGTGCCTTCCGTGATTCAATCCAGGCTTTCAGGGCCTTGTAGAGCTCTGGTTTGTTTCTGCAACCCACGTGTGGAACCTTGAATTTCCTGCAAAAGAACCTCAGTTCCTTTCTCTTGTAGTCATCCAACTTTGACTCATCCCATTCTACTTCCAACACGTCAGAGGCTTCAGATTCCGGCCTATCTGCGCTGTTTGTGCCAGGCATGATTTCAACACACAGGATCTTCTTCTTTAGCAAAGAGAAAAAATTAAAAAGTCTGTGGCTAAGTTACTGGACGGTAATCACTGTGCCAGAGTCAACAATCACTGCATGGACACTGCAAATGTAAATTTGTGATCCTCACCGCTGCGTCAAATGTTAGAATTGGGGGTCTCTGGTTGGCACAGGTATGTACTTGCGACAAGCAGGGACCCTCTCCTCTAAGTCAGGGCAAAGGATTACTCCCAGAAATAACCCCTGCTCACCCTCTAGGTAGTGTGGCGCAAGCAGTCTAGGCTAAACTCTGGAGTACATAGGGTTAAACATTTGCAACATCACACACAATGACCACTAACCCACCACACAATGACACCAAACTGTATTTTAGTAAAAATATATCTTTATATATATATTTAACGTAGGCTTGTAAATACAGTCTTGTTACTTTCAATGCGAGGTTCCAGCAACTTGTAAATATGCCACAGATCTTATTCAGCGTTTCAAAATAGTCTTAAAAGGTGTTCTTGGGGCCTTCTGCCCAGTTTCAATAAGGTACTGTGCCTTCTAGCGCTTCTGTGTGCTTTGCGGCGCTCCTGTGCTCTTCGTTCGGCTTTCCTCCGAGTGCCCCCCTAAACCTCACTCATCTCGCGTGAGCGGCGTACTGTACAGTCAATGGCAACGAGACGTACAGGTCGTTTTGAACCAGGCAAGCCAGACCGGCCTTACAAGCGCACGGTCCTCAGCGCACGCTTCAGGGTGGGAGTGGCAATACCATGCACCCAGCCCTAAATCTTTGTGACAGCTGGGGGAGGCGTACGGCTCTCTTGTACGCTGCGAGGGCGGTTTGTTTATGGGGCCGAGTACGAGGCACACACCGGAGTCAGGGAAACGCGGGCACTTCGAGGCGCACAGTTCATAGCGCGCAGTTCTTGATTACTTCCAGAAGGCACACAGTGTATGTATGGCAATGCGCTGCGGGCACTTCAAGGCGCACAGTTCCCTTTACAGCGCCCAGTACCTTAAGTTTTAGTCTTGGTGATCTTTGAAGCGGACGGCTGAAACAGGGGCTGTCCCACGTCGCATTGCTTCCCTGGAGGGCGAGGCGAGCTGCGGCTCGAGGCTGTGCAGGTCACGGGTCACCCGGGGCGGCGGTGCTTAATGGGGTTAGAGGTCCTTCCCTCGGTGTTCGCGTCAGCCCTGAAGGAGGCGGCTGAGTGCGGTGACAGTGGCAATATGGTCCCCAAGTGTGGGACGTACCCAGCCAAAGCGCCGATCGCGGTGGTGCCCTTTCAGCGGGGCTGTCTGGCAGGACGCCGATCAGAGGGGGATGACACAGGGCGGTAGTCCGTCTTTGCTGAGGAATCTACGGCGCGGGGCTCAGTAGATTTCGGTGCTTGGACCGGACGGGTCCTCCTTCGCTTTGTTCTCTTGGGCTCAAGGGCAGGCGCAGTCACGGTGCTCGGGCCAGCGGCGGGCTGGGCCTCACGTTGTTAATGCGATCTGCTGAGTCCACGGTCACGGTGCTCAGGGGGATACAGATGTCCTGGGTCAGGAGGAGCGCGGCAGGGAGGCACGACGCTCTCGGTCTCCTCGATCAGCGCTGCAGCGATAAGCAGCATACGCCAGCAGCAGCTTCCTTCAGGGGGGTAGCGCCCAATGTTCCTGGGGCGCAGTTCAGGGGGCAAGTTCCACAGCAAGCCCTTGGAGATCTTTTGTAGAAGTTTGGCACAAAGTTCAATTAAAGTAAAAGTCTCTTTCAGTCTTTCCTTTCTCTCCTTCTGCAGCAAGGCACCCAACACAGACCAGAGACAGCACTCCTCCTTGTCTTTCCAGGTCCTTCTCTTCGGGCAGAGTTTCTTCTGTAGCGCAAACAGGATCTGATTTACAAGGAGCAGGGCTCCTACTTTTATACACCATTTCCTTTGTCTTCTCAGGCCAGGGGGGCCTCTGCATAATTTCTTTCAGTCTCTAAGCTCTTGTTGGGTGTACTCTGGTGTCTTCATTCAGTGTGAGGGGCAGGCACATCAGATGCTCCGCAGGAGGTGGAGCCAGCATTGTGTGGACAGGGGCAGCCAGGAGTACCTTGTTGAGGGTGCTTCGCCCTTCCTGGGCCAGGTGCAGGCTGAGTCATCAGTCGCCCCCCAGGGGGGCGGAGCCAGCATTGTGGTGGCAGAGCACAGCCTGATTAAAAGTCCAGGGCCACTCCTACCTCCCACTAAGGTGTAATCCTTGCATTCACCACCTGTCATCCCCAGCCCTGTCACTCACACATCCCAGACAGTCAGATACACATACTAGCAGAGGCGGGCTGAAATGGTTAGGCAAGCAAATGCTAACTTTCTAAAAGTAGCATTTTCAAACACAGGATATTAAAATAAACTTTACTAAAAGAAGTATTTTATTATTCTGAGTTCAGGCCTACTAAACATTATTTTCTACCATGTTCCCTGAGCCTGCTTGGATTATAGAGTGTAATAATTCCAGCAGCCCATCTGGCCTAAAGGGAGCAGGTAGCCTTACAATAGTGAAAAACGAATTTGGCAGTAATTCACTATTAGGCCATGCCACACACATCAGAGCATGTCCTACCTTACACTTACAATGCACCCTGCCCTTGGGCCTACCATAGGGGTGACTAATATGAAGTTAAGGGAAGGTTTAGGGGATGGCAAGTGGGTGCACTTGCCCAGCCAGCATGACAGCACCAGACTGCACACAGGTTCTGCAATGGCAGACCCTAGACACATTTTAAGGCTGCTTCTGTGGGTGGCGCAACCAGCGCTGCAGGCCCACTAGCAGTATTGGCATTCACAAGCCCTGGCACTCCTGGTGCACTTTACTGGGGACTGACAGTAAATCCAATGAACCAATCAGGTATACCAATCACAGTTATACTTTTCATAGGGAGCACTTGCACTGCGGCACGGGTTGGCCGTGGCGCAGTGCCCTGAGCGGCGGACACCAGCAAAAACATCTGAGGCACATCAGCAAGAAGTGGAAGGGAAACTCAGGCCAAGGTGCCAGGTCTAACAGCGCGCTACTAACCCAGAGGGTCTCAAGGCGCTTAAGGGAAAGGGGATCGTTACTGATCGAATAGCCAGGTCTTGAGTTGCTTCCTGAAGGAGAGGTGGCTCTGGGTAAGACGGAGGTGAGGGGGGAGGGAGTTCCAGGTCTTGGCCGCTAGGTATGAGAAGGATCTTCCTCCCATGGTGGCTTTTCGGATGCGTGGGATCACGGCGAGGGCTAGGTTGGACGATCGTAGTTGGCGGGTGGTGGTGTAAAAGGATAGGCGATTGTTGAGGTAGCTAGGTCTAAGGTTGTGGAGGGCCTTGTGTGCGTGAGTGAGGAGACAGAACGTGATTCTATTGCTGATAGGGAGCCAGTGCAGGTCTCTCAGGTGTTCTGATATGTGGTTGTGTCGAGGAATGTCCAGGATGAGTCAGGCCGAGGCTTTCTGAATGCGTTGAAGTCTTTTCTGCAATTTGGCTGTGTTTCCGGTGTAGAGGGTGTTTCCGTAGTCTAGTCGGCTGGTGACAAGTGCTTGGGTGACCATTTTCCTAGTTTCGATGGGGATCCATCGGAAGATCTTTCGGAGCATGCGTAGGATGTTAAAACATGATGATGAGAGGGCGTTGACTTGTTTGGTCATGGAGAGGGAAGGGTCAAGGATGAATCCTAAGTTGCGAGCATGGTCCGTTGGTTTGGGTGCGCTGCCTAGGGCCACCATGAGTTGTCCCAGGCAGAGGGGGAAGTTCCTAGGATGAGGACTTCCGTCTTGTCTGAGTTCAGTTTTAGGCGGCTGTTCTTCATCCATTCGGCTACGTCTTTCATCCCTTCGTGTAGGTTGGTTTTGGCGGTGGTTGGGTCTTTGGTGAGGGAGAGGATCAGTTGAATGTCATCAGCGTAGGAGATGATATTTAGGTTGTGTTGGCGTGCGATGGATGCGAGGGGGCTCATGTAGAAGATGAAGAGGGTGGGGCTAAGCGAAGATCCTTGTGGTACGCCGCAGATTACTTTGGTGGCCTCTGATCTGAAAGGGGGGAGACGGACTCTTTGGGTTCTTCGGGCGAGGAACGAGATGATCCAGTCCAATGCCTTATCTTGTAATCCGACGTTCCTGAGGCGTTGTACTAGGGTGCGGTGGCATACCGTGTCGAACTCTGCGGAAAGATCCAGGAGGATGAGGGCCACTGTTTCCCCGTTGTCGAGCAGTGTTCGGATGTCGTCTGTGGCTGCGATGAGGGCGGTCTCGGTGCTGTGGTTAGCTCGGAAGCCGGACAGTGAGGGGTTACCTTTGGATATATTATGTCTTCTATATTTACAGTTACAAATGTTATCCAACATTACTGTGGCGTCTCTGCATGATGTCATCACTCAGTTAGAAAGCATGCAGAATTATTCTGAGCAGACTCCATATTTGGTGGACTTTATTTTGGCTAAGAATGGTCGTGTGCGTGCAGTAGTTAGCGACCAATGTTTAGTTGGGTTAACAAATTTGGAAAATAATATTACCAAACATATTATGGATATTCTAGAACATGTCAAGGGGATGGAAGTGGAAATTGGAGTTGGTCTCTTTTTGGTGATTGGCGTTGGATTCTTGAAAAGGTGGTTTACCTGATTGTGGTATTAGTGCTTTGTCGTGCCCTTATTCAGTGCTTCCCCTTCTGTTGCTCTTATTGTACCACCTTTCTCACTCCTAAGAGGAAAAATATCAGTTCATTATACCAATTCTTCGATTATGATCGAGAAAGAGACAGATGACATGATGCAGATAGAGGAGGGTATTTTTTAGACATCTTCCCTCCTTACAGCCTCCCTTCCTGATGCTGTAAGTATGGAGTGTTTATAAATAATGTACTTATGATTTTCTGTTTTATTAATCTGTCTGCCCTTTGTTATCATTAGAATTTTTTTTAGCTCATGCTAAAAGGAGGAAGGTGCACTCATAAAAGTCATTCAAATAGACAAGTATGATCCATTAATCTTCTTTAGTCAAAGTGTTGTTTAAAACTGGCACACAGCCAACACGTTTTGTTCCTTGATGCCAAAGAAACTTCATCAAAGCTTAACAGTAAAATGAGAATTAGGTACCATGACGACCAGTATTTGGTATCAGTATCGCCTGGGTAATAAAATCACATGAAGATGCAATAATATCCAATAATTTTTAATCAGGCTTCAACTCTTTGGTATTTTTCAATTATTTATTAACCATCCATAAGTTACCTAGACAACGGAAATCGTGAGAGTCCCGGAATTCACTTACAGTCTGACGCAGGAAGTAGGAAAAACAGCCTAACAACCAGAAGCAAGCTGCGGGTTATCATGCTGTTTTCCCTACCTCCTGCATCCTATACATTTCGCAGTAGGAATTGAAATACTCTCCTCTCTGACTGTGAGTGAACTCCGGGACTCTCACGATTTCCGTTGTCTAGTTAACTTATGGATGGTATATAAATAATTGACAAATAGTTAAATATTGATTGGCAGGTGACCTTGAGTAGTAGATAGTGTGTGCCCGGCCTCAGAATCAAAACTTATTTCCTATATTTCTTTACTTTGCAGCACCTGCCTGGGAATTCCATTATGGGCGTGTTCTAGCCAAGTTCCGAAATGTTCATGATGTATCTTTATGCTTGTTGATTTCAGTCCCTCTGCAGCACTCTTAGCACTCTTAACAACTGGGCAGACTGGGCCCCACTCTGAGTGTACCTGAATAAACAAATACTGGTTTGTATTCTCTACTGTTTTACGACTCTTCATTTGGTATGAAAGGTTGAGAAGTAGTCAGGGTGTCCCGGGTGTCCCAAATTGGGCAACTTCCTTAGATCCAAGCACTGCAAAGGCACTCCGTTAGATACTATGTGCTCCCGGTACCAGCCCTCTAGATCCGGACAGCCCAACATGGCTGCTGCCAACCAGAGACACAATTCTGCCCTCCTGCTGCTGACCCAAGCTCGAGCAGGGGAAGGCAGAACAATAGATATCCTGTCACAGGGAGGTGTGACCACCTCCAAGACATGGTTTAGTGTATTAGTGCCGGGTGGGAGCACTTGCCAGCACCATTCAGTCTGCTTGAGGGGCACATTTGGTGCCCTCCTCCTTGTATAGTCCAGTTCTAACCAGCTCAGGGAGCCATTGGCTCCTCCTCTGGTATGAAACTGGACAAAGGACGTGGGGATATCCTCCCCACTATCCTACTCCTCCCCTGGGAGGTAACCATATATGGACCAAACCATTTCCTTAGTGTATTTAAAGGATTACCTGAGGGTGAGTCCCTAGATTTGTCATGGGACATGATTCAATTCAGACATCACTTCAACTTCGACCATCTGGGCACGCTGGACTTCGCTCTGGGCATCAAGGCTGCAACTGGGAAGACTCCTGCTGCTACTGATCTTGTCTACATAGAAAAGTGGGTCCCAGTTGCATGTTTTGAGTGGGTAAAGTTCATAAAATTCTTGAAAACAATCCAAATCACACTAATAGTACTATTTAGATGAGTGATGTTATTTATTCACATCCTCAACCATATACATAGAAAAGGGATCCCTGGCTGGCCAGGGCTTGCGCCAAAGTCAGTCAGAGACCACCATTCCCAAGTCAGGGCAAGGGAGTTACATGCCAAGATAACCACTGCTCACCTTCTAGGTAACGTGACGCTAGCAGCAAGGCTAAACTTGGAGGCTATGTAGGTTAAGTGTTTGCGTGCGCACCCAGTAACAACACTCAAGGCCCACCACAAAGGAAAATCCACACAAGGTTATATATAAAAATTGCCTTTGTATTGTTTTATACCAAAACACATTAGATAAGAACACACACTTTACAATGTGCCAACAGGCACAGGCAGAATTTACAGGGGATATGTACAAGACAGGGCCAAATGGACCACTGTCAGGAATCAGCACTTTTAGAACTTAGCACTGGGTAGAATTAGCACTTAGAACATAGAATATAAATCACTGTAGCACAAAATAGAACGTAAAGCACACAACCAGTAACTACTGGTAACAGGTAAGTACCACCTACGCAACCCTAACCACCTTAGGAAAAGGTCACGCAGGGAACCAGGACCTCACTAGCAACACCTGTACTAGGAGAAAAACAACCACCTAAGTATCACAATACCTGTAGGGGTATAAGCACATTACACATGATGCATCACAACACATTCAGAGGTGTAGGGAAGGAAAACAATTGCGCTAAACTCACATAAGTCACCACCTGTGACTGTCCCTAGGCAAACTGGCCTTGTTGGGGCTAGGATGCCCTGTGTCCCAGTGTCAGGGGCCTAAACATAGCAGCTGCCCACTAAGTGCTGGGCAGCTGTAGAACAATGATGGGGCCAACGTGGGAGCCTCGCAGGCTCTGAACAACTGACTGTCCCCAGAGCCTCTTTGGGCTCTAACCAAAGCAATGCCCCTGAGCCTCTCTGGGCTCCACACAATGTGGGCTGTCCAACCGTTGGAGTCCCCCCACTGGGGACTCGGGAGAAATGTGCCCGGGATTGGTGATCAATCAATCAATCAATCATAGGCATTTATACCGCGCACTACTCACCCGGAGGGTCTCAAGGCGCTTGGGGGGGGAGGGTGGGGGGTCCGCACTGCTCGAACAGCCAGGTCTTGAGCTTCTTCCTGAAGGAGAGGTTGTCTTGGGTCAGGCGTAGGTCGGTCGGGAGGGAGTTCCAAGTCTTGACGGCCAGGTGGGAGAAGGACCTTCCTCCTGTTGTCGCTCTATGGATGTGGGGGACGGCGGCGAGGGCGTGACTGGTCGAGCAGAGATGGCGTTTGGGAGCGTAGAAGTTGAGGCGGCTGTTGAGGTAAGTCGGGCCTTGGTTGTGTAGGGCTTTGTGTGCGTGGGTGAGGAGCCGGAAGGTGATTCTTTTGTTGATCCGGAGCCAGTGCAGGTCTCTCAGGTGTCTGGAGATGTGGCTTCGTCTGGGGACGTCGAGGATGAGTCTCGCCGAGGCGTTCTGGATACGCTGGAGTCTCTTCTGGAGCTTGGCGGTGGAGGTAGATCTTATGTAGCATGCGCAGGATGTTGAAACAGGACGAGGAGACGGCGTTGACTTGTCTGGTCATGGACAGGGAGGAGTCCCAGGTTGCGTGCGTGGTCTGTCGGTTTGGGTGCGTTGCCCAGGGCGGGGGGCCACCAGGAGTCGTCCCAGGGGAGGGTGAGGACCCCAGGATGAGGACTTCCGTCTTGTCTGTGTTCAGTTTCAGGCGGCTGGTCATCATCCAATCGGCCACGTCTTTCATCCCTTCGTGTAGGTTGGCTCTAGCGGTGGCGTTGTCGTTGGTCAGGGAGAGGATCAGCTGGGTGTCATCGGCGTAGGAGATGATGTTCAGGTTGTGTTGGCGTGCGATGGCCGCAAGGGGGCTCATGTAGACATTGAAGAGGGTGGGGCTGAGAGAGGAGCCCTGAGGGACGCCGCAGATGACTTCCGTGGCTTCTGATCTGTACGGGGGGAGGCGGACTCTCTGTGTCCTTCCGGCAAGGAAGGAGATGATCCATTCCAGTGCCTTCTCCTTGATTCCGACGTTGCTGAGGTGCTGCACTAGGGTGCGGTGGCAGACAGTGTTGAATGCCGCGGAGAGGTACAGGAGGATGAGGGCCGCTGTTTCTCCGTTGTCCAGCAGGGTTCGGATGTCGTCAGTGGCAGCGATGAGGGCGGTCTCGGTGCTGTGGTTGGCCCAGAAGCCTGACTGAGATGGGTCGAGGGATCCAGTCGTCTCGAGGAAGGCTGCCAGTTGCTTGTTGACGGTCTTCTCGATGACTTTGGCTGGAAACGGGAGGAGCGAGATGGGGCGGTAGTTCTTGAGTTCGGTGGGGTCCGCCGTTGGTTTCTTTAGTAGAGCGCTGAGTTCGGCGTGCTTCCAGCTCTCAGGGAAGGTGGCGGTGTCGAAGGAGGTGTTGATGATGTCCCGCAGGTGGGGTGCGATGACAGCATCGGCCTTGTTGAAGACGTGGTGAGGGCAGGGGTCGGTTGGAGATCTGGAGTGGATGGAGTTCATCGTGCTGATGGTGTCTTCGAGGTTGATCGGTGTCCAGGCGTTGAGGGTGGTGGTGGGGGGCGTTGGTGTGGTCGCGGGGAGCGTTGTTTGTGTGCTGAAGCTGTTGTGTATGTCAGCGATCTTGTTGTGGAAGTAGGAGGCGAGGGAGTTGCAGAGGTCTTGCGATGGGGTGATGTCGTTGGTTCCGGCGTTGGGGTTGGAGAGCTCTCTCACGATGTTGAAGAGTTCCTTGCTGTTGTGTGCGTTGTTGTCCAGCCGGTCCTTGAATGCTGTTTTCTTGGTGGCGTGGATCAGTTGGTGGTGCTTTCGGGTGGCGAGCTTGAGGGTAGTCATGTTGTCCAGTGTAGGGTCTTTTCTCCAGGCTTTCTCGAGGGCACGGCAGTTCTTCTTGGAGCTCTTGAGTTCGTCGGTGAACCACGGGGCCTTCTTGCTTCCGGGTCTGCTGGGCGGGGTCCTCAGAGGGGCGAGTTCGTCCGCGCAGGTGCAGATCCATTTCGTGAGGTTGTCGGCGGCTTGGCTGGGGTTCGCTGAGCTGGCGGGAGGGTGCTGGCTTAGGGATGTGGCGAGTTGGTCGGCTGTGATCTTGTTCCAGCTTCTTCCTGCAGCCTGTTGCTGGTGGTGGTGTACCGTGGTCCTTCTGAAGGTGAAGTGGATGCAGCTGTGGTCCGTCCAGTGGAGTCCAGTGGCGTGGCTGAAGGCGATGTCTTTTCTGGACGAGAAGACGGCGTCGAGTGTGTGTCCGGCGAGGTGGGTGGGGGTGGTCACCAGCTGCTTGAGTCCGAGGGTGGCGAGGAGGTTGTCAAGCAGGGTGGTGGTGTTGCGGTCGTTGTTGTTCTCCAGGTGGAAGTTGATGTCCCCGAGGAGGATGTAGTCAGCAGAGGGGAGGGCGTGCGGGCTGATGAAGTCAGCGATGTCTTCGCTGAATTGAGTGCGTGGTCCCGGGGGTCGGTAGATCAGGGTGCCCCTGAGGGTGGTCTTGGGGTCGGTGTGGATCTGGAAGTGCAGGTGTTCGGCGGTTGTCAGGGTGTCGTCGGTGTTGGTCGAGATGCGGATGCTGTTCCTGTGGATGATGGCGATGCCTCCTCCAGTCTGCTTGTCGTGGTCTCTCCGGATGATCTTGTAGCCCTCTGGGATGGCGATGGCGATGTCGGGCGCTGAGGAGGCGTTCATCCAGGTTTCCGTGAGGAAGGCAACGTCAGGAGCTGTGGTGTCGAGGAGGTTCCAGAGCTGGACGGCGTGTCTGTGGACGGAGCGGGTGTTGAGCAGGATGCACTTCAGGTGGTTGCTGCTGGTGTTCGGCTTGGTGGGCGCTGGTGCAGTGCAGGTCCGGATGCAGGAGAACTTGCAGGACTGGCAGGTGAAGGGTCCGTGGGTGCGTCTCGGGGTGGCTCGGTAGCATCCAGGGGTTCGGCCGGTGTTGAGTGCGTTGAGGTTGGCGGCGTCGTACGTCCGGCGGGTGGGCAGGGGTCTGCGAGGGCCAGGGGTCCTGGCGCTGGGCGCGGTCCAGACGCGGACGGGCGCAGACGGGCTTACCTTTGGCGCAACTTCGGCGCTCAATCGGTGCTCCTGCTGCGCGCGTCAGCTGCGCGGTCGCTCTGGGGGCGTCATAAGAGGGGAGCCGGTAGGGAGGGTCTGCGGGGAGGCGGGGATCGTGGGAACCAATCGGCGGCCGGGGGGCGGGGTCTCGTGGGAACCGGCGGGAAGCCTGGGGGCTCGGCGGTGGCCCTGTGGCGGCTGGGGCGTCGCTGGGTGGTCCTGTGGCGACTGGGGCGTCGCTGGGTGGTCCTGTGGCGGCTGGGGCGTCGCTGGGCGGCCCTGTGGCGGCTGGGGCGTCGCTGGGTGCGAGGCTCAGGCAGGTAAGGAGGAGCAGGCGGGAGGTGTGGGGGCGACCAGGCCGAGGGCACAGTGGTCACAGTGGTGGAGTCTCTCTCTGGGGACTCGAGTTTGCCAGATGCCCCTGAGCCCTCTCCGGGCATTAAAACTAAGCAATGCCCCCTCGAGTGTCTCGGGGCTTGTCAACACATGGGGCCGCTTGAGCCTTTCAGGGCTCCTTCACCAACATTCCCCCAGATGCTGGAGTCCCACCCGGGGGACTCCAAGGCAGAAAATGCCCTGGGAGCCTCGGGGCTCCTAAATTACAAATGCCACACTCGTCGGACTCCCTCTGGACTCTAGGCACAATGCACCATTAGCGTGGGAGCGGCCTGCTGCCAACAGGGGCCGCTCTGCGCTAACCACAACTGCCCCCGCTCCTTGAAATCACTTGCTGCAAAGGGAGAGCTCTCGCCAGCCCGTGTCACTCACCGGCGGTACTCCGGGGCTCCTCCTCAGTTCCTTGGAGCCTCGGGGGGGGGGGGAAGGCACCGGGTTCTTCTTTTCTGTGTCGGGTGGAGGCGGGGTGAGCTCCGGTCCTCCCAGGTCCTCAGGACGCCTCTCTTCACCACCATGCACCGGAGCGCGGGGTGGCCTCCCGTCGACTTCCAGTTATCCCGCCTGTTCCGCCTGACTTCCAGTTTCGGTGCTCTCCGGCCCACAGGCCGCGGCGGTGAATGTGGGGAGACACACGAGGGGTAGGCTCCCTCTAATTAAATAAATATTTATGCCGGCAAGGTCCCTGGCGGCGTGGGCAACCGTCAGGGGTCAACAAAGGGCAGGCACATGGCAAAACGCTGCGTGGGCAGCCGCGAAAAGAAAATAAAAGCACTACCAAGCTCTTAGAGGAAGGATCAAGCGCTCCCAGGCGCTAGGCACAATTACAACGCTCCCCAGCGCTCCAAGGTTCCAGGGGCCAGGGCAAAGCACTCCCCAGCATGAGGGTGCCCCAAAGGGTACAACCAGTCCTTCAGGAGGTGGGGGGCAAGGCTGGGCCCAGAGCCAGCTCACAGGGTCCTCCTAGACAGGGAGGCAATCCCCTGTGGCGGTCCTCCTGGCGCCCAGCAGCAGCCCCCCTCAAGACAGGATTCCAGAAGAGAACATTTTCAAGGGGTCAAAGCCCCTCTTGTATATACCTTTTCCCTTTGTCTTTGCTCAGGGTGAGGGAAAAAAAACAGTCGCAGCTGGTTTGTGAGCACTCTTGATGTGCTCAGCCCCTCACTCTATTTACTGGCAGGGCTAGGGTCATCAGTCGCACCACAGGGGGCGGAGCCAGCATTTTGTGGGAGAAAGCCCAGCCCTATTCAGGACCCAGGTGCACTCCTCCCCAGCCATCAGCATGCTCATCTCCACACTCACCACCGGGCAGACCCATCCAGAGTCCTGGAGCCAGGCTCACCAGCCAGCTCCAGCCAATCATGTGCCAGCACACTCACTGCACACGCACACCCATGTCTAGAAGTGACACTTCCACACTAGACACATACATGCCGCATACATCATTGCGCAGCATTCAATCACACGAGTCCGCACATATCAAACTCGAGCCTGCACACCTCACACATCAGAAACTACCAGGGACACAGACATTCCCCATGCATTCCTATGGGAGGGCATGCCAACCTTACTCCACGCACTCAGAGTGTGCACGCACTTTCCACTGGGACACAGTGAAAGTGTGCAGAAACCAAAAATCACTACCACCAATTCATATTCAAAAACCAAAAGGTTTACGGGGTGAACCTGCCAGAAGGGCCAAGTCCAACACAACCCCCTTCCAGCCAAAACGCAGGGCAGACCAATCACCACCGTGATGGGCTTCCCTGCTTGGGGCGATAAAACACGGACGTGGGCCCGCAACTGCAGGGACATCCTCCTGTTTTACGCCACAGTGAACCCCTGGGGTTCCTCCTAAAACTACTGTAGGGACTAACTGGGCTACCCCACTGGTACTCCTCAGCTGTCCTCGGCCAGGACCAGGCCCTAGGCCACCCAGGTGCCACCGGTCCTTGCCTATTCACAGAGTGGGGGGTGGTAACCCCTGGCACATAGTAGCCATTTTCCACTCTTCCTGTCTGCAGGACAGGACTAGACTGCCACTGGTACTCCAGCCTAAGGTCTAAAACCTCAGGTGGACCAGGAGTCTCAGGGAAGGCTCTCCTCCCCCTACCTCTTCTTCTAGGGTTCCTCCTCCTCTGAGAGGCACCCTTAGAACGCCATTCACCCAACCTAGGGTTTAACCCCTCAGGTTGCACCGGGGTCAGAGGCGGGCTCTTACACCCTCTGCACCCCCTTCCAGAGTTCTGCACCCTCCCAACTGGAGAGGTACCCCTGGAAGAAGCACTGGCCAGGACGCTGGTTACAGACGCCCCACCCTTAAGGTCAGGCTGATCCTGAACCTGGCCTCCCAAACTTTGGTCTAAACCCCTAGGTGGCATAATTGCCTAGCACTCCACGACTTCTGGAGACTCACACACCACCCCCCTGAGGCGAACACATGACACATGTGCTGTGTGACTTTCTGTCTGGCGCAGATCTCCCATCCCCTGTCCCTCTGACAGCGCGCAAAGATCCCCCAGAACAGAAGTGGTGTCTCCATGGTCACTACACGGGGATCTCGCCTAACTGGGTAGTCCCTTACCCACTGGTTCTCCCACTGGGGAACACATCCCCCATTCACTCCACACTTTGTACTTCTGTGCCCTCCCAACTGGAGTGGCTCTGCCGGACACTAGAACCACTGGAACACTATTTAAAGACACTCCAGGTTCTCTAGACACTAGGGGATCCCCCTCAAAGGGTCTAACAGGACAGCCTAGGTCCCCAACCTGGTGTTCCCTTAAGAAACCACCCAGGTTCTGAGACTGGGTTTCAGGCACCTGGGAATACTCAGTTCCACACTCACTCCTACTCCACTGAGACAAGACTTGAGCCCCTACATCCCTTTTGCTGCACTGGGACCTAGCTGGGCTACTCTGAGCCTCTTCCACCACACTGGGCTGGAAGATGCCCGAACCACTACTTTCGTGTAAGCCTGGGCGGAGAACTACGCTCCGTTCGTGGAGTTTGCAAATTTTCAGCAACTTCGCACTTCGCGGAGAGCAAGAAGCTGTCGCCTACTTCGCAATCTACAGCGTAGCATAGTAGTTTTTCTTCCTCGCGCGCTCAATAGCATTCTCTCGTGCACAATAATGACTTACCGTGGTTCTGCGTTCGCTTTCTCGCTTTTCTCTCCCGGTCGCGTTCGCTACGATGTTTGGAATCCGGTCGCACAATCCAACCCGACTGTGAGAACGCGATAACGTCATTCGGATGCGCGATCTTCCTTACAGCGCTATGTAGGTAAGATCGCGTTTCCGAACACGCAGAAACTGCAATTTGGGACAGAATATCTCTCGAGCATGTTAAAAGTTTCTCAAAAATATTCATTTAACCCCTCAGATTGTGATTTGGCTGTATTTTTTTGGGGTAGGAGTCCTCTTTTTGTTTCTACTCTTTTTTTCAAGAGAAAGGAAGTGCCCCTGAGTCTACAACTTCCTGTTCCTGTCCACCAGGCTCCTCCCTGTGCTTTGTCCATGTGTTTTTCTCTTTCATTTTGAATTGGAGCTGGAAGGATCACTCTTTGTGTTTGTCTGCTGCATCATAGCATTTAATTGGATTTATTGAGGAATTTTGGATTTGAACTTTTCTTTCACAAGTAAGTTTGAGAATTGAGAATTGGTGTACTGTAAATATATATATTTTTTTAACTACAGTTTTCTGTGCTTCTCAAACTTTCCTAAAAATTATTATTGAGGGAGGCCTGTACTGTTTTGGTAAGTTTGCACAGCGCTACAACGCGACCTTACAGTTTTTGTCTTCTTCGCACGCTCCAAGCTTGTGGTCTACTGTGCCAGTAGGTAGACCCAAGGGTACTACTAGAGTCCTCCTCATCATGGGTGCATGAAAGTTGTTCAACTGTTATAGGGGTGTTTAAGTTGTAAGTGTAACATCATGTAGGTCATGGATGGCTTTGGATTAATTAGCAAAATGTGTTTTTGGTGTTGAATTGCAGGTTTTGGGTGTGTGTTGAATAATATGGCTTTTTCCTGCGCACTAGTTAACCCTAGAATTCAGCTCGCGTAGTTTTGGTAAGTTTGCACAGTGCTACAATGCAACCTTACAGTTTTTGTCGTCTTGGCGCGCTCAATGTGCGTGCTCGGGCGCGCGATCACGACGTTTTGTTCAGTTCGCGCCGCAGAACACGCCGAATTTGCATTCTCGCGAGCAATATCTCTCGAGTTGCCTAAAACGTTCCCGAAAATGTAGATGCTGTTCATTTTGCTAAAAGAAACTCCTCAGGTTGTCATTTGCTTGTAGTTTTTGGAGCATGGACCACTTACTGTTTCTGTCCTCTATGTACCTTGTTGTTTGAGGGTGGCCTGACCATGTGGGCGGCTTGGTGGCGGCCATTTTGTCAAGCCAAGCATTGTCCTTTTGCCATAGGAATGTATTGTCTGTCTTCTCTTTCTTTTTATGTTTTTGGGGGTGGCCAGGCCATGTGGGGGTGGCCATTTTAATTCCTGGTACTAGTAGCAGCCTCTGTGTTTTTATCATAGGCCTCCAAGCTTGTGGCCTACTGTGCCAGTAGGTAGGCCCAAGGGTACTACTAGAGTCCTCCTCTTCATGGGTGCATGAAAGTTGTTCAAGTGTTATATGGGTTTTAAGTTATGTTATGTTATGTTATTTAATCTCTTCTATAGCGCACGGCTACTCCAAAGAGCATCCCGGTGCTTTAGCGAAGAGTGCTGAAGACAGAGTGAAAACACAACAGCTAAAAACAAAAAGAACCAGAAGAACTCTATTGAGCAAAGAGCCAGGTTTTCAGCTCTTTCCTAAAGACAAGCAGACTGTTGGCTTTTCTTAAGGAGAGAGGCAGCTCATTCCAACCCCGAGAAGCCAGGTATCGAAACGAACGGCCTCCTGTTCTAGTACGCTTGATAGAGGGAACAACAGCTTTGGCCAAGGAAGCTGACCGAAGAGTCCTGCTGGGTAGATAGAAAGACAGACGTTTCCCAATGTACTTAGGACCCATGCGATGAAGGGCTTTAAAAGCTAGGGTCAAAATTTTTAAAAAAATCCTCTTGGAGATAGGCAGCCAATGCAGCATTTTGAGCAACTCTGCGGCTTTAGCCCTTCTCGGAAGCCCAAAAATAGCTCTAGCCGCAGAATTCTGCAGAGCTTGCAGACGGGCCAGAAGATATTTGGGCAGACCCAGATAGAGGGCGTTCGCGTAATCCAAACGCGAACCTATCAGGGCCTGTACTATAGTTTTTTTGTTATGAAGTGACAGCAAAGGAAGAAACTTCCTAAGCATCCTCAGGATGCCAAAACATTTCCCTGATAACCCTATAATCTGGGGTCTGAATGATAGATCACAATCAATCAAAACTCCAAGGTTTTTCGCCTTGAGAGAGACGTCGTCCGGGGGAAACATATCCTGCGGCCACCAGGCCTTCCAGCTGGGATCTGGCATACAACCAAAAAAAAGCAACTCCGATTTTTCGGAGTTGCATTTTAGACCGTGCCGCTGAAACCATTCGAAAACTGCACCCAGGCAATCCCTGATCCGCATGCCGTCGAACGCCCCACCCCTGCCACAAGTGAACAGAAGCTGGGTATCGTCAGCATAGGATATGATCTGGGCACCAAAGGATTCCGCCACCGCCGCCAGAGGGGCCATATAGATGTTAAAAATGGTGGGGCTGAGGATAGAACCCTGAGGAACCCCAACCTCTAGCGGCAACATTTCGGCAGAATGTGGAGGTGCCCAGATCATTTGCCGGCGGCCGGTAAGAAAAGATTTAAACCAGTTCAACACCGTCCCACGAAAGCCGATCTCCCAGAGTCTTAAAAGAAGACCTCATGGGGGACGGTACCGAAAGCCGCCGACAAATCCAACATAACCAACATGGCCTTACCTCCAGAGTCTAAAGCATCCCTGATAGCATCGGTGACCTCGAGAAGGGCTGTCTCAGTGCTAAAATTAGCACGGAAGCCTGATTGAGATATGTGAAAAAAGGTTGTTCTCCTCGATGAAATTGGAGATCGACAGATGCACATGCTTCTCCGTCACTTTTGCCAGCGCAGGGAGGAGAGAGATCGGCCTATAGTTGGCATGGATAAGGGGATCCAGGGTGGGCTTTTTAATCAAAGGCAAAATCAAGGCACGTTTCCATGCCTGAGGAACCACACCGGTAGAAAGGGAGGAATTAAGAAGTGGGTTCAGCAAGATGTTAAGAGCCGACGCCACTCTTCCCAGACATTTCGCCGGACAAGGATCCTGCGGTGAGCCAGACTTTAACCGGGAAAGGAGATCCAGAGAGATGGCGAGAGACATAGGGGGAAATTCAGAGAGAAAGGGGCCTACCCCCTCCAAGGAGGGGGACAAAAAGGGCACACGACTGTCTGCCGACAAGGGGCAGGAGGGAAGAAGAGTCCTGAATAGACTTAATTTTGTTTACAAAAAACTCTGCCAATTGGTTAATCCAGGACTCGGAGTGCGAATGAGCGGGAGTGCTCAGGGAAGAAGAGGTGAAATCTTTTACTATCCTAAAGATTTCTTTGCTAGCATTTTCAGCCTCATCTATTCTACGATCCAGATAGGCTTTTTTTCCGTCCCAGATATGCCTCTGGTAGGATCTGATCGCACCTATATTTCATTTTCTCAGTGGGGTCATATAAGCGCCGCCAGGCCCTTTCGGCCTTCTTGCATTCCTGACGCAAAGCCCCGAGATGGGAAGTAAACCATGGGGCAGACGCACGCCTCCCAGTGGATTTAACTTTCTTCTCGGGAGCTAACTCCTCCATTCTGGCCGTAAGCCACTTCTGGAAGAGGTTAAGATTCTCCTCTAGGTTGCCCGATAATTGACAGGGGAAGCTATGCAGGGCATCAGGCAGCATTTCGGCCGAAATCTGATGAAAAGACAGCGTGGCCCTCTTGGTGTCTCTTAATGTTCTCGACCATGTTGTTGCGGTAGAAAGCACCGCAAAGTTGATTAAGATATGGTCGGACCACAAGACTGGCTGTGGCGGAGACACACTAATCTGTCTCGTAGAAAATACCTGATCCAGGGTGTGACCTTTGTTATGGGTAGGCCAAGTGATAAAAGGAGCCAACCCTAACGGAGCCGTAATGTCAAGAAGTTTCGTAACATCAGAGTCCGAGTTATTGTCCATGTGCAAGTTAAGGTCACCTAATAAAATGCATTGTTCTGATCTAAAAACAACAAGTGATGGACCGAATGTGAATCAATGTCACACATTCCCCCAGTCAAAAGATCTGAGCCCAAATCCATCGTTTTTTTGCACTCCACACCACCCTGAGTTAGACAATGGCGATATGCAAATCAGCTCTGACCCTGTTGCCCCATGGGAACAGTCCAGTCCGAACTACAAAAGCCATTTCCTTCCCAGAACGGAATCAAGCATCCGAGGACCGGACCGGTTTCGAGGTAACACTTCTCATCAGCCCGGCTAGCTTGACTCCAAGTGGTGTGGAGTGCCTGGGACCCACGTCTGGGCATCCCCAGCGCACTTAGGGCGGCAATTTCAAAAACAACAAGTGATGGACCGAATGTGAATCAATGTCACACATTCCCCCAGTCAAAAGATCTGAGCCCAAATCCATCGTTTTTTTGCACTCCACACCACCCTGGGTTAGATAATGGTGATATGCAAATCAGCTCTGACCCTGTTGCCCCATGGGAACAGTCCAGTCCGAACTACAAAAGCCATGTCCTTCCTAGAACGGAATCAAGCATCCGAGGACCGGACCGGTTTCAAGGTAACACCTCTCATCAGCCCGGCTAGCTTGACTCCAAGTGGTGTGGACTGCCTGGGACCCACGTCTGGGCATCCCCAGCGCACTTAGGGCGGCAAGTGCAAAAACAACAAGTGATGGACCGAATGTGAATCAATGTCACACATTCCCCCAGTCAAAAGATCTGAGCCCAAATCCATCGTTTTTTTGCACTCCACACCACCCTGGGTTAGACAATGGCGATATGCAAATCAGCTCTGACCCTGTTGCCCCATGGGAACAGTCCAGTCCGAACTACAAAAGCCATGTCCTTCCCAGAACGGAATCAAGCATCCGAGGACCGGACCGGTTTCGAGGTAACACCTCTCATCAGCCCGGCTAGCTTGACTCCAAGTGGTGTGGAGTGCCTGGGACCCACGTCTGGGCATCCCCAGCGCACTTAGGGCGGCAATTGCAAAAACAACAAGTGATGGACCGAATGTGAATCAATGTCACACATTCCCCCAGTCAAAAGATCTGAGCCCAAATCCATCGTTTTTTTGCACTCCACACCACCCTGGGTTAGACAATGGCGATATGCAAATCAGCTCTGACCCTGTTGCCCCATGGGAACAGTCCAGTCCGAACTACAAAAGCCATGTCCTTCCCAGAACGGAATCAAGCATCCGAGGACCGGACCGGTTTCGAGGTAACACCTCTCATCAGCCCGGCTAGCTTGACTCCAAGTGGTGTGGAGTGCCTGGGACCCACGTCTGGGCATCCCCAGCGCACTTAGGCCGGCAATTGCAAAAACAACAAGTGATGGACCGAATGTGAATCAATGTCACACATTCCCCCAGTCAAAAGATCTGAGCCCAAATCCATCGTTTTTTTGCACTCCACACCACCCTGGGTTAGACAATGGCGATATGCAAATCAGCTCTGACCCTGTTGCCCCATGGGAACAGTCCAGTCCGAACTACAAAAGCCATGTCCTTCCCAGAACGGAATCAAGCATCCGAGGACCGGACCGGTTTCGAGGTAACACCTCTCATCAGCCCGGCTAGCTTGACTCCAAGTGGTGTGGAGTGCCTGGGACCCACGTCTGGGCATCCCCAGCGCACTTAGGGCGGCAATTGCAAAAACAACAAGTGATGGACCGAATGTGAATCAATGTCACACATTCCCCCAGTCAAAAGATCTGAGCCCAAATCAGCATTGTTCTGATCTAAGGCACGGCACAGAAAGCGCCACTTGAAGTTCATCGAAAAAAGACCCAAGAGGTCCAGGTGTTCTGTAAAGAAGAAGCCCAGCACAAGCTTGTGAAGGGGAAAAACGAAGAGTGAAGCCCAAGACCTCACAACTCGAGATGTTATCAACGGGGAAAGTCATACAGGAAATATGCTTATCCACGATCAGTGGCACTCCACCGCCCCTACCAGCCACTCTCTCTCTCCTGAAGATGTTACATGTAAGTATAACATCATGTGGGTCATGGATGGCTTTGTATTAATTAGCAAAATGTGTTTTTGGTGTTGAATTGCAGGTTTTGGGTGTGTGTTGAATAATATGTCTTTTTCCTGCGCACTAGGTAACCCTAGAATTCAGCTAGCGTAGTTTTGGTAAGTTTGCACAGTGCTACAACGCGACCTTACAGTTTTTGTCGACTTCACGTGCTCAATGTGCGTGCTCGGGCGTGCGATCATGACGTTTTGTTCAGTTCGCGCCGCCGAACACGCCGAATTTGCATTCTCGCGAGCAATATCTCTCGAGTTGTCTAAAACGTTCCCGAAAATGTAGATGCTGTTCATTTTGCTAAAAGAAACTCCTCAGGTTGTCATTTGCTTGTAGTTTTTGGAGCATGGACCACTTACTGTTTCTGTCCTCTTTGTACCTTGTTGTTTGAGGGTGGCCTGACCATGTGGGCGGCTTGGTGGCGGCCATTTTGTCAAGCCAAGCATTGTCCTTTTGCCATAGGAATATATTGTCTGTCTTCTATTTCTTTTCATGTTTTTGGGGGTGGGACTGGCCAGGCCATGTGGGGGCGGCCATTTTGTGTGACCTTCCATCCTGGTTTAGTTTTTTTGGCCGCAGGCCTACAAAGTTGTGTGATTGTTTTCTGACAGTAGGCCTAGAGT
Source organism: Lissotriton vulgaris (assembly GCF_964263255.1). Classification (NCBI taxonomy): domain Eukaryota; kingdom Metazoa; phylum Chordata; class Amphibia; order Caudata; family Salamandridae; genus Lissotriton; species Lissotriton vulgaris. The sequence goes on from NC_141693.1 coordinate 1,613,343,526, forward strand.
CCCAGAGATAGTCAGCGGGGATGCTTGATGTAGCAGTTTCCATTTTTTCTGTTGAATTTAACATCATTTAGGGCATGGGTGGCAATGCATTGAATTTTCAAATGTGGTGTTTGGGGTATAGTTAACTGTTTGGGGGAAAACTCCAAATGCCTTTGTTGTTTGTGTTGTTGTGTGACTCTCAAACCTTGTAGCCATGGGGATTTTCTTTTTTGCATTAAGCTGTGATGTAGGCATTCTCCTTTTTCTGGCCATATAGGGAGGGATATAGGCCTGCTTGAGTTTATTTTTTTCTGGCCTTTACCCATGTACCTGTGATGAGTGCCCATGTGGAGCTGTGGTGGTAGTAGTAGTGTACTGTTTTGTTTTTGACAAATTGGCCTGTGTCTTGCTATTGTTCCTGTTGGCTTACTACCGTTCACATCCCCATTGCTATCTGCTGCAGGTCACTGATGCTGCATCCATCCAAAATGATGCACAAATTAAGGACAAACAAGTTCCACTTCCACTACATTTGCATTTTAATTCTTTGCTATTCTTACTCTTACTGGATGTACTAATACTTCTAGTAGTAATTAAAGCTAAAAAAAAATCCATATTCAACTGAATTTTGTTCTGCCTTCTTTGCTTGTAGGTGTACAAAAGACTGAAGAGGAGGTGTCTGTCATCATTCATCGCCTGTTCTACTGCCAGACGGACGTCCTTCTGTACTACGTCACGTGTGGTGTGAGTGACTAACCTGACCAGACATCATTCTCAGCAACTTGTGCAACTGAGTGCTGCTGCGGACATCTGAAGAAGATGGGCCCAAAGAAAGCAGGTACCAGGTCCTCCAAGACCAAGAAAGTTGCTGAGAAGAAGGAAGAACAGAAGAAGGAAGTGACACTTAAGTCTGGTGTTGACCCAAAAACCTTTTTTGGGAGAAAAAAAGTACGCCTGCAGCAGCAGTGACCGGGGTCCAAGCTGGGGCCAGCACCTCCGCATCAGTGGGCCCAAGCCACCACCCCAGGCCCAAGCAGATGAGTGGGGAAGAGGTAGCCAGCCTAATGGTGGAAGGCAGTGATACTGAGCCTGACCTGAACTCATCTCAATCTCAAAGTAGTACACATTCCACGCAAGAGGGAACACAGCAGAAAAGTGGTGAACAACAACCAGCGCCCGCAATAGTAGATGTTCAACAACCACCACCCGCAATAGTAGATCCTCAACGAAAAGAACAACCACAACCACCACCTGTAATAGTAGTTGTTCAATCAATCAATCAATCACAGCATTTATATAGCGCACTACTCACCCGGAGGGTCTCAAGGCGCTAGGGGGGGTCCGCTACTGCTCGAACAGCCAGGTCTTGAGCTGCTTCCTGAAGGCGAGGTGGTCCTGGGTCAGGCGGAGGTGGGTCGGGAGGGAGTTCCAAGTCTTGGCGGCCAGGTAGGAGAAGGACCTTCCTCCTGTGTTGGCTCTTCGGATCCGGGGGACGGCGGTGAGGGCGTGGTTGGTCGATCGAAGTTGGCGTGTGGGAGCGTAGAAGTTGAGGGGGCTGTTGAGGTATCCTGGGCCTTGGTTGTGTAGGGCCTTGTGTGCGTGGGTGAGGAGACGGAAGGTGATTCTCTTATTGACCGGGAGCCAGTGCAGATCTCTCAGGTGTCCGGAGATGTGGCTGCGACGGGGGATGTCCAGGATGAGTCTTGCTGAGGCGTTCTGGATCCGCTGGAGTCTCTTCTGGAGTTTGGCAGTGGATCCGGCGTAGAGAGAGTTGCCGTAGTCCAGACGGCTGGTGACAAGGGCCTGGGTGACCGTCTTCCTGGTCTCGGTGGGGATACACCGGAAGATCTTGCGTAGCATGCGCAGGATGTTGAAGCATGACGAGGAGACGGCGTTGACTTGTCTGGTCATGGAGAGAGAGGAGTCCAGGATGAAGCCCAGGTTGCGTGCGTGGTCTGTTGGTTTGGGTGCGCTGCCCAGGGCGGGGGGCCACCAGGAGTCGTCCCAGGCGGAGGGTGAAGATCCCAGGATGAGGACTTCCGTCTTGTCCGAGTTCAGTTTCAGGCGGCTGCTCATCATCCACTTGGCTACATCTGTCATCCCTTCGTGTAGGTTGGCTCTGGCGGTGGTGGGATCATTGGTGAGGGAGAGGATCAGCTGGGTGTCGTCAGCGTAGGAGATGATGTTGAGGTTGTGCTGGCGTGCGATGGCTGCGAGGGGGCTCATGTAGACATTGAAGAGGGTTGGGCTGAGCGAGGAGCCTTGAGGAACGCCGCAGATGACTTTGTTGGCTTCTGATCTGAACGGGGGGAGGCGGACTCTCTGTGTCCTTCCGGTGAGGAACGAGGTGATCCATTCCAGTGCCTTCTCCTGGATTCCGACGTTGCTGAGGCGCTGCACTAGGGTTCGGTGGCAGACCGTGTCGAAGGCCGCAGAGAGGTCTAGGAGGATGAGGGCAGCTGTTTCTCCATTGTCGAGCAGGTATCGGATGTCATCGGTAGCTGCGATCAGGGCGGTCTTGGTGCTGTGGTTGGCCCGGAAGCCAGACTGCGAGAGGTCGAGGGATCCGTTCGTCTCGAGGAAGGCGGCCAGCTGCTTGTTGACGGTCTTCTCGATGACTTTTGCCGGAAACAGGAGCAGCGAGATGGGGCGGTAGTTCTTTGCCAGAGTTGCTGTTCCACAACCACCGCCCGCAATAGTAGATGTTCAACAAAAACAACTACCACAACCACCGCCTGAAATAGTTGTTCAAGAACCACCACCGGCAATAGTAGTTGCTGTTCCTCCCGAAGTCGGGGCAGTTCAGGAAATTGAGCCTGATGCAGAGCAAGAAGAGGCTGCACCTCATGCAGGAGATCTATTGTTTTCCAAATCCCCACCAAGGAAAAGGAGGGTTAGTCCATTGAGTTCTTCGCCAAGCATCCCTTCTGATGATCTTGACCTCAATTGGGAGCCAGAACGATCTGAGCATGAGAGGGAGAGACATCCCAAGAAGACCGCGCTAGGGAAAAGGAAGGTTCCAGGAAGCCTACCACTTATGGAGTGCGATGTTCAGCAGCCGGATAATGATGGTGATGATGAGTCAGACCCAGTCATCACAAGCATTACTCTTGGCCCAGAGGACATGGAGATCAACATTTTAACCCTATCAAGAATGGCTGCGACTAGGGATGTAGTAGCACGCATACCACCAACACAGGCCACACCAAAACTACCTCCAGCTTCCATTTTTACATTTGCACAAAGCCGGCAGCGTCCTACATCCAGCACAAGTTCCACCTCAGCAGAAGTAGGTAGTGGTACCACTGCGCAGCCACATAGTGAAGTTCACCACACAACCTCCAGTTCATCCGGCATTGGAAGTGGCACTTCTAGCAGGAGACAAAAGTTAAGCTCCCCAGTGTGGGACTTCTTTACAGTTAGCGCAAATGAGGACAACATTGCTATATGCTCCATTTGTCATTCCTCTGTTAGTCGTGGTAAGCTTGGTACAAACTATGGTACCGGAGGCCAAATGACCCATATGAAAAAACACCACCCAATTCAGTGGGAGGACCACCTATGTATCATAAAAGCAGGAACCATTAATGTTGGTGGGGAAGCAGTAGAAGGTCCACGGGTAACCGGACAGGAAGAAGAGGGAGACATTCTATCTGGTAGTGGTACACTAAGTACCCCTGTCCCACTCCCCAGCACTGCAGTGGTAGAACCCAGATCCTCCGGATCAGCAACATCTCTGTGGCACCAGAGTAAGAGTAGTAACCCGGAGACACCAAGGAGTACGGGTGCGAAGTCTGCATCACGAAGTACTGCATCGGGCATATCTGAAAGAAATACCAAGCAGCGTACCATTCTTAGCATGTTTAGGCAGGAGGGAAAGTACGAGCGCAACCACCCAATAGCACGTTTATACAATGCTAAGCTTGCTAAAATGTTAGCTCTGGACCTTCTCCCTTTTTCTTTTGTTGTAGGGATGGGTTTCCTGGAATTTGTGACAACCCTCTGCCCAAAATGGAATGTTCCCTGCCGCTACTATTTTGCCAGAGTTGCTGTTCCAGCACTACACCACGACGTTCTGGAATTGCTTGGAAAAGCCTTGCAGCAGAGTGCTGTGCATAGTATCCACCTGACAACAGACATGTGGAGCAGTAGCCAAGCCACAGATTACATTTGCATCACTGCACACTGGATCTCTTTTTCAGGTGTTAGAGACAAGATATCTACAGGCATTGACACTACTGAGATTTTTAATGATACTCGCAAACATGCTGCTGTAGCCATGTTTGCTATGGAGCAATCTCATACTGCTGCAATTATTTTGGATGAGTTCAACAGCAAGGTCTTTGAATGGCTGCAACCAAGAGGCCTCAATATTGGTTTTGTTGCCACCGACAATGGCAGTAATGTAGTTAAGGCCATGGAAGATGGCCGCTATTTCAGGGTCCCGTGTTTGGCACACTGCATTAACATTGTGGTTCAAGACTTTCTGAAAAGTGAAAATAAAGTCAGCAACTTACTGCCCATTTGCAGAAGAATCTGCACGCATTTCAATCATTCTTTTAAAGCCCGGAAGCAGCTATGGGCCATTCAACGTGAGTGTAACATGCCAGTCAAAGCACTCATCCAGGAGGTACCAACACGTTGGAACTCTACGTATTACATGCTCGAACGGCTGTTTGAGCAGTACATACCACTTAATGCTTATGTCATGACAAGAAGATCAGGGGATTATACTGTTAAAGCCATGACCATTGAGATGTGGCAATGGGACCTCATTGAATGCCTGACTGAGATGCTACTTCCTTTTGAGGTCTTCACACGTGCAGTCAGCAGGGAGGACTGTACTATGAGCCAAGCAATCTCATTGTTGTACATGCTTGAGCAAGAGCTGAAGGAGGTTTCTGAAACATACGAAGGCGTGGAAGGAAAATGTGAAGCATGTAATTTTGCGAAGTCCTTAGCAAGCTGCTTATATGAGAATACAAGGATTCAAAATAAGATTTTGTCACATCAACATTACATTACTGCCACAATTTTGGATCCACGGTACAAATTATTTGTGAACAGTAATGCAGTAATTCCTTTTTCAGAAGAGGATGTTTCCAAGTACAAAACTGTAATAGCCAAGGAAGCCACTGATTTCGAAAACAAACGGCTCTCAATTAGAGGCCTGCCAGTGCCAGCCCAGGACAGTGCAAGTACTACTGAGCATCCTACAGAGTCAAGTTCTTCTTCACTGCATTTGAGCAGTGCGTTTGCTTCCCAGCAGTCACCAACACAAACAATAACAGCAACTGCACCAACAGGATCTGATTCATCAGACACAAGCAAAAAAATAGCTGCTTGGTTTCTACATAAAGGGATGGGGGAGTCCGTTGCTGTCGCAAAGCAAAAAGAGGACGAGCAAACCAGAGCCCCAATGAACATTGAGCGGATGGTCCAGGCCTATCTGGATGACACAACAGAGGTGTTCATTGAGCAAAGCCCATTGATGTACTGGTATAGGACAGGAAGCCAATGGCCAGTGCTCAGCAGGCTGGCGATAAAGTATCTAGCTTGCCCTGTTGCAAGTGTCTCTTCTGAGCGTGTGTTCAGTGCTGCTGGTGCCATTGTGACTGTGAGAAGGACCAGTCTCTTGCCCAAAAGCGTGGAGAGGTTAACCATGATAAAAATGAATCAGCACTTGATACCACCAGACTACAAAGTCTGTGAATCAGAGCTGGAAGAGGAGAGTGAGTCGGAAGAAATAAGTAGTGGGTTACAGAACCTACTTCTGTCAGAAGAACCACCAGGGTTTGAGGACGAGCTCCTCTTCCCTGACAACTAGGCTTGGAAATTGTTACATTCTCCCTTCCTTTATTTCTCCCTTCCTTATTTGTGTGTATCTGTCTTTCTGACTCAAACTAGAAAACCAACACCATCTTCCTTTCTCTTTTAAGTACCTATTGGAGTTGCACATCTGAGCATTTACTGTGCACTCCACTCATCAGAGTCCTGCTCCATCTTCCTGACTCACCCTAAATACATTTCCATCTTGCCATACTTTGGATGGAGATGGACAATAGTGCATGAATAATGTAGCCTCTAACAGTCCCTCAATAACAAGTGAAACGTAAGTGACTACAGCCATCTTCTGTTTTGTTTCCAATCTGAAATGCATCACTGTCTTAAGGCTACACCTCTGTATCCAGGCATACACAACTCTTCAATGTCAGAGAACTTGAGCAGGGCTCCAAAATTAAGGTAAACTCGTCATCACTTTCAGAAGGCTCTGCTGCATCTGTGATCTGACAGCCACAAAGAAGAGAAAGACAGGTATATGAAATAAATGATGCCATACATTGCATTGGCTTCTTTGCTGACTCAGAGCAAATATGCATGAAGTAGAAGTATACTAGTAGTTTCAAAGTGCTTGTGTCTCAAGTGATGGTCAATGTTTCCATGTTGTTTAATATTATGTGTCCAATTGTTCTCCTACTACTGCAGGTGCAGTCTGGACTTAATCGTAGTCACTCACTACAGACTTAGTTGCTGTTTTTGGTCTGTTGGAGAACACGTACACGTGCCACACCGGATGATGATGACCACCATACCATCTTTGCACGCTGTCAGTCACTTTGATCAGAGATGATTGATGGAATATGTTCAGGAAGTGGAATACAAGGTAAACACACAACCAATCAAAAAGTAGCACAGCAGACCTAGGCTACATGTGTGTGCAGTGGTGGAATGGAATAGTGGTATGATTGACTGATATTGGTGCATTGATTTACATTAATCACTTGTTTTGGAAATACTAGGTTGATGTATATGCCTTTTGTCTGAAACTCTGAAAAATGTAGGTAAATGGAGCTTGGGCCACAGACTCACGTCCCAGTGTTGTGGTGTGGCCCTGTAACTGTTCCTTGCTGGCTCCTATCTTGTTGTTCTTTTCGATGACTGCTATGCAACTAGAAGAGTAGAGTTAATCAATGTATCAAGCAGCCTCAGTCTGAAAATCTTCTTGCTCACGAGTCTTGTCTTTTTTGCACTACACCGTAATTGATTTTTATGTTTTCATTCTGTTAAAAATATTTTGTAATACCCCATTTCTTCTTTCATCAACATTTACAGGCCGGCCTTTCACCCAGCGCTATTATACATGGAGCAACAACTCACACTTACCTTACCAATCCTCCTCATCATCATCCTGCTAGAGGCGGCCAAGAATGATATCACCAATTAATCAGTCACAACATTTTCCATGGAAGGGAGGAAAAAATGAATGACGAGATACAACTACACATTTGGCCCTGGATAATACATTAACTTTAGTATCATTTTAATATTTTTCTTTGATTCTTTTTTCCACTTCATTTATTTTACACTTGTGCTTGGTAATTGATTGTTCACTTAAACTATCTAAATTTTGTTTGCTAGCTTTCAGCCCGCTACATCAGGTATTACGGTTTCTCAGAGGCCATACAGCCTAGGCAAAAGTCATATCATATCATAAGAAGTACTTCCTTTGAATTGTGTAGTAGTAGTTAAGTAATTACCACTTATTATTAACCATTAAGTTAATAATAAACCTTCATCGTGCATCCATTTCGTTGTTCTTAACTGACTTTACATTTATTGGGGAATTGTGGATCAGCAATCATCGTCTTCATTGTTTTGCTTTTGTTCTCTCCATGCGTACTGTTTTTCTTTGTAAAACCTTTCCCCAAACCCCCGTTCCCATTCATTCATCAAACCCTAACCCTCTTCCCCAGGGCTGTGTGGTTTTATTTTGAGGTGTGATGTTACTACATTAAATCTACACCAACAATTGATCACACGCTTGCTGGGGCAGATGTGGTGAAACCATCAAACCAACACTAATGAAATCAAATGTCAACGAGGCAGGGCGAGGATCTTCTTCTGCTTGCCCACCCAAGCTCACTTTATGTAATAGTGTACAAGGCGAATACTTTCCCAAAGTGACCCAACGCATAAATGTAAATCATTGCTGGCATTGTTTGAATGTAATTTTAGAGCATTTACGTTTACGATTTGTATTGTGTTTTAATGACTCCAACGCAACTACAGTTATCTTCTACTTTTTCAGTCCCCGACACCATTGATTTCTTTGAGTTCGTTTAGCAGTTGCAATATTGTTTGTATTTTTTGTCCATATTATGTACTCCAATTTTCTACTTCTCTCACATTCTTTCTCAGGCAAATGACTGTCTCTTTGTTTTTGTTTTCCAATGCTAGTGCCAGTGTCTAGGAGTCTAGTCTACTAAGACCACAGCATATTCTCCGTTGTCTTTGGAAACCATGCAGCCGTTGCGGTGCCAAACGTAATCATCATCAATCACAGGTAAGAAGAGAAGTTTGCTGGGAGGTATAATGGAGGAGAGGCTGGTAGTACTAATAGGACAAATATAACTGAGTGAGGGGGACAGCATCTATCTGTTTGCATGTTACACATGTGGTCAATTAATAAAGTATTTCAATCAAACACTGGCCGCTGCCCTGCATGTAGAGTAAACCTTGTGACGTACAACAGTAACCCCACCACAAAACAACATCATATCATATGTGTAAGTTGAAAATAAATAACATTTATTCATGTATAAAAATAAATATCCTCTTATCCCCCCCTATCCCCACCCTAACCCCAACCAATGTCCAAGTCCAAAGAATGTCCCACAAAAATAACCCCAACACCCAATTCCCACCCACCAACAAAAGTAATAAAAAAGGGGCAAATCAACAGGGTCCGGGTCCATTACAGTTGGCGGGCTTTAAGGTGTTTGTCCACAATGCCTGGCCGCAGCGCCGTACTCCTACAGGTGGAGCCTTGCTGGGGCCATACCCATTGGAAAAGGCAGCAGCTGCTGCCCCCGCCTCTTCCTCCTCCTCCTCAGCCTCAGCCACCAGCTTGCGGTACTCCTCCACAATGGCCTGCAGTTTCCTTTGCCGGGCCCTGGCTGCCAACTCCTTCCGCGATGGTTTTGGGGAAGGAGTATGAGTATCTATAAAAAAAGAAACAGAATTGTAACTGAAACTCTTCATCATAATTAATTCAACAGTACATTGTGGCATAGTAGCACTACCAAGCGCAGTACATACAATTGGTGTCAACTTTTAGTATCTATCTAATCTGTCTTCCTGCTTCCCCTGCCTGTAGCATTTGTTGAAGTTTTTTCAGCCAATTATACTTGCCCTAGTACTGGGTGGCCTTGAGTACACATAAGAACAAAAGTCTTTTTTGTATCTCCTTTTATTTTTTCAAAGTAAGACTCTGCTTCCAGTGACAGTCTTCACCTATGATGAATACAAATACATTTAGGGGGCATCCACCCATTAAAAGTAAATGTCTTATCATTCTTTTTTATCGGCTTAGCTGGTTTCACTTTCAAAAGCAACCACCCATGCGCCCACCCCTTCCTTGCCTTGGGTTTCATTGACACAAACTCCGCTCATGATTCTTGCTATCCACTGTATCCATGCACCCATATTCTTCTTTTGCCCAGCCAGGCCTGCATTTTCTTTGACCTTCCAGTTCTACCCATCCTTTAACAACCCATGCATCTGATTCATATCAGCCATGTGAATGAACCTTCCAAAGTATCCTTCTATGGTAGTTAGTCTTACATCTCTTTAGTCCTTCCTCCTTCCACCCTAGTTCACTTCTTTCCCTTTTTGTTCAACACATCCCTCAAGGTCATCTGATCTGACTTTTAGTCTTCTCCATAAGTTTCACAGCTGAGTTGGAGTCTGATGGAAGAGGCCTTTTTTACTCAACTCAAACTGGTAATGCTACAAAGGGTGTCTTCTTCAACCATTCGTTTCATTTCGTTAATCTTTATTTCGGCAATTTTGCCATAAAAGATAGAACATAAAATTTATATACAACAAGAATCAACATCGGTGTTGCATCAATAGCAGGATAGGACACTGGTACAAAAAAGAAGATGCCCTAATACACAACAATCTATACTGTAAAAACAGACGAATGCATCAAAACGAATTGATTATTTAAGAACAGTCTATCATATTACGAATTAAAAATATAAGCAATTTAACAATACAGCTAAAATCTTACTAAAATGACCTGGTGTATAAAAATTTGTACACTAACTAATGCGTAGTCTGGATCGAGGATGGAGTACCCAAGGAATTAAAACGCAATCTCTTGTGCCATGCTGCTTCGAGAAATTTGGCCATTGCAAAAACAGTTGCACTTGAGAGGTCAGTCTTAAGAATTCTAAAGGCCTCAGAGCATTTAGCAAACCCTAGATTTTTACAGAGTGGAATTATCCAAAACCTTCTAGCTGAAATGTAGGCAGGGCAAAAGAAAACTAGATGCAATTCATCTTCAAGCCTACAGTTGCAGCCGGGGCAGTTTTCCAGGGAGTGCTGCTTCCATTTACTGGTAAATGCTCTTAGCGGAAGAGTGCCATACCGCCATTGCAGATATAATTTCCTGGCAAGATTTGGGTTAATGTCATCAAGAACTGTCTCAAACTTGTAGGATTCTTTGACCCCAAGAAAAGTGTTAGCTAGGGAGTCTGGCAGTGTACCCTGTGTGTAGGATGCAAGATTGCATGCATGGAAAGTTGCCACCAGTTGTTTGTGGGACAGTCCCTGACAAGCCACTTCAGGATCACTCCAAAGGTTCGGGAGACCCAGCCGGGCAAACTCAGTTTTTAGATATTTAAACCACGGGATGTTCTCTATAATAGGAAGAGCAAAAATTTCCTACAGTTCCTGGCTATAGTTGGCTAACTCAGGAGTGGACCATAATCTTCTCCAAAAAGTCAAGGGCTTTACACCCAGTACTTTGTCCAAAGGTTTCGGACCCAGATCCAACCTAAGGGGCAAGAGGGGGGTGCTAGCCGGTAACTTTAAGAGTTGTCTAATAAACTTGTTTTCAGCAATGACTAGCTCTTTTTTGCACACATGACCCCAGAGTTCACTGCCATAGAGAATCGCACCTCTGGCCTGGAGTCTGTAGATCTCCAACGGGGGGCCTATCGGTCTAGCAGATGATTTATTAGAGTTAACTAGCCTGATTATTCCCCCTGCTATTTGAGCAAGTCTGAGCTGGGACTTAACTTGATGGTCGCCCCATTCCAATTTATCATTCATGGTCACACCCAGATACTCAAACGTAAAGACTCTTTCTAACCTGTTCAGGCCTATAGAGGGGTTGGGGCGTGTTTTTTGGGGGGGATTAAAAATCATATACTTGGTCTTGAGGGCATTTATTTCAAGACCATGCTCTCCACAAAATGCCTCAAACCCCTTCAGAATACGATGGATCCCCATTGGGGATTTCGACAGCAGCAGGGTGTCGTCCGCAAACATAAATGCGGGCACCCTGCTGCCGCCGAGCCTTGGTGCGTCTGTGTTGGGGACCTTATTTGGGTAATCGATTACCCCGTTGACAAAGAGGCAAAACAGGGTCGGTGCTAAGACACACCCCTGCCTTACCCCTCTGTCAACAGGAAATCTTTTTGAGAGGCTGCCCAACCTCCCGCACCTAACTTGTGCATAGCTGTGTGTGTGTAGACGAACGATAATGTCTAAAAGAGCGGGGGGATACCCAGTTTGGCGAGTACCGTCCATAGTTTACTCCGCGGAACCAAATCAAAGGCTGCGCGGAGATCAACAAAGACGGTATACAACGTACCACCCTCCACCCGCACCATCTTCCAAAAGAGGAGGGCCAGATGAAAAATGTGGTCCGTAGTTGACACCTTGCTCCTAAACCCAGCCTGGAACGTACTTAGGATCGAATGATCCGTCATCCATTCCTGAAGGCGGTCAAGTATCAACCTCGCGAAGATTTTTTGTGGAAAATGGATGAGGCTGATTGGCCTGTAATTGGCTGGGAGCAGAGGAGAGCCCTTCTTGAAGATAGGTACAATCTCTGCACCCAGCCAAGTACTAGGGACCGCCATTCCCCCAAGGATTGTATTATAAACTTCCAAAAGGTAGGGGGCCCAAACCCTGGGTTGGTGCTTGAATAGATCTCCCGGTATTTATCTAACCCGGGGGCTTTACCCGATGGCAACTTAGATATTACATTAAGAACCTCCCCCATTGAAAATTGCATTGCCTCAGCGCCCTCCATGGTTTTGGATTGCGGGATCGGCCCGCCAGAGAGTGGGAGGTGGTCAAACGATAGCCCATAGGCAAACCAGGGATGACCCCTTCATAGAGGCTGCGAAAGTGGACCTCCCACACCGCAGCTGCTTTATTGCCCTCCACAGCTGGGGTCGGCTCGGCAGACCCTGTTCTCACTATCTGACAGAATTTACGTGCATCTCTGGTCTGAAGAGAGGCCAACATGTTTTCCCAGTTGGAATAGACCCATTCCACCTTTGCACGGTGGATTACTTGCTTCAATTCCGCCCTCCTGATCTTGATTAGCCCTGTGTCCCTAGGGTGCTTCAATGCAGCGAGGAGGTCAGCCTTTGCCTTCCTGCAAGCTGAATTGAACCAGGAGGCTCTTTGCCCCCTGCCGGGCCCTTTCCGCACAATTGGATTTATAAGTTCCGCAAGAGTGTCCACCAATTCCGTATGGAGGGTGCCCAACTTGGGAAACAATTCTACTGGGGAGGGTTGAAAGATAAGGGCCCCAACACGTTCGAATATGGGGAGGATCCGTGCATAAAGCTCTGAAATGTGGGCAGGATTGTCCAAGAGCTTGGCCCACCTCACTCTGCGCCTGTCATTAGTTAGGATTAGTTTTGGATCTAAAGATGCCTCTGCCGGCTGGTCACCCGTGGGATCACCGGGCGAGACCAGCAAGAGAATCAGCGCATTGTGATCACTGTCAGTTCTTTGCACTACCGCAAAGTCAGAAACCTTGTTCCATTCAGATGTCTGAACAAGGATATAGTCCAAATGGGACTCCTGCCCTGGCTTATTAAAGGTAGGTTTTGAAGGGATGTCACCCTTAGTTCGGCCATTGCAAGCCCTCAGAGAATTGCTGAGGGTAAGTGCCAAAATTTGGGTTGCTAAGGGTGACCATGGCTTAGCTGGGGGGCCATCTAATTGCGGAATTCCCCACTGTTCATCCTCCTCCAGGAGTGCTCCCTCCAAAGTTAGGGTTAGCGGCTCATACTGACAGTTAAAATCTCCCCCCAGAAGGATCCTAGCACCCTGGTGTATTGTGAGCAAAAATAGAGAGAGCTCATCAAAGGTGGGTGAGGGCTTTGTTATTCCCATCGGTCTGGAGTATACGTTTATCAGCGTGAGTTGAGTATGGTTAGGCCATTCCAGCAAGACACACTGGACATCCAATGAATTCGTTTTAAGAACCCTAGCCTTGCATCCCAAATGGGATGCTACCCATATGCAGAGACCCCCTGAGGGCCATCCTTTCCCCACCCACTTAGCTGGAATTGAAAAGGTTGCATAGCCTGATTGCCATTTATCCTCCCTTGCCCATGTCTCCTGAAACAGGCATACATCCTGAGTGTCGATAAAAGACCCCCACTCAGGGGAGTCTAGTTTGCCCTGGAGTCCGGCTAAATTCCAGAAGAGAATGGATAAACAGGATACATGCTCGCCAGGAGAAGTTGCAGAGGAATCAAGCATAGTAGCCGCAGTGGTTTCCACCAGCTTGGTGGGGGGTTCGGTAGATTGGAGTTACGCACCGGTACCACCCTCAACAGGGGGGAAGGGGGACTATATGAGGTTCCTCGTGTAAATCCAGTTGCCATATTAGACCCCCGGTGCCAGGATGACATCATTTTTATTGAAACTATTTTGGAACTCTCATAATCTGTACCTTCAGGGCCAAAGGTTTGTGATTGGCCACCCGTACCCTGTTCAGACTGTAATCTTCAATCACAGTAGTCCATATCTGTAAACACATCAAACCTATTTACTGTCTCCAGTGGTGTAAAGGGTCTCAGGTGATCCATTCTCCTATTGGTGTTTCTGTTAAACCTGGGAGGTACCATGTTCCATCTGAAGGGGTCAACAGCAGGTGAAGGGTGTGGTACTTGTGGCTAGTGCCTAGTGTTGTAGGGTAATGAAGGGAAAGTCTGATTGGGAGCCTGGCCACCGGTGTAGATGGAGGGGAACACTAAAGATCTGGGGTAGAAGTAGGTCAAGGGACGAGGGAAGATGGAATTGCTGCCACTACCTAGGGGCCAATTTAGTATATAGTTAACCGCTCGTGGGTCTCTGAAGTTTACAACAACTAGGTCTCCCTCCCTATCCTTCACCCTACTACCCAGCCAAGAGAGTCGCCGGACATGCACAATCTCACCGTTGATGTTGTGTGTGAGTGGTCTAAATTGGCTGAGCCAGTGCATAGTTTTATTTTTCAGCTGGTGGAACCCTTCCCTCTTATTGTCTGGCAATGTAGGGACCTCTGTCAGAACAACCACGTAGGGGACAGCTTCAGGGGGTAGTTCTACTTGGGGGCCTTTGCGCGTAGGTGCCCTGGTATGTCTAGTGGTACCCCAGTTCTCCCGTGTGTTTCCTGCAGATACATTTTTAGGTCCCCTCGGGACTTCACTAGCTGGTTTTGGGATTAGATTGTTGCCCTGCTTGGGGGGTGGTGCCCTCTGCTGCTTGGGATTTGTTTGATTAGTAGATTGAACTGTGACTTTGGGGGCATTGAGAGTACACAATGTCACCAAGGCTGGAGGTGGGACAACCCCACTCACCAGTACCTTAGTTGGTCCCTCGTTGTTACTCATTGCAAACTCAATGTCCTCAAGTCTTTTCTCAACCCTCTTCAGTCTCTCTATTATGGGTAGGATGAAAGACCTTATTAGGTGTTCCATGTTATCCAGTGAGACGGCAGTAGGTGCATCCTTTGGGAAGGGATCAACAGGGCTGTCAGTTTGAACAATGGTGATCTCAGCCTGTACAACTGGTGCCAATGGTGAGGGAGGTGCCAAGTTTGACGTACTAGCTGGTGCGGCCTTTGAGGCCGGGGCAATTCTGGTGCTATACTTTGGGGGTTTGCCACAGTCAGTATGACTGATCTTGGGCTTTTGCGGGTCCCCCCCTTCCGTCTTCTTTTGCTAGGTGGTGGACCTTGGACCTTAGCAGGCAACGTTTTTTTCGGCTTGGTTTGGGCGGGTTTGACCCGGACCAGAGTCCGGGTAGTCAGGTCGACATCTATGCAAATGGAACTGGAAAGAGGAGTATCACTTATAGGCTGGTCGGTAAGGACCAGGGGTGTGGGTGTGCAGTCTCGTAACAGAAGTGGGACACTCTCCAAGGATAAGAGGTCTTTGTTGCTACCAGTACATCCTACATTAGGGGAAAGGGCGTGGAGCGGGGGATCTGTGGAAGCCCTGTTCTTCATACATTCGACAGAGCGACAACGCTCTGCCCGGCGCTCTGCCAGTGACTTTTCCCTGTCTAGGTCAGTGAGAGCCCTTGTGAAATAATTATCAAGTGTGCCATTATTCAAACGGGACTTTGGGCCATGGCGGACAAGTACACCTACTAATAATGACAGTAAATGCGGTGGAAGAGCGTCGGCCCTGCCCGGCCTCACTCGGCCTCTGGGGGCCTCAGAGGGCCCGCCCTTTGCCCGGGCTTTGCCCGGCGCACACCCGCGCGCTTCCCGCGTGCGCGTGGGTGGGTGTGGCTAAAGTAGGCAGGTGGAGGTAGGAAGAGGCAGGGCGAGAAGAGGAGCCAGGTGCGGCCGGTCTCTCGCTGCAAAGCAGCCTGGCCCTCGCAGTCCAGCTCGACAAAACACTCTTCAGCCCCCAAATCGCGTTGCTCCACAGGGCTCCCAAAAGCAGTCTTCAAAAGCTCCACAGAGTCCGTAGCCTCGAGCGGCTCCTGCAGAGCGGGGGCCACGAGGCGCTATGTAGTTGGGAGAGACGGGCGGGAATAGGAGCCAGGTGCGGCCGGTCTCTCGCTGCAAAGCAGCCTGGCCGTCGCAGTTCCGCTCGACAAAACACTCTTCAGCCCCCAAATCGCGTTGCTCGACAGGGCTCCCAAAAGCAGTCTTCAAAAGCTCCACAGAGTCCGTAGCCTTGAGCGGCACCCATTGTATATTGTCCAGTACAATTTCAAATTCATACTTTTTTAATAAGTCTCATAGCACATTGATGAAAAAATGTCCCCCTTCCACCTAGTAAATAATGCAAATAAGTAATGAATATAACTTACCACCGCCCACCGCAGAAGTTTCCTCCCCCACTGATGCTCCTGCAGGTGCCGCAGCCTCTGTCCCCTCCTGGATGGCAATCGCGTCGCCGCTGGCCCCGTCGGCACTGGTGGTTGGTAGTGATTGTGCACCTATAAAAGCAAGTACACCTTTTTAGATGCCTGCACACCTCCCCCTATTTTACTAGTTGTACTTTTTTCAGCAGGAAGGAAGATTGAAAAAACAGTTACGTACAACATGAATCGTTGTGACAGTGTAACTACTCCAAATTGCGTCCTAATGTACAGCAGTCATATTAGACAGACTTTAGTTTAAATGTATTAGTTGGTCCCTAGGGTCATCTAATCTACTCCTACTCTAGTCTTTGGAAAGTTAGCCTGAGCCATATAACCATTTTTAGATCCGGGTCTACTGCTTTGCCCATGTTACCTCGCAGCTCCCCGTAAATAAGAGAATTACCTTCCGCCTCCTAACCCACGCACACAAAGCACTTTACGATCTTGGACCCAAATGCCTCAACACACGACTGTCCTTCTACACCCCCTCCCGTCAGCTACGATCCTCCAACCAAGCCCTTGCCACTGTTCCTCGCATCAACAAAACCACCATGGGAGGTAGATCCTTCTCCTACCTGGCAGCTAAAACCTGGAACTCTCTTCCCACTCACCTTCGCCTTACTCAGAACCACCTAGCATTCAGAAAACAACTTAAAACTTGGATATTCGACAAGTAATTCCCCACCCTTCCTCTAGCGCCTTGAGACCCTATGGGTATGTAGCGCGCTATATAAATCTCTTGACTTGACTTGACTTGACAGTAAGAAAGACACCATTGAGGCCACATGAGTGTTGCATACAATTGACAAAGCAGTATTGTTAGTCCCTTTTGCTTATCCATAATGTTGCACTTTTTGCCATGACTGCTAAAAAAAACTGGCATAGTTGTATTCACTGTCTAACGTGCAACATTTTTCTCATAGGCAGATGAGAAGAGAAGAAGATTGCCTTCTATGAAACAAGGGATTTGCAGAGCTTTCGGAAGATGCATGTGTAACCACTAACAGTATACGTTCAACGGTGAGAGGTCTCCCACAATTCACACATTTCTCTATTGTGCACTAGACGTACAAAATGTACAGTATTCAATCTTCTTGATTTTGCATGGTGGAGCCGGATGTTTTTCATGGAAATACTTACAAGTTACAACAATACAAAGCTTGTTATTAAAAAATAACCTTTTTGAACTTGCTCATAGACTCTGTGGTATATTGTCAGTGTCTGGGGTGTTGTTGTCTGAAACGAGTGAGTGAGCCAAAGGGTGTTCTTCTGTTCTGGCCTGGGTTGTGTAAAATCATTGGGGATATATATCTAACTATCTTCGTGTGGGGGTCGGGATTGGGACACATGACTATGACCGAGACACTTAGGTAGGTAAACTAGACGGTCATTGGATTATGGGTTCTTCTGACTGAGTTCTGTGACCAGGGTGTAAGGTCCAACCTCCCTATCACCAACATCAACAACATCCTATTTTCTTGTGCATAGTTCTGTATGTGATTGTGTATGTGCAGAGAATAATACCCACAACAGTAGTAGAAGTATACTAACTGAACAAAAATTAGTAGGCCAACATCTGGTTGTGCATTTTTGTTGGTGGGAATTGACAAAGACTGGAGATTACAGAGGACAACGCAAAATACAGGAGTGGACCCAGTGGCTACAGCTATTCTATCACAGATTTATTCAAAAGAATACCTTAACTAAAGAGTGGCCAACAGGGCAAGCTTAGCTACACACAGTCTAATAGGAATTGAAAGTCAGGGATGGCATTGGATAGTTACCAAAAATTTGGAAAACAAATTTAAGACCAAAGAAGGTTTTGCTAACATTGAATTAGGAAGGAGGATTAATAGGTTGGAAAAAATAAGGTGCGTTAAAAAGTTAGGGAAATATAATTGTTAATAATATAAGCACTGTAGGACTTACTGGGGCCAGCAGCAGGATCCTTGGTAGAGGAGTCCTCCTGTGGTTGTCCCGCCAACTCGGACCCCGTCTTCTTGCCCTTGGGTGGTGCTGATCATGTAAGAAATAATAAAGAAAGAGAAACATTAAGTGCTGTGAAACAAAGACCTCATTCAAAAATCCTCTCAAACATTTAAGGGAACAACAATTCCAATAAAATTGACTTCGAAATGACTACTGGCTTGCAAGATCCACAGACCGTCTACTTATAGAACACTAATCAAATGTGCCATAAACATTCTGATTGCAGAATACTAACAAAGCCAGTACCACCTGACCTGTCCTACACCACCTATTCAAGAATCCCGACGGGCCAATTGTTCAGTAAGTCGGCATTTCAATTTTATTTTTGCCCGCAAACATGCATAGATGATGAGATGGAGGACACATTCATAAATTTGTACATTCACATAATTGTTGGTTGCTTGCGTCACAACTGCTACTGACTCACCTGACCATGTTATTGCTGTGCTAAGCCTACTACTCAGTAAACAAACTCAAACCGGTTCTATGGAGGGGTGGGGTAAATAAGAACTAACTAAGCATTCAGTGACAGAGGAGGCGTCATGCAGACCGTTAAAAAAATATGAACTAATACTATCCATCCACCACTATTTCACTAAAGGGCAATGTAAGGATTAGACTCTAGCAATAGCATCAACTAACTTCAGTTCTCTAAAACCTCTAACATCAATAATCAGCAGCCCAAGCTAGCACTAAGTTACAAACCAGTAAGAGAAGTGGCGAGCAGCACCTGTGTCATACAATAACAGAAGAATTTGAGACGGAATTGATCTGCAATGTAACTAAGCGCACCAGTAACAGTGTTACTTATTCATCCAAGAATTATACACAATACTTATACTACTATAATAATAAATTATTAATATTACTAACTACTCACCAAGCCCCATGACTTCAACACCTATCAGGCCCAACAGGTCCTGCTCCCTGTCCAGAATGTCTGCCCACCGGTGGACCAGCTGTTGGTGGGTGCGCCGGATTTCCGAGCGACGGTAGACTGCCCGACGCACCTTCGCCCACTGGCGCAGGCGCTCCTCTGGAAGGTAACTGGGCCCTGGCCTGCCGCCTGCTGCCAAGGTCAAGAAGAGGTGGCGCTGGATGAAAAAAACCAGGGCGGCCACTTCCGCCTCCTCGAAAAGATTCCGGGCCTGCACCCCTGCAGGTCGCATTCTGCCACAAGGCAGCCGGCTCTTGGGCGCAGGCGCCTTGCCCTTCGAGCCGGTTCTGCTGCTCCCCTTTGCTATGGTTCTGGGGTGGAGGTGGAGGTGGAAAAGAAAAGTTAGAACAAAAGGAAAAAAAGTTAGGGGGAAGAAGTAGGAGCTTAAATAAAGAAGTAAAATAAAACAGTAGAAAAGCTAAAAAAAAGGTGGAAAAGTAGAAATAAAATGCAAAATATAAACTTAGGGACAGAGAGAGATAGATGAGAAGTAATAAAAACTGTGAAAATAGGTAAAGATTGAACAGATATAAGGTGGATAGAAAACTAGGCCCAGAACCATAGTATAGAATGTGAAAAACATGATGGCCGTGCCCATGTGGGTAAGTTTGCCTGAGATTTCACGCGAACACGCTCTTTGTCAGTGTGAACAAGTAGTTGTGTTCCCGAACAAGACGTGCACCGCGCGAACGCGTTATTCGCGACCCGAGAGAGGAAGTAGGGGACGCGGGCGGGCGGGACAATTGAAAAAACAAGATGGCTGCGCCCATAGCCCACCACATGGGTAAGGTCGCATGCTACAATCCCCCGAACACACAGACAGCGCCCCGAACATGCACTATGCGCTCCCGAGCAAGAAAAACGGCTTGCGAACGGGACCAGCAAGCTACTACGCAAGCTCGCGAAGCTAGGCGAAGCTCGTGTAGTGTGAGAACGGCTTCACGTAGCTTCATATAACGCGACTACGCGTACTACGCCCACCCTTACTTTCGTGTTCACTCACCCATGACCCTCTGGCACATTCCCAGCAGTCTCCTTCCTTTGCAATGTCCCAAGGACAAACGTAGTCACCCATTGACAGGTGTTGGCGCAACTCTGGCACAAAACAATTGAGTAGCTGCTCTCTGATAACCAGGTTGAGCAGTCCATCAAAATCAGGTTCCCCATGAACCTCTATCCAATCAATCAGTGCATCATGACAATCATCCACATAATCCCCCCAATCCTGGTGAGGCTGTCTTCTACTGCCCCGGAACTTCAACCTGTACGTGTCCACTCGGGAATAAGGTACTATTCTTTGGAGAAGGGGACTGGGACCTCCTGCACTGAACTCTCTATTGCTGCCACCACTGGACTCAATCCTCCCTGGGGAATCCAGAAAACTATAATTGCGGTCAGGGGATATCCTACCCTCTAGGGCTATCTTCTCCCTGGCCAAGGCCCTCTAAGCCTCTGCAATCCTCTCTTGCACACTCAGCTGCACTATCTCTCTGGCATGCTCTAACCTGAGCTTCTCCAAAGCCAGCTGGTGCTCCCTCTCTTCCCTCCTATCCAACCACTCATCCGGGGACAGGGAAAGGGATGGGGTGCTGCATCTGACACTGGACCCAGCAAGGGACTCCCTATCTATGGGGTCCTCGCTCTCTGCTGGCACCCATTCACTGTCATCCTCATCCTCCTCTTCAGACTCCTCAGGGCTCCCCACAGACCCACCACCCAAATGGTGTGAGGCCCGGGCCCTCTCTTTCTCACTATGCTCACGTTCCCAGTCATCCTTCTGCCATAGGATTAGGGTAACCCTAAGCTTGGACTGGGTGTCTGTCTCATTCACTGTGATGTTCTCCTCACAAAACTGTACCAACTCATGCATACTGTACCTAAACAGGCCACAGAGGTTAAAAGCAGATTCCATCTTGGCAGGATGCTCACAGACACGTGCAAAACAGGGGACCTAACAGTCTGAAGTAAGAGTACACACTCCAAAGTCTTCAGCAAGCTCCCTATCCCAGAGAAATCACACTCATTTGTCCAGGGCAACACACCATTCATCCACACCCCCCCCTCGGACCGGTAAGGCAGTTTTTACTACCCCTGATTTCTCAACCTGACCACATGTGACACAGGAACCAAACTCTGGGAGCATGGCGGGGAACAAATGTAGTGGACACACTTTGAAAATGACACTCTTATGAAAAGAAATAACAGAACTTCAAAAAACAATAATCCCCAAAATGTGGTCATCTAAAATGCAGAGTTTTGTAGTGCGGCCAGTTGCCACTGCGGTACAACGCAAACACAAATCTGGATCCTCATCGCCTGCCACCAATGTTAGAAACGGGATCCCTGGCTGGCCAGGGCTTGCACCAAAGTCAGTCAGAGACCACCATTCCCAAGTCAGGGCAAGGGAGTTACACGCCAAGATAACCCCTGCTCACCCTCTAGGTAACGTGACGCGAGCAGCAAGGCTAAAATTGGAGGCTATGTAGGATAAGTGTTTGCGTGCGCACCCAGTAACAACACCCAAGGCCCACCACAAAGGAAACTCCACACAAGGTTATATATAAAAATAGCCTTTGTTTTATACCAAAACACATTAGATAAGAACACACACTTTACAATGTGCCAACAGGCATGGGCAGAATTTACAAGGGATGTGTACAAGACAGGGCCACATGGACCACTGTCAGGAATCAGCACTTTTAGAACTTAGCACAGGGTAGAATTAGCACTTAGAACATAGAATATAAATCAATGTAGCACAAAATAGAATGTAAAGCAAACAACCAGTAACTACTGGTAACAGGTAAGTACCACCTACGCAACCCTAACCACCTTAGGAAAAGGTCACGCAGGGAACCAGGACCTCACTAGCAACACCTGTACTAGGAGAAAAACAACCACCTAAGTATCACAATACCTGTAGGGGTATAAGCACATTACACATGATGCATCACAACACATTCAGAGATGTAGGGAAGGAAAACAATTGCGCAAAACTCAAATAAGTCACCACCTGTGACTGTCCCTAGGCAAACTGGCCTTGTTGGGGCTAGGACGCCCTGTGTCCCAGTGTCAAGGCCCTAAACGTAGCAGCTGCCCACTAAGTGCTGGGCAGCTGTAGAACAATGATGGGGCCAATGTGGGAGCCTCGCAGGCTCTGAACAAAGCAATGCCCCTGAGCCCCTCTGGGCTCCACACAATGTGGGCTGTCCAAGCGTTGGAGTCCCGGGGGACTCGAGTTTGTCAAGATGCCCCTGAGCCCTCTCTGGGCTTTAAAACTAAGCAATGCCCCCTCGAGCCTCTCGGGGCTCGTCAGCACATGGGGCCGCTTGAGCCTCTCAGGGCTCCTTCACCAACATGCCCCCGGACGCTGGAGTCCCACCCGGGGGACTCCGAGGCAGGAAATGCCCTGGGAGCCTCGGGGTTCCTAAATTACAAATGCCCCACTCGTCGCAGTCCCTCTGGACTCTAGGCAAAATGCACCATTAGCGTGGGAGTGGTCCGCTGCCAACCGGGGCCGCTCTGCGCTAACCACAACTGCCCCCGCTCCTTGGAATCACTCACCGGGTCTGGCTGCAAAGGGAGAGCTCTCGCCAGCCTGTGTCACTCACCGGCGGTACTCCGGGTCTCCTCCTCACTTCCTTCGAGTCTCGGGGGGGGGGTGCTGGGTTCTTCTTCTCTGTGTCGGGTGGAGGCGGGGGTGAGCTCCCGTCCTCTTCCCGGGTCCTCAGGACACCTCTCTTCACCACCTTGCACCGTAGCGCGGGGTGGGCTCCCGTCGACTTCCGGTTGTCCCTCCTGTTCCGCCTGACTTTCGGTTTCGGTGCTCTCCGGCCCACGGGCCGCAGCGGTGAATGCGGGGAGGCACACGAGGGGTAGGCTCCCTCTAATTAAATAAATAATTATGCCGGGAAGGTCCCTGGCGGTGGGGCACCTGTCAGGGGCCAACAAAGGGCAGGCACATGGCAAAACACGGCGTGGGCAGCCGCGAAAGGAAAATAAAAGTGCTACCAAGCGCTTAGAGGAAGAATCAAGTGCTCCCAGGTGCTAGGCACAATTACAGCGCTCCCCAGCATACCAAGGTTCCAGGGGCCAGGGCAAAGAGCTGGGGGGGGGCAAGGCTGGGCCCGAGCCAGCTCACAGGGTCCTCCTAGGCAGGGAAGCAATCCCCAGTGGCGATCCTCCTGGCGCCCAGCAGCAGCCCCCATCAAGACAGGATTCCAGAAGAGAACATTTTCAGGGGGTCAAAGCCCCTCTTTTATACACCTTTTCCCTTTGTCTTTGCTCAGGGTGAGGGGAAAAACCAGTTGCAGCTGGTTTGTGAGCACTCTTGATGTGCTCAGCCCCTCACTCTATTTACTAGCAGGGCAAGGGTCATCAGTCGCACCACAGGGGGCGGAGCCAGCATTGTGTGGGGGAAAGCCCAGCCCTATTCAGGACCCAGGTGCACTCCTCCCCTGCCATCAGCATGCTAATCTCCACACTCACCACCGGGCAGACTCATCCAGACTCCTGGAGCCAGGCTCACCAGCCAGCTCCAGCCAATCACGTGCTAGCACACTCACTGCACACGCACACCCATGTCTAGAAGTGGCACTTCCACACTAGACACATACATGCCGCATACATCATTGCGCAGCATTCAATCACACGAGTCCGCACATACCAAACTCGAGCCTGCACACCTCACGCATCAGAAACTACCAGGGACACAGACATTCCCCATGCATTCCTATGGGAGGGCAGGCCAACCTTACTCCACGCACTCAGAGTGCGCACGCACTTTCCACTGGGACACATTGAAAGTGCGCAGAAACAAAAAATCTCTACCACCAATTCACATTCAAAAAGCTAAAACTTTAGGGGTGAACCTGCCAGAAGGGCCAAGTCCAACACATATTATGTACACAATTACGAAATATAAGTACTAAAATGTTTGTGCCCAAAATGAGGCGTGGAGAGAAGGAAAGGAAAAGGAGGGGGGGTTCAGTGGATGGTGAGGATTGGGATAACGTGAAAAAGATTCAAAAGTCACACGTGGTCACATTGATACAATTGCAAGTTGACATCACATGGGTATCATGTAATTACCATATACACATATATGAAATCCTATTCCAATTATTATGACACAGTAACAATGATCCGTTGTGCATGGGTAGGTCAGCCAGAAAATAAGTCAACGTTTCGACCCCTGATGGTTGTAGGTTGATTTGCACCTTACTGCGGGATCTTCATCAGGAATGGTGGGTGAGAGGGACTCAAGGTGAAATTGCCACTGTGGGTGATGTGGCAACGTAGATAGAAATGGGTAGGGCCCTTAGGCTCACATCCAGAGAGCTACAGCCAGACGGTCTGTGCAGTATGAAACTCTACTGTGCGTATCCCAGTATTGAATTTCCGTGGCCAAAACTGTGCTTCAATCGTGGGTATCGCCAACGCAAAACGAAGGACTCCCAAGTCCTGATTAGTATATTTAGTAATTGTGTACATAATATGTATATGGTTGAGGATGTGAATAAATAACATCTAAATAGTGCTATTAGTGTGATTTGGATTGTTTTCAAGAATTTTATGAACTTTACCCACTCATAACACGCAACTGGGACCCCCTTTTCTATGTAACATTGAATACCCAGGTCCCAGTACCATTGGGTCAACCCTGTTCTTTGTAACACTACTGATCTTGTCGCCCTGCTGCACAGTCTGTGCCTGTACTCACACCTGAAGGAATCTCCCTTAAATTGAAGGAGTCACATCCTTGCATCTGCAGGCACCGCAACTAAGCTGACCAGTCTGCTGATCCTGGGCTCCCCTGGACTCCAAAAGGCTCAGAAACACAGGTAATAGTTTTTTACATCCCTTGAGGCTTGCCCTATCCTCTCTTCAAGTTTGAGGCCAGTATCCTTTGTTGGAGCTACAGTAACTGAACCCATGTGCAGTGCGTTGACTTGCTGTTGAAAGGGATTGATGGTGTCCTTCCTTCAAGATCTTTGGGCTCCAAGAAGCTCTAATCTCAAGCATCTCCAGTGACCAGAATCTTTGACCACACCACATCGCTTGCATCATGGACTGTGTCTTTTGGTGAACTGCTCAAGGTCCTCTTGCCACTCCAGTGCCTCTGGCCTTTGAGTCCTATTGAGGGTAATCTTTGAATTCTTTGGGCTCCCCTGATTGCTTGGGGCCTGCCCTGACTCCCTTGCTTGTGGTGAGTCACCTGGTCCTTGCTGGTCCCGACAGTGCACCTTCTTTGCTTTCCATGTTGTTTGCAGTTGCCAAGGCTTGCTGGTGCTCCCAATGGACACGACCTCTCAACTCTCGACATCCAACATGGGACAGCTCGTAAACAGCTCCTGGTCTTCCACAGCATCACCTGGTCCTCACAGTTGCAGTTCCAAGGTCATCCTTCTTGAAACTTCCAACATCGGTGGGCATTCATCTTCCAGGCCTCCTGGTCACTCCTGAGTGACATAGACTCTGTCCCCTGTGCTTGTAGGTACTTTTCACCTTGAATCCACCTTTGTATTCCACCGGACACTTTCACTTTCCCCAGCAGCAACATCTTCCTGATGTCCTCCATTGAGTTTGAAAGCGGTTTCCGACCCCACATCACACCAATGCACCTAGATTCCCTGGTGTAGGTAATGTGGTTACTAGGGTATCCACAGGTGGGGTGGCTCTCCATCCTTCTGTATTCCACAGAGTTTCCTCAGGGCCCACTGGGAAGGGTCTTCTTTCTTTAAAATTGCAACTGTGACTTACAAGTAGATTTGTATGGAGAACGCAGTCTTGTTCCCACACTGCATACGACCTCCCTGGAGCACCTAGATACTCAGCTTTGGTGGTTCCTTACGTCCTGACACCTCTATGTCCTCTCAGTATATCCTTGACTTGAGTCGTGGTTCGCATACCAATATTTTAGTACATGGTTTGGTCTCCCCCTGGAAACCACTGTATAATCTGTGCTACTTACGTGTTTCTTTTGCAAGGTAGTGTGTGCATTGTGTATATCTTTGGGTAGGAGATATCTGTATGTTTTAGTGAGTGTCTTATAATAAATACATATTTTTATCAATACTTTGTGTAGTTCTTTTTCATTTCATTTCTACCTATAATATTACGTTCTGGTAAAACAAGCTGCTTTATACTCCTTCTGAACTAAGCCTGAAGGCTGCTCTCCACAGCTACCACTTAAAGATCTTTCTACGGTTGTCTAAGACCATTAACATCACCATAAGGGTTGACTGGATTAGTGCAAGGTGTCCACTTACATAAGTGTGCCTCATATACGAAGCCAGCCACTCAAACTCTTACACCAACGTTATTGGTGGTGGGGTTTGTACCAGCAGACTCACCAGTAAGTCCTTTGTTATGACTTTTGTTTACAAATGAAGAGCTCATCTGTTTCCTGTCCACCACAGGCACACCTATATAATTTGAATTAGCTATTGGGCTGCATTTAACTTGATCATTGCTGTCCGCTCATTTCCGAGAATGCATTCAAAGACATTTTGGTTGCAGTTGATTCATGCTCCACGTTCCTCTGCTGACGCTCGAACTGTTATTGAAGATTTGTGAGTCTTTGTAGGGACTTATGCCTGTGGCGCTTTCCATTCAGACCAGGGTCCTGTGTTCACCTCTAAGTCATACAGTGATTTAATAATGTCTATAGGGGTGCATTTCTTGTCTATATATAGGCCAGATGGCACCTCTGTTGTGGAGCAGATAAACTGTGACTTAAAGCAGTCTTTAACAGTGAAGGTATAAGGTACAGGGTGTGGCTGGTTAGCTCATCTTTGTGGGGTATAATGAGCATTTAATAACCTCCCTAAAAGATCTCTGGGTTGGCAGACCCCGTATGAAATGCTTTTTAGCATCAAGATGCATGTTCCAGACCTTGATGGTCATGATGTTGTGACATAGATAAGCACTGTGCTGTCTTACAGGATCTACAACAATGACTTGGTGCTCTGGCCAACACTCATTTGCCTTCTACTCTCCCATCGGAAGCAGCTGTTCAGATTCCTGTTTCAGGCTGGCTTTCTAAATTTGGTGATCTGGTGTGTAAGAAAGTGGCGTTCAAAAAATAATTAATTCCCTTGTACCATGCTCCTGTTTCAGTGCTTGGTCTTCTGGGTATCTGAACAGTGATTTTACTTCTACTTCATGGATACAAAGGCAATCACTTTGTTTCAGTTGAACATGTCGGGTTTCACCATATGGCCAATCCTAAATAGTGTGCCTAGAAGAGTCCCAACACCGGATGTTATTTTACAGCCAGTGAGCTCCACCCTTGCTGATTCTCCCCAGCTACCAGAGGGGGATATTGAGTATTCAGTTGACCTGGTACCTGTTTTAACTTCTTCAATTTCCACAATGGAAACTGTTTATTCTGATCCTCCAGTTGAGGCCCCTTCTGCTGGGCAAACTTCAAGTCTCCATCCAGAGTCACAGCCTCTTTTATTTTAGCTGAGTTCTTCTTGGTACTATATTGATCAAGATAAAGTTTTTTGAGACAGTTCTTCATTAAACTTTTGTTTTGCATTCACCACCACCCGAATTTGGTTTTAATGTATCTCCCGGTTAAAATGCACTTATCTGGTTCCACCTTGGATATATGTCTGGATAATGTTTTCCATGGTATTTTCGTTCATGTGGATTGGATTTGTGACTGGTTTATTTCTTTTAATCAGTGGACATTACCTCCCAAAAAATTCTGCTGCAGAACTAGTCAAACGGTTGTTTCCCCACATTCTTACTTCCACAAAAGGAAAAGAGACCAGTCCGTTGTTAATATTTCAGCAGTCTTAGTCACTGATGGAACTGCTTGGGATAAAGTGCCATTCGATATATTCGGTCCTACGGAGACCCTGCAGATACCTTATGTGTTCAGAGTTTCCCTGGGGATATAATAGTACCAGGGTTTGCAATTGGATTATTAGAATGTTGATACATTTGAATTCAATGTTTTCTGACCTGCAATATTACACTGTCTTTGAGTCTGAGGGTTTATTTGCCGAATTGTATCATTATCAACATTATGGACATTATTTTCTGCATAGAGCAAATGGGCAGCGTCCCTCTTATAATTATACGGTGCAGAGCAGGAATATCAATGGAGAAATATCGTGGGACATAAATATTGCCGCAAAAATATCTTGGGGAAGAAATATAGACAACAAAATTATAGTTGACAAGAATATTGACTGAGAGGTAAGTAATATCGATTACAAAAATATTGTTGTAATAAAGACCGTTTACAAAAATGCTGCTTTCCTAATATTGTTATGTATTTTAGTGTTTTTAATGAGAATTGTTTGTCATTTTATTATATGTTTTAGAATTTTACTAGTTATTATTTTATTTTAAGTTTAATTCTGCGTTTTTAGTTCCGTAGCGGGCTGTGGTCTAATAGGGGAATAGGGTGGTAAGTAATTTAGTTATATACAATTTATTGAATAATTAATGTGTTAAATGAATAATTAATAATAGTTTCATAATTAGTTGTTAATTAATTTCAATTAGCAAAGTAATAATTAATTATGTTAATTGTTTAATTAGTTGTAGGTATGTGTTGTGGTGTTTATATGTGTAAATGATGTGAAGGGTGGTAAGTAATTAATTTTTAATTGATTAATTATTAAATATGTTTAAATTACTTACCATTAATTATTAGTAATTATTAATTGCAATTTTGTAATTTTAGGTGTGTGTTGTAGTGTTTATATGGGCAAATGGTGTAAAATGTGGTAATTAATTAATTTTGTATTGAATAATTAATAAATAATAATAAATTAATGTTCAATAATTAATTAGTAATTATTAAATGTAATTGTGTAATTAATTTTAGGTGTGTGTTGTGGATATTATATTGTTAAATAATGTATAATGAATTATTTTGTATTATCTTTGTTAATAATAATACATTTAAATGTATATATTAATTATGTTTATCTTGGAAATTAAATTTAATAAAAATGTTGATAGTTTTGTTTTTCATTGTTTTGGGATACCGTGTTTTCCCTACTGTTGCACTCATTGGAGTGGGAATAGCACTTTTTATCCCTCAGCTATCCAACACTTTTCCTACTGTTGCACTCACTGGAGTGGGAATAGTAATTTTTACCCCTACGCTATCCAACGCTTTCCCTACTGTTGCACTCACTGAAGTGGGAATATAAATGTGTACCCCTCGGCTATCCAACGCTTTCCCTACTGTTGGAGTCACTGGGGTGGGAATATACATTTTTACCCCTCTGCTATCCAACGCTTTCCCTACTGTTGCACTCAACGGAGTGGGACTAGTCATTTTTACCTCCTCGCTATCCAACGTTTTAACTACTAATGTTATTATTTTGTTATTAAATGTGAGATTTTTTTTAAATAGTTTAATGTGTTAATTAAACATAGAATCTTTAATTTTATTTTAAATAATTGATTCATGTGTTTATTTTATTTTTATATAATTAAAAACGTTTATAAAATAAATAAAGATATTAGTTAATAAAATGTATTTAAGTAAATATATGTGTATGTATACATTTTTTGTTTATATTTATTAAATTAAGTTTATTTATTATTATTAGTTAAAATATATATTAAATGTCATTTATTTTGTTAATAATATTATTGTTATTAAATTAATTTAATTTAAGTTATGTTATTTTTTTAAAGTCGATATTTTTTACATCTATATTTTTTAGATCAATGTTGAGTCCATATTATTGTACTTACCTGTTTAAGTATATACAGTTGATATTTTTGTAATCAATATTTTTACATCCATATTTTCTTCATCGATATTTTTCACATCCATATTTAAACATGGAACCAATTATACACAATGGGAACATTACCCAATTCCGCCTCAGGGTAACTCCTATATACAAAAGATAAAGTACACATATTTCACTGGTTATAATGCTTCAGACCCAAAATCATACTATTTTAAATTGGTTCCCATGGCCTCAAAAAAATATATGCTTACTCAAACCATGCTAATATATTACGCCTCCTTCATTGATACCTAGCACTGAAAGGCTATGATTATTGGAAGGCCAACATTGATTTGAAATCAATTTGGAGCACTGAGTCCTACTACCATGTCCGAGATAAGAATCTGAATTTCATGTATGTCTGGTACCTACGCAAAGTATTTTCCTTAACAATACAATCCAACATACTACTTGTCTGAGATTGGTTAAAATTCAAGAATTGAATTCTCCAACTATTCTGGAGTTCTGGACTTTTTGGTTCCGTCCAGAGGTGTCAGGGATAACACCCGAAGACCCCTGAGTTCTACCTGTCTTGGTGCACAAATAAACAGAAACACGGGCTTCTCGATGGTGGCGTCAAAGACCAAAGGTTTATTACTGCAGGGACACAGAAATCACAGAAACTACACACGGGCAGTGTCTAGGAGCCTGTTCGATTTGTACAAAGAGGGTTGCTCCTTATATACTAAATATTGGGCTTCGGGCAAATTCTTTACATGTTAGTACATTCCTAAACCTTTGTATCTTAAACAATAAATATTTGGCGTTGCACAGGAATCGTCAACAATATCTGATGTCAAAACATTACGAATGAGGGGTTCCCACTGTTCCATCATAATCTTATGTCAACTTTTCATTCAAGAGCCGGACCGCCTCATTGTAAATTTCGTTACCTCCCCCTAATAAAGGCCCAGAAGGAAGGGAGCAGAGCCAGGTGCAGAAGATAGAAAAGCAGGATAAGAGATGTTTGTGGGTCGTAAATGGGCAAGGCTACCAGCTTCGGCCGCCTAATCATGATCAGGCCAACGAACACGAGAACCAGTATAGCAGGACTGGCCTCGGGCAGAGGAGGCAGTTTCTGTCAAGTCATGTAGCCATGGCGTGTTCTGTTCTAAGGTGCACGTGTCACTAGCAAGGTGAATCTTCGGCTAAAGCTTACGTGTCCTTAAGTGAAAGAGGTCACTGCATGTCCATTGTCTATGTGAGGGCAAGAAATACAAAATGGCTTCCGTGATCTAAGATGGATGCCATGGGTAGATCAGAAATGTGCTCGTAACAGGAGTGCTCTTGCTCATAGCATAGCGAAAACACCAGGATATACTATATGGATCATTTGCGGTTCACTGATACCAAAATTATGTATTTACGACAATGTTGAAAACACGGGTTCAAATCGTTACGGAACCTCAGACCCTCCTTTTGCCCTTACATAGGCAATTACTCTATGTCCGAGTCCATCTCTATGCTCATCAGGTCAGTGACATGTTGTTGCATCATCATTCTTTCTCGCGCCTTTTCTCCAAACGCAGGTGGTTTTCTGAAACATGTTGCAGCACAGAGACTACACAAAGCGGGACCACACTGGATAATCAGGCAGCATGAGAACAGAAATACTAGGATGACACCAATGACCATCAGAACCTTCCATCCCCACGCTGATAGCAGAGTCCAAAACCACTCCATGAAGGACCAGTTTCCTTTGTCTACGTGTATAGAGTCGGAAATCTTGTGTAGCTTAGAGATCGCTTCATAGACGGTCGGAGCATTATTGGGAATAAAAACACAGCAGCTCGATTGGATCATTCTGCATACCCCACCTCGATCTGCAAGTATTACGTCTAGAACCATACGGTTCTGCAACGTCATGAGACGATCCGCCTGAAGCTCAGCTGTTAAGTTACTAAGGGCACCAGCAGTTTCTGTAATAGTAGATTCAACTACCCGTGTTAGCTGACGTAGATTTCTACTATTGGCCATAGGCCCCCAAAACGGAAGGAAACCTTTGAAGAAGTCTCCAGCTTCCTGACCAGCGGTATCTTCCTTACTGAAGACACCTCTTGCTACTCTGATCTTGTGATAATCTGAAGAAGCAGTGTACGTTGGAGGCAACAGTCGAGCAATATAACATGAACCTGAAAAGTCAGCAGGCAGCCATGTATACGCTCTGTCTTGACAGATGAAGTAGGTACCGCTAGCAGTAAGGAAGGCAGGGGAAGAGTTAGACGGAAACACGTAAGTCTCAACGCACTCACTCCTCTCTAGCTGAGCTCTCGGGTTTCTCCCATTTCCTTGCAAACAGACTTGACCTCGGTGAGGTACGACCCAGACTGGAGTTGAGCTTTTACGCTTGCTTTCTCCCAAACTAAGGCGATACTCTGTGGAGTTCCAACTCA
Source organism: Lissotriton vulgaris (assembly GCF_964263255.1). Taxonomy (NCBI): domain Eukaryota; kingdom Metazoa; phylum Chordata; class Amphibia; order Caudata; family Salamandridae; genus Lissotriton; species Lissotriton vulgaris. The sequence continues at coordinate 1,613,375,784 of NC_141693.1, forward strand.
AATATACCCGTAATTCATCTCTAGGGTAGGATGGAGTATTATTGACGTCTTTAATCATGTCAATAATTCCCTGGACTAAAGCTTTGTTGGCTGAGTTGTATTTAGTGGAACGTGGTGGACGCGGAGGATAGGTCTCAAGGGCATAGGCAAAAATGGTCTGGAAGGCCTGAAATGATCCATTATAGCTAAAAGGCAAGACTAGATAGGGAATGCCTTTATCCATAGTGTGGGGTATCAAGCCACACACCAGCAGTCTGTAGTGTTAACTACCAGTTGGTGTTGATGCAAGAGCTGTACAAAAGTGTTATTTATGAATTCTAAGCGTCGAGCTTGCTCGTGTTCAGGAAACGAGTGAAAAGAATGCATAGAAGAAACAGGATCAAGGGGAGGTACTGTAGTTGTTACCGGTGTAAAAATCAAATGCACACCAAAGAGGATTCCACCCACCAACGTTATTAAAACAATCAAAAACGTAACTGCACATTGCATTAGAAAGCATTTGCTGTGAAGAATTTTGTACAGTCTATTTCTGCGAATATAAATTACATTCTCTCGTTGCAGCTCAGGAAGCTCCATCTTCTACAATCCGCTCGCGACCACTGATGATGTGTACGTAGATGAAAATGCCTCTATCAGCCCTTGGAGTTCCCAGAACTAACAGAAAGATCGACCTTGTGTCTGACCCCCGCAGATTCAACTAGGTACACAGCCACAACCCTACGGCTACCCAGACGGCAAGGCAATTTTAAAACAACAAAACAATACAAAGTATTAGCAAACTTCCTGGCTGGAGGCAATGTATCAAAATTTAAATGTGTAAAATAGGCAGTTTCCTGCTTTATTTGTCCATATTGCGAGATCGTAAATTGTATCTCAGTTTTGCAGGAGCTGTTTGATCTGGAAACAGTGTATTTTCAGCAGTCGTTGCAATGTTCAGGTTCGCAGATGGCAAATGTTCTTTTGTTGCAGATGACAAATGTTCAGAGTTCAAAAGAGCAGTTTCAGGAGGAAAGTCAGAGTTCGATGTGTCAGTGATTAGTTCTGCATCGCTGAAAGGGATAAACCTGGGTATTTGTTCAGTTTCAGAGGCACCGATTCCTTTCTTCACCCAGTTGTCGTAAGGAAGTGGCAGGGGCACACGTTTGACGTGTGTTGTGTGAATCCAGTTTTTTCGTCCAGCCACACGAATAGCAGTTCTCGTTGCTAACAACACCTGGTATGGGCCGACGAATCTGGGTTGAAGATTTTTCGTCCTTGCAAAATTACGAATGACTACTTGGTCCCCTGGTTTCAGCTGATGACCTGGACTCTCCGGTGGCTTTGGCAATGCATCGAAAACCTGTTGGTGAATAAGACTCAATTTAGCAGTCAAGTCGAAAAGGTAATCAATTAACATTGGGTATTCCAGCTGTCTGAATTCCTTTGGCCTAGGCACTCCCCAAACATTGGCGGGACGACCGAACACTATTTCATATGGACTAAGCCCTACTCTAGAATGTATAGTCGCTCTCGTGGATAACAGAGCCAAAGGTAGTGCATCTGGCCAGGGCAAACCCGTGGATGCTTGTATTTTAGCAAGTTTCAGCTTGAGGGTGCCATTATAGCCCTCAACTAAACCAGCAGACTGGGGATGGTTCGCACTGTGGAACTTCTGTTTGATCCCTAAACCAGCACACACACTCTGCATAACTTTCCCTACGAACTCACTTCCGTTATCTGACCATACAATCCGTGGCATGCCATATCTGGGGAAATATTCTTTGAGAAGGATTTTGGCAGTGGACAAGGCAGTATTGTCCTTCAGTGGATATGCTTCGATCCATCTGGAAAAAGCACAAACTACCACTAGGACGTACTTTAAATTGTTGCAACGATCCATGTGAATGAAGTCTAACTGAATTACTTCAAAGGGACAAGAAGGAGGAGCGAAATGACCAACGGGTGTGGGGATTCCCTTGCCAGGATTATGCATCAGGCATACCATGCAGTTTCTCACCACTCTCTCTGCACACTTGCTAATCCCATCATTCTTCCAGACTGGAGCCAACATCTTACAAATCCCTTTAGAACTGATATGCGCTGCTCCATGTGCCATTGTTACTACTGCAAGCACATACGCATCAGGCAACATCCAACGCTGTTGTTCCGACAAATCAATCCAACACCCACTCGAGTCCAATTTACCCGTGCTCTGTTTCCATACGAGTTTTTCCTCCTCAGTCGCCTCTTTCTGAATTTCTTTCACACTTTCCACTGTATCCTCACACATTCCAGACTCAGAAATCCATCTTGCAGACGTAGCAACATACATCCTACTCATCATATTCCTAGCTGTCTGTTTAGCGGTCTCATCGGCAAAAGCATTCCCACGACCAACATCATCCGTGATTGCTTTATGAGCACTGCACTTCACAATCGCAACTTCAGTCGGCAAGGTTAGAGATTCCAACAAGCCGTTAACTAGCTGACCATGTTGAATCTTCGTCCCATGGGACGTAATGAAACCTCTCTCTTTCCACAAACGGCCAAAACTATGGGCCACGCCGAACGCGTACTGACTATCTGTGAACACATTCACTCTCTTTCCCTTAGCTAAAACACACGCTCTCGTTAACGCGATCAATTCCGCAGCTTGGGCAGAATTCTGACTCACTCTTGCAGTCTCCACAATCGTACTCAAAGTCGTTACTGCATAGGCAGCAGTCACATCACCATTCTCCAATTTAAAGCAGGACCCATCAACATACAACGTGCCATCCGGATCTGACAACAGAGTGTCTTTAAGATCAATTCGTCCTTTTGTCTCTTCCTCGGTTCTGAAGCAACAGTCATGAGGTTCGGAATCACTCGACTCTTGACTAGTCGGCAACAATGTTGCCGGATTCAATACATTGCATCTTTTGATCTGAATATGACTCGCTAGCAGTGTCAGCTCGTAGCCAGATAATCTAGCACTGGTAAGGTGTTGCGTCTTAGTTCGGTTCATGAGTGTATCCACAGCATGAGGAACCATGACCACTAGCATGTTGTTCATCACCAAACCAGCAGATTGTCGAATGGAAGCCGCAGCTGCCGCTGTAGCTCTCAAACAACTAGGCAACGCTCTAGCTACCGGATCTAATGTTGATGAAAAATACGCACAAGGGCTTTGTTTATCACCGAATCTCTGTGTCAGAACACTTAACGCGCAACCATCTCTTTCGTGAACATAGAGCGTGAATGGCTTACTGTAGTCAGGTGTACCCAACACAGGAGCTGAACACAGTGCATGTCGTAACTCAGAAAAACTCTCCTGACATTCGGCAGACCATGGCACCGGACTTGGAACATTTTTCCCAGTCAAAGCTACCAACGGTGTTGCTAAAAGAGAAAAATTTGGGATCCATTGCCTACAGTATGAGGTAATACCTAAAAAGGCACGTACTTCTCTCTGAGTGCTAGGAACACTCATCTGCGTAATTGCTTTTATTCTCTCTGGGGTCAACTTCCTTCCCTCCTTTGACAAGAGATGACCTAGGTAGGTCACTTCTTGGCAACAGTATAGCATTTTCGAAGGTGACACCTTGTGATTCAAACTAGACAAATGATGCAATAAAGAAATTGTAGCTGCTTTGCAAGTTTCCTTGTCATCGGCAGCCACTAGAAGATCATCTACATATTGCACTAAAGCAGAACCAGGAGGAAGTACAAAAGAATCTAACTGACTTTTTAATGCCTGGCTGTAAATGGACGGACTCTCACAATACCCTTGTGGAGCACGTTTAAACCTGAAGCTTCGACCTCCTAGAGAGAAGCCGAAAATATCCCTGCTTTCCTCGGCTATCGGAATGCTGAAAAATGCGTTCTTCAAGTCGATAAGTGAAAACCATGTGGCTGTTGCAGGAATCAACGTTAACAATGCAGTTATGTCTGGAACCACAGGAAACTGTGGAATCACAATTTTGTTAACCTCTCTAAGATCGATTACAAACCTATAGACTGGAGGCTTTGAAGGATCTGTACGTTTCAGAATTGGCAATACAGGACTGTTACAGACATTTCCTCTAGTTTCTTCTACTACGCCTTTCTTGATCAAATCTTGCACAATTAATAAAAGCGGACGTTCACCTTCACTAGAGATTTTGTATTGTGGGATTCGTGGAAATTTGACATTCGCTTTCAAAGTGACTACATATGGTGGAATTTCTAAAAGACCTACATCGTTAGGACCAGTCGCCCAAAGAGTATCAGGGAGAGAACGCAGCTCTGGTGGGAGCGCATCCATCGACAAGTACATCGGGGAGGTGATTCTTTTACCCAACGTAAGCTGTACTCCTTCCGGAGAACAGTACAATGTCGCATATAGGCGTTTTAACAAGTCTAAACCAAGCAGATTTTCATTACAACCTGTCGTCAAAATCAAGGGTGCTTTCAATTGACGGGGTCCAACAGAAATAGACAAAAGACCAGATACGGGGTTGTAAACAGGGGCGCCTGAAAAACCTACAGAAACATTTGTTAAGCCAGACAAAGGTGCGCCAGGGAGTTTCTCATGTATGATAGAACTTTTTGCTGCACCAGTATCCAACAGAAACGGTTCGACTACACCTGATGTTGCTACTGCAACATAAGGCCCACTCTGATCTACTGGAACTGATACTACTCCCTCTCTTTGTCCATGGCTGTCCTAGTACTCACTCTGCTGAAATCCTTCACCAATTTCACAATAGTCTTCAACATGATACTGCTGAGATCTATTTTGTTGAGCAGACTGTCCATTTCGCTGATCAAAATGATTAGAAGGGCGATCGTTCGTTTGTGGAGGCATAGCACCTCGTCCTCGACCCCTAGAATTTTGCATAAAACCACCATGACCTCTCTGAGCTGCTGCAGCATTATTTTGCGCTGAGACTGGACACTCATTTTTATAATGACCTTCTTTCTTACAATATGCACACTGATTCCACTGATATTGCGGTCTCTGAGAACCATAATCTATCCTTTGATATGACCCTTGCTGTGTATTAGTCTGATTCGTGCGAGGCGGATACGCTTGCTGTAAAAGAACTTTAGTTTTTAAATCTTTTGTCTTCTTCTCTGACTTTTCTTTCTCCTCTTTATCCCTATTTTCATAGTACTGGGCAGTTGCAAGTATTTGCGCAGTCGTAGAGACAGCCCACGCACTCTCGGAATCTTTCAATTTATTACTAAGCTCTGGCAACAGATTGTGCACAAATTTATCAACGAATATTCTCTGTCCCCCTTCAGTACTCATATCCTGACCACTATGATCTACGAAAGTCTCTTCAAACCTTGTGAAAAAGTCGGAAACACTTTCGTCCTTCTTTTGCTTGCATGCGGACAACTTGTCCCAGTTAACGCGCAATGCTGGCATCAGAGTCTTCATTAAGTCAATTATTCTACCTGGTAAATTAGCAATTAGAGGTTCGGGTTTGGAACCACCTATCTGTTGACCATCCGCTGCAATTATAGCTGCCCAATCACCACCTAGGGCAACTGGATGATTCTCTTTACGAATTTTAGCCCAAATTGGTTGCGGAACTACATTCCCGAATAACATGTCAATGTCTGCTAAATTCATCACACAAGCTTCAACTGTCTGCGCTAATTCTTTGTAATATCCGGCTGGATTCTTACGTGGATCAGGCAAGGCCTGTTTCACTGCTAACACTTCGGCTCGCTTCCACGGAATGTGTATCCACACTCTTTGGAATTGGGCCGGAGCGGCAGCAATACCACGATGCACATCAGCTTGCACAGCTTCGCGCCAAATTGGAGGAACCTCCCTCATTGGATATTGGTGATTCTGCTTTGTACTACGCTTTTCTAACTCCCTCGGTGAACGAAGTGATGGATCATTCCTATAACTTAAAATCAGTTCCATCGCTTCTTTTATATTTTGACCAACTATCATACCTGCAGCAAACTCTTTCTGAACATTAATTAATTCTTCTAGATTTGATTCAGAGTCATCCTCTTCCAATTCATCACGCAATAGGGAGCACATTTCATCGAACACATATCGTTGTGTCGGTTCATTCCATTGCATAAATGTATCTTATACATCTCTAGTACTATATCTTCCACTTTTCGAAATCCATCTAAGAGCTGTGGAATCTAATATTCCCCGTTCTTCAGTACTGGGAAGCTGACTACGTCTCTGCACAGAGTCAGAGGCAGGAGTTTTAATTAGAGTTTATTAGAAGGGAGATAGAATATTAGAGACAGAATCAGTGATTCTCCGACGAACAGAAAGCGGAGTCATAACACTAGCAGAAGCAGAAAATAAAGTAGCGGTTGGAACAGATAGAACAGGAGCAGTAGGAGTAGCAGGCAAAGTAGCCTGTGAAATAGCAGGTGTAAGCGATATAGGTATAGGTAGAGAAGCCGACAACCCTGGGAGAGGGGGTGCCGAAGGAACATTAACATTGACCACAGGAGGTACAGGAGCTTGATTCGGGGGAGCAGGAGCAGGAATACCAGGCTGTCCAGCAACCGGTAAAGGTGGAGCCGTAGCACCCTGTGCATACGGTGGGGGTGACCGTAACAAGTAAGACAACAGAGGATCGTTTTCGGGGTCCTCTACTATCTTAGCTGTACTTGATGGCAAGGCAGGATAGCACTTGTCTATCGCTAAATTACGCTCTCTATTGGCCACCTCCATTGCTTTCTCAGACTCGTTGAGTTGCAGCTGCTTAGCAGACTGTTCTAAAGTCAACTCTTGCTCTTTCTGTTCTTTCTTCAACTTTTTAATTTCTCTCTGTTTAGATTCTTTTCGCCAATAACAAAGAGAATCAAACATTGCCGGCCGGGCTTTCTTCTTAAACAATTTCATTTCTAAATTATCAATAACTTGTGATTCAAAACTACCATGCAGTGGCCAACTAAGGACACCGTCTTTCTCCGTATATCGGACCCACACCTCATTATAAGATATAAGACCCACTCCAAACTTACAATACAGATCATAAAGAGGAGTTCCAATCGGAGGAACCAGACATGAGTCCTCCAACCGGGAATCACTGTTGCAACCAAAACACGACAACATACAATTTTTCCGACTTACCATTTTATAATCCGGAACACAGAACAGTCAAAAAAACAAACAAAGGTGCGCACTCGAACCAAGAACTTAGGCCTACCAAAGCGAACAAATGTATCGATACCCAAAACTAAACCAAATGATTATCGTAACTAGAACAACCAGTGATAACCTTACGAAACCAAACCAAACCAAGAACTAAAAAGGATTTTATCCTAACAGGAACAACCCTTACGAGATAACCAACTAGCAACCACTTAATACTTAACTGAGGCACTGAAGACGTCACCAAGGAGAAACCCGTCACGTCTCGCCGTACTAAGGACTGCACCTCGGGTCCAAGACAGGGCGACGGTCAAGGCAACGGACCACTGCAGCCGTCCGAACGGGAACCCTCGTGGAAGAGAACGTCGGGCCACTTTTGCGATATGCCGGGATCGATGAAGTGGGGCGCCTCCCTCAGGAATCTTCACACGAAGCTTCTCGAACTCTTCAGGCTTTTGGACTGGTACCGAATGACGTCGCCCCACATTGGGCACCAATTGGAGTTATGGACTTTTTGGTTCCGTCCAGAGGTGTCAGGGATAACACCCGAAGACCCCTGAGTTCTACCTGTCTTGGTGCACAAATAAACAGAAACACGGGCTTCTCGATGGTGGCGTCAAAGACCAAAGGTTTATTACTGCAGGGACACAGAAATCACAGAAACTACACACGGGCAGTGTCTAGGAGCCTGTTCGATTAGTACAAAGAGGGTTGCTCCTTATATACTAAATATTGGGCTTCGGGCAAATTCTTTACATGTTAGTACATTCCTAAACCTTTGTATCTTAAACAATAAATATTTGGCGTTGCACAGGAATCGTCAACAATATCTGATGTCAAAACATTACGAACGAGGGGTTCCCACTGTTCCATCATAATCTTATGTCAACTTTTCATTCAAGAGCCGGACCGCCTCATTGTAAATTTCGTTACCTCCCCCTAATAAAGGCCCAGAAGGAAGGGAGCAGAGCCAGGTGCAGAAGATAGAAAAGCAGGATAAGAGATGTTTGTGGGTCATAAATGGGCAAGGCTACCAGCTTCGGCCGCCTAATCATGATCAGGCCAACGAACACGAGAACCAGTATAGCAGGACTGGCCTAAGGCAGAGGAGGCAGTTTCTGTCGAGTCATGTAGCCATGGCGTGTTCCGTTCTAAGGTGCACGTGTCACTAGCAAGGTGAATCTCCGGCTAAAGCTTACGTGTCCTTAAGTGAAAGATGTCACTGCGTGTCCATTGTCTATGTGAGGGCAAGAAATACAAAATGGCTTCCGTGATCTAAGATGGATGCCATGGGTAGATCAGAAATGTGCTCGTAACAGGAGTGCTCTTGCTCATAGCATAGCGAAAACACCAGGATATACTATATGGATCATTTGCGGTTCACTGATACCAAAATTATGTATTTACGACAATGTTGAAAACACGGGTTCAAATCGTTACGGAACCTCAATTCCATCGATTGCCACTTTTGAATATTGGCAATCTTATCCAGATTACACTGGAGGGCAGCTACATGGAATGATACTTTTACCCTCTTCAGTCATGGCTCCGGGTGGGTGGTTATTATGGCCAATAGACAGAAATTATTGTCATGCTCGTTTTCCAAAATCGACATCTGAGTTAACATCAAATAGACCTGATCCCTGATATTCACAATCCATGCAAGATAACACGGTTAACAGTTACTCTGTGGGTAAATTATGACAACTATGGTTTGAACATTCCACATTGTCTGCAGTGAAACAACATCTTTCTCTCCTATCCAAAGGCATGAATTTGTTTGACTTTCTTTCAAGGTCTCCATGATCCAAACAATTTGGTTACGCTGTCTATACTGAAATTTGGAAATACCCGCAAATGGAAGCTGCAGTACGTGTACGCCAAATTGATCAAGATAATTGGGATAATGTGCTGGCTTTAGTACACAACAGTATTAATACATTGTCATCGATTATATTTAGCTGAGATAATATTGCATCATCTATCACTGATATTATGCAAAGTGATATGTCTACATTGTATCACGGCCAGAATCAACTTTTATCAATCATGCAATTGAGTTGGATCCTCCATACACTTAATAATGGACATGTTCTTTTGCATTATCTCAACTGTACTGCTTTTTCCTTAACCTTTAAACGTGCACATAAGCAGGAATCAATGGCTATGAAAAGCACTAGTTACATCATTTTACATATTGAGAAGCAGGAACAACTACCATTCACTATAGCGGAAACATCTTCAGCAGTATGGTTATTACACGGGGTTATCTCGTTGCCTATGTTGACGTTTCAGTTTACTGCCTGCCAGAAACACTTCCCAGTAGGTAGATACGAACCCCTTGGGAGAAGCTGCACACATGAATTGTGGTCCCTGCTTTTACGTTCATTGTCAGCGGGCTAAGAAAGATGTTTTGTTTACAGCTGAGGAATGTGATTCCACTGCCAGTCATTTCCTTGTATGCCAACATTCATGGTGCCTGTAATGTCTCTGCCCCTAATTTAGCTTGTTATCTAAAAGCAGCTCTCGTTCGCACAAATATTCCCACTCTTACATTGCTTTAGAATGGAAGCTACCTTGTCCTTAATAATTAGGACTGTTGCAGTCAGAGGGCAGAAACCCCCTATATGTTTTCCGTTTCCCAGTTAGTCACTTGCTGCAGCAATGTCCTGTTTCTCCCTCCACACAAGAGTGTAGATCGTTCATTACGGCCTTCCATTCCAACATTGAAAACAGATTTCAATAAGCTAAGCAGACCAAAAGTGCTGTTGTTTGAACATGAAGTGGCTCTCACTTCCGCTCACTGGGCCTTCGAATAGCAGGTGGTGAGAACTTAAAGTGAAACAGTCATTGTTAAACACAAATCTCCCCCTACATTTTGGTGAACTGATACATCAAATATGCAATGCTTCTAATACCACAGGCCTGGCACACTTTGACATCTTTTCAAACTATTTTTTGAGTCACCCAGCTTTTATACATTCTATTTTTTCCCGTTTGTTTGGTGGGTTCCCACTGTTACTTATTGTAATTTGAGGCCTTATAGTGTTGTTCCTGCTATTATGCAATGTATGCTCCTTCTGTGGTCCTTCCAGGCCAGGCATCTCTGCAGCTGTGCTGTGAGCACATGCTACAGCTCTTTGGATTGGTGCATCTGGATGGTCTGTATGGCAAGTTCTGTATAAGCTTTGCTATGCTTGTGTGCAACCTGTGTTTCATGGCATCTGGTGCCCCTCCCAATGGGCCCTGGACGTCTGCCTGGCAAGCCATTGCATGATACCCTGGATTTCGAACTGTTGATGAGTCCCTTAGTGGCCCATTATCAGGACTGGTCCTTGTGCATGCAGCTCGTGCCTAAACCATGGCTATTGGCTGAAGATGATCCATGTGCAACGTCTTCTGGATCTCAGTTTCATTGAAATCAACACTCGTTACCCCTGATGGTCTTGTCAATAACTGGCATGGCGGAGCATTTCTGTTCTCTTGACTAAGCCTGGGCAGAGTGCTCCACTCCGCTCCCAGAGTTTGCAGAGTTTTCTGCACTCTGCATTTCAAGGAGCTCCAGAGTTTTTTTCCCACTCATTCTCATCATCATTAATTTGGCGAGCTTGACGGTGACGAGCGCGAGCAAAGGAAATCAACCTCACGATTTCTCAACGCGGGTGGATAACTCAATGCGAGTGACCGCGCATGCTCTAGACCGTGCATATTGAGAAATCGGCCGTTCTCCTTGAGAAAGCTGCAGCTCGAGTAAAATATCTACTCGAGCAGCAGAAAGGAAGCAGCACCCACGTGCGCTGTTCATGGTGCAGTTCGTTATAATTTCACAGCGCAGACGAAAACCAGGTGCTGAAAATTAATGTGAACAGCATTTTTGTACTCCACCCAGGCTTACTTTTGACTTGCTCAATTGGATGGCTGATATTTTTACCTTGGATTGTTCGTATTTCTTATTGGAATCATTTGCTTTTCACATGGCATGCTATATTGTCGGCCCTGGCAACATGCTGTAATTGCTTATGAACACATTTTCTTAAAAAAATGTTTTTTACCATGACCGTTTTCTGTGCAGCATTTTAAAGAAATACAATTCAAATGCTTTGATTTGGCTTATCTTTTGATTTCTGTTGTCACTTTGGTGCTACCATCCTAACCGAGGGGAGGGTGTTATGTGTTCCATGCAGGCCCATGGTCGTTTTGCCTATGTTAGCGTGAGCACGTTGTAGGCTGCAGGCTGCACTCTGCTTTGCAGACATTACATATATAGTCTGAACACCATAGACAAGGTCAAACAAAAATGCCCCTTGTTATTCTGTTCTGGTCAGGCTCTTTCAGGAATTAGGGCCCGATTACGATGACATTGGGACTGCCACCTTCATTCCGTCGGTGGGACCATCACTGTCAGGCTGTCGGTCCCACCGCCATTCAGTCCATTAGATCCGACTGCCGCATTAGGATGCAGAAGATCGGTTCTCAGCTGGCGGGCGAAAGACAGCTCTGTCTGACAGTATCAAGGATCACGTCAGTGCAGCAGTCAGACTACTATTCCCTACAATGGGGCAGTGCCTGCCCAGACACTGCCCTAGGGATTAGGATTTCCTTTTCCACCAGCCCTTTCATAGTGGTTAACCTGCCATTAAAAGGCAGGCAAACAGTGACTTCGGGGGCACCTAGCAGGGCCCCCTGCCCCCGGCATTCTTCAATGGGCCCTGGGGTGCACCTATGGTGTCCCCATAAACATCCCTACACCACGTGGCAGGCACCACATGGTACCTGCCATATGGACATGATGTAGGGATGTTTAAAATGTATATATTTCGTACTGTGGCATGTGCTGCAGCCCGCAGCACATGCCTCAATGCAAAGTATACATATTGCGACCGTTGTGAGGGCAGTTGCATTTTAATGCAGGTAGCAGGACCCTCGACTTTTATTCCAGTGTTCCTGCTTCTGCCATGGTGCTGGTCGGACAAAAGTCTGACTGGCGTAGTTATCAGGACCTGAGGGTTCTAAGGTCCTGATTGTGATGCTGGTTGGACTTTCATCCAAGCGGCACCGTGGCCTCAAGCATGACTGCCTGACTAGAAGTTGGCTGTTCTGCTACCTGCATTACAATGCAACCGACTTCATAGTGGTCACAATGTGAATACTTTTCATTGCAGCGTGTGCTGTGGGCTGCAGCACATGCTGAAGTACAAAATGTACACATTTTAAACATCCATGCACTATGTGGCAGGCACCATGCAGTGCCTGTTACAAGCTGCGGGATGTTTAGGGGAGGTACCAGGGAATCCATCATGAAGAATGACGAAGTGGTATAGTAAAACTACTCTTTGGGGGCTAAGTGAGTCCCTCTTGCCAGCAACCAAGTCTTTGCTGGTGTTAACGCAAAACTTTTGTTAAGTAGCAGGGCTTCTTCATGATGGATTTATGACTTATGCACACAAGATCCACACTTAAAAAAATAATTCTGGAAAACACTAAATCTTGGACACAGTAATCACTGTTGCCCTTTACTGTGTGAATACTACTGGAGTACTAGAACCCATTCTGGCTCGAAAATACAACCGGATCTGAGGATCCATACCAAGAGATAAGAGCCCTGAAGAAGTCGCTGTGCACAATAATTAAGCGCGAAGAAACACGTGTTGGTTAAGGATCTCAAGATTAAACTGAAGTGACTGTTTCAAAGGAGGAGCAAGTGTTTTTTATTATTTTTAATGAAACATAATATATATTGTAGATGTGTGCAAGGGACTGTTGTTTTGATACATTCTTCTATGACTGTAAATTTAAACAATGTGGGAATCTATCTCAAAGATCGCTCTCCCAATCTAGTTTGAGGGCTGTGAAATAGCACCTATCAAAGATCAGTAAATATATAGATTTAAGTGATTTCCTTTTGGGGCCATATCCAGTAAGAAACAAAAAATATGCAAAGACATGTGTATATAACCTAATAAATGCAGCTATAAAAGAAAAGCATGCATATGTTAAAAAGAGAAACTTTAGAAGGAATCCGAGAAACTGTTGAAGGAATAATGTTATTTTATGTATATTTGTATGGCGTGCTAATAACTTGTGAGGGTATCTAGGTGCTTTGCAGCTAGATAGGCAGTTGCCTCCTTGGTGAGAGTATTTGAAAAGCCAGGGTTTTAGCTTCTTGTGGACCTTGAGAAGCAAAGAAGAAGCCTTAATGTGGTTTGGAATGACTTTTTAGGCTTTGGGCAGGTGTGCTAGTAAGAGTCTGGCTGAGCAGAGGTACCTCCGAGGTAGCTCAAAGTTTATGCAGTGATTGAGTTAGGCAGGGCCAATGTTGTGTAGTGCTTTGCATGTGTGTGTGAGGTATTTAAACTGTGTGCATTTGAGTATGGGGAGACAGTGCAGTTCTCTGAGATGTGAGGTGATACAGGCCTGGCATGGTAGGTTAAAAATATTCCTTGCTGTGTCATTCTAAATGGTTTCCAACCTGTTCAGAAGTTTCTTAGTTATTTCTGTGCTGAATGTTTTGTCAAGTCTTCTGATAATCATGGCCTCTGTAACAGTTTTGCCGGTGTTCTCCTGTAGCCATTTGAAGATATGTTGCATCATCCTCCAGGATATGGAAACACATGAAGGTCACTGCAGTTACTTGGACTGACATGTTGAGCTTGTTGTCCTGGGTGATTCTAAGTTTTCAGGCATTGGTGGTGGGGGTGGGTGTGGGGCCAAAGCCAGTTGGCCACCAGGTGAAGTCCCAAGCTGAGGCTTTCTTCCAAAGATCATTACTTCAGTTTTGTCTGTGTTGAGTTTGAGGCATTATGATTTTCAATTTTCTTCATAGGACAACTTCAGGCCTTGAAAGTGAGAATAGTTTTTGTGAACTATTCACTGTAGATCCATGCCAACATTAAATTCTTGCATGTGCCACTTTTAAATACTAGGGGGCCGATTACAATGTTGGGCAGAAAGCCTCCTCTCGACAGTCGGATTCCCCTAGACCATGCCTGAACCCTTTCGACGGACTTGGCCGGTTTACAATCCACCGACCGATTACGATGTTCGCGGTCAGCTTGTAAACTGCTCGGTCTTTCTGAATCGGTTCTGACCAGCTCTAGGAGAATTCCTGTCAGTCGACTGGCATCATACAGCTCAATGGACCGATCGAGCGATTACGATTTTGGCTTCCAACAGCCTTTCCGAGTCAGCCTTTCTCACACAAAAAGGCTGTGGAAAAGTTACTTTTAGAGCTCCCTTCATCCTGCAGCCTACACTTGGTGGTTGAGGGGGTACCTAAGGTACCCCCATGTAAAAACCTACACAGGGAGCAGAGGATTCCACACATCCCCCATTTCCCTATAGGAGCCTTTGCTGTCTGGCGGAACACAAGCTCCCATAGGAGTCAATGGGAATCCAACCGAACAGTGTTCAGTCACATCATAATTGGTTGGGTGGAACCGCCGACCGCGAGTCGGTCGGTCCAGATTCTGAGATGGTGTCAGTCGGAAAGTTCCCGCCCAACATCATAATTGCCCCTTAGCATCCTAGCTTGTGCGCTACAAGGCCTACTGAGGGGTGACTTATTTAATGTTTAGAAGTAGGGTGCTCTCCAGTCAAAAAGCATTATTTTGACAGGTTTGCTTGCAGGTTTAAGATCTACAGGAGGCTTGCTTCTCAAGTAGGCCTAAACCTAAAGCCATGTTTTTGTTGCCACTCAACTGGATGGAAACGTAAGTGCTGCAGTCTACATATAAGATTTGACTTTCTATGCAGTTGGTGAATTGTCCTACACCATACACTGTGGCCTTACAGTACAGGTAAATATATCAATTAGGAATTAGCCAATTTTTTACCAGGTTTTAGGGGTGAGGGCACATACACTGTGGGATAGAGAGCAGTGCCCCAGTGTGTCAGATTTATAAACAAGCAATACCAGTCAGCAAAGAATTGGGGTGGAGGCCGGCAAACAAAAAGAGACACTTTCTCACAGTCATTTCAATTTTGTATATTATGACGTTTAATGAAATACACTGGAAGATAACCGTTTTCTAAGAGCTAATTTAAATTCCTGGTTTCTTAGAGTATATATCAGAGGGTTTAACATTGGAGTAATGAAAGCATAAAATACTGCAAAAACCCTCTCCCTTCCCTGGGAATAATTTGAGCTTGGCTGCATGTAAGCAAGCATGCAAGTCCCATAGAACAATGTAACAGAGGATATGTGAGAACCACAAGTGGACACAGCTTTGCGTCTTCCCTGGGTAGATTTCATCTTGGAAATTTTTGTGATGATGAAGATATATGAGATGAGGATAAGTAGAAAAGGTAACAATAGAAGCACAAACCCTGCTACAAGGTTCACAATCTTATTGGCAAAAGTGTCCCCACAAGGTAATCTCAATAACGCTGGAACTTCACAGAAGAAATGATAGATGTCACGAGACTTACAGAATGGTAAATGAAAAATGAATGAGGTCTGAGACACAGAGAATATAATTCCTATAATCCATGTGGATGACGCTAACAGAACACACTTGGAAGGACTCATAATGGTCATATAGTGGAGAGGAATGCAAATGGCAACGTAGCGGTCATAGGCCATGACTGCAAGTAGAAAACAATCTGCAACGCCAAAGGATAGAAAAAAACACACTTGTGCAGCACAGCCCACAAAGGAAATCCTCTTGTCCTTTGTCAGGAAAACCGTGAGCATCTTCGGGACAGTGACAGTTGTTAAAGCCATTTCCACCACAGACAGAACCTTAAGAAAATAGTACATGGGCGTATGAAGTGTGTGATCAAATGTTACTATAATAAATATAATACTATTTCCGAAAAGTGTTAGGATGTATGTGACTAGGAACAGAATAAAGAGCACAAGCTGCCACAATGAAGGAAGATCAGAGAATCCATGGAGGATGAATCCTGTTCCAGTCATAAAATTTGACTGGTTCATTGAGTCACCTAATGAGAAAACAAACGTGGAAGTTAATGACAAAGCAGATGAACACACATTCATATAAAGCCCACAGGTTCAAAAGTGACGAAAGCGTTTCTATTGGTAGCTTTATCATGATCCTAA
Source organism: Lissotriton vulgaris (assembly GCF_964263255.1). Taxonomy (NCBI): domain Eukaryota; kingdom Metazoa; phylum Chordata; class Amphibia; order Caudata; family Salamandridae; genus Lissotriton; species Lissotriton vulgaris. The sequence goes on from NC_141693.1 coordinate 1,613,391,932, forward strand.
CATGTTCTTGGAGTTTCCAAGTTTGTTAGATTTAGTCATATTTCTCAAAATGGGGAGCATTTGATACAAACAGAATAGAGGAAGATGTTTGCCATATTTGCTGCTAAGGAAACAATTGTAAATTACTTAAAGCAGAGGAAATCAGTGACTTGTGTGGGTTTTTGCCAGTTGAACCCTTAGCTCACTATCATTTTAGAGTGTTAGATCCTCTGCCAATAATCCATCACAACAAAGGATGTGTGTGTATGTGCAGAATAAAATACCAGCTGCTGTGTAATTCTTATTTAGAACTCAGGCCTATGACAAAAAGGTTGAAGAACCCATCTAAGGTGTTTATGTGTGTGGAAGGTGAACCCCATGGCAGTTGCCCTATTCAGGGGAAACAGCATTTACAATGCAGTCTAGACCACAATGTACATTTACAACAAAGGGGCCCATTAGGATGTCTGGCTGATCGCCACCGCCATGCGGGCGGTGGCGACCTGCCAAACATTCTTGCCCGCCTGCCACCCATTTGCCCCCTGTGATATTACTATGGCGGGGGGGACTGCGGCGGACGGAAACACCGTCCGCCGCTTTTCCGCCCCGACCCGCTTTGCGACCGGGGCGGAAAAGGTTTAATATGGTGGCGGTGTCTATAGTATGGGCTTTGTGACATGGCTCAAAGGCAGCAGTCTTTACTTTGGGGGCCCCCTGCGGGCCCCCATGGTGAAGGCGAGGTGGGGGATGCACATGGGGGGTACCTGTGGTACACCTCAGCATTTGCATACACAATGCAGCCGGCACCGTGCTGTGCCTGCCGCTTTGTGTATGCAAATGCATTACAAGCATTTTTAGCATTGTGGTGGGTGGTGCTGAAAGCACCACCCACCACAATGTTAAAAATGCAGGATGCGCCCGCCACTGTGGCGGGCGCATCCTAATACCCCCCACGGGACCCCCGCCCTTATGGCGGGCGGTCCTGTAATACGATAGGAGCCGCCCGTCATCCCAATGACCTCCAAAGTCTAGACCACGCTTTAGTCTTTACCATGTAGGTTTTCACAACTACTATGTATTTACCACTAGATTCTTTACCATACATGAGTTTACTACAATGTTTGGATCCAGATATTTATCAGGCATGTCGGTACCACTACTGTCATTACCATTACTACGCATTTTTTTACCACTAGTGGAATTAATACTTTTGTGTTTTACCACTAGTGTCATTACCACAAATATATTTACCACGCATCAATATATAAGTATATGGGTAAGTATATAAGTAAGTATATGTTAGAGGTCTTTGGTAAATATACATTTAAAAAAAAGTTTTAATTTCTTTATGATAATACGTTTTAGTGACAGTATGTAAGGGATATAGAGGTTTTGGGTGTGGAAGTGTATTAATACTCAGGTTTTAACTCATATATTTATTTTTAATTATAATAAGTTTCAGGGACCGGATGTAAGCGATATAGGAGTATTCGATGGGGAAGTGTAGTTATACTCAAGTGTTATCATATATATTTTTCAAATTTTAATATGTTTTAGGGACAGGGTGTAAGGGATATAGGGGCATTGGGTGGGAATGTGTATTAATGTGCAGTTAATAATTTTAATATTCAGGGAGGGTGGGGCACGCCGCGGACATGCACCAAGGGAATTACCTTATTGCATCATGGTAAATGTAGTTTTCAAAGTTGCTTGCTTCAGATAGGTTTATCAAGTTTCATGGCCAGTGCTGGTATCCCTATACACGTGTTTCTAGATTCTTCTCTCTTCAATAGGGAAAAAAGTTCATAGGTTGCTGTGCATGCTGCGGTCATCTTATCAGGGATATTACCACTCTCAGCATGGGTTGCGTGCCGGTGAGTTCGTCCGCTCGTGGCCCGTGGGAGCCATTTTAAACATTCAGGGAGGGTGGGGCACGCCGTTGAAATGCACCAACGGAATTACCTTATTGCATCATGGTAAATGTAGTTTTCAAAGTTGCTAGCTTCAGATAAGTTTATCAAGTTTTATGGCCAGTGCCCGTATCCCTAAACACCTGTTTCGAGATTCTTCTCTCTTCAGTAGGGAAAAAAGTTCATAGGTTCCTGTGCATGCTGCCGTCATCTTATCAGGAATATTACCACTCTCAGCATGCGTTGCGCGACCCTGAGCTCGTCCGCTCGTGGCCCCTGGGAGCCATTTTAAACATTCAGGGAGTGTGGGGGTATGCCGCGGACATGCACCAACGGAATTACCTTATTGCATCATGGTAAACGTCGTTTTCAAAGTTGCTTGCTTCAAATAAGTTTATCGAGTTTCATAGCCAGTGCCCGTATCCCTATACACGTATTTCGAGACTCTTCTCTCTTCAGTAGGGAAAAAAGTTCATAGGTTCCTGTGCATGCTGCCGTCATCTTATCAGGGATATTACCACTCTCAGCATGCGTTGCGGGCCCCTGAGCTCGTCAGCTCGTGGCCCGTGGGAGCCATTTTCAACATTCAGGGAGGGTGGGGCACGCCGCGGACATGCACCAATGGAATTATCTTATTGCATCATGGTAAATGTAGTTTTCAAAGTTGGTTGCTTCAGATAAGTTTATCAAGTTTCATGGCTAGTGCCCGTATCCCTATACACGTGTTTTGAGATTCTTCTCTCTTCAGTAGGGAAAAAAGTGCATAGGTTCCTGTGCATGCTACCGTCATCTTATCAGGGATATTACCACTCTCAGCATGCGTTGCGCGCCCCTGAGCTCATCAGCTCGTGGCCCGTGGGAGCCATTTTAAACATTCAGGGAGGGTGGGGCACACCGCGGACATGAACAACGGAATTACCTTATTGCATCATGGTAAATGTAGTTTTCAAAGTTGCGGGCTTCAGATAAGTTTATCAAGTTTCATGGCCAGTGCCCGTATCCCTATACATGTGTTTCGAGATTGTTCTCTCTTCAGTAGGGAAAAAAGTTCAAAGGTTCCTGTGCATGCTGCCGTCATCTTATCAGGAATATTACCACTCTCAGCATGCGTTGCGCGCCCCTGAGCTCGTCAGCTCGTGGCCCGTGTGAGCCATTTTAAACGTTCAGGGAGGGTGGGGCACGCCGCGAACATGCACCAATGGAATTACCTTATTGCATCATGGTAAATGTAGTTTTCAAAGTTGCTTGCTTCAGATAAGTTTATCAAGTTTCATGGCCAGTGCCCGTATCCCTATACACGTGTTTCGAGATTCTTCTCTCTTCAGTAGGGAAAAAAGTTCATAGGTTCCTGTGCATGCTGCCATCATCTTATCAGGGATATTACCACTCTCAGCATGCATTGCGCGCCCCTGAGCTCGTCAGCTCGTGGCCCGTGGGAGCCATTTTAAACATTCAGGGAGGGTGGGGCACGCCGTGGAGATGCACCAACAGAATTACCCTATTGCATCATGGTAAATGTAGTTTTCAAAGTTGCTTGCTTCAGATAAGTTTATCAAGTTTCATGGCCAGTGCCCATATCCCAAGACATGTGTTTCGAGATTCTTCCCTCTTCAGTAGGCAAAAAATTTCATAGGTTCCTGTGCATGCTGTCGTCATCTTATCAGGGATATTACCACTCTCAGCATGCATTGCGCGCCCCTGAGCTCGTCAGCACATGGCCCATGGGAGCCATTTTAAACATTCAGGGAGGGTGGGGCACGCCGCGGACATGCACAAATGGAATTACCTTATTGCATCATGGTAAATGTAGTTTTCAAAGTTGCTTGCATCAGATAAGTTTATCAAGTTTCATGGCCAGTGCCCATATCCCTAGACACGTGTTTCGAGATTCCTCTGAGGTTCCGTGACCATTTGAACCCGTGTTTTCAATATTGTCGGAAATACATAATATTGGTATCAGCGAACCGCAAATGATCCATTTAGCATATCCTGGTGTTTTCGCTACGCTACGAGCAAGAGCACTCCTTTTATAAACACATTTCTGATCTACCCACGGCATCCATCTTAGATCATGGCCGCCATTTTGTGTTTCTTGCCCTCACATACGCAATAACCTCTGATCACTTCATTTCGATTAAGGACACGTAGCCTTAGCCGGAGATTCACCTCTTTCATGACACGTGCACCTTAGACCAGACCACGCTGTAGCTGCATGACTCGACAAAGACTGCCTCCTCTGCCCGAGGCCAGTCCTGCTAAACTGGTCTTCGTGTCCATTGTCCTGATCACGATTAGGCGGCCGAAGCCGGTAGCCTTGCCCATTTACAACCTACAAACATCCCTTATCCTGCTTTTCTATCTTCTGCACCTGGATCTGTTCCTTTCCTTCTGGGCCTTTATTAGGGGGAGGTAACGAAATTTACGATGAGGCGGTCCGGGTCTTGAATGAAAAGTTGACATGAGATTATGATGGAAAAGTGGGAACCCCTCGTTCGTAATGTTTTGACATCAGATATTGTTGACGATTCCTGTGCAACGCCAAATATTTATTGTTTAGGACACAAAGGTTTGGGAATGTACTAACATGTAAGAATTCGCCTGAAGGCCAAAATTTAGTATATAAGGAGCAACCCTCTTTGTACAATTTGAACAGGCTCCTAGTTACTGCCCATGCGTAGTTTCTGTGACTTCTGTGTCCCTGCAGTAATAAACCTTTGGTCTTTGACGCCACCATCGAGAAGCCCGTGTTTCTGTTCATTTGTGCACCAAGGCAGGTGGAACTCCGGGGTCTTTGGGTGTTGTTCCCTGACACCTCTGGACGGAACCAAAAAGTCCAGAACTCCAATTGGCGCCCAACGTGGGGCGACGTCATTCGGTACCGGTCCAAAAGCCTGAAGAGTTCGAGAAGCTTCGTGTGAAGATTCCTGAGGGAGGCGCCCCACTTCATCGATCCCGGCATATCGCAAAAGTGGCCCGAAGTTCTCTTCCACGAGGGTTCCCGTTCAGGACGGCTGCAGTGGGCCGTTGCCTTGACCGTCGCCCTGTCTTGGACCCGAGGTGCAGTCCTTAGTACAGCGAAACGTGACGGGTTTCTCCTTGGTGACGTCTTCAGTGCCTCAGTTAAGTATTTAGTGGTTGCTAGCTAGTTACTTTGTGAGGGTTGTTAAAATCCTTGATCGGTTCTTGGTTTGGTTTGGTTTCGTAAGATTATCACTGGTTGTTCTGGTTACGATAATCTATTTGGTTTAGTTTGGGTATCGATACATCAGTTCGTTTTGGTAGGCCTAAGTTCTTGGTTAAGGTGCACATATCTGTTTCGTGTTTTGTTTGTTTTGTGTTCCGGACTGAAAAATGGTAAGTCGGAGAAACTGTATGTTGTCGTGTTTTAGTTGCAACAGTGACTCACGATTGGAGGACTCATGTCTGGTTCCTCCGATTGGGACTCCCTTATATGACTTGTATTGTAAACATGGTGTGGGTCCTATATCTTATAATGAAGTGTGGGTCCGATATACTGAGAAAGATGGTGTCCTTAGTTGGCCACTGCATGGTAGTTTTGAACCCGAAATTCTTGATAACTTAGAAGCGAAATTGTTTAGGAAGAAAGCCCGGCCGGCAATGTTTGATTCTTTCCGTTACTGGCGAAAAGAATCCAAACAGAGAGAAATGAAAAGGTTAAAGAAAGAGCAAAAAGAGCAAGAAGAGTTGACTCTGGAGCAAGCGGCTAAGCAGCTGCAAGTTAACGAGTCAGAGAAAGCCATAGAGGTGGCCATTAGAGAGCATAATTTAGCGATCGACAAGTGCTATCCTGCCTTGCCATCGAAAACAGCTAAGATACTGGAGGATTCTGAAAACGATCCTCTGTTGTCTTATTTGTTACGGTCACCTCCACCGTATGCACAAGGTGCTACGGCTCCACCTTTACCGAATGTACAATTGCCGGTTGCTGGACAACCTGGTATTCCTGCTCCTGTCCCTCAGAATCAAGCTCCTGTACCTCCTGTGGTCAATGTGAATGTTCCTACGGCTCCTCCTCCTCCTGGATTGCCGGCTTCTATACCTGTATCTGTCTCGCTTACACCTACTGTTCCACAAACTATTTTTCTCGATACTTCTACTGTTCCGTTATCTGTTCCTACCTCTAGTGTGTTCTCTGCATCTGCGAGTGTGTTGACTCCACTTTCTGTTCGTTGAAGAATCACTGATTCTGTGTCTAACATTCTGTCTCCTTTCTATAAAACTTTAATCAAGACTCCTACTTCTGACTCTGTTCAGAGACGTAGTCAGCTTCCAAGTACTGAGGAACGGGGAATTTTAGATTCCACGGCTCTCAGATGGATTTCGAAGAGTAGGAGATATAGTACGAGAGATGTGCTAGAAACGTTTATGCAGTGGAAAGAACCAACGCAACGGTACGTCTTTGACGAGATGTGCTCGTTGTTACGTGAGGAAATAGAAGAAAATGATGTTGAATCAAATCTGGAAGACTTAATTAAGGTTCAGAAAGAGTTTGCTGCTGGAATGATAGTGGGTGATAATATAGAAGAAGCGATGGAACTGATTTTAAGTTATAGGAATGACCCATCACTTCGTTCACCAAGAGATTTAGAGAAAAGCAAGACGAAGCTAAATCGCCAATATCCAATGAGGGAGGTTCCTCCAATTTGGCGCGAAGCTGTGCAAGCTGATCAAAATAATGGTATTGTAGCTGCTCCAGCGCAATTCCAAAGGGTGTGGATACACATTCCGTGGAAGCGAGCAGAAGTGCTAGCAGTGAAGCAGGCCTTGCCAGATCCGCGTAAGAATCCTGCTGGATACTATAAGAAATTAACACAGACAGTTGAGGCTTGTATAATGAACTTAGCAGACATAGATATGTTATTTGGGAACGTAGTTCCGCAACCAATTTGGGCTAAAATTCGTAGAGAGAATCATCCAGTTGCCTTAGGTGGTGATTGGGCAGCTATTGTCGCAGCGGATGGTCAGCAAGTAGGTGGTGCAAAGCCTGAACCCCTAATTGCTAATCTTCCAGGTAGGATAATAGACTTAATGAAGACTCTGATGCCCGCATTGCGTGTTAATTGGGACAAGTTGTCCGCATGCAGGCAAAAGAAAGACGAAAGTGTCTCCGACTTTTTCACGAGGTTCGAAGAGACTTTTGTAGATCATAGTGGTCAGGATATGAGCACAGAAGGAGGACAAAGACTGTTTGTCGATAAATTTGTGCATAATTTGTTACCTGAGTTATGCAATAAATTAAAAGATTCCGAGAGTGCGTGGGCTGTTTCCACAACTGCGCAAATACTTGCGACTGCACAGTACTACGAAAATAGGGATAAAGAGGAAAAGGAGAAATCAGACAAGAAAACAAAAGACTTGAAAACTAAAGTTCTTTTGCAACAGGCGTATCCGCCTCGCATGAATCAGAATAATACGCAACAGGGTTCGTATCAAAGAACAGATTATAGTACATCGAGGCCTCAATATCAGTGGAACCAGTGTGCGTACTGTAAGAAAGAGGGTCACTATAAGAATGAATGTCCGATCTTAGCGCAAAATAATGCAGCAGCAGCTCAGAGAGGTCGTGGTGGTTTTGTGCAGAATGCTAGAGGTCGAGGGCGAGGTACTATGCCTCCACAAACGAATGATCGTCCTTCCAATCACTTTGATCAACGAAATGGACAGTCTACTCAGCAAAATAGATCTCAACAATATCTTGTTGAAGATTATTGTGAAGTGGATGAGGGATTTCAGCAAAATGGGTGCTAGGACAGCCATGGACAGAGAGAGGGAGTTGTATCAGTTCCAGTGGATCAGAGTGGGCCTTATGTCGCAGTAGCAACATCAGGTGTAGTCGAACCGTTTCTGTTGGATACTGGTGCCGCAAAAAGTTCTATCATTCATGCGAAACTCCCTGGCGCACCTTTGTCCGGCTCAACAAATGTCTCTGTAGGTTTTTCAGGCGCCCCTGTTTACAACCCGATATCTGGTCCTTTGTCTATTTCTGTTGGACCGTGTCAATTAAAAGCACCTCTGATTTTGACGACAGGTTGTAATGAAAATCTGCTTGGTTTAGACTTGTTAAAACGACTATATGCGACATTGTACTGTTCTCCGGAAGGAGTACAGCTTACATTGGGTAAAAGAATCACTTCTCCGATGTACTTATCAATGGATGCACTCCCGCCAGAGCTGCGTTCACTCCCTGATACTCTTTGGGCGACTGGTCCTAACGATGTAGGCCTTTTGGAAATACCACCATATGTAGTAACTTTGAAAGCAAATGTAAAATTCCCAAGAATTCCTCAATACAAAATATCTAGTGAAGGTGAGCGTGCACTTTTATTGATTGTGCAAGATTTGATTAAGAAAGGTGTGGTTGAAGAAACGAGAGGAAATGTCTGTAACAGTCCTGTATTACCGATTTTGAAACGAACTGATCCTACAAAGCCTCCAGTGTATAGGTTTGTTATCGACCTTAGAGAAGTTAATAAGATTGTAGTTCCGCAGTTTCCTGTGGTCCCAGACATTACTGCCTTGTTAACACTGATTCCTGCTACAGCCACTTGGTTCTCAGTCATCGACTTAAAGAATGCCTTTTTCAGCATTCCGATAGCCGAGGAAAGCAGAGATATTTTCGGCTTCTGTCTAGGAGGTCGAAGTTTCAGATTTAAACGCGCTCCACAAGGCTATTGTGAGAGCCCATCTATTTACAGTCAAGCATTAAAAAGCCAGTTAGATTCCTTTGTCCTTCCTCCAGGTTCTGCTCTAGTTCAATATGTAGACGATCTTTTAGTGGCTGCTGATGATAAGGAAACTTGCAAAGCAGCTACGATCTCGTTATTACATCATTTGTCTAATTTGAATCACAAGGTGTCACCTTCGAAAATGCAATACTGCTGCCAAGAAGTGACCTACCTAGGTCATCTCTTGTCAAAGGAGGGAAGGAAGTTGACCCCAGAGAGAATAAAAGCAATTACGCAGATGAGTGTTCCACGCACACAGAGAGAAGTACGTGCCTTCCTAGGTATTACCTCTTACTGTAGGCAGTGGATCCCAAATTTTTCTCTTTTAGCAAAACCATTGGTAGCTTTGACTGGGAAAAATGTTCCGAGTCCGGTGCCATGGTCTGATGAATGTCAGGAAAGTTTTACTGAATTACGAAAAGCATTGTGTTCAGCTCCTGTATTGGGTACACCTGATTACAGTAAGCCATTCACGCTCTATGTTCATGAGAGAGAAGGTTGCGCGTTGAGTGTTCTGACACAGAAGTTTGGTGATAAACAACGCCCTTGTGCGTATTTTTCATCAACATTGGATCCGGTAGCTAGAGCGTTGCCTAGTTGTTTGAGAGCTACAGCGGCAGCTGCGGCTTCCATTCGACAATCTGCTGGTTTGGTGATGAACAACATGCTAGTGGTCATGGTTCCTCATGCGGTGGATACACTCATGAATCGAACGAAGACACAACACCTTACCAGTGCGAGATTATCTGGTTACGAGCTGACATTACTAGCGAGTCATATTCAGATCAAAAGATGTAATGTATTGAATCCAGCAACGCTGTTGCCGACTGATCAAGAGTCGAGTGATTCCGAGCCACATGATTGTTGTTTTAAAACGGAGGAAGAGACAAAAGGACGCATTGACTTAAAGGATACTCCGTTATCCGATCCAGATGGCACGCTGTATGTGGACGGGTCATGTTTTAAGTTGGAGAATGGTGATGTGACTGCTGCTTACGCAGTGACGACTTTGAAGACGATTGTGGAGACTGCAAGAGTGAGTCAGAATTCTGCCCAAGCTGCAGAATTAATAGCTCTAACAAGAGCGTGTGTTTTAGCTAAGGGAAAGAGAGTGAATGTCTTTACAGATAGTCAGTACGCATTTGGCGTGGCTCATAGTTTTGGCCGTTTGTGGAGAGAAAGAGGTTTCATTACGTCCCATGGGACTAAGATTCAACATGGTCAGCTAGTTAACGACTTGTTGGAATCTCTAACCTTGCCGACTGAAGTTGCGATTGTAAAGTGCAGTGCTCATAAAGCAATCACGGATGATGTTGGTCGCGGGAATGCTTTTGCTGATGAGACTGCTAAACAGACAGCTAGAGACATGATGAGCAGAATGTATGTTGCTACGTCTGCAAGATGGATTGCTGAGTCTGGAATGTGTGAGGATACAATGGAAAGTGTGAAAGAGATTCAGAAAGAGGCAACTGAAGAAGAAAAACGTGTACGGAGAGAAAGTACGGGCAAGTTGGATTCGAATGGGTGTTGGATTGATCTGACGGAACAGCAGCGTTGGATGTTGCCTGACGCGTATGTGCTTGCAGTGGTGACAATGGCGCATGGAGTAGCGCATATAAGTTCTAAAGGAATCTGTAAGATGTTGGCTCCGGTCTGGAAGAATGATGGGATCAGTAAGTGTGCAGAGAGAGTGGTGAAAAATTGTATGGTATGCCTGATGCATAATCCTGGCAAGGGAACTCCAACTCCTGCTGGTCACTTCGCTCCTCCTTCCTGCCCCTTTGAAGTGATTCAGTTAGACTTCATTCACATGGATCACTGTAATAATTTGAAATATGTCCTGGTGGTAGTCTGTGCTTTTTCCAGATGGATCGAAGCATATCCACTAAAGGACAATACTGCCCTATCAACTGCCAAAATTCTTCTTAAAGAATATTTCCCTAGATTTGGAATGCCACGGATTGTATGGTCAGATAACGGAAGTGAGTTTATAGGGAAAGTTATGCAGAGTGTATGTACCGGCCTAGGCATCAGACAGAAATTCCACAGTGCGAACCATCCCCAGTCTGCTGGTTTAGTGGACGGTTACAATGGCACCCTCAAGCTGAAACTAGCTAAAATACAAGCATCCACAGGTTTAGCCTGGCCAGACGCACTTCCTTTGGCTTTGTTATCAACGAGAGCAACTGTACATTCTAGAGTGGGGCTTAGCCCATATGAGATAGTTTTTGGCCGCCCGGCAAATATTTGGGGTGTGCCAAGGCCTAAAGAGTTTTGTTCTCTAGAATATCCTATGTTGATAGACTACCTTTACGACTTGACTGCTAAATTGAGTCTTATTCACCAACAGGTTTTCGATGCTTTACCAAAGCCTCCGGAGAGTCCAGGGCATCAGCTGAAACCAGGAGATCTTGTGGTTATCAGGAATTTCGCGAGGACGAAGAACCTTCAGCCGAGATTCATCGGCCCCTTCCAAGTCCTGCTCGTAACAAGAACAGCAGTTCGTGTGGCTGGCCGCAAGCATTGGGTGCATGCATCCCACGTAAAGCGTGTACCTTTGCCACTTCCTTACGACGACTGGGTGAAGAAGGGAATTGGTTCCTCCGAATTTGAAAGTACGCCAAAGTTCATCCCTTTCAGCGATGCCGAATTGATCACGGACACTCCAAGCTCTGACTCTCTTTCAGAAAAGACTCCTTTGAACTCTGAACATTTGTCCTCTGCATCAGAAAAAACTCTGTCATCTGCGAACTTGAACACTGCAACAGCTACCAGCGAAACGCTATTTGCCGATCAGACAGTACCTGCGAAGCAAAGATATAATTTACGAAACCGTAAAATGGACAAATAAAGCAGGCAACTGCCCATTGTGATATTTTGAAATTCTGAACTTTTGCCTCCAGCCAGGAAGTTTGCTATTATTTTGTTGTTTTAAAATTGCCTTGCCGTCTGGGTAGCCGTAGGGTCGTGGCTGTGTGCCTAGTTGAATTTGCAGGGGTCTGACACAAGGTCGATCCTTCTGTTGGTTCTGGGAACTCCCAGGGCTGATAGAGGCATTTTCATCTACGTACACATCATCAGTGGTCGCGAGCGGATTGTAGAAGATGGAGCTTCCTGCGCTGCAACGAGAAAATGTGATTTATGTTCGCAGAAACAGACTTTACAGAATCATTCACAGCAAATGCTTTTTGATGCAATGTGCCATTACATTCTTGATTGTTTTGATAACGTTGGTGGGAGGAATCGTTTTCAGTATAAATTTGATTTTTGTGCCAGTTACTACAGTACCTCCCCTTGATCCTGCTATTTCTACTGTTTCCTCTATACACTCTTTTCACTCGTTTCCTGAACATGAGCAAGCTCGACGCTCAGAGTTCATTAACAACACTTTTGTACAGCTCTTGCACCAACACCAACTGGTAGTTAACACTACAGACTGCTGGGTGTGTGGCTTGATACCCCATACTATGGATAAAGGTATTCCTTATCTGGTTTTGCCTTTCAGCTACAATGGATCATTTCAGGCCCTTCAAACCATCTTTGCTTATGCCCTTGAAACCTATCCTCCACGTCCACCACGTTCTACTAAATATAACTCTGCCAACAAAGCTTTAGTCCAGGGAATTATTGACATGATCAAGGACGTCAATAATACTCCATCATACCCTAGAGACGAATTGCGAGTATATTTAAGTTGGAATACTTCAGAGTATCGCCTTAGTTTAGGAGAAAGCAAGCGTAAAAGCTCAACTCCAATCTGGGTCGTACCTCACCGAGGTCAGGTCTGTTTGCAAGGTAATGGGAGAAATCCGAGAGCTCAGCTAGGGAGGAGTGAGTGCGTAGAGACTTATGTGTTTCCGGCTAACTCTTCCCCTGCCTTTCTTACTGCTAGGGGTACCTACTTCATCTGTCGAGATAGAGCTTATACATGGTTGCCTGCCGACTTTTCAGGATCATGCTATATTGCTCGATTGTTGCCTCCGACATACACTGCTTCATCTGATTATCACAGAACCAGAGTAGCGAGAGGTGTCTTCAGCAAGGAAGATACTGCTGGTCAGGAAGCTGGAGACTTCTTCAAAGGCTTCCTTCCGTTCTGGGGGCCTATGGCCAATAGTAGAAACATACGTCAGCTAACACGGGTAGTTGAATCTACTATTACCGAAACTGCTGGTGCCCTTAGCAATTTGACAGCTGAGCTTCAGGCGGATAGACTCATGACGTTGCAGAACCGTATGGTTCTAGACGTTATACTTGCAGATCGAGGTGGGGTATGCAGAATGATCCAATCGAGCTGCTGTGTCTTTATTCCTAATAATGCTCCAACAGTCTATGAGGCGATCTCTAAGCTACACAAGATTTCCGACTCTATTCATGTAGACAAGGGAAACTGGTCCTTCATGGAGTGGTTTTGGACTCTGATCTCAGCGTGGGGATGGAAGGTTCTAATGGTCATTGGTGTCATCTTAGTATTCCTATTCTCATGCTGCCTGATTATCCAGTGTGGTCCTGCTCTGTGTAGTCTTTGTGCTGCAACTTGTCTTAGGAAACCACCTGCGTTTGGAGAAAAGGCACGAGAAAGGATGATGATACAACAGCATGTCACTGACCTGATGAGCATAGAATTAGACTCTGACATAGACTGAGTAATTGCCTATGTAAGGGCAAAAGGAGGGTCTGAGGTTCCGTGACGATTTGAACCCGTGTTTTCAATATTGTCGGAAATACATAATATTGGTATCAGCGAACCGCAAATGATCCATTTAGCATATCCTGGTGTTTTCGCTACGCTACGAGCAAGAGCACTCCTTTTATAAACACATTTCTGATCTACCCACGGCATCCATCTTAGATCATGGCCGCCATTTTGTGTTTCTTGCCCTCACATACGCAATAACCTCTGATCACTTCATTTCGATTAAGGACACGTAGCCTTAGCCGGAGATTCACCTCTTTCATGACACGTGCACCTTAGACCAGACCACGCTGTAGCTGCATGACTCGACAAAGACTGCCTCCTCTGCCCGAGGCCAGTCCTGCTAAACTGGTCTTCCTGTCCATTGTCCTGATCACGATTAGGCGGCCGAAGCCGGTAGCCTTGCCCATTTACAACCTACAAACATCCCTTATCCTGCTTTTCTATCTTCTGCACCTGGCTCTGTTCCTTTCCTTCTGGGCCTTTATTAGGGGGAGGTAACGAAATTTACGATGAGGCGGTCCGGGTCTTGAATGAAAAGTTGACATGAGATTATGATGGAAAAGTGGGAACCCCTCGTTCGTAATGTTTTGACATCAGATATTGTTGACGATTCCTGTGCAACGCCAAATATTTATTGTTTAGGACACAAAGGTTTGGGAATGTACTAACATGTAAGAATTCGCCTGAAGGCCAAAATTTAGTATATAAGGAGCAACCCTCTTTGTACAATTTGAACAGGCTCCTAGTTACTGCCCATGCGTAGTTTCTGTGACTTCTGTGTCCCTGCAGTAATAAACCTTTGGTCTTTGACGCCACCATCGAGAAGCCCGTGTTTCTGTTCATTTGTGCACCAAGGCAGGTGGAACTCCGGAGTCTTTGGGTGTTGTTCCCTGACACCTCTGGACGGAACCAAAAAGTCCAGAACTCCACCTCCCTCTTCAGTAGGGAAAAATGTTCATAGGTTCCTGTGCATGCTGCCGTCATCTTATCAGGGATATTACCACTCTGAGCATGCGTTGCGCGCCCCTGAGCTCGTCAGCTCGTGGCCCGTGGGAGCCATTTTAAACATTCAGGGAGGGTGGGGCACACCGCGGACATGCACCAACGGAATTACCTTATTGCATCATGGTAAATGTAGTTTTCAAAGTTGCTTGCTTCAGATAAGTTTTTCAAGTTTCATGGCCAGTGCCCGTATCCCTATACACGTGTTTTGAGAATCTTCTCTCTTCAGTAGGGAAAAAAGTTCATAGGTTCCTGTGCATGCTGCCGTCATCTTATCAGGGATATTACCACTCTCAGCATACGTTTCGCGCCCCTGAGCTCGTCAGCTCGTGTCCCGTGGGAGCCATTTTAAACATTCAGGGAAGGTGGGGCACGCCGCGGACATGCACCAACGGAATTACCTTATTGCATCATGGTTAATGTCGTTTTTAAATTTGCTTGCTTCAGATAAGTTTATCAAGTTTCATGGCCAGTGCCGGTATCCCTATACACGTGTTTCGAGAATCTTCTCTCTTCAGTAGGGAAAAAAGTTCATAGGTTCCTGTGCATTCTGCCGTCATCTTAGCAGGGATATTACCACTCTCAGCATGCGTTGAGCGCCCCTGAGCTCGTCAGCTCGTGGCCCGTGGGAGCCATTTTGAACATTCAGGAAGGGTTGGGCACGCCGAGGACATGCACCAATGGAATTACCTTATTGCATCATGGTAAATGTAGTTTTCAAAGTTGCTTGCTTCAGATAAGTTTATCAAGTTTCATGGCCAGTGCCCGTATCCCTAAACCCGTGTTTCGAGATTCTTCTCTCTTCAGTAGGGAAAAAAAGTTCCTAGGTTCCTGTGCATGCTGCCGTCATCTTATCAGGGATATTACCACTCTCAGCATGGTCAACCCTCTGGTTGATCATTGCCATCCTCTGGTTCACCACTGCCACCCTCTGGTTCATCACTGTCACCCTCTAGTTCATCACTGCCACCCTCTGGTTCACCACTGCGACCCTCTAGTTCATCAATGTTACCCTCTGCTTCACCACTGCCACGCTCTGGTTCATCACTGCCTTCCTCTGGTTCTTCACTGCCACCCTCTGGTTCATCACAGCACCCTCTGGTTCCCCACTGCCACCCTCTGGTTCACCACTGCCACCCTCTGGTTCACCGCAGCCACCCTCTGGTTCATCGCTGACACCATCTGGTTTACCTCTGCCACCATCTGGTTCACAACTGCCACCCTCTGGTTCATCACAGCACCCTCTGGTTCACCACTGCCAACCTCTGGTTTATCACTGTCACCCTCTGGTTTATCACTTTCACCCTCTGGTTCATCACTGCCACCCTCTGGTTCATCACAGCACCATCTCGTTCACCACTGCCACCCTCTGGTTCACCACTGCCACCTTCTGGTTGATTACTGCCATCCTCTGGTTCATCACAGCACCCTCTGGTTCACCACTGCCACCCTCTGGTTCAACACTGCCACCCTCTGGTTCATCACAGCTCCCTCTGGTTCACCACTGCCACCCTCTGGTTCATCACTGCCACCCTCTGGTTTATCCAAGCACCCTCTAGTTCACCACTGCCACCCTCTGGTTCATCACTGTCACCCTCTAGTTCATCACTGCCACCCTTTGGTTCACCACTGCCACCGTCTGGATCATCGCTTTCACGCTCTGGTTCATCACTGCCACCCTCAGCTTCACCACTGCCACCCTCTGGTTCATCACTGCTACCCTCTGGTTAATCACTGCACCCTCTGGTTCACCCCTGCCACCCTCTGGTTCATCACTGCCACAATCTGGTTGATCACTGCCACCCTCTGGTTCACCACTGCCACGCTCTGGTTCACCACTGCCACCATCTGGTTCACCACTGACACCCTCTGGTTCACCACTGCCACCCTCTGGTTCATCACTGTCACCCTCTGGTTCACCACTGCCACCCTCTGGTTGATCACTGCCATCCTCTGGTTCATCACAGTACCCTCTGGTTCTCCACTGCCAGCCTCCGGTTCATCACTGCCACCCTCTGTTCATCACATCTCCCTCTGGTTCACCACTGCCACCCTCTCGTTCACCACTGCCACCCTCTGGTTCACCACAGCACCCTCTGGTTCCCACTGCCATCCTCTGGTCCACCCGTGACACCATCTGGTTCATCACTGCCACCCTCTGGTTCATCACTGCCACCCTCTGGTTCACCACTGGCACCCTCTGGTTTCTCACTGCCACCCTCTGGTTCACCACTGACACCCTCTGGTTCACCACTGCCACCCTCTTGTTCATCACTGCCACCCTCTAGTTCATCACAGCACCCTCTGGTTCACCACTGCCACCCTCTGGTTCACCACTGCCACCCTCTGGTTCACCGCAGCCACCCTCTGGTTCATCACTGACACCCTCTGGTTCACCACTGCCACCATCTGGTTCACCACTGCCACCCTCTGGTTCATCACAGCACCCTGTAGTTCACCACTGCCACCCTCTGGTTCATCACTGTCGCCGTCTGGTTTATTACTGCCACCCTCTTGTTCACCACTGCCACCCTCTGGTTCATCACTTTCACCCTCGGGTTCATCACTGCCACCCTCTGGTTCATCACAGCACCCTCTGGTTCACCACTGCCACCCTCTGGTTCATCAAAGACACCCTCTGGTTCATCATTGCCACCCTCTGGTTCACCAATGCCACCCTCTGGTTGATTACTGCCATCCTCTCGTTCATCACAGCGCCCTCTGGTTCACCACTGCCACCCTTTGGTTCATCACTGCCACCCTATGGTTCATCACAGCTCCCTCTGAATCACCACTGCCACCCTCTGGTTCATCACTGCCACCCTCTGTTTTATCCAAGCACCCTCTGGTTCAATACTGCTACCCTCTGGGTCATCACTGTCACCCTCTAGTTCATCACTGCCACCCTCTGGTTCACCACTGCCACCGCCTGGATCATCATTTTCACGCTCTGGTTCATCACTGCCATCCTCAGCTTCACCACTGCCACCCTCTGGTTCATCACTGCCACAATCTGGTTGATCACTGCCACCCTCTGGTTCACCACTGCCATCCTCTGGTTCACCACTTCCACCCTCTGGTTCATCACAGCACCCTCTGGTTCACACTGCCACCCTCTGGTCCACCCCTGCCACCATCTGGTTCATCACTGCCACCCTCTGGTTCATCACTGCCACCCTCTGGGTTACCACTGGCACCATCTGGTTCATCAATGCCACCCTCTGCTGCACCACTGACACCCTCTGGTTTACCACTGCCACCCTCTGGTTCATCACTGTCACCCTCTGGTTCATCACTGCCACCCTCTGGTTCACCACTGCCACCCTCTGGTTTATCACTGCCATCCTCTGGTTCATAACAGCACCCTCTGGTTCACCACTGCCATCCTCCGATTCATCACTGCCACCCTCCGTTTCATCACATCACCCTCTGGTTCACCACTGCCACCCTCTGGTTCATCACTGCCGCCCTCTGGTTCATGACAGCACCCTCTGGTTCACACCTGCCACCATCTGGTTCATCACTGCCACCCTCTGGTTCACCACTGCCACCCTCTGGTTCACCACTGCCACCTTCTGGATCATCACTGTCACCCTCTGGTTCATCACTGCCACCCTCTGGTTCACCACTGTCACCTTCTGGTTCATCACTGTCACCCTCCGGTTCATGACAGCACCCCCTGGTTTACCCCTGCCACCTTCTGGTTCATCACTGCCACCCTCTGGTTCATCATTGCCACCCTCTGGTTCACTACTGCCACCCGCTGGTTCACCACTGCCAGCCTCTGGTTCATCACAGCACCCTCTGGTTCACCACTGCCACCCTCTTGTTCATCACTGCCACCCTCCGGTTCACCGCTGCCGCCCTCTGGTTCATCACTGTCACCCTCTGGTTCACCATTGCCACCCTCTGGTTCATCACTGTCACCCTCTGGGTAATCAATGACACCCTCTGGTTGATCACTGCCATCCTCTGGTTCATCACAGCACCCTCTGGTTCACCACTGCCACCCTCTGGTTCATCACTGCCACCCTCTGGTTCATCACTTCTCCCTCTGGTTCACCAATGCCACCCTCTGGTTCATCACGGTCACCCTCTGGTTCATCACTGCCACCCGCTGGTTCATCACAGCACCCTCTGGTTCACCACTGCCACCCTCTGGTTCATCACTGTCACCCTCTAGTTCATCACTGCCACCCTCTGGTTTAGCACTGTCACCCTCTGGTTCATCACTGCAACCCTCTGGTTCACCACTGCCACCCTCTGGTTCTTTACTGTCACCCTTTGGTTCATCACAGCACCCCCTGGTTCACTCCTGCCACCCTCTGGTTCATCACGGCCACCCTCTGGTTCATCACTGCCACCCTCTGGTTCACCACTGCCACCCTCTGGTTCAACACTGCCACCCTCTGGTTCATCACAGCACCCTCTGGTTCACCACTGCCACCCTCTGGTTCATCACTGTCACCCTGTGGTTCATCATTGCCACCCTCTAGTTCACCACTGCCACCCTCTGGTTCATCACTGTCACCCTGTGGTTCATCACTGCCACCCTCTGGTTCACCACTGCCGCCCTCTGGTAGATCACTGCCATCCCCTGGTTCATCACAGCACCCTCTGGTTCACCACTGCCACCCTCTGGTTCATCACTGCCACCCTCTGGTTCATCATAGCTCCCTCTGGTTCACAACTGCCACCCTCTGGTTCATCACTGCCACCCTCTGGTTCACCCCTGCCACCCTCTGGTTCATCACTGCCACCCTCGGGTTCATCACTGCCACCCTCTGGTTCACCTGTGCCACCCTCTGGTTCACAAGTGCCACCCTCTGGTTTATCACTGTCACCCTCATATTTATCACAGCACCCTCTGGTACACCCCTGCCACCCTCTGGTTCATCACTGCCACCCTCTGGTTCATCACTGTCAACCTCTGGTTCATCATTGCCACCCTCTGGTTCACCACTGCCAACCTCTGGTTCACCGCAGCCACCCTCTGGTTCACCGCAGCCACCCTCTGGTTCATCACTGACACCATCTGGTTCACCACTGCCACCATCTGGTTCACCACTGCCACCCTCCGATTCATCACAGCACCCTCTGGTTCACCACTTTCACCCTCTGGTTCAACACTGTCACCCTCTGGTTTATCACTGCCACCCTCTGGTTCACCACTGCCACCCTCTGGTTCATCACTATCACCCTCTGGTTCATCACTGTCACCCTCTGGTTCATCACAGCACCCTCTGGTTCACCACTGCCACACTCTGGTTCATCAATGTCACCCTCTGGTTCATCACTGCCACCCTCTGGTTCTCCACTGCCAACCTCTGGTTGATTACTGCCATCCTCTGGTTCATCACAGCGCCCTCTGGTTCACCACTGCCACCCTCTGGTTCATCACTGCCACCCTCTGGTTCATCACAGCTCCCTCTGGTTCACCACTGCCACCCTCTGGTTCATCACTGCCACCCTCTTGATTATCCAAGCACCCTCTGGTTCACCATTGCCACCCTCTGGTTCATCACTGTCACCCTCTAGTTCATCACTGCCACCCTCTGGTTCACCACTGCCACCGTCTGGATCATCACTTTCACGCTCTGGTTCATCACTGCAACCCTCAGCTTCACCACTGCAACCCTCTGGTTCATCACTGCCACCCTCTGGTTCATCACAGCACCCTCTGGTTTACCCCTGCCGCCCTCTGGCTCATCACGGCCACCCTCTAATTCATCACGGCCACCCTCTGGTTTAGCACTGTCACCCTCTGGTTCATCATTGCCACCCTCTAGTTCACCACTGCCACCCTCTGGTTCATCACTGTCACCCTGTGGTTCATCACTGCCACCCTCTGGTTCACCACTGCCGCCCTCTGGTAGATCACTGCCATCCTCTGGTTCATCACAGCACCCTCTGGTTCACCACTGCCACCCTCTGGTTCATCACTGCCACCTTCTGGTTCATCATAGCTCCCTCTGGTTCACCACTGCCACACTCTGGTTCATCACTGCCACCCTCTGGTTCACCCCTGCCACCCTCTGGTTCATCACTGCCACCCTCGGGTTCATCACTGCCACCCTCTGGTTCACCTGTGCCACCCTCTGGTTCACAAGTGCCACCCTCTGGTTCATCACTGTCACCCTCATATTTATCACAGCACCCTCTGGTACACCCCTGCCACCCTCTGGTTCATCACTGCCACCCTCTGGTTCATCACTGTCAACCTCTGGTTCATCATTGCCACCCTCTGGTTCACCACTGCCAACCTCTGGTTCACCGCAGCCACCCTCTGGTTCACCGCAGCCACCCTCTGGTTCATCACTGACACCATCTGGTTCACCACTGCCACCATCTGGTTCACCACTGCCACCCTCTGATTCATCACAGCACCCTCTGGTTCACCACTGCCACCCTCTGGTTCAACACTGTCACCCTCTGGTTTATCACTGCCACCCTCTGGTTCACCACTACCCTCTGGTTCATCACTGTCACCCTCTGGTTCATCCCAGCACCCTCTGGTTCACCACTGCCACACTCTGGTTCATCAATGTCACCCTCTGGTTCATCACTGCCACCCTCTGGTTCTCCACTGCCAACCTCTGGTTGATTACTGCCATCCTCTGGTTCATCACAGCGCCCTCTGGTTCACCACTGCCACCCTCTGGTTCATCACTCCCACCCTCTGGTTCATCACAGCTCCCTCTGGTTCACCACTGCCACCCTCTGGTTCATCACTGCCACCCTCTCGATTATCCAAGCACCCTCTGGTTCACCATTGCCACCCTCTGGTTCATCACTGTCACCCTCTAGTTCATCACTGCCACCCTCTGGTTCACCACTGCCACCATCTGGATCATCACTTTCACGCTCTGGTTCATCACTGCAACCCTCAGCTTCACCACTGCAACCCTCTGGTTCATCACTGCCCCCCTCTGGTTCATCACAGCACCCTCTGGTTTACCCCTGCCACCCTCTGGCTCATCACTGCCACAATCTGGTTGATCACTGCCACCCTCTGGTTCACCACTGCCACCCTCTGGTTCACCACTGCCACCCTCTGGTTCATCACAGCACCCTCTGGTTCACACTGCCACCCTCCTCTCTACCCCTGCCACCATCTGGTTCATCACTGCCGCCCTCTGGTTCATCACTGCCATCCTCTGTTTCACCACTGGCACCCTCTGGTTCATCACTGCCACCCTCTGGTTCACCCCTGACACCCTCTGGTTCATCACAGCACCCTCTGGTTCACCACTGCCACCTTCTGGTTCATCACTGTCACCCTCTGGTTCACCACTGCCACACTCTGGTTCACCAATGCCATCCTCTGGTTCATCACTGCAACCCTCTTGTTCATCACAGCACCCTCTGGTTCACCACTGCCACCCTCTGGTTCATCACTGCCACCTTCTAGTTCATCACTGCCACCCTCTGGTTCACCACTGCCAACCTCTGGATCATCACTGCCATCCTCTGGTTCATCACTGCCAACCTCTGGTTCACCACTCCCACCCCCGTTCATCACTGTCACCCTCAGGTGCATCACAGCACCCCCTGGCTCACCCCTGCCACCCTCTGGCTCATCACTGCCACCCTCTGGTTCATCACTGCCACCCTCTGGTTCATCACTGCCACCCTCTGGTTCATCACTGCCACCCTCTGGTTTATCACTGCCACCCTCTGGTTCACCACTGACACCCCCGGTGATTCAACTTTGCCACCCTCCGGTTCATCACTGTCACCCTATGGTTCATCACAGCACCCTCTGGTTCACCCCTGCCACCCTCTGGTTCAACACTGCCACCCTCGGGTTCATCACTGCCACCCTCTGGTTCACCACTGCCACCCTCTGGTTCACAAGTGCCACCCTCTGGTTCATCACTGTCACCCTCTTATTTATCACAGCACCCTATGGTTCACCCCTGCCACCCTCTGGTTCATCACTGCTACCCTCTGGTTCATCACTTTCAACTCTGGTTCATCATTGCCACCCTCTGGTTCACCACTGCCACCCTCTGGTTCACCGCAGCCAACCTCTGGTTCATCACAGACACCCTCTGGTTCACCACTGCCACCATCTGGTTCACCACTGCCACCCTCTGGTTCATTACAGCACCCTCTGGTTCACCACTGCCACCCTCTGGTTCATCACTGTCACCCTCTGGTTTATCACTGCCACCCTCTGGTTCACCACTGCCACCCTCTGGTTCATCAATTTCACCCTCTGGTTCATCACTGTCACCCTCTGGTTCATCAGAGCACCCTCTGGTTCACCACTGCCACTCTCTGGTTCATCAATGTCACCCTCTGGTTCATCACTGCCACCCTCTGGTTCACCACTGCCACCCTCAGGTTGATTACTGGCATCCTCTGGTTTATCACAGCGCCCTCTGGTTCACCACAGCCACCATCTGGTTCATCACTGCCACCCTCTGGTTCATCACAGCTCCCTCTGGTTCACTACTGCCAACCTCTGGTTCATCACTGCCACCCTCCGGTTTATCCAAGCACCCTCTGGTTCACCACTGCCACCCTCTGGTTCATCACTGTCACCCTCTAGTTCATCACTGTCACCCTCTGGTTCACCACTGCCACCGTCTGAATCATCACTTTCATGCTCTGGTTTATCACTGCCACCCTCAGCTTCACCACTGCAACCCTCTGGTTCATCACTGCCACCCTCTGGTTCATCACAGAACCCTCTGGTTTACCCCTGCCACCCTCTGGTTCATCACTGCCACAATCTGGCTGATCACTGCCATCTTTTGGTTCACCACTGCTACCCTCTGGTTCACCACTGCTACCCTCTGGTTCATCACAGCACCCTCTGGTTCACACTGCCACCCTCCTCTCCACCCCTGCCACCATCTGGTTCATCACTGCTACCCTCTGGTTCATCACTGCCACCCTCTGGTTCACCACTGGCACCCTCTGGTTCATCACTGCCACCCTCTGGTTCACCACTGACACCCTCTGGTTCACCACTGCCACCCTCTGGATCATCACGGTCACCCTCTGTTTCATCACTGCCACCATCTGGTTCACCACTGCCACCCTCTTGTTCATCACTGCCATCCTCTGGTTCATCACAGCACCCTCTGGTTCACCACTGCCACCCTCCGGTTCATCACATCTCCCTCTGGTTCACCACTGCCACCCTCTGGTTCATGACTGCCACCCTCTGGTTCACCACAGCACCCTCTGGTTCACCACTGTCACCATCTGGTTCATCACTGCTACCCTCTAGTTCACCACTGCCACCCTCTGGTTCACCACTGCCACCTTCTGGATCATCACTGTCACCCTCTGGTACATCACTGCCACCCTCTGGTTCACCACTGTCACCTTCTGGTTCATCACTGTCCCCCTCCGGTTCATACCAGCAACCCCTGGTTTAACCCTGCCACCCTCTGGTTCATCACTGCCACCCTCTGGTTCATCACTTCCACCCTCTGGTTCACCACTGCCACCTGCTGGTTAACCACTGCCACCCTCTGGGTCATCACAGCACCCTCTGCTTCACCACTGCCACCCTCTGAATCAACACTACCACCCTCTGGTTCACCACTGCCGCCCTATGGTTCATCACTGTCACCCTCTGGTTCACCACTGCCACCCTCTAGTTCATCACTGCCACTCCCTTTTTCACCATTGTCACCCTCTGGTTCATCACTGTCGCCCTCTGGTTCATCAATGCCACCCTCTGGTTTACCACTGCCACCCTCTGGATGATCACTGACATCCTCTGGTTAATCACAGCACCCTCTGGTTCACCACTGCCACCCGCTGGTTCATTACTGCCACCCTCTGGTTCATCACTGCTCCCTCTGGTTCACCACTGCCACCCTCTGGCTCATCACTGCCACCCTCAGGTTTATCACAGCACGCTCTGGTTCACCACTGCCACCCTCTGGTTCATCACTGTCATACTCTGGTTCACCTCTGCCACCCTCTGGTTCAGCACTGTCACCCTTTGGTTCATCACAGCACCCCCTGGTTCACCCCTGCCACCCTCTGGTTTATCACTGCCACCCTCTGGTTCATCACTGCCACCCTCTTGTTCCCCACTGCCACCCTCTCGTTCAACACTGCAACCCTCTGGTTCATCACAGCACCCTCTGGTTCACCACTGCCACCCTCTGGTTCATCACTGTCACCCTCTGGTTCATCATTGCCACCCTCTGGTTCACCACTGCCACCCTCTGGTACATCACTGTCACCCTCTGGTTCATCACTGCCACCCTCTGGTTCACCACTGCCACCCTCTGGTAGATCACTGCCATCCTCTGGTTCATCACAGCGCCCTCTGGTTCACCACTGCCACCCTCTGGTTCATCACAGCTCCCTCTGGTTCACCACTGACACCCTCTGTTTCATCCCTGCCACCCTCTGGTTCATCACAGCACCATCTGGTTCACCACTGCCACCCTCTGGTTCATCACTGCTCCCATCTAGTTCATCACTGCCTCCCTCTAGTTCACCACTGCCACCCTCTGGATCATCACTTTCACCCTCTGGTTCATCACTGCCACCCTCTGGTTCACCACTGCCACCCTCTGGTTCATCACTGCCACCCTCCGGTTCATTATAGCACCCTCTGGTTCACCCCTGCCACCCTCTGGTTCATCACTGCCACTATCTGATTGATCACTGCAACCCTCTGGTTCACCACTGTCACCCTCTGGTTCATCACATCTCCCTCTGGTTCACCACTGCCACCCTCTGATTCATGACTGCCACCCTCTGGTTCACCACAGCACCCTCTGGTTCACCACGGCCACCCTCCGGTTCATCACATCTCCCTCTGGTTCACCACTGCCACCCTCTGGTTCATGACTGCCACCCGCTGGTTCACCACAGCACCCTCTGGTTCACCACTGCCACCATCTGGTTCATCACTGCCACCCTCTAGTTCACCACTGCCACCCTCTGATTCACCACTGCCACCTTCTGGATCATCACTGTCACCCTCTGGTACATCACTGCCACCCTCTGGTTCACCACTGTCACCTTCTGGTTCATCACTGCTCCCTCTGGTTCACCACTACCACCCTCTGGTTCATCACTGCCACCCTCAGGTTTATCACAGCACGCTCTGGTTCACCACTGCCACCCTCTGGTTCTTCACTGTCATACTCTGGTTCACCTCTGCCACCCTCTGGTTCAGCACTGTCACCCTTTGGTTCATCATAGCACCCCCTGGTTCACCCCTACCACCCTCTGGTTTATCACTGCCACCCTCTGGTTCATCACTGCCACCCTCTTGTTCACCACTGCCACCCTTTGGTTCAACACTGCCACCCTCTGGTTCATCACGGCACCCTCTGGTTCACCACTGCCACCCTCTGGTTCATCACTGTCACCCTCTGGTTCATCATTGCCACCCTCTGGTTCACCACTGCCACCCTCTGGTACATCACTGTCACCCTCTGGTTCATCACTGCCACCCTCTCGTTCTCCACTGCCACCCTCTGGTAGATCACTGCCATCCTCTGGTTCATCACAGCGCCCTCTGGTTCACCACTGCCACCCTCTGGTTCATCACAGCTCCCTCTGGTTCACCACTGACACCCTCTGTTTCATCACTGCCACCCTCTGGTTCATCACAGCACCATCTGGTTCACCACTGCCACCCTCTGGTTCATCACTGCTACCGTCTAGTTCATCACTGCCTCCCTCTAGTTCACCACTGCCACCCTCTGGATCATCACTTTCACCCTCTGGTTCATCACTGCCACCCTCTGGTTCACCACTGCCACCCTCTGGTTCATCACTGCCACCCTCCGGTTCATTACAGCACCCTCTAGTTCACCCCTGCCACCCTCTGGTTCATCACTGCCACAATCTGATTGATCACTGCAACCCTCTGGTTCACCACTGTCACCCTCTGGTTCATCACATCTCCCTCTGGTTCACCACTGCCACCCTCTGGTTCATGACTGCCACCCTCTGGTTCACCACAGCACCCTCTGGTTCACCACTGCCACTCTCCGGTTCATCACATCTCCCTCTGGTTCACCACTGCAACCCTCTGGTTCATGACTGCCACCCTCTGGTTCACCACAGCACCCTCTGGTTCACCACTGCCACCATCTGGTTCATCACTGCCACCCTCTAGTTCACCAGTGCCACCCTCTGGTTCACCACTGCCACCTTCTGGATCATCACTGTCACCCTCTGGTACATCACTGCCATCCTCTGGTTCACCACTGTCACCTTCTGGTTCATCACTGTCCCCCTCCGGTTCATACCAGCACCCCCTGGTTTACCCCTGCCACCCTCTGGTTCATCACTGCCACCCTCTGGTTCATCACTTCCACCCTCTGGTTCACCACTGCCACCTGCTGGTTAACCACTGCCACCCTCTGGGTCATCACAGCACCCTCTGGTTCACCACTGCCACCCTCTGAATCATCATTACCACCCTCTGGTTCACCACTGCCGCCCTATGGTTCATCACTGTCACCCTCTGGTTCACCACTGCCACCCTCTCGTTCATCACTTCCACCCCCTTTTTCACCACTGCCACCCTCTGGTTTATCACTGCCACCCTCTGGTTCATCACTGCCACCCTCTTGTTCACCACTGCCACCCTCTGGTTCAACACTGCCACCCTCTGGTTCATCACAGCACCCTCTGGTTCACCACTGCCACCCTCTGGTTCATCACTGTCACCCTCTGGTTCCTCATTGCCACCCTCCGGTTCACCACTGCCACCCTCTGGTACATCACTGTCACCCTCTGGTTCATCACTGCCACCCTCAGGTTCATCACAGCACGCTCTGGTTCACCACTGCCACCCTCTGGTTCATCACTGTCATACTCTGGTTCACCTCTGCCACCCTCTGGTTCAGCACTGTCACCCTTTGGTTCATCATAGCATCCCCTGGTTCACCCCTGCCACCCTCTGGTTTATCACTGCAACCCTCTGGTTCATCACTGCCACCCTCTTGTTCACCACTGCCACCCTTTGGTTCAACACTGCCACCCTCTGGTTCATCACAGCACACTCTGGTTCACCACTGCCACCCTCTGGTTCATCACTGTCACCCCCTGGTTCATCATTGCCACCCTCTGGTTCACCACTGCCACCCTCTGGTACATCACTGTCACCCTCTGGTTCATCACTGCCACCCTCTGGTTCACCACTGCCACCCTCTGGTAGATCACTGCCATCCTCTGGTCCATCACAGCGCCCTCTGGTTCACCACTGCCACCCTCTGGTTCATCACAGCTCCCTCTGGTTCACCACTGACACCCTCTGTTTCATCACTGCCACCCTCTGGTTCATCACAGCACCATCTGGTTCACCACTGCCACCCTCTGGTTCATCACTGCTACCGTCTAGTTCATCACTGCCTCCCTCTAGTTCACCACTGCCACCCTCTGGATCATCACTTTCACCCTCTGGTTCATCACTGCCACCCTCTGGTTCACCACTGCCACCCTCTGGTTCATCACTGCCACCCTCCGGTTCATTACAGCACCCTCTGGTTCACCCCTGCCACCCTCTGGTTCATCACTGCCACAATCTGATTGATCACTGCAACCCTCTGGTTCACCACTGTCACCCTCTGGTTCATCACATCTCCCTCTGGTTCACCACTGCCACCCTCTGGTTCATGACTGCCACCCTCTGGTTCACCACAGCACCCTCTGGTTCACCACTGCCACCATCTGGTTCATCACTGCCACCCTCTAGTTCACCACTGCCACCCTCTGGTTCACCACTGCCACCTTCTGGATCATCACTGTCACCCTCTGTTACATCACTGCCACCCTCTGGTTTACCACTGTCACCTTCTGGTTCATCACTGTCCCCCTCCGGTTCATACCAGCAACCCCTGGTTTACCCCTGCCACCCTCTGGTTCATCACTGCCACCCTCTGGTTCATCACTTCCACCCTCTGTTTCACCACTGCCACCTGCTGGTTAACCACTGCCACCCTCTGGGTCATCACAGCACCCTCTGGTTCACCACTGCCACCCTCTGAATCAACACTACCACCCTCTGGTTCACCACTGCTGCCCTATGGTTCATCACTGTCACCCTCTGGTTCACCACTGCCACCCTCTAGTTCATCACTGCCACCCCCTTTTTCACCATTGTCACCCTCTGGTTCATCACTGTCGCCCTTTGGTTCATCAATGCCACCCTCTGGTTTACCACTGCCACCCTCTGGATGATCACTGACATCCTCTGGTTAATCACAGCACCCTCTGGTTCACCACTGCCACCCGCTGGTTCATTACTGCCACCCTCTGGTTCATCACTGCTCCCTCTGGTTCACCACTGCCACCCTCTGGTTCATCACTGCCACCCTCAGGTTTATCACAGCACGCTCTGGTTCACCACTGCCACCCTCTGGTTCATCACTGCCATCCTCTGGTTCACCACTGTCACCTTCTGGTTCATCACTGTCCCCCTCCGGTTCATACCAGCACCCCCTGGTTTACCCCTGCCACCCTCTGGTTCATCACTGCCACCCTCTGGTTCATCACTTCCACCCTCTGGTTCACCACTGCCACCTGCTGGTTAACCACTGCCACCCTCTGGGTCATCACAGCACCCTCTGGTTCACCACTGCCACCCTCTGAATCATCATTACCACCCTCTGGTTCACCACTGCCGCCCTATGGTTCATCACTGTCACCCTCTGGTTCACCACTGCCACCCTCTCGTTCATCACTTCCACCCCCTTTTTCACCACTGTCACCCTCTGGTTCATCACTGTCGCCCTCTGGTTCATCAATGCCACCCTCTGGTTTACCACTGCCACCCTCTGGATGATCACTGACTTGCTCTGGTTAATCACAGCACCCTCTGGTTCACCACTGCCACCCGCTGGTTCATTACTGCCAACCTCTGGTTCATCACTGCTCCCTCTGGTTCACCACTGCCACCCTCTGGTTCATCACTGCCACCCTCTGGTTCATCACAGCACGCTCTGGTTCACCACTGCCACCCTCTGGTTCATCACTGTCATACTCTGGTTCGCCACTGCCACCCTCTGGTTCAGCACTGTCACCCTTTGGTTCATCACAGCACCCCCTGGTTCACCCCTGCCACCCTCTGGTTTATCACTGCCACCCTCTGGTTCATCACTGCCACCCTCTTGTTCACCACTGCCACCCTCTGGTTCAACACTGCCACCCTCTGGTTCATCACAGCACCCTCTGGTTCACCACTGCCACCCTCTGGTTCATCACTGTCACCCTCTGGTTCCTCATTGCCACCCTCCGGTTCACCACTGCCACCCTCTGGTACATCACTGTCACCCTCTGGTTCATCACTGCCACCCTCAGGTTCATCACAGCACGCTCTGGTTCACCACTGCCACCCTCTGGTTCATCACTGTCATACTCTGGTTCACCTCTGCCACCCTCTGGTTCAGCACTGTCACCCTTTGGTTCATCATAGCATCCCCTGGTTCACCCCTGCCACCCTCTGGTTTATCACTGCAACCCTCTGGTTCATCACTGCCACCCTCTTGTTCACCACTGCCACCCTTTGGTTCAACACTGCCACCCTCTGGTTCATCACAGCACCCTCTGGTTCACCACTGCCACCCTCTGGTTCATCACTGTCACCCCCTGGTTCATCATTGCCACCCTCTGGTTCACCACTGCCACCCTCTGGTACATCACTGTCACCCTCTGGTTCATCACTGCCACCCTCTGGTTCACCACTGCCACCCTCTGGTAGATCACTGCCATCCTCTGGTCCATCACAGCGCCCTCTGGTTCACCACTGCCACCCTCTGGTTCATCACAGCTCCCTCTGGTTCACCACTGACACCCTCTGTTTCATCACTGCCACCCTCTGGTTCATCACAGCACCATCTGGTTCACCACTGCCACCCTCTGGTTCATCACTGCTACCGTCTAGTTCATCACTGCCTCCCTCTAGTTCACCACTGCCACCCTCTGGGTCATCACTTTCACCCTCTGGTTCATCACTGCCACCCTCTGGTTCACCACTGCCACCCTCTGGTTCATCACTGCCACCCTCCGGTTCATTACAGCACCCTCTGGTTCACCCCTGCCACCCTCTGGTTCATCACTGCCACAATCTGATTGATCACTGCAACCCTCTGGTTCACCACTGTCACCCTCTGGTTCATCACATCTCCCTCTGGTTCACCACTGCCACCCTCTGGTTCATGACTGCCACCCTCTGGTTCACCACAGCACCCTCTGGTTCACCACTGCCACCCTCCGGTTCATCACATCTCCCTCTGGTTCACCACTGCCACCCTCTGGTTCATGACTGCCACCCTCTGGTTCACCACAGTATCCTCTGGTTCACCACTGCCACCATCTGGTTCATCACTGCCACCCTCTTGTTCACCACTGCCACCCTCTGGTTCACCACTGCCACCTTCTGGATCATCACTGTCACCCTCTGGTACATCACTGCCATCCTCTGGTTCACCACTGTCACCTTCTGGTTCATCACTGTCCCCCTCCGGTTCATACCAGCACCCCCTGGTTTACCCCTGCCACCCTCTTGTTCATCACTGCCACCCTCTGGTACATCACTTCCACCCTCTGGTTCACCACTGCCACCTGCTGGTTAACCACTGCCACCCTCTGGGTCATCACAGCACCCTCTCGTTCACCACTGCCACCCTCTGAATCATCACTACCACCCTCTGGTTCACCACTGCCGCCCTATGGTTCATCACTGTCACCCTCTGGTTCACCACTGCCACCCTCTAGTTCATCACTTCCACCCCCTTTTTCACCACTGTCACCCTCTGGTTCATCACTGTCGCCCTCTGGTTCATCAATGCCACCCTCTGGTTTACCACTGCCACCCTCTGGATGATCACTGACATCCTCTGGTTAATCACAGCACCCTCTGGTTCACCACTGCCACCCGCTGGTTCATTACTGCCAACCTCTGGTTCATCACTGCTCCCTCTGGTTCACCACTGCCACCCTCTGGTTCATCACTGCCACCCTCTGGTTCATCACAGCACAGTCTGGTTCACCACTGCCACCCTCTGGTTCATCACTGCCACCCTCTTGTTCACCACTGCCACCCTCTGGTTCAACACTGCCACCCTCTGGTTCATCACAGCACCCTCTGGTTCACCACTGCCACCCTCTGGTTCATCACTGTCACCCTCTGGTTCCTCATTGCCACCCTCTGGTTCACCACTGCCACCCTCTGGTACATCACTGTCACCCTCTGGTTCATCACTGCCACCCTCTGGTTCACCACTGCCACCCTCTGGTAGATCACTGCCATCCTCTGGTTCATCACAGCGCCCTCTGGTTCACCACTGCCACCCTCTGGTTCATCACAGCTCCCTCTGGTTCACCACTGACACCCTCTGTTTCATCACTGCCACCCTCTGGTTCATCACAGCACCATCTGGTTCACCACTGCCACCCTCTGGTTCATCACTGCTACCGTCTAGTTCATCACTGCCTCCCTCTAGTTCATCACAGCACCCTCTGGATCATCACTTTCACCCTCTGGTTCATCACTGCCACCCTCTGGTTCATTACTGCCACCCTCTGGTTCATCACTGCCACCCTCTGGTTCGCCACTGCAACCCTCTAGTTCATCACTGCCACCTTTTGGTTCACCACTGTCATCCTCTG
This sequence comes from Lissotriton vulgaris, assembly GCF_964263255.1. Taxonomy (NCBI): domain Eukaryota; kingdom Metazoa; phylum Chordata; class Amphibia; order Caudata; family Salamandridae; genus Lissotriton; species Lissotriton vulgaris. The sequence continues at coordinate 1,613,423,881 of NC_141693.1, forward strand.
GTTCATCACAGCACCCTCTGGTTCACCACTGCCACCTTCTGGTTCATCACTGTCACCCTCTGGTTCACCACTGCCACACTCTGGTTCACCAATGCCATCCTCTGGTTCATCACTGCAACCCTCTGGTTCATCAAAGCACCCTCTGGTTCACCACTGCCACCCTCTTGTTCATCACTGCCACCCTCTAGTTCATCACTGCCACCCTATGGTTCACCACTGCCACCCTCTGGATCATCACTGCCATCCTCTGGTTCATCAATGCCACCCTCTGGTTCACCACTCCCACCTCCCGTTCATCACTGTCACCCTCAGGTGCATCACAGCACCCCCTGGTTCACCCCTGCCACCCTCTGGTTCATCACTGCCACCCTCTGGTTCATCACTGCCACCCTCTGGTTCATCACTGCCACCCTCTGCACCCTGCAACTGCCAAACAATCGAGCACTTTACCCAGCTCACGTAGCGGACTCTAACGCTGCCAGCTGACTCCTAAATTGCTCCACTCCTCGGACGCTCGCAGCGCGAGGACTCAGGCCACGCCCACTTGTTTGGCCACACCCTCCTCTTCCCTCCCTCAATCAACCTCCATAAAATGTGCATATGGCGGAAGCGCAGCGGACGAGCGCAGCGGGAGCGCCGTTTGCGCGCCGAAGGCGCGCCGAAGGCGAGCCCGTCTGCGCTCGTCCGCGCCAGACCGAACCTAGAGCCCTCACCCCTGGCCGGTTCTGATCCGCCCCGAATCAAATACTCACAAGAAACTCTGTACCAACTCAGAGATCCGTTAAACACTAGATGTAACGGACCTATTACTCCGGAACAGGAGCTTCTTAGCTGCCCTATCTGCGCCTACAGGGCTACGCCCTTATCCCACTCCAAACCTGCCTGCCTGGAGATGGCCCTGCTGAACTGCAGGTCACTCCCTAAACACCACGTTGAAATTAACCTACTATTAACAGAGTCAAACTTGGACGTTCTGTTTTTAACAGAAACTTGGCTGTCTGAGAGCTCCGACCCGGACATTATCCAAGCACTACCTCCTGGGTACCTCATTAAAACCCTCAATAGACCGACAGGAACGGGAGGGGGCATCCCGATTATCTATCGTGACAACCTCGCATGTCAATTCAAAGACAGCCCCATTCTTGACAGTGAAAATTTCCTCTTTTCTTTACATCTGCCATCTTCTACCACACTAACTGGGGTGTTAATCTACCGTCCGCCAGGACAGGTAGGGTGTTTCATAAACTCACTCATTGATGCCATCTCCTCCCTGGCCTGCGGGACGCCAAACTTTACAATCCTCGGGGACTTAAATCTCCACTTCGATGATCAAGGCAATAAACTTGCCACAGACTTAAAAACTGATCTAAATTCCCTGAATCTTCAACTACTCAGTAATGATCCCACCCACACGAAAGGACACCTATTGGATCCCATCTTCTCTAACCTCTCCAAACTCTCTGTTCAAACTCCTCTCCCTCTCCCCTGGTCTGACCACTTCTTGGTCCCTTTTAAATTCCAACTTCCAGGGAAGATCTCGGATACCCCTCGCCCCCGGGCCCCGTCACGCCCATGGAAAAAACTGGACACTAGCCAATGGGAACGCTCTCTGTCCTCCACTCTACCCACAGTCGACTCCGACCCCTCCAAAGCCGAAATTCAATTACACAATTGGATTAGCGACTCTCTCAATACAGTTCTACCACTCAAAGTCCTCCCTCCCAATAGGAAATCCTCCAAACTACCGTGGTTCACTGAGGAACTGTGTGAATTAAGACGGAAAGGCAAAAGGCTTGAACGCCAATGGAGAAAGCACTGGAACACAGAAGACAGAAGTGGATACAAAGCCCACATTAGGCTCTACAAAAATGCCTTAAAAACGGCACAGGCCGCCTACTTTGAGGATCAAATAGCAGCCGCGACCAACTCCGCAAAAGAGACCTATCGGATAGTCAAACTCCTCTCCAAAATACAGGAACCCCCTTCACCGCCAGACCTGGATGGCTCAAAATGCAACCAGATGGCCGAATTTTTTTCGAAAAAATCCTCAACTCCCTCCCGGCGGCGCCTACCACACTAAGAGGCCCTTACCACCCGGCCTCCCAAGACACCCCGAGGTTGCTCTCCTTCCCCCAAATAACCACTGAAACGTTTCTCAACGTCCTGCACAAAGTCAAAAGCGGCGCACCGTCAGACCCAGCTCCGATCAGTAAATTGAAGCAAGTTGCTTCCACTATAGCCCCTCCTCTCACCAATCTGATCAACGCCTCTTTCGAACATGGCATAGTCCCAGCAAACTGGAAAAAAGCCACTGTTAAGGCTCTCATAAAAAAAACGCATCTTCATCCCACAGACCCATCAAACTTTAGACCGATCTCACTGCTACCGGCGATGAGCAAAATCGCCGAGAGAGTAGCGAATCAACACCTTTCTGAGTTCCTAGAGACCAACCATCTCCTCCGCCAAACCCAGACGGGTTTCAGACCAGGACAAGAAATGGATACCGCATTGTTGGCCGTGGTCGAAGAAGCTAGGGGCATACTTGACGTAGGAGGATCAGTGGCAGTGATCCTCCTCGACCTAAGTGCCGCCTTCGACACGGTGGACCACGCAACCCTTGTTCACCGTCTTGAACTGACAGGAGTGGCGGATTCCGCCTTAGCCTGGATCTCATCCTTCCTTGAAGACAGGTCTTTTCAAGTGACAGATGGGCACTCCATCTCCAAAGCTCAGGCACTCAAGTGTGGGGTGCCCCAGGGGTCCTCCCTGAGCCCCACACTTTTTAACGTGTACATGGCACCCCTCGAGGATGTTGTCAAACCTTTTGGGATTAAATCAATAATGTACGCCGATGACACCCAGCTCGTCGTTTCCCTCAACCAATCAGACAACGCCCTCGCCAATTTATTTAGCTGTCTGGAAAAAGTGCACCAATGGATGTGCGAGTCCCGGTTGAAACTGAACGGGGAAAAATCAGAAATACTCCTCCTAGGAAACCCAAATAAAATCCCCACACCTCTTCCCTGGCCACCATGCATGGGATCTCCACCATCCCCAAAATCCAAAGTAAAAAGCCTAGGGATATGGCTGGACCAGGAGCTCAGTTTCAAAACACAAGCGAGGAAAACTGCGGGAACTTGCTTCGGCCTTATGAAGATGGCACGAAAGATCCTCCATCTACTCCCCCCTCAATCCAGGAAGCTCTTGATGCAGGGGCTGGTGAACTCCAGATTGGACTATGGCAATGTCCTATATCTGGGGGCCCCAGTCTCTGTAGTCCACAGACTCCAATGTGCACAACATGCGGTGGCAAGAATACTCACAGGAACCGCAGCAAGGAACTCGGCCAAGCCAGCCCTTAGAAGTCTGCACTGGCTGCCAGTCAAGGAACGGGTCAACTTCAAGACCCTGTGCATTGCCCATAGAATACTGCACAATGAAGGCCCTCCCATCCTCAGGCCTCTTGTGTCCCATCAACAATCAAGCAGACGACTTAGATCTAACTCCCTCTCCCTGGCAAAAGTCCCCAGAATTCGGAAGGCCAGAACAGGTGGTCGCCTGTTTTCGTACAATGCCCCCAGACTATGGAACGCCCTCCCACTCTCCCTTAGGCAGGAACAAAACCACCTCAGATTTAGGAAAAGACTGAAGACCCTACTCTTCCCCTGAGCACTCCCCCACTTGACTTCCCACCCTACAGGACTGTGTTCACCAGCGCCGGGATGCCTAAGGGTAGCTGTGCGCTCTACAAAACCCAAAATCAAATCAATCAAATCTCTGGTTTATCACTGCCACCCACTGGTTCACCACTGACACCCCCGGTGATTCAACTTTGCCACCCTCCGGTTCATCACTGTCACCCTATGGTTCATCACAGCACCCTCTGGTTCACCCCTGCCACCCTCTGGTTCAACACTGCCACCCTCGGGTTCATCACTGCCACCCTCTGGTTCACCACTGCCACCCTCTGGTTCACAAGTGCCACCCTCTGGGTCATCACTGTCACCCTCTTATTTATCACAGCACCCTATGGTTCACCCCTGCCACCCTCTGGTTCATCACTGCCACCCTCTGGTTCATCACTGTCAACCTCTGGTTCACCACTGACACCCTCTGTTTCATCACTGCCACCCTCCGGTTCATTACAGCACCCTCTGGTTCACCCCTGCCACCCTTTGGTTCATCACTGCCACAATCTGATTGATCACTGCAACCCTCTGGTTCACCACTGTCACCCTCTGGTTCATCACATCTCCCTCTGGTTCACCACTGCCACCCTCTGGTTCATGACTGCCACCCTCTGGTTCACCACAGCACCCTCTGGTTCACCACTGCCACCCTCCGGTTCATCACATCTCCCTCTGGTTCACCACTGCCACCCTCTGGTTCATGACTGCCACCCTCTGGTTCACCACAGCACCCTCTGGTTCACCACTGCCACCATCTGGTTCATCACTGCCACCCTCTAGTTCACCACTGCCACCCTCTGGTTCACCACTGCCACCTTCTGGATCATCACTGTCACCCTCTGGTACATCACTGCCATCCTCTGGTTCACCACTGTCACCTTCTGGTTCATCACTGTCCCCCTCCGGTTCATACCAGCACCCCCTGGTTTACCCCTGCCACCCTCTGGTTCATCACTGCCACCCTCTGGTTCATCACTTCCACCCTCTGGTTCACCACTGCCACCTGCTGGTTAACCACTGCCACCCTCTGGGTCATCAGAGCACCCTCTGGTTCACCACTGCCACCCTCTGAATCATCACTACCACCCTCTGGTTCACCACTGCCGCCCTATGGTTCATCACTGTCACCCTCTGGTTCACCACTTCCACCCTCTAGTTCATCACTTCCACCCCCTTTTTCACCACTGTCACCCTCTGGTTCATCACTGTCGCCCTCTAGTTCATCAATGCCACCCTCTGGTTCATCACTGCTCCCTCTGGTTCACCACTGCCACCCTCTGGTTCATCACTGCCACCCTCTGGTTCATCACAGCACGCTCTGGTTCACCACTGCCACCCTCTGGTTCATCACTGTCATACTCTGGTTCGCCACTGCCACCCTCTGGTTCAGCACTGTCACCCTTTCGTTCATCACAGCACCCCCTGGTTCACCCCTGCCACCCTCTGGTTTATCACTGCCACCCTCTGGTTCATCACTGCCACCCTCTTGTTCACCACTGCCACCCTCTGGTTCAACACTGCCACCCTCTGGTTCATCACAGCACCCTCTGGTTCACCACTGCCACCGTCTGGTTCATCACTGTCACCCTCTGGTTCCTCATTGCCACCCTCTGGTTCACCACTGCCACCCTCTGGTACATCACTGTCACCCTCTGGTTCATCACTGCCACCCTCTGGTTCACCACTGCCACCCTCTGGTAGATCACTGCCATCCTCTGGTTCATCACAGCGCCCTCTGGTTCACCACTGCCACCCTCTGGTTCATCACAGCTCCCTCTGGTTCACCACTGACACCCTCTGTTTCAACACTGCCACCCTTTGGTTCATCACAGCACCATCTGGTTCACCACTGCCACCCTCTGGTTCATCACTGCTACCGTCTAGTTCATCACTGCCTCCCTCTAGTTCATCACAGCACCCTCTGGATCATCACTTTCACCCTCTGGTTCATCACTGCCACCCTCTGGTTCATTACTGCCACCCTCTGGTTCATCACTGCCACCCTCTGGTTCACCACTGCAACCCTCTAGTTCATCACTGCCACCTTTTGGTTCACCACTGCCACCTTCTGGTTCATCACTGTCACCCTCTGGTTCACCACTGCCACACTCTGGTTCACCAATGCCATCCTCTGGTTCATCACTGCAACCCTCTGGTTCATCAAAGCACCCTCTGGTTCACCACTGCCACCCTCTGGTTCATCACTGCCACCCTCTAGTTCATCACTGCCACCCTCTGGTTCACCACTGCCACCCTCTGGATCATCACTGCCATCCTCTGGTTCATCACTGCCACCCTCTGGTTCACCACTCCCACCTCCCGTTCATCACTGTCACCCTCAGGTGCATCACAGCACCCCCTGGTTCACCCCTGCCACCCTCTGGTTCATCACTGCCACCCTCTGGTTCATCACTGCCACCCTCTGCACCCTGCAACTGCCAAACAATCGAGCACTTTACCCAGCTCACGTAGCGGACTCTAACGCTGCCAGCTGACTTCTAAATTGCTCCACTCCTCGGACGCTCGCAGCGCGAGGACTCAGGCCACGCCCACTTGTTTGGCCACACCCCCCTCTTCCCTCCCTCAATCAACCTCCATAAAATGTGCATATGGTGGAAGCGCAGCGGACGAGCGCAGCTGGAGCGCCGAAGGCGAGCCCGTCTGCGCCCGTCCGCGCCAGACCGAGCCTAGAGCCCTCACCCCTGGCCGGTTCTGATCCGCCCCGAATCAAATACTCACAAGAAACTCTGTACCAACTCAGAGATCCGTTAAACACTAGATGTAACGGACCTATTACTCCGGAACAGGAGCTTCTTAGCTGCCCTATCTGCGCCTACAGGGCTACGCCCTTATCCCACTCCGAACCTGCCTGCCTGGAGATGGCCCTGCTGAACTGCAGGTCACTCCCTAAACACCACGTTGAAATTAACCTACTATTAACAGAGTCAAACTTGGACGTTCTGTTTTTAACAGAAACTTGGCTGTCTGAGAGCTCCGACCCGGACATTATCCAAGCACTACCTCCTGGGTACCTCATTAAAACCCTCAATAGACCGACAGGAACGGGAGGGGGCATCGCGATTATCTATCGTGACAACCTCGCATGTCAATTCAAAGACAGCCCCATTCTTGACAGTCAAAATTTCCTCTTTTCTTTACATCTGCCATCTTCTACCACACTAACTGGGGTGTTAATCTACCGTCCGCCAGGACAGGTAGGGTGTTTCATAAACTCACTCATTGATGCCATCTCCTCCCTGGCCTGCGGGACGCCAAACTTTACAATCCTCGGGGACTTAAATCTCCACTTCGATGATCAAGGCAATAAACTTGCCACAGACTTAAAAACTGATCTAAATTCCCTGAATCTTCAACTACTCAGTAATGATCCCACCCACACGAAAGGACACCTATTGGATCCCATCTTCTCTAACCTCTCCAAAATCTCTGTTCAAACTCCTCTCCCTCTCCCCTGGTCTGACAACTTCTTGGTCCCTTTTAAATTCCAACTTCCAGGGAAGATCTCGGATACCCCTCGCCCCCGGGCCCCGTCACGCCCATGGAAAAAACTGGACACTAGCCTATGGGAACGCTCTCTGTCCTCCACTCTACCCACAGTCGACCCCGACCCCTCCAAAGCCGAAATTCAATTACACAATTGGATTAGCGACTCTCTCAATACAGTTCTACCACTCAAAGTCCTCCCTCCCAATAGGAAATCCTCCAAACTACTGTGGTTCACTGAGGAACTGCGTGAATTAAGACGGAAAGGAAAAAGGCTTGAACACCAATGGAGAAAGCACTGGAACACAGAAGACAGAAGTGGATACAAAGCCCACATTAGGCTCTACAAAAATGCCTTAAAAACGGCACAGGCCGCCTACTTTGAGGATCAAATAGCAGCCGCGACCAACTCCGCAAAAGAGACCTATCGGATAGTCAAACTCCTCTCCAAAATACAGGAACCCCCTTCACCGCCAGACCTGGATGGCTCAAAATGCAACCAGATGGCCGAATTTTTTTCGAAAAAAATCGAAAAAATCCTCAACTCCCTCCCGGCGGCTCCTACCACACTAAGAGGCCCTTACCACCCGGCCTCCCAAGACACCCCGAGGTTGCTCTCCTTCCCCCAAATCACCACTGAAACGTTTCTCAACGTCCTGCACAAAGTCAAAAGCGGCGCACCGTCAGACCCAGCTCCGATCAGTAAATCGAAGCAAGTTGCTTCCACTATAGCCCCTCCTCTCACCAATCTGATCAACGCCTCTTTCGAACATGGCATAGTCCCAGCAAACTGGAAAAAAGCCACTGTTAAGGCTCTCATAAAAAAAACGCATCTTGATCCCACAGACCCATCAAACTTTAGACCGATCTCACTGCTACCGGCGATGAGCAAAATCGCCGAGAGAGTAGCGAATCAACACCTTTCTGAGTTCCTAGAGACCAACCATCTCCCCGCCAAACCCAGACGGGTTTCAGACCAGGACAAGGGATGGATACCACATTGTTAGCCGTGGTCGAAGAAGCTAGGGGCATACTTGACGTAGGAGGATCAGTGGCAGTGATCCTCCTCGACCTAAGTGCCGCCTTCGACACGGTGGACCACGCAACCCTTGTTCACCGTCTTGAACTGACAGGAGTGGCGGATTCCGCCTTAGCCTGGATCTCATCCTTCCTTGAAGACAGGTCTTTTCAAGTGACAGATGGGCACTCCATCTCCAAAGCTCAGGCACTCAAGTGTGGGGTGCCCCAGGGGTCCTCCCTGAGCCCCACACTTTTTAACGTGTACATGGCACCCCTGGAGGATGTTGTCAAACCTTTTGGGATTAAATCAATAATGTACGCCGATGACACCCAGCTCGTCGTTTCCCTCAACCAATCAGACAACGCCCTCGCCAATTTATTTAGCTGTCTGGAAAAAGTGCACCAATGGATGTGCGAGTCCCGGTTGAAACTGAACGGGGAAAAATCAGAAATACTCCTCCTAGGAAACCCAAATAAAATCCCCACACCTCTTCCCTGGCCACCATGCATGGGATCTCCACCATCCCCAAAATCCAAAGTAAAAAGCCGAGGGATATGGCTGGACCAGGAGCTCAGTTTCAAAACACAAGCGAGGAAAACTGAGGGAACTTGCTTCGGCCTTATGAAGATGGCACGAAAGATCCTCCATCTACTCCCCCCTCAATCCAGGAAGCTCTTGATGCAGGGGCTGGTGAAGTCCAGATTGGACTATGGCAATGTCCTATATCTGGGGGCCCCAGTCTCTGTAGTCCACAGACTCCAATGTGCACAACATGCGGCGGCAAGAATACTCACAGGAACCGCAGCAAGGAACTCGGCCAAGCCAGCCCTTAGAAGTCTGCACTGGCTGCCAGTCAAGGAACGGGTCAACTTCAAGACCCTGTGCATTGCCCATAGAATACTGCACAATGAAGGCCCTCCCATCCTCAGGCCTCTTTTGTCCCATCAACAATCAAGCAGACAACTTAGATCTAACTCCCTCTCCCTGGCAAAAGTCCTCAGAATTAGGAAGGCCAGAACAGGTGGTTGCCTGTTTTCGTACAATGCCCCCAGACTATGGAATGCCCTCCCACTCTCCCTTAGGCAGGAACAAAACCACCTCAGATTTATGAAAAGACTGAAGACCCTACTCTTCCCCTGAGCACTCCCCCACTTGACTTCCCACCGTACAGGACTGTGTTCACCAGCGCCGGGATGCCTAAGGGTAGCTGTGCGCTCAACAAAACCCAAATTCAAATCAATCAAATCTCTGGTTTATCACTGCCACCCACTGGTTCACCACTGACACCCCCGGTGATTCAACTTTGCCACCCTCCGGTTGATCACTGTCACCCTATGGTTCATCACAGCACCCTCTGGTTCACCCCTGCCACCCTCTGGTTCAACACTGCCACCCTCTGGTTCATCACTGCCACCCTCTGGTTCACCACTGCCACCCTCTGGTTCACAAGTGCCACCCTCTGGTTCATCACTGTCACCCTCTTATTTATCACAGCACCCTATGGTTCACCCCTGCCACCCTCTGGTTCATCACTGCCACCCTCTGGTTAATCACTGTCAACCTCTGGTTCATCATTGCCACCCTCTGGTTCACCACTGCCACCCTCTGGTTCACCGCAGCCACCCTCTGGTTCATCACTGACACCCTCTGGTTCACCACTGCCACCATCTGGTTCACCACTGCCACCCTCTGGTTCATTACAGCACCCTCTGGTTCACCACTGCCACCCTCTGGTTCATCACTGTCACCCTCTTGTTTATCACTGCCACCCTCTGGTTCACCACTGCCACCCTCTGGTTCATCAATTTCACCCTCTGGTTCATCACTGTCACCCTCTGGTTCATCACAGCACCCTCTGGTTTACCCTTGCCACCCTCTGGTTCATCACTGCCACAATCTGGCTGATCACTGCCACCTTTTGGTTCACCACTGCCACCCTCTGGTTCACCACTGCCACCCTCTGGTTCATCACAGCACCCTCTGGTTCACACTGCCACCCTCCTCTCCACCCCTGCCACCATCTGGTTCATCACTGCCACCCTCTGGTTCATCACTGACACCCTCTGGTTCACCACTGGCACCCTCTGGTTCATCACTGCCACCCTCTGGTTCACCACTGACACCCTCTGGTTCACCACTGCCACCCTCTGGTTCATCACGGTCACCCTCTGTTTCATCACTGTCACCATTTGGTTCACCACTGCCACCCTCTTGTTGATCAGTGCCATCCTCTGGTTCATCACAGCACCCTCTGGTTCACCACTGCCACCCTCCGGTTGATCACATCTCCCCCTGGTTCACCACTGCCACTCTCTTGTTCATGACTGCCACCCTATGGTTCACCACAGCACCCTCTGGTTCATCACTGACACCCTCTGGTTCACCACTGCCACCATCTGGTTCACCACTGCCACCCTCTGGTTCATTACAGCACCCTCTGGTTCACCACTGCCAACCTCTGGTTCATCACTGTCACCCTCTGGTTTATCACTGCCACCCTCTGGTTCACCACTGCCACCCTCTGGTTCATCAATTTCACCCTCTGGTTCATCACTGTCACCCTCTGGTTCATCACAGCACCCTCTGGTTCACCACTGCCACCCTCTGGTTCATCAATGTCACCCTCTGGTTCATCACTGCCACCCTCTGGTTCACCACTGCCACCCTCAGGTTGATTACTGGCATCCTCTGGTTCATCACAGCACCCTCTGGTTCACCACAGCCACCCTCTGGTTCATCACTGCCACCCTCTGGTTCATCACAGCTCCCTCTGGTTCACTACTGCCAACCTCTGGTTCATCACTGCCATCCGCTGGTTTATCCAAGCACCCTCTGGTTCACCACTGCCACTCTCTGGTTCATCACTGTCACCCTCTAGTTCATCACTGCCACCCTCTGGTTCACCACTGACACCGTCTGAATCATCACTTTCACGCTCTGGTTTATCACTGCCACCCTCAGCTTCACCACTGCAACCCTCTGGTTCATCACTGCCACCCTCTGGTTCATCACAGCACCCTCTGGTTTACCCTTGCCACCCTCTGGTTCATCACTGCCACAATCTGGCTGATCACTGCCACCTTTTGGTTCACCACTGCCACCCTCTGGTTCACCACTGCCACCCTCTGGTTCATCACAGCACCCTCTGGTTCACACTGCCACCCTCCTCTCCACCCCTGCCACCATCTGGTTCATCACTGCCACCCTCTGGTTCATCACTGCCACCCTCTGGTTCACCACTGGCACCCTCTGGTTCATCACTGCCACCCTCTGGTTCACCACTGACACCCTCTGGTTCACCACTGCCACCCTCTGGTTCATCACGGTCACCCTCTGTTTCATCACTGCCACCATCAGGTTCACCACTGCCACCCTCTTGTTGATCAATGCCATCCTCTGGTTCATCACAGCACCCTCTGGTTCACCACTGCCACCCTACGGTTCATCACATCTCCCTCTGGTTCACCACTGCCACCCTCTAGTTCATGACTGCCACCCTCTGGTTCACCACAGCACCCTCTGGTTCACCACTGCCACCATCTGGTTCATAACTGCCACCCTCTAGTTCACCACTGCCACCCTCTGGTTCACCACTGCCACCTTCTGGATCATCACTGTCACCCTCTGGTACATCACTGCCACCCTCTGGTTCACCACTGTCACCTTCTGGTTCATCACTGTCCCCCTCCGGTTCATACCAGCACCCCCTGGTTTACCCCTGCCACCCTCTGGTTCATCACTGCCATCCTCTGGTTCATCACTTCCACCCTCTGGTTCACCACTGCCACCTGCTGGTTAACCACTGCCACCCTCTGCATCATCACAGCAACCTCTGGTTCACCACTGACACCCTCTGAATCATCACTACCACCCTCTGGTTCACTACTGCCGCCCTATGGTTCATCACTGTCACCCTCTGGTTCACCACTGCCACCCTCTAGTTCATCACTGCCACCCCCTTTTTCACCACTGTCACCCTCTGGTTCATCACTGTCGCCCTCTGGTTCATCAATGCCACCCTCTGGTTTACCACTGCCACCCTCTGGATGATCACTGACATCCTCTGGTTAATCACAGCACCCTCTGGTTCACCACTGCCACCCGCTGGTTCATTACTGCCACCCTCTGGTTCATCACTGCTGCCTCTGGTTCACCACTGCCACCCTCTGGTTCATCACTGCCACCCTCTGGTTCATCACAGCATGCTCTGGTTCACCACTGCCACCCTCTGGTTCATCACTGTCATACTCTGGTTCACCACTGCCACCCTCTGGTTCAGCACTGTCACCCTTTGGTTCATCACAGCACCCCCTGGTTCACCCCTGCCACCCTCTGGTTTATCACTGCCACCCTCTGGTTCATCACTGCCACCCTCTTGTTCACCACTGCCACCCTCTGGTTCAACACTGCCACCCTCTGGTTCATCACTGCTACCGTCTAGTTCATCACTGCCTCACTCTAGTTCATCACAGCACCCTCTGGATCATCACTTTCACCCTCTGGTTCATCACTGCCACCCTCTGGTTCATTACTGCCACCCTCTGGTTCATCACTGCCACCCTCTGGTTCACCACTGCAACCCTCTAGTTCATCACTGCCACCTTTTGGTTTACCACTGTCATCCTCTGGTTCATCACAGCACCCTCTGGTTCACCACTGCCACCTTCCGGTTCATCACTGTCACCCTCTGGTTCACCACTGCCACACTCTGGTTCACCAATGCCATCCTCTGGTTCATCACTGCAACCCTCTGGTTCATCAAAGCACCCTCTGGTTCACCACTGTCACCCTCTGGTTCATCACTGCCACCCTCTAGTTCATCACTGCCACCCTCTGGTTCACCACTGCCACCCTCTGGATCATCACTGCCATCCTCTGGTTCATCACTGCCACCCTCTGGTTCACCACTCCCACCTCCCGTTCATCACTGTCACCCTCAGGTGCATCACAGCACCCCCTGGTTCACCCCTGCCACCCTCTGGTTCATCACTGCCACCCTCTGGTTCATCACTGCCACCCTCTGGTTCATCACTGCCACCCTCTGCACCCTGCAACTGCCAAACAATCGAGCACTTTACCCAGCTCACGTAGCGGACTCTAACGCTGCCAGCTGACTCCTAAATTGCTCCACTCCTCGGACGCTCGCAGCGCGAGGACTCAGGCCACGCCCACTTGTTTGGCCACACCCCCCTCTTCCCTCCCTCAATCAACCTCCATAAAATGTGCATATGGCGGAAGCGCAGCGGACGAGTGCAGCGGGAGCGCCGTTTGCGCGCTGAAGGCGCGCCGAAGGCGAGCCCGTCTGCGCCCGTCCGCGCCAGACCGAGCCTAGAGCCCTCACCCCTGGCCGGTTCTGATCCGCCCCGAATCAAATACTCACAAGAAACTCTGTACCAACTCAGAGATCCGTTAAACACTAGATGTAACGGACCTATTACTCCGGAACAGGAGCTTCTTAGCTGCCCTATCTGCGCCTACAGGGCTACGCCCTTATCCCACTCCGAACCTGCCTGCCTGGAGATGGCCCTGCTGAACTGCAGGTCACTCCCTAAACACCACGTTGAAATTAACCTACTATTAACAGAGTCAAACTTGGACGTTCTGTTTTTAACAGAAACTTGGCTGTCTGAGAGCTCCGACCCGGACATTATCCAAGCACTACCTCCTGGGTACCTCATTAAAACCCTCAATAGACCGACAGGAACGGGAGGGGGCATCGCGATTATCTATCGTGACAACCTCGCATGTCAATTCAAAGACAGCCCCATTCTTGACAGTGAAAATGTCCTCTTTTCTTTACATCTGCCACCTACTACCACACTAACTGGGGTGTTAATCTACCGTCCGCCAGGACAGGTAGGGTGTTTCATAAACTCACTCATTGATGCCATCTCCTCCCTGGCCTGCGGGACGCCAAACTTTACAATCCTCGGGGACTTAAATCTCCACTTCGATGATCAAGGCAATAAACTTGCCACAGACTTAAAAACTGATCTAAATTCCCTGAATCTTCAACTACTCAGTAATGATCCCACCCACACAAAAGGACACCTATTGGATCCCATCTTCTCTAACCTCTCCAAACTCTCTGTTCAAACTCCTCTCCTTCTCCCCTGGTCTGACCACTTCTTAGTCCCTTTTAAATTCCAACTTCCAGGGAAGATCTCGGATACCCCTCGCCCCCGGGCCCCGTCACGCCCATGGAAAAAACTGGACACTAGCCTATGGGAACGCTCTCTGTCCTCCACTCTACCCACAGTCGACCCCGACCCCTCCAAAGCCGAAATTCAATTACACAATTGGATTAGCGACTCTCTCAATACAGTTCTACCACTCAAAGTCCTCCCTCCCAATAGGAAATCCTCCAAACTACCGTGGTTCACTGAGGAACTGCGTGAATTAAGACGGAAAGGCAAAAGGCTTGAACGCCAATGGAGAAAGCACTGGAACACAGAAGACAGAAGTGGATACAAAGCCCACATTAGGCTGTACAAAAATGCCTTAAAAACGGCACAGGCCGCCTACTTTGAGGATCAAATTGCAGCCTCGACCAACTCCGCAAAAGAGACCTATCGGATAGTCAAACTCCTCTCCAAAATACAGGAACCCCCTTCACCGCCAGACCTGGATGGCTCAAAATGCAACCAGATGGCCGAATTTTTTTCGAAAAAAATCCTCAACTCCCTCCCGACGGTGCCTACCACACTAAGAGGCCCTTACCACCCGGCCTCCCAAGACACCCCGAGGTTGCTCTCCTTCCCCCAAATCACCACTGAATCGTTTCTCAACGTCCTGCACAAAGTCAAAAGCGGCGCACCGTCAGACCCAGCTCCGATCAGTAAATTGAAGCAAGTTGCTTCCACTATAGCCCCTCCTCTCACCAATCCGATCAACGCCTCTTTCGAACATGGCATAGTCCCAGCAAACTGGAAAAAAGCCACTGTTAAGGCTCTCATAAAAAAACCGCATCTTGATACCACATACCCATCAAACTTTAGACCGATCTCACTGCTACCGGCGATTAGCAAAATCGCCGAGAGAGTAGCGAATCAACACCTTTCTGAGTTCCTAGAGACCAACCATCTCCTCCGCCAAACCCAGACGGGTTTCAGACCAGGACAAGGGATGGATACCGCATTGTTAGCCGTGGTCGAAGAAGCTAGGGGCATACTTGACGTAGGAGGATCAGTGGCAGTGATCCTCCTCGACCTAAGTGCCGCCTTCGACACGGTGGACCACGCAACCCTTGTTCACCGTCTTGAACTGACAGGAGTGGCGGATTCCGCCTTAGCCTGGATCTCATCCTTCCTTGAAGACAGGTCTTTTCAAGTGACAGATGGGCACTCCATCTCCAAAGCTCAGGCACTCAAGTGTGGGGTGCCCCAGGGGTCCTCCCTGAGCCCCACACTTTTTAACGTGTACATGGCACCCCTCGAGGATGTTGTCAAACCTTTTGGGATTAAATCAATAATGTACGCCGATGACACCCAGCTCGTCGTTTCCCTCAACCAATCAGACAACGCCCTCGCCAATTTATTTAGCTGTCTGGAAAAAGTGCACCAATGGATGTGCGAGTCCCGGTTGAAACTGAACGGGGAAAAATCAGAAATACTCCTCCTAGGAAACCCAAATAAAATCCCCACACCTCTTCCCTGGCCACCATGCATGGGATCTCCACCATCCACAAAATCCGAAGTAAAAAGCCTAGGGATATGGCTGGACCAGGAGCTCAGTTTCAAAACACAAGCGAGGAAAACTGCGGGAACTTGCTTCGGCCTTATGAAGATGGCACGAAAGATCCTCCATCTACTCCCCCCTCAATCCAGGAAGCTCTTGATGCAGGGGCTGGTGAACTCCAGATTGGACTATGGCAATGTCCTATATCTGGGGGCCCCAGTCTCTGTAGTCCACAGACTCCAATGTGCACAACATGCGGCGGCAAGAATACTCACAGGAACCGCAGCAAGGAACTCGGCCAAGCCAGCCCTTAGAAGTCTGCACTGGCTGCCAGTCAAGGAACGGGTCAACTTCAAGACCCTGTGCAATGCCCATAGAATACTGCACAATGAAGGCCCTCCCATCCTCAGGCCTCTTGTGTCCCATCAACAATCAAGCAGACAACTTAGATCTAACTCCCTCTCCCTGGCAAAAGTCCCCAGAATTAGGAAGGCCAGAACAGGTGGTCGCCTTTTTTTGTACAATGCCCCCAGACTATGAAACGCCCTCCCACTCTCCCTTAGGCAGGAACAAAACCACCTCAGATTTAGGAAAAGACTGAAGACCCTACTCTTCCCCTGAGCACTCCCCACTTGACTTCCCACCCTACAGGACTGTGTTCACCAGCGCCGGGATGCCTAAGGGTAGCTGTGCGCTCTACAAAACCCAAAATCAAATCAATCAAATCTCTGGTTTATCACTGCCACCGACTGGTTCACCACTGACACCCCCGGTGATTCAACTTTGCCACCCTCTGGTTCATCACTGTCACCCTATGGTTCATCACAGCACCCTCTGGTTCACCCCTGCCACCCTCTGGTTCAACACTGCCACCCTTGGGTTCATCACTGCCACCCTCTGGTTCACCACTGCCACCCTCTGGTTCACAAGTGCCACCCTCTGGTTCATCACTGTCACCCTCTTATTTATCACAGCACCCTATGGTTCACCCCTGCCACCCTCTGGTTCATCACTGCCACCCTCTGGTTCATCACTGTCAACCTCTGGTTCATCATTGCCACCCTCTGGTTCACCACTGCCACCCTCTGGTTCACCGCAGCCACCCTCTGGTTCATCACTGACACCCTCTGGTTCACCACTGCCACCATCTGGTTCACCACTGCCACCCTCTGGTTCATTACAGCACCCTCTGTTTCACCACTGCCACCCTCTGGTTCATCACTGTCACCCTCTGGTTTATCACTGCCACCCTCTGGTTCACCACTGCCACCCTCTGGTTCATCAATTTCACCCTCTGGTTCATCACTGTCACCCTCTGGTTCATCACAGCACCCTCTGGTTCACCACTGCCACCCTCTGGTTCATCAATGTCACCCTCTGGTTCATCTCTGCCACCCTCTGGTTCACCACTGCCACCCTCAAGTTGATTACTGGCATCCTCTGGTTCATCACAGCGCCCGCTGGTTCACCACAGCCACCCTCTGGTTCATCACTGCCACCCTCTGGTTCATCACAGCTCCCTCTGGTTCACTACTGCCAACCTCTGGTTCATCACTGCCACCCTCTGGTTTATCCAAGCACCCTCTGGTTCACCACTGCCACCCTCTGGTTCATCAGTGTCACCCTCTAGTTCATCACTGCCACCCTCTGGTTCACCACTGCCACCGTCTGAATCATCACTTTCACGCTCTGGTTTATCACTGCCACCCTCAGCTTCACCACTGCAACCCTCTGGTTCATCACTGCCACCCTCTGGTTCATCACAGCACCCTGTGGTTTACCCCTGCCACCCTCTGGTTCATCACTGCCACAATCTGGCTGATCACTGCCACCTGTTGGTTCACCACTGCCACCCTCTGGTTCACCACTGCCACCCTCTGGTTCATCACAGCACCCTCTGAATCAAACTGCCACCCTCCTCTCCACCCCTGCCACCATCTGGTTCATCACTGCCACCCTCTGGTTCATCACTGCCACCCTCTGGTTCATCACGGTCACCCTCTGTTTCATCACTGCCACCATCTGGTTCACCACTGCCACCCTCTTGTTGATCACTGCCATCCTCTGGTTCATCACAGCACCCTCTGGTTCACCACTGCCACCCTCCGGTTCATCACATCTCCCTCTGGTTCACCACTGCCACCCTCTGGTTCATGACTGCCACCCTCTGGTTCACCACAGCACCCTTTGGTTCACCACTGCCACCATCTGGTTCATCACTGCCACCCTCTAGTTCACCACTGCCACCCTCTGGTTCACCACTGCCACCTTCTGGATCATCACTGTCACCCTCTGGTACATCACTGCCACCCTCTGGTTCACCACTGTCACCTTCTGGTTCATCACTGTCCCCTTCCGGTTCATACCAGCACCCCCTGGTTTACCCCTGCCACCCTCTGGTTCATCACTGCCACCCTCTGGTTCATCACTTCCACCCTCTGGTTCACCACTGCCACCTGCTGGTTAACCACTGCCACCCTCTGGGTCATCACAGCACCCTCTGGTTCACCACTGCCACCCTCTGAATCATCACTACCACCCTCTGGTTCACCACTGCCGCCCTATGGTTCATCACTGTCACCCTCTGGTTCACCACTGCCACCCTCTAGTTCATCACTGCCACCCCCTTTTTCACCACTGTCACCCTCTGGTTCATCACCGTCGCCCTCTGGTTCATCAATGCCACCCTCTGGTTTACCACTGCCACCCTCTGGATGATCACTGACATCCTCTGGTTAATCACAGCACCCTCTGGTTCACCACTGCCACCCGCTGGTTCATTACTGCCACCCTCTGGTTCATCACTGCTCCCTCTGGTTCACCACTGCCACCCTCTGGTTCATCACTGCCACCCTCAGGTTCATCACAGCACGCTCTGGTTCACCACTGCCACCCTCTGGTTCATCACTGTCATACTCTGGTTCACCACTGCCACCCTCTGGTTCAGCACTGTCACCCTTTGGTTCATCACAGCACCCCCTGTTTCACCCCTGTCACCCTCTGGTTTATCACTTCCACCCTCTGGTTCATCACTGCCACCCTCTTGTTCACCACTGCCACCCTCTGGTTCAACACTGCCACCCTCTGGTTCATCACAGCACCCTCTGGTTCACCACTGCCACCCTCTGGTTCATCACTGTCACCCTCTGGTTCATTATTGCCACCCTCTGGTTCACCACTGCCACCCTCTGGTACATCACTGTCACCCTCTGGTTCATCACTGCCACCCTCTGGTTCACGACTGCCACCCTCTGGTAGATCACTGCCATCCTCTGGTTCATCACAGCGCCCTCTGGTTCACCACTGCCACCCTCTGGTTCATCACAGCTCCCTCTGGTTCACCACTGACATCCTTTGTTTCATCACTGCCACCCTCTGGTTCATCACAGCACCATCTGGTTCACCACTGCCACCCTCTGGTTCATCACTGCTACCGTCTAGTTCATCACTGCCTCCCTCTAGTTCACCACTGCCACCCTCTGGATCATCCCTTTCACCCTCTGGTTCATCACTGCCACCCTCTGGTTCACCACTGCCACCCTCTAGTTCATCACTGCCACCCTCCGGTTCATTACAGCACCCGCTGGTTCACCTCTGCCACCCTCTGGTTCATCACTGCCACAATCTGATTGATCACTGCAACCCTCTGGTTCACCACTGTCACCCTCTGGTTAACCACTGCCACCCTCCGGTTCATCACAGCACCCTCTGGTCCACCACTGCCACCCTCTGGTTCACCCCTGCCGCCATATGGTTCATCACTGCCACCCTCTGGTTCATCACTGCCACCCTCTGGTTCACCACTGCCACCCTCTGGTACATCACTGCCACCCTCTGGTTCACCACTGCCATCCTCTGGTTCATCACAGCATCCTCTGGCTCAACACTGTCACCCTCTGGTTCATCACTGTCACCCTCTGGTTCACCACTGCCACCCTCTGGTTCACCAATGCCACCCTCCGGCTCATCACTGCCACCCTCTGGTTCATCACAGCACCCTCTGGTTCACCAGTGCCACCCTCTGGTTCTTCACTGCCACCCTCTAGTTCATCACTGCCACCCTCTGGTTCACCACTGCCACCCTCTGGATCATCACTGCCACCCTCTGGTTCATCACTGCCACCCTCTGGTACTCCACTGCCACCCTCTGGTTCAGCACTGTCACCCTCTGGTTCATCACTGCACCCCCTAGTTCACCCCTGCCACCCTCTGGTTCATCACTGCCACCCTCTGGCTCATCACTTCCACCCTCTGGTTCACCACTGCCACCCTCTGGTTCACCACTGCCACCCTCTGGTTCATCACAGCACCCTCTGGTTCACCACTGCCACCCTCTGGTTCATCACTCAAACCCTCTGGTTCTTCACTGCCACCCTCTGGTTCACAACTGCCACCCTCTGGTTCATCACTGTCAACCTCTGGTTCATCATTGCCACCCTCTGGTTCACCACTGCCACCCTCTGGTTCACCGCAGCCACCCTCTGGTTCATCACTGACACCCTCTGGTTCACCACTGCCACCATCTGGTTCACCACTGCCACCCTCTGGTTCATTACAGCACCCTCTGGTTCACCACTGCCACCCTCTGGTTCACCACTGCCACCCTCTGGTTCATCAATTTCACCCTCTGGTTCATCACTGTCACCCTCTGGTTCATCACAGCACCCTCTGGTTCACCACTGCCACCCTCTGGTTCATCAATGTCACCCTCTGGTTCATCACTGCCACCCTCTGGTTCACCACTGCCACCCTCAGGTTGATTACTGGCATCCTCTGGTTCATCACAGCACCCTCTGGTTCACCACAGCCACCCTCTGGTTCATCACTGCCACCCTCTGGTTCATCACAGCTCCCTCTGGTTCACTATTGCCAACCTCTGGTTCATCACTGCCATCCTCTGGTTTATGCAAGCACCCTCTGGTTCACCACTGCCACCCTCTGGTTCATCACTGTCACCCTCTAGGTCATCACTGCCACCCTATGGTTCACCACTGACACCGTCTGAATCATCACTTTCACGCTCTGGTTTATCACTGCCACCCTCAGCTTCACCACTGCAACCCTCTGGTTCATCACTGCCACCCTCTGGTTCATCACAGCACCCTCTGGTTTACCCTTGCCACCCTCTGGTTCATCACTGCCACAATATGGCTGATCACTGCCACCTTTTGGTTCACCACTGCCACCCTCTGGTTCACCACTGCCACCCTCTGGTTCATCACAGCACCCTCTGGTTCACACTGGCACCCTCCTCTCCACCCCTGCCACCATCTGGTTTATCACTGCCACCCTCTGGTTCATCACTGCCGCCCTCTGGTTCACCACTGGCACCCTCTGGTTCATCACTGCCACCCTCTGGTTCACCACTGACACCCTCTGGTTCACCACTGCCACCCTCTGGTTCATCACAGTCACCCTCTGTTTCATCACTGCCACCATCAGGTTCACCACTGCCACCCTCTTGTTGATCACTGCCATCCTCTGGTTCATCACAGCACCCTCTGGTTCACCACTGCCACCCTCCGGTTCATCACATCTCCCTCTGGTTCACCACTGCCACCCTCTAGTTCATGACTGCCACCCTCTGGTTCACCACAGCACCCTCTGGTTCACCACTGCCACCATCTGGTTCATCACTGCCACCCTCTAGTTCACCACTGCCACCCTCTGGTTCACCACTGCCACCTTCTGGATCATCACTGTCACCCTCTGGTACATCACTGCCACCCTCTGGTTCACCACTGTCACCTTCTGGTTCATCACTGTCCCCCTCCGGTTCATACCAGCACCCCATGGTTTACCCCTGCCATCCTCTGGTTCATAAATTCCACCCTCTGGTTCACCACTGCCACCTGCTGGTTAACCACTGCCACCCTCTGCATCATCACAGCAACCTCTGGTTCACCACTGCCACCCTCTGAATCATCACTACCACCCTCTGGTTCACTACTGCCGCCCTATGGTTCATCACTGTCACCCTCTGGTTCACCACTGCCCCCCTCTAGTTCATCACTGCCACCCCCTTTTTCACCACTGTCACCCTCTGGTTCATCACTGTCGCCCTCTGGTTCATCAATGCCACCCTCTGGTTTACCACTGCCACCCTCTGGATGATCACTGACATCCTCTGGTTAATCACAGCACCCTCTGGTTCACCACTGCCACCCGCTGGTTCATTACTGCCACCCTCTGGTTCATCACTGCTCCCTCTGGTTCACCACTGCCACCCTCTGGTTCATCACTGCCACCCTCTGGTTCATCACAGCACGCTCTGGTTCACCACTGCCACCCTCTGGTTCATCACTGTCATACTCTGGTTCACCACTGCCACCCTCTGGTTCAGCACTGTCACCCTTTGTTCATCACAGCACCCCCTGGTTCACCCCTGCCACCCTCTGGTTTATCACTGCCACCCTCTGGTTCATCACTGCCACCCTCTTGTTCACACTGCCACCCTCTGGTTCAACAATGCCACCCTCTGGTTCATCACAGCACCCTCTGGTTCACCACTGCCACCCTCTGGTTCATCACTGTCACCCTCTGGTTCATCATTGCCACCCTCTGGTTCACCACTGCCACCCTCCGGTACATCACTGTCACCCTCTGGTTCATCACTGCCACTCTCTGGTTCACCACTGCCACCCTCTGGTAGATCACTGCCATCCTCTGGTTCATCACAGCGCCCTCTGGTTCACCACTGCTACCCTCTGGTTCATCACAGCTCCCTCTGGTTCACCACTGACACCCTCTGTTTCATCACTGCCACCCTCTGGTTCATCACAGCACCATCTGGTTCACCACTGCCACCCTCCGGTTCATCACTGCTACCGTTTAGTTCATCACTGCCTCCCTCTAGTTCACCACTGCCACCCTATGGATCATCAATACTTTCACCCTCTGGTTCATCACTGCCACCCTCTGGTTCACCACTGCCACCCTCTGGTTCATCACTGCCACCCTCTGGTTCATTACAGCACCCTCTGGTTCATCCCTGTCACCCTCTGGTTAACCACTGCCACCCTCCGGGTCATCACAGCACCCTCTGGTCAACCACTGCCACCCTCTGGTTCACCCCTGCCACCATATGGTTCATCACTGCCACCCTCTGGTTCATCACTGCCACCCTCTGGTTCACCACTGCCACCCTCTGGTACATCACTGCCACCCTCTGGTTCACCACTGCCATCCTCTGGTTCATCACAGCACCCTCGGGTTCAACACTGTCACCCTCTGGTTCATCACTGTCACCCTCTGGTTCACCACTGCCACCCTCTGGTTCACCAATGCCACCCTCTGGCTCATCACTGCCACCCTCTGGTTCATCACAGCACCCTCTGGTTCACCACTGCCACCCTCTGGTTCTTCACTGCCACCCTCTAGTTCATCACTGCCACCCTCTGGCTCACCACTGTCATCCTCTGGTTCATCACAGCACCCTCTGGTTCAACACTGTCACCCTCTGGTTCATCACTGTCACCCTCTGGTTCACCACTGCCACCCTCTGGTTCACCAATGCCACCCTCTGGCTCATCACTGCCACCCTCTGGTTCATCACAGCACCCTCTGGTTCACCACTGCCACCCTCTGGTTCTTCACTGCCACCCTCTAGTTCATCACTGCCACCCTCTGGTACTCCACTGCCACCCTTTGGTTCAGCACTGTCACCCTCTGGTTTATCACTGCACCCCCTGGTTCACCCATGCCACCCTCTGGTTCATCACTGCCACCCTCTGGCTCATCACTTCCACCCCCTGGTTCACCACTGCTACCCTCTGGTTCACCACTGCCACCCTCCGGTTCATCACAGCACCCTCTGGTTCACCACTGCCACCCTCTGGTTCATCACTGTCACCCTCTGGTTCTTCACTGCCACCCTCTGGTTCATAACTGCCACCCTCTGGTTCATCACTGTCACCCTGTGGTTCACCACTGCCACCCTCTGGTTCATCACTGCTATCCTCTGGTTCACCACTGCCACCCTCTGGTTAATCACTGTCACCCTCTGGTTCACCACTGCCACCCTCTAGTTCACCACTGCCACCCTCTGGTTCACCACTGCCACCTTCTGGATCATAACTGTCACCCTCTGGTACATCACTGTCACCCTCTGGTTCACCACTGTCACCTTCTGGTTCATCACTGTCCCCCTCTGGTTCATACCAGCACCCCCTGGTTTACCCCTGCCACCCTCTGGTTCATCACTTCCACCCTCTGGTTCACCACTGCCACCTGCTGGTTAACCACTGCCACCTTCTGGGTCATCAAAGCACCCTCTGGCTCACCACTGCCACCCTCTGGTTCATCACTACCACCCTCTGGTTCTCCACTGCTGCCCTATGGTTCATCACTGTCACCCTCTGGTTCACCACTGCCACCCTCTAGTTCATCACTGCCACCCCCTTTTTCACCACTGTCACCCTCTGGTTCATCACTGTCGCTCTCTGGTTCATCAATGCCACCCTCTGGTTTACCACTGCCACCCTCTGGATGATCACTGCCATCCTCTGGTTAATCACAGCACCCTCTGGTTCACCACTGCCAACCGTTGGTTCATAACTGCCACCCTCTGGTTCATCACTGCTCCCTCTGGTTCACCACTGTCACCCTCTGGTCCATCACTGCCACCCTCTGGTTCATCACAGCACGCTCTGGTTCACCACTGCCACCCTCTGGTTTATCACTGTCACAATCTGGTTCACCACTGCCACCCTCTGGTTCAGCACTGTCACCCTTTTGTTCATCACAGCACCCCCTGGTTTACCCCTGCCACCTTCTGGTTTATCACTGCCACCCTCTGGTTCATCACTGCCACCCTCTGGTTCACCACTGCCACCCTCTGGTTCAACACTGCCACCCTCTAGTTCATCACAGCACCCTCTGGTTCACCACTGCCACCCTCTGGTTCATCACTGTCACCCTCTGGTTCATCATTGCCACCCTCTGGTTGACAACTGCCACCCTCTGGTACATCACTGTCACCCTCTGGTTCATCACTGCCACCCTCTGGTTCACCACTGCTGCCCTCTGGTAGAACACTGCCATCCTCTGGTTCATCACAGCACCCTCTGGTTCACCACTGCCACCCTCTGGTTCATCACAGCTCCCTCTGGTTCACCACTGACACCCTCTGTTTCATCACTGCCACCCTCTGGTTCATCACAGCACCATCTGGTTCACCACTGCCACCCTCTGGTTCATCACTGCCACTGTCTAGTTCATCACTGCCACCCTCTAGTTCACCACTGCCACCCTCTGGATCATCACTTTCACCCTCAGGTTCATCACTGCCACCCTCTGGTTCATCACTGCCACCCTCTGGTTCACCACTGCCACCCTCTGGTTCATCACTGCCACCCTCTGGTTCATCACTACCACCCTCTGGTTCACTACTGCCACCCTCTGGTACATCACTGCCACCCTCTGGTTCACCACTGCCATCCTCTGCTTCATCACAGCACTCTCTGGTTCACCACTGTCACCCTCTGGTTCATCACTGTCACCCTCTGGTTCACCACTGCCACCCTCTGGTTCACCAATGCCACCCTCTGGCTCATCACTGTCACCCTCCGGTTCATCACAGCACCCTCTGGTTCACCACTGCCACCCTCTGGTTCTTCACTGCCACCCTCTAGTTCATCACTGCCACCCTCTGGTTAACCACTGCCACCCTCTGGATCATCACTGCCACCCTCTGGTTCATCACTGCCACCCTCTGGTACTCCACTGCCATCCTCTGGTTCAGCACTGTCACCCTCTGGTTCATCACAGCACCCCCTGGTTCACCCCTGCCACCCTCTGGTTCATCACTGCCACCCTCTGGTTCATCACTTCCACCCTCTGGTTCACCACTGCCACCCTCTGGTTCACCACTGCCACCCCCTTTTTCACCACTGTCACCCTCTGGTTCATCACTGTCGCTCTCTGGTTCATCAATGCCACCCTCTGGTTTACCACTGCCACCCTCTGGATGATCACTGCCATCCTCTGGTTAATCACAGCACCCTCTGGTTCACCACTGCCAACCGCTGGTTTATAACTGCCACCCTCTGGTTCATCACTGCTCCCTCTGGTTCACCACTGTCACCCTCTGGTCCATCACTGCCACCCTCTGGTTCATCACAGCACGCTCTGGTTCACCACTGCCACCCTCTGGTTTATCACTGTCACAATCTGGTTCACCACTGCCACCCTCTGGTTCAGCACTGTCACCCTTTTGTTCATCACAGCACCCCCTGGTTTACCCCTGCCACCTTCTGGTTTATCACTGCCACCCTCTGGTTCATCACTGCCACCCTCTGGTTCACCACTGCCACCCTCTGGTTCAACACTGCCACCCTCTAGTTCATCACAGCACCCTCTGGTTCACCACTGCCACCCTCTGGTTCATCACTGTCACCCTCTGGTTCATCATTGCCACCCTCTGGTTGACAACTGCCACCCTCTGGTACATCACTGTCACCCTCTGGTTCATCACTGCCACCCTCTGGTTCACCACTGCTGCCCTCTGGTAGAACACTGCCATCCTCTGGTTCATCACAGCACCCTCTGGTTCACCACTGCCACCCTCTGGTTCATCACAGCTCCCTCTGGTTCACCACTGACACCCTCTGTTTCATCACTGCCACCCTCTGGTTCATCACAGCACCATCTGGTTCACCACTGCCACCCTCTGGTTCATCACTGCCACTGTCTAGTTCATCACTGCCACCCTCTAGTTCACCACTGCCACCCTCTGGATCATCACTTTCACCCTCTGGTTCATCACTGCCACCCTCTGGTTCATCACTGCCACCCTCTGGTTCACCACTGCCACCCTCTGGTTCATCACTGCCACCCTCTGGTTCATCACTACCACCCTCTGGTTCACTACTGCCACCCTCTGGTACATCACTGCCACCCTCTGGTTCACCACTGCCATCCTCTGGTTCATCACAGCACTCTCTGGTTCACCACTGTCACCCTCTGGTTCATCACTGTCACCCTCTGGTTCACCACTGCCACCCTCTGGTTCACCAATGCCACCCTCTGGCTCATCACTGTCACCCTCCGGTTCATCACAGCACCCTCTGGTTCACCACTGCCACCCTCTGGTTCTTCACTGCCACCCTCTAGTTCATCACTGCCACCCTCTGGTTAACCACTGCCACCCTCTGGATCATCACTTCCACCCTCTGGTTCATCACTGCCACCCTCTGGTACTCCACTGCCATCCTCTGGTTCAGCACTGTCACCCTCTGGTTCATCACAGCACCCCCTGGTTCACCCCTGCCACCCTCTGGTTCATCACTGCCACCCTCTGGTTCATCACTTCCACCCTCTGGTTCACCACTGCCACCCTCTGGTTCACCACTGCCACCCGCTGGTTCATCACAGCACCCTCTGGTTCACCACTGCCACCCTCTAGTAAATCACTGTCACCCTCTGGTTCTTCACTGCCACCCTCTGGTTCACAACTGCCACCCTCTGGTTCATCAATGTCACCCTCTGGTTCACCACTGCCACCCTCTGGTTCATCACTGCTATCCTCTGGTTCACCACTGCCACCCTCTAGTTCATCACTATCACCCTCTGGTTCACCATTGCCACCCTCTGGTTCACCACTGACACCCTCTAGTTCACCACAGCCACCCTCTGGTTCATCACTGACACCCTCTGGTTCACCACTGCCACCCTCTGGTTCATTACTGCCACCCTCTGGTTCATCACTGCCACCCTCTGGTTCACCACTGCCACCTTCTGGTTCACCACTGCCACCCTCTGGTTCATCACAGCACACTCTGGTCCACCACCGCCACCCTCTGGTTCACCCCTGCCACCATCTGGTTCATCACTGACACCCTCTGGTTCATCAATGCCACCCTCTGGTTCATCACCGCACCCTCTGGCTCACCACTGCCACCCTCTGGGTCATCACTGTCACTCTCTAGTTTATCAATACCACCCTCTGGTTCACCACTGCCACCCTCTGGTTCATCACTGCCACTGTCTGGTTCATCACTGTCACCCTCTGGTTCACCACTGCCACCCTCAGGTTCATCACTTCCACCCTCTGGTTCATCACTGCCACCCTCTGGTTCACCACTGCCACCCTCTGGTTCATCACTGTCACCCTCTGGTTCATCACTGCCACCCTCTGGTTCATAACTGCCACCCTCTGGTTCATCACAACACCCTCTGGTTCACCACTGCCACCCTCTGGTTAACCACTGCCACCCTCTGGATCATCACTTCCACCCTCTGGTTCATCACTGCCACCCTCTGGTACTCCACTGCCATCCTCTGGTTCAGCACTGTCACCCTCTGGTTCATCACAGCACCCCCTGGTTCACCCCTGCCACCCTCTGGTTCATCACTGCCACCCTCTGGTTCATCACTTCCACCCTCTGGTTCACCACTGCCACCCTCTGGTTCACCACTGCCACCCTCTGGTTCATCACAGCACCCTCTGGTTCACCACTGCCACCCTCTAGTAAATCACTGTCACCCTCTGGTTCTTCACTGCCACCCTCTGGTTCACAACTGCCACCCTCTGGTTCATCAATGTCACCCTCTGGTTCACCACTGCCACCCTCTGGTTCATCACTGCTATCCTCTGGTTCACCACTGCCACCCTCTAGTTCATCACTGTCACCCTCTGGTTCACCATTGCCACCCTCTGGTTCACCACTGACACCCTCTAGTTCACCACAGCCACCCTCTGGTTCATCACTGACACCCTCTGGTTCACCACTGCCACCCTCTGGTTCATTACTGCCACCCTCTGGTTCATCACTGCCACCCTCTGGTTCACCACTGCCACCTTCTGGTTCACCACTGCCACCCTCTGGTTCATCACAGCACACTCTGGTCCACCACCGCCACCCTCTGGTTCACCCCTGCCACCATCTGGTTCATCACTGACACCCTCTGGTTCATCAATGCCACCCTCTGGTTCATCACCGCACCCTCTGGCTCACCACTGCCACCCTCTGGGTCATCACTGTCACTCTCTAGTTTATCAATACCACCCTCTGGTTCACCACTGCCACCCTCTGGTTCATCACTGCCACTGTCTGGTTCATCACTGTCACCCTCTGGTTCACCACTGCCACCCTCAGGTTCATCACTTCCACCCTCTGGTTCATCACTGCCACCCTCTGGTTCACCACTGCCACCCTCTGGTTCATCACTGTCACCCTCTGGTTCATCACTGCCACCCTCTGGTTCATAACTGCCACCCTCTGGTTCATCACAACACCCTCTGGTTCACCACTGCCACCCTCTGGTTCCCCACTGCCACCCTCTGGTTCATCACTGCCACTGTCTGGTTCATCACTGTCACCCTCTGGTTCACCACTGCCACCCTCAGGTTCATCACTTCCACCCTCTGGTTCATCACTGCCACCCTCCTCTCCACCCCTGCCACCATCTGGTTCATCACTGCCACCCTCTGGTTCATCACTGCCGCCCTCAGGTTCACCACTGCCACCCTCTTGTTGATCACTGCCATCCTCTGGTTCATCACAGCACCCTCTGGTTCACCACTGCCACCCTCCGGTTCATCACATCTCCCTCTGGTTCACCACTGCCACCCTCTAGTTCATGACTGCCACCCTCTGGTTCACCACAGCACCCTCTGGTTCACCACTGCCACCATCTGGTTCATCACTGCCACCCTCTAGTTCACCACTGCCACCCTCTGGTTCACCACTGCCACCTTCTGGATCATCACTGTCACCCTCTGGTACATCACTGCCACCCTCTGGTTCACCACTGTCACCTTCTGGTTCATCACTGTCCCCCTCCGGTTCATACCAGCACCCCCTGGTTTACCCCTGCCACCCTCTGGTTCATCACTGCCATCCTCTGGTTCATCACTTCCACCCTCTGGTTCACCACTGCCACCTGCTTGTTAACCACTGCCACCCTCTGCATCATCACAGCAACCTCTGGTTCACCACTGCCACCCTCTGAATCATCACTACCACCCTCTGGTTCACTACTGCCGCCCTATGGTTCATCACTGTCACCCTCTGGTTCACCACTGCCACCCTCTAGTTCATCACTGCCACCCCCTTTTTCACCACTGTCACCCTCTGGTTCATCACTGTCGCCCTCTGGTTCATCAATGCCACCCTCTGGTTTACCACTGCCACCCTCTGGATGATCACTGACATCCTCTGGTTAATCACAGCACCCTCTGGTTCACCACTGCCACCCGCTGGTTCATTACTGCCACCCTCTGGTTCATCACTGCTCCCTCTGGTTCACCACTGCCACCCTCTGGTTCATCACTGCCACCCTCTGGTTCATCACAGCACGCTCTGGTTCACCACTGCCACCCTCTGGTTCATCACTGTCATACTCTGGTTCACCACTGCCACCCTCTGGTTCAGCACTGTCACCCTTTGGTTCATCACAGCACCCCCTGGTTCACCCCTGCCACCCTCTGGTTTATCACTGCCACCCTCTGGGTCATCACTGCCACCCTCTTGTTCACCACTGCCACCCTCCGGTTCAACAATGCCACCCTCTGGTTCATCACAGCACCCTCTGGTTCACCACTGCCACCCTCTGGTTCATCACTGTCACCCTCTGGTTCATCATTGCCACCCTCTGGTTCACCACTGCCACCCTCCGGTACATCACTGTCACCCTCTGGTTCATCACTGCCACCCTCTGGTTCACCACTGCCACCCTCTGGTAGATCACTGCCATCCTCTGCTTCATCACAGCGCCCTCTGGTTCACCACTGCCACCCTCTGGTTCATCACAGCTCCCTCTGGTTCACCACTGACACCCTCTGTTTCATCACTGCCACCCTCTGGTTCATCACAGCACCATCTGGTTCACCACTGCCACCCTCCGGTTCATCACTGCTACGGTCTAGTTCATCACTGCCTCCCTCTAGTTCACCACTGCCACCGTATGGATCATCAATACTTTCACCCTCTGGTTCATCACTGCCACCCTCTGGTTCACCACTGCCACCCTCTGGTTCATCACTGCCACCCTCCGGTTCATTACAGCACCCTCTGGTTCACCCCTGTCACCCTCTGGTTAACCACTGCCACCCTCCGGGTCATCACAGCACCCTCTGGTCCACCACTGCCACCCTCTGGTTCACCCCTGCCACCATATGGTTCATCACTGCCACCCTCTGGTTCATCACTGCCACCCTCTGGTTCACCACTGCCACCCTCTGGTACATCACTGCCACCCTCTGGTTCACCACTGCCATCCTCTGGTTCATCACAGCACCCTCTGGTTCAACACTGTCACCCTCTGGTTCATCACTGTCACCCTCTGGTTCACCACTGCCACCCTCTGGTTCACCAATGCCACCCTCTGGCTCATCACTGCCACCCTCTGGTTCATCACAGCACCCTCTGGTTCACCACTGCCACCCTCTGGTTCTTCACTGCCACCCTCTAGTTCATCACTGCCACCCTCTGGTTCACCACTGCCACCCTCTGGATCATCACTTACACCCTCTGGTTCATCACTGCCACCCTCTGGTACTCCACTGCCACCCTCTGGTTCAGCACTGTCACCCTCTGGTTTATAACTGCACCCCCTGGTTCACCCCAGCCACCCTCTGGTTCATCACTGCCACCCTCTGGCTCATCACTTCCACCCTCTGGTTCACCACTGCCACCCTCTGGTTCACCACTGCCACCCTCTGGTTCATCACAGCACCCTCTGGTTCACCACTGCCACCCTCTGGTTCATCACTGTCACCCTCTGGTTCACAACTGCCACCCTCTGGTTCATCACTGTCACCCTGTGGTTCACCACTGCCACCCTCTGGTTCATCACTGCTATCCTCTGGTTCACCACTGCCACCCTCTGGTTAATCACTGTCACCCTCTGGTTCACCACTGCCACCCTCTAGTTCACCACTGTCACCCTCTGGTTCACCACTGCCACCTTCTGGATCATAACTGTCACCCTCTGGTACATCACTGTCACCCTCTGGTTCACCACTGTCACCTTCTGGTTCATCACTGTCCCCCTCCGGTTCATACTAGCACCCCCTGGTTTACCCCTGCCACCCTCTGGTTCATCACTGCCACCCTCTGGTTCATCACAGCACCCTCTGGTTCACCACTGCCACCCTCTGGTTCTTCACTGCCACCCTCTAGTTCATCACTGCCACCCTCTGGTTCACCACTGCCACCCTCTGGATCATCACTTACACCCTCTGGTTCATCACTGCCACCCTCTGGTACTCCACTGCCACCCTCTGGTTCAGCACTGTCACCCTCTGGTTTATAACTGCACCCCCTGGTTCACCCCAGCCACCCTCTGGTTCATCACTGCCACCCTCTGGCTCATCACTTCCACCCTCTGGTTCACCACTGCCACCCTCTGGTTCACCACTGCCACCCTCTGGTTCATCACAGCACCCTCTGGTTCACCACTGCCACCCTCTGGTTCATCACTGCCACCCTCTGGTTCACAACTGCCACCCTCTGGTTCATCACTGTCACCCTGTGGTTCACCACTGCCACCCTCTGGTTCATCACTGCTATCCTCTGGTTCACCACTGCCACCCTCTGGTTAATCACTGTCACCCTCTGGTTCACCACTGCCACCCTCTAGTTCACCACTGCCACCCTCTGGTTCACCACTGCCACCTTCTGGATCATAACTGTCACCCTCTGGTACATCACTGTCACCCTCTGGTTCACCACTGTCACCTTCTGGTTCATCACTGTCCCCCTCCGGTTCATACTAGCACCCCCTGGTTTACCCCTGCCACCCTCTGGTTCATCACTGCCACCCTCTGGTTCATCACTTCCACCCTCTGGTTCACCACTGCCACCTGCTGGTTAACCACTGCCACCTTCTGGGTCATCAAAACACCCTCTGGTTCACCACTGCCACCCTCTGGTTCATCACTACCACCCTCTGGTTCACCACTGCCGCCCTATGGTTCATCACTGTCACCCTCTGGCTCACCACTGCCACCCTCTAGTTCATCACTGCCACCCCCTTTTTCACCACTGTCACCCTCTGGTTCAACACTGTCGCTCTCTGGTTCATCAATGCCACCCTCTGGTTTACCACTGCCACCCTCTGGATGATCACTGCCATCCTCTGGTTAATCACAGCACCCTCTGGTTCACCACTGCCACCCGCTGGTTCATAACTGCCACCCTCTGGTTCATCACTGCTCCCTCTGGTTCACCACTGTCAACCTTTGGTCCATCACTGCCACCCTCTGGTTCATCACAGCACGCTCTGGTTCACCACTGCCACCCTCTGGTTTATCACTGTCACAATCTGGTTCACCACTGCCACCCTCTGGTTCAGCACTGTCACCCTTTTGTTCATCACAGCACCCCCTGGTTTACCCCTGCCACCTTCTGGTTTATCACTGCCACCCTCTGGTTCATCACTGCCACCCTCTGGTTCACCACTGCCACCCTCTGGTTCAACACTGCCACCCTCTAGTTCATCACAGCACCCTCTTGTTCACCACTGCCACCCTCTGGTTCATCACTGTCACCCTCTGGTTCATCATTGCCATCCTCTGGTTGACAACTGCCACCCTCTGGTACATCACTGTCACCCTCTGGTTCATCACTGCCACCCTCTGGTTCACCACTGCTGCCCTCTGGTAGATCACTACCATCCTCTGGTTCATCACAGCACCCTCTGGTTCACCACTGCCACCCTCTGGTTCATCACAGCTCCCTCTGGTTCACTACTGACACCCTCTGTTTCATCACTGCCACCCTCTGGTTCATCACAGCACCATCTGGTTCACCACTGCCACCCTCTGGTTAATCACTGCCACTGTCTAGTTCATCACTGCCACCCTCTAGTTCACCACTGCCACCCTCTGGATCATCACTTTCACCCTCTGGTTCATCACTGCCACCCTCTGGTTCATCACTGCCACCCTCTGGTTCACCACTGCCACCCTCTGGTTCATCACTGCCACCCTCTGGTTCATCACTACCACCCTCTGGTTCACTACTGCCACCCTCTGGTACATCACTGCCACCCTCTGGTTCACCACTGCCATCCTCTGGTTCATCACAGCACTCTCTGGTTCACCACTGTCACCCTCTGGTTCATTACTGTCACCCTCTGGTTCACCACTGCCACCCTCTGGTTCACCAATGCCACCCTCTGGCTCATCACTGTCACCCTCCGGTTCATCACAGCACCCTCTGGTTCACCACTGCCACCCTCTGGTTCTTCACTGCCACCCTCTAGTTCATCACTGCCACCATCTGGTTAACCACTGCCACCCTCTGGATCATCACTGCCACCCTCTGGTTCATCACTGCCACCCTCTGGTACTCCACTGCCATCCT
Source organism: Lissotriton vulgaris (assembly GCF_964263255.1). Taxonomy (NCBI): domain Eukaryota; kingdom Metazoa; phylum Chordata; class Amphibia; order Caudata; family Salamandridae; genus Lissotriton; species Lissotriton vulgaris. The sequence goes on from NC_141693.1 coordinate 1,613,458,083, forward strand.
CTGGTTCAGCACTCTCACCCTCTGGTTCATCACAGCACCCCCTGGTTCACCCCTGCCACCCTCTGGTTCATCACTGCCACCCTCTGGTTCATCACTTCCACCCTCTGGTTCACCACTGCCACCCTCTGGTTCACCACTGCCACCCTCTGGTTCATCACAGCACCCTCTGGTTCACCACTGCCACCCTCTAGTAAATCACTGTCACCCTCTGGTTCTTCACTGCCACCCTCTGGTTCACAACTGCCACCCTCTGGTTCATCAATGTCACCCTCTGGTTCACCACTGCCACCCTCTGGTTCATCACTGCTATCCTCTGGTTCACCACTGCCACCCTCTGGTTCATCACTGTCACCCTCTGGTTCACCATTGCCACACTCTGGTTCACCACTGACACCCTCTAGTTCACTACAGCCAAACTCTGGTTCATCACTGACACCCTCTGGTTCACCACTGCCACCCTCTGGTTCATTACTGCCACCCTCTGGTTCATCACTGCCACCCTCTGGTTCACCACTGCCACCTTCTGGTTCACCACTGCCACCCTCTGGTTCATCACAGCACACTCTGGTCCACCACTGCCACCCTCTGGTTCACCCCTGCCACCATCTGGTTCATCACTGACACCCTCTGGTTCATCACCGCCACCCTCTGGTTCATCACCGCACCCTCTGGCTCACCACTGCCACCCTCTGGGTCATCACTGTCACTCTCTGGTTTATCACTGCCACCCTCTGGTTCACCACTGCCACCCTCTGGTTCATCACTGCCACTGTCTGGTTCATCACTCTCACCCTCTGGTTCACCACTGCCACCCTCAGGTTCATCACTTCCACCCTCTGGTTCATCACTGCCACCCTCTGGTTCACCACTGCCACCCTCTGGTTCATCACTGTCACCCTCTGGTTCATCACTGCCACCCTCTGGTTCATAACTGCCACCCTCTGGTTCATCACAACACCCTCTGGTTCACCACTGCCACCCTCTGGTTCCCCACTGCCACCCTCTGGTTCATCACTGCCACTGTCTGGTTCATCACTGTCACCCTCTGGTTCACCACTGCCACCCTCAGGTTCATCACTTCCACCCTCTGGTTCATCACTGCCACCCTCCTCTCCACCCCTGCCACCATCTGGTTCATCACTGCCACCCTCTGGTTCATCACTGCCGCCCTCTGGTTCACCACTGACACCCTCTGGTTCATCACTGCCACCCTCTGGTTCACCACTGACACCCTCTGGTTCACCACTGCCACCCTCTGGTTCATCACAGTCACCCTCTGTTTCATCACTGCCAACATCAGGTTCACCGCTGCCACCCTCTTGTTGATCACTGCCATCCTCTGGTTCATCACAGCACCCTCTGGTTCACCACTGCCACCCTCCGGTTCATCACATCTCCCTCTGGTTCACCACTGCCACCCTCTAGTTCATGACTGCCACCCTCTGGTTCACCACAGCACCCTATGGTTCACCACTGACACCCTCTGGTTCACCACTGCCACCCTCTGGTTCATCACAGTCACCCTCTGTTTCATCACTGCCACCATCAGGTTCACCACTGCCACCCTCTTGTTGATCACTGCCATCCTCTAGTTCACCACTGCCACCCTCTGGTTCACCACTGCCACCTTCTGGATCATCACTGTCACCCTCTGGTACATCACTGCCACCCTCTGGTTCACCACTGTCACCTTCTGGTTCATCACTGTCCCCCTCCGGTTCATACCAGCACCCCCTGGTTTACCCCTGCCACCCTCTGGTTCATCACTGCCATCCTCTGGTTCATCACTTCCACCCTCTGGTTCACCACTGCCACCTGCTGGTTAACCACTGCCACCCTTTGCATCATCACAGCAACCTCTGGTTCACCACTGCCACCCTCTGAATCATCACTACCACCCTCTGGTTCACTACTGCCGCCCTATGGTTCATCACTGTCACCCTCTGGTTCACCACTGCCACCCTCTAGTTCATCACTGCCACCCCCTTTTTCACCACTGTCACCCTCTGGTTCATCACTGTCACCCTCTGGTTCATCAATGCCACCCTCTGGTTTACCACTGCCACCCTCTGGATGATCACTTACATCCTCTGGTTAATCACAGCACCCTCTGGTTCACCACTGCCACCCGCTGGTTCATTACTGCCACCCTCTGGTTCATCACTGCTCCCTCTGGTTCACCACTGCCACCCTCTGGTTCATCACTGCCACCCTCTGGTTCATCACAGCACGCTCTGGTTCACCACTGCCACCCTCTGGTTCATCACTGTCATACTCTGGTTCACCACTGCCACCCTCTGGTTCAGCACTGTCACCCTTTGGTTCATCACAGCACCCCCTGGTTCACCCCTGCCACCCTCTGGTTTATCACTGCCACCCTCTGGTTCATCACTGCCACCCTCTTGTTCACCACTGCCACCCTCTGGTTCAACAATGCCACCCTCTGGTTCATCACAGCACCCTCTGGTTCACCACTGCCACCCTCTGGTTCATCACTGTCACCCTCTGGTTCATCATTGCCACCCTCTGGTTCACCACTGCCACCCTATGGTACATCACTGTCACCCTCTGGTTCATCACTGCCACCCTCTGGTTCACCACTGCCACCCTCTGGTAGATCACTGCCATCCTCTGGTTCATCACAGCGCCCTCTGGTTCACCACTGCCACCCTCTGGTTCATCACAGCTCCCTCTGGTCCACCACTGACACCCTCTGTTTCATCACTGCCACCCTCTGGTTCATCACAGCACCATCTGGTTCACCACTGCCACCCTCCGGTTCATCACTGCTACCGTCTAGTTCATCACTGCCTCCCTCTAGTTCACCACTGCCACCCTATGGATCATCAATACTTTCACCCTCTGGTTCATCACTGCCACCCTCTGGTTCACCACTGCCACCCTCTGGTTCATCACTGCCACCCTCCGGTTCATTACAGCACCCTCTGGTTCACCCCTGTCACCCTCTGGTAAACCACTGCCACCCTCCGGGTCATCACAGCACCCTCTGGTCCACCACTGCCACCCTCTGGTTCACCCCTGCCACCATATGGTTCATCACTGCCACCCTCTGGTTCATCACTGCCACCCTCTGGTTCACCACTGCCACCCTCTGGTACATCACTGCCACCCTCTGGTTCACCACTGCCATCCTCTGGTTCATCACAGCACCCTCTGGTTCAACACTGTCACCCTCTGGTTCATCACTGTCACCCTCTGGTTCACCACTGCCACCCTCTGGTTCACCAATGCCACCCTCTGGCTCATCACTGCCACCCTCTGGTTCATCACAGCACCCTCTGGTTCACCACTGCCACCCTCTGGTTCTTCACTGCTCCCTCTAGTTCATCACTGACACCCTCTGGTTCACCACTGCCACCCTCTGGATCATCACTTACACCCTCTGGTTCATCACTGCCACCCTCTGGTACTCCACTGCCACCCTCTGGTTCAGCACTGTCACCCTCTGGTTTATCACTGCACCCCCTGGTTCACCCCTGCCACCCTCTGGTTCATCACTGCCACCCTCTGGCTCATCACTTCCACCCTCTGGTTCACCACTGCCACCCTCTGGTTCACCACTGCCACCCTCTGGTTCATCACAGCACCCTCTGGTTCACCACTGCCACCCTTTGGTTCATCACTGCCACCCGCTGGTTCATAACTGCCACCCTCTGGTTCATCACTGCTCCCTCTGGTTCACCACTGTCACCCTTTGGTCCATCACTGCCACCCTCTGGTTCATCACAGCACGCTCTGGTTCACCACTGCCACCCTCTGGTTTATCACTGTCACAATCTGGTTCACCACTGCCACCCTCTGGTTCAGCACTGTCACCCTTTTGTTCATCACAGCACCCCCTGGTTTACCCCTGCCACCTTCTGGTTTATCACTGCCACCCTCTGGTTCATCAATGCCACCCTCTGGTTCACCACTGCCACCCTCTGGTTCAACACTGCCACCCTCTAGTTCATCACAGCACCCTCTGGTTCACCACTGCCACCCTCTGGTTCATCACTGTCACCCTCTGGTTCATCATTGCCACCCTCTGGTTGACAACTGCCACCCTCTGGTACATCACTGTCACCCTCTGGTTCATCACTGCCACCCTCTGGTTCACCACTGCTGCCCTCTGGTAGATCACTGCCATCCTCTGGTTCATCACAGCACCCTCTGGTTCACCACTGCCACCCTCAGGTTCATCACAGCTCCCTCTGGTTCACTACTGACACCCTCTGTTTCATCACTGCCACCCTCTGGTTCATCACAGCACCATCTGGTTCACCACTGCCACCCTCTGGTTCATCACTGCCACTGTCTAGTTCATCACTGCCACCCTCTAGTTCACCACTGCCACCCTCTGGATCATCACTTTCACCCTCTGGTTCATCACTGCCACCCTCTGGTTCATCACTGCCACCCTCTGGTTCACCACTGCCACCCTCTGGTTCATCACTGCCACCCTCTGGTTCATCACTACCACCCTCTGGTTCACTACTGCCACCCTCTGGTACATCACTGCCACCCTCTGGTTCACCACTGCCATCCTCTGGTTCATCACAGCACTCTCTGGTTCACCACTGTCACCCTCTGGTTCATTACTGTCACCCTCTGGTTCACCACTGCCACCCTCTGGTTCACCAATGCCACCCTCTGGCTCATCACTGTCACCCTCCGGTTCATCACAGCACCCTCTGGTTCACCACTGCCACCCTCTGGTTCTTCACTGCCACCCTCTAGTTCATCACTGCCACCCTCTGGTTAACCACTGCCACCCTCTGGATCATCACTGCCACCCTCTGGTTCATCACTGCCACCCTCTGGTACTCCACTGCCATCCTCTGGTTCAGCACTGTCACCCTCTGGTTCATCACAGCACCCCCTGGTTCACCCCTGCCACCCTCTGGTTCATCACTGCCACCCTCTGGTTCATCACTTCCACCCTCTGGTTCACCACTGCCAACCTCTGGTTCACCACTGCCACCCTCTGGTTCATCACAGCACCCTCTGGTTCACCACTGCCACCCTCTAGTAAATCACTGTCACCCTCTGGTTCTTCACTGCCACCCTCTGGTTCACAACTGCCACCCTCTGGTTCATCAATGTCACCCTCTGGTTATCCACTGCCACCCTCTGGTTCATCACTGCTATCCTCTGGTTCACCACTGCCACCCTCTGGTTCATCACTGTCACCCTCTGGTTCACCATTGCCACCCTCTGGTTCACCACTGACACCCTCTAGTTCACCACAGCCACCCTCTGGTTCATCACTGACACCCTCTGGTTCACCACTGCCACCCTCTGGTTCATTACTGCCACCCTCTGGTTCATCACTGCCACCCTCTGGTTCACCACTGCCACCTTCTGGTTCACCACTGCCACCATCTGGTTCATCACAGCACACTCTGGTCCACCACTGCCACCCTCTGGTTCACCCCTGCCACCATCTGGTTCATCACTGACACCCTCTGGTTCATCACCGCCACCCGCTGGTTCATCACCACACCCTCTGGCTCACCACTGCCACCCTCTGGGTCATCACTGTCACTCTCTGGTTTATCACTGCCACCCTCTGGTTCACCAATGCCACCCTCTGGTTCATCACTGCCAGTGTCTGGTTCATCACTGTCAGCCTCTGGGTCACCACTGCCACCCTCAGGTTCATCACTTCCACCCTCTGGTTCATCACTGCCACCCTCTGGTTCACCACTGCCACCCTCTGGTTCATCACTGTCACCCTCTGGTTCATCACTGCCACCCTCTGGTTCATAACTGCCACCCTCTGGTTCATCACAACACCCTCTGGTTCACCACTGCCACCCTCTGGTTCCCCACTGCCACCCTCTGGTTCATCACTGCCACTGTCTGGTTCATCACTGTCACCCTCTGGTTCACCACTGCCACCCTCAGGTTCATCACTTCCACCCTCTGGTTCATCACTGCCACCCTCCTCTCCACCCCTGCCACCATCTGGTTCATCACTGCCACCCTCTGGTTCATCACTGCTGCCCTCTGGTTCACCACTGGCACCCTCTGGTTCATCACTGCCACCCTCTGGTTCACCACTGACACCCTCTGGTTCACCACTGCCACCCTCTGGTTCATCACAGTCACCCTCTGTTTCATCACTGCCACCATCAGGTTCACCACTGCCACCCTCTTGTTGATCACTGCCATCCTCTGGTTCATCACAGCACCCTCTGGTTCACCACTGCCACCCTCCGGTTCATCACATCTCCCTCTGGTTCACCACTGCCACCCTCTAGTTCATGACTGCCACCCTCTGGTTCACCACAGCACCCTTTGGTTCACCACTGCCACCATCTGGTTCATCACTGCCACCCTCTAGTTCACCACTGCCACCCTCTGGTTCACCACTGCCACCTTCTGGATCATCACTGTCACCCTCTGGTACATCACTGCCACCCTCTGGTTCACCACTGTCACCTTCTGGTTCATCACTGTCCCCTTCCGGTTCATACCAGCACCCCCTGGTTTACCCCTGCCACCCTCTGGTTCATCACTGCCACCCTCTGGTTCATCACTTCCACCCTCTGGTTCACCACTGCCACCTGCTGGTTAACCACTGCCACCCTCTGGGTCATCACAGCACCCTCTGGTTCACCACTGCCACCCTCTGAATCATCACTACCACCCTCTGGTTCACCACTGCCGCCCTATAGTTCATCACTGTCACCCTCTGGTTCACCACTGCCACCCTCTAGTTCATCACTGCCACCCCCTTTTTCACCACTGTCACCCTCTGGTTCATCACCGTCGCCCTCTGGTTCATCAATGCCACCCTCTGGTTTACCACTGCCACCCTCTGGATGATCACTGACATCCTCTGGTTAATCACAGCACCCTCTGGTTCACCACTGCCACCCGCTGGTTCATTACTGCCACCCTCTGGTTCATCACTGCTCCCTCTGGTTCACCACTGCCACCCTCTGGTTCATCACTGCCACCCTCAGGTTCATCACAGCACGCTCTGGTTCACCACTGCCACCCTCTGGTTCATCACTGTCATACTCTGGTTCACCACTGCCACCCTCTGGTTCAGCACTGTCACCCTTTGGTTCATCACAGCACCCCCTGTTTCACCCCTGTCACCCTCTGGTTTATCACTGCCACCCTCTGGTTCATCACTGCCACCCTCTTGTTCACCACTGCCACCCTCTGGTTCAACACTGCCACCCTCTGGTTCATCACAGCACCCTCTGGTTCACCACTGCCACCCTCTGGTTCATCACTGTCACCCTCTGGTTCATTATTGCCACCCTCTGGTTCACCACTGCCACCCTCTGGTACATCACTGTCACCCTCTGGTTCATCACTGCCACCCTCTGGTTCACCACTGCCACCCTCTGGTAGATCACTGCCATCCTCTGGTTCATCACAGCGCCCTCTGGTTCACCACTGCCACCCTCTGGTTCATCACAGCTCCCTCTGGTTCACCACTGACATCCTTTGTTTCATCACTGCCACCCTCTGGTTCATCACAGCACTATCTGGTTCACCACTGCCACCCTCTGGTTCATCACTGCTACCGTCTAGTTCATCACTGCCTCCCTCTAGTTCACCACTGCCACCCTCTGGATCATCCCTTTCACCCTCTGGTTCATCACTGCCACCCTCTGGTTCACCACTGCCACCCTCTAGTTCATTACTGCCACCCTCCGGTTCATTACAGCACCCGCTGGTTCACCTCTGCCACCCTCTGGTTCATCACTGCCACAATCTGATTGATCACTGCAACCCTCTGGTTCACCACTGTCACCCTCTGGTTAACCACTGCCACCCTCCGGTTCATCACAGCACCCTCTGGTCCACCACTGCCACCCTCTGGTTCACCCCTGCCGCCATATGGTTCATCACTGCCACCCTCTGGTTCATCACTGCCACCCTCTGGTTCACCACTGCCACCCTCTGGTACATCACTGCCACCCTCTGGTTCACCACTGCCATCCTCTGGTTCATCACAGCATCCTCTGGTTCAACACTGTCACCCTCTGGTTCATCACTGTCACCCTCTGGTTCACCACTGCCACCCTCTGGTTCACCAATGCCACCCTCTGGCTCATCACTGCCACCCTCTGGTTCATCACAGCACCCTCTGGTTCACACTGGCACCCTCCTCTCCACCCCTGCCACCATCTGGTTCATCACTGACACCCTCTGGTTCATCACCGCCACCCGCTGGTTCATCACCACACCCTCTGGTACTCCACTGCCACCCTCTGGTTCAGCACTGTCACCCTCTGGTTTATCACTGCACCCCCTGGTTCACCCCTGCCACCCTCTGGTTCATCACTGCCACCCTCTGGCTCATCACTTCCACCCTCTGGTTCACCACTGCCGCCCTCTGGTTCACCACTGCCACCCTCTGGTTCATCACAGCACCCTCTGGTTCACCACTGCCACCCTCTGGTTCATCACTGTCACCCTCTGGTTCATCACTGCCACCCTCTGGTTCATAACTGCCACCCTCTGGTTCATCACAACACCCTCTGGTTCACCACTGCCACCCTCTGGTTCCCCACTGCCACCCTCTGGTTCATCACTGCCACTGTCTGGTTCATCACTGTCACCCTCTGGTTCACCACTGCCACCCTCAGGTTCATCACTTCCACCCTCTGGTTCATCACTGCCACCCTCCTCTCCACCCCTGCCACCATCTGGTTCATCACAGCCACCCTCTGGTTCATCACTGCCGCCCTCTGGTTCACCACTGGCACCCTCTGGTTCATCACTGCCACCCTCTGGTTCACCACTGACACCCTCTGGTTCACCACTGCCACCCTCTGGTTCATCACAGTCACCCTCTGTTTCATCACTGCCACCATCAGGTTCACCACTGCCACCCTCTTGTTGATCACTGCCATCCTCTGGTTCATCACAGCACCCTCTGGTTCACCACTGCCACCCTCCGGTTCATCACATCTCCCTCTGGTTCACCACTGCCACCCTCTAGTTCATGACTCCCACCCTCTGGTTCACCACAGCACCCTTTGGTTCACCACTGCCACCATCTGGTTCATCACTGCCACCCTCTAGTTCACCACTGCCACCCTCTTGTTCACCACTGCCACCTTCTGGATCATCACTGTCACCCTCTGGTACATCACTGCCACCCTCTGGTTCACCACTGTCACCTTCTGGTTCATCACTGTCCCCTTCCGGTTCATACCAGCACCCCCTGGTTTACCCCTGCCACCCTCTGGTTCATCACTGCCACCCTCTGGTTCATCACTTCCACCCTCTGGTTCACCACTGCCACCTGCTGGTTAACCACTGCCACCCTCTGGGTCATCACAGCACCCTCTGGTTCATCACTGCCACCCTCTGAATCATCACTACCACCCTCTGGTTCACCACTGCCGCCCTATAGTTCATCACTGTCACCCTCTGGTTCACCACTGCCACCCTCTAGTTCATCACTGCCACCCCCTTTTTCACCACTGTCACCCTCTGGTTCATCACCGTCGCCCTCTGGTTCTTCAATGCCACCCTCTGGTTTACCACTGCCACCCTCTGGATGATCACTGACATCCTCTGGTTAATCACAGCACCCTCTGGTTCACCACTGCCACCCGCTGGTTCATTACTGCCACCCTCTGGTTCATCACTGCTCCCTCTGGTTCACCACTGCCACCCTCTGGTTCATCACTGCCACCCTCAGGTTCATCACAGCACGCTCTGGTTCACCACTGCCACCCTCTGGTTCATCACTGTCATACTCTGGTTCACCACTGCCACCCTCTGGTTCAGCACTGTCACCCTTTGGTTCATCACAGCACCCCCTGTTTCACCCCTGTCACCCTCTGGTTTATCACTGCCACCCTCTGGTTCATCACTGCCACCCTCTTGTTCACCACTGCCACCCTCTGGTTCAACACTGCCACCCTCTGGTTCATCACAGCACCCTCTGGTTCACCACTGCCACCCTCTGGTTCATCACTGTCACCCTCTGGTTCATTATTGCCACCCTCTGGTTCACCACTGCCACCCTCTGGTACATCACTGTCACCCTCTGGTTCATCACTGCCACCCTCTGGTTCACCACTGCCACCCTCTGGTAGATCACTGCCATCCTCTGGTTCATCACAGCGCCCTCTGGTTCACCACTGCCACCCTCTGGTTCATCACAGCTCCCTCTGGTTCACCACTGACATCCTTTGTTTCATCACTGCCACCCTCTGGTTCATCACAGCACTATCTGGTTCACCACTGCCACCCTCTGGTTCATCACTGCTACCGTCTAGTTCATCACTGCCTCCCTCTAGTTCACCACTGCCACCCTCTGGATCATCCCTTTCACCCTCTGGTTCATCACTGCCACCCTCTGGTTCACCACTGCCACCCTCTAGTTCATTACTGCCACCCTCCGGTTCATTACAGCACCCGCTGGTTCACCTCTGCCACCCTCTGGTTCATCACTGCCACAATCTGATTGATCACTGCAACCCTCTGGTTCACCACTGTCACCCTCTGGTTAACCACTGCCACCCTCCGGTTCATCACAGCACCCTCTGGTCCACCACTGCCACCCTCTGGTTCACTCCTGCCGCCATATGGTTCATCACTGCCACCCTCTGGTTCATCACTGCCACCCTCTGGTTCACCACTGCCACCCTCTGGTACATCACTGCCACCCTCTGGTTCACCACTGCCATCCTCTGGTTCATCACAGCATCCTCTGGTTCAACACTGTCACCCTCTGGTTCATCACTGTCACCCTCTGGTTCACCACTGCCACCCTCTGGTTCACCAATGCCACCCTCTGGCTCATCACTGCCACCCTCTGGTTCATCACAGCACCCTCTGGTTCACCAGTGCCACCCTCTGGTTCTTCACTGCCACCCTCTAGTTCATCACTGCCACCCTCTGGTTCACCACTGCCACCCTCTGGATCATCACTGCCACCCTCTGGTTCATCACTGCCACCCTCTGGTACTCCACTGCCACCCTCTGGTTCAGCACTGTCACCCTCTGGTTCATCACTGCACCCCCTAGTTCACCCCTGCCACCCTCTGGTTCATCACTGCCACCCTCTGGCTCATCACTTCCACCCTCTGGTTCACCACTGCCACCCTCTGGTTCACCACTGCCACCCTCTGGTTCATCACAGCACCCTCTGGTTCACCACTGCCACCCTCTGGTTCATCACTCAAACCCTCTGGTTCTTCACTGCCACCCTCTGGTTCACAACTGCCACCCTCTGGTTCATCACTGTCAACCTCTGGTTCATCATTGCCACCCTCTGGTTCACCACTGCCACCCTCTGGTTCACCGCAGCCACCCTCTGGTTCATCACTGACACCCTCTGGTTCACCACTGCCACCATCTGGTTCACCACTGCCACCCTCTGGTTCATTACAGCACCCTCTGGTTCACCACTGCCACCCTCTGGTTCATCACTGTCACCCTCTGGTTTATCACTGCCACCATCTGGTTCACCACTGCCACCCTCTGGTTCATCAATTTCACCCTCTGGTTCATCACTGTCACCCTCTGGTTCATCACAGCACCCTCCGGTTCACCACTGCCACCCTCTGGTTCATCAATGTCACCCTCTGGTTCATCACTGCCACCCTCTGGTTCACCACTGCCACCCTCAGGTTGATAACTGGCATCCTCTGGTTCATCACAGCACCCTCTGGTTCACCACAGCCACCCTCTGGTTCATCACTGCCACCCTCTGGTTCATCACAGCTCCCTCTGGTTCACTACTGCCAACCTCTGGTTCATCACTGCCATCCTCTGGTTTATCCAAGCACCCTCTGGTTCACCACTGCCACCCTCTGGTTCATCATTGTCACCCTCTAGTTCATCACTGCCACCCTCTGGTTCACCACTGACACCGTCTGAATCATCACTTTCACGCTCTGGTTTATCACTGCCACCCTCAGCTTCACCACTGCAACCCTCTGGTTCATCACTGCCACCCTCTGGTTCATCACAGCACCCTCTGGTTTACCCTTGCCACCCTCTGGTTCATCACTGCCACAATCTGGCTGATCACTGCCACCTTTTGGTTCACCACTGCCACCCTCCGGTTCACCACTGCCACCCTCTGGTTCATCACAGCACCCTCTGGTTCACACTGCCACCCTCCTCTCCACCCCTGCCACCATCTGGTTCATCACTGCCATCCTCTGTTTCATCACTGACACCCTCTGGTTCACCACTGGCACCCTCTGGTTCACCACTGCCACCCTCTGGTTCATCACTGCCACCCTCCGGTTCATTACAGCACCCTCTGGTTCACCCCTGTCACCCTCTGGTAAACCACTGCCACCCTCCGGGTCATCACAGCACCCTCTGGTCCACCACTGCCACCCTCTGGTTCACCCCTGCCACCATATGGTTCATCACTGCCACCCTCTGGTTCATCACTGCCACCCTCTGGTTCACCACTGCCACCCTCTGGTACATCACTGCCACCCTCTGGTTCACCACTGCCATCCTCTGGTTCATCACAGCACCCTCTGGTTCAACACTGTCACCCTCTGGTTCATCACTGTCACCCTCTGGTTCACCACTGCCACCCTCTGGTTCACCAATGCCACCCTCTGGCTCATCACTGCCACCCTCTGGTTCATCACAGCACCCTCTGGTTCACCACTGCCACCCTCTGGTTCTTCACTGCTCCCTCTAGTTCATCACTGACACCCTCTGGTTCACCACTGCCACCCTCTGGATCATCACTTACACCCTCTGGTTCATCACTGCCACCCTCTGGTACTCCACTGCCACCCTCTGGTTCAGCACTGTCACCCTCTGGTTTATCACTGCACCCCCTGGTTCACCCCTGCCACCCTCTGGTTCATCACTGCCACCCTCTGGCTCATCACTTCCACCCTCTGGTTCACCACTGCCACCCTCTGGTTCACCACTGCCACCCTCTGGTTCATCACAGCACCCTCTGGTTCACCACTGCCACCCTTTGGTTCATCACTGCCACCCGCTGGTTCATAACTGCCACCCTCTGGTTCATCACTGCTCCCTCTGGTTCACCACTGTCACCCTTTGGTCCATCACTGCCACCCTCTGGTTCATCACAGCACGCTCTGGTTCACCACTGCCACCCTCTGGTTTATCACTGTCACAATCTGGTTCACCACTGCCACCCTCTGGTTCAGCACTGTCACCTTTTTGTTCATCACAGCACCCCCTGGTTTACCCCTGCCACCTTCTGGTTTATCACTGCCACCCTCTGGTTCATCAATGCCACCCTCTGGTTCACCACTGCCACCCTCTGGTTCAACACTGCCACCCTCTAGTTCATCACAGCACCCTCTGGTTCATCACTGTCACCCTCTGGTTCATCATTGCCACCCTCTGGTTGACAACTGCCACCCTCTGGTACATCACTGTCACCCTCTGGTTCATCACTGCCACCCTCTGGTTCACCACTGCTGCCCTCTGGTAGATCACTGCCATCCTCTGGTTCATCACAGCACCCTCTGGTTCACCACTGCCACCCTCTGGTTCATCACAGCTCCCTCTGGTTCACTACTGACACCCTCTGTTTCATCACTGCCACCCTCTGGTTCATCACAGCACCATCTGGTTCACCACTGCCACCCTCTGGTTCATCACTGCCACTGTCTAGTTCATCACTGCCACCCTCTAGTTCACCACTGCCACCCTCTGGATCATCACTTTCACCCTCTGGTTCATCACTGCCACCCTCTGGTTCATCACTGCCACCCTCTGGTTCACCACTGCCACCCTCTGGTTCATCACTGCCACCCTCTGGTTCATCACTACCACCCTCTGGTTCACTACTGCCACCCTCTGGTACATCACTGCCACCCTCTGGTTCACCACTGCCATCCTCTGGTTCATCACAGCACTCTCTGGTTCACCACTGTCACCCTCTGGTTCATTACTGTCACCCTCTGGTTCACCACTGCCACCCTCTGGTTCACCAATGCCACCCTCTGGCTCATCACTGTCACCCTCCGGTTCATCACAGCACCCTCTGGTTCACCACTGCCACCCTCTGGTTCTTCACTGCCACCCTCTAGTTCATCACTGCCACCCTCTGGTTAACCACTGCCACCCTCTGGATCATCACTGCCACCCTCTGGTTCATCACTGCCACCCTCTGGTACTCCACTGCCATCCTCTGGTTCAGCACTGTCACCCTCTGGTTCATCACAGCACCCCCTGGTTCACCCCTGCCACCCTCTGGTTCATCACTGCCACCCTCTGGTTCATCACTTCCACCCTCTGGTTCACCACTGCCAACCTCTGGTTCACCACTGCCACCCTCTGGTTCATCACAGCACCCTCTGGTTCACCACTGCCACCCTCTAGTAAATCACTGTCACCCTCTGGTTCTTCACTGCCACCCTCTGGTTCACAACTGCCACCCTCTGGTTCATCAATGTCACCCTCTGGTTCACCACTGCCACCCTCTGGTTCATCACTGCTATCCTCTGGTTCACCACTGCCACCCTCTGGTTCATCACTGTCACCCTCTGGTTCACCATTGCCACCCTATGGTTCACCACTGACACCCTCTAGTTCACCACAGCCACCCTCTGGTTCATCACTGACACCCTCTGGTTCACCACTGCCACCCTCTGGTTCATTACTGCCACCCTCTGGTTCATCACTGCCACCCTCTGGTTCACCACTGCCACCTTCTGGTTCACCACTGCCACCATCTGGTTCATCACAGCACACTCTGGTCCACCACTGCCACCCTCTGGTTCACCCCTGCCACCATCTGGTTCATCACTGACACCCTCTGGTTCATCACCGCCACCCGCTGGTTCATCACCACACCCTCTGGCTCACCACTGCCACCCTCTGGGTCATCACTGTCACTCTCTGGTTTATCACTGCCACCCTCTGGTTCACCACTGCCACCCTCTGGTTCATCACTGCCAGTGTCTGGTTCATCACTGTCAGCCTCTGGGTCACCACTGCCACCCTCAGGTTCATCACTTCCACCCTCTGGTTCATCACTGCCACCCTCTGGTTCACCACTGCCACCCTCTGGTTCATCACTGTCACCCTCTGGTTCATCACTGCCACCCTCTGGTTCATAACTGCCACCCTCTGGTTCATCACAACACCCTCTGGTTCACCACTGCCACCCTTTGGTTCCCCACTGCCACCCTCTGGTTCATCACTGCCACTGTCTGGTTCATCACTGTCACCCTCTGGTTCACCACTGCCACCCTCAGGTTCATCACTTCCACCCTCTGGTTCATCACTGCCACCCTCCTCTCCACCCCTGCCACCATCTGGTTCATCACTGCCACCCTCTGGTTCATCACTGCTGCCCTCTGGTTCACCACTGGCACCCTCTGGTTCATCACTGCCACCCTCTGGTTCACCACTGACACCCTCTGGTTCACCACTGCCACCCTCTGGTTCATCACAGTCACCCTCTGTTTCATCACTGCCACCATCAGGTTCACCACTGCCACCCTCTTGTTGATCACTGCCATCCTCTGGTTCATCACAGCACCCTCTGGTTCACCACTGCCACCCTCCGGTTCATCACATCTCCCTCTGGTTCACCACTGCCACCCTCTAGTTCATGACTGCCACCCTCTGGTTCACCACAGCACCCTTTGGTTCACCACTGCCACCATCTGGTTCATCACTGCCACCCTCTAGTTCACCACTGCCACCCTCTGGTTCACCACTGCCACCTTCTGGATCATCACTGTCACCCTCTGGTACATCACTGCCACCCTCTGGTTCACCACTGTCACCTTCTGGTTCATCACTGTCCCCTTCCGGTTCATACCAGCACCCCCTGGTTTACCCCTGCCACCCTCTGGTTCATCAATGCCACCCTCTGGTTCATCACTTCCACCCTCTGGTTCACCACTGCCACCTGCTGGTTAACCACTGCCACCCTCTGGGTCATCACAGCACCCTCTGGTTCACCACTGCCACCCTCTGAATCATCACTACCACCCTCTGGTTCACCACTGCCGCCCTATAGTTCATCACTGTCACCCTCTGGTTCACCACTGCCACCCTCTAGTTCATCACTGCCACCCCCTTTTTCACCACTGTCACCCTCTGGTTCATCACCGTCGCCCTCTGGTTCATCAATGCCACCCTCTGGTTTACCACTGCCACCCTCTGGATGATCACTGACATCCTCTGGTTAATCACAGCACCCTCTGGTTCACCACTGCCACCCGCTGGTTCATTACTGCCACCCTCTGGTTCATCACTGCTCCCTCTGGTTCACCACTGCCACCCTCTGGTTCATCACTGCCACCCTCAGGTTCATCACAGCACGCTCTGGTTCACCACTGCCACCCTCTGGTTCATCACTGTCATACTCTGGTTCACCACTGCCACCCTCTGGTTCAGCACTGTCACCCTTTGGTTCATCACAGCACCCCCTGTTTCACCCCTGTCACCCTCTGGTTTATCACTGCCACCCTCTGGTTCATCACTGCCACCCTCTTGTTCACCACTGCCACCCTCTGGTTCAACACTGCCACCCTCTGGTTCATCACAGCACCCTCTGGTTCACCACTGCCACCCTCTGGTTCATCACTGTCACCCTCTGGTTCATTATTGCCACCCTCTGGTTCACCACTGCCACCCTCTGGTACATCACTGTCACCCTCTGGTTCATCACTGCCACCCTCTGGTTCACCACTGCCACCCTCTGGTAGATCACTGCCATCCTCTGGTTCATCACAGTGCCCTCTGGTTCACCACTGCCACCCTCTGGTTCATCACAGCTCCCTCTGGTTCACCACTGACATCCTTTGTTTCATCACTGCCACCCTCTGGTTCATCACAGCACTATCTGGTTCACCACTGCCACCCTCTGGTTCATCACTGCTACCGTCTAGTTCATCACTGCCTCCCTCTAGTTCACCACTGCCACCCTCTGGATCATCCCTTTCACCCTCTGGTTCATCACT
Source organism: Lissotriton vulgaris (assembly GCF_964263255.1). Classification (NCBI taxonomy): domain Eukaryota; kingdom Metazoa; phylum Chordata; class Amphibia; order Caudata; family Salamandridae; genus Lissotriton; species Lissotriton vulgaris. The sequence goes on from NC_141693.1 coordinate 1,613,475,008, forward strand.
GCCACCCTCTGGTTCACCACTGCCACCCTCTAGTTCATTACTGCCACCCTCCGGTTCATTACAGCACCCGCTGGTTCACCTCTGCCACCCTCTGGTTCATCACTGCCACAATCTGATTGATCACTGCAACCCTCTGGTTCACCACTGTCACCCTCTGGTTAACCACTGCCACCCTCCGGTTCATCACAGCACCCTCTGGTCCACCACTGCCACCCTCTGGTTCACCCCTGCCGCCATATGGTTCATCACTGCCACCCTCTGGTTCATCACTGCCACCCTCTGGTTCACCACTGCCACCCTCTGGTACATCACTGCCACCCTCTGGTTCACCACTGCCATCCTCTGGTTCATCACAGCATCCTCTGGTTCAACACTGTCACCCTCTGGTTCATCACTGTCACCCTCTGGTTCACCACTGCCACCCTCTGGTTCACCAATGCCACCCTCTGGCTCATCACAGCCACCCTCTGGTTCATCACAGCACCCTCTGGTTCACACTGGCACCCTCCTCTCCACCCCTGCCACCATCTGGTTCATCACTCACACCCTCTGGTTCATCACCGCCACCCGCTGGTTCATCACCACACCCTCTGGTACTCCACTGCCACCCTCTGGTTCAGCACTGTCACCCTCTGGTTTATCACTGCACCCCCTGGTTCACCCCTGCCACCTTCTGGTTCATCACTGCCACCCTCTGGCTCATCACTTCCACCCTCTGGTTCACCACTGCCGCCCTCTGGTTCACCACTGCCACCCTCTGGTTCATCACAGCACCCTCTGGTTCACCACTGCCACCCTCTGGTTCATCACTGTAACCCTCTGGTTCATCACTGCCACCCTCTGGTTCATAACTGCCACCCTCTGGTTCATCACAACACCCTGTGGTTCACCACTGCCACCCTCTGGTTCCCCACTGCCACCCTCTGGTTCATCACTGCCACTGTCTGGTTCATCACTGTCACCCTCTGGTTCACCACTGCCACCCTCAGGTTCATCACTTCCACCCTCTGGTTCATCACTGCCACCCTCCTCTCCACCCCTGCCACCATCTGGTTCATCACTGCCACCCTCTGGTTCATCACTGCCGCCCTCTGGTTCACCACTGGCACCCTCTGGTTCATCACTGCCACCCTCTGGTTCACCACTGACACCCTCTGGTTCACCACTGCCACCCTCTGGTTCATCACAGTCACCCTCTGTTTCATCACTGCCACCATCAGGTTCACCACTGCCACCCTCTTGTTGATCACTGCCATCCTCTGGTTCATCACAGCACCCTCTGGTTCACCACTGCCACCCTCCGGTTCATCACATCTCCCTCTGGTTCACCACTGCCACCCTCTAGTTCATGACTGCCACCCTCTGGTTCACCACAGCACCCTTTGGTTCACCACTGCCACCATCTGGTTCATCACTGCCACCCTCTAGTTCACCACTGCCACCCTCTGGTTCACCACTGCCACCTTCTGGATCATCACTGTCACCCTCTGGTACATCACTGCCACCCTCTGGTTCACCACTGTCACCTTCTGGTTCATCACTGTCCCCTTCCGGTTCATACCAGCACCCCCTGGTTTACCCCTGCCACCCTCTGGTTCATCACTGCCACCCTCTGGTTCATCACTTCCACCCTCTGGTTCACCACTGCCACCTGCTGGTTAACCACTGCCACCCTCTGGGTCATCACAGCACCCTCTGGTTCACCACTGCCACCCTCTGAATCATCACTACCACCCTCTGGTTCACCACTGCCGCCCTATAGTTCATCACTGTCACCCTCTGGTTCACCACTGCCACCCTCTAGTTCATCACTGCCACCCCCTTTTTCACCACTGTCACCCTCTGGTTCATCACCGTCGCCCTCTGGTTCTTCAATGCCACCCTCTGGTTTACCACTGCCACCCTCTGGATGATCACTGACATCCTCTGGTTAATCACAGCACCCTCTGGTTCACCACTGCCACCCGCTGGTTCATTACTGCCACCCTCTGGTTCATCACTGCTCCCTCTGGTTCACCACTGCCACCCTCTGGTTCATCACTGCCACCCTCAGGTTCATCACAGCACGCTCTGGTTCACCACTGCCACCCTCTGGTTCATCACTGTCATACTCTGGTTCACCACTGCCACCCTCTGGTTCAGCACTGTCACCCTTTGGTTCATCACAGCACCCCCTGTTTCACCCCTGTCACCCTCTGGTTTATCACTGCCACCCTCTGGTTCATCACTGCCACCCTCTTGTTCACCACTGCCACCCTCTGGTTCAACACTGCCACCCTCTGGTTCATCACAGCACCCTCTGGTTCACCACTGCCACCCTCTGGTTCATCACTGTCACCCTCTGGTTCATTATTGCCACCCTCTGGTTCACCACTGCCACCCTCTGGTACATCACTGTCACCCTCTGGTTCATCACTGCCACCCTCTGGTTCACCACTGCCACCCTCTGGTAGATCACTGCCATCCTCTGGTTCATCACAGCGCCCTCTGGTTCACCACTGCCACCCTCTGGTTCATCACAGCTCCCTCTGGTTCACCACTGACATCCTTTGTTTCATCACTGCCACCCTCTGGTTCATCACAGCACTATCTGGTTCACCACTGCCACCCTCTGGTTCATCACTGCTACCGTCTAGTTCATCACTGCCTCCCTCTAGTTCACCACTGCCACCCTCTGGATCATCCCTTTCACCCTCTGGTTCATCACTGCCACCCTCTGGTTCACCACTGCCACCCTCTAGTTCATTACTGCCACCCTCCGGTTCATTACAGCACCCGCTGGTTCACCTCTGCCACCCTCTGGTTCATCACTGCCACAATCTGATTGATCACTGCAACCCTCTGGTTCACCACTGTCACCCTCTGGTTAACCACTGCCACCCTCCGGTTCATCACAGCACCCTCTGGTCCACCACTGCCACCCTCTGGTTCACTCCTGCCGCCATATGGTTCATCACTGCCACCCTCTGGTTCATCACTGCCACCCTCTGGTTCACCACTGCCACCCTCTGGTACATCACTGCCACCCTCTGGTTCACCACTGCCATCCTCTGGTTCATCACAGCATCCTCTGGTTCAACACTGTCACCCTCTGGTTCATCACTGTCACCCTCTGGTTCACCACTGCCACCCTCTGGTTCACCAATGCCACCCTCTGGCTCATCACTGCCACCCTCTGGTTCATCACAGCACCCTCTGGTTCACCAGTGCCACCCTCTGGTTCTTCACTGCCACCCTCTAGTTCATCACTGCCACCCTCTGGTTCACCACTGCCACCCTCTGGATCATCACTGCCACCCTCTGGTTCATCACTGCCACCCTCTGGTACTCCACTGCCACCCTCTGGTTCAGCACTGTCACCCTCTGGTTCATCACTGCACCCCCTAGTTCACCCCTGCCACCCTCTGGTTCATCACTGCCACCCTCTGGCTCATCACTTCCACCCTCTGGTTCACCACTGCCACCCTCTGGTTCACCACTGCCACCCTCTGGTTCATCACAGCACCCTCTGGTTCACCACTGCCACCCTCTGGTTCATCACTCAAACCCTCTGGTTCTTCACTGCCACCCTCTGGTTCACAACTGCCACCCTCTGGTTCATCACTGTCAACCTCTGGTTCATCATTGCCACCCTCTGGTTCACCACTGCCACCCTCTGGTTCACCGCAGCCACCCCCTGGTTCATCACTGACACCCTCTGGTTCACCAATGCCACCATCTGGTTCACCACTGCCACCCTCTGGTTCATTACAGCACCCTCTGGTTCACCACTGCCACCCTCTGGTTCATCACTGTCACCCTCTGGTTTATCACTGCCACCATCTGGTTCACCACTGCCACCCTCTGGTTCATCAATTTCACCCTCTGGTTCATCACTGTCACCCTCTGGTTCATCACAGCACCCTCCGGTTCACCACTGCCACCCTCTGGTTCATCAATGTCACCCTCTGGTTCATCACTGCCACCCTCTGGTTCACCACTGCCACCCTCAGGTTGATTACTGGCATCCTCTGGTTCATCACAGCACCCTCTGGTTCACCACAGCCACCCTCTGGTTCATCATTGCCACCCTCTGGTTCATCACAGCTCCCTCTGGTTCACTACTGCCAACCTCTGGTTCATCACTGCCATCCTCTGGTTTATCCAAGCACCCTCTGGTTCACCACTGCCACCCTCTGGTTCATCATTGTCACCCTCTAGTTCATCACTGCCACCCTCTGGTTCACCACTGACACCGTCTGAATCATCACTTTCACGCTCTGGTTTATCACTGCCACCCTCAGCTTCACCACTGCAACCCTCTGGTTCATCACTGCCACCCTCTGGTTCATCACAGCACCCTCTGGTTTACCCTTGCCACCCTCTGGTTCATCACTGCCACAATCTGGCTGATCACTGCCACCTTTTGGTTCACCACTGCCACCCTCCGGTTCACCACTGCCACCCTCTTGTTCATCACAGCACCCTCTGGTTCACACTGCCACCCTCCTCTCCACCCCTGCCACCATCTGGTTCATCACTGCCATCCTCTGTTTCATCACTGACACCCTCTGGTTCACCACTGGCACCCTTTGGTTCATCACTGCCACCCTCTGGTTCACCACTACCACCCTCTGGTTCACCACTGCCACCCTCTGGTTCATCACGGTCACCCTCTGTTTCATCACTGCCACCATCTGGTTCACCACTGCCACCCTCTTGTTGATCACTGCCATCCTCTGGTTCATCACAGCACCCTCTGGTTCACCACTGCCACCCTCCGGTTCATCACATCTCCCTCTGGTTCACCACTGCCACCCTCTTGTTCATGACTCCCACCCTCTGGATCACCACAGCACGCTCTGGTTCATCACTGACACCCTCTGGTTCACCACTGCCACCATCTGGTTCACCACTGCCACCCTCTGGTTCATTACAGCACCCTCTGGTTCACCACTGCCACCCTCTGGTTTATCACTGCCACCCTCTGGTTCACCACTGCCACCCTCTGGTTCATCAATTTCACCCTCTGGTTCATCACTGTCACCCTCTGGTTCATCACAGCACCCTCTGGTTCACCACTGCCACCCTCTGGTTCATCAATGTCACCCTCTGGTTCATCACTGCCACCCTCTGGTTCACCACTGCCACCCTCAGGTTGATTACTGGCATCCTCTGGTTCATCACAGCACCCCCTGGTTCACCACAGCCACCCTCTGGTTCATCACTGCCACCCTCTGGTTCATCACAGCTCCCTCTGGTTCACTACTGCCAACCTCTGGTTCATCAGTGCCATCCTCTGGTTTATGCAAGCACCCTCTGGTTCACCACTGCCACCCTCTGGTTCATCACTGCCAACCTCTGGTTCATCACTGCCATCCTCTGGTTTATGCAAGCACCCTCTGGTTCACCACTGCCACCCTCTGGTTCATCACTGCCACCCTCTGGTTCACCACTGCCACCCTCAGGTTGATTACTGGCATCCTCTGGTTCATCACAGCACCCCCTGGTTCACCACAGCCACCCTCTGGTTCATCACTGCCACCCTCTGGTTCATCACAGCTCCCTCTGGTTCACTACTGCCAACCTCTGGTTCATCACTGCCATCCTCTGGTTTATGCAAGCACCCTCTGGCTCACCACTGCCACCCTCAGCTTCACCACTGCAACCCTCTGGTTCATCACTGCCACCCTCTGGTTCATCACAGCACCCTCTGGTTTACCCTTGCCACCCTCTGGTTCATCACTGCCACAATATGGCTGATCACTGCCACCTTTTGGTTCACCACTGCCACCCTCTGGTTCACCACTGCCACCCTCTGGTTCATCACAGCACCCTCTGGTTCACACTGGCACCCTCCTCTCCACCCCTGCCACCATCTGGTTCATCACTGCCACCCTCTGGTTCATCACTGCTGCACTCTGGTTCACCACTGGCACCCTCTGGTTCATCACTGCCACCCTCTGGTTCACCACTGACACCCTCAGGTTCACCACTGCCACCCTCTTGTTGATCACTGCCATCCTCCGGGTCATCACAGCACCCTCTGGTCCACCACTGCCACCCTCTGGTTCACCCCTGCCACCATATGGTTCATCACTGCCACCCTCTGGTTCATCACTGCCACCCTCTGGTTCACCACTGCCACCCTCTGGTACATCACTGCCACCCTCTGGTTCACCACTGCCATCCTCTGGTTCATCACAGCACCCTCAGGTTCAACACTGTCACCCTCTGGTTCATCACTGTCACCCTCTGGTTCACCACTGCCACCCTCTGGTTCACCAATGCCACCCTCTGGCTCATCACTGCCACCCTCTGGTTCATCACATCACCCTCTGGTTCACCACTGCCACCCTCTGGTTCTTCACTGCCACCCTCTAGTTCATCACTGCCACCCTCTGGCTCACCACTGTCATCCTCTGGTTCATCACAGCACCCTCTGGTTCAACACTGTCACCCTCTGGTTCATCACTGTCACCCTCTGGTTCACCACTGCCACCCTCTGGTTCACTAATGCCACCCTCTGGCTCATCACTGCCACCCTCTGGTTCATCACAGCACCCTCTGCTTCACCACTGCCACCCTCTGGTTCTTCACTGCCACCCTCTAGTTCATCACTGCCACCCTCTGGTACTCCACTGCCACCCTCTGGTTCAGCACTGTCACCCTCTGGTTTATCACTGCACCCCCTGGTTCACCCATGCCACCCTCTGGTTCATCACTGCCACCCTCTGGCTCATCACTTCCACCCTCTGGTTCACCACTGCTACCCTCTGGTTCACCACTGCCACCCTCTGGTTCATCACAGCACCCTCTGGTTCACCACTGCCACCCTCTGGTTCATCACTGTCACCCTCTGGTTCTTCACTGCCTCCCTCTGGTTCACAACTGCCACCCTCTGGTTCATCACTGTCACCCTGTGGTTCACCACTGCCACCCTCTGGTTCATCACTGCTATCCTCTGGTTCACCACTGCCACCCTCTGGTTAATCACTGTCACCCTCTGGTTCACCACTGCCACCCTCTAGTTCACCACTGCCACCCTCTGGTTCACCACTGCCACCTTCTGGATCATAACTGTCACCCTCTGGTACATCACTGTCACCCTCTGGTTCACCACTGTCACCTTCTGGTTCATCACTGTCCCCCTCCGGTTCATACCAGCACCCCCTGGTTTACCCCTGCCACCCTCTGGTTCATCACTTCCACCCTCTGGTTCACCACTGCCACCTGCTGGTTAACCACTGCCACCTTCTGGGTCATCAAAGCACCCTCTGGCTCACCACTGCCACCCTCTGGTTCATCACTACCACCCTCTGGTTCACCACTGCCGCCCTATGGTTCATCACTGTCACCCTCTGGTTCACCACTGCCACCCTCTAGTTCATCACTGCCACCCCCTTTTTCACCACTGTCACCCTCTGGTTCATCACTGTCGCTCTCTGGTTCATCAATGCCACCCTCTGGTTTACCACTGCCACCCTCTGGATGATCACTGCCATCCTCTGGTTAATCACAGCACCCTCTGGTTCACCACTGCCAACCGCTGGTTCATAACTGCCACCCTCTGGTTCATCACTGCTCCCTCTGGTTCACCACTGTCACCCTCTGGTCCATCACTGCCACCCTCTGGTTCATCACAGCACGCTCTGGTTCACCACTGCCACCCTCTGGTTTATCACTGTCACAATCTGGTTCACCACTGCCACCCTCTGGTTCAGCACTGTCACCCTTTTGTTCATCACAGAACCCCCTGGTTTACCCCTGCCACCTTCTGGTTTATCACTGCCACCCTCTGGTTCATCACTGCCACCCTCTGGTTCACCACTGCCACCCTCTGGTTCAACACTGCCACCCTCTAGTTCATCACAGCACCCTCTGGTTCACCACTGCCACCCTCTGGTTCATCACTGTCACCCTCTGGTTCATCATTGCCACCCTCTGGTTGACAACTGCCACCCTCTGGTACATCACTGTCACCCTCTGGTTCATCACTGCCACCCTCTGGTTCACCACTGCTGCCCTCCGGTAGATCACTGCCATCCTCTGGTTCATCACAGCACCCTCTGGTTCACCACTGCCACCCTCAGGTTCATCACAGCTCCCTCTGGTTCACCACTGACACCCTCTGTTTCATCACTGCCACCCTCTGGTTCATCACAGCACCATCTGGTTCACCACTGCCACCCTCTGGTTCATCACTGCCACTGTCTAGTTCATCACTGCCACCCTCTAGCTCACCCCTGCCACCCTCTGGATCATCACTTTCACCCCCTGGTTCATCACTGCCACCCTCTGGTTCATCACTGCCACCCTCTGGTTCACCACTGCCACCCTCTGGTTCATCACTGCCACCCTCTGGTTCATCACTACCACCCTCTGGTTCACTACTGCCACCCTCTGATACATCACTGCCACCCTCTGGTTCACCACTGCCATCCTCTGGTTCATCACAGCACTCTCTGGTTCACCACTGTCACCCTCTGGTTCATCACTGTCACCCTCTGGTTCACCACTGCCACCCTCTGGTTCACCAATGCCACCCTCTGGCTCATCACTGTCACCCTCCGGTTCATCACAGCACCCTCTGGTTCACCACTGCCACCCTCTGGTTCTTCACTGCCACCCTCTAGTTCATCACTGCCACCCTCTGGTTAACCACTGCCACCCTCTGGATCATCACTGCCACCCTCTGGTTCATCACTGCCACCCTCTGGTACTCCACTGCCATCCTCTGGTTCAGCACTGTCACCCTCTGGTTCATCACAGCACCCCCTGGTTCACCCCTGCCACCCTCTGGTTCATCACTGCCACCCTCTGGTTCATCACTTCCACCCTCTGGTTCACCACTGCCACCCTCTGGTTCACCACTGCCACCCTCTGGTTCATCACAGCACCCTCTGGTTCACCACTGCCACCCTCTAGTAAATCACTGTCACCCTCTGGTTCTTCACTGCCACCCTCTGGTTCACAACTGCCACCCTCTGGTTCATCAATGTCACCCTCTGGTTCACCACTGCCACCCTCTGGTTCATCACTGCTATCCTCTGGTTCACCACTGCCACCCTCTGGTTCATCACTGTCACCCTCTGGTTCACCATTGCCACCCTCTGGTTCACCACTGACACCCTCTAGTTCACCACAGCCACCCTCTGGTTCATCACTGACACCCTCTGGTTCACCACTGCCACCCTCTGGTTCATTACTGCCACCCTCTGGTTCATCACTGCCACCCTCTGGTTCACCACTGCCACCTTCTGGTTCACCACTGCCACCCTCTGGTTCATCACAGCACACTCTGGTCCACCACTGCCACCCTCTGGTTCACCCCTGCCACCATCTGGTTCATCACTGACACCCTCTGGTTCATCACCGCCACCCTCTGGTTCATCACCGCACCCTCTGGCTCACCACTGCCACCCTCTGGGTCATCACTGTCACTCTCTGGTTTATCACTGCCACCCTCTGGTTCACCACTGCCACCCTCTGGTTCATCACTGCCACTGTCTGGTTCATCACTGTCACCCTCTGGTTCACCACTGCCACCCTCAGGTTCATCACTTCCACCCTCTGGTTCATCACTGCCACCCTCTGGTTCACCACTGCCACCCTCTGGTTCATAACTGCCACCCTCTGGTTCATCACAACACCCTCTGGTTCACCACTGCCACCCTCTGGTTCCCCACTGCCACCCTCTGGTTCATCACTGCCACTGTCTGGTTCATCACTGTCACCCTCTGGTTCACCACTGCCACCCTCAGGTTCATCACTTCCACCCTCTGGTTCATCACTGCCACCCTCCTCTCCACCCCTGCCACCATCTGGTTCATCACTGCCACCCTCTGGTTCATCACTGCCACCCTCTGGTTCACCACTGGCACCCTCTGGTTCATCACTGCCACCCTCTGGTTCACCACTGACACCCTCAGGTTCACCACTGCCACCCTCTTGTTGATCACTGCCATCCTCTGGTTCATCACAGCACCCTCTGGTTAACCACTGCCACCCTCCGGTTCATCACATCTCCCTCTGGTTCACCACTGCCACCCTCTAGTTCATGACTGCCACCCTCTGGTTCACCACAGCACCCTCTGGTTCACCACTGCCACCATCTGGTTCATCACTGCCACCCTCTAGTTCACCACTGCCACCCTCTGGTTCACCACTGCCACCTTCTGGATCATCACTGTCACCCTCTGGTACATCACTGCCACCCTCTGGTTCACCACTGTCACCTTCTGGTTCATCACTGTCCCCCTCCGGTTCATACCAGCACCCCCTGGTTTACCCCTGCCACCCTCTGGTTCATCACTGCCATCCTCTGGTTCATCACTTCCACCCTCTGGTTCACCACTGCCACCTGCTGGTTAACCACTGCCACCCTCTGCATCATCACAGCAACCTCTGGTTCACCACTGCCACCCTCTGAATCATCACTACCACCTTCTGGTTCACTACTGCCGCCCTATGGTTCATCACTGTCACCCTCTGGTTCACCACTGCCACCCTCTAGTTCATCACTGCCACCCCCTTTTTCACCACTGTCACCCTCTGGTTCATCACTGTCGCCCTCTGGTTCATCAATGCCACCCTCTGGTTTACCACTGCCACCCTCTGGATGATCACTGACATCCTCTGGTTAATCACAGCACCCTCTGGTTCACCACTGCCACCCGCTAGTTCATTACTGCCACCCTCTGGTTCATCCCTGCTCCCTCTGGTTCACCACTGCCACCCTCTGGTTCATCACTGCCACCCTCTGGTTCATCACAGCACGCTCTGGTTCACCACTGCCACCCTCTGGTTCATCACTGTCATACTCTGGTTCACCACTGCCACCCTCTGGTTCAGCACTGTCACCCTTTGGTTCATCACAGCACCCCCTGGTTCACCCCTGCCACCCTCTGGTTTATAACTGCCACCCTCTGGTTCATCACTGCCACCCTCTTGTTCACCACTGCCACCCTCTGGTTCAACAATGCCACCCTATGGTTCATCATTGCCACCCTCTGGTTCACCACTGCCACCCTCCGGTACATCACTGTCACCCTCTGGTTCATCACTGCCACCCTCTGGTTCACCACTGCCACCCTCTGGTAGATCACTGCCATCCTCTGGTTCATCACAGCGCCCTCTGGTTCACCACTGCCACCCTCTGGTTCATCACAGCTCCCTCTGGTTCACCACTGACACCCTCTGTTTCATCACTGCCACCCTCTGGTTCATCACAGCACCATCTGGTTCACCACTGCCACCCTCCGGTTCATCACTGCTACGGTCTAGTTCATCACTGCCTCCCTCTAGTTCACCACTGCCACCCTATGGATCATCAATACTTTCACCCTCTGGTTCATCACTGCCACCCTCTGGTTCACCACTGCCACCCTCTGGTTCATCACTGCCACCCTCCGGTTCATTACAGCACCCTCTGGTTCACCCCTGTCACCCTCTGGTTAACCACTGCCACCCTCCGGGTCATCACAGCACCCTCTGGTCCACCACTGCCACCCTCTGGTTCACCCCTGCCACCATATGGTTCATCACTGCCACCCTCTGGTTCATCACTGCCACCCTCTGGTTCACCACTGCCACCCTCTGGTACATCACTGCCACCCTCTGGTTCACCACTGCCATCCTCTGGTTCATCACAGCACCCTCTGGTTCAACACTGTCACCCTCTGGTTCATCACTGTCACCCTCTGGTTCACCACTGCCACCCTCTGGTTCACCAATGCCACCCTCTGGCTCATCACTGCCACCCTCTGGTTCATCACAGCACCCTCTGGTTCACCACTGCCACCCTCTGGTTCTTCACTGCCACCCTCTAGTTCATCACTGCCACCCTCTGGTTCACCACTGCCACCCTCTGGATCATCACTTACACCCTCTGGTTCATCACTGCCACCCTCTGGTACTCCACTGCCACCCTCTGGTTCAGCACTGTCACCCTCTGGTTTATCACTGCACCCCCTGGTTCACCCCAGCCACCCTCTGGTTCATCACTGCCACCCTCTGGCTCATCACTTCCACCCTCTGGTTCACCACTGCCACCCTCTGGTTCACCACTGCCACCCTCTGGTTCATCACAGCACCCTCTGGTTCATCACAGCACGCTCTGGTTCACCACTGCCACCCTCTGGTTTATCACTGTCACAATCTGGTTCACCACTGCCACCCTCTGGTTCAGCACTGTCACCCTTTTGTTCATCACAGCACCCCCTGGTTTACCCCTGCCACCCTCTGGTTAACCACTGCCACCCTCTGGATCATCACTGCCACCCTCTGGTTCATCACTGCCACCCTCTGGTACTCCACTGCCATCCTCTGGTTCAGCACTGTCACCCTCTGGTTCATCACAGCACCCCCTGGTTCACCCCTGCCACCCTCTGGTTCATCACTGCCACCCTCTGGTTCATCACTTCCACCCTCTGGTTCACCACTGCCACCCTCTGGTTCACCACTGCCACCCTCTGGTTCATCACAGCACCCTCTGGTTCACCACTGCCACCCTCTAGTAAATCACTGTCACCCTCTGGTTCTTCACTGCCACCCTCTGGTTCACAACTGCCACCCTCTGGTTCATCAATGTCACCCTCTGGTTCACCACTGCCACCCTCTGGTTCATCACTGCTATCCTCTGGTTCACCACTGCCACCCTCTGGTTCATCACTGTCACCCTCTGGTTCACCATTGCCACCCTCTGGTTCACCACTGACACCCTCTAGTTCACCACAGCCACCCTCTGGTTCATCACTGACACCCTCTGGTTCACCACTGCCACCCTCTGGTTCATTACTGCCACCCTCTGGTTCATCACTGCCACCCTCTGGTTCACCACTGCCACCTTCTGGTTCACCACTGCCACCCTCTGGTTCATCACAGCACACTCTGGTCCACCACTGCCACCCTCTGGTTCACCCCTGCCACCATCTGGTTCATCACTGACACCCTCTGGTTCATCACCGCCACCCTCTGGTTCATCACCGCACCCTCTGGCTCACCACTGCCACCCTCTGGGTCATCACTGTCACTCTCTGGTTTATCACTGCCACCCTCTGGTTCACCACTGCCACCCTCTGGTTCATCACTGCCACTGTCTGGTTCATCACTGTCACCCTCTGGTTCACCACTGCCACCCTCAGGTTCATCACTTCCACCCTCTGGTTCATCACTGCCACCCTCTGGTTCACCACTGCCACCCTCTGGTTCATAACTGCCACCCTCTGGTTCATCACAACACCCTCTGGTTCACCACTGCCACCCTCTGGTTCCCCACTGCCACCCTCTGGTTCATCACTGCCACTGTCTGGTTCATCACTGTCACCCTCTGGTTCACCACTGCCACCCTCAGGTTCATCACTTCCACCCTCTGGTTCATCACTGCCACCCTCCTCTCCACCCCTGCCACCATCTGGTTCATCACTGCCACCCTCTGGTTCATCACTGCCACCCTCTGGTTCACCACTGGCACCCTCTGGTTCATCACTGCCACCCTCTGGTTCACCACTGACACCCTCAGGTTCACCACTGCCACCCTCTTGTTGATCACTGCCATCCTCTGGTTCATCACAGCACCCTCTGGTTAACCACTGCCACCCTCCGGTTCATCACATCTCCCTCTGGTTCACCACTGCCACCCTCTAGTTCATGACTGCCACCCTCTGGTTCACCACAGCACCCTCTGGTTCACCACTGCCACCATCTGGTTCATCACTGCCACCCTCTAGTTCACCACTGCCACCCTCTGGTTCACCACTGCCACCTTCTGGATCATCACTGTCACCCTCTGGTACATCACTGCCACCCTCTGGTTCACCACTGTCACCTTCTGGTTCATCACTGTCCCCCTCCGGTTCATACCAGCACCCCCTGGTTTACCCCTGCCACCCTCTGGTTCATCACTGCCATCCTCTGGTTCATCACTTCCACCCTCTGGTTCACCACTGCCACCTGCTGGTTAACCACTGCCACCCTCTGCATCATCACAGCAACCTCTGGTTCACCACTGCCACCCTCTGAATCATCACTACCACCTTCTGGTTCACTACTGCCGCCCTATGGTTCATCACTGTCACCCTCTGGTTCACCACTGCCACCCTCTAGTTCATCACTGCCACCCCCTTTTTCACCACTGTCACCCTCTGGTTCATCACTGTCGCCCTCTGGTTCATCAATGCCACCCTCTGGTTTACCACTGCCACCCTCTGGATGATCACTGACATCCTCTGGTTAATCACAGCACCCTCTGGTTCACCACTGCCACCCGCTAGTTCATTACTGCCACCCTCTGGTTCATCCCTGCTCCCTCTGGTTCACCACTGCCACCCTCTGGTTCATCACTGCCACCCTCTGGTTCATCACAGCACGCTCTGGTTCACCACTGCCACCCTCTGGTTCATCACTGTCATACTCTGGTTCACCACTGCCACCCTCTGGTTCAGCACTGTCACCCTTTGGTTCATCACAGCACCCCCTGGTTCACCCCTGCCACCCTCTGGTTTATAACTGCCACCCTCTGGTTCATCACTGCCACCCTCTTGTTCACCACTGCCACCCTCTGGTTCAACAATGCCACCCTATGGTTCATCATTGCCACCCTCTGGTTCACCACTGCCACCCTCCGGTACATCACTGTCACCCTCTGGTTCATCACTGCCACCCTCTGGTTCACCACTGCCACCCTCTGGTAGATCACTGCCATCCTCTGGTTCATCACAGCGCCCTCTGGTTCACCACTGCCACCCTCTGGTTCATCACAGCTCCCTCTGGTTCACCACTGACACCCTCTGTTTCATCACTGCCACCCTCTGGTTCATCACAGCACCATCTGGTTCACCACTGCCACCCTCCGGTTCATCACTGCTACGGTCTAGTTCATCACTGCCTCCCTCTAGTTCACCACTGCCACCCTATGGATCATCAATACTTTCACCCTCTGGTTCATCACTGCCACCCTCTGGTTCACCACTGCCACCCTCTGGTTCATCACTGCCACCCTCCGGTTCATTACAGCACCCTCTGGTTCACCCCTGTCACCCTCTGGTTAACCACTGCCACCCTCCGGGTCATCACAGCACCCTCTGGTCCACCACTGCCACCCTCTGGTTCACCCCTGCCACCATATGGTTCATCACTGCCACCCTCTGGTTCATCACTGCCACCCTCTGGTTCACCACTGCCACCCTCTGGTACATCACTGCCACCCTCTGGTTCACCACTGCCATCCTCTGGTTCATCACAGCACCCTCTGGTTCAACACTGTCACCCTCTGGTTCATCACTGTCACCCTCTGGTTCACCACTGCCACCCTCTGGTTCACCAATGCCACCCTCTGGCTCATCACTGCCACCCTCTGGTTCATCACAGCACCCTCTGGTTCACCACTGCCACCCTCTGGTTCTTCACTGCCACCCTCTAGTTCATCACTGCCACCCTCTGGTTCACCACTGCCACCCTCTGGATCATCACTTACACCCTCTGGTTCATCACTGCCACCCTCTGGTACTCCACTGCCACCCTCTGGTTCAGCACTGTCACCCTCTGGTTTATCACTGCACCCCCTGGTTCACCCCAGCCACCCTCTGGTTCATCACTGCCACCCTCTGGCTCATCACTTCCACCCTCTGGTTCACCACTGCCACCCTCTGGTTCACCACTGCCACCCTCTGGTTCATCACAGCACCCTCTGGTTCACCACTGCCACCCTCTGGTTCATCACTGTCACCCTCTGGTTCTTCACTGCCACCCTCTGGTTCACAACTGCCACCCTCTGGTTCATCACTGTCACCCTGTGGTTCACCACTGCCACCCTCTGGTTCATCACTGCTATCCTCTGGTTCACCACTGCCACCCTCTGGTTAATCACTGTCACCCTCTGGTTCACCACTGCCACCCTCTAGTTTACCACTGCCACCCTCTGGTTCACCACTGCCACCTTCTGGATCATAACTGTCACCCTCTGGTACATCACTGTCACCCTCTGGTTCACCACTGTCACCTTCTGGTTCATCACTGTCCCCCTCCGGTTCATACCAGCACCCCCTGGTTTACCCCTGCCACCCTCTGGTTCATCACTGCCACCCTCTGGTTCATCACTTCCACCCTCTGGTTCACCACTGCCACCTGCTGGTTAACCACTGCCACCTTCTGGGTCATCAAAGCACCCTCTGGTTCACCACTGCCACCCTCTGGTTCATCACTACCACCCTCTGGTTCACCACTGCCGCCCTATGGTTCATCACTGTCAGCCTCTGGTTCACCACTGCCACCCTCTAGTTCATCACTGCCACCCCCTTTTTCACCACTGCCACCCTCTGGTTCATCACTGCCACCCTCTGGTTCATCACTCCCACCCTCTGGTTCACCACTGCCACCTGTTGGTTTACCACTGCCACCTTCTGGGTCATCAAAGCACCCTCTGGTTCACCACTGGCACCCTCTGGTTCACCACTGCCACCCTCTGGTTCATCACTGCCACCCTCCGGTTCATTACAGCACCCTCTGGTTCACCCCTGTCACCCTCTGGTAAACCACTGCCACCCTCCGGGTCATCACAGCACCCTCTGGTCCACCACTGCCACCCTCTGGTTCACCCCTGCCACCATATGGTTCATCACTGCCACCCTCTGGTTCATCACTGCCACCCTCTGGTTCACCACTGCCACCCTCTGGTACATCACTGCCACCCTCTGGTTCACCACTGCCATCCTCTGGTTCATCACAGCACCCTCTGGTTCAACACTGTCACCCTCTGGTTCATCACTGTCACCCTCTGGTTCACCACTGCCACCCTCTGGTTCACCAATGCCACCCTCTGGCTCATCACTGCCACCCTCTGGTTCATCACAGCACCCTCTGGTTCACCACTGCCACCCTCTGGTTCTTCACTGCTCCCTCTAGTTCATCACTGACACCCTCTGGTTCACCACTGCCACCCTCTGGATCATCACTTACACCCTCTGGTTCATCACTGCCACCCTCTGGTACTCCACTGCCACCCTCTGGTTCAGCACTGTCACCCTCTGGTTTATCACTGCACCCCCTGGTTCACCCCTGCCACCCTCTGGTTCATCACTGCCACCCTCTGGCTCATCACTTCCACCCTCTGGTTCACCACTGCCACCCTCTGGTTCACCACTGCCACCCTCTGGTTCATCACAGCACCCTCTGGTTCACCACTGCCACCCTTTGGTTCATCACTGCCACCCGCTGGTTCATAACTGCCACCCTCTGGTTCATCACTGCTCCCTCTGGTTCACCACTGTCACCCTTTGGTCCATCACTGCCACCCTCTGGTTCATCACAGCACGCTCTGGTTCACCACTGCCACCCTCTGGTTTATCACTGTCACAATCTGGTTCACCACTGCCACCCTCTGGTTCAGCACTGTCACCTTTTTGTTCATCACAGCACCCCCTGGTTTACCCCTGCCACCTTCTGGTTTATCACTGCCACCCTCTGGTTCATCAATGCCACCCTCTGGTTCACCACTGCCACCCTCTGGTTCAACACTGCCACCCTCTAGTTCATCACAGCACCCTCTGGTTCATCACTGTCACCCTCTGGTTCATCATTGCCACCCTCTGGTTGACAACTGCCACCCTCTGGTACATCACTGTCACCCTCTGGTTCATCACTGCCACCCTCTGGTTCACCACTGCTGCCCTCTGGTAGATCACTGCCATCCTCTGGTTCATCACAGCACCCTCTGGTTCACCACTGCCACCCTCTGGTTCATCACAGCTCCCTCTGGTTCACTACTGACACCCTCTGTTTCATCACTGCCACCCTCTGGTTCATCACAGCACCATCTGGTTCACCACTGCCACCCTCTGGTTCATCACTGCCACTGTCTAGTTCATCACTGCCACCCTCTAGTTCACCACTGCCACCCTCTGGATCATCACTTTCACCCTCTGGTTCATCACTGCCACCCTCTGGTTCATCACTGCCACCCTCTGGTTCACCACTGCCACCCTCTGGTTCATCACTGCCACCCTCTGGTTCATCACTACCACCCTCTGGTTCACTACTGCCACCCTCTGGTACATCACTGCCACCCTCTGGTTCACCACTGCCATCCTCTGGTTCATCACAGCACTCTCTGGTTCACCACTGTCACCCTCTGGTTCATTACTGTCACCCTCTGGTTCACCACTGCCACCCTCTGGTTCACCAATGCCACCCTCTGGCTCATCACTGTCACCCTCCGGTTCATCACAGCACCCTCTGGTTCACCACTGCCACCCTCTGGTTCTTCACTGCCACCCTCTAGTTCATCACTGCCACCCTCTGGTTAACCACTGCCACCCTCTGGATCATCACTGCCACCCTCTGGTTCATCACTGCCACCCTCTGGTACTCCACTGCCATCCTCTGGTTCAGCACTGTCACCCTCTGGTTCATCACAGCACCCCCTGGTTCACCCCTGCCACCCTCTGGTTCATCACTGCCACCCTCTGGTTCATCACTTCCACCCTCTGGTTCACCACTGCCAACCTCTGGTTCACCACTGCCACCCTCTGGTTCATCACAGCACCCTCTGGTTCACCACTGCCACCCTCTAGTAAATCACTGTCACCCTCTGGTTCTTCACTGCCACCCTCTGGTTCACAACTGCCACCCTCTGGTTCATCAATGTCACCCTCTGGTTCACCACTGCCACCCTCTGGTTCATCACTGCTATCCTCTGGTTCACCACTGCCACCCTCTGGTTCATCACTGTCACCCTCTGGTTCACCATTGCCACCCTCTGGTTCACCACTGACACCCTCTAGTTCACCACAGCCACCCTCTGGTTCATCACTGACACCCTCTGGTTCACCACTGCCACCCTCTGGTTCATTACTGCCACCCTCTGGTTCATCACTGCCACCCTCTGGTTCACCACTGCCACCTTCTGGTTCACCACTGCCACCATCTGGTTCATCACAGCACACTCTGGTCCACCACTGCCACCCTCTGGTTCACCCCTGCCACCATCTGGTTCATCACTGACACCCTCTGGTTCATCACCGCCACCCGCTGGTTCATCACCACACCCTCTGGCTCACCACTGCCACCCTCTGGGTCATCACTGTCACTCTCTGGTTTATCACTGCCACCCTCTGGTTCACCACTGCCACCCTCTGGTTCATCACTGCCAGTGTCTGGTTCATCACTGTCAGCCTCTGGGTCACCACTGCCACCCTCAGGTTCATCACTTCCACCCTCTGGTTCATCACTGCCACCCTCTGGTTCACCACTGCCACCCTCTGGTTCATCACTGTCACCCTCTGGTTCATCACTGCCACCCTCTGGTTCATAACTGCCACCCTCTGGTTCATCACAACACCCTCTGGTTCACCACTGCCACCCTTTGGTTCCCCACTGCCACCCTCTGGTTCATCACTGCCACTGTCTGGTTCATCACTGTCACCCTCTGGTTCACCACTGCCACCCTCAGGTTCATCACTTCCACCCTCTGGTTCATCACTGCCACCCTCCTCTCCACCCCTGCCACCATCTGGTTCATCACTGCCACCCTCTGGTTCATCACTGCTGCCCTCTGGTTCACCACTGGCACCCTCTGGTTCATCACTGCCACCCTCTGGTTCACCACTGACACCCTCTGGTTCACCACTGCCACCCTCTGGTTCATCACAGTCACCCTCTGTTTCATCACTGCCACCATCAGGTTCACCACTGCCACCCTCTTGTTGATCACTGCCATCCTCTGGTTCATCACAGCACCCTCTGGTTCACCACTGCCACCCTCCGGTTCATCACATCTCCCTCTGGTTCACCACTGCCACCCTCTAGTTCATGACTGCCACCCTCTGGTTCACCACAGCACCCTTTGGTTCACCACTGCCACCATCTGGTTCATCACTGCCACCCTCTAGTTCACCACTGCCACCCTCTGGTTCACCACTGCCACCTTCTGGATCATCACTGTCACCCTCTGGTACATCACTGCCACCCTCTGGTTCACCACTGTCACCTTCTGGTTCATCACTGTCCCCTTCCGGTTCATACCAGCACCCCCTGGTTTACCCCTGCCACCCTCTGGTTCATCAATGCCACCCTCTGGTTCATCACTTCCACCCTCTGGTTCACCACTGCCACCTGCTGGTTAACCACTGCCACCCTCTGGGTCATCACAGCACCCTCTGGTTCACCACTGCCACCCTCTGAATCATCACTACCACCCTCTGGTTCACCACTGCCGCCCTATAGTTCATCACTGTCACCCTCTGGTTCACCACTGCCACCCTCTAGTTCATCACTGCCACCCCCTTTTTCACCACTGTCACCCTCTGGTTCATCACCGTCGCCCTCTGGTTCATCAATGCCACCCTCTGGTTTACCACTGCCACCCTCTGGATGATCACTGACATCCTCTGGTTAATCACAGCACCCTCTGGTTCACCACTGCCACCCGCTGGTTCATTACTGCCACCCTCTGGTTCATCACTGCTCCCTCTGGTTCACCACTGCCACCCTCTGGTTCATCACTGCCACCCTCAGGTTCATCACAGCACGCTCTGGTTCACCACTGCCACCCTCTGGTTCATCACTGTCATACTCTGGTTCACCACTGCCACCCTCTGGTTCAGCACTGTCACCCTTTGGTTCATCACAGCACCCCCTGTTTCACCCCTGTCACCCTCTGGTTTATCACTGCCACCCTCTGGTTCATCACTGCCACCCTCTTGTTCACCACTGCCACCCTCTGGTTCAACACTGCCACCCTCTGGTTCATCACAGCACCCTCTGGTTCACCACTGCCACCCTCTGGTTCATCACTGTCACCCTCTGGTTCATTATTGCCACCCTCTGGTTCACCACTGCCACCCTCTGGTACATCACTGTCACCCTCTGGTTCATCACTGCCACCCTCTGGTTCACCACTGCCACCCTCTGGTAGATCACTGCCATCCTCTGGTTCATCACAGTGCCCTCTGGTTCACCACTGCCACCCTCTGGTTCATCACAGCTCCCTCTGGTTCACCACTGACATCCTTTGTTTCATCACTGCCACCCTCTGGTTCATCACAGCACTATCTGGTTCACCACTGCCACCCTCTGGTTCATCACTGCTACCGTCTAGTTCATCACTGCCTCCCTCTAGTTCACCACTGCCACCCTCTGGATCATCCCTTTCACCCTCTGGTTCATCACTGCCACCCTCTGGTTCACCACTGCCACCCTCTAGTTCATTACTGCCACCCTCCGGTTCATTACAGCACCCGCTGGTTCACCTCTGCCACCCTCTGGTTCATCACTGCCACAATCTGATTGATCACTGCAACCCTCTGGTTCACCACTGTCACCCTCTGGTTAACCACTGCCACCCTCCGGTTCATCACAGCACCCTCTGGTCCACCACTGCCACCCTCTGGTTCACCCCTGCCGCCATATGGTTCATCACTGCCACCCTCTGGTTCATCACTGCCACCCTCTGGTTCACCACTGCCACCCTCTGGTACATCACTGCCACCCTCTGGTTCACCACTGCCATCCTCTGGTTCATCACAGCATCCTCTGGTTCAACACTGTCACCCTCTGGTTCATCACTGTCACCCTCTGGTTCACCACTGCCACCCTCTGGTTCACCAATGCCACCCTCTGGCTCATCACAGCCACCCTCTGGTTCATCACAGCACCCTCTGGTTCACACTGGCACCCTCCTCTCCACCCCTGCCACCATCTGGTTCATCACTCACACCCTCTGGTTCATCACCGCCACCCGCTGGTTCATCACCACACCCTCTGGTACTCCACTGCCACCCTCTGGTTCAGCACTGTCACCCTCTGGTTTATCACTGCACCCCCTGGTTCACCCCTGCCACCTTCTGGTTCATCACTGCCACCCTCTGGCTCATCACTTCCACCCTCTGGTTCACCACTGCCGCCCTCTGGTTCACCACTGCCACCCTCTGGTTCATCACAGCACCCTCTGGTTCACCACTGCCACCCTCTGGTTCATCACTGTCACCCTCTGGTTCATCACTGCCACCCTCTGGTTCATAACTGCCACCCTCTGGTTCATCACAACACCCTGTGGTTCACCACTGCCACCCTCTGGTTCCCCACTGCCACCCTCTGGTTCATCACTGCCACTGTCTGGTTCATCACTGTCACCCTCTGGTTCACCACTGCCACCCTCAGGTTCATCACTTCCACCCTCTGGTTCATCACTGCCACCCTCCTCTCCACCCCTGCCACCATCTGGTTCATCACTGCCACCCTCTGGTTCATCACTGCCGCCCTCTGGTTCACCACTGGCACCCTCTGGTTCATCACTGCCACCCTCTGGTTCACCACTGACACCCTCTGGTTCACCACTGCCACCCTCTGGTTCATCACAGTCACCCTCTGTTTCATCACTGCCACCATCAGGTTCACCACTGCCACCCTCTTGTTGATCACTGCCATCCTCTGGTTCATCACAGCACCCTCTGGTTCACCACTGCCACCCTCCGGTTCATCACATCTCCCTCTGGTTCACCACTGCCACCCTCTAGTTCATGACTGCCACCCTCTGGTTCACCACAGCACCCTTTGGTTCACCACTGCCACCATCTGGTTCATCACTGCCACCCTCTAGTTCACCACTGCCACCCTCTGGTTCACCACTGCCACCTTCTGGATCATCACTGTCACCCTCTGGTACATCACTGCCACCCTCTGGTTCACCACTGTCACCTTCTGGTTCATCACTGTCCCCTTCCGGTTCATACCAGCACCCCCTGGTTTACCCCTGCCACCCTCTGGTTCATCACTGCCACCCTCTGGTTCATCACTTCCACCCTCTGGTTCACCACTGCCACCTGCTGGTTAACCACTGCCACCCTCTGGGTCATCACAGCACCCTCTGGTTCACCACTGCCACCCTCTGAATCATCACTACCACCCTCTGGTTCACCACTGCCGCCCTATAGTTCATCACTGTCACCCTCTGGTTCACCACTGCCACCCTCTAGTTCATCACTGCCACCCCCTTTTTCACCACTGTCACCCTCTGGTTCATCACCGTCGCCCTCTGGTTCTTCAATGCCACCCTCTGGTTTACCACTGCCACCCTCTGGATGATCACTGACATCCTCTGGTTAATCACAGCACCCTCTGGTTCACCACTGCCACCCGCTGGTTCATTACTGCCACCCTCTGGTTCATCACTGCTCCCTCTGGTTCACCACTGCCACCCTCTGGTTCATCACTGCCACCCTCAGGTTCATCACAGCACGCTCTGGTTCACCACTGCCACCCTCTGGTTCATCACTGTCATACTCTGGTTCACCACTGCCACCCTCTGGTTCAGCACTGTCACCCTTTGGTTCATCACAGCACCCCCTGTTTCACCCCTGTCACCCTCTGGTTTATCACTGCCACCCTCTGGTTCATCACTGCCACCCTCTTGTTCACCACTGCCACCCTCTGGTTCAACACTGCCACCCTCTGGTTCATCACAGCACCCTCTGGTTCACCACTGCCACCCTCTGGTTCATCACTGTCACCCTCTGGTTCATTATTGCCACCCTCTGGTTCACCACTGCCACCCTCTGGTACATCACTGTCACCCTCTGGTTCATCACTGCCACCCTCTGGTTCACCACTGCCACCCTCTGGTAGATCACTGCCATCCTCTGGTTCATCACAGCGCCCTCTGGTTCACCACTGCCACCCTCTGGTTCATCACAGCTCCCTCTGGTTCACCACTGACATCCTTTGTTTCATCACTGCCACCCTCTGGTTCATCACAGCACTATCTGGTTCACCACTGCCACCCTCTGGTTCATCACTGCTACCGTCTAGTTCATCACTGCCTCCCTCTAGTTCACCACTGCCACCCTCTGGATCATCCCTTTCACCCTCTGGTTCATCACTGCCACCCTCTGGTTCACCACTGCCACCCTCTAGTTCATTACTGCCACCCTCCGGTTCATTACAGCACCCGCTGGTTCACCTCTGCCACCCTCTGGTTCATCACTGCCACAATCTGATTGATCACTGCAACCCTCTGGTTCACCACTGTCACCCTCTGGTTAACCACTGCCACCCTCCGGTTCATCACAGCACCCTCTGGTCCACCACTGCCACCCTCTGGTTCACTCCTGCCGCCATATGGTTCATCACTGCCACCCTCTGGTTCATCACTGCCACCCTCTGGTTCACCACTGCCACCCTCTGGTACATCACTGCCACCCTCTGGTTCACCACTGCCATCCTCTGGTTCATCACAGCATCCTCTGGTTCAACACTGTCACCCTCTGGTTCATCACTGTCACCCTCTGGTTCACCACTGCCACCCTCTGGTTCACCAATGCCACCCTCTGGCTCATCACTGCCACCCTCTGGTTCATCACAGCACCCTCTGGTTCACCAGTGCCACCCTCTGGTTCTTCACTGCCACCCTCTAGTTCATCACTGCCACCCTCTGGTTCACCACTGCCACCCTCTGGATCATCACTGCCACCCTCTGGTTCATCACTGCCACCCTCTGGTACTCCACTGCCACCCTCTGGTTCAGCACTGTCACCCTCTGGTTCATCACTGCACCCCCTAGTTCACCCCTGCCACCCTCTGGTTCATCACTGCCACCCTCTGGCTCATCACTTCCACCCTCTGGTTCACCACTGCCACCCTCTGGTTCACCACTGCCACCCTCTGGTTCATCACAGCACCCTCTGGTTCACCACTGCCACCCTCTGGTTCATCACTCAAACCCTCTGGTTCTTCACTGCCACCCTCTGGTTCACAACTGCCACCCTCTGGTTCATCACTGTCAACCTCTGGTTCATCATTGCCACCCTCTGGTTCACCACTGCCACCCTCTGGTTCACCACAGCCACCCCCTGGTTCATCACTGACACCCTCTGGTTCACCAATGCCACCATCTGGTTCACCACTGCCACCCTCTGGTTCATTACAGCACCCTCTGGTTCACCACTGCCACCCTCTGGTTCATCACTGTCACCCTCTGGTTTATCACTGCCACCATCTGGTTCACCACTGCCACCCTCTGGTTCATCAATTTCACCCTCTGGTTCATCACTGTCACCCTCTGGTTCATCACAGCACCCTCCGGTTCACCACTGCCACCCTCTGGTTCATCAATGTCACCCTCTGGTTCATCACTGCCACCCTCTGGTTCACCACTGCCACCCTCAGGTTGATTACTGGCATCCTCTGGTTCATCACAGCACCCTCTGGTTCACCACAGCCACCCTCTGGTTCATCACTGCCACCCTCTGGTTCATCACAGCTCCCTCTGGTTCACTACTGCCAACCTCTGGTTCATCACTGCCATCCTCTGGTTTATCCAAGCACCCTCTGGTTCACCACTGCCACCCTCTGGTTCATCATTGTCACCCTCTAGTTCATCACTGCCACCCTCTGGTTCACCACTGACACCGTCTGAATCATCACTTTCACGCTCTGGTTTATCACTGCCACCCTCAGCTTCACCACTGCAACCCTCTGGTTCATCACTGCCACCCTCTGGTTCATCACAGCACCCTCTGGTTTACCCTTGCCACCCTCTGGTTCATCACTGCCACAATCTGGCTGATCACTGCCACCTTTTGGTTCACCACTGCCACCCTCCGGTTCACCACTGCCACCCTCTTGTTCATCACAGCACCCTCTGGTTCACACTGCCACCCTCCTCTCCACCCCTGCCACCATCTGGTTCATCACTGCCATCCTCTGTTTCATCACTGACACCCTCTGGTTCACCACTGGCACCCTTTGGTTCATCACTGCCACCCTCTGGTTCACCACTACCACCCTCTGGTTCACCACTGCCACCCTCTGGTTCATCACGGTCACCCTCTGTTTCATCACTGCCACCATCTGGTTCACCACTGCCACCCTCTTGTTGATCACTGCCATCCTCTGGTTCATCACAGCACCCTCTGGTTCACCACTGCCACCCTCCGGTTCATCACATCTCCCTCTGGTTCACCACTGCCACCCTCTTGTTCATGACTCCCACCCTCTGGATCACCACAGCACGCTCTGGTTCATCACTGACACCCTCTGGTTCACCACTGCCACCATCTGGTTCACCACTGCCACCCTCTGGTTCATTACAGCACCCTCTGGTTCACCACTGCCACCCTCTGGTTTATCACTGCCACCCTCTGGTTCACCACTGCCACCCTCTGGTTCATCAATTTCACCCTCTGGTTCATCACTGTCACCCTCTGGTTCATCACAGCACCCTCTGGTTCACCACTGCCACCCTCTGGTTCATCAATGTCACCCTCTGGTTCATCACTGCCACCCTCTGGTTCACCACTGCCACCCTCAGGTTGATTACTGGCATCCTCTGGTTCATCACAGCACCCCCTGGTTCACCACAGCCACCCTCTGGTTCATCACTGCCACCCTCTGGTTCATCACAGCTCCCTCTGGTTCACTACTGCCAACCTCTGGTTCATCAGTGCCATCCTCTGGTTTATGCAAGCACCCTCTGGTTCACCACTGCCACCCTCTGGTTCATCACTGCCAACCTCTGGTTCATCACTGCCATCCTCTGGTTTATGCAAGCACCCTCTGGTTCACCACTGCCACCCTCTGGTTCATCACTGCCACCCTCTGGTTCACCACTGCCACCCTCAGGTTGATTACTGGCATCCTCTGGTTCATCACAGCACCCCCTGGTTCACCACAGCCACCCTCTGGTTCATCACTGCCACCCTCTGGTTCATCACAGCTCCCTCTGGTTCACTACTGCCAACCTCTGGTTCATCACTGCCATCCTCTGGTTTATGCAAGCACCCTCTGGCTCACCACTGCCACCCTCAGCTTCACCACTGCAACCCTCTGGTTCATCACTGCCACCCTCTGGTTCATCACAGCACCCTCTGGTTTACCCTTGCCACCCTCTGGTTCATCACTGCCACAATATGGCTGATCACTGCCACCTTTTGGTTCACCACTGCCACCCTCTGGTTCACCACTGCCACCCTCTGGTTCATCACAGCACCCTCTGGTTCACACTGGCACCCTCCTCTCCACCCCTGCCACCATCTGGTTCATCACTGCCACCCTCTGGTTCATCACTGCTGCACTCTGGTTCACCACTGGCACCCTCTGGTTCATCACTGCCACCCTCTGGTTCACCACTGACACCCTCAGGTTCACCACTGCCACCCTCTTGTTGATCACTGCCATCCTCCGGGTCATCACAGCACCCTCTGGTCCACCACTGCCACCCTCTGGTTCACCCCTGCCACCATATGGTTCATCACTGCCACCCTCTGGTTCATCACTGCCACCCTCTGGTTCACCACTGCCACCCTCTGGTACATCACTGCCACCCTCTGGTTCACCACTGCCATCCTCTGGTTCATCACAGCACCCTCAGGTTCAACACTGTCACCCTCTGGTTCATCACTGTCACCCTCTGGTTCACCACTGCCACCCTCTGGTTCACCAATGCCACCCTCTGGCTCATCACTGCCACCCTCTGGTTCATCACATCACCCTCTGGTTCACCACTGCCACCCTCTGGTTCTTCACTGCCACCCTCTAGTTCATCACTGCCACCCTCTGGCTCACCACTGTCATCCTCTGGTTCATCACAGCACCCTCTGGTTCAACACTGTCACCCTCTGGTTCATCACTGTCACCCTCTGGTTCACCACTGCCACCCTCTGGTTCACTAATGCCACCCTCTGGCTCATCACTGCCACCCTCTGGTTCATCACAGCACCCTCTGCTTCACCACTGCCACCCTCTGGTTCTTCACTGCCACCCTCTAGTTCATCACTGCCACCCTCTGGTACTCCACTGCCACCCTCTGGTTCAGCACTGTCACCCTCTGGTTTATCACTGCACCCCCTGGTTCACCCATGCCACCCTCTGGTTCATCACTGCCACCCTCTGGCTCATCACTTCCACCCTCTGGTTCACCACTGCTACCCTCTGGTTCACCACTGCCACCCTCTGGTTCATCACAGCACCCTCTGGTTCACCACTGCCACCCTCTGGTTCATCACTGTCACCCTCTGGTTCTTCACTGCCTCCCTCTGGTTCACAACTGCCACCCTCTGGTTCATCACTGTCACCCTGTGGTTCACCACTGCCACCCTCTGGTTCATCACTGCTATCCTCTGGTTCACCACTGCCACCCTCTGGTTAATCACTGTCACCCTCTGGTTCACCACTGCCACCCTCTAGTTCACCACTGCCACCCTCTGGTTCACCACTGCCACCTTCTGGATCATAACTGTCACCCTCTGGTACATCACTGTCACCCTCTGGTTCACCACTGTCACCTTCTGGTTCATCACTGTCCCCCTCCGGTTCATACCAGCACCCCCTGGTTTACCCCTGCCACCCTCTGGTTCATCACTTCCACCCTCTGGTTCACCACTGCCACCTGCTGGTTAACCACTGCCACCTTCTGGGTCATCAAAGCACCCTCTGGCTCACCACTGCCACCCTCTGGTTCATCACTACCACCCTCTGGTTCACCACTGCCGCCCTATGGTTCATCACTGTCACCCTCTGGTTCACCACTGCCACCCTCTAGTTCATCACTGCCACCCCCTTTTTCACCACTGTCACCCTCTGGTTCATCACTGTCGCTCTCTGGTTCATCAATGCCACCCTCTGGTTTACCACTGCCACCCTCTGGATGATCACTGCCATCCTCTGGTTAATCACAGCACCCTCTGGTTCACCACTGCCAACCGCTGGTTCATAACTGCCACCCTCTGGTTCATCACTGCTCCCTCTGGTTCACCACTGTCACCCTCTGGTCCATCACTGCCACCCTCTGGTTCATCACAGCACGCTCTGGTTCACCACTGCCACCCTCTGGTTTATCACTGTCACAATCTGGTTCACCACTGCCACCCTCTGGTTCAGCACTGTCACCCTTTTGTTCATCACAGAACCCCCTGGTTTACCCCTGCCACCTTCTGGTTTATCACTGCCACCCTCTGGTTCATCACTGCCACCCTCTGGTTCACCACTGCCACCCTCTGGTTCAACACTGCCACCCTCTAGTTCATCACAGCACCCTCTGGTTCACCACTGCCACCCTCTGGTTCATCACTGTCACCCTCTGGTTCATCATTGCCACCCTCTGGTTGACAACTGCCACCCTCTGGTACATCACTGTCACCCTCTGGTTCATCACTGCCACCCTCTGGTTCACCACTGCTGCCCTCCGGTAGATCACTGCCATCCTCTGGTTCATCACAGCACCCTCTGGTTCACCACTGCCACCCTCAGGTTCATCACAGCTCCCTCTGGTTCACCACTGACACCCTCTGTTTCATCACTGCCACCCTCTGGTTCATCACAGCACCATCTGGTTCACCACTGCCACCCTCTGGTTCATCACTGCCACTGTCTAGTTCATCACTGCCACCCTCTAGCTCACCCCTGCCACCCTCTGGATCATCACTTTCACCCCCTGGTTCATCACTGCCACCCTCTGGTTCATCACTGCCACCCTCTGGTTCACCACTGCCACCCTCTGGTTCATCACTGCCACCCTCTGGTTCATCACTACCACCCTCTGGTTCACTACTGCCACCCTCTGATACATCACTGCCACCCTCTGGTTCACCACTGCCATCCTCTGGTTCATCACAGCACTCTCTGGTTCACCACTGTCACCCTCTGGTTCATCACTGTCACCCTCTGGTTCACCACTGCCACCCTCTGGTTCACCAATGCCACCCTCTGGCTCATCACTGTCACCCTCCGGTTCATCACAGCACCCTCTGGTTCACCACTGCCACCCTCTGGTTCTTCACTGCCACCCTCTAGTTCATCACTGCCACCCTCTGGTTAACCACTGCCACCCTCTGGATCATCACTGCCACCCTCTGGTTCATCACTGCCACCCTCTGGTACTCCACTGCCATCCTCTGGTTCAGCACTGTCACCCTCTGGTTCATCACAGCACCCCCTGGTTCACCCCTGCCACCCTCTGGTTCATCACTGCCACCCTCTGGTTCATCACTTCCACCCTCTGGTTCACCACTGCCACCCTCTGGTTCACCACTGCCACCCTCTGGTTCATCACAGCACCCTCTGGTTCACCACTGCCACCCTCTAGTAAATCACTGTCACCCTCTGGTTCTTCACTGCCACCCTCTGGTTCACAACTGCCACCCTCTGGTTCATCAATGTCACCCTCTGGTTCACCACTGCCACCCTCTGGTTCATCACTGCTATCCTCTGGTTCACCACTGCCACCCTCTGGTTCATCACTGTCACCCTCTGGTTCACCATTGCCACCCTCTGGTTCACCACTGACACCCTCTAGTTCACCACAGCCACCCTCTGGTTCATCACTGACACCCTCTGGTTCACCACTGCCACCCTCTGGTTCATTACTGCCACCCTCTGGTTCATCACTGCCACCCTCTGGTTCACCACTGCCACCTTCTGGTTCACCACTGCCACCCTCTGGTTCATCACAGCACACTCTGGTCCACCACTGCCACCCTCTGGTTCACCCCTGCCACCATCTGGTTCATCACTGACACCCTCTGGTTCATCACCGCCACCCTCTGGTTCATCACCGCACCCTCTGGCTCACCACTGCCACCCTCTGGGTCATCACTGTCACTCTCTGGTTTATCACTGCCACCCTCTGGTTCACCACTGCCACCCTCTGGTTCATCACTGCCACTGTCTGGTTCATCACTGTCACCCTCTGGTTCACCACTGCCACCCTCAGGTTCATCACTTCCACCCTCTGGTTCATCACTGCCACCCTCTGGTTCACCACTGCCACCCTCTGGTTCATAACTGCCACCCTCTGGTTCATCACAACACCCTCTGGTTCACCACTGCCACCCTCTGGTTCCCCACTGCCACCCTCTGGTTCATCACTGCCACTGTCTGGTTCATCACTGTCACCCTCTGGTTCACCACTGCCACCCTCAGGTTCATCACTTCCACCCTCTGGTTCATCACTGCCACCCTCCTCTCCACCCCTGCCACCATCTGGTTCATCACTGCCACCCTCTGGTTCATCACTGCCACCCTCTGGTTCACCACTGGCACCCTCTGGTTCATCACTGCCACCCTCTGGTTCACCACTGACACCCTCAGGTTCACCACTGCCACCCTCTTGTTGATCACTGCCATCCTCTGGTTCATCACAGCACCCTCTGGTTAACCACTGCCACCCTCCGGTTCATCACATCTCCCTCTGGTTCACCACTGCCACCCTCTAGTTCATGACTGCCACCCTCTGGTTCACCACAGCACCCTCTGGTTCACCACTGCCACCATCTGGTTCATCACTGCCACCCTCTAGTTCACCACTGCCACCCTCTGGTTCACCACTGCCACCTTCTGGATCATCACTGTCACCCTCTGGTACATCACTGCCACCCTCTGGTTCACCACTGTCACCTTCTGGTTCATCACTGTCCCCCTCCGGTTCATACCAGCACCCCCTGGTTTACCCCTGCCACCCTCTGGTTCATCACTGCCATCCTCTGGTTCATCACTTCCACCCTCTGGTTCACCACTGCCACCTGCTGGTTAACCACTGCCACCCTCTGCATCATCACAGCAACCTCTGGTTCACCACTGCCACCCTCTGAATCATCACTACCACCTTCTGGTTCACTACTGCCGCCCTATGGTTCATCACTGTCACCCTCTGGTTCACCACTGCCACCCTCTAGTTCATCACTGCCACCCCCTTTTTCACCACTGTCACCCTCTGGTTCATCACTGTCGCCCTCTGGTTCATCAATGCCACCCTCTGGTTTACCACTGCCACCCTCTGGATGATCACTGACATCCTCTGGTTAATCACAGCACCCTCTGGTTCACCACTGCCACCCGCTAGTTCATTACTGCCACCCTCTGGTTCATCCCTGCTCCCTCTGGTTCACCACTGCCACCCTCTGGTTCATCACTGCCACCCTCTGGTTCATCACAGCACGCTCTGGTTCACCACTGCCACCCTCTGGTTCATCACTGTCATACTCTGGTTCACCACTGCCACCCTCTGGTTCAGCACTGTCACCCTTTGGTTCATCACAGCACCCCCTGGTTCACCCCTGCCACCCTCTGGTTTATAACTGCCACCCTCTGGTTCATCACTGCCACCCTCTTGTTCACCACTGCCACCCTCTGGTTCAACAATGCCACCCTATGGTTCATCATTGCCACCCTCTGGTTCACCACTGCCACCCTCCGGTACATCACTGTCACCCTCTGGTTCATCACTGCCACCCTCTGGTTCACCACTGCCACCCTCTGGTAGATCACTGCCATCCTCTGGTTCATCACAGCGCCCTCTGGTTCACCACTGCCACCCTCTGGTTCATCACAGCTCCCTCTGGTTCACCACTGACACCCTCTGTTTCATCACTGCCACCCTCTGGTTCATCACAGCACCATCTGGTTCACCACTGCCACCCTCCGGTTCATCACTGCTACGGTCTAGTTCATCACTGCCTCCCTCTAGTTCACCACTGCCACCCTATGGATCATCAATACTTTCACCCTCTGGTTCATCACTGCCACCCTCTGGTTCACCACTGCCACCCTCTGGTTCATCACTGCCACCCTCCGGTTCATTACAGCACCCTCTGGTTCACCCCTGTCACCCTCTGGTTAACCACTGCCACCCTCCGGGTCATCACAGCACCCTCTGGTCCACCACTGCCACCCTCTGGTTCACCCCTGCCACCATATGGTTCATCACTGCCACCCTCTGGTTCATCACTGCCACCCTCTGGTTCACCACTGCCACCCTCTGGTACATCACTGCCACCCTCTGGTTCACCACTGCCATCCTCTGGTTCATCACAGCACCCTCTGGTTCAACACTGTCACCCTCTGGTTCATCACTGTCACCCTCTGGTTCACCACTGCCACCCTCTGGTTCACCAATGCCACCCTCTGGCTCATCACTGCCACCCTCTGGTTCATCACAGCACCCTCTGGTTCACCACTGCCACCCTCTGGTTCTTCACTGCCACCCTCTAGTTCATCACTGCCACCCTCTGGTTCACCACTGCCACCCTCTGGATCATCACTTACACCCTCTGGTTCATCACTGCCACCCTCTGGTACTCCACTGCCACCCTCTGGTTCAGCACTGTCACCCTCTGGTTTATCACTGCACCCCCTGGTTCACCCCAGCCACCCTCTGGTTCATCACTGCCACCCTCTGGCTCATCACTTCCACCCTCTGGTTCACCACTGCCACCCTCTGGTTCACCACTGCCACCCTCTGGTTCATCACAGCACCCTCTGGTTCATCACAGCACGCTCTGGTTCACCACTGCCACCCTCTGGTTTATCACTGTCACAATCTGGTTCACCACTGCCACCCTCTGGTTCAGCACTGTCACCCTTTTGTTCATCACAGCACCCCCTGGTTTACCCCTGCCACCCTCTGGTTAACCACTGCCACCCTCTGGATCATCACTGCCACCCTCTGGTTCATCACTGCCACCCTCTGGTACTCCACTGCCATCCTCTGGTTCAGCACTGTCACCCTCTGGTTCATCACAGCACCCCCTGGTTCACCCCTGCCACCCTCTGGTTCATCACTGCCACCCTCTGGTTCATCACTTCCACCCTCTGGTTCACCACTGCCACCCTCTGGTTCACCACTGCCACCCTCTGGTTCATCACAGCACCCTCTGGTTCACCACTGCCACCCTCTAGTAAATCACTGTCACCCTCTGGTTCTTCACTGCCACCCTCTGGTTCACAACTGCCACCCTCTGGTTCATCAATGTCACCCTCTGGTTCACCACTGCCACCCTCTGGTTCATCACTGCTATCCTCTGGTTCACCACTGCCACCCTCTGGTTCATCACTGTCACCCTCTGGTTCACCATTGCCACCCTCTGGTTCACCACTGACACCCTCTAGTTCACCACAGCCACCCTCTGGTTCATCACTGACACCCTCTGGTTCACCACTGCCACCCTCTGGTTCATTACTGCCACCCTCTGGTTCATCACTGCCACCCTCTGGTTCACCACTGCCACCTTCTGGTTCACCACTGCCACCCTCTGGTTCATCACAGCACACTCTGGTCCACCACTGCCACCCTCTGGTTCACCCCTGCCACCATCTGGTTCATCACTGACACCCTCTGGTTCATCACCGCCACCCTCTGGTTCATCACCGCACCCTCTGGCTCACCACTGCCACCCTCTGGGTCATCACTGTCACTCTCTGGTTTATCACTGCCACCCTCTGGTTCACCACTGCCACCCTCTGGTTCATCACTGCCACTGTCTGGTTCATCACTGTCACCCTCTGGTTCACCACTGCCACCCTCAGGTTCATCACTTCCACCCTCTGGTTCATCACTGCCACCCTCTGGTTCACCACTGCCACCCTCTGGTTCATACCTGCCACCCTCTGGTTCATCACAACACCCTCTGGTTCACCACTGCCACCCTCTGGTTCCCCACTGCCACCCTCTGGTTCATCACTGCCACTGTCTGGTTCATCACTGTCACCCTCTGGTTCACCACTGCCACCCTCAGGTTCATCACTTCCACCCTCTGGTTCATCACTGCCACCCTCCTCTCCACCCCTGCCACCATCTGGTTCATCACTGCCACCCTCTGGTTCATCACTGCCACCCTCTGGTTCACCACTGGCACCCTCTGGTTCATCACTGCCACCCTCTGGTTCACCACTGACACCCTCAGGTTCACCACTGCCACCCTCTTGTTGATCACTGCCATCCTCTGGTTCATCACAGCACCCTCTGGTTAACCACTGCCACCCTCCGGTTCATCACATCTCCCTCTGGTTCACCACTGCCACCCTCTAGTTCATGACTGCCACCCTCTGGTTCACCACAGCACCCTCTGGTTCACCACTGCCACCATCTGGTTCATCACTGCCACCCTCTAGTTCACCACTGCCACCCTCTGGTTCACCACTGCCACCTTCTGGATCATCACTGTCACCCTCTGGTACATCACTGCCACCCTCTGGTTCACCACTGTCACCTTCTGGTTCATCACTGTCCCCCTCCGGTTCATACCAGCACCCCCTGGTTTACCCCTGCCACCCTCTGGTTCATCACTGCCATCCTCTGGTTCATCACTTCCACCCTCTGGTTCACCACTGCCACCTGCTGGTTAACCACTGCCACCCTCTGCATCATCACAGCAACCTCTGGTTCACCACTGCCACCCTCTGAATCATCACTACCACCTTCTGGTTCACTACTGCCGCCCTATGGTTCATCACTGTCACCCTCTGGTTCACCACTGCCACCCTCTAGTTCATCACTGCCACCCCCTTTTTCACCACTGTCACCCTCTGGTTCATCACTGTCGCCCTCTGGTTCATCAATGCCACCCTCTGGTTTACCACTGCCACCCTCTGGATGATCACTGACATCCTCTGGTTAATCACAGCACCCTCTGGTTCACCACTGCCACCCGCTAGTTCATTACTGCCACCCTCTGGTTCATCCCTGCTCCCTCTGGTTCACCACTGCCACCCTCTGGTTCATCACTGCCACCCTCTGGTTCATCACAGCACGCTCTGGTTCACCACTGCCACCCTCTGGTTCATCACTGTCATACTCTGGTTCACCACTGCCACCCTCTGGTTCAGCACTGTCACCCTTTGGTTCATCACAGCACCCCCTGGTTCACCCCTGCCACCCTCTGGTTTATAACTGCCACCCTCTGGTTCATCACTGCCACCCTCTTGTTCACCACTGCCACCCTCTGGTTCAACAATGCCACCCTATGGTTCATCATTGCCACCCTCTGGTTCACCACTGCCACCCTCCGGTACATCACTGTCACCCTCTGGTTCATCACTGCCACCCTCTGGTTCACCACTGCCACCCTCTGGTAGATCACTGCCATCCTCTGGTTCATCACAGCGCCCTCTGGTTCACCACTGCCACCCTCTGGTTCATCACAGCTCCCTCTGGTTCACCACTGACACCCTCTGTTTCATCACTGCCACCCTCTGGTTCATCACAGCACCATCTGGTTCACCACTGCCACCCTCCGGTTCATCACTGCTACGGTCTAGTTCATCACTGCCTCCCTCTAGTTCACCACTGCCACCCTATGGATCATCAATACTTTCACCCTCTGGTTCATCACTGCCACCCTCTGGTTCACCACTGCCACCCTCTGGTTCATCACTGCCACCCTCCGGTTCATTACAGCACCCTCTGGTTCACCCCTGTCACCCTCTGGTTAACCACTGCCACCCTCCGGGTCATCACAGCACCCTCTGGTCCACCACTGCCACCCTCTGGTTCACCCCTGCCACCATATGGTTCATCACTGCCACCCTCTGGTTCATCACTGCCACCCTCTGGTTCACCACTGCCACCCTCTGGTACATCACTGCCACCCTCTGGTTCACCACTGCCATCCTCTGGTTCATCACAGCACCCTCTGGTTCAACACTGTCACCCTCTGGTTCATCACTGTCACCCTCTGGTTCACCACTGCCACCCTCTGGTTCACCAATGCCACCCTCTGGCTCATCACTGCCACCCTCTGGTTCATCACAGCACCCTCTGGTTCACCACTGCCACCCTCTGGTTCTTCACTGCCACCCTCTAGTTCATCACTGCCACCCTCTGGTTCACCACTGCCACCCTCTGGATCATCACTTACACCCTCTGGTTCATCACTGCCACCCTCTGGTACTCCACTGCCACCCTCTGGTTCAGCACTGTCACCCTCTGGTTTATCACTGCACCCCCTGGTTCACCCCAGCCACCCTCTGGTTCATCACTGCCACCCTCTGGCTCATCACTTCCACCCTCTGGTTCACCACTGCCACCCTCTGGTTCACCACTGCCACCCTCTGGTTCATCACAGCACCCTCTGGTTCACCACTGCCACCCTCTGGTTCATCACTGTCACCCTCTGGTTCTTCACTGCCACCCTCTGGTTCACAACTGCCACCCTCTGGTTCATCACTGTCACCCTGTGGTTCACCACTGCCACCCTCTGGTTCATCACTGCTATCCTCTGGTTCACCACTGCCACCCTCTGGTTAATCACTGTCACCCTCTGGTTCACCACTGCCACCCTCTAGTTTACCACTGCCACCCTCTGGTTCACCACTGCCACCTTCTGGATCATAACTGTCACCCTCTGGTACATCACTGTCACCCTCTGGTTCACCACTGTCACCTTCTGGTTCATCACTGTCCCCCTCCGGTTCATACCAGCACCCCCTGGTTTACCCCTGCCACCCTCTGGTTCATCACTGCCACCCTCTGGTTCATCACTTCCACCCTCTGGTTCACCACTGCCACCTGCTGGTTAACCACTGCCACCTTCTGGGTCATCAAAGCACCCTCTGGTTCACCACTGCCACCCTCTGGTTCATCACTACCACCCTCTGGTTCACCACTGCCGCCCTATGGTTCATCACTGTCAGCCTCTGGTTCACCACTGCCACCCTCTAGTTCATCACTGCCACCCCCTTTTTCACCACTGCCACCCTCTGGTTCATCACTGCCACCCTCTGGTTCATCACTCCCACCCTCTGGTTCACCACTGCCACCTGTTGGTTTACCACTGCCACCTTCTGGGTCATCAAAGCACCCTCTGGTTCACCACTGCCACCCTCTGGTTCATCACTACCACCCTCTGGTTCACCACTGCCACCCTCTGGTTTATCACTGTCACAATCTGGTTCACCACTGCCACCCTCTGGTTCAGCACTGTCACCCTTTTGTTCATCACAGCACCCCCTGGTTTACCCCTGCCACCTTCTGGTTTATCACTGCCACCCTCTGGTTCATCACTGCCACCCTCTGGTTCACCACTGCCACCCTCTGGTTCAACACTGCCAACCTCTAGTTCATCACAGCACCCTCTTGTTCACCACTGCCACCCTCTGGTTCATCACTGTCACCCTCTGGTTCATCATTGCCACCCTCTGGTTGACAACTGCCACCCTCTGGTACATCACTGTCACCCTCTGGTTCATCACTGCCACCCTCTGGTTCACCACTGCTGCCCTCTGGTAGATCACTACCTTCCTCTGGTTCATCACAGCACCCTCTGGTTCACCACTGCCACCCTCTGGTTCATCACAGCTCCCTCTGGTTCACTACTGACACCCTCTGTTTCATCACTGCCACCCTCTGGTTCATCACAGCACCATCCGGTTCACCACTGCCACCCTCTGGTTAATCACTGCCACCCTCTGGTTCATCACTACCACCCTCTGGTTCACTACTGCCACCCTCTGGTACATCACTGCCACCCTCTGGTTCACCACTGCCATCCTCTGGTTCATCACAGCACTCTCTGGTTCACCACTGCCACCCTCTGGATCATCACTTTCACCCTCTGGTTCATCACTGCCACCCTCTGGTTCATCACTGCCACCCTCTGGTTCACCACTGCCACCCTCTGGTTCATCACTGCCACCCTCTGGTTCATCACTACCACCCTCTGGTTCACTACTGCCACCCTCTGGTACATCACTGCCACCCTCTGGTTCACCACTGCCATCCTCTGGTTCATCACAGCACTCTCTGGTTCACCACTGTCACCCTCTGGTTCATTACTGTCACCCTCTGGTTCACCACTGCCACCCTCTGGTTCACCAATGCCACCCTCTGGCTCATCACTGTCACCCTCCGGTTCATCACAGCACCCTCTGGTTCACCACTGCCACCCTCTGGTTCTTCACTGCCACCCTCTAGTTCATCACTGCCACCCTCTGGTTAACCACTGCCACCCTCTGGATCATCACTGCCACCCTCTGGTTCATCACTGCCACCCTCTGGTACTCCACTGCCATCCTCTGGTTCAGCACTGTCACCCTCTGGTTCATCACAGCACCCCCTGGTTCACCCCTGCCACCCTCTGGTTCATCACTGCCACCCTCTGGTTCATCACTTCCACCCTCTGGTTCACCACTGCCACCCTCTGGTTCACCACTGCCACCCTCTGGTTCATCACAGCACCCTCTGGTTCACCACTGCCACCCTCTAGTAAATCACTGTCACCCTCTGGTTCTTCACTGCCACCCTCTGGTTCACCACTGCCACCCTCTGGTTCATCACTGCTATCCTCTGGTTCACCACTGCCACCCTCTGGTTCATCACTGTCACCCTCTGGTTCACCATTGCCACACTCTGGTTCACCACTGACACCCTCTAGTTCACTACAGCCACACTCTGGTTCATCACTGACACCCTCTGGTTCACCACTGCCACCCTCTGGTTCATTACTGCCACCCTCTGGTTCATCACTGCCACCCTCTGGTTCACCACTGCCACCTTCTGGTTCACCACTGCCACCCTCTGGTTCATCACAGCACACTCTGGTCCACCACTGCCACCCTCTGGTTCACCCCTGCCACCATCTGGTTCATCACTGACACCCTCTGGTTCATCACCGCCACCCTCTGGTTCATCACCGCACCCTCTGGCTCACCACTGCCACCCTCTGGGTCATCACTGTCACTCTCTGGTTTATCACTGCCACCCTCTGGTTCACCACTGCCACCCTCTGGTTCATCACTGCCACTGTCTGGTTCATCACTCTCACCCTCTGGTTCACCACTGCCACCCTCAGGTTCATCACTTCCACCCTCTGGTTCATCACTGCCACCCTCTGGTTCACCACTGCCACCCTCTGGTTCATCACTGTCACCCTCTGGTTCATCACTGCCACCCTCTGGTTCATAACTGCCACCCTCTGGTTCATCACAACACCCTCTGGTTCACCACTGCCACCCTCTGGTTCCCCACTGCCACCCTCTGGTTCATCACTGCCACTGTCTGGTTCATCACTGTCACCCTCTGGTTCACCACTGCCACCCTCAGGTTCATCACTTCCACCCTCTGGTTCATCACTGCCACCCTCCTCTCCACCCCTGCCACCATCTGGTTCATCACTGCCACCCTCTGGTTCATCACTGCCGCCCTCTGGTTCACCACTGACACCCTCTGGTTCATCACTGCCACCCTCTGGTTCACCACTGACACCCTCTGGTTCACCACTGCCACCCTCTGGTTCATCACAGTCACCCTCTGTTTCATCACTGCCACCATCAGGTTCACCACTGCCACCCTCTTGTTGATCACTGCCATCCTCTGGTTCATCACAGCACCCTCTGGTTCACCACTGCCACCCTCCGGTTCATCACATCTCCCTCTGGTTCACCACTGCCACCCTCTAGTTCATGACTGCCACCCTCTGGTTCACCACAGCACCCTATGGTTCACCACTGCCACCATCTGGTTCATCACTGCCACCCTCTAGTTCACCACTGCCACCCTCTGGTTCACCACTGCCACCTTCTGGATCATCACTGTCACCCTCTGGTACATCACTGCCACCCTCTGGTTCACCACTGTCACCTTCTGGTTCATCACTGTCCCCCTCCGGTTCATACCAGCACCCCCTGGTTTACCCCTGCCACCCTCTGGTTCATCACTGCCATCCTCTGGTTCATCACTTCCACCCTCTGGTTCACCACTGCCACCTGCTGGTTAACCACTGCCACCCTCTGCATCATCACAGCAACCTCTGGTTCACCACTGCCACCCTCTGAATCATCACTACCACCCTCTGGTTCACTACTGCCGCCCTATGGTTCATCACTTTCACCCTCTGGTTCACCACTGCCACCCTCTAGTTCATCACT
Organism: Lissotriton vulgaris; assembly: GCF_964263255.1. Lineage (NCBI taxonomy): Eukaryota > Metazoa > Chordata > Amphibia > Caudata > Salamandridae > Lissotriton > Lissotriton vulgaris. The sequence continues at coordinate 1,613,515,613 of NC_141693.1, forward strand.
GCCACCCCCTTTTTCACCACTGTCACCCTCTGGTTCATCACTGTCGCCCTCTGGTTCATCAATGCCACCCTCTGGTTTACCACTGCCACCCTCTGGATGATCACTGACATCCTCTGGTTAATCACAGCACCCTCTGGTTCACCACTGCCACCCGCTGGTTCATTACTGCCACCCTCTGGTTCATCACTGCTCCCTCTGGTTCACCACTGCCACCCTCTGGTTCATCACTGCCACCCTCTGGTTCATCACAGCACACTCTGGTTCACCACTGCCACCCTCTGGTTCATCACTGTCATACTCTGGTTCACCACTGCCACCCTCTGGTTCAGCACTGTCACCCTTTGGTTCATCACAGCACCCCCTGGTTCACCCCTGCCACCCTCTGGTTTATCACTGCCACCCTCTGGTTCATCACTGCCACCCTCTTGTTCACCACTGCCACCCTCTGGTTCAACAATGCCACCCTCTGGTTCATCACAGCACCCTCTGGTTCATCACTGTCACCCTCTGGTTCATCACTGTCACCCTCTGGTTCATCATTGCCACCCTCTGGTTCACCACTGCCACCTTCTGGTACATCACTGTCACCCTCTGGTTCATCACTGCCACCCTCTGGTTCACCACTGCCACCCTCTGGTAGATCACTGCCATCCTCTGGTTCATCACAGCGCCCTCTGGTTCACCACTGCCACCCTCTGGTTCATCACAGCTCCCTCTGGTTCACCACTGACACCCTCTGTTTCATCACTGCCACCCTCTGGTTCATCACAGCACCATCTGGTTCACCACTGCCACCCTCCGGTTCATCACTGCTACCGTCTAGTTCATCACTGCCTCCCTCTAGTTCACCACTGCCACCCTATGGACCATCAATACTTTCACCCTCTGGTTCATCACTGCCACCCTCTGGTTCACCACTGCCACCCTCTGGTTCATCACTGCCACCCTCCGGTTCATTACAGCACCCTCTGGTTCACCCCTGTCACCCTCTGGTTAACCACTGCCACCCTCCGGGTCATCACAGCACCCTCTGGTCCACCACTGCCACCCTCTGGTTCACCCCTGCCACCATATGGTTCATCACTGCCACCCTCTGGTTCATCACTGCCACCCTCTGGTTCACCACTGCCACCCTCTGGTACATCACTGCCACCCTCTGGTTCACCACTGCCATCCTCTGGTTCATCACAGCACCCTCTGGTTCAACACTGTCACCCTCTGGTTCATCACTGTCACCCTCTGGTTCACCACTGCCACCCTCTGGTTCACCAATGCCACCCTCTGGCTCATCACTGCCACCCTCTGGTTCATCACAGCACCCTCTGGTTCACCACTGCCACCCTCTGGTTCTTCACTGCCACCCTCTAGTTCATCACTGCCACCCTCTGGTTCACCACTGCCACCCTCTGGATCATCACTTACACCCTCTGGTTCATCACTGCCACCCTCTGGTACTCCACTGCCACCCTCTGGTTCAGCACTCTCACCCTCTGGTTTATCACTGCACCCCCTGGTTCACCCCTGCCACCCTCTGGTTCATCACTGCCACCCTCTGGCTCATCACTTCCACCCTCTGGTTCACCACTGCCACCCTCTGGTTCACCACTGCCACCCTCTGGTTCATCACAGCACCCTCTGGTTCACCACTGCCACCCTCTGGTTCATCACTGCAACCCGCTGGTTCATAACTGCCACCCTCTGGTTCATCACTGCTCCCTCTGGTTCACCACTGTCACCCTTTGGTCCATCACTGCCACCCTCTGGTTCATCACAGCACGCTCTGGTTCACCACTGCCACCCTCTGGTTTATCACTGTCACAATCTGGTTCACCACTGCCACCCTCTGGTTCAGCACTGTCACCCTTTTGTTCATCACAGCACCCCCTGGTTTACCCCTGCCACCTTCTGGTTTATCACTGCCACCCTCTGGTTCATCACTGCCACCCTCTGGTTCACCACTGCCACCCTCTGGTTCAAAACTGCCACCCTCTAGTTCATCACAGCACCCTCTGGTTCACCACTGCCACCCTCTGGTTCATCACTGTCACCCTCTGGTTCATCATTGCCACCCTCTGGTTGACAACTGCCACCCTCTGGTACATCACTGTCACCCTCTGGTTCATCACTGCCACCCTCTGGTTCACCACTGCTGCCCTCTGGTAGATCACTGCCATCCTCTGGTTCATCACAGCACCCTCTGGTTCACCACTGCCACCCTCTGGTTCATCACAGCTCCCTCTGGTTCACTACTGACACCCTCTGTTTCATCACTGCCACCCTCTGGTTCATCACAGCACCATCTGGTTCACCACTGCCACCCTCTGGTTCATCACTGCCACTGTCTAGTTCATCACTGCCACCCTCTAGTTCACCACTGCCACCCTCTGGATCATCACTTTCACCCTCAGGTTCATCACTCCCACCCTCTGGTTCATCACTGCCACCCTCTGGTTCACCACTGCCACCCTCTGGTTCATCACTGCCACCCTCTGGTTCATCACTACCACCCTCTGGTTCACTACTGCCACCCTCTGGTACATCACTGCCACCCTCTGGTTCACCACTGCCATCCTCTGGTTCATCACAGCACTCTCTGGTTCACCACTGTCACCCTCTGGTTCATTACTGTCACCCTCTGGTTCACCACTGCCACCCTCTGGTTCACCAATGCCACCCTCTGGCTCATCACTGTCACCCTCCGGTTCATCACAGCACCCTCTGGTTCACCACTGCCACCCTCTGGTTCTTCACTGCCACCCTCTAGTTCATCACTGCCACCCTCTGGTTAACCACTGCCACCCTCTGGATCATCACTGCCACCCTCTGGTTCATCACTGCCACCCTCTGGTACTCCACTGCCATCCTCTGGTTCAGCACTGTCACCCTCTGGTTCATCACAGCACCCCCTGGTTCACCCCTGCCACCCTCTGGTTCATCACTGCCACCCTCTGGTTCATCACTTCCACCCTCTGGTTCACCACTGCCACCCTCTGGTTCACCGCTGCCACCCTCTGGTTCATCACAGCACCCTCTGGTTCACCACTGCCACCCTCTAGTAAATCACTGTCACCCTCTGGTTCTTCACTGCCACCCTCTGGTTCACAACTGCCACCCTCTGGTTCATCAATGTCATCCTCTGGTTCACCACTGCCACCCTCTGGTTCATCACTGCTATCCTCTGGTTCACCACTGCCACCCTCTGGTTCATCACTGTCACCCTCTGGTTTACCATTGCCCCCCTCTGGTTCACCACTGACACCCTCTAGTTCACCACAGCCACCCTCTGGTTCATCACTGACACCCTCTGGTTCACCACTGCCACCCTCTGGTTCATTACTGCCACCCTCTGGTTCATCACTGCCACCCTCTGGTTCACCACTGCCACCTTCTGGTTCACCACTGCCACCCTCTGGTTCATCACAGCACACTCTGGTCCACCACTGCCACCCTCTGGTTCACCCCTGCCACCATCTGGTTCATCACTGACACCCTCTGGTTCATCACTGCCACCCTCTGGTTCATCACCGCACCCTCTGGCTCACCACTGCCACCCTCTGGGTCATCACTGTCACTCTCTGGTTTATCACTGCCACCCTCTGGTTCACCACTGCCACCCTCTGGTTCATCACTGCCACTGTCTGGTTCATCACTGTCAGCCTCTGGGTCACCACTGCCACCCTCAGGTTCATCACTTCCACCCTCTGGTTCATCACTGCCACCCTCTGGTTCACCACTGCCACCCTCTGGTTCATCACTGTCACCCTCTGGTTCATCACTGCCACCCTCTGGTTCATAACTGCCACCCTCTGGTTCATCACAACACCCTCTGGTTCACCACTGCCACCCTCTGGTTCCCCACTGCCACCCTCTGGTTCATCACTGCCACTGTCTGGTTCATCCCTGTCACCCTCTGGTTCACCACTGCCACCCTCAGGTTCATCACTTCCACCCTCTGGTTCATCACTGCCACCCTCCTCTCCACTCCTGCCACCATCTGGTTCATCACTGCCACCCTCTGGTTCATCACTGCCGCCCTCTGGTTCACCACTGGCACCCTCTGGTTCATCACTGCCACCCTCTGGTTCACCACTGACACCCTCTGGTTCACCACTGCCACCCTCTGGTTCATCACAGTCACCCTCTGTTTCATCACTGCCACCATCAGGTTCACCACTGCCACCCTCTTGTTGATCACTGCCATCCTCTGGTTCATCACAGCACCCTCTGGTTCACCACTGCCACCCTCCGGTTCATCACATCTCCCTCTGGTTCACCACTGCCACCCTCTAGTTCATGACTGCCACCCTCTGGTTCACCACAGCACCCTCTGGTTCACCACTGCCACCATCTGGTTCATCACTGCCACCCTCTAGTTCACCACTGCCACCCTCTGGTTCACCACTGCCACCTTCTGGATCATCACTGTCACCCTCTGGTACATCACTGCCACCCTCTGGTTCACCACTGTCACCTTCTGGTTCATCACTGTCCCCCTCCGGTTCATACCAGCACCCCCTGGTTTACCCCTGCCACCCTCTGGTTCATCACTGCCATCCTCTGGTTCATCACTTCCACCCTCTGGTTCACCACTGCCACCTGCTGGTTAACCACTGCCACCCTCTGCATCATCACAGCAACCTCTGGTTCACCACTGCCACCCTCTGAATCATCACTACCACCCTCTGGTTCACTACTGCCGCCCTATGGTTCATCACTGTCACCCTCTGGTTCACCACTGCCACCCTCTAGTTCATCACTGCCACCCCCTTTTTCACCACTGTCACCCTCTGGTTCATCACTGTCGCCCTCTGGTTCATCAATGCCACCCTCTGGTTTACCACTGCCACCCTCTGGATGATCACTGACATCCTCTGGTTAATCACAGCACCCTCTGGTTCACCACTGCCACCCGCTGGTTCATTACTGCCACCCTCTGGTTCATCACTGCTCCCTCTGGTTCACCACTGCCACCCTCTGGTTCATCACTGCCACCCTCTGGTTCATCACAGCACGCTCTGGTTCACCACTGCCACCCTTTGGTTCATCACTGTCATACTCTGGTTCACCACTGCCACCCTCTGGTTCAGCACTGTCACCCTTTGGTTCATCACAGCACCCCCTGGTTCACCCCTGCCACCCTCTGGTTTATCACTGCCACCCTCTGGTTCATCACTGCCACCTTCTTGTTCACCACTGCCACCCTCTGGTTCAACAATGCCACCCTCTGGTTCATCACAGCACCCTCTGGTTCACCACTGCCACCCTCTGGTTCATCATTGTCACCCTCTGGTTCACCACTGCCACCCTCCGGTACATCACTGTCACCCTCTGGTTCATCACTGCCACCCTCTGGTTCACCACTGCCACCCTCTGGTAGATCACTGCCATCCTCTGGTTCATCACAGCGCCCTCTGGTTCACCACTGACACCCTCTGGTTCATCACAGCTCCCTCTGGTTCACCACTGACACCCTCTGTTTCATCACTGCCACCCTCTGGTTCATCACAGCACCATCTGGTTCACCACTGCCACCCTCCGGTTCATCACTGCTACCGTCTAGTTCATCACTGCCTCCCTCTAGTTCACCACTGCCACCCTATGGATCATCAATACTTTCACCCTCTGGTTCATCACTGCCACCCTCTGGTTCATCACTGCCACCCTCTGGTTCACCACTGCCACCCTCTGGTTCATCACTGCCACCCTCCGGTTCATTACAGCACCCTCTGGTTCACCCCTGTCACCCTCTGGTTAACCACTGCCACCCTCCGGGTCATCACAGCAACCTCTGGTCCACCACTGCCACCCTCTGGTTCACCCCTGCCACCATATGGTTCATCACTGCCACCCTCTGGTTCATCACTGCCAGCCTCTGGTTCACCACTGCCACCCTCTGGTACATCACTGCCACCCTCTGGTTCACCACTGCCATCCTCTGGTTCATCACAGCACCCTCTGGTTCAACACTGTCACCCTCTGGTTCATCACTGCCACCCTCTGGTTCACCAATGCCACCCTCTGGTTCACCACTGCCATCCTCTGGTTCATCACAGCACCCTCTGGTTCAACACTGTCACCCTCTGGTTCATTACTGTCACCCTCTGGTTCACCACTGCCACCCTCTGGTTCACCAATGCCACCCTCTGGCTCATCACTGCCACCCTCTGGTTCATCACAGCACCCTCTGGTTCACCACTGCCACCCTCTGGTTCTTCACTGCCACCCTCTAGTTCATCACTGCCACCCTCTGGTTCACCACTGCCACCCTCTGGATCATCACTTACACCCTCTGGTTCATCACTGCCACCCTCTGGTACTCCACTGCCACCCTCTGGTTCAGCACTGTCACCCTCTGGTTTATCACTGCACCCCCTAGTTCACCCATGCCACCCTCTGGTTCATCACTGCCACCCTCTGGCTCATCACTTCCACCCTCTGGTTCACCACTGCCACCCTCTGGTTCACCACTGCCACCCTCTGGTTCATCACAGCACCCTCTGGTTCATCACTGCTATCCTCTGGTTCACCACTGCCACCCTCTGGTTATTCACTGTCACCCTCTGGTTCACCACTGCCACCCTCTAGTTCACCACTGCCACCCTCTGGTTCACCACTGCCACGTTCTGGATCATAACTGTCACCCTCTGGTACATCACTGTCACCCTCTGGTTCACCACTGTCACCTTCTGGTTCATCACTGTCCCCCTCCGGTTCATACCAGCACCCCCTGGTTTACCCCTGCCACCCTCTGGTTCATCACTGCCACCCTCTGGTTCATCACTTCCACCCTCTGGTTCACCACTGCCACCTGCTGGTTAACCACTGCCACCTTCTGGGTCATCAAAGCACCCTCTGGTTCACCACTGCCACCCTCTGGTTCATCACTACCACCCTCTGGTTCACAACTGCCGCCCTATGGTTCATCACTGTCACCCTCTGGTTCACCACTGCCACCCTCTAGTTCATCACTGCCACCCCCTTTTTCACCACTGTCACCCTCTGGTTCATCACTGTCGCTCTCTGGTTCATCAATGCCACCCTCTGGTTTACCACTGCCACCCTCTGGATGATCACTGCCATCCTCTGGTTAATCACAGCACCCTCTGGTTCACCACTGCCACCCGCTGGTTCATAACTGCCACCCTCTGGTTCATCACTGCTCCCTCTGGTTCACCACTGTCACCCTTTGGTCCATCACTGCCACCCTCTGGTTCATCACAGCACGCTCTGGTTCACCACTGCCACCCTCTGGTTTATCACTGTCACAATCTGGTTCACCACTGCCACCCTCTGGTTCAGCACTGTCACCCTTTTGTTCATCACAGCACCCCCTGGTTTACCCCTGCCACCTTCTGGTTTATCACTGCCACCCTCTGGTTCATCACTGCCACCCTCTGGTTCACCACTGCCACCCTCTGGTTCAACACTGCCACCCTCTGGTTCATCACTGCCACCCTCTGGTTCATCATTGCCACCCTCTGGTTGACAACTGCCACCCTCTGGTACATCACTGTCACCCTCTGGTTCATCACTGCCACCCTCTGGTTCACCACTGCTGCCCTCTGGTAGATCACTGCCATCCTCTGGTTCATCACAGCACCCTCTGGTTCACCACTGCCACCCTCTGGTTCATCACAGCTCCCTCTGGTTCACTACTGACACCCTCTGTTTCATCACTGCCACCCTCTGGTTCATCACAGCACCATCTGGTTCACCACTGCCACCCTCTGGTTCATCACTGCCACTGTCTAGTTCATCACTGCCACCCTCTAGTTCACCACTGCCACCCTCTGGATCATCACTTTCACCCTCTGGTTCATCACTGCCACCCTCTGGTTCATCACTGCCACCCTCTGGTTCACCACTGCCACCCTCTGGTTCATCACTGCCACCCTCTGGTTCATCACTACCACCCTCTGGTTCACTACTGCCACCCTCTGGTACATCACTGCCACCCTCTGGTTCACCACTGCCATCCTCTGGTTCATCACAGCACTCTCTGGTTCACCACTGTCACCCTCTGGTTCATTACTGTCACCCTCTGGTTCAGCACTGCCACCCTCTGGTTCACCAATGCCACCCTCTGGCTCATCACTGTCACCCTCCGGTTCATCACAGCACCCTCTGGTTCACCACTGCCACCCTCTGGTTCTTCACTGCCACCCTCTAGTTCATCACTGCCACCCTCTGGTTAACCACTGCCACCCTCTGGATCATCACTGCCACCCTCTGGTTCATCACTGCCACCCTCTGGTACTCCACTGCCATCCTCTGGTTCAGCACTGTCACCCTCTGGTTCATCACAGCACCCCTGGTTCACCCCTGCCACCCTCTGGTTCATCACTGCCACCCTCTGGTTCTTCACTTCCACCCTCTGGTTCACCACTGCCACCCTCTGGTTCACCACTGCCACCCTCTGGTTCATCACAGCACCCTCTGGTTCACCACTGCCACCCTCTAGTAAATCACTGTCACCCTCTGGTTCTTCACTGCCACCCTCTGGTTCACAACTGCCACCCTCTGGTTCATCAATGTCACCCTCTGGTTCACCACTGCCACCCTCTGGTTCATCACTGCTATCCTCTGGTTCACCACTGCCACCCTCTGGTTCATCACTGTCACCCTCTGGTTCACCATTGCCACCCTCTGGTTCACCACTGACACCCTCTAGTTCACCACAGCCACCCTCTGGTTCATCACTGACACCCTCTGGTTCACTACTGCCACCCTCTGGTTCATTACTGTCACCCTCTGGTTCATCACTGCCACCCTCTGGTTCACCACTGCCACCTTCTGGTTCACCACTGCCACCCTCTGGTTCATCACAGCACACTCTGGTCCACCACTGCCACCCTCTGGTTCACCCCTGCCACCATCTGGTTCATCACTGACACCCTCTGGTTCATCACCGCCACCCTCTGGTTCATCACTGCACCCTCTGGCTCACCACTGCCACCCTCTGGGTCATCACTGTCACTCTCTGGTTTATCACTGCCACCCTCTGGTTCACCACTGCCACCCTCTGGTTCATCACTGCCACTGTCTGGTTCATCACTGTCACCCTCTGGTTCACCACTGCCACCCTCAGGTTCATCACTTCCACCCTCTGGTTCATCACTGCCACCCTCTGGTTCACCACTGCCACCCTCTGGTTCATCACTGTCACCCTCTGGTTCATCACTGCCACCCTCTGGTTCATAACTGCCACCCTCTGGTTCATCACAACACCCTGTGGTTCACCACTGCCACCCTCTGGTTCCCCACTGCCACCCTCTGGTTCATCACAGCACCCTCTGGTTCACAACTGCACCTTCTGGTTCATCACAGTACCCTCTGGTTCACCACTGTAGATCAAGGGGAGAAAGCACACCTGCCCAGCCTCAACCAGGGACTGGTTAATGTGTTACTGAATTTGAGCTTCAAGTCCGGCACCTGCTTCCTTATCTGTAAGTGCTTCCTGTTGTGGTTTAATTTTTGTGACAGCCTGGAGCATTGTGCCATACTTGTAACTATTCTCTGACCGTGCTTCGAGGGTCAGAGCAGGGTCAGAGAATAGTTGCAAGTAGGCAACCACTCAGGAGGTGCCGCTCAGGAAGCACTTACAGGCTTACAGCAGGTGCCCAAATTGAATTTAGTTTGTTTGTAACCATTTTGTAAATGGTTACAAAGAAATAGCTTCAACTTGGGCACCTGCTGTAACCCTGTAAGTGCTTCATGTACTTCAGTTTTTGAAAATCCGCCCCGCACGCGATTTCGAGGAATTTTCTGCAATTTCGCAAGATTCGCGGAACGCGAAATTGCAGAAAATCCGCAAATTCCTTGAACGGAACGGATTTTACGCCCATGCTTAGTAGTGAGTTCTAATATCTCAGAAACACTATCAAGAAAGCAAGAGAATGCTCTTTTTATTGATCTTATTGGCTAGAAGAGAGATATGTATTAAGTGGGTAAGTCTGGTTCCACCTCTTCCTGGAGAATGGCTGGCCTCGATATTAAGAATATACAAATAAGGTAGAAACAAGTTATCTAGTAAAAAGTATAATTTTTGGGAGATATGGGAAGACTACCAAACCAGCCAACGGCTCTCAAGTCATTTGAATGTTATATTTCTACTGGTCATGGTTTGTCAACTACTTCACTATACCAATGTCCAATGATTATGCGATGGCAATAATAGACCAGGCGAAAGCTTGTTCGAGTAGCCAGAATGGCTAGCTCATTCCCCCTGGAGAAAGCTATTGAAATAGTAATGGAAATAAGGGGATCCCATCTTCTCTGAACTCATAGGGGAACTGCCCAGACAAAGTACACGAACTAGAGGTAGTGAAGGACCAGGACAAAGAGAGAAGGGGCCCGACAACTCCTCACTAGCACTATTGCACAATGAGGACGTAAAAAATCTTTAAAAAAAAGAACTGCCTCTGGCTATTTCATCAACTTTGATTACTTTTCTGAGGATCCCAGTGAGCCTGAAACAACGCCAGCAAATAAAACTTTCAAGGAAGAATTAACGGAACTTTGTCACCAGCTTGCAAATACATATCTGGTTTTACCATGAGTTGAATTTTGGATTGTGTTAGGTCTACTTTTTCTCCTACTATGGCTGATTCTCGTTTTAAATTTGGGAAAGTTGATAGATGGAAAATACAGTAAAATGGACACAGCAATTAAAAGCATCAACTTGCTCCTGAAGCCACATAAATCATCTCATCGTGAACAACGAGACCTGTCATCAGTGAACATCACAGCCATTCCTTTACTTGGTGGAATAGCATGGGATAGAACTGATTATGACATTTATGGTCCTGTCGACCTGCTGAAGATTGCACACCAATTTAAGGTTTCCTTGATTGATTTCATTTCACCCAGTACATTTTCTGATGATTGGTACTTTGAAACTGTTAATAACATGATGGCAGACTTAGAAATGTCAGCAAAATGTACAAATCATGATTACTTAGAAGGTTCATCAGATAATGAACAAAATGTATTGTTTTAATCATTTTGATCTCCATTATTTGCACAAATCTGCAAACCCTAGAAATGTTTTAAGTTATAATCAATGGGAACATTGTCCAATGCCACCGAAGGGTAGCTCTAAAACATTCTATAGAAAATGTCCATACTTTTCAGGGTTCAATAACACAAATACAGAAACATTTTACTTTAGAAATATTAATAAGACAGGTATGAAAAGTATGTTGACTAGTACTAAAATGATCTATTCTACGGCCTTTTATGCTCAGTTGTCCACATTGCGGTTTAACATTTGGAAAGACTACATTGAGACAAAAACTGTCTGGGGCACAAAAGACTGGCAGGTACAAGGTCTAGAAGCATTATTCAGAGTCTGCATCATTCTAGAACAAATGATGTTTTTAAATGACACTGCTCAACAGACATTTTGTCTTGGCCTGGCTAAGATAAAAGATTTAAACAAACCATCCATACCTAAACTCACACCGGATAGTAATAGAACTACAGATGAGGAGGTAGACGTAAACTATATTTTACAACAGAACAGAACTAATCCTGATTGGAAAAAATGGTTAATCTGGCCCACAGACACGAATATCTGTCAAAATAGATTCCTGAACAAGACACAAGGGTTTACAGTAACTAGGCCAGATCCAAGATATGTCCAGAGACAACATCCAGGGATAAAAACAACTTACAGTGTAGGAAAACTATGCCTGGAGTGGCTGCAGAAATCCACACTTCCAGAAATAAAACAACACCTATCTTTGCTTAAAGATCGCCTTGACTTACGAGACTTCTTACTTGGACCTCGTAATCCACGGCATAAATGTTTCATATAGGCTGGAATATATGCTGCTCATAATGAAGCATGGAAAGTCACGCAAATGGAAACAGCTGAAAGAATATGAGAAATTGATTGTATTAATTTAGATAAAGCACTCTCTGTAGTTGACAATGGGTTAACAACTCTGTTGTCCAGAATGTATTATTTGGACAGCATTGTATCCTCTGCCAGAGACATAATGGAACAGGACTTGCTAATGTTACAACATGGCCAGTCTCAATTGCGTTCTATAATGCTGTTAGGCTGGACGTACAAAACCTTAATTCTGGCTATGTTCCTTGGCGTCTAATCAGCACTAGGTCATTGTCTACTGTATTTAACCTTACAGATAAACAAATCTCTTTGGCACAGAGGGGAGCAGACCATATGGTGCTGAGCATAGAAAAACTTGAGAGATTACCATTGACCGTTTCTGAGAAACCATCAGTTGAATGGATAATACATGGCACCATCACAATACCAGTGACGATTTTCCAGTTTCAGTATGGCTTAAAACACATACCAGCAGGCCTGTATGAAAGGTTGGGTAAAGAATACATTAAGTCGACCTGGGATTTACAATACACACACAAATGTTGGAGTGGGGGAAAGGATGTATTTCTTAGTGGTAAAAATTGTAAAAAGTCACTAAGCGGTACACTGTTGTGTCAAGGTATTAATTTACACGGAGCCTGCAAGGGTTCTTCAAATAACCTTTCTTGCCACCTGCAGGGTTCGCCCACAGCGGTTATGGATCCAATTTTTAGGCAGCTTTCCAATGGTAGCTACATTATGTTAAATGATCACAGCTGTTGTGGAATGATGCCAGGAATAGCCTATTGCATTAGTGTGTCAGCCAGGGTCACTTGTTGTATGCAAGTATTGTTTCCTAAAACTAAGACAGACAGGGAGTTGCCACAGTGGCCTTCACTGAACATCTCTTCTATACAAATTGATACTTTAAGCAGAATGAAAGCCATTCTTTTACAAAAAACGGTGCCACTGACCTCGTCCAGAGACACGTATGATCTGCAAGTTGCAAGGACTTCTGCAGAGATACATGCATTATTATCAACAAACTGCCCAATACATTTCGCAGAAAAGTTAGGTCGTATCTTAAACATGTCTGATATCAGTGGTATTGTACATGTATTTAAGGCAATTTTTTCAGGATTGTTAGCACCGTTTGAAACAGTCCTAGGCATTTTTCCAAACTTCGTGCACTCTGTGTTCACCGGCCTGCCTCTCATCTTGGGACTCGTAGCAGGGATACAATTTTTGTTCCTTCTGCTCCGAAATGGCAAGTCCAGTCACCAACGATACCCAGATTACCATGGAAAATGCTCTTCTGGCGATGCAGTTTTGTGAACACATAACACTGATCCTTGGCTTGGCTCGTTTGAGAGATTGCATCTTACCTGTTCTACGATGCCTGCTTTGTGGAGAGGAATGCGTGTTAGATATCTGTCTAACTACCATCGGCAATGCCAACGAATCTTGACACATTACTAGGTCTGGTAACGGCTCATGTGTTGTGTTTCCCCCAACGGCTACCAATCCTGATGACGGCATTCATTGAGATCTCACCGGCAAATCCAGCTGAAGGTGAGATACGCGGACCAACAGGCACACAGGTACCATCTGCGATGAACTTCGCTAACCCGGCTGATGCTGACAGCGATGCTTCACATCTGTGTACAATTGATCATCTTAATGAAGTGGTTCAACTTTCATCTACAGTGGTAGACGATTTCTTTGCCAGCCTACACAATTTAATGTTTTCCCTTGACACCGAGAATAAGTTTTGAAGTTAGCACACAGCGTTCTATGAACTCTGAATTCGACCTTCGCTTTTTCATAACAAAGGCTTCTAAGCTTGGAACTCGATTTCACTACGATTTAATTTGATTTTTTTTACTACCTTTCCAAAAACTGAACTTTGGCAGAAAGTAATCTACTTAAAGTAGAACTATTCTTAGAGAAGAAGAATTCTTTCAATACTTCCTTGGAACAATTTTGACCTTATCTACAAACTAACACAGTTTATAGACTCTGCTATGAGATGGTCTCAAATTTTTTTTCTGTAACTAAGAGCCATTTCATAAATGTAATCTCATGATTGATTGGGTTAGCATTTCCCATATTACAATGACATAATTTCCTTTTTAATGCGTACTATGCAAATGCTCATTTTTCCGTGTGCAACCATTTCAAATGCATTTTATATGAATTTTTGGGGGTTGTAAACACATGCTCTAGATTATATGTTTTAGTGCTTGATCTTAGATGAACATAATAACGTGGAGTGGATGTTGTGTACCATTTTAGGACCCTATTGTGATTTTCCTGATCCATGCCCTTATATAGGTATAAAACAGCATATCCTTATATAGGCATATAAATCATAGCCATACTTGGCCTTAGCTCATGCAGTCCAAATACTGCAGGGATACTTCTACTAGTTCCGAAAATCTACAACGATTTCTTGGAAAACTTGGCTTCAGCCGCCAGGGACTTCCCCTTGCTCGAGAACTGACTTGCCAAGAACTCATGGAGTTTTCAAAGAACTGAGACTCTTTTATGACGTTATTATGTCCCCCTTTATGTCAAACTCAGCAACTTCAAGGTATAAATATGCCCACACTTGCCTTAGCAAACACACAGTGGTTTGGAGCAGTTTGACTATCTACTTGCCCCACGCATCCTGGTACCAGCAAGTGTCGAAGGAAGCCGACCCTCCAGCAGACGCACTGAGAGAGACACTGTCTTTTCTCCTGCCGAGAAATCCAGCTCCAGTGTTTCCAAGTTCCCCTTGCGGGGTGTTGGGATATCGAGTCCTGAGCCTGACCTTCTTAATTCCAAATCAAGGTACGGAGCTGATTAGACCCTAAGAGAAATCTTGGAAAGATTCTTGGCAAAAGAATACTATATTTATTCTACACCTCACTTACTTTTTCCCTCGTACTAAGCTTAGGTTTGGTACATCGGGGTAGGCGTATCTTAGAAGCACCAGTTGAGTACTTTTAGCCTCTGTTATTTATGTTTGTATTTATTTATGGTTTAGGAACCATACAATGCTCTTACAGTATTATTTTATTCTACTCTTTCTACTGTATGCATTATAATTTGCAACCAGTTTTACGATTGTAGCAGTTAATTTCTTATGCTTGAGAAAGAAGACTGTTCAATAAATCCTTTTATTGAAAACGCCCGTCTATCTATTTTCTCGGCACCTCTGGTGAAACGAAGCATGCACGATTGACTGAGTAAAATATCTATCTATTGTTTCCATGACTCTGAAGATCAGTTTATTCTTGGAGAAACAAAGCTGTCATGTTTAGGCGGTTTTCAGAAACGAATCCCTTCTTGTTTATTCACTCACAATTAAGTCTAATATATTCGATAGAGACCTAGTCGACATAAGTCCTACGTCACATCTATAGGATATATCATTCCAATGCGCAGAGCCTATTGGGAATATAGGAACTACACTACATAATGTGATGCAGGGATTTAAAAAGTGATGCTTCTCCCTACATGCGTCATGTTGTAAATTGGCTACATAGTTTACGCTGCTGCTGCATCACAAAAGTGATTCAACGGTGGCGCAAAAGTGGCGCAAGGGACTTATAAATCTGCCCCTAGGAACCTATCATTAGATTGTGCCAGCAAGCTTCAGAGTTCTTAGAAGCTAGTATCTAAACTGGTAAGCAGATTTTTGTAGAGGTTGACAGGAAGTAAAACTGACAGGAGTTTCGGCCCCTGGTCCCAGCGGTCGCAGATATACTTGCCTTCGGTGTGCCTATGCCGCGCCCTTTACACGCTGCACGTCCGCTCTGACCTAGAGCTTAAAGGAAAAGAGCTTGAGCGTCTGGACCACTCATGTACGGGAAGTGAGACTCACCCTAGAAGTGGATGCCCTGACGCCACAGCCACCTTCCACTACCCTCCACACAATCAGCACAACAGCCGCGTCGAACCAGGGCAGGGATCGGAGAGTGACAGAGCAAAGTAAGTAAAAGCCTATGGTAAAAATCAGGAATGTTACAAAAAAAATAATCGTACCCATTAAATATTGCCATGGAGTGTCGAGGTGCCAGAAAATAAAGTGCTCAAGTAGATGAGGAGCAGCTCAGCAACAACTATGCGCTGCATGTCAGCTCTGACGTAGAACTTAAAGGAAAAGAGCTTGAGTGTCTGGACCACCCATGTACCGGAAGTGAATACCACCCGACTTCCTGTTTTTATATATTTTGATAGAATGTTGTAAACTCATCTCATTTGAAGGGGAATTGTACCATATATTAAGCATGAAGAATTGTGATGTATAATGCTACTTCAGGGCAGGAAGTGTAGGCAAGCCCTGGGGCCGTTGCGAATGGCTGAAATAGTAGTCTGATATGCATGATACACTTTTACTCATGGCTTTATGACTATGTGAGACAGCATGTACTGTGATACTTGTACAATTCTGAATAAAAACAAGTTACACAAATAAATAAAAAAGTGGATATGTCTCAAGAGCAGGTGTGATTTCATGTTATTAAATAAAAAAGTGGATATGTCTCAAGAGCAGGTGTGATATCATGTTATTAAATAAAAGAAGTGGATATGTTATAAGAGCAGGTGTGATTTCATTGTATTTGCCTGCCTGTTTAATGTAGAATGGCAGCTGTTTGTGGAATTGCCTTACAGCATATTTCAGCACCATTTAATGGAAAGACTGACATTTAAATCAAATTATCAACAGTGTCTAGCTAAACAGAAGAGCATTTACCTCACAGACGATGGGACTGATTAAATGGGGATTGATAGTTAATATAATTATTTACGAGTTTACGTCAAATACGCTGATAAACTACAACCTAATTACATTTTCGTTTAATTGGGATGACATGATTTATGTACAAGTGCGTGAAATCAAAATGTTTTGAAGGAGTATTTACTGAAGAAGGCTTTTAAAGTTGATGGTAAATTTAATTTCAAACTTGAGCGAGTGAATGCATGATTTGCTGACTTCAAAATCAGAAACACGTGTAGAATCAGGCACAAAAACAATTTGTGTCCACTCTTCAAACTTCACCTTGACATCTAATTAACCTTTGCGTTCTCCAAGATGGGTAGGTAAATCTGAAACTCAGCGGATGAACTTCTCTACCAGGGGAAACCCATGACAGAAAATAGCATGTCAATACTTGACATGTAGGTTGCAAATGCCTTGCTTACATTTGATGAATTAATTTTAGCACACTGCTCCCTAACCCCTGCATCCTATAAATAAGATGTCTTTTTTCGATCCTTCTGCAGCATTCTGTCGAGGACCCCAATGATTTGGGGTTCTGGCGTCCAATAAAAGTATTTGAGGCTGCAGGAACACACATCCTGTACTCTGCATCCTTCCTACAAAATGAACTTCCATTGGATGCAGCATGGTCTGAATAGACAAACTTCCCAGCTGAATTAACCCTTCATAAGAGCCATAGAAGGTACAAATAAATTACAAGCTACAGAACCACCCCACAGGCAGAAAGAGTAATACATGCCATACATTACAAGCTACAGAATCAGACCTCCATGTAGAGTGCACTTCAACTGGTAAACTTCCTTTACCACACAGTCAAAAACATGCAGTGCCTTTACAACACGGGCCTACTACAATGACTGAGATGTTACAGCACATTCCTTAGCACATAAGTTTTTACAGCAATCTTGCTTTAGGGAACATGTTGTTGGACTAGCATTGGATTTTGAGTCCAACACCTTCCCTACTGTTGTGCAGAATGGAGTTGGAATTGTAAATAATACTATTCCAAAGTCCAGCTTCCCCCTAAGGCAAGTTGTTGTAACAACTTGCTTAGTAAAGGAACGGGTGGTAACAACACATTCGTTGTATTGTCTCTGTTGTGACGGACGGCAGGCATGGTAAACGCATGTAGAGTTCAAGTCATATAGACGTTTTTTCACTAGCGCCTGGATATAACGTTTTTCCTGATGAACAATTCATGGAGCGAAAACATTGGACGCTAAATAGTCAAACTCCCCTTTTGAATGTAGCATGGATGGAAAACAATCGTCAAGCACATTTAAGCCTATTGTCATTTCAGCCATTACCTAAGCGACTGATTCTTATCTTTCCAGCTGACAGAAAGGGTATAAATAGCATTATAGGTGTAAACTAAGGGCCCAGTCGGAGCAAATGTAGGTGCAGAATAGCATGCCATTAGAACAACTTAAACAATCCAACCCTTTGAACCCAGAAAGTCTAGCATTGCTAATGTTTCTGCTTACATGCAGCAAAGAGCATGTATGTTTTTTTCTCAGTTTCATGTAGTAAGAATGTTGTGTAGTAGTAATAAACAAGTTACAGGTCTTGAGGGATATCATCTCTGCAAATGGTTCTCTTTTCTCTGCATTTACATTCAAGACGCAATCAAGGAACAAGGAACAATATAAAAAGATAACTTACCCAAGCCTACAAAATTATCAACTGAACCGCTGACGTTATGTGTTTTTGACATCTCCAAATAATTCCATTGATGCAGCAAGAACAAAGTCCATATATATCTTTAGCAACTTTACAGAATGATAATTCGTATTTTCCCCGGTGGATACCTGACATGGCCTCCCAGGATCCGTTGAAGGGATCCGCAGCAACAGGAGCCGGGGCTTGGGGCTGGTTCATGAAATACAACGCCGACTTCTACCACCATTGAAGGTAGATGGTGCTGGTAGACATAATATCTTAGCTTTTAACCAAAACATGAAACCATGTTCATATTTAGGTAAGCATATTCGAACTGAAATCGGGAAAGCTTGTAACATAAATCTCAGACTATATATGTATATCTTTGTAAGAACTAACCTGAGGATGAATCCACTTCAAGGAGCAAACATGTAAACCCAACCCTGGTTCACTCAAAGCGGCTGCCAGAGGCCTTGAAACAACGGAACAGAGGCTGAACGGAAAAGGTTAATATACACTGCTCTAATGGCTCCTGAGACCTTAAAATGACACCTATGGGAATGTGATCTTCAAAGTTTGTGGGGTGGGAGGCTTGGTGAGGAGGGGAGTAAAGGGAGAGGCAGTGGCCTAGGGAATAAGTAAGCGCAATTAAGTTGCTTTTGGTATTTCAGCTTCGTCTCCAAGGTCCCAAGGGATTGCCCATGTTGGTAAGAAGGATAATGAAACTGCTGTAGAAAATGCGTACCTACCTTCTCATTGTTGGTCCAGTCAAGCAACCATTTCAAGGCCAGTTTTATGCACGAGGTCTTCAGTACTTCTCCATTCAAAAACTGAATTTATGAATGGGTCCTAACAATTAATTTTCCAGCACAATTTAAAAAAATCCATAAAAAAGTCATTGTTTTACGAACAGTCCTAAAAAAGAACTAATGAAATATATTTCAGTACCTTAGACTTGGCAATTTTGGCTTGGGTACCCCTGACTTTTTGTCTCTACCTCCTGTATTCCTGATGCTGTACTGGTTTTCTTTTTTCTGGCTTAGATGCTTTGGGGAATTTGACGCTGGTGATCAGTGTCAAAGTGCAAGTGCACCCTGTATTAATTGTAATTATGATTGGTACCCCATGATTGCCATATTTTATTTACTAGTAAGTCTCTAGTAAAGTGCACTCAGTGTGCCAGGGCCTGTACATGAAATGCTACTAGTGAGCCTGCAGCACTTATTGAGCCACCCGCATAAGTACATATATTTCAGCATGTTAGACTTGGCATCCTTGGCGTGGTTTTCCCTGCCATTTTACCTCTACCTCCTGTATTTTTGTCATATTGCTGGATTTTGTTTTTGCTGGCTTAGATGCTTTAGGGGCTTTGCCTCTGGAGATCAGTGTCAAAGTGCAAGTGCACCCTGAATGAATTGTAATTATGACTGGCATATTTGATTTACAGGTAAGTCCCCATAAAGTGCACTGAGTGACAATTTTATTGACTGTATAATAAATTAAAATTATTTCAGTAAAAGCAACAAAGAAGCAATTCTTGTATATAAAAAAGAATAGTTACATAAAAGGCTAAAATTAAAAGCTAATGCTAAAATCAGGACTATGATTGGTTACATCATCTGCATGCATGAAATATTCTGCTCCAATGTCTGAGTCCCGCATGATTAACCATTCCCCAACTTATGTGCCTTGGAATTCGTCTATTGTTGGTGAGCGCTTGAGCTGATCTCAATGGCACAGTAAGTATCTTACTAGGTACATTTCTTTCAATGATACTACGTGGATCGATCCCGTCCACTTTGGCCCACAGCTTTTAAGGCCAGCCTGATTTAGTGGATGAATTTCGCGTCTTGTCAAGATCATTGTGCTGGTGATGGACGGACATAAGGCTGATACTTCTGCTACAAGATTTTGTGTTCTTACTGAGACAAATCGGGCGCAGCAGTCGCCGGCGGTCGTTGTTGTGGTTTGTGCAGCAACAGAGAAGGTGCAACCAGGATTCCTTCTTGTAGGTGCACAATCTGCAAGTTATGGATTCCCCTCTTCGAGCCCAAGCGGGATTGAAATCAATTTTGCTTCGGGTCTGTGTTGTGAGGGACTCACTTAAGTAGGGTTTTGCTGTTCCTGCTGTGTATGAATTATTTAGTGAGTCCAGGTGAGGGCTTCGGCAAAGAGTTTTGTAGTCAAGGTTGCAGGAAATTTCGCGCACTTGTCTATTAATGGCTTTATTCCAGGCGTTCAGGGGGATGTCCTGCCACGGCATGCATTCTTCCTCGATCTTCTATACTCGAATTGCCTTTCCCAGCCTAGTGAGCCTGGCCACTTGAAGATACATCTCAGATGATTTTTTAAAGAGTTAGCCGGAGCCCTTAATATTCTTAGATATAGCTTTATAATCTCCCCCTGACATATCAGGTCTGGCCATGCAAAGCCAAGCTCCAGTCTTAGCCTAGTTTTTCTTGCTGACCTTGGTATGTGTAGCACCAACTTATATGCCTTGGCTCGGGCTAGATTAAGAAGAGTATCGAGTTTCCCGGGGAAGGCTAGGTGACCATAGCTGATTGCTGGAAGGAGCTTTGCTCTAAGAGCTATCAGGATGGGCTAATCAGGTTCTGTCTTAGTTGTCTTAATGCATGGGTGAGCTTGTTGGCTTTAGAGCTCTGCTGGTTTATATGTACATTCGCCTTTGCCCATTCCGTGAACCAGACCCCTAAGTAGTTGTATGAAGCCACCAAGTTAATTAGATCGTTTCCCAGTTGCCACTGTGCTTTCTTTTTCTGTTGGTAGGACCCAAAAATGATGACCTTGGTTTTCCCTTGGTTAACTATCAAGTTCTTTGCGACGTTAAAGCTATTTAGAGTGTTTAATGCTCTTTGTAGTCCCACCTTCGTATGGTCCAGTATGACTGTATCGTCGGCGTACTGTAGAACGGGAAGCCTCTCACTTCCTAATCTTGGGGCTATTAAACTGGCTCCTTTTAGTGCCTCTCCCAGGTCCGCCGTGTATAAGTTGAAGAGGGTGGGGCCAGCACGCACCCTTGCTTCAGCCCGTTCTCTGTGCTTATTTTGGGTGAGGCTGTGCGGGCACTTGTTTTGACCCTCACCCAGGCGTCCTCGTGTAATGACCTTATTGCCTTCAAAAGATTTGGAGGAATGCCCCACTTTTCTAGTTTCCACCATAATCGTTTTCTGACTACTTTGTCGAAGGCAGTACTATAGTCCACGAAGCAGCAGAAGAGTGGAGGGTGGTTCTTCAATGTTGCCTGGGCTGAGATGTGTGCTAGCGCCAAGACATTGTCCATTGTTGATGCCTGGGACCTGAAGCCAGTCTGGTACATGGGTATTATGTTTCTCTCTTCTACCCATTTTTCCAGATCATTCAGTAATAGGCGAGCGTAAGCCTTGGCTTCCAGATCTAACAGTGCTATAAGCCTGTAATTTGACGGCTTTAGGCGATCTCCTTTTTTGAAAATTGGGACAAGTATGGAACCCCTCCAGGACTCGGGAGTTGTTGCTGTCGAGAAAGTGTAATTGAAGAGCGGAGTCAGGAGTTCGGCCCAGAACTCGGGTGCCTGTTTGAAAACCGGTGCTGGAATCAAGTTAGGCCCCGGGCCCCTGTCATTCCTCATGCTCTTGATGGTTTTGATGACCTGTTGGGTATTTGCCCAGGTTGGTAAAGTATCATCTGCGACGGCCGGGGATCTATTTCCCATGGGGGCCATGCCTGGGCTCGAAATTGGGGATCCTGGCTTTGTGCCACTCAATTGCGCCGGCTCTAAAAGCTCCGCCTTGTCACTTTGCGAGGCTTCCTCGGTGGAGGCTGTTACATATAGCTGCTTGACGTGTTACGTCCAGTCCTTTTTTGCAACC
Organism: Lissotriton vulgaris; assembly: GCF_964263255.1. Classification (NCBI taxonomy): domain Eukaryota; kingdom Metazoa; phylum Chordata; class Amphibia; order Caudata; family Salamandridae; genus Lissotriton; species Lissotriton vulgaris. The sequence goes on from NC_141693.1 coordinate 1,613,537,748, forward strand.
CCATTTTCTCGTGGTGGGCCTCGGTTGCTCAGCTGGTTTATGTATCTCCAGAGTCGTGCTGAATTCTTTTGTTTAAGCAGGGAGAAAACTTTGAGCCACTTGCTTTCCATGTCAGCTTTTTTGTGTTCCCAAACCTTCTTCCTGAGGGATGCCCTCAGTGAGGCAATAGATGCTCCCTCTGTTTTGAAACCTCCTCTTTTCTTATCTGCAAGAGCTTTGCGCAACAGTCTTTTATGGTCTCTTATGTCCTGTGGACGCATACTTCCTGATCTATATGGCCCGTTTGTTCTAGAGTTTTGGAGTTTGAGGTTCCCAAGCTTAGATTGTAGAGCCTCTATTATATTATCCCATCCATTTATGAGTGAGAGCTCGCTCGATAAACTGCCTACCTGTGCCTGGTCCAGCCATATTTGAAGTGTGCTGTTGATCTTTTCTGACCACTTAATCCTCCGCAGGACACTATGCTTCTCCTCCCCACTTGACTTCCCGATGGATTGGTAGATGATGGCAGGCGGTACGTCCCGCTGAAATGCTGCTCTTAGTGGCCTATGGTCACTTTCCTTCCGGTCTTCAACTTCAAAATCATCCATTCTGGCCGCCAGCTCTTCACTAATCATGATAAAGTCTATTCTTGAGACATCCCGCAAAGTGGGCTTAGGCTGCCAGCCAGCCGAGCAGGCTTTTTTCAGTGCGTTGGTGGATATCAGCTTGTGATTGTTGAGAAAATTGTGCAGGGAAGCAGCCCTGCCTGAGCCCCAGGGAGATGTTTCAGTTTTGTCCAGATTTTTCAGATTGAAGTCCCCAGCTAGGATGACCTAGAATGTTTTGTGCTTATTTAGCAGATCTTCTAGTTTCTGTGCCAGTGCCCCCAGCTGGTCTTTCATTAAGGTCTGTGCAGGGTTGATGTAGCAGTTTATTACCAGTAATCTCGTTGGCTGTTTGTTGAGACTCAAACCTCTTATCTGTACAGCTTGCAAACCAGGGAAGTTCGAGTTGATAGAGGTGACTGTGAGGGCGCACTCGTGTTTTATAAAGACTGATAGACCGAAGATATTCCTTTTTATGACTAGTATTTGATGTTCGTAGTACCCTGCCAGAGGAGTGGTGGACAAGGCCCACGTTTCTTGAAAACAAATTATGTCTCCGCTTTCCAGGAACTGCTTCAGGTTTTTATTTTTACCGATTTTGCTGATCCCTGCTATGTTCCACGAAATTATGGTTAATTATGGCTTTGACGTTGATCCGGGCTCGGCATCTCCTCTGGCAGGCTGGCTTTTGTCCTGGTTAGGAATACTGTATACTCCTTCTTACGAGACTCTTTTGGTAAAAGAAGGGGGAGGTGGTACAGATAACCCGTTGGTTGTTTAGGCAGGAAATTCTAATGCCCATTTAATCCCTTTTACCCGTCTGGTTTCTGTCTTGGGGACCCGGACTGTTTATCCCGTGCAGGACTGACCAAGTAGCCTTTCTCCCTCTTTCAGGGGCCAGAACATGTGGATATTTTGGATTCGAAAATATCTGAACTTCAATGCCCCATTCGGCAAATCGGGTGGTGTTGTTCACAACAGCTTGTTGTGTTGCTTTATTCTTCAGTCCCACCACTGAAGAGTCACCATGTGTGTCCCCCTTCATGCTCTGAAATTTCACCCATTCTATGTCCCCTGTGCCTTTCTTGTCTAGGGTGTCCAGGTGTTTAAACAGGCATAGGATGTTACTCCGGTTCAGGATGTCATTGTTTCCCGTGCTCGAGAATCTCGGTGTGAATACCACCTCGTGGACAACTTCTGATGCAGCCGTCGTTTGTGCCCTTTCTCCCTTCTCTGTAGCAAACATTGCTGAGGTTGGCTCTTTATTAGAACTTCCTTGGTGGCTTAGAGGAGAGCTTCCTTGAGGCCTTTTATTTTGGCCTTTGTTCATCCAAGTGGCGGGCTGGATCTGCGTACTTGGGTTTGATTGATTTAAGGTAATCCCTTGCTGCTTCTTTGTTGCCGAAGTTATCTGGGATGGCGCTTCTATAGGAAGTGAATGTTTTCCGACCATTGAATGGATGTCAGTGAGGTGATTTTGCCTTACTGGTGACTTTTGGCCCTTCACGTTGGAGATACTTGGTGGTATTATTTGTTTGTGTTGAGCTTCCATTGTCAAGGAGACCGGGGAGGCCCTGTTACCCCAGTTTTTGTCTGTAAATATTGGATACAGCTGGGTTGCTTTTGTGCCCCCTTTTAAGTACGGTTGATTGATTTTCAATAGCTGGGATTGTCTCACTTTCAGCTTTGTTTTTTTTTCTGTTGTTTCTTTAGCTTCTTTTTTGCTCTCCTTGACAATGAGAGTTCTTGCGTATCCGTTGCGCGTGAGATATGTTCCTGCAGGACTGTTCCAGTATCGTCGCCGTCCCCAGGATTTGGGCTTTGTGGGTTTTTAGATGCTTTTGGGCTACTGTCTAATTTGCAGTTCATGAGCTCTGCGCTTTTGCCATTGTCGGCTGTGTTCTTCTGTCCAAGTGGAATCGCAGGTAGCTGTGTCTCCCTCGAGATGAAACTATTGTACTTCTCCCGTTCTTCTTTGTTGTTAGGAGTCAGAGCCGCCGTGCTCCCTTTCGCTAGTTCCACTATATCTGCTAGGACCTCGGGAAGGGAGGCCCATTTCTTGATGAGAGTGGAACAGCAACAGGAGCAATCGCCCCGTTTGAAGGCAGCAAGTTCGGAGATCTTGTCATCAAGGACCCCCACCTTGGAGCTTATATTTGCTAAACGCCCTGCAATTGCTGTAGAAGATCTATTTGCACTTCCATCTTCATTGATTGCCATAGAAGGGCTTTGTTAGTGGCACTATTAGTCTCAGTCAGGAATGATTTCTCTGGAGTCATGTCCGCACTGCTATTGCAAGCAAGATAGACCAGTTTAGTGTTAGGGGCCCATAGGGACGACAATGGCCATGACAAGTTTGGAGTTAGGTCGAGGGTTTGTTCGATCTTTTGTTCCGGACTATGGGGACGTCAATGGCCATGACAAGTTTGGAGTTAGGTCGAGGGTTCATTCGATCTTTTGTTCCAGACTATGGAGGAGTAAGGTTGTAGACTCCCCTGCCACTAGGTCTGGGCAGTCAGGCTGGGGGACCGTTGATTTAGAGTGTTTGGATTCATCTTGGGGGTCGATTTTCACCGTAGTCTGAAGGTGTGGGCCAAGGTCTTTGGTCTGATGGATTTGGGCTGTTGTCCTTACTGTAGGGCCTCCTGTGGGTGTTGCTGTTTCAATGGTTTTGCTGAATGTAATGTCCAGCCCGGTGTCTGTGGGCAGAGGTAGAGTTCCACCCCTAGGTTGGCCTACAGATTGCATTGGGTAGAGCTGCTCTTGGGCTTCGCTGGCTGTTTCCCGGTTGATCCTATGTATTTCACATGTGACAGTCTCATCCTTAGATTTACTGGTAGAGAAAGGCAAAAGTCTGCTGTGGTTGTTAGTGCTGTTTTCTTGGGCTGGGCGTGGAACCCGGTTGGTGTCTTGGTTGCTGCTTAGGGGGTCTATTTTCTTGAGACATTTTCTGATCGAATCCCTTTGGTCGACCTCTTTTTCATTTAGGATATCTGTAAGTAATTTGCTCCTCGTGACTCTGGTTGATGGCGGGTTGGTCGGCGGATGCATCGTGGGGCTTTTTTCCGGGGTCATAAGCCCCTTCTTTTTGAGGCCCAAGTGGCAAGAGTCCTTCTGGGGTTTTAATTCCCTCTAGCAGGCAGTTTCTCTGAGTCAGAGACCCGGCCCTTGATGTCTTTCGTTGCCTGTATATTTCTTGTCGGGCTCTCTACTCTGTCCGCTCTCTCCCCTCTTGCTTAGTGGAGGAAAAGGGGTCTATCGATTCTCTTTTGGGGTAGTACTTGGGAAGGGTGGCGGAAATGGATGGCCGCGCCCTGTCCCTCACCTGCGCCAGTGGGATGGGGTGGGAGTGAAAGTGGTGGAGAGCTGGCGGATCTACGTGGGGTGGTATGGGAAAGCGTGACTCACAATACAGGACACCGTGGCCTCCTGGCAGTAACAGTCCTGTCTTAAGCTCCCTCTTGATGCAGTAAGCGGCTGGAGGCCGCTGTGCTTGCTGTTGCGCCAACCACCCCTCAGAGGAAAAAGGAGTGACCCCTCTATGGAGGCCGCACTGCCGTGTCCGCTAGGGAAGCGTGCAAGCTGACAGCAGGGGAGCAGAGGAGCCACGCTCCCGTGGGGCCGCACGCCTCCGGATGTCAGCAGAGCGATAACCTCTGCCAGGCTTCGTCTAGGGCGGCTCGGGCAGATTGCAGCTCCTGTCCCCCGCTCGGACTCACCCAGCTTCCGGATGTTGTGCTGCTCCTCTCTGCTCCGCACGGCAACCACCCTCTGCGGCGGCAGCAGCTACTCCGCTTCAGCACGAAGGTTCCCAACAGACAAGGGCACAAGCTCCTCCGTGTGGTTGTGCGCCCGTCTCCAGCGCTCGTCGTGCACAACCACCACCGCCGCCACAGCCTTTGCCCGTGAATCCTTCTCCCGCACTTCGCCGTTATCACCATGGACTGGAATCACTCCCAAACCGTGGACGGGAATCACTCCCAAAATGTGGACTGGAATCACTGGGACACTGAGTGTCCCAGGGCCTGTAGTTCAAATACCGCTAGTGGGCCTGCAGCACTGATTGTGCCACACCTATAAGTAGCCCTGCAAATGTAACTCAGGCCTGCCACTGCAGTGTCTGTGAGCAGCTTTGAGCTGCCATATCGGCCTGGCAAGTGCACCCACATTCCTGGCCCTAACATTCCTTTTTCTATATGTAAGCCACCCCTAAGGTAAGCCCAAGGTACCCCCATGGGCAGGGTGCAGTGTATCTTAAAGGTAGGAGGTGTACTGATGTGTATGACATGTCCTGATAGTGAAAAACTGTGTACTTCCTTTTCTCACTATCGAAAGAGCATTAGATACATTGTAACATCTTACAACTATAACTTCCCGTTGGGACAAGATAGAGAATAAAGTTTAGGCTCTCTGAACTGATCTTTTAGTAAAGATGTTTTTTAAATGCAGTGTTTGAGAATACCACTTTTAGAAAGTAATAGCAACAAGGGGTTTGGCCCTAGATGGCTGGACAGGGCTGTGGTAAACTAAGAGAAAGGGGGGTGGGGAGTTGTCCTAGCCGTCACATTCAAATGCTGCTAGACTAATTTAACAGACTAAAGGCCATCAATTCAGTTGATATGGACTATAAGCATTTATTTGCTACTTCATTCTATGCACTTTACTCCACATTTAATCATGGATCAAGTAAGGCGGAAACGTTTCAATCAAGAACGAATTATACATATTAAGGCAGCAAATAAAAAAAAGACATACAAACTTTGTGATGAAACATTATGATGTAACAAACAATACATGAAGCGTGATACATTTCTCTAAACATTATAACACCAGTCTTAGTTCACAAACGGAGCAGCTCCTAGGACAAACTTTAACATCCACATCTACTCAAGGAGCTGCAACCCACGGAGAAAGGAGAAACATTATGCCCAGTAGTGAGACAATTCAAATAACATTTCTACTGGGGAAAACTTAATTAAAAGCAAAAGTCCCCGGGTTGTGTAATGCTGATGCGCTTCGATTCCCAAGGTGGTTTGTGGTATTCTCTTTAGGCTGTGGACTTGTTTATCTAAGGAACAAGAAGGGGGTTTGAATTATACATGAGGAGGGACTCTAAACTTCCGATTACTCAAGTTATGTGGTATCTTCTCAAAAGTACCTGATTGAATAGAGAAATAAATTCACACGTTGCAGGCGAGAAGAGGCAGGTTAACATGTGGATGGCATGATCTAAAATGAGAACGGATTAAACCATCAGTCATGAACATGGTTTGGTAAATGTAAATATTCTGTAACTAGAAGAACAAGAAAAGGACTTACTTGCGCCAGTCAGGTGTTGCTTTTATAAAGGGTATACAAATGCTTGCTGTCGGTTAAATGGAAACCTAGTTGTACTTTGGTTTGACGATCTATAAATAGAAATGAGTGCTACAACAATAGAGTATCTAAATAGATCCATTGTAGCTTTGTGGGCTAAATGCAACACTAACTTTCGCCATGTCTGCGCTGCTTTCTATAATGATTCCTTTCAGCTCTCAGTCGGTTCAACATATAGCTTGAACAGCGCTGCACCGCTGCCAATATCCCAATTCTGTAAAAAGAGTGTGCTTCCTTAAAAGTTTGCACAGAAACGGGCCGTATTGTGTCTCTCTGTGTGAATAGAAAAGGATGTGTCAGCATGTGTCTTATTCTACAAAAAAGAATCTGGCGCACCTGTGTAGTAAACGTTTGCATAGTCTTACTTGCAATCAGCTGTGAGGTCATCTAATTTTTTCTCATTCCCAGTTTTCTTTCTCAAGAATGCTTTCCGGTCACAGGAAGTTAAAGAGTGACCTGATCCCATTGCGTTATATTAAAGTGAGTTTCTGAAAATATTGAAAATGAGCTGTGCAATGAGAAAATCATATTCTAAGGGAACGATTGAGCATGTGATGTAAGGTGCACTTATATAGCGTGACTGTCACCCCAAGGGTATCCTGGCGCTTAGATTACCGAGCAGCAAGTGTCAAAGCTGAGAAAGGCACGGTCTACTCTCTAGGAAACAATCTAAATCTAGCATATATATATTTTTAAAGGTTTGTATGTAGCTTTGTATTAAAAAATATATACCCGTTTCCAGAAATATTTGATTCATGGTGCAAACTGGAAATGCAAAACCTGGACTGGAACTGTTTTAGCATTTACCCATTTCTGGCATTTAATTCAGTCCTTTGGTGATGCTATTGAAGCAAGCTATCATGTAGGCTTCTTTTCTGAACAATGAAGCCTCATCGTCACCCCCTCTTGGTGATGGTCTAATGACTGATAGCACAATCCACTTAAACTCAAGTTCGTGGTGATTGAAGTCAATGAAGTGGTTCACCATCGGTGCTGATACAACTTAATTTTTTATCCTTGATCGATGCTGTGCTACACGTTGACAAACCTTTTACGTAGTTTTGCCAATATAAAATCTTGGGCAGGGACAAACAATTGCATAAATGACGTTTTTTTTGTCTAACAGTTGGAAAATTGTTTCTTTGTTCACTTGATGCCATTGTGTATAAAGTCGATACCCACCATCAAGCTCCTACAATTCATACAGGTACCACATTTATGGTGGCCCGTCAATGGCTTTATATTGAACATTGTTCTGAGATCTTTCTTTTTACTGGAAGGGGGTAAATATACACTTGCAATTCTTTGTCCAATCCTCATATTCTTCTTCATAGCGCAGAGAGGGACATCAATTCCAAGTTCAGAATTCTGTATAAGGTGCCGATTTTTCTGTATAATTGACCAGAATTCATTTGTGTGTGGTCCATATGTTGAGACACACACCAACTTCTCCATCTTGGGTTGCAATTTTTTGATAAGTAAAGACTCTCTTGGTGTACACCATGCTTGTTTGAATGCATGTTTCAGCAGTTTTTTAGGCTACCCCCGTTCTTTCCTCTGCTCGCAGAACGCCTCTCCATGTATTTGCATGTGAACCTTACGGGAGCAGTTCCTTTGGATCCTGGGAAGTTGCCAATAAGGAAGGTTATATTTGAGATTCCTTGAGTGGAAAGTGCGATAATGCTAGATGGCATTCTTGTCACCTTTTTGTGACAAATAGTAGCAAATTAGTTCTGCTAGGCAAAGGCCTCTATGTCTAGAAAAGTAATTGTTCATTAGGTGAATTGGATGTCTGGATGTCGATTGTTGAACCACTCTTAGAAATTGTTTAATTCTGACTCAGTCCCACTCCAGAGACACCAAACTTCCTCAATATCACAATACCATTGAGTAAGATTCTTCTTCAAAGGGTTGTTATTATAGACAAATTTGTCCTCGTACCTAGCCATGAAGAGAACAGCCATCTCTTGAGCAAAGGGACAAGCCATGGCTGTCTCTTTGATTTGCCAGTAAAATGTCTCCTCAAATCCTAATAAATTTGTTTTAGGTGCCACGTGAGATAAATGTAGGATGAAACTCATGGGAACTCTGTGTGGTCGTGTTCTGGCTTCTAAAAATAATTTCACTGCTTCCAGTGCTTCAGCTTGCAGGACCTGGGTATGCAATGAAACCACATCAAAGGAAATACACAATTGATGTGATTGGTCATATCATAAAGGGTGTCTTTGAATGTATTAATAAAGTCCATGTTATCCTGTAGATACAAAGGTAAAAACTCTTTGAGGAATATGTCCACTTATTTAGAGATTGCTTCCAGTATCGAGTCACACCCCAATACTATTTGTCTCACCAGGGGTTCCGGTAATTGCTTATGGATCTTAGGGAGGAAGTAAAAGACTGGAGTCTTTGGATGTTTCTTAGTCAAAAATTCATATTCTTTCGTTCCATCAATCCCTTGTTCAAAGCCCACCTTGACTATTTGGCTTATAGGTTGTTCACTCCTCCTCATACACAGCGCCTCAACTCCCCCGTGGCAGCCTGGGAGCCGGCATCGATTTCGGCCCTGACGCCTCACCTCCACAACGTCGTGCATCATCATAGACTTTGTTCCCAAGGCACTGTTTGTTTGGCGGCACATGCTGAATGCCGTGCACCTCACGGTTGGCGCCGTACTTTGGATTATTGCCTGACACAATGTCGTAATATCCCCAGGTATGGCTATTTGTTTGCTACAAGTTATTTTTTTTAAATAACTGTTCTTAAGTCATATTTTATTACATGTCTGTTGGATTTGTGTCGGTTTGGTCTTGTTGAGTTTAGATAAAGATACTTTATTTTTCTAACCTGATGTGCTGTCCATTTGTGGTGTTATCACTGTAATACTGTGTGTTTTGAGTACAAATTCTTTACACATTGCCTTTGTGATAAACCTGTCTGCTCTTGCCAAGCTACCAAGGGGGTGATCAGGGGTTATCTTGAGTGCGTATCCCCCTTACCCTGACTAGAAGTAAGGGTCCCTTCTTGGACAAAGGTGCATACCTGTGCCAAATAGCGACCCCCCCAGTTCTAACACAGGATTTCTTTGTTTGGCACAATACTGACGAGAAGTTTGTTTTTCCAACAAAAAAGTTATGCATATAAATACATGAATAACTAAAATGCCTAAAGAAACCTAAAATGTACAACATGAAAAATAATGGTGCCATTAAACAAGCTGTAAATGTCCAATATAGTCTGTCTACTGGACAAAAAAATATTGTCTGTCCTAAGCCAAGAAAAGTAACATTGGTTCAACATTTTGCGCTGTGATCAGTAAGGGCCATTCTTCATTTGTGAAAGTTAATGGTGCATTAACTACTTAATCTGAGAGAATGTCTTTATTCAGATAATTGTTAAAGTTTTTCACCAAGTAGACAGGGTAACTTGAGACATGCACAAGATTTAGAAGGTCTCTAGAGGATTGGAAACTGTCTCTATACCCATGAGAAAATGCCTCTTTTCGTGTGATCAAGACCATTTTTCGGCTGATGAGGCAGGTTTGGTGTTTTTCTATCCTGGTATTCTGCCAACAAGGTAACAGTGCCTGTGCTGTGACCCCCTCAAACAAGTTGTAAATGGCTATTCTCCAGATTGGCATATTTAACTTACCTCTAATTATATAGTACAAAGTGTATCCAGGGCCTGTTATTTAAAAGTTACTAGAAGACTGCAGTACATATTGTACCACCACTAAAGCAACAATGTAAGACATTTCCCCAGACCTGCCACTGTAGCCTAGGTGTACACTTTTTAACTGCCATTTTTGACCTGGTAAAACGAACATTTTGCCAGGCTTGAACCTTTTTAAACATGTATTACTCACCCCTGAAAAAGGCTATAAATGCCAAGGTGCATGGTATTTTAAAAGTAGGACATGTATATTTTATGTTTTACATGTCCTGGCTGTGTAAAAGCCCCAAAGTAATTTCTCACAGTGTCAAGGAGGTTTCTCCCATAAGAAACAATAGAGGATCATTACAACAATGCATAATGGTTAATTTCAGTTTGGGAGCAGCTAGACAATTGAATCACTGACTCAATTTATAGTAATTCTAAATACAACTAAATAGGCCAATACAATTTTAAATAACTATTTTGGAAATTACACGTTTAGAACATTGTTACTTTCACCCCTGAGAAAGGCTATAAATGCCAAGGTGCATGGTATTTTAAAAGTAGGACATGTATATTTTATGTTTTACATGTCCTGGCTGTGTAAAAGCCCCAAAGGCATTTCTCACAGTGTCAAGGAGGCATCTCCCATAAGAAACAATAGGGGAACATTACAACAATGCATAATGGTTAATTTCAATTTGGGAGCAGCTAGACAATTGATTCACTGACTCAATTTATAGTAATTCTAAATACAACTAAATAGCCCAATACAATTTTAAATAACTATTTTGGAAATTATACTTTTAGAACATTGTTACTGTCCTGCCTAAGCCAAAAGGACCTTTCTGCTAGTGTCCGCTTTCACATTACTGCCTATGGCTCCATTGTGGTGAGATGTTGCTGAAGTGGGTAGGGTTACCCCAGAAACAATGTGTTTATTGGTCAGGGGACGGTCAGGAGTCACACAGACCAACAGACCAACAATCTGGTAGCAGGCATGAAATTGGTACCCCTGGGCACCCACTTCAGAACACTGCTAGACATGTGACAGATGAAGGACTGTGTGTATTCCTCCTGCCGAATCCTAAAGCTTGGGAGAACTGTTGTTGGGTTGGGACCAACCAGCTGATCTGCTGAGGATGCATCAACAGTGGGGCTGACTTCACCACAGCTTCCTCTAATATCTTCTCTGCAGCAGAAACTCTGATCCAGTGGGAATGATACTGAACGGTATCTGACAGCATTAAACTCTCTTCAGCTACAGCCTTCAGCCATGTCCTGCTGAACAGATTCTACTTCCAGAAAAAAAAGTAAGTCCAGAAATAGAAATCTTTACCAATCTTGATGCTGAGCAGCATTCTATCAACGACTTTCTAGGCTTGACCTCTGGACTTTTTCAGCTTAAAGTTTTTCCTGGCTTTGTCAATGGCTTTACCAAGACCATGTCCTTCGACAACCTGTCATCAATGAAGCCATCTTCAGATCCAGTCTGTAGTCTTTCCCACTGATGTCTCGACCTTCTTGAAAAGGTTCCAAGTGTGAAGGACCTTTTCAAATGGGAGGAGCCAGGTCCTTGAATCTGTCCCGTGCTCCTTTGTGCTACATTTTCCTTTGGCCTGGTCTAGTGCAACAAGTTGCCCACAGTGTACACTTTGTTCTTTTGGCACTATTTTTGCTTACAAATGTAAACATTCATAGCTTTGGTTCCCGTTTTTGTTGGATTCGTATCATTGCTTTCATTACAATTTTCTATTGTTATAAATTGGAGTTGAATATTTATTGTGCTGTGCATATTTTCAACTGTTTTGGTAGTTCTAAATGGCTAACACATTTTCTTAACTTAAGCCTGTTTGTTCTGTGGCATAGCTACTAGGGATTGAGTTCAGTTTAAAATGACTAAAACTAAAACCTTACTATACCTAACAAAAATAGTGCATTATTACTTGTGGTGGACTATCACTGATGTCAACTAATAATCCAATTTCTCACAATATCAATTTCAAAATTTGAACCATAAATGTTTCTCTGATCCAGGACATAATGTGAATTTATGTTCAATGAGGCTGCTTCTAAATGATAACAGTAAAGCATAACTTTAAAATTGTATGCACACAGATATTTGATGTTAACCAGACGTTCATGCAAGAAGTCTTTGATTCAGTGATGCTATCTAGAGGTACTCACAAAATGAAACCCCAGTGTTCAAAACAATCACATGCACTCCCTTGTGCACTAGGTTTTTACTGTGTCCCTATTCGATTTTTTTTTAATAAAGCATCAAAATGGAGGTACCATGTCCTGTCACTCTAGAGGTTTTTTTTCCTTCAGATTGGAACTGTCAATGTTTCGTCTTGAGTTGAAACTCATCCTTGTTCCTCACATTGTTTCATTTTAGGTCTGGCTACAAACAGCTTTATGTCATGCCCTCAGTTCTTCAAAATTGTCCATTATAAATTATAGAGAAATAGTAGGCATTAGGTCAGGAAGTTTCAACCATTGGCTTTCATCTGTTTGTCATGGTTTGCACTTTAATTTTATTCACTTTGCTCTCACAACATGTTTGATGTACAGCTTTTTTGTTCACAAAACTAAACATGTGCACAAATAGGTTCTCTCAAAAACTTTCATAAAAATCAATGCTTTGTCAAAATATCTGTTGCACAATATGGTGCTATGTATGCCTTTTGAGATCTTCACTTATGTTGCAAGGGTACTTTTGAGCAATGGATCCCGTATCTCAGATTTCATATTGTCATAGCAAAAGACGTTGTCTCATTATACGATTTTCTCTCAATGATAGCTGGGAGTAAAACATGCACAGTCATCCAGCTATCACCAAACACTTCCCTTAACAAAAAGCCAGTCTTATTTTAAAATTGAAATTCTGCATCAATGCCCAGTCCATCTCAGTAAAATCCCGCAAACGTAAATTAGCTTTAAGTGCTTTAAGGGTACATTGTATCCCATCTACTTCACCACAGACATTTTGTAAATAGGAAGAGGTGGTGCGAATGTATCAGCTATAGGTTCAAATAATAATAATCATCAGTTCTACTGAACACATCTATAACTTAAAAGTGATGGATTTGAAACCAATCATGAATAATAGGAACATAAATGAAATATAAAAATATAAATAAAACAAAAGATTTATATTAACTTGTCCCAGAGAAAACTCTATTGTATGGTAGATAGAAGATTAGGTTACTTGATTAGCTCAAAACAGTTCATACAATTCTTATTTCATTCATACAAACAGCTTTCGATGCTGATGTTCATTAATAATGGACTTACATTATTTCTAGTATGTCTATTATAATATATTGCCATCCTCCAATTGGCACATCTTGGGCAGTCCAATAAAAAATATGAAACCTCTTGATGTCTCTCGTAGGACAGCATCACAGTGTATCATAATTCCTAAATTATAAGTTCTATCTAGTTACATGAACATATTTAGTTGTATTCTTGTGATTATTGCTTGTGCCTCTTGTAATACTATAGTTTCGAAATATTGTTCCCTTGGTACTATTACTATATAGCCCCTTAGGGATGGTGGCCTTATTATCAATCATTATTGATGTCTTTCATACATAATTCTGCTTTTCAATGATTCAAAATCAGACTAAATGGGTGAAAACTATCAAAGGACTCAAAATTTTTCAATTTCTGTTCTTTTTGTATCTCAGTTGTAGGTTAAGGCATTGGCCACCTAATGTTTATGGATCAAATGAGTTTTTTAATGTTCTAATGCACATAGCAGTGCCAACATCCTGGAGGCCTGCATGGAAATCTGAAACAAATTTATCAAATTTGCAGGTAAGTGAAAATATCAACTATGTTAGTTCAGTTGCTGCTTCCCAGGCATACAATTGGAGTGGATCCTCTCCTGTGGTAAATATCAGATTTCCAACTATTGGGGTTAATGCAGATGAAAAAGATGCAAGAACTCAGCAGGTGACCAATTACTTTGTACCATACTGCCAATGTGGCTCTAGTAATTGGAAAATATAGGTCCCATCTCCTGGGCCTACTGGCCATGAATCTTTCCATAAACGGTGCCAAAGTGGGGTAACACTGGGTGGTAACATGTTTTGGTATTCCTGCAGATTTCAGGAGTTTCCATCACATAAATGTGAGAAAAATGTGTGATTTAAGGCAAAGTTTGAGGTTTGCAGGGTTTTGATAGATAAGGAAACCTCATTGAATCCATGCAAGGCAGACCCCACTGGTATCCCCTGGGTGTCTAGTTTTCAGAGTTGTCTGTGGTTGGTAAGTGTCCATGGCTGGTGGCAGAGAACAGCCCCAAATACCACAGCTACCCCTATCACTGATCTCTCCACGTGGACCATTAGGATCTTTGGTGTCATGGACTCTTGGACCACCCACACAAGTGAGGCACCATACATATCAGGAGATGTGTGGGAACTCGAGTTGGCAGGAAATCTGTCCCTCCCTGTAAATTCCAGAAGTTTTCCTCACAGAAATGTAAGAAAAATGTCTGTTTTTAGCCAAAATATGAAGTTTGTAGGGCATTAAGTTTCAGAAATTATGTGGCATCCGTGCAAGGCACACCACCATGGACTCCCTGGGTGTCTAGTTTTTATAACTGCCTGGGTCTAGTAGGGTTTCCCAGGGGGCATCCTATCCAACCCCAAAAAAGTAAAGCCATTCACCATTAAATGTGAAACAATATTGGGAGTTCGTTACACTCTCCTGGCCCATAGGTAAAAATAAAACACCCAAAATAACCAAACGTCCTCTCGCTTGCCATTAGGATGGGATTATTTAGTCTAAAGAGGAGCAGAAAGACTGAAGTTTTAGGGGTGAGGGTGGGGCCTGATGTTTGGATGAGCAAGACCAATCCCAAAATGGTATGAACAAACTTATTCTATTCCTGCCATACAGTGGGCTTTTTGCCCCCAGTAGCAAATTGGCGGCAGCCCTCCAGTCTAGCTATGGGGAGAGGGTCAAAAAGACAGTTTTTTAACTTTTGGGGTGGGGGTGTTTGTGTGTTTCCAATGCCAGAGTGCAACACTCAAAATCCCCATTGAAAGTCCCAGTTAGATATCCACTCATATCCCCAGTCACTCACTGGTACACCCATTGACAGCACCACTAAGACACCACTGATGCATCCAGTAAGGAAATGACTGAGATAGTGCCTGTGCAATCTTTTACACATTTACTCAGAAAAATATATACTGTTGTACTTAATCACTCACTCATACATGCAGTGATCTAGCCATTCAGTTAGACATACATGGACTGATGTACCCAATAACTTCATCATAGACACAGTTATACATCCAGTTATTGATTCATACAGATACTGATACAGCCATTCAGTTACTTACACTTGCATATATGCACACAATCAGTAATTATTGTACACTCTGACCTACCCATTAAGTCATATATACAAATTTAAAATGCCTTTTACAGATAGGAAAGTGTTGTTGGCTATTACCTGCCTGTACTTGTTTTGGGTAGTCGCTGCATATTCAGGAATAATTAAAAATAACAGAAAGAGATTTATTTTAGGAAAAAATGTTATATATTTGGGACAGTCGGATGGCCCTAATAAGAGCCGTTGGGGTTCATTTTGAGGATGCTCCAGCTACAGGTGAGTCTTAGGCAGAGCTTCCAGTTGCACAGAAATACCCTATTACCCTAATCTGTAAAGTGCACTTCATCAGTTCTGTAGATTTCATGTCAAAACACAGATTGTTGTTATAGATACAGCCCATGCTATGGCCTCTGAGGCATGCAGAAATAGTTTTATAAACTAACATGTTTCCATGTTTCATCAATCTGTGTACAGAATTGATTTGACCACTTCAATTTCTATCTTTGTTATATATTAGAGTATACCAAGATAGTATGAGGGAAATGTGACAACAATTCTGTCATGGTATCCATCATTAGGATTTCCAGCCTCTGCGCCTTGGTCATTTCCACCACAATGCACAATCATGAGGTGAGGACCTTGTCAATCCACAATGATTTTAACCAAAGCCGGCAATTGATTAGACTTTTCCCATCTCTGGCCAAACCAAGTAATCTCCATATTTGGCAAACCCAAGTCCCTGTCAATACCTCTCTTTTTTGCAGCCTCTCTAGCTCAATAGACATAGCTATGGGCAACAAACCACACACTAAGCGTTTTGGAGGAAAGGAGCAATAGCCATGAGGAGAAGGATGGAGGGGAATAAGGTAGTTTTGCATACGAAAAGCAGTTAAAACAGAAGTGTTTTCTTTAAAAAAAAGATATATTTCATTGGATGCTGTCAGCATGTAAGTGAAGAAAATTAGGTAGTGTGTTGGATGAATTTGCAATAAGTCCTATTATTAGCTATTGTTTAAAAAAAGAAATGTAATACAGGCATGGATATGCTTTTGAATCTGTGAAGTAAACCATACCTGCTGAACCTCATTTGGAAGTAGCATGGTCCTACGAAAATGTGCTGTGAACTTGTAACCTACTGCTTTCACTGGGTTGCTATACACACTCAGCTAAGAGTGTAATGCAGCAAGGGTGTTAAAGAGACAGATTTTTTTTTAAAGTGTCGGAGTTATGACACAATTTAACTAATCATAAATTTTAATTTCCAACTCATGACTATTTAATAAACTGTTGTGCAGCATTTAAATGTAAAAAAAAAATGAAGCTAAATATACGTTTGGGCTCCTGTTTTTTTTTCTTGATTACTCCGCGATGATCACAAAAACATTGCGAACACGCATGGACAGGAATCACAGAGTTCAAAGTTGAAGAGGTAGCCATTTCGTGTTTTTTGTATGAGTGGTGTACCATTCTTGTGTTTAGTTTTTTTTAAATCCTAACAGTGTCAAACCTATCCAAAAAGTGATAAAACAACAATACAATCTACAAACTCAATTCACTTGTATTTACATAACATTTTAATCATTTAAATAACATTACATTGAAAATGCATATAGGACTGTGATATCAAAGGAGTATCACTGTCATATGGAAAAAAAATATGAGCTGAATCATAACTCTCAGTGTGTGTGATTTTACATATTTTACGGTTGGTGACTTATATATAGTTTTTGTTACTTGTCGTGTATGTCTTTAAGATGTTAGTTCTGAATGTTTTGGGAAGTAAGAGGAACATACATGTGTGCCCCTTTATTCCATTGTGTACTTTATAAAAAAACAACATTATAGTACTGTTGAAAGTTACAATGAGCAATGTCTTTAAAAATGACAATGTTTTAAGAGGTTTTTTTAAACAGTTTTATTGAAATCATGGCCATCACAAGGTAGGCATGGCACAAGCCCATCCTCATAGTTCTACAGAGCCAATGGTCAGCTCCCAAAATATGCAGCTCACTCCAACCCACCCAACTCCCAACGTGGTCATGGCCCCCCAACATGGGGTGCCAACTTTCACATTTATCCCAGTCAGTTTTTCATGGTGAATCAGACGTATAGCATTGTGCTGTATAATGCGCAAGCCTCTGAACTTGCCGAAAGTTGTATTTACCAATGATCTTACTGGCTAATGGGGATCAGGGTTCTACAGGGCATCTACCAACGACTTCCTAACTCAGACTACATCTAATGAACCATGGCGCCCCCTGAGCCACCCTCAGCAGCACTGCACTCTCACAATTCCCCATCTCTCCAATTCTCACTTCCAAACCTACACTTGGAGGCCCCTCTGAGAGTTCCAGTTTTGCATGATCTCTCTCTTTGCTAAAATAAAATCCAAATCTTGCAACCCACTTGTCGCCTTATTCTTAACCATATGCAGGCAGGCTTGCACTGGACTTCTTGTTCAGTCACTATTGTTAAGATCCTAGTAATTTCCTCCCAATAATGGCCTACACAAAACATGTGATGAAACTCTGCCATCACTCACAGGCATTTCACACCCTCTACAGCAAAGTGTCAGACTATCCGTCCAGGAGTGAAATATGCCATATGTATTACACATAAATGAACAAGTATAAAACTGGCATTCCCTAGATATGTGTTTTAAGATAGTCCCCAAGTCATTTTCTGGGATGTGAATCACCAGATCCCCCTCCCACAGTCCTTTAAGGGCCTCCAAGGATAGGGTCCCCTCACTCCGAATAGTCCTATAAAGACAAGTGAGGCCTTGAAGGTTCCCTATGACGTGACATATATTGGCAACCCTTGGGTTGTGTGGGTTCTGGTGTGACCCCCGCCAGTGTCTACACATGGGCATTGTTAAAGCACCTTAGAGGAGTAACTCGCCCTGTGATAAGTCATACTGGACCAAAACTCTTCAAATGGGAAGAGTTCACCATCTTCAAAGAAAATACCAAGTGTTGATGCTCCCACCTCCACCCTATTCTTTAATAATTTCCAATTTCCTCCATGCTGTAGTTATGCCAGGAATGTCAAAGGAATATCTGGAGAGTAAGGCAGTCGAATACCTGCTCATCTCAGACTTCTTGTCCAACAGCGGCGCAACACACGAAACTTGATGGGTAGGCTCTCCTTGGGCAGGGTAGCTGGAGAAGCACCCTGATCAAAGTGGGAAGATGATGTACAAATGGTCCCATTCTCCTCCCAGGGGTAAGGCTGCCAGCTATCCATTGAGTGAGCAATTGCAGCTGTGCCACTAAATAGTATGCTTCAAAATTAGGAACAACCAGAGCGCCCTCTTCCCTAGCCCTCTGCATCGTGGACAACACCACTCGTCTTCAATCTGTACCCCAAAATAAGTCTGTGATAATCATATCAATATTCCAGAATATGGCCTTAGGGACCCAGATTAACAACACCACAAAGAAATACAGCAGACGGGGAGGGCTTTCAGTTTCAGTAAACCCACACGGCCTGCTACCGAAAGGGGAAGTGTTTTCCAAAAATCATTCCTAGAGCAAAGCACTTGAACAGCCTGCCCCACATTCCTCTCCTGCAAGTCAATTGAATGATGGTGAATGTGAACCCAGAGAGAAGGCAGGCCTCTGGGCTCCCATTAGAGTGCCACCATGCCCTCAGTGGGTCTCCAGCCTTGGACATAGCGAAGAGGCAAGACTTCCTCTTATTAACCTGCAGCCCAGTGAGGGAGCCAAACTGCTCCAGCATCCCCCGAGTCCCCACAAGGGCCTTCTCCACATCCCATAGAAAAAGTAGAAGGTTGTCTGCATATAAAACAATATGATGTAGCTGAAATCCCTGTTAAGTGCAGCATTCTACTGCATAACTTTCTTATTTAATGCAGGCCGTTCTCACCCTAGTCAAGGGAGCAGAATTCATCAGTCGGGTCCAGTAAAAAGCAGTCTAAAAGCTCCCGGGTAATGGCATCCTGTCTATATAGCCAAGAGCCGTCAGCAGGGGGAAGCTCTAAAATAATCAAGTCCCGTTTCGCTGATTTTGCTAACCAAGCTAACAATGATCCTGTGCGGTCTCTCTCAAAATGCACCTGTCCCATGTATTACCTGTAGTCACCACTCCACTTGCACAGCAACCTGTTCCCTAGCCGCCAGCACATTGGGTGGCAATTCAGGGTGTCCTGGCCTGCGGGGTTCCAGAGCCCTCAACTCCTCTACAGAGGATGAGACCTTCAAAAAGAGTCTCAATGTCTGGAGTGTGGTAATGCACTCGTAGTTCAACTGATTGTAAATTTCAATACGATATTTTCATATGTGTCATTGGTGCATAGGTCGGTACCCTACTGAGCTCTTAGGGTATGCATAAACAATCTTGACATGTGTGGTCTGTGTACACAGGACCCACTCCTTCCTTGCACTCCTTTCTCTTTCATTCAATTTTTACTCCATAAGTTCAAATCCTTGTTTGTAAATTTTATTTTCATTTTCAAACTTTTACTCTGTAGCGAGTTTTT
Source organism: Lissotriton vulgaris (assembly GCF_964263255.1). NCBI lineage: Eukaryota > Metazoa > Chordata > Amphibia > Caudata > Salamandridae > Lissotriton > Lissotriton vulgaris. Next base: position 1,613,557,216 of record NC_141693.1, read on the forward strand.
CAATCAATATGTTTCATATTTAATTCATGATATATTTTACATCATCTTACTAAGTCCCAATGCATTTCAAGCATTCCGCTCTTCATCAGGGGATTACTTTTTCTTAAATGCTTCACTTAAACTTTCAACACCGGTGCACAATCAATATATTCTTTCCTTGCTACCTCGGCGTTCGACAAACGCCGAGGTAGCGAGGAAAGAATATATATCGATCAGCAAGTTACGAGGCATTAACCGATGGGCCACTGGCCCCAGAGCCAGATTACATTGACAGCATAAGACTGGCTGGTATCTGGGTGAGCAGAGCTCGAAGCAGTGCAGCTTAGCTCTTTAGCATCAGCCCTCTTGTCTTGAGAGAGTTTTCATGCTAGTTACACTTAGTCTGTAACTTTTCTTTGAGAAATGCTGAATACATGTTTAATGTGGAAAAAGGGGGAGTCAGGTCCTTAGACGTGTAGTCAGTGGGCCATAGGTTATAGTTATATGAAAAAAAAATCTGCCAACTACACACTTTTTTGAGTCCTCTGTTTTGAGGAAAAAACCAAGTGATACTCCTGGGTTAATTGGGTATATTTCACTCGTACCCTTTCGTTTTATTGTTTTCAGTTTTTCACTATTTCATGTGTGAAAAGGACACTTGACGTTTTACTTCATTTACACATAAACACAATACATTTCTACAACAAAGATACACCATTTATATATACACGAGTATTTTTTGATATATACACAAACATGGGTTTTCTTGCAAAGACAAGAGTCACGCTTTGGACTCAAAGATTAAATAAACAACAAGTTAATGCAACTAAACTTTTTATACAAAATAAACCATAAATTGATTCTGTGGTCTATTAGGCAACTGATGTATATTCTCTAAGACAGAGGGTATCCCAACAAACTGTTAAAGCATTCATTCAAAAGGGCGCGTTGCATGCCTCGAGAATGTCTTTTGCAGACTAGAGCAAAATCTGAATTAGACAGACTAGTCTGTGTAACCACATTCGGGCCAGACACTAACAAATTGAGACAGGTGGTCCTAAAAAAATTGCCACCTCTTAGAAAATCTGGACTGCCCTTTTCCGCGTCCGCTTTTTGCGTACCGGAAAAACAAAAGCATTGGGCAACAAATAGTACGGGCAGACATTGCTTTACCCAAACCCAAAAGTGACCTATTGTCCCAATTGTCCAATAGAGGGACATCACAAATGTGGCTCTTGTGCGGCATGTGGGACTACAATGGAAGGGAAGGAATTCCAACATGGAAGTGTGAGGTGGAAACATCTGTGTTTCTCCAATTGCAAGACACGCAATGTCGTGTATGTCATTGTTTGTCCATGCTCCAAAATCTATATTGGCAAGACAACACAGCAAGCCAATATACGTATAACCCAGCATAAATCAAGATTAAAAAATAAAGTTCTAACTGCTCCCATGGTGGAACATTTCATAGAAAACAATCATACTGAAAATGACTTTAAGTGGTCAATCCTGTATGTGTTGCAACAATCAAGACCTATGGACCCTGACAAAATCCTGTTACAAAAAGAGGCGTACTTGATACTAAAATTCAATAGTGCACTTATTGGTCTAAACTCATTATCCGAAGTATCAAGGTTGTAATAATCGTGAATTTACCTGCACTCTATACTTGGAGAAAAAACATTGACCATGGGAAATGGTTTCACTAGCTAGAAAGCAAGCATTTGAAAAACAAGTGCATGGTGTAATTTTGTAAAGGTCCTCCTTTGCAATTAATCTAAAACTGTAATTCACCTTCTCTTTGTAATAAACACAAATCATTTTCCCTTGCTATAACACTAAGGCTTTGAAAATTGATAATAAGAACATATTAAAAAAAAACACTAAAAGATGGCTGCCACAGAACGTGCGGGTCACAACCACGCACGTCTAGGTTTAAAATCACCATCCAAAGATGGCCGCCGTATCATAGACTGACTAGGAAGTCACCGGATCGCCGCGAAATCAAGTAGGTTTGAATGCGGAATACTGGAATAGCCACTCTTGTACCACACATAATGCCCAGATTTTAAAGTAACTTTATGTGTTTAGGAGAACGACTGTTGGCCCAGAAGGAGAATAGCCGCCTGACTAAAACACGTAGAGCACACGCAGAGCGATTGCAGCCCAAGTGAAAGTTAAAACACACCAGATATGCCGATTAGAGTGGTGAACGCTGTCTCTTTCAAACTATTGTGAGAGAAAATTACATGACTGTTTTATTGATTCTAGGCTGCGAACAACCGGCAAGGATAAATATTATTAAAAACAGGACATAAACAGAAGATTATTAAAAGACTAAAAACCGACATTCTGAGGTATGTTAAGCGAGAGTATGTCCATCACCGTACTGTCAGGGCAAAATGGAGAATGACAACATGTCCCTGCTTGTTTATAGGTTCAAAGTTAAAGAAACCCAGTCGAATACAAAACAATACTTGCGGACCGGCAACAGCTGGAAAACAGGTAATAATAGTGACATTAGCACCAGATGGAGGGAAGCACACAAGCTATAGACAAAAAAAGTTAAAACACTTTTTTGTTTTATACACTTTTAGATAAACCTAAAAGACAGAGCCCTGAGGAGAACCCGACAAGTGAATACACCGGGTCGAAACGCGTCGGCACACAAAGAGAATAGACATCAGTTGCCTAATAGACCACAGAATCAATTTATGGTTTATTTTGTATAAATATTTTGGTTGCATTAACTTGTTCTTTATTTAAACTTTGAGTCCAAAGCGTGACTCTTGTCTTTGCAAGAAAACAAATGTTTGTGTATATATAAAAAAAACTTGTGTATATATAAATGGTGTATCTTTGTTGTAGAAATGTATTGTGTTTATGTGTAAACGAAGTAAAATGTCAAGTGTCCTTTTCACACATGAAATAGTGAAAAACTGAAAACAATAAAACAAAAGGGAACAAGTGAAATATACCCAATTAACCCAGGAGTATCACTTGGTTTTTTCCTCAAAACAGAGGACTCAAAGAAGTGTGTAGTTGGCAGATTGTTTTTTCATATAACGAATACATGTTTAAAACACACAACAAATATTTGAGAAATGATGTGGGTTTTGTGCTTTAAAAAAGTGGCCATTGCAGTTTTCAGTTTTAGAAACTTATTGATGGATGTGCACATTTAGTAAAAGAGCAATGTATGCTCCTACAGAGCCATGTATCTATATCTAATTATATATCACATGTTCTATCTAGATTTCTTTCACAAATAGCTCAGTAGAGATAAAAAATACACTAAAACAGGTAGTATGATACTGACAAAAGTACTTAACCTCTTCTCGGTGGTGGACATTCCGCTGGGGTGTGGCCAAATCTTACGCCTGCGCAGATCAGATGGCCCCTGGCCATCCTCTGCACACGTCCACCGTGACATCAGATGGCCGGGGGCCGTCTGACGCATAGAAACGGATAGAAAATCACTGACAAATATAGTGCAAACTCTCATATATCTAACAGCAATGGAGGTACTTTCACAGTCACTGAGGCACTACTCAGGTCCTCTTCCAATCACCCAGCCTCTACTCAAGCAGTCAGTGAATCACTCAGGCACTACCCACACACTTATTCAATCACCCAGGGATTACACATGCACTCTTCTAATCACACAGGCACGGCCTAGGTACTCATTGAACTAGGCAGCCACTCCCCATGCATTCATCCAATCACCCAGGTACTAATCATTCACTTATACAATCACCAATGCTGTACCTATGCACTCATTCAAAAACCTAGGCACAACCCAGGTATTCATCCAAACACTCACTCAAAACCCATGAACTCATTAAGCATGGGCGAATTTTGCGAATTCGCGATCCGCGAATTTGCAAATTCACGATCCGCAAAATTCGCAAATTTGCGGATTTTAGTTTTTTGCGTGTTCGCGGGGTTTTTTGCGTGTTCGCGGGGCTTTTTGCGTCTTCGCGGGCCGCTTGCATAGCGAAGTTACCCATGCAGTCGTTTATGGGAGAGGGAGAGATAGATAGATAGATAGATAGATAGATTGATGGATAGATAGATAGAAAGAGAGAGAAAGAGAGGGTAAGAGAGAGGGAGAGAGAGAACGAGAGAAAGAAAGAGAGGCCGGATCTCTGAAGGGCCAGATTCCTGAGTTGCCCCTACAGAACATACAGCTTTTTATTTTTAGCAAAATGCATATGAAAATTGTGCTGTAAAGGTCTCTTTTAGTTTAACCCCTCCTGACAACTCAAAATGGGTGTATTTGCCATCCTCTCCCTTCTTCCTGTTTTTTATAATTGTAAGTGCTTCCTGACTAGGTTTAATTCCTTGGACAGGTGCCTCGTTGCCTACTTGTAACTATTCTCTGACCCTGCTTCAAGGGTCAGAGCAGGGTCAGAGAATAGTTGCAAGTAGGCAACGAGGCGCCAGGAAGCAATTAGCAGCAGATGTCCAAGTTGAAGTTAATTTGTTTGTAACCCTTTTGTAAAAGGTTACAAAGAAATTAGGTACAACTTTTGCACCTGCTGCTGTAACCCTTGCTTGGCTGAAAATTCGTCCCCGCTGATTCGCGGATTTTACCGCGATTTCGCGAGATTCGCGGATCGCGAAAACGCGGAAAATCCGCAAATTCGCCTGCGAAACGGATTTTACGCCCACCCTTAGAACTCATCCAAATACTGGGGCACAAACCATCCACTCATGGAAACACTCAGGTACTACTCATGCACTTATCCAATTACGCAGGCACTACCATTGCACTCAACCTATCACCCGTCCAGTACCCATACACACAGCCATTAACAATGGACTCTTGCAATCACTCAGACACTAGTTATGTACTCATCTAATCAGCTAGGCACTGCTGATGCACTCATTCAATCATCCTGGTACTACCCATGTACTTATTTAATCAAGCAGGCAGTACCCATTCACTCAGCCAACCACTGAAACACTTCTCATGCACTCATCAAATCTGCCAGGTGCCATGTATGCACTAAAACTATCATGTAGGCACTATCCATGCACTCAACGAATCACCTATATACTATTTATGCGCTCCTGGAATCATGTAGGCACTAGAGATGCACTCATTTAATCACCCAACTGCTATCGATGCACATATTGAGTTATTAGTCATGCACTTATGTAATCATTTAGGCACTACTCATGCACTTATCCAAACACCCAAACTATACTGATATACGCATCTAAACATGCAGGCAGTAACTATGGATTTATGGAACCACGCAAGGAGTTTCCATATACCCCTGGAATCATCTAGGCACTACCTATGTCTTCAGGGAATCACATAACCACTACCTATGCACTCATTCAATCATCTAGAGAGTATTTATATACTCAACCAAAAACACATACACTTCTAAGTTTCAGTGAGGAATATGTCATCTTTTGGGAATGATCGGTTTCTATTTTATGTGTAAATCAGCTATAAACTAGTTTGTAGCTTGGCTAGAGTAAAAATTAAAATATACATTTTTTCACAGTACAATATCTACATAAATACAAATAGTCAGAATGCATAAAAGCTTGGAGGGAAAAAGCACCAGAAGCAACTACAGTATCTATGCACACAAAAGGGGCACAAGGCGTATCGAGGAGACCTCAAAATAACCTATCACAAAACAACCTGGTTTTGCAAGGGGAGTTACCTGGGTTTTTGGCCCTGGACTCGGTGGCCATCTTGAGAAACCTTCCAAACCCACACATTTCTGAAAACTAGACACCCGGGGGAGTGTAGCGAGGTATGCTTACATGGTCCCCCCAACAATTTCCTACCCAGAATCCCCTGCAGCCTTAAGTTGCATCTAAGAAGACTCTTCACCACTTACAAAATAACCGGATTTGGTTCTTCTACAGCACCTTCTACGTACTATTGTTTGATATGTTTTTCGTACATAGACCAAGAACATTTTAGACATCATTTGGGCTAACAGGAATGATGTTTACCAAAGGTTATTCAAAAATTAAGACTGTTTCATAATTGTTGGACATTTTGTACCAGATATAAAAATATCAGAAACAGTTTTAACATACAGTTGCTTTCATTAACCCCTTCCATGCTGGGCCGATTCTGCTGCTGTGCTGGACTTTGGCCCCCAGCCGTCATGAGCACACGAGCACCGTAATGCATGACGGATGGGGGCCGTCATCAGCATGGAAGGGGTTAAGGTAGTAATTGATCAGCAAGCCTCTATTATCACACTTGTAGTGAGTTTAATGCATAGGATCACTAATTTGTAATGATGCACTGTGCACATTTTTTTTTACAATCCAATAATTGTTTTTTCCCAGTGTTTGATGATGATGGTTCATACATAACACTGTTAAAAGTGAAGAAGTATGAAAGCAGAAAACACTAAAAAACACAGAAACATTTTCCAATGTTGTATTAAAGTTTTGGAAAAAAAATATTGTATCTTGTTTTGTTTGTCTAATGTTGAAAATGGAATCCTAACTGATTTTTCTCTGTTTATTTTTTCTGACAGTGGTTGCAGATCAGGATATATTACATGTGGCAAATCATCAATCTATTGAATAATTAATCAAATTGCTACTCATTTACTCATTGTATTTCCCAGGCACTACACTTGCACTCATCCAATCACTTGGGCACTATTCACAGGAAATACACTTGCATTCATCTAATCTCCCAACCACCACTTAGGCACTTATCCGATGACCCAGGCAGTACCCATGAAGTCATCCCTGCACTCAGGCACTACTCATGCAATCATGGACTCACCTAGGCACTATACTTTTACTCTTTCATTCATCCGGGGCCTCCACTTGCCCTTATCCATTCACCCAGGCACTTCACTTGTACTTGTACTCATACAGTCACCCAGGCACTACCCACGCACTCAGTTATTTACTCAGGCACTACCCATACAGTCATGCTATCACCCAGGCACTGCACTCAGACTCAAGTATTCACCCAGCCCTTATAATTGCACTCATCTAGTAACCCAGCCCGTAACTTGCATTTATGCATTCCCCCAGGCACAGCACTTGCACTTATCCAATGATCCAGGCACTGCACCTGCTCTCATGCAATCATCCAGGCACTGCACTTGCACTCATATAATCATTCAGGCATTACCCATGCAGTCATGCAATCACCCAGGTACTACACTTGCCCTCATCAATTCACCCTGACACTGCACCTGCACTCATCCAATAATCCAGGCACTGCACTGGCACTCCTACAATCACCCAGGCACTAATCATGCAATTAACCATTCAATCAAGTACTACACATGCAATCATGCAATTGCCAAGGGACTGCACTTGCACTATTCCATCCATTCACCCAGCCACTACACTTGCACATCATCTAGGCAGTGCACCTGCATCAATACAATCACCCAGGCACTGCATTTTCTCCCATTTTATCTACCAGACATTATACCTGCACTCATCCAATCACCCAGGCAATACCTCAGCAGTAATCCAGTCACCCAGGTACTGCACTTGCAGATATCCAGTCTCACAGACACTACCCAGGCAGTAGTCATGGAGTCTTCCATTCACTCAGGCACTACACAAACAGTCATGTAATCATCCCCGCACTGCACTTGCACTCATTCATATACCCAGCCACTGCACTTGCAATCATCCATTTATCCAGGCACTGCCCCTTACACTCATACAATCACTCAGGCATTATCCATATAGTCATGCAATCACCCAGGCACTACCCATATATTTATCTAATCACCTGGGGACTACTCATGAACTCATCCAATCACCCAGGCAGTACAATGCACTTATCCAATCAAACAGGCACTACTCATTCACTCTTTCGATCACCCAGGCACTACACATGCACTCCTCTAATTATGCATGCATTGCCCATGCAGACATGCAATAACCCATGCAATATACATGCAGTCATTTAGTCACCTGTAGTTGCACTCATCCAATAACACAAGCAGTACACTTGCACATAGCCATCAACCCAGGCACTGCAGTTGCACTCATGCAATAATCCAGGCTCTGAACTTGCGCTCATACAATCACTCAGGCATTACCCATGGAGTCATGCAATCACGAAGGCACTACCATTGTACTCATGCAATCACACAGCCACTACCCATACATTCTTTCAATCACCTAGGCACTACTCATGAACTCATCAAAGCACCCAGGCAGTACAATGCACTCCTCAAATCACTCAGGCACCAATTATAAGCTCATTCAATCACCAAGGTTCTACACATGCACTCATCCAAACATGCATGCACTACACATGCAGTCATTCAATCACCCATCCGCTACATGTGCACTCATTCATTCACACAGGCATTACACTTGCTCTATCTGTTAACCCAGGCACTGAATTTGCTCTCATCCAATGATCCAGGCACTGCATGTGCACTCATCCATTCACCAAGGCACTGCACTTTGACTTATCCAGGTATTGCACTTGCACTCATCCAGTCATCCAGGCAGTGCACTTACGCTCATGCAGTCACTCAGGTTTTCCCCTTGCAGGCACACAATCACCCAAGCACTACACTTGCACATATCTATTCATTCAGGCTCTGCACTTACACTCATACTTTCACTCAGGCATTACCCATGCAGTCATTTATTCACCCAGGCACTACACATGTACTCAACCAATCATCCAGTCACTTCCCATACATTCATCCAATCAACAAGGCACTACTCATGAACTCATCCAATCACCAAGGCAGTACAATGCACTCATGCAATCCTTCAGGTACTTATCAGGCACTCATTCAATCACCCATGCACTACATGAACTCATCAATCATGCATGCACTTCCCATATAGTCATGCAATCACCCACGCACTACACTTATACTAATTCTTTCACCCAGGCACTGCAGTTGCACTCACCCAATCACTCAGGCACTACACTTGCCCTTATCCATTCACCTAGGCACTACACTTGCATTTATCAGTTAACCCCGGCACTGCAGTTGTGCTTCCTATGTCATCCAAGCACTGCACTTGCACTCATAGAATCATCGAGGTAGAGCATTTGAACTCATACAATCACTCAGGCACTACATTTTCACTTATCTATTCTCTCAGGCACTGCACTTGCACTCATTCAATGATCCAGACACTGCACTTGCACTCATGCAATCATCCAGGCACTGCACTGGCACTCATAAAATCACTCAGGCATTGCCCATGCAATCTCCACCAAACAGAAGTATTTCCTCTTGACCATATATAGTAGGTGTATGTTTGGTGGAGATGTCCTAGTATCACAAACGTGTCACCAAACTCAGCAGGAAATACACTTTGGCCTTTTGGTATGCTGTCCATTAATGAAGGAAAAGACAGGAAGACCTTTGCATACTACTAAGGAACACAGGCTGGGCCCAAACGGGCAGAGCTTGCAGGTGATTTGGGGCATTTGCATACTCATGGTAATTAGAAGGGAGACCCATGGTCTCTCTTTTTATATTTTTTACAACCCTCCATGGGAAACTTTTTGGCCCAAAAAATAAGGGGGGAGGCCAATATCAACCCAGGGACCCTAAAACCTGGGGCCAGGCTAAAAGTCAATTAGGGAAGGGGGCCACATAGCCCCACTCCATAGGCTGTAACCTTCCTCCTGGGTGCACTGGAGGCCATGCAGGCATATAGTGTACTACATTGGGGACCCCGGGGATCCTGAATATCCCTGTGGACCCTGCTGGCTCCCTGGCTCCTGCATGTGGCACCAATCATTTCATCTGTTGCCTTGCCCGCTTGGGAGTGGGCAGGGAAACAGATAAGAACTCTGCCCCCAGTGAGTAGGAGCAATTTGACAGGTCCTGCTTGCTGGGAGAAGAGTTAGTGTTTGCTCTCACTTGGCGAGAGCTGTAAATTCTATTGCCAAGCGAGAGCATACAGCTATGTTCCCAGAGTGAGCACCCAGGGCATATTGAGCCCGCCCTGGGAGTGATGGTCTCCCGGGCCATTAATGGCTCCAGTTTTCATGGGTGGGCTCTGGGGAGGTAGTGGCCCATGGGGCCATATATGGCCTGGAAGTGGGGCTGCGCAGCCCCACTCCTCGTTATAACTAATTTTTTGTCCTGGAGAGGTGGCGGCCCCTGAGCAATTTTTTTACATTTTAGGGGTATCCATGCTGCTGCCCTCTTTTTATCCGTATATGACCCCCTCCTAATTAATAATGAAGCCCTGGTGAGGTGGAAGTCCCAATGCTCAAACTGGCATGCAGCCCCCTCCCCATTTCTTATATATAAATACTCCTCTGGGACCTGGCCCACTAAGGGGCTGAATGTGAAACAAGCGCGGTATGCCGCAATTATTGTTTTTTAAACTTTGCCATATATTCTTGAATCCTCACAATTGTGCGACACAAATTCAAATACATTGGGGGGGGGGGGGTGGCTCTCTAGGGGACCCTAGTACAATGCCTAGGGGTTCAGGTTAATCCTACCCTGACCCCTTTTCTTTTTTTGTTCTTCTTTTTTTTAGATTTAGCTGTTTCCGAGTCCCAAAAAGGCAGATTCTTGGTTGAAGTTTTGGTAGACAATCAGGTCTGTGCACAAAATCATCACATGGGTGTCATTATTTGCGAGGGCTTTGCAACCCTTGATATACAACTTTGGATTTCCTTTAATATCTTAACCTACTGAACAGATATACACTGAATAACAAAAAAGGGACTTTCTGGACAAAAGCTGCCAAATTAAGTGTAATTCCATTCAGATGTTCGGGCTGTGGTCGTGTATAAAATCTTAATGGGAATTAACACGGGAAACACATTTTCGTTATCCTCACTCCTTGATCAGGATCAAGGAGTGAGGATAACTCAGAAACGCATAGGGGCACCCGTTTGCTATAAATAAAAACGTCTGAATTGCACTGAGGTCTTGGCACCAGCGAGTTTCATTTCTCGGTAAGCTGGTCTGTGTTTGAATATATATATATATCTCGGGATACCAACATGAGGCATGCTGGGATTTGGAGTTCGTCTTCATTACACACAAACTCTGATTGGTGCGCAGACAGCGCAAGGAGGAGTGGAATTAGTGCTGGTGATTATTTTAAACAGGATGAGAGCATCAGGGCCGCGATCTTTACAGCTGAAGGCGCTGAAGAAGGCCAACCACCGAAATGCATCCGCCAGAGCTGGGACTTCGAGAAATAAAGCTGTGTCCACCCTGTTCTCCCCTTGTGGCCTCTGTTCTTTTTCGTCAAAAAGGATTCCCGTCATATATTCTGAGCCAGCCAGCGGCTCAGTCCAGATGGCCCTGCAGCACTAAGCGACCGAATGTAAACTGGCACATCGCTGCTTGCAGCATATCTATAACCAGGAGACTGGTATCTTCGGAGTCCACCATGATCGACCGGAAGGAGTGAGAGGATCGAGGTATTATACTTCAGTAGGGCGACTTGTCTCGCATTTGACAGCCCCCGCTCATCTACCAACCAAGCGCATCTGGCAGCTGCAGTATACAAGGGGACACAGAAAGGACGCATCTTATTTCAAACGGCTCCATGACCCGCCCGACTCACCTGAAGTCTGCACTGCCAACATTGAACACTCACTCCTCCACGCCACCATCTCGAGATACCAACATGAGGCATGCTGGAATTTGGAGTTCGTCTTCATTACACACGAACTCTGATTGGTGCGCAGACAGTGCAAGGAGGAGGGGAATTAGTGCCGGTGATTATTTTAAACAGGATGAGAGCATCAGGGCCGCGATATTTACAGCTGAAGGCGCTGAAGAAGGCCAACCGCCAAAATGCATCCGCCAGAGCTGGGACTTCGAGAAATAAAGCTGTGTCCACCCTGTTCTCCCCTTGTGGCCTCTGTTCTTTTTCGTCGAAAAGGATTCACGGAAGGAGTGTTTTACTCCGAAACGCGTAGGTTCTTGTGTTCGCAATAAACTGCACTTTTGAATCGTGGCCACTGCTCCTGTGTGGTTTCGTCCCGGGACTGGAGGAGGGAACCTGCTGGTGAAAATCATGCTAATATACGGGGGCTACCCCTGCCGTGTGCCCGCCGAACAAGAGGCTTGGGGAATAGCCACAACTGCGTGTTTATATATATATATATATATATATATATATATATATATATATATATATATATATATATATATATATATATAAATCACTAAGAAAACATAGGTTTCAGGCCATATATAGTTAGGAATTAGCATTTAAAAAACCTTTGAAATTCACTCAAAAAAGTAAGTTTTAGGGGTGTTATAGTTAGCTGGGCATTTCACTCATACAAAACCATTGAAATTGCTACTGTACAGTTAGTTGTACTAACTATATTTCGCGCACCCGCAATCCACTGCTGACGATGTCACATAATAGGTCATTCATGACATGGTCAGTGACATCACTGATGACATCTCAAATGACATCACTGATGACATCATTGATGACATCATCCACGTGACAATCACATACACCTTTTCATACACTAGTAACATCTTTCATCACTCTTTGTAAAATACAGAGTATCATATTTGAATCCATTGTCACAGCAATATAAGTATCTAAAAACCCACTCAGTGATTCATAGATGTATACACACATCTAATTACTTACCTGTAGATTCACTCATACATGCTGTTAATGAACAATAGAACACTATCAAAAATACTTATACACCTATATCGACATTACGCACCAGCACACATCCTATTCACATATGAAATCATCCTACGCACTTATGCAAAAAATGGATCATACTTACATATTTACTTAGCTACACACATACAAACACCACTTCATCTATTCATTTAGATAGTAAGTCATACTTAGTGAATTATAAAATCACTATTACAAGTATACAGTTATCCATACAGTCACTCACACAATCATTGAGTCTTATGTATACTTATTTATATACAACAACTGACACATACACTGCCTTTTATTTTTCTAGTTTGTTGGACATGTACCATTGAGAAATATGTTTGCTCGTCACCATACCCATAAAGATATTCACTCACCCAAACAACTGTTAGAACATGTAGATTTAACTTCATATATCTACTGAATCAACTATTCACACATCTTTGGGCAGTCACACACCCCCCACCGAACCACACACACATTCACTCTCCCATACAAATACTCAGTTAACTAATCAATAACTAATATAGACTTTCACATAGTTGTAACCAACTGGAGAACCAGTTTACACAACAACTGACAAAGCGATACAGATATTCACACAGTGTAATCACTATCCACTATATTCAGTGAGACACTATAAATTGGTAAAATAAACAGTCAATTACACTCCTACTAAATCCTCCATCCAAATATTTATTTTTATATATCCACTCATTCTTCAATGAAAGTTGCTATATATATATAATGCATATTTAAATAACGAAGCAAACCACATTCACTGGATGATGTCATCAGTTATGAACAAGAAACAGCACTCACATTTGTGCCAACAATGCTTTTTATTGACAACCCTAGCACAGACAAGATGCGTTTCGGCGCTTAGCCTTCGTCAATTGTGGTTCAGAGCGCGCCACCATTTCATTTAAATGCATTTCATTAGGTCTTTGCATGAAAGTCATAGGCATAGAAAGAAGACTACGAGGTTCCATACCCATCGCCATTTTGAAACGTGCAATGCACTTTAAAAGCAAAAAAAAGAAAATAGATACATTCTGAAATTGCTAGTCTCCCATCAAAATGTAGTATTTAACCGGTATAAACCTATTTACTACAATATTGATCATCAGTTCATCTAGCCCTGGATGGGCATTGCAACAAGCACAATTAATACAGCCCATTGATGGGCAAACTCCCATTTATACACATGCTAGACCATTAAAATCATCATCAGTTCATCAGTTCAAAAAGAATACTCTTAATACAATAGGATACTCAGACATTAGCAAGAACAATCTAATAAACAAACAGTCAATCTTCTGTCAATACCCATTGTTTCAACTGTGTGCCTATTAACCCAGATGTGCTGCTAATTCTTCATGTGTATTTAAACCTGTCAGGCTCTTGCTTTGTAAGTCTATTATATAGCGTGATTCTAAACGCCTTAGTTTCTGCAAACGATCTCCCCCTCTGGGGTGTACAGGCACGCTCTCCAGACAAAAACAGGACAATAGATCGCTATTGTGCCCATGCATTTCTTTAAAATGCCTGGCAACAGGATAAGATTCACTGATATAACGTAGCCCACAAGGACACACCAGACAATATACGACATATGGGGTAGTGCAGGTTAGAAATGTATTGATTTTTTGGGGAAATTTGAGACCTGGAATTTTTTTATGTTAAGGTCCTTTTGCTTATTTTACAAGCCTTTCATCGGCCACAAGGATAGACACCATTCAGTGGTATTTGACTAGGGGTACTAGTTTTTGTCGAATGATGGCTATGGACCAAATGATCTTTCAAAGCCCTGGCTTTACGAATTGTCACCATAGGATTGGATGGTAAATCATCTTTAATGATGTTATCAGTAAGCAGGATATTCCAGTTCTTACATAGTATCTTTCTCACTCGACCTGCATTCTCTGAGAAAGTCGTGATCAGCCTGAAGGTCCCCTTATCTGTATTCACTTTCTGCTTAGGTTTTAATAGCTCCAATCTGGGCCGGTTGTTCACTCTTGTTAAGGCTTGTGTTAATACTCCCTCATTGTACCTACATACTCTGAAACGATCCATACAAAGTTTGGCAGATTTCTGAAATTCCCTTTCAGTGGAATTATTTCTTTTCAGTCTCAAGAGTTCGCCACATGGTATACTCTTTATAAGTTGTTTAGGATGGCTACTTGTGGCATACAGAGTAGAGTTCCCTGCGGTGGTTTTACAGAACAATTTGGTATATAATTGTCCTTCCTCAATGTACATAGTTAAATCCAGGTAATTTACACTAGATATACTGATCTCTCCTCTGAATCTCAAATTTACAATGTTATCATTGAGCACATTGACATATGGTGTGGCTTCTGCCACAGACCCCTCAAATATAATAAGGAGATCGTTAATGTAACAATGCCAAGCTTTGATTCTATTGTTCCACATTAAATTGGCGTTAGCCCAGGCTTCCTGCCCCTCCCACCAGCCAACGCAAAGATTCGCGTAGCTAGGGGCGGAGCAGGAACCCATTGCCACGCCTGACATTTGCCTGTATAGCTGACCATTGAACACAAAGATGTTATTATTTAGACTAAATGTTAAAAACTCTATTAAAATTTTGTTGTGTTCGTAAAACCTGATTTGTTTAGTTTGTAGAAAACTATGGACAGCTTTCAGTCCATCTGTATTTGCAATGCTGGTATATAAGCTGGTAATATCCAGCACCATAATACAATACCCTCTTTGCCAAACAAAACTCCCCATCAAATTCAGAAAATGAGTAGTGTTTTTAAGATAAGATTTTAAAGAAGTCACATGCGGAAACAAAAAAGAATCAATGTGCATGGAGAGATGTTTAGTCAGTCCCCATTGTGATGCCACAATAATTCGTCCCGGAGGATTAACTTTATCCTTGTGCACCTTAGGAAGGTGATAAAATGTGGGAGTAACTGGATTCAAGCAGCGCAAAAATAGAAACTCATCAGTGTTCAACATGTCCTTTTTGTACCATTTGGAGATCATATTATGAAATTCTCTAATACTTTGTTGGTAAATCGAATTAGTGATCTTATGATAGCAAATTGTATCGTACAGCTGGCGACAGGCTTCCATCTAATACTGTGTCCTAGTCATCAATACAATATGTCCTCTCTTGTCCGAGGGTTTGCAAACTAGGGAGGAGTCATCGCATAGTTTATTAAATGCCATTTGATGTTTCTTGGTGACATTTTTAGGTTTATCCTGATATTGTGTATCGTGTCTTAATCTCGCCAGATCTTTTATAACAGCATCTGAGAAAGTATCAATGGCATCAAACGATGTGGGAGGCATAAACCCAGAAGCAGGTTTAAAAGTACTAATGCCCCCTTTTTGTTGGATGTCCATTTCAGCCAGCATTTGCGTATTCCTCAAATTGATATTCTCCCCTTCATTTATCTCAGTTCTTAGTTCTTCCATAGTTTTTACTCCACTAAGATCTTTGTAAGAGAAAACATCCAAAGTATTACTGGATTCTCCTGTAGTTGGTTTCACAGGGGCTGGTCTAAGTTTGAAAAATGTATGCAACTTTAGCTTCCGAGTAAACTTGAATAAGTCTATTCTGGTTTGTGCGAATTCAAATTTTCTTTGTGGACAGAAGGAAAGACCTAATTCAAGTATAGACTCCTCTTCTTCAGATAGTAATCTAGGTGTCAGATTGATGATAGTCAAATTATCTGCCATACTTAATTTCTCTTGTTGTAGGTCTTTTTGCTGCGAGTTACCGGGGGTGAGCCGACCACGTTTATGGCCCCGCCCCCTCCTCCTCGTCTTCCTCTTGCCGCTCTTATTTCCGGCGGTTTTCCTCTGCCACCCTCCAGTTGTTGCTTCCTCATGAATTTGAATATAACAGTGGATCTGGACTCTCATAGGCAGGTATGGTGTAGATTCTGAGACCCTTTGGCACATGATTCACTTCGATATAATTTTGTAAAGAGGTCGCCTCCCACCATTTTCGTATTTCGCGCTCGTATAGGCTTTCCAATGTGACCAATTTAGTGGTGAGATTGGTAGTGCTTCCGCTTGCATTACTGGGACCGGCTTTGTTCACCCCATTAGCATTTTGCTGCTTTATAAACATTCCTTGTGCAGCTTCATGGCGTTCTGTTTCACAAAACATAACTAAAACTTCAATGCTGTAGCCGCAGCTTATCAATTTTGTGCTACTGTCCCCCTATGCTCTGTGTAGGTTAAAGTTCATAAAGTACAAATTAGTGTTAAGTCGCCCGCATCTTATCGGAGTTCATGCTGTCTCCAAAGTTATCCGTAGTAATTCACGGTACTTCACGGTAGGAAATCCCGGTAGTCGATGTACTGAGCGGCCACATTGTCTCAAATTGCACTATTCACTTCACGGTGCAGCAGGAAATATTCCATTCTCGCTCCAAGTCCACCAGTCTGCTGCATACGCAAGTGGGTGCTCCTTAAGCGGGGGTTTACCCGCCAACGAAATTACTGCTCCCAGGTTCTTTCAACGTTCATTCTTCGAACAAGAAACAGCACTCACAGGGGGGAGGTTTTTGCCAACAATGCTTTTTATTGGCAACCCTAGCACAGACAAGAGGCGTTTTGGTACTTAGCCTTCGTCAATTGTGGTCCAGAACGCGCCACCATTACATTTACATGCATTTAATTAGGTCTTTGTTATGTTATGTTATGTTATGTCTTCTTTTATTGCGCTCGAATCACCGTATATTTAAACAATACTCCCTAATATATGTATTCACTAAGATACACTTAATAAGCCAGTTAACCAATAGATTTTTTTTTTTAAAACATCCATTAAGACACTTATTTAAATATTTATTCTTGCATCGACCTTTACATATACAAAACATATTTATTTTTCAGAAAGACACACATTCACTGGATGGTGTCATGAGTGATGTCATGAGTGATGTCACTGACCATGTCATGAGTGATGTAATATGTGACGTCATCAGCAGTCCATTGCCGGCGCGCAAGTTATAGTGAGTCCAACTAACTATAACGTGGGAATTTCAATGGTTTTATGTCAGTAAAATTTCCAGATAACTATAACTGGTGTCAAACCTATGGTTTTTTCAGTGAAATTATTAGGTTTTTTAAATGCTAATTCCTAACTATAACTGATGTGAAACCTATGGTTTTTTCTGTGAATTTCATAGGTTTTGTAAATGCTAATTCCTAACTATATATAGTGCCTCAAACCTATGTTTTCTTCAGTGAATTTCAAAGGGTATTTAATAGCAAATTTCTATTGCTATCAAATATAATATTTTTTAGAATGAATCCTATATTGTATATTTAAGTAATACTATTTTTTTTACGTATATTCTTCATTTTTTCTTTTTTGCCCTGGAGCGCTTCCGGTGCGCGTACCGGTGTGCGCACCGGAAAGCGCAGTCTTGGGGCGCGCCCCGGTGTGCGTACCGGTGAGCATCCCGTTTGTGCTATTGCCGTGAACGAAAACATCATCGTGACGTATTGCGTAGCCGCGTCCGCGTGATACGCATGGCGTAAGCGCACCCGGAAGCACCCGAGCGCATACGATCGCGCTACGTAAGTGCCCCGGGGCACGCCCCGGTGCGCGTAGCGTAAGCGCGTCGGGTCATGTGATCTGAAAATAACACTTTTCATTGGTTCAGAACAGTTTTTTTTCCAAATGATGAAAGCCCCCACCTTTTTTCCTCATTCTCACTTTGTACTTTGACTGAGGAAGACCTTTTTGCAGACCTATTTGTACTGAGAAATGGCTACAGCAGCAGCAGTAGCAGGAGCATCTCAACCACCACCACCACCACCACCAGGACCACCACAACACCACAGTGGTGGAGAAGAAGAAGAGGAGGAGGAGGAGGAGGAGGAGAGGTGGTTCCTGCCTGAAGATAATACCCCCTATAAGCCAAAGGAGCACATTGTCTGGGAGTTTTTTAAAATCCCAAGGGGCCTAAAGAAAGTTAATGCTCCGAAAGTTACATGTCTGATCTGTGGCACTGTACTTTCCAGGGGGAACCCTGCCAAATAGTATTCTTTTGGCAACAATACTATGATTCGCCACATGCAACGCCGGCACCCAAACAACTATGCTGCGGCAGAGGTCAGAGAACTGACCAGAAACCCTCCCCAATCTTCTCCCTGCACCTCCCAAAGTAAACAACCCACTCCATCGGGCCCAGAGACAAGGGAAATGGTCCCAAATATCCAACCTCAGTTTGGAGATTTTAAAATAGTTTGTAAATTTTGCGGGACTATAATTTGCTATGGAGAGCAAAGTATTAAACTGATTAACTGTGCTGGAGACAACAACAAGTGCAAAAACAAACCTTAATTTTTTCCTGTTTTTTTTTGCTCCAGTTGAGCCGTTTACAATTCCCTGTTTTCTGTTTGTCCCCATAATAATTACAAAAAAATATAAAATTGTTCATAAAAGCCAAAAAAAGTAAAAAATGTTCCAAAAAACAATAAAAAAAATATAAAACAACAAAAAGAATAAAAAACAGTTCTTTTTAGAACTACCTCCAATTTATAAAAAAATGCTACATTTTTAAAAAACTCTGTCATTCTTTTTTCCCCATGGTACGCTCCCCGGTACGCCCCGCGGAGCGTGTACCGGGCGCTCCCCCCGCGCAAATAAAAAAAAAAATGTTTTGCCCCGCGGGGCCCTTTTATGGCCCCCACGTCAAACCTAGGGTGTCAGGGGGGGTCTACTCTGCCCCCTTTTAGTAATTTCCCCCTTTGTTTTTGCCACCTCTTGTGTCTCGATCCTACCGGGACACAAGATGGCAGCCGCTCCGGACTGTTTGGAATGTTGACAGACACCCAAGAGCCAATCTGCTTTCCGCTCGCGAACTCGCGTAGCGCGCTGGAGCGCCCCGGTGCGCGTACCGGGGTGCGCTTATAGATATATATATTTTTCTGAACCTAAATTACTCAAAATCCACTGGAGCACATATCTTGAGACATAGCAAAGGCACATCGGGCTACCAGTCCCTACAATTTTGCCAAGTTTTGTGAAAATCCATTCAGCCGTTCGGGCTAAAAGTGAGTCCAACCGCCCTATGGAAATTAAGATGGTGAAAACACGTTTTGGGACCCCCATTTTATCTCGGCCCCCACTTGACGAATCCCCCCCAAACTTTCAGGGAAGGAGCGGAGCGCAGCGAGGCAAATTTAAGGAAAATTACAGGCAGATTCCTCAACAGAATGTTGTGGATTTCCTATGGAAAACAATCCTAACTATAACAACCGCCAGTAGGTAATATATATATATATATATATATATATTCAATGAAAAAACCATAGGTTATAGAGAATATATAGTTAGGAATTAGCATTTACAAAACCTTAAAAATTCACTGAAAAAACCATAGGTTATAAACCATATATAGTTAGGGAATAGCATTTTCAAAACCTTATTTTACTCGCATAAAACCATTGAAATTCCATATATAGTTAGATGCGCTAACTATATATCGCGCACCCGCAATCCACTGCTGATGATGTCACATATTACATCATTCATGACATGGTCAGTGACATCACTGATGACATCACTGATCACAACATCCAGTGACTGTATGTTTCTGTAAAGTTAAAATATGTCTTACATATTGAAGAATGAGTGGATGTATAAATGTCTGGATGAAGGATTTAGTAGGTGCATGACTGATTGTATGAGGGAGTGATTAAATGTGTCTCACTGAGTGCATGGGTTAGTGATTAAACTGTATTAATTTGTGCATCATTATATCTGTTGTTCTGTAAACTGCTGCATGTGTTGATCAGTAGCTATATGAGTAACTATATGGGTTATTGATTGGTTGCTCAAGTATTTGTATGGGAGACTGAGTATGTGTGTGAGTGGCTGGGAGGTGTGTGACTCTGTGCATAGATGTGTGAACAGCTGATTCACTAGATGTATGGGTTCAAAACTGCATGTGGAAACAGCTGTATGGGTGGTTGACTGTGTACATGAGTGTATTGGTGAGTGATTGGATATCTCAATGCTACATGTCAAAGTAAGTACATATGTAAAACACAGTACATGCAAGAGTTGACATATATAAATTACTGTGTTTAAGAGCCAGTGAATGTGTGAGTGGCTGCATGGATCATTGAAAACTTGTATCAGTGATTGTATAAGAGAGTAAATATGTGTTAGAATATGTTTCAATAAGTAAGGTGTGTATAACTGTATAGTTGAGGAATTGGAGGTGTGATTGATTCTTTGCATGACTGACTAGGTGTGTGAGTAACTCCATGGATGAGTGACAATCTGTGAGTGTTTTCACTGAGTGTATCTAAGGATATATCAGAGTCTGTAGAGGTTCATCGTATTAACACATGAATGATGTCATCTGTGATGTTGTCAGTGATGTCATTTGAGTTGTCATCAGTGATGTCATCACTGATGTCATTTGAGATGTCATCAGTGATGTCATTTGAGTTGTTATCAGTGATGTCATCAGTGATGTCACTGACCATGTCATGAATGATGTAATATGTGACATCATCAGCAGTGGATTGCGGGTGCGCGATATATAGTTAGCGCATCCAACTATATATGGAATTTCAATGGTTTTATGCGAGTAAAATAAGGTTTTGAAAATGCTATTCCCTAACTATATATGGTTTATAACCTATGGTTTTTTCAGTGAATTTTTAAGGTTTTGTAAATGCTAATTCCTAACTATATATTCTCTATAACCTATGGTTTTTTCATTGAATTTCAATGGTTTTTTGAAAGCTAATATCTGTAGCTGTAAAATCTATTCTTTTTTAAATCTTTAAATATATTTTACATGTTTTTAATACATTTTTAAAAAAAATATTTTTTTGTTCCGCTCCCAGTTCGCGAACCGGTCAGCTTTCCGTTAGCTCGTTTTAAAGCCGCTCCTAGTCCGTGAACCGGTAAACGTTCTTTCAGCGTAACTGTTACGTTAGAATGACGTTTTGCGTTGTCGCGTAATACGTCATCGGACGCGCCAAATTAGCGGACCCGGAAGCGGACCGGAAAGCGGCGCAAAGCGCGAAACGTAAACACAGCAGGTCATGTGACTCGGTAATAACACTTTTCATTGGTTCATTTCACTTTTGGTTTCCTAATGATGTAATACTAGGTCATGTGATCTAAAATTAACACTTTTCATTGGTTTAGAACTTTGGCTTTTCCCAAATGATGAAAACCCCTCCTTCTTTCCTCACTCTGACTTTCATCTTGGTGAGAGAAAGACCTTTGTACAATCCAGAGAAATGGCTTCTGTTGTTGCTTCTGGTAGTGTTCCCCCACCACCACCTCCACCTCCTCATGGAAAGAAAGGACCACCAACTCAACCAATCTTTCAAGAAGAGGAAGATCAGGAAGAGGAGGAAGAGCCTGAATATTTGCCAGAGGAGCCCAGGAGGTACAACAGGAAGGAAAATTTCATTTGGCAATTTTTTTAATTTCCACCAGGGCAAAAGAAAGTGAACACCAGGTATGTCTTTTGCCGTATCTGTGATGATCGTCTTTCTAGAGGGACGGACAAAAAATATAGTTATGGGAATTTCACTATGCACAGGCACATGAGCAGGTGGCACCCAAATAACTATAGTGCTGCTCAGCTTCGGGACGAACAACAGAATTCCCCAGCAATAGCCAGAAGATCGGTCGTGCCAGAAGTTTCAGGACCAGAAGCAAGGGAGTTGATCCCAAATATTCAAATGGACATGGGGGAAGTGAAACAAGTTTGTGTGAGGTGCAATCCAATATTATGCTACCGCGAAAGTAGCATAACACTTATAATAAGAGCTATCAAAAATCATGTATGTCCAAAACGCCCCCAAAAATAAATTCTTCTTTTTTTTGTTGCTCCTGTTGAGCCCTCTTCGATGAATCATTTTTGTTTCCCCCCTCCCCCCAAAAAATAAAAAAAAATACAAAATGTTCAGAAAAAAACAAACAAATATAAAAAAATGTTCAGAAAACTAATAAAAAAAATTTAAAACAACAAAAACAAAAAAAAAGTTCTTTTCAGAACTACCTCCCCGTTATTAAAAAAAATTGGTAGAATTCTTTGAACTCTGCCAAGCTCTATTTCTATTAGTTCGCTCCCAGTTCGCACTCCGGTACGCGAACTTTGAGCGAACCCAAAAATTTTTTTTTTAAAAAAAGAACAGTAAGTATAAGTAAAGGAAACAGACCGTTATGTTACAAAAAAGACAGCTATAGGGAGTAAAGAAAAGCTACTGTTACCCGCAATTCACTTCTGATCATGTCATATATTACATAATTTTTGACATGGTCAGTGACATCATCAGCAGTGGATTGCGAGTAACAGTTTTTTTTGTTTACTTCCTATAGCTGTCTTTCTTGTAACATAAATGTCTTTTCCTATCCTTATACTTACTGTTCTTGTTTTAAAAATTTTTGGAGATCATTCAGAAACAGTAACATTAATAGAGACAGAATTAGTGATTAATAATGAAGAAGTATGAGAAGAGAGGGAGTGAGAAAAATACTGGAAGGAGTAGAAAAAATAAGTAATAGAGAAAGGAATGAGAGAAGTAGCAAACACAGGAAAGTAAAGATTAAAGAAATGAAGCAGTAGAACTAATAGATGTTAAATGTGATAGATTAAATGATTGATTGAGGGTGACGATAAGGTGTGTCCTCTCTAAAAGTTTGTTTAAGGTGAACCGTACTCTGGGTTGCATATCAAATTTATGCTTGTTGAAGAATACAGAGGAGATAATAGATGTGAAGACCTACCATTGTAGTAAAACATGCCCACTTATTACATCATTCATAACATAGTGACATCATCAGCAGTGGAATGCGGGTTAAAAAAGTAGAAAACATTTACCTTATAATTCTTGTTAACTTTTAAAGAAAATTTTTCATACATTCAATCTGTAAAAGAGAGAACAAACATTTCCAAAAATATTAAAACATGTATTTAAAAATTAGAAAAAAGAAGGGAAAAGGTTCAAGAAGAAACAGTTTTTAAACAACTTTGACACTTACAGAAACCTCTACTTCTCTACGACCCGTACACAATCCTAAAGATATTTATTTTAAACAAACAGTATCTTCATGCTGATGAAATGAGGCCTATTTTGAAACATGATGCTTCTTTTGCATTGCTTATGTCTCACAATAGTGATGCAATAACAGCGCAAAAGAGATGTAAAACCATCATAAAATTGTGTCTAACATTTTAAATGATTGTTTCAGGATGCAAATAAGATGTGTGCTTTCAAGAGCTTTCTTAGAGGTGAGGCCTATTTCTTTTTTTTCAAAAAAAACAGTACCCAGAAGTACAGCACTGTAAGCATTAAAATTGACACTTACAGAAAACTCAGTTTTTCCATATCTACCTCACATTTCTAAATGTATATCATAAGTACAAACAGCAGAACATTAATTATACATGTTAAATGGTTTATTTTTGCTGTTCTCAGAATGTATCAAATTTCACTTAAATCAGTGATTTGAAGGTATTCATCATGTAACAGCGGGGAAAAAAAAACACAATCAAAATGATTGTGTTTAAAAAACCCATACAACCTAAGAAATCTGAATTCAAAACTCCTTAAAATTAACTTACTTTCAATAACGTTGAAGGATCTCCTATGAACAGCATCCACTCTGTTGTGCTATAAATATTTTCAGCCCGCCACTTTCTGAAAGAAAACCTCCATCATTTCGAAAAATATGTTACATACAAGAAAAGACTTCTCACATTCTATCACATGTTTCCACTAGGCCAAATCATGTTGCAGCGATTCGCAACTCTTGTAATTCTTCCAATCAAATCCCGTCATTTTCTATTTTCGCATCTTTCAAAAAGAAAACATTTGAGATTATGTTCACAATCCTGGACTACTAATATCTTACTCTTCTTTGTCACTCATGTTCTCCTTTTCCTATGACACTGATACTGCTTACTATGAAGCAGACTTACTTGCATCAGGTTTATATAGTTGGATTTTAAAATTGACATTATAATTGAAAGTTTTGGACCAATAATCTAAACAGCATTGCAGACTTACATTCCCTCTACTTGATGAACAATTTCCAATTCCTCACAGGAAATCCCAAAATTGTTTCTTTAAAATTTTGGTTTTAAAAACACCAGGTAAGAATTTTTAAGGTCAAACGGCAATTTTTTTTTGAAAGTTACAACAGAATCATTGCAGAATGACCAGCCGTTTCGAGACTTTAAGTAGCTGTATAATGTCCTGATGTTGTTGAAGGACCATCGTGATAGATAATTGCTACAGTTACAAAAGTCCTCCCTGATATTGACAGCTGAGAAGCCACAACATTTTTTATTAAAGTTGACAATTTTGATCCATCAGGCCTACATCGTTGGATCATTAAAATGACATACTGGCCATATCTACGTATAAATAATGTTGACATCATATCACATTTACATTGGCTACACTCCATGTTGTGATCCGCTGCATTTACTAGCTTATTAAAGGACACTGATTTACTGTCTGGCAAAGTTAAATATATAAATTTTCTGAGTCTACACTAGTAGTACTTGATACCATACAGTTCTCGCAGTCATGCTGCCATTGATAAGAAAGCCCAAACAGGTGATCTACATCTACACCCTCATCTTGCAATACATCAAGCATATTGTAGTAAATAAGGAGAAATCCAAAGATATGTTGATAAGTCCAAGGTTTATTCAGCTGCAGCACAGTACTTCCAATCTTCCAAACTCCCAGATACAGTATAACATTTTAGATCAAAACAATTCTAAATGGAACTACCTGAAAAGTGTGCATGTGCAACATGGGACAAAGGTTCTATTAAAAGGGAAATATATACAGGGAAGGATTAAAAGGGAAATACCAAGAAGTGAGAATATAACACATTTCCCCCCTTAAAGAAAAGGAAATGCATTAAACATAAAGAAGCATATGTAAAAAATCAACCAATATCAACTATGGTACACATTTCGAAACTCTTCTGACATTCCATCTTTTTCCATCCTGAGTAACAACACTATTATGATAGACACGCATAACTTTCATTGGCTTACCAAATTTGTTCTCTCCTTTAACAACAAACCCTGGTTTTCGAATCCTGACAACATCACCAACCATGAATGCTGGTTGTCTAACCTTCATCCTAGAATCGTAATTACATTTGTACTTGTCTTGTTTGAGCTCCACTTTTTTAGCCACATCCTTAATGTTCACATCAGTCATTTGTTGACTACTACTTTTCTTAAACCACCAAGGACATAATCCTGAAACAGGGTCTCTACCTTTTAGTAAACGGAAAGGAGAGACTTCAGTAGTGGCATGAGGCGTAATACGGTATAACCATAATTTTTCTCTCAACTTATCTTTCCACAGACTTCCTGATTTGCGAGCCCAAACCAGATCTTCCTTGAGGACTCTATTATACCTCTCCACTAGACCATTACCTTGTGGTTCATAGAGGGCTGTAGTACAGTGCTTGATCCCATACGTGCTCAAGAACTCCAACATGAGAGAGGACTTGAACTGTACCCCATTATCGGATACAATGCACTCCGGAGAACCCTCTCTGGAAAAAATCTCCTTTAAAAATAGAATAACACTTTCAGTATTTGGATGAGGCACTAGTTTGACCTCAGGCCACTTTGAGTGATAGTCTACAGCAACAATGGCAAATCTACATTCTTGTGGTAAGAAATTGAAAGGGCCAGCTATATCAATTCCTAACTTTTGCCACGGATGATCTGGCCACTTTACAGGAACTAAAGGTGCTGGATCACACTTACACGATTTATCACTTTCAATGCACTCGGGACATTCCCTGACAAATTTATCCACTACTCTATCAACCCCTGGCCACCAGAAATTTGACCTAATAAGTCTTTTCATAGAGGACATTCCCATATGGCACTCATGACTCATTTGTAAAATCACACTTCTTATAGCCACCGGTGGAATACATTTACCAGCTCTGAACAAAAGATCTCCCTCAATGGCCAACTCATCAGCAACATTGTAGAAAGGCGTGATCTCAGCAGGAACACGTTCTTTGGAAGGCCATCCCAACCTCACACAGTCTCTGACCTTACACAGCAAATCATCCTCATCCATACCTCTCTTCCACATATCTTCCGATATAACTTTGTATTTTTCTGGAAACATTTCAGAAATGCTGGTTACTACCTCTGTATCTTCATCAATCTCAGAACTAGTACAGGGCAACCTAGACAAACAGTCTGCAGTAACATTTAACTTCCCTGGCACATATTCAATGTCGAAACTATATTCTTGCAAACGTGACATCAATCTTGCAATGCGAGCTGTGGCATTCAAACCTCCACCAGGTGATAAAATGCTCACCAATGGCTTGTGATCAGTGCGTATGAGGAACCTTGCACCCCAGATGTAATTACGGAAATGCTCAACACCCCATACACATCCCAACAACTCTTTCTCTATGACTGCATACCGTCTTTCAGTTTGATTCAATGATCTGGACGCAAACGCAACATTCCAATCTTCCTTTCCAGAACGTTGAGAAAGTACACAACCTAAACCATAAAGACTGGCATCCACTGTCAAAATGCAAAGTTTATTCAAACAAAAAGGCCTTAAAGTTGGTGCTGACACCATATCGAGTTTGACACTTTCGAAAGCATCCTGCTGTTTTGATCCCCACAAAAATTCTACCTCCTTCCTTGTCAACTCCCTTAACGGTTCCATCTTTGTAGCAAAATTTGCAATAAACTTACTGTAATATTCGCACAGTCCTAGGAACGACAACAACTTATCCTTACAATCTGGTGCGGGAGCCTTTAAGATAGCATCCACTAAGGATCTTTTAGGAGCAACACCCTTACCAGAAATAGTGTGTCCCAAATATTCTATAGTTTTTTGAAACAACTTACACTTCTTACTCTTAATGGTAAGTCCAAACTTATCTAGCATCTTGCACACATTCCTCAAATGCTCCATGTGTATTTCATCATCTTTGGAGAAAACCAAGATATCGTCTTGGAAACACTTCACGTACTCACCCATGTCCCTAAATATATGGTACATAGACCTCTGAAAAACGGACGCTGCCGACGCCAAACCGAACGGCATCCGTTTGAACTGGAACAAACCCTGAGGTGTGATAAAAGCTGTGAGATGGCGTGACTCCTCAGCTAACACCACCTGATGATACGCCGATCTCAAATCTAACGTGGAAAATATCATGCCACCTCCCAGCATACTCACTACCTCGTTGATATTTGGCAAAGGATGACAGTCTACCACTATGTTGGCATTGAGTGCCCTCAAATCTATGCACAACCTCAAAGATTTGTCAGGTTTGCGTGCCAAAACCATTGGCGAAACCCATTCGGATGACTCTATTTCTTCTATGACATCATTTTTTAACATGTCATTCAGTGCATCACTTAATTCTTCTCTGACATTAAGTGGTACAGGCCTAAGTTTTTGCACCACCGGTATGGCTCGTTGTTTAAGCTTAATAACATGAGTGAACCCACTTAATTTACCCAATTTGTCCGAAAACACACTAGGAAACTCATCAGAAAGAGTCTTCCAAACATTACTCTCTTCAACAGATCTGACTTTATCCTCTGACATATCACCATCATATGACACCATGACAGGATCTTTGTTGCGTGGATTCAATGTAATGTGAAGTCTGAATTGATCCCGCCACCCCAAAACATTTACTCCCTTCACAGCCACATACAGTTTGATATATGCAGATTGATTTTTAAAATAAATCATGGAGGCAATATATCCTATAAAATCAATACTTGATTCATTGAAACCTTTTGCCATAATATCAGGAGGACACAATTCACCTTTAGAAATTATGTTCCTGTACTTTTCATCAAAATACTTTTCAGTTATGATAGTCCAAGGAGACCCAGAATCAGCCATCAACTCTAACTCTACTCCTTTAAACCTAACAACACATTTTGGAGACTCCAAATAATCCTCCTCAAGTAAACTTATACTAATAATAGACACAATCATCCCACTTACTCTGTTTGATTCATCAGACACAGCATGTTCATATCTGACCAGACTTGAATCATAGTTTGTTTCATCTCTCACACAAGAAACTTCCTTTTTCTTGAAATAATTTCCTTTATCCCCACCTTTCTTTTTGTCTTCTCTACATGAGTTGGAAAAATGACCTATTTTTCCACACTTGTTGCACTCCTTCCCTAAAGCAGGGCAAAATTTGAACGTAGCAACATGATTGTAACTCCCACATCTAAAACATACGATGCGACTACGTGGTCCAAACTTATGACTTTGGGAACCTCTTGCAACACTGTTCATTGCACACACTTCTTCAGTTAACTTATCACTCTTACTACTCTTATTGCTTGTCTCCTCTATTGTCTTCATCCACTTATTAGACTGTTCAAAAGCCTTAGCAGTAGAGATACACTCCAACAAAGTTGGGTTGCCTACTATCCACAATTGTTCTTGTGTTTTCTTGCACTTAACATTTACAATAATATTATCTCTAAGCATCTCATCCGTCATATTACCAAAATTACATGGCATCACTAGAGCTCTTAAACCTGTTAGAAAATCATCAAAAGATTCATTTTCTTTTTGCGTTCTAGTATAAAACTTGTACCGGTTTAAGGCTAGACTAGTGGTGGGTTTAAAGCGTGTTTCCACACGAAGCATAGCTTCATCAAAAACCCCATTATCACCAGGGACAGCTGGTAAATTTCTGAAAATAGCTTGTCCCTCGGATCCCAAACAATGTAAAAAAATGTTTTTCTTTCTCTCATTTCCCATCCTTTCTCCATCAATGGCTTTTAAATATGTCATAAACTCCTCCTTCCATCTGTTCCATGGAATGGGAGGATCACCTTTGCTTTGCAAAAATTTTGAAGGAGGGTCGAACTGCATGTTAATAAATGTAAATATCACGGCAATGAACAACTAAAAAAAAAAAAATATAACCACAATAAAGATAATGCAATAAGAAGGAAATCACACAAAATGCTACAACTCAATGACAGTTAAGTTAATGAGTACACAAGCTGTGTACATCAGCGAAATTGCAATGAAATCAGTGTTGGATATTCTTCCTCAATACAGTGTAAAATAGTAATTTCGTTGTTTAAATTACTTCTCACGCGCGTTGCTACCAGCTTCAAGCAGGCGCGCTTTTAAAGTACCTTCAGCAACGTTGTGAATGTCCGTTTCAGCAGCGCTTGACAGTAGCGTTTCAAAGCGTTAACTTTTTATCCTCAGTTTTCTTTGTTAAGTAATGCTTGCTCTTCGGCAGCGCTCGGCAGTAACGTTGACAATAAACAAATATGGCCGCTACCAACGCAATGCGCATTACGTCATGCGCTGCGTTTCCTTCGTTGCCATAGTTACAGCTTGACTGTCAGCGCATGCGTGTAGCTTCGTTACCCTGGATACCGCTTTCTCGGCAGCGCATGCAAATTGCAACCGAAGACTCCGTTCTTTGAAGGTAAACACTTGAAAAACAAAGTATTAGTTAGTAAAATCTGCAGGTTTACACAGGAAAGGCTCCAAGACAACGCAATTTTAGTAAAATGGCAAGAAAATCCGGAGGCTTGTAACCAATTGTAATTCCTTGAAATAAAACCACAATGAAGAAGTAGAAAAACGGAATCTTTTCTTGAATCCTTTCCAGATAGATTTACAGGTCACATTCCAGGTCACTAATCCAACGATGTTTTCTGGAGGAAAAATCCAAGTACTTTTGGAAAATAAGTCATGAATCCAAAAGCTTCTGGAAATGGGTAAATATTGCAAACAGCTCAAAATTTCCCAAAATTCCAGTTTTGTACCACACCTGTGCTGCTCATGTAGAAGTAGTAGGTACTGGTCACCATCGTCGCCAATTTTGTAGTAAATAAGGAGAAATCCAAGGATATGTTGATAAGTCCAAGGTTTATTCAGCTGCAGCACAGTACTTCCAATCTTCCAAACTCCCAGATACAGTATAACATTTTAGATCAAAACAATTCTAAATGGAACTACCTGAAAAGTGTGCATGTGCAACATGGGACAAAGGTTCTATTAAAAGGGAAATATATACAGGGAAGGATTAAAAGGGAAATACCAAGAAGTGAGAATATAACACATATACATTAAAAACTCCTGACAATCTTGCTGATTATTTTCAGAGAAGTCTGTTTGACCTGAACATTCATCTAACAGATAACGAACTTCAGACACACTTTCTACTTTTGTTCGATCAGTGCTACATTTCTCGAAAACAGAATTCAACAAACAGCATAAAATTTGTTCTGAATTCAACAGAATCTGTTCTTTTAAACTCTCTAGTGAAAAGAGAACATTAACCACTACATTTGCATAGCAGTTGACACCAGAACTGTTTTCAAATTGAAAACCGACAACATCTTCAACAGAATCCACTTTCTTTCTGCTAACAATTTTCGGTTCATTGACTTTTAGTCTTTTTGCAACAGCCTCCCTACTATTACTGATATTTCTATGTTTCCGGCCTACCACACGTTTCTCAAACAAAGGATATTGAGGCAAATGTGGCGCATACTCTCTTCTTAACCTATTGTATTCCTTAACACAATCTAGATCCGCACAAATGTTTGTGACATCACAGTCAATCAAGTACAATCCCGATAAAGTTCTAACTCGTGACAATGCCACATATGCCATACCCTCCTTGAACACAGAACTGCCAATATTCACCAATGCACTGTCTACACTTAAACCTTGCGATTTATGGATTGTCACCGCATATGCCAAGCAAACAGGAAACTGTTTACGGCGAACATATAAGTCTTTAACAAGCAAAAACCTAGCAGAACAACGACCAATTAGCTGTACTTCCTCAATGCCATCAAATTTAATTTTTAAAAATTCTATTCCATCTCTATTTCTGTATTTCTCAAAATCAACAACATTACCCATTGATCCATTTACCAGACCTCTTTCTACATGTAAATTCCTTCTCAAAATGATTCGGCAATTTAAGCACACATTCAGAGTCTTTTCAAAACCCGCAGTTTTAGATATAGTCTTCTCT
Organism: Lissotriton vulgaris; assembly: GCF_964263255.1. Lineage (NCBI taxonomy): Eukaryota > Metazoa > Chordata > Amphibia > Caudata > Salamandridae > Lissotriton > Lissotriton vulgaris. Next base: position 1,613,588,876 of record NC_141693.1, read on the forward strand.
AATGAATCCAATTTTGATTTCAAATTGTCTGACAAAATAATTGTTGATCCCATATGCTCTATTTTGTCGATAGCTTCAAGTTTCACAATCTCTTGCTTTTCTAAATTCAACATTTTGTTGTTGAAGATGGCACATTCTGCAAGAGTTGGCATCAAACATATCCCGGATTTCTTCTCAGTAATTTTCTGAAAAATATTCTCAGGCACAATCTCTTGTTTGGGATATAAATTTGACAGTAATCGTGCATTTAAAGCTTCTTTCCCATGCTCGGTCACTTTTCCAATTCTAATATCTTGTAGAATATTCTTGTAATCTTCATCCTTTGCCTGACGCATATTTTCATGCAGTTCAGCATAATTGAACTTTAACCATATATTGACGTTGCCAATACTCCCTAGGCACTTCCTGGTATCTTCATGCGTGAGTATTTTGAACACAGGTTGACCTTTTACTGGTGTCAGCTGCAGAAGATCTCCGAAAACAATGATGTGTTTGCCACCAAATAACACATCATATTCAGTTTTAAGTACTTCTTGCATTCTCAAATGCACAAAGGCAAGCATGACATTGGAAACCATGCTTAGTTCGTCAATGATAAGTAGTTTCATTTTCCTAAAGACTCTTGAAACTTCACAGCAAGCATCCCCAGATAACTTGTGGTATTGTAATTTGTTGTCATGCTCCACTGGCAGCATCAGTAGACGATGCAAAGTAATACCTTTAATGTTATGTGCTGCCAGTCCAGTAGGAGCGGTGACAACACAAGACAGCGATGACTCAGTCCTTTCCTGCAAATAACAAGAAATTGCTTTAATGAGGAAACTTTTTCCAGTTCCCGCTTCTCCACTCACGTACAGTCGGACAGGCTTCAACGATGTACATGAGCACTCTTTCTTCTCATGACTTAATCCGTGCTCAATTTCCTTGGTAACTTCATCATATATTTTCCTCTGCTCAACGTTGAGTTGTTTTTCCAAGTCTTCTAAGTTAACTGAATCCTCCTGAGCATGTGCCATGGCTCTTTCCACTTCATTCATAGCAGTGGCAGCTTCATTTTCGATAATAGGTCCTCCAAGTGGATCTTGACGCAATGAAACAGAACTCTGACTGTCCTGAGAACTGTCTCTGGCAATCTCGGCTGCAATCGTTGCTTCCTGCTCAATTTCCAAAGTTAGCATTTCTTGATATTTAGGAAAAGCAGGACATTCTATGGTCTCCTTAGCAGCAGTGAAAGAGTCTTCGTAACAGAGGAAATCTCCAAGCAGTTCCTCTTCTGCACGCCAAGGCTTGAAAAGTTGCAAAAGTGCTAAATAGAAAAACTCCTTTTTTTCTGGAGATTCACCACTCAATTTTCGATGGTTTACTAATTGGCATTTTCTTTGCTTGACCAGGCATCCCTCACTTCCAATTACAGCATACACTCCTTTCTCAATATCTTCTTTGATGTTCCTCTTGAATATATAATTTTGGAGAACCTCATATAGACAAACATTCTCAAGGTGACTGCTTCGATTTGGATAATATGTATCCAACATGTTGGTCTTCAAAATGTCGGTACTGTTTGGTTCCTTTTCTGCCAAATACTCAATTTCCCGGACAGGTTTTAGAACTCGATTTCGCGTTGCAGCAAGACCAAGACTCGCCCAAACGATACTCCTGGATTTGGCATAGAGACTTGCTGAAGACAATCGATCAGAACATTCGTAAGCTCCGATTTCTCGATGCGACAACATCTTCAGACTGAAACTGTACAACTTCTTGCTGAGGCTCTTTTCATGGGAAATGTCCTCCCACATATCCTTCAGTTCTGTCTTTTCTTTTTTGGTGATGTAAGATGTCACATACCGAGCCACAGCCATACAGTTGTCAGCCACAAACTGTATATCCATGTTAGCATTCCACATGGACAAAATCACTGGGTTGTAGTCATTGATGTACTTGGACTCTTCATTCCTTTTCAAATTGTATGTATTCTTGGGTGATTTCCTCGTCACATTATGTCGCAGCGAAGACATCAAACTGTTCACTCTTCCTTTACAAATCACCGGTCGTGGAAAGTTGAAACGACATTTGGTGTAGAACTTGTCCTTGTTTCTGAATTTACGACGACAGTACTTTCCACAACGATGGCTTTGGAAACGTAGAACTTGTTCTCTTAGGAATTTCTTCTCCGTTGCGTTTGGAACAGCACACGTAGAATACTGTTCTATGAAATTCATCACTAAGTCATCCGGATCTGTTCCAAATTTAGGTGCATCCTTGATCCACAACAACATATGTATATGAGGGGCACCTCTTGCTTGGTACTCCTTTCTCCAGAAGAAATCCAACACCTCTCCAAGAGGTGGATTCTTCTTATTTGTGATGAAAGACATCATAGCTTCAAATCTATGATTGAAGTACCTGCATACATTCACTGGATCCAAAGAACACCGTTCTCCAGGTGTCTTGAATTCAATGTTTTCAATATTTCCATTTGCCTCTCGTAGAAATTCAAGTAAGTCTTCCCAGCCATACTCGGCACAGCTCAGAGTGAGGAACCATGTCGGAGCTCCTAAGTTCCTCAGCATACATTTTAAATCACCATGACGACGGTACCAGTACTCATTAGTACCACGCTGACACGCCATGAGATTAATTAAGTGAGAATCCAAAATACTGTCTTGGACATTGATTTTATGCATAAAATCACTTGCCGAGATGTTTCGCATCTGTATACCACTTTTTAAAATGTGGTTCACTGCATATGACAGTCCTGACAGATCGCTTTCAAACAGGAGATGAAACAAATAGGGAATGCATTGACGAAACCTAGGATCTTCTGCATACAATCGTAAAGTCCGGTATTCAGACGCAGGAATTTGATGAGGTCGCTCATCATATCTTCCTCCTTGACCTGTGGGAAATAGCTGTGGGAAACACCGAGCTTCCAAACTTTCCTCCCAAACACTAATGGGACTCCCTTTGGCTTGTTTCATTTGAAACAACTCAATAGCATTCCCCATGACTTCCTTGGAATGCAAAGGATGAACACTATAATGTTCATATATTTCTTCACTATTAGACACCTCTACTTTCTCAATTTGGCCAGCACACAAAACGCTATCCTCTTCATCACTTACTTCCTCTTCTGCAACATATACATTCTTATAGTACTTATTATTTTTCTTCAAATACAAAGTTGCATTTTTCACTTTCCTAACATCCACTAAATCTTGCCATATTTTCTTATTCTTTGTCGGAACCCCTTTAACCAAGATAACCAGAGGTTCCTCTTCCACTTTCTCAACTCCAATTGTGTTAATGTTTTTGTTCAAATCTAGAGGCAAATAAACAACTCTTCCCTTTAATCCTCTCTGTAAATCTGTTGGAGGCAACTTCCCTGTCTTTGGCTCCATTCTTACAATAGCCTGAAAGGGATGGATACTTTGAATCAAAATAGATTCATAAGTATTTAAATCCTTCAATTCTGAAGGAATCTCAACCAATTCCAGATTATTATGAACTGCCCTAGCAGGCATCTGGTTTTGATTTAATTTATTACAACAATAAGTACACACACGTTGGTCCACTCCCAAATCAAAACAATTTTCTACCATCAAGTATGTGGCAAAATCCTTCCATTCACTATTATTTTCTCTTTCAGTTTTTGCATATAAATCCGCTAACTTAGTCTGATTCTTATAATAAGTGCGTCGACAACATACACAAGTGAAATTAGGCCTCTCACTTGATTTCATCTGAAACGTGGCAATTTCCTTCTGAAAATTATCTGAACTAGAAACCTGTATATTATCTTCAACATAACCCTCTACTTCTGGGTCAATTTGAACATTCTCATCTCTACTACCAAAGTAACAAAACTCAATTTCTTCACAAATATTCTTCACATCTATTTCAGAACCATGCAAAAGAGCAGCACATAATTGTTTAAGCATAATTGCTGGACTCTTAGCATAATACAACATTCTCACTAATTTTCTCACTTTATTATGATGCACTGCTAGCATCCTGAAATGATGAAAAACACTCTGGCATACTCTCCTGGAAAGACAAGCCAGTGAATGACCACGCAAACCTGTCATTTGTCTCACTCTGCAAGGATCTAAATCTTGCAACAACTTTATTTTCTGCTTCAAACTTTTCTTATTAAATGTCCGTATAAAATCACAAAGCAAATTGATGGAAACCTGTCGCACACTGCAAATAGAACTACACTTCCAAATGTACACAGGACCCTTAGGACGTCTTCCTAAAACCTCATCACTTAGCGCCTCTTCTGTCTCTGTTGTCACAAGTTGTTCTTTTTCAACTGGACAACCATCCTTCACTTCATAAGCTCGACCACTGGTGTCAACTGCAAACACCAAATCATTATCCTGAAAATAACTCTCCTCATTAAAAAATGCCTCACAACTTGAACTATGCATCCATTCTCCGGAAAAAACTTCACAAAAGTTAGTACGATTTACTACTCTCTTCCATCTACTTTTTGTTTTGAAATCAGAAATTACCTTGCTTAGTTTCCTAATTCTATTGATTACCAAAATAAACAACTTTCGCTTAATTTCAAAAGCATGATCAATAATTTTCTCTACATTTTTCTTCTTCTTATAAAATGCCGCTTTCTGTTGGCCTTTTTTTAAAATATTTTTCAATAAATTAACTATTATCCTGTTACGGAACATTCGATTTCGAATGTCCCTAAACTGTTGTTTCCTTCTACTATCATGCACAGAGTTATCTCTTCCTCTACCAGTAACATTTTTGATGGGTCTCTCCTTTCCATTTAAATTGCTTTTCTTTTTGTGGACTGAAACATTTTTTGGAGAAATACTTTTTTTACTACAAATATTTCTTAAGAATGATTTCGTGCTCTTACCCGGACCTTTCTTGGTGTTTTGACAAGTATTTGGGGAAGAGGACTGCTGCAATAAAACATCATCCTGCTGTCTTTGACGTTTTCTAGCCTTTCTAATTCTATTTTTTGTAGGCATTTTCCAAACTATGAAAGAATCTGCAGTTGAATCTGTGGAAAAATATAATAAAAAATGTTATTAACCACTATTACCAAACAGTAAATGAATAACAGTCATCTAAAACTTAATGCCCTACTAATTATTTAACATAGCAAATCTTTTGCACCAGCACTGCATCACAAAAATGACACTCAATGGTACAAAACAGGCATAGAACAATCATAAATCACTCCCTAATATTTTAAATGATTAATTCAGGATGACGATAAGATGTGGCCTATCTAAAGGTTTGTTTAGGCCCAGATCTTTGGACTGGGGTGAATGTGTGTCATTGATCCACATTCGGTCCATCACCTGTTTTGTTTATTTGAAGTGAGACATGGTTGCAGATAAGATTTTCACTGAAAAAAACCAAGGAGAAAATACATGTGAAGGCCTACCAATGAAGTAAGTCATTATTTGAAAACCATTACATTTCTGGATATGTACTGCTAGTGCTTCATAAGTTGTTTTGGGTCATATTTATAAGGCATTTGAGTGTCTATTATGCTATTTTACGTTCTTCATGGTGCAAATTTCTTGTAAATACGCTCCCACCTGCGGTTGGCAAATTTAGATTTTGATTATGGGAGTTACATAGGCATGTTAATAATTTCCCAAAAATGGTGTATGACCCCAAACAACCTATGAAGCTCTAGTAGTACATATTCAGAAATTTAATGGATTTCAAAATTCGTTTTTAAACACAGCATATAAATCAATTGTATACCTGCATTCAAGAGGAAATGACTGAAAATGTCCTTGAGACACATGAAAGCGTTTTCTGGAATGCCCTAGCACCATTTTTTGGACATTATTAACATGGCTATGTAACTCCCATAATCAAAATCTAAATTTGCCAAGCGCAGGTGGGAGCGTATTTACAAGACACTTGCCCCATGAGGAATGCTTGCCATTTAAAAAGGAAAAATAACATCAAAGACACTCAAATGCCTTATAAATATGACCCAAAACAACCTATGAAGCTCTAGCAGTACATATCCAGAAATGTAATTGATTTCAAAAATGGTTTTTAAAAACAACATATCTGTTTCAGCTTACATAAGAGACCATGGAATGGGCTTCATATACAACAATAACTTGTGTTACTGCATGCCAGAATGGTACACCGAATATGCAATTACAATTTCTCAAAATAACAAAATCTATTTCTATATCACTACAGACAAAGCCACAGTTTAAAAGCACAGCTTTCTTCATCATTTTCTCCTTAGCAAGATTTATCGCAAATGCGATAAAAAACGGCCGCAATGCATGAATATCGCTGAAAAGTCAGCGATATTCATGCATTATCCAGCAAATGCCCTTAGCCATGTTATCCACCTCCCATTGGATAACATGGCTAAGAACTGCTCGCAAATGCGAAAAAATACGGCCGCAATGCATGAATATCGCTGAAAAGTCAGCGATATTAATGCATTTTCCAGCAAATGCTCTTAGCCATGTTATCCACTTCCCATTAAATAACATGGCTAAGAACTGCTCAGGGTCCCATGAGGAACGCTTTCCATTTAAAACGGTAAACATAACATCAAAGACACTAAAATGCCTTCTAAATATGACCCCAAACAACCTATGAAGCTCTAACAGTACATATCCAGAAATTTAATTGATTTCAAAATTCGTTTTTAAACACAGCATATAAATCAATTGTATACCTGCATTCATGAAGAAATGACTGAAAATGTCCTTGAGACACATGAAAGTGTTTTCTGGAATGCCCTGGCACCATTTTTGGGACACAATTAACATGGCTAGGTAACTCCCATAATCAAAATCTAAATTTGCCAAGCGCAAGTGGGAGCGTATTTACAAGACACTTGCCCCATGAGGAACGCTTTCCATTTAAAAAGGTAAACATAACATCAAAGACCCTAAAATGCCTTCTAAATATGACCCCAAACAACCTATGAAGCTCTAACAGTACATATCCAGAAATGTAATTGATTTCAAAATTCGTTTTTAAACACAGCATATAAATCAATTGTATACCTTTATTCAAGAGGAAAGGACTGAAAATGTCCTAGAGACACAGGAAAGCGTTTTCTTGAATGCCCTACCACCATTGTTTGGACATTATTAACATGGCTATGTAACTCCCATAATCAAAATCTAAATTTGCAAAGCACAAGTGGGAGCGTATTTACAAGACACTTGCCCCATGAGGAACACTTTTCATTTTAAAAGGAAAACATAACATCAAAGACACTCAAATGCCTTATTAATATGGCCCAAAACAACCTATGAAGCTCTAGCAGTACATATCCAGAAATGTAATTGATTTCTAAAATCATTTTTAAAAACAACATATCTGTTTCAGCTTACATAACAGACCATGGAATGGGCTCCATGTACCACAATAACTTGTGTTACTGCATGCCAGAATGCTACACCGAATATGCAATTACAATTTCTCAAAGAAACTAATTCTATTTGTATATCACTAGAGACAAAACCACATTTTAAAAACACAGCTTTCTTCATCATTTTCTCCTTAAATCATACTATTCTCTATCTAAATTAAATAAATCTTTTCTCACCTTAGCAAATATTTTTTGAGTTTTGAAAACAGTCTCAGAAATACACCAAATTGTCTTCAGCAGAAGAAAAAGGATGCACGCCAGAGGCTGCAGCTATTGAAAGCACAGAAATACAGATATTCATTTCACATATCTCTCATATTAGCCAATCATAACTCTTCCCTCACTTTTTTCAAATCAAAACCCTTCCCCCCTCTGCCCTCTCTGCCTTTTTTCCATAGCAACCACCTCCTGGAAGACCTCTCATGTTTGCAAATTCACACAACAATGTTTCAATTGAACTCTGAACTCTCAGTGCCCCTGCGTATCCAGTGCAATCTTTCATTAAATGTTTCTTCCTTGACCATTCAAATTACATCTTTCAAAGAACACATCCATGCACCCTAACTTTCTGTTTTCAGAAATGGAAATGCACCAATCACTGCTAATGATTCATTAGCATTGGAAATCCACAGTTTTTTTTCTTTACAAACTCCTACTGTTTCAACTGCCCTTTCATTACCAAACTTCATCTGACTGCAGAACAACCTTCTCCCACCATGTTTAAGGTCTGGATTGTTGGACATAGTTACATCCACTGGGCTCAAAGGTATGCTGAGAACAGAAATTTACCTAGCCTCAATTTACAGGATGTGGAAATTAAGTGGTTGGGCCAAAGAGGATTAAAATGTCACCAATTGATACCATTGGTGAAAACCTTTATGCATTTGCCAAAACCTGACCTGTTAATAGTGCACTGTGGAGGTAATGATTTGGGCACTTTGACAGGGGTAGGTCTGGAAATGCTTTTAAAGGACACCTTTGAGCAATTAATGGCACTTTTTCCTCAAACTGCCTTGGTATATTCCAATATATGCCAAAGACAGAAATGGAGGTGGTCCAACCAATTTTCTCCACAAATTGAGAAAGCGAGGAAGCATGTAAACAAATCTGTTTCAGCTTTCATGAGAGACCATGGAATGGGCTCTCTGTACAACAATAACTTGCGTTACTACATGCAAGATATCTACAGAGGAGATGGAGTTCACTTCTCAGATGAGGGCAACAGAATTTTCATTCTGAATTGAAGACTGTGCATTGGTACCTACTTATAAGTACCTAAATGTACCATAAACCCAAAAGCTCTTCTCAGAGCTACCCTTCATCTGATCACACACTTTTATTATTTTTTTTCTAACTTTTTTCTGTAATTTTCAACAAACTACGCTCAAAGAGCGCTATCCGGTACGCGAACTGGAAGCTAACCGCGCAAAATTTCAAAAAAAAAGTTTTTTCTTCGCACATATAGTCCTCCTCAGCCACCCTCAGAAAACGTAGGGGGGCAAAATACTTGTACCATGCCCCCTTCTACCCATTCAGAACATTATTTACCCTCCATTTTATACCTTGATTCGACCGAAACACAAAATGGTGGACTCCCGTTACGCTCCTAGTTCGCGGACCGGACCGCTTTCCGGGAAGCGGTCCAAAAAAAAGGTGGGAAAGTAATTTACAGAAAAACGACTAGAGACACTCTCACCAAATATAAATTAGCTCATACTACATAACAATCCCTTTCATTCTCACAAATTTGATTGAAATTTCATTTAGCCATTTAGCCTGTAGACCTCTCCAAGTACTGTGAGGTAAATTACTTCACAAAACACATCTGAACTGTTGGAATTGACAATCAATGAAAATGTTACTTTCATTTTCTACTTTTATTACCTGACATTTGATTGGTTATATACTTGAATATATATAAAGGAAGAGAAGAAAACACAGCCATTTTGACTACTACTTCTTGTTGTACATCACATTTCAATAGCTTCCAAAAACTTCAACTTCTTTGTGAAGGTAAGTTATAATTTTTAAAAATGAAATATATTGTGCACTATAACTTAATATAGTAGAATTTTTCTGCTAGATATACACTATCCCTCTGTAGTAGTAATGTATTTAGATAGACTTCTCTGTTATAGTTATGAATGGAGTTAGGCTTGTCTTGGTTAAATCACATACACTTTTTTATAGTCCTATTTCCACTCTGATACTATACACTGCCAAAAGATAAATTCACTGATAAAAACTGCCTATCTAAAATTAATCCCAACAGTGCCCTATCTCTACTAATATATATTTTTTTAATCCAAATTTCAGGCAAAATGGAAGGCGAAAACCAAGTTTCTTTTGAAATGGACCTGCAAGAGAGCAGCCAGGAATTGATTGAACAAATTGACATGGAATTTATGGATGAAAGCTTGGATAATGAACTGCTGCAATGTGTCCAAGCAGTAGATGCCCTCCTTGCAAATGAGGACATTTTACAACCTCACAGATTGCAAACAATATTTCAAGAAAATAATGACATTTCAGACACTGAAATGTTAGAAAGTTTAATAAATTATGAAAAACAATCAAAATAAAAAAAAACTTTAAAAATAAAGAAAACAAAAAAAAACAACAAAAACAACAAACAATTAACATACAGTCTTTGAAAAGTGTATCATTCTATTATCCTTATAGTACGCTGCCCAGAACGCTTTCCGGTTCGCGTACTAGGCGCTCATCGCTGGGCCCTTTTAAAACCTCCACATAAAACCTAGGGGGTCAACGAGGATCTACTATGCCCCCTTATGGTAATTTCCCCCTTTGTTTTGGCCTCCTCTTGTCTCTCGATCCTACCGAGAGACAAGATGGCGGCCGCTCCGGACTGTTTAGAATGTTGACAGACACCGGAGAACCAATCAGCTTCGCATCGCAAAGTTCCGATACGCGATAAGTACGCGAACCGGATCGCTGCCCGGAGCGCTGTTACAGATATATATCTTACTTTGAACGTTAATTTCTCAAAATCCACTGAAGCACATATATTGAGACCTAGCAAAGGCACATCGGGCTAACAGTCCCTACAATTTTGCCAAGTTTCGTGTAAATCCATTCAGCCGTTCGAGCTAAAAGTGAGTCCAACCGCCCTATAGAAATTAACATGGGAAAAACGTGTTTTGGGACCCCCCTTTTATCTCAGCCCCCCCTTGCCGAACACCCCCCAAATTTTCAGGAGCTGCTCAGAAACATAATGTGCCATTTTCCTGAAAATTTCAGCCAATTCCGTCCACAAACGCCAAAGTTATTAGACATAGAATTTTCAGAAATCCCAGAGGGAAAAAATCCTAACTATATATACCTACTGGCGACCGCCAGTAGGTAATATATATATATATGTATATATATATATATATATATATATATATATATATATATATATATATATATATATATATATATATTGACTCAAAAAACTATAAGTTGTAGGGGTGTTATAGTTAGCTGGACAATTCGCTCATACAAAGCCATTGAAAGTGCTCCTATATAGTTAGTTGTACTAACTATATTTTGCGCACCCGCAATCCACTGCTGATGATGTCATATATTACATGATTCATGACATGGTCAGTGACATCACTGATGACATCTCAAATGACATCACTGATGACATCATCCAGTGAATGTGGTTTGCGTCGTTATTTAAATATGCATTATATATATAGCAATTTGTATTGAAGAATGATTGGATATATAAAAATAAATATTTGAAAGGAGGATTTAGTAGCAGTGTAATTGACTGTTTACTTGACCAATTTATAGTGTCTCACTAAATATAGTGGATAGTGAATAAACTGTGTGAATATCTGTATCACTTTGTCAGTTGTTGTGTAAACAGGTTCTCCAGTTGGTTACTAGCTATGTGAAAGTCTATATTAGTTATTGATTAGTTAACTGAGTATTTGTATGGGAGAGTGAATGTGTGTGGTTCGGTGGTGGGTGTGTGACTGCCCAAAGATGTGTGAATAGTTGATTCAGTAGATATATGAAGTTAAAACTACATGTTCTATCAGTTGTTTGGGTGAGCGAATATCTTTATGGGTGTGGTGATGAGCAAATATATTTCTCAATGGTACATGTCCAACAAGCTAGAAAAATAAAAGGCAGTGTATGTGTCAGTTGTTGTATATAAATAAGTATACATAAGACTCAATGATTGTGTGAGTGACTGTATGGATAACTTTATACTTGTAATAATGATTGTATAATTCACTGAGTATGACTTACTATCTAAATGAATAGATGAAGTTGTGTTTGTATAAGTGTGTAGCTAAGTAAATATGTAAGTATCATCCATTGTTTGCATAAGTGAGTAGGATGACTTCATATGTGAATAGGATGTGTGCTGGTGTGTAATGTCGATTTAGGTGTATTAGTATTTTTGATAGTGTTCTATGGTTCATTGACAGCATGTATGAGTGAATCTACAGGTAAGTGATTAGATGTGTGTATACATCTATGAATCACTGAGTGGGTTGTATTGCTGTAACAATGGATTCAAATATCATACTCTGTATTTTACAAAGAGCGATGAAAGAGTTTACTAGTGTATGAAAAGGTGTATGTGATTGGTACGTGGATGATGTCATCTGTGATGTCATCAGTGATGTCATTTGAGATGTCATCAGTGATGCCACTGACCTTGTCATGAACGATGTAATATGTGACATCATCAGCAGTGGATTGCAGGTGCGCAAAATATAGTTAGTACAACTAACTATATAGGAGCAATTCCAATGGTTTTGTATGAGTGAATTGTCCAGCTAACTATAACACCCCTAAAACTTATAGTTTTTTGAGTGAATTTTAAAGATTTTTAAAATGCTAATTCCTAACTATATAAGGCCTGAAACCTATGGTTTTTTCAATGAATTTCAAAGGTTTTTTAAATGCTAATTCCTAACTATATAAGGCCTGAAACCTATGTTTTTTTTAGTGAATTTCAAAGGTTTTTTTAATGCTAATTCCTAACTATATAAGACCTGAAAGCCCACCAGGAATCTCCGGTATGCGCCAGGGGACTGCATTGCAGAGAGGTGTAATGAAGCCACGCCCCTTTTTACACCTCTCTGCAATGCAGCCCTCGTGCATGTTTGAAGAGGGGGAACTAATTCCCCTTGCATACTGGGGGCCAACTAGTCCACCTGGAACCTCCAGTAAGCGCCAGGGGGCTGCATTGCAAAGGTGTAATGAGGCATTGCCCCTTGTTACACCTCTCTGCAATGCAGCCTCCTGCCGCGTTTGCAGAGGGGGAACTAATTCCCCTTGCATACTGGGGTCCCTGGGGGCCAACTAGCCCACCAGAAGCCTCCAGTATGCGCCAGGGGGCTGCATTGCAGAGAGGTGTAATGAGGCAACACCCTTTTTTACACCTCTCTGCAACGCAGCCCCGTGCATGTTTGAAGAGGGGGAACTAATTCCACTTGCATACTAGGGGTCCCTGGGGGCCAACTAGCCCACCTGGAACCTCAAGTATGCGCCAGGGGGCTGCATTGCACAGAGGTGTAATGAGGCTTTGCCCCTTTTTACACCTCTCTGCAACGCAGGCCACTGGCGCGTTTGCAGAGGGGGGACTAATTCCCCTTGCATACTGGGGGTCCCTGGGTCATATCTGCCCAAACACCGATATTCCGAACGATTGAAAATGACTTTTCTTGAGAAACCTTTGGATTTGGATTATCATGTCCTATACTTTGGAATTTTTGAAAGACTTACTTTGAGGATGCTATAAATTATTCAAGTCTGCCCGAATTGTGTGGGTAAAATTGATATCTAATCACTTTGAATAAGAATGTACTTACAACTTGTCTAACATTTGGAAGAAATATCTAGTTATATGACAACAGGATACCAACATAACTTGAAGGAAATAAGAACGCCCTGAAGAAGTTCTGTTGTACAGAAAGAAACGCATCGGCTGGCTGTGGTACATAAACTTAAGGAAAATAAAAGCATTTGAATATACACCAAGATTCAGCACTTCAATAAAGACTCTAAGTGATATGATTTGATTGGACTAGTTGTGCAAGTGGTGCTGTGCCAAACCTTGGAATATTCTCCACTACTCTCTACTACTCACTCTCTACTACTCCACTACTCTCGAATACTCACTCTCGAATACTCATTCTCTACTACTCTACTACTCTCTACTACTCTCTCTCTACCACTCACTCCCTACTACTCACTATCCACTACTCCCTACTACTCACTCTCTACTACTCACTCTTTACTACTCTTTACTACTCACTCTCTACTGCTCTCTACTACTCACTCTACTACTTACTCTCTACTACTCTCTACTACTCACTCTCTACTACTCACTCTCTACTACCCTCTACTACTCACTCTACTATTCACTCTACTACTCTCTACTACTCACTCTCTGCTACTCTCTCTACTGCTCTCTACTACTCTCTACTACTCACTCTCTACTCTCTATTACTCACTCTGTACTCTCTACCTCTCTACCTCTCTTACTAGTAGTCTTTACCTCTTTACCGCTACCTCTCTACCTCTACCTCTCTACCTCTACACCTCTACCTCTCTACCTCTCTCTACACGCACACATATACACATATATTATATATATGCATATATATGCATATGCATTTATATATATGTATGTGTATGTATATATATATTACCTACTGGCGTTCGCCAGTAGGTATATATAGTTAGAATTTTTTCCCTATGGGACTTTTGAAAATTCTATGTCTAATAACTTTGGCGTTTGTGGATGGAATCGGCTGAAATTTTCAGGAAAATGGCACATTTTGTTTCTGAGCAGCTCCTGAAAATTTGGTGGGGTTTCGTCAAGGGGGGGCTGAGAAAAAAGGGGGGTCCCAAAACGCGTTTTTTGCATTGAGTTTTCCATAGGGCGGTTGGACTCACTTTTAGCTCGAACGGCTGAATGGATTTGCACGAAACTTGGCAAAATTGTAGGGACTGTTAGCCCGATGTGCCTTTGCTAGGTCTCAATATATGTGCTCCAGTAGTTTTTGAGAAATTAACGTTCAAACCAAGATATATATCTGTAACAGCGCTCTGGGCAGCGATCCGGTCCGCTTACTTTTCGCTTATCGGAACTTTGCGCGCAGAAAGCTGATTGGCTCTCCGGTGTCTGTCAACATTCTAAACAGTCCGGAGCGGACGCCATCTTGTCTCTCGGTAGGATCGAGAGAGAAGAAGAGGTGGAAAACGAAGGGGGAATTTAATGAAAGGGGGCAAGGTATCCCCCTCTTGACCTCCTAGGAATGTTGTTGGGGTTATTAAAGGGTCCCGTGGGGAAAATAAAAAAAAAATGATTTTTCACGGTAGAAGCGCGGCCGCGAACTGGTAGCGAAACGGGAATTCGCCATTTTGTGCTTCGTAAATTAAATTACTAGTTATAAGTGGGTACGGGAGACGTATCCTAATCCCCTATGTTTCCTGAGGGTGGGTGAGGAGGCTGATATATGTTGATACATCTCTTCCAGCGGCTGTGCGTGAGCTTTTTTTTTTTTTTTGCTGCGTGACAGTCCGGAGCGGCCGCCATCTTGTCTCTCGGTAGGATCGAGAGAGAAGAAAAGGTGAAAAACTAAGGGGGAATTTAATGAAAGGGGGCAAGGTATCCCCCTCTTGACCCCCTAGGAATGTTGTTGGGGTTATTAAAGGGTCCCGTGGGGAAAATAAAAAAAAAATGATTTTTCACGGTAGAAGCGCTTCACGGGCCGCGAACTGGGCCGCAAACTGGTAGCGAAACGGGAATTCGCCATTTTGTGCTTCGTTAATTAAAGTACTAGGTATAAGGGGGTGCGGGAGACATATCCTAATCCCCTATGTTTCCTGAGGGTGGCTGAGGAGGCTGATATATGTTGATATATCTCTTCCAGCGGCTGCGCCATCTTGCCTTTTTTCGAATGCCACAATTTTGTCGTGCACGGCAGCCATTTTAGATGCCAGGCTGGTCCCAGGCTATCACCTACCCCTGCGGATGTAGTTTATGGCCCCAGCTGTAGAGAATTCAGACATGCCAATTCTCCTGATTCAGGCGTGTGAGTACTGATTTCAGTGCTAGTCTCCCGCCTCCCGATTTCTGCAAGCAAAAACCCGGGGGCATATTACTAACAACTAGCGATAATTTTTGTCTATAACTTGTTTAGAGACAAAAATTATCGCCGCACATCGGCGATTTTTATCGCAGATAAACCTTGCTATTATCGCAGAAAAGTCAGCGATATTCATGTATTATCGACCTAATGCTCTTAGCCATGTTATCCACCTCCCATTGGATAACATGGCTAAGAACTGCTCAGGGCAGGTGTTAGCTTTTGGAGATATTCGCGCTTAGTGCGAATATCTCCAAAAGTTGGTAATAGAAGGTAGCGATGTTAGGGACTGTTTCCAGTCGCTAACATCTTGGCACGCCACTTTGCATGTCATTAGTGATAAGTATCACTGACATGCAAAGCCGGGCCCAAGATGGTCGCTATCTCCTTTTAGGTGTCACTAACTGGTGTTAGCGACAGCTTGATAATAGGGAAATAATTTTATCTCCGCTTTCATGGTTTTTAAAGCCAAAAAAGCGGAGATAAACCCCCTTGATAATATGCCCCACGATTCCTTGGGGGTTTCAGCTGATAGGGCTTGGTATTGTGTTACATGGTAATTTTTCCATGAAACGTCAGAGGGTCGATGTAGGGGTTCTAGAAGAGGTGATAAACCATTTAAGCCTCATGAACAAGCGCATGGTCTTTTAAAGATTTCTGAAGTACTCGGGGCGGCGGTGTGTGTGTGCCCTCTTTCAGGAGCGGGCGGGGGGGCACTGCCAGCAACTTGCCAGGTCAGGTAGTGTTCAACACGTGCATCACCCTTTCTCTGCCTGCTATTGCGCTCCATGCTTCGGAAAGGTAAGAAAAAGAACGTGCATTTGAGTTTGAAATGTCCGATCCTGCAGCAGCACACTTCCAAAGCCCACACATGACAATAACCCGATTCAAGGCCCCATTCACCCGTTTTTCAAAAAATAGATAACACTCCAACAAAGTAAGGTTATAAAACTTTATTAACTTTTAACGATAATGAACAGAACAAAAACTAAAAACATTTAAACATTTATTAACACAAAAAGCAACAATGGTTAGAAGCTGTCTTTTGTGCGAATAGTCCCAAGGCAGCACAACGTGCAGAGTTCTGGACGGCACCCAGGTGATGTCGCCTGGGTGCCGCACTGGTTTAGGGATCCTACAATGCTGCTCCGAAAATTGGCGTGGGGCGTCCCGGGTGGGGCGGGGGGAGGCCTCGTCAGTAGCGGTCTGTTGTGCGAATAGTCCCAAGGCAGCACAACGTGCAGAGTTCTGGACGGCACCCAGGTGATGTCGCCTGGGTGCCGCACTGGTTTAGGGATCCTACAATGCAGCACAGAAAAACAGCGTGGGGCGTCCCGGGTGGTGCGGGGGGAGGCCTCGTCAGTAGCGGTCTGTGTCCAGTGTCACATGGCTGACACAACATGTACGACAGGCACCCAGGTGATGTCCAGTAAACTGCCGCACTGGTTTTGGTATCCTACAATGCTGCTCCGAAAATTGGCGTGCGGCGGCCCGGGGGGGGGGGGGGGGGGGAGGCGGCGTGAACGGGCCTCCCCAGGTGGCGGCCATTCAGCTGTTTACCGCCCGCTCTTGCGACTACAGCGTCTCGCTCACCATGTAGTTGAGTTGTTCCCACTCTTGCGGTGCAGCGATAGGCGGCTGCCACATGACTCTTAAAATGGCGGACGGCTCTTCGGTTTTGGGCCTGGTCCACTGAAATGGCCCTGGGACACCTTGGAAGTCGGATGCTTGCCTGCTAGGGCTTGGGCTCCATTCTCGAAAAGCGTCCCCTCAGCCGTGAAGATTGTATAAAAGTCTTGGGGGCTCCCGACTCCCGCAGGCTTTCGGTGGGGAGCGGCTGCCATGATTGCTCGCGGAATGACCACGACGGAGCCACGAGATGGTGGTGCTCTCATGCTGACGCCAGCTTCAGTCTGAATGATCCAGAAACAAGGTGGGGCTTTCATCGTTTGGGAAAAAAAAATGTTCTAAACCAATGAAAAGTGTTATTTTTAGGTCATATGACCAAGCCTTCCATCTTTAGGAAACCAAAAGTAAAATGAACCAATGAAAAGTTTTATAAACAAGTCACATGACCTGTTATGCGACATAGGGCTACAAAAAGCGTAGAAAATCCGTTGGCACGTGAGGCGGCGTCAGTAGCGGACCGATGTGCGAATAGGCCGAAGGCAGCACAACGCGCCGAGATCCGGATGGCACCGAGGTGGTGTCCAGCAAATTGCCGCACTGGTGTGGCCATCCTACAATGCTGCGCCGAAAGACGGCGTGTCCAGCTGAATTGCGGTCACTGTTGCGGTACAGTGACTCGAACGCGCCGAGATCCGGATGGCGCCGAGGTGGTGTCCAGCAAATTGCCGTACTGGTGTGGCCATCCTACAATGCTGCGCCGAAAGACGGCGTGTTCAGCTGAGTTCCGGTCACTCTTCCGGCACAGTGACTCGAACGCGCTGAGATCCGGATGGCACCGAGGTGGTGTCCAGCAAGTGGCTGCACTGGTGTGGCCATCCTACAATGCTGCGCCGGAAGTCGGCGTGGGGTGCCCCGTTGGCTTATGAGGTGATGTCAGTAGTGGACTGATGTGTGAATAGGTCGGAACCAGCACAAGGCGCCAAGATCCGAATGGCAAGTCCTGGATGTTGAGTGCCTCAGTTGAGATTTCTGAGCAGTGCTTGTAGAACTGTCTGAAGCTTATTTGCACCTGCTGCAGCTTCACTAGGTCCGGCGGAACTTGTTGCTTTTTCCTTTCTGCTTCTTTTCCTACAATGCGTTTCTTCTGAAGACACGACCAGGTCCCTGAATGTGTGCAGGGGGACGCTATTGAATGAATGAACGCGCCGAGATCTGGATGGCACCGAGGTGGTATCCATCAAATTGCCGCACTGGTGTGTCCATCCTACAATGCTGCGCCGAAAGTCGGCGTGGGGTGCCCCGTTGGTTTATGAGGTGATGTCAGTAGCGGACCGATGTGTGAATAGGTCGGAACCAGCACAAGGCGCCCTGCACTGTTGAGCCTTTTTCAATGTCTGTTTTTTGTTCTTTCCCTTCCATCAAAAACAAAACAAAAATACAAGGCGCCAAGATCCGAATGGCAAGTCCTGGATGTTGAGTGCCTCAGTTGAGAGTTCTGAGCAGTGCTTGTAAGACTGTCTGAAGCTTATTTGCACCTGCTGCAGCTTCACTAGGTCCGGCGGAACTTTTTTCCTTTTCCTTTCTGCTTCTTTTCCTACAATGCGTTTCATCTGAAGACACGACCAGGTCCCTGAATGTGTGCAGGGGGACGCTATTGATTGAATGAAAATGGCGGCTTGACACAAAGCTGACTCAAGCGTTACTGTTGGTGCTATACAGACAAAAATTGGTTTTCAGTTTGTACATTCTTCAGGTTTTTTTTTCCATCCAAGTCTGATTGAGAGTTTGTAGAAAAATGGCTTCAGATTTTCCACATACTACTCTTCAACATTCTTCCTAAATGTAACAATGTGAAACTCACTAGGAGAACGGCTGTTTCTGTTTCCTTTCAAAATGCTGCCACCAATATTTTCTGAATGGAAGACATCATCTTGTAACATAAAGGGCCGAAAGGGGTTCTGGTCTGGCCGATGGTTGGTGGAGACATTTTGACTATATCTTGGACCTGCCCGGCCTCGCCCAAAATGGCGCCGGTATAAATGGGACTCGTAACTCTTTGCCCGCAAATGTATATCTAGAAAATGTTATTGTAAGTGGCCCTGTCGTATTTTAATTACAAAATGTACGTCCACCGATACCGCAACTGTTAGACACCTTTGTTCTTGTCACCTAATGGCCCGCTCGTTACGTTCTTCTACAGTGTAAATGTCTCCTCATCATATACGATTTGAGTTTGCTCCGTGGCCGGCCCACGTGGTTATAGGCCCGTATTTGTATACTGACATTTTCACAATAAAGGTTTTTAAAACAAAACACGGTAGTAGTATTTTCATTTGTAAAGTTTTTACTTTTAGTGACTGTTTTCGAATCAGTAAAAGGCAAGTGAAATAAAGCAGTCCAATTACATGACGGATAAAAGGTATAATATGTAGGAACGCAGTAAAGATAAATGGTCAAGGGCAGTTGTGTTTTTCATGTCTGCAACATAAAGTGATCGATAAGAATCTGATAATCAGGCGTATCGGCGACTAAGACAGCAGGCCGAATCTCTTTTACTCAACGGCTCCGTCATGGAAGGAAGAAACGCCCTTTTTCTCGAAAAAGGAATATATTTTACTTGCCAGACAGTTGTAAATTTTCCGGGAAAGTACATTAGCCTGGAATATTATAACATATGTTTGAAAAAAAAATATTGTTCGAAAATAATAAAAAGCGTAATTTTTAGGTCATATGACCAAGCTTTTCATCATTAAATTAACAAAAGTAAAATGAACCAATGAAAAGTTTTATTAACAAGTCACATGACCTGTTATGCTTACGTTACGCGCTGCGCGCCGCGCCTCGGATCACTTCCGGGTGCGCTAACGCGGCGTGTCATAAAACGCATTACGCGACAACGTAGGTCAAGAATATAGTCTAAATGTCTCCACCAACCAGCGTTCAGAACACAACCCCTTTCAGCAGTCCAAAAAGTTCTGTTAAATGACAACAGAGGGGACAGGCAACAAGAACCATCAGTCAAAGAGGGGAGGGCAAGTTCTTCTCTTCCGGGTCATGTTGGGGCGCTACCGGAACTGATCGAATTGGTAGTCTACAGTGTTTCTGGATGTTTCAGACTAAAGCTGGCGTCAGCATGAGACCACTACCATCTCGTAGCTCCGTCGTGGCCATTCCACGAGCAATCATGGCAGCCGCTCCCCACCAGAAGCCTGCGGGAGTCGGAGGCCCCCAAGACTTTTGTAGAATCTTCACGGCTGAGGGGACGCTTTTCGAGAATGGGATCCAAGCCCTAGCAGACAAGCGTCCGAGTTCCAAGGTGTCCCAGGGCCATTTTAGTGGACCAGGCCCAAAACCGAAGAGCCGGCCGCCATTTTGAGAGTCCTGTGGCAGCCGCCTATCGCTGCACCGCTAGAGCGGGCGCATCTCAACTACATGGTGAGCGAGACGCTGTAGTCGCAAGAGCGGGCGGAAAACAGCTGAATGGCGGAAGAGGCACAGTGTAGCAAAAGCGGGCGGAATGGCAACTAAAACGATAAAGGGGCGCCTCACTACAGCTTGTCTTCAGGTCAAACGGATTGTGGGACAAGGTCCAGAATTGAAGAGTCATCAAAAGGCAAAAAGTACCGCCGGACCCCGGGAGCCGGCCGCCTATGTCGGGGGCGATCTCAGGCTACACCAGTGCTATAAGACTTGGGGAGGGTGTCGGAGCCAAGCGTCTTCTCCGAGTCCATGGCCATCACAGCGCCCCTCAGGGGCCTCCGTCAAGCTGTTTAGGAAGGTAACATATCATATTGTTTTCTAATGCAGTCAGGTCCACAAACGACACTCACTTACTTTGAGAATAGTGAAGCTGCAGTAGGAGGAAATAAGCTTCAGACAGTGTTACAAGCGCTGCTCAGAACTCTTAACTATGGCACCCAACATCCAGAACTTATGCTATTTGAGAATGGTAGTGACATCGAAGCATCTCGGGGACCAAAACCATTAACGTACTTTCACGTATGAAAATCTTACTTGGGGAGGGGGCAGGAGCGAAGCGCCCCCTCCCAGTCAGCGCCACCACACCGTATGTTGAAAATCTGAAGCCATCGTTCTACAAAGTCAACCAAACTTGGATTGAAAAATCTAGAAAAATGTACAAACTGAAAACCAGTTTTGGTCTGCATAGCATCAGTAACAACGCTTGAGTCAGCTTTGTGTCAAGCCGCCATTTTGATTCAACAAAGCACAGGCATTGAAAAAGGCTGAAATTCAGAACTCTAAACTATGGCACCCAACATCCAGGAGCTTGCTATCCGGATCTTGGAGCCTTGTGCTGTTTTCGATCTATTCACACATCGGTCCACTACTGACATCATCTTATAAACCAACGTTATGTAAATAGTTTTTTAATAAAATGTTTTACCCTATTTCTTTGCTGGTGTGTTGTCTATATTTTTAATATTTGCATAGGGTTTGTCATTATTTTGTGCGGGATGGGTGATGGAGCCGAGCTGTCTTGCAGCCCTCATGGTGTGGAGCTCAGTTCATCTCACTATTTTCGTATTTCTCAAGAAGGGTTGTTCCTAATATTTCTATTTTAGCGAGGTCAAAAAGAGATCCAATTAGTGGCCTACTGATTTTGCTCGATTACTTTTATTTTTTTACACGATTTTTCACTATCTGCAAAGACTAAACAGAGTATTGCGACTTTGTGCTTGTTTGTAAATAGAGAATGATCCAAAGAGAACCAATTCTAAAACAGTAAATGCTTGGACAACAATCAATCAAATGGAGAGACAAGGAGGTACGACGGATTACAACGGGGGTAAAGGCCTGCGTTAACTACCCTTCTGTATCTGCAAAGAGAGAGTACTAACAAAGGCAAAAGAGGGGAGGGGGGGGGGGGCAGCGTTCAAAGCACATCAGCGTGCATAAATACGAAAATGTTTTTATCTATCACGTACTTGACATTTTAAAGCTTTTCATATTTGCTATTAAAAAACCAATGAAATTCACAGAAAAAACCATAGGTTATAGTGGATATATAGTTAGGAATTTGCATTTACAAAACCTTGAAAATTCAATGAAAAAACCATAGGTTATAGGCCATATATAGTTAGGAATTAGCATTTACAAAACCTTATTTTACTCGCATAAAACCATTGAAATTCCATATATAGTTAGCTAACTATAAGCGCTAACTATATATCGCGTACCCGCAATCCACTGCTGATGATGTCACATATTACATCATTCATGACATGGTCAGTGACATCACTGATGACATCACTGATGACATCTCAAATGACATCACTGATGACAACTCAAATGATATCAATGATGACATCTCAAATGACATCACTGATGACAACTCAAATGACATCACTGATGACATCTCATTTGTCATCACTGATCACATCACTCATGTGATAATACAATGAACCTCTTCAGACTCTAATATAACCTTACATACACTCAGTATAAACAGACACTCACAGACTGTCACTCATCCATGGACTTACTCACACACCTAGTCAGTCATGCAAAGAATCAATCACACCTCCATTTCCTCAACTATACAGTTATACACATCTTACTTATTCAAACATATAATAACACATATTTACTCTCTTATATAATCCCTGATACAAGCTCACAGTGATCGATACAGCCACTCACACATTCACTGGCTCTTATGTTCAGTTATTTATATATCTCAACTCTCACATGTATTGTGTTTTACATACGTACTTACTTGCACATGTAGCAATGAGAAATCCATTCACTCACCAACACACCCATGCACAGTCAACCGCTCATATAGCTGTTTCCACATGCACTCTTGAACTCATACTCCTAGTGAATCAACTGCTTACACATCTATGCACAGAGTCACGCACCTCCCAGCCACCCACACACACACTCAGCCTCCCATTCAAATATTTGGGCAACCAATCAATAACCCATATGGCTACTCTTATAGCTACTGATCAACACATGCAGCAGCTTACACAACAACAAACATACTGATGCACGAATTAAGACAGTTTAGTCACTAACCCATGTACTCAGTGAGACACATTTAATCACTCACTCATACAGTCAGTCATGCACCTACTAAATTCTTCATCCAGACACTTATACATCCACTCATTCTTCAATATGTGAAACATATTTTAACTTTACAGAAACATACAGTCACTGGATGTTGTAATCAGTGATGTCATCAGTGATGTCACTGACCATGTCATGAATGATGTAATATGTGACATCATCAGCAGTGGATTGCGGGTGCGCGATATATAGTTAGCGCTTATAGTTAGCTAACTATATATGGAATTTCAATGGTTTTATGCGAGTAAAATAAGGTTTTGTAAATGCTAATTCCTAACTATATATGGCCTATAACCTATGGTTTTTTCATTGAATTTTCAAGGTTTTGTAAATGCAAATTCCTAACTATATATCCACTATAACCTATGGTTTTTTCTGTGAATATATATATATATATACATACATATATAAACATATATAATCTGATATCTATATAAATACAAATATAAATGCATTCATGCATATGCATATATGCATACATATGCATGTTATTTACATGAAAGTTTGAAAAGCACTAATAAAAGCAAAGCTAAAAAGCCACCTCATTACAAACAGAATTGCTTTAACTTAAACGAGGGCAAGATCTATTGCATTTTCAATGCTTGTTTACTTTGGTTCCATCAAGAAGGCATTCAGACGTGTCACACATTTGCCATAAATTCTGAATGTTAGCACTCTAGCTGCTCATTAGATCACTGTAGTAAAGCTACTGCTCACTAGGGAAGTCTGCTGCTGGTATTCAAGGTGCATGTTTCAGTCTGCATGTCAGAATTGTTTTAATGAAATAGAAGAGGATTTGAGAAGTCACTCAAAATGTGCCCTAATTTTTCTTTCTGAAGCACTAATCATACTTTCTATGGCAAAATGAACCCCCTTATTTTGTTCCTTTTTAAATTAAATGTTTTCAGACTTACCACTTCATTCCAATCAAGATGGCTTCTGGTGTGCCATACATTTGTCATAAGTAAGACTGTTAGCACTCTAGTTGTTCTTTAGAACACTCTGGGACATTCTGTCATTGCGCTATACTTGGGCTACATCTGGGTGATATTCGGGCTACATTTGGGCTCCTTTGTCTCTGGTGGCCATCTTGGGAGACTGCATGTCAGAATTTTTTAATGAAATAGAAGAGGATTTGAGAAGTCACTCAAAATGTGCCCTAATTTTTCTTTCTGCAGCACTAATCATACTTTCTATGACAAAATATACCCCCTCATTTTGTTCCTTTTTGAATTGAATGTTTTAAGAGTTACCACTTTATTCCAATCAAGAGGGCTTCAGGTGTGCCATACCTTTTAATAAGTAGGACTGTTAGCACACTAGTTGTTCTTTAGAACACTCTAGGAGGCTGCGTTAGAAGATAAAGGAATCAACTGACAGTCTCTGTCCTTGTTGGATGTACATGTTTTACTGAGAATGTCAGACTTCATTCTCACATGACTGAGAAAGATAATGTGAATTTACAGAAAATATGCTTTCAGTTTAGCTTATAGATCCCCTTCCCAACCACTGTGGGAAAAGCATTAGATAAAAGTTTTCTTTCAAACATGATTCATAATATCCCAGCAGAAGGTTTTTTCACATGGTAAAATCACCTTAGAACACACCACAATTCCTAAAATGAGTATGGAACCATCAACAAATGATTCATAATGTAACTAAAGTCTTAAAACCTTCTATTAACTGGAATGCTTTTTAATGAGGTGCTATCATGCACGCGTACCCCGCGATTTAAAAAAAAATGTTTTTGGGCCTGGGGGGTCCTTGTGTGACCCCCTGAGCAGGCCTAGGGGATCAGGGTGCTTCTACCCTGCTCTCTTTGCGTGTTTTGCACCTTTGTTTTTCTGCTTTCCTGTTCCTCAGTCTACCGAGGCACAAGATGGCTGCCAAAACTTTCTGGTTTGGAGTGTTGACAGACATTGGCAGCCAATCAGCATGCAGCTCGTGCTCGGAATGGTACAGAGTACAGTAAGCTTACAGTAAGCTTACAGTAAGCTGCGATAGATATATATATTTTTTCTCTTTTGATTTTCTCAGGAACTACTCAAGGGATTTACACCATTTAAACATAAGGCACTTCTGCGTACCAGTCCCTACAATTTTGCCAAGTTTGGTGTAATTCCGTTCAGCGGTTCGGGCTGTAGCCATGTCTAAACGTCCTATGAAAATAACATGGGGAAAACACGTTTGGGACCCCCCTTTTTTCTCAGCCCCTGCTTGACAAATCCCCCCAAAACTTTCAGGAAAGGAGCAGAACTGAGCTGCCAAAATTTTGGAAAATTGCACGCAAATTCCGCAATCGACGCCAAAGTTATTCCAAATAGAATGTTGCAGATTTCCTATGGAAACTAGGTCCTAACTATATATACCTACTGCCAGTAGGTATATATAGTTAGGATTTTTTCCCTATGGGATTTTTGAAAATTCTATGCCTAATAACTTTGGCGTTTGTGGACGGAATTGGCTGAAATTTTCAGGAAAATGGCACATTTTGTTTCTGAGCAGCTCCTGGAAATTTGGGGGGGTCGTCAAGGGGGGGCCGAGAAAAAAGGGGGGTCCCAAAACGCGTTTTTCCCATGTTAATTTCCATAGGGCGGTTGGACTCACTTTTAGCCCGAACGGCTGAATGGATTTTCACGAAACTTGGCAAAATTGTAGGGACTGTTAGCCCGATGTGCCTTTGCTAGGTCTCAATATATGTGCTTCAGTGGATTTTGAGAAATTAACGTTTAAATCAAGATATATATCTGTAACAGCGCTCCGGGCAGCGATCCGGTTAGCGAACTTTTCGCGTATCGGAACTTTGCGATGCGAAGCTGATTGGCCCTCCGGTGTCTGTCAACATTCTAAACAGTCCGGAGCGGCCGCCATCTTGTCTCTCGGTAGGATCGAGAGACAAGAGGAGGCCAAAACAAAGGGGGAAATTACCATAAGGGGGCATAGTAGATCCTCGTTGACCCCCTAGGTTTTATGTGGAGGTTTTAAAAGGGCCTAGGAGGGTCCAAAAAAAAAATATATATATATATTTTTTTTGCGTGGTAAGCGCCAAGTTCGCGAACCGGAAAGTGTTCTGGGCAGCGTACTTTAAGGATAAAAGAATGATAGACTTTTCTAATACTGTATGTTAATTATTTGTTGTTTTTGTTCGTTTTTTTTAATTAATTTTTTTATTTTGATTTAAAAAAAAATGTATTTATTATTTTCATAGTTCATTAAAACTTCCAGCATTATATCATCTGGTATCTCGTCAAACATGGATGTTTCTGTCTCTTGTAAGCTTTGAATAAATTGTTCATCAAAAGATTCATCCATGAAATCTTCATCCACATTTTCTTCAGTTAAAATGTCTTCGGATGTAATGTCGAAGGAAACATTCGTTTTTTCTTGCTCCCCTTCCATTTTTTTGCTGTAAATTGCATAAAAAAATAATTATATTAGAAGAGTTAGGGCACTGTTGGGTTTAAGTTCAGACATGTAGTTCTGTTTTTTTAACAGTGAAGTTAAAGTAAGTAAATTCATAATTATAGCAGAGAAGTGTAAGTCAATCAATAAATGTAACAGAGGAGGTTATCTGTATCTATAACTATAGCAGGGGGACAGTAAATAATTATCAATAAACGTTTTTACAAATTAATTTAAAGTGCCACTTACAAATTATCAAATAACTTTACAGGGAGGTGAAAAGGCTCTTGAAATGTAGTTCAGGAAGTAGCAGTGAAAATGGCTCTGTTTCCTTCTCTTCCTTTATATATATTCAGGTATATAACCAATCAAATGTCAGGTAATAAAAATTGTAAATGAAAGTAAAGTTTTCATTGGTTGTCAATTCCAATATTTTAGATGTGTTTTGTGAAGTAATTTACCTCAGGGTATTTAGATAGGTCTACAGGCTAAATGGCTAAATGAAATTTCAATCAAATTTGTGAGAATGAAAGGGATTGTTATGTAGTATGAGCTAATCTATATTTGGTGAGAGTGTCTCTAGTCGTTTTTCTGCTAATTACTTTCCCACCTTTTTTTAGGACCGCTTTCTGGAAAGCGGCCCGGTTAGCGAACCTTAAGCGTCACGGGAGTCCACCATTTTGTGTTTCGGTCGCATTAAGATACAAGATGGAGGGCAAATAATGTTCAGAATGTGTAGAAGGGGGCACGGTAGACTTATCTTGACCCCCTAGGTTTTCTGAGGGTGGCTGAGGAGGCTTAAATGTGCGGAAAAAAACCATTTTTTTTAAAAATTCCGCGAGGTTAGCTTTCGGTTAGCGAACCGGGGAGCGTATTTTGTGGAAAATTAGTGAAAAAAGTTAGAATAAAATAATAATTGTGAGTGATTAGATGAAGGGTAGCTCTGAGAAGAGCTTTTGGGTTTATGGTACATTTAGGTACTTATAAGTAGGTACCAATGCACATTCTTAAATTCAGAATGAAAATTCTGTTGCCCTCATCTGAGAAGTGAACTCCATCTCCTCTGTAGATATCTTGCATGTAGTAACGCAAGTTATTGTTGTACAGGGAGCCCATTCCATGGTCTCTCATGAAAGCTGAAACAGATTTGTTTACATGCTTCCTCGACTTCTCAATTTGATTTGTGGACAAAATTGGTTGGACCACCTCCATTTCTGTCTTTGGCATATATTGGAATATACCAAGGCAGTTTGAGGAAAAAGTGCCATTAATTGCTCAAAGGTGTCCTTTAAAAGCATTTCCAGACCTACCCCTGTCAAAGTGCCCAAATCATTACCTCCACAGTGCACTATTAACAGGTCAGGTTTTGGCAAATGCATAAAGGTTTTCACCAATGGTATCAATTGGTGACATTTTAATCCTCTTTGGCCCAACCACTTAATTTCCACATCTTGTAAATTGAGGTTGGGTACATTTCTGCTCTCAGCATACCTTTGAGCCCAGTGGATGTAACTATGTCCAACAATCCAGACGTTAAACATGGTGGGAGAAGGTTGTGCTGCAGTCAGATGAAGTGTGGTAATGAAAGGGCAGTTGAAACAGTAGGAGTTTGTAAAGAAAAAAAACTGTGGAGTTCCAATGCTAATGATTCATTAGCAGTGATTGGTGTATTTACATTTCTGAAAACAGAAAGTTAGGGTGCATGGATGTGTTCTTTGAAAGATGTAATTTGAATGGTCAAGGAAGAAACTTTTAATGAAAGATTGCACTGGATACGCAGGTGCACTGAGAGTTCAGAGTTCAATTGAAACATTGTTGTGTGAATTTGCAAACATGAGAGGTCTTCCAGGAGGTCGTTGCTATGGAAAAAAGGCAGAGAGGGCAGAGGGGGGAAGGGTTTTGATTTGAAAAAAGTGAGGGAAGAGTTATGATTGGCTAATATGAGAGATATGTGAAATGAATATCTGTATTTCTGTGCTTTCAATAGCTGCAGACTCTGGAGTGCATCCTTTTTCTTCTGCTGAAGACAATTTGGTGTATTTCTGAGACTGTTTTCAAAACTCAAAAAGTATTTGCTAAGGTGAGAAAAGATTTATTTATTTTAGATAGAGAATAGTATGAATTAAGGAGAAAATGATGAAGAAAGCTGTGTTTTTAAACTGTGGCTTTTTCTGTAGTGATATAGAAATAGATTTTGTTACTTTGAGAAATTGTAATTGCATATTCGGTGTAGCATTTTGGCATGCAGTAACACAAGTTATTGTTGTATATGAAGCCCATTCCATGGTCTCTTATGTAAGCTGAAACAGATATGTTGTTTTTAAAAACCATTTTTGAAATCAATTACATTTCTGGATATGTACTGCTAGAGCTTCATAGGTTGTTTTGGGTCATATTTATAAGGCATTTGAGTGTAATTGATGTTATTTTTTTCCTTTTTAAATGGAAAGCATTCCTCATGGGGCAAGTGTCTTGTAAATACGTTCCCACCTGCGCTTGGCAAATTTAGATTTGGATTATGGGAGTTACATAGCCATGTTAATAATGTCCAAAAAATGGTGCTAGGGCATTCTAGAAAACGCTTTCATGTGTCTCAAGGATATTTTCAGTCATTTCCTCTTGAATGCAGGTATACAATTGATTTATATGTTGTGTTTAAAAACGATTCTTTTCTATAATGTTATTTTTTCCTTTTTAAATGGAAAGCGTTCCTCATGGGGCCATGAGCAGTTCTTAGCCATGTTATCCAATGGGAGGTGGATAACATGGCTAAAAGCATATGCTGGATAATGCATGAATATCGCTGACTTTTCAGCAATATTGATGCATTGCGGCCGCTTCTTATCGCATTTGCGAGCTGTTCTTAACCATGTTATCCAATGAGAGGTGGATAACATGGCTAAGAGCATTTGCTGGATAATGCATGAATATTGCTGACTTTTCAGCGATATTCATGCATTGCGGCCGTTTTTTATCGCGTTTGCGATAAACCTTGCTAATAGCAAGGTTTATCTGCGATAAAAATCGCCGATGTGCGGCGATAATTTTTGTCTCTAAAGAAGTTATCGCTAGTGGTTGGTAATATACCCCCGCGTTTTTGGTTGCAGGAATCGGGAGGCGGGAGAGTAGCACTGAAATCAGTAGTCTGACGCCTGAATCGGGAGGGTTGGTATGTGTGGATTCTCTACAGCTGGGGCTAGGTGATAGCCTGGGACCGGCCTGGCATCTAAAATGGCTACCGTGCACGACAAAATTGTGGCATTGTAAAAAAGACAAGATGGCGCAGACAATGTTTATCAATAAGGATTCATTTATAACGAAATATTTTATCGCACTGACAAATTGGTTGTCAACACTTCCTGATTTCCTTCGAATCGAACGTTAACAGACGTGACGCAGCAAAGAAAAAAAAAAAGCTCACGCACAGCCGCTGGAACACATGTATCAACATATATGAGCCTTCTCAGCCACCCTCAGAAAATATAAGGGATTAGGATACGTCTCCCGCACCCCCTTATACTTAGTAATTTAATTAAAACGAAGCACAAAATGGTCTCCCGCACCCCCTTATACCTATTCCCGTTTCGCCAGCAGTTTGCGGCCCAGTTCGGTGTTCGGAAAGCGCTTCTACCGTGAAAAATATATATTTTTTATTTTCCCCACGGGACCCTTTAAAAACCCCAACAACATTCCTAGGGGGTCAAGAGGGGTATACCTTGCCCCCTTTCATTAAATTCCCCCTTCGTTTTTCACCTCTTCTTCTCTCTCGATCCTACCGAGAGATAAGATGGCGGCCGCTCCGGTCTGTTTAGAATGTTGACAGACACCGGGGAGGCAATCAGCTTCGCATCGCAAAGTTCCGTTTCGCAGGTGGGAGGTATTTATAAGAAACTTGCACCATGAAGAACGCTTTCCATTTAAAAAGGAAAAATAACATTATAGACACTCATATGCCTTATAAATATGACCCAAAGCAACCTATAAAGCTCTAGCAGTACATATCCAGAAATGTAATTGATTTCAAAAAATCGTTTTTAAACACAGCACATAAATCAATTGTATACCTGCATTCAAGAGGAAATGACTGAAAATGTCCTTGTGATGCAGTGCTGGTGCAACAGATTTTCTATGTTAAATAATAAGTAGGGCGTTAAGTTTTTGATGACTGTTATTCATTTACTGTTTGGTAATAGTGGTTAATAACATTTTTTATTATATTTTTCCACAGATTCAACTGCAGATCTTTTTTAAATTTGAAAAATGCCTACGAAAAATAGAATTAGAAAGGCTAGAAAACGTCAAAGACAGCAGGATGATGTTTTATTGCAGCAGTCCTCTTCCCCAAATACTTATCAAAACACCAAGAAAGCTCCGGGTAAGAGCACAAAATCATTCTTAAAAAATATTTTTAGTAAAAAAAGTATTTTTCGCCAAAATGTTTCAGTTCAGAAAAAGAAGAGTAATTTAAATGGAAAGGAAAGACCCATCAAAAATGTTATTGGTAGAGGAAGAGATAACTCTGTGCATGATAGTAGAAGGAAACAACAGTTTAGGGACATTCGAAAACGAATGTTCCGTAACAGGATAATAGTTAATTTATTAAGAAATATTAAAAAAGGCCAACAGAAAGCGGCATTTTATAAGAAGAAGAAAAATGTAGAGAAAATTATTGATCATGCTTTTGAAATTAAGCGAAAGTTGTTTATTTTGGTAATCAATAGAATTAGGAAACTAAGCAAGGTAATTTCTGATTTCAAAACAAACAGTAGATGGAAGAGAGTAGTAAATCGTACTAACTTTTGTGAAGTTTTTTCCGGAGAATGGATGCATAGTTCAAGTTCTGAGGCATTTTTTAATGAGGAGAGTTATTTTCAGGATAATGATTTGATGTTTGCAGTTGACACCAGTGGTCGAGCTTATGAAGTGAAGGATGGTTGTCCAGTTGAAAAAGAAAAACTTGTGACAACAGAGACAGAAGAGGTGCTAAGTGATGAGGTTTTAGGAAGACGTCCTAAGGGTCCTGTGTACATTTGGAAGTGTAGTTCTATTTGCAGTGTGCGACAGGTTTCCATCAATTTGCTTTGTGATTTTATACGGACATTTAATAAGAAAAGTTTGAAGCAGAAAATGAAGTTGTTGCAAGATTTAGATCCTTGCAGAGTGAGACAAATGACAGGTTTGCGTGGTCATTCACTGGCTTGTCTTTCCAGGAGAGTATGCCAGAGTGTTTTTCATCATTTCAGGATGCTAGCAGTGCATCATAATAAAGTGAGAAAATTAGTGAGAATGTTGTATTATGCTAAGAGTCCAGCAATTATGCTTAAACAATTATGTGCTGCTCTTTTGCATGGTTCTGAAATAGATGTGAAGAATATTTGTGAACAAATTGAGTTTTGTTACTTTAGTAGTAAAGATGAGAATGTTCAAATTGACCCTGAAGTAGAGGGTAATGTTGAAGATAATGTACAGGTTTCCAGTACAGATAATTTTCAGAAGGAAATTGCTACTTTTCAGATGAAATCAAGTGAGAGGCCTAATTTCACTTGTGTATGTTGTCGACACACTTATTATAAGAATCAGACTAAGGTAGTGGATTTATATGCAAAAAGTGAAAGGGAAAATAATAGTGAATGGAAGGATTTTGCCACATACTTGATGGTAGAAAATTATTTTGATTTAGGATCGGATCAACGTGTGTGTACTTATTGTTGTAATAAATTAAACCAAAACCAGATGCCTGCTAGGGCAGTTCATAATAATCTGGAATTGGTTGAGATTCCTTCTGAATTGAAGGATTTAAATACTTATGAATGTATTTTGATTCAAAGTATCCATCCCTTTCAGGCTATTGTAAGAATGGAGCCAAAGACAGGGAAGTTGCCTCCAGCAGATTTACAGAGAGGATTAAAGGGAAGAGTTGTTTATTTGCCTCTAGATTTGAACAAAAACATTAACACAATTGGAATAGAAAAAGTGGAAGAGGAACCTCTGGTTATCTTAGTTAATGGGGTTCCGACAAAGAATAAGAAAATATGGCAAGATTTAGTGGATGTTAGGAAAGTCAAAAAGGCAACAGTGTATTTGAAGACAAATAATAAGTACTATAAGAATGTATATGTTGCAGAAGAGGAAGTAAGTGATGAAGAGGATAGCGATTTGTGTGCTGGCCAAATTGAGAAAGTAGAAGCCTCTAAAAGTGAAGAAATATATGAACATTATAGTGTTCATCCTTTGCATTCCAAGGAAGTCATGGGGAATGCTATTGAGTTGTTTCAAATGAAACAAGCTAAAGGGAGTCCCATTAGTGTTTGGGAGGAAAGTTTGGAAGCTCGGTGTTTCCCACAGCTATTTCCCACAGGTCGAGGAGGAAGATATGATGAGCGACCTCATCAAATTCCTGCGTCTGAATACCGGACTTTACGATTGTATGCAGACGATCCTAGGTTTCGTCAATGCATTCCCTATTTGTTTCATCTCCTGTTTGAAAGCGATCTGTCTGGACTGTCATATGCAGTGAACCACATCTTAAAAAGTGGTATACAGATGCGAAATATCTCAGCAAGGGACTTTATGCATAAAGTCAATGTCCAAGACAGTATTTTGGATTCTCACTTAATTAATCTCATGGCGTGTCAGCGTGGTACTAATGAGTACTGGTACCGTCGTCATGGTGATTTAAAATGTATGCTGAGGAACTTAGGAACTCCGACATGGTTCCTCACTCTGAGCTGTGCCGAGTATGGCTGGGAAGACTTACTTGAATTTCTACGAGAGGCAAATGGAAATATTGAAAACATTGAATTCAAGACACCTGGAGAACTGTGTTCTTTGGATCCTGTGAATGTATGCAGGTACTTCAATCATAGATTTGAAGCTATGATGTCTTTCATCACAAATAAGAAGAATCCACCTCTTGGAGAGGTGTTGGATTTCTTCTGGAGAAAGGAGTACCAAGCAAGAGGTGCTCCTCATATACATATGTTGTTGTGGATCAAGGATGCACCTAAATTTGGAACAGATCCGGATGACTTAGTGATGAATTTCATAGAACAGTATTCTACGTGTGCTGTTCCAAACGCAACGGAGAAGAAAAGCCTAAGAGAACAAGTTCTACGTTTCCAAAGCCATCGTTGTGGAAAGTACTGTCGTCGTAAATTCAGAAACAAGGACAAGTTCTACACCAAATGTCGTTTCAACTTTCCACGACCGGTGATTTCTAAAGGAAAAGTGAACAGTTTGATGTCTTCACTGCGAGATAATGTGATGAGGAAATCACCCAAAAATACATACAATTTGAAAAGGAACGAAGAGTCCAAGTACATCAACGACTACAACCCAGTGATTTTGTCCATGTGGAATGCTAACATGGATATACAGTTTGTGGGTGACAACTGTATGGCTGTGGCTCGGTATGTGACATCTTACATCACCAAAAAAGAAAAGACAGAACTGAAGGATATGTGGGAGGACATTTCCCATGAAAAGAGCCTCAGCAAGAAGTTGTACAGTTTCAGTCTGAAGATGTTGTCGCATCGAGAAATCGGAGCTTACGAATGTTCAGATCGATTGTCTTCAGCAAGTCTCTATGCCAAATCCAGGAGTATTGTTTGGGCGAGTCTTGGTCTTGCTGCAACGCGAAATCGGGTTCTAAAACCTGTCCGGGAAATTGAATATTTGGCAGAAAAGGAACCAAACAGTACCGACATTTTGAAGACCAACATGTTGGATACATATTATCCAAATCGAAGCAGTCACCTTGAGAATGTTTGTCTATATGAGGTTCTACAAAATTATATATTCAAGAGGAACATCAAAGAAGATATTGAGAAAGGAGTGTATGCTGTAATTGGAAGTGAGGGATGCCTGGTCAAGCAAAGAAAATGCCAATTAGTAAACCATCGAAAATTGAGTGGCGAATCTTCAGAAAAAAAGGAGTTTTTCTATTTAGCACTTTTGCAACTTTTCAAGCCTTGGCGTGCAGAAGAGGAACTGCTTGGAGATTTCCTCTGTTACGAAGACTCTTTCACTGCTGCTAAGGATAGCATAGAATGTCCTGCTTTTCCCAAATATCAAGAAATGCTAACTTTGGAAATTGAGCAGGAAGCAACGATTGCAGCCGAGATTGCCAGAGACAGTTCTCAGGACAGTCAGAGTTCTGTTTCATTGAGTCAAGATCCACTTGGAGGACCTATTATCGAAAATGAAGCTGCCACTGCTATGAATGAAGTGGAAAGAGCCATGGCACATGCTCAGGAGGATTCAGTTAACTTAGAAGACTTGGAAAAACAACTCAACGTTGAGCAGAGGAAAATATATGATGAAGTTACCAAGCAAATTGAGCATGGATTAAGTCATGAGGAGAAAGAGTGCTCATGTACATCGTTGAAGCCTGTCCTACTGTATGTGAGTGGAGAAGCGGGAACTGGAAAAAGTTTCCTCATTAAAGCAATTTCATGCTATCTGCAGGAAAGGACTGAGTCATCGCTGTCTTGTGTTGTCACCGCTCCTACTGGACTTGCAGCACATAACATTAAAGGTATTACTTTGCATCGTCTACTGATGCTGCCGGTGGAGCATGACAACAAATTACAATATCACAAGTTATCTGGGGATGCTTGCTGTGAAGTTTCAAGAGTCTTGAGGAAAATGAAACTACTTATCATTGACGAAGTAAGCATGGTTTCCAATGTCATGCTTGCCTTTGTGCATTTGAGAATGCAAGAAGTACTTAAAACTGAATATGATGTGTTATTTGGTGGCAAACACATCATTGTTTTCGGAGATCTTCTGCAGCTGACACCAGTAAAAGGAGAACCTGTGTTCAAAATACTCACGCATGAAGATACCAGGAAGTGCCTAGGGAGCATTGGCAACGTCAATATATGGTTAAACTTCAATTATGCTGAACTGCATGAAAATATGCGTCAGGCAAAAGATGAAGATTACAAGAATATTCTACAAGATATTAGAATTGGAAAAGTGACCGAGCATGGAAAAGAAGCTTTGAATGCACGATTACTTTCAAATTTATATCCCGAACAAGAGATTGTGGCTGAGAATATTTTTCAGAAAATTACTGAGAAAAAATCCGGAATATGTTTGATGCCAACTCTTGCAGAATGTGCCATCTTCAACAACAAAATGTTGAATTTAGAAAAGCAAGAGATTGTGAAACTTGAAGCTATTGACAAAATAGAGCACATGGGATCAACAATTATTTTGTCAGAAAATTTGAAATCAAAATTGGATTCATTAGAGAAGACTATATCTAAAACAGCGGGTTTTGAAAAGACTTTGAATGTGTGTTTAAATTGCCGAATCATTTTGAGAAGAAATTTACATGTTGAAAGAGGTCTGGTAAATGGATCAATGGGTAATGTTGTTGATTTTGAGAAGTACAGAAATAGAGATGGAATAGAATTTTTAAAAATTAAATTTGATGGCATTGAGGAAGTACAGCTAATTGGTCGTTGTTCTGCTAGGTTTTTGCTTGTTAAAGACTTATATGTTCGCCGTAAACAGTTTCCTGTTTGCTTGGCATATGCGGTAACAATTCATAAATCGCAAGGTTTAAGTGTAGACAGTGCATTGGTGAATATTGGCAGTTCTGTGTTCAAGGAGGGTATGGCATATGTGGCATTGTCACGAGTTAGAACTTTATCAGGATTGTACTTGATTGACTGTGATGTCACAAACATTTGTGCGGATCTAGATTGTGTTAAGGAATACAATAGGTTAAGAAGAGAGTATGCGCCACATTTGCCTCAATATCCTTTGTTTGAGAAACGTGTGGTAGGCCGCAAACGTAGAAATATCAGTAATAGTAGGGTTGTTGCAAAAAGACTAAAAGTCAATGAACCGAAAATTGTTAGCAGAAAGAAAGTGGATTCTGTTGAAGATGTTGTCGGTTTTCAATTTGAAAACAGTTCTGGTGTCAACTGCTATGCAAATGTAGTGGTTAATGTTCTCTTTTCACTAGAGAGTTTAAAAGAACAGATTCTGTTGAATTCAGAACAAATTTTATGCTGTTTATTGAATTCTGTTTTCGAGAAATGTAGCAGTGATCGAACAAAAGTAGAAAGTGTGTCTGAAGTTCGTTATCTGTTAGATGAATGTTCAGGGCAAACAGACTTCTCTGAAAATAATCAGCAAGATTGTCAGGAGTTTTTAATGTATATGCTTGATGTATTGCAAGATGAGGGTGTAGATGTAGATCACCTGTTTGGGCTTTCTTATCAATGGCAGCATGACTGCGAGAATTGTAGGGTATCAAGTACTACTAGTGTAGACTCAGAAAGATTTATATATTTAACTTTGCCAGACAGTAAATCAGTCTCCTTTAATAAGCTAGTAAATGCAGCGGATCACAACATGGAGTGTAGCCAATGTAAATCTGAAATGATGTCAACATTATTTATACGTAGATATGGACAGTATGTCATTTTAATGATTCAACGATGTAGGCCTGATGGATCAAAATTGTCAACTTTAATAAAAAAAATTGTGGCTTCACAGCTTTCAATATCAGGAAGGACTTTTGTAACTGTAGCAATTATCTATCACGATGGTCCTTCAACAACATCAGGACATTATACAGCTTATTTAAAGTCTCGAAACGGCTGGTCATTCTGCAATGATTCCGTTGTAACTTTCAAAAAAAAATTGGCGTTTGACCTTAAAAATTCTTACCTGGTGTTTTTAAAACCAAAATTTTAATGAAAGAATCTCGGGATTTCCTGTGAAGAATTGCAAAAGGTTCATGAAGTAGAGGGAATGTAAGTCTGCAATGCTGTCTAGATTATTGGTCCAAAACTTTTAATTATAATGTCAATTTAAAAATCCAACTATATAAACCTGATGCAAGTAAGTCTGCTTCATAGTAAGCAGTATCAGTGTCATAGGAAAAGGAGAACATGAGTGACAAAGAAGGGTAAGATATTAGTAGTCCAGGATTGTGAAAATAATCTTAAATGTATTCTTTTTGAAAGTTGCGAAAATAGAAAATGTCGGGATTTGATTGGAAGAATTACAAGAGTAGCGAATCGCGGCAACATGATTTGGCCTAGTGGAAACATGTGATAGAATGAGAGAAGTCTTTTCTTCTATGTAACATATTTTTCGTATCGATGGAGGTTTTCTTTCAGAAAGTGGCAGGCTGAAAATATTTATAGCACAACAGAGTGAATGCTGTTCATAGGAGATCCTTCGACGTCATTGAAAGTAAGTTAATTTTAAGGAGTTTTGAAATCAGATTTCTTAGGTTGTATGGGTTTTTTAAACACAGTCATTTTGATTGTGTTTTTTTTTCCCCGCTGTTACATGATGAATACGTTCAAGTCACTGATTTAAGTGAAATTTGATACATTCTGAGAACAGCAAAAATAAACCATATAACATGTATAATTAATGTTCTTCTGTTTGTACTTATGATATACATTTAGAAATGTGAGGTAGATATGGAAAAACTGAGTCTTCTGTAAGTGTCAATTTTAATGCTTATAGTGCTGTATTTCCGGGTACTGTTTTTTTAAAAAAAAGGAATAGGCCTCACCTCAAAGAAAGCTCTCAAAGCACACATCTTATTTGCATCCTGAAACTATCATTTAAAATATTAGAGACAATTTTATGATGGCTTTACATCTTTTTTGCGCTGCTATTACATCACTATTGTGAGACATCAGCAGTGCAAAAGAAGTACCATGTTCCAAAATAGGTCTCAGTTCATCAGCATGAAGATACTGTTTATTTAAAATATATATCTTTAGGATTGTGTAGGGGACGTAGAGAAGCAGAGGCTTCTGTAAATGTCAAAATTGTTGAAAAAGTGTTTCTTCTTGAACTTTTTCCCTTTTCTTTTGTAATTTTTAAATACATGTAGTAATATTTTTGGAAATGTTTGTTTTCTCTTTTACAGATTGAAAGTATGAAAAAATATTTAAAAAAGGTAACAAGAATTATAAGGTAAATGTTTTCTACTCTTTTTACTCGCAATGCACTGCTGATGATGTCACTGACCATGTCATGAATGATGTAATAAGAGGACATGATTTACTTCATTGGTAGGCCTTCACATGCTTTATCTGCTCTGTATTCTTCAACAAGTGTAAAATTGATCTGTAACCCTGAGTAGGTCTCACCTTAAACAAACCTCACGAGACATCACACCTTATCGTCATCCTGAATTAATAAATAGATCTATTAAACACTATCTCTGATTTACTCTCTATAGCTGTCTTTCTTTTTACATTACTCTCTGTTTACTTCCCTTATACTAACTCTTCTTTTTTTAAAAAAAATATTTTTTTGGTTCGCTTCAAGTTCGCGAACCGGGCAGCGAACTTGAAGCGAACCAAAAGAAATAGAGCTTGCTAGAGTGTTAAACATTCTAGCAATTTTATTTGAAAGGGGAGGTAGTTCTGAAAATAACTTTTTTTTATGTTTTTGTTGTTTTATTTATTTATTTATTTTTTTTCAGAACATTTTTTGTTTTTTTTGTATTTTTAGAACAGTTTTATGTTTTTTTTGTGTTTTTCATGGAGGGGAAACAACAAAAAAACAGGCATTGAAAAAGGCTCAACAGGAGCAAAGAAAAAATTACTGCTTGGGTGGGTTAGGGCAGTTATGGTTATCAAACACCAAGTTTATTAAGTTTACGCTCATGTTGCCACATGAGAGCATAGCACCACAATGTATGCACGTTAACTTCATGTGCTTGAAGTTTGGCTGTATGTTTGGCACAGTTTCCTGTGCCTCTCTTACAGTCAAAGATATATTAGAAGTTGATTTGGCCACAGGAGTTGTCGGGGGATTATCTTGCAGATCCCTTAACTCTGCCCGGCTGTAATTTAATGGATGCCACCTGACCATATGGCGATGCATAGTATAGTTGCCCATACTATACTTTTTCTCTGTGCCTCGAGATAATCTTTTTTTGCAAATTAGGCAGGTGGCATATTTGGCATTAACCTTCTTCTCCCCTCGAGGAATTGAGAAAAATTGCCAAATGAAACTTGTTTTCCTTCCGGAAACACGGGGCAACTCCTGAATAAATTCAGGTTCATCAGTGTCCTCTTCTTCTAAGTCGTCTTCTTCCTCCTCTCTGTTTGAGATGAATTGAGATGGTGGTCCTCTCTTGTCATGAGGAGGTTGAGGTGGTGGTGGGGGTCCACCAGCTGAAGCAAAGATAGAAGCCATTGCAATCAAAATGGAAAATGGTCTTTCTCTCACCAAGATGAAAGTCAGAGTGAGGAAAGAAGAAGGGGTTTACGTGATTTTGGAAAAGCAAACGTTCGGAACCAATGAAAAGTGTTATTTTTACGTCACATGACCTAGTCATACATCATTTGGAAACCAAAAGTGAAATGAACCAATGAAAACTTTGATAAACAAGTCACATGACTTGTTCCGCTCACGTTACGCGGTGCGCGCCGCGTCCCGCATCGTTTCCGGTTCGCGGTCCCGAGCACTTTCGGGAGCGCTAAAGCGGCGCGTCATAAGACGCATTACGCGACAATGATACGTCGCGCTTCCGCGACGCGTCACAGTTCCGCTAACGTAACGTTTACCGGTTCGCGTACTAGATCGCGGCATCAAGATGAGCTAACGGAAAGCTTCCCGGTTCGCTTACCGGAAGCGAAGATAAAAAATATTTCAATTAAAATTATCAATAAACATCTAAAATATATTTTGGGTTTTAAAGTAGAATACATTTTACAGCTACAGATGTTAGATTTTAAAAAACCAATGAAATTCACAGAAAAAACCATAGGTTATAGTCCATATATAGTTAGGAATTTGCATTTACAAAACCTTGAAAATCAGTGATGTCATCAGTGATGTCACTGACCATGTCATGAATGATGTAATATGTGACATCATCAGCAGTGGATTGCGGGTGCGCGATATATAGTTAGCGCATCTAACTATATATGGAATTTCAATGGTTTTATGCGAGTAAAATAAGGTTTTGTAAATGCAAATTCCTAACTATATATGTTCTATAACCAATGGTTTTTTCATTGAATATATATATATATATATATATATATATCTGCAATACCTCGCAGCAGCAGCACTCCACCCATCAAGTGGAAACACGAGGCATGGACCAACTTGTTGCAGCATTCAAATTATTTATTTCCCTAAAACAGCTTTGCCACGACGCGTTTCTGCCGCCCCTGCGGCCTTGATCACATGACAATGCATAGTGCTCGGCCCATTTTTAAAGTGCAAGTGCGTGACATGTTGTCATAGACATAGAAGATTTACTATCCACATAAATGCGTTTTAAAATGCCATGGTTACTAGAAGAAATAATTTGTAGAAATACAATAAGAATCTTTCTTCAAGATACAGTTTCTGTTTTTATAGAACATGTAATAATAAACTGTCAATATTGGGTTTTTTCACTGCATGAATGCATTTGATTCCATAACATTTAAAATTCAACCTATGTCTCTTCAACATTAAAAATTAAATCCAAGTATTGACACGTGCCCACCCAAACATGAAAAAAATGTTTTTTAAAAAAGAAAAGAAAACATTTTCTAATTTTTCTAAGAACATGAGATCAAAGAAGATGTTTTCAGACATTTCATCTTGGCATAATTCAACAAATCATACTTATAAGGCAGATTGTACATAAAAAGATGTTGTAGCAAATAAGGGTACACTTTAAACTGTAGGAAAATACATTTCATATTTTTCTATATAGAACCTTTTGGTTTCTAAGATACTTAGCACTTAAGATATATTTCTTATATAAGAAATAATCGATGTCTATTAGCCACAATTATTTAGAAGGATCCCCTTCAATCTGATAAAGTGACACAGTGCTACAGTACAAAATTTAAAGTGACTAGTGCTACAATAAATAAAACAAAACCCGATTATCATATGGAATAAACATTCACAGATATATCGGTTTGTTCATCAGTTCATGTGGATAATCAGTTAGCTGGGAGCAGGGTTTGTTTTTAAATTTTAAACAGTTGATCATACAGTTGCACACATAAAATTATATATACTTATTCTGCACATGTTTGTTCACTTCATTGGTGCAGACTAACTACCATATATAAATATATAAGAACTCATGTAAAAGTGGGATCAGTGACATGTTAAAAAATTAGCCAAAATAACAGACATATGGATAAAACCTACCCTGATGTCTAAAATATACAGCTAAAATCAATCATGACACACAATAATTACACTGAGATGATAAAAACCTAGTGTTTCGTATTTAGACGGATTTTCACTAATAGTGATTAAATACATATATATAAATACACCATTGCACCTAGACAGTATAAATATTGCAAAATTCCAAAACATGGGTAAAAAAATATATGGTATATATATGTACAATTTCATGTCTTATTAAATGATCATACAAGTAGGACCTCATACATAAATCAACTATTTACAAATATATATAAAGGTCCTCAGTTAATCCACCTGGCCACTTAGAGTCAAATTCTAGAATGTAATTGGTCTCTGTTCTTCTCATGCAAGCCTCCCTATCCCCTCCTCTACTTGTCACAGGGATGGATTCAATTGCAAAATATTTTTAGCATTGAGGTTTACTATTGTGACACGCCTCAAAATGCCTGGCAACCGGATAGGTTTGATCCTTCGTGCTGCCAACATATCTCAGATGGCATTCACATTCTAGAATATAGAAACAATACTCAGTCTTGCATGTAAGATGTTGCTTGATCTCTTTGTTTGCCCTAGGGATAACAGTAGTGTATTTTTTCGTGTTTACCCCATATTGACATGCTTTACACAACATGCATTTAAAAAAGCCCTTGCTTGTAGGCATCCAATTTTTCTTTCGAAAGCATTCCTGGCTGTTTTTGGATAAGATGTTCCCTAGGCTCCTAGCTTGGCGAAAGGTTATTGATGGATCATTTTGAACGAAATGCCAGTTGTGTCTGACAATACTCCTTAATTCTTTTTGTTGCTTGGAGTATGTCAGAATTAACCTGATAGGGTTAGAATCTATACTCTGATTTTGACTCTTGGTGCAATTATATTCCAGGTGTTCACTTCTAGACTTTAGCTGTTATTTTCTCATTGCGGTTTCCACTATTCTTAGACTGTATCCTCTTTCCACAAACCTTTTTAAACTTTCTTGTTGTTGTAAAACCATATCGTCGTCATTACTGCAGATACGGCGTATTGTATAGATTTAATGAGGTGTTGTGGATGAGAGCTTGTGGCATGTAGTAAAGTGTTACCAGCCGTTAGCTTTCTAAAAAGGGTAGTACTAAGAACATTGTTAGTTAAAAAAACCTGCACATCTTAGAATGTCACCAATTCCTTGCTAATACTAGAAGTAAAATTTAAATTAAGATCATTTACATGTATCTCCTGTATAAAATGTAAAACACTTTGCTCTGAGCCACGCCAAACAATAAATAAGTCATCAATAAAACGAAGCCAAGAAACTATAT
Organism: Lissotriton vulgaris; assembly: GCF_964263255.1. NCBI lineage: Eukaryota > Metazoa > Chordata > Amphibia > Caudata > Salamandridae > Lissotriton > Lissotriton vulgaris. The sequence goes on from NC_141693.1 coordinate 1,613,631,994, forward strand.
TTGATGTACAGTAGTGTTCAAATTGTCGCCTGAGGACCAGTTCCTCCCACCAGCCCATGAATAGGCAGGCGTAACTTGGGGAGAAACTGGCCCCCATTGCCACACCCTGAATCTGTTGGTAAAATTGGCCGTTAAACATAAAATAGTTATTTTCCAAGCAGAATGACAACATTTCCAAGAGCATCTTTGAATGATGAGCAAATTCCATTGGCCTAGTGCCAAGGTAATATTCACATGCACGTAAGCCGTCCCTATGTTTTATACATGTATATAGGGAGCTTACATCCAATTTTACCAAGAGCAAATCAGAGTCCCATTTGATACCTTCTATTTTTCTCGTATATATATATATATATATGGGAGAAAAAGTTGCCACCTAGGTGGGAATGCCGGCTGCAAGCACCAGTAAATACCCACAGCGATGATACACAGGTGTAACACCTGAAGCAAAGCTTTCTGGGACTGGTGGTTTAGTAGAACCCAAGTGGGTCGCCGCCGCCATTCACATGCAAAAAGTATTAAAAGGATTGCCAATGTCCCCGCAAGCACCCCGCAAGTAAAAGGCACCTCCCGTACCACAGTAAGCTCTGGTTCAAGACTGCCACCCTCTGGTTGATCACTGCCACCCTCTGGTTCATTACTGCCACCCTCTGGTTCGCCACTGCCACCCTCTGGATCATCCTTGCCACCCTCTGGTTCATTACTGCGACCCTCTGGTTCACCACTGCCACCCTCTGGATCATCACTCCCACCCTCTGGTTCATTACTGCCACCCTCTGGTTCACCACTGCCACCCTCTGGATCATCACTGCCACCCTCTGGTTCATTACTGCCACCCTCTAGTTCATCACTGCCACCCTCTGGTTGATCACTGCCACCCTCTGGTACAAGACTGCCACCCTCTGGTTTGCCAATTACACCATCTGGATCATCACTTCCACCCTCTGGTTCACCACTGCCACCCTCTGGTTCATTAATGCCACCCTCTGGTTTGCCACTGCCACCCTCTGGATAATCACTGCCACCCTCTGGTTCACCACTGCCACCCTCTGGTTCACTACTGCTATCCTCTGGTTCATCACCTTGTGGTTTACCACTGCCACCCTCTGGTTTATCACTGCCACCCTCTGGTTCACTACTGCCACCCTCTGGTTCGCCACTGCCACCCTCTGGATCATCACTGCCTCTGGTTGATCACTGCCACCCTCTGGTTTGCCACTGTCACCCTCTGGATCATCACTGCCACCCTCTGGTTCACCACTGCCACCCTCTGGTTGATCACTACCACCCTCTGGTTGATCACTGCCACCCTCTGGTTCAAGACTGCCACCCTCTGGTTTGCCAACGCCACCCTCTGGATCATCACTGCCCCCCTCTGGTTCACCATTGTCACCCTCTGGGTTACCACTGCCACCCTCTGGTTCATCACTGCCACCCTCTGGTTTGCCACTGCCATCCTCTGGATTATCACTGCCATCCTCTGGTTCACCACTACCACCCTCTGGTTCATCACTGCTATCCTCTGGTTCATCACCATGTGGTTCACCACTGCCACCCTCTGGTTCATCACTGCCACCCTCTGGTTCATTACTGCCACCCTCTGGTTTGCCACTGCCACCCTCTGGATCATCACTGCCACCCTCTGGTTCATCACTGCCACCCTCTGGTTTGCCACTGACACCCTCTGGATCATCACTGCCACCCTCTGGTTCACCACTGCCACCCTCTAGTTCATCACTGCCACCCTCTGGTTCACCACTGCCACCCTCTGGTTCATCACTGCCACCCTCTGGTTCATCGCTGCCATCCTCTGGTTTGCCACTACCAACCTTTGGATCATCACAGTCCCCCTCTGGTTTATCACAGCACCCTCTGGTACACCACTACCACCCTCTTGTTCACCACCGTAGATTATGGGAGGAAAGCAAAGCACACCTTTCCAGCCTCAACTGAGATGAATTCATTTGGGGCTGGTTAATGTGTCACTGAATTTGAGCTTTAAGTGTGGCACCTGCTTCCTTAGCTGTAAGTGCTTCCTGTTGCAGTTTAAGTTTTTTTTACAGGAGCATTGTGCCATACTTGTAACTATTCTCTGACCCTTCGTTGAAGGTCAGAGCAGATTCAGAGAATAGTTGCAAGTAGGCAACTGAACTCTGGAGGTGCCCCTCAGGAAGCACTACAGGGAATGGTTACAAATTAGCTTGAACCTTTGCACCTGCTAAGTGCTTTCAGTTTTGCAAAATTCGTTTTTCTGCAATTTCGCGAGATTTGCGGGGCGCGAATTCGCTCCAAATTGAACTTGCAATCCGCGAATTCGTGCAAATTTGTGGATTTCTTTCTTTTTGCGTAGTCGCCAGGTTTTTGCTTCTTTGCGGACGGCTTGCAGTGCACCGACCGCGAGGTTGCCCAAGCTGTCGTTCATGGGCGTGGCCATCTTGTGCGCGTTGCGTATTTCCGTTTCCGGGGGCTAATGACAATGTTGGGTTGTGTGTGGAGCGCTATTACCAGTTCGCACGTGTTTTTGTTTACTCGCTCTGGAAAAATCGCGCAAACTTATTCGCGCGGTCCTCAATGGGTGCGGCCATCTTGTTTTTCATTCATTGCTATAGTTCTGTGCATGCTTTCTGCTCATCCTTTCATCTGTGCAATCCTTTGTTTTTTTGACTTTTTTTATCTTTTCTACTCTATTTCTATCCCTCTTCTTTTCTGGATCTATATTTTGTGCTTTTTTTCTACTTTTCGTTACTTTTAAAGCTACTTTTTAAAACTTTTGTTTTTACTTTACTTTTTCCCTATTCTTTCCTTTCTTTTCTTTCTGCTGTACTGGACCATGGCAAAGGGAGCCGGGAAGGAGAAGGGGAAGGGTCCTGCACCCCGTACCCGACTCCCATGCGGGCGATTGCGGGGGGTGCTAGTCACAGCCCGGGAGATCTTCATTGCAGAGGCGGTGGCCGCACTGGTTTACTATGTGCTCTGCCGCCTCCCCAAGACCATCGCGGCAGGCAACAGGATCACTAGCGGATACGGGCGCCAGGAGCATCGGAAGCGGTGGGAAAAGGTGTGCCGGGCCATGTATCAACAGTCTCGGGTCCGGCGCACCTACAACCAGGCCATGCACCGGTGGTCCGACGTCCTGGACCGAGAACGCGACCTTCTCGACCTGCTAGGCGTCGAGATCCCCGGGCGTGGTGAGCTATTTAATCACTACTCCGTTTTCTCCTGCTAATTGTGTTATCATATTGCACATTTTTGTTTTTCCGAAGAGCAATAATGCTGCTGATTAGATTGTACGTAAATTATGTTTCAAAATGTTCTGTGATTGCATTTCTGGTGCACTGCTCTCCTGCTCAGTGGCGGTGCTACTATGCTTATTTGTTTTCGAATTTTTTTGCTCATTTCATTGGCCTGAGTACTTATGTATGAGTGTACTTTACAGAACTGCCTAATGCTAGACACTAAGGGGCAAATTTATAATTACTGGCGCATCCCTGCAAATTAGCAGGGATGTGCCAGTAATTGTGCGCCACGCCTCCACCACCCATGGTGCGCCGCATTTACAATGCAAAAACCACAGTTGATGGACAGAATTCAGAACAATGTCATACATTCACCCCAGTACAGAGATCTGGGCCTAAATCCATCGTTTTTTTGCACTCCACACCATCCCAGTGCAGACAAGGCCATATGCAAATCAGTCTGATCCTGTGCCTCATGGGAAAAGTCCAACCCGATCTGCCAAGCCATGCCCTCCCTGGACCGGAAACAAGCTTCCGAGGACCCGTTTCTGGCATTCCAGCCGTCTTTAGACCGGCTTGCTTGAATCCAGTGGTGTGGCGTGCATGGGACTCACGTCTGAGCATACCCATTCCACTCAGGGTGAGAATTGCAAAAACCACAGTTGATGGACAGAATGGAGAACGATGTCATACATTCACCCCAGTACAGATATCTGGGCCTAAATCCATCGTTTTTTTGCACTCCACACCACCCCAGTTCAGACATGGCCATACGCAAATCAGTCTGACCCTGTGCCTCATGGGAACAGTCCAGCCCGAACTGCCAAGCCATGCCTTTCTTGGACCGGAAACAAGCTTCCGAGGACAGGTTTCTGGCATTCCAGCCGTCTTCAGCCTGGCTTGCTTGAATCCAGTGGTGTGGAGTGCATGGGACTCACGTCTGAGCATACCCATCCCACTCGGGGTGACAATTGCAAAAACCACAGTTGATGGACAGAATGCAGAACAATGTCATACATTCACCCCAGTTCAGAGATCTGGGCCTAAATCCATCGTTTTTTGCACTCCACACCACCCCAGTTCCGACATGGCCATATGCAAATCAGTCTGACCCTGTGCCTCATGGGAACAGTCCAGCCCGAACTGCCAAGCCATGCCACCCTCTGGTTCATTACTGCCACCCTCTGGTTCACCACTGCCACCCTCTGGATCATCACTGCCACCCTCTGGTTCATCACTGCCACCCTCTGGTTTGCCACTGCCACCCTCTGGATCATCACTGCCACCCTCTGGATCACTACTGCCACCCTCTGGTTCACCACTGCCACCCTCTGGTTCATCACTGCCACCCTCTGGTTCATCGCTGCCATCGTCTGGTTCACTACTGCTATCCTCTGGTTCATCACCTTGTGGTTTACCACTGCCACCCTCTGGTTCACCACTACCACCGTCTTGTTCACCACTGTAGATTATGGGAGGAAAGCAAAGCACACCTTCCCAGCCTCATCTGAGATGAATTCATTTGGGGCTGGTTAATGTGTCACTGAATTTGAGCTTTAAGTCTGGCACCTGCTTCCTTAGATGTAAGTGCTTCCTGTTACAGTTTAATTTTTTTTACAGGAGCATTGTGCCATAATTGTAACTATTTTCTGACCCTTGTTTGAGGGTCAGAGCAGATTCAGAGAATAGTTGCTAGTAGGCAACTGAACTCTGGAGGGGCCACTCAGGAAGCACTACAGGGAATGGTTAGAAATTAGCTTGAACCTTTGCACCTGCTAAATGCTTTCAGTTTTGCAAAATTTGTTTTTCTGCAATTTCGCGAGATTCGCGGGGCACGAATTCGCTCGAAATCGAACTTGCAATCCGCGAATTCGTGCAAATTTGTGGATTTCCTTTTTTTTGCGTGTTCGCCCGGTTTTTGCTTATTCGCAGACCGCTTGCAGTGCACCGACCGTGAGGTTGCCCATGCGGTCGTACATGGGCGTGGCCATCTTGTGCACGTTGCGTATTTCCATTTCCGGGTGCTAATGACAATTTCGCGTTGTGTGCGGAGCGCTATTACCAGTACGCACGTGTTTTTGCGTACTCGCACTGGAAAAATAGCGCAAACTTATTCACGCGGTTCTCAATGGGCGCGGCCATCTTGTTTTTCATTCATTGCTATGGTTCTGTGCTTGCTTTCTACTCCTCCTTTCATCTGCGCAATCCTTTGTTTTTTGTTTTTTTTATCTTTTCTACTCTATATCTATCCCTCTTTTTTTCTAGATCCATATTTTGTGTTTTTTTCAACTTTTCGTTACTTTTAAAGCTACTTTTTAAAACTTTTTTTTTAACTTTACTTTTTCCCTATTCTTTCCTTTTTTTTTCTTTGTGCTGTACAGGACCATGGCAAAGGGAGCCAGGAAGGAGAAGGGTACTGCACCCCGTACCCGGCTCCCATGCGTGCGATGCGGGGGGAGCTAATCACAGCCCGGGAGATCTTCAGTGCAGAGGAGGTGGCTGCACTGGTTTACTATGTGCTGCGCAGCCTCCCCAAGACTATCGTGGCAGGCGGCAGGATCGCTAGCGGATACGGGCTCTGGGAGCGTCGGAAGTGGTGGGAGAAGGTGTGCTGGGCCATATATCAACAGTCTCGGGTCCGGCGCACCTACAACCAGGCCACGCTCCGGTGGTCCGACGACCTGGACCGAGAACGCAACCTGCTCAACTTGCTAGGCGTCGAGATCCCTGGGCTTGGTGAGCTATTTAATCACTACTCCGTTTTCTCCTGCTATATGGGTTATCATATTGCACATTTTTGTTTTTTCCGAAGAGCAATAATGCTGCCGATTAGATTGTACGTAAATTATGTTTCAAAATGTTCTGTGATTGCATTTCTGGTGCACTGTACTCCTGCTCAGTGGCGGTGCTAGAATGCTTATTTGTTTTCAATTTTTTTTGCTCATTTCATTAGCCTGAGTAGTTATGTATGAGTGTACTTTACAGAACTGGGTAATGCTAGACACTAAGGGGCAGATTGACAATTACTGGCGCATCCCTGCAAATTAGCAGGGATGCACCAGTAATTGTGCGCCCAGCCTCCACCACCCATGGTGCGCAGCATTTACAATGCAAAAACCAGTTGATGGACAGAATGCAGAACAATGTCATACATTCACCCCAGTACAGAGATCTGGGCCTAAATCCATCGTTTTTTTGCACTCCACACCACCCCAGTTCAGACAAGGCCATATGCAAATCAGTCTGACCCTGTGCCTCAAGGGAAAAGTCCAGCCCGAACTGCCAGGCCATGCCCTCCCTGGACCGGAAACAAGCTTCTGAGGACCTGTTTCTGGCAATCCAGCCGTCTTTAGCCCGGCTTGCTCGAATCCAGTGGTGTGGAGTGCATGGGACTCACTCTGAGCATACCCATTCCACTCAGGGTGAAAATTGCAAAAACCACAGTTGATGGACAGAATGCAGATTAATGTCATACATTCACCCCAGTACAGAGATCTGGGCCTAAATCCTTCGTTTTTTTGAACTCCACACCACCCCAGTTCAGACATGGCCATACACAAATCAGTCTGACCCTGTGCCTCATGGGAAAAGTCCAGCCCGAACTGCCAAGCCATGCGTTCCCTGGACCGGAAACAAGCTTCCGAAGACCGATTTCTGGCATTCCAGCCGTCTTCAGTCTGGCTTGCTTGAATCCAGTGGTGTGGAGTGCATGCGACTCACGTCTGAGCATACCCATCCCACTCGGGGTGACAATTGCAAAAACCACAGTTGATGGACAGAATGCAGAACAATGTCATACATTCACCCCAGTACAGAGATCTGGGCCTAAATCCACCGTTTTTTTGCACTCCACACCACCCCAGTTCAGACATGGCCATATACAAATCAGTCTGACCCTGTGCCTCATGGGAACAGTCCAGCCCGAACTGCCAAGCCATGCCACCCTCTGGTTCATTACTGCCACCCTCTGGTTCACCACTGCCACCCTCTGGATCATCACTGCCACCCTCTGGTTCATCACTGCCACCCTCTGGTTTGCCACTGCCACCCTCTGGATCATCACTGCCACCCTCTGGTTCACCACTGCCACCCTCTAGTTCATCACTGCCACCCTCTGGTTCACCACTGCCACCCTCTGGTTCATCACTGCAACACCCTGGTTCATCTCTGCCATCCTCTGGTTTGCCACTACCACCCTCCGGAACAACACTGCCCCCCTCTGGTTTATCACAGCACCCTCTGGTTCACCACTACCACCCTCTTGTTCACCACTGTAGATTATGGGAGGAAAGCAAAGTACACGTTCCCAGTCTCAACTGAGATGAATTCATTTGGGGCTGGTTAATGTGTCACTGAATTTGAGCTTTAAGTTTGGCACCTGCTTCCTTAGCTGTAAGTGCTTCCTGTTGAAGTTTAATTTTTTTTTACAGGAGCATTGTGCCATACTTGTAACTATTTTCTGACCCTTCTTTGAGGGTCAGAGCAGATTCAGAGAATCGTTGCAAGTAGGCAACTGAACTCTGGAGGGGCCCCTCAGGAAGCACTACAGGGAATGGTTACAAATTAGCTTGAACCTTTGCACCTGCTAAGTGCTTTCAGTTTTGCAAAATTCGCTTTTCTGCAATTTTGCGAGATTCGCGGGCGTGAATTCGCTCAAAATCAAACTTGCAATCAGCGAATTCGTGCAAATTTGCAGATTTCTTTTTTTTGCGTGTTCGCCCGGTTTTTGCTTATTCGCGGACCGCTTGCAGTGCACCGACCGCGAGGTTGCCCATGCGGTCGTACATGGGCGTGGCTATCTTGTGCGCATTGTGTATTTACTTTTCCGGGCGCTAATGACAATGTTGCGTTGTGTGCGGCGCGCTATTACCAGTTCGCACGTGTTTTTGCGTACTCGCACTGGAAAAATCGCCCAAACTTATTCACGCGGTCCTCAATGGGCGCGGGCAGCTTGTTTTTCATTCATTGCTATGGTTCTGTGCATTCTTTCTAATCCTCCTTTCTTCGGTGCAATCCTTTGTTTTTTTGACTTTTTTTATCTTTTCTACTCTATATCTATCCCTCTTTTTTTCTAGATCTATATTTTGTGTTTTTTTCAACTTTTCGTTACTTTTAAAGCTACTTTTTGAAACTTTTTTTTTTTACTTTACTTTGTCCCTATTCTTTCCTTTCTTTTTCTTTCTGCTGTACAGGACCATGGCAAAGGGAGCCGGGAAGGAAACGGGTCCTGCACCCCGTACCCGGCTCCCATGCGGGCGATTGCGGGGGGAGCTAGTCACAGCCCGGGAGATCTTCAGTGCAGAGGAGGTGGCCGCACTGGTTTACTATGTGCTGCGATGCCTCCCCAAGACCATCGTGGCAGGCGGCAGGATCGCTAGCAGATACAGGCTCCGGGAGCGTCGGAAGCGGTGGGAGAAGGTGTGCCGGGCCATATATCAACAGTCTCAGGTCCGGCGCACCTACAACCAGGCCACGCTCCAGTGGTCTGACTTCCTGGCCTGAGGAACGCGACCTGCTCGACCTGCTTAGATTGTACGTAAATTATGTTTCAAAATGTTCTGTGATTGCATTTCTGGTGCACTGCTCTCCTGCTCAGTGGCGGTGCTACTATGCTGATTTTTTTTGCTCATTTCATTGGCCTGAGTAATTATGTATGAGTGTACTTTACAGAACTGCGTAATGTTAGACGCTAAGGGGCAGGTTTATAATTACTGGTGCATCCATGCAAATTAGCAGGGATGCGCCAGTAATTGTGCGCCACGCCTCCACCACCCATGGTGCGCCGCATTTACAATGCAAAAACCACAGTTGATGGACAGAATGCAGAACTGCCAAGCCATGCCTTTCCTGGACCGGAAACAAGCTTCCTAGGACCGGTTTCTGGCATTCTAGCCGTCTTCAGCCTGGCTTGCTTGAATCCAGTGGTGTGGAGTGCATGGGGCTCACGTCTGAGCATACCCATCCCCCAGTACAGAGATCTGGGCCTAAATCCATCGTTTTTTTGCACTCCACACCACCCCAGTTCAGACATGGCCATATGCAAATCAGTCTGACCCTGTGCCTCATGGGAACAGATCAGCCCGAACTGCCAAGCCATGCCTTCCCTGGACCGGAAACAAGCTTCCGAGGACCGTTTTCTGGCATTCCAGCCGTCTTCAGCCCGGCTTGCTTGAATCCAGTGGTTTGGAGAGCTTGGGACTCACGTCTGAGCATACCCATCCCACTAGGGGTAACAATTGCAAAAACCACAGTTGATGGAAAGAATGAAGAACAATGTCATACATTCACCCCAGTACAGAGATCTGGGCCTAAATCCATAATTTTTTTGAACTCCACACCACCCCAGTTTACGTGTTTTATCCAGGAACCCGATTCAATATTGTGACCTTATGCCCCTATACGGCTATAATCAATAAATATCCCTATAATGGCATAATAATCAGAGCCATATTTCCGTAAATCGCCTCTGCAGTCCATGACACAGCAAAAGCTACTTCCTTAGATTCCTAGAGAGCACACTGAGTTCTTTCGACACACCAAACCCCCAGCAACCTGGGAAAGCCCCGCTTGCTTTGTTTTGATTTGTAATAGAACTCCTGCGAGCACTGTTAAAAACGACCAGTTCTTAGTGACATCTTTATTGATGTCTTATGTCCAAACCTTACGTCAAACTCGGCACCTTTCAGGTATAAATATACCAACGTTGCCTTAAGCAAACACACGCTGGTGATCCTGGAGCAGAGCAGCTAATCTACTTTCTGAGAGCCCAGCAGAAGCGAGAAGCCCACAGACGCTGCCCCTCCTCTTTGACGCGCTGAGAAAGACACTGTCTTTTCTCCTGCCAAGAAAATCCAGCTCCGGCGTTTTCAGCCTACCCTTGCGGGTGACAGGGATATCGGGTCCTGAGAGGGAGATACCAGACCTCCTACATTCTATTTCCAAGGCACAGTGCTGACTAAACCCTTAGAGAGAATTCTTGAACAGATCCCTGGCAACAAACCTACTTAAACTTAAACTGCTACTTACTTACTCCTTCCCACGTATTAGGCTTAGGTCAGGTACACCGGGGTAGGCGTATTTTAGAAGCACCAGTTGAGCTCGTTAGCCTATGTATATATATGTATATATATTTTATTCATTTTAACACCTTGGCTGCTAGGCGTTTTCCCCCCCTGTGCTGAAAATTGCCATTTTGCTGGTGTCATGACGAGCTCAGCTCGTCATCAGCACAGCTCAACTGTGCATCATGACGAGCTGACCTCGTCATGAGCATCGGAAGGGTTAAAGTGTCTTATGGCTAACAAACCATATCAATGCTTTTACAGTATTTTTTCATAATACTCCTTTTACTGTACTTACTTTACTTTATAACAAGTCTTGAAATTGTGGCAATTCATTTCTCTTGCATGAGAAGGAAGACTCCTCAATAAATAATACCTTTTATTGAAAACGCCCGTCTCTCTATTCTCTGCACCCTGGTGAAATTAAATATGCACAACTGACTGAGTGAAATAGCTGTCTATTGTTTCACACGACTCTAGAGATTGACTCTTATTCTGAGGGAGCAAAGTTGTCATGTTTATGCGGTTGTCGGAAGCTGAATCCCTTCTTGTCTGAGCCAGGGAAGCTGATCACTTCCTATTATGTCAAGAAAGTTTCCAGTGACCTCTGAGCTAGCTGGCGCAAACCTAAATTAAGTCTAACATAGTCAGTAGAGACCTAGAAGACCTCAGTCCTACGTCTAAACTGCTGTTTATGTTATTCCAATGCGCAGGGCCTATAGGGAAAATAGGAACTACACTACATGGCGCCCAATGTTTGGTAAGGCGATAAAACTAACGCAAGACGTTAGAGTAACTCAGTCGTGCTTTTTCACACAGAGTTTTTTTTCCCGTAAATACTCCAATAGACGTCTGGAGTGGGTGAAAGGTTAAAATCCACCGGAACTTAGTAGGAAGAGATTCCTATGTAGAGTTTTTGGTTTAGTCTACGTTGAAGGATACAGTGTTCCAAAATATTGTGCACCTAATCTTTTGTTTCCTTGAAACCTGATCTGCAACAAAAAAAACTTTCTGACAGTAAAAATGCCAGGGAGTGAAGACGAAAGGGAGGCAGCTAGATTAGCAAATCAAATCCTAGAGGATGCCACGAGTCTCCTACAGAATGACCGGAATGCTATTCTCATTCCGGTCAACATAAGAAAAACTATAACTTTAAAACTTATAGAAAACGGACTGTCATCACGAGGTGGTACAGTCATTTTCGTGATAGATGCACACGAATATCGGCAGACAGAGGTATTCTATTCATGGATAAACTTTCCAGCAGCAAACACCACAACACACGAATTCCACTACTACAAAATAGAGGAACCACCGGAAGAATATACTCCTTTTGAGGATATTGAAATACCACTAAATTACCAAGAGCACCTGCTCTGGTTTAAAGGCGCCCTAAAACATAATGATCACATCACCAGGCTCGGTCCACTAGGTAGACACGGAGCAACGTGGCCGGTTCTAGCCAGCTACACACCACATCCAGACATTGAATAAATGTCAAGAGAAGAACTTTTAGCACAGTTAAAATTATTAATTAAAATACACAGACAGTTAGTCCAATATGTAATGCCGACTGCAACAGTCCAAACAGCTGTTAATATTCCACAGCTGATCCCTCATCAGGGGAACACAAATAAAGTTACACCACAGAACATACAATCATGTCTGGGAAAACACCTGCATAACAGGAACAAATTCCATTCTGGCTGGCACAGAAAATAACTCAAATAGAGGCAGTATTCCCAAATACTACCCGTATTGAGAAACACAGAATTCTGACTATCTGCCTTCCAATGCGGGTCGCACCACATGTGGAGGACCGTCCATGGCGGTAATACCAGATGTGCTAAAACAAATTCAGAATGAATACGGTCCAGTACCTGCTTTAACTCTTGGTATGAAATTACTGAAAGACTTCAAGCAGGTCTCGGCTATATTATTAGCCAACATAAAAGGAGAAGCAGCATCTGTGGCGATCCGCCAAAAATTGAAAGAGACAGATATAACAGATCAACCAATTGAGCTTGCCAGAATCATAGAAAAATGCTATGAAGAACTAGGTAGAGATAGTTTGGGTGGGAAACCAGTAAAACCCCAACTACTTGAAAATCCTGAAAAATGATTTATTAAAAATAATCTAAACACTCCTAAAAAGAGCTGGGGTGAAAATAAACAATCCACTCCCAAAGAAAAAGTGTTCCAGTCCAGAGGAAGGTCTCCTCGGCGGAGAGAAAGAATTCCGAATCGAGAACACCAGTCTCCCCAAAGGGAGCCCTCTGAAAAATGATACAACCTTAGAAATAGGGATAATTTGAAAAAGCCTGATAGATATCAAGATATTGATACACGTCCCTCTCGATCTTTTTCACAGAAATCGGAAAGAAGAGGATGGTCAGAACACAGGGAAGAGCACGCCAAGTCCAAAGACAAGGAACCTGCTCAAAGTAAAAATTACAATTTCCAAGAAAGAAGGTAGCCAGTATTAAAGTTATCAAACATGCCGAGGATACTGAGGACACAGCTGAAAAACGGAGAGTGGGCACAGACAATGCTAGACAGCGCAGCAGAAATCAGCATAGCTCGCAAGATCCTGATGAATCATCTAGAGACAGTGGACACTAATGAATACATTCAAGTAGAAACTGCAGATACCAGAGTTAGCGAACCTCATAAAATATACGAAATAACATTGCATATAGAGGACGATAAGACTAGGAAAATAAGGGGTCTGTTTTGGGATAACCTCTCAAAGGGCTATGACATCCTGTTAGCTGAGAAAGATTGGCCCGCAGAGTTTGTCAGGGAGTGCCCTCATGGCGAAGAAATGATTATGTCTGCCTTCTCAAATCATATTTCAAAACACACATAATATATATATATAAGGAAATGGGCAGTAGCCCAAGCACCTGCATTATATAAGAATCATGTAGGATGGGATGAGGACTCTCCTCCTCTCAAAATCCAGTTAAAATGTCAACCTACTGCACAAAGACAGTACCCGATTAAGCAAGAAGCTAAAAAAACAGGTCAGGGAGATTTTAGATCAACTTGAATACCAAGGGGTGATTGAAACATGCACCTCTCAAATGAACAATCCTTTGTTTCCTGTCTCCAAACCAGATGATTCATATCGTCTAGTCTTGGACTACAGACACCTTAACTCATGTTGCAAAAAATTTGCGGTGCAAAATTTGCACAGTGCGGCACTAATGGATAACATAGTTCGCAAAAAATACAAAATAACATTAGACATTTCTAATGGATTCTTTTGTCAAAATATTGCACCGGAAAGCAGGTACTTGACCGCTTTCTCAATAATGGGGTCACAGAAAAATTTCTGTAGGCTCCCACAGGGAATCAAGAACAGCCCAGGATTATTCTCAGCCAGAGTAACAGAGTTACTACAAATGTATGATGATGAGGCATTATCTTATGTCGATGACATCTATCTCACAGACGACGACTTGGATACTCACTTGAAAAGAGTGAACACCATAATACTTGGGTTTGCTGCAGAGGGTTACAAATTCAACTTTAAAAAGTCACGAATTGCCCATCTAACGGTCCTATTTTTAGGATACGAATTATCAAGTGAAGGCAAAAGCCTAGCAGACAACTTCTTAGAGAAGTGCGCTGTACTCCAAGCACCAAAAACGCTAAAGAACTTAAAATCGAATCTAGGCTTCCTGAATTTCGGAAGAACTTACTTTCTAAATTATGCAGAGAGGGTTAAACCTCTCTATGAATTAATAAAACCTGATTTTAAACCAATCAACTGGACTCAAAAACACAGCAAAAAGGATTAATTAAAATACACAGACAGTTAGTCCAATATGTAATGCCGACTGCAACAGTCCAAACAGCTGTTAATATTCCACAGCTGACCCCTCATCAGGGGAACACAAATAAAATTACACCACAGAACATACAATCATGTCTGGGAAAAACACCTGCATAACAGGAACAAATTCCATTCTGGCTGGCACAGAAAATAACTCAAATAGAGGCAGTATTCCCAAATACTACCCGTATTGAGAAACACAGAATTCTGACTATCTGCCTTCCAATGCGGCTCGCACCACATGTGGAGGACTGTGACACTTGGGGCACAGTTTTTGCTTCCATTTACACAAAAACACATGGTGTTCCGTCCATGGCGGTAATACCAGATGTGCTAAAACAAATTCAGAATGAATACTGTCCAGTACCTGCTTTAACTCTTGGTATGAAATTACTGAAAGACTTCAAGCAGGTCTCGGCTATATTATTAGCCAACATAAAAGGAGAAGCAGCATCTGTGGCGATCCGCCAAAAATTGAAAGAGACAGATATAACAGATCAACCAATTGAGTGTGCCAGAATCATAGAAAAATGCTATGAAGAACTAGGTAGAGATAGTTTGGGTGGGAAACCAGTAAAACCCCAACAACTTGAAAATCCTGAAAAATTATTTATTAAAAATAATCTAAACACTCCTAAAAAGAGCTGGGATGAAAATAAACAATCCACTCCCAAAGAAAAAGGGTTCCAGTCCAGAGGAAGGTCTCCTCGGCGGAGAGAAAGAATTCCGAATCGAGAACACCAGTCTCCCCAAAGGGAGCCCTCTGAAAAATGATACAACCTTAGAAATAGGGATAATTTGAAAAAGCCTGATAGATATCAAGATATTGATACACGTCCCTCTCGATCTTTTTCACAGAAATTGGAAAGAAGAGGACGGTCAGAACACAGGGAAGAGCACGCCAAGTCCAAAGACAAGGAACCTGCTCAAAGTAAAAATTACAATTTCCAAGAAAGAAGGTAGCCAGTATTAAAGTTATCAAACATGCCGAGGATACTGAGGACACAGCTGAAAAACGGAGAGTGGGCACAGACAATGCTAGACAGCGCAGCAGAAATCAGCATAGCTCGGAAGATCTCGATGAATCATCTAGAGACAGTGGACACTAATGAATACATTCAAGTAGAAACTGCAGATACCAGAGTTAGCGAACCTCATAAAATATACGAAATAACATTGCATATAGAGGACGATAAGACTAGGAAAATAAGGGGTCTGTTTTGGGATAACCTCTCAAAGGGCTATGACATCCTGTTAGCTGAGAAAGATTGGCCCCCAGAGTTTGTCAGGGAGTGCCCTCATGGCGAAGAAATGATTATGTCTGCCTTCTCAAATCATATTCCAAAACACACATAATATATATATATATAAGGAAATGGGCAGTAGCCCAAGCACCTGCATTATATAAGAATCATGTAGGATGGGATGAGGACTCTCCTCCTCTCAAAATCCAGTTAAAATGTCAACCTACTGCACAAAGGCAGTACCCGATTAAGCAAGAAGCTAAAAAACAGGTCAGGGAGATTTTAGATCAACTTGAATACCAAGGGGTGATTGAAACATGCACCTCTCAAATGAACAATCCTTTGTTTCCTGTCTCCAAACCAGATGATTCATATCGTCTAGTCTTGGACTACAGACACCTTAACTCATGTTGCAAAAAATTTGCGGTGCAAAATTTGCACAGTGCGGCACTAATGGATAACATAGTTCGCAAAAAATACAAAATAACATTTGACATTTCTAATGGATTCTTTTGTCAAAATATTGCACCGGAAAGCAGGTACTTGACCGCTTTCTCAATATTGGGGTCACAGAAAAATTTCTGTAGGCTCCCACAGGGAATCAAGAACAGCCCAGGATTATTCTCAGCCAGAGTAACAGAGTTACTACAAATGTATGATGATGAGGCATTATCTTATGTCGATGACATCTATCTCACAGACGACGACTTGGATACTCACTTGAAAAGAGTGAACACCATAATACTTGGGTTTGCTGCAGAGGGTTACAAATTCAACTTTAAAAAGTCACGAATTGCCCATCAAGCGGTCCTATTTTTAGGATACGAATTATCAAGTGAAGGCAAAAGCCTAGCAGACAACTTCTTAGAGAAGTGCGCTGTACTCCAAGCACCAAAAACGCTAAAGAACTTAAAATCGAATCTAGGCTTCCTGAATTTCGGAAGAACTTACTTTCTAAATTATGCAGAGAGGGTTAAACCTCTCTATGAATTAATAAAACCTGATTTTAAACCAATCAACTGGACCCAAAAACACAGCAAAAATTATTAATTAAAATACACAGACAGTTAGTCCAATATGTAATGCCGACTGCAACAGTCCAAACAGCTGTTAATATTCCACAGCTGACCCCTCATCAGGGGAACACAAATAAAATTACACCACAGAACATACAATCATGTCTGGGAAAAACACCTGCATAACAGGAACAAATTCCATTCTGGCTGGCACAGAAAATAACTCAAATAGAGGCAGTATTCCCAAATACTACCCGTATTGAGAAACACAGAATTCTGACTATCTGCCTTCCAATGCGGGTCGCACCACATGTGGAGGACCGTCCATGGCGGTAATACCAGATGTGCTAAAACAAATTCAGAATGAATACGGTCCAGTACCTGCTTTAACTCTTGGTATGAAATTACTGAAAGACTTCAAGCAGGTCTCGGCTATATTATTAGCCAACATAAAAGGAGAAGCAGCATCTGTGGCGAGCCGCCAAAAATTGAAAGAGACAGAAATAACAGATCAACCAATTGAGCTTGCCAGAATCATAGAAAAATGCTATGAAGAACTAGGTAGAGATAGTTTGGGTGGGAAACCAGTAAAACCCCAACTACTTGAAAATCCTGAAAAATTATTTATTAAAAATAATCTAAACACTCCTAAAAAGAGCTGGGATGAAAATAAACAATCCACTCCCAAAGAAAAAGGGTTCCAGTCCAGAGGAAGGTCTCCTCGGCGGAGAGAAAGAATTCCGAATCGAGAACACCAGTCTCCCCAAAGGGAGCCCTCTGAAAAATGATACAACCTTAGAAATAGGGATAATTTGAAAAAGCCTGATAGATATCAAGATATTGATACACGTCCCTCTCGATCTTTTTCACAGAAATCGGAAAGAAGAGGATGGTCAGAACACAGGGAAGAGCACGCCAAGTCCAAAGACAAGGAACCTGCTCAAAGTAAAAATTACAATTTCCAAGAAAGAAGGTAGCCAGTATTAAAGTTATCAAACATGCCGAGGATACTGAGGACACAGCTGAAAAACGGAGAGTGGGCACAGACAACGCTAGACAGCGCAGCAGAAATCAGCATAGCTCGCAAGATCCTGATGAATCATCTAGAGACAGTGGACACTAATGAATACATTCAAGTAGAAACTGCAGATACCAGAGTTAGCGAACCTCATAAAATATACGAAATAACATTGCATATAGAGGACGATAAGACTAGGAAAATAAGGGGTCTGTTTTGGGATAACCTCTCAAAGGGCTATGACATCCTGTTAGCTGAGAAAGATTGGCCCCCAGAGTTTGTCAGGGAGTGCCCTCATGGCGAAGAAATGATTATGTCTGCCTTCTCAAATCATATTTCAAAACACACATAATATATATATATATAAGGAAATGGGTAGTAGCCCAAGCACCTGCATTATATAAGAATCATGTAGGATGGGATGAGGACTCTCCTCCTCTCAAAATCCAGTTAAAATGTCAACCTACTGCACAAAGGCAGTACCCGATTAAGCAAGAAGCTAAAAAAACAGGTCAGGGAGATTTTAGATCAACTTGAATACCAAGGGGTGATTGAAACATGCACCTCTCAAATGAACAATCCTTTGTTTCCTGTCTCCAAACCAGATGATTCATATCGTCTAGTCTTGGACTACAGACACCTTAACTCATGTTGCAAAAAATTTGCGGTGCAAAATTTGCACAGTGCGGCACTAATGGATAACATACTTCGCAAAAAATACAAAATAACATTAGACATTTCTAATGGATTCTTTTGTCAAAATATTGCACCGGAAAGCAGGTACTTGACCGCTTTCTCAATAATGGGGTCACAGAAAAATTTCTGTAGGCTCCCACAGGGAATCAAGAACAGCCCAGGATTATTCTCAGCCAGAGTAACAGAGTTACTACAAATGTATGATGATGAGGCATTATCTTATGTCGATGACATCTATCTCACAGACGACGACTTGGATACTCACTTGAAAAGAGTGAACACCATAATACTTGGGTTTGCTGCAGAGGGTTACAAATTCAACTTTAAAAAGTCACGAATTGCCCATCTAACGGTCCTATTTTTAGGATACGAATTATCAAGTGAAGGCAAAAGCCTAGCAGACAACTTCTTAGAGAAGTGCGCTGTACTCCAAGCACCAAAAACGCTAAAGAACTTAAAATCGAATCTAGGCTTCCTGAATTTCGGAAGAACTTACTTTCTAAATTATGCAGAGAGGGTTAAACCTCTCTATGAATTAATAAAACCTGATTTTAAACCAATCAACTGGACTCAAAAACACAGCAAAAATGATTAATTAAAATACACAGACAGTTAGTCCAATATGTAATGCCGACTGCAACAGTCCAAACAGCTGTTAATATTCCACAGCTGACCCCTCATCAGGGGAACACAAATAAAATTACACCACAGAACATACAATCATGTCTGGGAAAAACACCTGCATAACAGGAACAAATTCCATTCTGGCTGGCACAGAAAATAACTCAAATAGAGGCAGTATTCCCAAATACTACCCGTATTGAGAAACACAGAATTCTGACTATCTGCCTTCCAATGCGGGTCGCACCACATGTGGAGGACTGTGACACTTGGAGCACAGTTTTTGCTTCCATTTACACAAAAACACATGGTGTTCCGTCCATGGCGGTAATACCAGATGTGCTAAAACAAATTCAGAATGAATACTGTCCAGTACCTGCTTTAACTCTTGGTATGAAATTACTGAAAGACTTCAAGCAGGTCTCGGCTATATTATTAGCCAACATAAAAGGAGAAGCAGCATCTGTGGCGATCCGCCAAAAATTGAAAGAGACAGATATAACAGATCAACCAATTGAGTGTGCCAGAATCATAAAAAAATGCTATGAAGAACTAGGTAGAGATAGTTTGGGTGGGAAACCAGTAAAACCCCAACAACTTGAAAATCCTGAAAAATTATTTATTAAAAATAATCTAAACACTCCTAAAAAGAGCTGGGATGAAAATAAACAATCCACTCCTAAAGAAAAAGGGTTCCAGTCCAGAGGAAGGTCTCCTCGGCGGAGAGAAAGAATTCCGAATCGAGAACA
The DNA here is from genome assembly GCF_964263255.1 of Lissotriton vulgaris. NCBI lineage: Eukaryota > Metazoa > Chordata > Amphibia > Caudata > Salamandridae > Lissotriton > Lissotriton vulgaris. The sequence continues at coordinate 1,613,651,476 of NC_141693.1, forward strand.
CCAGTCTCCCCAAAGGGAGCCCTCTGAAAAATGATACAACCTTAAAAATAGGGATAATTTGAAAAAGCCTGATAGATATCAAGATATTGATACACGTCCCTCTCGATCTTTTTCACAGAAATTGGAAAGAAGAGGACGGTCAGAACACAGGGAAGAGCACGCCAAGTCCAAAGACAAGGAACCTGCTCAAAGTAAAAATTACAATTTCCAAGAAAGAAGGTAGCCAGTATTAAAGTTATCAAACATGCCAAGGATACTGAGGACACAGCTGAAAAACGGAGAGTGGGCACAGACAATGCTAGACAGCGCAGCAGAAATCAGCATAGCTCGGAAGATCCCGATGAATCATCTAGAGACAGTGGACACTAATGAATACATTCAAGTAGAAACTGCAGATACCAGAGTTAGCGAACCTCATAAAATATACGAAATAACATTGCATATAGAGGACGATAAGACTAGGAAAATAAGGGGTCTGTTTTGGGATAACCTCTCAAAGGGCTATGACATCCTGTTAGCTGAGAAAGATTGGCCCCCAGAGTTTGTCAGGGAGTGCCCTCATGGCGAAGAAATGATTATGTCTGCCTTCTCAAATCATATTCCAAAACACACATAATATATATATATATATAAGGAAATGGGCAGTAGCCCAAGCACCTGCATTATATAAGAATCATGTAGGATGGGATGAGGACTCTCCTCCTCTCAAAATCCAGTTAAAATGTCAACCTACTGCACAAAGGCAGTACCCGATTAAGCAAGAAGCTAAAAAACAGGTCAGGGAGATTTTAGATCAACTTGAATACCAAGGGGTGATTGAAACATGCACCTCTCAAATGAACAATCCTTTGTTTCCTGTCTCCAAACCAGATGATTCATATCGTCTAGTCTTGGACTACAGACACCTTAACTCATGTTGCAAAAAATTTGCGGTGCAAAATTTGCACAGTGCGGCACTAATGGATAACATAGTTCGCAAAAAATACAAAATAACATTAGACATTTCTAATGGATTCTTTTGTCAAAATATTGCACCGGAAAGCAGGTACTTGACCGCTTTCTCAATATTGGGGTCACAGAAAAATTTCTGTAGGCTCCCACATGGAATCAAGAACAGCCCAGGATTATTCTCAGCCAGAGTAACAGAGTTACTACAAATGTATGATGATGAGGCATTATCTTATGTCGATGACATCTATCTCACAGACGACGACTTGGATACTCACTTGAAAAGAGTGAACACCATAATACTTGGGTTTGCTGCAGAGGGTTACAAATTCAACTTTAAAAAGTCACGAATTGCCCATCTAATGGTCCTATTTTTAGGATACGAATTATCAAGTGAAGGCAAAAGCCTAGCAGACAACTTCTTAGAGAAGTGCGCTGTAGTCCAAGCACCAAAAACGCTAAAGAACTTAAAATCGAATCTAGGCTTCCTGAATTTCGGAAGAACTTACTTTCTAAATTATGCAGAGAGGGTTAAACCTCTCTATGAATTAATAAAACCTGATTTTAAACCAATCAACTGGACTCAAAACACACAGAAATTTTGAGATCACTGCAAACAGACATGTTAGCTAAAACAAAATTAGAAACACGTGACAATACACGCAATCTTGTAATCCGAGTCATCCCAGGAAGATGCGGATTCACGTACCTGACCTCTAATGAGGGAGAAACGGTACCAATAGCTTACAAATCACATTTGAACACAAAAGCTGAAAAAACATTCAGTCTCACAGAAAATACTGTAAAGGCAGTTCAAACTGCTGTAGCAAGAGAACGAGCCCTAGCCCAAGGCAAAAGAATAACTGTTTTCACAGCAGAATCAGCCTTCGAGGCACTATTTAGCCCAGTAAATCTAAAAAAAAATGGCACTAGATCCGAAATGGATACAGTGGGCAAATTCTCTTGCTGCAGAAGACGTGACATACTATTTTGTCCCGAACATGAAAACACTGAATGATTTAAAATATGAAGAAGAATGTCCTCTGCCAATCGAAATTCTGCCTCTCCAACAATACTCTTGTATAATCTATACAGACAGATTTGTACAGCATTACAAAGTTGATGAGAAATCCTAAAATGCAGCCTGCACGATTGTTAAAGGTCGCTGGCTCTGCGGTAAATTCAGACCGAAAATAACAAAAACTGAATCACTGAGAAACTGTTCGGCTCAGCGAGCTGAAATCAGATCTTTAAAGATGGTGCTTGAAAATGCAGAACGTGAATTCCCGACACTAATAGTGTGCGATTCGCATTTCTGCGTCAAATCTTACAATAACAATTTGCAGAACTGGGTTCAAAATGATTATAAAGATGACACAGGTGCCACAATCAAGCATAAAATGCTTTTGAAACAGGTAGTTCTTTTACAGAAGAAACTACAAAAGACTCACGTGATACACACTCTGAGTCATCAACGTGATGGCGTTCACGTTGCAGGGAATTCATTGGCTAATACAGCCACAGCAGAGGCAACTAAACCGGCCTCCGTAGCCACAAAAAAGCGTTCAGAAAAATACATAGATGGGGAAACCATGCTGGCGGTAAAAACGTCTTCAAAAGGCAACTGTGCAGCATTACCCGTGGACTATCCACTCAATTATAAATACATAATTGACGCAAACTCTGTTCCTTTTGCTCGAATCCCTAGAGTGGGGGATAGGGTAATTCCAAACACGAACCGGAGAGTCTTATTAATATCAGACGCACACATAGGTGAAGGTCCAAGGCACAAACAGATGAAGCAATCTCTGACAGAATTACAATTGGAATGCTGGTGGCCGGGGATGAGCCTGCAACATTATAAATTTGCAAAGAGCTGCCCAGACTGCAACAGAGACCGCAGTAACGAGTCAACCGGAGTACTGCCATGGCCATTTCAGTAGTTATCATAAGCCGATCTATACATAAAATCAAGCGTCCTATTAATTTCTTTTTAAGACTAAAAATCACTTAAAAATGTGGCCCCAGTGCTCGGCTGACGCCAGAACTGTTATAAAAGATTTGCGAGTCTTTATCGGTACATACGCAATTGCCATGCTTCATTCTGTCCAGGGTCCTGCTTTTAGCTCTCCAGCTTATAAGGAGGCCATGACCAGCATGGGCATTGGGCTGCGGTTCTCTTGTCCCTTCCATCCTGAGGGAAACAGGGTTGTGGAAATAAAAACCGAGACATAAAGCAATCTATAACGGCAAAGGTATTAGGTTCGGGTGACGGGTGGGTCCAGCATTTAACAAGTGTCAAACGTAGTCTTAATAACCTGCCAAGAAATTCTCTAAAAGGTTTCAGCCCATCTGAACTATTGTTCGGAACTAGTATGTATGTTCAGGGCTTAGATAGTCATGCTTCAGTGGTAAAAGATAAGAAAAAATGATTTCACATCAAAGATCGTTTGGCTGTTTTACAGGACTTAAATGAAACAAGAAAAGCCCTGAGCAACTTAAAGTTAAAACAGCAGCCAACAACCACTGAAGACACACCACCTGTCCCAGCAAGACCTGTCTAGATTCCAAAGATTGGGGATCTGGTCAGAGAGAAAATAGCGGTGAAGAAGGAATTTGGACCTTCTTAAGGAAAAGCAGTACCTGTCTTAGCAATCAACGGATCAAGATCAGTTGTACTACCGCCCCTTGCTGGTAAAAAGGAGAACCGAGTTGTATCCATCAACCTGGTAAAACCACAATCATGTTGCCAATAATAATCAGTAGGCCCAGTGGACTCCAAAGAAATAGCAGAATACCAAAATTTGCTACAATCCAAGAGGTTCAAACTGAGAGACTAATCACATTTGATAAACCTGCAGTGAATGAAAAAGGACTATGCAGAAATGCCATGGAACTTGTGCCTCTTGAAACCCAAATTGAAACAGTTCGTCAAGAAACACCAGTATACAATGATGTAGCATCAGGATGTGCTAATGAAAGGCAAATTGAAAAAACAATTCCACCAATTGACAGAACTGCATCTGGCTACTTCATCAATTTCGATAACTTTTCTGAAGATCAAAGCGAGCCTGAAGTAACGCCAGCAACAAAGACTTTTAAAGACAAAGCAACAGAACTCTTTCATCAACTCAAAGAAACCTATCTCAGTTCTCCATGGTTCGAATTTTGGATTGTGCTAGGTGTATTTTTCCTCCTGCTTTGGCTCATTATGGTACTTTGTTAAGGGAAAATTCATTGAGGGAAAATGCAGTACAATGGACACAGCAAGTCAGAACATCAACTTAGTTCTGAAGCCACACAAGTCATCTCACATCGAGAAAAGAGAACTATCATCAGTGAATGTCACAGCCATTCCAATACCCGGCGGGGTAGTTTGGGACAAAACAGATTACGAAATATATGGACCGGTCGAACTCTTGAAATATCCTCATCAGTTTAAGGTTTCATTAAGTGACTTTGTAAAACCAAGTACCTTCTCTGATTATTGGGACTTTGAAAGCATAAATAATATGATGCCAGATTTGGTTATGTCAGCAAAATTTACAGAACATGATTATTTGCAAAGTTCATCGAATTATGAACAGATGTATTGTTATACCCATTATGCAGACCACTATTTGCATAAATCTGCTCAACCTAGAAATGTTTTTTAATATAATCAATGGGAACATTGTGCAACTCCGCCTAAAAGCAGTTCAAAAACATTCTATGACAAATTCCAATACTTCTCAGGGTTTAACACGAATGATGCAGAAACATTTTATTATAAGCTGTTAGATAAAACAGGGACAAAAACCATGCTGACAAATACAAAATTGATCTATTCGGAAACATTTTATCAAAAAATGATTACATTTGGTTTTGATTTCTGGAAAAACAACATGGTAACAAAAACCATCTGGGGTACAAAAGAATGGCAGGTACAAGGCCTTGAAGCATTGTTTCGAGCCTGCATGATACCAGAACGATTAATGTTCTTGAATGACACCATTCAACAAACTACCTGTTTTGGCCTAGCCAAAATCAAAGATTTAAACAAACCGTCTATTCCAAAGCCAATACCTGATAACACAACCACAGATATTGAGATAGACGTATCCAACATTTTACATCAAAATAGAACACATCCTGATTGGAAAAAGTGGTTAATCTGGCCAACAGACACAAATAAATGTCAAGATAGATTCCTGAACAAAATACTGGGGTTAAAAATGACCAGACCAGACCCTGGATATTCCCAGAGACAACATCCAGGGATAGTAACAACATACAGTGTAGGGAAACTATGCCTTGAATGGCTACAAACATCCACACTGGCACAAATTAAGCAACACTTGTCTTTACTTAAAGATGGTGCTGACTTCCGCGATTTCATAATGGGACCACGCAAACAGCGTGACGTAAATAATTAATTTACTCTCTTAATTTCTATGCAGGTAAGTACTTAATCAATAGCAACTCAATCGGAATGAAAAAAGACAGAGTCCGTGGTGTTAGAGTTTCTAAGGGTTTTATTCCTCATAAAGGAATGGTCAAGACCAGGATATCATGTTCTGACCACCACAGGGGTGTCAGAAGGGATAGAGCAAACTTTATTGACATTACATAGCTTATATACTTGATTTATACCATAAGAAGTAATGTAAGAGGCGTAACAGCTGAGAGAAGACAAGATAACAGTATACACGTGGTACTAGTACGTGATCAAGAGGCGTAAACTAGGCGTGAATCAGAGGTGTGTGCTAGAAACGTCACTGATAGGTGACGCAAGTGGGTGGCACCAAGGGGTGGTGCTAACAGAATTGTTGCAGTGTCAGCAGAAATCGGAAGCTTGGATGCGCGCGCAGCTGCATGACGTGTGATTGACGGGGTGCAGGGGACTTGACATTTAAACTGACGGAAAGAGACAGAAGTCTGGCATGTCAGACCAACTTGTACTTTTTATCGTATCTGATATCTGATGTTTAGGAACCATACTATCTGGGCGGAAAGGTCTCTAGGGCAGAAGCTATTCTATGCTAACTGTGGATGCGTGTATAAGCGCCTAAGTGTCTACATGAGAAGCGTGGGGCACGGGGCCTTCCATGGAAGCATGGTAACAGAGGCTATGAATTACTTGCATTGAGACAGGTCGGCCCTTTGGCTCTGCAGCTGGAGAGGATGTTTACTGGAGCTAGTAGGCAGGAATGCATTCTCGAGGAGCGGAACAGATAACTCGAAGGTTATAGTTAGTCTTGGCAGAAAGCAGGCTGAGCTGAGCGCGAGGGGCCGCGCTGAAAGTAAGTCAGAGTTCACGGGTACAGAGGTAGCCTGGGCAGAGGCTGTCAGAGTCAGGAAGCCAAAAGAGGCTCGATGGCAGAAATCAGGGCCTACTCTGCCAGAGCAGGGAAACATGTAAAGTGTACTACAAAAAGACGGTGGCATAGCATACTTAGGGACGGACTATATAATCCATTCAGGGTGGATCTGAAAGAGGACAAGTTAACGTTGGACGCAAATGTATTTGCGTCTTCATAGCTGGTACAGGAGGGAAGTTACATGCACTTTAAGCTGGTACATGGAGTCGGTGGGGTACGCGCTAGGGAACATAACATGACCAAAAATTTATATTTCCTCATTCCCTCCTTGTTCCCTACGGACCCTTCATGAAATATCGATCCTCATGAATCGATCAGTTTGTTCTTGCAACATCATTTGTTCTTCTTTCTTTCGTTTACGTTTTGAGAGAAAACTGGAGTGTTCAATACATGACGTGGCACACAGTCCACAAATCGCTGGCCCACACTGCAGGCACAGGCAGCAACTGAATACTAGGACTAGGCCAATGCCTAGGAAGGATAGGATCTTCCATCCCCAAGCTGTTAACGTTGTCCAGAACCAACCGGACCAAGTCCAGGTGCCTGGATTCTGATGTATCTGATTTGCAATTTTATGGAGACGGGTGATAGCTTGATATACAGATGGTGCGTTTTGTGGTATGAAAACACAGCAACTTGACCCGATGACCTTACAGGCTCCACCTCTATCTGCCAAGATGACGTCAATAACAAGACGATTCTGAAGGACAACAACCCGCATAGCGGACTGCTCTTCTGTTAAGTTACCTAAGGCGGAGGCAGTTTCATTCACTACTGCTTCAAGTGTTCTAGTTAATCTGCGTATTAATTTACTATTCTGAACAGGTCCTAAAAAGAAAAAGAATCCTTTATTAAAGTCGGTGTACTGTTCCCATGCCGTTTCTGTGTAGTCGACAAGTGGGATATCTCTTCTGGGTCTATTCTTTACTAGATTGGTATTTCTATGGTAATCAGGAGGAGCTAGAAAAACAGGTGGCAGAAGGAATGCAATGTAACAGGTACCATCCCAATCTGGAGGTAGACGTATGTATGCGGTATGACCACAAACAAAGTAAGAATGCCTGATAGCTTTAAAGGACGATTTTCCATGATCACTGAATTCGACCACAGTAGTGCATTTACTATGACCTAAGTGTACTGAACCTTTCTTCTTGATACATAATTCACCAGTGACTGGCAATACTGACATAATGGGTAGAACTGGTGTGGCTTCGGACTCGACAGTAAGAATCATAAGGCTAATTGTATAATTACCTAATCCATACACTTCATTTTCTAGATCAGTTCCTATTCTGGTGGGGAGCCCCTCCTTATCTGGGTAACAGACGTCTAGTAGGACTAAGTTCAAGTTTCCCCAAACCCAACCCCCATCGAAAACAGCAATATCAGGATCTAAGGAATTAATTATTTTAAACCATGCTCCGCAGGAGCCATTGTGAGTGAACGGGTACGGAAAGAGGGGCAGAGCTCCCTTGTAATTCTGGTAGGGAGGGAGTCGGCCACATATCCAGCAATTTGTAGCATTGTTAGTTTGATGAGAATGATGTAGCATACTAATGAATGTATTGTTGCGCAGCGCAAGTCTGTAGGAAAGCTCGTGTGGAGGTAACTCACTAAAAGTGTGTTCAGCAGATACATTATAGGCAGAATGTTCATGCTTGAAAATAGGGTAATAGATGGGTAATACGATACTGACAATAATAATTAGAATACTAAGAATAAACATGATTAATAGTGTCACTATACAGTGACTACGAAGTGATTTACAATATGTACGTTTCTTGGCCTCTCTCTCTCTCTCTCTATCTCGATCTAGGGGATACATGTCAGAGACTATTTAACCGATTCACCTAGGGGAGGACTTAAACAATTAAACTGTCTGACTTGCTAGATCGTAATTTCATGCGATAACTTTCTTGAGGAGTTTTTTCTCGTTCAGATTCTGTAAAGTCTTTTTGTTCGACACAGTCTTTGGTGGGGGTGGACGAGTCTCGATCAGGTTTCAGTCCAGAGAATTTTTTTATATGACTCGTGTGAACCCACCCCTTTCTTCCTTCTATTTTCACGGCCGTCCTGGTTGTTAGAAGAACGGTCTTCGGGGACTTCCAGCGGGGCTCCAGCGGACTCTTTCTGTCGAAGTTGCGGACGAACACAAGGTCGCCAGGACCGACGTCGTGTGGCTTTACATCAGTGTTGTCAGGGAAGGCTGCGGCAACCTGTGAACGACATGATTGGAGTGCAGACATCAAGGAGGCAAGGTAATCTGTCAACATGTTACAATCAACATCAGTAATCTTTTTCGGAATGGGCGTCCCCCACATATTCGGTGGTCTGCCAAAGACCACCTCGTACGGGGATAGCCCTGATCTCGAATGGGCGACCATTCTCATGTAGAATAGTGCCACTGGCAGGGCGACTATCCAGTCGACCCCTTTCTCCTGACATATTTTGGCAAGGCGGATCTTTAGTGTCTGGTTATGCCTTTCTACAAGGCCTGCGGCTTCGGGATGTCGGACACAATGGAACTTCCACTGGTATCCCAGTAATAAGGAAACTTCTTTCATTAATGCAGATGAGAATGGCTGACCGTTATCTGAGTACACGACACGAGGCAAGCCGTATCGTGGGAAGAATTCACGAACCAGCTGCTTGGCAGTGGTCGGAGCAGTGTAATCTGGGACTGGGTATGCTTCGGTCCAGCGGGACAGAGCACAGACAATTACGAGAACATATTTAAATCCTCGACAACGGTCCATCTGGATATAATCCATCTGGAGGACTTCAAAAGGGTGATCGGGAGGATGAAATCCACCTTGCTCTACAGGGACGCTTTTTCCTGGATTGAACTGATAACAGATCATGCAAGTACGCACTTTCTGTTTTGCTGCTGCTCGTAAGTGTTTATTGTTCCAGAGATTTTGTAAACTGTCTAACATCGCTTTCTCTCCTAGATGTGCAGGACTATGTGCTGTATTTATCATAACTTGAACCATAGAGTCAGGGAGAAACCATGTAGATTTTCCCTTCGTCATCCAACCTTGATCTGTCTGGATCCCTCCTAGTTCGATCCATTTCTTTATTTCTTCTGGAGTAGCATGTGTCTGAATGTCGATAACATCTAGTGTGGGATCCCTGACTGTCATACAGTTTGTCGGATCTGTTGTCATTGTCGTATCAGTTATCTGAGTGTGGGTCAGTGCTGTATGTTTTGCTGTCTGGTCTGCCAGGTCGTTACCCTGGGAAACAGAATCTGTGACTTTAGTATGTGCTTTACACTTCATGACGGATATGGCTGAAGGCAGATGTATTGCTTCTAACAGTGCTTGAATGAGAGGACCGTGTTGGATTTTGGCACCATGAGAGGTCAAAAAACCTCGTTCTTGCCACAGCATGCCGAAGTCGTGTACAACTCCGAACGCATAACGGGAATCAGTGTATATGTTGACATTTCTGTTCTTGGCTAGAATACAGGCTCGGGTCAGAGCGATGAGCTCTGCCGCTTGAGCAGACAGTGTATCAATACGATGTGTTTCTTTAACTTCAGTTTCAGTGGTCACGGCATACGCGGCCACTAACTCTCCTGTACTTGTTCTCATGCATGAACCGTCCACATAAAGTGTCAGGTCTGGATTTGTCAATGGAACATCTGTTAAATCTCGTCGGGGCTTTGTTACTGCATTAATGATCTCTATGCAATCATGCGGAACTGGATCTGTCATAACTGTAGGTAACAGTGTTGCTGGGTTCAAGATACTGCAACGTCTGATTTCTATGTGTGGCTGGAATAATGTCAATTCATAACCTGTCAGTCGTGCTATAGTCAAGTGTTGAGTTTGGGTTCTGTTTAGCAGAACCTCTACAGAGTGTGGAACTTGTACTGTTAACTGATGACCTAGAACAATTGAATCGCTCTGTCTGATTGCTAACGCTGTTGCTGCTACTGACTTTAAGCACGCAGGGAGTGCCTGGGCTACTGAGTCCAATGTACTTGAAAAATAAGCACAAGGCTTATGTGAACCTGCTTGGTCTTGAGTGAGGACAGACAACGCTGTACCATCACGTTCTGTAACAAAAAGTGTAAACGGTTTGCTGTAACATGGTGTCGCTAAAACTGGTGCTTGGCATAATGCTTTCTTTAATTCCTCAAAGGCTTGTGTGTGTTCCTGAGTCCAAGGGAGGGCAATGGAAGTTGCTGCCTCCTGCGTCGTTAACTGGATGAGTGGTTTAGCTAGAAATGCATATTGAGGAATCCATTGTCTGCAGTACGAGGTGAGGCCTATAAAGGCCCGCACTTCCTTTTGTGTCTGGGGTCGTGGCATATTTACAATTAACTGAATGCGATCGGGAGTGAGCTGTCTCCCCACTTTGGACAGCAAGTGACCCAAGTACACAACTTGCTGAACACAGAATTGTAGCTTCGAAGGAGACACCTTGTGTCCTTTGTCGGCCAGGAAATGTAAAACTGTCAATGATGCTTGTTCACATTCGGGCTCACTTCGTGCGGTGATCAGTAGATCATCGACGTATTGCAGTAAAGCGGTGTTAACTGGCATTTGAACACAATCTAGTTGTCTTTTCAGTGCTTGACTATAGATGCTGGGGCTTTCTGTGAATCCTTGAGGTGCGCGGGAAAATTTGAAACTTCGTCCATTTAAACTGAATCCGAAGAGATATTGGCTCTCCGGATCAATAGGTACACTGAAGAAAGCGTTCTTGAGGTCAATTACAGTAAAGAACGTTGCTTCTGAATCAATAGCAGTCAATAGGGAAGAGATATCGGGGACCACAGGGTACTGCGGTACGATGCACTTGTTCAGTTCTCGAAGATCAATCACCAGCCGATATACTGGCGGTGCATTGGGGTCTGTACGTTTAAGAATTGGAATGATGGGTGAATTACAGATATTGGAGTCGGTCTCTACGACCACTCCCTGGGCAATAAGCTCTTCAATGATTTTCAGTAAAGCCACTACAGCATCGGGTGGTAACTTGTATTGTCTGATTCTGGGTAGAACAACTCCTGTCTTGAGTGTAACACGATATGGAGTGATATGCATACAACCTACATCAGCTGGGCCTTTTGCCCATAAGTGATCTGGTACATTTTTCAATCTGACATCAAAATCTCTTAAAACATAATGACCCTTGAAATCCCGTAGAAAGAGTCTAACTCCCTCCGGGGAACAGCATATTATAGCTCCTAGAGCCTTCAGTGTTTTAATTCCTAACAGATTTTCTGGACATGATTTCGTAAGTAACAAGTCTGTAACTCGGGATAATGGACCCACAGCTAATGGTACTGGTTCCGATACTTCATTTACAATAGGCTGTCCTGAAAAACCAAGGGAAACATTCTGTGAGCCTGAGAGGGGTGCCCCTGGGACTTCATTGTGACTGATTGTAGTGCGACTTGCCCCTGTATCAATTAAAAACTTTCTGTCTTTTCCCAATACGTGACTGTGTACATAAGGACCTTCTTGATCTACAGGAATTTCAATAAGAGGCAAACCACCTTCCCTCTCTAGGCTGTTTCATGTGTATCGGGGGTAATCTGGATATGCAGATTGGGCATACTGGTACATCTGTTGTGAAACTTGCTGAGTCGCGGCAATGGGCTGTGGCTGCGGTACTGCTACTGTCAGCGCTGTGTGGGATGGAGCATGCATAGGCTGTGTATTCTGCATTGGCTGTACATTTTGTGAAGTCTGTTGCTGGACCTGATCTTGTCTAGGCGGATGCGGTCTTTCTTTAGTTTTACCTGTTGAGATGTTGTGTTTCAGGACTGGGCATTCATGTACATAGTGACCTGGCTGCTTGCAGTAATTACATGTCCCTTTAACGGGAGCTGTAGAGTGATTGGTCTGGGCCCCACCTTTTCTCTGACCGTCGGCTGGGACCGTCTGAGCTACCAACATTTTCATTTTTGTGTCCTTCATACGCTTCTGTTCCTGATCTTGTTCTTCCCTAATTCTGTTCTGATGATATTGTAACATTTGTAACATCTGGGATGGCGTATTTGCCTGCCAAGTACTTTCAACTTTGTACACTCTATTTTTAACTAATGGTAGGGAATTCTCTACTAATTTTGATACAAAAAGGTGTGGATATGACTCGCTGCTTGGTTGTAGGCCACTATTTATAATGAAACATTTCTCGAATCTTGAATAGAAGTCACTAGTATCTTCATCTTGTTTCTGTTTACAGGACGAGATTGCGTCCCAATCTTCCTTTCTAGTTGTCAATAATCTTGGCAAAACCTGTACTATTAATCCGGGTAGTGCTTTAGTCCTATCCCCAAGGCCTAACCCTGGGATCCGTTTGCTTTCTTCGTCTTCTATTTCCGCCCATGCTATCTTTGCCTCCCCCACCTCCCAATCTTTTTCCTTTAATTTCTCGTAAATGCCCGTGGGCAATAGTACTTTTAACATTTTCATGATATCATCATACGTATAATCCCCCATGAGTAACATGTCTTTAAGCTCTCTGTGAAAACCTGCAGGGTCTTTATCGTGACACGGGACTAATTTCTTCATTTCTAACAGTTCTAACTTAGTCAGTGGTGTGTGGACATACACACGCTTCAAAACTTGATCCGCACCTATAACTGGGTGTACTTCTCGTAAGGGATTCTGACTTTCAATGCCACTCAGGCATTGCATGTGGTACGTTTTTCTCTCTGGAGGCGGGGGGGGAACATATTCAGAACTTATAAAGGTGTTATATTTACGTCGTTGTTCTATAATTATTTGTATTAACTTGGTACTGAAACCTCTCCATCTATCCATGAGTAGTGCTTCTAATGTTTCGTGTAAAGGACCTGGATCGGAATGGTTGTTTCTGAACTTGATGAGGAGGTGCTGAATCATGTATACACCTGCTAATTTCTGCTCGTCTGGGGAAAGGTTCAAGAATGTCTGTGCTAACGTATCGTCATTATACATGTCTGGGTTTTCGGCCCATAACACGGCTGACCGGGCTAGTTCCTGTTCATCCATAGAATTGAGTACATGGTACCCCATTCGGTCTCGAAGCCTTTTATCAGTTTCCTGGAACTGATGTTCAGAAGAATTCGGGTTTGTTAAAGCAGAGAGAAAAACTCTCTTGTTTTTCGGACGGATGCCTTTCCTAAGGTAGTTTCCCTTACCTACATACGCTATAGTATCTGTAGTCCTTCCTTGTTCTGTAAGTTCTTCTTCCTCCTCGGAGGAAGCTTTATCATTCCCTTTCTGATGTGCCATTATCACTGCCCTTCTAATTTTCTGGTACATACTGGCTATGCAAGCCCCCTTGTCATGTTTTCCTTCGGCTATATTTTGACCCCACTTTGTTAGTCCATCTAATTCACTTTGATCTGTCTCGGGCCTGTCTCGTTCTCTTATTAGACAATTTATGAAAAATCGTAATATCTGTGCTTGAATGTCAACTTTCTGTTTATCCATGGCATCCTTGATACTGTCAGGGTCTTTCCCTGTCTGTATAAACTCGTATATTCTATCGAGACGCTCCTTCATTCCTACATAGCATAGCAAGATATCAGTGGCAGATCTTAATCGTAGTGATGCCAATATCATTAGATCGTTATTTCCGGGTACTGGATCATATCTGCAAACTGACATGTTTTCCTTTAATGCGTCAAGACGGGGAGACTGGAACACGAACGGATTCTGCGTGTCCCTTAAATTGAATCTGTGTGTTAATGGCGGGGTCTGAGGACCCGCAGTCGCACCTCCTGAGGCGGATGCTTGGGCATTTTCTCTCCGCGGAGTCTGTATCTGAACTTGAATTTGTCGTTTAGTAGGATCAGGTAGGACCTGTTTCGGTAGGTCGATCTTGAGTGCGGGAAGTGGCGGAGCTGGCGGAACAGGGGAGGTCTGTCGCGGTACTGGCGGAACATGATCTGGGGGCGTAGTGCCACCCCCATCCCTGTCAGTAGGCAGGGCACGAACAGGCAGATTGGTGTAGGCTGGTGCTACATCCTCTAGATAAGAATTTAAGAATATGTCTTTAGTAGTTTTATGCATTACTTTAGTTGGAACTAATGGTGGCGGTAAATTTTTCGGTAATTCTGATAGGCCTTCAGATGTGCCCTCGGCCGCGAGATACATTCCGTTTACAAGATTGTTTCGGGCACGGTCTATTTGTTCTGTCTTTACTCGGATCCCTTCAATAACTAATTCATTTTCTTGGGCTTTTTCTGATTCTTTAAGTCTGTCCTCTCTACGGAGTGCTTTCTCAGCACGCTTATGTGATTCCTTACGCCAGAATTCTATGGCGTCTTTCTGGGATTGTCTAGCTTTCTTTTTCCATAATGCTTCTTCTACCTTCATGATGCACTCGGCATCCCATGTTCCAGTAACAGGCCATCTGTGTCTTTCGTCTAGGTGTTTGGTGTAATCGGCCCATAAATCTAGATATAATATGGCATCTATGCCATGCTTGTGGTACATAAAGTTACCTGGAGTGTCCCTAGGGGGAATAGGAATTTCTTCCTCCAGTATCCCTTTCCTGGTTCCTATCTGCTTTAACTTGTTGAAAAACGGCATTTTGCTTACTTATTACTGAATGCTCAATCCTTACTATTTAATACGAGTTACAGCTAGTTGATACAAGAAACACAATAATGCACATTAAACGGTCACATTCAAACCACGACATTAATCACATAAGAAGACATTTAAAACATAGATGACTACCCCCCTATACTGGATGTACTGCTCAACAGTACAGATACACTGATGTAACAGTGCAGAAATTCGGAATACTAGATATACTGCTAAACAGTACAGATACACTGCCTAAAAACAGTGCAGACCGGACTTGCGTACCCAAACCCGTCTAGATACGACCCAGCAATGGTACTCACCGGGAAGCACGGAAACAGAAGGCCTCGGAAAACTCGACTGGACTCGACTCGGTACTTCGGAAAACTTCGGAAAGCTTCGGAAAACTTCGGAAAACTTCGGAAACCTGGTGGGCCTCTTGACACCTCGGACCTTGCTTCTTTCGGCTAGGCTCTGGTCGGGATCCTCCGCACTCCTCACCGCCTCGTCTGGGCACTGATCGCAGTCTTCGTCACCTCCTTGGGTCAGAGGGAGATGCAGGAAATCCTGCCGGTACGCGTAGGTTCCGTCTAACTGACGGCAGGGGACAGAGCTTGCAATGCGCCAACCGGCGCGTGAGGTGGGGGAGGGGTCCCTGTTCGGGCGCCAAAATGACGTAAATAATTAATTTACTCTCTTAATTTCTATGCAGGTAAGTACTTAATCAATAGCAACTCAATCGGAATGAAAAAAGACAGAGTCCGTGGTGTTAGAGTTTCTAAGGGTTTTATTCCTCATAAAGGAATGGTCAAGACCAGGATATCATGTTCTGACCACCACAGGGGTGTCAGAAGGGATAGAGCAAACTTTATTGACATTACATAGCTTATATACTTGATTTATACCATAAGAAGTAATGTAAGAGGCGTAACAGCTGAGAGAAGACAAGATAACAGTATACACGTGGTACTAGTACGTGATCAAGAGGCGTAAACTAGGCGTGAATCAGAGGTGTGTGCTAGAAACGTCACTGATAGGTGACGCAAGTGGGTGGCACCAAGGGGTGGTGCTAACAGAATTGTTGCAGTGTCAGCAGAAATCGGAAGCTTGGATGCGCGCGCAGCTGCATGACGTGTGATTGACGGGGTGCAGGGGACTTGACATTTAAACTGACGGAAAGAGACAGAAGTCTGGCATGTCAGACCAACTTGTACTTTTTATCGTATCTGATATCTGATGTTTAGGAACCATACTATCTGGGCGGAAAGGTCTCTAGGGCAGAAGCTATTCTATGCTAACTGTGGATGCGTGTATAAGCGCCTAAGTGTCTACATGAGAAGCGTGGGGCACGGGGCCTTCCATGGAAGCATGGTAACAGAGGCTATGAATTACTTGCATTGAGACAGGTCGGCCCTTTGGCTCTGCAGCTGGAGAGGATGTTTACTGGAGCTAGTAGGCAGGAATGCATTCTCGAGGAGCGGAACAGATAACTCGAAGGTTATAGTCAGTCTTGGCAGAAAGCAGGCTGAGCTGAGCGCGAGGGGCCGCGCTGAAAGTAAGTCAGAGTTCACGGGTACAGAGGTAGCCTGGGCAGAGGCTGTCAGAGTCAGGAAGCCAAAAGAGGCTCGATGGCAGAAATCAGGGCCTACTCTGCCAGAGCAGGGAAACATGTAAAGTGTACTACAAAAAGACGGTGGCATAGCATACTTAGGGACGGACTATATAATCCATTCAGGGTGGATCTGAAAGAGGACAAGTTAACGTTGGACGCAAATGTATTTGCGTCTTCATAGCTGGTACAGGAGGGAAGTTACATGCACTTTAAGCTGGTACATGGAGTCGGTGGGGTACGCGCTAGGGAACATAACATGACCAAAAATTTATATTTCCTCAAGCGTCAAAAACGTTTCATAGTGACCAGTATATACGCTGCTTACAACGAGGCATGGAAAGTAACTCAAATTGAGACAGCAGAGAAAATACGAGAAATTGATGGTATTAATTTGGAAAAATCACTTTCTGTTGTGGACAACGGGTTAATGACTCTGTCCTCCAGAATATATTCACTGGCCCGTATTGTATCATCTGCTATAGATATAATAGATCAGGACTTGCTAATGTTACAACATGGTCAGTCCCAATTACGTTCTATTGTACAGCTAGGCTGGATGTTGAAAAACCTGCGTTCAGGCTATGTGCCTTGGCGTTTAATCAACGTCATTGTTCTCTATATTTTACCTTACTGATAAACAAATCAGTTTGGCACAGAAAGGAGCAGACTATACGATTCTGAGCATTGAAAAACTTGAGAGATTACTATTGACAATGTCAGAAAGACCTGTCATTGAATGGATAATATACGGGATTATCACAATTCCGATAACAACTTTCCAATTTAAAAAATGGCAAGAGTATATACCAGCAGGCCAGTATGAAAGGTTGGGTAAAGGGTACATTAAGTCAACATGGAAATTACCTTATACACACACATGTTATAGTAACAAAAACCAGAATGTATTTCTTAGTGGTAATAATTGTAAACAATCACTAAGCGGTATACTTCTGTGTCAAGGTATTAATTTACATGGGGCCTGTGAGGGGACTTCAAATAGCCTTTCATGCCACCAGCACGGCACACCTGCAACACAGATAGAGCCATTCTTTAGACAAATTTCTAACGGGAGTTACGTTCTAATAACGGACCACAGCTGTTGTGGCATGGTACCAGGGAAAGCATATCTCTTAAGCGTTAGTTCCATGGTCACTTGCTGTATGCAAGCATTATATCCTAACGGCCCTGGAGACTCAGAGGCGACGATTTGGCCTCAGTTGAATATCTCTTCTAAACAAATTGATACTTTAAGCAGAACGAAGTCTGTGCTTTTACAGACAACAGTGCCCATCACGTCATCAAAAGAAACGTATGATCTTCAAGTTGCAAGGACAACGGCAGAGATACATACACTTTTATCATCTTATTGCCCCGTGCATTTCGCAGAAATGCTAAGCCAAATCCTAAATATGTCAGATGCCAGTGGTATCTCAAATGTATTTAAGACAATTTTTTCGGGACTGTTAACACCCTTCGAAGCAGTCCTGGGCATCTTTCCCAATTTTGTCCATTCGGTTTTTGGTGGCCTACCACTACTTTTGGGACTCGTAGCAGGAATCTTATTTTTGACTCTTCTGCTCTTATATGGCAAGCCAAAACACAGACATGACTCCAGCAAGGATGGAAGAAACGATCCTAGCAATACGCTACCGGGACCGCATAACTAAAGTCCTTGGATTAGCCCGGCTAAGAGATCTGAAAATGACCTGGTTTCTTTCATTCAGACCTGTATGGCAGAACTGCATCTTACCTGTGCTTCGATGTATGATATGCAGAGAAGAATGCGTGTTAGACACCTGTCTTACACTACAATCAGCAGTACCAATGGATGTCGATACTTTGCTAAGTCCAGTAACAGCCCATGCATCGTGTTGTCCCCAGCAGTTACCAATCCTGATGACGGCATTCGTTGAGACTTCTGCACTACGATTAGGTGGTGGCAGTGAAGCAAGGAATGAGAGCAACATCACCCAGGTACGACCTTCTGTGAGCATTGCTGATCCTGAAATCGATGATAGCAATCATTCTCACGGCTGCCTGGTTACAGCATTATCATCCTTGGTCGAACTTTCACCTAAAGCTGTAGACTGTTTTTTTGCACATCTATCTGAAGTCATGTTCTCCCCTGAACCGAAAGAATAACTTTTAAGCAAACCGGCACACAGCGTTCCCATGAACTCTGAATTCGGCCTTCAGCAATGAAAAACAAAAGCTACTGAAAACATTTGGAACTATTTTTTCCCCTGAAACGAAATAATTTTTTATAAGATTCCAAAATATTTACCTTTTTTTGGCACTTATACTCTGCTTGAAGTAGAACTATTCATAAAGAACAGAGCTTCTATTTTTAGCAAATCTAGAGACAATATGTTACCGTAGCCTCTAGCACACTCACAAGCAATTTCATTTATTGGTGATGAAATTGTCTCGACCTTCCTTTCTGTAAATTAAGAGACATTTCATGTGTAATTTTCGCAAATTGTTCAACTGAATATATATGCAATTTTTTTGAATGATTACACTGCTTAGAAAAACGTACAGTACCTATAACTTTCTGTGTATTTCGCATACACCATTTCGAATGCAAAATGTATTTTGGGGTGGGTTGGAATACACATGCATCTTTATTGCTTAGGTTTTTAGTAATTGATGGACATAAAACCGTGGAGTGTGTGATGTGTTTTATCTAGGAACCCGATTCAATATTGTGACCTTATGCCCTATACCTCTATAATCAATAAATATCCCTATAATGGCATAATAATCAGAGCCATATTTCAGTAAATCGCCTCTGCAGTTCATGACACAGCAGAAGCTACTTCCTTAGATTCCTAGAGAGCACACCGAGTTCTTTCGACACACCAAACCCCCAGCAACCTGGGAAAGCCCCGCCTGCTTTGTTTTGATTTGAAATAGAACTCCTGCGAGCACTGTAAGAACGACCAGTTCTTAGTGACATCTTTATTGACGTCTTATGTCCAAACCTTATGTCAAACTCAGCACCTTGCAGGTATAAATATACCAACGTTGCCTTAAGCAAACACACGGTGGTGATTCTGGAGCAGAGCAGCTAATCTACTTTCCGAGAGCCCAGCAGAAGCGAGAAGCCCACGGATGCTGCCCCTCCTCTTTGACGCGCTGAGAAAGACGCTGTCTTTTCTCCTGCCGAGAAAATCCAGCTCTGGCGTTTCCAGCCTACCCTTGCGGGTGACTGGGATATCGGGTCCTGAGAGGGAGATACCAGACCTCCTACATTCTATTCACAAGGTACAGTGCTGACTAAACCCTTAGAGAGAATTCTTGAACAGATCCTTGGTAACAAACCTACTTAAACTTAAACTGCTACTTACTTACTCCTTCCCACGTATTAGGCTTAGGTCAGGTACACCGGGGTAGGCGTATTTTAGAAGCACAAGTTGAGCTCGTTAGCCTATGAATATATATGTATATATATTTCATCAATTTAAGACCCTCACCATTGATTTTAAAATTCTTAAATCAGAATGTCCTGAACTCCTGCGCCCGCTCTTAGTACTTTACACTCCTCAGCGCAATCTGCGCTCCTTAGGTCAACATCTTGTGACTATCCCTCAAACTAAGCTCTGCCGAATGGGTGGCCGTTCCTTCAAAGTTCTGGGGGCCAAACTTTGGAGCTCCTTGCCACTGAGCATTTGCTCCCTGAATAACTTTTCCGCCTTCCGAAAGGCAATTAAAACTCATTTGTTCCCTCTGTCCTAGGCCATCTCGCTGTTCCCTCCCATTCCCCTCAGCTGTTATTTCATGGTTATTAGCGCCGGGACGCCCCGTTGCTGGGGCAGCTATTCGCGCTCAAACAAATACTTAACATAACATAACGTAAAGTGTCTTATGGCTAAGAAACCATATCAATGCTTTTACAGTATTATTTCATAATACTCATTTTACTGTACGTACTTTACTTTATAACAAGTCTTGCAATTGTGGCAATTCATTTCTCTTGCATGAGAAGGAAGACTGCTCAATAAATAATACCTTTTATTGAAAACGCCCGTCTCTCTATTCTCTGCACCCTGGTGAAATTAAATCTGCACAATTGACTTAGTGAAATAGCTGTCTATTGTTTCACACGACTCTAGAGATTAACTCTTATTCTGAGGGAGCAAAGTTGTCGGAAGATGAATCCCTTCTTGTCTGAGCCAGGGAAGCTGATCACTTCCTATTCAGTCAAGAAAGTTTCCAGTGACATCTGAGCTAGCTGGCGCAAACCTAAATTAAGTCTAACATAGTCAGTAGAGACCTAGAAGACCTCAGTCCTACGTCTAAACTTCTGTTTATGTTATTATTCCAATGTGCAGGGCCTATAGGGAAAATAGGAACTACACTACAAGTTCAGACATGGACATATGCAAATCAGTCTGACCCTGTGCCTCATGGGAACAGTCCAGCCGAACTACCAAGCCATACCTTCCCTGGATTGGAAACAAGCTTCCGAGGACCGGTTTCTGGCATTCCAGCCGTCTTCAGCCCTGCTTGCTTGAATCCAGTGGTGTGGAGTGCATGGGACTCACGTCTGAGCATACCAATCCCGCTTCGGGTGACAATTGCAAAAACCACAGTTGATGGACAGAATGGACAGAATGCAGAACAATGTTATGTTATGTTATATGGTTTTATATAGCGCTTGGCTGCCCCAGTAAAGGGGCGTCCCGGCGCTTTCTACCAGAGAAGGAGGGAAGACAGCTGCAGAAGAAATTTGTATTTTACATAACATCGTTTAGCAGAAGAGGTGGGCTTTTATGGCCTTTCTAAAAGACAGAAGATCGTTCAGTCCCCGAATCCGGGAAGGCAGAGCATTCCAGAGCTTAGCAGCAAGATACCGGAAGGAGCGTCCACCCATCCGGGCTAGCTTATTATGGGGGACGACTGCCAAGTTCTGACCTTCCGAGCGCAAAGTACGTCGGGGCACGTAGGCTGTAAGAAGTGGACTTAGCATAGGTGGGGAGGCCATTTTCAAGATTTTGAATGCGAGACATAGGGTCTTGAAGTTGATCCTCTTCTCCACCGGGAGCCAGTGGAGTTTAGTTAAAGTATTTTCCACTGACTGATTTCGGGGGAGACCTGGTAATGCTCTTACTGCGGAATTCTGGACTCTTTGCAGTCTTACTTTCTCCGCTAAGTTTACTCCTAACAGTAGGGAGCTTGCGTAGTCCAGCCGCGAAAGGATGGCTGACTGTACCACGAGCTGACGTGTCAGGGGGTCAAAAAACTTTAAGATCGGCTTAAGGTTCCGCAGGATCCCAAAGCATGTGGCAGCAACTTTTTTCGTCTGATGGGTGAAGTTAAGGGCGGAATCCACCCATACTCCAAGGTTTTTTACATGACTTTTAGGGTCGGGCAGTTGGCCAAGTGACTCAGGCCACCATTTGTTTCCCCAGGCCGCTGTCTCTTTACCCACCAGGAAGACCTCCGTCTTGCCGGCGTTAAGCTGAAGGTAGTTTGACGTCATCCAGCTAGTAATGTCGATGAGGCTCTGTTTGAAATTCTGCACGCTCAATCCGCCTTCATCCTTCATTGTTACCACTAGCTGGGTGTCGTCAGCATAGGATACTAGAGACAGCCCACGTTTCCTGGCTACCTCCGCCAGCGGTTGGACATAAATATTAAACAACGTGGGGCTGAGTGCAGAACCCTGGGGCACTCCTTGTCTAATGGGGCACTCTTTAGAGAGAAACGGTGGGGTGGAGACCCTGAAAGATCTCCCCGATAGGAATGCCTTAAGCCAATTGAGGGCCTGTCCCAATATTCCTGCCTCCTCAAGCCTGAAAAACAGCACCTCGTGTGAGACTGTATCGAAGTCAGCACTGAGATCTAAAAGAATCAGTGCTGCTGTCTTGCCGGAGTCCAATATTTATTTTATTTTATTTAAAGTTTTATATAGCGCGAACAAGATCTTTGCAGATATCAGAGCGCTTTACAGAAACAGTAGGTAGGGTAAACAAAACTCTTGAAACAATATAAAATTCAGTAGTCAGTGAGTTGCAAAATAGGGTGACAATCACACAAGAGTATGCAGACTAATAACAATCAAGAAACATTAATATTGAAGCAGTACAATGTCTAATCGGGTACGATTATAGCACCCCATAGGGTGAGTAAACGCAGTGTAAAAGCAGAGTAGTAGTCAGTAATGGGTGCGTTGCAAGTTAGTGAGGCACTCAAATCATAGTGTACAACCCAATAGCCGAGTTGGCAACCAATAATATAGCATCCGTGCGATGATTTAGATCGGAGATCAGTCAAAAAGAGATTTGCATAGGTAAGCAATCAGAAGGCCGATAATGTAGGAGCCAAGTATTGATATTGTTCCAGTATCAATAGTATTCAGGTGAATTTAGCCTGATATGGTCCGGAGAGGTTCCGTCACACTCAGTAGGGCCTTTTCGGTGCTGTGTCCAGCACGAAAGCCATGTTGGGACCTGTCTAGAGTGGAATTAGACACTAGGTAATTGGTCAGGATGGTTTTGACATGGGACTCCGCCACTTTGGTTGGCCAAGGGAGCAGTGAAATAGACCTGAAATTTTCGGGTAAATTTGGGTCTAACGCAGATTTTTTTTATGATAGGGGAGACCCAGGCCTGCTTCCACTCGGATAGAATATTGGCAGTGGAGAAGGACAAGTTTATAATGTCTCGGAGCGGGCCAAGTACTGCCTAGTCTGCTTCTCTAAATTGTGCTGGTTTTAGAGGGTCTGCAGGTGAGCCTGACTTGATTTTATTACAGAGTTTAAGAAATTCATCTTGACTGAGGGCAGGTATGTTGGTAAGTTTGGGCATGGTCATAGTGACTCAGGGGTTGAGGTGTGGTGCGATTGGGAAGGCATTGTATATTTTGTGAATTTTATCCATGAAAAAAGATGCCAGGCTCTCGCACAGTGTGGGTGTGTTGTTAGATTTTTCTACCTTTTTTTTAACACTGAGCTCTTGTAATATTTTGAAGATGGTTTTAGAGGCGTTCTGGCTTTTTCTAATCTCTGTCGCGTAGTAAGTAGCTAGGGTCCTGCAGATGTTACGATGATAACTTTTTTGTGCCTGGACGTAGAGAGTTTTGAGTGTAGGATCATAATCTCTTCTCCATTTGCGCTTGGCTACTTTACACTCTTTCTTAAGGGACATGAGCTCTTCATTATACCAGGGGCTGGATTCCTGTGAGCGCGCCCTAATCCATTTAGCCAGTTTCAGTGCATCGAGGGCCTGATTTATCCAGTTACAGAAACCCTGTCTAAACCCATGGTTTATTTGCCCTCCACACCACCCCAGTTCAAACTGGAGGGCTGAAGACGGCTGGAATGCCAGAAACTGGTCCTCGGAAGCTTGTTTCCGGTCCAGGGAAGGCATGGTTTGGCAGTTTGGGCTGGACTGTTCCCATGAGGCACAGGGTCACACTGATTTGCATATGGCCTGTGGTGTCTTGAACATGAAATAAGAAGACTGGAGAACGTGAAGTAAGCAGTTTGGTTTATTTGCCTCAGCCACCAACGGACACTCGGTCAACTGACCAACACAAATCATGTAATTCGGAATAGAATACAGAACAAAGGTTCTACAACCTTAAAGAGATAGGCAAGAAATACAGAGGATAAAGAACACATTATCACACATCTTCCTTCCTAACAAAATAGAAATAAAATAAGGAAGACCAAAGAAAATTAGTAGGAAAAATACGAACAACTTTTCATGTGATAAAACTTTACAATAGCAATTAAACATAATCCCTCAAGTAGACAGGAGCCCTGCGTGCTCTTTGACTCCTTTTGTATGATGACAACATGTTTGAGCCACTACCAGAACTATTGTTAATGTGATGAAAATTACTACTTGAAACACGATCATGTACAGATGCATCAGAAACCGATAAATTAGAACTGACCACTACAACACGACTCTTATTCCATATCCTCCCATCTTCCGTCTTAATGGCATTCCTAAAAACCTTAATGACAGGTCTGACATGAGTGTATTTAGACCAGGGTTTGCGTCCTACAGGTGTCTTAATTTTTACTAAATCACCCAATTTGACCTCATTATATTCTACACATTTTTGGTTATCAAAGTATTCTTTACGGGCAATTTGTTTTTCTTGCTCTTTGTTTCTCCATTCACCTACATCATTATCCACCAGACCTTTATTCCTTTTCATCCACGCAGGACACCATAAAGTATTTGGAACTCTCCCTTTGAATAATTCAAAGGGAGACCTCCCAGTAGAGGAATGAGGAGCAACACGATAAACATTGATCCTGTCTTGAAGAGTGGTTTTCCAGTTCAAACCAGAAGACCTAGCCAACTGAATAGACTCCTTAAGAGTCTTATTGACTCTTTCCACAGCACCATTAGTCTCAGGGTGATATAAAGAACACCTTCTATGTACAATATCACATTTTTTTAAGAAATCAGCAAACACACTAGAACAGAATTGAGGCCCATTATCAGATAACAAGCTATTCGGAAAACTTTTCTTGTTGAAAACACCTTCTAGGAATTTGCTGACTGAACCAGAGGTAATTTCTCTAACCACACTTACTTCTATCCACCTAGAATATAAATCAATTAGAACAACCAAATATGGAGTATCTGAAACACCAGACAAAGGTCCCAAAATATCTATCGCAACTTCATCCCAAGGGTGACTAGGCAACGCTCTATTAACCATAGGCATTTGTTTAGTCTTTAACATTTTGTCACTTGCACAGCATTCCACGCAATCCCTGACCAACCTCTCTATCTCCAAATCCATACCAGGCCACCAAAATTGTGTACGAAGAATCTCTTTCGTTTTCATAATTCCCAAATGACCACAATGAGCATGTGACAATAACTTTTTCCTAATTCCAAAGGGAGGAACAAGTTTCGTACCACGCGTTAATAAACCTTCAGTAACTGAGAGTTCACCAGAGATTAACGACCACGGCTTCTCCAAACGAGAATTGCCTTTCAAAGAAGAAATAACTCTACATATCTCTTCATCTCTCTCCAATTCCTTCATCCATTCAGACTCCTCTATTGCTCCTTCAGTGACTTCACACACATTGATATAATCATTCATCTCATTCAAGTCATCTTCAAGAAAATTCTCCGTATCAACCAATCTTGACAAACAATCAGCTGACCTATTTGCCACACCTGGAATATACTGTACTTCAAAATCAAATTCCTGTAGCGAAACAACCCATCTTCTGATCCTAGAAGATATAGCATCTAAACCTTTCTTCCAGAATACTTATTTTAAAGGTTTGTGATCAGATAGAATGCACACTTTAAAATCCCAAATCAAATTTCTAAACTTTCTTAACGCCCAGAAAATTGCAAGAGATTCTTTCTCTATAACAGAGTAATTAAGTTCTGAACCTTTAAGACATCTTGATGAACAACAAATAATAGAATCTTCTCCATCTTTCTTCTGAACAAGAACCGCACCAAGACCCTTGTCACTTGCATCAGTAAATACAAATGAAGGAAGACCGGGAACAAACGTATGAAGAGAGGGAGCTTTGTTTAAGCTCTTTTTTGATACTCATAAATTCACTCTTGCACTCAGAGGACCAATCAAAAACAACATTCTTGGCAGTCAACCTCCTCAAATTATGCGTCTTGTCTGCAAAATTATAAATAAACTTCCCATAAAATTCAACCATTCCAAGAAAAGAAAGTAACTCCTCCTTATTAAGAGGTTCTTTTACTTTATCAATAGATTCAACCAAATCTTTCCTAGGAAAGACACCCTCACCTATAATGCGATGTCCCAAATAATTAACTTCTTCTGCCCTAAACTTACACTTACTTTTTTTAAGAGACATGCCAGCCTGATTCAAACGTTTCAAAACTGCACACACACGACTATCGTGTTCCTGAATATTATTGCCATAAATCAATAGATCATCTTGATAACATTTAACACTTACCAACCCCTTCAAAATTTTAGACATAATAAGTTGAAAAACTGAGGCCGCGGATACAAGGCCTAAAGGCATCCTCTTAAATTTAAAAGTGCTCATGGGTGTAATGAAGGCAGTTAGATCTTGAGAGGACTCATCTAGCTCCACCTGATGGTAAGCGGAAGGTAGATCAAGAGTAGTGAAATATTTCGCACCTTCCAACGTACCAACCGTCTCATCAATGTTAGGAAGTGGAAATCTATCCACTACAACCTCCCTATTTAAAGACCTCAAGTCTATGCATAAACAAATCTCTCCTGTTGGTTTCTTAGCGATCACCACAGGAGCGAGCCATTCTGTGGCCTCAACTGTCTCAATTATGTCATTCTTTACAAGTTTCTCTATTTCTTCTTGGACTTTCACTTGTTCCATTAGAGAAATCCTCCTCACTTTTGCTACAACAGGGACAGCATTTTCTCTCAACCTGATATGATGTTTGTAACCACGCAAGCACCCCAAACTCTCTTTAAACACATTTGGAAACTGTTTTGATAAGACATTAGACAAATCATCATTACTCTTGACCTGAACAGAATCACTCACTTCTTGAATCTTCACTTGTGGTGAAGCATTAGGATCAAGTTTCACTCCAGGGTTGACGTTGATGTTTGCCAGCCCAACAATGCATCACCTTTCTTAGCAACATATATTTTTCCAACAATAATATGACTTCCCAATTCTATTACAGCCATAAAATAGCCTAACATTCTAATTGTTTTTTTTCCATATCCTAAAGGGGAGATGTTACATCTCAACAACTTCACATTTTTATAAAACATTTCATTAAATAACATCTCATCAATAATTGTTATTTTAGAACAAGAGTCAAATTTAAAATGTAAGATCAAATGTTCTACCTTAACTGGATGAGAGGGATGATCTGTCATCTCACAACTGACCTCAAAACACACAGAACTTACTTGAGGTTGTGGCCATTTTTTCTTTGAAGCATCCCCTTTATACATTTTTGTTCTACAAAACTTAGCATAATATCCTCTTTTCCCACACAAGTTACATAAGACCTTTAGAGCAGGACAAATTGGTGAATTAGCTAAATGACTAAACTGTACACATGGCCATGTCTGAACTGGGGTGGTGTGGAGTGCAAAAAAATGATGGATTTAGGCCCAGATCTCTGAACTGGGGTGAATGTATGACATTGTTCTGCATTCTGTCCATCAACTGTGGTTTTTGCATTTACAATGCGGCACACCATGGGCAAAAACGACACAGAAGCATCATGCATATGTGTGCTAAAGGCAGCGCATTGCTGGAGTTGCGTCGCAACCACGATGCAGCTCCAGCAATGCTCCGGGGTGCCCTATCTCTCCAATGCTGTGTCAAGCCGTGCATCTGCTTCAAGTAGGCGCAGGGTTTTGACTGAGTGATGCTGCATTGGCCTAAAAGTGACTGAGTGAAATCTTGTAGATTTCACTCTGCCACGCAGGAACGCACTCCCTTGCGCTGGAATGCCCCCTGATGGCGCAGGGCTTTACAACGTGATGCATCTCCCAGATGCGTCACGTTGTTAATATACCCCACAACATGGCGCCTCTTTAGCGCTGCCACTGCGTCACAAAAGTCACGCAACGATGGAGCAAAAGAGCTGCAAGGGACTTGTAAATCTGCCCCTAGAGACTCAAGTCCAGTCCTTCCTTTGTACACCTGCCACTAAGAAAAGATAGTGGTGGTGGATTGATAGTTTGAGTATTTTAATGACTGGTTATGTAGTACTCTGATCAAAGAGGGAAGGATCACTTGTCCTGCATAACGTTGGGTATGCCGGAACGGTTCTAAGTAGTCCCAATAAAAAACCCTCATGCACGTGTTGGTGAGTTTGCGATGTTAAGCGGTATATCTTGGTTCTCCGCTGTCTCTCACACGTGTCTGCACAATCATAGGGTTTAGTAGTTTATGCAACCCCCGTCAAGGAGGCTATACCCTCAGTTAAAAACAGTAGTGATCAGTGATAGTGACTGTGATGTGATAAAGTGAAAAGTAGTAAAATGTCTCTCTCATCCAGACAAACTTTTTAATTAGTTCTAATTTTCGGAGACAAAATTTTAAAATGAATACGGGTGAACAAGAGTGGTTATGACTCTTTTACACTATGGTTGTGGTATAGGTCGACATGTTTCAGCCCTAGAGTCACCAGAAGGTCGTTGGGGCTTTCATCAGGACCACGGTGCAAAGTGTATAGCGACCTCTCACGTCTATACATGTGAAAAGAAAATTTGATTCTAAAGGAACATGTCGTTATGCTGCTCCTAATAAGGTCAATTTGTACCTGTAAAGAAAAAAGACATACTAGACGAGGGGAATAGGTATGGGAAAACATCTAAGACTAGTGTACTGGTTTAAATTACCAGGAATATATATAACGCACAATGGTGTCGCAACTAAAAAATAGCTATACTTCGAACTGACTACCCTCAGCCTAGAGTAGGGTCAACTCTCTCATTGTTAGCCTTTCAACATTTAGAATCATCATGAAGTGGATTGGAACTTGGCGGTAAATCTAGGCTCTTGAAATATGGCCTAGAGCAGTATTGGTTTTATTGTGCATATTGCAATTCGACTCTCACTCATGATTATGTAGTATCTTTCTTTTAAGGCCGAATTGTGCGCTAATTGTTGATTCTCAATCAGGCAGTAGTTGCAAACCTTGGTTTGGGCCATTGGATGTTGGCTGAAGTTAGGATCCTCCAATTTTTGCTTACAATCTTCTTCAGTTTGTTGCTTGCTGGGCCATACGTTGTTACACAGGTTGTTACATCCGGTTCTGGTTCCCTTAGTGTGGATTCATCCAATGGCCCAAACCAAGGTTTGCAAATAAAAGAACTCGCAACCTTAAAGATATATTGGTCCACACAAGACCCCCTCCTAGAAAACCTCTGGCAATCACAAATTCACCATGGGACATGAGTCCGGTAACTGGCCATTACCCATGTGGGTCATGTTCGGTATGTCCTTTGACAAAAGCCACAAAAGAGATACAACTACTGCCTGATTTCAAATGGAGACTTCTTAACCACACGAATTGTAACATGAGCCATGTGATCTATATGATCACATGCCCATGTAAGAAAAGCTACATAGGAATGACATGCAGAAAGATCAAACAACGTCTGTGTGAACATCTAAGCAACGTCAAGTGCAAGAAGATGACAACCAAGATGTCTAACCACTACTTAGAAGCAGGTCATACTGTTATTGATCTGAAGTGGATAGTTTTGGAAACATTGCAAAATAAAGATCACAATGCAGAAAGGATTCTCTTTGAAAAAGAGCAACGTTGGGTACACAGACTTGGCACCGATCAGAATAGATTGAATGACAACATACCATGGGGCAAGATCTACAGATGATTGTAACACACATGGTTACAAGCAGCAAAATATAATTAATATGAAAATAAGCTTTGAATTTAACTCAGAGGACATCCTAGAAGAATGCCCAGTAGCATTACTGTACCACTGCTCACAATCAATATCATGCTGCTGAATCTAGATACAAACTACTGACCCAGTTGGTCTTTAAGGAAACCCATCGGGAGTGTACACATAACATCTGTGACCCTATAAATTCACGTCTTACTGTTGTCTACGTGAGTTGTTCCCTACTAATTTAAGTAATGCTGATCCGTGAACATCGAGCGCAATTGACTTTAAAATAATTCACTTCATCTAAAAACATTTTGGATTAACCAGACCAGCCACAATATGACTGCCAACTTTTAACTACCAGTCTGTTTATCAGCTTCTCCGTGTGACCAAGTAAACCTAGACCACTATTATTAACTATGCAAATTTATTGTGGCCAATGCGGAGTATAGAAATAGTAACACTCTGAAAACTATCTTTATTGACAATGATTTCACATGATTTTAAAACAGATCAAAAACAGACTGCAACGTGGCACCCAGAAGTCTGTTTACTATATTTTTCTCTCGTTCGCTTCAACAAATACGCATTCCCGGAACAGCAACCTGTTTCCGGGACCAGCGCTGGCAGTGTCAGAACAAGCAACTGACGGAGAGACCGAGGTAGCGCGAGGAGCAGAAAACGGCAAAACCGTAATGTATCCATACAAATGTGACCTCCTACTGAACCTCTATTCATTGTTATAGTGTGCCTCCCTGACCCACCTGGATCCCGAAGGGGTACAATATATCCATTAACGAAGGTATGTTAATGAATGACACAGATGAATGAGAACGATGTGTGTAGGGGAATCCTTCATAAGAGTGAAACACGCTATTTTTCTGGATCCCTATGGGGTACAATATAGCCATTAACAAAGGTACGTTGACGAGTGACACAGATGAATGAGCGCGATATGTGTAAGGTAACCCTTCATAAGAGTGAAACACGCTATTTTTCAAGAGACTATTACTCGTAAAGAGAAGATAGTAATGTGTGAGAATCACCACCAAGTTCCAATCCATTTAATGATGATTCTAAATGTTGAAACGCTAACAATGGGAGAGTTGACCCTACTCTAGGCTGAGGGTAGTCAGTTCGAAGTATTGCCATTTTTTAGTTGCGACGCCATTGTGCGTTATATATGTTCCTGGTAATTTAAACCAGTAGACTAGTCTTAAATGTTTTCCCATACCTATTCCCCTTGTCTATTATGTCTTTTTTCTTTACAGGTACAAATTGACCTTATTAGGAGCAGCATAACGACATGTTCCTTTAGAATCAAATTTTCTTTTCACATGTAGAGACGTGAGAGGTCTCTATACACTTTGCACCGTGGTCCTGATGACAGCCCCAACGACCTTCTGGCGACTCTAGTACTGAAAAATGTCGACCTATACCACAACCTTAGTTTGAAAGAGTCATAACGACTCTTGTTCACCCGTATTAATTTTAAAATTTTGCCTCCGAAAATCAGAACTAATAAAAAAAATTGTCTGGATGAGAGAGACATTTGACTACTTTTCACTTTATCACGTCACAGTCACTATACTGATAATTACTGTTTTTAACTGAGGGTATCGCCTCCTGGATGGAGGTTGCATAAACTACTAAACCCTACGATTATGCAGACACGTGTGAGGGACAGGGGAGAACCAAGATATACCACTTAACATCGCAAACTCACCAACACGTGCATGAGGGTTTTTTATTGGGACTAGTTAGAACCGTTCCGGCATACCCGACGTTATGCAGGACAAGTGATCCTTCCCTCTTTGATCAGAGTATATAATTATAGGAAATTGGACGGATCACAAATTCCTTCCTTGCCTCTACATTGATCTTCGGTTCTGTAGTAGGAAACTTACTTTTCAGTGTTCTCACTGGCCTGCAATCACAATGGACTTTGTCTGTCACTTCGCGTGCTGCGTAGTGCTGCCTGTCAGTCCTAGTCGAACCTTTCTGTAGTTGGTTTAGTGAGTTACATAACTTTCCAAGTCGACGGTCCACGAATCCAGCAATACTAATATCCTAGTAGACCACATCAGATAGGTCAATAAATGTAGTGCAATTTTTGTCTATTTGCTATTTCCCCGAAATAATTTGTTATTGTTCTTTTGAAATGTTTGATTTGGTTGACAACAATCATCCATGTTTGGGTCTTTCTTTCATGTTGTACATCAGCTCCCCCCAGGGGCAAGAAGACAGCGGAGGAGGTAAGTAAGTGTGGAAGGACGAGCAAGTTAAAAGTAATGATGACTGGCAAAGAATGATACGTGTTTTTGAATGCTGCCCGAGGTGGCTGGGAATATTATGCATGTCTGGTTGAAAGATGAAGCAAGGATGGGTGGAAGGAGAAAGGAAAGAGGACTGCCTGGGTGGGTGAAACAGAAACTGTATGTGTGCGCAATATATCCTTTGCTTGAAATTCAAAAGCAAGTCAGGCACGGATGCATGGCTTGCAAGTTCCAAAATAAAATGAAAATGTTCTTTTCCCGTGAGAAAAAGTAAGGTTTGTCCACTTGAGACATTAAGATGAATGATTGACATTTACTTTGAATGGATGGATGCCTGGATCATGGTACTATCTGACTCATAGATAGCATATGTGTATGTAGAGAGAGTAGACGGTCACTGGAAGAACTAAGTGTTACTTTGAAGAGCATGTAACACCACACCCGTATGTCTGTTCCAGTGTAGGAAAGGCAAGGAAAAGAAGATGCAATTTTTCCGAATACTACCATGAATAGTAGCAGTACTTTGTATTGCAAGCACAGCATATATCTGACGATTACGGGGGCCACTCACTCCCTCTGTTAATAATTTTAGTACAACTCTGTCATTCATGTGTGGCCTATTAGTGTTCACTCAATAAAAAACAAAGCACCTAAAGTCATCCCATATGTAATCAAATACATATCCTGTGAAGGGATAGATAATCATATTATTTATCTTCTTCATTTTCCTTTTCTAGTAGTCATTGGCACTGTAGGGTGAAAGTTAAATTATTTAATCAGTAGCCCTTGTAACAGAGTGTTCTCAGTGCCACCCGTAATAGAAAAGTAAGAGCTTCACCGCCTGCATGTACTGGACTGGTACAGTAACGCAAGCCTGTGTCATCATGGAGTGCAAAATGACTGCGCTAGCATTATGCCGGCTTCCAGACGTTTACATACCAATTTTGCTGAACAAGAGAGAAGAAGAAGAATAAGACTGGTGTACTGTCATAGTCGACTCTAATGTATTGAGTCCATAGTGCTCATAGAATTGATTCCTGTAACTCCCACTAATGTTAGAGCAAGGCTGAAGAAGTGGGAGGTTAGATAGATACAGGCAACAAATGTTATGTACTGTGCTTGCAAGTTGCTAGTTCTACTGTGACACAACTTTCTGCTGAATGATTTTTTGTTCATATTAAAAACATTGGTTACAGACTATGTTTTTCTTTCTTCATATAGATGCTCCTTCCAAACTGTCAAGGAAGGAGATGGCTAGACAGGCCCCACAACGGAAACTGGAGGCGACTGTGGCCGAATATCGGCGGCTGGTGGCCCAGGAGGAGGAGGACACGCAGTCGCAGACCCCCACAACATCCACAGGGACATCTGCATCCTCCTCCGCGCTCCCTGGGTCAGCCAGTCAGCGCAGGCCTCCAGCGGTACGGAGCCGTGGTACCGCAGCCACCCGCCACCGCCAAGCAGCCAGAAAATCAGCTGCCCCCCACAGCAGGTACAAGGCACGCGTGCACCGCCTAACCCTCAGTGTGTCCTACCGTGAGCAGGAGCAGAAGAAACTAAGAATCCTGCTCAAGAAACTCCGCAAGGAGCATGACCACCTGGCCCAAAAAGTACGCCTCCGGCGGCATTAGAGAAGGAGAGACTGTCCTTTGCCCTTTTTTTAAAGACTTTTGGGGGGTGGGAATTGGGAGCTGGGTTTTATGGACTTTGGGGACTTTTTTATTTCATGGACATTCGTTGGGGTTAGGTGGGGGGGTGGGTCGGGTCTTGCGGGATAGTTTATTTTTGTTAGAGATATAAATAATTATTACTTTCAACTTAAACATAGCATACATGTTTTTACTGCAGTTGAGGCTGGAGGGGGGGTTAACTGTAAGTTTGTTTTCCTGAAACTTAAGTGGCTTCTCGATTCTAATTGTGTAAGTAATTGCCCAAATGTTTACAAAAGTAAGAGTCTCTCACAGAGTCAGTGAATTCAATTGTCCTAAGACTTTACTAGTACTACCGCCAGTCTCTCATCTCTCATACTACTCCATTATTCTTCCTCCCCCCAAACGCTTATCTTACCTGTAATTTGTGTTTGAAAATAGGGCTAGGCACAGGGCTGGCTGCATGGCAAATGGCGATTAAGGATGGCAATCCTGGGCGGTTGAAATGGCATCATTGCGGTGGTACTAGTGGTGGTACACAGTGGCAGTTGCAGCAAATGAAAAAAAAGAAATTGAAACCTTGATTGGCCTGAGCGGAGCATTAGAACGGTACGATAGATACTATAGCACATGACAGTACACTAGAACAGTGCCTAAATGTAGCCTTACAAATGCTAAAGTATTGAAAGTATAACTACTACTTGCATGGAATTTGGCTACTACTACAAGAAATAGTACTGAAGGTGAAGGACACAGCAGCGTAATCATTTGCCACGTGTAGGAGGAGGATGTTCTTCATGATCAATCCAGTTGATGGCGCCCATGAAAATCTGCTTTGATTTGCCAATAGTCATGGGTCTGTGTCAAGCTGAGTAAGAATATATCTTCTTTGATTCCTTCACCAGCCTTGACATGTATTTCATTTTCAGTTGCTATGACCTTATCCTACCCAGCAAGTGGTGGACTTATTGCTGTCATTTACTCACACATCAATTAAAACCACAAGAGGGTTAGGGTTTGGAAATTGTATGGGAATGGGGTTTTTTTGTTGAGAGAGGGAGAAAAGCACAGCATGGAGAAACAACAAATGAAGATAAACAAATCTTTGGATTCGAAGATATCCATAAATATTTTAAGGGACATAAAGGAAGTGCATGCACTTCTGCAGGCATGAAGTGGATTGATCAATGAATGGTTAGGTTACTTAAACTAAGTAGTACTTTCTAATGAATGAAAGAATGTGACAGTACAGGCCTGCACTAATTATGCGTTTTTGCCTATCTCAGCACTCGGAGAAACCCTTTGTTCATTAAATTAGTTTGAAAAATAGCAAAGTAAAACTATACAATGGCTGGAGGGATGGATATAGAATCAGAGAGCAAAGAAATGCAGAGTCACACTCATAGAAGTTCACAGCAATAACATTACTTACAAGATAAGTAGAAATGAATGGATACTGTTACTGTATGTTGTTGTAGTTGTCCTGTTGAATTTGGGAAGTTGCATGCCATTCCTCTTATTTGCAGTACTCCTCCATTCCATCTGACACTCCGTCGATCAATGTTGGTGCCCAGAAGACACCCTGCCTGCCTGGCGGATGCTGAATTGCGGGTCGCTAATGTGAAGCCTGACTTTATCCTTTTTTCCACTGCACAGGGTGAAAGCCGCCCTGTAAATGTTGATGCAAAAACAGGAAGTGATATTAAAACACCACTGAGAAAAAAATATAAGGTACGTACACTTTGTAGTGCAAAAAGTCACACTTTCAGTTTCAGAATCAACAGTACAATAGTTTCGAAAGGATAAATAAGTATGGGCGAATTTTGCGGATCTTTCCTCTCAAGCTAGGTGTAGTGTAAACTACGAATTTAGAACAAAATTAGACCTTCCCAGCAGTGATCCCAGACCCTTAAACACAGATGCTAAAATGTAGAATACAACCAATCAGACCACAAAAAAAGTGTGATACTGCTGCCTGTCTGAGGCCTAGTGGAAAATGGTGACAAAACGTACTTTGAAAGTAAAGTAGGCCTGAATCTCCCCTTTCCCACCATGGATTTGCTTCAAACCAATTGCAACCAAAATTAGACATTTCTTGACAAGTGCTCCAAGAGTAGAACCCAGAACTTAGTTGCCAAAATCTCAAACACCCCCAAACACATGCAATACTGCTAACCCTAACGAGCCCTAAGTTTAAAATAGTGTCAAATGCTTTCTTCAACAAGGCCCTAACTCCCCTTTGCCACCATGGATTTTCTTCAAACCTCTTGCAATCAAAAGTATCCATACCCAGCGTTGCTCCAAGACCTCAAAACCCACCCACAAACACCCGGAACCCCCCCAAACAGCCCCCCGAAAACGCTAACGTGAGCGAAATTCCTGAAAATGGAAAAACTTTTTCACCTCCGATTTTCTCCAAACCACTTTTATCCAGTATTAGACCTTCACAGCAATGCCCCCAGACCCGTCAACCCATGCGGAAAGAAGTTTAACCCCCCCCAAACAGCCAAAAAGCAAAAACGGAAAAATAGGGACTCCGAAATATTTAGCCCTAGTTCCATAATCACTCCGTGCGCGCTCTGCAGCTAGGCCCTAACTCCCCTTTGCCACCATGGATTTTCTTCAAACCTCTTGCAATTTAAAGTATCCATACCCAGCATTGCTCCAAGACCCCAAAACCCACCCACAAACACCAGGAACCCCCCCCCCAAACAGCCCCTAAACGCTAAAGTGAGCGAAATTCCTGAAAATGGAAAAACTTTTTCACCTCTGATTTTCTCCAAACCACTTTTATCCGGTATTAGACCTTCACAGCAATGCCCCCAGGCCCGTCAACCCAGGCAGAAACTAGTTTAACACCCCCAAACAGCCAAAAAGCAAAAACAGAAAAAATTTGACTTAGCAAATTTCGGGCCTACCTGGAATTCAGTCCAAATGCGCTGTGCCGCTAGGCCGTAACTCCCCTTTTCCACCATGGATTTCCTGAAAAACAAATGCAATCAACATTAGACTGTCCCAGCAGTGCTCCCAGACCCCAAAACCACCCACAAAACTTGGAAGTCCCCCAAACAGTACCCCAAAGACAGGCAAGTGAGCAAAAACGCAAAACATTTTTCACCATGGATTTGGTCCAAAACACTTGAGTCCGATATTAGACCTTCCGAGCTATGCCGCCAGACCCCTGCAGCCACCCGCAAAAAAGCAGAACACCCCCAAACAGGCAAAAAGCAAAAATGGCACAATGGAAAAAACAACCTAGGCGGGAGTCTTAAAATGCCTACACAATGGTTACAGGACACAACCAAGAAGGTGGGGGAGGGGTTGAAAAGGTTAGGGCCGCAGTTTCCAATAAAAATTATACTAATTGTATATATACTCTAAATAGATTTTATTTTTAGACAAACAGTATAAAACCACATATATTTCAATACAAAGTAAAAATGCAATTCATGAACAAAACAACTTAATAAAAAACACATATAGATTTCTTTTGTAAATTCCAAAAGGTGGTGTGTCAAGTTGAGTGTTTGAAGCAAGTAAAAAGCAAAAATGGGCCTACCTTCAATTCAGTTCAAATACGCTGTGCAGCTAGGCCCTAACTCCCCTTTTCCACCATGGATTTCCTGAAAAACAAATGCAATCAACATTTGACTGTGCCAGCAGTGCTCCCAGACCCCAAAACCAACCCACAAAACCTGGAAGCCCCCCAAACAGCACCCCAAAGACAGGCAAGTGAGCAAAAACGCAAAAACCTTTTCACCATGGATTTGGTCCAAAACACTTGATTCCGATATTAGACCTTCCGAGCTATGCCCCCAGACCCCTGCAGCCACCTGCAAAAAAGCAGAACACCCCTAAACAGGCAAAAAGCAAAAATGCAATAACTCATACTTAGAACGTTTTCAGCCAACCAGTCAACATCGGTCCAAACGCGCTCTGCAGCCAGGCCCTAACTCCTCTTTCCCACCATGGATTTTCTTCAAATCACTTCCAATATAAATGATGCTACCCCAGCAGTGCTCCCAGACCCCCACACCCTCCCCTACAAATCTAGAACACCCCCAAACAGCCCCCCAAATACAAGCAATACTGGTATATTGAAAACATGGCAAATTGCCCTGTTCTCAAAACATTGCTGTTTTCAGCACTTCCACTACTTTGATCCTCTTGAAACTAACCTGGACAGTCACTTGTTCCAGCGATTCACAAGTATCTCTGCAAGGCAGAACAAAATCAAACCACTGCGCTCTTTGATGAAGAAGAAGAAGAAGGTCTACAACTAGTTTTCACTTAGTTTTCACCCAAACACACGCGCCCGCAAAACAACCAAAAAGGCCAAAATTCTGCCAATTCTGGACCAAAGAACACCAAACCCCCCTAAAACCTTGCCAACATCATTATGAATGAGCCTGCATCGGGCCCGAGCCCTAGAATCAGCGTGAACCATACCAACTTAAACCCAAAAACCCTAGTAAATCGCACTGAACGCTAAACCCTAGATTTGCTTTATCTGTCTGTGTCAAAGAACCTAGGTATGCTACATCAGGAGGATGCTTCACTCAGTGGTGCCTTTCCTTGACTGTCTGCATGGCCCTGCCGCAAGCATGGGCCAAAAATCCGTTCCGCTCAAGAATTTGCGATTTTTCTTTACTTTCATGAGATTTGCGAAATACCGAAAAACAGCACATTTTGCAAACATAACGGATGTTTGGCCCAAGCTTGAGGCAGTGCCATGCAGAGGGTTAAGGCAGGCAGCACCCTGATGTAGCATACCTAGGCTCTTTGTCGGACAGACAAAGTATATCTAATTGTATGCAGCAAGCCACATAGCCCCAATCTTACATGAACTGCTGTCTGGAGTGGACTCTGCCAGGCATAACAACAACAGTACACTGCCTCGCCCTCGACCAATACATACCACGAATAGACAGACATGTAGTCCTGCTGTAGTAGTTGTAGACTGGTTTACCTGTTTGCCACTCACGAATTGTCCATAGTTCTTCCGTTAATGGACGCTGATGATCCATCCATCCCAGTGAGTAACTGTAAAGAAAAAATATATATTATTTAATCAATCATCATGGTATATTGGCAAGTGAGTCTGCTCCAAGGACATTTTGCACATTTTGTGAAATGCAATATAGTGGCCCCTGAATTTGAAGTACAATTTTAATTAAACAAGGTAAAAAAAAGAGTTGTTGACATGAGTTACAATTACTGTGTGAAAGATTAGATAATAACTAAGACAAGAAGTCATATATATCATCATTTCATGCACAAAAAACAAACAGCAATTGGTTTCATCAGAGCCGGACAGCCATTGCTGTCCAGTGCATGCCATCTTCTCAATTATTCATTACCTGTTCTACTTTTTGTCCACATCTTCTTCGGAAAGTGAGGGCCCACAGGGCAGCCTCTCCTGTAAAGTAACTCTGTCAGCAATCAGCAAGCATGTAGTCAGTCAGTAATTTCAGTCCCACTTGAGGGGACTCATCGTTATCCATCCATCTGCCTTGAGGGAAATGTATATGGGGAGTCTGGAGGAGGAGTATAAAGGAGCATGATTGAGTTGTGAACTTGTGAACCTCAGGAATGCAGACTGTGGCCCCTTCAAATCAATAGGGAATATAAGATGAAGACAGTGCTGCTGATGGACTTGTTGTGATTAGGTGATTAGAGTTTTTTGTTGTGGTAAAAGTTGCAAAACAAAGAAAGACACACAGGAATAAAAGTGAATAAGGACGAAAAAAAGGAAGTCATTTTCAGGGCTCCGTGTCAGGGAAGTAGAGCTCGTCCTCCAACTCAATGATTTGAGACGGGAGTAGGTCAGGTAACAGGGAAGAACTTCCATCACCTAAGTCGGTGTCCTCTTCTTCCTGCGTGCATTCACATACTTTGTAATCTGGTGGTATCAAGTGCTGATTCATCTTGATCAGTGTGAACCTCTCCACATTTTTGGCCGAGAGGCTGGACCTTTTGAAGGAAACACGTTCAGAAGACATGCTTGCGAGTGAGCAAGACAAATAATTTAGAGCCAGGTTGCTGATCAGTGGCCATAGAGCCATTTTCCAATACCAATACAGCAATGGGTTTGTATGAACAAAGACCAGTGTTGGCTCATCCAGATAGGCCTGCACCATCAACTCAAGGTTCTCCACGGTTGCTCCACTTTGCGTACCATCTGTGGCCTTCTCAGCACTGGAACGAACAAATCCTTGATGAGTTAGCCAATCCGCTTCCGACAATATTATGGGTGGGTCCGGTGCAGGTGAGGATGATGATAGGGTTGCTGCTGGTGTCGTTAACGGCTGTGAGGGAAAGTGACTCCTTTTGCCCACAGATTCAGAAGTGGAACTTGACGCTGGATCACCTGCTGATTCAGTTGGACTTTTGACGGCTCCTTGAATTTTCTGTCGATCATTTTCGAACCGACTGGCTGACACAGCTAGCCAATGTTTGTACTTTGAAACATCTGCTTCATCAAAAGGAATGAATGTTTTGCTGGCCACTGCCTTTTTGTACCGTGGATCCAGAATAGTGGCACAAAAGTAATGTTGTTCTGTATGTATCTTTTGAAGCCTTTCATTGGCAACTAGGTGGCTTAATAAGTTCTCCGCCAACTGATATGCATCTTGCTTTCCAACATCATCTCTGAACGTTGAAGACACCGCCTTCAGTTGGAGCTCTAGCATGCGCAACATTGGGATAGCTTTGCTCAAAGAACAGTCCTCCCTGCTGACTTCACGCGTGAAGATCTCAAAAGGATGAAGCATGTCTGTCAGGCTTTTAACTAGCTGCCATTCCTCCAACTCTAGCCTCAAGGTCAATAGAACCTACTGTAACAATATAGTCATTGATTACCAGGCACTGCTCAAACAGACGCTCAAGCATGTAAAAGGTTGAGTTCCAACGTGTTGCCACCTCCTGGATGAGTCCTTTGACTGGCACTTTACGTACATATGGAATGCTCCTCAGCTGCTTCCGGGCCTTAAAAGAGTGGCTGAAATGTGTGCAGATTCTCCGACAGGTAGACAGTAACTTCTTGACTTGGCTTTCATTTTTCAAGAAATCTTGAACAACCAGGTTTATACAGTGCATCAAACACCGCACTCTGAAATATTCACCGTCTTGCATGGCCTTAACTATATTACTGCCATTATCCGTGGAAACATAACCAAACATGCGATTTCTGCGTTTCAGCCATTCAGAGACCTTACTGGTAAACTCATCCAAAATGTTTTTTGCAGTATGAGTTTTCTCCATGGCAAACATGGCTAATGTTGCATGTTTCCGAGTAGCTTGAAAAACTGTGTCCAGGTCAACAACTGCACTTGACTTGTCTCTAACCCCTGCAAAATACCCTGCAAAAGAGACCCAGTGTGCAGTGATGCACATGTAATGAAGTGCTTGGCAACTGGTCCACATGTCTGTTGTCAAGTGGATAGTGTGAACAGCACTCTTCTGCAAAGCTGCCCCAATCACCTCCAGCACATCTTGATGTAGTGCTGGAACCGTAACTCTGGCAAAATAGGACCGGCTAGGAGCCTTCCATTTAGGGCAGACTGTGGCCACTAATTCTAGAAACCTCACCCCTTCCACGAAAGAAAAAGGGAGAAGGTCCAGCGCTAGCATTTTAGCCAGCTTTGCGTCATACAGACATGTACCGTTGGGTGGTTGCGTTCAAATGATGCCTCCGACCACAACATTGCGCGAATGGTGGGCTGGATCATTTTACGTGATGATGATGATGACGTCTTCAAACCAGTTGGGCCCATTGATATAGTTTATCGCATTGGTGACTCACCAACACTCTTAGTGTGCCTCATAGATATTGCACGGGTAGAGGGTGTGGGCGACACCACTGCAGTGCTGCTGCCAGGCGTACTGGGTGTACCAGAGAAAATGTCTGTCGCTTCTTCACTTCCCCCCTGCACGATTAGATTCTCGTCATCATCAGATGCAATATCAAGGGATACATTTGGATTTGTTTTTCTTTTGCTTTCCTCGTACTTCCTCATGTGTGCTTCCCACTCGATAGTGTGGTGTTTTTTGAGACGACCTCTCTGGCCTCCGGTACCATAGTTGGAACCAAGCTTACCCCAACTAACGCATG
The DNA here is from genome assembly GCF_964263255.1 of Lissotriton vulgaris. Classification (NCBI taxonomy): domain Eukaryota; kingdom Metazoa; phylum Chordata; class Amphibia; order Caudata; family Salamandridae; genus Lissotriton; species Lissotriton vulgaris. The sequence goes on from NC_141693.1 coordinate 1,613,693,327, forward strand.
CTTTACAAATTGAACAAATGACCATGTTTTCCGCCTTTGCGCTAACAGTAAAGAAGTCCCAAACTGGGGACTGGTGATATCTGCTGAAGGTGGAGGTGCTACTTTGACTTTCAATGCCAGATGAAGTGGAGGATGGGCGTGGCTGAATTTGTTTCTGTTGTTCACTTACAGCACCACTACTTGAGGTCGAGCTGGATGGAGGTACATGTCGGCCCTTCTGACTAAAAAAGATGGAAGCTGTAGGTCGTGTTGGTGTTGTAGTTAAAGGTGGTGGTACCAGTTCCACGCCGCCCATAGCTCAGCAGCCATTCGGGATAGGGTCAAAATGTGTGTCTGCTGCATGCCCGCTGGGGCTGGAGTGACAACTGTGATGACTGGGTCGTCCTCAGACTGTTCATCAGCAGCAGAAGACACCACTTCTTGTTCGTCGTCATCACCCATAAGTCGAAGCTTTGCGGGAGCCTTCCTTTTATGCTTAGCTACCTTTGTCGTCTCATGGCGTGACTCACTCTCAGACCGCATTGGTGGGTTCTAATCAACATCAAGATCATCAGAAGCAAGTGGTCTTGAAGAAAAACTTGTAGTAGCAGTAGTATCCCTCCTTGACCTTTTTCTTGCTGGGGATCTGGAAGAAAATGGATCATCATCAGGAAGAGTGGCTTTCTCGGCTAATACCTCCTCTTGAATATCAATTTTCTGATGTGCCCCTACTTCTGGAGGAACAAGCATTGTAGGCAGTTGCACCTCTCCATGCACCTGTCCATGCACCTCTCCTTGCGGCTCTACTTGCGCCTCTCCTTGCGGCTGTACTTGCGCCTCTCCTTGCGGCGCTACTTGCTCCTCTCCTTGCGGCTCTACTTGCGCCTCTCCTTGTGGCTCTACTTGCGCCTCTCCTTGCCCATGTACTTGCGCTTGTACTACTTGCACCTGTGTTAGTGGCTGTGGTTGTTGAACACTCGTCAGTTACACCCTGAGTTACATGCTGAGTTACACCCGGCATTGATTGGATGGTACTTTCTTGTGATGAGCCAAAATCATTGGTCGATGGTGATTCATCAACCAACGTCGCTGCCGCAGCAGCACTCATGGTCGTCTTTGACCTAACTTGGCGTGGTGGCACTGAGCCCAATGAAGCGGAGGTGCTGCTTCCAGCTTGGTCCCCGGTGGATACCGCTGTTGCTGTAGGCGTAGGTTTTTTTTCCCAGAAAAGGTGATGGTGGGCACACCAATCTCCTTGGTAGGTGGTGCCACTTGCTTCTTCTGCTCCTTCTTACTGGCAGTGGCACTGGCAACTTTTTTTGCTGAGGCGCTACGGGCAACTTTCTTTGGGGCCATTTTCTTGAGATGTCAGAACAGCAGGCCGCAGTTGCACGAGTGGCAGAGTTGTCTTGTCTGTGGCCACACGTGACGTCACGTGACGTTGTGCTGCACACACCGCTGAAGGACTTCTTCCTGGCACTGGTGGTTCTCTTGTGCACCTAAAAGCAATGGAAGCCAGAGGAATATCAGTTATACACCCCAAAAGTCGAAAAACACTCAAAAATCACAACAATCCCATGCCATCCATGCCCTCAATGATGTTTAAATTCAAGACACCCCACAAAAAGACTAGGCCCATGCACCACTGAGTACCCCTGGGCATAATGGTTGAAAGCAAGGCAAACTGGGTGCAGGCCTGAGCACACTGCCTGGCTTAAAAATGGCCCCTTTTCCCCCACCACATGGCCAGGCCTTGCCTGTACCAGGCCTCAAAATGGCCCCCACCCACATGGCCAGGCCCCAACACCACCCCAAAAAGTCGAAAAATACTCAAACATCACCACAATCCCATGCCATCCATGCCCTCAATGATGTTTAAATTCAAGACACCCCAGAGAAAGACTAGGCCTATGCACCACTGAGTACCCCTTGGGCATAATGGTTGAAAGCAAGGCAAACTGGGTGCATGGCCTGAGAACACTGCCTGGCTTCAAAATGGCCCCTTGACCCCCACCACATTGCCAGGCCCTGCCTGTACCAGGCCTCAAAATGGCCCCCACCCACATGGCCAGGCCCCAAAAACACCCCAAAAAGTCGAAAAGCACTCAAACATCACCACAATCCCATGCCATCCATGCCCTCAATGATGTTTAAATTCAAGACACCCCACAGAAAGACTAAGCCCATGCACCACTGAGTACCCCTGGGCATAATGGTTGAAAGCAAGGCAAACTGGGTGCAGGCCTGAGCACACTGCCTGGCTTAAAAATGGCCCCTTGACCCCCACCACATGGCCAGGCTCTGCCTGTACCAGGCATCAAGATGGCCCCGACCCACATTGTCAGGCCCCAACAACACCCCAAAAAGTCAAACAACACTCAAAAATCACCACAATCCCATGCCATCCATGCCCTCAATGATGTTTAAATTCAAGACACCCCACAGAAAGACTAGGTCAATGCACCACTGAGTACCCCTGGGCATAATGGTTGAAAGCAAGGCAAACTGGGTGTAGGCCTGAGCACACTGCCTGGCTTACAAATGGCCCCTTGACCCCCACCACATGGCCAGGCCCTGCCTGTACCAAGCCTCAAAATGGCCCCACTCACATGGCCAGGCCCCAACACCACCCCAAAAAGTCGAAAAACACTCAAAAATCACCACAATCCCATGCCATCCATGCCCTCAATGATGTTTAAATTCAAGACACCCTACAGAAAGACTAGGCCCATGCACCACTCACTACACCTGGGCCTACTGGCTAGTGAGGCTTTACAGGCATCCCAAAATTAAAAGAAAAATCAACATATAACAGTGAGCTAAAATTCCATGACATAAATGAGAATTAAGTTAAAAAACAAATCACAGAAACAGTTGTATCATGCACCCTTGACTAACCCTGGGCCTACTGGATACTGTGGCTACCCACCACAATATATATTTTGTTAAAGTTGTGAAAAAGTTTTAGAACTGTAGTGGCCTCAACTGCAATGCCCCAAACAAACAACACTAACTTACTTGTAAAATCTCAAGTCCAAAAGTGATCCAAACTCCAAAGTCCAAAAAGTCCTCAATTACAAATCCAGCAGCAGTCACAGAAAGTAATCCTTCCAGCTCAACAGCCAAATGGAACGTGACCAGTACATGCACAAAGCACTGGAAGGAGCCTGCTGGACAGGAACAGGAAGTTGGAGACTCTGAGGCACTTCCTTCCACCCACCCCACCCCACCCCCAAAAATGGACTCCTGTACCAAAAAGTGCAGTCAAATGTCAATCTGAGGAGTTATTCTGATCAAAATCATCATTTTCACAATGTTTATGCTTCCTGCAGTAGATTTCGTTGGCAGAATTGCAGTTTTTCCAATTTCGGCGTTGTCAAACTCTCGCCGTGCAAGATGCAAGATGGCAAGCCGCTATAATGTAATTGCGTTCAAAAAACTCTCGCGCGATCACGCAGCAAGATCGAAAATGGCGCAGCACACGCAAAACCTGAAGAAAAACAACTCGGCGGACTCAGAATCACAGTAAGACAATGCAGCGCGCGCGATATTGTATTTTTCAAGTGCGACCAAGCAAAATAATTCTTAGCTTGCGAATTTGCGGATTATTAGGTAAATTTGTGCGATTCGCGGATCGCGAAATTGTCAAAAATCAGCAAATTCGCCCGCGAAACGGTCTTTCCGCCCACGCTTAGTTAATTCCTTTAGAAACCTTTATCCACCTCTACAGCCCATTATTTATAGAGTGAGTTATCTGCTATCTACTGTGCTTTTCTGAACAAATTATAAAGTTATAATTTTTTTATGTGGTGGTTGCTATTGCAATCCTTCTTTTGCTTTCCGCTTTCGCGACGTACCTGTGGGGATCATGATGAGTGATGACATAGTGATCTCTGGAGTTACCGCAAAAATTGAAAATATTTTTTACAGATGGTTGTTTTAGAAATGCACTAGAAAAAACATGAGTTAGAAGTGTACAGTAGTAAACCTCTCATTTATAGATACTGTAATGTCTGTGCATATATGTGTTTTCACATTATAGAAAAGGCGCAATTGTTGCTGTTAATGATGTCATTGCGATGTCCTGAATAACAGCGAAAATAAAACTTAGTACACAAATATGAGTTTAAACATCCTTTGAAAGAGGTATGTATATAGTAATGTGTGTAGGGCAATGTTCAGAATATTTTTTTAACATATTATTTTTGGATGTGTTGGTGGCCTTGAATGCCTGCTTTTGTTTTCCATTTTCGCAAGGTATCTGTGGGATTGCAACATCGTCATCGTCATGAAGATCCGCCCAAAATGGAAAAAATTATCTTTGTAAAGAAAATGTACAATATTTCGGGTACTAGGGTGGCTCTGACAAGAGCCGGTCTATTGGTAGTGTGTATCTGGCTTCTATACATAAGACCGGATGCAGAGTTTCAGGCTACTTAGAAACACACTGTTGCCATCATCTGTAAAGTGCATTCTATAATTTCTATAAATTTCATGCTGGTCAAAACACAGACTGTTGTTACGGATACAGCCCATGTGATGGTATGTGAGGAATGCAGAAATAGTTTTATTAACATGTTTCCTGACGTTGTCAATCTATGGACAGATTCTGCAAAGATTTGTTTCATTAAGATTTACAAGCCTACCCCAGTCAATGTGCCTAGGTCATTGCCACCACAGAGCACAATCACAAGGTAAGGAACTTAGGAATCCAGAATGGATTTAATCAAAGGCATTAATTGATAAAACTTTATTATTCTGGCCAAATCAAGTAATCTGCACATTTGGCAAACCCACCTTTGTGTCAATGCCTCTCTTTTTGCAGCCTCTTTAGCCCAATAACTAAAGCTGTGGCCCAAAATCCATACTCTAAGCCTTTTGAAGTGAAGGAGCAATAGCAGTCAGGAGAAGACTGGAGCCGAATACAGTAGTTTTCCAAACAAAAAGCATTTAAAATGGAGGTCTTTTCTTTTTAAATTATATTTCATTGGATGCTGTCAGAATGAAAGTGAATATAATTAGGTAGTGTGTTGGATGCCTTAGCAAGAAGTCTTATTGGCTGTTGTTTAAGAAAAGAAATGTAATACAGACATTGACATGCTTTTGACTCTGTGAAGTAAAGCACACCTACTGTATCCCATGTGAAAACAGCATGTTAATTCTAGAATATATTATCAACCTGTGACCTACTAGTTGCACTGGGTTGCTAGGTACAAGAGTGTATTGTGTATTGTACAAAAGGTACATCTGTTTCTGGATGTGGTGCCTCAACAGTAGAGATAAAAAACGAAATTCATCTCGGATTGCTAAGAAAGCTGCCACAGTCCTTTCAGGTCTCTGTACCTCTCACTGGCGTACTGGTGCATCTCCAAAAGCTCATCAACTCAATAGCTCAAGAACCACGACTGACATAGATACAATGCCTAGAGCCTTTAGAACTGCTGGGCCACCAGGAACTACTCAAGGTAGTAGCACAGGGGAGCCCTGGGGGATCGTGTGCAGTGTCTAAACACAGCCGCGAATCACCATTAACTTTTATGGAGAAAGTCCCGGCTGGAAAATTCCATATAAAGGATACTTAGAAGAGGACTTAGAGCAAACCCCTTTAGAACTAGGAGGTTCAAGAGTGAACACCCACGGGAGCACTGGAGTACTCTAGTTACCTCACCCAGGGAAGCCGGGTGCATAGGTGTCTTTTCGTGTCGCGTTTCGTCGTCGATTTCAATGGCGAGCTGCTGAAGAATGCTGCAGATGACCGAGTGGAAAGTGTCCGGGTGGATCCAAGGGTGGATCGGAGATCTGAAGAACCTGAAAACAGAGGGGACAGAGTCTGGGTCACTTGCTAGTGACCAGGAAGGCAATGAGAAGATGCCCATTGATTTTAGGTGATTTCAGGAGTAGGAGGTGAAGATTGACTCTTCAGCCACGAGGACCAGGAGACATCTATGACCAGGAGCTGGATTTGAGCTGTCCCATGGAGGATGTTGAGTGCTGCAGTGACGGTATCTGGATTGGACCTAACAAGCTTTGGCAACAGCAACCCGGGCAGAAAACAAAGATTGGCTTCGGTGCAGACCAGCAAGGTCTGAGGGTCTCACCCTTTGGAGGGGAGTCAGGGCACATCTGGAGAACCCAGAGAAACACAAGAAATAGAAGAATTACCTTTGTGGGGACCCAGCAGTCAACGGACCAGGGATCACGAGAGAGCCTCAAGAGGAAATGCTAGAAGCGAGCCCATTGAACACTTGTGGAGTCAAGGCCCACAATCTTCTATGCAGACGGTGCTTATGGCTTGGACTATAAGTAACCCAATGCACAACTTTGGGAAATCTTGGGAAGTGGATGCAGTAGCAAATGTGCACGGTGTCTAGGAGCTCCAGTCCCATGTCTCTCATGAAGGCTGTGGGTCTCAGCTTTGCTGGGATCTCGTGTCGGCTACTGAGAAGTCTGGAAGTCCATGTCCTGAGTCGCAAATACTTCAGTGTCTAGCGGGAGCCTCAGAAATGCAAACCAGCAAGATGCTTCTTGTTGCCTGCTTGAACAGGGGAGTCACTTCTTGACCCCAAGGTAGATTCCTCTGTCTTCTAGTCGATGTGGAATGTCGAAGTTTCACAATATATGTTGCAGAGTTTTGGCCAGGTGTAATCTGAAGTCCTAAGGACTGAAATCTCATACTTTAACTTATGGGGTTGTATTTACTCTATGGACCCACCTATGTGAGGATCCAGGGAGGGGGTGATTACACCCCTTTCCCTTTCTCCAGTTTCACGCCAGAGCAGGTGCTGAGTGCCCCTGCAACCGGTTTGAACTGGAATATGGACAGGGACACCAAGTGTGCCCCAGCTCTGTCTGAAAAGCATTCTATGAATGCACCCACCCAGCCCCAATGCACTAAAGCCTGTCTGGGAGGTGGTTATACCTCCCTGTGACAGGAAAATTTTTGTCCAGGCCTCCCCTGCCAGAGTTTCATCCAGCGGCAGGAGGTCAGACCCGTGTCTGTGGCATCCATTTTGTGATGACAGGGCTCTTTTAAGCTATTACCGGTCAGGTAAGTGTGTACATGTCTTCTCCCTCTAGAAGGGTGGAATTCTACTCTGCTGCCAGAACTGGTGGGGTTTAGGATTCCAAAGTATTTGACACCAAACACAACATGTTTCAATGCAGCTATTCCAAGGTTAGTGTTTACCACGAGGTTATAATGCCCTTAAGAGTATATGGTCTGACTGCATCACAGAACAGCCGCAGAGAATAGATTCCGAAAGCTGTAGAGGGGTACAGCTCATGCATGGGCACCCTCTAACACAAAACCAAGCACTCTGCCTTCAGGATTGATAAGGCCTGCCACAGGAGTGACTTATAGTTTTCTATGTGTCAGTGATTAAAGGTAGATCTAGGTAACCTATATCTTAGTAAGGGGTCCATGCACCACCTTACCCAGGCTGCAGTAGCAGACCTGTGGTGCCATATTGGAAGGCTTCCCAGGGGTGGCACAAAAATGCTTCAGCCCCTGGTAGGCCTCTTGGGTACCTATGCCCTAGGTACCTAAGGTACCATATACTAGGGACTCACAAGTGTAACCCAGTAACCAATCTGGAGTGTACCTAAAGTTCATGCAATCAATTTAGAGAGGAAGCAGCCTGGCTGGGGTCCTGAATAGCAGGGCCCCATCCGGACTAAAGTCGTGAAACACCAGCAACAAGTGGGGGTAACCATAGTAAGCAGAACCTACTCTCCTACAGCTGCTTTCTCAGCAACCCCAGATGAATTTCAATTTTTATCTCTACTGATGAAGGATAATATCCAGAAACACATGTGTCTAGAGATTCACAGCACTAACCTGCACCAACTTTGGTGAAACACCTCAGCAAAAACTCAAGTGAGCGTTTAAAGTGAACTTTATCATAATGCTAAGGGGTGAACTGTGCTGGGAAGTGAAGCAGTGTGCTCCCATCCCACTTCTGTTTGAAAAGAATCCCTTGAGCCATTGAGCTGACAAGCTTTTGGAGATAAGCCTGTGCGCCGGAGAGAGGTACTGAGACCTGAGAGGATTGTGGCAGCTTTCTCAGCAATCCCAGATTAATTTTGTTTTCTATCTCTATGATGAAAGATAATATCCAGAAACACATGTATTTAAAGATTCACAGCACTAACCTGCACCAACTTTGGTGAAACACTTCAGCAACACTCAAGTAAGCTTTTAAAGTGAACGGCGTTTATTATAATGCTATGTGGTGAGCTGTGCTGGGAGGTGAAGAAGTGTGCTCCATTCCCCCTTCTGCATGCTTTGTTTAAAATTGTGAAGGATTAATAGTGCACAGAGATTCAGATAAATAGTCACAACTGTTATGTATCTAACATTAATGAAAATACTTTTATAGTGGGTCAGGGAGTAGTCCGGTACTCATGGAATCACCCAACCACTAGTGAGGCAGTCATCAAATCAATGATTCAGTATTGATGGAGTTATTCTAATACCTAGACACTACACATGTAGGCAGGAAGACATTATATAATCTATAAACTATGGAGGCACTACTTATACTTTCATCTAATCACCCAGACACTAAACATTTACTTATTCAATTAACAAGGCTGTAACTATGCAGTCATTGCAACACTTGCGCAGAAGCTATGCAGTCATCTAAGGATATACTTACAGTCCATGCAGTCATTCAAATGCTGAGGCACACACATGAATTCATGCAAACACTCAGGCACTACTCATGCACTCATCTAATTACGTAGAGAGTACCATTGTAGTAAACCTATAATCCATCCAGTACCAATGCACTTATTTAATTGCTGAGGCAATACTAATGCACAGATAAATTTACCCCAGCAGTATGCTTACTTTTATCCAATCTCTTAAGCTTTAACAATGGAGTCATACAATCATTGAGAAACTAGTCATGCACTCATCTAATCAGCCAGGCAGGCATTACTGATGCACTCATTAAATTATCCAGGCACTACCCATGTAGCTATCTAAACACCCAGGCACTACCTGTTCACTGAATTAAAATGAATTGAAATGAAATGTCAAGTCAGTCAAGTCATAGAATTTATATAGCGCACTACATACCCAGAGGGTTTCAAGGCGCTTAGGAAGGGGAGGAGGATTACTTGTCAAATATCCACGTTTTAAGTTGCTTTCTGAATGCTAGGTGGTTCTGGGTAAGGCGAAGGTAAGCGGGGAGTGAGTTCCATGTTTTAGCAGCCAGGTAAGAAAAGGATCTGCCTCCCATGGTGGTCTTGTTGATGCGAGGTACAGTGGCGAGGGCTTGGCTGGAAGAACGTAGTTGGCGGGAGGGGGTGTAGAAGGACAGTCGAGAGTTGAGGCATTCTGGACCGATGTCGTAGAGTGATTTGTGTGCGTGGGTAAGCAGTCGGAAAGTGATCCTCTTGTTGACGGGTAGCCAGTGGAGGTCTTTAAGGTGATCAGAGATGTGTTCGTTGCGTGGGATGTCTAATATGAGTCTGGCTGAGGCGTTTTGGATTCGTTGGAGTTTCTTCTGGAGTTTTGCGGTAGTACCTGCGTAGAGGGTGTTTCCGTAGTCCAGTTGGCTCGTGACCAGAGCGTGGGTGACTGTTTTCCTTGTTTCGGAGGGGATCCAGCGAAATGTTTTTCTGAGCATGCGAAGAATGTTGAAGCAGGAAGAGGATACGGCGCTGACTTGTCTGTTCATTGAGAGTGAAGAATCCAGGATGACGCCTAGGTTCCGTGCGTGGTCTGTCGGGATGGGTGCTTTTCCGAGGGCTTCCGGCCACCAGGAGTCGTCCCATGCAGAGGGGGATGTACCTAGGATGAGGACTTCTGTTTTGTCTGAGTTCAGTTTCAGACGGCTTTGTTTCATCCATTCGGCAACTTCTTTCATTCCTTCGTGTAGGTTAGTTTTGGCGGTGCTGGGGTCGTTGGTGAGAGAAAGGATCAGTTGAGTGTCATCCGCGTAAGAGATGATGTTGAGGTTGTGTTGGCGTGCGATGGCCGCGAGGGGGCTCATGTATATGTTGAAGAGGGTGGGACTGAGTGAGGATCCTTGTGGTACGCCGCAGATGACTTCAGAGGCCTCGGACTTGAATGGTGGAAGGCGGACTCTCTGGGTTCTTCCGGTGAGGAACGAGGTGATCCAATCAAGTGCTTTTCCTTGGATTCCGATGTTATTGAGGCGTTGTAAAAGGGTGCTGTGGCAGACTGTGTCGAATGCTGCAGAGAGGTCAAGGAGGATGAGGGCGACTGTGTCTCCATTGTCCAGTAGAGTTCGAATGTCGTCTGTTGCTGCGATGAGGGCGGTCTCAGTGCTGTGTTTTGCTCGGAAGCCAGATTGTGAGGGGTCGAGGGATTTGTTTCAATGAAATGAAATGATTACGCACTTGTATAGCGCACGACTACCCGTAGGCATCTCGGTGCTTGTACGAATACCACCGAGGAACCCTTCCTGAACTTTCCCTGTGAGGAGCTCACTCCTGGGCACCCCCAAGGTGAAGTCAGGCATCCTCTGCGTTGTTGGGGCCATTGTAGAGATTAAGCAAGCTATTGCCCAGAGGTGCAGAGTGGGACTCATGATTAGAATAGGCACCGAGGCGAGAATTATCAGGTCCAAGGAAATTGAGCCCGAGACCCACTGAGGCGGGAATTGAACCCTGATCCCGCCAGACTACTGCATCAGGGTCTGCCGCTCTAACCATTGAGTCACACTTCTCTACGCATGGGGTTTACTTTCAAAGCACACGGAAGCATCATATTTATAACAATATGATAGCTCCCTATAATCTGCCTCTGTGCTGACAACTCAATTGCTGTTGCTCTGCATATTACATCCTGTATAACAAAGTCATAGACAAATTAGATTAAAGAGATGTGAGTGGAGATTTCAGCAGAAAGGAGTCTTACAACAAAATTGTACAGTGTTTGTTTGAAAATGGTTTTTCACAGAGAAATGAGTAGACTAGTTATGCTCAGCTAGTTTGTTTTTTAAATCTAGAGGAAATCAAAGGGTGAGTTTAGGGCTTGCTAAGACGTGTAACAGACTACTGAAGTATTTTCCTGAAATTCAATATCTTGCAGAATTTGAACCAAACAGTCCAGATATTCTGAAGCGTAACATGCTGGGTAGATACTATCCAAGAAGAAGAAGACATCATCTGGAAAGCATGGGTCTTTATGAGATACATCAACATTATACTTTCACAAGTAATTTCAGTTGAAAAATATATGAAAGAATATTTGCTGTGTCTGGATGTGAAGGATTTTGTTGAGACATAACAAAGGAAATGTAGTAAACCATTGAAAGCTAAGTTGCCAAAATCCAGGCAAAAGAGAGTTTTTCAATTTTGCCTTGTTACAGTTGTTTGAGCCATGCCAAACTGAAAGTGAGCTACTTGGAGAATTTGATTGTTATGAAGGTTCTTTCCACCCTGTAAAATACAGCATTGAGTGTTCTGTGTTTCCAGTGTATCTCCGAAAGTTCAGAGATGAGATTGAACAAGAAAAAATATTTGCTGCTGAGATATTAAGGGAAAGTTCAGCACCTGGAAGTCAAGATCTTCTTGGACAGCCAATCATTAAAAAGGAAGCTGCAATAGCTATGAATAAGGTTGAGAATGCAATTCAGCAAGTAAGATAGGAAATTGTGTATCTAAAACTACAAATACAGCAATTGAATGCAGATCAGAAAGAAATATTTTAAGAAGTAAAAGGTAAAGTAGAACATGGGTTTCTCCATGAGCATAAAACGTGTGCATGTTCTACATTTAAACCAGTTCTATTGTACATAAGTGGTCAAGCTGGAACTGGAAAAGGCTTCTTGATTAAAGTACTGACTAGTTGCCTACAGAAGAGAAGAGATTCCAATTTTTGTGTGTAATCACTGCACCAATAGGCTTAGCTGCACATAATATTATAATATTAAAGGAGTTACTCTTCTTCGAATATTGATGCTTCCTGTTTGACACAATAACAGATTAGAATACAACAAATTATCTGGTGATGCCAGTCATGGGGTGGCACTAATATTAAAGAAATTAAAGCTACTAATATTGATGAAGTCAGCGTGGTGTCTAACCTAATGCTAGCTTTTATACATCTGGTCCTTCTTTTGTGTGAGATATGTACTGAACAGCCTCAGCTGTGAACCTTCTCTTTTGTCAGGTGGGACTATCCACCAGTGTATACAGCAGATTGTTTCTATTCATTGTACTCCTCTCCTGGTAGGGACACTTCATCAGTTCCATACCTTTCCCTTTTGTTTTCTGCTATCTATAACACAGTAACAGAATTTACCAGCTTAGCTTTTGATGAATCCACAGTCCAGGACATTTTAAATGCTCCTGGCCTCCTGGCCATACTCATTTCTCAGATCATTACACAATCAGATGACTGGACTAAACTATTGATCCTTAAGAGAACACACACAAGAACCCTCACACATGGGGGCAATAAGACTAAGTATTTAAGGGGGAACTGCGTTCCATCTGGAATCAATGTTACCAATGAACCCAGACTCTTTCTAGCATATAAACCTTTTAAGAAAATATTGGTCCAGGATCGCCTGGCGGTGCACAAGGGATTAGCTGTTTTTAATAATTAGCGCAGCAAAATGTATTGCAGATGCCATTTTGGTTGAGATCCAACAATAGGAGGGGCAAATTAAAACAACCATGTCAGCGACAATGTCCAAGAAAAACATGGACAAAACTAATAAAACAGCTAAGGATCATAAAGAGAATCTGTTACATCTAAAATTATGAAGTTTCAGAAAGATTTTGCTCATTTTGCACACGAAAAAGTCTATCCATACACTTCAGATAATTGCACACCATCTGAGTTTATTCAACAAGGATGCAGATATGGTTCTGGAAATTCCTCTTCTGGATCAGGCCAGTCCATACCAGAACAAGGACCATGGTCTATTGATTCTGAACCATAATCAGGCAACACAACCAGACTAATGTTTAGAAAGAGAGGTCATGGCAACTGGCAAGGTAACTCAGGCCAAAATTACCAATAACACTGGTGGCCACCTGCCCCTTGGGGTTTCCCAATACCACTACAATTATTAATGACACATTATCAACCACAACAACCATTTTACAATCCCTCTTTTTTAGGGCAAGGAAGAGGACGTTCCTGAGGAAGAAGGATATAGCAGAGTAAGGTTCACTGGAACCTGCCCCCTTCCCCATGAACCACACTCAGGATGAGCAAACTCACACTACAACCAGGGACAAGCAGGGAAATGGCTTGATCCTTAACCTTATCAAATGGAATCTCAGTATGGATGACCTAGCCTTACTAAACAAAGGACTCTGTTTTGTGCTCTCACATTTAGGTGAGTCTTTTGTGACCAATCAAAATCTAGCACAGCACTTTTGGAAGATTTGCTTGCACTTTTTCTTTGCCGATAAAGAGTGCATTGTGTCAACAAATCAATTGACCAATACCACTCAGTGCAATAAATCAACATTCATGCTGGCTCCACATGCCACACCTCCGGAGGTTCTTAACTTTGAGAAGACTGTTGTGCATGACATTAACCAAGGTCTCTCTATGACCCAATCTCCATTTCGGAACCTGTCCAAAAATCAACATATGGCACTTCTCAATCTCTGCACTGATAGATCTATCACTATCAATCCAGCTAATAAGGGGTATGCCATAGTCAATATGGACACCTCTTCCTGCTGAGATGAATATCAATGACAGCTCTCTCCCCATCTGAAAGTTTACCCCACTAAACGTCTCATGATAACTATAATCACAGCAGTCACAAAGGCGAAAGAACAAGGGTAGATCTATAGCAAAGAAGCTGAATTTTTGGTCAACAGGGATCCAATTATCCCCTATTTTGATGTTCTCACAAAAATTAATAAAGCACAGAGATCTCCTCCAGGGCATCCAATCATCTTAGGAATTGGCTTGTTACTTGAGCCCCTTTCCCAATTTGTTGATTTTTTCCTATGACCACTTGTCCAGGCTATGCCAAAATTCTCACAGACACCAAATTATTCCTTAACATGCTTCAGGAGGTTGACTACGACCAAGACACAGACTTTCTTGCATCCTTTGACGCTGAATCATTGTATACATGCATTCCTCAAGACCAAACTCTTACCACATAGAATCTCTTCTAAGATCAAATGCTTAGATTCCATTACACCCATTCCACTTATCATGGATTGCGCCTCACTTGCTATGAAATTAAAAAAAAACTATTTGAGAATGAACTTTTTCTTCAGTTTTCCGGAACTTCAATGGGAAGTACATTCGCTTCAAGTCTAGTGAATCTGTACGTCCATTCTATCGAGACAGACCTGATTTTGACATCCATGAACCCTTTTCAATAAAATATTCGCCTTTGGAGGCGTTCTATTGTTGTGCTTTTAATTTGACAAAATAGGACACACCCACACACTGCACACCTGAGTGGAGGCAAATGTACTGCTGCACCTTTAAATAAGAGACGTAAAACAGCACACCCAAAAGTGCGATAAAACAAGACCCAGCACTCTCTTAAGGTGAGGCAAGAAAACAAATTCAGGTGACACACAAATATTTATTAATTCAATATTTTGGAAAGGAAGGCAGAATATATGAGTTAAACCAGACTCCCAAATATCAAGTACCTTAAGCACAAAATCAGAATAACATGTAGCTGTGACGAAATGTTTGAAACTGGCGCTTAAAGTCTACTCAAAGTGGTCACAAGTTTGTTATTCTCTTTATTTAGCTGTGTACAATTGTCTTGATGTCAGGAGAATAAAGTCTTTGGTCAGGTGTTCCACTCGTCTTATTCTTTTCCAGGTCCTTCGGAGCTCCTCTCTGCCAGTACCCTCGACAGAAGCCAAGAAGCAAGTAAGTGTCTGCCCTTGTTTTATAGGATTAGTGATTACTTGTGCTGTTATGGGAGAGGGGGTTATGTTATGTTATGTTACAAAAATATTTGTTAAGGGCACTGCCACCGATTGGTTTCCTGGCGCTGAGATAATCAGAAAACGGAACCTGAAGTCATGAATATGTTGGGATTAATGATATGCTTGTCTGAAGAGCCATGTTTTTAAAGCTTTCCTGAATGACATAAGGTCCCGACAGGTCCTGATCTCAAAGGGGAAAGTGTTCCACAGACGGGATGCAAGAACAGCAAATCTGCAGCCTCCAGAGTGCTTGCGTTTGAAAGCAGGTGTTTGGAGGAGGGCTAGGTGGGCAGAGAGCAGATTGCGAGAAGGAGTATCCTTAATGATGAGATTATCTATGAATTTGTGGCTTTTGCAATGGAGAGAATTAAAAATCATGCAACCGGTTTTAAAGGAACAGCGTTGTGCCAAAAGGAGCCAATGAAGGTTCCTAAGCAGTGGGGGTGCTGAATGCCATCTAGGTTGTGCCGTGATAAGTCTGGCCGCGTGGTTCTGGACCATCTGGAGGCGCTTCAGCAGATATAGGGGCAGGCCTTGGTATAAGGAATTTGCATAATCCAGGTGGGAAAGCACCGTGGCGATCACCACCTGGATAATGGCCTCTAGAGTAAAGAAGCGTCGTACCTTTCGGACTTTCCTGAGCTGGAAAAAACACTTGGAGACCACTTGACCTACTTGTCTTTTTAAAGAAAGATCACTATTCAGGGAGATTCCAAGTGTCTTTGCAGAGGAGGAGGGGATAGGGGCTTGACCCATATCTGATGGCCAATAGTGTGGGCTCCAGTATTTAGCACTGTCTCCTGTAAGCACCAGCTCGGTTTTTCCAGGGTTTAATTTTAGGTGGTTTTGGTTCATCCAGGTTTGCATGAACCTCATGGTAGACTGAAAATGGGAAATGGAGGAAGGGGAGTTGTCAACAGTGAAGAGCAGTTGCAGGTCGTCCGCATAGTTGAACACAGTCACCTGCTTGTCTCTTAAGGCCTGGATTAGAGGAAGAATGTAAATATTAAACAGGTGGGGTGACAACAAGGATCCCTGAGGGACTCCACAGGTGATGGACTGTTTAGTACCGGCCAGGGCACCAAGACGGACCGCCTGGGATCGGTTCTCTAAGAAGGACTTCAGCCAGCAGGCAGCTAAACCCCTAATGCCGGCCTGGTTGACACGGTCGATCAATATACCATGGTCGAACGTGTCAAACGCGGCCAACAGATCCAGCAGTACCAAGGCCTGGGGGAAATGTCTGTCAGCGCAGTCCCGGAGCGTGTCTAGGTCCGCAACTACCACTGCCTCTGTTGAATGGGAAGGACGAAAACCTGCCTGGTGGGGATCAAGGAAATTTGATCCCTCCAAAAAATTGGACAGGTGTTTCGCGACGTGAGCCTCCATTACTTTAGCCAAGAAAGGGAGCAAAGAAATTGGCCGATAGTTTGCCATGCAAGTGGGATCAGCCCCAGGTTTCTTCAAGAGTGGGATGACTGTTGCTTCCTTAAATGCAAGGGGTACTAAGCCAGATGCAAGAGAGTCATTCAGCAGAGTGCAGGCCGGAGTCGGAATGGCAGACAAACACTCTTTAAGGATGTAAGGGGGCCATTTGTCCGAGGGGGCTCCCGATTTAACTCTTGCCAACAACTCCAAGAATTGCTCTGAAGTAATAGTAGGAAACCTATTTATTGTGACCTTGTTGGTAATGGTATGAGTAACAGAGGGAGTATTGATAGTGGATTTTGGGATACTCTCTTTGATGTGCACAATTTTATTGATAAAATAAGCATTGAGTGCATTGCAGAAGGTCTGGGTTGGAGTCACCCTGGGACGAACACTGTCTAAATCAGTCAGCTCATTTAGAATGGAAAAAATACCCTTGGGTCTGTCTGATGAATTAAGAATGTGGGAGGAAAAATAAGCAGCTTTTGTGGCAAGAATGGCCTTCATGTACTCTTTCCTGGCCGTAATAAAATCAGATTTTAAGTCAGCAGAATAGCTACGACGCCACTGTCGCTCCAGCGTGCGCAAGGACAGTTTCTTAGCTTTTAGTTCTTGGGAGAACCAGCGTTGAGCATCTGCGTGCCGGGCCAGCTTGATTTCTTTATAAGGTGCATGGATGTCGCTTGCGACTTGAAGCCAGTCGGCTAGGTTGGATTCGGCTGAGTTAATGTCAGGGTGAGGAAGTGGTACCGTGTTATTTAATGTTTTTATAAACTCTGGTTTGTCAAGTGAATTCCATTTCCTTGCTCGACTACTAGCAAGAGTAGTAGTTGACTTAATAGGGAAGCAGGTAAGTTTAAACTTAAGGAGGAGTTGGTCCGACCAGAGATAGGGAATAGTTACAGGGGTTGTGGTTAAAGCAAAGTTGGACCAGATCTGGTCCAATATATGTCCTTTACAATGGGTTGGGGAAAGGACTTGTTGAGAAAAGTTCAGGTTCGCAAGAAGCTCAGTCAGCTCACTAGATTGGGGGCCTTCCGAATCATTGAACCAATAATTAAAATCACCTACCAGAAGAATCTTAGTATGTTCCATAGCTAGGTTGGCAATTTGCTCACTGAACATGAAGGGAAAGGATGGCATAGAATTAGGGGGTCTGTACAAGAGTACACACGAAATGGTAATATTAAGGGTTTTGAGTTTTAGGACTACATTATCAGTGTCTAGCAAGTTAAAACAGTTGAGAGTGGTAACTTTTAAGGAAGAGTGAATAATTGCTGCTACACCCCCGCCAGACTTGCCTGGGGCGCGATCCGCATGTATGATGTAGTAGTGCGGAGGAAGTGCAGCAATTATATCGGGCGCGGAGTCTGGGGTCAGCCAGGTCTCAGTAATCAATAATAGGAAAATATCCTGCTGATGCTTAACAAGAGAACGAGTATTTAAGTAGAAGATAGTCAGGGAGCAAGGATGGGGAGCAGACTTAGCCTGACTGAAACGGTCAGTGCATGATGTAATAAGGATTTCTCCAAGGGTCGTGCAATCCATCAAGATCCCTAATTTCGTAGCCTTATTATACGTGTCTCTTGGTATATAACCATGGCCTCTGTTGTGAGTAAAAAGATCTTGACGGGCGTATGAGCTCAAACGAGCAGCATGCCTCGCCCTGGGCCCCGTTTGGTCGCGGACGGGCACAGACGGGCTCGCCTTTGGCAAGCCTTTGGCGCGCCACCGGCGCGCCCGCTGTGCTCATCCGCTGCGCTTCCTAAACGGGGGAACCATTTCATGGCTGAGAGGGTGGGAGGGGCTGAGCACTAGGCCGCTCGCCTGCTCCTCACCTCACCCAAGATGGTGCCTGAGTAATACACCCCGAGCAGCACCTAATCGGCTGCAATGGGGGACAACACACTTCAGGTGGTCGAATTATATTTTAGCGGGTAAAGCCAGCGCAGTAAGCGTGATAGCCCAAAGTTTTAAAATCAACAAGTGGTGCTATAAACGATCGCTAGTGCACATTTACAAACCTAAATTAATGTGATAATTAAACAAAAGTAATATTCGGTATCCCTGAATAGCTGGTACAATGCTTTGATCCTTGTACCCCTTTTCTCTTTCTTTTTTTTTAGTACTATCATTATCTTTTTCACCATTCTTTTTTTCCTTTGGCCCAAACTCTGTATTCTCCTCCTTTCTTTGTTTCAGAGTCTTTTTCCCTTTAAGTACCTTTTTTAGAGTTATCTCGTCTTCCTTTCTCATTTTGTCTTAACCTCTTTTCTTTTTCCCTTCCCTCTCCTCCACATCCCCTTCTTTAACTTGGCTCTAACAATGATTTTATTTAAAGAAATGGGCACATAACTGGCGGAGCCACGCCCCTGCTGGGACGTGGCGGATGTTCTTGGTCAACTGGTTGTGCGGTGGCTCCTACTTGATTTGGCTTTCTAGCTTTCCCATGAACGACACATGCTTGCTCTGCACTCCTCCTTCCCGGGGGTTTTCTGCTTCGCTCTCTCCTCCGCCTCGTTTCTGGTCCCCATGTTCTTTCATCTCCAAACGCCGGCGCAAGCTCCCATCCTCCTTTAGTTCTGAGACTGACGCGAAGACCTGACTCCTCCCAGTTGCCTGACATCTGAGCTTCGATGGACAATTGTGCCGCCCCAGCATATGCAAACAGTTTCATGAACATTTTTGAGAATAAGTACATTTTGAATCAAGACTCTTGCAAGAAACACGCTCGAGTCTTTTTCAGATTCATCGATGATATTTTTGTACTATGGCAAGGGACATTGCAAGACCTACTCACATCAGTGAATCAACTAAATGAGATAAATGATCGGATTCAGTTCACCCACACCATAGACAATAAAACTAAAGCATATCAGGATGTTCAGCTCACAAGGAAAGGAGACAAGATTGAGACTACCTTATACAAAAAAACAACACATCGAAATAACCTCCTCCACTACAGGAGTTTCCACCAAACATCACTCAAGAACAATCTTCCTACATCGCAACTATACAGAGTGAAAAGAATAGTATCTGATGAACAAGAACTGGAAGTACAATTGAAAAACATGATCACAAGGTTTGAGGATAGAGAATATCCTAAACCAATCCTGGACAAAGCATTAGAAAAATGTATCACCAAGACTAGAAAAGATCTCCTGAAACCAACAACAAAAGATGAATCATCTAAAACAGTGATAATATCCACATTTTCGACCATGAGTTACCAGTACAAAAAAATCATAAAAAAGCACTGGCCACTGCTCACTAATGAACCAGATTTCCAAGAACTAATTGCTCAACAAGCCACATTTGGGGATACCCGAAGTAAAAACATACAAGACATTTTAAAACACACTGGAGACATTGAGACACCTAAGCATAAGGGGACAATACCTTGCTATAATTGCAGTTGTTGTAATAATATAATAAAGGGTGATACTATGACACACCCAATGAGAGGGACTCCGATCAAATTAAAGACTACAGCAACTTGTGACACACAAAATGTCATATACTATCTGAAATGTCCATGCGGACTCACATATGTGGGAAAAACGAGCAGAAAAATTAAAGTGCGAATATCTGAACACAAGAGTAATATCAGAACCAGCAACTTGAGATCCGGTGTTGCTACTGATTTTAACGAAAGACACCACAATATCAGCCAACTAAAGTTTGCAATATTGGAAACTATTGCAAAAATCCCAGGCAGAGACATGAATCGAACATTATTACAATTAGAAAATCATTGGATATATTTTCTGAATGCAATGAAACCAAATGGGCTCAATGACCGAATAGAATTCTCATGCTACTTATAACTTGATAAATAGACTGTATGGCTTAAGGCGTGACCACAGTATAATAACCTTATTCAGTTATTCTTTTTATTGAATTCTCAAATGTTCTTTATTATCATTATTTTTATCTACGTTGGTTTCCCCAGATTCAGTATTTCTAATATAGGGTTATTCACCAAGAAAACTTTTTTTTGCACTTTCTTTCACCTTTCCACCATATCTTTATGATTCTTCTACTATTCACGATCTCCAAATTTTTTTCACTGCAATATGGCACCTATTTAGAATGATCACTTTATTTTCCTTTATCTGTTTTTACTCTTTTTTCGTAACGCACGATTTTCACCATTCCAAGATAGCGACTACTCTGAATGTCCACAACCAGTCCTATTTTTACCTCCAAACACACTCATATTGTTTGAACCGCCGGTTCGTATTCTGAACTCGGCATGAACACGGAAGAACTCAGCTCCACATTCGCATGATTAGTAGGTAGGAGACTCCTCACGAGCACGCGTCTCACTTGTTTCACTAATGAAAGGTCGCAGTGCACATTTCTTTCAACTTTAACGAACACGAACTAATGGGCATTTTTACTTTCGTTCATCACTTTACTTCAGAACTTGAATCTATGCTATATACCAAGAATAGTTAGATCGGTTTTTAGAATATTAACACATGGGTGATGGAGTTCATAATCTGAACCCTTAAACTTCTTTTCTATCCATCAAGCCACAACTTTATTTATGCTTTAATTCTGAAAAGATCTCGCATGTCAATAACAATACTATATAGAATGTTTTTCTATTTGATGCTTTAATTTCTTATGGATGATGTAAATATGTTTACCTACATGCCTAGTAGGAAGTTTTCCTCATACTGAGATTATGTAATCTTTGTTGTTTAGATTCCCCTGATGAAGTGCACTCTGTGCACGTAATGCATTGGGAACATCTCATAAAAGTCGTGGAACATGAATTAACATGTGAATTATGCTGAAAAGAAGCTAACTTTGAAGCTAATGACAACAATTACCTTCAACCAAATAAACACTTTGAAAAGTGCACCTTGATTGGTTTAAATATTTGAACAAACTTTGAACGCATCATAGCGATCTACAAGCTGTGCCCATAGGGTCATCCTCTACACAGAGGATGCTTCAAATCTTTATAAGTTATTATGTCCCAATTATGACCACCTGCTTAAAGTTATAAAAGCAAAACCTATTCCCTCCCTGGACCATGGTGTAGGAGAGTAGGGTCTGCAATCCTATGATCACCCAGATTTTTTGCTTTTGTTTCACTGGTTTACGACTTTCTCTGGCTGTGGGCCTGCCAATCAGACCCACAGCCTGGCTGTTCTCTTTCTAAATTACGATATGTACCCTAGGTGCATTTACCAATTGGTACTGGGCCACCTTATCAGACCCCGTAACGCAGGGCATAGGTGTACCCAGGGCCGCCAGGGGCTGCAGCATGTATTATGCCACCCCTGGCTGGCCTCCTAAATTTGACACAACTGGCTGCATGACAGCTGGGGCAAAGTCGTGTAATCACCCTTTGCTTTAGGTATAGTAGCTCTATATCTAACCATACAATGGACACCCGAGTTCCTATCAGTCACTCCTATGGCAGGCCTTGACAATCCTGAAGGCAGAGTGCGTGGGCTCGTGTGAACTAGGTTCTGGCCCGAGCCGAGCCCGGTTGCAGCTTGCGGAATCAAGACCCAATGGCTGTTCCATGATAACGCGTACCACATCGGTAACTTCGGTGTCGCGTTATCAAGGCATGTCGAGTAAGGTGTCATACGAATCGGGATGCTGCCCCCTCACCAATTCTGGCGACGAGGTTAGCATTCCGCCCTTTTAGAGGGACACGACATGTACGTAACTGTGAACCCCGGTTAAAGTTAACTAAAGCCTCAGCTCCACAAAATGGATGCTGCCACCACAGACACGAGTCTGACCTCCTGCTGCTGGGAGTCCTTCCAGCGAGGAGAGCTTGGACAAAGGGTTTCCTGTCGAGGGCGGTGTTCGCACCGTCCCAGACAGGGTTTGTGTATTCTGGGTAGGTAGGGCTTTTGCGAGAAGGTGACTGCGGAGTGGCACCCCGGTGCTCACTACGCATCTGCCGGTCAGAACCAGTTCCAGGGGCGCCAGCCCTGGCCTGGGGAAAGTCCGGCAGGGGAGAGGGGTGTAACTACCCCCCTTCCTGGTCCCACCCTTAGGGCAGGACCTAGTCATGTACCCACCCCTTTCTTTAGGATAAAGACCGGAGCGGGGACCCTTCCAAATTAGATCATCTTTGAATCAAGAACTACTTTCTACGAAAGGACATTCGAGACTCTTCTCAAGATTTCTCCCTTGTGACTAAGGAGTAGTCACCCTGCATCAGCGGGCACCATCTAAGAACTCTGCGGTTTGCTGTAAGTCCTTCCTCAAGGAATCCGACGGCCCAGCTCGACGAGAACCGGCTTCCCTGGCACCTCTGACCTCTACCCACGTCATCAGCTCAGCTGTGATCTGTGGGTGCGACGAGACCTCGAGGGACCGGCCATCATCAAAACCTGCACGCTTTCTTAACCAGCACGACCATCGAAGTAATTCTCTGGTGAGTGCTCTGGGGTCCGAGAAGCCCCGACCCTGAGCCGCTCCAGCACCGAAGTGCAGTCTCCCAGCATCTCCACGATCTGCGTGGGGCCCTTCTGCTCGGCGCTCAGCACGTTGTCTGGTCACTAGCCGCTGGCTTGTGCCCTTCTGTGACGACATCCGACAATCAACACTGCTGGTCTGGTTGCTCCAGACTGGCCCTTGCTTCCATCTTTGCGAGAAGCATCCCGGGCCCTCCTGGTCCACTCAAGACGCCATCTTAGGCCCACCACGTGGCCCTGAGATCTGCCAAGGCTTGTTGCCCCATCCTGGGCCCAGCGACGCCGACAGCATCATCCTTCGTGGGACAGCTCGCACCTCCACCGTGGTCGCCGACAACGCCTCCTGGTCCGTGAGACTGCAGAGCCTAGCGTCGCCCACTCACCTGGTCGAGGTGAAGGCCAACCGGTGCCTTCCTGGTACCCTCTGACTACTGGCTAGTAGTACGAACTTGGTCCCCTCTGCTTTCAGGTATCATCAATCTCTGATCCAGGCTTGGATCTCTACGAACTATTCATCACTGGTCGCCGGCCAGCAACTCCTTTTCTTCCGGCTCCTGGCTCGTCAGCGAAGACCCTGACGCCTGTAAGACTTGTGCACCCGCAGCCCTCGTGGCTAGGTAACTCGGCATTTCAATGCCTGCATAGCCTCTTTACTCTAGGGTCCCGAGTCCCTCGCTTCCGACTTGCCTTATCGGGTCCGCCCGAGACCTTAAACTTTCCGTGTCCTCGGACACTTGTTTTAATTGTGCACTTGAAGTATTTTCCTAAGAGATTTGGTTTGTGCTTAGTACCCTGTCCTCATAAAGAGTCCAGGGCTGTTGTGAATCTTAATAAATATCCTGTTTATTTTCATAACACTTGTGTGGTGTCCTTTCACTGGGTGTTCAAGGGGTACATGTGTGGTAAACAGCTGGCTTAACGCGCCCTCTCGAGTCTTTAGCCTTAGACTGCTCGTATCCACGCTACTAGGATAGCTGGTCTATAGGTTGACTTACAACCAAACACCATAAGGGTCGTTGGAACGATACATAGCGGTCGCTAGAATAGCGAACGTTGCATATCGGGCCAACTTCTCACATTGGTGAGCAGCGGTTGGGATTTGAGCTTGCTGTTGTTTTACCACACGTATCCTAAGAATATCTTGTTGAAAGATCACATAAGTACTGTTAGTACATATAACTAAAGATTAGAATACTCTGAGTTCTACTGAACCAGCTGTTGCAGCTCCTCAAGGCTTAGCACACCTTGGCTGCAACTCTTAGCAAGGGAATAGTAGGTAAACACATAGTGTAGGTAGGTGCATCACTTACACCACACTAGAAACAGTATGTCGGACAAAGGAGGAAACTCCGAGTCTCCCCTTGTGTCAGTTGACCCTCCACAGGTCATCCCTTCAAGATATACTGTGCTGAGCTTCAAGGAGTTAAGACAGGTGTGTCACTCCAGGAAGATCAAGCAGGGGTCTAACCCCACAACGTCCTTTCTGATTGGTCTCTTGGAGACTTATGATGCCAGAAAAGCTGAGACCCGTCTTAGCTCTTCTAATCCAGAAGGAGACATGCCTCCCCTCGAGGGAACCAGAGACGATCCTGACCTCATCCACCTCGCAACTGAGAACGGAGATGTGGAGGATGATGAGGATGAGGATCCCTCTGGGGATGAGGCAGATAAGGGACAGGTAGAAGTCGTTAGACTAAGCAGGTCCAACTTAAGCAAACATGATAGTGGTACTGGGGGACCCCCAGCGCTACTGTCAGGTCCGCTTAACATTGGGAATGGACGAGCCCGATCTCTGTCGAGAGACTCTGGCAGATCCCTTCAAACCAATGGCTCTCACAACTCTTCTCACAGAGGGATGACGTCCCCTCAGAGGAGAGTGTACGAAGCTAAGGAAAGGGCAGCTAATCTGAGGATTGAAAGGGAAGAACTTGCCCTGGCCAAAGAAAGGCTTGCCTTTGCTAGAGAGCAACAGTTAAGTGGGGTAGTCCCCACTGGTGGCAGCGATGTACCTAGCAATAGGGAAAGGAGTTTTGATACGAAACACCTTGGTAAGATAGTGCCCCCCTTTAAACAAGGGGACGACATCCACAAATGGATAACTGCTTTGGAGAGGGCCTGCACTGTGCAGGGTGTTCCCCAGAGTCAGTGGGCAGCTATCTTGTGGCTCTCCTTTGAAGGAAAAGGAAGAGACAAGCTCCTCACCACAAGGGTGGAGGACGCTAACGATTACCAAGTCTTGAAAAATACACTCGTTGAAGGGTTCGGCCTAACCACTGAGCAGTACAGGGTGCTGTTCAGGGATACCCAGAAAACGCAGTCTCAAGATTGGTCTGACTTTGTCGATTGTGCCACTAAGGCTTTTGAGGGCTGGTTGCTGGGCAGTAAGGTTACTGATTACAAAGGATTGTATAATTTGATGATGAGAGAACAAATTTTAAACAATTGTCAGAACCAGTTGTTGCATCAGCATCTTGTCGACTCGGATCTGACCTCTCCCCAAGAATTGGGAAAGAAGGCAGACAGATGGGTTCGTACAAGAGTTAAACAGAACCAGGGCCAGAATCAAGGTGGTCAGAAGAAAGCAGACCAGAAGGGTAAAGATTCTAAGGGGGAACAAAATGACCAGAAGTCTTCGACAGGTCCCCAACAACCCAAAGAGGGTGGGGGTCAGGCTTCCCAAAAGAAGAAAGAAGGCCAATCCAAAAGATGGTGCCAGTACTGCAAAAGTAAATCTCACTGGTTTAGTGAGTGCACCAAGAAAGGAGGAGGGCAGGCTCCTGCCACTGCAGCCCCTAAGGCACCTGTGCCCCCTAGTACAGCCAGCAGTGGTAGTGCACCTCCCAAGGGTTTAGTAGGGTTAACCCTGGGTTCGGAGGGGCGTGACAACTTAGTTGGCACACTCACTCAGGCTGTCCTTGTCAGTACAGGGGACGCGGACGTGTCCCCCGACGTAAGTCCCAATACTTTGGGCAAATACCGACAGACACCTTTCATAAATGGAAAGATGGCTCAGGCCTATAGGGACACTTGTGCCAGCGCCACCATGGTGACGCCTAACTTTGTGGACCCTGGACAGATCATGCCAGGTACGGAATTCCTGGTGACCAATGCAAGCAATGTCACTACCAATCACAGTATGGCAATTGTAGCTTTCTCCTGGGGAGGGGTAACTGGCCAAAAGAAGGTTGTAGTTAGTTCAGACCTCCCAGTGGATTGTTTGTTGGGCAATGATTTGGAGTCATCACAATGGTCAGAAGTGGAGCACCGGACTCACATGGAAATGTTAGGCTTGCCAGCACATGTGTTCGCCGTGACCAGGTCACAGGTCAGGAAATGCCCCACTGAACAGGTGCTGGATCCTGGAACAACGGACCAGACACCTCCCAAGAAAAAGAGTGGTAGGGTTAAGGCTGCGCCTTCCCCCTTGCCCCAGGTCGTGGATCAAGTCTCAGAGGAGGCTGACCTACAGGAATTGAGGGAAACTGAGCCTAGGGAGTTCGAACTTGATCAAGTTGAATTCTTGGGTTCAGGGGGACCCTCAAGGGAAGACCTGGGGAAGGACCAGTTAGACTGCCCTTCTCTTGAACCCCTCAGACAGCAGGCTGCTGCTGAGGCTGCTGGGAACGCCACAGGTACCCACAAGGTATACTGGGAAGATGGACTCCTGTACACTGAGTCAAGAGACCCCAAGCCTGGCATGACCAGGAGGCTGGTTGTACCCTTGTCTCAGCGTGGTTTCCTACTTACCTTGGCCCACGAGATTCCCTTAGCAGGTCACTTAGGCCAGACGAAGACGTGGGACAGGCTTGTCTCACACTTTCACTGGCCTCATATGAACGAAGATACCAAGGAGTTTTGCCGCTCCTGTGTCACTTGCCAAGCCAGTGGTAAGTCAGGTGGCACGACAAAGGCCCCCCTTATACCAATGCCTGTGGTGGGGGTGCCCTTTGAACGGGTGGGGATCGACATCGTCGGTCCCATGGAACCACCAACAGCATCAGGGCACAAGTTTATACTGGTGGTAGTGGATCATGCCACCAGGTATCCTGAAGCTATTCCCCTTAGGACCACTACAGCACCTGTTGTGGCAAGAGCCCTAGTTGGAGTATTCTCCAGAGTGGGCTTCCCTAAGGAGGTCGTCTCCGACAGAGGTGCAAACTTT
This sequence comes from Lissotriton vulgaris, assembly GCF_964263255.1. NCBI lineage: Eukaryota > Metazoa > Chordata > Amphibia > Caudata > Salamandridae > Lissotriton > Lissotriton vulgaris. The sequence goes on from NC_141693.1 coordinate 1,613,720,261, forward strand.
ATGTCGAGCTACATAACTGCAATGTGGAAGGAATGTGGTGTCAACTACAAGTTCACTACACCCTATCATCCACAATGCAATGGGCTTGTTGAGAGATTCAACAGGACCCTGAAAGGGATGATTCATGGACTACCAGAAAAGCTTCGGCGTAGATGGGACGTCCTGATCCCCTGCCTCTTGTTCGCCTACAGAGAAGTCCCACAGAAGGGGGTTGGCTACAGCCCTTTTGAACTTTTGTACGGACATCCTGTAAGAGGACCCCTATGTTTGGTGAAGGAAGGATGGGAGAGACCTCTCAAAAAGCCTGCAGCCAACATAGTGGACTATGTGCTTGGCCTCCGCTCGCGGATGGCTGAATACATGGAGAAGGCATCTGAAAACCTTAAGGCCAGCCAAGAACTCCAAAAAGCTTGGCATGACCAAAAGGCTGTCTTGACTGTTTACCAGCCCGGACAGAAGGTGTGGGTGTTGGAGCCAGTGGCCCCAGCAGCACTCAAGGACAAATGGTCCGGGCCCTACACCATCCTGGAGAAAAAGGGAGAGGTCACCTACCTGGTCGACCTGGGAACTCCCCGGAGCCCCCACAGGGTGCTTCATGTCAACAGGCTCAAGGCATATGTCGACAGGAAGGACATGAGTTTGCTCATGGCCCTAGATGAGGGACAGGAGGAGGAGAGTGACCCTCTCCCCGACCTGCTCACTCAGAATCCTGACGATGGATCGGTAGATGGTGTTGTCTTTTGTGGCAGCCTCTCCGAACATCAACAGAGAGACTGTAAACAGGTTCTTCAGTCTTTCAGACATATGTTTTCTCTAACACCCAGTCAGACCGATTGGTGCACCCATGAGGTTGACACTGGTGACAGCTTGCCCGTTAAGAGTAAAATCTACCGGCAGCCTGATCACGTTAGAGACTGCATCAAGAGTGAAGTGCAGAAAATGTTGGAGCTGGGAGTCATTGAACCCTCGGATAGCCCTTGGGCTAGTCCCGTAGTTCTAGTGCCGAAACCTCACACCCCGGGCGGTAAGAAAGAGATGAGGTTCTGCGTAGACTACAGGGGTCTCAATGCAGTCACTAAGACTGACGCCCACCCAATACCAAGGGCAGACGAGCTTATCGATAGATTGGCTTCAGCCAACTACTTAAGTACGTTTGACCTGACAGCTGGGTATTGGCAAATCAGGTTAGCTGAGGACGCCAAGCCTAAAACCGCATTTTCAACCCCTGGTGGGCATTATCAGTTCGTGGTGATGCCCTTTGGTCTGAAAAATGCACCTGCCACCTTCCACAGGTTGGTGAATCAAGTCCTTACTGGGCTGGACGACTTCTGTGCGGCGTATCTTGACGATATTGCTGTCTTTAGCTCCACCTGGGAGGATCACCTGGTCCACCTGCGGAAAGCGTTAGAGGCTCTGCAAGCAGCAGGCCTCACTATCAAGGCCACCAAGTGCCAGATAGGGCAGACACAGGTTGTATACCTGGGCCACCTTGTAGGTGGAGGCCAGGTTCAGCCACTGGAGAGCAAGATACAGTCAATCAGGGACTGGGCTCCTCCAACCACCCAGACTCAGGTTCGAGCTTTCTTGGGCCTGACTGGTTACTATAGGAAGTTTGTCAGGAACTATGGTTCAATTGTGACACCATTAAATGAACTGACAAGTAAGAAAATGCCAAAAAAGGTTCAGTGGACAGCGAGCTGTCAAAAAGCATTCGATGACCTAAAGCAGGCCATGTGCACGGCGCCTATCCTCAAGAGTCCGGACTACTCCAAACCATTCATTGTCCAAACAGATGCTTCTGAGTTGGGTGTGGGAGCTGTTCTTTCTCAACTGAATTTTGATGGTCAAGACCAGCCCATTGCTTTTATAAGCAGAAGGCTGACCCCTAGAGAGAAGAATTGGTCAGCTATTGAGAGGGAGGCCTTTGCTGTGGTTTGGGCCCTGAAGAAGCTGAGGCCATACTTGTTTGGCACTCACTTCAAGATTCAGACCGACCATAAGCCCCTCTTATGGCTAAATCAGATGAAGGGTGAAAACCCCAAACTGCTTAGGTGGTCCATTTCCCTACAGGGGATGGACTTTACAGTGGAACATAGACCTGGTACTGATCATGGCAATGCCGATGGGCTCTCCAGATATTTCCACTTAGAACAAGAAGACTCACCTGGTCAAGGTTAGCTTATTGTTCCGACGTTTGGGGGGGGGTCATGTAGGAGAGTAGGGTCTGCAATCCTATGATCACCCAGATTTTTTGCTTTTGTTTCACTGGTTTACGACTTTCTCTGGCTGTGGGCCTGCCAATCAGACCCACAGCCTGGCTGTTCTCTTTCTAAATTACGATATGTACCCTAGGTGCATTTACCAATTGGTACTGGGCCACCTTATCAGACCCCGTAACGCAGGGCATAGGTGTACCCAGGGCCGCCAGGGGCTGCAGCATGTATTATGCCACCCCTGGCTGGCCTCCTAAATTTGACACAACTGGCTGCATGACAGCTGGGGCAAAGTCGTGTAATCACCCTTTGCTTTAGGTATAGTAGCTCTATATCTAACCATACAATGGACACCCGAGTTCCTATCAGTCACTCCTATGGCAGGCCTTGACAATCCTGAAGGCAGAGTGCGTGGGCTCGTGTGAACTAGGTTCTGGCCCGAGCCGAGCCCGGTTGCAGCTTGCGGAATCAAGACCCAATGGCTGTTCCATGATAACGCGTACCACATCGGTAACTTCGGTGTCGCGTTATCAAGGCATGTCGAGTAAGGTGTCATACGAATCGGGATGCTGCCCCCTCACCAATTCTGGCGACGAGGTTAGCATTCCGCCCTTTTAGAGGGACACGACATGTACGTAACTGTGAACCCCGGTTAAAGTTAACTAAAGCCTCAGCTCCACAAAATGGATGCTGCCACCACAGACACGAGTCTGACCTCCTGCTGCTGGGAGTCCTTCCAGCGAGGAGAGCTTGGACAAAGGGTTTCCTGTCGAGGGCGGTGTTCGCACCGTCCCAGACAGGGTTTGTGTATTCTGGGTAGGTAGGGCTTTTGCGAGAAGGTGACTGCGGAGTGGCACCCCGGTGCTCACTACGCATCTGCCGGTCAGAACCAGTTCCAGGGGCGCCAGCCCTGGCCTGGGGAAAGTCCGGCAGGGGAGAGGGGTGTAACTACCCCCCTTCCTGGTCCCACCCTTAGGGCAGGACCTAGTCATGTACCCACCCCTTTCTTTAGGATAAAGACCGGAGCGGGGACCCTTCCAAATTAGATCATCTTTGAATCAAGAACTACTTTCTACGAAAGGACATTCGAGACTCTTCTCAAGATTTCTCCCTTGTGACTAAGGAGTAGTCACCCTGCATCAGCGGGCACCATCTAAGAACTCTGCGGTTTGCTGTAAGTCCTTCCTCAAGGAATCCGACGGCCCAGCTCGACGAGAACCGGCTTCCCTGGCACCTCTGACCTCTACCCACGTCATCAGCTCAGCTGTGATCTGTGGGTGCGACGAGACCTCGAGGGACCGGCCATCATCAAAACCTGCACGCTTTCTTAACCAGCACGACCATCGAAGTAATTCTCTGGTGAGTGCTCTGGGGTCCGAGAAGCCCCGACCCTGAGCCGCTCCAGCACTGAAGTGCAGTCTCCCAGCATCTCCACGATCTGCGTGGGGCCCTTCTGCTCGCCGCTCAGCACGTTGTCTGGTCACTAGCCGCTGGCTTGTGCCCTTCTGTGACGACATCCGACAATCAACACTGCTGGTCTGGTTGCTCCAGACTGGCCCTTGCTTCCATCTTTGCGAGAAGCATCCCAGGCCCTCCTGGTCCACTCAAGACGCCATCTTAGGCCCACCACGTGGCCCTGAGATCTGCCAAGGCTTGTTGCCCCATCCTGGGCCCAGCGACGCCGACAGCATCATCCTTCGTGGGACAGCTCGCACCTCCACCGTGGTCGCCGACAACGCCTCCTGGTCCGTGAGACTGCAGAGCCTAGCGTCGCCCACTCACCTGGTCGAGGTGAAGGCCAACCGGTGCCTTCCTGGTACCCTCTGACTACTGGCTAGTAGTACGAACTTGGTCCCCTCTGCTTTCAGGTATCATCAATCTCTGATCCAGGCTTGGATCTCTACGAACTATTCATCACTGGTCGCCGGCCAGCAACTCCTTTTCTTCCGGCTCCTGGCTCGTCAGCGAAGACCCCGACGCCTGTAAGACTTGTGCAGCCGCAGCCCTCGTGGCTAGGTAACTCGGCATTTCAATGCCTGCATAGCCTCTTTACTCTAGGGTCCCGAGTCCCTCGCTTCCGACTTGCCTTATCGGGTCCGCCCGAGACCTTAAACTTTCCGTGTCCTCGGACACTTGTTTTAATTGTGCACTTGAAGTATTTTCCTAAGAGATTTGGTTTGTGCTTAGTACCCTGTCCTCATAAAGAGTCCAGGGCTGTTGTGAATCTTAATAAATATCCTGTTTATTTTCATAACACTTGTGTGGTGTCCTTTCACTGGGTGTTCAAGGGGTACATGTGTGGTAAACAGCTGGCTTAACGCGCCCTCTCGAGTCTTTAGCCTTAGACTGCTCGTATCCACGCTACTAGGATAGCTGGTCTATAGGTTGACTTACAACCAAACACCATAAGGGTCGTTGGAACGATACATAGCGGTCGCTAGAATAGCGAACGTTGCATATCGGGCCAACTTCTCACACATGGGTCCATAATTTTTCACAGGTAGAGACGTGAAAGTGCTGGAGGGCATAGTGGCAAGGACATATAAATCAGTTTTTAGGAGTCCTAGGCAGATCCCACATGCCAATTTAAGATTGGAATATGGCTTAATGAATCAGCTCTTGGTGCGTCAAGCTACATTTTTGAAAACATTATTGGCATTATCTCGAGCCGATGAGGGCACGCTGGCCAACATGTGCTGGGGCGAGATTTCAAATGGCGAATATTCCAGAAGCTGGCAGGAATATTTAGCTGAGTGTCTCCTAAAATTCGAATGCCCTAAATTGGAAGATGAAACAAGGAGTAAAATGGTTTACCAAAATTAATTAATTCAACTGTTGCTTTGTTGTCAGAAGTGTTGGATAAAGATGAGTTAAGAAAAAAACACTTTTGGTCTATTGCCAATTCTTTTGATAAAATGATGGTCCAACCTTATTTACTCTTTCATCAAAAACCCCTAATTAAAAAGAAATTTATGTTATTAAGGTTTGGAATCTATCCAACCAAAGATGGAACCCCTAAATGGGAGTCCAAATGGGCATCAAATATTTGTAGGCTTTGCGGGCAGTATGATGAAACCTCGCTGCATATGGTAACATTATGCCCAAAAATGTTGCAGGAACGGAAAACAATTTTAAAATCTATTTTTAAAGAAATGGGAGTCAGAACTTGTAGATCGGCACTAATATTTTGCTTAAGTGGTGTCAACGTTTATATTATACAGCAATTTGTTCAATTCATTTTTAGAGTGGAAAAGAAATTATGTAAGGTCGACACCAAAAGTAAATGTTAAATTTGTTACGGCTGTGAAATGATGATGTTGCTGTTTTTAAGGGGTTGATGGATTATTTTTATGGCACTTTTTAACCGTGTTATATTTGCTTGTTTTTAGAGTACTTTTTTAAAATAATGTCCCGCTTATTATGTTTACTATTTTTATTGAATGGAGTATGAGCACTTTATCCCCGAAAAGTTGCTGTCCACTATAGACTGTTTTAAAAATTAAATAATAATTCCATGTGGTTAGCACAAGGCACCTTAGCTTTGCCAGTGAAAGATTTAATGTACCTTTCACGTTTTAGCTGATAGCACAAGCCACTTTAGTATTGATTCTGTCCTACTAGTGTATTTTAGTCAGTTTTAGTTTTAGATAGTTTGTGATACTGTTCTTTTGCTCTGCTGCTTGCTGCCATTGAATATTTGCTGCTAGCCTATTGCACTTAATGCACTGTTCACTTTTTTGCCATTGAACATTTTCTGCAAACCAATTGCACTGAATGCACTGTTCACTTTTTTGATGATAGCATATTATTATTATTATTATTAAAGGCTTTTATATCGCGCTCTATTACTAAAAAAATAGTATCCTGGCGCGCTGAAGGCAGAACAGTTTGGGAGAGGACTAATGGCTAATAACTGAACATAAGAAAAACAGATTAAACTATTGTATTAAAAAGGTGAGTTTTTAGTCCTTTCTTAAAAACATTGAGAGTCGAAGCTGTTTTTAGGTGAAGGGGAAGGGTGTTCCAGGATTTTGCTGCTCTTACCGAAATAGATTGGCCGCCAAGTCTGCAGTATTTGAATTTAGGAACGGACATTTGGCACATGTTGGCCGATCGCAAGACATACAAGCGGAACCTTTTCCACAAGTAGATAGGGCCAGTTTGATGAATAGCTCGGTAGGCCATCACTAGGATTTTGAACTGAATTCTGAGGGCAACAGGAAGCCAATGGAGAGCACACAGTAGGGGGCGAGCACTGGAACGCCTAGGAACATTGAATAAGAGCCTGGCAGCAGCGTTCTGAATGACCTGGAGGCGGTGAATCAGGTATGCTGGTAATCCGCCAAATAGTCCATTCGCGTAATCCAACCTAGAGAGAATCAAAGCGCGAATAACAGTCTCTTTAGCTTCTTTCGGCAGGAGAGGGAAGAACCTACGTAGAGTTTTTAGGGTGGCAAAACAAACCCCCGTGAGTTTCTTAATGTGATCCTCAAACTTAAGGTTCTTACTGAACCAGACTCCTAGGTTTTTTACTGGGCCAGATGTGGCTTTTGGAGGGGGTAGGTCAGCAGGCCAGAGACGCTCATTAAAGTCCTCAGGGAAAGAGCCGTACAACAAGATCTCAGATTTACTTTCGTTGCATTTCAGCTGGGCACGTGCTAACCATTGAAAAACAGAGGACAAACAATGTTGGGCCACCGACGTATCTAAGTTACCTCTGGGCCAGGTAAACAAAAGCTGCGTATCGTCGGCGTATGCCATGATTTTTGCACCCAACTGTTCAGCAAGGTAAATCAAAGGGGTAAGATAAACATTAAAAAGTAGAGGACTTAAGATGGACCCCTGGGGAACACCAGTAGAAAGTAATTTAGGGGTGGAGGCAAATGGAGGCAGCCAAATTTGTTGTGTGCGGTTATCTAAGAATGAGGTTAGCCAATCAAGTGCAGGGCCGGTAACACCAATATCAGCTAGTCTGGCGAGTAGGAGGGAGTGAGGCACCGTATCGAAGGCAGCAGAGAGGTCCAATAAAATCAGAGCCGCTCTGCCACCCTCGTCAAGACACTCCCGAATGGCCTCCGAGATTTCAACTAAGGCCGTCTCGGTACTATAGGTGGCCCTAAAGCCGGACTGAGCTGGATGTAGAGCCTCTGTTGATTCGACAAATTTATCCAGCTGCTTGAAGACAGTCTTTTCACAGATTTTTGCAAGAGCTGGGAGAAGAGATATGGGCCGAAAATTGGACGGCATGGTCGGGTCTAGACCATTTTTTTTAAGCAATGGAAGCAATTTTGCCTGCTTCCAACAAGCGGGGACAGTAGCCGTAAGGAGTGAGAGGTTAATAAGCTGGGTAACCTCATTTCCCACTGTTTCTGCTAAGCCCGCAAATACTCTAGCCGGGCAAGGGTCAGAAGGAGATCCTGATTTTAAAGCAGCAATAGTAGAGCTGATATCAGAATTTAATTGGAGGGTGAATTCAGCCAGCTGCTCAGTGCGTGGGGGCATTGAAGGAAGCAGAATAGTTAAAGGTAATGTGGAGCCATTACAAACCTTTTGCAGGTCCTCCTGGATTTTAACAATTTTTTCAATGAAGAACTCAGATAGTTCTTCACACCATTCCTTTGATGCAGGTAACGTAGGTTGGGAAGCACAGGGAGATGTAAAGCTTTTTACAATAGTAAAGATTTCCCTACTGTTGTTGTTCGCTTTGTTAATACGTCCTGTAAAATAGCTACGCTTGGCAGATCTAATGGCTGCATAATACTTTTTTTGCGCAGCCCGCAGATCTTTTTTTGCCTCGGGGAGATAAGCTTGTCTCCACGCCCTCTCAAGCTTTTTGTAGCCTGATTTGAGGTCGCGGAGGGCATGGGAGAACCAAGGTTTGGAGGGAGTAGAACGGAGCCTGCAAACCCGGCTGCTGTTAGTTGATGCAGCAGTCGCGCATTCCATCCATGAATTAAATGCGCTGGCGGCAGCCTCAATATCAGGGGGAAGCAGAGGACGAGACGCATCAAGTCCCTCAGAGAGGGTATTCAAATTAATCTTCTGTGTGTGGGCAGTTTGGGGTTGAGCCGCAACAGAAGTCAAAAGAGGCCAGGAAAATCTGACAAGCTTATGGTCCGACCAGATCACTGGCTCAGGTTGGGCCATAGTAATATCGAAATTTGAGCATACCAAATCCAAGATATGTCCTCCTAGATGGGTTGGAGCATCCACCCATTGTCTTAACTGGGCCATAGAAAGAGCTTCTGTAAGGCGAACTGCCTCTGGCAGGTCCGAACAGTCAACATGAATATTAAAGTCCCCCAGGAGAAGATACCGGGAATGGCGTAAAATCCGCGGGACTATTAACTCTTCTAGGGTTTGTACAAAATTACCCACGTGGCCAGGAGGGCGATAGACCAACGTACCGCCAATGGAGGAATGAGCGTTGAATTTTAGGGAGAAGTGGAGCATCTCAGCTTCAGGCAGTTGTTGTTGGAAGTCGTAAGAGAAAGTCCACTGTTCTCTAAAGACAACCGCAATCCCACCACCTCTACCTAGGGGTCGATCAGATCTAAAAATCTTGAAACCGCGTGGAATGGCCAATTCAACAGAGGGGGCACAGGTTTCATTAAGCCAGGTTTCCGTTATAAAAAGTAAATCTAGTTGACTTTCGCTCAGCAGCTCATAGATATCTGCGGCATGTTTGACCAATGACCTGGCATTGATCAAACCCGCTTGAACCAGTGAAGAATCAGAGGGTCGGAGGAGCACATAGTTGAGCATAGGCTGAAAGCAAAAGTTACAGACCTGACAGACTCGAGATGCGCTGTTTCCCACTTCCCAAGAGGTGTTACATGGGCAGGGACTTGGTTTCAGCATCATGAGGTACCCGCGTGAGTACCGCATGGAATTATTAGAGGGACGCCTGGGAGCGTTAGTATAGATGTTGGCCCTGGGCCCGTCCGAGGCACGGACGGGCACAGACGGGCCCTCCTTTGGCGCTCCTTCGGCGCGCAGACGGCGCGCCCGCTGCGCGTGGCCGCTGCGCGTCTTAAAGTGCATGTTTATTTATAACCACAGCCCCTCCCTCCGCTGGACCGCTAACTCGGGTCCAGCCGGGTCCGAGCCTGACTAAAGATGGCGCCCGTCTAGCCCTCCACAACAATCGGCACCAGGGAGCCGCGGTGGAACGGGGCACAGGGGGGCCAAATCACAAGCGCTATGAAGGTAACAGTTTTTAAAAGGCACAATACTTATTGCAAACATTCTTAAAATCAATTGTAGGAAATTTTACAAATGACTCGGTAATTCAGTGGGAGAGAGCAGAGGAAAACCCTCGCAATCTGCTCGCCTTCGCTAAGCGAAATATCGAGGTGCTGCCACCACCTCCAACAAACGCTCAGACCCACCTATTCCGCTTCTATTTATAACCACAGCCCCTCCCTCCGCTGGACCGCTAACTCGGGTCCAGCCGGGTCCGAGCCTGACTAAAGATGGCGCCCGTCTAGCCCTCCACAACAATCGGCACCAGGGAGCCGCGGTGGAACGGAGCACAGGGGGGCCAAATCACAAGCGCTATGAAGGTAACAGTTTTTAAAAGTTTTTAAAAGGCACAATACTTATTGCAAACATTCTTAAAATCAATTGTAGGAAATTTTACAAATGACTCGGTAATTCAGTGGGAGAGAGCAGAGGAGAACCCTCGCAATCTGCTCGCCTTCGCTAAGCGAAATATCGAGGTGCTGCCACCACCTCCAACAAACGCTCAGACCCACCTATTCCGCTTCTATTTATAACCACAGCCCCTCCCTCCGCTGGACCGCTAACTCGGGTCCAGCCGGGTCCGAGCCTGACTAAAGATGGCGCCCGTCTAGCCCTCCACAACAATCGGCACCAGGGAGCCGCGGTGGAACGGGGCACAGGGGGGCCAAATCACAAGCGCTATGAAGGTAACAGTTTTTAAAAGTTTTTAAAAGGCACAATACTTATTGCAAACATTCTTAAAATCAATTGTAGGAAATTTTACAAATGACTCGGTAATTCAGTGGGAGAGAGCAGAGGAGAACCCTCGCAATCTGCTCGCCTTCGCTAAGCGAAATATCGAGGTGCTGCCACCACCTCCAAAAAACGCCTAAAGCATAAGTCACTTTAGCATTGATTTTGCAATATGACAGTTATAGACATTCTGTAAAATGTTCTTTAGCGTTTTTTTTTACTACTGTAACTGTCATTGAACATTTGCTGCTAGCAAATTGCATTTTAGCTTCTGCTTTGTAAGCACATTGCACTTTATTTTTTTTATTTCAGTAATTTTTCATTGAAAGAAACTTTATATATACAAGGTGCAGAAATACGAGAGGCAAAAGAAAACGCCCGGGGTAGGAGGGGGGACGTGTGGGTGCGACAAAGCATGGATGGTAATGGCATTTCAAACTGGTTACATAGTTATATTGTTACTTCAAGCATCAAGCTCGCATAGTCTTTGGCTCTTTGCGTCTCGGCTTCCCTCCCGTCCCCCCGCTATGCTGGTTTGGTTGGGCTGTGTGTCAGTTCGTGCGGCCGATGGTTAATCTTGTGTTCGGCCCCTGACTGTCCTCCCCCCCCCCCGTGGCAAGAAAGGAAAAAGAGAAGGTGGGAGGTAGAGAAAGGGTATTGTATGGTTGTGGTGTTGGGTGGAGCACAGTGCATGTCCTGGTCGGGATCTTGACTCCCTCGGGGGGTTTAGATAGGTCCGAGCAGCTACGGTGGCTTATGTGAGGACAGGTAGTTGTCCAGGGAGATCCACATTTCATACTTTGTGTAGGTTTTGGGTGTGTGGTTTGAGGTTATGGTGTCTTCACCCCGTAGGAAGATGACCCAGTTGAACCAGGTCTTGAAGGATGCCTTCCCTGTGTCTTTCCAGTTGTTCAGGACCGTCTTGACCGCCGCTGTGAGTAGGAGGTCAGTCAGGTCTCTGTCCTCTTTGGATTGGATTGTAGGGCCCATGAAGCCTGTGACTAAGCTCTGGAACTCGAGCTGGAGGGGGATGCCTATCACGCCATTTATAAGTTCCCCTATCCTGTGCCAGAATTTTTTTACTTTAGGGCAGTGGAAGTTTAGGTGGGCCAGATCTCCCTTCTGCCTGTTGCAGCTCCAGCATGTGTAGTTTTTGCGGACACCGATGGATGCCAGGCGGGCGGGGGTCCAATACAATTTGTGCATTAGCCAGAATTTTGTTTGGGCTAGGGTGGTGTTACTTTCTTTTTTGAGGTATGCGACCACAGGTCTGACTTTTCCTTCTCGCTAAGTTTCCTGTCTAGTAGTCATTCCCAGTATGCTGTGATCTTGTTATTCAGTTTGGAAGTTCCTGGGCTCAGTATTTTGTAGAGGTGTGCTATCTGGTGTCCTGTTTTGTTCAGGTTAGCGGCGTATTGCAGGATTGGGGAGGTTTGCTTAGGTCTGCTTTGGTGATCACCACTTTAATCTTACGGAACTTATATAGCTCAATGCTTTCTAGTTTGTATTTGTTTTTGAGTGAGTCGAAGGTGGCGTGTGAGCCTAGGATGTGCATTTGGTTGGTAGCGGAGATGCCGTGCTTGTACCAGGAGTGAATGTCTAGAGTTCTCTCCTGGTATTTGAGCTTGGGGTTAAACCATATAGATTCCCACTCAGTGTTCCTAATGCCTGTGTCAATTTTCTTGTATATTTTAAGGAGGACCTTCTTGGTGTTCCTGAGTACGGGGTTGTTGGTGATCTCCGGATGTTTGGTCGCTGTGAGGAGGGCGATGGGTTCTAGTCCTTTCAGCAGTCTCTCTCTAGTGAGGCCCATGCTGGGGTGTATTCTTGTCTGGGGATAAGCCAGTATAATCCTTGTTTGGCTATGCAGGCGGTTTGGAAGGATTTGAAATCTGTTATATTTAGGCCTCCTAGGCTTTTACCAAGTCTGAGTTTTTGTAAGCTAATTTGGGGTTTTTTGTCTTTCCTCAAGAACTTGTTGATTAGTCTATCTAGTTTTTTATGGAAATCTGCGGTATTAGTCAGCGGGAGCATGTTGAGCATATAGTTCACCATCGAGGTTAGCATCATTTTGATTGTCTCTACCCTCCCCCACCATGTGGTGAATTTCGGTGACCAAGCCTCTACTCTCTCTTTCAGTTTGTGGAGTAGTGTCTGCTTGTTCTGATCTAGTCTGGTCTTAAGGTCTCTTTCAAAGAGCAGGCCCAAGTATTTTAGGGATTTTTCTTGCCATGCTAGTCCCGAGTTCCCCAGTACCATTTTCGTAGTGTGCACATTCAGGGGCTTGCATTCAGACTTTTCTCTGTTAAGTTTGTATCCTGATACGCGTGCATACTGCTCTATGGTTTCCATAAGTGCAGTTATTGACTGCTCTGGATTTTCGGTTGTAATCAGGATGTCGTCAGCCAGCTTGATAGTGTCCCCCCCATAGGAATTCCTGTAATGTCTTTGTTAGTTCTTATAATAGTGAGCAGTGGTTCTAGGGCTAGTAGGAAGAGGGCCAGTGATAGTGGGCAACCTTGTCTGGTGCTGCGTTCTTTTGGCTCGTTGTAGAGTGCTAGTACCATCATCCTATATTTAGGTCCCAGGCGAAATGTTTGCATGCAGTGGTCCAGGAATGGCTAGGACACTCTGTCGAATGCCTTTTCCGCATTGTCACTTCTGGAGGCATGATTGATTATGTGGCATAGCAGTCTGGTATTGTTGTGGGACATCCTGTTTTTGAGGTAGCCTACCTATGAGCAGTTTATGAGTTTGGGTCGGTATGTGTTGAGTCTGGACGCTAGAATCTTCGAGTAAATTTTGCAGTCCACATTTATCAGGGAGATTGGCCTGTAGTTCTTGGGGTTTTGCGTGTCTTTCCCTTCTTTGGGGATTACTACCATTGTGGGCGTCATGCGTTCTTTTTGGACGCAGCTTGAGAAGACTTCTGTCATTGTGGGCCTAAGTAGGGGTAGGTATTACTTATAGAATTTTGCTGTGTATCCGTCCGGGCCTGGGGCTTTGTTGTCTTTGAGGCTCCTTACTGCCTTTTCTATTTCGTCGCTTGTGATGTCAGATTCCAATGTCGCCCTCTGTGTGTCTGTGAGTGTGGGCATTGTGATTCTGTCTAGGAGAGCCTTCCCTTCATCTTTATTTAGGGTTAGATCTTCCTTGTAGAGCTTCACATAGAAGTCTTTGAATACTTTGAGGATTTCTTTGTTTGCGGTTTGTGATTTATCTTTCTTGTCCGTCACTGCCGCTACCACGTGTTGCCTTTGTTTGCTTTTGAGGTAAGAGGTGAGTGCTTTCCCTGCTTTGTTGGCGGTACACAGATTAATGGATTTGTACTTGTTTAGCCATGTTCCAGCCCTTTCACTAAGAATCTTGTTTAGCTCGTACTTTTTTTTCGTCAGAGTTGTGAGTGTGTTCCTGTCATTTAGGTTGGCTATGTGCCCCGTTTCCAGGCTTTTTATTTCCTTTTCTAGATCTGAAATCTTGTTGTTCCTTTCTCTATTTATTCGGCCTTTGATGGAGAGTATTCTACCCCTCACTGTTACTTTTAGGGCATCCCATAGGGGGCTTCTGTCCATTTTGGGGTTGTCGTTGAGTTCGAGGTACTCTTTTATCGCCTCCTCTATTTCTGCCTTGGCTGTTGTGTTCTTGAGAAGGTCATCATCAAACCTCCATCAGTGTGTCGGTCTTTTGTTATGTTTGCCTGATAGAGTTAGACTGATGTGTGAGTGGTCTGAGATGGTCCTTGGGCCTATCTCAGTTTGGTCAATGAGATGGGTGTGCGAATCTGAGATTAGGATGTAGTCAATCCTGCTGTAGGAGTTGTGTGGGTGCGAGTAGATGGTGTATTCTCTGCCGTCTGGGTTCTGGAGTCTCCAGGGGTCTTTGAGTTTGAGCCCCGCGCACAGGATCCCCAGAGTGTTCCCCCTATGTGAGCTTGGGCTGTGTCTCTGTGGGTGTTTGTCTAAAGCTGGGTCTAGGACCTGATTCACGTCTCCCGTCACTATTAGAAGGTCTTCTTGCTGTAGAGTGTTCAATTGTGCTTCTACCCTCTCCCAGAAGAGTTTGTCATCCGTGTTGGGCCCATAGATTTTGGCTACATGTATTGTCTCCTCCCCCCTGGCTAGACTGGTTATCAAGAATCTCCCTTCTTCATGAGTATGTGAGTCTTTTAGTGCTAGCTTTGACTTCTTGCAAATTAGTGTGATAACTCCGCTTTTTTTGTTGTGTGCCGGTGAGCCTATTACTTCTCCTATCCAGTTGGCTCTAAGACAGCCTATGTCGTCCGCTGCGAGTTTTGTCTCCTGCAGGACATATACGTCGCTTTTAAGTTTGGCAAGGTGCTTGAGAACGTTCCTTCTTTTTACCGGATGATTTAGACCCTTCACGTTGAGGAACACTACCTTAATATTAGCACAGAGGTGGCTGTGTTGGTTGTGTGTCATTTTATGTATTCTGTCTCCTGTCTCTCACATTGTGCTTGGTGTACTCTTGGAGGTATTACCAGGTTGCACCATGTGCTGTGCTCCTATTGTCCTGATGTCAATGTGTATATAGTGGTGTTGTCTATCTGTGCTCATTAGTGGTTGCTTGTGCATCCATCTTAGCGAAGGGCAGTGGTCAAGAGAAGGAGAAAGGAAAGAGAAAGAGTAGAGAAGAAAGAAGATCCCATATACCTGCACCCAGAAACCCTCCCCGATTCGCCCCCCCACTCCCCCCCGTACTTGCTGAGTGGGTGTGTGACAGCAAAGCTCCATTCCTCCGTATGAGCCCCCGAGGCAAAGTTTAAGTTCTTCCCATTTGCGTGCCAGAGTGCCCCGTTGATATTGGCTGGCGAAAACATAAAGGATATGGTGGGTGGTCTGACTTCTTTCTGCTGCTTGTATCCTTCAGCTTCCTGGTTGGTGATCATGATTTCGGGCACACTGGTGTTCTTGAGGTAGGTTGTTGTGGTTCATAAAAGTCTCCTTTGTGCGTAGATTAGTGTTCTCTGAGCGAGGAGACTGTGGGCGAAATGAGGTAGACAGCAGTGAGATAGCTGTGTTGTGTGGGTGCACGGTTGTCCCTTTTAGTCTGATTTCCCTGCGTCATCCGGTGAAGCGCTTCTTTTTGCCGCTCCTGAGTTTTTGGTTTCCATGTCTTCTGCTGGCAGTCCTTGTAGGTATCTTCTTAGGTCTTCCGGCTCGTCAAAAAACATTGTCCACGAGTTGTCTGTGACTTTGAAGCGTGCTGGGCCTGCGAAGCTGAAGCTGAGTTTCTTCCTGCGCAGAGCATCCCTTAGTGATAGAAACCCTCTCCTGATCTCCACTGTTGGTTTCGAGAAGTCATGGGTGAGAATTATTCTGTTGCTTCCCCAATTCAGGTTTTGGTTTTTGCGGGCGAAGGTAAAGATGGCATCCGTTTGGCTTGATCTGAGCGGGCAGCAGATTATCGGTCTTGGTCCCTTGCCTTGTGGAGGTTTCACTGCTGGCACTCGATAAGCCTTATCCACCTCAAACTGCCTATCAAATCTCAGACCGGTCAGCTTGGGCAGCATTTCCTCTAGCATGGCAGTGCATGTGCCTTCTTTGTCTTCCGCTCCTTCTGGGACTCCCAGTATTCGTATGTTGCCTCTCCTAGCCCGATCGTCTTGATCTGCCACCTGCTTTTGTATGGATCTTGTTATCTTTGAGTTTTCCGCTAGGACTTTGTTGTTATTGACGGTTACATCTTCGATATCGCTTATTCGCATCTCAGCGGCTTCTATTCTCGTGTTGGTGCTGTGTAGGTCTGCTCTTATTGCCTGTGAAAATATTGGCAGCAGTATAATCCCTAACTGGAAAAAGTTAATCAACTATGGTCAATTTTTATCTTTTCACTGTATCCTGTATGTTCAATTAGTTATTGTGTTTGATTTGTATTTGTTTTTTTTCTTTTTTGTAATGGTTTTAATTAATCAACAAATAAAATACTACTACTACAGACCCCCAAAACTGTTTGGTTCATTGAAACAATTAAGTCCGAATTGCACTACACTTACTGTTCTCTGTCTTATGGTCACCATATCCTTGTCAAAGTGCCCTGGGTAGCAGGAGTTTGGAAAATTGTAGTTGGTTAGTTAGGCATAGTTTTTATACATTGAGCCCCTATATAGGTGGGAGTGTTAGAGTGGAGGTGGGAACTCCCACCTATTGGCAGGGTTACATATTACACTACATGCAAGGATGACATCAAAGGAACATAGATGCAAGGTTAGCATATGGAACTTCTGTGGTATACGGTTAGTTAGCAAGTGATACAAGATGTACTTGCATTTGAAGTGTAGAGGAGTAAATGTTGCACTCTTACAGGAGACAATTTTAATGTGGAGAGAGATCATCAGATTAAAAAGTGGTGGAGAGGTCAGGTTTTTGCTAAAAATTATTCATCATACACATGGTGAGTGCTCGTCTGGATCTGTGTGAGGATCCCCTTTGTGTGCCACTGACTGGACATAGCTGGAGGGGGCAGGTATACTATTGTGAGAAGTACCCTAGACAGTTCCCCTTTGAGGCTAGGTAGTATATATGTTTTCAACAGATGTCAGTGAAGTTCTTGAATTTTTTTATTTTAATACCATTGCTAAGTGAAATCATACTGAATGCACAGATACTGCGAGGCTACTATAATTGTGTTGCAGAGGCTTGACAGCGCCACCCTACCATTGATAGATTCTCAGCCCCACAAGTTTGAAAGTTTTAGGGCATTGGCATCCAACTGGAATTTTAAAGATGCATTCTTAGGGGCTGATAATAGCGATACCTGGAACTCTATTAAGATATGTGATTGAAGGTATGGAAGATGGGTTGGGTAAAAGGGTTGATCTGGATATGAGTGACGATTGCTTGGTACATTCATGTATACGGATACCTTACTTTGTAATGTGTATATAGATGACAAAATGTAGTTCTCTTCATGTTTCTTTTTTATAAATTGCACTATGGCACATCAAGAGGATGCAAAAGACTGCAAGCATGCTTGTTTCCTAGTCTTTGGTTAGAAAACTATGTTTTTCCTTTTTTTTTTATTCAATATGTTTTATTTATTTATTTATACAAAAAAACATTAGCAAATCTGTTACAGGGTTAGCATAGGTTGTCCCAGGCGCAGTTTATATATCAGTGTCCTAAGACAGCGTGTCACGTTTGTTTAGCTAACACCCCCATATCGATAATAAGGGAATAAGATAGAGAGGCAGACAGAAAAAGGCAGAGAAAGGGGGAAAGAGAAGGTAGGAGAAAGGCAAGGAGAGTTACATTTCTTATCAATTACATTCCGGCATGCTGTGGAGATGTTGGCACACATGCAGATCGGTGTTGGTAGGCCTCCCCCCTTGCAGCAGCCCAGGGTAGGTGACGTTGGTTAAAACCAGTTAAGTACAATTGTCTCGGTGGTTTGCCCATAGGGGGTACTAGGTTGTGTAGCACAGTTATATCTTATTTTTATGGGGGTTCGTAAGAGTCTAGGTATGTGTTGAGAGAGTTCCCCATCCTTCTGGATGCCCGTTTCCAGGGAAAGTTCTGTAGTGCTATGTTGTTTGCCCCTCTGAGATGGGTGATCCAGTTGATCCAGCCTTTGTAAGATGTCTTGCTTGTGTCTTTTCTGATGGCAAGGACCATTTTCACTGCTGCTGTTAGTAGCAGTTCTCAAGTCTGTGCTCCAAACAACCCATTTATAAAGTCAAAGATGTTCTCCCAGAATATTTGGAGTATTGGGCATCGAAGGATAAGGTGTGCTAAATTCCCGTTTCCTTGTTACAGTTCCAATATAATGCGTCATCCCGGAGGCCTAATGAGAATAATTGGGCAGGGGTCCAAAAAGCCTAGTGTAGTAGGCCAAATTTTGTTTGTGAGAGCACAGGGGAGCTCTTATTACGTGAGACCGACCTCCATAGTGTGGACATTTCTTGTTCGCTATGTGTGGTTGTAGATTGTTGTTCCCAATAGATTGATCGTTGTAAGGTGGA
The DNA here is from genome assembly GCF_964263255.1 of Lissotriton vulgaris. NCBI lineage: Eukaryota > Metazoa > Chordata > Amphibia > Caudata > Salamandridae > Lissotriton > Lissotriton vulgaris. Next base: position 1,613,738,429 of record NC_141693.1, read on the forward strand.
TAATTTGGCTTTTGAAAGGGCCTTTCTAATTTTCAAAAAGTTATCGAATTCAATGTCAGCTAGGTTATATCTTGACTTGAGGTTTCAGAATGTAATAGGGTATGCTTCGTTTTCTAGTTGGTAAGGGTAGAGGATACCTTTCCCAATCCATGTATCAAAGTTTATGCTTTTCCCTTTATACAAAATCCTGCTTTTGGCCCAGAGTGACTCAATTTTAGATCCTTTGATACTATTCTCCAGCTTCCTCTCTAGCCTTAGTAGCGTGATTTTTGTATTTTTAAAGATGGACTTGGAGATGTGAGGGAAAAGTCTATTTGTTGTTAGTAGAGCCAGGGGGCTTAGGTTATTCAGGATGGGCCCCTCTACCTCTAGCCATACCAGGGTATAGCCGGTAAGCGGTGATATCTAATATGAGCCTTGTTTTGCCAGAAAAGCTAGCTGGAATATTCTCAAATCTGCTAGATTTACCCCTCCTTGATTTTTATCCAGTCTTAATTTTTTCATACTTACCCGTGCTTTCTTCCCTCACCAGAGGAATTTAGAGATCAGGATGTCTACTTTGCTGTGGATATCATTTGTGATGAGGAGTGGGAGCATACTGATTAGGTTGTTAACCATTGGGGTGATCATCATGTTAATAGTTTTGATTCTGCCCCACCACGTTATGAATTTTGGTGACCAAGAGTCCAGAAGTTCTTAATCTTTTCTAGTAGCAGTTTTTAATTCTGATGTAGAGTGTTAATTAAGTCGCTACCAAGATTGATACCTAGGTATTTGATTTATCCTGCCTGCCAGGCTAAGCCCGACTCGCCCAGGATGTCCCTTGTGCAGTGGATATTTAGTGGTTTGCATTCTGATTTGTCTCTATTGAGTTTATACCCTGAAAACCTGGAATATTTTGTTATTGTATCCATCAAGGCCGCAAATAATGTCTTTGGCTGTTCCGTTACTATTATTATGTAATCCGCAAAGGCGGCAGTTTTATTTGACTGCCATTGATATCAAATCCTTTTATGTTCATATTTAACTTGATATCTTGGATAAGGGGTTCTAGTGCAAGTAAAAATAATGAAGGGGATAGTGGACATCCCTGTCTAGTACCTTGTTGCAAAGTAAAGGGCTAAGAGAGTGATCCATTAATGACAATACGGGCTGATGGTTCCCTATACAGGGTCATAATCATCCGTATATATCCCTCCCCTAAGTTGAACTATTGCATGCAGCCTTCTAGGAAAGCCCAGGAGACTCTATCAAAGGCCTTCTCTGTATCTAATGTGATAGCTACTGCTGGTTCAAATCTAGTGGCTGCATGCTTTAAGATGTGGCAGAGAAGGCGGGTGTTGTCATTGGACATACATGTACGTAGGAAACCAACCTGGGAGTTGCTTATTAGTTTGGGAAGAGCAGAGTTGAGTCTGACTGCCAAGATCTTAGCATATATTTTGCAGTCCACGTTAATAAGGGAGATGGGTCTGTAATTTTTTGGTGACAGTTGGTCTTTCCCCTCCTTTGGGATGACTATTATGTTAGTTTCTGACATAGTTTGGATACTGCCCCCTAGATGCTGAGTGGTTAAAAACGTGTTTCATGGTTGGTTTCAACTGGTTTAAGAAGGTCTTGTGGAAAAGGAGGCTGATATCTTTCAATGATTTGACTGTCATTTCAATTTCTGTGTAGTTAATTTCTTGACATAGCCTAAATGTATCCTCGCTGCAGTAACCCAAGTCTATTGAGGTATTTTGTCATTTTTGTAAAGTTCTTGATAGAACTCTTGAAAGGTCTTGAGGATGTCTTTCTGTCTTGTGTGGGTTTGGTTGTAAGAGTTGTGATGGATGGATGGCAAACTGGTTCCGTTTGTGTTTGAGGTAGGAAGCAAGAAGTTTCCCTGCCTTATTAGCTTCACAATGGTTAAGGGCTTTGTATGTGTTAATCTGCAGTCCTGCCCTCTCACTTAGGATTTTGTTGCATTCGTATTTTTATTGCGTTAGTTTTGCTAGGAGCTTGCTATCATGTATGGACGTTGCGTGGGCCATTTCTAAACTCTTGATCTCCTGTTCAAGCTGGGTTAGTCTCAGGTTTGTGATCTTGTTTATTTTTGTCTTGATTTAAATTATTGTGCCTCTGATGGTCGGCTTCAGGGCCTCCCAGAGTGTGTTGATGCTAGTCCCTGGGGTGTTGTTATGTTTAAGGTAATCTGTTATGGCCTCCTCAATCTTTTTTTTGTTCACAAAGTCTGAAAGTACATCGCTGTTAAAGCGCCATCTCCCAGGGAAAGCTTTGTTGTGACACCTGCTTAGTTTTAGGCTAATGCAAGAGTGGTCAGACACTAGTCTTGGAGCTATGTCTGAGTGATCGATTAGTCATGTGTGGGACCCAGAGATTAGGATATAGTCTAGCCTGGTGTAAGATTTGTGTGGGTTAGAGTAGAATGTGTAGTCTCTAGTGTCCGGGTGTTGGAGGCGCCATGCGCCCTTTAGGTTAAAATTGGAACAGATATTTTGGAGAACAGCATGTGAGTTCGTAGGGTGATTTTGACAGGATCATCTATTCATTATGTGGTCCAATAGGATGTTATTATCCTCTGCTACCACCATGAGGTCGTTTTGAGGGGAAGCCTCCTAGTATGACTGACACCTCAGACCAAAAAGATGGATCGTCGGCGTTGGGGCCGTATATGTTTGCTACGCGGATTCGCTCCTCCCCCTTCTCAAATGTGTCACCAGAAGTCTGCCCTCACTATAGTGAGACTGTGAGTCTTGCATAATGTTGGATCTTTTGGATATCAGTGTCATTACCCCTCGTTTCTTTTTGTCGGGGAGAGCAAGCCTTCTGTGAGATCCAGTTACCTCTCACGAGTTTGGCATCCTCCAGGGATAGTTTAGTCTCTTGTAGTAAGATTATATCGCCTTTAGTTTTAGCTAGGTAGTCTATAATTTTCCGGCTCTTAATAGGGTGGTCAAGACCTTTGACATTGAGGGACACTATGTTGAGGTCAGTTGCCAGGGTGAGTGTGTCATTGCTGGCCATCAATTAGGGTGTAGTGTGGTAAGAGCCTCCATTCTATATTCATCGTTCTTAAAATCGCTATCTTGGACTTGGAGTAGAAGGGTGAAAGTAGTTGTGCTACATCCCCCCTCCAAGGATTAACACGTCCACAACCCTCAGGTGCTCTGCAAGCAATCTAAATGTCATTTTTAGGTATTCTTGTATGCTAGGGCTCACAAATAGGTTGAACATAAAGGCGTGCCAGACACAGTTTGTAGAGAAAAACGAGGGGAAAAGGGAAAAGAAGATAGAGAATATAGAAAGCAAAGAACTAAGAAAGCCCAGTGCGGGTGTATGTGCAACACAAGGGGAATTATGTGACCTCTGGGGTTTCTCCCCCCTGCTCCCTCTTCCTCCCCTCTTCCCAATGAAAAACCTCATATGTTGGAGGTGTGATGGCAGGATCGTCATCTCATCTCTCAGAGAATAACTGTTGGGTAGGTTAGTTTGCAGTAATAATATGTTTACCTATTAAATATGTAGCCTCTCTAGGCGTGTGGGCCCATACATTGATACATCACAAATACAGTGTGTCGGATCCAAGCTCATATACAATATAAGCGTCTTTAAAGGTTACTAGGTTATGCCTCTAGGTTGTGCATCATCTTCTCCTGTCATTGCGCCCGCGTCGCAAGGTGTCTGTTGGCATGAAATAGCTGCTGTGGTAGATAATGTGTAACTTAGTGAGGTAGATAGCGGTTACAGATCCCATCTTGTCATACTGTGCCAAGTGAGGTAGTTAGTGAAGTAGGTAATGGTTATTGATTCCTTCTTAAAAGCAGATACTAGAACTTGGCCCTGCCAGTGAGGTATGAGCTCGCACTTCATCCAGTTTTCAGTTCCGGCGGCGATCTCCTTTTGCTGGAACCATATTGTGACATCTCCATGTCTTTAGATGTTGGTCTGTCCAGGAATGCTGCCAGCTCCTTAGGGTCATTGAAATAGTGATGTCTTCCACTGTCATTTATCTTGAATTTGGCGGGGGCAACAAATGAGAACTGCATGGTTTTGCTCCTGAGTTTATCGCGTAGGGCGAGGAATCCCTTTCTGGTATCAACAGTGGGCTTAGAGTAGTCTTGTGTGAAAATTATCTTATGACCTTTCCAGGTAATCTGGTGATTTTCACGTGCGTAGTTAAAGATGGCCTCCATGTGCTGCGATCTCAGTGTGCCCTGTCTACCTCAAACTGCCGGTCAAACTTTAGATTTGTAAGTTTGGGGATCAATTCCTTGAGAAAGGTTGAGCAAGAGCCTGCTGTGACTTCTGTGCCCTCCGGAACCCCAGGTATATGAATGTTCTCCCGTCAATTACCGGCTTCAAGCTCCCCTGTCTGTTTCTGGAGTGACAAGGTAATTTTTGTTAATACTTTCATCTCCTGACTTGAGTTGTGGGTAATATCTTCGACATCACTAATTCTTGTTCTGCTACCGCGCGTCTATTATTCACTGTGTTCAGGTCAGCTCTGACGGGCGCGATCTCGAGCTGGATCGCGTCCGTGGTGTGCTTTGGGGTTTTAGCCCAGTTGTGGACACCTGCTAGTTTTTTAGGATCATTTTTAGGGTGCTATTGATGTCCGACTTCTGTTTGAGTGGGGAGTCAGATATCATTGGTTTTTATGCAGCAAATGTGTGGATTATTACTTACTTTGTGGCTTTACGGTGGATTAACTATGAGAGTTAGTGATATGATTTTAAAATAAAGGTGACTTCTTCAGGTGGAAAAAACATTTTATTTTTAATCATAATTTGACAGTAACACATATACAAGCATGAGGCATTATACTTGTTAGTTTTGGCATGAATGGTGTATTTTGGGTGAATAGGTGTGGTGTTGTGTTAAATATCACATCCTTTCTCCAAGCTTCACTATTAAAATGTGAAAATGATAATTAACGTCAAAATGATTTGTACAATAAATAAACAATATTCTGGAATGCTAATTTAAGGATGTTGAATTCGTTTTTTGCACCTTTCTCTAAACAGGTCGAGTAGCAGTTCCACTATTTAGATCTGTAACCTGGAAGTCGATTGCAACCTGACCTGTTTAGATGTTCAGCCCTTGTGTGTTCAAAATAATTTAGTAAGGATGGCAGTTTTTCTTCATACTGTGAAAAATATGCAGTTTGGATAATTGTTGTTAAGCAATCATGTACATGTTCAGGTGGTACAAAGTTGCTGCTGCTAATTTTCTAAGCTTTAATGGGAGTTTACGACCACACCTGTATTCTCTAGCTACAAATGTTTTGTATGCTACTTCATATAGCATGTGAAAAATGGAAAAACACAGCATTTAATTACCACTGCTGGATTTAGATTATTTATTATGAACAATAATTGCTTTTTTTTTTTTTTAAACCTTTATTTATCAAATGCACAATACACAGCGTCTGCCTACAACCCCATCGGGCCGGCCGCTATGACAAACATTAAAAGAATAAAGAAATACAATACGCAATAGAGGCGGCCGCTGAGCGTCCGTTATGATGTGATGCACAATACAATAATCGACAGGATAGCGAAGGTTTAATTTTATAGTTTTGTCGAGGTAGGAAACAAACAAAAACAAACACATGGTATTATACTGGCAAGGTTCACAGGAGGGGGGGGGGAAAGGAAAAGAGTATACATAAACAGGAGCAAGTCTAACGTGGGAGGGTGATCATGGTGAGGAAATATAAATTTTTGGTCATGTTATGTTCCCTAGCGCGTACCCCACCGACTCCATGTACCAGCTTAAAGTGCATGTAACTTCCCTCCTGTGTCAGCTATGAAGACGCAAATACATTTGCGTCCAACGTTAACTTGTCCTCTTTCAGATCCACCCTGAATGGATTAAATGGTCCATTCCTAAGTATGCTATGCCGCCGTCTTTTTGTAGTGTACTTTACATGTTTTTCTGCTCTGGCAAAGTAGGCCCTGAATTTCTGCCATCGAGCCTCTTTTTTGGCTTCTGACTCTGACAGCCTCAGCCCAGGCTGCCTCTGTACCCGTGAACTCTGACTTACTTCCAGCGCGGCCCCTCGCGCTCAGCTCAGCCTGCTTTCTGCCAAGACTGACTATAACCTTCGAGTTATCTGTTCCGCTCCTCGAAAATGCATTCCTGCCTACTAGCTTCAGTAAACATCCTCCCCCAGCTGCAGAGCCAAAGGGCCGACCTGTCTCAGTGCAAGTAATTCATAGCTTCTGTTGCCATGCTTCCATGGAAGGCCCCGTGCCCCCACGCTTCTCATGCAGACACTTAGGCGCTTATACACGCATCCACAGTTAGCATAGAATAGCTTCTGCCCTAGAGACCTTTCCATCCAGATAATATGGTTCCTAAACATCAGATATCAGATATGATAGAAGTACAAGTTGATCTGACATGCCAGACTTCTGTCTCTTCCCGTCAGTGTAAATGTCAAGTCCCCTGCACCCCTCCAATCACACGTCATGCAGCTGCGCGCGCATCCAAGCTTCCGATTTCTGCTGACATTGCTACATTTCTGCTTAGTGCCACCCACCTGTGACACCTATCAGTGACGTTTCTAGCACACACCTCCAGTTCACGCCTCTTGATTACGTACTAGTACCACGTGTATACTGTTATCTTGTCTTCTCTCAGCTGTTACGCCTCCTGCACTGTTGCTTATGATATGAATTGAGTATATAAGCTATGTATTGTCAATAAAATGTGGCGCTCTATCCCTTCTGACACCTCTGTGGTGGTCAGAATCCGATATCCTGGTCATGACCATTCCTTTTTAAGGAATAAAACCCCTAAGAACTCTAACACCACGGACTCTGGTTTTTTCTTTCCGATCTGAGTTATTATTGATTAAGCACTTACCTGCATAGAAATTAAGAGAGTAAATTAATTATTTACGTCATTTTGGCGCCCGAACAGGGACCCCTCCCCCACCTCACGCGCCGGTTGGCGCATTGCAAGCTCTGTCCCCTGCCATCAGTTAGATGGAACCTACGCGTACCGGCAGGATTTCCTGCATCTCCCTCTGACCCACGGAGGTGACGAAGACTGCGATCAGTGCCCAGACGAGGCGGTGAGGAGTGCGGAGGATCCCGACCAGAGCCTAGCCGAAAGAAGCAAGGTCCGAGGTGTCAAGAGGCCCACCAGGTTTCCGAAGTTTTCCGAAGTTTTCCGAAGTGTCGAATCGAGTCCAGTCGAGTTTTCTGAGGCCTTCTGTTTCCGTGCTTCCCGGTGAGTACCATTGCTGGGTCGTATCTAGACGGGTTTGGGTACACAAGTCCGGTCTGCACTGTTTTTAGGCAGTGTATCTGTACTGTTTAGCAGTATATCTAGTATTCTGAATTTCTGCACTGTTACACCAGTGTATCTGTACTGTTGAGCAGTACATCCAGTATAGGGGGTAGTCATCTATGTCTCAAATGTCTTTTTTTGTGATTAATGTCGTGGTATGAATGTGACCGTTTAATGTGCATTATTGTGTTTCTTGTATAAACTAGCTGTAACCAGTATTAAGGAGTAAGGATTGAGTATTCAGTAACAAGTAAACAAGATGCCGTTTTTCAACAAGTTAAAGCAGATAGGAACTAGGAAAGGGATACTGGAGGAAGAAATTCCTATTCCCCCTAGGGACACTCCAGGTAACTTTATGTATCATAAACATGGCATAGATGCCATATTGTATCTAGACTTATGGGCCGACTATACCAAGCATCTAGACGAAAGACACAGATGGCCCACTACCGGAACATGGGATGCCGAGTGCATCATGAAAGTAGAAGAAGCATTATGGAAAAAGAAAGCTAGACAATCTCAGAAAGACGCCATAGAATTTTGGCGTAAGGAATCCCATAAGCGTGCTGAGAAAGCACTCCGTAGAGAAGACAGACTTAAAGAATCAGAAAAAGCCCAAGAAAACGAATTAGTTATTGAAGGGATCCGAGTAAAAACAGAACAAATAGACCGTGCCCGAAACAATCTCGTAAACGGTATGTATCTCGCGGCCGAGGGCACATCTGAAGCCCTATCAGCAATACCGAAAAACTTACCACCGCCTTTAGTTCCAACTAAAGTAATGCATAAGACTACTAAAGACATATTCCTAAATTCTTATCTAGAGGATGTAGCACCAGCCTACACCAATCTGCCTGTTCGTGCCCTGCCTCCTGACAGGGACGGGGGTGGCACTCCGCCCCCAGATCATGTTCCGCCGGTACCGCGACAGACCTCCCCCGCTCCGCCAGCCCCGCCACTTCCTGCACCAAAGATTGGCCTACCGAAACAAAGTCTACCTGATCCTACTAAACGACAAATTCAAGTTCAGATACAGACTCCACAGGGAGATAATGCCCAAGCATCCGCTTCAGGAGGTGCGACCGCGGGTCTCCGGACCCCGCCATTAACACACAGATTCAATATCAGGGATACGCAGAGTCCTCTTACGTTCCAGTCTCCCCGCCTTGACGCATTCAGAGAAAACATTTCCGTTTGTAGATATGATCCAGTACCCGGTAAAGACGATCTAATGATATTGGCATCACTACGGTTGAGATCTGCTACTGATATCCTGCTATGCTATGTAGGAATGAAGGACCGTCTAGATAGAATATATGAGTTTGTTCAGACAGGGAAAGACCCTGACAGTATCAAGGATGCCATGGAAAAACAGAAGGTTGACATCCAAGCACAGATACTACGATTTTTCATAAATTGTCTAATAAGAGAACGAGACAGGCCTGGAACAGATCGAAGTGAATTAGATGCACTGAACAAATGGGGTCAAAATATAGCCGACGGAAAACATGACAAGGGGGCTTGCATAGCCAGTATGTATAAGAAAATTAGAAAAGCAGTGATAACGGTACACCAGAAAGGGAAAGACAAAGCTTCCTCCGAGGAGGAAGAAGAACTTGAAGAACAAGAACGAGCTACAGATACTATAGCATATGTAGGTAAGGGAACCTACCTTAGGAAGGGCATCCGTCCGGAAAACAAGAGAGTTTTTCTCTCTGCTCTAACAAACCCGAATTCTTCTGAACATCAGTTCCAGGAGACTGATAAAAGACTACGAGAAAGAATGGGGTACCATGTACTCAATTCGATGGATGAACAAGAACTAGCCCGGTCAGCCATCTTATGGGCCGAAAATCCAGACATATATAATGATGATACCTTAGCACAGACGTTTCTAAACCTTTCCCCAGACGAACAGAAATTAGCAGGTGTATACATGATTCAGCACCTCCTCACGAAATACAGAAATCAACATTCCGATCCAGGTCCCTTACACGAAACATTAGAAGCACTACTCATGGATAGATGGAGAGGTTTCAGTACCAAGTTGATACAAATAATTCTAGAACAACGACATAAATATAACACCTTCATAAGCTCTGAATATGTTCCCGCCCCGCCTCCAGAAAAGAAAACGTACCACATGCAATGCGGGAGTGGCATTGAAAGTCAGAACCCCTTACGAGAAGTACACCCTGTTATGGGTGCGGATCACGCCTTGAAACGTGTATATGTACATACGCCACTGACTAAGTTAGAACTGTTAGAAATGAAGAAACTAGTTCCGTGTCATGATAAAGACCCTGCAGGTTTTCACAGAGAGCTTAAAGACATGTTACTAATGGGGGATTGCACGTATGATGATATCATGAAAATGTTGAAGGTGCTGTTGCCCACGGGCATTTACGAGAAATTAAAGGAAAAAGAATGGGAGGTGGGGGACACAAAGATTGCATGGGCAGAAATAGAAGATGAAGAAAGCAAACGGGTTCCAGGGGTAGGCCTTGGGGACAAGACTAAAGCATTACCCGGATTAATAGTACAGGTTCTGCCAAGATTATTGACAACTAGAAAGGAAGATTGGGACGCAATCTCGTCCTGTAAACAGAAACATGATGAAGATACTAGTGACTTCTATTCAAGATTCGAGAAATGTTTCATTATAAATAGTGGCCTACAACCAAGCAGCGAGTCATATCCACACCTTTTCGTATCAAAACTAGTCGAGAACTCCCTACCATTAGTTAAAAACAGAGTGTACAAAGTTGAAAGTACTTGGCAGGCAAATACGCCATCCCAGATGTTACAAATGTTACAATATCATCAGAACAGAATTAGAGAAGAACAAGATCAGGAACAGAAGCGCATGAAAGACACGAAAATGAAAATGTTAGTAGCTCAGACGGTCCCAGCCGACGGTCAGAGAAAGGGTGGGACCCAGACAAGTCACACTACAGCTCCCGTTAAAGGGACATGCAATTACTGTAAACAACCAGGTCACTACGTACATGAATGCCCAGTCCTGAAACATAACATTTTAACAGGTAAAACTAAAGAAAGACCGCATCCGCCTAGACAAGATCAGGCCCAGCAACAGACCTCGCAAAATGTACAGCCAATGCAGAATACACAGCCTATGCATGCTCCATCTCATACAGCACAGACAGTAGCAGTACCACAGCCCATTGCCGCGACTCAGCAAGTTTCGCAACAGATGTACCAGTATGCCCAATCTGCATATCCAGATTACCCCCGATATACATGAAACAGCCTAGAGAGGGAAGGTGGTTTGCCTCTTATTGAAATTCCTGTAGATCAAGAAGGTCCTTATGTACACAGTCACGTATTGGGAAAAGACAGAAAGTTTTTAATTGACACAGGGGCAAGCCGCACCACAATCAGTCATAATGAAGTCCCAGGGGCACCCCTCTCAGGCTCACAGAATGTTTCCCTTGGGTTTTCAGGACAGCCTATTGTAAATGAAGTATCGGAACCAGTACCCTTGGCTGTGGGACCATTATCACGAGTTACAGATTTGTTACTTACGAACTCATGCCCAGAAAACTTGTTAGGAATTAAAACTCTGAAGGCTCTAGGTGCTATAATCTGCTGTTCCCCGGAAGGAGTTAGACTTTTTCTACGGGATTTCAAGGGTCATTATGTTTTGCGAGAATTTGATGTCAGATTGAAAAATGTACCAGATCACCTATGGGCAAAAGGCCCAGCTGACGTAGGTTGTATGCATATCACTCCATACCGTGTTACACTCAAGACAGGAGTTGTTCTACCCAGAATCAGACAATACAAGTTACCACCCGATGCTGTAGTGGCTTTACTGAAAATCATTGAAGAGCTCATCCCCCAGGGAGTGGTCGTAGAGACCGACTCCAATATCTGTAATTCACCCATCATTCCAATTCTAAAACGTACTGACCCCAATGCACCGCCAGTATATCGGCTGGTGATTGATCTTCGAGAACTGAACAAATGTATTGTACCACAGTACCCTGTGGTCCCCGATATCTCTTCCCTATTGACTGCTATTGATTCAGAAGCAACGTTCTTTACCGTAATTGACCTTAAGAACGCTTTCTTCAGTGTACCTATTGATCCGGAGAGCCAATATCTCTTCGGATTCAGTTTAAATGGACGAAGCTTCAAATTTTCCCGCGCACCTCAAGGATTCACAGAAAGCCCCAGCATCTATAGTCAAGCACTGAAAAGACAACTAGATTGTATTCAAATGCCAGTTAACACCGCTTTACTGCAATACGTCGATGATCTACTGATCACCGCACGAAGTGAGCCCGAATGTGAACAAGCATCACTGACAGTTTTACATTTCCTGGCCGACAAGGGACACAAGGTGTCTCCTTCAAAGTTACAATTCTGTGTTCAGCAAGTTGTGTACTTGGGTCACTTGCTGTCCAAAGTGGGGAGACAGCTCACTCCCGATCGCATTCAGTTGATTGTAAATATGCCACAACCTCAGACACAAAAGGAAGTGCGGGCCTTCATAGGCCTCACCTCGTACTGCAGACAATGGATTCCTCAATATGCATTTCTAGCTAAACCACTCATCCAGTTAACGACGCAGGAGGCAGCAACTTCGACTGCCCTCCCTTGGACTCAGGAACACACACAAGCCTTTGAGGAATTAAAGAAAGCATTATGTCAAGCACCAGTTTTAGCAACACCATGTTACAACAAACCGTTTACACTTTTTGTTACAGAACGTGACGGTACAGCCTTGTCTGTCCTCACTCAAGATCAGGCAGGTTCACATAAGCCTTGCGCTTATTTTTCAAGTACATTGGATTCCGTAGCCCAGGGACTCCCTGCATGCTTAAAGTCAGTAGCAGCAACAGCGTTAGCAATAAGACAAAGCGATTCAATTGTTTTAGGACATCAGTTAACAGTACAAGTACCACACTCTGTAGAGGTTCTTTTAAACAGAACCCAAACTCAGCACCTGACTATAGCACGACTGACAGGTTACGAATTAACACTATTCCAGCCACACATAGAAATCAGACGCTGCAGCATCCTGAACCCAGCAACATTGTTACCTACAATCACGACAGATCCAGCCCCGCACGATTGCATAGAGATCATTAATGCAGTAACAAAGCCTCGACGAGACTTAACAGATGTTCCATTGACAAATCCAGACCTGACACTTTATGTGGATGGTTCATGTATGAGAACAAATACAGGAGAGTTAGTGGCCGCGTATGCCGTGACCACTGAAACTGAAGTTAAAGAAACACATCGTATTGATACACTGTCTGCTCAAGCGGCAGAGCTCATCGCTCTGACCCGAGCCTGTATTCTAGCCAAGAACAGAAATGTCAATATATACACTGATTCCCGTTATGCGTTCGGAGTTGTACACGACTTCGGCATGTTATGGCAAGAACGAGGTTTTCTGACCTCTCACTGTGCCAAGATCCAACATGGTCCCCTCATTCAAGCACTGTTAGAAGCAATACATCTGCCTTCAGGCATATCCGTCATGAAGTGTAAAGCACATACTAAGGTCACAGATTCCGTTTCCCAGGGTAACGACCTGGCAGACCAGACAGCAAAACATACAGCACTGACTCACACTCAGACAACTGATATAACAAAGACAACAGGACCGACACATTGTATGACAGTCAGGGATCCCACACTAGATGTTATCGATATTCAGACACATGCTACCCCAGAAGAAATAAAGAAATGGATTGAACAAGGAGGGATCCAAACAGATCAAGGTTGGGTGACGAAGGGAAAATCTACATGGTTTCTCCCTGACTCTATGGTTCAAGTCATGATAAATACAGCACATAGCCCAGCACACCTAGGAGAGAAAGCGATGTTAGACAGTTTACAAAATCTTTGGAACAATAAACACTTACGAGCAGCAGCGAAACAGAAAGTGCGTACTTGCATGATCTGTTGCCAGTTCAATCCAGGTAAAAGCGTCCCTGTAGAGCAAGGTGGATTTCATCCTCCCGATCACCCTTTTGAAGTCCTCCAGATGGATTATATCCAGATGGACCGTTGTCGAGGATTTAAATATGTCCTCGTAGTTGTCTGTGCTCTGTCCCGCTGGACCGAAGCATACCCAGTCCCAGATTACACTGCTCCGACCACTGCCAAGCAGCTGGTTCGTGAATTCTTCCCACGATACGGCTTGCCTCGTGTCGTATACTCAGATAACGGTCAGCCATTCTCATCTGCATTAATGAAAGAAGTTTCTTTATTGCTGGGATACCAGTGGAAATTCCATTGTGTCCGACATCCTGAAGCCGCAGGCCTGGTAGAAAGGCATAACCAGACACTAAAGATACGCCTTGCAAAAATATGTCAGGAGAAAGGGGTCGACTGGATAGTCGCCCTGCCAGTGGCACTATTCTACATGAGAATGGTTGCCCATTCGAGATCAGGGCTATCCCCGTACGAGGTGATCTTTGGCAGACCACCGAATATGTGGGGGACGCCCATTCCGAAAAAGATTACTGATGTTGATTGTAACATGTTGACAGATTACCTTGCCTCCTTGATGTCTGCACTCCAATCATGTCGTTCACAGGTTGCCGCAGCCTTCCCTGACAACACTGATGTAAAGCCACATGATGTCCGTCCTGGGGACCTCCTATTAGTGCGCAATTTTGATAGAAAGAGTCCGTTGGAGCCCCGCTGGAAATCACCGAAGACCGTCCTTCTCACCACGAGGACCGCTGTGAAGATCGAAGGGAGAAAGGGGTGGGTTCACACGAGTCATGTGAAAAAGTTTTTTGAACTGAAACCTGATCGAGACTCGTCCACCCCCACCAAAGACTGTGTTGAGCCAAAAGACTTTACAGAATCTGAACGAGAAAAAAGTCCCCAAGAGGAATACCGTATGAAACTCCGATCTAGCAAGTCAGACAGTTTAATTGTTTAAGTCCTCCCCTAGGTGAATCGGTTAAATAGTTTCTGACATGTATCCCCTAGATCGAGATAGAGAGAGAGAATACAAGAAACGTACATATTGTAAATCACTTCGTAGTCACTGTATAGTGACACTATTAATCATGTTTATTTTGAGTATTCTAATTATTGTTGCTAGCATCCTATTACCTACCTACTACCCTATTTTCAAGCGTGAACAATCTGCCTACAATGTATCTGCTGAACACACTTTTAGTGAGTTACCTCCACATGAACTTTCCTACAGACTTGCGCTGCGCAACAACACATTCATTAGTATGCTACACCATTCTCATCAAACTAACAATGCTACAGATTGCTGGATATGTGGCCGACTCCCTCCCTACCAGAATTACAAGGGAGCTCTGCCCCTCTTTCCGTACCCGTTCACTCACAATGGCTCTTGCGGTGCATGGTTTAAAATAATTAATTCCTTAGATCCTGATATTGCTGTTTTCGATGGGGGCTGGGTTTGGGGAAACCTGAACTTAGTCCTGCTCGACGTCTGTTACCCTGATAAGGAGGGACTCCCCACTAGAATAGGAACTGATCTAGAAAATGAAGTATATGGACTGGGTAACTATACAATTAGCCTTATGATTCTTACTGTTGAATCCGAAGCCGCACCTGTTATACCCACTATGTCAGTACTGCCAGTTACTGGTGAATTATGTATCAGGAAGAAAGGTTCAGTACACTTAGGTCATAGTAAATGTACTACTGTGGTCGAATTTAGTGATCATGGAAAGTCGTCCTTTAAAGCTATTCGTCATTCTTACTTTGTTTGTGGTCATACCGCATACATACGTCTACCTCCAGATTGGGATGGTACCTGTTACATTGCATTCCTTCTGCCACCTGTTTTCCTAGCTCCCCCTGATTACCATAGAAATACCAATCTAGTAAAGAATAGACCCAGAAGAGATATCCCACTTGTCGACTACACTGAAACGGCATGGGAGCAGTACACCGATTTTAATAAAGGATTCTTTTTCTTTTTAGGACCTGTTCAGAATAGTAAATTAATACGTAGATTAACTAGAACACTTGAAGCAGTAGTGAATGAAACTGCCTCCGCCTTAGGTAACCTAACAGAAGAGCAGTCCGCCATGCGGGTTGTTGTCCTTCAGAACCGTCTTGTTATTGAAGTCATCTTGGCAGATAGAGGTGGAGCTTGTAAGGTCATCGGGTCAAGTTGCTGTGTTTTCATACCACAAAACGCACCATCTGTATATCAAGCTATTACACGTCTCCATAAAATTGCAAATCAGATACATCAGAATCCAGGCACCTGGACTTGGTCCGGTTGGTTCTGGACAACGTTAACCGCTTGGGGATGGAAGATCCTATCCTTCCTAGGCATTGGCCTAGTACTAGTATTCAGTTGCTGCCTGTGCCTGCAGTGTGGGCCAGCGATTTGTGGACTGTGTGCCACCTCGTGTATTGAACATTCCAGTTTCCTCTCGAACCGTAAACGAAAGAAAGAAGAGCAAATGATGTTACAAGAACAAACTGATCGATTCATAGCTTCTGTTGCCATGCTTCCATGGAAGGCCCCGTGCCCCCACGCTTCTCATGCAGACACTTAGGCGCTTATACACGCATCCACAGTTAGCATAGAATAGCTTCTGCCCTAGAGACCTTTCCATCCAGATAATATGGTTCCTAAACATCAGATATCAGATATGATAGAAGTACAAGTTGATCTGACATGCCAGACTTCTGTCTCTTCCCGTCAGTGTAAATGTCAAGTCCCCTGCACCCCTCCAATCACACGTCATGCAGCTGCGCGCGCATCCAAGCTTCCGATTTCTGCTGACATTGCTACATTTCTGCTTAGTGCCACCCACCTGTGACACCTATCAGTGACGTTTCTAGCACACACCTCCAGTTCACGCCTCTTGATTACGTACTAGTACCACGTGTATACTGTTATCTTGTCTTCTCTCAGCTGTTACGCCTCCTGCACTGTTGCTTATGATATGAATTGAGTATATAAGCTATGTATTGTCAATAAAATGTGGCGCTCTATCCCTTCTGACACCTCTGTGGTGGTCAGAATCCGATATCCTGGTCATGACCATTCCTTTTTAAGGAATAAAACCCCTAAGAACTCTAACACCACGGACTCTGGTTTTTTCTTTCCGATCTGAGTTATTATTGATTAAGCACTTACCTGCATAGAAATTAAGAGAGTAAATTAATTATTTACGTCAATGGAGGGAATATAGGATATGAGTGGAAAAGGAACGTCAATCATGGGGAGGAGGTGATAGTGTCGGTATAATCAAGTGGAGGGGAACAGATTTCGCCACGGTACGCATTCCACTGTGCCCAGACCCTGGTCCACTTTTTAGGACGACCCCGTGCCTCATACACCGTCTTCTCTCGAAACATGCACCAGTCCATGTTGTCTTTCCAGGCACTGAGCCTCGGTGGCCTATTGGAGCCCCAGAGCTGAGCTATGTCCCTTTTGGCAACCATGTTGCCCAGAGTGACCCAGAATGTCTGGGCAGCCGTACAATCCGTAGGCTCCCACACATTGAGTAGACAGCGCCATGCCTCAGGAAGGAGGGGGACTCCAGTAATACGTCCCATCACATCATGCACCCTGGACCAGAAAGCTGAGACAACCGGGCATTCCCACAAGACATGAAGAAAAGTACCATCCATACCACAACCACGTCTACACAGTCCATCTGTCGCAAGCCCCATTCGCATCAGACGCATACCGGTCACATACACACGGTGGAGGATCTTTAGTTGGACAAAACGAAGCCGGGCCGGAATAGCCACCTCTTTAGGGGAAGAAACAGCCGACTGCCAATCCTCGTCGTCTAATTTGAGCTCATCTGCCGTCCAGGAGGCCCGAAGCCTTCCCAGTAGGTCAGCCCTGTTGTTAATAAGTTTCTTATATATTAACGAAATCATGGTGTCAGGGACGTGACCATCAAGGATACGGTCCTCCAGTGGGGATGACTGGGGAATATCAGTCCCAGGAGGAAAGGCGGAAGATAAGGCATGCCGAACCTGCATATACCGAAAATACTCCTTATCATCAGGCTGATATTCCAGTTTCAGGGCTTCGAAGGACTTCACAGTGCCCCTGGCCCAGAGATCCTCCACCTTACTAATCCCAATCATATCCCACCTATCGAACCCTTTCGTCTGCCACAGGTTGCCCAGTCGATCAGAATCATACAGTGGAGTCATACGCGTCAATTTGCCGCTCCAGCCCGTAGCCACAGTTGCATCCTTCCAAGCACGCACCGCACACTTCGTAGGACCAGTAAGGAGACGGATTGGTGACTTCGAGTACAAAGCTCTATTAAAGTTGCCGCCGGGCAGTAGGAATTTGTCCAGGGCAAAAGCAGGAGCGGGTTCAGATGAATATGTTACGTGATTAATTGCACTTAAATGCGAGGCCCAGTAATATCGTTTGATATCTGGTAAAGCGATACCGCCATTGTACCAGGGGAGAGTGAGGTATGACAAAGCGATACGGGCACGTCCGTCCCAAATCAAATGCCGCTGCAGGCTTTCGATCTCACGAAAATAGTGAGCGGGGACCGGGTCGAAGAAATTCTGCAACGCATAAAGAAATCTAGGGAGCGACATCATTTTAAAAAGTGCCGCTCGCCCCAGTGGGGACAAGGGCAATTCAGGCCACCGCCTCACATCCTGCTTGAGGCGACGGAGGGGAGCATAGAGATTCTGATCATATCGCACCGCGGAAACCATGGAGACATAGACCCCCAAATATTTGAAACCGTCGTCTGCCACCTGAATTGGAAACCTACGGGGCAGCGGTGGCAACACCCCCGCTATGACATAAACACAGGACTTGGTCCAATTGATAACTAATCCGGAGTTCTTGCCAAATGATGTGAGAATGTCAAAGAGCACGTTCAAAGACTTCTGTGGGGAAGTGAAATAAAGAAGGATGTCGTCGGCGTAGAGCGAGACGCGATCTTCCAAATCCGGCGCCCACCGGATCCCTTTAATCGAGGGTTCCCACCGGAGCCATGCCGCAAGGGGCTCGAGCGCCATTGCAAACAGAAGTGGGGAAAGTGGACACCCCTGACGGGTGCCGCGTCCCAATGGAAATGGGTCGGAGCTTCTGCCATTCACCACAACTTGAGCCAGTGGTTGCTCATACAGGAGCCTCACCCACGCGATAAAGTTAGGGCCAAAGCCAAATTTGGAAAGGTCCGCCCACAGATATGGCCATTCAATGGTGTCGAAAGCCATTGTAGCGTCCAGGGAGGCCACCACCGCAGGCTCAGCGAGAGTTGCAGCTCTCGCGAGAACACCGTGGAGTCTACGCAGATTAAGGGCCGTGTTCCGATGGGGTATGAAGCCGGATTGATCCGGATGAATCAGGTCACAGATCACAGTCAACAACCGATTGGCCAGGACCTTGGCAAGGATTTTGGGTTCCGCGTTCAGCAAGGAAATGAGGCGGTAGGAGGTGCAGCGGTCACGAGGCTTGCCATCCTTATGAATGACCATTATGGTGGCCAGGCGCTGTTCAAGCGGGAGGACTCCAGCCTCAAATGCGTCCAGAAACATTGTCCGCAAGTGGGCGGCCATCTTGTCTGGACGAAGTTTGTAGAGCACGATAGGCAAACCATTAGGCCCCATCGCCTTACCCGAGCGCAAGGATCTGATGGCGAGGGCGATCTCGTCCACCGTAAAGGGAGCTTCCAAAGCCAGTCCCTCCTCTTCCGAGACACAAGGAAGAGCAATATCACGCAACAGTAAACGGGAATCGGCCTCATCTCGATCACTCACTGGGGTATAAACCTTTTGGAAATGGTCCACGAAACAGTCAACAATCTCACCGGGGTCAGACACACATTCACCAGACTCACGGGTAATAACGGGTACCACACGAGTCATTGTTTCAGCCTTATCCAGCCACGCAAGGAGTTTGCTAGCCTTGTCACCCACATCATACAAACGGCCCAGCTGATTCACGAGCATCACCTTAGCAGCGTCAGTCACACAAGCTTTGTATTCTGCCTGCTTCAGTTCTAGAGGGTGTAGGAGCGCAGGCGTGTCATCCCCACCCAGCTCATTTTCGAGTGTGGTGATTTAGGTCTCAAGGGCCAGCACGGCCTCCCTCCTAGTTTTCCGTTCAGCTGCAATAAGAGACAGTGCGGATCCCCGTATGACAGTTTTAAAGGCCTCCCAGAGAACCGTAGGGGAAGTCACCGAACCCACATTCTCATCAAAATAGCAATCGATAGCCTTCACCAAATCTTAGCGAAGCCGGGGGTTCCGAAAGTGCCAGGGCGGGACAGGGGGAACCCTGTTACCAGGAAGACCACCCACAGAGACCTCAATCAGCAAAGGGGAATGGTCTGAAATATCCCGGGGGAGATGACGAACTACCCGCACCAAGGATAGGGTAGAGGTCAGCATGAAAAAGTAGTCTATCCTCGAGAGGCTGCCATGTGCTCCAGAGTGGAAAGTATACTGCGTCTGGGTGGGGTGCAGCGAACGCCAAACGTCCACCAGACCAAAAGTTTCGGCCATGTCAGTGAGCCACATCTGGGACTGCGGCAGAACTCTAGGGGGCAGTCGATCACAATCACCAGACATCACAGAGTTAAAATCCCCACCCATAATCAGTAGACCATCAGGGAGACCAAGAAGAGTCTTGCCAAGATCAGCATATGTGGTTGCCTGCAGCCCCGGGGGAATATATACAGCCACTATCACAATTAGCTTCCCCTCCCATCTCCCCGAGACAGCAGCATAGCGTCCCCGATCATCAAGGGTGACATCATCAATCTCAAGGGCCAAGGAGGATTTAACCATTATACCCACTCCCCGGGAGCCGGACGTAAAACCAGCATGGGCGACCAACCGGTAACCTCGACGGTCAAGAGCTTTACAAGCATTACCAATCAAATGGGTTTCTTGGAGTAACACAACACCAGGGGCATGACGCCTTATAAATTGCAACACAATGCCACGTTTAATTCTGTCACCCAAACCATTGACGTTCCAAGAAAGAACCTTTATCTCACCCCCCCCCCCATCCCAAGAAGATCGACCCAACCCAACCCCCTCCCGGAACCTCAGGTCAAGTATGTATGCAGTCAATGATGTACCATGAAAAAAGAAGAACAAGAAACACACAACACAACCAAGTCCCCACCAACCACCCCCCAACCACGAACCCGTTACAACGCCCCCCACCCTGCACCCCTGCTGACTAAAGAGCCACCCCAAACTGCAGTGTGCCTGTCGCCCCATCTGATCTACACAAAGAAACCCCCGAGGAGGAAGGGAGTAACTACCCCAACCCGCCCCACCACGGGCATAAACATAAAGCATACGATAAAAGGTACTCTGTAGAGTTCATAATCCAAAGCCGGACCCCAGGGGCCCCAATTCAGTCCTGGGCCGATGCACCGCCGTCCGCACCTCCGGGGCCTCCGCTCTCGGTGTCTTCCTTTGGCAGCGAGTCCAACCAGTCACTGGCACTGTCTGGTTGATCGAAGAAAAAGGCACGTTCCCTGTATTCAATCCGCAGGCGAGCAGGAAACAACATAGCATATTTTAGTCCCAAATCCCTCAAGCAATGCTTTACTCCAAGGAATCCAGAACGTTGACGTTGCACTTGAGGAGTTAAGTCAGGATAGATCGAGACAGAGTTATTATCGAACTTCAGCGGGCCGTGCTTGCGGGCGGCCTGAAGAATGGCGTCTCTGTCTCGAAAATGAAACAGCCTAGCAATGATAGGCCTCGGGGGCCCCCCCGGCTTTACCTGTCCACCCGGGAAGCGATAAGCACGCTCGACCGCAAAAAACTTGCTGAGGCCTGCGGGAGTGAGTTTAGCGACAATTAGCTCCTCAACCAGTAGATCGATCGAGGCAGCACCACTGTCCTCCGGCACTGCGACTAGGCGAATGTTGTTCCGCCGGGCCCTATTGTCGTAGTCCTCCATACGTTTGACCAACAGGTCTTGCGAGGAACGCAGATTCCCAATCTCCGACTGCGCTTCCGCCATGTCTGTCACCAAACTCGATGCCTTTAGGTCCAGCGCCTTGACCCTCTCGTTTGTCTTGGCCAGATCGGCACGAATAAGAGTAACATCGACCGCCACTGTGTCGATCTTCGACGCGATGGCCTCATACTGCTGACTCATATCGGCCTTGAGTCCCGCAATGGCGGCCAGTAGGTCCTGAAGGGACACTTCCGAGGAGGTCGCCATGTCCGTCTTTGGGTCTTCCAAGCCACGGCTGGCAGCACTGGGGGAACCTCTCGGTTGCGTATAGCGGTCGATCACGTTGGACTGGACCGACCCCCCACGAGTATTGGTCTTCCTGCGCTTCTCCATCTCGGGTTTCGTCGCCATGTTGAATTCAGCACCCCACGGGGACAACCCGGGTGCAAATGAATGTCGGCGATCCTCGACCCCAAAAGTCTGGTTTTTGCAAGAAATTGTCGCGGGCCACTTAGCCGGCACTGCGAGAAAGCGTGTTGCCAGTGAGAACAGCAAACCAGGATGAAAGAACAGGTCACAGGGAGTCAGAACACGAGAGGGCCAGAAACCGAAAGTGAAAGTGGCACACCATCTGTGAAGCAAATGCCAGGCAGCCGTTGTTGTTGCATTACTGCTCGGCCATCCAGGGGTTAGGCCAGGAAGTTAGGGACGATGTAAAAATGTTCCCCGAAGTCCGATCCCGGCCCAATAAAGGATCGACAGCATCAGTAAGAGAGGCACTTCAAAAGCCCGTCGAAGTGACCAGGATAACTGATGGATAAATCAAGAAGGGTGGTGCGGGTCTCGGGAGCTCTCTGCTCACGCGACCATCTTGGATGCCTGAGTAGCTCCTCCTCTGAATGATTGCTATTTTCAAGTAGATTATAACTTTTACATTTCAATTGTAAGACTACAGTGAAGCGTGGGATTTTTAAAACAACACTCCATATGCACTATACACTGCCTTGTGTATACTGACAAAGAATATTTTACATCATATGAATTTTTAACAATTAATGAAGAAAACCCAATGAAAAAAGACCTGTGAAAACTATGATGTTCAACATGTCACGAGTGATGTATATGTTAGGTCATAAGCAGTGCATGATGATTCCGCAATTTATAATATAATATTACTTGTTTATTTCAGTGTTTTTTGTGTTTTTTAACAATAGCTCATGTCTCATGTCTAATTCCAGCACCTAACTATAACATCACTTTTACTTCTGTGTTATATTTGCATACATATACATAACATACCATCATGATATGCCATAGAGAGCCTGCTGCACTGAACATTGCTTGTAGAAGGAATGGCGAATCGTAGCTTCTGACTTGAAATGCTTGACTAACATTGCTATAACATGTTTATTACATATTTTGAAATAGCTGTAAATGTTTTTAACCTGTACATTAAAAAAATTAATACAACTGAATACAATAGTTTAAGAGCTTAGAAAGTGGATCTTTACTAAGTAGCCAATATATTTATTGGTGTTATAGTTCCTGCTAATGTTTTTTTTAAGTTTGACAAAAGACTCAATCAGTATGACAGAGCCACCTGTCAAACTTATTTTTTATTTTCTATGCTGGATTTTCTATTTGAAAATGAAAAATAAAGGGCCCCGTCGACATGGCAGTTATCTTCCAAGGTGAGCGGGCCATTTGAATATTGATACTGCCTCTTACTGCCACGGTTGGCCAGGCAGTAACGGACAGTAAAAAACGGCTATGTGTCTACCCATCTAAATTAGGTAGGTTGACAGATAGTCAATGCTCCGATGGCTCTTACTCTGTTAGGCCATCTGAGAAGTTTGTTTGGAAGACAGAAAAGTCTTCACTGTGGCCAAACTATGGTCTGCCTACATTTACATCAAGCAGGCAGACCATCATCTTGGCAGTAAGGACCCACACACCGCCAAATCCAACCTCCACGAGGGAATGAAGGCTGTCGCCGACTGGATGAGGAGCAGCCACCTAAAACTGAACTCGGACAAGACGGAGGTCCTCATCCTTGGACCCACCCCCTAAGCCTGGGATGACTCCTGGTGGCTGATCACACTAGGAACATCACCAACACCCACCGACCATGCACGCAATCTAGGATTCATACTCGACTCCACCCTCTCCATGGCGAAGCAGGTCAACGCCGTCTCCTCCTCCTGCTACAACACCCTCTGCATGCTCCGCAGGATCTACAAGTGGATCCCCACCGATACAAGAAGAACAGAGACACAGGCCCTCGTCAGCAGCAGACTGGACTACGGCAATGCACTCTATGCAGGAATCCCAGCCAAACATCTACGTCGACTACAACGCCTCTGCCTGACTGATCGTCAATGCCCCCTGCCGCAGCCACATCACCCCCACCTGAGAGACCTACACTGGCTCCCCATCGACAAGAGGATCACCTTCAAGCTCCTCACCCACGCACACAAAGCACTCCACAACGCCGTTCCAGCCTACCTGAACAGCAGACTCAGCTTCCACACCCCCACCCGCCAGCTCAGCTCCGCCTGCCTCGACCTCCCAGCTATCCCCCGCAGCCAACGAACTACCTCCAGCAGCAGATCCTTCTCCTAGCTCGCCGCCAAGACCTGGAACACCCTCCCTACCCACATTTGGCTGACCCAAGACCTTCTCGCCTTCAGAAGGCTCCTCAAGACCTGGCTCTTTGAGCAGTAGCAGCATCCTCCCCCCCCTTCCCCCCGCCTTGGGACCCTCACGGGTAAGTAGCGCGCTTTACAAGTATGCTGATTGATTGATTGATTGATTGATTGATACTTCTTCTCAATTGTGAAGGAGTATCCTTACCACCAAGCTATAAATCAGGACCTAAGATATCAAGATGGCTAAATTAGTGTACTAGTGTAATTTACTTCTACGCACTAGGCTATGCATTAGCAATTACAGATGAGTACAGTTTATTCCACTAGCTGAAGAAGGCAATGTGTTCTACAAAGTAAACTATGCTTATATTAATGGGTCGGTTCATTCGTAAGAATGATCCTGACGAGGAAAAGACTATGTCTGGTAGTAGAGACTCTTACATGTGGGGCAAAGTTTGTTCTATTGAACACACATTTTTCTTTTGAAGTCTAATACTCAAAATGCCTTTCTGTGGCAGATGAATTTTGAATTCTGGTTCGCTAATTCACTGTTCAGGTGAACCTGAGATATAGTTTGCATTTATGATGCTTTATTAAATACCCTTGAAAATAATCGTTTTCTAAGAGCTGTTTTTACTTCCTCATTTCTTAGGCTATATATCAGAGGGTTTAACATTGGAGTAATGAATGCATAAAATGCTGCAAAAACCCGCTCCTTGCCCTGGGAATAATTTGAGCTTGGCTGCATGTATGCAAGAATGCAAGCCCCATAGAACAAGGAGACTGACGTTATGTGAGAAGCACAGGTGGACACAGCTTTGCGCGTTCCTTGAGTGGATTTCAACTTGGAAATTTTTGTGAAGATGAGAATATAAGAGAAAAGGATGAACATTAGTGGCAACAACAGGAGCACAACCGATGCTGCAGCATTGAAAATTTCATTTGCAGAAGTGTCCACACAAGGTAATCTCAGCAACGCTGGAACATCACAGAAAAAATGATAAATATAACGAGATTTACAAAAGGGTAAATGAAAAATAAACGATGTCTGACATACCGAGAATACTGTTCCTATAATCCAGGTGGTCAAAGCCAACTGAACACACTTGGATTGACTCATAATGGTCATGTAGTGGAGAGGGACGCAAATGGCTATGTAGCGGTCAAAGGCCATGACTGCAAGTAGAAAACACTCTGTCGCACCAAAGGAAAGAAAAAAACACATCTGTGCAGCACAGGCCACAAAGGAAATGCTTCTGTCCTTCGTCAGGAAAGCTGTCAGCATCTTCGGGACAGTGACAGTTGTGAACGCGATTTCAACCAAAGACATATTCTTGAGGAAATAGTACATGGGCGTATGAAGTGTGTGATCCACAGTTACTATAACAAATATTATACTGTTTCCCAGCAGAGTTACGGTGTATGTGACTAGGAATAGAGTGAAGAGCACAACCTGCCACAGTGAAGGAAGATCGGAGAAGCCATGGAGGATGAAGTCTGTACCCGTGGTAAAATTTGATTGGGTCATTGAGTCACCTGATGGGAAAACATACCTAGACGTTAATGGTACAATACTCTCAGAAAGTGACAAAAGCAATTATATTGGTAACTAAGGTTACACAGCCTAATTGTTTTGGTTGAATTTATAAGATGGATAAAGTTATTCAAATTTTTCACAACAGCGAGCATGGCTGTCACATTACTCTAAAATTGCTATACACATTGAGGGACAGTTTTTTCCCTACTTCAATTTTATTAGCTGTTAAACTAATGAATGACACTCATGCAATGGTGTTCCTGAAATACATTTCTTTTGACTATTTTAAAAGGTGCCTGGCATTAAGATTAAAATGGCTTAAACAGCATTTGACAATCTAATGGTGTATTATAAACATAACACATTTTAATATACCTTAAGGTGTATGATTTAATTATAACCTGTGGTACAAATCTGAGCCCCAGTAACTTTAGAAATAATGTTTTGTGACAACATTTACAGGGAGTGGAAAGTGACAGAGTGACCCAATTTGTACTGAGGAAAGTGAATATGTCCTCCGAAATTAAGAAGAGACCTACTTTCACACCACCTGTATTTTCTGCCTCCACTCCACTCAAACGCTCCGTTCATCATCCCCTTTGGTATCGCTTTGTTCGCCCTAAATTGGCAGGGTATGCCCTGATGTGGGTCCCTTGCTCACTCTACCACTGGATTCAAGATAGCCTGGCTGATGAGGATTATGAATCCGAAACCGGTCCCAGGATGCTTGTTTCCAGTCCAGGGAAGACATGGTTTGGCAGTTTGGGCTGGACTGTTCCGATGAGGCACAGAGTCATACTGATTTGCATATGGCCATGTCTGAACTGGGGTGGTGGAGTGAGCTAAAGAATGGTGATGGATTAAACCCAGATCACTAGACTTGGGGTGAGTGTTTGATTTGCTCAAACGCTCCGTCCATCATCCCCTTAGGTATCGCTTTGTTCGCCCTCAGTTGGCAAGGTAGGCCCAGATGTGGGTCCCTTGCTCACTTTACCACTGGATTCAAGATAGCCTGGTTGATGAGGATTATGAAACCAAAACCAGTCCCAGGATGCTTTTTTCTGGTCCAGGGACGGCATGGTTTGACAGTTCAGGCTAGACTGTTCCCATGAGGCACAGAGTCAGACTGATTTGCATATGGCCATGTCTGAACTGGGGTGGTGGAGTGAGCTAAAGAATAGTGATGGATTAAACTCAGATTAGTTGACTGAGGGTGAGTGTTTGA
Source organism: Lissotriton vulgaris (assembly GCF_964263255.1). Lineage (NCBI taxonomy): Eukaryota > Metazoa > Chordata > Amphibia > Caudata > Salamandridae > Lissotriton > Lissotriton vulgaris. The sequence goes on from NC_141693.1 coordinate 1,613,765,062, forward strand.
TTTGCTCAAAAGCTTCGTCCATGATCCCCTTTGGTATCGCTTAGTTCGCCCCAAGTTGGCAGGGTATGCCCAGACGTGGGTCCCTTGGTCACTCTACCACTGGATTCAAGATAGCCTGGCTGATGTGGATTATGAATCCGAAACCGGTCCCAGGATGCTTGTTTCCGGTCCAGGGAAGACATGGTTTGGCAGTTCAGGCTGGACTGTTCCCATGAGGTACAGAGTCAGACTGATTTGCATATGGCCATGCCTGAACTGGGGTGGTGGAGTGTGCTAAAGAATAGTGTTGGATTAAACCCAGATCAATTGACTGGGGGGGAGTGTTTGATTTGCTCAAACGCTCCGTTCATCATCTCTAGCCATGGGCGAATTTTGCGAATTTGCAATTTGCGAATTTGTGAATTTTGCGAATTCGCAATCCGCATAAGCCACAAATTTGCGGATTCGCGGATTTTGCGGATTGTGTGGGGAATGGCCGGGTGCGAAAACGGTGCACATCGCTAGTGTGAGGGGCAGGGCCAAACGGGCGAGGCTTATATGCGAGTTCACACGCCTCTTGTGTGTATAAAAGGACAGGCACGGATCAGAGAAGCTCGTGGTCACAGGAACTGCACAGGAATTGAGCTTGTAAAAGTCAATTATGCAAAGGCCTCCATCAAGCATCATAGCCAATTTTCGACGATAGATATGGGGAGAGCGCACACCTACACAGTCTCGACAAAACACACATTTTTGGGGGCTGATTAACTTTGCCATCACACCAAAGAGCGCCCGGGTCCCTCTAGTGAGATGTCCATCAAGTGGGTAAAGGGCGCAAAGACGGTGCACACGCCACTAGTGTGTGGGGAGAGGCCAAACGGACGGGGCTTATGTGCAAGTTCACATGCCTCTTGTGTGTATAAAAGGACAGGCACGGATCAGAGAAGCTCGTGGTCACAGGAACTGCACAGGGATTGAGCTCGTGAAAGTCAATTATGCAAAGGCCTCCATCAAGCATCATAGCTAATTTTCGACGATAGATATGGGGAGAGCGCACACCTACACAGCCTCGACAAAACACACATTTTTGGGGGGGCTGATTAACTTTGCCATCACACCAAAGAGCGCCGGGGTCCCTCGAGTGAGCTGTCCATCAAGTGGGTAAAGGACGCGAAGACGGTGCACACACCACTAGTGTGTGGGGAGGGGCCAAACAGACAGGGCTTATATGCGAGTTCACATGCCTCTTGTGTGTATAAAAGGACAGGCACGGATCAGAGAAGCTCGTGGTCACAGGAACTGCACAGGGATTAAGCTAGTGAAAGTCAATTATGCAAAGGCCTCCATCAAGCCTCATAGCTAATTTTCGGCGATAGACATGGGGAGAACCCACACCTACCCAGCCTTGACAAAACACACATAAATCATCCTAACGAACTATTTTAGGATGGCGCCGGCAAGCTGCCAGCGCCATCCTAAAATAGTTACTAAATTAGCTTCATCTTCCTGTTGAAGCTAACTTAGTAACTATTTTAGGATGGCGCTGGCAGCTTGCTGGCGCCATCCTAAAATAGTTAAAAGTTCAACATGCTTGAACTTTTGCCCCCGAAATCCGCCGCTCGCGGATCTCGCGGATTTTCAGTAAATTTGCGGGAGTTCGCGGATCGCGGATTTACCGAAAATCCGGGAAATCCGCGAGCGGAACGGATTTTCCGCTCATGCCTAATCATCCCTTTTGGTATCGCTTTGTTCGCCGTAAGTTGGCAGGGTATGCCCAGACGTGGATCCCTTGCTCACTCTATCACTGGATTCAAGATAGCCTGGCTGATGAGGATTACGAATCCAAAACCGGTCCCAGGATGCTTGTTTCTGGTCCAGGGAAGACATGGTTTGGCAGTTCGGGCTGGACTGTTCCCATGAGGTACAGAGTCCGACTGATTTGCATATGGCCATGTCTGAACTGGGGTGCTGGAGTGAGCTAAAGAATGGTGTTGGATTAAACCCAGATCAGTTGACTGGTGGTGAGTGTTTGATTTGCTCAAACGCGCCGTTTATCATCCCTTTGGTATCGCTTTTTTCCTCCACTTCTAGCTAGCATCATAGATATGGGGGTGAAGACATCCATGATAATTGGTGATAGGGGAGCACTAAGAAATTACAAAGAAACAGAAAAAATAACAACACTTTATGTGGCATATTCTCAAGGAGCTATCGCCGAGTTATCAGCACCTTAACACAGCCACAATTGCGATAAACTTACCACCCCATTCACAAGCTGGTGCAAACAGCCCATATCAACAGTTTTTGGGTGATAGCAGCCGCAAAAAACATCCCCAAGGATGACCCCAGCAAATATTGCTAATGAGATGCAGAGTAGGAATTCCTGAGAAAAAAGCCAAAATAACACCACACCACAACATTCTCAAGGACCAGACAGATCAGCGATAAGATCACAAAACATGGGATAAGGGGCATTAGTACCAGCAAACTAACACCTGCTCCGACCTGGTGCAAAGTCGGACTACAACCAGCACCACAAAAGCGAGCTCAGCCCAGAGCCACACCTGAAGAACAACAGAAGCCATGGAGCCACAGAACATGCATCCTGGAGCCCAAAGAGGGCAACAACACCCACCGCCATCACCCCCAGGACCCCCTCCCTCCCCCACCTAGGGGCCCACTCCGAGCACCCTCACCCACCCGCAGACAAAGATATGTCACATCAATCATACAGATTCATATACCAAAGAACTCGCATGATGTGGCAAAATCACATCTGGTGACATACATGTGTCGTCACAAAAATGAGCATCACACATTCACCTTCGAAGCAACAAATTATAATTTATTCAAATAAAACAGAACTGAAATGTAGACACATGGTGCCTCCCCTCGGGACAATCCGTAGGTCACAGCCTGCAAAACAAAAATCATGATGAGAAGGTGTGTCTTGCGCACATCAAAAGACAGAGAGAGAGCAAAGGAGAGAGAGAGCAAAGGAAAGGGAGCGAGAAAAAGATGGACAGAGAGGGTGAGTGAGAGAAAGATGGATAGAGAGGAGGAGAGAGAGGAAGTCGGACAGAGAGGGGGAGAGAGAGAAAGACGGACAGAGAGGGTGAGCAAGAGACAGACGGACAGAGAGGGGGAGAGAGAGAACGACGGACAGAGAGGGGGAGCGAGAGAAAGACAGACAGAGAGGGTGAGTGAGGGAAAGAGTGACAGAGAGGGTGAGCGAGAGACAGACAGACAGTGAGGTGGACAGGGAGATAGTGAAAAGAAGAGAGGGACAGCGAGAGAGAGTGCCGACACTGTGCACCCAGGCCACACTGCTCACCTGCTGCCATCGGTGTGGCTACAACCATGTGCCAGTATGAAGTGCAGTTCACAAGATCCCATATCTGAAACAGGTCCGTCATCTGAAACAGAGTCCAGATACCTGAATGGCAAAGTACATACAATTGCACGTGACATCATCACCTGTCCACCCCTGCACACCCAGGCAGTGCACCCCAGCCCCTCACACTGTCCAGCAGTGCATGCCCCCCCCAGCGCACCAAGGCAGCTGCACCCAACGCTCTCCCACCACCCAGTGGTGCATGACCACCCCTGCGCACCCAGGCATCACTGCTCACTTTCCGGCACCAGCATGTAGCAATGAGGGCCCACCACGTGCCGCTGCACGCTCCAAGCCCCAAGCCCGGGGCATGCGTCCCGCAGACATGTCACCCTTCACATCATGCAGCTCCCCTCCGCTGGCCCCCAGGTCTCACATTTGGTGCTGGGGCTTGATTTCTCCATGGAAGAGGACATACCAGTGCACCCGGCATCATCTCAGGCTGCACACCCACTCAGCCTCATAGGTGCCACTAACTTTGTGATCCAGGAGGCAGCGCCACGTGGCGGTAGGCCTGTGCTGCCCGCTGGCTCAGACCTACACTGCGGTCCAGCAAGGCACACAAAACCTGAGCTGTCCATACCGCCGGGACAGGGTATCATCGCAGGCTGCACACCCGCTCAGCATTTAAGGTGCCCCTACCTCAGTGCACCGAAAGTCACCGTCCCGTGGCGGTGTGCCTGTGCTGGCTACAGTGCATCCTGTGCCATCAAGTCTGTGTCCTGCTAGTCATGGACCCTCTATGATTGTGTATCAAGGTGCGGATGCCATCATGTCACATCCAGGCCTCCAGAATGTGATGTCTTAGGCCCCTGGGCCCCCATGCCTACATGCACACCACACAGATACACCCCTAGAGAGGTTGGAAATAGCGTCGTGCACGTGCGCCTGGCCATTTTTATTGGCAGGGTCACATGTCCTGTGACGCATATGCTGGATGGATGTGGTGTTGGTGTAAACCAGCCATGAGAGAGTGGCCGTGGCATGCTGACCTGTGAGCAGCAGATCACTACAGGGGAGTCCTGCCACATATGGTGTTGTTGCCACCCCTGGAGCATAAGTGAAGTGGGCTGGCCTGGGTTAAGCCAGCCCAGCGTAAAGGTTTGAATGTTGACCCCGGGGCTCTGTGTGTGGTTCCGTACGGGCTTGACAAGGAAGTAAGAAATGCCTGTGTCACTGTTGTTGGATCGGCACAACCCGGACGCCAATCGGCAATTTATAACCTGTGCCCCAATTCCAATGACATGAGCCACATGGACGTAAGAGGAATTCACTGAGCCTACATTCATCCATGCTTCCACATTTGAAAGAAAATAGACACAACACATCTGTGTGATTCGGACTGTTTAATGCACATTTAATGAAGTGTTGTATCTGGAGCAGTACCAGGCCATGCACAGCCAACTTTCAAAGGTTGGGCCAGAGTCCCCAGGGAATGAGAAGTGCAATGGGAGAGGAAGAGTTCAGTCCGCAGTCTGGTGACTGTGTCATTGGTGAGCAAACAGAATATGGCAGTTTATGTCGAGGTCCAAGGTGAGTGTCGTAGAGTGTATTGGGGGACAGTGGAAGGTGATGAATGATGCAGAGGGCAGAACCAAGCTGAAACTGGTCATATGGTAGAGGTGAATGCTACAGTTTCCTCTGTACCAGTAAGGAGGTTTCATCCACATCTTCGTCCTCTGCTGTTGCATGTGCCTCACGTGTGTGTGTTGCTGGCCTTTCTCCAGCACTGTGTGGCACTGACACTTCAGGGTGCGGAGATGTGGATGTGATGGTAGCAGCAGAATGCATCTGTGCCAGGCCTTGTGTCAGCAATGCCATGAGGATGGTTTTGAGGTCATTGTGGAACCAGGCTACCTCTCGCTGGTGTGCAGCTGTGGCAGCCGCTCTCTCCACATTGGTCCGCTCCATGTTCTCCATGAGCCTTCACATGAGTCCCAATTCCCGGACGAGCTTGCTGGACCCATCCTGACTAGACAGTCATTCTTGTTGCAGTCAGGACTCTGGAGATGTGAGCCATGGCTCATTGGAGGGCATAGAGCGGACTGTCCATGTCTGTTAGGGACTGTGAGTGGTCCCTGACGGGACTTAGACACTCACGTATGGCATCTACTTTATCTGCCATGCGGTTGAAGCCCACCTACACCTGTTCAGCCAGCTGTTCCTGGCGTCCCAACACATGGCGTTGGAAGGCAAGGTGGCAGCTGACTGATTGCAGCGGGTAGTCACAGCTTACTCTCCCTCCTCCCAAGGAGAAAACTGCCCATAGGAATACTTACATAAGCGAGGTTTCTTACCTGGTTAATACCTGGGTACTCAGGAGTGTGCTCCATTTTGGTGTTTTTTTCAGTTAAAGACAGCTCTGGAGTCCCGACTTCAATACCTTTGTCCACGGCAGCAGCATTGAATCGGAGGCAGCAGCACAATGGCACCTAAAGGCCCAAAGCAGCAGAGGGATCCTGAGGGCCAGAAGGGACTTCACCTAACGTCTGGCAGTAAGGAGATTTCAGCAGTCTCAAGTACACGCACCTCAGCGCAGCAGCCGAGAGCGCTAACAAAAAAGCAGGAGGTTTTGCGAGGCAATGGTGGCGGAACGGAGTCACGTACTGCTGGGAAGGACACGAATGGAGATACCGGGAAGGGCGGCATTAACCTCAATAATGTTACTAAACTAAAGATCCCAAAGATCCCAAGGACTCGGCACTCCGACAATCTACCTTGAAGGAGTCTTTTTCCACAAGAACGCAGGAGGTCTCAGCGGTTTCAGCAGCGGCGGAGAATGAGGCATCTCTGCCAGAAGACGCCAGAAGCACGGTTGCTGGGCAACAGGTATGTGAAGATCGTCACGAAATCCTCGGCGAGAGACAGGACGCCACAGTTCGTACAGAGGAGCCTATTGAGGTTATTGAGGATGCTCAGAGCCTACAGAATGTACACGTCGTACAAGGTACTCACAATGCCAAATCCACCACAGTTATGACCCAGAGTAATGAGAGTAAAGATAATAGTGTGAGGTATGAGCAGGGCCCCAAGTGCTCTACCGGAGGGGCTGCAGGGGGCGCAGAAAACGTACTGGGCAGTAATCAAGGAGAAAAAAAGATACAGGGATGCGGTGGTGGTTGGAAAAGAAGGGGGTGCACCCCTGGTGAATGGCCCAGCTCTAGACAGGGGGATCCCCGGTACCCCAGGACTCAGATTCATTCTTATCGAGCGAGGGAAGCCTGCTTACCAGCTCAGATTCCGATTCTGCAGTAAGGTCACCAGTTCAAAAAGCACCAGCGGGACACAAGGGCTCTCACCCAAAAAAAAAGAACAAAGTCTAAATCAAGACCCCCATATAGTCCATCAGTAGATCAAATAGGAAGCTATGTCGGGATTATTTGGCAACCTCGCATCTATATCAAGAGGGCACTGGAGAGGATTGCAAGTTGGGGGATGATAAAGTAGGCAGTCCACCCCATGCCACTTCATTGGATTTGCTATACACGACTTTGAAGCAAATGGAGGCTGAAGCTAGGTCAGAGAGCCATAGAGCTAAACTGGCAGCAAAAAAAATCCAGAGCTCCATGAGGAAAATGAACAAATGGTACGACAAGATGGCAGACAGGGTTGCTCATGTTGAGGAGCGAACCGGGAAGCTGGAAGATGATGTCAGCAGGTGGCAAGCATTTAAGGAGGCCCAGGAGAGGATTACTGATGATGTACAATGGAAATTGGAGGATTTCGAAAACCGCCAAAGGTGAAATAAGATAAGACTTTTGGGAGTGGCGGAGGGAGTTGACGGACAGGATGTAAGGTCATATGTAATTAATCTGTTTAAGGGAGCGTTTCCTGAGGTGACAACCTGGAGTTGGGAGAGCGAAGTCCAAAGAGCACACCGCTTCCCGATGATTCAATAAAGGACACATGGGACTGCACAAGCTGTTAAACCTAGAGCAATCCTTGTCTATGTTGGTATCTTCCTTATGGATAAGGCAAGGCCGGAGGCTAGATGCACGTTTGAAGGGGTCACCTTTTTTGCTCGCCCTGATTTTTGTCATGCCATGGTTAAGAGGAGGTGGAGGCTTAGGCAATTGATTGCACCACTACAGAACTTAAGGCATGAGGCATACCTACTGTACCCAGAAAGGCATAAGATTATTGTTAAGGGGCACGTAAGGATCTTCTCATCAGAAATTAAAGCTTAGCAGTATATTACAGAGTTAAGGGAACCGAAAGGAGGGTAGATGGGGGGGATTCCCACTTTTTTTTTTTTTTAAGGGGACAGGGGCAATGTGGGCTTAGGTAAATGTGGGAGGAGGGTGAGTTGCGGCTGCTGTATTTAAAAGCTGTCACTCATAGGTCATGAGTGACCTATTTGCCTGTAGGGGGACAGGGTAGGGGAAGGGGGTCGGGAGTGGGGGTGGTCTGGGGGCTTTCACAGTATGGCACAGCACTATGTAGTATAGCAGCAATTTTGAGACAGTTGACTAGGTGTACAAGATGCATTAATAAAGTAAGGAAACCGACTCTGCTGAAAAGCAAGAAGAGACAGAATACAATAGTGGCTAATTTGATTGGAAAATATTATGATGTCTTCTAATGAGTATTAGAATTGCCTCTTTCAATGTATGTGGATTGAATAATTATATATGAAAGGGCAGCGTGCGGCGGCTGCCCTCAGGTTAATGCGATTGGATTTCCTTTGTCTACAGGAGACACATTTCGAAGGTGCAAGGGCTTATTTAATGGAGCAGTTAGGTTTTACTCTATTGGCATACTCGAGGCAGGGGACCAGGACAAGAGGGGTGGCCATTTTGTCTAAAAAGAGGAATGCCAAGGTTATTAAAAAAAAGGAAGATCAATGGGTAAGATGGGTACTACTGAAATGTGAAATAAATAATCAGGTAGTCACTGTGGGTTCAATATATGGATCCACTGAAGATGATCCAGACGTTTTTGATTTTCTAGACAAAGAGTTGGCTTCTTGGCCTGAACCAATTATTCTTTGTGGGGATTTTAATATAAATGAGGTGGGGGACTTGGTTACAGAGCATGGGCAGATATACGGATGACGGAAGAATAAAGTAATTTGGTACAGCACAATACCCTTGCTGATGTATGCACATGATTGAACCCTACAGATGATGGCAATACTTTTTATTCTGCCCCAAACAAGATCTGTGTAAGACTTGACTATTTTTTTTATATCTAATTCTCTGTTGTCTAAAAGCAAGATAGAGAAGTTTCCCCGGTTGACCTCTGACCATAACCCGCTCGTTCTAACACTTGAATTGGCAGGATCGAATAGTAGGACATGCATATGGACGTTCGAAAGGAAATTGTTATTGGATGAGTGCTATGTTACATATATGAATAATTGGATAAGTATCTTCTGGCAAATTAATCGGGGGAGCACGGCTACAGGCTTTACTTGGGATGCCTATAAAGCTGGGATTCGAGGTGAAACAGTAAACTACAGTATGCATAAACAAAGGCAAGAAAGAGACAGAGTTAGCGCTCTGGTTAAAGCAGCATCAGAGGCAAAGAGGGAATTGTGTCTCGCAATCCAGAATGGTATCTCCTTGGATACAGTACTTTTAAAAATAGCGAGTATTAAAGCAGAGATAAATGAGGGATTTGCAAGTAAGGCGGCTGCAGTGTATTTGACAAACAAGGAGCAGTGTCACGAATTGAGCGAGTGGGTAGGGCATAACCTAGCAGTCTGCACAGGACATAAGTCTGCTCTAGGGCAAATTAAGGAAATATTAGATGGTCAGGAGGTATTAACTGCTGATGTTGAAGACGTAAGGGAGGTATTTAAGCAGTTCTACACCAAGCTGTATAGTGAGGACCAACCGAGAGATCCAGTAGAGATTCAGCAGTACTTGGATGACATTACTGTGCCCCTACTCGTAGAGGAGGATAGAGAGGCTCTAGATGCTCCATTGACTCTTGAAGAAATCCTGATGGCTCTTAGTAGCCTCCCTTCTGGTAAAGCGGTTGGGCCGGACTAAATTCCTTTGGAATTTTGTAAGACCTTTCAAACTGCAATACAGCTGGATTTAATACAATCTTACAGGCCCAGGTAGGAAATTCTGTGCCAGGGCCGTGGGCAGGCGCCAATATTGTTGTAATCCCTAAAAAAGGAAAATCACCCTTGGAACCAGGGTCATACAGACCTATTATCTTAATGAATGCAGATGCTAAGATTTATTCAAAGGCTCTGGCTTCAAGGTTGAGTAAGAGAATAGATCAGTTAGTTAGTCCTACTCAACATGGTTTTATTCCTGGGTGTCAGATCCCGCCTTTCCCCTCACAAGATTCGTTCTGGGCATTGTTCATGTACCACTCCGTTTTTGTCCATGTGGAGTTGGCGGCAGAGAGTGGCGCAACAGTGGTCAAACGTGATGTAAGGGTTTCCTGGTTGTGCCACCAGAGTTCGTCGGTCAGCGTTCTAGCGTTCCGCTGACTGTCCGCCATTTCGTGCGCGAGAGCCCTCTGCTCTGCGCACTTCAACTGTCGTTTTGGAATCGGAAGGTCGCGCTTCCTCAGCGCGTCCGAAACTTGAACTTGTATTCGTATTTTTGGGGGCTCTTGTCCCGTTTGAGGGCTCGGTAGTATTGTACGAGTCTCTTAGCACACTCGGCCATTCTTTCTGGACAGTTTTCGGGCCAGTGCACAAGTCCCGTTTTTTGTCAGTTCTAGAGGCTCGTTTTTTCCCTGCCTCTCCTCACAGTAAGCTGGTTTCCCATCAGTCTGGAAAATAGGACCAGCAATTCCTGTTCAGGACGAGTCCTTGGTGTGTGGTTCATGGCAGCAGCTTAGCGTCTGAAGAGTTCCTGGCATGAGACTCCGGACAGCTATTCAGAACTACCGACTATGCAGTAGGATTGCTCTTTGTTTATTTCTTCACTATTGAACTCTCCTGTTATATTAAGCCTGCATTAGCCTTGGTGTAATCAGCTCGATATCATTGAACTTCGTGAAAGATACCTTCTGGAACTTTATCCTATATTCATCATAGCTTCCTGCATCTTCCTGTCATCATTCCTGTTGAGCGCAGTAAATGGGGTATTCATTGTATGCATATAATTTATACTGCTGTCTACCTACATACCATCATACTACAACCTGCGATCAATGAACACTGAACTGTATGCATGAACTTTTATTGGAAGTATCATATACAGATATAAAGAATTAGAGAGCAGCAAATTCCACACTAGAGAAAGGTAAATTGAGAAGCTAGTGGATACTAGTAGTGTAAGAAGCCAAGTCTTATGGGAACTGTATTAATGTTGCTCTTCGTATTTTAGGTGCAGTTGGGCCATTGTTAAGAAGAGTCCTAGGGCACCAGTGTGGCAGTCTCTCTTGTCTATCCACTTCCCCTTTTCCCTTCCGTTCCTGGACTTGGAGAAATCCGGGTTCAGGAAGGTGAGGGAATTGGGAAATCCTCCCTCAGGTCATCAGCTTCCACGGAAAAGCCAAGAATTCAGGTACACTTCTGACAGATTGAAGTGCCCTCCAATTCTATTCCGTCTGAGCAAAATGGCTGAGGGATTAGATGTAAAAGCGCTAGCCTCAATTTTGGAAGGGTTGCAGAAACAACTTAGTGAGACTAGGGAAGAGGTTAGAAAATCTAATCAAGAGGCAAGTTTTCTTCGGCAAAGAATAGATCAGATGTCCGCAAGTCCTAGTCCTAACTTTGAGGGTTTAAGGGCCCCAGGGTTTGATCCTTCCCCAACTACTTCATTACCACTCAAGTAGTGCATGCTATGTCCCCCACCATTCCCTTGGCAGCCCCAGAGAGGTTTCAGGGGGACCCCAATAAGGCGCAGATCTTCATGACTCAGTGTTCTCTACATTTTTTATGTAAGCCCATTTTGTTTAAGGAGGATCAATCCAAGGTGGCTTTCGTGCTCTCTTACCTGAGTGGAGACGCAGCTTCGTGGGCTATGCCATTGGTCTCCTCTAATGATCCAGTGCTGTACAAGTTTGAAGATTTTAAGAAAGAGTTCTTACGAATTTTCGATAGGAGAACCATCTCCCAGACTACTGATAACGAACTATTGGATTTGAAACAGGGCAATCGAGAACTGGTGGCATACCTTGCTCAATTCAACAAGTTAATTGTCGAAACGAATTGGCCTCCTGAAAAAAGAGCAGCAATTTTTTACAGAGGCCTCAAGGATGAGTTGAAAGATGGGTTGTCGCAGATTCCCCAGAGGCCCACGGATGTGTCAGAGCTCATTGATCTCGTGCTTCAAATTGATCAGCGCCAGTCAGAACGTCGTAGTGAAAAGAGAAAAGACTTTAAGTTAGTTCCCCCCAGATATGATCGTGTTAGAGCGGAACCGGCAAAGAACTCTGAAGGGTCGTTCCTGAAGAACCTATGCAAATTGGCACAGTTCGTGGTCCGTTGTCCAAGGAAGAAAGGGAGAAACGCCAAATGGGAAGGCTCTGTATGTATTGTGGACAGTCCGGTCATTTTGTCCGAGAATGTACCAAGAAACCAAAATCCAAGCAATGGGTAAAAGACAGGCTCCACCAGTAGACGGAGTTGCTCTGGTGGGAGCTCCTTTTGAGTCAACTCCAAAACCTCAATCATTAGCGAACACTCTCCAGTCGGCAGCTCCACATCTGATCTTGTCCTGCAAAATTCGCTTTGGGGAAAAAAGAGAAGAAGAGGTCGACGTAATGTTGGATTCAGGTGCCACAGGAAATTTTGGCGATATCCAGTTTGCAAAAACTATGGGCATAAAATTTGAAAAGAAATCTAGGCCGGAGCCAGTTAGAGCAGTGGATGGTACCAATTTATCATCTGGACCTATTGTCTTCGACACTGAAGCAATTTTGGTAGTAGGTCCAGGAGAACATCGAAGCAATATTAGTTTCAATTTAATTGATGCGCCTCAATTTCAGATGATTTTGGGATTGCCTTGGCTCACAGAACACAATCCACAAATCGATTGGTCCAGGCGTACAGTGGAAATGAAATCAACTTTCTGTCATGAACATTGTTTCGGTGAGCAATTTGAAGAGGTGCAGACCACGTTGTCATCCAGTTTGGCAGATCAAGCACAGATGATTTGTGCGGTAGAGCTTCCTGAAATTCCCCCGGAATACCTGGATTTGGCAGAGGTGTTTAATGAACAAGAAGCCAGAAAATTACCACCTCATCGGGATTACGACTGTCGTATCGAGTTAGAGCCTGGAGCAACTTTGCCCTGCAGTCGTATTTATGCGTTGTCTGAGCCAGAGAATTTGCACTTGAAGGAATACATTGAGCAAAGTTTAGAGTGCGGATTTATACAACCCTCTCAGTCCCCGGTGTCTTCGCCTCTCTTCTTCATTCCCAAGAAGGATGGTTCTTTGAGAACTTGTATAGATTACAGAGCCTTAAACCTAGTGACTAAAAAGAATCGCTATCCGTTACCTCTCATTTCTGAACTCTTAGATCAGGTCAAGAACGCATGCATCTATACCAAATTGGACCTTCGAGGAGCGTATCATCTTGTTAGAATGGCAGAAGGAGAGGAATGGAAAACAGCCTTTCGAACGCTGTTGGGGTTGTTTGAATACCAAGTCATGCCCTTTGGGCTATGTAACGCCCCAGCTGCCTTCCAGCATTTTGTAAATGATGTGCTTCAAGAATTTTTGGATAGATTTGCTGTGGTCTACATCGACGATATCCTAATTTTTTCGAATAGTTTGGAGGAACATGTCGGTCATGTGAGAGTGATTTTGGAGCGTTTATTGGAGCACCACCTGTTCGTGAAATTGGAGAAGTGTGTCTTCCATTCTTCTAAGGTGGAGTTTTTAGGATTTATTCTGTCTCCAAGAGGGGTTTATATGGATGACTCCAAACTCCAGGCGATCAAATCTTGGCCAGCTCCCAGATCTGTGAAAGAGATACAAAGTTTTTTGGGATTTGCCAATTTCTATCGGAGGTTCATCCAAAATTTTTCGGAAAAGGTGAGCCCCATTACCCGCCTGTTGAAGAAGGATGCGCGATTTGTCTGGGGCCAAGATTCTGAAGATTCTTTTCAATTGCTAAAGGAAGCTTTTGTGTCAGCCCCAGTGTTACAACACCCGGATTTAAAAGAACCCTTTTACATTGAAGCAGATGCCTCAAATCTGGCCATTGGAGGAATCCTTTCCCAACGTCATAAACAGACGGGTCAGTTACATCCAGTGGCGTATCATTCGCGGAAATTATCTCCTGCGGAAATCAACTACTCCATTGCGGACAAGGAACTACTGGCTGTCAAGGATGCCTTCCAGGTTTGGAGGCATTATTTGCTTGGGGCAAGACATGTGATAACTGTTTTCACAGATCACCGCAATTTGCAATTTTTGAAATCAGCTCGAACTCTCACACCTCGTCAACTGCGATGGTCGCTCTTCTTTGCAGATTATGACTTTGTTTTAACCTATAAGCCTGGATCTGCGAATGGAAAGGCAGACGCCTTATCCCGCCTCAGTTCGGAAGGACAGAGTGAAAAGGTTTCCAAAGGATATATCATCCCTCAAGAAAGAGTCATAGCAACTGTGGCTGAAGATGACTTGGGAAATTTAATCAGAGAAGAATTTCGAAAAGAGAAATTTCACAATTGGCTGGCGGAAGGAGAGGATCGTGAAATTCGAGAAGGAAAACCTTATATTCAGGGAAAAATGTTTGTGCCCAGTGAGGAACTTCAAGAAAAGGTCATTCGGCTTTTACATGATCATCCACTTGCAGGACACAAAGGAGAAGTCAAAACTGTGGAATTGGTGAAGAGGACCTTTTACTGGCCTGGGGTGGAAGCTCAGGTGAGAAAGCACGTAGCCACTTGTGAGCAGTGTGTCAAGGGAAAGAGTTCTAGGCAGGCTCCCCAAGGGTTACTCATGCCCCTGCCATCAGCCCCGTCCCCGTGGCATACTATCCTTATGGATTTTATAGTGGATTTGCCCTCCAGTCAGGGATTTTCTGTGATTTGGGTGGTGGTTGACCAATTTTCTAAGATGAGTCATTTCATTTCACTAAAGACTTTACCTACAGCCCCACAACTAGCCTCTTTATTCATTCAACACATTGTCCGGTTGCATGGGATTCCGAAGGTTGTCATTTCTGACCGGGGACCACAGTTTGTGTCTAGATTCTGGAGGTCCTTTTTGAAGGGGTTGGGGGTGGATTCGCGTCTGTCCACCAGTTTGCATCCAGAAACGGATGGACAGACGGAAAGAGTAAATCAGGATCTGGAGCAATATCTTCGTCTGTATTTGATGGATCAGGAAGGAGAGTGGCCTTCATTATTAAGTACAGCGGAGTTTGCCTATAATAACTCAATTCATTCAGCAACAGGTTTCTCCCCATTTTTTCTAAACTCTGGTCGTCATCCCAATATGCTAGTTGGGAGGGAGGAAGTGGAGGTCCCAGCTGCAGCAGAGGTGATTCAGAATTTGCAGACAGCCTTCCAGTCTGCATCTCTCAATCTATCCAAGGCAAAATCAGGATACAAGAAACAAGCTGATAAGAAACAAAGAGAAAGTCCAATTTTTAAGGCGGGGGACAAGGTTTGGATTTCAACTAAACACATGAGGTTAGTGGGGAATCGAAAATTTCAACCTCGTTATGTAGGTCCATTCCCAGTAGAACGTATGATTAATCCAGTTAGTGTGAGAGTAGTTCTTCCAAAATCCATGAGAATCCATCCTACTTTCCATGTCTCTTTGGTCAAACCTAGTCCACCCGATTTGAGATGTGAACCATCTCCAACTCCAGTTCAGGTGGAGTCTGCTCAAGAGTTTGAGGTGAAAAGAATCCTGGACTCCAAATTGAAAAGGAACAGACTGTTCTACTTAGTGGATTGGAAGGGTTTCGGCCCAGAGGATCGTTCTTGGGAGCCCAGTTCTAATGTACACGCTCCCAGATTGGTCACTGAATTTCACAAGACTTTTCCACAGAAGCCTAGAGAGGGGGCTTTAGTGGGGGGTACTGTCAGATCCCGCCTTTCCCCTCACAAGATTCGTTCTGGGCATTGTTCATGTACCACTCCGTTTTTGTCCATGTGGAGTTGGCGGCAGAGAGTGGCGCAACAGTGGTCAAACGTGATGTAAGGGTTTCCTGGTTGTGCCACCAGAGTTCGTCGGTCAGCGTTCTAGCGTTCCGCTGACTGTCCGCCATTTCGTGCGCGAGAGCCCTCTGCTCTGCGCACTTCAACTGTCGTTTTGGAATCGGAAGGTCGCGCTTCCTCAGCGCGTCCGAAACTTGAACTTGTATTCGTATTTTTGGGGGCTCTTGTCCCGTTTGAGGGCTCGGTAGTATTGTACGAGTCTCTTAGCACACTCGGCCATTCTTTCTGGACAGTTTTCGGGCCAGTGCACAAGTCCCGTTTTTTGTCAGTTCTAGAGGCTCGTTTTTTCCCTGCCTCTCCTCACAGTAAGCTGGTTTCCCATCAGTCTGGAAAATAGGACCAGCAATTCCTGTTCAGGACGAGTCCTTGGTGTGTGGTTCATGGCAGCAGCTTAGCGTCTGAAGAGTTCCTGGCATGAGACTCCGGACAGCTATTCAGAACTACCGACTATGCAGTAGGATTGCTCTTTGTTTATTTCTTCGCTATTGAACTCTCCTGTTATATTAAGCCTGCATTAGCCTTGGTGTAATCAGCTCGATATCATTGAACTTCGTGAAAGATACCTTCTGGAACTTTATCCTATATTCATCATAGCTTCCTGCATCTTCCTGTCATCATTCCTGTTGAGCGCAGTAAATGGGGTATTCATTGTATGCATATAATTTATACTGCTGTCTACCTACATACCATCATACTACAACCTGCGATCAATGAACACTGAACTGTATGCATGAACTTTTATTGGAAGCATCATATACAGATATAAAGAATTAGAGAGCAGCAAATTCCACACTAGAGAAAGGTAAATTGAGAAGCTAGTGGATACTAGTAGTGTAAGAAGCCAAGTCTTATGGTAACTGTATTAATGTTGCTCTTCGTATTTTAGGTGCAGTTGGGCCATTGTTAAGAAGAGTCCTAGGGCACCAGTGTGGCAGTCTCTCTTGTCTATCCACTTCCCCTTTTCCCTTCCGTTCCTGGCCTTGGAGAAATCCGGGTTCAGGAAGGTGAGGGAATTGGGAATTACTCAGCGGGGCTCCTCCCTCAGGTCATCAGCTTCCACGGAAAAGCCAAGAATTCAGGTACACTTCTGACACTGGGAGGGGAACTGCTCAACATATCCGCAAGGTTATAACTTTATTTGATGCCACAGAAGTCTCAGGGGACCCTATGGCGGCTATGTTTTAAGACGCAGAACAAGCTTTCGACCGGGTCTCCTGGGACTTCTTGTCGGCAGCTTTAATATGGTATGGCATTGGCGAAGGGTTTATTATGGGTATTCAGGTGCTCTATCAGGCCTCCACGGCATGGCTTAGAATTAACGGAGGCTACTCCTCGGTAGTGTCTAATAATCGGGGTACTCGCCAAGGGTGTCGGTGTTCCCCGCTGTTATTCGCGGTGTATATAGACCCTTTAATTCGTAAATTAGAATTAAATGATAGGATCCCCAGATCAGGATTCAGAGTTTAAAACTTTAGCGTAAGCAGATGACGTGGCAATTGAGTCTCCCTCTCCGCTCAATACCATCCAGAAAGTAGAAAGGGAGGCGGCTCTTTTCGGCAGGATCTCGGGGTATGCATTAAACAGCCCCAAGACACAGATAATCAAGAACAGCCAGGTGGTCTGTGAGGATCGGAGGGTAGTTCACTCCGCAGTATACCTAGGGATCTATATTACGGCAGATTTAGACAAGATGGTAGAACAAAATATTGGACCTATAATGGCAAAAACTAAGACTGATCTCGATCGAATACATAATCTACACCTCACTTTGGTAGGACGTACTAATTTTATCAAAATGATCATTCTGCCCAAATTTCTTTATTTATTTAGGACAATTCCATTGATTTTTGAAGTTAAGTGGTTTGCTGCGATTGAGCACCTCATAAACAGATTTATCTGGGCACAAGGAAAGACCAGGAGGGCCCTTCGTTTTATGATCCTCCCTAGAGATAGAGGAGGATGGGCAGTTCCCGATTTTAAATTTTAATATTGGGCCGCAGCCATCCAATACATGTGTGGTCTGATGAGGGAGATCCTTCAGATCCACAGACAAAGACAGGATCAACTGACATATATGCAATACTTATGGGCGAGAGTGTGGAGAATTGTTTTTGAAGTTTTCAGACCCAAGTTATTTTAAAAGTACTAGGTTTAAGACGCTCAAAGCAGCTTACAAAATCTGGGCATCACTTTGTAAAAAAGTGGGGATTGGAAGGTTCAGTGCTTACACTCGAATCAACGTAAATATCTCTCTTCCTAGAAAGATCTTCGCAGATTCGGTAATGATAGATTGGGGGCGGCGAGGGGTCAGGAAACTGGGTGATTTGATCGGGGTCAATAGTGTTTTGCAATTCTCTGATATTCAGGGGATGTATGGTATTTCTAATGATTGTTTCTTTAGGTTTCTGCCAATTCGGAGCTATCTTACAAATAAACAGGGGGTGCTGTTGTGTTTGGTAAAATCGGGATCTTAGATACAATTGAGGGGGGACAGATTATTCAACTAGAAGATGTTATGCAGAGTTGGTGCTCTTAAGACGGATGATTTGGAAAAATATGGTAAGAAATGGGTAGATAAGTTACAGGTGGACCAGGAAAGTTTTCAGAGCTCTCTCCAGAGGGGGCAAACTTTATTATGTTCTGCATCTTCACAGGCACAACTGCCTGCTAGGATTGCGCAGTGGGGTGGGACTACAGGAATTTGCTTTCCCCGGCGCAACAGTACAGTGGCTGATATTATACATATGTTTGCAACGTGTCCTCAGCTTGGTCAGCTGCATAAAGCAATTGAATCCTTTTTGGATCAAACTCTAGGAATTAAAATTACACTTACGCCAGTATGAATTATGCTTGGGTTTGGTGGGTGCGAGCAGCAGTGCCAATACTTTTTGTTCATGGCTATGGCAGTTGTAAGACTCTGTCTAGCATCTGCATGGCTGGATAAGGAACCCCCACAATTTCATCTATGGTTGGCTAAATTACTGGCAGTATATAATTTAGAATAAGGGATATATGACAGGAAAGGGAAAAAAGGCAAAATTCTTGGAAAACGTATATGGGAACCTATTATGAGATGGGAGGAGAATACCTAGGGTTGGAAAGAGCGATATGGGCTGTTTTTTTTCTTATTCTCTTCTTTGCTTTTTCAAATTTTTGTTGGGATGTAACTGGAGATTGTTTATTTATATGTCTTCTTTATTTTTGGTTTGTTTTTTCTCTCTCTTTCTTTTTGAAGATGCATCTCAGATAAAGTGAAAACATTATAAAGTGACTGTGCTATATGTAAAAATGTGTTTTGTTTGACTGGAAATGGGAAAAAATAAAAATATATTTAAAAAAAAGGAAACCCAAGTGTTCTTCTTGGGGGTCCTGGGAAGCAGCTGTGGTGGTGGGTGCTGCCTGGTTTATGGTCTGTGCAGGGGGTGGGTTCTCCTCGTTGCAGCAGGGCTGCCCTGCTCCTGGAGGAGGGCTGCTGAGACTGCCAATGAACTCTTGGAGGGCATTGAGTCAAAGGTGTTGTGGTCCTCTTCGTCATCAGCGAAGAGAGGTTGGAACTGCTCTGCAGGAGGGGGTGATTGTCCCTCTGCAATGTGAAGGGGAGATGCAGTTTAACAAGGTACACAAAAAAGAAAAGGTCAAGGCACTCTAGACCTGCACTGGTTTTACTTGTGTTCTAGGCACTAGGCAGTATCAACAGAGCAATGGTAGTGCATGAACTGGGAACCTGACCTTTCTGGCTCCCTTTGCATTTTGGAAAAACCAAAATTAATACCATGAACAGAAGGGTGCTCAGCACGTACCAATATATTTGAGATATCACAAAATAAATTAATGCAGTTTTTAAAAATGCAATCCAATGTCAATCACACTTATGATGAATAGACCCTCAAGGTCCAATACATTTTCTGGAGACTTTGTTTTATCCAAAAAGTTTTTCTCTTCTTTCTTTATTTGAATGAAGTTTTCATTCAATAAAAACAAGATACATGATCATAGCCGACGCGGCACGTTTCGTCTCAACAAGACTTCTTCAAGGCTTTGTTGAAAAATCCTGTATTTAATACTGTCTGATGAGTTTTGCTCAGAGATGCGCCCAACAATATGATAAAAGGGGTTCTATCGTCTGATAGAATCGTGCCTGCCGCAAAAATAAAGATAAGTATTATCCAAAGATAGTATTGTCAGCAATCAACATAATCCACAATTGTATCCTTCAGTCTTAATCAATTTTCAGTATGTCAAGGCGTTCGGTCCTAGGTCCAAAATCGTGAAATTGCAGGCAATGGGACTGGACACAACAGCACCTGGTGCTGTTGTGTCCAGTCCTGTTGAGAAGTGCCAGGTCACCCGAGTATAGCCACCGTCTCCCCACTGATGACTGTGGACACCATTTCCTCCATGTCGTCCAGCTCCTCCTGTGGCACAGGACTGCCATCTCCAGTCTGCATTGCTGCCTTGCGGTTGTTTGCAAGTTTTTGCTTAGATTTTCACATGACATCATTCCAGCGCCTCTTGACCTCATCCATTGTGCTCTTCAGCACTCCCACTGCATTCACCTTGTCCATGATGGCCTGCCATAGTCCATTTTTGGTTGCCAATGACACAATGGAGATGACGAACAGTTGTTGATGGTGTTCGACCACCTCTGGTATTAGGATCCCGTTTTCCTGCGGACTGAAGCACTTCTACCTACTCTTTTTCTCCTCGGCCTTCCCCGACCCCGAGGTCCCAGGCAGGTCCTCCGGGTGGCTTATTGGATTCTGGTTCTTGGTACTTGCTCCGGCAACATCCATGGTTCTTCGCTGTCGTTGGCATTTGTGTGTCTGTTTTTTTCCTACTTTTATGGGAATTGTTCATTCCTGCCAGCCCGTGAATTGCAGACTTGTGGCTGGGTTTCGCGGATTTTTGTATCGAGCTTGGCCTCATTGCAGCTTTTTTTGCGTTTGCATTTCTAATTTTTTGCTGCGTGCCATTGATTTCATCACGGCCAGCTTATGCGTTATCTGGTGACTATCGCATGGTACCGCCATGTTATGAATACTTGGTTAACCAGCCGTAAATTTCCCGCAAAAGACTGCAATGCTGTAGGTTGCGTTAAGTTACTTTTGCAATGATTATCACACGTTCTTGAGAATATACCTCTATGAGTTTTTGCTAGCTGAACCATTAGCAGACAGCTAATGTTAACTCTTTAGCCAATAATTGCCACAGCTTTATTTGAAGAATAAAAATACCGGCTGTAGTACAATCCATGTTTAAAACTATTTTTAAAAAGCACTTTCAGAGAGAATGAGTTTGACATAAATTGAATTATTACAAGTTTACCAGTGTTCGGTTATGAATGGCAAGTAGTAAATCTTTACTGCCTAATTACTAAAACCGTTGCCATACAGTACCCAATAAATACATTAAAAAAACATAAAACAAGCACATGGTGCTATTAGCAACTGTCACTGAAAGATCAGAACCCACCTAGAACAACGTTTTGAGTAAGGATTTAAATAGGGGCTCACTTTCTGCCCTATCGATTGAGGTGAATTTGCCCCAGAGCAATATATGCTAGATATCTCGACTGTAAATGTAAATGTAGTTTATTTTGTAAAGTGCACAGCTGCCCCAACGGGGCGTCCCGGCACTGTATAACGCTGTGGAAACCTTCCTGGCTCTCCCTGTGAGATGCCCCTCCTGGGCCTCGACTGTCGGAATATCTACAAATAAGGCACACCAATAGAACATAGCTGATTTTCCAAGCATGTTAGAATCAATAAAACCATAAAAAGTGCAGGTGTGGCGCGTAAAGTTATGTTATGTTATGTTATGTTATGCGTTTTTATTAGGCGCACAGATGCTCCAGCAAAGGAGCGTCCTGGCGCCCGACAAGGTAGCAGCACAACACAACGAAACAATAAATCAGAACACTTTAA
Organism: Lissotriton vulgaris; assembly: GCF_964263255.1. Lineage (NCBI taxonomy): Eukaryota > Metazoa > Chordata > Amphibia > Caudata > Salamandridae > Lissotriton > Lissotriton vulgaris. The sequence goes on from NC_141693.1 coordinate 1,613,786,457, forward strand.
GCTAAGGAAATAAAAAGGTTTTCACTGCACGGCAAAAGGAAAGCAGATCCCTGAGGACTCGAATCGCCGGGGGAAGGGAATTCCAGAGCACCGCCGCACGGACTTAAAAGGAACGTCCGCCGGCCCTACTCCGCTTGAAGCGAGGGACAACAGCCAGTTCTAAATCAGCAGATCTTAGAGCTCGGACTGGGATGTAATGGACCAGGAGTTTAGAGAGGATCGTAGCTGGAGACCCCTTCAGAATTTTATAGGCGACACAGAGGACCTTAAACCGGATCCGCTGAGCCACCGGGAGCCAGTGCAACGAGCGCAGGGTACTGGAAGTGGGGCACGATCTAGGTAGTCCAACCACCGATCTTGCTGCAGCATTCTGGATCCGCTGCAGGCGTCCAATCTCTGCCTGGTTCAGGCCTACTAATAAGTAATCCAGCCTGGAGATGACAGTGGCTTGGATCACGAGTTGCCTAGTGGAGGCATCAAAAAACTTGAGCACAGGACGAAGCCCGCGTAGGATGCCGAAACAACATGCCGCCGTACGTTTGGTGTGACAGACAAACGTAAGGGAAGGGTCCAACCAGACCCCGAGGTTTTTAAGCTCGGAGACTGGGGTGGGTGTAAGGCCCAAATCCCCTGGCCACCATCTCTCTCCCCAAAGTTCCGGTTGTTTGCCAAAAATCATGACCTCGGTCTTACTAGCGTTCAGCTGGAGACAGTTGGACGTCATCCAGCCGGCGACCGCCCGCAGTCCTTGTTGGAATCTGGGGGCATCCACGTCGGCATCCCCGCTGATCGTGACCGCTAGCTGGGTATCATCAGCGTATGACACCATTGTCATACCCCATTGTCTGACAACCTCAGCTAGCGGCCTTACGTATAGATTAAACAGCGTAGGACTCAGCGAGGAGCCTTGGGGAACCCCCAGGCCCAGCGGATGGTATTTGGACTGAAACGGCGGGACGGTCACGCTAAAGGCCCGATTGGCTAAAAAAGACCGGAACCATTGGAGAGCGATGCCGGTGACACCAACCTCCTCTAGACGACACAGAAGGATCGGGTGCGATACGGTGTCAAGGGCGGCGCTCAGATCTAATAGCACCAGCGCCGCCGTTTGACCCGCATCCAGCACGGAGCGAAGATGCTCCACCATATACAGTAGAGCCGTCTCCGTGCTATGGCCGGCCCGAAACCCATTCTGCGTCATATCGAGGACATCAGCATGAAGTAGATGTTCCGAGAGGACTGCGTTGACATGCGCCTCAGTCACCTTGGCAGGCCATGGTAGAAGTGAAATTGGCCGATAACTCTCGGGCTTACTAGCATCCAAGTTAGGTTTCTTAAGAATAGGCCGAACCATGGCCTGTTTCCACTTCAGTGGAACTACGCCGGATGTGAGCGACGTATTGATCAAAGAACATAGCGGTGAGATGTCATGCTCAGCTAAGTCTTTAAACACAGCCGGGCAAAGCGGATCCGCCGGGGACCCCGACTTCACTTGGTGCGCCAGTTTGCCAAGGCTTTCAGGTGTTAAAATTGGAAAAGAGTACAGCTCCTCTGATGTCAATGGCTTAAGAGGTGTGTCGGTCGAAGGAGTAGCCGACGGAAAAGCCCGATAAATAGCATTGACCTTTTCCATAAAAAAGTCTGCCAATATTTCACAGTGCTCAACAGAGCTCTGGTAGGTCGCAGTCACCTTTTTGGCAGTGAGGTCTTTCAACACCTTGAAGATCGCCTTAGAGGGGTTAGAACTAGTCCGAAATTGTAATGCGTAAAAGGCGGCGCAGGTTCTGCACACTGCCCGATGATAAAGTTTCACGGTGGCCAAATACAAAACCTTCTTCTCGTTGTTATAGGTTTTGCGCCAGACCTGCTCTGCCCGCCTCCTTGTGACCTTAAGTGCCCGTAACGAGTCATCGTACCTGTAGGAAGGTACATCCTGACTATGGTTGCCCCCAACTTTTTGCCCTGTGTTTTAGCTGGTTTTGGACATAGTCGACCTGGGACCCTGCCAATCAGGACCCCAGGCCTACTGCTCTCTCTTTAAAATGGATTCCATGTACCCTAGGTACATTTCCAATTGGTACTGGGCCACCTTATCAGACCCCGTAACGCAGGGCATAGGTGTACCCAGGGCCGCCAGGGGCTGAAGCATGTATTATGCCACCCCTGGCTGGCCTCCTAAATTTGACACAACTGGCTGCACGACAGCTGGGGCGAAGACGTGTAACCACCCTTCGCTTTAGGTATAGTAGCTCTATATCTAACCATACAATGGACACCCGAGTTCCTATCAGTCACTCCTATGGCAGGCCTTAACGATCCTGAAGGCAGAGTGCGTGGGCTCGTGTGAGCTAGGTTCAGGCCCGAGCCGAGCCCGGTTGCAGCTTGCGGAATCAAGACCCAATAGCTGTTCCATGGTAACGCGTACCATATCGGTAACTCCGGTGTCGCGTTACCCAGGCATGTCGAGTAAGGTGTCATACGAATCGGGGTGCTGCCCTCTCACCAATGCTGGCGACGAGGTTAGCATTCCACCCTTCTAGAGGGACACGACATGTACGTAACTGTGAACCCCGGTTAAAGTTAACTGAAGCCTCAGCTCCACAAAATGGATGCTGCCACCACAGACACGAGTCTGACCTCCTGCTGCTGGGAGTCCTCCCAGCGAGGAGCACTTGGACAAAGGGTTTCCTGTCGAGGGCGCTGTTCGCACCGTCCCAGACAGGGTTTGTGTATTCTGGGTAGGTAGGGCTTTGGCGAGAAGGTGACTGCGGAGTGGCACCCCGGTGCTCACTACGCATCTGCCGGTTAGAACCAGTTCCAGGGGCGACAGCCCTGGCCTGGGGAAAGTCCGGCAGGGGAGAGGGGTGTAACTACCCCCCTTCCTGGTCCCACCCTTAGGGCAGGACCTAGTCGTGTACCCACCCCTTTCTTTAGAATAAAGACCGGAGCGGGGACCCTTCCAAATTAGATCATCTTTGATTCAAGAACTACTTTCTACGAAAGGACATTCAAGACTCTTCTCAAGATTTCTCCCTTGTGACTAAGGAGTAGTCACCCTGCATCAGCGGGCACCAACTAAGAACTCTGCGGTTTGCTGTAAGTCCTTCCTCAAGGAATCCGACGGCCCAGCTCGACGAGAACCGGCTTCCCTGGCACCTCTGACCTCTACCCACGTCATCAGCTCAGCTGTGATCTGTGGGTGCGACGAGACCTCGAGGGACCGGCCATCATCAGAACCTGCACGCTCTTAAAACCAGCACGACCATCGAGGTAACTCTCTGGTGAGTGCTCTGGGGTCCGAGAAGCCCCGACCCTGAGCCGCTCCAGCACCGAAGTGCAGTCTCCCAGCATCTCCACGATCTGCGTGGGGCCCTTCTGCTCGCTGCTCAGCACGTTGTCTGGTCACTAGCCGCTGGCTTGTGCCCTTCTGTGACGACATCCGAGAATCATCACTGCTGGTCTGGTTGCTCCAGACTGGCCCTTGCTTCCATCTTTGCGAGAAGCACCCCGGACCCTCCTGGTCCACTCAAGACGCCATCTTAGGCCCACCACGTGGCCCTGAGATCTGCCAAGGCTTGTTGCCCCATCCTGGGCCCAGCGACGCCGACAGCATCATCCTTCGTGGGACAGCTCGCACCTCCACCGTGGTCGCCGACAACGCCTCCTGGTCCGTGAGACTGCAGAGCCTAGCGTCGCCCACTCACCTGGTCGAGGTGACGGCCAACCGGTGCCTTCCTGGTACCTTCTGACTACTGGCTAGTAGTACGAACTGGGTCCCCTCTGCTTTCAGGTTTCAACAATCTCCGATCCAGGCTTGGATCTCTACGAACTATTCAGCACTGGTCGCCGGCCAGCAACTCCTTTTCTTCCGGCTCCTGGCTCGTCAGCGAAGACCCCGACGCCTGTAAGACTTGTGCAGCCGCAGCCCTCGTGGCTAGGTAACTCGGCATTTCGGTGCCTGCATAGCCTCCTTACTCTAGGGTCCTGAGTCCCTCGCTTCCGACTTGCCTTATCGGGTCCGCCCGAGACCTTAATCGTCCCGTGTCCTCGGACACTTGTTTTAATTGTGCACTTGAAGTATTTGCTAAAGAGATTTGGTTTGTGCTTAGTACCCTGTCCTCATAAAGAGTACAGGGCTGTTGTGATTCTTAATAAATATATTGTTTATTTTCATAACACTTGTGTGATGTCCTTTCACTGGGTGTTCAAGGGGTACATGTGTGGTAAACAGTTGGCTTAACGCGCCCTCTCGAGTCTTTAGCCTTAGACTGCTCGTATCCACGCTACTAGGATAGCTGGTCTATAGGTTGACTTACAACCAAACACCATAAGGGTCGTTGGAACGATACATAGCGGTCGCTAGAATAGCGAACGTTGCATATCGGGCCAACTTCTCACATTGGTGAGCAGCGGTTGGGATTTGAGCTTGCTGTTGTTTTACCACACGTATCGTAAGAATATCTTGTTGAAAGATCGCACAAGTACTGTTAGTACATATAACTAAAAGCTTAGAATACTCTGAGTTCTACTGAACCAGCTGTTGTAGCTCCTCAAGGCTTAGCACACCTTGGCTACAACTCTTAGCAAGGGTACAGTAGGTAAACACGTAGTGTAGGTAGGTGCATCACTTACACCACACTAGAAACAGTATGTCGGACAAAGGAGGAAACTCTGGGTCTCCCCTTGTGTCAGTTGACCCTCCACAGGTCATCCCTTCAGGATATACTGTGCTGAGCTTCAAGGAGTTAAGACGACTGTGTCACTCCAGGAAGATTCAGCAGGGGTCTAACCCCACAACGTCCTTTCTGATTGGTCTCTTGGAGACTTATGATGCCAGAAGAGCTGAGAAACTTCGTAGCTCTTCTAATCCAGAAGGAGACATGCCTCCCCTCGAGGGAACCCGAGACGATCCTGACCTCATCCACCTCGCAACTGAGAACGAAGATGTGGAGGAGGATGAGGATGAGGATCTCTCTGGGGATGAGGCAGATAAGGGACAGGTAGAAGTCGTCAGACTAAGCAGGTCCAACTTAAGCAAACATGATAGCGGTACTGGGGGACCCCTGGGGCCACTATCAGGTCAGCTTAACATTGGGAATGGACGAGCCCGATCTCTGTCAAGAGACTCTGGCAGATCCCTTCAAACCAATGGCTCTCACAACTCTTCTCAGAGAGGGATGACGTCCCCTCAGAGGAGAGTGTACGAAGCTAAGGAAAGGGCAGCCAATCTAAGGATTGAAAGGGAAGAACTTGCCCTGGCCAAAGAAAGGCTTGCCTTTGCTAGAGAGCAACAGTTAAGTGGGGCAGTCCCCACTGGTGGCAGCAATGTACCTAGTAATAGGGAAAAGAGTTTCGATACAAAACACCTTGGTAAGATAGTGCCCCCCTTTAAACAAGGGGACGACATCCACAAATGGATTACTGCTTTGGAGAGGGCCTGCACTGTGCAGGGTGTTCCCCAGAGTCAGTGGGCAGCTATCTTGTGGCTCTCCTTTGAAGGAAAAGGAAGAGACAAGCTCCTCACCACAAGGGTGGAGGATGCTAACAATTACCAAATCTTGAAAAATACACTCGTTGAAGGGTTCGGCCTAACCACTGAGCAGTACAGGGTGCTGTTCAGGGATACCCAGAAAACGCAGTCTCAAGATTGGTCTGATTTTGTTGATTGTGCCACTAAGGCTTTTGAAGGCTGGCTACTGGGTAGTAAGGTTACTGATTTTAAAGGATTGTATAATCTAATTATAAGGGAGCAAATCTTAAATAATTGTCAGAACCAGTTATTACACCAGCACCTGGTAGACTCTGATCTGACCTCTCCACAGGAATTGGGTAAGAGGGCAGACAAATGGGTCAGAACCAGGGTTAGGCCTAAAAACCAGGGTGGTGACCAGAAAAAGGAATCGACCAAGCCTCAAGAGAAGGGTGGGGATAAATCCACAGAGAAGACTTCCCAAGGGCCCCAAAACTCCAACAAGGGTGGTGGGTCCCAGAACACTCCTTCAGAACAGAAGAAACCTTATTGCCATACCTGTAAACAGGTGGGCCATTACAAAAGTGATGCCAAGTGCCCTAAAAATAGCAATAAGGAAAACATACCCCCAAGTAATACTCCTAAACCTCCTGTTACCACTAGTGGTAATCCCCCAGGTGGTGGGAGTGCCCCCAAGAATGTGGCGGGCATTACTTTGGGCAATCAGGAGGACTATGGCTTAGCCAGGTTCCCTGACCACACTCTTGTCTGTGAGACTGGCATGGGGTTTGCCAACTTCACTACTGGACCCCACATTTTGGGAAAGTATAGACAAGAAGTTTTAGTGAATGGTCAGAAAGTTGAGGCATTCAGAGACACAGGGGCCAGCCTCACCATGGTGAGTGACCATCTGGTCCCCTCTGCTCAACTGACCCCTGGTTTTACTTATCAGGTGACGGACATTCATGGAATGAAGAGAAGGCATCCCATGGCAGTAGTCAAGCTCAGCTGGGGTAATGTCACAGGGCCCATGAGAGTGGCAGTGACAGATAACCTACCCGTAGATTGCTTACTGGGGAATGACCTGGAACTCTCAGCATGGGCTGAGGTGGAGCAAGAAACTCATTCCAGAATGATAGGCCTATCCAGACAGGTTAGTGGGGCAGTAATAGCTACAGCCCCAGTCCAAGCACCATTCCTCCCTGAAAAGGTTGGACGGGCAGTGGTAGCCACTGCCCAGGCTCAGACAGACTTTCCAGGACAGGATAGGAGGGCTGTGACAGTCACAGCCCAAACACAGACTGAGTGCCCTCCTGAAAAGGTTGGCAAGGTTGAAATGGTCTCAGCCTCTACTCAAACAGATAGTGAGGTTGTGAAGCCTGAAACAATGGATCACTCCACTCAAACCGAGAGCATTGAGGAGGAAGAAGAGTCTTCCCCCTCCCAGACACTAGGTGAGAGCCAGCCTCCTCAGGGAACTGACTCTACCCCTGTTGAAGGAACTGCCCCAGAGGTAGTCAGGCCTAGCCTGGCAGAGCCCCTGATGGCAGTGGACCCTTCCCAGGTGGGACCCAGTCTGGAGCAGGTAACCTGCACCTCTCTACCCTGCCTCAGTCAGCCCAGGGCTGAAGAGGACAGGGAGGCCAGTGGTGGACCCAAAAGGGCCCCCTGTCCAAAAGAACCCCTTAATCAGCAGATTAGGATCACTGAAGCTGGTAAACATAGCCAAGTGAAAATAGAACAGACTCCTGAGGGATCCCCCTTAAAAGTAGTTAGGGAACTCCCACAGCTGGACACTGTTGGGCACAGCCAAACATGGGGCCTAAACACCCCAGACCTGACCTGTCCCCCCAGTAAGCCAAACAGAGGGACTCAGCCTCCAGCTTTAGGTAGCCAGAGGCTGACCCTGAGAGCTCAGTGCATCTCAGCTAAAGAAAGGAAGGCACACATGATGAATGGTGATTGGAGGAAGTTGAGCCCAAAGGTAGAGGAGCCTCACTTCAGTACTCCATCCCAGCATCAGCCTTCTTCTTTCCCAAGACACACCAGAAACAGAGATTCCCTATGGTGGAGACCCTCAGATACCCTTAGGGTGAGGGGTTGCCTAGTGGACCATGACACAGGGGGAAACCAAGCCAGAGCTGGTCCTTCCTTATATGGCCACTTAGGTAATAGAGGCTTACCTGGACAAGGATAGCCTTATCTCCTTTCGTTTGGGGGGGGGTTGTGTAGGAAGGTACATCCTGACTATGGTTGCCCCCAACTTTTTGCCCTGTGTTTTAGCTGGTTTTGGACATAGTCGACCTGGGACCCTGCCAATCAGGACCCCAGGCCTACTGCTCTCTCTTTAAAATGGATTCCATGTACCCTAGGTACATTTCCAATTGGTACTGGGCCACCTTATCAGACCCCGTAACGCAGGGCATAGGTGTACCCAGGGCCGCCAGGGGCTGAAGCATGTATTATGCCACCCCTGGCTGGCCTCCTAAATTTGACACAACTGGCTGCACGACAGCTGGGGCGAAGACGTGTAACCACCCTTCGCTTTAGGTATAGTAGCTCTATATCTAACCATACAATGGACACCCGAGTTCCTATCAGTCACTCCTATGGCAGGCCTTAACGATCCTGAAGGCAGAGTGCGTGGGCTCGTGTGAGCTAGGTTCAGGCCCGAGCCGAGCCCGGTTGCAGCTTGCGGAATCAAGACCCAATAGCTGTTCCGTGGTAACGCGTACCATATCGGTAACTCCGGTGTCGCGTTACCCAGGCATGTCGAGTAAGGTGTCATACGAATCGGGGTGCTGCCCTCTCACCAATGCTGGCGACGAGGTTAGCATTCCACCCTTCTAGAGGGACACGACATGTACGTAACTGTGAACCCCGGTTAAAGTTAACTGAAGCCTCAGCTCCACAAAATGGATGCTGCCACCACAGACACGAGTCTGACCTCCTGCTGCTGGGAGTCCTCCCAGCGAGGAGCACTTGGACAAAGGGTTTCCTGTCGAGGGCGCTGTTCGCACCGTCCCAGACAGGGTTTGTGTATTCTGGGTAGGTAGGGCTTTGGCGAGAAGGTGACTGCGGAGTGGCACCCCGGTGCTCACTACGCATCTGCCGGTTAGAACCAGTTCCAGGGGCGACAGCCCTGGCCTGGGGAAAGTCCGGCAGGGGAGAGGGGTGTAACTACCCCCCTTCCTGGTCCGACCCTTAGGGCAGGACCTAGTCGTGTACCCACCCCTTTCTTTAGAATAAAGACCGGAGCGGGGACCCTTCCAAATTAGATCATCTTTGATTCAAGAACTACTTTCTACGAAAGGACATTCAAGACTCTTCTCAAGATTTCTCCCTTGTGACTAAGGAGTAGTCACCCTGCATCAGCGGGCACCAACTAAGAACTCTGCGGTTTGCTGTAAGTCCTTCCTCAAGGAATCCGACGGCCCAGCTCGACGAGAACCGGCTTCCCTGGCACCTCTGACCTCTACCCACGTCATCAGCTCAGCTGTGATCTGTGGGTGCGACGAGACCTCGAGGGACCGGCCATCATCAGAACCTGCACGCTCTTAAAACCAGCACGACCATCGAGGTAACTCTCTGGTGAGTGCTCTGGGGTCCGAGAAGCCCCGACCCTGAGCCGCTCCAGCACCGAAGTGCAGTCTCCCAGCATCTCCACGATCTGAGTGGGGCCCTTCTGCTCGCTGCTCAGCACGTTGTCTGGTCACTAGCCGCTGGCTTGTGCCCTTCTGTGACGACATCCGAGAATCATCACTGCTGGTCTGGTTGCTCCAGACTGGCCCTTGCTTCCATCTTTGCGAGAAGCACCCCGGACCCTCCTGGTCCACTCAAGACGCCATCTTAGGCCCACCACGTGGCCCTGAGATCTGCCAAGGCTTGTTGCCCCATCCTGGGCCCAGCGACGCCGACAGCATCATCCTTCGTGGGACAGCTCGCACCTCCACCGTGGTCGCCGACAACGCCTCCTGGTCCGTGAGACTGCAGAGCCTAGCGTCGCCCACTCACCTGGTCGAGGTGACGGCCAACCGGTGCCTTCCTGGTACCTTCTGACTACTGGCTAGTAGTACGAACTGGGTCCCCTCTGCTTTCAGGTTTCAACAATCTCCGATCCAGGCTTGGATCTCTACGAACTATTCAGCACTGGTCGCCGGCCAGCAACTCCTTTTCTTCCGGCTCCTGGCTCGTCAGCGAAGACCCCAACGCCTGTAAGACTTGTGCAGCCGCAGCCCTCGTGGCTAGGTAACTCAGCATTTCGGTGCCTGCATAGCCTCCTTACTCTAGGGTCCTGAGTCCCTCGCTTCCGACTTGCCTTATCGGGTCCGCCCGAGACCTTAATCGTCCCGTGTCCTCGGACACTTGTTTTAATTGTGCACTTGAAGTATTTGCTAAAGAGATTTGGTTTGTGCTTAGTACCCTGTCCTCATAAAGAGTACAGGGCTGTTGTGATTCTTAATAAATATATTGTTTATTTTCATAACACTTGTGTGGTGTCCTTTCACTGGGTGTTCAAGGGGTACATGTGTGGTAAACAGTTGGCTTAACGCGCCCTCTCGAGTCTTTAGCCTTAGACTGCTCGTATCCGCGCTACTAGGATAGCTGGTCTATAGGTTGACTTACAACCAAACACCATAAGGGTCGTTGGAACGATACATAGCGGTCGCTAGAATAGCGAACGTTGCATATCGGGCCAACTTCTCACAGTACCATGGGCTGGATTTATTATCCCCCATTTTACATCGTACGATAGGGATGAGGGTGTCTAAAGCCCTGGTTACTCAGTCGCAAAAGCCATCATAGCCCTGATCTGCCGACCCAGTTGTGTCTAGAGGGTCGGACGACAAGAGATGAAAAACTCGTCCAGCTTTAATTTATTCCAGCGCCATCTGGGGATGGAACACACCACTGATTTAGGTTGTATAGCCGGTGTGGGGCACTGGATCTGTATCAAATAGTGATCAGTCCATGCCAACGGTGTAAGGCTGGAGATACTGGCTTCCGCGACGTTGGTGAAAAACGGGTCGAGGGTGTGGCCCCCTATATGGGTAGGCTGTGACACCAGCTGAGCCAGCTGGAGCGCCTCAAGATCTGCCGTAAAACTGGACACCGTAGGGCTAGATAGATTGTCGAAGTGCAGATTTAAATCCCCAATAATGGAGAAGTTGGAGCACCCTGCAGCCAGCTCACTAATGGCGTCTGGTAGTGCCGCTCTAAAGGCCACTTCACTCCCTGGGGGCCGATAGATCAGTAGCCCCAACAGGGTAAAATTAGGCGTAATAGCCACCTTAAACATTGCACTTTCACAGCCAGAGATGCTTTGTCCCTGCCAAGTGCACGAGTAACAGGACTTGACTGCAAGGGCTATCCCTCCACCTCTAGAGGCTCGGTTAAGAGTAAATACCGAGTATTCAGGCGGGAAGGCCAAGTTGACAACGGCCGTATCAGCATCCTGCAGCCAAGTCTCTGTCAGGCAAAATAGGTCTGGAGGGTCGTTGCCTAACAGGTCGAAGATGTCTAGAAGATGCTTGACAAGCGACCTGGCGTTTAAGTTCCAAATGGTGATAAAAGGATGTGGACTGGCAGCCACAGTAACGCATTCCGTACACCCCCTTCTTAGGGGGGCGGTGAGAGTAAACCGCCCACAGCCACAAGAATGGGGGCCGCATAAGGGGTCCACCTGCAACGTTCCACAGGTCCCAAAAGACTGGTTGATGGCAACAAGTCTGTCCCTAGTATAGCACAGCATTATGGCCAGGGAGTCAGCCAGGAGCAGAGTCAGAGTCCAGCCACATCCAGCGCGTCCTGTCGCGGACGGGCGCAGACGGGCAGGACTCTGGCACGACTCCGGCCACGCGAGGGCGCACCCGCTACGCGATCCCGCTACGCTAGGGGAGGAGCATTAAGTAGGCGTCCCCTCGCTGATCATGCGCAGTCAAGCGCTGGTGGAAGGAAGCTCCTTTGCCCCACACTAAGATGGCGACCCACCCCGGCACCAAGCCCGCCAAGCGGCGGTGAATGACACAGTTTACAATGCAGGTAAGGGGGATTTTAAAAACCAGCAGCCCAAATAGTAAACAAAGAGAAACAATATTCAAATTCGCAATTTAAAACAACGAACGCGCAAAACGCTCCGGCAGCAATGCGCTCCGCTACCTTGTCTGGGGTGAAGAGCCAGGGACTCGCCTTAAGTAGGCGTCCCCTCGCTGATCATGCGCAGTCAAGCGCTGGCGGAAGGAAGCTCCTTTACCCCACACTAAGATGGCGACCCACCCCGGCACCAAGCCCAACAAGCGGCGGTGAATGACACAGTTTACAATGCAGGTAAGGGGGATTTTAAAAACCAGCAGCCCAAATAGTAAACAAAGAGAAACAATATTCAAATTCGCAATTTAAAACAACGAGCGCGCAAAAATGCTCCGGCAGCAATGCGCTCCGCTACCTTGTCTGGGGAGAAGAGCCAGGGACTCGCCTTAAGTAGGCGTCCCCTTGCTGATCATGCGCAGTCAAGCGCTGGCGGAAGGAAGCTCCTTTGCCCCACACTAAGATGGCGACCCACCCCGGCACTAAGCCCGCCAAGCGGCGATGAATGACACAGTTTACAATGCAGGTAAGGGGGATTTTAAAAACCAGCAGCCCAAATAGTAAACAAAGAGAAACAATATTCAAATTCGCAATTTAAAACAACGAGCGCGCAAAACGCTCCGGCAGCAATGCGCTCCGCTACCTTGTCTGGGGAGAAGAGCCAGGGACTCGCCTTAAGTAGGCGTCCCCTCGCTGATCATGCGCAGTCAAGCGCTGGCGGAAGGAAGCTCCTTTGCCCCACACTAAGATGGCGACCCACCCTGGCACCAAGCCCGCCAAGCCGCGGTGAATGACACAGTTTACAATGCAGGTAAGGGGGATTTTAAAAACCAGCAGCCCAAATAGTAAACAAAGAGAAACAATATTCAAATTCGCAATTTAAAACAACGAGCGCGCAAAACGCTCCGGCAGCAATGCGCTCCGCTACCTTGTCTGGGGAGAAGAGCCAGGGACTCGCCTTAAGTAGGCGTCCCCTCGCTGATCATGCGCAGTCAAGCACTGGCGGAAGGAAGCTCCTTTGCCCCACACTAAGATGGCGACCCACCCCGGCACCAAGCCCGCCAAGCGGCGGTGAATGACACAGTTTACAATGCAGGTAAGGGGGATTTTAAAAACCAGCAGCCCAAATAGTAAACAAAGAGAAACAATATTCAAATTCGCAATTTAAAACAACGAGCGCGCAAAACGCTCCGGCAGCAATGCGCTCCGCTACCTTGTCTAAAGTGCAATAAACCTTGTTGAAGTTCTGACTAGTGTTCAAAGGAAATAAAAACAGCGTTTGAGCACAGAGAGAATGATGCGCAGAGACTATTGAAAAAAGTGTGCGCGCAGCGGTCAAGGCATTTGAGTACTTTAACCTGCCAATGAGTAATCACAAAACGTAATGAGTCAGGAGTGGAGGCTTTTTTCGATGTTCCAAATAATGAAAGGTAGAGGTGACGAAGATTAGGAAGCAAGGCCTCTTTATACTTAACCTCGCGTTTGGAGCCTACCAACAAGTAATGAGTCAAGGGCGGATGCTTAAGCTGAATAATAAGCTAAATATTATCAAGACAGTGTTCAGTCGTACATATACCGATCAATATACATGCAACAGAGGAACTTGTAAGGAAATTCAGAGATTCTGTTTTTTCATTCTAGGCTATTTTTTAGGCACTTATGCAGCCAGGCTATTTTCCACATATTTTATTTTACTTCTTTCCAGAGAAAGCCAAGGAGAGGCTTCATCAGCCAAAGAATCATGCTAGATTGCGGAAGGTGACACAATCTTCAATAATTGTTTGGAAAATATTGGATTATTAGTTTCAAAGGATATGAGCCCTTCATAAGTAATAAGTCCACAACTTTCTGTTTACTGGAGTCTAAATAATTAATTGTAGTACTTAACTCTCTCAGGTTAGAAGAGCAATCCAAGGCCAAATCAGGGGGATGTGGCATGGGCTAGTAAGACCAAGGAGATCTGTTATTTTCACAACCCAAGACCTACCCACCCCACCCAGACCCACCGCACCCAGTGGCTTTAGACCCCAGCAGACCTTGCCCAACTGGGCCACCTTTACCTCTGAAAACACCATAACGATTAAAAAGATCATTCATTTCTGAGCCCCTCATATCCCTTCCTCACCCAAACTCTGCCACACCATCAAATGCTCCGCACTGTTTGCTACTTCATGTATTTTGTTTGCTCACAATTGTCACTTTTACCTCATGTAACTTATCGTCTGCTTTTGTAATTTGTTCACTTGTAATTTGCTGGTTCTATTGTGAAGCGCTCTGACGCCTTCGGGTAACGTCTGCGCTATATAAAAACGCATAAATAAATAAATAAATAAAATAAAGTCCACCACCTTCCTGGAAGACTGGAAGCATGCTGAGATCAAACCCCTGCTGAAGAAACCCTCTGCTGACCTGACCGACCTCAAGAACTACAGACCAATGTCTTCTCTTTCCTTGCCAGCAAAAGTAATTGAGAAAGACATCAACACCCAACTCTCCAAGTTCATCGAAATGAACCACATCCTGGACCTCTCTCAATCGGACTTCAGAAACAAACACAGCCCAAGATCACTCTCCTTGCTGCTACAGATGACATCTGCACCACCTCGACTGAGGCAAAACTGCTGTCCTCATTCTCTTCTACCACTTGGTCACTTTTGACACCATCTCTCACCCCACCCTCTGTGCAAGACTCCATGATCCCTGGAATGGATCCAATCTTCCTCATCGGTTGAACACAGAGAGTCAGACTTTCACTGCCCAACTCAGAACCTATAGAGATCAGCAGCAGAGTGCTTCGAGGATCCTCCCTGAGCTCCACCATCTTCAAAATCTACATGGCCCGGCTTACAGCCATCATCAGAAGTCACAGACTCAACATCACCTACTACACACATGACATCCAACTGATTTTCTCCCTTACAAACAAACCCACAACCACCAAGAGCAACTTCCATAATGGGATGAAGGCAGTCGCCAACTGGATGAAGCGCAGCTGCCTCAAGATTATCTCAGAAAAGATCAAAGTCCGACTCCTCACCCTCTCCACTTGGGATGAGTCCTGGTGGCCCACAGTGCTCAGAACCCTCTCACACCCACGGACCAGGCATGAAATGGAGGCATCACCCTGGACCCCTTTCTCTCACTGAACTGCCATATTAATGCTGTTTCATCCTCCTGCTTCCACACACTGTACCTTCTTTGTAAAATCTTCAAGTGGATCCTCACCGAGTCCAGGGAAACAGTCACCCATGGACTCATCAGCAGCAGACTCGACTATGGCAGCACATTCTAGGTTGGCACCACCCTGAAACTCCGAGAGAAACTGCAGAACATCCAGAACGCCTCCACCAGACTCATCCTGAACATCCCATGCCGCAGCCACATCACCGGACACCTAAGAGACCTTCACTGGCTAATTACCAACAAAATATGTACCTTCAAGCTTGTCCCGCACGCCTACAAATCCCCCCACAACACTGGACCTGCATACCTCAACCACTGCCTCTCCTTCTGCACTCCCACCAGACTTCTCCACTCCAGCCAACTGGCTCTGTTCACCATCCAAATGGATCTGCAAGATCATGGTTGGAGGAAGATTCTTCTCTTACCTCGCTGCGAAGACCTGGAACTCCCTGCCTCTGCACCTCAGGCAATCACCATCATGCCGCAATTGAGGAAGGACCACAAAACCTGGCTCTTTCACTGAGCCACAGATCCAACCTTCTCACTCATTGCCTTCAGACCATCATTGATGAGTGGTTGTGGTTTATAAGAAACCTGAATGATTGATTGAATCTCAGCCCACTGGTATGCAACAGTAACACTCAATAGAGCATTTACAGTCAGTGCTTCTACAAAATGGAAAATATCTAGAAAATGGAAACACCCTCATCATAAATCGCTGTGTCGCTGCACATATGCCTAGATGCAACTTCAAAATACAAGGGGTGTCAATATCAATAAGGTAGATCTACTGGATTTGTCTGTGTGTCAGCTCATTAATAAAAGAATAAAACATGTTATAATCTACCCCTGTTCTTCTTTCTTACAATGCAGCCTCACACTGCATGCATTTTTCCTTTGTTTCCCTTTTTTATATACCGGGTGATGGGGCCAAACAGGGCACCCAGGTGCTGCTCTTTGCTTTAGCAGTGTGGTGACCACACTCCTGCATAGTTCTGCTTGCCCCCAATCTGGCCCACACTGTTTCTTTGTCCATGCAAGAGCTACCATTGTGTATTTCCCATCCACATCTTTGGTGACACCCACAGAAAACTCGGCAACTCAGAAAGCTATAAAATCAAATCACATTACCCTTATATATGCCTAGATAAATTCATTATAAAAGGGGTGTCAATATCAATAAGCCAGGCCTACTAGCTCTGTTCAGGTGGCACCACACTAATAACTAATAAAAGCAGAAAACATGTTATAGCACACCATAGAATTCAATGGGAACAGTAACAGTATTCAGTACTGTTCATGGTAATATGAAACTTTGTATTGTCAATCTGCAGCATTGTCAATGAACAATGTAATGAAAAGTACGTGTCTCAGACTATTATTTTGACATTTAAACTGTGCTGCTAGTGCAGCTTTAGGTTCAACCAACACTGGGTGCCTGAACATCAGAGCCAAGGTGCAAAAGTACCAGCTCCAGGGGGGTTAGGGAGGGGGCTTGGAACCAGAGAAAAGTTGTCCATGGTTCATGAATATAGGTCCCTGGGAGGCATAGCGTGACATTTGGACCAACTTCTGTGGACAAACTGGTGGGGCTGCTGCATGCCTGTCAGGCCCAGAATACCTTTTAAATAGTTAAAGGTGCCCTTCCCCTTTCAGGGGCAACACAAGAGACAAATATGATTATGAGGCTTTCCATTGTCTCAGGCTTGATTATAAGATGAACAGTTTTGCCACAGATGTTTTCCTTTGTTGGAATACGGTCTCACATTACATGCATTTTTCCTATTTATATACCTGGTGCCTGGGCCCAACTAGGCACCTCGGTTCTGCTCTTTGATCGAGCAGAATTAAAGCTTCAATCCATGTTGCTGCCTACTTCCAGCACAATAAATACTGCTCCTGTGTTGGTGCAAAAGACAGCAATATGCTTCTCCAAAATGGGTCCTTGCAAATGATGTGCACCATGTTCCTCCAGAGATGGGAAGGAGAAGAGGGGCCACACAATACCATTCAAATTTCACAGTAGACCCCATCTCTTGTCTCTCCCAGGGAAATGGCCTCATTCAGGGCATTTCTTGTTTGTGTTGGTCCTTGAGGAATGTGATCCCTAGTGGGGAACGTTGCCTGTGGATGTGGACCCATGCATGACTATCCCAGTTAAAATGAAATATTTGCTGTGTGCAAACACCAGGGTCTTGGATCTGCTTGAGGAAATTTAATGGATATATGTCCTTGATTTGCAACACCTTCGTCCCAGGGGACCGCACTTCAAAGGGTGTTGTCTCTGGCCCGTATGGCCGATTTAGATGATCATGGTCTCATTTAGCTCCTGGTGGTCAGTTCTAGTCACGATGAGAATTTTCTGTTGGTCTCCATGCCCCCAAATGTTACATTTTGTATGGATATTGGTTTTGCTGATTACTTTCCAGACTCGCCCTCTGCCTAGAGTGTGAGCAAGCACATCTCAAATGAAGGAAAGTCTGGGCCTGGCTGCCATGGTAATGGTGACCCCCAACCCAGCCCGTCCCTCTGACAGAGTGCAAATGGTGATGAATAATGAAGTAATCAGAAGGCAGGTCGGGTAAGTTGAAGTGGAATTAATCTCAGCTGCAGAGCCCACAGGAGAGTGTCCTCCTTCTCTGGTAATCAGAGTCTAGCTGCCATAACAGGAGCTTTCTGATCACAACGAACAAGAGCACCACTTTGGGGCCCCATTCAATTACAAACATGTTTATTACATGGTTAAGGAACGCATGTGCAATAGCTTCAAGAATGTAACAAGAGAAAGAACACCTACATGGAATTAAGAACATTACACTGAGGGGTTTGGAAGCTTCTGCTTTTGCAGAGGTCCTACATTTTAACCCTGAGGTCCATTAAGGGCAACCTAAAGTTTAGGAGTCAAAGAAGAGGAGGGGAGCACTCCATTAGCATAGTGCTGCAGGCTTCATGTGTTCTCCACCCCTTGAGGCCAGTCTTCTAGGGCTTGAAGTAGCTGCCAGATTCCTGCCCCAACACAACCCCTCAGCACCACCCACTCTCATGTTCACACTGTAAGCTAACCCTTTCCCCTGCTACTCACTTGCTTGCACCCTGGTCCACAACAATAACTTTGCATGGCAGACCTCATTAGAGCTGCTAAAAAAGACCATGCAAACCTGTCTTGACGTCCCTTTACTGGCTTGGACCTTGTGAGAGAGTGAAATCTCGAACGGCACATGTGCAAAATATCCATTCCATGACCCCTCCCGCCCTTTAAACAAACATAGTCTGAGCTGATTTACTGTGAGCAACCTGCTCCCCTAACCTTGAATTGCTCAGAGTTCTCCTTCTCCTCTGAGAATGGGAGGGCAATGCTGCCTCTGCTCCTTAATACCAGCCGTCATTGGTGGCATTCCCAAACAACGAGTGCCGGTGGCCCTAACTGGCGACCACCAGCTAAGATTAAACACTGCTTAAATGATTTTGAATTACTTGATGTGGTATAATCTTGGACATTTAGTGTAACAAGCCTCATGCAATATGCTGAAAAAGACATAAGATCAAGCAAGGATAAACAACATTGTATCTGGTCCTATAATTAACCCCATATTATTATATTTTGTTTACATTAATTCCTAAGCATTTTTGCGAGTGTAAAAACTCTAGAGTATGAGGCCTTAATGGGTGAGCACCACTTGAAACAAAGGGAAAAAATGATTTGTGACTTTGAACCTTGTAGCTGGTTTCTCTACAATTATAGCAACAGAATATGTCACATCTATTTGAAGGGGGCATCATTTTTCAAATCCATTATGACAATTGCCCGGAAAACGATTTCAAGTTGTCTGTGCCTTGCCCATCTGCTTAGTTATTTTCAAATGTTCAAAATTGCTATGAAATTGAATGGATGGAGAACCAATGTGTTAGACCTGTCAGCCTTAGGGGGGTCTTCCCCCAAACATGTTGCCTGCCTGCCTCCAATTTTGCTGAATTCATTTTTGTTGGCCTTAGGCTTACCAGTACTTGAGGTGCTTGTGTTCATTCCTCTGAACATGGTTTGATCAGCATATGCCTAATTGACACATTTAATTTACTTTTAAGTTCCTTGTAGAGTGGTGTACATATACTGATGGCCTGTAAATCAAATGATACCAGGGGGCCTGCAGCACCCGCAAACATGTCCCAGGCCTGCCATGCAGCCTGAATGTAGTGTTTCACTACCATGTTAACTTAGCATTTAAAATCCCTTGCCAAGCCTTAAACTAGCTTTTACATTTTACTTGTCCTAGTAGTCAGAAATTCTAAAATTAGTTTTTCACTACTGTGAGATCTATCCCTCTCATAGGATAATATTGCGGATTTCTCATTACATTTCATAATCTGTGATCATGTTTGGTGCCTGTGAAATTGTAATGATAAATTCTCTTTAATGGCAAAGTCCCCTATTTCATCACAATCTTGAAAAACCCACTCTTAGAAAATTTGAATGTTCCTGCTTTTAGCCATGTGTGCCTGCAGCCTGCCTCTGATACACATCTGGGGAGGGTGACAGTTATGACTGGGCAGAGTTCCCAGACTTCCATTACGCAGAAGTTCCCGAAGTGCGAAAAAACTGTTTTGCAGTGATTTTCAGTGCCAGGTGCTTGTTCGCACTGTGCAATCCTCGCGAACGGCACCGTGCACAGTGCATGCGGGTGCTGATTCCTTTCTGCTGCTCATGTAGATTTTTACTCGAGCAGCAGCTTTCTCAATGCGAACGGATATTTTCTTAATGGGAGCGGTTGCGAGCATATGCAACCACTTGCAAAGAGAAATCTGACTCCCAGTGTTGATAAATCTTGCCAGAAGGTTGATTTTCCATGCTCGCGGTTCCCAACATGATGTTGACGTTAGCAAACAAAGAAAAATCTCACCGGGAGGTGGATTTTCCTTGCTCGTGCTCGCTAACTGTTTTGGAACTCCACGAGCTCCACGGATCATGGAGTGCTGAAAACTCTGCCAACTACAAGAGCAGAGCAGAGTTCACCACCCAGCTTAGTGATAGCTCAGTTTTGTGTCTGGTTCGATTGACAGGCACACACAATGGGAGCTTTAAATTGACTTGACGGGCCAAGACGAGTGGAGTGAGGAGCTGGTTACAGCATCAAACTTTGTCATGTCCACACACAAAGGCCTGCATAACTCCCCGTAGTGAGTCTGGAGCCAGGGCAGGAAAGGAGGACCTCTGTTCACTCAAAGGTTTTTCTTTGAAGTCTGCCTCACTTCAATGGCATCTTTGGGGATAAGAACCTGTCCTCAGTCCTCACCACTTCAGTACACTTATGTACTTATGGATAATCTGCCAGTAAGAAAGGATTTACTGTGAAACTGAAGGACTGTCAAAATGTTGAACTCCTGCTCTGGAAGAACTGCTCCCTTGCTCTGCTGACTTGCTGCACAGACATCCTTGCCTGGGTGAAAAGGTCTGGACCTGAATCTCTTGACCCCGGAAGTTAGAGTGACTCCAAGGGCTAGTTTGCTGTCTTCCTGCTCTGAATTCTCAGTGATATAAATGACTTCCAACTACTCTGCTGCTGCACCTGGACTCTACCCTCTGTGAGTCTGCCCTGCCAAGTGGTGCAACCCCAGTCCTGGACTCTTGGAAGTAAGCCTGAGATACTTTCTCCAAGCCGAAGCAATGCATCACTGCTGCTGCAGAGATCAGAACCAGCACATCACCATCACTGCGTGGTTCAGCACTGAAGAATCGCTGCTGCTGCAGATTGTTACTGGTGCATAATCCCTGTAGCATGGTTCAGAATGGGCGCATCAGTGCTGTTGCATAGCTCATAGTTGATGCATCACCTTCAAAACCACTACTGGTGGATGCTCTACTCTGTACAAAGTCCCTGCATCCCCATCGATGACAGCCTCAATGATGATGCTGAAACTCTTCCCTGAAGCAACCTACTCATCGGAGCTGATGCATCGCTCTGCTGAGTGACGAGGACCAGAGCATTGCTTTGGCCACATGGATCGACACTGGCACATCATCTTGTCTGCACTCCATATCCTCGCCTTTGACAGGATTCTCAGCTTTGACACAGTCCAGATGAAGGTACTTTTGCTCAACTGGCCAAGCCTGGTACCTGTCTCCAGCCCACTCTCCATTGCAGTTAACCTTAACTTTTGACTCTGTCCGGGTCCAGTGTGACCACATCTCCTTTGTTGGCACATTGTGCTTTTTGGCTCTATTTTCACTTAAATTCTTAAAATTCATATCAGCAGTTCTACAATTTTATCAAAATATAATTTATTTTCTTAAATTGGTTTGGGATTTTTTTGTGTTGCGTTTTCATTATATCACTGTTTGTGTAATGCATAAATACACATTGCCTCTAAGTTAAGCCCTACTGCTTGTGTGTCAAGCTCCCCCTTGTGAAGCAAACGTTAATTTATTGACGTTCTGTTGTTCAGCCTGCAAGGGGACTGTTGTTGTTGCTTGGCCAGGGCTCATAACCGAGTCAACCAATGACTGAATTTCTCACACAAGGTATTATTCCTAAGGCGAAGAAAGGCATCTGCTTTTCGGATTTTAACAATGCATCTTGGTGTGCTCCTTACTACTTTTGCTAAATTTGAGCTTTAGAAAGGTGGCATTGAACTGCAGATGTTGTATACTCCACTGCATTTAATAAGGCAAATTGAGCCAGATTATGTAAAAAGTGATGACATTGGAGGAGGGACATATTATTGCATTATGTGTTATTTTTAATCAAACATGAGTCCCTGAATAATATCCTTGATTTGAAAATGTATAGGTACCAATACTCAGTAATTTTTTAGGGTTCAATAGAGATGTGTCCTTACGCCTCTATTTTTCACATCTATATTACTGATTAGCCTAAAGCAGTTGGAGCCACTAGTACATATCTACCTAAGCTGTGAACAAGTTTAGCATCATCTTCGTTAGAGAACTGCAGGCAGCAAACTCTAGGGAGGCAACTATCATGGATAGGAGTAAACATTAGGCTAACCATACACACAGCTTCTGAAGAATGACATTTTTGAAGCATGTGCAAAGTACTCCTAATTTGACATTCTTCTCCTCCTCCGTGTTTCCATGCCGTGCCTGATACAATTCTGGGTTGGCAGTCCATGCAAGCAGGGCAACATTCCTCTGGGCGAAATTGACTGCACACATGCACTCACTACAGGAGCGGCATGAATAAAGAAATCACTGTACATTGAGTGAGAAGGCCATTCTGAGTATTAACTTAAACTCCCACAAGCAAAGCACATCTAGTTAAAAAGTAAGAGCTGGTGATTGACAACTGCCTAACCTTTAGCTTAGATACTGCAAGAAGGGCGGTAACATACTCATCTTCTCTGAACCTTGCTGTTCCAGAGTACATAGAGGTTACCTGCCTATAGAAAATGATTCCAAAAAGGCCCTAGCAAGAGGGTCCCAAGTATTGCTCATAAGCAACAGCACTGACAATTGCAAATATTCAATGACCCAACCATGAGATGATTTTATCAAAATTATTTTTCATTTTTATTTCCATATAATCAGAACAAGATTCTCAACACTTTTTCAGGATAAATACATAGAAAATATAATACTCAACAATAAATATACGTATACATAATGTCCCACACAGCTCATTCAAAAATATCAGTCATACTCACATGCATTAAAGTAAGAACAGACATTCATACTACACAACTAACAATTTCATAACATCACAAATACCTCAAGATGGTAAAACTGCCACAAGATGTTCAGATGACAAATTCTTGTGTAACATCCTGGTGGTGGGAGGAGTCACAATCCACAAACACGAGATAAATTAAACGTCAACGTGCATATCAGTGTGAAGCCCCAGTCGGGGCAACACCTTCATCATGGCGAGGATGGAAAGTGGTGTGGGACAAACAAACACACCTGTGGGTAATTGCTATAATATTTCCAACTAGTGCAATTGGGGAGGCAACCAATGGGTTCAATCAACTATTTATCCATAATTTTCCAGAAAGCCAGGATTCAATATTTCACTGAAGCAGACACTAGTTGACAACTGCTAAAGGGGCCACCAGCAGATAGCTGTCGAAATAGTATAGCGGATGGGTTGTGGGATTAGGCTTCGCAGGTATCTCATAAGAAGGGTGTCCTTTCGGGCTTAGAAGATAACAGCTTTCCAGACATACTCTTCCGGGAATGCGGCGTGGCAGGAATCCCTGAACTCTGAACCTTGATGTTGTCATATGTGACTACAGGTTCCTGTGCATGTGGTAAAAGTGTGGATTACTTTGGCAATATATATTCAGATCTGGCACCAGAGTGAGGAGTGGCAAGAATTCAGTTATGTCACTGCAAAAATGTTAGCATTAATACTGTTTCAGTTTTTCTAAATGCCATTTGGATTGTAATCCACCTGCAACATATCATCTGCAGGCAGGAATGGGCTAGTCCAAAAGGAAGTGACAAGGCAAGTATTGGGTATTTAGTGAGCAGTCCAGGGCTAGAATGCATTGTGGAGTAGGTTAAAATGTGCAAAGTTGCACATTTATAGTTATATCTACTTTACCTTAGTCAACGTTGACAATATAACATTGAATCTGAACCTGTGAATGGCTGTTGATCCCGCTATGAGTCTAACTACAAGTAAACATTTGAGAAAGCACTATGCGGCATATTACAACAATAATAATAATAATAATAATAATAATAATAATAATAATAATAATAATACAGACACTTGTAGAGCGCGACAGCTACTTCCAACAGATGTGTCCCGGCGCTAAGCGATCAGCAGTACACAGATGGAGAACCAAAAGGCCATGCCCCCTACCCACTAATCTGCCCTCAAGAGTCAAGTCTTAACCATTTTCCTAAAAAGGGGCTCTGTATCAATGTTGTGGAAGTCACTAGGCAAGGAGTTTCACAATTTAGCAGCCCCGACCATGAAGGATCTGCACCCCCATGCAAGCCTTCTTGAAATGGGGTGTACAGAGTAGCTTTTGAGAATTGGACCTTAGAGATCTCGTCTGCTTATAGCCGAATAGTCTTTGTTTCAAATAGCTGGGGCAGTTACCATACATGGCTTGGAATGCAAGCATCAGAGCCTTGAACTCAATTCTTTTGGCCACTGGTAACCAATGGAGCTCTTTTAAATGCGGGAAGACATGCTTGTGGAAAGGGTCATGCCTAGTCAGTCTCGCAGCCGCATTTTACACGCTCTAAAGGCGTCTGATTAGATACTTTGTTAGGCCCAAATAAAGGCCATTGCCAGTCTTGATGTCACCATGGCATGAACTATGATTTTTTGGCACTCTTCTGCCAACAAATGCAGAAATGTCCGCAGATTTCTTAATTTATTGAAGCAGGTAGCTGATACCTGCCGTATCTGTCCAGAAAATGAGAGATCAGCCTCCCACTTCACACCAAGATTTTTTTATAATATCTGCAGGGGCGGGGGGAGGTCCCATTTCCATTGGCGACCAGAGATCTGGTGTTGGAGTTGGCTCCTTCCCGAAGAACATCACCTCCGTCTTTCCTGCTTTGAGTTTTAGTTTGTTATTGTTCATCCACAACGCGATGTCTCTCAGGCAGCTCTTGAAGGAGTCCTCGGTCTGCTCTTTAAAAATAAAGACCAGCTGGGTGTCATAGGTGTACAAAATCACTTTTATCCCTCAGTTGGCTATCAAAGAGAACGGTGGAGCCAGGTAAAGATTAAATAAGAGGGGACTTCGCGCTGACCCCTGGGGGACTCCACACCAAAGTTGTTTCAGTTTAGACAGAAAGGGTTGCAGCGCGACCTTCTGTGAGCGAATATTCAAGTAAGAGTTCAGCCAGGACAGTGCCATACCCCCAATGCACATCTCATGCAGTCTCTGAGACAGCAAGGAGTTGTTGACATTGTTGGATGTCACCTATAGATCCAGAAGCACCAACATCACGAATGCCCCCAGTCTCACCAACTCAGCCAACTCCAAGAGGGCTGCCTCGGTACTAAAACCAGACCGTAAACTGGATTGGGTATCATGTAAGATGCCCTTACTCTTAATGAAGTTTTTCAATTGTTGCTGCACCAGTTTTTCCAGCATCTTTGCTGGTGCAGGCAACAGAGAGATAGGCCTATAGTTATTCAAATCCCCATTATCCCCATTAATTCTTTTCCTCAGTGGGAAGAGCATGGTATGTTTCCAAATATCTGGGAAGATGCCGGACGCAAGGGAAGAGTTCCATATGTGAGCCAAAATGTGTTTTAGAGAGTGTGCCATCACTTTCCAAAGTTTAGGGGGTCAAGGGTCATCTGGTGCCCCTGACTTACACCTCTGAATTCCTGCCAGCACTTCTTGCTGGGAGATAGGAATAACATTTGTAAGTGAAGACTCTGGAGTGCATCCTTCACTACTATCAGATGCCTCTGTCTCCAGTATTGCTGAGAGGAATCATAAACTTTCTGAATTTTATTGTCACAAAAGTCTAAAATATTTTCACACAAGTTGACAGAGGGTTCCACATCGATCTTTAATGCTCTAGGCTTGAGAAAGGAGTTGACCACCTTAAATACCTCTTTGGTAGAGCTGTTAGCCTTGTAAATTCAGATATCTAGGTAATCCCTGCTAGCTACCTTTATCAATTTGTGCAACTCTTTCAATGAGTTTCTAAAGTGGTTTTGGCAGGCTCAAAATAGTTTACCCTCCACTGCTGTTCCAGTCATTTACAACTGCTCCTGGCAGGCCTTAGTGATTCTGAGAACCAAGGGGCAGAGGGGGAAAGCCTTGATGACCTAGTGGGTTTGGCCGAGGCAATGGGGTTCAACTGCTTTCAAAATCCACTGATTTAGAGCCAAGTAATCCACATTAGGATCAGAAGAGAGTGTGGGTTGGCTGGCCTGTAAAAAGGGTCCAAGGATGCTGCTCTCAGGTTTCTCCAACTTCTTTTGATAAAAGCTTGGTTACCCCTACTCTGACAAGGTTTATCCACACTAAAGAAAAATGAGATAAGACAGTGGTCAGACCAGATCAATTTGAAGGTGACCTCCGTGTGCAGGGATGCCAGGTTAGAGAACACGAGGTCAATGGCGTGCCCTGCCTTATGGTTGGCGGAGATAACATGTTGCATTAAATTGGCCCCCACGAGGGTCAACACCAGCTGAGCTGCCTGCATGCAAGTTGGATCATTCACATGTAAGTTGAAATCATCTAATACAGTAAAATGTGAATGCAATAGCGAATTCTGGGCAATGTAATTGCAAAGCTCGTGGTTTATGTTAGGTGCACAATCCAGTGGCCTATAAATGAGGATGCTTGAGAAGGAGGTTGAAGGGTCCATTTGAAAACAGAAGTCAAGACCCTCAATCCCCTCCAGATTAAGTGTTGCTGATGAAGCTAGAACCCAGGAGTCCTTAAAAATAATGGCTACCCCTCCACCTTTTTTTCCACTCTCCCTATTGGCGCTGCACATTTTAAAATCAGGGGGGATGGCTAGGGCCACTGTAGAAACAGAATCTGCGTTCAGCCATGTTTCTGTTAAAAACATGATGTCCCATGCATTATTTGTTAGATTGAACCATAGATCCTCGGCATGCTTGGGTAGTAATTTAAAGTTTACTAGGCATGCCTTGATCCTGTTAGCATGCCCGCCCCACCCTCGGATAGAGCAATCCTTCTCACTAATCCCTACGAGTCCAGTGTACTTCCCAAGCTCCCACGAGCAGTCAATGCAAGTGCATGGAAGCATGTCGGTGGCTAGCTTAATACCATGGGCCCTAGGGCATGTCTTACCTCTGCAAGAGAGCAAAACATACCTCAAAACATTCCTCAAACACCACATCATAGATCTAAAAACGTTTACAAATTGTAACACTAACTGTGTCATTTACTGTATCACGTGCCCGTGTGATTTGGCCTATATAGGACAAACTCAGCAAAAGATAAAAGCCTGCATTCCTCAGCACCAGAGTAGGATTAGATGCGAGGTCGTAGGGGCACCACTAGTCAATCATTACAAGAGTGCCGGTCATGCAGTAGAAGAATTACACTGGGTGGTCCTTGAAAAAGTCTCTCTAGGCCCTAGGGGTGGCAACATTGGCTCTGTCCTCAATGTAAGAGAAAGCAAATGGATGACCCGTCTGGACACCATCCAGAATGGGCTCAATGAACAGGATACAAGCTATGCCCAACGGTATTTCTAAGATGAGAAATGTTTCGGCCAGCATCACCAAAGGAGTCCCGCAGGGCTCCTGTCTTAGCCCTACGTTGTTTAACGTATATGTCTCCCCTTTGGCTAATATTATGAGGTCCTTCGGGTTTATGCCCATCTCTTACGCTGACGACACGCAGCTGCTGTTCACTTTTAAAAACTTTACCCCGGAGATAAGACAATCTTTCTCCAACGGCATGACTGCGACCGCCAGCTGGATGGCCACGAACTTTCTCCAGTGCAATGTGGGAAAGTCTGAGGTCATGTTATTCGGAGAGGCAAAAATCCTGTGGACCCCTGACTGGTGGCCCTCCAGTCTGGGTCAGGCCCCTTCCCCTAAACAGGTGGTGAAAAACCTGGGGGTTCGTCTAGATCACGACCTCACCCTTGCCCATCATGCCAGCACCACGGCGGGATCTTGCTTCCACATTATAAGCCTCCTTCAGAAGGTGTTCCCCCTTCTACCAGACAATACAAGAAAGACCTTGGTCCAGGCCCTCGTTCTGAGCCGCCTGGACTACTGTAATGGCCTTCTCTTGGCAGCTAACGAAGGAGTGCTTAATAAACTTCAGGTGGTTCAGAACACCGCGGCCCGCCTGGTGACCAATGCCCCCCCAAGAACTCCATCTTTGCCCCTTCTCAAGGCCCTCCACTGGCTTCCCATCCGGAAACGGGTGGAATTCAAGATTTGCTGTGTGGTACACAAGAGCCTCTACAACCTCGGTCCACACTATCTGGCCGAGAAATTTGTATACCACCGTCCCTGCCGCAATCTTAGGTCCAGCAACCAGCTATTACTCCAGGTTCCTAGACATTACAAGACCAGACAGGGAGGTCGTGCCCTTTCCATTATGGGCCCGCGCCTATGGAACAATCTCCCCCTTTCCCTTAGAGAGTGCTCGAGCCATCTAGCTTTTAGGAAACGCCTAAAGACAACTCTATTCTAGTTGGAGCGCTGCCCGTCCTGTTCTTCACAGCACCGCGCGGAGATACACCTTCGGGTGTGATGCCAGCGCGTTACAAGCCCATAAATAAATAAATAAATAAATTTCTGCTGTAATAACTAAGTCTGTACCTATTTGGCTTCTCGCTTCCTTTTTTTGTGCCCCTACAGGTCATTCACAGATGAACATACAATACAGACTACTAATGATTATTTATACATTATTCCTACCTTTGGAATTATATTTGTTACATGCGTTAATGTGATTTGACTGCCAGCATATGTCTTCTATCAGTAATGTGATTTGATTACCAGCATATGTCTTCTATCGTAATGTGGGAGTTATACATATATCTTACATTGACAGCCACCATAACCCTCTCCTTGGAACGTAATCCCAATGCTTGAATTAGGACTTTCCCAATCCAGTTGAATATTCACAATACTTTTTTTCGAACTAATTCTCCCAAATAGGGACATTGAACAAGTCTTTCTTCTATGGCTCTGCCGGTAACGGATAACGGCAACATGAGCAGCAGTCATTTAGCTGCAGCAAGCACACGCGCCCATGGCGCACGCTGCCTCCACTTTAAATATTACCTAATGCCCTGCCCGCATTCATTATGGATGATGCGTGCGTGAGATGCAGCAGCCGAAATTTCCGTGGTGAGTTATCCACTATAGGCCGGCCTGTTTGGAAAGTTTCTTGACAGCTTTCCGACAGTAGGCACAATAACGAGTACTTTACTGAGCACCCCATCCTTTCTTTACATCTAGATTGATGCTTGGATCTGGCCGAGGTTGTCAGCCGCCACGCTCGCTGTGAGTTTCTTGTGATGACTCGACCATCCTTTAGTAATACTCTGCTTGTAGGATGTGTGGTTATACTTGGGCGTCTTTTGATTGAACCCTTCTCTCCTCCCACTTAGATGAGTAATACAGAATCGATAATGGTATTTACTGTTAATTACATTGACGCATGAAGATGTGTCGGATTACTTTGAACCTTCGGGTAATTGTCTATCTTGTATATAAGGCCCGAGTATGTTTGTTGCTTTGTCTGTTGAGTCATTAACGTATCTTATTAGGACACCCGCATTATGCGGTGACCCCTACAGTGTTAGGTCGCTATACCAAGGGCCAGTATCTCGCCTCAAATGTCCATGCTCATCATGACTTATGGAGGTTTTATAACACCCTATATACTTAACTGCCACTTGGGCCTGTATTTTGGTATTTTGGCTATATCTTGATGCGTATTGGCTGTGTGGTCCTCTTTTATGTGATAATTATTCCATTTTTAACCTGGCTGGGTAACTTTCATGCTTTTTACTTAAGCACTTTTTGACGAATTTGACTGTCGACCACCTTTTTGATAGTAACCTACTTCTTTTAGGTTGGAGCTCTCCCTGATGCCCGGAGCCTTTGGGCCCATTCCTTTCCCTAGATGGTGCTACATAATCCACTGTGGCCCTCTTGGTAATTATTTGCGATTGTTTAAGCCTCTCTTAGAAACATCACTAGGTACTTTTCATCTGATTCCAATGTTTTTACTTATAGGTGTCCTCCCTCACTTCCCCGAAATCCCGTCCCCACTAGTCCTGATGAAGACCCCGCAGTAAGGTGCGAGCCAGCCTACAATAATGAGGTCGAAACGATGACATACCATTTGTTTGTCCTACCCAAATGCAACAGATCATTTTTGGCTGTGTTAAATTTATTGGGATAGGAATGCGTAATTGTGTAAAGATGCTCTGATGGCAATGTGAATATGTCCATGTGATGTCAATTTTCAAATGTATATGTGACCACATGTGATTTCTTTTGAAACTTCCTTTATATCCACACCACCCTAACCAACACTGTACCGCTTTCACCTATCCCTCTTTCCCACACTCTCCCCTTCTTGAGCAACTATGTAAGTCTGTAATTTTGATAAATGCACACGTAACTGGACTACAACTGAGGATGTGAATAAAAACATAACTCAAGTAATAGAGTGTTAATAGTTTGATTTTTCCTTTTTATTTCTGTCTCTGTGTTCAAGAGATTTTGCAACTGGGACCCCTGTACATGTAACACTGATTATCCAGGTCCCAGCGCCGTTGGATTAACCCTTATTCTGTAACACAACACCACAATGGTGTGGTCACATTCTCCCTTTTCTCTATGGGAGCTTGCATTATGGCCGTACACCGGGTATAACAGAAGCTCCAGTGGAGAAATGGGAGATTGTGTTAAACCTCAAGGTGCTTGCCACAAGGGGCCAGGATTAACAGGAGGCCGCGAGGGAAGCCCTGCTAGGGCCTCCCAAGCACACTTTGCGACAGGGTTTTCCATGGCGGAAAGGCCGACATGGAAACCCGGCCGGAAACCTTGCATCATAATCCATATGGGATTACTGGCCGCAACTTACTGGCTAATGGCCTCCTTGAGCACGTCGGAAGCAAGCATGTATAAATGGCCAGTTTAAATTCTGACCGGCTGCATCGTAATCAGCCGGTCGGTATTGAAATCTATGATGTCGGTCATAAAGCCTCTGACATAAGGTCGGAGGCTTTATGGCCGACATTGTAATTGGCCCCTACGTGTGAGATGCCGAGGGAGAGGATAGTGCAAAGAAGAAATACTTGAAGGCCCCACGGATTCCTTATCGCTGTGACCCACAGTCTGTAGTTGTCCACCATCTATGGTGACACACAGTATATTATTTTGTGTGGACATCCGTTCTTGAGTTTATTATAGATGTATGACATGTAGTTGACAGTACTCACCACTGTCGGGTAAGTGTAAGATGTCACCACAGCTTGACTAAGGATTCTAGTGGTCGACACAAAGGAGAGGAGCATCACAAAATTTCTGCTTTTAATTAGGTATCCCAATCAGAGACATGTTAAGGCATGGGCAAAGTGGGTCCTTGCCAGGGCCCCAGCCTTTCAGGAGGACCTCTGAAAGGGCCAGCTCTATTCTATTAATTTATTTTCAATATGGGTTAAATATTTGAATCTGTGACAGACATTTGACAGAAAAAATGTTTGTTAACCAACACCATGCCACATCCATAAAAACAGTTTCTTTTCAATCAAGACAGAACTTAACATATTGAAAATGGCAGGGGGTGGCACAAAGATTATTACCAGTAATACTAGTGAGCTGCAGCTGAATTTTAATGTTGAAAATACATGTCACTATCCCTTAATATCATGTGTAAAAACATTTAGAATTTGGACAATTGTGCCTGTGCCTGTGTTCTGTGAGTGACCTGACCAGAGAGAGCATAAAAGTGCTGTAATTTGTAAACTCAAAACAGTTCTGAACAGAAAATGTTTGGCCCATGATCCACAAAATCCTTAAGATGCCCAGATCCCATGTATCAGTCCTGAGGAGACCCCTTAATCAGCAGGACTGAAAAGCATCTACATAGTTCCCAGAGGTAAAATGCATATTTCTAAATTTCTGTCTGGAGTGCCATGTTTGTGAAGGAAGGATTATATTGAAATACCCCACTGTCCTTCTCAAAAGCAACTTGTTCCGGCTTTGCTTCCCCTGGACATTTATAAAAGGTGATGTTCTAATTCATGGATGTAGAAACTAACTACACCATTTTGCGATGAGATTTAGGAAATGGTATGTTTTTCTGGAATTTTTTTTTAATTTTACCCTCCGTTCCAAGGCACTTGTATATCATGTTTTTATATGAGTGTGTATTTTTTTATAAAATATTGCTATTCTGTGTATAAGGTCATGATGCAAAATAGTAATTTAACTGAAACAATTGAGAAATGATACTTACATGATTCCTATGATGATCAGCTAATTTGTGTGTTCTCTTGAACTGTTTATAAATTACAAGTGAACAATCTACGCAAGGTTACTACCTTCACCCTGATTACAACTTTTTTGTAGAGTGGTGGTGACGGTGCCTTTGAAAAAGGCATTGCAATGGG
Source organism: Lissotriton vulgaris (assembly GCF_964263255.1). Taxonomy (NCBI): domain Eukaryota; kingdom Metazoa; phylum Chordata; class Amphibia; order Caudata; family Salamandridae; genus Lissotriton; species Lissotriton vulgaris. Next base: position 1,613,818,262 of record NC_141693.1, read on the forward strand.
ACTGCACTGCAAGGTTCCTTCACAACATGGGCTCATAAGTCAAAGACATGCAGGAACCTATGTGGATGCACACGGGGCACATGTTATTCCCCCCTGTGTGCATCCACATGCAGTTGAGGCACAGGGGGGACACTAGGTCCCCCTTTGCTTTTTCTCCTCCAAGGTTTACATGGAGGAAGGAGCTCCATGTAAACCCTGGAGGAGAGGAAACCCGTAATATGTTCTGAACAGCATATTAAGGCACCTGACCACTGCCTGAATGCCAGGGAAGGCGGTTCCCTGGCAGAGCTGGTGATTCCAGTGTGGTCCGACTGGCCAAATACTAATGGGGTGGTCAGACTTCTGGTGCAGTGGTGGCTGGATTGCAACACACAAATCAATATCAAAGTACTGTAAGTGCATTATACAGAGCATCCTGACCAAGCTGATTGTAGCTAGAGGTATGGGGGTATGTCTTTAAGAAAGTTAAGGCAGAGTGAAGGAGAAAAGGGGCATGGCTCCCGAACACCTCTTAGCAATCACTGTGTGGGACTTACTTGAGGTAACAGGAGGGGTACCCCTCTTTCTATTACCTCCAGTTAGTCCTAAAATGCAAGATTGCTGAGAAGTTGTCAGAGGCCAATCCTCTTTTCTCCTTCACTCTGCCTTAACTTTCTCTGCACACTACTAATTGGGGGATGAAGTACCCTTGGATCTTCAGGGTCCTTGGGGCCAACTAGCACTCGTGTTACCTCCAGTAAAACCCACATATCTGCATTGATGAGAGGTCATCAGAGGCCTCTCCCCCGCTCTCCACAACTCTTCAAATAGGGATCCTCAAAAAAGTGGAAGGGCTTCATTCCCAGGGAATGCTCATTTAAAAAAAAATATTTGTGATAAAAAAAAGGAGGGGGGCCCCCTCCCGAGGCCAATTTAGGCCCAGGGACCCAACTCCGCAGGGCCAGGTCTTTATATTTGTGTTTATAATGGAGAGAAGCCACTCGTCCCCCCTCCCCAGGCCTATTTCAACTCCGAGGATCATATCCCCGGGGTATGGCCACCTCATTGGCATCCACTTGGAGATCCTGAAGGCCTGGCCTCCTGCAGTAGACAGGATTGCTTTTGGACAGAGGGATCTGCTAACATGCAGCTCCCTCTATCTGAAAGCAATGTTGTGGTGCTTCTTACAAGCGAGAGCACTTTCTTCTTTCACTTGCATGGAGTGGACCACAGTTTGCTATGGCTTGGCAAACTGCCATGTCCTGGAAAATCTCTCGTGCCTGCCATGGGGGGGGGGTTACAGTCCCCAGGGCCATGTAGGGCTCCTGGAGGAGTGCCAAGCGGCCCACTCCTTTATTTAAATTTACCCCAGGGAGGTGGTGGTCCCCAGGGCTGGGGGTGTGTAAAGGATACCTTTAATTGTTGTATGTGTGTCCCAGGGAGGTGGCAATCCCTAGGGCTGCTTAGGGGGTTGGAGCCCCCCTCAGGCATTATTATTTGATACAGCCCAGTGGAAAGGGTTTTCCCTGGGGCCCCCCACATTTGTCTGCATTAGCCCCGGGGAGATGTCAGTAGATGGGGTTGCAGGGAAGGCCATAGGTCCTCCCCCGCATTGCCTTTTTTTGAATAAAGTATGTGCCCCAGTGAGGTGGAGGTTCCTGGGGCTGCAAGAAAGGCCCTACACCCCTTCATTACAAACAAAAGTGGGCTCTGGGATGTGGCGGTCCCCGGGAATAGGGGGTCCACGACTCCACCCGTACTATATTGACATTTTCCCTGGGGAGGTGGCTATCCCTGGGATAGGGGGGTCCATGGGCCCCATATTACTTTAATTAGCCCGGGGGAGGTGCGATCCCCTGGGCTGGAGGGTCCACAATGCCCCCCCACATAATTAGAAATAGCACCAGGGAGGTAGCCTAGTGGGCCTGCCAGCATTCTTAATGAAAAGTACCTCAGGGAGGTGGCAGGCCTGGGGCTTTGAGTAGCCCGAAGAGGGGGACCTGAAATCCTGAATGGAATTACACGAATTTTGGCAGAAAGCTATTTTTGTCATTTGGTATGAATCCATTCATTAGTTTCAGAGATATTTAAGTTTAAAAATATAGATATCTGGGAGCCCAACACAGTACTGAAATTTGTTCCGAATCCACCCCCCCCAAAAAAAGAACAAAGAAAAGAGGGCAGGGTTGAAACACCCTGATGCCATATGCCTCTTGGTGGGTTCCTACTGGGACCACCAGGGCCCAAAGAAGTTTGAGAAAAATTAGGCTTGAATTTCCACACTTTATTTTTTGTCAGCCCTGGGTGGGCCAAGTCCCAGGGCCATTTCTTAATTACAGGGATAGGAGCGCATGGGCCCCCCTACTGGAGCTTATTGTCCCCTGGACACAACCACCTGCCTTGTGCTTCTGTGAATATGAACGCAGAGACGGCCTGTAGGCCTCTCCAACTGCCCCTGGGACCACCATCTCCCTAGGGCTTTACTACAAATAAGATTGTGGGCCATCAGACCCCCCTCCAGCCCTGGGGACCACCACCTTCAAGGATCTTTTGGTACTCAGAAGTGTGGGGCCGCGTGGAACCCCCTGTACCCCCAGGGGCTGCCACTTCCCTGGGGCTTCATTGTAAATGAATATAGGTGGAGCCTGTACACATCCCCTGACAGCCCCAGAGGCCATCACCTCACTGTGGCTGTGATACAAATAAGTGCGAAGGCCGTGCTGACCCCCTGCAGCCACAGAGACTGTCACCTCCTGGGGTTTCTTTTTTTTATTTTTATTTTTATATTTTTATTCAATTTTACCCCCCCCACACAATTTTTCTGATAAGTCCAATACAGTTTTTTCAGTACAGATTTGATTTTACAAAGTTATACATATGAAATTCGACAATCTTCATACCTAACAAAGAAGACGAAAACAAAGGCCAATATAGTCCACGGAGAGCCAAAAGCAAAAAAAAAAAAAAAAAATTGGCACCTCATGTACTTTTAATTCTTCCTGTTCTTCCATTGCTCGATGGGTAGCCAAATCCTACCCCCCAATGCCCTTGTCCTTCTGCCTTTCCTATCGTAGATAGCTTTCTCCAGATTATATGTGGAAAGTAGCCTTGCTATCCATGTCTGAAACGTCGGTGCCGATTTATCAATCCAGGCTTTCGCAATAATGATCCTAAAAACTGCTGTAACCATAAACAAGAATTCTGGGTGTATGTTATTATCTCCTACACTTATACCTAATATTATCAACTCATCCGTTAATTTAGATTTTAACCCCAGAGAGTTCTCCAAAAATTCCTCTATTGCCAATTTTAGAGTGTAAAGTTGTGGACATTGTGAGAACATATGAGTAATGTTGGCGCTTGTTGAGTTGCAACGTGGACAAGTTATTCCAGTGCTTCCCCCCCACTGGGCAATTCTAGCAGGTGTATGGTATAACGAATAAACTGTCTTGTAATGTTGAGTTTGTAGCGTTGCTGAGCACAGGACAGTTCGGCCTAGGTCTAATGAGGCTTGAAGAGCTTCAGGATGAGCCCTTACTTGTTCCACCCATTTATTGCCATATTTCTCTCTATCATCTGTTTTGTATTCCTGTAGTTCTGCGTACAATTGTCTAATTGAGCATTGTAGGCTGCTCCCCAAGTAGTCCATTATCCTACAGCTTGTCAATCCTGCTGTTCCCCCCTGTTTTGTATGAAAGTAGCTCCTCACTTGTAAATATTTAAAGAAATTGTTCCCAGATATTTTAAATTTGTATTGGATATCTTGGAACAGTAAGAACCCTCCTTTTACATCCAATAAGTCTCCTTATTTCTTGATCCCTCTGCCATCCCACTCTTTCATGACTGCATCCCTAAAAATCTCTGCCGGGAGCTCGTTATTCGTGTACAGCCTCAGGTATCTATTATACCTTCCCAATCCTAACTTTTTCTTAATTGCCCTCCAGATTTTATATACCGCGCTCAGGGTCTTGAACCTCGTGTGTTTAAAATAGGCAAAATCCACAGTTGTGACTAAGGCATTCTCTGCCGCCTTTCCCAAAAGTGCTTCGTAGACGTTCGCTGGACACACTCTCTCACCCTGTTGGTCACTTCCTCCTAATAACCCCTTAGAATATTGGAGAGCTGCCGCCCAATAGTAAAATCTAAAATCTGGTGCCCCCCAACCTCCCTTCTCTCTTGATAGTGTCAAAAATCGATATGCTCTACGTGTCTTCCCCTGTGCCCAAATTCATCTATTCACTGTTGATTCTATTCTATTAAACCATGTGCCATCAAAGTATAAGGGAATTGCTCTAAAAAGATATAAAAATTTTGGGAAAGTGACCATTTTAATAAAATTAATACGGCCCATTAGTGTCAAATGTAGATTGTTGACTCTCTCCATGTTTCTTTTAACATTCCCTAACAGTGGTTCCATGTTAATCTCTACTAGTTTCTCTAAGTCCGCAGTCACCCTGACTCCCAAGTACATTGCTTCTGAAACTACTCTTGTGTCTACAAATGTTGTATATCTATTCTGTATTACTTGTGTCTTTCCTCTGTTTATTAGGTACCCTGAGACCGCGCCGAAGTTCCTTGCCTCCTGTTCTATTTCAATCAGTGCCCCCTTCGGTGCTGGTGTTATAATAGCCACGTCATCCGCATAAGGGGATAGTTTGTAATCCTTCTCGTGCAGTGTAACTGGGGGGATCCTGATATTATGTGTGAGCCTTCTTAAAAACGGATCCAGATATATGGCAAATAGTAAAGGCGAGGCTGGACAGCCCTGCCTAGTCCCTCGTCTAATCTGTACCGCCTTTGAATAGGATTTATTCATTCTTATCCTGGCTAGGGGTTGTTTATAAAGTGCCTGGATTGCTGTTATGTATCCCTTGCCTATACCTGCCCATTCCATGGCTTTCCATAGATAAGCCCAGGAGACCCTGTTAAAAGCCTTCTCGGCATCCAAAAAAATAGCAGCGACAGGGTCTCCTGTAGCCTCCGCTGCATCTAAGATGGTAATCATCTGCCTAGTATGTTGGGTAGTCCCTTTACCAGGTATAAAGCCATGTTGCGCTGGGGATACCACCCCCTCTATAACCTTGCTCAACCTATTAGCTAATGATTTGGAAAATATCTTTGCATCGGCATTTAACAACGTAATTGGCCGATATGAGCCCGGTTCCATTGGAGGTTTATCTTTTTTTAGTATCACTATGATATCCGCGCCGGCCCAAGATTGTGGGACTATTCTGCCCCCCTGTGCCATACAACAGATTGCCCACATGTCCTTAGCTAACACATCCCAAAAGGTTTTGTAGAACTCTGCAGGTATCTGGTCTTGTCCTGTTGCTTTGCCAGAGGGGAGACTAAATGCCGCATCTCTTACCTCCTGGACTGTTAACTGCCCATCTAACTTATCCCTCTCCTCTGTGCTTAACCCTACCTGTGGTACTTGTAACAAATATTCCATACTTTCTGTCTCTAGATTTCCATTGTTTGCGTCTTGTTCGTATAAGACCTTGTAGAACCTTCTAAATACCTCCTGTACCTGCTCTACCTTGTTGACAATCGTCCCAGTGCTATCCTTAATTTCTTTTATCTCTCCTGCTGCTAGAGTTTGTCTGGTCCTAATTGCCAGAAGATGACCCACCCTCTCATTAAATTCATAACATTTCTCTTTTTTTGCTAGATAGTTCCTTGCTGTTTTCTGCGCCAATGTAGTGCCTGCTTCTGCCGTCTGTACTTCCAAAACCAACAGGATCTGTTCAATAGGTTATTGTCTACCTATTGCATCCACTAGAGCCTCTTCTAGTTCCACCAGAGCTCTGATCTCCTCTTCCATCTTCTCCTTTTCCCTCTTACTTCTTAATAGTGTGTAACTTAGTGTCTCCCCCCCTCACTCCTGCTTTAAAGCTATCCCATACCATATCCGCTGAAGCCGAATATCTATTCATGTCCCAGAATTGTGTTATCCAATCTTGCATTCTCGTAATGTACTCCTTCTCCTTCAGCAACCCCCGTTCAAATGTCCATGTGGTTATTGGTCTTTCCTTATTTTTGGGCACTGATATACTTAGAACCAGCGGATTAAAGTCTGACACTATTCTGGGAAGTCGTTCTATTCTGGCTCCACCTACAAGTGAACTAGATATAAAGAAGTAATCCAGTCTGGCTATTGTTTTATGTGGGGCTGAATAGAAAGTACTTCCTGTACCTATCGGGTTCATTTCCGCCCACATATCCACCAACGCATTATGTCGAACAAGATTTTGTACAGCTTTATATATCTTTTTTTTCCTCCCTTGGTATCTACCCCCCTTCTTATCTGTTAGGCCGTCCAAACCATTAATGTTAAAGTCCCCACAGCATATCACGGGTTCTGGCCACAATGCTAATTCACCATCCATAAATTCAATTAATTCAGGTTCATCCTCATTTGGGCCATACAATGAAGTAAGTGTAAATCTTCCTGCAATAGTTTCCATATCCAGCATTACCCATCTCCCGTCTCGGTCCTCCTTTTTCTTTTAAATTTTTACAGTGCCTTTCCTAGCCAAAACTGCCACTCCCTTACTTCTCCCTTCCTGTCCTGTATAAGCAAGAACCTCAAATCCCATTTGATCCAGCATAAACTTGTCTTTAACGGCTACATGCGTTTCCTGTAAACAAATTATATCAATTCTCCAGAATCGTAACAATGCAGAAAGCTTTTGTCTTTTCTCCCCGTTATTTAGACCACAAATATTAATCGTGATTATCCTGATTGCCATAACTCATGTTTTACTTTTACCATCCCTTCAACTGCTCTCTTGAAGGTATCCACGCATTTTCTCTCTTCTTTATATATTTTACAAATCTGTACTGTATTGCTACACCAACCATCAAAAGTACCACTGCCCCCCGCTACCCCCCTTTCATTCCCCCCTCCCAATCTGCTGACCCACCCCCCCTGCGACAGGCAAATAGGTAACTCCTGACCTATGCGTGACCACTGAGCGTTGTAGTGTCGTCCCCCTCTCCCCCCCTCAGCACTCCTTCACCCATTGATATTCCTAACTACCAGGCTCATTAAGCTGATTATCTTCTCCCATTACCCTTCTCATTTTTTCTCTCTTTGTAATTTCTTTTTTACTTCCTCCTAGCTCCCCCTTGTTCTGTTAGTTCTGCCAAAAATTCTCCTGCTTTAATCTCTGAGAAGAACATTCTTGTTCGACCTGCGGAGATAACTTTTAACTTTCCTGGGAACATTAAGTAAGCCTCTGCTCCTTGGCTCTGAAATACTGTGATCAATTGTCTAAGTCTCCATCGCCTCTCCACTGTTACATGGCAAAAGTCTGGTCTAGCAAAAAATGTTATTCCTTCGACAGTCTTCCTAGAATCAGGTCTAGCTTTCTCCATCAGTTCTTGTCTTGCTAAAAAGTTTCCAAAAAATACTAACATGGCCCTTGGAAGTGCACCCGTACCCTCTTCTCGCCTTTTCTTTACTGTGAGCGGAAACCTATGGGCTCTCTGTACTTCTTGCTCCCAATGCCATGGCACCTCCGGGAAGGCCCCTTTTAGCAGCTTGATAACTAAGCCTCTGGGGTCTTGCCCCTCCACCCCTTCCTCAATTCCAAGGAGTCTGGCGTTATTGCGCCTCTTGCGGTTTTCCAAATCCTCCACCTTCCATTGTAGATCCTCCACAATCTTTGTCTGCTCCTCTCTAGATGTCTGCCAGTCTGTAACTTCATCCTCTAGTCTACCAGTTCTCTCTTCGACTCCTATGACTCTCTCCTCCACTTCCTCAAACTTTTTATTTATTTTCCTGATTGACGCTTGGATTTTTTTTGTATCGTGCCTAGCTCTCCGACTTTCAGCTCTAGGTTTTGTTTGCATCTGTTTTAATGTGGCAAACATTATATCCAATTTTCCTCCTTCATTTTGAACTTCTTGACCATGCTCTTTATACATATTAGAGGTAGCAGAATAGTCCCATAACAGTTTCTTATGTGTACTCTTATATGAACTCAGGGGGGAGCCTGCTTTTCTCGATGCCATCTTGCGCCTTTTTTGAGTACCTCTTCCCCTGGAGCCGCCACTGTCTCCAGAACTCGAGCACGAATCTGAAGTGTCTCTTTCCTCGTCGCTACTTGCCATCGTTGATTCAGACTCTTCAGGAACCGAGAAGAACCTGTCCCCCTCAGCTCCCTCCGTGAAATCTGCCTCTGCCTGATCTTTCTGTGGTCTGAGGCTCGCAGCACCCCCCCTCTTTGGGGCGCTATCTCTTTGTAGTTGGGCTTGCTCCTCGAGCATCTCTGCCTCCACCTCTTTGAGGGCGTCTAGCATTTGACCCGTGTTCAAAACCTCTGCCCCGCCAGCAGCCTCTCTCACCTTCCTCTCAGCATCACTCCACTCGTCTTGGCTCCCCTGCTCCAGCTATCGCCCAGCGTCGTCCGTCGAACTCGCCAACGGGAGCTCCGCGGGAAGCGTGAGTTCTGTGTATCCCGGTTGCCTAGCAACGCTTCAGCTTGCGTCCTCGAGGACGTTGCTGCCTGATCCATCGGGCGGCAGGGTTGCCATGCTCGCGGGGTTACCGTGACAGATCCTGACGCCCCCGGAGGTGCCTTGACGCTGAAGACTTCTGATACTGAAGGCTGCCGGTAAGTGGGGTCTTTCTCACTCTTCTTCTTTTCTGGAAGGTCCCGCGCCGCTTGATTGCTGTTACTGCTTCGTGTATCTTTGCCATGCTTGAGCTCTTTCTCCTTCTCGCTGGCTCTCTCCAACTTGCGCTGTTGGGCTTTAGTTGCTGTAGATATTGTGGGAGTCGATCGTTTGGCAGGAGGTGGCATTTTAGTTTTCGGGATGGTGCCCGATCTCCCGGCTTCTTTCTGGCATGTTTCTTTATTTAAGCCGCTAGGCATGGGCTGTTGCTGTTTGTCTTTTCCTCGGAACGCCATCTCTGCCTGAAATGCTTTGAAAAGTGAAACAGACAATGTCTTCACTTTTTCCAAAATGCGTGTGAGACTGCAAAATACACCATTGTACTTCTTCGATCTCGATCTGTTATCGCTCCTTTGCTGGCTCCAAAAGATAAGTTGCATACTGCTTTCACAAGTCCATCTGATGCCTGGGACTAAGCATGGTTCGGAGAGGGGTCAGAATGCGACTTACTCCTACAGCGCTTCAGCGGCCATCTTGCCTCCACCTCCTGGGGTTTCATTGTAAATTAATGTGGGAGGCACAAACTAACAGCCCAGTGCACGCCACCTTTAATATAAAAAATGAAGGGACCAGGAGGCCCCCCACAGCCTCGGGGACGACCACCTACCCGAGAAAAATTCAAAGAAAGGAGGGGGGTCCTCTTGGAGACCTAGATGACCCAGGGGACTGCCACCCCCAGGGCTGGCTCCTGCAATGTCCCAGTGTGCCAACCCCCAGGACATTGCAGTTTGCTGTGGCTTGGCGGGAGCACCAGAGCAAACTCTGCTCCGCTTTCAAGAAACAAGAGCAGAAAAAATGCTCTGACTTTTCGAAAGCAGAGCCCAATTGCTTTTACGCAAAAGGAACTGCATATCATCAGCTCTCTATGCGTAAAAGCAATACAGGTTCCTGCTGCATGTGGGGAGCTAGCAGGGACCAAAGGGACCAACAGGCTACCCGCGGTCCCCAACATTAAAAATTTAGGTACCTTGGGTGCAAACAGGGTACCCACAAGAGAGGTCAGGCCTCGGGGATGGGGGGTCTTGTTTTTTTTTAAAGGCTCCAGGGGATGGGCTCCCCAGAGCCGGAATAGGCCTGGCAGGGGAGCCGCTTGGTTCCCTCCCTTTAATTATAAAAAAAGTAAAGAAAAGCCTGGGCCTCAGGGTAAAATATCCCTCCTGCTACCTCCAGTCAGTCCCACACAGCTGTATTGCTAAGAGGATTTCAGAGGCCATGTCCCCGCCACCATTCTGCAGACGCCCTCCTAACAAACTGTTGGTTGGGGGATGAAGTCTACTTTCCTCTTGAGGGACTTGAGGGCCAAGAAGCCCTCCTGTTACCTCCTGTAAGTTCTGTGCAGCGGGATTCCTGAGAGATGGTCGGAGGCCCAGACCCCTTTCTCCACCACTCTGCAAACACAACTACTATTTAAAACACCATAGAAATCCACCCAAAAATCCAAAGGTTACAGGGATGTTTTAATTAGGAATTCGCATTTAAAAAATCTTAGAATTCACTGAAAAAACCTTAGTTTACAGAGATGTTATAGTTGGGAACTGGAAAATAAGCCTTAGAAATTAATTGATAAAAACAAAAGTTACAGGGACGTAATAGTGATTCTCAAGCTTCACTCGTACAGAACTAGTGAATATCAGCAGTAATAGTTATCTGAGCTTACTACAAATCACATACCCATGCTCATGACCACATGTTACATCACTCATGACATGGTCAGTGACATCACTGATGGCATCACTAATGAAATCTCAAATTACATTACTGATGATATCATCCACAGAATCACTCCCCCACAGAAATTCACAAACTCATTCACAGACCAATATCAGTACTACCACACCAACCTACTGGTTCATAGATCTACATGCACCCACATCCACTCGCTCACCCACTCAGTCACTAATACAGCCATTGACATATCCACTCATACACCCATATAATTACTCACATACTGAGTCAGTCCCCCTTAGAGCTACTCACACACCTAGGCACTCACCCATACATTCAGTCACATAGCCACTTACTCACCCATACAGATAAACACATGCCCACTTTGTCATACATACACTAACACATGCTCACTCACCTGTACAGTCACTGACAAAAGCATACACTCACCCATATAGCCATGCTCATATTCACTCACTCACCCATACAGTCACTCATATACCCCTTCACTCACCTATACTGCCTTTCACATACCCAGTTACTAACCCATAAATGTATGTATGTATGTATTTTGCACTTATATATCACTGACACATCCACTTATTCACCGACACAGCCATACACACACTCACTCATTCACACAGTCCCTCACACATGCACTCACTAACCCATACTGCCAGACTCACCCATTCACTAATCCATACAGGCAGTCACACACTCCCTCACCCACCCACACAGACACTGAGACAACCATACAGGTACTCAGACAACCAATCACTCACCAGTACATCCACTCACGTACCTACTCACACACCAAAACAACCACTTAGACACCAGCTGACAGTGTGCGTAAGAGGCTTCAAGACAGCATGGAGCTCTGCTTTGTCTCATATGCAAGTACGATGCAGCGCTTGCCATGCACAGCAAGAGCCTCGTACCCTCAAAAGTAACTTGCCAGGGTTACTGAAGTATAGACAACCACTAGCTACAGTGTGCGATCATGTTACTCACAAACAGTGAGAGAATGTACAATTACTTCACTACCGATTTCTGTAATTGACAGAAAAATTAATTTGTTTGAATCCCACTGCATATCTCTATGTAAGAATTGGAAACCACAAAAACAGCGCCCATGGCATGTGATGAGCCCGCATTCAATCAACCTTTGTTATTGCCTTATTAACTTCCTGAATGCAATTTAAAGTTCACTTTCAAGGGCATACACGCGTTCTCCTCTAGTAAAAATCCACTAGGTAACTCTTCTGCTATCACTGTTCATAAGGCCCATGCTAAGGCACTCAATAAGCTGGGGCCGGCAAACAATTATCTTTCCCATTTTACCCTCTTCTTACAGTCGGTTTCCTCTCCTACTCAACCTTACTACTGCACCAAACGTGCATTCACCTCATTCTTTAGCCCTCCCTCACCTGCCAAGCTAAGTTTTGCTCTGCCCACAACCTCCCCATTCCTCACATCTTCTCACTTGGTCTTCAAACAGCTGCAACATCCATTGGTCCAGCTCTTTACAGAACTCTTCATCCTTGGCTGGCAGTGTGCAGCTCTCAGTTCACTTGAAGAGGGTTACTCAAGCTATCTCTGTGACCGAAGCTCCGGTGCCGATCCTTTCGTGAGCTTGGAGCAGGAAGAAATAGTACCTCTGTCAACACAACCAACATAAGTAATAATAAACATAAACAATACAGTAGAACGGCCCACATGTAGAGTGTCTCTCCAAAGAGCTGTACAGAAATATGCAAACAGTACGTTTGGTGTTGTTTTGCATATCAAGCCTTGGTTTGGATACTGTTTCATCTAGTTCAGGAACTATGTAGTATCCTTTTGCCTTACTATGAAGGCTCCTTGGTTGTCATCAGGTCCGGTCTGCAAAACAGTTGGTGGACATTGCTTTGTTTCATGTGCTCTGCTTGCACAAGAACCGGAAAAACGAGTGCACATTCAGGGAGCGGGCAAGAGCGCCCAGCTCATCAGCAGGAACTTAAATTCCCAGCAAGGGAAGGCAGGGGAGCTGCTTGGTGAAGTATGTTGTCCCTGAGACTTCAGCAGGAGGGAAGCTCTATCTCAAACACTTGGAGATCCTTTTCAAGTTGATTTGAAAGTATCACAAAGTCCTTTCTCCTTTCTTTGGCAGTCAGGCAACCACTGCAGGCCAATCACCCATAGAGCACTGAGCTTAGGCATAGTCTCCTCCTCAGTTTTTCTGGTTCCTCTCTTCAGCAAAGGTTCTTCTTGTTTCCCAAAAGTGATCTAAAGTTCTTGGGTCTGGGTCCCAATATTTATACTAGCAAATCCTTTGTTCTCTGAAGGCAGAGGGTACTGTACACAGTCCAAACCAATTCTGTGCAATCCTGGAGCACTTTGTTGACAATACTCTTTCTTTCCTTTGACAGTGTTGGCCAGAGACATCAGACACACCACAAGGTGTGGAGCCAGCTGTGTGGAAGGCAGATCCAGCCCTATTCAGGTCCCAGGTGTAAATCCTCCCACCCATCTACATGCCGATAGCTCTATTCAGTCCTGTGCTGACTCACCCTGTCTCCTGAAATACCCCAGCCCCAGTCACTCAAACTCCAGACAAGGAATACACAACCTAGCAGAGGCAGGCTTAGACAGTTAGGCAAGAAAATACCCACTTTCTAAAATTGGCATTTTCAAACACAGAATGTTAAAACCAACTTCACTGAAAGATGTATTTTATCATTCTGAGTTCAGGCATACTAAACTCGAATTTCTACCTAGTTCCCTGAGTCAGTTAGGATTATAAGGTGCTATAATCAAACTGCCCTTTCTGGCCTATCTGGAACAGGTAGCTTTGCAATAGTGAAAAGGTAAATGGTTGTTATTCACTATTAGGACATGCCACACACACCAGGGCATGTCCTACCTTTTATCTACAATGCACCCTGCCCTTGGGCCTACCATAGGGGTGACTAATATGCAGAAAAGGGAAGGTTTAGGGATTGGCAAGTGAGTGCACTTGCCCAGTCAACATGGCAGTACCAGACTGTATACAATTGCAGACCTGAGACACACTTTTACAGGCTGCTTCTGTGGGTGGCACAACCAGTGCTGCAAGCCCACCAGCAGCATTTGATTTACAAGCCCTGGGCACATGTAGTGCACTGTACGAGTGTCTGACAAGTCAAAACCAGCCAATCATGGAGTCACTAATCTATACATCAATTTACAATAGGGAGAGCATATGCACTTTAGCACTGATCAGCAGTGGTAAACTGCCCAGAGTCATAAAACAGCCAACAAACAATAGGTCAGAAAAAATACAGGAGGAAGGCAATAAGTTCAGGGAAGACCCTGCAAAAAGGGCCAAGTCCAACAGCTACCTACCTCCGAAGTGACATCTAAGTCACCTGGCATGTTGACACTTTCATCTGTGAAGAGACCAATAAAATACCCGCCTTTGGGAACCATTTCTTCACCCCCAATTTCGATAGAACTAATTTTTGAGGAAATCCGGGCTCTTAAGCCATACAGTTCCCTCTAGGCAGTCTCAGATGTTGCACCTTGAAAAACAGGTTAAAAATCTTGTAAATCACAGCAGATGCAATAACCTACACATTTATGATTAATAGAGGGACTTGAAGGCACTAATCCCCTCTCCTTTTTTCAATCCTTTCTTTCAAAACTTTTCAATAATCCGGAATCCCCATTATTGAACATTCAGCAGGCTCATTGTTTAGGTCATGTTCCACAATCGATGGCCTCTTCGAGTAAACCTTGAAGAGTAATACTGTACTTTTTAGAATAACTAGTTGAAAGTTTTACAAGCAGTTAAAGTCAAAGGAAGGATCTTCTGGCAAGGCTCTACTCTTTTATTTTCAGAAGACTGTGCCAAAGCAACAGGAGATAGAAGAAAGCAGTTTTTGTATTAGAGAACAGCGCTTTGGACTAGCAATGCCAGATTTGGCCCTATTCATCCTTGCCTTTTTAAGGTTACATATGAAAATAAGTCTACGTTCTATTAGGATCCTTATCTTCTTCAACGATTTTTGGACAATTGCAGACTGTAGGATATGTAAGTTACTAGATCCACCATTTAACTTTTTTATTGTCTATCAGTAGTCTAATATATTGTCCCGGTTATATGTTTTTTATATTGTTTCTGTTAATTCTTGTGTAACTTGTTCTCTTTTTTCTCTTCATTAGGTACAACCCTTTTCATAGACATACATGTGATTTTTCATCCGTCTGATGGTATATCGGCTGCCTCTCGAGTCTGTTCCAGAAGCTCCGCTCGATGTACCGTTTCCTTCTGTGGCACCACCATCCTCAAAATTTGAGTGTTTTTTGGTATGTAATTTTTTTGCATCTTGTATATGGTTTGTATATTTGTCTTCCTTCTCAACTCTATCCCTTCTGTTTTTTCTCTTTCTATTTTTTCTCTTTTCATTCCTTTCCCTCTTCTTCTCGTTTTTAGGTCTCGGCTAAACGCGCGGAAGCGCGTCTCCGCCGAGATCTTTTGTTAGCGACTGTGCTTCCCAGGAGACAGTCTCGGCCACGCGCATCCTTCGAGCCGATTTGAAACTGGAACGCGCGCTGTGGCCAGGCGCTGTCTCCTGGGAAGCTCAAGCACCACACACGCATGCGCATACACACACACACAAGCGCCCATGCACGCACGCACATACATACATACAGAGACACCCCCCCTGACACATACACACACACGCGCACACACACAAGTGCACCGAGGCCCTCCCTCCCTCCCCCGCCGTCACCGTCGCACACATACTTACACACACGAGCATACACGCACATACACACACACAAGTGCACCAAGCCCCCCCAGCCTTTTGGAACTTACCTGGCCAATGTCGGGGACTCTGCTCTCAGCACGCGGCGCCCAACCTCCTGCTGGCGCGGCCCCGGGGCTCCACACAGCTCACAGGAGCCCCGGGCGCGAGACGCATGGGACTCCGCCTGCCTCCTCTTCCGGTCTGGACGTGGCCCCGCCCCGTCACAGGCGACCGTGCCTGACTTCCGGGGCGGCCGCGGCGGGATTCCACCCGACCATGCTACGCCACTGCTTGTTTGTATTTAATTCCGTAGTATGTAACAGCGCCACTTACCTAAAATGCCTCGTGAAGCCTTTGAAATCCCCGGTGCCTTCTTTTGTAGCGGCCTCTGTTGCATCCCAGTCACTTAAAAAAAGAATATATATTCTCCTTACGTTGGCGTCACAAAATAGAAATCTGTCGGCGGGGAAGAGGTCGGATGGGCGCAAAGACTCAACTTCCCTTGGAAATGCAGCTGCTGACCCAGTGCGAACTTCCTCTCGAAGCAAATCATACCATTCCACGTATCTCCCTGTCTTTATTATTCATAGTGCACAATCAATTTCCCATGAAATTAAGGAAGGACAAGAAATACGAAGAAAGCAATCAAGGGGTCAGGGAATGAAATTGACAGGTCCCAGCGCGCTGGCACGTGCAGTGGACGTCGAGTTTCAGTCATCGCGAGGGAGCGTCATCTTCAGTCCAGGGCTTGCTCCTCGACTGCTGGCAGGATCCATCATTTTCCAATGCATTTAAATGTGACATTTTCTAAGGTCACCCATGATTGGAGTCAAGCTCGCCCCAGACGAGGCAGTTGTACAGAACTCGCATTCTGACAGATTAATGGAAGGATACTTACGTTTTCAAATACAAAAGAACATATTTTTGCATCAACACAAATTGAAAATGCATTTTAAAACGAAACTTTTTTGAAGGGATCGATTTAGATGCAACTTTGATGTGCCTGAGGTGCATGGATGTAGATTCACTAAAAGGCTAGGGGTAGCCTAAGAGACATCACCGCCCTTTTACCCCATTCCATCACAGGAGGTGACATCTTATGGCCTTTGACGTCTTCCAGGAAGGAATGCCAGGTGACCACTAACCCTTGTGGTGTCACAGGAAATACATCAATAAAAGTATGAACTCTAAAATTAGTGCACAATTTCTAAAATAGAGACTCCATTTATACCTACATCAGATCCCATTTCTCTTTCATTCGCCATGTCTATCAGCCACACCTATGCCTCAGTATACCTCTCACATCCAGAGCTGCTACCTTCTTATCGCCTTCCTTCCACATCTTCCTTTAACCTCCAGCGTTCATGTCATACTCGTCATTTTAACAGTTTTTCTACATCGAGTCTCCTCTTTCCCAGTTTACTTCTTAACCATATCTCTAATAAAGCCACCTCACAGTTCCATCACCTGTTCCTTCCCACTATCAACTCTCATTCAGCTACATCTTTCACAGTTTCCCTCCTGACTCTATCTCTGCATCCACTATGGGTGGTAGATCAATGATCGATGTTAAATGGAAATAATTGACTTTCTCACTGCCTCAAGACTGGCGTTCATCCCCTACCCTAACCACTTTTTCACTGGCTTCATTACCACAGAACCCTCAGCCAGAAACCTATGGCTACATTTCAACCCTTCAATGACCATGGATACATTCATAACCAAAAGGCCATAGCAGTTGGATTTAAGTTACTGAATACACAGAAAATACCCTCAAACATTTCCGTTCACATACCCAATACACAATTATCCTCACTGGTCCTTAATAAACTGGCCTACTGTGATGCTTTATCAATAGGTCTCTCCCAAAAACATTTGACCCCGCTAGATAAAGTTCTAAATTTCGTTACAATAATTGTCTTTGTCCTTTCTAGATACACACCTACCTCACGGTTCCGCCTTCAAGACTACTGATCCTGTCTTCAGTGCCTCTCTGTAATCCTATATCTGTATGTGATATCCGGAACAGACGCTCAGCCAGTGCAGCATCTAGGTCGTGCTCCTTTCAGTTACTCGCATCTCTACAATACATTCCCTATTGAAATTCGCTCACTCTTATAAAACTAGTTCAAGGAAAGACTCATTTTACAAACATTGGCTTAAATGCACCCGTCACTGTTATTATGTATATATGATAAATCTAAGTGCTGCTCGATATTGCTCATCATTCACCATCTCCAACCCCATCTCTATGTACTCTCTCTCTCACTACATAACTCTCTCTAGCTCACTACTCCACTCTATCTATCTCACTACCTCACTATCTCACAACTTCTCTCTCTCAAAACATCACTACCTCAGTCTCTCACTACCTCACTCTCTAGCTCACAAGCTCACAACTTCCCTCTCTCTCTAACTGACTACCTCAATCACTCTCTCACTCTCTCACTACCTCACTTTCTATTTCACTAACTCACTTTCACTCTCTCTTTCACTACCTCTCTCTCTATCTCACTAAATCACAACATCACTCTATGCTTATATCTCACTACTTCACAACATCCCTGTCTCTCACTACCTCACTCTTTCACTATCTCACTCTCTCTATCTCACTACCTCACTCTCTTTCTACCTCACTCTCTCTCTATTTCAATACCTCAATCTCTATTATTTCAAAACCTCACTCTCTCTCTATCTCACTACCTCACTCTCTCTCTGCTAATGCAATAGGTATCGCATATGCAAAAAAAAGCTAATGCCCATAGAAATGACAATGCCATTTATTTAGGGATACAAACAAGATAAAAAAATAATGAGCAATACCAATAGCTCTACCTATAATACTGCCGAGACCATTGCATTGTAAATGCTTGTTGATTATATTTCTGCCTATCAATCTAGTACTCCTTTCTCTTCTTTCTCTATCCTTAGAACTTTCATTTTTATTTCATCTGCAATTAACTCTGCTATAATATTACACTTTCAAGGTTACTTTTGATCATATTTGTATTGTCTTTTCAAAACACCAATTATTATCACCTATTTTGATACTTTTGATGTATTACTGTGTTATAGATGGTTTAGAGAATCAATTCATGGAATGTTAAAGGTTTAGGGACTCATAAAATGTCAGAGGGTTTCATCTCATATCTCCAATTTAAATGATGATATTATCTTGCTACATGAAAAATATATCACAGACACAGAAGTCTCTAAACTTAAATGACAATGGGTTGGTCATGTTTTTGCTTCTACAGGCTCAGGAAAACACAATGGGGTAGCGATTTTATATCATAAGCGTCTTAACATACAAACTCTTACCCAAGATGATGATTGTGATGGCAGAAGGGTCTCAGTTTCCTTACTTGCTGACTAAATTCCTGTAACTATTGTTAATTTTTATGCACCTACTAATCCAGATAAATCCTTTTGGCCAGGAGCATTCATTACATTGATGGATTTTACTGATGATTATTTGATTGTTGGTGGTGTTTGCAACATGTTTTTTATCCTATTTTAGACAGACACTCCAAAACTAGTTTCATACCTTCACACATACATTCTCAATTTAAAGCAACCATATCACAAAGATCTCTTGTTGATGCATGGAGACTATGCAATCCAACACTTCAAGAGTACACTTTATTTTCCCCTGTTTATTTTCTTAGTCTCTAATAGATTATATTTTTATCTCCAATGCTCTTAGTCAATGAGTTACCAACTCGTATATAGGATCCATATTGATATCTGATCACGTACCTGTAACTCTGGGCCTGGAACTTCTTCCACATTTTCAGGGAACTTGACGGTGGAGGATTAATAACTCTCTTCTGTCAGATTTGCAGTTTACACACACTTTTGAACAGTTTGCCCATACTTTATTTGAATAAAATGAATCCCCTGATCTGTCCCCTCAGGTGGTTTGGGATATTTTCAAAGCCACCTCTAGAACCTTTATTATTATGTTTGTTTCTCAGAAATGGAAATCAGAGGCCATTAAATTAAAGACACTTAACTCTAAGTGCGGCCAAAAGTCCATTCCGCTCGCGGAATTTGCGGATTTTCGGCAATTTCACGATCTGCGAATCGCGCAAAATTGCCAAAAAATCGGCAAATCTGCTCTCGGGCGGATTTCTTTTTTTGGCCCACAGGAAGCACAGTTAACAAGGCAGGTGCTCGCGTTGAAGCTAAGTTTGGAACCATTTTAGAATGGCGCCGGCAAGCTGCCAGAGTTGAAGTTGCTTACTTGTAAGTTGCAACTTCAATTCTGGCAGCTTGCTGGCGCCATTCTAAAATGGTTACAAAGTTAGCTTCAACTCAGGCACCTGCCTTAACTCTGTAAGTGCTTCCTGTGTGCCAAAAATGAAACCTCAACAGGAAGCACTTATAGATATAAATAAAGCAGGTGCCCGAGTTGAAGCTCAAATTCAGTAATGTTTTAATCAGCCCAAAACATTAGTGAGCGCGGTCGAGGCTGGGAAAGTGTGCTTTAACCCTATATCTGCCGTCGGAAATTAGCAGTAACACTCAAGGGAGGTCTTGGAATCCCTGAGTTTCTCGAGGGCAATCCCCAATGTAGTTCCTGTGACCAGGAGGCTGCTTTGTCCTCACCTGCTGCCCTCCTCGCTCTCTGACCTTATACACAAAGGCATGTGAACACGCATTGAAGCCCCGAACCACACACTAGTGGTATCAAACGTCTTCCCGCCCTTTCCCGATCCCAACTATGATGGACAGCTCACTCAAGGGACCTCTGCGCATTTTGGCACACATGGTCAGTGGAGACAAATCTTCCTGCCCTTTACGCAGCTGCAGTGTAGGAAAAGCACTATCATTACCCAACGAGTTAGCACTTACGGATTAGCCAGTAGAAAGTTCTCCAGTTGAGTAGAGGTATTGCACAAAACGGTGGCATCTTCGTGGATAACTATTCATTCTGGCACGGGGCTCCTGTCACAAAAATTAAACCTCAACAGGAAGCTCTTACAGACATAAATCAAGCAAGCAGGTGCCCGAGTTGAAGCTCAAATTCAGTAACGTTTTAATCAGCCCAAAACATTATTGAGCGCGGTCGAGGCTGGGAAAGTGTGCTTTAACCCCATATCTGCCGTCGGAAATTAGCAGTAATACTTGAGGGAGGTCTTTGAATCCCTGAGTTTCTCGAAAGCAACCCTGTGTAGTTCCTGTGACCAGGGGGCTGCTTTGTCCTCACCTGCTGCCATGCTCGCTCTCTGACCTTATACACAAAGCCATGTGAACACGCATTGAAGCGCCACACCACACACTAGCGGGAAGCTTCTTGCCAATTTTATACTAACATTTTATGGAATGGCAAGAAATCTAGGATGTCTCTTTGTAAACTTAAAAGACTAAAACATATGAGGGGAGTCAATTTTACGGATTTCTACAAATATCATTTAACCTTTTGTCTTAAACAATCTTCTTTTTTGTAACAGGATAATCCTTCTGTGCCCTCCCCCTTATGGACGGATCTGGAGAAATCCTTTTTGAATCCATTTTCCTTGGTGGAGTGTTTGTCTTACAGACCCACATACTTGTCTCTTCCGATTTTAAAGAATACTTGCAAGATATTTTCCCCCATTTTTGTTTATTATAAACCCCCCGGTGATCAACTCTTAAACTCATCAATTTGGTACAAAACTTCAATTTAAAGAAACAATAGAATACTTTTTTGGAGGGATTAGTATTCTAAAGGTTTAAAGTGGGTTTTTCAGTTCTGCCACAATGGTACTTCTCTGCCCTTTTCGGTAGTGCCGTCACTATACTCCTTCCAGACACATATAAATATACAATATAGACTACCTGTTTTGGCAACTCAAACAGCTTATCACAAACTTTCTCCTGAACAGATATCATCTTCCCCACCTTCTCCTCTTTGCCAGTTGCCAGATACATTACTATCCACATCTCAAGTATATAAACATTTAACTCTTGTACCTGAAGAAAGAGATAAAACAGAAGTAGAACATCTTTCGGAGCTTGACTTGCAGGCCACTTTCCCCACTTCTTTTTGGAATACAATTTGGATCATAATAAGAAAGTCTTCTAGAGCAGCTAATACAACTCAAACCTTGTTTTTTGTCTATAATCCACTATTAATTACACCAGTTAAATTACATAAATTGTATTCTACCGTCCCTTTCAACTGCTGGTCGTTGTCTCAGCCTTCGGCAGATCTTAACCCCTCCGGTGCTCATGATGGCCCCGGCCATTATGAGTCACAGTGGGCATATGCGCACGATGGCAGGGAGCCGTCTGAACCATGCACAAGAATGGAATGTCCAGCACCGCAGCAGAATTCGTGCCACAGCCAAGTTGTTAAACACATGTTGTTTGAATGCCCCCTTATATATGATTTCTGGTTGAAGGTTTGCTGCAGATAAACTCTATTTTTGATACACAAACCCCTTTTAATTGTATTAATCTTTTCCTTAGTACCCCCAACAACTGGTGATCTCAATTC
The DNA here is from genome assembly GCF_964263255.1 of Lissotriton vulgaris. Lineage (NCBI taxonomy): Eukaryota > Metazoa > Chordata > Amphibia > Caudata > Salamandridae > Lissotriton > Lissotriton vulgaris. The sequence goes on from NC_141693.1 coordinate 1,613,839,844, forward strand.
AAAGATTTTCATCTGGTAGATTTACTTCTTGCAGTCGCGTTTCAACAAATTGCTAAGTCTTGGAAGGATACGTCTCAAGTATCCTTTTAAGTATGGTGGTATGGTGTGTGTTACTACCACTGACTAGATAGAGTATATGTGTACCCTGTTACAATAGCTATTGAAAGATACCTTTTATGGCTACCAGTTAGTTCTTGTTTAGACAAGTCTGCTCGTGAAGCACAAATACACAAACCCCGAATTGAAGAAGTGCCTAAATCTCAGTGACTTTTTCTTTGTTAACAAAATTGATCTTTTTTTGTGCCCTTAGATCTTTTATAGAATGTTCTTTATAGCTGTGTAATCATTACTATTTCTTCCTGATAGTTTGATGTTTTTCAAACCTGTGATTGTATGCTCAAAGAATATGCTGTTTCTCATTGTGTTATGAGTGCAGCTTTAGCTCAATAAAACATTATTTTCCAACTTAAAAAAAATAAGTTTTGTGGCACCTTTGATAACACTTGTGACTCATGGCATCTTTGAGAATGGATCACAGTGAGATTTAACAAAGAAATGTGGGAATACAATTCCCATTTAACTTATATTCAAATGGGGTTGAGCATGGGCCAGTAAACTCCGCTTCGCCGGCAGTAGTCAGAGTTTTGTGGCGTGGCAAAAATCTCTGAACTCTCCTGGAGGAACGGAGTTCGTCACCCACACGTAATATATTTAAAATACAGTTCACCCTAGGCCCCTATATATCCTAAAAACCTGAGAAACATCACAATAACACATTTTCTTAAAAAATAACAAAAAACATTAAACTTAAAAAAGACGCCACAACAAAGGAACTGATTTGAATACTTACAGAGCCTTTAAAAAAAACAATAATGAAATAGAACTGATCCTCCATCCCACAAAAATAGTGCTATATACAGCATTTTCTTATGCATTCCATGAAATGACAGACTGGGGTTGCCACCATAGTCGTAGGCACCGCTCATTTGAAACACATAGTGAGAAAGTAGAACATAATTGAGCTGACCTTATAATTTGTGTGAAACCCAATGCATGAAAATTAGATGTGATAAAACTGCTGCAGTGTGCAGGCACAAGTGCCTAAATGTGGGCAAGACAGTCTTCAAATTGACATTGTGTGACATACCTGCGGTAAATAGTGTCATTTCACCCTTGTAGGGGTAAAATATACTGGCATGCAGTGAACAATAGGTCAGTGCAAAACTTTTGTTATTACCGCGTAATCTTGTGTAATACCATCATTTTGTTACCAAGGATGATTGTGTTCGAGGATATCCGTACAACATGAGCATTGTCTATTGCAGGGGTTCTCAGCCTTCACTATAACGAGAGCTACTTCTGGTCATTGAAATTTGTTGTGAGTTAGTGCCTAATAATGGGATTCGATAAATGTACAAAGAGCTAAGTTATTTAAGCACTGCTACTAGAATTCCACATTCCTGCTACAGGGAGCATACAGTATACATTATTAATACAGTATTATTAACACAGTAGCCATATTGAAAAAAACTACATTTATGGTCAATGAAGATCAGGTTTGTCCTTTTGCTCCTGAGACATTAAAAGGAAGAAAGATAAATAGAGAGTGAAACATGAACAGAACCAGAACATGAGAGAAAAAAGAGAGGAAGAGAGAACAGAATGTTAGACACAGAAAGGAAATAATGAGTGAAAAAGACAAGAGAGAAAGAGAAGACAAATTAATAAAGCAAAATGATTTGGAAATAACAAAATAAAGGAGAGAAACCATGACGGTAGATTGAAAAATAAACAGCGAAAGGAGCAAAAGAAAGATGATACATAAAGAAAGACGTTTAGGAAATTAAAGAAGATAAAAAAGGTAGAAATAGTGAAAGAAATTAAAGGGGATGAGTAAGGAATGACCAACAAAAGAAGTAGAAAAAAAGGAAGAGCAAAACCGAGAAATTAAAGATGGCAAGAAAATAGAAGAATGTAAAAAGGATGGAAATTAAGGGAAGGTACACCTAAGTGATAGAAAGGGAAAGCAAAAAATACAAGAGACAATAGGAAAAACACAGAAGGAAGAAGAGACATAGAGGTAAGGATAGCAGTGGAGGAAGAAAGGTGAAAAGGGACAAGACATAAATACAACCAGGAAAAGAAAAAAACAGAGACAAAATAACAGAGGAAGAAAGATGGCAATCAAGAAAGAAGATACAATTAAAAGAAAGCAGGAAAAGAGGAAGAGAAAAAAGCAGAGGAAGAAAGAACAGGATATAGGAAGACATAGTACAAAAGAAAGGAAATAGAGAAGGAAAGGAGAAAAATCAAGAGAGAGGAAGGAAGTCAAATGTTGACAGGAGAAAGAGAAAAGGTAGAAAAATTAAAGAATAAAATAACAAAGGAAACATTAATGAAAGGTGAAGAAGAAAGGATTATAAAGAAGTAGAGAAAAAAGGAAAAAAGAGAATGAAAGAGGTGAAGAAAAATTAAGATAGAAACAAGAAAGGGAAAAATAGAGGAAATGGGGAAATGGGGAAAAGGGGAAAAGTAGGGATATAAATTATAAATAACAAAAGTAGAAAAAACAGCTAGAGTAAAATCAAGACAAGAGGATTAAAGAATGGGAAAGAAAGTGAAAAAGAATGCACAACAAAGGAGGGCAATAAGGAAGTGTAAAAAGGGGAAGTAAGAAAGAAAGGAGAAATAAGAAGGGAAATGGGAAAGAGGTAATAAAAGAAATTGAGAATGAAAAAAGAACATGGAAGCAAGGAAAAAGAAAGAGAAGGAAATATACAGCAAAAAGAAAGGAGAAAAAGAAGTAAAGAAGGCATTTTGCGAAGAGGGTAAGCTTCATTACCTTGCACTGTCTACTTCTGAGTCCTCACACAAACAGCCACAGTGTTTTGTTTTAAACGGCTGTCTTATAAGTGGGGCAGCTATATATTTATAAACCTGCTGACAGGTGATTATCTTCTGCGAGCTGCTCATTGGCAGCCTGTGAGCTACTAGTAGGCTTGGATCAACCATTTGGAGACCCCCTGATTATGTGACCACTGACATAGGTGGCCATCATGGCTGGCTGCTGTGACCACTATAGAAACAAGGGTGGAAACATGATAGCAAGTTTTAAGGGACTGCCTTCCATTTACAGCAGTCATTGTTATTGCCGTCCACAATGACTGGTAACTAACTACAGCATATAATCGAGGAAGATAAAGGTAGAATTTGTGAATGTATATAATGAAAGGGAAGATGAACATGGATAATGAATCTGATATATTGATAGCTTAGCTTCCCTGTATATGTACTGTGTGAGAGACTGATGAGGGTAAGGAAACCGAAGTTCATATACATCTTGCAGTTACAATAGGACGTGACATATACTCATCAAAGAAACAACATGACTGTGTAAATGGCTTAATCATTCCATAATAACACGTGGTGTATGCAATTTTGCTGTTTCGGACGTTTGAGAACACATTGTCAGCATGAGTGAAAAACCTCAGTAGTCCCACTCCCATTTAGAAACATTCTAAAACATAGAAGAGCAGAACTGAAAGAACCATAGAAAATCATGAAATTGCCATCACGATATCAACTTGAGATTGCATTTTCAAATTTTAATTTCTCAAAAAATATGATTACTAAAATATCATAATGTGGATGTAAATGTCGAAGGTAAGAATATTGTTTTTGGATTGAATATCATTGTAAAATATATTGTCTCAAAATATTTTTGCAGAAAATGAAATTTTTTACAATATATTTGTTAAATGTTCATGTTATTTAAGTTATTTTAGATAGTAAATTGAATAAGGGGATGATTATTTAAAACTTAAGTTTAATGTTTTTCATGTTTGATTTTAAATTGTAATCATATGTAATTTAAGATTAAAATATACTTTTGATAAAGATTTTAGATAGGGAATGTTGGGTTTATGGAGAAAAGGATGGGGAGATTTTTTTAAATATAGATATATATACATTTTATTTAATTTGTAGACTTTAGATTCAAGTTTTATTTATAATTTTATATTTTAAAAAATTTAGAAATTCAAAAATAGAATTTGAAAATTGAAAATGTGATTGTAGTGTTTGATCATTTCATATGCATGTTGTGCTAATTTTTTAAAACATATAAAATATTTCATAAACACTTATTATTTTTTTCTAATAAACATAACAATGGTGCTATTATTTTCTAGTAGTTATACATTATAATTAATTTGTTTGCGTTGTTTCAGAAAGTCCACAATCTGTTTTTTGCAAATAGTTTTGCAAAGTGTTAATGATGTGTTTTTTTCCTTTATACAATACCTACTTTTTTATTACATTTTGTAAATAGGGATTTTTTTGCTTTATTTTATATTGTGGTACAAAAGGGGGTGGTGATGGACGGAGTATCTGAACCAATCAAACACTCACACCTAGTCCACAGATCTGAGTTTAATCCATCACCTTTCTTTAGCCCACTCTGCCACCCCAGTTCAGACATGGCCATATGCCAATCAGTCTGACCCTGTGCCTCATGGGAACAGTCCAGCCCAAACTGCCAAGCCATGCCTTCCCTGGACCGGAAACAAGCTTCCAAGGACCGGTTTCTGGCATTTCACCCGTCTTCAGCCCGGCTTGCTTGAATCCAGTGGCAAAGTCAGCAAGGGACTCACGTCTGAGCATACCCTGCCAACTTATGGCGAACAAAGCGGTACAAAAGGGGGTGGTGATGGACGGAGCATATGAACCAATCAAAGACTCACACCTAGTCAACAGATCTGGGTTTAATCCATCACGTTCTTTAGCCCACTCTGCCACCCAGTTCAGACATGGCCATATGCAAATCAGTCTGACCCTGTGCCTCATGGGAACAGTCCATCGCGAACTGCCAAACCATGCCTTCCCTGGACCGGAAACAAGCTTCCGAGGACCGGTTTCTGGCATTTCAGCCGTCTTCAGCCCGGCTTGCTTGAATCCAGTGGCAAAGTGAGCAAGGGACTCACGTCTGAGCATACCCTGCCAACTTATGGCGAACAAAGCGGTACAAAAGGGGGTGGTGATGGACGGAGCATCTGAACCAATCAAACACTCACACCTAGTCAACAGATCTGGGTTTAATCCATCACTGTTCTTTGGCCTACTCTGCCACCCCAGTTCAGACATGGCCATATGCAAATCAGTCTGACCCTGTGCCTCATGGGAACAGTCCAGCCCGAACTGCCACGCCATGCATTCCCTGGACCAGAAACAAGCTTCCGAGGACCGGTTTCTGGCATTTAAGCCGTCATCAGCCCTGATAGAATTAATCAGAGTTAGGGTCTTGATCTGAATGGCCAGAGGGGACCACGACTTCGGATGTGGGGACTGGCAAGGCGGGATTCCCCAGTGTTCATCCTCACCCATCAGGGCTCCATCATTTAGGCCATTAAGTGGCTCATAGTGGCAATTTAGGTCCCCGGCAACCAAATAGTGTATATCTCTGCCAAGGTAGCCAAGGAAGAATGATAACTCTTCAATGGTTTTTGACTCGCTTGCCACACTTGTCGAGCGTGAATAAACATTTACGATGGCAGGTTTGTAAAGGTTTTGCCAGGACAAGAGAACACACTGAATATCATCGGAGTGGGTCGGGATAGTCTCACCCGAGCAGCCCAAGTGTAGGCCAACCCAAATGGTGAGACCCCCCCGATGGGCGTCCCTTGCCTCCCCACCGTGCGGGAATATTATATGCTGCAAAACCAACTCTATATTGATCCTCCCTAGCCCAGGTTTCTTGAAATACACAAATATCACTGCCGTCCACAAAGGTGCCCCACTCTGGGCAGGCAAATTTGTTTGGTAAGCCTGCCACATTCCATGATAGAATTGACATACACTTTGAATTCCCTGCGTTGGTCCACCGGGAGCCATTGAAGGTTCCTGAGGAGGGGTTTGGTGTGGCAGAATTTGGGCTGCCTAAAGATAAGTCTGGCTGCTTGGTTCTGAATGAGTTGAAGTCGGTGAGATTGGTACGCAGGTATGCCAGCATACAACAAATTCGCATAGTCAATGCGGGACATGACAAGTCCCAGGGTGACCTGAATGAGAGCTTCTTGTGACAGCAGTCTCCTAATTTTCCTAATTCGACATAGATGAAAGAAGCAGGTAGAGACCACTGAGTTGAATTTAGCGCTCATGGAGAGTAAGCCTGGGCGAAGAACTACGCTCCGTTCGTGGAGTTTGCGGAGTTTCGGCAACTCCGCGCTCCTAATACTCCGCAATCAGCAGCGTAGAGTAGTTCTCGCGTCTTCAATAACGTTCTCGCACGTGCGGCAATGTCTTACCTTGGTTATGCCTTCGCTTTCTCAATGATCTTTCCGGGTCGCATGTAAACCCTGTAAACCCTGCCGCACAATCCCGCCCGACTGTGCGAACGCGATAACGTCATTTGGATGCGCGATCAGGTCATTAGGACGAGCGAGATGCTTGTCGGTAAGATCGAGTTGCCGAACACGCAGAACTGCAATCTGGCACAGAGTAACTCACGAGCATGGACGGGACAATTGAAAAAACAAGATGGCCGCGCCCATAGCCCACTTCATGGGTAACTTTGCCCGCTTCACATCCAGAGCATGCAGGCAGCGCCCCGAACACGCGCACCGCGCTCCCGAAGAAGAAAAACGGCTCGCGAACGGGTTGAGCAAGCTACTACGCAAGCTCGCGGAGCTACGCGTAGTTCGCGGAGTGCAAGAGCAACTTTGTGTAGCTCCGCGGAGTGCGGCTACGCGAACTACGCCCATCCTTAATGGAGAGGTCGCTACTGATGGTGATGCCTAGGCTCTTGACTGAGTTAACAGGGGATGGAGGGAGGCCAAGGGAGGGAGCCAGAAGGTGGAGGTCCAGGGGTTGCCTAGGGGCCCTGTGAGGGCCAGCTCAGTCTTGTTGGGGTTAAGTATGAGCTGGTTTGCGTTCATCCAAGTGCTGATGAAGGTCATGGTGGATTTAACATTCTCCACAGAGGAGGGGGAGGGGTCAATATTGAAAATGAGCTGTAGGTTGTCAGCGTAGTTAAAAACAACTACTGATCTTTGCTGGAGTTCAGAGATCAGGAGGAGGATATACAAGTTGAACAAGAGGGGGAGAGGGAGGAGCCCTGAGGGACTCCACAGGTAAGTTGTTTCCCTTCCGAGGCAAAGGGGGGGAGGCAGTCGGCTTGGAAGCGGTCTTGAAGGAAGGAGGAGATCCATTCCAGCGGTGGGCCCCGAATGCCGGCGCTCTCGACCCGATCGAGGAGGACAGCGTGGTCGAAGGTGTCAAACGCCGCCGAAAAATCCAGGAGCACCAGTGCCTGTGAGATGTTCTGCTCAGCTCCCTTTCTGAGCTCATCATGGACGGTCAGAGCAATAGACTCGGTGGAGTGTTGAGGCCTAAAGCCAGCTTGCTGGGTGTCCAGTTGGTGGGAGGTTTCCACAAAGGTACTTAGGCAATTCGCCACAAATGCCTCCAGGATTTTACCCAAGTTCTTGGGGTCTCTTGGGTCTGCCTTGGGTTTTTTGAGTAGGGCGTTGATCTCGGCGTGTTTCCAGCTCTCTGGGAAGGTTGCGGTCTCGAGGGAGAGATTGATGACGTTGCGCAGATGGGGTGCGATGGAGCTGCTGGCTTTGTTGAAGATGTGGTGCAGGAATTGGTCTGACGGGTAGCCGGAGTGGATTGTGCTCATGGTCTTGATTGTGTCATCAATGCTCACATTGGCCCAGGCTAGCAAGGGGTTGCGGTCGATGGTGTGCGGAGAGTCAGTTGTGTTGATATCTGTTGGGTCTGTCTGGGTGTTGAAGCTGTTGTGGATGTCAGCTATCTTGCGGTGACAGTAGGTCTTTGTTTGTTCCTCCCTGACAGTCACACAGTAGTCGGATTAGGTGTGCCTGAATGGGCCTTCAACTGGCACAATTGGAAATGGAGCTGGGCACAGCCTCACTTGCTACTGAATATGCCCCTCTCTGCCTTCCGCAAAGGACTTGTCACCCCGCCATTATTATTGCAGCCAGCTTGAAGCCAGGCCAGGAGAGCTCCTGCTACATTCTTCTGCACAGCAGCAAATCCTGTTCAGTGGTCCTTCACCAAAGGGGTATCCTGCCTCGAGGAAATCTCATCAGCTACAGCCTGCAGTTTTTTCCTGCTAGAGGTTTTGATTTCTAAAAAAGGAGACCTAGGCCTTATTCAGATCTTGGCAGATGGGATACTTTGTCAAAAATGTGAGAAATATTCCATCTGCCGTAATACAAGTGCCATAGGTTATACTACACTTGTAATATGAGGGACAGCATGTCTGTAACCTTTGTGATGGAGTATCCCACCTGCCAAGCTATAACTCAGGCCCTAAGTCCCAATGAAGAAATATTCATAGTGACTTTGTCCAGCGGCTCCCGACGACAACGCTCCTTCCTCAGACACCCCTTACAGCCTTGAGCTGCTGAAGTTTACCTCCACAGAACATTTCCTTTTAAATTTCTTCTAAGTACAAATGTAATCGCTGACCTGGCCCAATCCACTCTTCGCATTCAACTGCTCCGTTGGCCATATTTTTTGCCATCAGTCATATTTTTCAACTTTGACCAGGTCTCGTGCACGCAAATGTCTGTTGTTTGGGCTGGACTGTTCACAGGAGGAGCAGATTCAAGACTGATTTGCACATGGCTGGATCTCAAATGACGTGGCATGGTGACCAAAGAACAAATTAGGATGCAATTTTAAGTGGCTGAGATTAGTTCAAGCATTCCATGCATCACTTCGTTGATTTTGCATTTGCCACCTTAAATGCACCGGGTATGCCCAGATGTGGGTCTGGGGCTCACTGTGCCACTGGAACCAAGTTGTACCTGGCTGAAGAGCCCTAACTGGGGCAAAACTGGTCGTAGGTAGCTTGTGTTCCAGTTCAGGGAGGAACAGGCCTGTCAGCTGAGGCTGGACTGCTCCCATGAGGAGCAGGGTCAAGGCTGATTTGCATATGGCTGAGTCCAAACCGAGGTGGCATGGTGGGCAAAAAAGTATGGATTGGGGTGCAGCCCAGGCGATTGCCAGTGCCTGAGATCAATTTAAGCTTTCCCTAAATTACCTTGTTATTTTTGCAGATGTCTACGGTTAACAATTCAATCTGTTGGACACTAGTTTTTACCTTAAACTTCAAAAATCATTACTCTTGTTAAATTGATTGAATTGTCATCATTTTGGTGTCAAATTATTTATTACAATATACTTTATTCAGCAGGTGTGGGATTTTTCTTGCGTTGTGTTTTCCCTTTATGCATGTTTGTGTGCTGCCTAAATACTTTACACATTGCATTGATGTAAAACCTGACTGCTTTTATTTCAAGCTAACAAAGAGTTAAGCACAGGTAAATTTAGTGACTTTTGGTGTTGACCCTGGTGGGTATTGTAGGTTTTTCCTGAACAGGGTCAACCCTGATTCAATCAACAATCCCATTTCTCACAAAAAATGCACATTTCTGCTTGAGAGGCCAGCTCATTTTCATGAAACTTTGCAGGACCACCTATCAAACAAAATGTTGCCTGATATACAGAGAATCTTCACATCATGTACATGCAACTGCATATGACATTGTACATCTTTTCTACAATACAAAATGCATGGCAATTAGCATAAGCAAAAATTAGCATGTGACACAGGCCAACCTCAATAACTATAGCGATAATATCGCGATAATATCAGACTGCAAAATTGTCTCATACTTCAATGTAAGTAATGAAAACAACATAAGCCTTATGCACATGACTAGAATGTGTTCTGACAGCCCACAAAATATACTTTTGGACACTTGGTCTAAATAACATACAAATAAACAACAATGATATCAAAGAAAATATATTTTCAATTTACAAGGTACTCAAAAGGAATCTGATGTGATATTCAGCATTCATATATGGTGGTCTGGAACATATACATACAGGTTTCTCTCTGGTATAACAGTAACATTTTATGCCTTGCAAAATAAAATTTAGGCATGTACCACAACATACTAACATGTATCAAACACTAAAAACAAACAATATTTTGAAATACTGAAAAAGTAATAATATTGTATACCATGAAAAACAGAACCATATTTGCATAATAGAACTAAAAGGATCAGCTATCACACCAGGACCATACAAACATTGCATTTAAATGCAAACAAATTCCCATTCAAAACTCCTTCCAAAACATAATATCTATTGTTTATGCTGAGTATTTCACCACGATTGAGGTAAAAGTCTAAACCATGACTTCAAAATGTCTTAATTTACTCAATAAATAGGCACTATTTTGTATAATAGGCCATCAATGGTGTTGTGCAACTTTTTGAAGTAATCCCAGAGCAACTATGTGACTGGTTATTCCCTTCATCAGAAAATGAGGGCCATGCAGGAACAGGGGTGTAATTCCAGGGGGGACAACATATGCCCCCTGCATGCACCGCCAGGCCCAGGAACAGCAAGTGACCCTGTTAGGGCCCCCTTTGTTGCCTCTCCACCACCCTTTTCAAGGTGGTCTTACTGCCTTAAAAAGAGCAGTGGACAGGCCACTCAAAATATGCTTGGTGGTGCCGCACCACCAGCATATTTGTGCTCCTGACCACTGCGTGATGGCCGGTGGTGGTTTGATTGCTGCACTCCTAATACAGCGGCCAGGCCCGCAATGTTGCAGTGCTCGGACCACCACCGTGAGTAGGGAGGTCATATGGACCACTATACTTGTTATGAGGCCTTAAATGTATACCATTGGAAATGGAAATTCTGTGGGTTACAACATCAATTTTAATGAGGCCTGAGTATCACGCAGCCCATCCTGAGGGGTCACAGTTCTCTGTCCTCTTCTGGACACAGAATCTGTATATAGTGGCTGTACCAAGAACTAGACCTACACATGTGTTGGCTTGAGTGCTGTGAACAAGCGCCCTGATGATTAACAACTTTAAGGTTGTCCATGGAGTGTGATTACATGAGTTATTTGTTTCATGTTTTGGGTTACCATTTTACTTTCCCTGATATGTTTTGGCATCTTCCAGTTTGGAAATTGCCTGTGCCTTCATGTTTGCTGACTATCCTAGGTCCAATCACTGACTCCACCTCCTACTTCATGACTGCAGCTTCTGCTGGATGTGTGGGAAATTGGCTGTTGCCACAGCAGCTCTCTGGTTGTCTTTTAGCCTGTATTTATAATCATATAATACATCTTGTGATATTCACTACAGTCATGTATGTTGATGCCATTACACTGACCTATGAAGCATGTCTTTCCACAAATCTGCCTTTTTTGCCCATGGGTGCTTAAATGTAACAAATTAATCTTTCCTATTTCTTGTCACTTCTATCACCAGAATCACCACCTCTTCCTGGCTGACTCTCATTTTCCTCTCCCTGGTACTCACATTAGTGTTCCTCCCTTGGCTTGTAGCTACCTGGCTTGTGCCTTCCCCTCTATGCTGGCTTGCAATGCTTGTGGAGTGTTTTGAACGTTTTACTGTTCTTTGTGCCCCTTTTGATATGTTATTGCAGCACAGTAGCATTTTCTGCATCATACCATATCTTTGGGTAATGAATATGGTACTAAACAGAATAAAATGACTTGTGCAAAGCACTGCCAAAACTTTTTCATGCAAAGCAGTGAAGCAGTTTGGTAAATTTGGAACTTAGAGTGTAAAAAGAGCAAATGATGAATGTAGTTGTAACATAGATTATTTATATGAATAGGCGAGGGATGATTTTGTGGATACATTGAGACTTGCAAGTGTAGTTATGACATCATGGTGTTGCTACATTAGTGTCTCAAGATGACATTTGTAGACTGTTATAATCCACCATTTAACATTGACTCAACGTTGTTCCACATTGTGAATCTGCATTTAAACTAGAAGCTAAGGTAAAATGTAACTCCACTAGTTGGTCATACATTTCTGTTTTGTGTCCCACCCAGGGAACCTGGATAAGGTCCCAGGTCAGGGGTATGCTCTACATGTACTCTGTGTCACATGGTGATGATGTGCAAAACTCAATAGGCTACAATAATCTTCCAAACTACTTCAGGGAAGCACTGGAGGAGTCCCACTGCATGGTCAAGACATTTGAAGCATGTCTTAAGGATGTCAAAGGTGCACTCAATGAGCACTTGGGTATGTGTAAGCCTTGTTATACCTCTTTTTATGTAGTGTACTTAGGGGCATATGTATCATCCGTTTTGTAAGTCGCAAAAACTAAAAAATCGGAAAATCCGATGTATGATTAAAATCGCATCGCAAAATTAAGGAATCGCAAAATTTATGATTTCTTAATTTTGAGTCAGCAATTAAGGAATCACAAATTGTGATTCCTTAAATGCTATGTATGAAGCACCCAAGTTGTGCGATTTCTCATTAAGAAATCGCAAATTACCACCAACTTGAAGTTGGTGGCAATTTGCGATTTCTTTCACAAATGCACTTTTTGGCATTTGTAAAGGTGCCATGTGGCGCACAAACATGCCCTTAGCATACAAATTTTGTAGTAGATATTTTCATTTTTTCTATCACTACCCATTGCCCCTCACACATTTACACCAAAAATGTATACCTCAGAGTGCTGGAATATACATAAAAAAGAGATAGAGTGGATGTAAGTAAAGATCTGTGCACACACAGTCAGAAATGCTTTGGTGAGCAGACGCCACTAAAGGTATTTTGCCCCAGTATTACATATAGTAAAGGCTCACATTTTGTGTGTTAATAACCCAGATTTAAACAGTTAGCTCCAAATGTTGAGAGTTAATTTTCAACTTCCACTGACGGAGAGTTGAGACATGGTCCCAGGGCTGAGAGTTGAGAATCCTTTCCTGCTGCATCCAGAGGCTGCTTTGACACAGGAAGGTTTCTACTATTAACATTTTCTTATGATAGAGTGATCAGTGTTGCTAGGGGTGGACCAATTGGTTGTGTTTCAAGGGTGGGCTCTACAAAGAGCAATCACCTTTTTTAGCACATCCTATGAGGAGGATGGAGTCTTATGAAGCTACTGTCAGAGCGCTGGTGTGTCCAAAGAGTGGACCTCTCCCTCTACAAAGAGCAATCACCTCTTTAAGCACATTGTGTGAGGAGGATGGGATCTTATGAAACTACTGTCAGAGCACGAGCACATGCCAGTATTCCAATCCACACTGAGTGACATGAATTCCTCTGGCCCATTGTTGTACACCGTCCTCCCATCATACATAGTCCACAAAGAAAACACTGATAGACAGCTGGGAAGTATATTATAAAAGGTGAATCTTTTTGGTTCTAGATTTTAGCAACCCATTTTATACCAAAAAACACTTTGCTACAAGAAAAAGGTTAAATTCATCTAGCCTTGAGGACACGGATATAATATAGTATTATTTTAACGATTGTAATATTATGCAGTAGCATGAAAACAATTCCATCATAACCATGTAGTTCTCAGTATACTTATAAAATAGATCCTGTGGATCACAAACTAAGTATCATTTTTGGGGTCCCAAAACAAGAAATTGCTGTCCGGCTCATTCTTTTTCCTATGAATATGGAAAGTACTTTATTATATACACTGCTAAATACTACTAGAAAATGTACAAATATATACAAAATAATTGTAGGTGGAAAAGCTTATGGTGAAACCCTCAAAAGGGCCTCATGACCAATAAGAGGCATACCCTAAAGTGAAATTACACAGACTGAGGCTCTGTGCCACGCCGAAACACCCAATAAAAGTAATATGGTTTCCTGCATGTTGAGCTGGGGCAACTGCATTCTACTAGCTTCGGAATACCTCCGGACCTACATTCTTTACTTTTTAATGTTTCTTATGGCAGTCTGGAGTTGTTAGAAGCAGTCACGTCATATGAAACATTGTGGCTGACATTTTAAATTTCACAGTGATAAGCACTTTCTCCTCTGCTTATCTTCACTTGGTCCCGTGGTACTTGTAATATTAAAAACATCTAAGATGCTCTTATGATGTTTCTTTATTTGTAACCCTACACATGATGCTTTAATATAGCTTTTCTTCGCCTTACAGACTTTCTACAGTCCTTATATGGTAATATCCTTTGAAGTCACCGCCTCATACTTACAAGGTTTCCAGGTTACCCTTGTTCCAAATATAATCTTGGAGGAACTTGAAGGGCCCTTTGACTGAGATATTCTGTTAGACTTTGTTTCATTTTTTAAGTGTGACCAAGTTATAAATGGGCAGAGGTAAGAAACATTTATTTTCAAGTAAAGGTCCTTCTATCAGCATACCGGACTCTTAACCTTCGTCTACATTGACTTTACTGTATAGAGCATGTGCCTCTTTTGACATTTCTCATTCAACAGCTTCAGCCCTTGCACCATTGAAATCACACTAACCCTCCTCCTTCTCCGCCAAAGTCAACATATCCTGTATCTTAAAAAACTGAATTAGAGGAAATTCGAGCCTTAAGACCATTTATTGAAGAAACTAATTGTCACGTTCAAATCCTTGATGACAGATGGCTAAATATGGAGTCTAGAATACCATTGGTAGAGCAACGTACCAGTGACGTACAGCATGCATCTACTAAAATTACAGCCTAGGAAAAGGATGTTATATTAGTGAAGAAGTGCACTGTTGACCTAGAAGATAGGAACAGACTTAATAACCTAAGTTTTATGGTCTTCCTAAAGGGATTGAAAGCTAAGATTCCATTTCCTTCTTGACCTCATTGCTGGCGGAACTTCTAGACTTACCTAATTACATTAGTTTAAGCATCCAGCATGCTCACAGGTTAAGCCCTTGCTAGTTTTCTTTAGCTGGTCCTTCCAAACCATGTAGTGTAATCATTTTTTTGGGGGGGGAATTCATTGTTCTCCTGAAAGATCTTAAAGCAGCCAACTCAAAAATGCATGTTACGTGGTCTGGTGCAAAACTTTTCTGTCACAAGATGTCTATATGGCTATGGCTAAACAACAGAAAGACTTCTTCAAACGTCATCCTGCAAGGTTTAAATGCACAATATGGCTTATTTAATCTGTGCAAATTTAAATTCATATTTTGGAACAACGCTACCAATTTTGATGATACAGCTGCTATCAGGAAAAGTATTAAATCTCACTCGATGGTTTTGATGAACAATGCTGGTTCCGCTTCCTTATGTTGACTTGTATGCATTGGTTTATTGTGTTTTCAATTTTAATTGACTCCTACATAGGTTATTCACTGTGGACTGTTTGTTAGCTGTTCAATTATGTTTTTCTTTTACTTCCCATGCAGGTTGAGATTCTTCCCATGTCTGTATGCTACCCCTTCTATGTTATGTTCCGGTGTGATGCATCGCCCACTGTTGGCTGTGCCCTCTTCATCTGTGTGTCACCCCCCATTTTCCTTCCTGCTCTTTAATAACGTACATACCTCAGTCATCTGTTTTGACATGCACTCTCTTCTATTGGTTTATTTGTTATTTTTCCTTGTTAATCCCCTTTCTACCGATCCCGTTCCGATCCGTTTCTACACCTTGGTGTACAAATACAAATGTATTATTGTATAGCACAGAGCTTAAATGTTGATGGAGGCTGTTCAACAGGACCCAGCCACGCACACACAATTTTTCCCAAGCTGCAGAGAACCATCAGATGGAGTGTACTGTAAAGCTTCAAAATGGAAACATAGATGAGAACTGCACTGAGTCCCCCTCGCCGTAGAGGATTGGTTAATACTGATATTTGTTCCTTGTGGGCGAGAACAGTTGAGAACCACGGCCGTTCTGGCGGCACTGAGATTGAGTTTTGGTGCACCAAAATGGATAAACTAGGTACGACAAAGCCATAACTCCATTTTGAACAGTGCAAATCCAAGCATAGGGATGAGGCTATAGACGGTGCTACAGCAATGCCTCTCGGGTAGCCTGAAGAGGCCAGCGGAGACATTAGGCAAATATTGGCTGCGATGCAGAAAAGCCTATCGACAATAGACGGAAAAATCGTTTCACTATCTTACAGAATGGACCAAATGTCTGAAATGGTATCTTCTAAAGCGCACGTACACCCAGAGGCTTCATGGCGCTGATCCTAAGGTCTTTAAAGCTTTCCAGAAACCCATGAGATTGTCACAGCTTCTGATTGTCAAGGGGAGGGAATTCCAAAATTTAGGGGCAAGGTTGGCGAAGCGGCAGTCTCCTTGCCGCTTCAGTTTAAAGGAGGGAATGGTGAGCAAGTGAAGGTAAGCCGATCGAAGACTTTGAGTGGGGACATACTTCAAGATCATTCTGTTAATAAATCTTGGACTTTTGCCGTGAAGGGCCTTAAAGGCTAGACAGCCGGACTTAAAGGCAACCCGCTGGGCTATAGGTAGCCAGCTGAGATTCGAAAGCAGGGGTCTGGCCGAGAGCCATTTAGGTTGTTTATAATTAAGTCTGGCCGCTTGATTTTTAACGATTTGTAGGCATCTTGTTAGACATGCTGGTAGACCAAGATAGATGGAGTTCGAGAAACCAAGCTGT
This sequence comes from Lissotriton vulgaris, assembly GCF_964263255.1. Taxonomy (NCBI): domain Eukaryota; kingdom Metazoa; phylum Chordata; class Amphibia; order Caudata; family Salamandridae; genus Lissotriton; species Lissotriton vulgaris. The sequence continues at coordinate 1,613,856,303 of NC_141693.1, forward strand.
GAGAGTACCAGCACTAACACCACCTGTATGAGAGCAGAGTGGGTCAGCACATGGGCGATTTTCTTGATTTTACACAATTGATGGTAGCTAAAAGAGATCACTGTTCCCACCTGTCCTCTAAATGAAATATCTGCGTTATTGATGATCCCGAGACTTTTCATCGAGGGAGAGGGCAAGGGAGGAGGCCCGAGTTCTGTCGGCCAGTAGTACGGGCCCCAACTGGTCTTGCTTTTCCCAGGAAGCACCAATTCCGTCTTACCTGGGTTAAGTTTCAGGTGGTTCAGGTCCATCCAATGCTTGATGTGAAGCATGGTGGCCTGAAACTCAATGACAGAGTCCGGGGAGTCCAGTGGAAATATTAGCTGCAGATCGTCGGCATAATTAAAAATGGTGACCTTTCTGTTTTTTAAAGAGCGTAACAGGGGCCTAAGGTATAGGTTGAACAAGAGCGGGGACAGGGAGGAGCCTTGAGGGACCCCGCAAGTGGAAATGAGCTTGTCAAATTTCCGAGCCTGACTGCCTGAGTTCTGTCGGCCAGAAAGGATTTGACCCATCTAAGTGCAGGACCTCGCAGGCCAGCCTGTTCGACACGGTACAGTAAGATGGCACGGTCGAGCGTAGCCAACAGATCCAGAAGCACCAGGGCCTGATGGATACTCCTATCTGCGTTTAATCTAATGGTGTCCAGGACTGCCAGAATCACAGTCTCGGTAGAATGCGCAGGACAAAAACCGGATTGGTTAGGCTCTAGGTAATCTGAGGATTCAATGAAGTTGGAGAGACACCTAGCCACATATACTTCCAATATTTTAGCCCAAAAAGGGAGGAGAGACACAGGGTAGTAGTTAGAGAGATTGGCAGGATCTCCCCCTGTTTTTTTGATAAGGGGGACTACCGTTGCCTTTTTGAAGGCGCGAGGGACCATGCCCTGCGCGAGTGACTCATTCAAAAGGGGAGTACACTATGAGGTATGACCGAAAAAATTTCTTTTAAGGACACGGGGTGGACAACAGTCATTGGGTGATCCAGATTTGACCTGGGCTATTAATTCCGCAAGTGTACGGCGGTTGATAGGAGGAAAGAGATCTAATGTGGAGAGGTTGCTAGGCATATCTTCCAGGGAGTCCAGGCTGGCACTGTTAGGTATGCTGGCTTTAATAGTTGCTATTTTGTCCAGAAAAAAATCATTTAAGGAGTTGCAGAGCTCTTGGGTACGTGCTTGGGCAGATGCTGTTCTATCGTCATTACACAGGTCGTTCACTACCCTAAATATTTCCTTTCATTTATTGTGAGCATTTAGTATTCACTCAGAGAAGTAAGCCGCTTTGGTGTCCAATATGGCTTTTTTATATTCTCAGCGAGCAATCGTTTATTGCTCCTTGCCTTCTGTGGAGTATCCAAGTCTCCATTTCCTCTCAAATTGGCGTAACTCACGTTTTTGTTTTTTGAGATCGTCGGAGAACCATTTGTGATCGTCTGAGTGGCGGGCACGAGAGAATTTAGTGAGTAAGACATGTTCATTGCATGCCGACAGAAGCCATTCAGAGAGCTTCTCTTAAATAAAGTTTACGTTATGGCTAAAGGTGGGTACGGAGTTGGCCAAGGCGTTAATAAAGTCCTGATTATTAAGGATTTCCACTTCCTGGTCATACCACCCACCGGGATGGTGGCCTTTAACTGGCCGCAAATGATGATCGAGAACTGTATTAAGTGGTGGTCTGACCAAATACAAGGGGTGGTTATGGGTGTAGAAAAGGGAGACATTATGGGACCATATTTGGTCCAAAATGTGTCCCTTTTCATGGGTGGGAGTACGTAAATGCTGAAATATATTCAAGTTGGAGAGGAGCTCGGAGAGCTATATGGCATGGGACCAGCCCGTGGCATAGTTGAACCAATAGTTCAGATCTCAGACGAATAGAATCTAAGCATAATCTACGACTAGGCCATTTGCTCGCTTAGGGTGATCGGGAAGGTGGACATTGCCTGAGGGGGTCGGTAAATAAGTACTAGCACTAAGGACCCAGTATCTGTGTCAGGTTTTACAACTAGATTCTCGACCTCCGGAAGGACCAAGTAGGTCATGATGGTAAATTTATGGTCCTTATGGATTATGGCAGCGACACCACCCCCCAGCTTCCTGTAAGGCCGGTTGACTGACAATATGTAATAGTCAGAAGGGAGAGCTGCAAGAATATCAGGCAGAGAGTCGTGAGCTAGCCATGTTTCGGTAATGAGGAGAACGTCGGGTTTATCGGTGGTAAGGAGCAAGAAAATGTCCAGTTGATGCTTTACCAGGGAACAAGTATTCAGATAGAGAAAGCGGAGGGTGGTATCATTTGCCAATAAGGTTTTTGGGCTTGCCTTTGGCGCCCTGTCTGCGCGCCTGCTGGGCATAATAAATAATAAGACCGGCATAATAAACTTAGCCCCGCCTCAACTCCTCCTCCTTGCGGCCGATTGGCTGAGGCCTCAGGAAAGGAGAGAAGGCAAGGGGAGTGCTGACTAAGCGGTGAGTATTTTGCCAAGTTTTGCTAAAAATCTGAATTCTATACACAAGATTTTTAAAACAGCTCAGATTGAGTGACAATATTTTAAGAACAGCGCTAGCAGTCAAACGCGCGGCAACATTCAAACAATTGCCCGCTTCCCGCCCGACAGCCGCTTATAAAACCAAGCCCTGCCCCAAACTCCTCGCCCTTGCAGCCGATTGGCTGAAGCCTCTGGAAAGGAGAGTAGGCAAGGAGAGTGCCGACTAAGCGGTGATTATTTTACGAAGTTTTGCTAAAAATCAGAATTCTATACACAAGATTTTTAAAACAGCTCAGATTGAGAGCCAATATTTTAAAAACAGCGCTAACAGTCAAACGCGCGGCAACATTGAAACATTTTGCCGCTTCCCGCCCTGCAGCCGCTTATAAAACCTGGCCCCGTCTCAAACTCCTCCTCCTCCTACATAAGCAAGCAGAATGCCTGGATATGACAGAACGGCGATTCTCAGAAGAGGAATAGGCACAGACAGACAGGCATAATAAGCAGAGGCAAATGGAGAAACTCTTGACTGTTCTGCAGGACAAGGCTGAAGACTTGGAGAAGAGGTCAAGGCACAGCAACGTGCTTATTGTAAGACTTCCTGAATCCAGAGCAATGGGAGTCATGGAAGTATTTGAGGAAAAGTTACTAATCACATTGCTGGGTAAAGAAATCTTCTTGGACATGTTTGTTGTAGAACGTGCTCATTGCACTTTGGGCCCTAGGCCTCCCCCTGATGCCCCTCCACATCCTGTCATTGCTTAACTACTAAACTACAGGGACAGATATGTAGCATTGAAAAAAGCCAGAGATCTGGGAAAGTTAAAGTTTGAGGGTGCTTCATTATCGCTATTTCCAGACTTCTCGCTAAGAGTGTAGAAGGAAGCAACACATAGAATACGCAATGCTGTACCCAGAAAAGTTGAGGGTATTGTTCAACAGCAATCCCAGAATCTTCTCAGATCCTAAAACCTCCCAAAAAGCCTTCAAGGAGTTGAACATGGCGGGCACGCAAAAGAATGGCCCGGACCTGGCAGGCAGGGCAGCTGCCCTGAGTGGAGACCCTGAGGAAAATGATTGAAGATGATCTGGTGTCCTTTCTGTTCTATAGAAAGTGGGAATACTGTACAGATTGGAATTGCAGACTATGTGGGGCGCTAACATGCTGGTAACGCTCTTTATGGCAGGAATGTAGTGCTACCCAATCCAATGGTAATGGGACATAGTTTAGTACCGGTGCCGAAGCGTACTTTGGAATGAAATCGATGCCCACCTAGACTGCCACAGGGACTGCCCAGTGTGGGTGGTGTGCCCCAGGCTAAGCGACTTACACTTTCGATAGGCGGTGGGCGTAGCTCTGGCAAAGTTTGGGGGTATAGCAGGTAACATTCACCCCTGTGTGTCACTCACTGTTTGGCAAGATGCCATTCATTGTATTTGTGTAACAGGTATTGGTATAGGAAATGTAATTCATGACAATGGGGGGCAGTTCACATATGCACAGTTGGGTATTGCATAGCGTGGTAGGGGGTTGGAGGGGTATTTGTTTTGTTTTCACAGCACATATAGACAAGGTAGATCCGATATTGGCAAGCAGGTGGCTTAGCAAGCTCTGGTCCACTAAGGAAAGGACAAGTTTGTATGAATAATACCTAGCTGCACAAGGTGTAGTCATCGGGGCAAAGTAAGTCTTGTCACGTGGAACGTAAGAGGGCTGAATGAATTCAGAAAAACTGGGCAAATTACTGGCCTATCTCAAAAGATATGAAGTAGACGTGGCATCTTTGTTCTAACAGTAGCATGCTCAATGGAAGAAGACTTCAAGGTACATTTCAGGCGGACGATTTCTCCTCCCATGCCAGAGGTGTAATCACCTTGGTCAACCCAAAGTCAGGGAAGTGGATCCTAATGGCAGATATGCAATCTCAAGGTGCCATGGGAAAGGTTAATACTTCCAAGTTATCAATATATACGGGCCAAATTATGATGACCCTCAGTTTTACAAGTCATTACTAACACAGGCAGCAGGTAATTTGACTCTGCCACATTTATGGGGAGGCGATTTGAATTGTGTTTTAGACACGCAATTAGATTGGTCAGGGGACCCTACTAGACGCTGCTGAAAGAACCATATATGATAAAGCTGGGCAGTTAGACCTGGTAGATGTCTGGAGAGCTAGATGCCCTGGGGTGGGGGATTCTTGCACTATTCTGCCACCCATGATATACATACCAGAATAGATTACATGCTTATCTCAGGGTCACTGTTACTATGCGTCCGCAAGTGCACACTGCTGCCTCGCTTATTCTCTGATCACTCTCCGATTGTAGTGGAGGTGGAGAGTACCCCCCGCGGTGCTGCCCCATTTACATGGAGGTTCTCCCCATAGTCTTTACTAGACACTGTGTTCAAAGCCTAGATGGCTACAGCAATTACAGATTTATTCAACATTAATATTGGCTCGGTTGGGCACTTTTCCACAGTCTGGAAGACATTCAAAGCGTATATTGGAGGAGTAGCTATCAGTAAAAATGCGGGAACCCTCTGCTCTATTAGGCTAGGCTCTCGACCCTCGAGAGCAAACTGAGCATACTAAGACTCTGGAAGAATATCAAGAAGAAGATGACAGCAAAAAAAAAATATATGGGAAGTACCCAGTAGCTAAATCTTATGGGGAAGTGGACAGACCTTGGTCGGTACAGATGGCTCTGGCTCGGCGCCATCGAGATTCTGGTATGGTGACAGAGCTGCTGGAAGAGGATAGCAGAGTATTGTGTGACCCCTCTGATATTTCCCACAAGTTCAGTAGATACTATGAAGACTTGCATAGTTCTAAGATAGAAGCAGATGAAAGAACTATATTAGATTATTTAGAACTCATGCAATTACCATGGCTCTCCAACGGGCATAGACAATACTTGATGAGACCTCTGGACTCTGCTGAGATACAGGTAGCCCTAAACCTTATGCGGAAGGATAGTGCCCCGGGCCAAGACGGGCTTACAGTATCCTTTTAAAAAGGCTCACAAAGAACTATTGGTCCTGCACTTATACAAGGTAGTTGAAGAAATTGGTGAAATGTGCATAATGCCACATATGATGAGTGAGACTCTAATTGTTACTCTGTTCAAGCCGGGGAAATCCCCTCAGGCATGCTCATTCTATAGGCCCCTATTGCCTAAGGACAGTGCTCAGAGTTATTCAGCATGCCAGGCCGGATGTAAAAGCAGCTGCAGTTTGCTGGGACGCAGAAAAAGTGTTTGACTCAGTAGAGTGGCCGTACATGATGGCCCTACTACAGAGATTGGGTGTAGGTGAGGTTTCTCTCAAGTTGGTGCAATCAACCGATAGCTAGAGTGTGTACGGGGGATGTCGTCACATTTCCCTTCAAGATATCACAAGGCACAAGATAAGGCTGCCTTTTGTCCCCATTACTGTACGCCATTGTGGCAGAACCCTTGGTGTGTGCCCTAGAGAGTACCACGCTCAAAGTCTCTGAAATAAGTTGGTATCTAACATATAAGAGATGTCGCAAGCGTTTTGACCCACACAATAGTCTAAGCCTAGAATACAGTGGCAAAAGAATCTTGGTGTAACACTAGATTATTGCAAACGGAGGTATTGTTGTGAGGTTACACAGAAAGTTTCACTGAATGGTAAACATAGACTAATACATTTCAAGTTTCTTAACAGGGTGTATTACACCCCGGAAAAGTTGCACTGATATGGCTTGAGGGAATCGGATTGCTGTGAGCACTGTGGTGAAGGCGGAGCGGGTTTTTTGTTTGATGCTTACTTATGCCCACATTTTTCTGTTTACCGGAGGCAAATATTTAACTAGTTAAATGAAATAACAGGGGTGTCACTGTCTCCAGACCCACTAATTGTGTTATCAGGATACACAAAGCCCCTACAAAAAGATGTAAGCAAACTGATAGGCTTGGGTTTACTCTCTCTAAGTGCAGAGTAGCGATGCGCTGGTTGCGGGGCCTTCCCCCCTCAAAGACAGAATGGGAAAAGGACATGCTTTTCCGGAATATGCAGTCCACAACATATAATGACATGATACACTTGCAGTGCCGCCCAAAAAGCTTTTGGGGACTGTATAAACAATACCTAGTGGTAAGAGATGTGGGCAAGCGGGGAAAAGTTAGCAGAATCACATAGTGATGCGGCACATAGCTCGCTATAAGGTAAAATGAGTTTGCATATAGTTCAGTGCCGGATTGATTACGTCAATAAATGCAGTATTGATGTACAGGTTAGCATTGCTGCAAGTTGTGTTGATCAAAACCATGTGACCTCAGTGAAGCAAGCTTTGTAAAGTCTTTGATGTATCCCGTATTCAATTTAATTGCTAAATGTACAGTTTATGCTACGCATGGTGTTTAGCTGTGTAATGTTTAATAAAATCTAATAAAACATTTTTTTTAAATCAGAACATTATACCAAGTGATGCCAAACAAACATGGAACCCTCTCTGGATAATTTCCTTCCTTAATTGAAGCTGTCACATCAACAGCTGCACTACAGGCAGAGAGATCAAGATCAGACAGTTGGGGATTGTATAATAAAAGTGGTGGTCCATTGCCAGGAGAGTGGAGGCCACATACTGCACCCTACCTGTGAGTTGATGTGGAGCCGCTGAATCTAGATGACTGCAATGTGGTGCACCCGGAATTTAGCACCAATGACCACAGTTCAGATTTAACACAATATGAACTTGGGAAAAAACATCACAGGCTCAGAAACTAGCCTCAACACAGTTTTCAAGGAGAGCAAAATCACTGTTTGTCCTCTTGCTCAAATATGAATTTACCCTGAAAAAACAAAAGACAAGAGGTGTTTATCAAAACAGGAACAGTTAAGGAGAACAGTTACAGAGTCTCAAAGTTCAATCGATCTGAGTGCCATTATATATCCTCTTAAGTGCTGCGTCGGGGCGTTGGCCGACGGCAGCCCTACCTCCCCAGTGCTGCGCACGACCATTGGACGTCCATTCAGCACTAGTTCCAATGGACAGCGCAGCACTGGGGAGGGATATTTGCGCCGCATCTAAGGTGATATATTTCTTGGAGCATCATAAAAAAGTTCAGAGATACTTTTCAGGGAAAGGAATGCAGGCCTTTTCTTAGTGTTATAAATTTTCCCACGGAAAAACAAATGCAGGTGGGCCTCGACCTTGTGTGGACACAATATGCGCCAGTGGGTAAATTGTCCAGATGTCCGGCATGAGGAGTGATTGCTCACTGCTTGTACCAAGTGTGCTGTGTTCTGACTGGCTGAGTGTTCCTAGCTCAATGTAGCATCCAACTTCATTGTGTTTTGGGAATGCACTAACCCCTCCAGCCATGTGTTCTTTATTGGGGCAATCTTCCTGGACCAATGTGGTGTTGCTGCGCCTATCTGAGGAATTGATCTGAGCTTCCTGTTGATATGCTTGTCTGCCAGTTTTGTGTCACTCCATCTGTGATGTGTCAATCAGTAACCTCAGGCCTAAATCACAAGGCCAGCCTGACCATGTATTTCTGATTGGGGTTGATGGAGAGGCCATGTTGGTTGAATTTGATAACAGTGATGCAATTTTGTTTTTACATAGAAAGGAACATAGCATATATCGACATTGACTTTTCCAATACTAACCTTACCCCGCTAGTTGAATTTTCAAAGACATCATTTACCCCATACTCCATGACAGTCATATTATTAGGGGTTTGTTATTCTTCAGTTTTGACTATTACTACTCTCCTAGTTACATGAATTCTACCCAATTTGAGAACTGTGTTTTTACAGCAGGATACCCCCACTTGTAGGAAAGCACACAAAAACAATAAGAAGTTAAGAATGAACAGCAATAATGTACAGAGACCTATCAACCAAAAGGGAGCCAGGAAATCCAGTGTGTATTCCATTCCTGCTCGGGGGCACCTCCCTCCTTATGCATGTCTGTTTGTGAACAGTGCAGGGCTTGAATGGAAAGAGTCAGGATCCCTTTATCCATGTAATTTCCTGGGATAAACATGAAGATGGGCAAACCGATCGTGGTACACACCCCTCCCTCCATTGCGGTCATCAAGTCTAACATGCATTACCATGAGGCGGATGGCTCTTAGTTCTTCCTTGATTGCATTAAGGCCAAGGTCAGGACTGTTCATCATATTCAGCGGCTCCCACTGAGTTATTTGTAACCCACGGGTGTTCGCTTTAGTTTGCACAGTAAAGTAGGATATGGACCCCCGTGTGCATACTTGTGTGATTTCTTCGAGAATACCCTTGGACTGAGCCCAGCCGAAATAATCAGCTGTTCTTTTTTCTTGAGCCAGATGCAACAGATTTGTCTTGCTCTGTAGTGGATGTTGGTACAACTTTGACAGATCTTTTCAAGGAATTACCAGGGTTGAGATGTGTGTGGTGACAAGGGAGCAGAGGCCCAGCCTTCTGGTGATTAGCTGAGCATAGGCAAACTCATCGCACTGTCAGTATGCATCCAACTTCTTGGAGGCACCCCATTACATGTCCAGTATGTGTAGAATTGCCCCACAGTCATTTTGTGTGCCAAGCGGAATCATTCCTTACCTCTAAAGCACAAAGGCTACAGTGTAAGTTTCCATACAATTAGGGGCTGCGCCTTTCCTTCTAACCACTTGTACCTATATATCTGAGTATTCCAGATTGCTTCACATGACTCATTTTCTTTGATAACATTAAGGTGGATGGCCCTATGCTGGAAATCTATGCCTGGGGCCCATTTGTTATTAAAGAAGACTGCCCCAGACACGCTAAGGTCCACTCTAGGACCACAGACAGAAGTGGAAGCAGATGTGTTTCTACACTGGTGCAGTGGGTATACTACCTCCAAGAATCCCTTTTCTGGAAAGTATCAGGGCCAAACAGTATTTTCCCTTATGGTGCCCCTCCTGCACATTCTGTCTAGCTCAATTTGAATATCGCTAAGCTCAGTGAAAAGATACAGTGCAGGGGGAATGGTCTTGTATCAGGTCATATTCACTACTACTCTAAGGGGTTGTACTCTTTTGGGTTGTATTTTGGCCCTAATCTTACATAGGTACAGCTGTAGAAGACATTATACTCTTTCTGAGGCTTTCCCCTGGGACAAGCAAATCCTGCCTGCACCTTCTGCATGAGTTATCAGTGAACAGACGTAACATGACCTGGCTGATGTCTGGACGCCCATGGTGGTCATTTGCTGATGCCATGTGTTGTGCAAAAGGGTGCTGTGTAATACATCTGGGATTCTAGTTTTAGGTTTGGTGTAATTGTAAGTGATATGGGAGAGGTCCCTATGCGAAGGGTGTAATAATGTCTGTGTAGACTGCATTTGACTAGGCAGATTTTTTGCAACGTATGGACAAAGACACACCCATAGTAAACATAGGGTATACAATTGTACAATACATAACTTATTGCAGGTGTTGGGATGGCTCCAGTTGTCATCTGTCCTATGAAGGCCCATTGTCACTTTCCTTATGTTAGCCTGAGCACGTTGCAGGTTGCTCTCATTACTCTACATACATACTTTGGTTTGTGCCATGCTTTACTTTCACACAGAACCTGCTGTTGTTGTGTGTTCTGTTCTTTTCTGGGATTTGGTCTGAACACCGTAGACACAGGAGACTAGGTCAAACAACATTGCCCCTTGTTATTCTGTTCTGGTGAGGCTCTAGCAACTAGAAAAAACACATACATGCAGCTGTTGTTGCTAACACATACTCTTGGTCATATAAGTATGCACAGACATGTAAACCACACACTTGGAGAGAGGTTTTCACAGAACAGATCACAACTACATCTGGGATGTAGAACTTTCATCTGTGCATGTACTGGGTGCCCTGCAAACACCCAAAGATCTTCTGAGATATAATCATTTTGCCTCTGTAGAAGGGGATTTGGATTTGTTTACTCAGTCTAATATCATGACAGTTCCTTTAATAAATTATGGATTACTTACTATGCCGACCGTATTTGTGTTAGACATTTTCTTACTTAATGTGACATGTATACTGCACACTAGAGAACAATATTTAAAATAAACATTTAAACTTTATTCGTGTCTGTGTCAGAATTCATTGTGGACAAGTACGTGTGTGAGAGTGAAAGGGTGTGTACTGTCACTGCAATTCCTGAGAGGGTTGTGAGTGTTGTCTTCTGGGATGTCTAATCACTTGTTCCTCTTTGAGTGAGTAAGAGAGCCAGTGAGACACTATAGCAAGTCGTTCCCTGGCTCATGGGTACTAAGGTGGTAGGATAACTCGGTCCCTGCCTACTAAGGAGCATATGTACAATGAAGTACTGGAGTGAAGCGTTAGTCTTCCGGGCTTAATACTGCACTCCCCCACTTCAGAACAATATGGTGCAGCCTTGCATGCCCTCGTGTGCTTGTGCTAAACTTAACAGCCTAGCGCCAATGCAGGAACCCTTGCACCATAGTGCAATGGTGTCATTGTTGAGGGGAAGATTTTTTATGTACAGGTAGGTCTCCCTTGTTTTGACTATGCCCTTTTTCTACAGGCTTCTTTTTGGGCTAAATATGGGCTTTCTTTTTCTAATGGTCTTGGAGCGCTTCTCTAGGTCTTCATGTGATTTGTTGTCTTAATTGTCGTGAACCAGAGGGGGGTCGGAGAGCTGTTCTGTAGCTTCCATGTGCTTCTCATGTTAGGGTGTCTGAGATTGGGCTTACTGCTTCCCCAGACAGGCCCCAGACAGGCCCTGTGTGTTAGCTAATCTCTATGCTGGATACGGCGGTGAGCATCATATTTCTATTTACCTTGCAGAGAGCTGTGATGGAATATTGCAGATGCTCTTCTTCCTGGAACATGGTCCCCCTTGAACCACATTTTATCCAGAATATTTGGTTCTGCTGTCCCCAGCTGTGGCTAGGGATATTTAACCTGCGACAAGCTATTCTCATTGTTTTGGAGGAGCATGACCCAGGAGGCAGGCTTTGGATGTTTCGAACACTTTGAGGGAAGGAAGGAGGCAGAACATTGCTTCATGGGGATTCTGGTGCAAGGCGAGAACTCATAGAAATGTGCCCACCATGCAGAGCTTCACAATCCGTCAGATTTTATGCATGTGGTATGGAGGTTATGGGGTCTTCATTACCCAAAGTGTGTGGAACACCTGGCTCCCAACACTGGAATATTGGTTTGTTTTGGAATTGAAAGGATGGCCTCCATTGGGCTGGAGGCTGCTGGCTTATTGGGGGTGCTGCTTGTTGGGACTACACACCATAAATAATTTTTGGCCCTGGCCGGGCCCTGGAGAATGGGATACTTTTCGATTTGGTAATTGAAACCTGTTACTATTGGACTTGGGTGCGGAAACCTGGCTGCCTCCTTTTATGCAGTGGTCTGGGAGCCGTGCTGCCCCCTCATCAGACTACCCTTCCCCCAGGGAATGGCCAGCCAACCCCACCCTGGGGATCTACAGCAGGGTGGGGCCTAGGCCCCCACTGTCACACTGAATGGCAGCGTTAAGTGTGGGTTCTGGATCAAAAAAATGCACAGCGCCCTGAGTTTCCCGAACTCAAGTGAAGGCTTTAATTCCTAATGTTGTCTTACTGGTATATTTTTTAAATTCATTTTGAAGTGTGTGTAAGGTGGATTTTTCTCTTTTGATTGTTATAACTTACTGTGGTTTTGGGTTTTGCGTTTGTGTAAAGGCATTACCTCCCCAGAAAGTTACCCCTCCTTGCTGTGGTTGTGGCTCCCATCATTGTTGGGCTGGGTTTCTTGTCTGTTGCTACCATTGACGTATATTTGACAAAGCACCTGATCCTTATTGTGGTGGTACAGAGGCTGTCTGAATTCTGCAATGTACCACAAATCTATCACAGTGAGCACACCGGAAGAATAGGTAAATGACATGCATTGCACGCTGAGTGATCGTTGTTTGTTGTGAACTTGTGTTGTGTGATGAGAGATGTGGTCACAGGCAGACCTGTGTGGGTTGTTTTTGCTTCCTTGACTCCTACAGATATTTTAATTTTATTTTCTATCCTTCAAAGCTCGGTCCCACTGAACTGAGGTCTCTCTGGGGGCAGGTGGACAATTTGGATTTGGTTTACCTGTACTACTCATCGTCATTCCTCCTTTTCCATTTCCTCCCATAACAGAATTATGATGGTCGTCTTTGTCAAACCTTTCCCTCAAATCCCCTTCCCTTCTATTCATCGAGTCCCTAACCATCTTCCCTTGGGCTGTGTGATTAATTGAGGTGTGACTAAATTAAATTTACACCCTTAATGAATCACACATTTGGTGGGGCGGATGTGGTGAAGGCAACACCAACTATGCAGGGCGTGGATCTTCTTCAGCACTAAGCATAGCCCACACTGACAATGTGATATTTAGCTTAGCCACCCACTCACAGTATTTGATATTTAAAACATTTTCAGAGGAACATAATTGCCAGCATTATCCTCCATGGAAAAGGAGGTGAGCAACCCAATATACCCTTGCGGGCTCGGGCAGAGTTTGTTATAATAGAAAATGGCCAGCAAGGGGTTTTGTTGTTCTATAACTTTTCAGCACTGTTAGGACTTGTTTTGGAACAATCAAAGTACCTAAACCTGAGATTAATCAGTGGCTGTTCTATTTAATTTAATTTAAATAGAACAGCCACTGATTAATCTCAGGTTTAGGTACTTTGATTGTTCCAAAACAAGTCCTAACAGTGCTGAAAAGCATTATCCTCCAGGCACTGTATTGCATCAAAGATTGCGCTTGTCCACTTCGTAGCTCGAATCAACTTCATTTTGTAACCTTTACTAGCTCACCATTCTAAATATTTAAATTTAGTGTTGTTTATCATATCTTCTCTTTTGTCTCTCTTCTTGTGTACTGATAGTCTTGTCTCTGATGACTGTCTCATCTTTGTTGTAAAGCTTGCAAATAATAAGTTATTAATAACTGCATTAACATAGTTATTTTTCAATGTAATTAGTTTCCTGCAATTAATATTCCTTATCCTACAGTTTGAGTTTTGCTAGGAGGAAGTGGGACCTCACTTCTGGATCTGGTGCTTTCACTGTTCGACTAGTGTGCTAGCATGCTGATACAACTACTATCAATATGGCACCTTGGGAAACCATCCAGCCATTGCTTAATTTAATTAGGTAAGAGAAGAGCTGTGGGGGATTAATTTTTAAACTGTAAACATCTATATACAATGGAAATTCACACCCCACTGAGTCCTTGGGGGTTAATATAGTTGCAGACTGCAGAGAATAGGAGGAGAGAGTAGTATTACAAGTGAGGGTACGGCATAACTATTTTATTGTTGTTACAATATCAGCAGATTTTTAAAAAGTGGCTGCAGGCCTGCAGCAAAGGCAGCAGTAAGAAGTAAAACTGTAACCCCCCCCAAAAGATTTAAATTATATGTACAACTATAACAAATGTATATCCCTAACAAATATGAATAAACTGGCCAACCCCTCTCCCTAACCCCTATGTCCAATGCTCAATTTCCAAAGTAAAAGTCTAAAAATTAAATTGTCTACAAAGATGTAAGAAAACCTCAAAAATGGCTCAACTGCCACATTCCCACTCTCTCACCTTCAAGTCCCACTCACCAAAAAAGGTTAAAATAGGGACCATTGAGGCATAGCTGTGGGCTAGGATGCTCATCCATCCTGGCTTCCATGCACACCAGCCTCTCCAGAATACAGCGCTGAAAGGCTCAGTGGTGGAATGGCAGTGGGCAACTGCCTTGTGACCATGGTGATGGACTACCGGAGGCACTGGGACCCGGGTGTTGCTTGGGGCATTTGCAGCTGCTGCTACCTCTTCCTCCTCGGCCACCAGCCACTGGCATTCGGCCCTCATGGCCTCCTGCTTCCTTGGCCGGGTCCTGGCTGCTACCTACTGCTGGTTGGGTTGTGTTGGATTCACAGGAGTAGCTATATGTACTAGCAGTACATTTGCTTGTATCCTTGGGCCATTTTTGATGGGGTTAAAGTTTCAGGCATTATGCACTATGGAGTATACAAGTATTCTTCTTTCTCTTATTGAGCTAAATTAATGTAGGCATACCAGCACAGCTTGCGCCCTAGACAGACATACTTCTGTTGTGTTATTTTCCTACTATCTGCAGGTGAGAGAGCTGTACTAGACAATTATCTATTTTCCTATCATGGCCATGCTCTGGTAAATGCCTCGATTTCACCCTGACTACAACAAAGCAGATGATTAGTTACAATGAAGGATACACATCACGTGAGGTACAACGCAATAACTATAAAGAAGACAATGCAGACAGACATCCTCCTGTCTTCCCAATGGAAAAGCAATGCACTACAATGCAGGGAAAGGACTAGGGAACATGATTTTGTGTTTGGCACATTCATCACAGACTATCCTATCCACAAAATGCAGTCACCTTCTCTTTAGTGCCACTTTTCTCCCTGGTCTCATTCTCCGTCACCACATTTGACATTACTTGTTCCCAACAAAATAGATTTGCTAGGCAGTAAGGAAAATATTTATTAACTTAGTCGACTGCAGGTAAGTTAGAGGGACAAGGCTGGATAGGTAGAAGTTTCACTGATCATCATCATCATCATCAAGTGCCTAACCTTTTCCTAGTAGTGAGACATTTTGTTCAGCAATTGTTGGAAGGGAACATTTTTCCGTTATGTAAGCATTGATAAAATATATTACTTTGCTAAAGGAAAGTAGTTCATGCAAAGAATTTTTTTTTCAAATCAAATTGTAGCCTCGGACCGAAGAAGAAATTTAGGAAAGGAGTTACTTATGTACTATGAATGGAATGAGTTGAAACTGGGAGTGAAGGGTAACACAACTATGACCCCCATCAGGATGGCGGGTGGACTTTGCCTGCCCGCCATCCTCCCGGTACAAGGGACCGCCCGCCATAAGGGTGGAGGTCCCTTGGGGGGAATTAGGATGCACCCGTCACTTTGGCTGAAAGTACCGCCCGCCACAATGGTAAAAATACATGTTGAGCATTTCAAAGCACTACGTGACAGGCACCGTGCGGAGCCTGCCACTTTGTACTTTGAAATGCAGGGGGGTACCATAGGTACCCCCATGTGCACCCCCCACCCCTCCGGAGTCCCTGGGGCCCCCAATGGGTCCCCAGAGCAGACTCCGCATGCCTCATGTCTGAATGATGGAGGGATATCAGGGTCTGCGCTTGAATGGATCCAGTCTTTTTTGACAGGGAGAGGCTTTCAGGTTCGACAGGGAGACTGCTACTCAAGGGAGATTGGTTTGGGCCAGGGTGTGCCTCAGGGCTCGTCCCTGAGCCCAACCTTATTCAATCTGTATGTCTCCCGGGTGGCATCCATTGGCGAAAGCCACGGCCTGCACATAATGTCATATGCCGATGACACGCAGCTGGTCATCTCCCTATCGCACGCGCCCAGTCTTGCAGCGGACAGATTCAGAGTCTGTAAGCAGGAGCTTGCTACCTGGATGTCCGCCAATTGCCTGAAGTTAAACGGCAGCAAGACTGAGGTGCTCGTGGTGGGGGGGGCCCATCTGTTTGGTCATCGGCATGGTGGCCACCCTGTCTGGGGGATGCTCCCACACCCTGCCAGGAAGCGAAGAATCTTGGGGTGTGGCTTGACACCGATCTGTCTTTTGGACCTCAGATAGGCCGTGTGATGGGGGTATGCTTCGGAGTCCTGAAAAGCTTGCGGAAAGTTCTCGATCTTCTTCCAATGGCAGCCCGAAGGACGCTGGTGCACGCCCTCGTCACATCGTGCCTGAATTATGGCAATTTGCTATATCTGGGGGCCACTGGAAAGGCCATCAACCGCCTCCAGGTGCTGCAAAATGCAGCGGCCCGCTTGGTCCTGAAGCTTCCTTAAAGATCGGCATCAAAGGCAGCCCTCCAGGCCCTTCACTGGCTCCCAGGAAGGAGCAGGGTTGAGTTTAAGGCTCTCTGTACGTGCCACCGCATTTTGTGCGGTAAGGCACCGGCTCCGCTCCAGAGCCTGGTCACCAGGTACGCGCCTATGCGCGCTCTGCGTTCCTCCTGTACAGGGCTATTGAAGGTCACCAGGATAAAAAAGGCACGCATGGGGGGTAGGTCCTTTAGATATCTGGCTGCGAAAAGCTGGAATGCCCTACCTCTGGAACTTCGCCTGGAGCCCTCTGAACTTGGCTTCAGGGAGAAGTTAAAGACTCACCTCTACACGCAGTAAGCCGGGCCGACTTTGGCGGTTGTGATTCTTTTGATTCCACTCACTACAGCGCGGGGACAAGCCGTTGCGCGTAACCAGGCGCTTTACAAATTTCCCTTATTATTATTATTATTATTTCCATGGCGGCATTGCCTCCACTGAAAGGCATTGGTAAATGACCATTGTAAAATGGCTGGCGGTGTCTGATAGACTGCCACCATATGAACTCTTTTCCGCCCCGGTCACAAGGCGACCGGGACGGAAAAGCGGCGGACGGTCTTTCTGTCCGCCGCAGACCCCCCAGCAATGCTAATATGGCGACCGGGACGGAAAAGCGGCGGACGGTCTTTCTGTCCGCCGCAGACCCCCCAGCAATGCTAATATGGTGGGGGTCAATCCCCCATGTATTTTCGCAGTGCCATGAGATTTGTAACTGGGCCTACACATTAACTAAGACAGACGCACATTGAACAGCCTACAATACATTGCCGCTGATGTAACCATGCAGCTGATAGGTCAGCCATGGCTGTCACTGGTGAATCACCTTGGGTAGGGATTCAGAGGGATGTGATTGATGATGATAGGTGGATATTAGGAAGGATACATAATATGTGTTGTGCTTGAAAACTACTGTGAGTCAAGGGAGTACTCTGAAATGCAACCTCAACCCTTTGAATCCAAAACCTTGATAAACAAACATTCCTCGTTTACTCTTCTTCCCAGTGATTTTTCCATTCATCATTGCATTGTTCTTCTAGTATTTTTACTCTTCAACCTTGGCTTTGCTACTCAGTCTCCATTTAAGTTGTACATTCTCTCCATTCAGTCATCACCTATGATGAATACCATCCATCAATCCCTATATATATATATATATATATATATATATATATATATATATATATATATATATATATATATATATATATATATATATATATTATGGCGGCGAATGGCTAAATAAATGAATGCACGAAGAAATTGGGTCTACACTCGTTTTTTCCATAAAGCGATTTGGAGGTGACAGCGAGGATTAGAGGAGATATATATATATATATATATATATTCACAGAAAAAACATAGGTTTTAGGCCATATATAGTTAGGGATTAGCATTTACAAAACCTTAATTTACTCGCACAAAACCATAGAAATTCGCATATATAGTTAGATGCAATAACTATATATCGCGCACCCGCAATCCACTGCTGATGATGTCACATATTACATCATTCATGACATGGTCAGTGACATCACTGATGACATCACTGATGACATCATCCAGTGACTGTGTGTTAAAATATGTCTTACATATTGAAGAATGAGTGGATGTATAAGTATCTGGATGAAGGATTTAGTAGGTGCATGACTGACTGTATGAGTGAGTGATTAAATGTGTCTTACTGGGTGCATGGGTAAGTGACTAAACTGTCTTAATTTGTGCATCATTATGTCTGTTGTTCTGTAAACTGCTGCATGTGTTAATCAGTAGCTATATGAGTAACTATAAGGGTTATTGATTGTTTGCCCAAGTATTTGTATGGGAGACTGAGTGTGTGTGTGGGTGGCTGGGAGGTGTATGACTCTGTGCATAGATGTGTGAGTAGTTGATTCACTAGATGTATGGGTTCAAAAGTGCACGTGGAAACATCTGTATGGGCGGTTGACTGTCTGCATAAGTGTATTGGTGATTGAATGGATTTCTCAGTGCTACATGTCGAAGTAAGTACATATGTAAAACACAGTACATGTGAGAGCTGACATATATAAATAACTGTGCATAAGAGCCAGTGAATGTGTGAGTGGCTGTATGGATCATTGTGAACATGTATCAGGGATTGTATAAGAGAGCAAATATGTGTTAGTATATGTTTGAATAAGTAAGATGTGTTTAACTGTATAGTTGAGAAAATGGAGGTGTGATTGATTATTTGCATGACTGACTAGGTGTTTGAGTAACTCCATGGATAAGTGACAGTCTGTGAGTGTCTGTTTACACTGATTGTATCTAAGGTTATATTAGAGTCTGAAGATGTTCATTGTATTACCACATAAATGATATCATCAGTGATGTGATCAGTAATGTCAAATGAGATGTCATCAGTGATGTCATCAGTGATATCATTTAAAATGTCATCAGTGATGTCATCAGTGATGTCATTACAGATGTCATCAGTGATGTCATCAGTGATGTCACTGACCATGTCATGAAGGATGTAATATGTGACATCATCAGCAGTGGATTGCGGGTGCGCGATAGATAGTTATTGCATCTAACTATATATGCGAATTTCTATGGTTTTGTGCGAGTAAATTAAGGTTTTGTAAATGCTAATCCCTAACTATATATGGCCTAAAACCTATGTTTTTTTCTGTGAATTTCAATGGTTTTTTTATAGCAAATATCAAAAACTGTCAAATGTCAAGTACGTGATAGGTCAAAACTTTTTCGTGTTTATGCACGCTGATGTGCTTTGAACGCTGCCCCCCCCTCTTTTCTCTTAGTAGTACTCTCTCTTTGCAGATAGTGAAGGGTAGTTAACGCAGGCCTTTGTCCCCGTTCTAATCCATCGTGTCTGCTTCTCTCTCCATTTGATTGATTGTTATCCAAGCATTTACTGTTTGAGAATTGGTTCTCTTTGGTTCATTCTCTATTTACAAACAAGCACAGAGTCGCAATACTCTGTTTAGTCTTTGCAGATAGTGAAAAATTGTGTAAAAACACAAAAGGAATCGAGCAAAATCAGTAGGCCACTAATGGGATCTCTTTTTGACCTAGCTAAAATAGAAACATTAAGAACAACCCTTCATGAGAAATACGAAACTAGTGAGATGAACTGAGCTCCACACAATGATGGCTGCAAGACAGCTCGGCTCCGCCACCCACCCCACCCAAAACAACGACAAACCCTATGCAAATATTATAAATATATACAACACACCAGCAAAGTAACAGGGTAAAACATTTTATTAAATAACTATTTACATAACTATTTTATACTTTTTGTTGCCCGATCCGGCTAGCTCAATCGATCGAGCATGAGACTCATGCACTCTGATCTCCTTGGCCTCAGTCAAGCATCAATACTAAAATTTTAATACATGAGTGTTCGTTCATGGTTTTGGTCCCTGAGTTGCTTCGATGTCACTGCCTTGCACAAATGGCATAAGTCCTGGATGTTGGGTGCCATACTTCAGAGTTCTGAGCAGCGCGTGTAACACTGTCTAAACCTTATTTGCACCTGCTGCAGCTTCACTATTCTCAAAGTAAGTGGGGGCCGTTTGTGGACCTGACTGCATTTGAAAACAATGTGATATGGTACCTCCCTAAACCGCTTGACGGAGGCCCCAGAGGGGCGGTGTGATGGCACGGACTCGGAGAAGACGCTTGGCTCCGACCCCTTCCCCAAGTCTTATAGCACTGGTGTAGCCTGAGATCGCACCCGACATAAGCGGCTGGCTCCCGGGGTCAAGCTGTCTTTGACGTTTTGTAGCCTTTCGAATTCTATCCTTAGATGGCATTGTCTAATTCCCAAATAATCTGCAGTTGAATCTGTGGCGAAATATAATAAAAAATGTTATTAACCACTATTACCAAACAGTAAATCAATAACAGTAAGAACTAGATTCGACAATGCTATAAAAAAAAAAAAGTATGCACAAGGATGCACCCTCAAAACAGGCACAAGTGCCATGTAGCAAGCAAAGCAGCCCTAAGGGCAGGTCTGCCTTTCACATGACATAGATGTGCAAGCACACATGTGCATGCACACCGGAATCAGTATTTTACCATGAAGTTTGATTTCATGCTAAAATACCGATTCGTTAAGGCCTTTGGGACTCAGAAGACTCCCCCCTACATAACAAATTAACAGAATCGGTAAAATTACCGACTCAGTATTTTAACGAACAAATAATTTTTCCGATTCTGTAAATGTAGATTTACCTACATGTGGCCTTGGATTTAAGCCCCTACATACCGATTTACCATTTAACGATCGGAAACGGCCGAAAACGGCCGTAACCGGTCGGTAAATGGCCTGAAACGACCACCTACATCTGGCCCTAAGTGTGCATGCATTTCATTTCAAACAAAGTTTTAAAACATTTTATGTAAAACAATAATACACCTAGGGCCAGATGTAGGTAAATCACATTTACCGATTTTGAAATACCGAATATTACCGAATTTTACCGATTCGGTATTTCAAAATCGGTAAATGGGATGTAAGTACCAACATCTGATTTATTACCGATTCCTTAAAAATTCAGTATTTACCGATTCGGTAAAATCTGAATCGTTATTTCCTATTGAATCCTATGGGCCTTGAAGCCCATAGGATTCAATTCAAATACCGATTCAGTATTTACCGAATCAGTAAATACCGAATTTGTCAAGGGTGCAGGGGGTATCACTTTGACACCATCTAGCAACACCAACTATGCAGGGCGTGGATCTTCTTCAGCACTAAGCATAGCCCACACTGACAATGTGATATTTAGCTTAGCCACCCACTCACAGTATTTGATATTTAAAACATTTTCAGAGGAACATAATTGCCAGCATTATCCTCCATGGAAAAGGAGGTGAGCAACCCAATATACCCTTGCGGGCTCGGGCAGAGTTTGTTATAATAGAAAATGGCCAGCAAGGGGTTTTGTTGTTCTATAACTTTTCAGCACTGTTAGGACTTGTTTTGGAACAATCAAAGTACCTAAACCTGAGATTAATCAGTGGCTGTTCTATTTAATTTAATTTAAATAGAACAGCCACTGATTAATCTCAGGTTTAGGTACTTTGATTGTTCCAAAACAAGTCCTAACAGTGCTGAAAAGCATTATCCTCCAGGCACTGTATTGCATCAAAGATTGCGCTTGTCCACTTCGTAGCTCGAATCAACTTCATTTTGTAACCTTTACTAGCTCACCATTCTAAATATTTAAATTTAGTGTTGTTTATCATATCTTCTCTTTTGTCTCTCTTCTTGTGTACTGATAGTCTTGTCTCTGATGACTGTCTCATCTTTGTTGTAAAGCTTGCAAATAATAAGTTATTAATAACTGCATTAACATAGTTATTTTTCAATGTAATTAGTTTCCTGCAATTAATATTCCTTATCCTACAGTTTGAGTTTTGCTAGGAGGAAGTGGGACCTCACTTCTGGATCTGGTGCTTTCACTGTTCGACTAGTGTGCTAGCATGCTGATACAACTACTATCAATATGGCACCTTGGGAAACCATCCAGCCATTGCTTAATTTAATTAGGTAAGAGAAGAGCTGTGGGGGATTAATTTTTAAACTGTAAACATCTATATACAATGGAAATTCACACCCCACTGAGTCCTTGGGGGTTAATATAGTTGCAGACTGCAGAGAATAGGAGGAGAGAGTAGTATTACAAGTGAGGGTACGGCATAACTATTTTATTGTTGTTACAATATCAGCAGATTTTTAAAAAGTGGCTGCAGGCCTGCAGCAAAGGCAGCAGTAAGAAGTAAAACTGTAACCCCCCCCAAAAGATTTAAATTATATGTACAACTATAACAAATGTATATCCCTAACAAATATGAATAAACTGGCCAACCCCTCTCCCTAACCCCTATGTCCAATGCTCAATTTCCAAAGTAAAAGTCTAAAAATTAAATTGTCTACAAAGATGTAAGAAAACCTCAAAAATGGCTCAACTGCCACATTCCCACTCTCTCACCTTCAAGTCCCACTCACCAAAAAAGGTTAAAATAGGGACCATTGAGGCATAGCTGTGGGCTAGGATGCTCATCCATCCTGGCTTCCATGCACACCAGCCTCTCCAGAATACAGCGCTGAAAGGCTCAGTGGTGGAATGGCAGTGGGCAACTGCCTTGTGACCATGGTGATGGACTACCGGAGGCACTGGGACCCGGGTGTTGCTTGGGGCATTTGCAGCTGCTGCTACCTCTTCCTCCTCGGCCACCAGCCACTGGCATTCGGCCCTCATGGCCTCCTGCTTCCTTGGCCGGGTCCTGGCTGCTACCTACTGCTGGTTGGGTTGTGTTGGATTCACAGGAGTAGCTATATGTACTAGCAGTACATTTGCTGGTATCCTTGGGCCATTTTTGATGGGGTTAAAGTTTCAGGCATTATGCACTATGGAGTATACAAGTATTCTTCTTTCTCTTATTGAGCTAAATTAATGTAGGCATACCAGCACAGCTTGCGCCCTAGACAGACATACTTCTGTTGTGTTATTTTCCTACTATCTGCAGGTGAGAGAGCTGTACTAGACAATTATCTATTTTCCTATCATGGCCATGCTCTGGTAAATGCCTCGATTTCACCCTGACTACAACAAAGCAGATGATTAGTTACAATGAAGGATACACATCACGTGAGGTACAACGCAATAACTATAAAGAAGACAATGCAGACAGACATCCTCCTGTCTTCCCAATGGAAAAGCAATGCACTACAATGCAGGGAAAGGACTAGGGAACATGATTTTGTGTTTGGCACATTCATCACAGACTATCCTATCCACAAAATGCAGTCACCTTCTCTTTAGTGCCACTTTTCTCCCTGGTCTCATTCTCCGTCACCACATTTGACATTACTTGTTCCCAACAAAATAGATTTGCTAGGCAGTAAGGAAAATATTTATTAACTTAGTCGACTGCAGGTAAGTTAGAGGGACAAGGCTGGATAGGTAGAAGTTTCACTGATCATCATCATCATCATCAAGTGCCTAACCTTTTCCTAGTAGTGAGACATTTTGTTCAGCAATTGTTGGAAGGGAACATTTTTCCGTTATGTAAGCATTGATAAAATATATTACTTTGCTAAAGGAAAGTAGTTCATGCAAAGAATTTTTTTTTCAAATCAAATTGTAGCCTCGGACCGAAGAAGAAATTTAGGAAAGGAGTTACTTATGTACTATGAATGGAATGAGTTGAAACTGGGAGTGAAGGGTAACACAACTATGACCCCCATCAGGATGGCGGGTGGACTTTGCCTGCCCGCCATCCTCCCGGTACAAGGGACCGCCCGCCATAAGGGTGGAGGTCCCTTGGGGGGAATTAGGATGCACCCGTCACTTTGGCTGAAAGTACCGCCCGCCACAATGGTAAAAATACATGTTGAGCATTTCAAAGCA
Organism: Lissotriton vulgaris; assembly: GCF_964263255.1. Lineage (NCBI taxonomy): Eukaryota > Metazoa > Chordata > Amphibia > Caudata > Salamandridae > Lissotriton > Lissotriton vulgaris. Next base: position 1,613,880,139 of record NC_141693.1, read on the forward strand.
CTACGTGACAGGCACCGTGCGGAGCCTGCCACTTTGTACTTTGAAATGCAGGGGGGTACCATAGGTACCCCCATGTGCACCCCCCACCCCTCCGGAGTCCCTGGGGCCCCCAATGGGTCCCCAGAGCAGACTCCGCATGCCTCATGTCTGAATGATGGAGGGATATCAGGGTCTGCGCTTGAATGGATCCAGTCTTTTTTGACAGGGAGAGGCTTTCAGGTTCGACAGGGAGACTGCTACTCAAGGGAGATTGGTTTGGGCCAGGGTGTGCCTCAGGGCTCGTCCCTGAGCCCAACCTTATTCAATCTGTATGTCTCCCGGGTGGCATCCATTGGCGAAAGCCACGGCCTGCACATAATGTCATATGCCGATGACACGCAGCTGGTCATCTCCCTATCGCACGCGCCCAGTCTTGCAGCGGACAGATTCAGAGTCTGTAAGCAGGAGCTTGCTACCTGGATGTCCGCCAATTGCCTGAAGTTAAACGGCAGCAAGACTGAGGTGCTCGTGGTGGGGGGGGCCCATCTGTTTGGTCATCGGCATGGTGGCCACCCTGTCTGGGGGATGCTCCCACACCCTGCCAGGAAGCGAAGAATCTTGGGGTGTGGCTTGACACCGATCTGTCTTTTGGACCTCAGATAGGCCGTGTGATGGGGGTATGCTTCGGAGTCCTGAAAAGCTTGCGGAAAGTTCTCGATCTTCTTCCAATGGCAGCCCGAAGGACGCTGGTGCACGCCCTCGTCACATCGTGCCTGAATTATGGCAATTTGCTATATCTGGGGGCCACTGGAAAGGCCATCAACCGCCTCCAGGTGCTGCAAAATGCAGCGGCCCGCTTGGTCCTGAAGCTTCCTTAAAGATCGGCGTCAAAGGCAGCCCTCCAGGCCCTTCACTGGCTCCCAGGAAGGAGCAGGGTTGAGTTTAAGGCTCTCTGTACGTGCCACCGCATTTTGTGCGGTAAGGCACCGGCTCCGCTCCAGAGCCTGGTCACCAGGTACGCGCCTATGCGCGCTCTGCGTTCCTCCTGTACAGGGCTATTGAAGGTCACCAGGATAAAAAAGGCACGCATGGGGGGTAGGTCCTTTAGATATCTGGCTGCGAAAAGCTGGAATGCCCTACCTCTGGAACTTCGCCTGGAGCCCTCTGAACTTGGCTTCAGGGAGAAGTTAAAGACTCACCTCTACACGCAGTAAGCCGGGCCGACTTTGGCGGTTGTGATTCTTTTGATTCCACTCACTACAGCGCGGGGACAAGCCGTTGCGCGTAACCAGGCGCTTTACAAATTTCCCTTATTATTATTATTATTATTTCCATGGCGGCATTGCCTCCACTGAAAGGCATTGGTAAATGACCATTGTAAAATGGCTGGCGGTGTCTGATAGACTGCCACCATATGAACTCTTTTCCGCCCCGGTCACAAGGCGACCGGGACGGAAAAGCGGCGGACGGTCTTTCTGTCCGCCGCAGACCCCCCAGCAATGCTAATATGGCGACCGGGACGGAAAAGCGGCGGACGGTCTTTCTGTCCGCCGCAGACCCCCCAGCAATGCTAATATGGTGGGGGTCAATCCCCCATGTATTTTCGCAGTGCCATGAGATTTGTAACTGGGCCTACACATTAACTAAGACAGACGCACATTGAACAGCCTACAATACATTGCCGCTGATGTAACCATGCAGCTGATAGGTCAGCCATGGCTGTCACTGGTGAATCACCTTGGGTAGGGATTCAGAGGGATGTGATTGATGATGATAGGTGGATATTAGGAAGGATACATAATATATGTTGTGCTTGAAAACTACTGTGAGTCAAGGGAGTACTCTGAAATGCAACCTCAACCCTTTGAATCCAAAACCTTGATAAACAAACATTCCTCGTTTACTCTTCTTCCCAGTGATTTTTCCATTCATCATTGCATTGTTCTTCTAGTATTTTTACTCTTCAACCTTGGCTTTGCTACTCAGTCTCCATTTAAGTTGTACATTCTCTCCATTCAGTCATCACCTATGATGAATACCATCCATCAATCCCTATATATATATATATATATATATATATATATATATATATATATATATATATATATATATATATATATATATATATATATATATATATATTATGGCGGCGAATGGCTAAATAAATGAATGCACGAAGAAATTGGGTCTACACTCGTTTTTTCCATAAAGCGATTTGGAGGTGACAGCGAGGATTAGAGGAGATATATATATATATATATATATATTCACAGAAAAAACATAGGTTTTAGGCCATATATAGTTAGGGATTAGCATTTACAAAACCTTAATTTACTCGCACAAAACCATAGAAATTCGCATATATAGTTAGATGCAATAACTATATATCGCGCACCCGCAATCCACTGCTGATGATGTCACATATTACATCATTCATGACATGGTCAGTGACATCACTGATGACATCACTGATGACATCATCCAGTGACTGTGTGTTAAAATATGTCTTACATATTGAAGAATGAGTGGATGTATAAGTATCTGGATGAAGGATTTAGTAGGTGCATGACTGACTGTATGAGTGAGTGATTAAATGTGTCTTACTGGGTGCATGGGTAAGTGACTAAACTGTCTTAATTTGTGCATCATTATGTCTGTTGTTCTGTAAACTGCTGCATGTGTTAATCAGTAGCTATATGAGTAACTATAAGGGTTATTGATTGTTTGCCCAAGTATTTGTATGGGAGACTGAGTGTGTGTGTGGGTGGCTGGGAGGTGTATGACTCTGTGCATAGATGTGTGAGTAGTTGATTCACTAGATGTATGGGTTCAAAAGTGCATGTGGAAACATCTGTATGGGCGGTTGACTGTCTGCATAAGTGTATTGGTGATTGAATGGATTTCTCAGTGCTACATGTCGAAGTAAGTACATATGTAAAACACAGTACATGTGAGAGCTGACATATATAAATAACTGTGCATAAGAGCCAGTGAATGTGTGAGTGGCTGTATGGATCATTGTGAACATGTATCAGGGATTGTATAAGAGAGCAAATATGTGTTAGTATATGTTTGAATAAGTAAGATGTGTTTAACTGTATAGTTGAGAAAATGGAGGTGTGATTGATTATTTGCATGACTGACTAGGTGTTTGAGTAACTCCATGGATAAGTGACAGTCTGTGAGTGTCTGTTTACACTGATTGTATCTAAGGTTATATTAGAGTCTGAAGATGTTCATTGTATTACCACATAAATGATATCATCAGTGATGTGATCAGTAATGTCAAATGAGATGTCATCAGTGATGTCATCAGTGATATCATTTAAAATGTCATCAGTGATGTCATCAGTGATGTCATTACAGATGTCATCAGTGATGTCATCAGTGATGTCACTGACCATGTCATGAAGGATGTAATATGTGACATCATCAGCAGTGGATTGCGGGTGCGCGATAGATAGTTATTGCATTATATATGCGAATTTCTATGGTTTTGTGCGAGTAAATTAAGGTTTTGTAAATGCTAATCCCTAACTATATATGGCCTAAAACCTATGTTTTTTTCTGTGAATTTCAATGGTTTTTTTATAGCAAATATCAAAAACTGTCAAATGTCAAGTACGTGATAGGTCAAAACTTTTTCGTGTTTATGCACGCTGATGTGCTTTGAACGCTGCCCCCCCCTCTTTTCTCTTAGTAGTACTCTCTCTTTGCAGATAGTGAAGGGTAGTTAACGCAGGCCTTTGTCCCCGTTCTAATCCATCGTGTCTGCTTCTCTCTCCATTTGATTGATTGTTATCCAAGCATTTACTGTTTGAGAATTGGTTCTCTTTGGTTCATTCTCTATTTACAAACAAGCACAGAGTCGCAATACTCTGTTTAGTCTTTGCAGATAGTGAAAAATTGTGTAAAAACACAAAAGGAATCGAGCAAAATCAGTAGGCCACTAATGGGATCTCTTTTTGACCTAGCTAAAATAGAAACATTAAGAACAACCCTTCATGAGAAATACGAAACTAGTGAGATGAACTGAGCTCCACACAATGATGGCTGCAAGACAGCTCGGCTCCGCCACCCACCCCACCCAAAACAACGACAAACCCTATGCAAATATTATAAATATATACAACACACCAGCAAAGTAACAGGGTAAAACATTTTATTAAATAACTATTTACATAACTATTTTATACTTTTTGTTGCCCGATCCGGCTAGCTCAATCGATCGAGCATGAGACTCATGCACTCTGATCTCCTTGGCCTCAGTCAAGCATCAATACTAAAATTTTAATACATGAGTGTTCGTTCATGGTTTTGGTCCCTGAGTTGCTTCGATGTCACTGCCTTGCACAAATGGCATAAGTCCTGGATGTTGGGTGCCATACTTCAGAGTTCTGAGCAGCGCGTGTAACACTGTCTAAACCTTATTTGCACCTGCTGCAGCTTCACTATTCTCAAAGTAAGTGGGGGCCGTTTGTGGACCTGACTGCATTTGAAAACAATGTGATATGGTACCTCCCTAAACCGCTTGACGGAGGCCCCAGAGGGGCGGTGTGATGGCACGGACTCGGAGAAGACGCTTGGCTACGACCCCTTCCCCAAGTCTTATAGCACTGGTGTAGCCTGAGATCGCACCCGACATAAGCGGCTGGCTCCCGGGGTCAAGCTGTCTTTGACGTTTTGTAGCCTTTCGAATTCTATCCTTAGATGGCATTGTCTAATTCCCAAATAATCTGCAGTTGAATCTGTGGTGAAATATAATAAAAAATGTTATTAACCACTATTACCAAACAGTAAATCAATAACAGTAAGAACTAGATTCGACAATGCTATAAAAAAAAAAAAAGTATGCACAAGGATGCACCCTCAAAACAGGCACAAGTGCCATGTAGCAAGCAAAGCAGCCCTAAGGGCAGGTCTGCCTTTCACATGACATAGATGTGCAAGCACACATGTGCATGCACACCGGAATCAGTATTTTACCATGAAGTTTGATTTCATGCTAAAATACCGATTCGTTAAGGCCTTTGGGACTCAGAAGACTCCCCCCTACATAACAAATTAACAGAATCGGTAAAATTACCGACTCAGTATTTTAACGAACAAATAATTTTTCCGATTCTGTAAATGTAGATTTACCTACATGTGGCCTTGGATTTAAGCCCCTACATACCGATTTACCATTTAACGATCGGAAACGGCCGAAAACGGCCGTAACCGGTCGGTAAATGGCCTGAAACGACCACCTACATCTGGCCCTAAGTGTGCATGCATTTCATTTCAAACAAAGTTTTAAAACATTTTATGTAAAACAATAATACACCTAGGGCCAGATGTAGGTAAATCACATTTACCGATTTTGAAATACCGAATATTACCGAATTTTACCGATTCGGTATTTCAAAATCGGTAAATGGGATGTAAGTACCAACATCTGATTTATTACCGATTCCTTAAAAATTCAGTATTTACCGATTCGGTAAAATCTGAATCGTTATTTCCTATTGAATCCTATGGGCCTTGAAGCCCATAGGATTCAATTCAAATACCGATTCAGTATTTACCGAATCAGTAAATACCGAATTTGTCAAGGGTGCAGGGGGTATCACTTTGACACCATCTAGCACCCCCAAAACGGGCATGTGTGCAATGTGGCACACAGACATGCCCTAAGGACACGTCTATCTGTCACATGGCATATGTGTACATGCACGGATGTGCATGTACACAGGAATCAATATTTTACCATGGATTTGTATTCCATGGTAAAATACCGATTCTGAAAGCCATGTGCCAATGGAAAATTGGCTACCCACATTTCAATCTTGCATTTTCGCTAAAATTACCGAATCGAAACATTTAAGGGCAAAGTAATTAATTTTACACATGGGGGCGTATTTACAAGGGCCTTACACTACAAGGAAAATGACTTCAAATGACCAGACACACATGGGGACGTATTTACAAGGCACATGAACCCGGAGGAAGTGACTTGAAATTGCTAAGCACACATAGGAGAGTATCTACAATGCCCGTGCAACACTTATGCATCATTTTTTACATGTACACCGTAACATTAACAACACAATTACATCATATATCTGTTCCGCAAAAGCAACACATTGCAGGAGTCACATCATTTTACCATCAAAAACAATTTCACCAATACCTTAAGAAACATGGAAGTGGTGAAAAAAGCCAAGCTTGACGTTACGGCAGCCACGAGGTAGCTAGGCTCCGCCACCCCCCCACTGCTCCAAGCATGTCTGTCCCACCGCCCGCCACGCCCATTAACGGTAACATGAAATAGATACAAATCAGCAGATACCTACCCCCATTCCGGAAACTCCCGAAGTGCAACAGGACCACGGTTACGCCCATCCGGAAGATGAGGCCTCGACACGTGCAGGGCGGGGCCCGGCTAACCGCCATCAGCCGTGGGGTGGAAGGCCCAAAATGTACTGGTCTCCCGATTCCCTTCTTCTGCCGCCTTGCAGGCCACGGGGGGGATGTCTTGCCTCTGCCTCCGACCCCCCCCCCCTCTTATCGCCTGGTCCGGACATCACGGATATCAACGCCAGGTGTCGGCGTGGGGTGCGCTGGGAGGGAGAGGCAGCGCGAACGAGCCTCTCCCACCCCCCCAGGTGGGGGCCCCTCAGCTGCACCCCCAACGCTCCACTCACCCGACAAGGGTTCCTCCACTCTTGCGATGCAGCGGCGCTGCACTCACCCGACAAAAGGTCTCGTCCACTATTGCGAGGCAATGATGCTCCTCTCACCCAGCGGGGGTCTCGTTCACTGTTGCGGTGCAACAGCGCTTCTAGTTTCCTGCCTCCAGAAACCTTCTCCTCAACTTTGAAGATTCTATAAGAGCCACGGGGGCCCCCGACCCCCGATGGGGAATGACTGCCATGATCACCCACGGAACGACCACGACGTAGCCGCGGGACATCGGCGAGCTCATGCCGGCGCCGGCCTCAGTCTTGAAATCACCAAAATCCTGCAAGACTACCAACTTGATCAGTTCCGGTGGGACACCAGTATGACCCGGTAGGAGAAATTGATTCCTCCCACCCCACTTTCACTGATGGTTCATTTCACCAGTCCCCTCTGCTACCCTTCAACGAAAACTTTTGGACTGCCGAAAGAGGTCCCGGTCCAACCACGAGTTGGTGGAGACATTTTGACTATACTTGGACCTTCCTGACCTCACCCAAAATGGCGCCGGTACAAATGAAACTCTCAACTCCTTGTTGTGCCCCGATTGCTCAGCCTTGATATCATGAGATATGTATGCAGTTTTTAGCACATGAATTGATATGGGATAAGACTGCTTACATGTTCGAACAATGAATTGATATTAAGTTCTAATGCATCATTGATTACTGTATTTATTATTGAAGGTTCGAATTGTCGACACTTTTGGTACTTGCTCACAATGAATTATCGATATGATTTTGTTGCACTTGTCGCACTTTTTACTATGAAATCAATGACCACTGACTCTCTGTTATGTTTTCCACAAATAAATACCCCCCCCCCATTTACAGTTCCAGCCTGCTCCGTGGCCGTCCCACGGGGTTGTAAGCCCGTATTTGGGCACCAACATTTTTATTAAAGGTTTTTGAAAAAGCAAACGTAGTTGTAACGCGTTGATTGGTAAGTTTCGAAGAAATGGCCACTGTTTCCGATTTTTTTTTTTGTTAAAAAAAAAGCAGGTGAAATGAAGCAGCTCAATTAGTTAAGGGTTAAAAAGTATAGTACGCAGAAACATTAAAAAAATATGAATGGTCCAGGTTTGTTGTGTGTTTTACATTTTTCTACAGCATAAAGCAATCGATAAAGATCCTGGTATTTAGCCTCTACTTTATATGCTACCTGTATCAGGGAAGTTGTTTTAAATGCCCCTAAGCCACACCAAAAGGGAGGTCACCTGGCCCCCCTAGCACGAACGAAAACGACCCCATACCACTGTAGGTTATCTCTCTTCCTCAAAAATGACAAAAATTACTTTCTAGGACGTTTTGGACATTGATGATTTTCATATGATCTATTTATTAAAGTAATACTCATCTCTCCGCATGAAATTCATTTTCCACATGCTACACAAGTCAATCTCATCTGCCTAAAGTTCTTTTACAGATTTGGGACCGTTTCCCTTGCCTCTGACTCACTTATTGCTAAGTCATTGGTGGATGTTTTTGCCGGTCGGGGATTATCCACCAAATCTCGAAGTTGTGCTTTAGAATAATTAAAAGGGTGCCACCTCTCCATGTACCAATGCATGATATGATTACCATAGCTATATTTTTTTTCGGTCCCTCTCGAGAGTTTTTTTTTGGCAGATGAGGCAAGTAACGAACCTGGCATTAACTTTCTTTTCATGAGAAGGAAAAGAAAAAAATTGCCAAATAAAATTCACTTTCACATGGGACGTTCTTGGCATTTCTTTCAGAAACTTTTACATCACTGTGTCATTTCTTTGTCTATCCTGCTTAAAGCAATGTCATGTAAATAGTTGTTTAAAAAGTTTTTTTTAACGTGTTTACTTTGTTGGAGCGTTGTATATATTTATAAGTTATTAAAGTGTTATAATCCTACAACTTTGTTGGAGTGCTATATATTTTTAATGTGACACATAATTGTGAAGACTTTCATGTTCAAAAAGGCATCCCTGGAATCTTCCGCTTCAGGCTCGGACCCACACACCCTCACAGTGAGAATCCCCTCCCCAAGCACAATGCAGGATGGTTATCAGATAGTAGGAACGCGTGTGGTGTGACGGATCTCATCGGGTGGGGGCCTTGATCTACTGTAACTCCTTTGAACAGCGGTGATTCTCTACAGCTGGAGCCATAAACTACATCGGCAGGGCTAAGTGATAGACTGAGACCGGCCTGCACAATCAGACACAGAGGAAGAGGAGTGTCAGAGGGTGCGGTAGTGAATAGGGTGAAAGGGAGGTGTCGGGCGGGCACAGGGTGTGATTCTCAGGGAAGAGCAGCGCAGACGGGGGGAGGTTTATGGCCCATGCATGAGAGAGAGAGAGCGGGGGTGACCAGTGCGTGGGGGAGATGCTTGCGAGGGTGGGGAGCCATGCTGAGGATCGGCGGCGTGCAGAGAGTGGGTCTGGTCAAGGCATCTAAAATGGCTGCCGTGCTCAACAAAAGTGTGGCATTGCAAAAAAGGCAAGATGGTGCAGACAATGTTTATCAATAAGGATTAATTTATAACAATTATTTTTAACAAAATATTTACTCGCAGTGACAAAATGGCGGTCAACAGTTCCTGATTTCCATCGAATCGAACGTTAACAGACGTCACGCAGCAAAAAAAAAAAAAACGCTCACGCACAGCCGCTGGAAGACATGTATCAACATATATGAGCCTCCTCAGCCACCCTCAGAAAACATAAGGAGTCAGGATACGTCTCCCTTACCCCGTTATACCTAGTAATTTAATTAAATCGAAACACAAAATGGCGAATTCACGTTTCGCTACCAGTTTGCGACCCGGTTCGCGAACCGAGAAGCGCTTCTACCGCGAAAAATCAAATTTTTATTTTTATTATTTGCCCCACGGGACCCTTTAATAACCAGTAGGTAATATATATATATATATATATATATATATATATATATATATATATATATATATATATATACATTCAGCTCGGTGGGGTGTCCTTCGATCAAGCGACACACGAACACACAAGGCTCTTCCCCAAAAGCCTTTATTGGTATGAACAGCTCCGTTCTTGGTCCTTCTAAAAGCATGCAACTGCAGTCTGTCTGATGCGTTTCGAGGGCTTCACTTCCTCAGAGGCATAGGCGGTTGAAGAAAGCAAGGCGTACCGCAACTCCCCATTACATCATATCGCACGCTGACATTCAGCTGCTGCTAACTAGACTGTGCGTGAAGATTGCGGGGAGTGTTGTAACGTATCTAGGGCTCTAGTGTAATTTTCCCGATTCATGCCCTCATATAGATATAACTTATCATATCCTTATATAGGCATAAGAATCATAACCATATTTAGACACAGCCAATGCAGTCCAAATACGGCATGGCTACTTCCACTAAGATCCCAGAGTACAACGAGTTCTTGAAGACAACCAGCCTTCAGCAGTACGGGAATTCCCACTGCTTCAGTATTGATTTGTCCCAGAACTCCTGGAGCGTGTAAAGAACTACGAGTTATTAGTGACATTATTATGTCCACCCTTACGTCAAACTCGGCACCTTCCAGGTATAAATATGCCCACATCTGCCCTAACAAACACACAGTGGTTTTAGAGCAGATCGACTAACTACTTGCCCGACGCCCTGCTGTATGCGAGTGCCGAAGGAAGCCGACCTTCCCTGCTGAAGCAAGAAGCTAAAAAAACAAGTCAGGGAGATCTTAGATCAACTTGAGTTCCAGGGGGTGATTGAAACATGCACCTCACAAATAAACAATACTTTGTTTCCTGTCTCCAAACCAGACAATTCATATCGTCTAGTATTGGACTACAGACACTTAAACTCTTGTTGCAAAACATTTGCAGTACAAAATTCACACAGTGCAGCACTGATGAATAACATTGTGCACAAAAAATATAAAACGACATTAGATATTTCAAATGGTTTCTTCTGTCAAAACATTGCACCAGAAAGCAGGTATTTGACCGCTTTCTCAAGTATGGGGGCCCAGAGGCAATTTTGCCGTCTCCCCCAGGGATTCAAGATTAGCCCAGGATTATTTTCAGCCAGAGTAACAGAGTTACTACAAATGTATGATGATGATGCATTATCTTATGTCGATGACATCTATCTAACAGACGATGATTTGGACAGGCACTTGAAAAGAGTGAACACCATTATACTTGGGTTCGCATCTGAAGGGCACAAATTCAACTTTAAAAAATCATGGATTGCCCACCTCACTGTCCTATTTCTAGGATATGAGTTATCAAGTGAAGGGAAAAGCCTAGCAGCCAATTTCTTAGAGAAATGTGCGCTGCTCCAAGCACCAAAAACGCTGAAAAACTTACAATCAATTCTAGGTTTCCTGAATTTTGGAAGAACTTACGTTCTGAATTACGCAGAGAAGGGTAAACCTCTCTACGAATTAATAAAACCTGATTTCAAACCAACTAATTGGACTCAAACACACACAGAAATTTTACGTTCAATACAAACAGAAATGTTAGCTAAAACAAAGCTGCAGACACGCGTAAACGAAGGCAACCTTGTAATCCGAGTCATCCCAGGAAGATGCGGATTCACGTACCTGACCTATAACAAAGGTGAAACGGTACCAATAGCTTACAAATCACACTTGTACACACAAGCTGAAATACAATTCACTTCAACTGAGAAACTGCTATAGCAAAAGAAAGAGCCCTCGCACAGGGAAAACGCATATCAGTCGTTACACCTATACCTGCCCTAGAGGCAGTGACAAGAGCAAGCATTCCAAATACTAAAGCTTTACATCCAAGATGGATACAATGGGTTAATTCTCTTGCTGCAACAGACGTTGAATACGTTTTTGACCCCAGCTTAAAAACACAAGAATTTCTCCAATACGAGTACGAATGTCCTCTGCCAACCGAAATCCTGCCTCTTGAACATTACGGCTGTATAATATATACAGACAGATCAGCACAGCCAGCAATTGGGGGTAAACAAGCCTTTAGTGCTGCGTGCGCGATTGTAAAAGGTCACTGGCACGAAGGTAAATTCCGACCTATTGTCACAAAAACTCAATCACTCGGAGACTGTACAGCTCAGCGAGATGAACTACAGGCTTTCAAGATGGCGCTTGAGAATACCAATCGCGAATTCCCCACACTTATAGTGTGCGATTCGTATTACTGCGTCCAGTCTTACAATGAATACTTGCAGAACTGGGTTCAAAACGGTTTCAAAGATGCAAAAGGTGGCCCAATAAAGCATAAAATGCTTTGGGAACAAGTAGCTCTTTTACAGAAAGAACTACAAATGACTCACGTGATCCATGCACTGAGTCATCAACGTGATGGCGTTCACATTGCAGGGAATTCATTGGCTGATGAAGCCGCAAAGGTAGCCGTTCACACGGCTTCCGTAGCTACAATTAAGCGTTCTAAAAAAAGAATAGACGGTGACACGCTACTAGCAGTAAAAGCCTCAATGGAAGGCAATTATGCGGCGTTACCTCTAAATTATCCACTCGGAAATACATACATAATTGATGCAAACTCAGCTCCTTTAGCTCAAATCCCTGGAGTGGGGGAAAGAGTAATTCCAAACAGGAAGCGGAGAGTTTTCTTGATTCAAGAAGCACACATGGGAGTGGGTCTGAGGCAGCAAGGGATTTTAACTTTCCTAATAGAATTACAACTAAAGTACTGGTGGCCGGGAATGAGCGTGCAAATGTATAACTTTACAATGGATTGTCAGAACTGCAACAGAGATCGCAGTCATGAACCGGACCAGGTGACTGACAATAGCACAGTCAGTCCAGCCCAGACACCTCTGTTAGATAGCATTAGACTGTCTACAAGCAGACGTCCCTAGGGACGGATGCGGCCCCACAACTACTAGGACAAGATTCATTTGGATGTGGCCCCAGCGCTCAGCTGACGCCAGAACTGTTGTAAAAGATTTGCGAGTCTTTATCAGCACATACACAATTGGCACTCTACATTCTGACCAGAGTCCTGCGTTTAACTCTCGGGCTTACAAGGAGGCCATGGCCAGCTTGGGCGTTGCATTGCTGTACTCTAGTCCCTTCCATCCTGAGGGTAATGCGGTAGTGGAAAGAAAAAACCATGACATAAAGCAATCTATAACAGCGAGGGTATTAGGTTCGGGTGATGGGTGGGTCAAACATCTAATAAGTGTCCAACGTAGTCTAATTAATCTGGCAAGAAATTCTCTGGGTAGAATCACTCTGTATGAACTTTTGTTTGGTACTAGAATGATAATCGAAGACCTCGATAGTCAAACTTCAGTGGTGGAACAAAAAACCTTTGATATCAAAGATTGTTTGTCTGTTTTACAGGACTTAAATGAAACAAGAAGAAGTCTGAGTAACACAAAGCTAAAGCCAACGGCCACTGAAGAAAAACCACCTGTCCCAGCAAGACCTGTCTGGATTCCAAAGATTGGGGATCTGGTCAGAGAAAAGATCGCGGTGAAGAAGGAATTTGGGACTTCTTACAGAAAAGCAGTACCTGTCTTAGCAATCAATGGAACAAGATCAGTAGTACTACCGCCCCTTGCTGGTAAAAAGGAGAATAGAGTTGTATTAATCGACCTGGTAAAACCACAAATATGTGGCCAATAATAAATAGTAGGCCCAGTGGACTCCCAAGATGTAGCAGAAGACCAAACCCTGCTACAATTCAGGATCAAACTGAAAAACCAATACCATTTTATAAACCTGCAGTGAATAAAAAAGGACTATGCAACACAGCCATGGAACTTGTGCCACTTGAAACCCAAATAACAGTTCGTAAAGAAACACCTGTCTACAATGATGTAGCCTCTGACTATACTGATATGACAAAGGAAGAAGCAAATACAAAGATTAATAACAATCCTGATGCGATTCCAACAATTGACAGTACTGCCTCTGGCTATTTCATCAATTTCGATGACTTTTCTGAAGATCCCAGTGAACATGAACAAAAGCCAGCAAACAAGACACTCAAAGAAAAAATAACAAAACTCTTTCATCAGCTTGGAGAAATATATCTGATTTCACCATGGATTGAATTGCGGATTGTGTTAGGTGTACTTTTTCTCCTGCTCTAGCTCGTTTTAGTTTTAAGCTTGGGAAGAATGATTGATGGAAAATACAGTACAATGGGCACAGCAAGTCAGAACATCAACTTGTTCCTAAAACCTCACAAGTCATCTCATGTTGAAAAAAGAGACCTGTCATCAGTAAACATCACAGCCATTCCTATACCTTGTGGTGTAGCATGGGATGCTACTGATTATGACATCTATGGCCCAGTTGAACTCTTGAAGTATCCACATCAGTTCAAGGTTTCATTAAGTGACTTTGTCTCATCGAGCAGTTTGTCTGATGATTGGGACTTTGAGACTATTAACAATATGGTGTCTGGTTTAGAAATGTCAGCAAAATTTACAAATCATGATTATTTAGAAGGTTCATCTGATTATGAAGAAATGTATTGCTTTAATCATTTTGAGCACCACTATTTGCATAAATCTGCAAAACCTAGAAATGTTTTAACTCATAATCAATGGGAACATTGTCCAACACCGCCAAAAGGCAGCTCGAAAAGATTTTATGAGAAATTTCCATACTTCTCAGGGTTTAATGTCACAGATCCAGAAACGTTTTATTTAAAAAATGTGAATAAGACAGTAATGAAAAATATGTTAACCAATACAAAACAGATATATTCTACAAAATGTTATGAAAAATTGTCTACATTTGGTTTTGAATTCTAGAAAGACAACATTGAAACAAAAACAATCTGGGGTTCAAAAGATTGGCAAGTACAGGGATTAGAATCATTATTCAGAGCCTGCATGATCCCAGAACAAATAATGTACCTGAATGACACGATTCAACAAAAAACCTGTCTTGGCCTAGCTAAGATAAAAGATTTAAACAACCCGTCTATACCAAGGCCAATGCCTGATAGAAATAGCACTACAGATAAGGGGTTAGACATGTCCCATATTTTACACCAAAACAGAACTAATCCTGATTGGAAAAAATGGTTGATCTGGCCCACAGACACTAATAACTGTCAAGATAGATTCCTGGACAAAACACAGGGGTTCAAACGGAACAGGCCAGACCCAAGATATTCCCAGAGACAACATCCAGGGATAATAACAACATACAGTATAGGAAAACTATGCCTCGAATGGCTAAAGAAATCCAAACTACCTGAAATTAAGCAACACTTGATTTCACTTAAAGAAGGTGCTGACTTGCGAGATTTCTTATTGGGACCTCGCAAACAGCGTCAAAAACGTTTCATATACGCCGGCATATATGCTGCTTACAACGATGCTTGGAAAGTAACGCAAGTTTAAACTGCTGAAAAAATACGAGAAATTGATCGTATTCATTTGGAAAAATCACTGTCTGTAGTGGACAATGGGTTAACGACTCTGTCCTCCAGAATTTATTCTTTGGACAGCATTGTATCATCTGCTATTGATATAATAGAACAAGATATGCTAATGTTACAACATGGCCAGTCCCAATTACGTTCTATTGAACAGTTAGGCTGGACGTTACAAAATCTGCGTTGAGGCTACGTGCCTTGGCGTCTAATCAACACAACGTCATTATTTTCTATCTTTAACCTTACAGATAAACAAATCTCTTTGGCACAGAAAGGAGCAGACTATATGGTGCTGAGCATTGAAAAACTAGAAATATTAACATTAACAGTTTCCGAGAAACCTGCCATTGAATAGATAATACATGGTACAATAACAATACCAATAACGAGATTCCAGTTTCAATACTGCCTACAGCATATACCAGCGGGCCTGTATGAAAGGTTGGGTGAAGGATACATCAAGTCGACCTGGAATTTACCGTACACACATAGATGTTGGAGTGGGGGTAACAAAGAGGTATTTCTTAGTGGAAATAATTTTGAAAAGTCACTAAGTGGTACACTTCTGTGTCAAGAAATTAATTTTCATGGAGCCTAATGTTCATCTAATGATCTTTCTTGCCACTTGCACGGCACTCCAGCAACACAAATAGAACCTGTCTTCAGGCAGCTTTCCAACGATTGCTACGTTATGTTAAGTGACCACAGCTGTTGTGGCATGCTGCCAGGAACGCACTATCTCGTCAGTGTTACACCCAGGGACACTTGTTGTATGCAAGTATTGTATCCAAACAGCAAGCCAGACAAGGAGGCAACAATTTGGCCTTCATTGAACATCTCTTCTATTCAAATTGATACATTAAGCAGAATGAAAGCCATTCTTTTACAAAAAACTGTGCCTTTGACCTCGTCTAGAGAAACGTATGATCTGCAAGTTGCAAGGACCTCAGCAGAGATACATACATTATTATCAACAAACTGCCCCGTACATTTCGTAGAAATGTTAGGTCAAATTTTAAACATGTCAGATACCAGTGGCATCGCAAATGTATTTAAGACACTTTTTTCTGGACTATTAGCACCTGTTAAAGCAGTACTGAGCATTTTTCCAAATTTCGTGCACTCTGTGTTCGGCGGCCTGGCTCTCATTTTGGGACTCATAGCAAGAATTCTATTTTTGTTCCTTCTGCTCTGATATGGCAAGTCCAGTCACCAGCTATACCCAGGTTACCATGAAACAAGCGATCCAGGCACTGCGGTACCGAAATAGGATAACACAGGTTCTCGGCTTGGCTCGTCTAAGAGATCTGAATACCACATGGTTTCTATCATTCAGACCAATCTGGCAAGATTGCATCTTACCTGTTCTACGATGCCTGCTCTGCGGAGAAGAATTTGTGTTAGACATCTGTCTCTCACTTCCATCAGCAGTGCCTATGGATGTCGATACTTTGCTTGGTTCGGTAACAGCTCATGCAACGTGTTGTCCCAAGCGGCTACCAATTCTGATGACGGCATTCGTTGAGCCCTCACCATTACGACTAGGTGGCGGTGAGGTACGAGATGAAAGCGGCACACAGGTACAACCTTCTGTGAACATTGCTGATCCAGATAATGCTGACGGTAATGCATCTCACATATGCACTATTTCTACTTTTTCAGAAATGGCCCAACTTTCACCTACTGTGGTAGATGAATTCTTTGCCAGCCTATCTGAGTTAATGTTTTCTCCTAACAAAGAGAATAACTCTTGAAAAACAAGCACACAGCGTTCCCTGAACTTTGATTTCAGCCTTCAGTTTTGATAAACAGAACTTCTAAAAATGTTGAACTATTTTTTACTACAAAGAAATTATTTTTTCTCAAATACCAAAACATTTACTTTTTTTCTTGGGTAAGAGTAATCTGCTTAATGTAGAACTATTCTTAGAGAACAAGATTTCTATTTTTTGATACCTATAGACAATATTTAAACTTAGCCTCTAGCACATGTACAGTGTTATATAAATCTGTGATGAAATGGTCTCGACCTTTTCTTCGGAATTAAGAGCCATTTCATAAATGTAAATTTCGTGAATCATTCAGCCAGCATTTCAAATGTAAAAACTATATGCATTATTTGAATGATACCACTGCTTAGAAAACGTACAGTTACAATACTCATTTTTCCTGTACAAAGCAGTTCAAATGCATTTTATGTATTTTTGGGGTGGGATTGTAAACACATGCTTAGAAATGTTATAACTGCTTAGTATTTAGTAAAGATGGACATTCTAAGTGGAGTGGGTGTTGTAACAAATCTAGGGCTCTAGTGTAATTTTCCCGATTCATGCCCTTATATAGATATAACTTACCATATCCTTATATAGGCTTAAGAATTATAACCATATTTAGACACAGCCAATGCAGTCCAAATACGGCATGGCTACTTCCACTAAGCTCCCAGAGTACAACGAGTTCTTGAAGACAACCAGCCTTCAGCAGTACGGGAATTCCCCCTGCTTCAGTTTTGATTTGTCCCAGAACTCCTGGAGTGTGTAAAGAACTTCGAGTTCTTAGTGACGTTATTATGTCCACCCTTACGTCAAACCCGGCACCTACCAGGTATAAATATGCCCACATCTGCCCTAACAAACACACAGTGGTTTTGGAGCAGATCGACTACTTGTCCGATGCCCTGCTGTAAGCGAGTGCCGAAGGAAGCCGACCTTCCCTGCTGACGCACTGAGAGAGACTCTGTCTTTTCTCCTGCTGAGAAATCCAGCTCCAGTGTTTCCCTGCTACCCTTGCGGGTTACTGGGAGATCGAGTCCTGAGAGAGAGATACAAGACCTCCTTCATTCTATAACCAAGGTACGGAGCTGATTAGACCCTTAGAGAATTCTTGGATAGATTCTTGGCAGAAACTATTTAAGTCAAGCTACACCTCACTTACTTCTTCCCTTGTACTAGACTTAGGTTAGGTACACCGGGGTAGGCGTATTTTAGAGGCACCAGTTGAGTACTTTTAGTCATTATTTATCATTGTATATATTTTATCTATTTTATGTATCTTATGGCTTAGAAACCATATAAATGCTTTTACAGTATTATTTCATAATACTCTTTTTACTGTACGCACTTTACTTCATAGCAAGTATTACAATTGTAGCAATTTACTTCTCTTGCATGAGAAAGAAGACTGCTCAATAAATAACCTTTTTATTAAAAACGCCCATCTCTCTATTTCTCTGCACTTCTGGTGAAACGAAGCATGCACGATTGACTGAGTGAAATAGCCATCCATTATTTCCGCGACTCTGGAGATATATTCCTTATTCTTGGGGAACAAAGTTGTCATGTTATATGGTTGTCAGAAACTAATCCTTTCTTGTGTATTCAAGAAAGTTTCTAGTGACCTCTGAGCTAGCTGGCATTCACAATTAAGTCTAACATATTCAATAGAGACCTAGTCGACTTCAGTCCTACGTCTAAACTATTGTTTTTGGTTTTCCAATGCGCAGAGCCTATTGGGAATATAGGAACTACACTACAGGAGATGCAGTCCGTTAATATTTCCTCACATGGATGCCTCTTTTATTCTTGCTGATTGAAAGCTCTTCATGAGCCCCAGGAAACAAAGCTGTGCTAAATCCATATCCGTGTTCCATCTAGGCCCCATGTTTGGAACTTGTGGCCCCCCTCAACAGGAGTGGTGCCTGCTTCGCGGCAGGACAACCGCGTATAAATTCAGCTCGGTGGGGTGTCCTTCGATCAAGCGGCACACGAACACACACGGCTCTTCCCCAAAAGCCTTTATTGGTATGAACAGCTCCGTTCTTGTTCCTTCTAAAAGCATGCAACCGCAGTCTGCCTGACGCGTTTCATGGACTTCACAGCTTCGTTTCCTGGGGCTCATGAAGAGCTTTCAATCAGCAAGAATAAAGGAGGCATCCATGAGAGGAAATATTAATGGACTGCATATCCCAGCAATCTTCACGTACAGTCTAATTAGGAGCAGCTGAATGTTAGCGTGCGATATGATGTAATGGGGAGTTGCGGTATGCCTTGCTTTCTTCAACCGCCTATGCCTCTGAGGAAGTGAAGCCCACGAAACGCGTCAGGAAAACTGCGGTTGCATGCTTTTAGAAGGACCAAGAGCAGAGCTGTTCATACCAATGAAGTCTTTTGGGGAAGAGCCGTGTGTGTTCGTGTTCCGCTTGATCGAAGCACACCCCACCAAGCTGAATGTATATATATATATATATACATATCATTGTATAGAAAGGACTCCAAGTAACAGGCGCAGGTTGGATTTATCCAACAAGAAATGTCAAAGTATAAACCATAATTTAAAATAGAGTTTTTGCACATAACATGTTTTTTATTTATATTTACATGTATATAAAATAACAATGTGCAGAACCAGTTAAACATGCCTCTATAACGCGTTTGTTGTTTATAGAGTAAACAAACGTGGAACATCTAGTCTGTTGTTTATGCATATTATCATGTGACCTGTGATGTCAAGCAATGGGTGTGGTTACTTTTAACTTTAAAAGTTAGATGGCGTATGCACTAATTTGCACGTGAACAAGGGATTCAGGGCTTGAAACGCGTTGTGTGTTTGGGTCGTTAAATAAAAGAAGATTGTTTGCCCAGAAAAACTGTGAGGTCTGTGTCTCTTTCCTCGCCAAACCGCCATCGGCGGGAGTTGGAAGTGGTTTGAGTGTACAGGATAGATATATATATATATATATATATATATATATATATATATATATATATATATCCATCCATCCATCCGAACATGGCTCTCATTCTCAACAAACCTTCCACCAACATACATTTGTAATTTAACTACCCATACATCCTTGCTTTGACCCATCAAACCCACTGGAGGATTCTTTTCAGCCATGCACTTTCACCCACCCAGGAGGGCATCCTTTCACTTTCATCGCTCCTTCATCCACTCATTTATCCTATCAGCCACCTATAGTATATGCATCCTTTCACACATGCATCCTTCTCTTCCAGTCATATTGCATTTCACCTGTCCTTCCTCCTTCCATCCTTCTTTCACTTTTCCATCAACTCATCAAGGTCTGACTCTTCATGAAACTTTTTCTACTGAATTAAAGATAGAAGAGGCCATAGTTAATCAACTCCTGCTGTGTTTGCTAAGTAAATAGGGGTGTGTTTAATTGTTCACAAGTCTCAACAGTACAAGTAAGTACACTCTTGTAGTGAGTATATAATTACTGTCAATAAGCAAGCGATATAACCTACCAATGCCCGTCACTGGTGCTGGCTCACCCCCTACCGCTGACGCACCTTCTACGTGACTGGCGCTGCCGACAACGCTGGCCCTGACACAGGTGGTTAGTGCAGCTAGATAAAACATTGCACATTTTTCAGATGCGAGATATGCCTCCTCCTATTTATTTTTTATATTGTAAAATTAAACATACACAACACACATCACTACAATTCGGATACAGAGATTATCTTCTATTGAACATACTAGGCTGGACATTTTTTTGCTAATAGCAACTTTTGAAAAGCCTCTCAAGAAGAGGAGACAACCTGTAAAGGACTGGCATGGCTAAAGCTATTGATGAATCTGGGTTTTTGCAAAGAAATAGGAGTGGACAACTGGACATAAGGTCTTGGTTGGCCAATGCGATGGGGCCGGCCTCGTCCATACTTCCTTCCAGCCATGCTGCAGGGTAATCAGTTCACCACCAACTGCTGCTAATAAAACTACAAGAAGATGACAGAACTTTGGGGTGCCCAAAGTGAAAAAAGAAGCTCTCTCATTTTACTGATTGAGCAATCACAAAGGAAAGTAAAAGAAAGCCTAAGTTCTCATCTTTTATCTTCTCATCTCAAGCATGTTTACAATACCTTACTTGGGCATGCAATCTGCATGGCAGAGTAGTGGTACTAGTAGTAACCATGAACAATGGTTTGAGTCTTACATTACTACCACTAGGCAGTCTGCAAAATATATAAGGGGAGAGGGAAAACTGATGGAAAAACAGAAGAAGGGAAGCTAATGTCAGACTAGTATAGACAGAGACAGTTTGATGTAAAATACAGACACTAGGAATAGAGAAAATAAGTAAATAGGATAATGCAGGGATAACAAGAATTTAGAAATGTATAGTTAGAAGAGGTTTTGGGAAGAAAATTAAATTAGGAAACAGGTAGAAACAAATTATTCAAAATAAGGAGCAGTAAAGGTTAGGTAAATATATTAATATTAACAACAGGAGGACTTACTGGGGCCAGCAGAGCCATCGGCCTAAGAGCAATCTTCACTCTGGGAGGCACCGCCAGCTCCCTCAGCTGCCTCGGATGACCTCTTGCCCCTGGATGCTGTTAGACATAAAGGGACAAAAAATGATTGGTGATAAATAAATATTTTTTTCCCCAAAAATTTTTTGACAGGAAACGGCAATCGTAATAACTACTTTCCTAAATCAGATCGACTATTAGTAGACTAGTATAGTAGACCTCCCGATCTATTTATTCCACATTTCATGAATCTACCTAGCCCGCCTATTCCAAATACTTTGGAATTACTATTAAATTGAAACTAATGATGTTTGCTTCTAAGTTCCAATCTCATTCACAATTTATTTTTTATTTATTTTTGAATTTATACCGTGCTAGAATCAGACTCCCGAAGGAGTATCTCCGCGCCATATGTCCTGTGGAGTGGTCTACAGACAGAGAGACGAAATTATGGGGAGACTGCTAACACTGGAATAAAAAAAAATTCAGCTTTTTCCTAAAAACTAAGTGATCACTGCACTGCCTGAGCACCAAGGGAAGTTTGTTCCAGAGAGCTGGACCAACAGAAGACAAGGCTTTTCCGCCTTGTCTGAAAGCTGGTTGGAGGATCTGAGATTGCGGGAGGGGTTATAAGGGATGAATTTTTCGGCCAAGTAGGAAGGTTCTAGATCATATAGTCCTTTATGGACAATACAACAGATCTTAAACTTGACCCTTTGGTGGATGGAGAGCCAGTGTAATTTTGCCAATAAGGGTTTTGAAGGAGATCTCAATCCCCTTTGACATGCCAATTTACTAAGTCAGCATTTTGTCTTTAAATGAATGGATGTATGCATGCATACACCAAATTGATTCTTTGCTTGTCACTGTATGACCTTCAAAAAAGGTTCTAAGAACTGAAGTGAGAGGATGCGCGCCGCTAAATTACTAATACTAACTACCACCATCTTAGTGACAAGACAAAGTAGTCTCTAGTCGTCAATACTAAAGTTCTTACATAATCAGCCCAAGCGAGCGCATACAAGTACGATTTGGTAGCACCGAACACCGGTCTAGAAATTGAATAACGATCACATAATATAAGATTTGTAAATGTAACTTACCTGCATGTGAGCACCATGCTTGCTATTTGGGAAAAAAATATTAGCATAATAGAACACACAAATAATAATAATAAATAATTAGCTACCCACCAAGCCCCATATCCTCAGCCCCTAGCAGGTTCAGCAGATCCTGCTCTCAGTCCAGGATGTCAGACCACTGGTACGTCATCTTATTATGGGTGCACCAGATCCAAGAGCAGTGATATACTGCCCAGTATACCCTCGCCAAGCGCCTCCGGTGCTCCTGAAGTCCACACCCAGACCCAGGCATGCGGCCTGCTGCTTGGATGGAGGGGAGGTGGCGTTGGAGAAAAAAAACAGCAATGCCACCTCCACCTCTGAAAATAAGACCCAAGGCTGTACCCCTTCCGGGCTCCTCCTCCTACAAGGAAGACGGCTTCTGGTTGCCGCCTTTTTGAGGCACCCTTCTCTGCCATGGGGAGTGGAAGAGACAAAATGTAGAAAGTATAAAAAAAACAGTAATAAGAGGGAAAGGAGTTAAAAAAAACAGGAAGGAAGTAGAGGGAAAATAAAGTACAGAACTCAATAAAATACACTAACAAAAAGTAAAATGATAATAGCATAGTTATAAAAAAAATCTCATTTTTTTCACTGTTCTGAAAGCAGTCGGGTTACGATGCTCTGCCTTAGTGGAGGAGCTGCCTCTGAAATTAACATACTTTTTAAATAACAATTTGAGATATTTCTAAGGCCATATGAAGTTATTTATTATCACGTCCATTTGGTTGTGGAAGTCAATTCACAAAAATGGCAAAAGTAGCAAAGGTTTAATTGTTCTCTGAGGAGTGACATAGCATACCTTTGACCAGAAGACTTATTGTATTGTAAAATAAGCCCTCTGACCTTTATAGCTGAGTATTTCACTTGAAGTAACATGAGTGAAGCAAAATGAACAAGTGCAGGTTTGATAAAAACATTAGGAAAGCAGACAGATTTTCACTTTTACCAACTACTTATTACCAAGAATACTGTCATGATCATGTAGGAGCACATTCGTGAAATGGCTGAGGGCAGCCATCATCTTCACAGGTGCAGCCATCTTATGCTTAATGCAATCATACACAATTGGAGACTAAAAAGCCCAGGCACAACTCAAAGTGCCTCGCATCAGTTTATGTTCTGATGCACAAATGGCAAATACAATGGTGTAGACTTCTATTATTATGCATAGCAGCATGTCACATGCTGACTCACATGTGCTACAAAGCCCCGTACAGCCACTTAGATTACCTCCCCGTTAGTCTTCCTCTCCACATGACTAACAGAGTGAGCTTCAGCTCCACATCAGAACCCTCCAAAGCTAAATTTTGCCTCCCATGCCTACCATCTCTTCCCAATATGGCTGACCCATACACTCCATGACCACTATAAGAGGCGGGCCGGCCCAACCCCAAAGCCTGTTTTTTTAGTTCTGCGCAAGTCTCTCCAGATGCGTCAGGTAAGTGGTGCATGGGTTTCGGGTGGCGGTCCTGCTCTAGCGGACCCTAGGAACTTGGACTATTTTTCCCCCCTTTTTCCCCCGGTGTGTTCTGTCTTGAGCCGATTAGGCTCTGCTCTAGCGGGCCGAGGGTTTCCAGTGAGGGGTGGCCGGGGTACTGTTTGGTTTTGCATCCTCTGTTTTTCAGTGTCTCTGTTTCTTCAGAGGGTCTGCGAATGTGCTCCTGCACATCAAATCAGGTTTTTAGGCTATTGTGTTTTTTCCCTTTGCCCTGTGCCCGGTTTCTCCGCCCGCCTGCTATTCACAGCGATGCGGCGGGCGGCGGCTTTGCATATCTGTACATTGTTCTTGCCGCCCGCCTGCCCCTCGTTGCGCTGCGGCGGCTCAGCCTCTTTTTTCCCCTTTCAGTGGGGGTACGGCTGTCAGCTACATCCGTGCAGGCTGGGGGATTGGCGCCCGCACATTGTTTTGCTTATATGTAGAGCGGGCTTGCCGTCCGCCTTCCCTGCGTGCTAGGGTGGGCGGCGGCAGTTGTGCACGGTTTTCTGTGTTCCCCGCTGGTGCCGCCTGACCTTAAAGTACTGCGGCAGGTGGCGGCAGGGTGTTTCCTACCTCTGCTGCAGTTCCCCGCTCGGGCTCTCGTCTTCCGCCCGCTCTTCGGAGCGCTGCGGCGGTGCTGCGCGGCTCATGCTGTCTTCACAGTGTGGACCTCTCTCTGTGTATCCCGTCTCTCGCGGGAGTGTGGCGCGTCCCCCTGGGGGTCGGGTCGGTGGAGCTTGTTCCAGCTTGGACCGGGCCTTGCTGCTCTTGGTGGTTCCTGGTTGGGTTCGCTGCTCCTGGTATCCTCTCCTGTGCAAGCTGGTGATTCAGGACTGTTGGCCTATTCCGGATCGCCCGTTCCCCTTGTGGGGGCCTCCTCTCCCAGGGGAGGTGTTGCGCCGGCTTCATCTGCAGGCTTGGCTGTTGAGCGGGTGACCTTGTTGGCCCAGGGGTGCTCCCGGGGGTGGTTGCTTTGTTGCAGGGTTCCCAGAGGTCTTCGGCCTTGATGTCCGATTCCCGTCACTGGTCCTCCTTTTCCCATTGATGCGGCCTGCTGGGTTATGATCCGGTGTCAGTGGACCCCATGAGGGTTCTGGATTTCCTGGCGGTGGGTTTTTCTCTGGGGTTGGCTACCTCCACTCTGAGGGCTCAGTGGGCTTCCCTGCATGTCTTCTGCAGTCTGGATCTGGATCGGCTGGATTCCTTGGTGGCTCGCTTTCTGCTGAGCTGTTCTCTGCGGTGGCCTCGGGCTGTGTGCCTGGCTCCTCCTTGGGATCTTCCCTTGGTCCTGCGGGCTCTGCAGGTTCTCTCTTTGAACCCCTTCAGTTGGTGGATCCCAAATTCCTCACCTTCAAGGTGTTTTTCTTGGTCGCCATTGTCACAGCTGGCCGCATGCACATGGGCGAGCTGGGATCCTTCCTTCGGTCTCCTCCCTTCTTGAGGGCCTTGCTGGACCGGCTGGTCCTGCGCCATGATCCCAGATTTCTGCCTTAGATTCCTTCCCTGGTTAACCGCTCTTGTGAGGTGTCCTTGCCTTCTCCCCGGCGGTGGATGTCTCCCTGTCCTTGCTGGATGTCCGTCGTGCGGTGGATATTTACTTGGCTCGCACTTCCTCTTTTTGTCAGTGTGACAGTTTGTTTGTGACCTTTGGTCCGGTGCGTTCTGGTCACAACCCTTCTGTGTCTACTCTGAGTCACTGGCTGAAGCAGACTATCCTGCTGGTATACAATTCCCAGGGTTCTGATCTCCCGGGGGTGGTCCAGGGTCGTTCCACCAGAGCGTCTCTGTGCCTTGGGCCTCGTTTAAGGGTGTGTCCACTGAGGAGATCTGCTGGGCTGCAATGTGGTAATCTCCCCACATGTTTATGGAACACTATCAGATGGTCCTTTGGGGCTCTCCGCCTGGGGATTTTGTGGGAGCTGTTCTGATTGCTGGTTCTGCCGTCCCTTGATTTTTACCGTGTTTGGACTGTGTTGTTATTCTGTTGTTTCTTTACACAATGGATTAAAAGTTGTTTTGGTTACCTGTTTCCGCCTTGGTGCTGCTTTCTTGTGTACCATGAAGCCTTCCTGGCTTGGGTATGTGCTCACTTCGTTAGTAATGTGACGAGGAAGACTAACGAGGAGGTAATGCCCTGGTTACTTACCGGTAATCTTCATTACTCCGAGTTAGTCTTCCACGCCACATGAGTTCCAGTGCCTCCCTCCCTGTCTGGCTATCAGCTTCATGTTTTGACTTGGTAGTTTCAGAATTTGGGGTTGGGCTGGCCTGCCTCTTATAGTGGTCATGGAGTGTATGGGCGGCCATATTGGGAACGGATGGGAGGAATGGGAGGCTAACTTTTGCTTTGGAGGGTTCTGGTGTGGAGCTGAAGCTCACTTCGTTAGTCATTATTATTATTATTATTATTGAGTCTTGTATAGCGCGTGGTTACCCTTGGGCATCCCAGCGCTCGTCCAGAGTACACACCGTAGCAGAGAAAGCGTTAAGCAGGGAACAGATGGGTCTTTAGGAGTCTGCGAAATCGCAAGGTACCAGTTTCAGAGCGCAGGGCAAGCGGAAGGGAATTCCATAATGCTGCCACGTTGACGGAGAATCTTCTACCGCCAGTCCTGGCTTTTCTTACTCTTGCGACTTGCAAAAGATGTTGGTGGTCTGAGCGGAGGGCGCGAGGGGCCTTGTAAGATTGAACCATACTCCGTAGGATAGGTGGCCCTTTCCCCTGCAAGATTTTATGGGCCATGCAGAGTGCTTTAAACTTCACCCTCTCTCTCACAGGAAGCCAGTGGAGCGCCTTCAGCGCGGTTCGGACTGACTGCCGCCTGGGGAGGTCTGTCAAAAGCCTGGCGGCAGCGTTTTGCACTTGTTGCAATTTGTTTAGAGTTGATTCGGGAGCCCCAATAAACAGCGCATTGCTGTAGTCCAGCCGTGAAATGATGAGCCCCTGGATTAGTAACCTCCTAGTGGCCATCGGGAGGAGGGGTAGAATCTTCCGGGCTGACCGGAGCAGGCCGAAACACACGCCTGCGGTCTTTTTTGCGTGTGTCTTAAAGGAGAGGTCCTGCTCCAACCACACCCCCAAGCTCTTAATCTCCTGTTTTGGGGTAGGTGGCGCTCCCAGACAGCTGGGCCAGCTACTTGGGGACAAGGAGGGAGGGGCGTTCCCCAGCATCATCAGTTCGGTTTTTGAACCGTTGAGTTTAAGTGCTGAGTTGCACATCCAGGTGAAGATCTTGGCTAAGCATGTGTGCAGCAGGTCGGGTTGATTCGCCGGCTGGGGGAGCCCTACCAACAACTGGGTATCATCCGCGTAGCTGATGATCTTAATACCCAGAGGCAGTACCACACTCTCCAGTGGGGCCATATAAATGTTAAACAATGTGGGGCTCCGCGATGAGCCCTGTGGCACACCACACTGGAGAGGAACCGATGTTGACTTCTCGTGGCCTTCCCAGACCTCAAACGTCCGATCTTCTAGAAAGGACGCGAGCCATTTCAGGGCCAGCCCGGAGACGCCTACCCCCGACAGCTGCTGGAGTAACACCTGATGGTCTACGGTGTCAAATGCCGCACTAAGGTCCAGGAGGATCACTG
Source organism: Lissotriton vulgaris (assembly GCF_964263255.1). Lineage (NCBI taxonomy): Eukaryota > Metazoa > Chordata > Amphibia > Caudata > Salamandridae > Lissotriton > Lissotriton vulgaris. The sequence goes on from NC_141693.1 coordinate 1,613,907,680, forward strand.
CCACCGATCCCCCTGAATCCAAAATGCTCCTGGCATTCTCCACGACTGCCAGCAGGGCAGTGTCCGTCCCCTGGCCAGGGCGAAAACCCATTTGGGAATCACCCAAAAGGGAGTTGGATTTCAGAAAACCCGAAAGGCGCCTATTCACAAGTTTCTCCGCCACCTTGCTAAGGCCGGGGAGCAGGGAAATAGGCCTAAAATTAGCAAGGTCGGCGGGATCCAGGCTGGGCTTCTTCAGGAGGGCCTTAACTACCGCTCCCTTCCAGCTGGGAGGCACCACTCCTTGGGTGAAAGATAGATTTATAAGGTCCGTCACTGGGCCGCCGATGGTAGAAGCTCCCTGCTTCAGGTATTTCATTGGTGCCGGATCTCTCAGAGATCCACTCTTCACGGTCGCCAGGACCCCAAGAGCTTCGTCCACAGTGACTGGTCCAAAAGAGTCCAGCTCTGCTGTCCTCACCCCAGGCTGAGACCCAGGGTTACATACAGAGGGTGGCTCCTGGGCTAACCGGGGGAGGGACACCAAGATGTTTTCTATCTTGGATTTAAAGAACGAGGCTAGTTCTGCGCATTTCTCACGCGGGTTATCGTGAATGACCGGAGGTTCGGGAGTTTTCAAAAGTTCAAAAGTCATGTGGCGAGGAAGACTAACTCGGAGTAATGAAAATTACCGGTAAGTAATCGGGGCATTCGTCACCGTCCCATTGGGGTTGGGTATTGCCTAATGTAAGCAGTGCATCGTATCCATAGAGAGGCATGCCCTCACTGATGAGTGCCCCACCTCAGGTTCAGACGTAGCCTGAAAGGCGCAGTTTAGCATCCCCATGTACAGTTCATATTCCGAGCAGGCAGTGAAGGCCTCATGCATTGTAATTGCTACAGATGCGCAGTGCAGCCTCCCTGATTTTATTGTAATAATCACTAATAACCAGGGCGAGCGCCTTGTCGGCAAGTTTATCCTCAAACGCCCATTGCAGCATCCCCAATGCAGATGCTTGGTCTCTGTATAGCTAATACAGACCCTCGAGGCTTAGCCTCAAATCACTAGCGCTGAACTACTAAAGGGGAAATAATATCTGTGAGATTAGCTGCATTTGTAGCAAGACGCCACTATTTCCTAGTACTTTTCTTTTCCACTTCATTTCGATCGGGCAGGCGCGTCCACTTGGCTCAACTGAAGCAAGACAAGATGACGACTTCAGGGAAGCATTGGTTTGTCAAATGAATGCTTAGAAAAGAAAAGCGGTGCCCAAAGGTACGATCTGCCAAGCCTGGAGAGCATGGTGGCTTTTAGTAATACTGTCATGGGCGGCAATGTAATTACCTTAGTGGTAAGTTTACAATTACAGGAGCCTTGATTACATTAGTTGAATTATCTTCATCGCACCCATCCCTAACCCCTGTATCTTATCATCCATATGGCCCCTTCTTTTGTTACTTGTGCAGCATTTGATGGAAGACCCCAATGATTTGGGGTTCTGAGCTTCCACTGAATGTACTTAAGGCTGTAAAAACAGACATCTCTGTGCACTGCATCTTGTTGCAGTGCTAGACCTCCTTACAAAGTGAACTTTCACTGGAAACATCATGAGCTGAATAGACAAACCTCCCAGCAGACTACACCCTTCACATGAGCCATCCAAGGTGCAAGTGACACATTACAATCTACAGAACCACACCGCAGGCAGAAAGATTCATACATGCTACATACTGCGCCCTACAGAACCAGACCTCCATGCAGAGTGCACTTTCCTTGGTAAAACTGGAACCTAGATACAAAAGTTTTCCTGCGGAACATTTTATGCACCGAAAACAATGAAAGCTAAATTGGCAAAATCCCCTGATGAATGTAACATCGATAAAAAACAAAATTGCACACATATGTATCCCCTTTTCCATCCCAGTCACTACCTGAGCTTCTGACAACAGGTCATTTGCAGAACTGACAGGCATCCCAGATGGTATTGGGGCTATCTCTAGCACACTATCTCCAGCGTACATTCTGCATGCACATCCTTCGGCAAGCAGCATGCTTCAGATAGTGGGAACTCAGAATCAAAATTAGATGTGGAAAAATTTGTCAGATCAGCTACTCGCTCCTCCAAGCCAGGAAGCTTGAACACCTCAAAAGAGTTTGAAGTTTCTCCCCTCAACTAATTTAGAAAACGAAGGTCAAAATGGTAAATTTTACAACGTATTTATCCAAATATTTTGAACTAGCAGCCCGTCCCGACCTTGTCTGGGAGCAACAGGCTTCCCCGACCCCCGCCCGCCCCAACATTGTCCAGCAGCCCGGGCCCCCACCCGGCCCACCCCCGCCTTCCCCGACCCCCGCCTGCCCTGACCCCCGCCTGCCCCGACATGGGTCCCCTTACCTCAGCCGCCTCTCCTCCCGCCTGTCCGCTGCTCGCACCACTGCTGGCCTGTCCGCTGCTCCTCATGTCACCGCTCCTCCCCCGCGCCATGTCCGCTGCTCCCTTACTTCAGCCGCTGCTCCTCCAGCCTGTCTGCTGCTCGCACCGCCGCTGGCCTGTCCGCTGTTCCTCACGTCACCGCTCCTCCCCCACGCCATGTCCGCCGCTCCTCGTGGCGCTACTTCGGAGGGACTACTTTTTTTTTTACTGTAAATTTTTTAAATAACGTTTTCTAAAAAATTTTTATAGCCTATAACCATCTACACATCCTGACGATTCCAACTGTGTATCGGGTGTGTGAATTGGCGTTGTGGTTCCCGAGTTTACCCACCTCAAAGGCTGAAAGTTCTTCCTTTATTATAGTGGTATAGATTATGTCATCCGTTTTAGAGCAAGATCCATAATATCATAGATGAGCTCCCCACGAAATAATGTCATAATAACTTTTTTATACAATATTTAACACACCACTGCTACCCTGCTAAGAGCAGCTGCGGTTTCCCAGTATCATGGTTCTGTTGTTGGGATCTATAGATCACAGCGTATATTTACAGCGAACACGTACCTCACGAGGCAATCCTCTCTGCAGACGAACATGTATGGCATCATATGCTGCTAGACACTGCCACACGTGCCCACAGGCGCTGGACACAGCATCATTTTCCAGGAAGAGCTCTCATGGTATCACATGTGAACGGATCAGGGCTCAAATATGTGCCAATTCGAGCACCTGAAACAGACATGGGGCCAGACTACAGTCATTCTAGCTTTGTTTCTGTGCTCTTGTCACTCTCACGGACCAGCATCAAAATCAGTCTAGTTTGCTTCAGGAACATTTGCATGTTTTCTTCAATGTTACAGAAAAGAGTTCCTGGCCAGCACGTTATGCTGCATATGAGAATGAAGTTACTTAAGAGGAACACGTTATGCTGCATATGTAATGAAGATACTTAAAGTGATGTGCATCATATGATGCGCCCAAGATTCAGCTTCCACCTGTAGTATGGGCCGGAAGTTGAATGTATTTCTTACATGAGAGTGTTCATTCAAAAGGAAAACACATGCACGCCTTTGCCAATGCGGGCTACGCATACCTTCATTGCCTCGTTGGTAATACTGGGGAAAATAGGAGCCAACACCAAGTGAGGTTTTGTTAACGCTGGAAAACGTGCCTATGGAATCAGAAACCTCTTTTTTCTGTTCTTTTCTAGGATTGTTCTGGAGTTAAAGTACAATAATGAGAATTAATGTGTGAATAACCCACAACGTCTAGATCCCTACATGTAACTTTACCCATTCGATTAAAGAGTTTAGCCACAGGGGTTACTAGTAATAGTGTTATGAAATGAACCAAATTCAAGCCTTTGAAATGCAGGCTGCAAAACTGTCTTAAAAGATCATAAAAAGCATAGGATTATCACATTTGTCTAATATTTCACAAACACGGCTATGTATATTTTTCAACAAATGAACTTGGCTTACTGTATTCATGTAGCGCCCAGCGCTGCATGACGGTCTCCTGGCGCTGGCCTCAATAGCATCAACCACAGATATGGAGCATTCTGCTTTTCTCCTGAAGGTCAGCAGATAAAATGAGAGTTTTATCTCTAAAGATGCATTCCATGACGTGGCTGACTTTATCAAGGCTGATCGGCCTGTACCTGTAGTCAAGTTACATTTAAAGATGAGTCAGGTTAGCTGCGCCCTGCTGCATAGTTCTTAGGCTGATGTTTGAAGTGTGATTTTTGTTGAAAAGTGCGTTGGCGCCTGATGGTAGAGACACTTGAAGGTGAGGGTAAGATCTTAAATCTGATCCAGCTCAGTACTTACCTCAATGCCGGGCACAGCCATATTCTCTGGCAGACAACAGACAATAGTGATTCCTGTCCACACAATCACAAAGATCATGCCTGCAAGAAAGTTCTCAGATTGGCAAAGCACAGTATAGATCATGGAATAGCGGCTGGTGCTAATCTTTGCAGCTTAAAGAAAGGGTAAGGTACTAGCAGCATCAGTGGTGTGAAATAAGGACCTATTCAGTACAAATGTTTGTGCAAAATTGCAAAACGTTGATACTATTTGAAGAATCCAACCATTTGAACCCGTTAAGTCTAGGATTGCTAATGTTTCTGCTCACATACATCAAAGACAATGTCTGTCTTCTCCTTAGTTACTAACAGTATGGCTGTTGTGTACTGTAGTAGTAATATAGAGGTTCGGGATCTTGAGGACATCATCTCTGCAAATTGTAGTATTCATGCATTTAAATTTAAGAAGCAATTAAGGAACAAGGTGCACGTTAAAAATCCGACTTACCCAAAAATACAAAATAATCAACTGAACCGTTGAAATGATACGTTACTAACACCCCCCAATATTTATATTAGTGCCTCAAGGACATAGTACAAATTCGTCTGTATCAACCACTGAGAATGATAATTTGTATTTTTCACTTTGGATGCATGACGTGGCCTCCCAGGACCCCTTGCAGTCAGCAATACCAACAGTAGCGGTGGCTTGAGGCTGGTTCATGGAGTGGCAGGTCGAAGTCTACCACCACTGAAGGCAGACAGTCCTGGTCGAATGGTAACTTAGCTTTTAACCAAATCATGAAACCATTTTCATATTTAAGGTAAGCGTACTCTTACAGAAATCTGGATAAAAGTGTAACAAAAATCTCAGACCACATCTTTGTAAAACTTAACCTGAGGATGTATCCACTTCAAGCAGCGAACATCGAAACAAAACGAATCCAAAGACTAACCCTGGTTCACACAGAGATTCTGTCACAGAGGCCTGGAAACAAATGAGCCAAATGCCGAAGCCAAAAGACGATTAATATAGCTGTTCTAATGGCTCCTGAGACCTGGAAATGATACCTGAGGGGGTGTGATCCTCAAAGCGCGCGTGTGTGAGAGCGAGGGTCTGGGGAATCAGAAGGAGCAAATACATTGTTTTTGCTATTTCAGCTCTGTTTTGCAGAGTGTGTATGGATTGATACTACGACGGATGATAAAAGTGCTCTAGAAAACGTGTCGCTACCAGCTCATTATTGGTCCAACCAGGCGAACTAATCAGGGACAGTTCTATACCGGTGGATTTAATGACATTTCTAAATCAAAAACTTGTTTGGCACTATAGCCTGAATAATTTTGTCTTTCCAGTAAACATGTTATGCATATGAATATTGGAAAAATGTATGCCTAAATAAACGCAATGCAGAACATGAAAAAAAAATGTGTCATTGGACAAGCTGTAGATATCGGAAGGAGTCTGTTCACTGGAGAAATGTAATATTGTCTGTCCTACGTTAGGAAGATTAACAGCTCAAAATCCTGTGTTAGGAAACATAATGGGAAATGCTGTTTCTCTGACTGTTAAGAATGGCTTCGAGTGCCGACTACATGTGCTTTCGTGCTGTTGTCTCTTAAGGCTTTTTGCTATTTCCCATCGTAATAACAGCCCAGTCAACACAAACTACTGAACCGATTTCGACATTAGGGTTCTACTTGTTAGGGTGTGATGGGAGACAGTGTCAAAGGTGGCTGAGAGGTCCAGGAGGATAAGGGCTGCAGTTTGGCCTCGGTCGAGGAGGGTGTGGATGTCGTCTGTAGCGGCGAGGAGGGTGGTCTCCGACAAGATGTGGACGTCGATTAACTCAGAATTGAGCTTTGATGGCCTTCTTGATGACCTTGGCTGGGAAGGGGGAGCAGAGAGATGGGTCCGATGATCTTGAGGCCCTTCAGGTTGGCAGTGGGTTTCTTCAACAAAGGGTTGATCTCTGTGTGTTTCTAGTCTTCTGGGAAGGTGGCAGAGTTGATGGAGCAGTTTATGGTGCAGCAGAGTTCGGGGGGAATGAAGGTGCTGGCTCTGTTGACGATGCAGCCTAGGTAGGGCTTCAAGGGTTCTCCGGAGTGGATGCTCTTCATGATCTTGAGTGTGTTGTTAGTGGTGAGGGGAGTCAAACTGAGCAGAGTCTTCTAAGGTCCGGTGTCGCTGGGTGAGGTGGTTGCAGATGGGATGAGAGGGTCCTGGGTATCGAGGCTGTTGAAACTGTCACAGTGTTGTGCAGTTCCTATAAACCTATATAGGATCTGCACGTTTAGACAACATATACCATGGGATTGGTGTCCAAACTGATTCCAGACACCCCCACTAGGTATGTTCGCCTGTATACCAACTAGTTCACAGTGCCACTATATACTCCTTTTACGAAGGAGAGAATAGTTCTTGGCAACTATCAAACATGACAACTCTATCCCATCAGGGATCTTGGAAACAGCACAGTACTTTTGGCTCGGTCACTCGTGCTCACTTTGTCTCTGTGAGGTACACAGAATAAACGGTGGGGACATTTTTCAATAAGCATTTATTGAACCAGCGTCATTTTAATGTAAAATAAGTGTGCTGAAATATCCATAAGACAGAAACAGATATAAAAGATCAACGGCCCCCCCGCGGCGGGAAGCTTGGCTTTCACCTGTGAAGTAGTGTGGCTCACTGGTTAGAGGCGGCAGACCCGAGAGCAGAGGACGGCCCGGGACCAGGGTTCGATTCCTGGCGCGGCAGGTTTCTGGACCAGGGTCAGCGGACTCGATAATTCTCTCGCCTCGGTGCCCACTCTGATCAGCGATCACACTCGGCAACTCTGGGCATTAGCTTGCCTCATCTTCACTAACGGCCCCACCAGACCGCCGGGGATGCCTGGTCTCACCCTGGAGATACCCATTAAGGGACCATCTCTCAGGGAAGCCAGGAAGGGTTTCGCAGCGGTCGAAGCGCCTTGGGACCCTACGGGTAAGTAGTGCGCTATATAAATGCCAATACACATTTACACCTTGGGGATGCCCTGTAGGGGCTATCTCACAGGGAAAAGCCAGGACGGGTTCCCAAAGCAAGCGCGGAGATACCCCTTCGGCGGTCGATTCAGGCGCTATATAAGAAACATAATAATAATAATAATAATAAGCGCCTACAGAGTAAAGGGATTGTAGATTTCTACCATAGTGGTACAACCATAAGTACGAGCAAGTATAAAAATACATGACAATAAAAGGTGTGCTCCTATGATGCAACCCTAACTAGATGTATCTAAGTGTACCTATCATATATGTAGGTGTAAAAGTCAAGAATCCCCCTACAATAAAGTCAACCCTATTACCTGAAGTGAGAGACTGTGGGACTCCGTCTTGGTCTCGTGATGGACACCCCGCAGTGGATGTTAGATCACTGCGAGCTGGAGTGTCTGCGTGCAGGAACCTCAGCATCTTGCGTCTGTATGGAAGTCCTTTTTCTCCTCTCCTGCCTCAGAAGAGATATGGTGTTTATATACCCAATGTGGTACTCCCAGGGGATATACCTTGCTTTGTCATGTCAGACTAGGATGGTGGTAGTCATGACCCTTACACATAGTTATTATGCAGTAGATGGTAGTCCTGCTGTAATTCCAAGAATCTTCATGCATAATGAATGAGGCTACTTTTCAGAGAAACCTGTATGAAACACAACTGGCCATTAGGGCTGTCAGGGGCCTACCTTAAGGGCGACTTATATGTATTGAAAAGAAAGTTTTGGGCCGGTCAGGAGGGTTAACTTTCTAAGTCGAAGTGACAGTTTAAAACTGCATACACAGGCTCTGCAATGGCATTCCTGAGACCAACTGATAGGGTTTCTCAAGTATATGCAGGGGAGGAGGTTCTGATGTGTTGAAGGAGGTTGTTCTGCATCTTGGGTGTGATGTAGGAGAAAAAGCGATGTTCAGTTTTGCTTTTGCGGATTCAGGGAGTGTGTGTGAGTGAGATTGAGGCAGAGCACAGGTGTCTGGTCGGTTGGTATAAGTGTATGTGGCTATTCAGGTATTCTGGTCATGTGTAGGTCTTTTTAAGTGTGCATGAGATGGTTGAATTGGCTGCACTTGTGAATAGGGAGCCAGTGAAGCTTCCTGAGGCATGGTGTGATGTAGTGCAGCATGGGAGATTTAGGATGAGTCTTGTGTTGTTCTGGATCATCTGGAGTCTGTGTAGGAGTTGTTAGGAGATTCTGGAGCAAATAGTGTTGTCATTGTGCAGACTGCATGTGATGAGTGCTTGGTGACAGTCCATCTGGTGTTCTGAGGCAACTAATTGAAGATCTTTTGCAGCATGCACAAGATGTGGAAGCAGAAGGTGCACACTGAGTTGCCTTGAGCTGTCATTTTGAGCTTGTTCCCCAGGATGATCCCTAGGTTTTTTGCGTGGTCTGTGGGTCTTGGTCCTAGATCCAATGGCCACCCGGTGGAGTCATATGGGGACATTTTGTCGGAGTTGAGCTTCAGGCTGTTGGTTCATATACAGTCAGCTACAATAGTCATGCAGTTGGTAAAGTTGGTTCTAGTGGTAGTTGTCTTTTCCATCAGGGAGAGGATCTGTTAGGTGTGATCAGTGTAGTAAATAACGGTGATGTCTTATGAGTGGATGATCTTGGCGAGCAATGTCATATATGTTGAAAAGGGTGGGCTTGCACCCTCTCTCCCAGTACCCACGTTTTGTTTACTGTCATTTGTCCCTGCTCTATACGATTGTCAGTGTTGCTAACCTAATTTTAGATTTCCTTTTTTCTGTGGTCAGTGTCTCCTTGTCTCATTTGATTATGCTTTTTTGAATTACTGTGACTGTGCTTCTGGCTCGGTGCTCATTTGTCTGGCTTGGGACGATTTAGAATATATATCTGTCTCCATGCTTGGAGTCCGACTTAATCTGCTTGATTCTGTGCCTCACTCTCATGGTAATGTCCAAAGTGTTCCTTATCCCGGTGTCAATATATCCTTACGCCCATGCATGTATGTCACCTAACCCAGCTGATGGTCCATTTCTAATATTGTTGCCTTAAATCGCACACATCTGCTTGAAATCAGACGCTTGTTTCTTGCCTTTGGTATTCTGAGGGAGCCGGACAGCCCCCCTTTCCTGAGCCCAGACAGTTGTGGTGCGGGGACCCCTAACATCTTCGAAGTTGATGTTTGGAAAGCTGTTTATTTGGAAGCCAACATTTTGTGAGTTGTTTTCACTTGCGCTGGCTTTGCCTTGGAGAGTAAACTCTTGAAGCCCTCGGACGAGGGTTCGGCTGGCAGCACCTGATGAAAACCCTAGCCATGGGGAAAGCGCTTGGAATATTCCTTTTTGTGTGCGTGCGGGACCAGCATCTGCCGAGCATGGTGAGTAAATGGTTAATGAAAGTGTGTTCACTTTTCTGTAAGGACGTTACCAAGCAAGCCGTATGGTTGATACATGGAGCGTGCGTAAATGTGAGTGGGTATGGGAGTACTAAGTGCTTTAAATAGGCAGGTGCTGCTCCGTACGGAGTACAGTACTTTTTTTATTTTGAGAGGAAGAGTACCAGCATTTCTCAAGACAGACATAATACTTTTAATTAGAGAGTACCAGCACTTCTCAAGAACAAGTAGTACCTGCACTTCTATTTTTCCACTTCAAGCACCAGGAGTAATGGCACTTCGAATCATCCGAAAGTCTATCCTCACCAGGCACCGATATGCTACTGGTGATGCCATTGTGCAAACTGTTGAAACTGTCCCGTTTCGCCTCTCCATTGCATGAGACTTCTAGATGAAATGTGTGCCTTTTGCTCAAAAACTGTCTACTACAGAGTAGCCTCCACCTTTATTTTGCATAACACATCTACAAGTGCCGATGTCACAGTGAACGTCCTCCCCGCTTTTTCGGGATCTATGACACCCCCACCACCCTTTACCCATCCATGCGTTGTGTATTGATTTACGGCTTGTGGTGCACTGGTACATTAGGCCAGGGTCTTAATGGGTGGATGAAAGGCATGTAAAACCTGGGTATCGCATTTTTAAGTGCTTGTGGACTGGATCCACTTTTCATCCTAAGGAGACAGACATGAACCTTTTCATTCAATAGATGCTGATGACAAGCCATTGACAATGTAGCCCAGGTTCACTGTGCGAGCAGGGCACTGAGCAGTCACACTGATCCCTGCTAGAGTGATGTGAGTGAGGTCTGAGTGTGTGAGGTGCACATGGCATAATATGGAAAAATTGCTCAGGGAGTGAATGTGCCTGCGGATGAGAGCTGTGCACAACCTGTGAGCCATAGCGATTATAAAGAGACTAAACTCAATTTCTTTCATCAGACGTTGATAAAAGAAGTATCTCCGGGCAAGAATATACACATTTTTGCCTAGAACGCTACAAAGATAGAATTGTTGTCTTGGTGAATGTTTATTATTCCATTGTTGAAACCTCTGAACTTTTCACAAGTTGGACCTCCTCTTCTATTTTTTTACAGCTATTATCTGATGAACATATGATTTGTAAAGTCGAATATATTCAATAAAAGCTGCTATGAGATTGAAATATACTTGGATTAATTCCTTTTGTTACATATGATTTTAGACTATTCTCACAAGTGTGACCCGCTTTTCTGTCTTCACACTTTTATCTGAGGAGCGTGCTATTTTAATGAAGTGTGTTTTTAGGTCTCTCGCCCAGCGCGATACACTGTGCAGCGAGAGTCAGCCACACACACAAAACCACACACACAAAAATACACACATCCACACCTAACCACACACACAAACACACACAACCATACACAAACACACACAACCACACACAACCATACACACACACACAACCACACACACCCACACACAACCACACACACACAACCACACACATCCACACCCGCAGCCACACCCACTCACACACGACCACAAACACACACACACACACACAACCACACACACTCAGCCACACGCACAACCACACCCACACTCACACACACACACAGCCACACCCACACAAACACAAACACACACAACAACGCACACACAACCACACACACACACAACACACACACACACACACAACTACACACATAACCACACACACAACCACACACCCACACCCGCAACCACACAGCCACAAGCACATCCTCAATCACACACCCACAACCACACACCCACAATCACACACAACCACGCCCACAACCACACACACAAAACCAGACACACCTAAATACACACAACCACACCTAACCACACACACAACAACACACACAACCACATACACAACCACACACACACACCACACACAACCACATGCACAACCACATAAACAACCACACCCACAACCACAACCACACAAACAACCACACCCACAACCACACTCACACACACAACCACACACACTCACAACCACACACACACAACCACACACACACACACATAACCACACACACAACCACACATGCAACCACACACACAACCACAACACACACACAACCACAAGCACACACACAACCACACCCACAACCACACACACAACCATGCACACACACAACCACACACACAAGCACACACACACAGAACCACACACAACCAAACACACACAACCACAACACACACGCACAACCACAAGCACACACACAACTACAACCACACCCACAACCACACACACAAGCACACACACACAAGCACACACACAAGGACACACAACCACAAGCATACACACACCCACAACCACACACACACAACCACACACAAACACAAGCACACACACAACTACAACCACACCCACAACCACACACACAAGCACACACACACAAGCACACACACAAGCACACACAACCACAAGCATACACACTCCCACAACCACAAACTCACAACCACACACACACATCCACACACAACCACATACACACACACACAACCACACACTTGTACTAGTTGCACCTGTGGTTGTCGTAGCGACTGTGGTTGTGAAACACTCATCAGCTGAGTTACACCCTGCGTTGATTGGGTGCTACTTTCTTGCGATGAGCCAACATCACTGGTCAATGGTGATTGAACAACCAAAGTGGCTGCCTATGCAGCACTCATGGACTTAGACATAACTTGGTGTGGTGGCACTGAGCCCAATGAAGCGGAGGTGCTGCTCCCAGCTTGGTCCCAGTGGACCCCGCTGCTACAGGCATTGCATTTTTCCCTAAAAAAGTGTCTGTGGGTACACCAGTCTCCTTGGTAAGTGGCACCACTTGCTTCTTCTGCTCCTTCCTACTGGCAGTGGCAACATTCTTTGTAGAGGAGCTACGGCCACCTTTCTTTGGGCCCATCTTCTTCAGATGTCAGAACAGTAGGCCGCAGTTGCATGAGTTGCAGAGTTGTCTGTGGCCACACGTGACGTTGTGCTACACACACCGCTGCAGGACTTCTTCCTGGCACTGGTGGTTCTCTTGTGTACCTAAAAGCAAAGGAAGCCAGAGGAACATCAGTTAAACACTCCAAAAAGTCAAAAACACACAAAAATCAACACAATCCAATGCCATCCATGCCCTCAATGATGTTTAAATTCAAGAGGCCCCACACAAAGCATTGGTCCAGGCACCACTCACTACCCCTGGGCATAATGGGTAAAAGCAGGGCAGGCTGGGTGCAGGCCTATGGCTCAAAGCACACTGCCTGGCTTCAAAATGGCCCCTTGTCCCCCAGCCACATGGCCAGGCCCTGCCTGGACCAGGCCTCAAAATGGCCCCCACCCACATTGCCAGGCCCCAACAACAACACCCCAAGAAGTCGAAAAACACACAAAAATCAACACAATCCCCTGCCATCCATGCCCTCAATGATGTTTAAATTCAAGAGGCCCCAAAGCATTGATCCATGCACCACTCACTACCCCAGGGCATAATGGGTGAAAGCAGGGCAGACTGGGTACAGGCCTATGGCTCAAAGCACACTGCCTGGCTTCGAAATGGCCCCTTTTCCCCCAGCCACTTAGCCAGGCCCTACCTGGACCAGGCCTCAAAATTGCCCCCACCCACATGGGCAGGCCCCAACAACAACACCCCAAGAAGGCAAAAAAATCACAAAAATCAACACAATCCAATGCCATCTATGCCCTCAATGATGGATAAATTCAAGACACCCCACAGAAAGACTTGGTCCATGCACCACTGAGTACTCCTAGGCATAATGGATGAAAGCAAGGCACACTGGGTGTAGGCCTGAGCACACTGCCTGGCTTCAAATGGCCCCTTGTCCCCCAGCCACATGGCCAGGCCCTGCCTGGACCAGGCCTCAAAATGGCCCACACCCAAATGGCCAGGCCCCAACAACACCCCAAAAAGTCAAAAAACGCACAAAAATCACCACAATCCAATGCCATCCATGCCCTCAATGATGCTTAAATTCAAGTGGCCCCACACAAAGCCTTGGTCCATGCACCACTCACTACCCCTGGGCATAATGGGTGAAAGCAGGGCAGGCTGGGTGCAGGCCTATGGCTCAGAGCACACTGCCTGGCCTCAAAATGGCCCCTTGTCCCCTAGTCACATGGCCAGGCCCTGCTTGGACCAGGCCTCAAAATGGCCCCCACCCACATGGCCAGGCCCCAGCAACACCCCAAAAAGTAAAATAAAACACATAAAATTAACACAATCCAATGCCATCCATGCCCTCAATGATGTTTAAATTCAAGAGGCCCCACAGAAATACGTTGTCCATGCACCACTGAGTACCCCTGGGCATAATGGATGAAAGCAAGGCAAACTGGGTGTAGGCCTGAGCACACTGCCTGGCTTCAAAATGGCCCCTTGTCCCCCAGCCACATGGCCAGGCCCTGCCTGGACCAGGCCTCAAAATGGCCACCACCCACATGGCCAGGCCCCAACAACACCCCACAAAGTTGAAAAACACACAAAAATCACCACAACCCAATGCCATACATGCCCTCAATGATGTTTAAATTCAAGACACTAATAAAAAACAGAAAGGGAGGTCTCCTCACAAATCCAATGTCGGGACGAGGAGTGAAGGGAAAACAAGAAATCAAAACAGTCCCTATCTTTAACTTGAAAAGAGGATAATACTATCCATAGTATGCCACCATAACTCAAGAGATCCTTACACTTAAATCCACTCTAGTAAATTATATACACAATAAAAAAACAATTCTGGTAAAATTTATGAACAATTTATTACAAAATATACAATGTCAAGTTTCAATTACAGTGCCACAATGTAAAATATTAAAAATGAGTGTCAGCACCCTACCAATGGTTCAGTGGTGCAAATATAATAAACACACAAAATCAGGATTAAAAAGCAGTTAGCTATTAAAAACAAGTTGTCGACGCAGCGTTTCGGTTTTTATGATGACACCTTCATCAGGACAGGGTTCTATACAATAAAGAAACATAGTATTAACACAACATTTTCTTTAGAACACAACTATATCGTCACTCTTTTGCATTCTACCGATTGCTCTTTTCTACATTTGTATAGTTTATTAAATTCCTTCTATGGTGAAGCAGAGAGACACACTTCCCACGGATACATTTTATTATACTAAGGCATAGTGATCAGTGAAACACGTTTTCAAAAGATGCATGTTATACTAGGGCACAAAAGACAGTGGCAGCTAGATCTCTTGAGCTATGTTGGAAGTTCAGTAATGGTGAACTTCGAGGTGAGTTACATCTCGAGTAGCAATAAAAGAAATGAATGAATGAAAGAACCCTAACATCAGGGCAGTAGAATCGATTAAATCAATAATAAACTACCAGAGTAGTTCTATAAACGAGTCGCACACCACAACACGTAAAAAGGACCCTAGGTGGTCTCGCGAGTTTTTCACTCAAAACGCGCGAACCGGAAATACTTAAATACAAACAAACACACAGGATGTGTGTATCTGTAACCTGACGAAAAGGAGTGGAAAAAGGAGCAGGGAGGCCGAATATTGGACGTAAGGTAAGCGAGATAGCACCCATAATATGAGGGAGTCGCACACGACTGCGCACAAGTTTATAGAGAAATCTCGGTACGTTGTCATTATAGATGTACTTGTCGAAGCCGCTCCTGTTTCTAGTCATGTGGAGCGGCCGAATTTATAGTTTCACCTTTATTACGCCACACAATCGCGGATTGAGACCGCGTTATGGTGTTAACTTGTAGATAGTCTGTGACCCACAGTGACAGGAAAACGGGAACTAACCGTATGGGTCTCGGGGGTATCACAATAGAATACGAGTTTTTTTTAAATCCGTGTGAAATGAAGACTGTATAAAACCCTCAGAGTATTTCAAGACACGCAGCAATAACTCCGCATGCGTTAAATTAAATTTAACCAACAGTGTTGGATCAGTCAACCGGCACTCGTAAATAAGAGTCTTGAAGCACGAACAATGAATAGACCAGGTGCTTAAAGTTGTGACACGGCATGTTCCCTTAGGGATTATACATGTCGGAAACTGATGAATATGTGAAAATGAACCGGGAATTGATGAATCCGTCACCAATATATGTTTTTTCCAGGGTGGTAAATTGAGAAAAAAAACCCCGAACAGAGTTAACGAATAAAACAGCACTTTTAAAAAGAACTTGACGCCATCCAGTCACGTGCTACACTTTAGGCTGATCCCCTGTACCCAAGGGTAAGTGCACTACACTTATGGAGATATGCAATTGTTAACTAAATACCTACATTTTTTGAATAGAAGTATAAATTGTCACATCCCATGATTACATTTTTTTAAGGAACTCCAAAAAAAGTCCCTCATAACGGTGGCTCCTTTTTCCTTCATATAAAGAAAACTCCATAACAAAGTGAAGGTAATTAATAGACCTTTATAGTACTAATATGTACAGAGACCCTACATTAATAAAGATATGAACTTGAAGTAAGGTGTTTGTAGTTTCAGACACAAAGAGATGTTTGGACCGTTTACATCCATTCGTGTATATGGTGTCCTGTGATGAGTTAAGGACTCCTTCCTTGAATTGAATACAGAGGAATACGTCTCTAATGTTATAAGAGTTCGTTTTTTAAAGTAAGTAAAAAATCCTCAGCCTCACATACATAACATATGTAGGAATAGTTGTAGACTGTTCCTATATGTTTATTGCTACTCGAGATGTAACTCACCTCGAAGTTCACCATTACTGAACTTCCAACATAGCTCAAGAGATCTAGCTGCCACTGTCTTTTGTGCCCTAGTATAACATGCATCTTTTGAAAACGTGTTTCACTGATCACTATGCCTTAGTATAATAAAATGTATCCGTGGGAAGTGTGTCTCTCTGCTTCACCATAGAAGGAATTTAATAAACTATACAAATGTAGAAAAGAGCAATGGGTAGAATGCAAAAGAGTGACGATATAGTTGTGTTCTAAAGAAAATCTTGTGTTAATACTATGTTTCTTTATTGTATAGAACCCTGTCCTGATGAAGGTGTCATCATAAAAACCAAAACGCTGCGTCGACAACTTGTTTTTAATAGCTAACTGCTTTTTAATCCTGATTTTGTGTGTTTATTATATTTGCACCACTGAACCATTGGTAGGGTGCTGACACTCTTTTTTAATATTTTACATTGTGGCACTGTAATTGAAACTTGACATTGTATATTTTGTAATAAATTGTTCATAAATTTTACCAGAATTGTTTTTTTATTGTGTATATAATTTACTAGAGTGTATTTAAGTGTAAGGATCTCTTGAGTTATGGTGGCATACTATGGATAGTATTATCCTCTTTTCAAGTTAAAGATAGGGACTGTTTTGATTTCTTAAATTCAAGACACCCCACAGAAAGACTTGGCCCATGCACCACTCACTACCCCTGGGCCTACTGGCTAGTGAGGCTTTACAGGCACCCCAAAATAAAAAATATATAATTCACATATAACAGTGAGCTAAAATTCCATGACATAAATGAGATTTAAGTAAAAAAAACCTCACAGAAACAGTTGTATCATGCACCCATGACTAACCCTGGGCCTACTGGATACTGTGGCTACCCACAATATATTTTTTTTCAAGTTCAAGTTCTGGAATTTGTATAGCGCACTACTCACCCAGAGGGTCTCAAGGCGCTTGGGGGAGGGGTGCATTATTTATCGAATAACCAGGTTTTAAGTTCTTTTCTGAAGGAAATGTGGTTCTGTGTGAGGCGGAGGTGAGAGGGGAGAGAATTTCAGGTCTTGGCTGCCAGGTAGGAGAAGGATCTTCCTACCATGGTGGATCTGTGGATGCGCGGGACTGCAGCGAGGGCTTGATTGGAGGATCTTAGTTGGCGGGTGGGTGTGTAGAAGGACTGTCGTGTGTTGAGGCATTCTGGTCCTAGTTTGTAGAGAGCCTTGTGAGCGTGGGTGAGGAGGCGGAACGTTATTCTCTTGTTAACGGGAAGCCAGTGGAGGTCTTTCAGGTGAGCGGTAATGTGAGCTTGGCTAGGGATGTCCAATATGAGTCTGGCTGATGCGTTTTGGATGCGTTGGAGTTTTTTCTGTAGTTTGGCTGTGGTTCCGGCGTAGAGGGTGTTTCCATAGTCCAGTCAGCTGGTGACCAGTGCATGGGTGACAGTTTTTCTTGTTTCGGTGGGTATCCAACAGAAGATTTTTTGAGCATACGAAGTACGTTGAAACAGGAGGATGAGACGGCGTTGACTTATCTGGTCATCGAGAGGGAGGAGTCTAGGATGAAGCCTAGGTTACGTGCGTGGTCTGTGGGTATGGGTGCTGTGCCCAGGGCCGATGGCCACCATGAGTCGTCCCAGGCAGAGGGGGATGATCCTAGGATGAGGACTTCCGTTTTGTCTGAGTTAAGTTTTAGGCGGCTGTTTTTCATCCATTCGGCAACTTCTTTCATGCCTTCGTGAAGATTAGTTTTGGCAGTGTTAGGGTCTTTGGTGAGGGAGAGGATCAGTTGTGTGTCGTCAGCGTAGGAGATGATGTTGAGGTTGTGTTGTTGCGCGATGAATGCGAGGGGGCTCATGTAAACATTGAAGAGGGTGGGACTAAGTGATGATCCTTGTGGTACTCCGCAGATGACTTCGGTACTTTCTGATTTGAATGGGGGGAGTCGGACTCTCTGGGTTCTCCCGGCGAGGAACGAGATGATCCAGTCCAAGGCTTTTCCTTGTATGCCGATGTTGCTGAGGCGTTGTATGAGGGTGCTATGGCAGACTGTGTCGAAAGAGGCGGAGAGGTCGAGTAGGATGAGGGCAACTGTTTCTCCGTTGTCCAGTAGCGTTCGGATGTCGTCTGTCGCTGCGATGAGGGCGGTTTTGGTGCTGTGTTTGGCTCGAAATCCATACTGTGAAGTGTCGAGGGAATTGTTGGATTCAAGGAAGGCGGCGAGCTGGCTATTGACTGCTTTCTCAATGACTTTGGCAGGGAATGGGAGGAGGGAGATGGGTCGGTAGTTCTTAAGTTCAGAGGGGTCTGCTGTAGGTTTCTTCAGGAGGGCACTGAGTTCGGCGTGTTTCCAGCTTTCGTGGAAGGTAGGTTGAGTTGAAGGAGCAGTTGATGACATCGCGGAGATGGGGTGCAATGATGGAGGCTGCTTTGTTGAAGATGTGGTAGGGACTGGGGTCGGTTGGCCAACCTGAATGGATGGAATTCATTAGGTGGATGGTGTCTTCAGTGGTGATTGGGTTCCAGGCGCTAAGGTTGTTAGAGGCCGGTTTAGGTTCGGAGGTGGGTGGAGTGGACTGGTCTTTGGAAATGTTCTCAAAGCTGTTATGTATGCCGGCGATTTTGCTGTAGAAGAAAGAGGATAACGAATCGCAGAGGTCTTGGGAGGGAGTAATGTTGTTTGAGGCTGCGGTGGAGTTGGTAAATTCTTTGACGATGTTGAATAGTTCCTTGCTGTTGTGGGCGTTGTTGTCGAGTCGATCCTTGAAAGCTGTTTTTTGGTGGATCGGATCAATTGGTGGTGTTTGCGGGTGGCTGTTTTGAAGGTGGTCAGGTTGTCAGTGGTTGGTTTTTTCTCCATGTTTTCTCGAGAGTACGGCATAGTTTCTTGGATTTCTTAAGGTCATCGTTGAACCAGGGGGCCTTTTTGCTACCCTGTTTGGTTTGGTGGTTTTTCAAGGGTGCTAACTCGTCAACGCTGTGAGTGATCCATTGTTTGAGTTTGGTGGCAGCTTGGTTTGGGTCCGATGAGAGGGCGGGAGGGTTTTGGCTGAGCGATGTGAGGAGTTGGTCGGTGGTGATTTTGTTCCAGTTTCTTCGCGGTTGTGGGTCGAGGTAGTTTTATAGCTGTAGTGAACACAGCTGTGGTCCGTCCAATGGAGGGCTATGGTGTGATCGAAGGAGATGTGCTTGCTGGAGGTGAAGATTGGGTCGTGCGTATGTCCGGCTACATGGGTGGGGGTGTCAACAAGTTGTTTGAGTCCGAGATTGGCCAGGTTGTCCAGAAGGGTGGTGGTATTGCTGTTGTTTTTCTTTTCCAGGTCGAAGTTGAGGTCTCCCAGTAAAATATAGTTCTCGGAGGTGAGGGCATGTGGGCTGATGAAATCAGTGATGTCTTCGCAGAATTGTTTACGAGTTCCTGGCGGTCTGTAGATGAGGGTGCCTCTAAGTGTGGTCCTGGGGTCGGTGTGGATCTGGAAGTGGAGGTGTTCGGTTGTTGCAAGGTTATCGTCGAAGCTGGTCGTGATTTTGATGGTGTTCTTGTGAACGATGGCGATGCCTCCTCCTGTTTGGTTGGTGCGGTCTTTTCGGATGATCTTGTAAGCGTCCGGGATGGCTATGGCGATGTCGGGGGCTGATGAGGCGTTCATCCAGGTTTCTGTAAGGAAGGTGATGTCCGGTGAAGCAGTGTCGAGTAGGTCCCAGAGTTCAGTGGCGTGTCTGTGGACCGAGCGGGTGTTCAGCAGGATGCACTTCAGGTGGTTAGAGTCGGGCCTGTGTTTGGAGGGAGTGGGATTGGTGTGGGTCCTGATGCAGGTGAACTTGCGGGAGTGGTAGGCGAAGGGACCGTGGATACATCCTGGGGCAGCTTCGTAGCATTGTGGTGTGCGTCCGGGGTTAAGGGCTAGGAGGGTGGCGGTGTCATACGTTATACGGGGGGAGTGCGGTTTGCGAGGGCCAGGGGGTCTGGCGCTGGGCGCGGTCCATGTGGGGACGGGCGTAGACGGGCTTACCTTTGGCGCACCTTCGGCGTGCATAGGGCGCTACCGCTGTGCATGAACGCTGCGCGTAAATACATCTGACAAATGTGGATAGTGGGGGGGCGGGGGCGAGGGAGGGTCAGCTGGGAAGCCGGAGCTGGGTGGAGGGGCGGCCTGAAAGGCACAAACAAACAAGATGGCAGCAAAACAAACTAAACAGGACGAGATTGGGGTGGGCAGAGGCGCAGGCACAGGCGCTACAGTATGCAGCACGCTTTGATTGGCACGATGTGGGCTGTGCAGAAAATCACGTAGCGCTAAATTAGGCAATGCGGTAAGATCAGCTCAAGACACTCAATGCAGTGCGAGCGCAATCACCAATGCGATATTAGCACCAGACAAAGCAATGCAGTGCGAGCGCAATTATAAATATAATTTTAGCACCAGATAATCAATTCAGAGATAGCTCTACAATACCAGTTGCTGGAGGCAGGGAGCTGGGGGAGCGACCGCTTCTGACGAAGTCAGGACGAAGTTGTGTAAAAGTTTTAAAATTGTAGTTTCAGCAACTGTAATGTCCCAAACAAACAACACCAACTGACTTGTAAAATCTCAAATCCAAAAGTGATCCAAACTCTAAAGTCCAAAAAGTCTTCAAATACAAATATACAGCGGCAGCCACAAAAAGAAATCTTTCCAGCTCCAGGTCCAAATCAAAAATGACCAGGACATGGACAATGCACTGGGAGGAGCCTGCTGGGCAGAAACAGGAAGTTGGAGACTCTGGGGCACTTCCTTCCTAAAAAATGGACTCCTTTCACAAAAAGTGCAGCCAAATGTCAATCTGAGGAGTTATTCTGATCAAAATCATGTTTTTCAGAAGGTTTATGCTGCCTGCAGTGGATTTCTTTTGCAGAATTGCAATTTTTGCGAATTCGGGAATGCGGGCTGTTCAAATCTCCCGCTGGAAGTCAACTGCGCGCCGCATCTACGGCGATGCGTGATCGCCGGCCCTTATGACATACTCGCGTTGTCAAACTCTCGCTGTGCACGATGGCGGGCCGCGATGACGTAATTGCGGTCGAAAAACTCTCACGTGATCACGCGGCAAGATCCAAAATGGCGCAGCACACGCAAACCAGGAGAAAAACAACTCCTTGGGAAGACAGGCGGGCAAAACAATGGAAGGAAAGGGAGTCTGTCAGCCTCTGCCAACCCAAGCCTCAGGTGGGGAGGCGAGGTAAAGCCCAACTCTGGGCTCTCCCCATTTTGAGAATGGGGAGCCCTACCCAATTAGGGCTAGGCTCCTGCCCCCCTCCCACTGGAGAGTGCCAGGATAGGGGGTGTACTCATCCCAGGACAGGGACCCACTGGTCCCTGACCTTGCCCTACCTGTAACACCCCTACATTTAGTATTTAGGGGCACACTGAACCTTCCTTCCTCAGATCCCGATTTTGAAACAAGAAGAAGAACAAGAAGAAAGAAGAACTGCCTTGCCGCTGCTAACAAGAGCTGACTTGGCCCCAGCCTTACCGGCCTGTTGATCCTTGAACCGGCTCCTGATAAACCCCAGCGTCTCCAGTGGTCAGCATCCTCAAAAACCCTGGGGACCTGACTGCCTTGCTCATCTAAAGACTTGGACTTCCACGAGCAGTGGTTCTGCTCAACCAGCAACAACCTATGGTGCCAGTCAGGAACCGCAAACCCAGTACACTCTGCTCCCGCCGAGCCCGGACCGTGCCTGAGTGGACAAAGACCTCAAGGACGTCCCCCGGCGACTGTGACAGAGAATCCAGCTTCCAAGGACCATCCTCGATGCTCCTGATGACTGCAGTCTCACAACAAGGGACCCCTCCAACCTCGACCAGCTAAGGGTAAGATTTCCTGTCACCAAAAGACACCCCTGCACCCCACAACCCCCTGTGCCCAACTCCTGGGTGTCTACCTATCCTACAACATTCCAACTTACCTCTCAAAGTGGTGGTCGCACCTGAAGACTCTCTGTCTCCAAGCCTGCAGCCTTTATTCAATTTCCAGCTTTCCCTTATGAAATATATTGGGCGCCGAAGGCCCAAAAACACCCTGCACCTAGCCGCCCGAGTGCCACTGGAAGTGCAGTAACTGTCCTATCACACTTCCCCACTTGCCCTGTGAAAGTGACCAGGAGCTCAGCTCCCACAGCCGCGTGGCCTGCCTGCTAGCAGCCACCAACCAAAGGCCCTCTATCCTCCATAGGATAGCATTGGGTCTACTCACTCTGCACTCGGCTGCCCCTTTGCCGCTGAGGGTGTAACAATTGTACCTACCTGACCCTTGGAGACCCTTGAGTCTACTCCAGAACATTAACTCTGCCAGCCTAGTACTTACCCAAAGACCGATAACTTGATTTTCTCCATAGGGTAACATTGACTGGGTTTCACGCAGAATTTCTTCTAAGTGCCGAGTTTTGCAACTTTGAAATATTCCTTAAAAATCGTCCGATTAACGAAAAACAAATTACTCACCTGCAATCAGGAGAGATTCCAGTGCTGTATCTTTGAGCCCAGCACTGAACTTGAAAAGTAATTACAACAGTGATTTTCCAATAACCTGATTTCCTCCCATAGGATAACATCGCCTGGTTTTTCCCAGAGTTTCTTCTAAGTATCGATTTTCAAAACATACAAATATTCCCTAAATATCGCCTGTGAAACAAAAAGAATTTCTTGCAACTGTTTACAGGAAATGCACCAGGGCTGAATCCAGGATCAAACCCTGAGTAAGAAAAACATTTGTAAATTGATGTTATTGCAGTTACTTAAAACTTCCCATTGAGCTCAATGTTATTTTGTGTTTAACTTGTGTTGCATATTGCAATAACTGTGCCTATTGCATTTATAAGTCTGTTGCTGTTTGAAAGTATTCAATTGCACCATCTCATTCTGACAAAATATTTATGATACCTACTTGTGGTTCTAAAATAAACAACGATATATTTTTATATACAAAACAATTGGCCTAGAGTTCAGTTCTTGAGTGTGTGAGACTATTTGCTGACTGAGTGTGTACAACAAATGCTTCACAATGTCCTCTGATACTGCCTTACTGCTCGACCAAGCTACCAGTTTAGAGAGTAAGGTTATATCTAACTTTACCCTCTGCCATACCTCTGGGGACTGTGGACTCTGTGCACACTGAACCTTACTTTGGGGCAGTATATACAGAGCCACTTTCTTACATTGGTGGATCAGCAGTGGGATACAAACTTGCATTTGATGGACTACTTGATTACAATCTGATCACACAAAAGAACTCTTAAATTGCTTTTAGAGTTCTGATTTTGCTAAATTAGTTTCTGTAAAATACTAAAAGTCTTGTCAGGGCCTTGCTTAAGTCCCAATAGAATTTTAAAGAAATAAAAGTCACTGTAGTCAAGGGTAGAGGGTTAGAACTGTCTGGTTAGAATGTCCCAAAAGAACACAGCCACTAGTGAAGGTAATAACATGCAGGGCCTGGTTGATGAGCTCGACCTCACACCTTACTTACACTTGTCTTTCAAGGAATTGAGGTCCTTATGCAAACTTAAAAATATACAAAGGGGCCTGCATCCAACCAAACAAGGGCTCCAGGTGCTCCTGGCTGAGTATGCTTAGGGCCACCCCTCTGAGAATGGTGATGACCAGTCAGATGGGGAAAGGGAAGAGAATGAGACGGATAGTGAACCCCCCTCCAGTCATCCCTAGGGAAGAAAGGGCCCCCAAAACCCTCAACTCCAAGAATAAATCTCTGGCAACCTAGAGACCACACAGCTGGACCAGATCCCAGGGAAAACATTGGGTATAGCTCCAAGGAAGAGGACAGATTTTTAGCAAAGCTGGCCAAGAGATTTGACCTAGAGACCAGACTCCTGGCTCTAGAGATGGAAAGGAAAGAGATGGGTTTAGCACCCATCGATGGTGGCAGCAATACTAATAATAAGGATAAAGAGCAATCTTATGATCCTAAAATCCCCAAAGGGATTGTCCCTAAATGTGAGGAAGGTGATGACATCACCAAGTGACATGAGAAAATTAAAGGAACCTCTCTGGGGGGCACTTCTGTTGGAAATGTCCTCTGGTAACTGCACAGACAGGCTTCTGTCCCTCTCTGGGCCAAATGCAGGGTCCTATGACCTCATGAAAAAGACTCTGATTGAGGGATTTGGGCTCACTACTGAGGAGTATAGAATGAGGTTCAGGGGAATTCACAAAACCCAGACCCAGTCCTGGATTGGTTTTATAGACTACTCTGTAAAGACTCTGGATGGTTGGTTAGCTGGATACAATGTGCATGATTTCTCTGGACTTTCCAATTTGTTTATGAAGGAACATATACTAAGTAATTGCACAAATGAAAAGTTACATCAGCATTTGGTAGACCTAGGTCTAATTTCTTCCCAAGAATTGGGAAAGAAGGCATTCCATTGGGTGAAGACTAGAGTGACAAGGACAACCACTGGGGGTGACCAGAAGAAGGTGGTTACAAACCCTCCCCAGGGGAAAGGTGGTGAGAATCCCCAAGATAAATAGTCTGAGTATTCTAAAGGCCCCCAAACATCTTTACAGGGGGGTGGGTTCCAAACTTCTCCCCATGTGCCTCAGCCCTACAGGAGGAAGAACTTTGACCCTTTAAAGGGCTGGTGTAATAACTGTAAGAAGTTGGAACACTTAAATGTAGATAAATCTTGCCCCACAACAAAGGCCCTAAGGAACCAAGTACAGATGCACCTGGGGTAGCAAGTCTACAGATGGGATCAACAGTGTGCCCAGAGCAAATCAGGATGTACACTGAAGCAGTTCTAGTTTCAGAAGGGAAATTGGAGTTTGCCACTGTAGCTTTGTGGCCACCCAACTTAAAGAGGTATTTACAATACCCCTGGGTTAATGGAACTAAGATAGAAGCTCTGAGGGATACATGTGCCAGTGTCACTATGGTGAGAAGCACACTGGTGTCCCCTGAGCAATACTTGATTGGGAAAACTTACCCAGTTACCAATGCTATGCTATGGCTATGGTGACATTAGGCTGGGGGGCGGGGGGTTACTGGCCTGAAATAGGTAGTGGTCTCTCAAAAGTTACCAGATGAATAGCTGCTTGGCAATGACCTGTAAACCTCAGATTGGGCTGAGGTTGAATTGAAAACCCATGTAGCCATGCTGGATATCCCTGAATTGGTGTGTGTGCAAACAAGAGCACAGAGCAAGAGGAGGAGTGAAAAGTAGGATTGGAGCCTAAAAGTATGGCCCAACCCACCAAGAGAAAAGGTAAGAAGACTGGGGGACCAGCTTCTATACAGCCAACAACTCAGGACCCCTATCCTCAGGGAGAGGACTTGGACACCCTAGAGGGAACTGAGCCTATGGAGCTTGAGCCTTACCAAGTTGAACTCCTGGGCCCAGCGGGACCCATTAGGGAAGAGCTGTGCCAGCATCAGCAAGACTGTCCCACTCTTGAAGGCCTGAAGCAGCAGGCTGTTTCAGAAGCACAGGGAGATGTCAGTGGTACTCAGAGAGCTTATTGGGAAGAGGTAATTACTGTATCCTGCAGCAAGAAACCCCACTTCTGGAGCCACCAGGAGAGGGGTAGTGCCACAGGAGTACAGGGAGTTCCTCCTAACTTTGGCTCATGACATCCCCCGAGCTGGACATCTGGGGCAAACAAAAACTTGGGAAAGGCTATTTAGTCACTTTTACTGGCCCCAGATGAACTAAAAGGTGAAGGAGTTTGTTAGCTCCTGTGTTACCTGTCAGGAAAGTGTCAAGACAGGTGGATATCCAAAGCCCACCCCCCGCCCCCTGATACCACTGCCTGTGGTGGGGGTTCCCTTTGAAAAGGAAGGTGTGGACATTGTGTGTCCACTTGAACCTCCAACAGCCTCAGGGAACAAGTTCATTCTAGTAGTAGTGGATCATGCTACTAGGTAGCCTGAAGGAATTCCACTTAGGACTACTACAGCTCCTGCAGTAGCTAAGGCCCTCCTGGGTGTCTTCACCAGGGTAGGGTTTCCTAAAGAGGTGGTTTCAGACAGAGGTTCCAATTTCATGTCTGCTTACCTGAACCACATGTGGAATGGGTGTGGAGTGCAGTACAAGTTTACTACCCAATACCATCCACATACCAATGGCCTTGTTGAGAGATTCAGCAAGACATTGAAAGGCATTATCATGGGATTCCCTGAAAAACTCAAGAGGAGATGGGATGTTCTGTTGCCATGCCTGCTTTTTGCTTATAGGGAAGTGCCACAGAAGGGAGTAGGATTTTCCCCTTTGAACTTCTATTTGGTCATTCTGTGAGGGGACCACTCTTTCTTGTGAAGGGGGGTTGGGAGAGGCCTCTCCAATAACCCAAGTAAGACATTGTGGACTATGTGCTTGGCCTAAGGTCCAGAATGGCTGAGTACATGGAAAACGTATCCAAGAATCTTAAGGCCAGCCAGGAGCTTCAGAAGCACTGGTATGACCAATAAGCTGCACTGGTTGAATTTCAACCTGGGCAACAGGTGTGGGTTTTAGAGCCAGTGGCACTAAGGGCACTCCAAGATAGATGGGGTGTCCCTTAACCTATCCTAGAGTGAGGTCACTTACTTAGTTGACCTGGGCACAAGCAGAACTCCCAAGAGGGTTATCCATGTAAACCGCCTTAAGCTCTACAATGACAGGTCTGACTTCACCATGCTGATGGTGACTGATGGGGAACAGGAAGCAGAGAGTGAACCTCTCCCTGATCTCTTCTACTATAGCCCAAAAGATGCATCAGTGGATGGAGTTGTATTTTCAGATACCCTCTCTGCCCAACAGCAGACTGAGAGCAAGCAAGTCTTGCACACAGTATGCTGGTCTCTTTTCTATGACACCTGGTCTGACAAACTGATGTACCCATGATGTGGACACTGGTGACAGTGCACCTGTCAAAAACAATATCTATTGACAGTCAGACCAAGTCAAGGAAAGCTTCAAAGCTGAAGTCAGCAAGATGCTAGAGTTAGGGGCTATTGAACCCTCTGAGAGCCCCTGGGCTAGCCCAGTGGTTCTGGTCCCCAAGCCTCATCCACAGGGTGGAAAGCGAAAAATGATGTTGTATGTGGACTATAGAGGGCTCAACTCTGTCCCCAAGACAGAAGCTCACCCTATCCCAAGAGCAGAAGAATTGATAGACAATTTGGGGGCAGACAAATTTCTCAGTACCTTTGACTTAACTGCAGGGTACTGGCAGATTGGCATGGCCCCAGGAGCAAAAGAGAAAACAGCAGAATGATGCACCTACCACCTTCCAGAGGTTGGGGAATCAAATCCTGTCTGGGTTGGAATCCTTTAGTGCAGCTTCTCTTGATGATATTGCTGTCTTTATCTCCACCTGGCAGGATCACCTTATCCACCATGGGAAGGTTTTAGAAGCCCTGGAATCTACAGGCCTAACTATCAAGGCATCCAAATGCTAGATAGGGTGGGACACTGTGGTGTACTTTGGCCAGCTTGTTGGTGGAGGCCAGGTACAACCCAAGATCTAGGCCATCCTGGACTGGGCAGCTCCAAAAACCCAGACCCAAGTCCGGCATTCCTTGGCTTGAATGGGTACTACAGGAGGTTTATGAAGGGGTATGGGTCTATTGTGACTCCCCTCACAGAACTTACCTCCAAAAAGATGATCAAGAAAATCAACTGGACTGTTAGTTGCCAAAAGGCTTTTGACACCCTGAAAGAAGCATTGTGCTCCGCACCAATTCTAAAAGCACCAGATTATGCCAAGCAGTTAATAGTGCAGATTGATGTCTCTGAGCTAGAGTTAGGAGCGGTCCTATCCCAGACCAACGATGAAGGCCAAGACCAACCTGTTGCTTTTATAAGCAGAAGGCTTCTCCCCAGAGAGCAGTGTTGGAGTGCCATTGAGAGGGAGGACTTTGCTGTGGTTTGTTCCCTGAAGAAGTTGAGGCCCTACTTGTTTGGAACTCACTTCCTGGTTCAAACTGACCACAGACCTCTCAGAGGGCTAATGCAAATGAAAGGAGAGAACCCAAAACTACTAAGATGGTCCATCTCCCTACAGGGAATGGACATTGAAGGGGAACACAGACCTGGGACAGGCCATGCCAATGCAGATGTACTTTCCAAGTTCTTCCACTTAGACAATGAAGACTCCCTATGGCAAGGTTAGTCTCATCACCATTCATTTGGGGGGGGGGGTGGAGGCGGTTGTGTGTGCGAAAATGCCTCTTTCTTGCATGGTGCACCCCCACTTTTTGCTGAATTGCTGATGTACTTTGACTGGGTGTGCCCTGGGCTCCTGCCAATCACGTTCCCCAGGGCCTGTGTTCATTCCCTAAAAACTGTGTTGAAACCTAAAATCAATTGGCATCTCTGTCCAGATATCAGCCCCTGGCAAATTATACCCTAGGTACCCAGGGCACTGTGACCAGGGAAGACCCCTAAGGGCTTCAGAACTTACTGTGCCACCCTTAGGGGCCCTGTACCCTGACACACACACACTGCCTTTGCAGGCTGAGTGTCTTGGTGCAGAAAAAAGCACAGAGTCAACATGGCACACATCCCTGTTTGCCAGTCCCACAACACACTGCCCTGGCATACCTCAGTTACCCCTCTAGCTGGGTGCCCTATGCCAGTGGTGTGGGTACCGGGGCATGAGCCCAATACCCCTACAGTACCCAGGTCCATTCCTGGGCACCGTAAGTGCAGTGCTGCCGTTAAGAGTATATGGTACTGGGAGGTCGTCAACACAAACTCCACAGCCCCATGATGGCTTCACTGTAGACTGAGAAGGTTGTTATCAAACTTCTCAACACAATAATCCCACACTGATGCCAGTGTGGGATTTAATATGAAGTGCACACAAAAGGGCAACTTAGAGTTACCCCCTGAAACTAACCCACAACCCTTACCAAACTGAGAGGCTGCCTAGGCTGCCACCCAGCAGACATGTTGCTGGACCCCTGGGTAGAGAGCCCTCCGCTCTCTTGGGCCTGCAACAATGCACATCCTGGGACGAGGTGCTAGGTCTCCTCTCCCAGGATGGGCAGGGGTGCTTCAAAGGCCTGCTGCTGTTGTGAGCTTCTCCAGACCACTTGCTGTACTCAGCAACTGGCCCTCACCGGTTCTGACCCCGACTCTAGCAGGAAGACTGGTGGGATAAACAAAGGAACGAAAGGGGGTGTGCAAGCTTCTGCCAACCCCACCCCTCAGGTGGGGGAGGCAAGGTAAAGCACAAGTCTGGGCTCTCACCATTTTGAGAATGGGGAGCCCTACCCAATTAGAGCTAGGCCCCTGCCCCCTCCCACTGGAGAGTGGCAGTATAGGAGGTGTACTCACCCCAGGACTACCTGTAACACCCTAAACTTAGTATTCAGGGGCACCCTGAACCTTCCTTCTTCAGATCCCGATTTTGAAACAAGAAGAACAAGAATAAAGAAGACCTGCTGTGCAGCTGCTAAGAAGAAGACAACACCAACTGATTTGGCCCCAGCCTTAACGGCCTGTTGATCCTTGAACCTGCACCTGCTAAACCCTGGCATCTCCATTGGTCAGCAACCTCAAAAACCCCTGTGCACCTGACTGCCTTGCTCATCTAAAGACTGGGACTCTCATGAGCAGAGATTCAGCTCAACCGGCCGCAACCCCTGATGCCAGCCAGGAACCCGAGAATCCAGGACACTCTGCACCCACCGAGCCCGGCCCGTACCTGAGTGGACCAAGACCACGAGGACATCCCTCCGGTGACTGTGATCCCGAATCCAGCACCCAAGGACCCTCCTTGACGCTCATGACGACACCTTCAGCCTCACAAAAAGGGAACCCTCCAACAGCAACCAGCTGAGTGTAAAATTTCCCAAAAGCCAAAAGACACCCCTGTACCCGGCGCCCCTCGTGCCCAACTCCTGGGTGTCTACCTATCCTACAGCATCCCAACCTACCTCTCAAAGTGGTGGTCTCACCTGAAGAATCTCCGTCCCCGAGCCTACAGCCTTTGTTCAACTTCCAGCTTTCCCATTGAAATACAATGGGCACCCGAAGGCCCAAAAACACCCTGCACCCAGCCACCTGGGTGCCGCTGGAAGTGCAGCAACTGTCCTATCCTACTTCCCCACTTGCCCTATGTAAGTGACTAGGAGCTCAGCTCCCACTGATAGACCGCGGGCCCACCTGCTCATTTTACCATACTCATCTGGGCCCATAAAAACATACATACTTTGAACAGGTGAACCTTCGCTTAATCAAGTTTTTAATTAACCTTTTAGAACCTATACCATTGACTTTCCAATCGTAGTCACCGGTACCTAGAGTCCTTAGGGATCAAGGGAGTTAGCACGATAGGCAGTAAATAAAAATTTGCATTCATAAAATAACCCCAGACTCGGGAAAGGTTTAAACACTTCATCTATGTAATTTCCTAAATGTCAGAGTCCATACCAATTTAATTAAAGCTTGTTCAATTAAGAAGAAACTAATAAAAGCAAGATGATGTGAAAATATTATAAGATTTTCTTTAAGCATTTAAACATAGGAAGGGTACGAAAATTGAAACTGTACAATGACATACCCACACAGATTTAAATTTACCTAGAATGGTGTAAAGACCAACCCTGGCCACGGGCTGGGATAAAGGACAGGACCCCCGATAGTTCAGGTGCCAACAGGATAAGACAGGTGCAGACCAGAATCAGGACAAGTATGGACCAAATTGGATCAGGACAGGACCACCGTAGGTTAGGACCGGCACCCACAGCTATAGTGCAACGCCAGCGGCACACTCCTCTGTGCAGCTAACAGTCAGACCCCGATTGGGTTATCAAATTCCTCTCCCTCAAAACCCTGATTGGGGTATTGATTATTCTGACAGAGTGCTCCACCAGCACCTCTGCTCTCGATCGCCTATTGAGTGCGTTGGGTCAGTGACAGGTCAGCTATTCGGACAAGTCGGGCAATCTAACTAGCTAAGCATACCTTAGATATACAATTTTTCAGGGCAAAATACCTCCCCCCCAATGCTGCAAGGTCATGTATTCCCTCAATTTGATTGGCCAAAAGCGAGGAGAGGTCATCACACCATACCAGTTATGAGATCATTTCATTCAAATATTTAAATCAATGTTCCCTGCCACAATTTTATTTGCCCATGCACTTTTATTCCACCGGACAATGGATGTTTCGATAATAAATACATTGTATGTAAAAAGCTCAATTTAGCTTCCTCTCGAGAGGTCGATGGGTGAGTTTCCCAGGCGCATCTTCAGGCAAGACAGTCACTGGCACAGGTTCAATGCCGTGACTTGAGGACTCTTGAGCTCTTCTGTGCAGTCGCAGGATTTCAAGATGGTGTGCAGCAAGGTTACATCAGGCCCAAATACAAGCTAACAGCAAAGTCAAAGAGAAACAGTTTTAGAACAATGAATAAATGAATGCACTGTATACCACTTATCTCTACTCTATTCCCATTACTTCAATTTAACTATAGCAGTAGTTATTAAGCAGAACGAACAGGGTTTAGTACAAGCAGCAGTGCAAGTGTTAGCATGTGAAACACAGAACAGCCATCTTTAATGCTAGTGCGCAGAAGCAAAGATTTCCTACCAAAGCAGAGAGTACGTCATGTCACGTGAGAGTGACAGACGCATGCGCAGAAAAGTTCCCACCTTGCGGCAGCCATTTTAGATCACTCGAGTTACTGTTAGTAAAAAGCACATTGTAAAGCATCCCCTAGATACTAGAATTGTCGTGTGGTGCATTATTAGTAATATGAAACATGTTTATTAATGCACTAGCAGCCCGTACCGACCTTGTCCAGGCGCAACAGGCTTCCTCGACCCCCGCCCGCTCCGACATTGTCCAGCAGCCCGGGCCCCCGACCGGCCCGTCCCCCACCTGCCCCGATCCCCGCCTGCCCCGACATGGGTCCCCTTACTTCAGCCGACACTCCTCCCGCCTGTCCGCTGCTGATATACTGCTTTAAATATGTCTGTTCTTGTTTGCAGAGGTGTACAGCTGACCAATTCTTTCTGCAGAGTGGACATTGGCTGGGAAAGCTTACATCATAGCTAATCTTTTTGGCCTAGAGATGTGTTAATGATTGCTGTTTTACCATAAAAACACGGGATCATTCTTTTTTCTCCTGCAGCCTGGGCCCCCGCCCAGCCCATCCCCCGCCTGCCCCGACATGGGTCCTCTTACCTCAACCGCCGCTCCTCCCGCCTGTCTGCTGCTCGCACCCCCGCTGGCCTGTCCGCTGCTACTCACGTCACCGCTCCTCCCCCACACCATGTCCGCTGCTCCCTTACTTCAGCCGCCGCTCCTCCAGCCTGTCCGCTGCTCACACCGCCGCTGGCCTGTCCGCTGCTCCTCACGTCACCGCTCCTCCCCCGCGCCATGTCCGCCGCTCATCGTCGCGCTCCTGGACGCCGCTCCTGACGTGAGCACATACGTCACGGCCGGCGCTACTTCAGAGGGACTACATTTTTTTTTACTGTAAATTTTTTAAATAACGTTTTTTTATTTTATTTATATAGCCTATAACCATCTACACACCCTGACGATTCCAACGGTGTATTGGGTATGTGGATTGACGCTGTGGTTCTCGAGTTTACCCGCCTCAAAGGCTGAAAGTTCTTCCTTTATCATAGTAGTATAGATTATGTATTATTTCGTGAGGAAGGAATACGAGCAAGTCTCTTTATGTAGGAAACCTTGCTCCATCAATCCCCTCTTTGATGATATTTTACATCATCACAAAGTACAGAAACAGATGCCAACTTTCAACATTTTTCCAACTCTCTTCAAATCTCTTCAAATATTCATTATTCTTTTGGAGATTTTTCATCTTTTCATAGAGATTCCCATTCAATTCTTCTAACTCAATTTCATCAATATTTCTTTTCTTACCTTTCTTATTTACGGTATACGTCTATTTATGCTTGCAGCATTTACAACAAATTATTATCCCTAAAATCAGTAGGGCTATTCCCACCATTGGCATCAGTATTCTACCTACAAAACTTTTTCCTACGTTAAAAAACCAACTACCTTTAGAAGAGAGACCAATTATTAGTCTCTTCCAAGCACTGTCAACCTCCAGTGGTTTCAATTCTTCCCTCAAATGTATAATATTTCTTGCATATTTTCCAATTTCAATAATTTCGTCTGGAATGTAAGTGCAACAATGTTGCGTCTTCAGGAGTTTTCAGACTCCACCCAACCTTTTGCCAATAATATTTCAAGAGCAAGTTAATTTTGAAAAACGATTGATCATCCGCAACTAATTTGGAATTGATCATCAAAAATCCACTAGCAGTGTCATTCGCTAAGCGATCCACTACTGTTGATAATTTGCAAATTCTTTGAGAGTTCAGAACCACTCCCACTGAAGGTATTATTGCACTAAATATATCACCTACAATCTCAGCAAACGTTGCTCTTTTACTACGTGTTAGTCCATTAGTTTCTTCATTGCTTCCAGTGATTTTCTTTACATGATATACCATTGGGAATACTATTCCAAAATAGCAACTCCCATACCAATGATCAGGCAATTTAAAGTATGCTTTTTTCCCACAAATGTAATAAATTCCAGGAAACACTGGTTGAGTTCCATCTTTGAAACCCCAACCCCCAATTACTTTGAAGTTATGTTCGCACTCACTGGAACAAATAAATATATTATTATAATAGTCTGTTTTCTCCCTAAGGAGACAGAGTTTCCCTTTCTTTTCGAAATCCAGCAACATTGAGTCTTGACATTAGAGACTCTTTTTTTTCAGCCCATTCAGGAATCTTTTGTTTCTGATCAGAGACTTTTCTATGGAAATCCTGTCTCCTTTTCTCTACTAATTCTAGAGAAAAAAATTATTTCTCGTGTAATGTACATGTTAGACTGTCTTTGTGTGCTTCAGCTATATCTATTGATCCTACTGTTAGAAAATAATCAGCCATGAAGTGTTTAGAATCTGTAGTACTAGAAATACGATTTAGATTTCTAAGTAAAGGAACTTCAGAAAAGATTACATCAAAATTAGAATAATAATATTGCAATTTTTCAGTTCGATAAAACAGACTAGCTAAAATGCTACATGAAATACCATATGTCAGGGGAAAGTGATGGTATGTAACCCTTCAGCTACTGATGTGGGCAACTTCATGCACACATAACAATCACTGATCTCCATAGCTTCTACATAATGTACTAACAAATTAGCAAATACATTCAAATTAGTTCTATTTATAGCTCTTTTATAGTGTAAATCTACCTCATCTGGTGCTTCTAAATTTACTCCAGGTTGCTTAAGGCTAACTGTTTTCCCATGTGTATGTGTATCTAATTTCTTAGGTGAATCTACTTATTCCGGTATATTAGTGTTATTTTGCATCTCTTTGCTCATCAAGTAAGGTATAGCTAATGTCAATCCAAACCATACTATAACTACCATTAATATACTACATGTGCATATTCTACAACATGTCTTTAGACAATTTCTATTTCGGGTTTCCGTTAACATTATAATCAGCCATTTCTGACTCAGGAGACTTATCCCCTCTTTGTATCTTTTCCACAGATTTTAACCTGTGAATCTCTTCTCAAGTTAGTCTCACTTCTTCGTCAGTCTGATCAACAATCAATTCGTCATCACTCAGTTCTAGATTTTCGAAATCTTCAAGTATGACGTAGGTCCACTCAGGTCCTGTGAACTTGTTATTCAGTCTTTTCAAACGTGGACTTCTTCTTCTCGGTTGCTCCTTGGATGGTCCAGCTTGACTTGATATTTCATTTACTTGCTCTGGTTCTTCATTTATCATTATAAGACGGAATTTCAGTCTTTTGACAAACCCAGGCCATTTATCTCCCTTTCTGAATCTTTTAGCTGGCACTGTGCTTTGACTTTCTTCAAATGCTCTTTTATTTTCATTCAGTTGTAAATGTAAATGTATTGGCATTTATATAGCGCACTACTTACCCGTAGGGTCCCAAGGCACTTCGACCGCTGCGAAACCCTTCCTGGCTTCCCTGAGAGATGGTCCCTTAATGGGTATCTCCAGGGTGAGACCAGGCATCCCCGGCGGTCTGGTGGGGCCGTTAGTGAAGATGAGGCAAGCTAATGCCCAGAGTTGCCGAGTGTGATCGCTGATCAGAGTGGGCACCGAGGTGAGAGAATTATCGAGTCCGCTGACCCTGGTCCAGAAACCTGCCGCGCCGGGAATCGAACCCTGGTCCCGGGCCGTCCTCTGCTCTCGGGTCTGCCGCCTCTAACCAGTGAGCCACACTACTTCTTGTGAAACATCTGGTTCAATATCCTCCTCTGTATCACTCTCTATCTGACGTGGTCGTGGTCCAGGTATTATTTTTGTTTCTTCTGCCTGGATACTTAACTGGCCTTGTTCAGGAGTGTGCTGAATTTGACTAAGACAATTCCCTGCACAGATAAAGTGACCATTAGTAAAGTGCATGAAAAATCCTCTTTAAAATGTATTGACTTGCCACCGGACTCCTTCCCGTATGTTGCTGTGCTTACTGGGATCCCCGAGTTAACAAATGGAAAAACAGAAACCTATCATGAGTTGAAAAATAAATTACATTCTTGTTAAATAAGAATAGAGCCCTCCCAGACCATATTAACAGGGAGGTTTTGTTCGTTAGAAGAGTAATCTGGGTGGGGCATAAACCCAAGGATATAACTGGGGATACCAATATTGTTAACTTTAGGGACAGGCGAGTAGTGGGTTTCATTACTGACCAATATCTTCGGAGGGATTGAAGAGGCAATAATGCCTATGATTTGAGTTATTTCTACCGCCCTTTCATCGCAGTACCATTAACCTACAATACCTTAGGAATGCAAGGAGCAGGGGACTTGGAAAGGATTAAAGCCAATTTCTCTGTCCCCACTTTTAATCGTTTTGCAGATTTATATGGGATGGAGGGAGTCGACTGACTCAGAGGCCTGGATATAGGACCACTAGTAATGAGGAATGGTTTCCCTGTTGAAGTAGATAGGGAAATGGATATGGAAAAACATTGCTTGAAGCAATTAGGCCCAAAATGATGTGAAATGAAAGATAGGCTGCGAAGTAATTATGTGGGAGAGGTTACAGATCTAAATAATAGTATAATTGATGAGCCCTTGGACAGTGAACGGTTTAATATTAAAATGGGTTGGGGGAACATTCAAATGATTTTAACCCTATAGGAAGGTACCCAAAATTCTGACCTGGATGGTCTATTGCAGATGAATATAGTTGTAAATACCACCCTAGATAAGCCTGAACAAAATATTAAAACTGATCCTAAACTGCAACCAAGACTAGCTGAGGATATAGGCATGGGTGGCAACAAAATAAGTATAAATGCCATACCTAGTATTGTATTAAGGTCCTGGAATATTGCTGGTATTAAAAAAACCTGAGTGATCCCATCTGGCAGGATTATATGGATACCGGTGACATTATACTGCTCCAAGAAACCTGGGCCGTTGAAAACCATTTTAAAATTGGCTATAGACCGTTTAGTGTATCTGCAACCAACAAAAACAAAGGGAGTCCCTTGGGGAGGGTTGGTAATCTGGGTAAAGACTACATTGGGAATCAACTTTAAACAATTAGAGTCTAATAGCCCAAACATCCTGAGTGAGTGAGGTATAAAGGACCCAATAAAAGAGAAGTCTGCATTTTTAATGTTTATAGCAGACCGATGGCTGCAAATAAAGAATCAGAGGTTATTGAACATCTATATAAGATTATCTCAACGCTTGACCAGAAAACCATGATAATTATTGGAGGGGATTTCAATCGGAAATTTGAACCAATAATAGGTCTGGAAAAAATGTTTGAGTCTGAGGACAATGCTATAACATCCCAGGAATCAAAACCAGCACAGCAGTACCATGTTCTGTAGCTACAGCACAGTTATTACGACTTACTGCTGCGCATGGTCTGCATGCTTGTAATGGGCGACTCCCCTCAGATAGTCCCAGCCAGCCGACCTTTATGCGAGGCAGCTGTAATAGTCATTTGGACTATGTAATGGTCTCAATACCACTCTGGCCAATGGTAATAAACTTTGTAGTGGAGAATCGTTTTGAGAGCAACCTTTTTCCACTCAATCTGACTGTTACCTCAGTTCTATTTAACCTGTGCCCCTTGGGACAGACTCCTTGTGATCATATGAATATCGACCCATTGCTCATTAATAACCGCAGTAAAATGGCCAACAGTATTGGGGAATAATAGTATCATTAGGAAAATCTATGAGCTATACGTAAATTTAATGTCACCTTTCCAAAATATTCCAACACAGGATGTTCCTATCACACGCATCCATGAAAGTATGATATCAGGCCTAGGCAAAATATTAACAAAAGCCGTAAAAGCACTAAACTCTGGCCAGCGAAATCACGTCAAAGGGGAAAAATGGTATTATAAAACATGCCGCGATGCTAAAAAGGAACTAATTGCGGCTGCAAAACGTACTGATGATCTATCATTGAGGGAAAAGAGGAGATTGTATAAGGTGACAATTGCAAAAGCAAAGAAATGCTGGGATGAGAATATCTGGTCTGAATTATTGGGGACCTGTAAGGCAAAAGACCAGGCATCGTTCTGGAATTTAATTGCTAGGGGCACAAGGGATGGAGCTCCTAGCAGAGATATGTTTTTAGATGCCAATGCTTGTTTCTCGCATTTTTCTACCTTATACTCTCCTATTGAAAATGAGCCTCCCATCGATTATGTTGAGGTAGGAATGAATACTAGTACGATTACTCTGACCTTTAGTATGGTGGAAACTATTGCAGCCATTAAGGCAACTAAACCCGGGAAGGCACCTGGACCAGATAGGATACCGGGTGATTTATGGTGGCATGAAAACATGCTATGGGCTCCATATATCAATTGCCTTTGTAATTACATTGCCAATAATGCCGCAATTCCTGACACATGGCGGGGTGCTGAAATCGTCACCATTTTAAAAAAAATGGGGACCGAATGAATCCAGCCCACTATAGACCCATTAGTTTAATGGATGTCCTTCAAAAGGTATATGCGCGCCAAGTATTAAGTAAACTGTGTACTTGGATGGATGACTCTTGAATTTTAACCAAGTACCAGGCAGGTTTTAGAGAAAAAATAAGCACTATCGATCAGGTTTTTAGGTTTTTATGTATCATTTGGAAATACATTAAAATAAGGAAGGCCTGTATGTGGCTTTTGTTGACCTCAGAGCAGCCTTTG
Source organism: Lissotriton vulgaris (assembly GCF_964263255.1). Taxonomy (NCBI): domain Eukaryota; kingdom Metazoa; phylum Chordata; class Amphibia; order Caudata; family Salamandridae; genus Lissotriton; species Lissotriton vulgaris. The sequence goes on from NC_141693.1 coordinate 1,613,946,245, forward strand.
ACCTTGTCCCCAGGGGCGCCCTAAGGTGAGACTGAGGGATCAGGGTGTCCCTGGGGAAATTTTGAAACAGATTGTCAGGCTACACAAGGCCAATTATGCAAGGGTAAGATGGGGCCCTAACGGAGAATTGACAGACCGCATTGGCATAGGGAGAGGGGTCAAGCAAGGTTGCGTGCTCGCACCGACATATGTCAATGATATACCAACTACCCTCTTGGGCTGCAAGCATGACTCTCCCAAATTGGGTGGTGAACATGTGCTTGCTCTGTTATTTGCAGATGATACTATTTTAATTTCACAGACACCGAGAGGGCTACAAAATTTACTTGATAACTTCCGGTCTTACTGTGATAACAAAGGATTGGAGATTAACTCGTCAAAAACTAAGTATATGGCGGTTAATCCCCATACAAGTTTTAGAAAGATATTAACTATTAATAATAAACTGATCGAATATGTGCACAGTTTTAACTATTTGGGAATTACTTTAGACAGCAAGGTGAATTGGAAATCTCAAATTGATAAAAGTAAAACGATTTTAATTCAAAACTTAGCCCCAATAGCCAAGAGACACAAGATTAGTTACTCTAGAGTGATCTCCCCAGTGCTAGAGCTATACAAATGCAACGCCCAATCTGCATCACTGTATGGGCAGAATTATGGGGTCATGCTGCTAAATGTGCTTTCATGGTACAGGAGAATATCTTCTTTAGGAAAATGTTAGCACTCCCAGGGCGGACACCCATGCTTCCACTTGCTATGGATCTGAATGTACGCCGCACTGATGATCATGCAGCCCTACATCCGCTGTTATATTGGGTCCGTCTCTGGTGAACAGATGAATTAGTAGACTACAGAGAAGCCCTAAAACAAATTATGAAAATAAAAAATATGACGCGGTTGATAAGGTTGAAACATATAGAGGACTGGCTTATGAAACTTGGGCTTTGTCATTATTGGACAGATCCTGAGTGCCTTACTTTGAAATGTAACAAGCTGCTAAAAGAAAGATACTGGGAGTTCCTTATTAACTCTACCTTGTATAACCCGGGGTTAGGTGTTTTAACCCACAAGTATCTTACCATGAAATCAGATAGTAGATTTGAATGCTTCGTGGATGAAATTTCACCATCAGTAGCAAAGTCATTGTATCTAAAATTCCGTTATGGCATATTGCAGATTAAAGCAAATACTGCGAAATGGGTGCGCAGTAAGACCAATGAGGGTGACGAAGCTCTGGAAAAATGTGATTTATGCACCTTAGGTACAAGGGAGGACGAGGCGCATGTTTTATTCCTTTGTTCCGCACATATACAAGGAAAAAATGGATAAAACCTATCTGCCGACTCCTGGGATTTAGATATCTCGGTGAAGCTGCGAGAGTTTTAAGAAGTGAAACAACACAATCTATTGTTTTCAGTGTGAGCAGATATCTATTCTCTGTGGGGATAGTACGAAGGAAACGTGGTCTCAGACTCTAATGCTACGGGGATGCATTTTAGATTACTCGATGTAACTTATCAGTTGGATTAAGGGACGGGAGTTAAAAAACTGGTGTCCATACCGTTTACAATGAGTGTAACTAAATTAGTCCTTGAGCTATGATACGGAAGTAATACTACTCATATTAAGTATGTTTTAAATTTAAGATATATGAACATATCATCTTTTTTCTTCTTAGAAGAGTTATGAATGTATTTATGATTTTAATACCACAAATACCTTTGACTAACTTCCAAATTATTCTAATGAATTGTGGAAAATCAATGGGCAAAAAAAATCGGTCCCTTTAAGTTTTGTCATTTAAAATGTATTCAAATTGTGTGTATATCTTTTTTGGTTTGTTTTTAACCGAAATAAAGAAATAAAGATAAAGAAGACTTTGAGTTTGACTTTGTTCGCCTTCTTCTTCCTGAACACGTTTTTCTACACCTGTCTGGTCCTGCTCAGGTCTTTGGATTTCTTGATTGTCTTGTGCCTGAGCTTTCACCCTTATACCTATCTGTCCCTTCTCAGACAAGAGTTCTGGTTGGAGTTTCAAATGTCTGAGTACATTGATTTTTCCTTATCTGATCCTCCTCATAATTACTATTGACTTGGATTTCTGTAATCTGAGTACATTCTTTTATTCCTGACTCATCCTCACTATCACTCTGTCTATCTAAATAAGTTTGATTTCTGGTTCTCACAAATTCTGCAGGTATGTCGACTACTGGAATCCATTCATCCTGATTGGTGCTCGGTTGTTCCTCATCAACTACTGCGGGATCAACTTCTTGAGACCCCTCAGCTGCACAAGCTTCAGCTTCTACTTCATCAGGTTCTGTCACCCTGTTGGTGTGACTGGCATGGATCCAATTCTGAATTTCCCTGCACTTCACAGCTGTGGTGGTAACCAATATCACTTGGTGTGGCTCTCCCCACCTTGGTGCTAGGCACAATTCTCGTGTATGTTCCTTTATCACTACCCAGTCACCTGGATTCAGGTCATGTGCTGGAGTTGATTGTCTGGCAACAGCGTCTTCCCCACCCTGGTGAGAGATAGAATGGAAAGGGGCGACCACTCGGTCCCCCCGAACGTATGGCAGAGTACCTCGATCCCCCCGGGAAGCCATTTTGGGCGGGAGGCGCGTCTCGGCTGGTATGCCCGAAGCGGCGTAGCCGGGGCGCGCTTTTTCCCGCCCTAGAGTGGGCTGGCCTAGACACTGACGCAGCCGGCCACGCCCTCGGGGCAGGCGGGGGCGGGTTTACGCCCGCCCTGAAGATGGATAAAAAGAGACGCAAGTCCAGAAGACATCCTCTTGTTCCTGTGCTCTGAAGCTGCACCTCCTCGCTGCACGTGAGCTCGAGACGGAACGAAGAGCCAATTTTGAGCGTTTTAATCCTTCTTGTTTGTTTTTCAGTTACTTTGTTGGAGAATGCCGAAGAAGGTGGGAAAGCGCATGACTACCGACCAGATGCTGCGTGTTCTCATGAAGGAGATGTCCGAGCTAAAGAAGCGGGTGGACAAGAATGAGAAAAAGGGTCCAAAACGTCCTTTGGCGGGAGCAGCCCCGGGGGGGAAAAACAAGAGGCCCAGGAGGGGGGCAGCGGGTGAAGACATCCCCGGTCCCAGTGCCCCGCTCGAGGCTCCAACTCCCGTGCCGGAGGAGGGGAATCCGATTCCCGTTGTGGTCACCCCCGTGTCCGAGGATGACATGCCGCCCGAGCTGGCAGCACAATTGGCAGCGTGGTTGGGTAAAGGTAACGAGGGCGCCACGGCTGTCGAGGCGCAGGCGCTGATAAAGCAATTGCGTGAGAAACGTGAAGCAGCCAAGGTGCCCGTGCCGGCTGCAGTAGGGGACAAGACACCAGGGACGATTGCGACCACAGAGGCAGCGTCAGGTGCAGGTAAGCGGCCATTGCCGATCGCGAGGGATGAGTCAACACCCTCTCGGAGAGAAAAGTTGGGGCAACATGTTCCTTTGGCAATTAAGGAAAAGATTTGGGCGGGGGAGTATGTGAACATTTTTTCATTGCTTGTTGACCATTATGAGGTAGAGCATGTAAAGAGTCAGAAGGATCTCATGCATCCGAGTGTTTGGCGCGCAAAAATGGCCGCCTTTAAAGTGAATGAGAATATTGGCAATTGGGGCAATGCCTGGGGAATCTTTACATCAATCTTGGGGGAACGTAGACCGGAGTTGCTTTCCGAGTTCCCAATCTATCAATCACGAATCATGGGGTATTCGACATCGCACCAGGGTAATCATTGGTTTTGTTACGATAATATGTTCAGAAAAGAAAAGGAGCATAATAAAAGTTTAACCTGGGATTGTTATGATGCCTTGACTTGGGATAAAATGAAGGAGTCAGGAATGTTGAGAATGCCGTTGGTGGGAGGTAATGTTGGCGAATCCTCCCGGCAGTATGGGGGGACGCCCTTTCGTTCAAGTACGGGTGCCGATGATCACTCGAAACCTACCGGCAATACCGGAAGAAAGGGTTTCTGCTTTAATTACAACAGAGGTAAATGTACGAGACCGCAGGGATCGTGTAAATTCAAACATGAATGTAGTGGTTGTGGGTCGTCCCATCCTGAGGCCTCGTGCAGAGCCAGAACGGGTGATAACGGGGGGAGAGGAGGTGCCAAACAGGTCTAATATAGTCCGAGGGGCGCCTTTACCCACTCCGATTGATACCCTGGCGATGATTCCTTGGCTCAGTGACTACCCGGATCGTACTTCTGCTGGGGTGCTGCGGAACGGTTTTTCGTATGGTTTCCGCATCCCGGTAGGGGACTTTCAGGGTGTGGATAAGTGTAAAAATCAACTTTCCGTCCTGCAGCATACAACCGTAGTACAGGATAAGATCCGGAAAGAGGTGACTCGAGGTCGGGTCGCCGGCCCGTTTAGTGTACCCCCGGTCCAGAATTTTGTTTGTTCTCCCTTAGGGGTAGTCCCCAAGAAAGACCCTGGTGAGTTCCGACTGATTCATAATTTATCAGCTCCACGAGGTCTTTCCGTAAATGAGGCAATCGATCCAGAAGTGTGTTCGGTGCGGTACGCATCCTTCGATGAGGCCGTAGCCATTTTGAATCGCCTGGGGCCCGGGGCGCTGATGGCGGAGTCAGATATCGAGTCAGCGTTCCGATTGCTCCCGGTACACCCAGACGAACAGCGTCTCCTAGGTTTCATGTTTCAGGGTTGTTATTACATGGATAGGTGTATGCCAATGGGGTGTTCTATATCCTGTGCTTATTTCGAGAAATTCAGTAGTTTTCTACAATGGGCCTTCACAAAGAGAACGGGTTTCCAAGATGTAATGCACTACCTTGATGATTTCCTGTTTCTTGGGGCAGCCGGGGGTCTTGAATGTGGCCAGGCCTTGGCCGAATTTTGTGTGTTGATGAAACAGTTTGGTGTGCCATTGGCGCCGGGTAAAACAGTGGGTCCTACGACTTGCCTCGAGTTTCTGGGGATCGAGTTGGACTCCATTGAGGGGTGTTTCCGTTTACCAGCCGAGAAAGTGTTGAAGTTCAGGGCTGCGCTGCAAATGTGTATAAATGCTTCGAAAGTTACGCTGCAACAATTACAGCAGGTGGTGGGACAGTTGAATTTTGCCTTGAGGGTAATACCAATGGCCCGCCCCTTTTCCCGTTCAATTGCCCAAGCGATGGTCGGCCTTAAAGGAGCCCATCATCGTACGAGACTATCGGCCGAGATCCGCCAGGACATGCGTATTTGGTTAGCATTCTTGGCGGATTTCAATGGTAGAATCGTCTGGAATGAACCAGCCGTGTCTTCTGAAGAGCTGGGGCTATGGACAGATTCGGCAGGAAGCATAGGTTTTGGCGCCATCTTCGGCACGAAATGGTCGGCACAAAGATGGCCGACATGGTGGCATGAGAATGGTCTGACGAGTAATATTGCTTTCCTCGAACTGTTTCCCATCTTGGTGGCCTTGAGAGCATGGCCCGATGGGTTCAAAAGATCACTCTGTCATATTTTGGTCTGATAATATGACCGTGGTCGAGTGCATCAATAGTCAGGCAGCACATTGTAAACTGATTTTAAGACTGCTTAAGGAAATTGTTTTACTGTGTATGCAATTGAACGTGCTATTCAGAGCAAAACACGTCCCAGGGGTGATGAATCAGGCGGCTGACGCACTGTCTCGTTTTCAAATGCAGGCTTTTTCGGGTTTCCTTCCCTCAGCGGACCCAGAGCCGGCACCCTTTCCCGAAGCTCTCTGGTCTCTCGGTGCCCCGAACTTCGTCACCTCGTGGGAGAGAGTCTAGCACCAAGGACGAGGAAGGCATATGAAGGGGCGTTTCGGGCCTATTTAGCCTTTTTGGGGAGTGATAAAGAGCGACTTTGGGGTCACGAGGAATGGGTAGTGAATTTCCTGATGTCCTTACGGAGGGCTGGGAAATCGGTGGCTACGGCCCAGAGGCATCGTGCTGCCATTTCCTTTGTTGCCAGAGCACACGCTATCCAGGACCCAACAGCGTCTTTCGTTGTACATAAAGCGCTGCGTGGGTGGCAACGCCTTGAGGGTCGCAGAGTAGATGAAAGGCGCCCGATAGGTTTGGATAGATTGTCCCAGTTGTTGGCTACACTCCCTGCCACATGTTCATCTCAGTTTGAGGCGGTGCTGTTCCGAGCCGCTTTTACGCTAGCATTTCACGGAGCAATGCGGGTAAGCGAACTAGTTGCAAGGAACAAACTGGATGTGGCGGGGGGTTTGTGCCAAGAACACGTTCAGATCAGGGGAGAAACAATGACTGTCTCCTTTGTAAGGTCCAAGACTGACCAAGATGGGATGGGTGACTGCGTCATCATACGCAGGATTCCTGGGTCCTCCATATGTCCGGTAAAGTGTTTAGAGGATTACCTAGCACGAAGGGTGGCATCATGGGGGGGGACTTTGTTAAGACACGCGGACGCCACCCCACTGACGAAATTTCAGTTTCAGCGGGTGCTTGCGATGTCAATTGCCGCTGCGGGCTTGAACCCGGGCGAGTTTGGGACCCATTCCTTTCGGATAGGGGCTGCTACGGAAGCTACAGCCAGGGGTCTTAATGTTGAGCAAGTGAAACGAGTGGGGCGTTGGTCCTCCAATTGTTATAAGAGATACGTGCGGTTGCACATGTTGTGAAGCTGTAATAATGTACTCACGCTTCTTGTTTTTGTTTGGTTTTCAGTTTCGCAAGCCTACGAGGCGGGGCGGACTATGCAGTCGACCCTACACCGGGCCAGCGGTCAGACATCACCGGCTGTGAAAAAGGAGGTGTGGGTCGTGGGCCACTCATACGTGAGGCGTGCCGCAGACATATTCAAAGCAGGTGACATGATTCACGTGGCTGGGGAATACGGGTACAGGATGTCCTTCCACGGAAGGGGCGGTCTCTGTATTGACCAGTTTCAAACATTTTTCGAGGGTTTGTTAGGGCGGACAAGGTCACCGCCGTCTATAGTTATAGTGCATGTTGGGGGCAATGATTTGGTCACCATCGGTAGACGACTACTCCTGGAGGCAATGCTTTCCACTGTAAGTTGGTTGGCGAGGAGAGTTCCGGGGTGCACGATTGCATGGTCCCATTTGATTCCACGAAGGGTGTGGCGGGGGGCTATCTCTATACCTGCTTTGAATCATTCTGTTAGAAAGCTTAACAATAAAGTGAGTAGGTTGTTCCGTTCCAGGACATTGCATTCTATTTCTCATAGCTGTATTAATGATGACAGTATGTATTCGGGGGATGGTGTGCATTTGTCTTGGGTGGGGAATGAGTTATTCTTAGGAGACTTCTTAGCATGGTTAAAATCGTTGAAACATGACCTTTAGGTAGGAGTTTTGTGGGGGGTCCGGATAGCCGGTCAACTATCCGGCCTGTGGCGGTAAGGTCATGATCGGTGAGCACTAATTGGAAGATCCCTATGAGTGGGCGTCACCCAACACGGATGGGAGCGCTCGGGGGAGGTGGCCTTTTGGCCCCTCAACGGGGAGGCGGTCCCTTCTAAGGATGGGTCGCCGAAAGAAGAGGAAAGGCGGTCAAGGCCCCTTCCTGTGTAGGAGGGGTTACAGCCCCCTCCTGGGGAATTTCCCGGGGCCAGTGACATCTGCGACGGCAGATGCGGTAAGTTGTGTGGGGTTGGGGGGAGGTCTACGATACCTTCTAGATACCTCACACGAGTCTTCGAACGACCTTTAACTGGCGTCGAGTTGATAAGTGCCCCCGTCAAGTCAAGGGAAATTGGTAGTAGTTGCACGTGAGTACGCCTCAGTGCTGTCGCCCCTCCCAAGTGGGGGGGGTATGTCTGGTTAGGGATCTTGACACCGGTTACGACCTTGCCGTTGGCCCTTAAACGTTAGGATGTACAATTTCAATATTTCAAGTAAATGTTTTGTAGGATGTTAGTTCGGCTAGGAGAACCTCTGTATTAGAGAATCTGTTAAGGTTAGCCAAACATCGCAATGTGGTATGAAATTGTACATTAATGTTTAAATGTTTTAATTTTTTGTTTTAATAAATACGGCCGGGAGGGTCACTCCCTCCCACTTCCAAAAACTTCAAGAACTGTTTCCGGTTTCCCTCATTTGGGGATTGTGTTGAGAGGGGGTGGCGGGTATCTCAGCCATATGGAAAGGGGCGACCACTCGGTCCCCCCGAACGTATGGCAGAGTGCCTCGATCCCCCCGGGAAGCCATTTTGGGCGGGAGGCGCGTCTCGGCTGGTATGCCCGAAGCGGCGTAGCCGGGGCGCGCTTTTTCCCGCCCTAGAGTGGGCTGGCCTAGACACTGACGCAGCCGGCCACGCCCTCGGGGCAGGCGGGGGCGGGTTTACGCCCGCCCTGAAGATGGATAAAAAGAGACGCAAGTCCAGAAGACATCCTCTTGTTCCTGTGCTCTGAAGCTGCACCTCCTCGCTGCACGTGAGCTCGAGACGGAACGAAGAGCCAATTTTGACCCACCCACCAGCCCCTGAGGACAGCTAGTTGTTTTTAATAAAGTTGATCAGTTATTCTATTTCGTTTTCAGGTTGTTTTGGTGTTATGTTGATATTTAATGTGTAATAAAGATTGGTCTAATTTTACAAGTTTGTGATTAAAGAACTTCGGATCCAAGGTCCATTTATAAACAGGCGTTTCGGTCATAGTGGCCAATGTAGTTTCGTTTAGTTAGCATTTGTCGTATTTATTTCGGTCAGGCGGTAGGCGGTAAGGTCATGATCGGTGAGCACTAATTGGAAGATCCCTATGAGTGGGCGTCACCCAACACGGATGGGAGCGCTCGGGGGAGGTGGCCTTTTGGCCCCTCAACGGGGAGGCGGTCCCTTCTAAGGATGGGTCGCCGAAAGAAGAGGAAAGGCGGTCAAGGCCCCTTCCTGTGTAGGAGGGGTTACAGCCCCCTCCTGGGGAATTTCCCGGGGCCAGTGACATCTGCGACGGCAGATGCGGTAAGTTGTGTGGGGTTGGGGGGAGGTCTACGATACCTTCTAGATACCTCACACGAGTCTTCGAACGACCTTTAACTGGCGTCGAGTTGATAAGTGCCCCCGTCAAGTCAAGGGAAATTGGTAGTAGTTGCACGTGAGTACGCCTCAGTGCTGTCGCCCCTCCCAAGTGGGGGGGGTATGTCTGGTTAGGGATCTTGACACCGGTTACGACCTTGCCGTTGGCCCTTAAACGTTAGGATGTACAATTTCAATATTTCAAGTAAATGTTTTGTAGGATGTTAGTTCGGCTAGGAGAACCTCTGTATTAGAGAATCTGTTAAGGTTAGCCAAACATCGCAATGTGGTATGAAATTGTACATTAATGTTTAAATGTTTTAATTTTTTGTTTTAATAAATACGGCCGGGAGGGTCACTCCCTCCCACTTCCAAAAACTTCAAGAACTGTTTCCGGTTTCCCTCATTTGGGGATTGTGTTGAGAGGGGGTGGCGGGTATCTCAGCCATACGCATTTGGTCAGCCAGTTCTTTGCAGTACCCAAGCACTAAATCATCAGTTATATTTATGAGCTTGTGTCCTGGTACCAATGCTTGCCAAATTGATCTTCCCATGATTATCTCATGGGGACTAAAGCCTGTTTTTCTGTCTGGGATGCTTCTGAGTCCCATTAGAACAAGAGGTAAAGCATCAGGCCACTCCAATCGGGTAGATTTGTACATCTTTCCCAATCGTGACTTGATTGTGCCATTCCGTTGTTCTACCACTCCAGAAGCCTCTGGGTGGTATGCACAGTGCAGCCTTTGCTCAATTTGGAATGCTTCACAGATCAGACAAATTCCTTTCCAATCTTTCCTGGCAATACTACAGTTCTCTTACCAGGATTCATTCGTTGGCAGGCTATGCACCTCTGGCAAGGACTCCCTGCTACATTTCTGAATCTCGCATTGAACCAACTCTGTCTAAATAATCCAACCATTGCATCCCTACCTATGTGTGAATTTCCATGGTACATCCTAGCCATAGGAGCAAGCATACAATCTGGTAACACAGGTCTCCCATCAAGGTAAACAATAACACCATCCTCAACCCTTCTCCGACATCCTATTTTCTCCCATTCTTCTCTTTCCTTTATTTCTGCCTAATTTTACAAATCTCACACTTCCTCCAATGTTTTCACTCTTTCAAGCAACATAAATTGGCAGCTGTTTCCACATGCATCGATTTCCTTACTTATTGCCATCTTATTTTTGGCACAATGCTGGGCTCGTTGGTCAGCATATCGGTTACCTGCTGTCACTTTGTCATTTCCAGATTGGTGAGCAGCACACTTGACTACAGCCACTTCTTTTGGCAATTGAATTGCTTCTTGCAAGTCTTTTACATAATGTCAATTTTTAATAGACAGTCTCCTGAGGCGTGAGCCAGGAGCTTTTGATACTGATTTTAGTGTTGTAAAACGTGTAAAATTACTCTGCCAGTTCTTAAATACTCTGCACTTTGTTGCTCACCTTATTTCGTCTCATTTTTAATACTGTATCTGGTGGGGGCTTGTGGGGAAACGCTGTTTGGGGTAAAGGGTAGGAGCTGCGCCCGCCATTTTAGGAAGGAAACAGGGCAGCGGGCTAGTTGTTGGGGCCTCGCCTGACACACCTCCCTCCTTGCTGTCTACAAAGGCACCCGCGCTCATGACAGTCTCCTGAGGCGTGAGCCGGGAGCTTTTGATACTGATTTTAGTACTGTAAAACGTGTAAAATTACTCTGCCAGTTCTTAAATAATCTGCTAGTTTTAAACAGTGCATTTTCTTGCTCACCTTATTTTGCCACATTTTTAATACTGTATCTGATGGCGGCTTGTGGGGAAACTCTGTTTGGGGTAAAGGGTAGGAGCTGCGCCCACCATCTTAGGAAGGAAACAGGGCAGCAGACTAGTTGTTGGGGCCTCGCCTGACACACCTCCCTCCTTGCTGTCTGCAAATGGTGATGCTGAGGTGCCCGCGCAGTGGACGCGCGCAGCGGCACGCCGAAGTCGTGCCAAAGTTAAGCCCGTCTGCGCCCTGCGGTGTCCAGCAACCAGCAAATCTGCTCGAAAACAGGTAAATTCCATTAACAATGGTAATGAATTTAGTTACACTGCCATGGATTTAAAAGCATTCAGGCACCGCTCACTCTCCCAGTGTAAAACTTGTGTTCTTCCCGCGCATGGCTTTAGATGCCCTTGCTGTGGTTTTTCGATGGGTAGGATGACTAAGAGTAAGCTAATGACGATACCACGTAATCATGCTAAGACTAGTTTTAAAAAATCGCCCCTTGCCTGTCGCAATTTCTGGTTTTGGAGCATTAATTGTAGGTCCCTTCCCAAACATAAAAACCATATTTATGACTTTCTGGATGCCGAAAAACCTGATGCTGTGTTTCTCACTGAAACCTGGCTGCATGCTAGTTCAGGACCTGATGTTGCTGTGGCCCTCCCTCCTGACTATGCAATGGTCAGAAAGGACAGAGACACTGGCAAGGGAGGTGGCATTGCAGTAATTTTAAAATCTATTTACAGTTGTAAATTTGAAGCCTTTCCTCTCCAGGGATGCGAGGCCGCTCAATTTAAGTTAGCAGTAAGTCCCCAGATGACCCTGTCTGGTCTTCTGATATATCGCCCCCCTGGAAACTCCAACTCATGGACGACCTCTTTCTCTAATGTCATTGCCCCCCTTTTGCTAAAGGCTGCTAATTTTACCATCCTTGGTGACCTTAATTTGCATTTAGATGACCCACAGTGTAGCATTAGTAAAACTTTCCTATCTGACTTAGAGGCCCTTAATATTCTTTTGTGCAATTCTGGACCTACACACACGGCAGGACACCTTTTGGATCCTATTCTTTCTAATCTCCCATTTAACTGTGAACCCTCTGCTCGCCCCTTGGAGTGGTCTGACCATTTTGCAGTCCAATTTCTTTTGACATTTACTGAGACTGTTGTCGATGGGGTGGGAGATTCGGATAAGAGCTTTCGATACTGGGGCAAACTTGACATCAAAGGTCTTAACATGCTCCTGTCTGAAAATCCACCGGACGCTAGTCTGCCTCTACCTTTGCTTGACTCAGCCGTCTCTAAATGGCTGAATGTTGCCATTGACAAACTTCTCCCCTTGGTGCATAAACAGTCTGTGCCTCACCGTTCCCTGCGTTGTGGTTTTCAGAAAACTTAAAGGTTATGAAGTCCCAATGTATGGCACTTGAGAGGAAATGGAGGCGCTCTTATTCGCCGTCCTGTAAAGTGGGCTACAAAGAGGCCCTTAGAATATACCACAAACAGTGTAAATTGGCTAGAGCCACCCATATTGCCAATACTGTGATGCATGCTCAAAATTGCTCCCGTACGCTTTTTTCAGTGGTGAAGAAGCTGACAGGTTCCGACACGGTCCCTGCTCCCCCTGTTTAAGATGAGGAACAATGCAACTCAATTGCGGAATTCTGTATAGCAAAAGTTGAGCTCATATATGACTCCTTGGGCCCTCCAGCTCCCATTGGAGAGTCTATTTTGATCCCAGTACCTGCTCTTACTAGCATGCCTTGCCCGGTAACCAAACTTGCTGCCTGGCTACCTTTCGATGACACTTCCTTTGCCCACTGTCTGGAAAGCATTAAATCAGGCTCCCCTCGTGACCCTTTACCGGTCAAGATCTTGAAACAACTTGACCTGGACTCCTGCTGTGTTTTGAAGGAGCTTGTTAACTCCTCTTTGAAAGAGTCCCATGTTCCACAGAAGTGGAAATATGCAATGATTATTCCTCTTTTAAAGAAGGCCAAGGCCGATCCCTCTAATCTATCTACCTTTAGGCCTATCTCGCTGTTGCCTATCTTTTCTAAGATCTTAGAAAGGCATATTAATACGCAGCTTACTCACTTTGTGGAAAGGTCTGGCTTTCTGCACTCATCCCAATCAGGCTTTAGGTCGAATCACTCCATTGAAACAACGCTTTTAGGAGTTACCCAGAAATTGAGTCACTGTATCGATCAAGGAGAAACAGCTGCACTCATTCTTCTTGATTTGAGTGCGGCCTGCGATATGGTGTCATATTCCATCCTTCTTGCATCTCTTCGGTCTCTAGGAGTGGAGGGTCCTGCTCTGGCTTGGTTGGCCTCTTTTCTAAGTGGCCGTACTTTCCACGTCTTTTCTGCAAAAGCCTCTTCCAAAATTTGCTCATCGGCGTACGGCGTTCCCCAGGGGTCTATCCTAAGCCCTTTATTGTTTAATATCTACGTTAGACCCTTGGCCACTATAGTGGAGGAAGCTGGCCTCACTTTATTCTCGTCCGCCGACGACACACAAATTATCTTTTCCCTCTCTAATGTGGAAGGTGGCAAAATCTCTGTTCTGAAACAAGGATTGACTCGGGTCTCTGAGTGGATGCGGAGTTATTTCCTTAAACTTAATGGAGATAAGACCGAGGTTGTTATCCTGGGCAAGGGAAGAGATTCATGGGGTCCTCAACATTGGCCCAATGAAATGGGCCTCACTCCTCAACCTGTTGCCCAGGTCCGCAACCTAGGATTCCTCATCAATGAAAAGCTCACGATGCGTCAGCAGGTAGTAAAGGTGGCTTCCATTTGTTTCGTCACTCTAAGATGGCTCCAAAAAATCCTCTGGATGCTCCCTGTCTCCACACAGAGGACTGTAGTCCAGGCGTTGGTTGTTTCCCGCCTGGACTATGGAAATGTCCTTTACCTTGGAGCCGATTTAGCAAAGCTAAACAAACTTCAAGTTGTGCAGAATGCGGCTGCACGGCTTTTACATCATGTCCCTCGGAGAGTCTCTGCTTTCCAAGCACTCTACGATCTTCACTGGCTAAGGATTGCCAGTCGAATTAAGTTCAAGGCTCTCTGCTACATTTTTAAGATTAAACACGGCTCAGCCCCTGCATACTTACAGGACCTTATCCAAGCCTATCATCCCAGTAACTCCTTGAGATCCTCTGGGAAAGGTGATTTCGTGATTCCAAGATTCCAAGTTGGTAAAGATGGGCGGTCGCTCATTTTACCACCTGGGTCCAAAATTTTGGAATGCTTTGCCAGTTGTCTTTAAAACAGAAACAAATCTTCTCCGTTTCCGCAAGGGACTTAAAACGTGGCTCTTTTAGTAATGACTCAGAGTGTGTCTTTTCAGCAATGATTCATGGCTGTTCTTTTTCCCTCTCTTAATCTGTCCCTTGGCACCGGGAAACTCACTGCGGGTAGCTGCGAGCCTTATAAGTTTAAAAAAAATAAAAATAAAATAGGAGTACCCGAAGAAGTCAGAAACTCCCTTTGCATCCAAAGTTGGCCAAAGTCATGCACAACCCTATAACTATACTGACTGTCAGTGTATATGGTCACTCTCCAATTTTTCCCAAATTTGCAGGCTCTTGTCAATGCAAATTCGGCTTTTTGTACAGACTTGACTCCAGGTAAATAGGATGTTTCAACTGGACCACACAATGTACACACAGCATAAGCAGCACTCAATCCTCCTTCCTTGTGTCTCATGCATGAGCCATCTACAAATAACTCATATTCTGATTTTAGCAATGGCTCTTCTCTTATGTCTGGACGGGGTTTAGTACTGTATTCTGTGAGGTCGATGCAATCATGTTCGACTACCCCTTTTACCTCTTCAAAGTGTGAATCAGGTAACAGTGTAGCTGGATTTAGGACAGTGCATCTGGCAATGGTCACATTCCCTGCACCTAGAAGAATTCGGTCATACTTAGTCAGCCGACTAGGAGTCAAATACTGAGTACGTGTTCTGGTTAACAGAATTACCACTGCATGTGGGACATACACAGTTACAGGGTGTGCCATAATCACTTTGCTCAAGACTCATGCAGGTTGCAGCTACTGCTTTCAGACATCCGGGTAATGCAGATGCCACTGGACCTAGTGTAGCAGATAAATATGCCACAGGACGTCTCATTAAACCATGAGTTTGGGTCAGAACAGCAAATGCACAATTGTCACGTGCATCACAAAATAATGCAAATTCTTTTGAATAATCAGGCATCCCTAAAGCTGGAGCTGAACACAAACCGTCTCACAACTTCAAGAAAGCAGTCATGCTTTCATCATCCCACCCTTCTGGGTCCTTCGCTCTCTTCGTTGTCATTTGTATCAGAGGTTTAGCTGGGACTGCAAATCCCACAATTCACTGCCAGCAGTAACCTACAACTTTCTGTGTTTGAGGTAGACTCATATTTCTGATTATTTTGATTCTTTCATACGTAACTCTTCTGACACCTCTCTCTATCTGGTTCCCCAGATATTTCACTGCTGTGGTACAGAATTGTAACTTTTTAGGTGACACTTTATGCCCTTCTTCAGCCAAATGATTTAGCAATGCAATGCTATCAACAGCTAGAGCCATTTCGAGTTTTAGATGCCACCAACAGATATACTTCATCAGGACAGACTGTCCGGGCAGGACCAGAGATTCAAGAAATTTTTTCAATATCTGATTGAAAATCGATGGACTCTCTGTGTACCACTGAGGGACATGATTCCTAATGTAAAAATGGTCTTCGAATTTGAACGAGAAAATAAATTTGCTTTCTGGACGTAGTGGTATGGAGAAAAATGCATGGCACAAATCAATCATCATGAGCCATCCGGCTACCCACAGTATATGATACAGAATCACTGCAGGATTTGGCACAAGTGGACAACATGGGACGACAATTTTATGAACCTTGCGGAGGTCTTGCACGACCCTATATTTTCCACTCAGTTTCTTCATACCAATTATTGGTGAATAACATGGACTGCTCATAATTTCTTGTAAAATTCCTAGCTCAACCAAACGCTTTATTTCTGCTACAACACCTGCTTTTATTTCTGGGCTCATTTTGTACTGTCGGATGTTTGGGTAAACTGCACCTTTTTTTACTGTCACTTTTATTGGGTCTACATTTGCCATTATCCTACATCCTTTCCAGTGTAATCCCACACTCCAGGATTCACCGTATGCTGTAATTCTTATGATAGATCTTCCCTTATCATCTTTTTATTTTCAATTTCTTTTTTTGGCTAACATTAATTTATAAACTCCATCTTTGTCTGGGGTTTGAATTTCAACACCACTCGGGGTGCAAAAGATTGTGCAATTCATTTTACACTGTAAGTCCCTACCTAATAGGTTCACTGGACTGGGGTCGCACAATACAAATTTGTGCATTTTTTTAAAATTCCCTATTCTGATTTCCATTGGTTTCCTTGACACCCCGTTCTGCGTCTGTGGATTCAAATTGTCAGTTTGGACGTTATTACTCAATACAGCCTTACACTTGTTCCTCCAATGCCCTATTTTGACAAGGAAACTTTTTTTTCGCCTCCTTTCTGTTCATTCTTCCTCTTGGTTTACCCCCATTTCCATCTGCTGGAATCTGAGTATTTTTCAATTGATTCAACTGGAGTTCTTGTTGCTCTGCTAATTTATTAATTTTGTCAATTTTATCCCCACAATATTTTGCATATTTAAGTTATTCATCAACAGGCTTGGCCTGCCAGCAAATTTTACGATCTTTAATCATTTGCGAAATTTCTGGCTTTAACCCTGACACAAATAGATAAATGAAATGGGTCATGTCTTTCGTATCAATGGTTTCCAACCCACTATATTGCTTGAATACCTGTAAAAGGCGCTCATAATATGCATGTACTGATTCATCTTTATTTTGGGTAGTTCTGTCTATTCTGGTCCAATCTGTTTCTTTTGGGGGTACTTTCCCTTTCAGAAAGGTTATGACTTGATGGTATTTCTTCATCACATCATCTGAGGGTGCTCCTGTCTTTTGATCTCTTGGGTACTCGTCACTGGTCCAATCAATAGTGATCTTACATTCTGTCCATAAATCTGTGGGTACTACAATCTCAAACAACCCATCTAAATCTGTCAGCAATACTTTTGAGACCTTTACAAATCTTTCGACTATCCTATACCACTCTACAGGTTTTTCTCTGAGTTTCGGGAAATCATTTGTAAATGATAAAATATCCTGTCGGGACCATGGGACATGTACACACCCTCCTCCTGGCACTTCTCTCATTGGACACAACCTTTCTACCTATTCTGATTCTTTTAGCAAATATTCAGAGGTAGTACTTAGTGCTTGGGCTTCCTCTTTTTTCTTTGTCCATCTAGCTTTCGATTTGTCTAAATCTCCCATTTCTGCAACAATGACAATAATTCTTTTATTTGCACTTTTCATTCTGACACATTCATGTTTTCTAAATCTTTGTCAGAAAATTCAGCTTGGTAAGGTTTCTGTAACACTTTAGATTTTCCAATATCAATTACCATATCAGAAGCACAATTCATTAATTTCTCTTGGAACACTTTTGTATTTCGAGTAATACTTCGACATATAAACCACAATTCATCCTCCCTGAATGTATTTAATCTATCCCTGCCCACATTTCCAGCAAGCAATTCTTCCAAGTCAACTCCTAATTTGAAAATATCCAATGCTTTCGGCTGTGATTTTGGCTTTTCTATTTCTCGACACCACCTCTCTATTTCTTCTGGGGACACTACAGTAGCACTTCTTGTACCTGAGGATGTTTCCATTCTTACCTCTCTGTGGCTTACAGGAGTGTTTTTCCTGTTTGAGCTACCTCCTGGTTCCCTTATAGGTAAATCTATTAAGGACACTACCGACTCGCACTCACTTGCTTGGTCATCAATAATCAAGGTTTCCTTTCTAGGCTGTACTACAGGTGTGGTCTTCGAGTTTTACGACAGATCTGTTTATCTCCATATAAGGGAACAACAGGACCTATAGTTACTGGTATAGTTAATGCTTCAACTGGGAAATTTTCGGAATTAATTCACTTCTTTATTTATTTATTGCCTCTATTTCCCTTTCCTGTAAGACTTTCTCTAGTGAGGTCTCATGTACAATTTGTGGAACCAAAGGTGGTGTTAAAAACGGGGCATTAGGGTTAACTCTACTTGCTTCCTCATAGTAAGGTGGCAGATTTTTTATTAACAAATCCTCCAAATAATCATAATCAGAGTCACCACTGGTCATAAAAATGTTCCTTTTCTCTGTGCACTTGCTTCCTGACGGTTCCTCTAAAGTCAGTACAGGATATAATCCTTCCACTAACATAGACTGTCTCCTTTTCTTCAATTGTTTATATCTCGTCTCTGGGATAAAATGTACTCCAATTTCAGTTACTTATGGGTCTATCTCGCTCAAAAGCCTCAGTTTCCCATTCTTCTAATGCTTCGTACTGGGTCAATCTAGGTCTGGGATCTAATTCATTCATGCATGTTCTCAGATTGTACAAAATTATACCATTAAAAGTATAATTTTCTGGAAATGCCAAAACACCATCATCTTTAGTGTACTTCACCCAGTTCTCTAACCACACAAAAGTGTGGTAGCCCCTTTCTACCATCATGTATGATGCAGGCGTATTTGGTAGTGGAATAATAATCCCTTCTCTTGTTTTAATCATTTTATCTTTCTTGAAGACATTCTTAATTTTATTCAAAAACAACATTTTTCTCTTTCCTCTGTACATGATATGAGGTCTTCCTCTTATATACTGCTCATGCGCAAAACCTAAGTACCTCCTATTGGGTCTGTTTCCTATAATTGCTGGATCTGTATGCCACATATGATTTGCACAATTGTTTACTAAATGCTTCACCAATACCAGCACGTTTCTTATTTACAATAATCAATCACTGATGAGCATTCAAATAAATTCCAGCCAATAGTTGCGCTGCTTTTCTCATGAGACAAGTTCCCACGCTCCAGCACTTACCCCTCCTTTACAATTATTACCTCAGCTGCTCACCCGCTGTCTCAACCAATACCAGCGTGGCTCTTGGTGACGTCAGCGCAGCTCCGCAACTGACTACCTCCTTTGCAAAGCAATACGAAAATGTATTTCTTTGCACTTTTAATTGCAATATTAATTAACAACGTAAAAACATTTGCCACTGAGCCTGAGTGACTAACTCAAAGGAAAGATAATTTCACTCACTGCGGGTAAATGCCTTCCGCTTACTCTTCATACACTGCGAGTAAATCTCGTCCGCTTACTCTTCACACAAGCATCAGAGAACCTGCTACTTCCTCAAGCTTACCCTTTCTAGGTGATTTAAGGCCAAAGTTTCACTAGCGAACTCCTTTGCTATCATTTATTCATACATTTACACATAAAATCCCTAATTAGTGCTTCAAGTTCTACCTAACTGTATACGCACTTACTTCCTCAGACCAGTGACCTCACTGCAAAGTGGCTTCCATTTACCACCCACTATTCTGCCCCCGGGAATCCAGAACAAACATAGAACAATACAAACAGGTTTTAGTTAATATATAAAATCAATATAAACCAAATTTTCAATATGCGACAAACTACCTATCTTAACTAAACCCTAACCACTACTCTGCTATCAAAAGAATACTGATAGAGCGCAGGCCCACCTGCTTGTTTTACCATACTCATCTGGGCCCATAAAAACATGCATACTTTGAACAGGTGAACCTTCGCTAAATCAGGTTTTAATTAACCTTTTAGGACCTATACCATTGACTTACCAATCCTAGTCACCGGTACCTAGAGTCCTAAGGGATCAAGTTAGCATAATAGGCAGTAAATAAACATTTCCATTCATAAAATAATGGAAAGGTTTAAACACTTTATCTATGTAAATTCCTCAATGTCAGAGTCCATACCAATTTATTTAAAGCTCGTTCAATTAAGAAGAAAATAATCAAAGCAAGATTATGTGAAAATATTATAGGACTTTCTTTAACCATTGAAACATAGGAAGGGTAAGCAAAGGGAAACAGTACAATGACATACCCACACAGATTTATAATTTCCTAGAATGGTGTGAAGACCAACCCTGGCCACGGGCTGGGATAAAGGGCAGCACCCCTGATAGTTCAGGTGCAAACAGGATAGGACAGGTGCAGACCAGAATCAGGACAAGTACGGACCAAAGTGGATCAGGACAGGACCACCGAAGGTCAGGACCAGCACCCACAGCTAAAGTGCAATGCCAGTGTCACACTCCTCTCTGCAGCTAATAGTCAGACCTCGATTGGGTTATCAAATTCCTCTCCCTCAAAAGCCCGATTGGGTTATCAATTCTTCTGACAGAGTGCTCCACCAGCACCTCTGCTCTAGATACTAGAAATGTTGTGTGGTGCATTATTAGTAATACAAAACATGTTTATTAATGCATTATGTGTTATTTCGAGAGGATTGAATCCGAGCAAGTCTCTTTATGTACCAAATCTTGCTCCATCACCACAGCAGCATGGCCTGCCCGCTAGCAGACACCAATCAAAGGCCCCCTATCGTCCATAGGATAACCTTGGGCCAACTCACTCTACACCTGGCTGCCCCTGAGCCAATGAGGGTGTAAGGACTGTCCCTAACTGACCCTGGGAGACCCCTGAGTCTACCCCCAGAACCTTAACTCTGCCAGCTGCGTACTTACCAAATAGGATAAAGAGCAATCTTATGATCCTAAAATCCCCAAAGGGATTGTCCCTAAATTTGAGGATGGTGATTAAATCACCAAGTGGTTCACAGACTTTGAGAGGGCATGTGACATAAGAAAATTAAAGAAACCTTCCTGGGGTGCACTCCTGTGGGAACTGTTCTCTGGTAACTGCAAAAACAGGCTTTTGACTGTCTCTGGGGCAGTTGCAGGGTCTTATCAACTCATGAAGAAGACTCTGATTTAGGTATTTGGGCTTGCTACTGAGGAGTATAGAATTAGGTTCAGGGGTGCTCACAAAACCCAGACCCAGTCCTGGATTGATTTTGTAGACTACTCATTAAAGAATCTGGATGGTTGGTTAACTGGACACAATGTGCATGATTTCTCTCGACTTTCCAAATTGTTTTTTAAGGAACATATACTAAGTAATTGCACAAATGAAAAGTTACATCAGCATTTGGTAGACCTAGGTCTAATTTCTCCCCAAGAATTGGGAAAGAAGGCAGACCACTGGGTGAATACCAGGGTGGCAATGACAGCTACTGGGGTGACCAGACGAAGGTGTTTACAAAACCTCACCAGGAGAACGGTGGTGAGAATCCCCAAGATAAAAAGTCTGAGTCTTCTAAAGGGCCCCAAAAACCTGTACAGGGGGGTGGGTCCCAAACTACTCCCTATGTGCCTCAGCCCTATAGGGGGGGAAGCGTTGATCCTTTAAAGGCCTGGTGTAACTACTGTAAGAAGTTGGGACACTTAACGGTAGAAAAATCTTGCCCCCACAGCAAAGCTCTTAAGCAACCCAGTACAGCTACACCTGGAGTAGCTATTCTAAAGATGGGATCAACAGTGTGCCCAGAGCAAATCAGGATGCACACTGAATCAGATCTAGTTTCAGACGGGGAAGTAATACCCCTGGTTTAATGGAACTAGGATAGAAGCTCTGAGGGATACAGGTGCCAGTGTCGCTATGTTGAGAAATACACTGGTTTCCCCTGAGCAATACTTCATTGGGAAAACTTACCCGATCACCAATGCTGACAGTGTTACCACTAATCATCCAATGGCTATGGTGACATTAGGCTGGGGGGTTACTGGCTGAAACAGGTAGTGGTCTCTCAAAAGTTACCAGCTGCTTGGCAATGACCTGGAAACCTTAGCCTGGGCTGTGGTTGAAGTGAAAACGCATTCAGCCATGCTGGGTACCCCTGAAGTGGTGTGTATGCAAACAAGAGCACAGTGCAAGAGGAAGGGTGACAAAGTAGGATTGGAGCCTGAAAGTATGGCCCACCAAGAGAAAAGGTAAGAAGACTGAGGGGCCAGCTTCTATACAGCCAACAACTCAGGACCCTTCTCCTCAGGGAGAGGACTTGGACACCCTAGAGAGAACTGAGCCTATGGAGCTTGAGCCTTACCAGGTTTAACTCCCAGGTTTAACTTGAGCCTTACCAGGTTTAACCAGGTTTAACTAAGATCAAATGGGATTTATCTCCTCAATATCTGCTCTCTTTGGCCTGCCCATATGTTCCTACTCACCATCTCCGTTTAGCTTCCTTCGATATTTTGGAATGCTCTACCTCTTGCCATCCACAAAGAATCTAACTACTTCCATTCCCACAGTTCCCTGAAGACCTGACTATTCAATCAGTAATTTTTTTTCACTCTTTCTTTCTGCTCTCAGTCCCTGTCCTGGTGCCGGGAAATCCTTGTTGGGCAGCTGTTGCGCCCTACAAATTTAAAAATAAAGAAAATAAATAAATTAAAACTACTGGGCCCAGGGGGACCCACTAGGGAAGAGCTGTGCCAGGGTCAGCAAGACTGTCCCACTCTTGAAAGCCTTAGGCAGCAAGCTGTTTCAGAAGCACAGGAAGATGTCAGTGGTCCCCACAGAGCTTATTGGGAAGAGGAATTACTGTATGCTGAGGCAAGAAACCCCACTCCTGGAGCCACCAGAAGAGTGGTAGTGCCACAGAATTACAGGGAGTTCCTCCTAACTTTGACTCATTATATTCTCCTAGCTGGACATCTGGGGTAAACCAAAATGTAGGAAAGGCTAGTTAGTCACTTTTACTGGCCCCAGATGCACCAAAAGGTGAAGGAGTTTGTTAGCTCCTGTATTACTTGTCAGGTCAGTGGCAAGACAGGTGGCTACCCAAAGGCCCCCCTTGACACCACTGTCTGTTGTGGGGGTTCCATTTGAAAGGGTAGGTATGGATATTGTGGGTCCACTTGAACCGCCCACAGGCTCAGGGAACACGTTCATTCTAGTAGTAGTGGCTCATACTACTAGGCACCCTGAAGCAATTCCACTTAGGACTACTACAGCTCCTGCAGTAGCTAAGGCCTTCCTGGGTGTCTTTACCTGGGTAGGGTTTCCTACGGAGGTGGTTTCAGACAGAGGTTCCAATTTCATGTCTGCATACCTGTAACACGTGGAAGGAGTGTGGAGTGCAGTACAACTTTACTACCCCATACCATCCGCAAACCAATGTCCTTGTTGAGAGATTCAACAAGACATTTAAAGGCATGATCAAGGGACTCCCTGAAAAACTCAAGATGAGATGGGATGTTCTGTTGCCATGCCTGCTTTTCGCTTACAGGGAAGTGCCACAGAAGGGAGTAGGATTTTCCCCCTTTGAACTTCTGTTTGTCCATCCTGTGAGGGGACCACTCTGTCTTGTGAAGGAGGGTTGGGAGAGGCCTCTCCGAGAACACAAGCAAGACATTGTGGACTATGTGCTTGGCCTAAGGTCCAGAATGGTTGGGCAAATGGAAAAAGCATCCAAGACTCTTGAGGCCAGCCAGGAGCTGCAAGTACTGATATGACCAAAAAGCTGCACTGGTTGAATTTCAACCTGGGCAAAGGCGTGGGTTTTGGAGCCAGTGGCACCAAGGGCACACCAAAATAGATGGAGTGGCCCTTACCCTATCCTACAAAAGAAGAGTGAGGTCACCTGGGCACAAGCAGGACACCCATGAGGGTTATCCATGTGAACCGCCCGAAGCTCTACAATGACAGGGCAATGACAGGGCTTACACCACCATGCTGATGGTGACTGATGAAGAACAGGAAGCAGAGAGTGAACCTCTCCCTGATTTCCTCTCCTACAGCCCAAAATATGGGCCATTGGATGGAGTTGTCTTTTCAGATACCCTCTCTGAGCAACAGCAGATTGAATGCAAGCAAGTCTTGCATACAGTATGCTGGTCTCTTTTCCCTGACCCCTGTTCTAACAGACTGGTGACCCCATTATGTGGACACTGGTGACAGTGCACCTGTCAACAACAATATCTATCGATAGTCAGACCAAGTTAAGGAAAGCATCAAAGCTGAAGTCAGCAAGATGCTGGAGTTAGGGGTTATTGAACCCCTCAACTACCAGCTTTCCCTTGAAATACATTGGGTGCCCGAAGGCCCAAAAGCAACTGTCCTATCCTACTTCCTCACTTGCCCTATGTAAGTGACCTGAAGGTCAGCTCCCACAGCTGTGTGGCCTGCCTACTAGCAGCCACCAATCAAAGGCCCCCTCTCCTCCATAGGATAATAATGGGCCTACTCCCTCAGCAGCCAGCTGCCCCTATGCCGCTGACGGTGTAATGACTGTACCTACCTGACCCTGGGAGAACCCTGAGTTAACCCCCAAAACCTTAACTCTGCCAGCCGAGTACTTACCCAAAGACCAATAACTTGGTTTTCTCCATAGGGTAACATTGGCTGGGTTTCACTCAGTGTTGAGTTTTGCAACTTTGAAATATTCCTCCAAAATTGTCCGATCAACGAAAACAAAATTACTCACCTGCTGTCAGG
Source organism: Lissotriton vulgaris (assembly GCF_964263255.1). NCBI lineage: Eukaryota > Metazoa > Chordata > Amphibia > Caudata > Salamandridae > Lissotriton > Lissotriton vulgaris. Next base: position 1,613,970,485 of record NC_141693.1, read on the forward strand.
AGAGATCACAGTGCTGTATCTTTGAGCCCAGCACTGTACCTGAAAAGTAATTACAACCATGATTTTCCAATAACCTGATTTCCTCCAATAGGATAACATTGCCTGGTTTTTGCCAGAATTTCTTCTAAGTGTCGATTTTCAAAACATACAAATATTCCTTAAAAATTGCCTATGTAACAAAAACCATTTCTTGCAACTATTTACAGGAAATGCACCAGGGCTAAATCTAGGATCTAGCCCTGAGGAAGGAAAACATTGGTAGAGTGATTACATTATATGGTAGATTGTTACTCCCTCATGCTACTGTTGACTACAAGGTGTCCAGGAGGGCATGTCGGGGCTTCCTACCAATGCCATAGTTGAGATAAATAAATTCAAATGGTAGATATACAAATAGAGACAAAAGAAGGAACAAAAAAGTAAAAATTAAAGGACAGAGGCAGTTTAAGGGAAACAGAAAGTGAAAATAAAGGAATTAAAGGGATCTGGGGAGAAGAATGTGGTGGATGGGCCTGGGAAAGAGAGAAACATGAGACATAGTTAAGTAGGAGAGGGATGGAATAAACACAATTGAAGAGTGCTTACAAAATGTGGCATACCCTTTAGCACTATTTTTTGAATGTGAAATGCCTCTTTTGTGTCATTTTTTATGGTTCTCTGACAGAATATAAAAAAGAAAAATATTGTGGGACATAAATATCGAGTCAAAAATATCTAAGACAAAAATTTTATTTTTCTATCATTTTGATGTAAATTACAAAAATATTGAAGAAATAATATCATTATACACTAATGTCAATTACACAAATATTGTTTGGACATATATTTAAAAATAGTAAATATTAAATGTATTAACATATTGACATGTACCAGTAATTTACTATACATCAAATATATTTAAATAGATTAAAACTATATCTAAATATTTTATTGATTGAAAAAACACACACATATATGTATGTGTTTGTTTATTTATGAATACATAATTAAAAACAATTTGTAATTTATTTATATTGTAATTTGCATTTTTTGTTAAAGTTTAATAATATTAAAAATATCTATCTATCTATCTATCTATCTATCTATCTATCTATCTATCTATCTATCTATCTATCTATCTATCTATCTATCTATCTATCTATCTATCCATCTATATAAATATGTCTACCGATCTACATATATCTATATTCACTGAAAAAAACATTGGTTATAGGCTATATATAGTTAGGAATTAGCATTTATAAAACCTTATTTTACTCACACAAAACCATTGAAATTCCATATATAGTTAGTTGCACTAACTATATATCGCGCACCCGCAATCCACTGCTGATGATGTCACATATTACATAATTCATGACATGGTCAGTGTCGTCACTGATGACATCACCAATGACAACTCAAATGACATCACTGATGACATTATCCAATGACTGTATGTTTCTGTAAATGTTAAAATATGTCTTACATATTGAAGAATGAGTGGATGTATAAGTGTCTGGATGAAGAATTTAGTAGGTGCATGACTGTATGAGAGAGTGATTAAATGTGTTTCACTGAGTGCATGGGTTAGTGACTAAACTGTCTTAATTTGTGCATCATTATGTCTGTTGTTCTGTAAACTGCTGAATGTGTTAATCAGTAGCTATATGAGTAACTATATGGGATATTCATTGGTTGCCCAAGTATTTGTATGGGAGACTGAGTATGTGTATGAGTGGCTGGGAGGTGTATGACTCTGTGCATAGATGTGTGAGCAGTTGATTCACTAGATGTATGGGTTCAAAAGTGCATGTGGAAACAGCTGCATGGGTGGTTGACCGTGTGCATGAGTGTATTGGTGAGTGAATGGATATCTCAGTGCTACATGTCAAAGTAAGTACATATGTAAAACACAGTACATGTGAGAGTTGAGATATATAACCGTGCATAAGAGCCAGTGAATGTGTGAGTGACTGTATGGATCATTGTGAAATTGTATCAGGGATCGTATAGGAGATTAAATATGTGTTAGAATATGTTTGAATTAGTAAGGTGTGTATAACTGTATAGTTGAGGAAATGGAGGTGTGATTGATTCTTTGCATGACTGACTAGATGTATGAGTAACTCCATGGATGAGTGACAATCTGTGAGTGTCTTTTTACACTGATTGTATCTAAGGTTATATTAGAGTCTGAAGAGGTTCATTGTATAATCACATGAATGATATTATCAGTGATGTTGTCAGTGATGTCATTTAAGTTGTCATCAGTGATGTCACTGACCATGTCATGAATGATGTAATATGTGACATCATCAGCAGTGGATTGCGGGTGCGCGATATATAGTTAGTGCAACTAACTATATATGGAATTTCAATGGCTTTGTGTGATTAAAATAAGGTTTTGTAAATGCTAATTCCTAACTATATATGGTCTATAACCCATGGTTTTTTCAGTGAATTTTCAAGGTTTTGTAAATGCTAATTCCTAACTATATATGGTCTATAACCCATGGTTTTTTTTCAGTGAATTTCAATGGTTTTTTAATAGAAAATATTAAAAGCTTTAAAATGTCAAGTATGTGGTAGGTAAAAACATTTTCGTGTCTATGCACGCTGATGTGCTTTGAACGCTGCCCCTCCCTCCCTCCCCCCCTCTTTTCTTTTAGGAGTATTCTCTCTTTGCAGATAGTGAAGGGTACTGTTTTAGAATTAGTTCTCTTTGGTTCATTCTCTATTTACAAACAAGCACAGAGTCGCAATACTCTGTTTAGTCTTTGCAGATAGTGAAAAATCGTTAGAAACAACAAAAGGAATCAAGCAAAATCAGTAGGCCACTAATGGGATCTCTTGTTGACCTCACTAAAATAGAAACATTAGGAACAACCCCTCATGAGAAATATGAAACTAGTGAGAGGAACTGAGCTGGATGCCATGATGGCTGCAAGACAGCTCGGCTCCGCCGCCCACCCCGCTCAAAACAACGACAAGCACTATGCAAATATAATAAATATATACAACACACCAGCAAAGTAACAGGGTAAAACGTTTTATTAAATAACTATTTACATGGCAGCCTGCTGCAACATCGATCCAAATGCATGCCGCCATTCCCGGGATTTCTTCCCGACTACTCTGCGGCCTACGAGATGGAGAGGCCGGGGCGTTGACTAAGCGGGCCTCCAGCCGCAACCACAGCGCCAACGATCCCTGCTAACAGCCACTGATCTGAAGAACCGCTGCCTGCGATGCTTCCCTGAGTCGCTTGACGGAGGCCCCCGAGGGGCGGAGATGGTGGCGCGGACTCGGAGGGGGCGCTTGACTCCTGCCCCCTCCCCAAGTCTTGTTGCCCTGGTGTGGCCTGAGATCGCCCCCGACATAGGAGGTCGGCTCCCGGGGTCAAGCGGAACTTGTTGCCTTTTGGTGACTCTTCCATTCTGGACATTGTCCCACAATCCGTTTGACCTGAAGACACGTCCTGCGGTGCCCTGGTCCAACCATCACATATACCTGTGCCAGGACACGGCGTGGGGTGCACTGAAAGGGAGAGGCAGCGCAAACGAGCCTCCTCCACCTCCCCAGGTAGAGGTTTCTCAGCTACACCCCAGCGCTTCACTCGGCCACCTGAGTTGCGCCCGCTCCTGCGGCACAGGGCCTCGCTCGGCCAGCTGAATTGCGCCTGCTCTTGTTATTACAGCGTCTCACCCGCCATCCGGATGAATTGCACCCACTCTTGAAGTACAGCGAGAGGCGGCTGCCACGGAGCTCAGGAAATGGCGGCCGACTCCACAGACTTGGGCCTGGCCTGCAAGTATGGCTCTGGGCAACCCTTGAACTCGGACGCTTGACGGCGTGGGGTGCACTGAAAGGGAGAGGCGGCGCAAACGAGCCTCCCCAACCTCCCCAGGTGGAGGTTTATCAGCTACACCCCAGCGCTTCACTCGGCCACCTGAGTTGCACCCGCTCCTGCGGCACAGGGCCTCGCTCGGCCAGCTGAATTGCGCCTGCTCTTGTTATTACAGCGTCTCACCCGCCATCCGGATGAATTGCACCCACTCTTGAAGTACAGCGAGAGGCGGCTGCCACGGAGCTCAGGAAATGGCGGCCGACTCCACAGACTTGGGCCTGGCCTGCAAGGATGGCTCTGGGCAACCCTGGAACTCGGACGCTTGACTGCTAGGGCATGGGCCCCATTCCCAAAAGCGTCCCCTCAGCCTTGAAGATTCTACAAGAGTCACCGGGGCCCCCGACTCCCGCAGACTTACGGTGGGGAGCGACTGCCATGATTGCTTGCGGAATGGCCACGACGGAGTCACGAGATGGTGGTGCTCTCATGCTGACGCCAGCTTCAGTCTGAAACATCCAGAAACACTGTAGACTACCAATTCGATCAGTTCCGGTGGAGCCCCAACGTGACCCGGTAGAGAAGAACTTGCCCTCCCCTCTTTGACTGATGGTTCTTGTTGCCTGTCCCTTCTGTCATATGACATGCCGCGTTAGCGCATCCGGAAGTGCTCCGGTGCGCGAGGCGCGAAAAGCAGCTACCCGGAAGCGATCCGGGGCGTGGCGCGGAGCGCGTAACGTAAGCATAACAGGTCATGTGAATTGTTAATAAAACTTTTCATTGGTTCATTTCACTTTTGAGTTCCAAATGATGTAAGGCTAGGTCATGTGATCTAAAAATAACACTTTTCATTGGTTCGGACTGGGAGGGGGCGCTTAGCTCCTGCCCCCTCCCCAAGTCTTTCTCGGCCAGCTGAGTTGCGCCTGCTCTTGCTATTACAGCATCTCACCCACCATCCGGCTAAATTTCACCCACTCTTGCGATACAGCGACTCTTCCATTCTGGACCTTGTCCCACAATCCGTTTGACCTAAAAACACGTCCTGCGGTGCCCTCGCAATGCGGCCTGGTCTTTGAATGCGTGCAGGGGGACGGTATTTCTCGCTCGGCCACCAGAGTTGCACCCACTCTTGCGGCCTACGACATGGAGAGGCCGGGGCGTTGACTAGGCGGGGCCTCCGGCTGCAACCACAGCACCAACGATCGCTGCTAAAGGAGGAGAGGCTTGCCGGTGAGAGCCACTGATCTGAAGAACGGCTGCCTGCGGTGGCTCCCTGAACCGCTTGACGGAGGCCCCCCAGGGGCGGTGTGGTGGTGTGAACTGGGAGGGGGCGCTTAGCTCCTGCCTCCTCCCCAAGTCTCTCTCGGACAGCTGAGTTGCGATTACTCTTGCGGCCTACGACATAGAGAGGCCGGGGCATTGACTAAGCAGGAGCCTCCGGCCGCAACCACAGTGCCAACGATCGCTGCTAAAGGAGGGGAGCCTTGCCGGTGAGAGCCACTGATCTGAAGAACAGCTGCCTGCGGTGCCTCCCTGAACCGCTTGTCGGAGGCCCCCCAGGGGCGGTGTGGTGGTGCGGACTGGAAGGGGGCGCTTGGCTCCTGCCCCCTCCCCAAGTCTCTCTTGGCCAGCTGAGTTGCGCCTGCTCTTGCTATTACAGCGTCTCACCCGCCATCCGGCTAAATTTCACCCATTCTTGCAATACAGCGACTCTTCCATTCTGGACCTTGTCTCCCCAGAGGTACATCACCTTACACAGACATGCACTCTGATCTCCTTGGTCTCAGTCAAGCATCAATAGTAAGATTTTCATAGGTGAGTGTAAGTGGGGGCTGTTTGAGGACCTGACTGCATTGGAAAGCAATGTGATGCGGTGCCTCCCTTAACCGCTTGACGGAGGCCCCCGAGAGGCGGTGTGGTGGCACGGACTGGGAGGGGGTGCTTAGCTCCTGCCTCCTCCCCAAGTCTCTCTCGGACAGCTGAGTTGCGATTACTCTTGCGGCCTACGACATGAAGAGGCCGGGGCGTTGACTAAGCAGGAGCCTCCGGCCGCAACCACAGCGCCAACGATCGCTGCTAAAGGAGGGGAGCCTTGCCGGTGAGAGCCACTGATCTGAAGAACGGCTGCCTGCGGTGCCTCTCTGAACCGCTTGACGGAGGCCCCCAGGGGCGGTGTGGTAGCGCGGACTGGGAGGGGGCGCTTGGCTCTTGCCCCCTTCCCAAGTCTTGTTGCCCTGGTATGGCCTGAGATCGCCCCCGACATAGGCGGCCGGCTCCCGGGGTCCGGCGGAACTTTTTGCCTTTTGGTGACTCTTCCATTCTGGACCTTGTCCCACAATCCGTTTGACCTGAAGACACGTCCTGCGGTGCCCTCGCAATGCGGCCTGGTCCCTGAATGTGTGCAGGGGGACGGTATTGATTGGATCAAGATGGCGGCTTCACACAAAGCTGACTCAAGTGTTGCTGCTGATGCTATGCAAACAAAAACTGGTTTTCAGTTTGTACATTCTTCAGGATTTTTCCATCCAAGGCTGGTTGAGAGTTTGTAGAACGATGGCTTCAGATTTTCAACATACTACTCTTCAACATTCTTCATAAATGTAACAATGTGAGACTCACTAGGAGAACGGCCGTTTATCTTTCCTTTCAAAATGCTGCCAACAATATTTTCTGAATGGAAGACACCATCTTGTAGCATAAAGGGCTGCGTCAAGGGTGGTATTGCCCAGAATGTTTTGTTTTCTAGTGCTCATAATGGCGAAGCCAGAACTGCCGAAAAGGATTCTGGTCCTGCCGCTACTTACTGGAGACATTGAACTATACTCTGGACCTGCCTGGCCTCGATCAAAATGGCGCCAGTATGGGAGCGACTTGCAACTCCTTATGACGTTCTAGTTACTTAGCCTTGACGTTATGGGGGATGTATGCGGTCTTTGTGCACATGGCGGGCGGGGAAGGGTACTGACTGGGAATACGGACAACCCTATTGATGTCGATTTTTCATTATTAATTATTGTATTAATAAAGCTTCAAAGTAATGTTACCCATGATACTCGCCCATGGTGTGCGTATAGACGATTTTATTGTAACTGATCCTGTTATACTTTCAATTAAAAAATCAACCTTTACTGATCCTACAACCGTTTGTCACGTTTAGTTTTTTCAATAAATGGCTCGCTTGTTACATACTCCTATACCCCTGGCTTTTGAAAGACACCATCTTGTACAATAAAGGGCTGCGTCAAGGGTGGTATTGCCCAGAATGTCTCATTTTCTAGTGCTCGTAATGACGAAGCCAGAACTGCTGAAAAGGATTCTGGTCCTGCCGCTACTTACTGGAGACATTGAACTATACTCTGAACCTGCCTGGCCTCGACCAAAAGGGCGCCAGTATAGGAGCGACTTGCAACTCCTTATGACGTTCTAGTTACTTAGCCTTGACGTTATGGGGGAATGTATGCGGTCTTTGTGCACATGGCGGGCGGGGAAGGGTACTGACTGGGAATACGGACAACCCTATTGATGTCGATTTTTCATTATTGATTATTGTATTAATAAAGCTTCGAAGTAATGTTACCCATGATACTCGCCCATGGTGTGCGTATAAAGGATTTTATTGTAACTGATCCTGTTATACTTTCAATTAAAAAATCAACCTTCACTGATCCTACAACTGTTTGTCACGTTTAGTTTTTTCAATTAAATGGCTCGCTTGTTACATACTCCTATACCCCTGGCTTTTGAAAGACACCATCTTGTACAATAAAGGGTTGCGTCAAGGGTGATACTGCCCAGAATGTCTTGTTTTCTAGTGCTCGTAATGACGAAGCCAAAACTGCCAAAAGGGATTCTGGTCCTGCCGCTACTTATTGGAGACATTGAACTATACTCTGAACCTGCCTGACCTCGACCAAAATGGCGCCAGTATGGGAGCGACTTGCCACTCCTTATGACGTTCTAGTTACTTAGCCTTGACGTTATGGGGGATGTATGCGGTCTTTGTGCACATGGCGGGTGGGGAAGGGTACTGACTGGGAATACGGACAACACTATTGATAACGCGGGGCCCTTTTAAAGCCTCCACATCAAACCTAGAGGGTCCGGGAGGATCTACTATGCCACCTTATGGTCATTTCCCCCTTCGTTTTGGCCTCCTCTTGTCTCTCGATCCTACCGAGAGACAAGATGGCGGCCGCTCCGGACTGTTTAGAATGTTGACCAACACCGAAGAGCCAATCAGCTTTGCTTCGCAAAGTTCCGTTACGCGAAAAGTACGCGAACCCAAGCGCTACCCGGGACGCTGTTACAGATATATATATTTTTTTAAACGTTAATGTATCAAAATCCACTGGAGCACATATATTGAGACCTAGCAAAGGCACATCGGGCTAACAGTCCCTACAATTTTGCCAAGTTTCGTGCAAATCCATTCAGCCGTTCGAGCTAAAAGTGAGGCCAACCGCCCTATGGAAATTAACATGGGAAAAACGCGTTTTGGGACCCCCCTTTTTTCTCGGCCCCCCCTTGACGAACCCACCCCAAATTTTCAGGGGCTGCTCAGAAACAAAATGTGCCATTTTCCTGATAATTTCAGCCAATTCCGTCCACAAACGCCAAAGTTATTAGACATAGAATTTTAAAAAATCCCATAGAGAAAAAATCCTAACTATATATACCTACTGGCGACCGCCAGTAGGTAATATAATTAGTTGGACATTTCACTCGTACAAAACCAGAAAAATTCTGCCATTATAGTTAGTTGGGCTAACTATAACTTACGACCCAGCTATGCACTGCTGATGATGTCACATAGTACATCACTCATGACATGGCCAGTGACATCACTGATGACATCTCAAATTAGATCACTGATGACATCATCCAGTGACTTTGTGTTTCTATAAACTAAAAATATGTTTTTTATGAATACATATATATATGCCAAGGTGTATTGAAGAATGAGTGGGTGTATCAGTTTCTGAATGGATGATTTAGTAGGTGCGTGACTGACTGTATAAGTGAGTAGTTAAACGTGTTTAACTGAATGCATGGGTTAGTGACTAAACTGTGTGAATGTCTGTATCAGTCTGTCAATTGGTGTGTAAGCAGCTGCATGGGTTGGTGAGTGGCTACATGAGTGTCTATATGGGTTATTGATTGATTGTCTGAGTATATATATGGGTGCCTGAGTGACTGTGTGAGTGGATGGGGTGTGTGACTTTGTGCATAGATGTGTGAGTGGGTGATTCACTGAGAGTACGGGTTCAAGAGTGCATCTGTGAAGGACTATACAGGTGGGTGAGTGTTTGTATGGCTGTGTTGGTGAGTGAACTGATATCTCAGTGTTACATGTGTGAATAACTACATATGTAAATACAGTATATGTGAGTGTTGGATTATATAAATGACTATATGTGAGGGTAAGTGATTGTGAGAGTGCCTGTATGAATGAGTGTGTGCTTCTGTCAGTGATTATGTAAGAGAGTAAGTATGTGTTAGTATCTGAATGAATAAGTCAGGTGGGTTCTGTCTAACTGTTTAGCTGAGTAGTGATTCATTTTTTGTAAGACTGACTAGGTGTGTGAGTAACTATGGGTGTGTGGCGGTGTGTGAGTATCTGTACAGGTTTACGATTGCATTTTGCAGTGGCTATATTGATTAGTGACTGCGTGTATGAGTGACTGTATGTGTAAGTGGATATGAGTATAGCCCTATGGATCGAGGGTGAGTATGTACTAACTGGTATTGGTGTGTTTATGGTTTCGAGAATGGTAGTCTATATTTTAGAGGGGGTGTATCAAATGTTATAATAGGTTGTGAGGAGGTGCATCAGATGTAGGGGTGGGCAGAATTTGTGGCATCGCGTTACGCAAATCTCTGCGAAACGGTAAAAATCTCCGCAAACAAGCAGAAATTCCGTGAACACGCGGAATTGCTTGTTCGTGATGCTTTTTTACTGTTCGCAATTGCTGTTTGCGTGCTTGGGGGAAAGCGAACAAGCGGAAATTTTGCGAAATGGTGCAACGCAGAATTTTGGGCAATTTCGCGTTCTCAGCAGAACACGAAATTACCCACATTCCGCAAATTCCGCGACCGGAACGGAATTTGCCACCCTGGCCTAATCAGATGATCACATGGATGATATCATCAGTGATGTCATTTGAGATGTCATCAGTGATGTCACTGACCATGTCGTGAGTGATGTAATGTGTGACGTCATCAGCAGTGCATTGTGGGGGTGCAAGTTATAGTTAGCCCAACTATAACTTGCACAGCTGAATTTCACTGGTTTGGTACGAGTAAAATGTTAAACTAACTATAACGTCCCTGCAACCCGTGTTTTTTTTCAGTGAATTTCAAAGGTTTTTTAAATGCTAATTTCTAACTATACGGTCTCTGAAACCTATGGCTTTTTCAGTGAATTTCAAAGGTGTTTTAAATGAAGCTTTCTAAGTATATTGTGCCTCATTCCTATGTTTTTTTATTGACTACATATATTCATATATATATATTTAAAAAATTGAGAATAATTTATAGTTAGTAAAACTATATTCATTCTTTTTTACATTTTTTTATTATTATACAGAAGTCGCGCAACCTAAGCGCACCCTACACGATGGCAGCGTGCATTCTCGTAGGCATTTTGAAAAGTCTTGTGGGGGTCTGGACTTCTGCATAATTTGTAAAGTATGAAATATCTTTAAATTAATTATGAATACATGTTTTGCTTTGTGTTTGTCTAAATTTCTGTACAAAAGTATTTTTAAACTATTATTTTCAATATAATCTGTACAAAACTAAATTTGCTGTACGCGCGGCGTATGCGCTTAGTGTGCATGACCCTCCACTGCACATGTTTCCGGGGTCGTGCCATGATTGCGCCGTAGTCGCGACTTTGGCTTATTTTTAAACTTGAAAAAATTACTATTGAAAGTTTGAATATGATATTAGACTGAACAGTTTTGCTAATATACTTATTAAAAGTTTATAGAAATTTCTATTTATAGTGTATAATCATATGTTTGATATTCGAGGTTGCGCGAAGGGTGCGTGATGTGTGCGCGCACCCTACTCGACTTCATGTCAGCACAAGAAAAAAATAATCTGATTGGTTTAAATCAATTTCTCTGTGGAAGACGGAGGATCCATCCTCTTTATATTCCCCTTATTTTTTGTCTTTCATAGAGACAAGACCTGTTTCCTGCTTCACTTAACAGCTTTACCTTTTTTTTGTGTTTCTTTATTTTACATGGAGCATAACAAAAAGAAGATAAAGAGCATTGTGTGGGGATTTTCCCCGTTCCTCAGGGCGAAAAAAAGATAACCACCCGAAAAGTTACTTGCATTATCTGCCAGAAAGTGCAGTCTAGAGGGTATGACAAAAAATATTTGCGTAGAACTAGCAGCATGAAGAAACATTTGGAGACTATACACCCAGTACACCTGGCAAGAGAAGAGAGGAGAAGAGAGTTGAAGGCTGCTGCCGAATGAGATCAAAATGCTCTATCAACATCAACACATCTTCCTCCTGCTCCAAGGCGCAACATTCTTCCAGAATTTTTAAATGTAGCAGTTAGTTGCATTAAGTGCGACACCAAACTCTGTATTGGAGAGCAGTGTGTGGACGTTATCTGTGCTGCTCTAAAAGCACATAAATGTTATTTTTTCATTTTATAATGTGCTTTTGTTTTTGTTGCAGAGATCAATTTGTGATCGTCATTTTTGTCTGTTGTTTTTAAAATAAAAAACACAAAAAAGTTAAAAGTTAAAATAAAATCTTTTTTTTTTAATTGTTCCATAAAAAAAGGGTTCTCACTGAACCACTTCTACTGGTTAAGAAAAGGAAAGAAAAGGAAAAAATCACTTAAGTGATTGATGATTAGAGTACTGTAAGGAGAGTATGTGGTGAATTTATAAGTGTTTGGGTATTGGCAGAGTGTTTGGATTAGTACAAGGTAGTAGCTGGGTGACTGGAGGAGTGCACGGGGAGTGACAGTGTGATTGCTGGACTACATGGGTACTACCAGGGGAATTGAAGGAGCGAATGAGAAGTGTGTAGGTGGTTAGAGGACTGCATAGGTACTACTCAGGGATTGTAGCAGTACATGTGTCAGTGCCTAAGTCATTGCATAAGTACATGGGTACTGACTGGATGATTAGAGTACTGCGAGGAGAGTGCATGATGAATTTATAAGTGCTTGGGCTTTGGCAGAGTGATTGGATAAAGACATGGGACTGGCTCAGTGATTGGGGGAGTGCATAGGTAGTTACAGGGAGATTACTGGACTGCTTAGGTAGTGCACAAGGGATTGCAGCAGTGCATGTGTAAGTGACTGGGTCATAGAATGAGTACATGGGTACTGAGCGGATGATTAGAGTACTGCAAGGAGAGTGTGTGGTGAATTTTAAGCGTGGGCGGAATTTGCAAAGTTGCCTTTTGCAAATTTCCACAAATTGGCAAGAAATCTCTGCGAAAACCAGAAATTTTGCGTGCTCGCAGAGATTTTGCCACGCCCGTCGAGCTTTTACTCAAGCACGTTTTTCACAAGTCTTTTTTTGGTACTTTTTTTGCCAAGATGTCATTGGCACTTTGCTAGTCCATCTTAATAAAAGCAACATTATGTACGCCTTGACCCCTTCTATTAGACTGTCTGCAAATGTATAGGTCACTGTAGCGCAACGGATGGCTTTTCGAATACCACAGACTTCTTTTCCCAACACTCCAGTACCGCATATTTCTAGCAGTGTGACCGTCAGTGGTTCTGTAGGTGTGTAGTCAGCAACGAAGGGATGAAGGAGCAAATGAAAGACATTTCACAGGAATGCCTTTATAGCTAAATTGCCATTCTACGCTTCTTATCTGAAATAGAGGGCTGTGCGCTGAATTGGTGGGATCTGAAATCCGCATGAAATTCCAATTTCATGGTGTTTTAACCTCGACTTGCTCTTGGTAGGGGGGGTATTTGGGAGCAGAGGAGCTTGTGTGGTGTGAGGGAGTTGATGGTCGGGGCAGTCCCTGCAGCTTCATGCCACAGAAGTAAGTTGGACGGGTTTGTGACTGCGGACCCTGACTGACTTTTAAGCGACTTTACCCGTCAGATATTCTGCCAGTCAGTAAAGATGGGCTGGTGTTCCCGCAGCTGGTGCAGGAGCGCTGGTCCAGTCATGACTGGGTGGAGTGACATCCCAACCAGTGATGCTGCTCCGTCTGACCCATGAGCGGCTTGGAACCCGTCAACTTTAGGTTTCAAACAGATTTCAGCGGCAAATGCGTCATCTAACTGAACAACATTATCAGTCCATAAGATGGTTACAAAAATTGAAAAGGAGAGAAAAATGTAATAGGAAGAAGAAAATTCAAATCCATGAAAAAGGATCTTCATCTTCATATTTTAGTGCTTTATCAGTATTGTTGCTGATACAGTATTTACCATGAAAAGGCAAGCAAAAACAACAAATCTTCATTTGCAGGGCAACGTTTTTTCTTTCCACTTTCCCAATTAGTTTCCTCACACAGTTGAACCTGCATAAACATATACACAGGGTGTGTCGATGATAGGGTGAGTTCCTTCTCCGCCATTGCTTTGTTTCAAGGAATCCCATTGTTCATGTCTCTGCACGCCGAATTTTCAAAGTAACCCAATGACATGCTGAGTATGATTACTAGGTGCATTACTCAGTTTCTTATGCAACTTTTAAAGTAATGCTTATTACACAGGATTGTCTAAGAAGAAGCACCATGAATATACCATGACTGGAATTCTGAGGAGATTAAAGAGCGTTTGAAAACTCTTGCAAACATGGCCGCCCGAGAGGCCTGCTGGATGTCACTGTGTGCATGTTTAACCTGGGGGGTGTCAAGGGAGGGGGCAGCTGGCGGCGAAGTGCACTTTAGAGCAGTTTCCCCGTCCCAGATTGGCAAAAGAGGCATATAAAAAATTAAAGCACTAATACGTCTCGCCAACAGAGGCTAAGACAACAAACTGTTATTAACTACCCAACCAGTTCCTGGTGTGGAGTGAAACAATTTACTTCTAACTAGGGGTGGCTGGCAAATTCCGTTCCGCTGTGGATCACAGAAGTTTCAACATTTTCACGGTCCGCGCGGAATGTGAAAATGCCAAAATTTCGCAATTTTTACGAGCGGAATGGAATTTGCTCCCACCCCTAGTGAATTTAGAAGTACTTGGGTATTGGCGAAGTGTTTGGATTAGTACATAGTAGTGGCTGGGTGACTGATGAGGTGCATGTGGAGTAACAGGATGATTGCTGGACTGTATGGGTATCACCAGGGGAATTGAAGAAGCAAATGAGAAGTGTGTAGGTGGTTAGAGGCCTGCATGAGTAGTGCACAGGTTTTGTAGCAGTACAAATGTTAGTGCCTGGATCATTTCATTAGTACAGGGCAACTGACTGAATGATTAGAATACTGCAAGGAGAGTGCCTGAGTGAACTTATAACTGCTTGGGCATCGGTGGAGTGATTGGATTAGTACATTGTAGTGACTGAGTGACTGGAGGCTTGCTTGGGCAGTGACAGTGTGATTACTGGACTGCATGGGTACTATCTAGGTAATTGAAGGAGCGAATGAGAAATATGTAGGTGGTTAGAGTACTGCATAGGTAGAGCAAAGGGTTTGCAGCAGTTCATGTGTTATTGCCTGGATCATTGCATGAGTACATGGGTAGTGACTAGATGATTAGAGTACTGCAAGGAGAGTACATGGTAAAGCTTGGGTTTTGGTGCAGTGATTGGATAAGAACATGGGACTGGCTGGGTGATTGGAGGAGTGCGTAGGTAGTAACAGGGGTATTGATGGACTGCATAGGTAGTGCTCAAGGGATTGCAGCAGTGCATGTGTTAGTGACTGGGTCATTGTATGAGTACATGGGTACTGAGTAGATGATTAGAGTACAATAAGGAGAGTTTGTGGTGAAATTATAAGTGCTAGGGTATTGGCGGAGTGTTCTGATTAGTACATGGTAGTGGCTGGGTGACTGGAGGAGTGCACAGGGAGTGACAGGGTGATTGCTGGACTGCATGAGTACTACCAGGAGGAGTTGAAGGAATGAATGAGAAGTGTGTAGGTGGTTAGAGGACTGCATGGGTAGTGCACAGGAATTGTAAAAGTGCATATGCTAGTGCCTGGATCATTGCATGAGTACATTGCTTCTGACTGAAGGATTAGAATACTGCAAGGAGAGTGCCTGAGTGCATTTATAAGGGCTTGGGTTTTGGCAGAGTGATTGGAATAGTACATGGTACTGGCTCGGTGAGTGGAGGAGTGCATGGGTAGTGACAGGGTGATTACTGGAATGCATGGGTACTACCAGGGGCATTAAAGGAGCGAATAAGAAGTGAGTACGGGATTAGAGGAATGTATTGGTAGTGCATAGGGGATTGCTGCAGTGCATGTGTTAATGCCTGGGTCATTTCAAGTGTGAGTAAATTACCCAGGCAAATAGAGAAACCAACTAACACATAAAAAAGTAATCCACTACAGTTTGTACATATTTTTAGAATACAAATGTAATACTTATTCCAGTTACATACTGATTGATAAAATAGACATAATTACACACATAAGATATAAAAATTAGTTTGCATTATAACATATGCTCGATTACAAAATATAAAACAATTCATAAGTATAAAAAACTCTTGGATGGTTTTACTGTATCCTGTCGACGCGTTTCGACACTTTAACGTGCCTTCTTCAGGACTGTACCATCAAGCTATATACAGGTTCGAATCAGGATAAGCTTCTACGGTCTGAGCAAGGGAGTGCTCTTGCTTAATGCTGCATAGAGTTGAATATTAGAGATGATAAAATTTGTGTTAAAGTGAAGAAATCTTCAGTATTGATTATCCATAGGTGCCATATTTATTTTATTCAGACCGCGTTAGTAGTACATCATTTGCTTTTAACTGCTTTGCATTTTATATGCTAAACTTTCAGAACCGTCGAGACACCGCCCAGAGGGTCCACTCTCTAATACGAAAATCAGTTGCGCACATTTAAAGTGCCGAAATAGAGTGTGCAACGAGCAAGCTGACAAATAAATATCATATGCGCAGAGTTTTCATCGTCTGCCCATCAACATTTTAAACAGCTGCGCTGACATCCTATCTAAATGAAGCGCAAAACGAATAGCCATGAATAACTAAGACCACTCGTCAGTAGCTAAAACATACTTGTAGTGAAAAGCAGTTAAAAGCAGATGATGTACTACTAACGCGGTCTGAATAAAATAAATATGGCACCTATGGATAATCAATACTGAAGATTTCTTCACATTAACACGAATTTTATCATCTCTAATATTCAACTCTATGCAGCATTAAGCAAGAGCACTCCCTTGCTCAGACCGTAGAAGCTTATCCTGATTCGAACCTGTATATAGCTTGATGGTACAGTCCTGAAGAAGGCACGTTAAAGTGTCGAAACGCGTCGACAGGATACAGTAAAACCATCCAAGAGTTTTTTATACTTATGAATTGTTTTATATTTTGTAATCGAGCATATGTTATAATGCAAACTAATTTTTATATCTTATGTGTGTAATTATGTCTATTTTATCAATCAGTATGCAACTGGAATATGTATTAAATTTGTATTCTAAAAATATGTACAAACTGTAGTGGATTACTTTTTTATGTGTTAGTTGGTTTCTCTATTTGCCTGGGTAATTTACTCACACTTGAAATGTTGCCCTGACCCAGGAAATTTAAAGGTATCAGGGGGTCCTTGTTGTCTCTCACAATGCCTGGGTCATTGCATGAGTGCATGGGTAGTGACTGGATGATTACAGTGGTGATAGGAGAGTGAATGGTGAATTTATAAGTGCTTTGGTTTTGGCGCAGTGATTGGATAAGGACATGGCGCTGAATGGGTGATTGGAAGAGTGCATAGGTAGTAACAGGGAGATTCCTGGACTGCATAGGTAGTGCTCAAGAGATTGTAGCAGTGCATCAGTTAGTGCCTGGGTCATTGCATGAGTACATTGGTAGTGATTGAATGATTAGAGTACTACAAGGAGAGTGCATGGTGAATTTATAAGTGCTTGGGTTTTGGCGCAGTGATTGGATAAAAACATGCGACTGTCTGGGTGATTGGAGGAGTGCATAGGTAGTAACAGGGGTATTGCTGGACTGCATGGGTAGTGCTCAAGGGATTGCAGCAGTGCATGTGTTGCTGACTGGGTGTGAGAAAGTGCCATCTTTCTTGCATTGGTATGCCCCCACTTTTTGCTGAACTGCTGATGTGCTTTGACTGAGTGTGCCCTTGGCTCCTGCCAAACAGGTGCCCAGGGCCTGTGTTCTTTTCATAAAACTGTGTTGAAACCAAAACCCAATTGACATCTCTGGCCACCTGTCAGCCCCTAGTAGATGGTACCCTAGGTACTCAGGGCATGGTGACCAGAGAAGACCCCTAAGGGCTGCAGCACTTATTGTGCCACTCTTAGGGGCCCTGTACCCTGACACCCACACACTGCCTTTGCAAGCTGAGTGTCTAAGTGCAAAACTAAACAGCGAGTCCACATGGCACACGTCCCTGTGTGCCATGCCCACAAAATCCACTGCCTTGGCATACCTCAGTAACCCCTCTAGCTGGGTGCTCTATGCCAGCGTTGAGGGAACAGGTGCATGAGTCCTGTGCCCCTACAGTACCCAGGGCCATTCCTGGGCACTATAAGTGCAGTGATGCCATTAAGAGTATATGGTACTGGGAGGTCATCATTACGAACTCCACAGCGCCATAATGGCTACACTAAAGACTGACAAGTTTGATATCAAACTTCTCAGCACATTAAACCCGCACTGCTGCCAGTGTGGGATGTACTGTAAAATACATCAGAGGGCATCTTAGAGAATCCCCCTGAAAACCTAACCTACAATCCACGTCTGGACTGAGAAGCTGCCTATGCTGCCACATAGCAGACATTTTTCTGGACCCCTGGGTGGAGAGCCCCCGCTCTCCTGGGCCTGCAACATTGCACATCCTGGGCGAGGTGCTAGGGCTCCTCCCCAGAATGGGCAGGGGGAAGCTTCAAAGGCCTGCTGCCTTTGTGAGCTTCTCCAGGCCACTTGCTGTGTTCAGAAACTGGCCCCCACCAGTTCGGAACCCCACTCTGGCGGGAAGACTGGTGGGAAATCCTATGTCAGGAAGGGGGGGTGCCAGCCTGTGCCAACCCCACCCCTCAGGTGGGAGAGGCGAGGTGAAGCACGACCCCAGGCTCCGGCCATCTTGAAGATGGGGAGCCCTGCCTAATCACAGCTAGGCTTCTGCCCCCCTCCCACAGGAGAGGTGCATACTAGGGGGTGTACCCACCCCAGGGCAAGGACCTATTAGTCCCTGCCCTTGCCCTACCTGTAACGCCCCTAAATTCAGTATTTAGGGGCACCCCGAACCTTCCTTCTTCAGATCCCGATAAGAAAACCGAAAGAATATCAAGAAGAAGAAGACCCGCCATGCAGCTGCTAACAACATGACTACACCAACTGACTTGGCCCCAGCCCTACCGCCTGTCGACCCTGGAACCTGCCCCACCTAAATCCTGGCGATTCCTGTAGACAGCAACCTTGGAAACCCGGAGGACCTGCCTGCCTTGACCCTCTCAAAGTTTGGGACTCCCCTGAGCAGAGGCTCTGCTCAAACAAACATAGCCCTGGTTCCATCCCACTCTGCACCTGCCAAGCCCAGCCCGTGCCCGAGTGATCCAAGACCACGAGGATTTCCCCCAGGTGACAGGGACCCGAAGTCCAGTGCTCAAAGACCCTCCTCAATGACCCAGTTGATGCTTGCAGCCTCAGATCGAGGGACCCCTACAACCGCGACCAGCCAAGGGTAAGATTTCCTGACACCCAAAGACACCTCTGCACCCACGCCCCACGGCCCCTTGTGCCCTCCTTTGGGGTACTTACCTCTTCTCCAAGAACCCAACTTGCCTCTCGAAGTGGTGGTCACACCTGAAGAATCTCCGTCCCTGAGCCAGCAGCCTTTGTTCACTTTGTAACTTTCCCTTTGGATAACATTGAGCCCCCAATGGCTCAAAAGCACCCTGCACCCAGCCGCCCGAGTGCCGCTGGAAGTGCCACTACTACCCTTCTCTACTTCCCCACTTGCCCTGAGTAAGTGACCAGGAGCTTAGCTCCCACAGCCGAGTGGCCTGCCTGCTTGCAGCCACCAACCAAAGGCCCCATACCCTCCATTGGATTGCAATGGCCTACTCTCTCTGCACCCGGCTGCCCCAGTGCTGCTGAGGGCGTAACAACTGTACCTTTCCGTCCTTGGGAGACCCCTGAGTCTATGCCCAGAACCTTAACCTCACCAGTCGAGTACTCCCCTGAAAGCTGATAACTCACTTTCCTTCCAGAGGCTAACATTGACTGGTTTTTACTGAAATTTCTTCTAAGTGTTGATGTTTGCAACTTTAAAATATTACTCTAAAATCAGCCGAATAACAGTTTCTGAAATACTCACCTGGGATCAGGAGAGAAGCCAGTGCTGTACTTTCTAGTATGCAAAAGTAATCTTAACTGTACTTACCAGTTACCTGCATTTTCCTCCATAGGAAACCATTGACTGTTTTTTTTCTCTGAAATTTCTTCTAAGTGTCGATTTTTGCAAACTACAAATATTCCTTAAAAATCGTACCAACTGCTGAAACGTAAATACTTACCTGTCTTAGGTGGAGGTCCCAGTGCTGGATCTAGGAGTCCAGTACTGGGTTACAAAAATAACGAGAACCTACTTTACCTGTGACTTTCCTTCCATAGGATAACATTGCTAGTTTTTCTCTGAAAAGTTTCTGTCAACTTTGAAAATACATTAATATCCTTTAAAAAGTACAACTGTAACCAAAACCCTTTTACTTTACTGTTTAAAGCTTAGGTCACAGGACTGAATCCAGGATCCAGTCCTGTGGTTAGCAAAGTAATCCTGAAAGTAATATATTGCATTTTTATAGAAAAACCCAGTGAGCTGAATGTTAAATTGTGTTTAGAATTGTGTTGCCTATTGCAACCCCAGTAACTATTCTATCTACTAAGTCTATTGCCTGTCTGCAAAGTAATTACCTAAAGTCACTCATATAGAGAAAAGTATATTTTGATAACTGTTGCTTCTAAAATAAAACAACTATATATTTTGATATAAAACAATTGGCCTAGAGCTCAGCTCTTGAGTGTGTGAAACCTTTTGCTGACTGAGTGTGTAGAACAAATGCTTTACACTGTCCTCTGATACTGCCTTACTGCCCGACTAAGCTACCACATTATAGAGTAAGGTCAGATCTGACTTTAACCTCTGTTATACCTCTGGGGATTGAGGACTCTATCCACACTGTACCTTTCTTTGGTCCGGTATATATAGAGCCACGTTCTTACATTGGAGAATCAGTGGTGGGATACAAACTTGCATTTGTTGGACTACTTGGTTACCATTTGATCACACAACAGAACTCATAAATTATCTTTAGAATTCTGAAATTGGGTTTTCCAAAATACTAAAAGTCTGGTAGGGCCTTGCTTAAGTCCCATTAGAATTTTTGAAAAATGAACGTCACTATAGTCAGGGTAGAGGGTTAGAACTGTCAGGTTAGAATTTCTCAACAGAACCCAGCTATTAGTGAAGATGACACAATGGACCTTGTTGTTGAGGAGCTCGACCTCACACCTTACTTACACTTGTCCTTCAAGGAATTGAGGTCCTTATGCAAAATTAAAAAGATAGTCATGGGCCTTCACCAAACCAAACAAGGGCTCCAGGAGCTCCTGGCTGAGTATGCAAAAGGCCACCCCTCTGAACAGGGTGACACCCAGTCAGAGGAAGAAGAGGAGGAGGAGGAGGAGGAGGATGATAGCAATCATCTCCCCCTCTCTAGGGAGGTGAGGGTCCCCATACCCTTAACTCAGTTTGCCTTTTTTGATCTTCTCAGAATCAATTGAATTTCACCATAGACAGTGATTTCAACGTTTCTCTTATGTAACAGTGGGCAAAAAAATGCCATCAATAAGATTGTTAAAAAAAAAAATCTTTGTTCAAAATATTTACAACATACTTAACTATGTGTTCACATTTCCCAAAATAAACATCCTCAATAACATTGCATATAATACAAATATAATATATATGAAATGCTTCTTTCTAAGACAATTTTCTAAATACAATATAAAAGAACCGAAACCATAATTGGATCAGCAATTCTTGATATCTTCCCTACAGTCTAAATGATGTTCTTGAAATCATTTGTAGTGAGAATATACACTTCTTAATTAATATTGATATCTTCCCACTAGGCCGAACGATATTCCTGGAATCGTTTGTATTGAAAATATCCAAAATAATCTCATTAAATCATATTGACATCTTCCCAATAGACCGAATGATGTTCTCAGAACTTTGGAATCAAAAATATTAGGAATGAATTTGGTAATTCATTAGGGAAATGATATTTGAAAAGCAAATAGGCATCATTACAACATGTCCATCATTTATTGCACATTAAATAGACAGTATAGTATCCAGATGTTGTAGAAGGTCCATCATGGAAAATAATTGCTACTGCTTTGAAAGTTCTTCCTGATATTGATGGTTGACTTGCTACAACATTTTTAATTAAAGTTTCCAGTTTTCTTCGATCTGCTCTACAACGTTGTATCATTAAAATGATATATTGTCCGAATCTTTCTATAAATAATGTTGATAACATTTCTTATTTGCAGTGACTACACTCCATATTTTAATAAGCTAATTTTACCATTTTGTTAAAAGATACTGTTTTACAATCTGGTATTGTCAAATATATGAATCTGTCAGTATCTATGACAGTGGTAGAAGTAAATGTACAATTTTCACATTCATGTTCCCATCTGTAAAGAAGTCCAAATAGATTTTCGATTTGATTTCCTTCATCTTCCAACTCTGCAAGCATAAACATAAGAAATTCCTGAGCATCTTGCTGTACATTGTGTGTAAATTGTGAAAAACCAGAACATATATCCAGAAGATTCCGAATGCCAGAAACACTTTGGATATTAGTTTATTCAGTTCTAAATTTTTCAAAAATAGAATGCAACAAAGAACAAATCCTTTTTTCATGATTGTCCATCATTTGTTGCTGGAGATTTTCCAGAAAAAATACGATGTTCACAACTACATTAGCATAGCAGTTGATACCTGAACTGTTTTATAACTGATATCCTACAATATCTTCAACAGTACCCTTTTGTTTTTTGTTTGGACTCTCAACATTCTCTTGATTTTTTCTTCTTCCAACCTCACTACAGAGTTTCTCATTTTTTTATTTTCGACATACTACACTCTTTTCATACACAGAATATTCACCTAAGTTGGGAGCATACAGTGTTCTTAACCAATTATACTCTCTTACACAATGTGCATCCGGACTAATCTTTCTCTCATCAAAATCTATCAAATACAATCCAGACAACGTTCTGATTCTGGACAATGCAACATATGCCATTCCATCTTTAAACACAGTACTTCCAATAGTACCTAAAGCACTGTCTACACTTAAACCTTGAGATTTATGAATGGTCACCGCACATGCTAAAGAAAGAGGAAACTATTTTCTATGAACATACAAGGCTTTAACAAGCAAAAAGCAATCAGAGCAATGTCCAATCTGTTTTACCTATTCAATCTGATCAAATTTAATCTTCAAAAATGCAATTCCTTTTCTATTTTGAAAATTAACACAATCAACAACTTTTATGATTGCTCCACTTACTAAACCTTTTCTACATCCAAATACGCCATAAAATTACCCAACAGTTTTCCCATACATATAAATTCTTTTCTAAACCAGCAGTCTTAGATATATATTTTTCCAGTGAATCCAATTTTGTTTTTAAGTTTCTCTCAATATAATAGTAATTCCTTCGTGCTCTATTTTATCAATTGCTTCCATTTTTAATATTTGTTGTTTTTCCAGCTTTAAAAGTTCTTCATTGAATGTAGAACACTCTCACAGTGTTGGCATTAGGCAGATTATAGATTTATTTTCTCCAATTTATTTGTATATTATTTCCGGAGCAACATTTTCATTTGGAAAGAAGTTTGTAAGTAGCCGACTTTGCAAAGCTTCTTTACCATGTTTTGTCAATACACCAATTCTCATATCTTGAAGAATGCATCCATAATCTTCATCACTTTCCTGTCACATATTAAGTTATTTGTATTCAAAATATGACCAAATGTTCACACTTCCAATGCTTCCCAAAGACTTTCTGGTGTATTCATGCACATGAGTTTTAAACACTGGTGGCCCTTTTACACTAGTAAGTTGCAGCAGATGGCCAAAAACTATCACATTTTTTCCTCCAAATAAGACATCATATTCCATTTTTCACATTTGCTGCATTCTTAAATGCAAAAAGGCAAGCATTAAGTTTGAGACCATACTCACCTCATCAATAATCATAAGTTTCATTTTCTTTAGTACTCTTGAAACTTCCAAACAAGCTTCTCCAGAAAGTTTGGGATATTCCAACTTGTTTTCATGTTCAACAGGTAGAATTAGTAAGCGATGTAATGTAATTCCTTTAATGTTGTGCGCTGCCAGCCCAGTTGGAGCGGTTACAATACAAGAAGAATGTGATTTAGTCGTTTTCTGTAAATAAATTGTCAAAATGTAATTAAGAAACTTTTTCCTGTACCAGCTTGCCCACTGATATACATTTGAATATGTTTAAAAGATGTGCATGTGCATTCTTTTTTTTCATGAAGAAAACCATGGTCGATTAGTTGTGTCACTTGCTGATATATTTGTTTCTATTCAATATATAGCTGTTCTTCCAAGTTTCCTAAGTCCATAATATAATGTTGAGCTTGGTGCATTGCTGTTTCCACTTCACTCATGGCAATTGCTGGATCATTTTCAATTATTGGTTATCCTAGTAGATCTTGACAGAGTGGAGCAGATCTTTGACTATCTTTAGAACTGTCTCTAGCAATCTCAACTGCAATACTACCTTCCTGTTCAATTTCTTCATTCAACATTTGGAGATAATTTGGAAAAACTATGCATTCAATGCTATCTTTGCATGTATTAAAAGAATCTTCATAGCACTGAAAATCTCAAAGTAATTCCATTTCAGGCTTGAAGAGTTGCAAAAGTGCTAAATAGTAAAATTCCCTTTTATCAGGTGTATCGCACCTCAGTTTCCTGTGATTAATCAGATTTCCTTTACTAGGTTTCGCCAAACATCATCTGAACCAATCACTGCATATTTTTCTTCATTTATGTTCACTGTAATATTTCTCCTAAAGCTGTAATACTGCAGTACTTCATAGAGACATATATTTTCAAGATAGAGACTTCTTTTTGGATAGTACGCATTCAACATGTTTGTTTTAACAATATCTGTGCTTTCCAGTTCATTTAATGCTAAATATTCAATTTCTTGTACAGAATTAAGTACTTGATTTTGGGTTGCAGCAAGACCTAGACTAACCCAAATGATTCCACTTAACTTTGAATATAAACTTGCAGAGGACAACCGATCTGAACATTCCTATGATCCAATCTGTCAATGCGACAGCCTCTTCAAACTAAAGCTGTACACATTTTTTTTACTAAGAGTCTTCTCTTGTGAAATTTCTTCCCACATTTCTTTCAACTCAGTTTTTCCCAATTTTGTTATGTATGATGTTACATTCCGAGCAACAGCAATGGAATTATCTGCAACATACTGGATATCCATATTAGCATTCGACATCGATAAAGTAACGGGATTATATTCAATAATATACTTTGATTGTTCACTTCTTTTTAAACTGTAAGAGTTTTTGGGAGATTTTCTAGTGATAGTATGCCTAACTGTAGACATGGAACTATTGACTCTTCCTTTGGATATTACTGGACGTGGAAATCCAAAACAACATTTAGTATAAAAGTTTTCCTTTACCTTGTAATTCTGTTGACAGTATTTGCCACATCAGTGAGTTTGAAACCGAGAAACGTGTTGTCATAAGCTGTTTTCTTCTCTTATTTTTGGTATAGCACATGTAACATAGTCTTAAATAAAAGATAAAACAGTCTCATCTGAATCAGTTCCAAATTTGGGTGCATCTTTGATCTATAAAAGCATATGTATATGAGGAACACCTCTAGCTTAATACTCCTTTCTCCAAAATAAATCAATAACTTCCCCAACAGGAGGATTGTTTATATTGCCGATAAAAAACATCATAGCTTGAAACCTATGATTAAAATATCTGCACACATTTAAAGGATCCAAGGAACACAGTTCTCTATGTGTCTTGAATTCAATGTTTTTAATATTTCAATTTGCTTCTCAGAGAAATTCAAGTAAATTGTCCCATGCGTATTTAGCAAAGCTTAGCGTAACAAACCATGTAGGAGTTCCGAAGTTCCTTAACATATATTTAAATGATTGGATAAGTATATGGTGCTGGCTGGTTGTTTGAAGGAGTGCATGGGTAGTGACAGGGGATTACTGGGATGCATAGGTTGTCCTCAGGGGATTGTAGAACTACATCTGTTTGTGTCTGGGTCATTGCATAAGTACATGGGTAGTGACTGGATGATTAGAGTACTGCAAAGAGAGTACAAGGTGGAGTTTTAAGTACTTGGATATATGTGTAGTGATTGGATAAGTACATGGTGCTGACAGGGAGATTGGAAGAGTGCTTATGGAGTAACAGGAGGAATGGTGGAGTGCATAGGTATTGCTCTGGGGATTGTAGCAGTGAAAGTATTAGTGCCTGGGCCATTGCATGAGTACATAGGTAGTGACTAGATGATTACAGTACTGTAAAGAGAGTGCATGGTGAATTTATAAGTGATATGGTTTTGGTTAACTGATTAGATAAGTATATGGTGTTGGCAGAGTGATTGGAAGAGTGCACAGGGAGTGAAAGGGTGATTGCTGGACTGCATGGGTAGTGCTGTGGGGATTGTAGCACTGCATTAGAAAGTTCCTGGGCCATTGCATGAGTACATGGGTAGTGACTGTATGAATACAGTGGTGCAAGGAGAGAGCATTGTGAATTTATAAGTTCTTGGGTTTTGGCACAGTGATTGGACAGTACATGGGGCTGGCAGGGTGATTAGAAGAGTGCTCAGGAAGGGACAGGGGGATTTCTGGAGTGCATAGGTAGTACTCTGCAGATTGTAGCAGTGCATGTGTTAGTGCTTGGGCAATTGCATGAACACATTGGTAGTGACTGCATGAAAGAGTACTGTAAGGAGAGTACATACTGAATTTATACTTGCTTGGGTTTTGGCGGAATGATTGGATAAGTACATGCTGCTGGCTGGGTGATTGGAGGAGTGCATAGGTAGTGGCAGGTGGATTACTGGGGTGCAAATGTAGTCCTCAGGGGATTGTAGCACTTCATCTGTGTGTGCCTGGGCCATTGCATAAGTACATAGGTCGTGACTGGATGATTAGAGGGCTGCAAGGAGAGAATATAGTGAATTTATACATGCTTGAGTATTTTCACAGTGATTGAATAAGTACATGGGGCTGACAGGGTGATTGGAAGAGTGCTCAAAGAGTGATAGGGGGTTTGCTGGAGTACATAGGTAGTGCTCTAAGGATTGTAGCACTGCATGAGTTAGTGCCCTGGCCATTACATGAGTACATGCCACCAGGTTTTGAGATGGTCTCTTGGCAGTGGCTGGCTGGATGACATCTGTCTTCAGCTTAACGCTAAGAAAACGGAGGTCCTAATTGTGGGTAAGCATAGCAATCTCTGGGGTGACAAGTGGTGGCTTCCAGAGTTAGGTGTCACTCCTATCCCGGTATCCGAGGTCAAAAATGTAGGTGTCTGGCTAGACCCCGCCCTCAGTTTCTGTGGCCACACAAAAAAAGTGGCAGCCACATGCTTCGGGATTCTGCGTGGACTTAGGCCTATTTTAAAAAAATGTGATGCCCCTACTAGGCAGTTGATCATTCAGGCAACTATTCTATCATGGCTTGATTTCGCCAGTTCGCTCCTGCTGGGGGCTAATCAGGCGGAAATTACACGGATGCAGCGTGTGCAGAATGCTGCGGCTAGGGCCCTGGTAGGCCTACCGTTCTGCTCTGTGAAAGAAACTATCCGGACACTCTATTGGCTGCCGGTGGTGCAAAGGACTGACTTCAAGACTCTATGTCTTTCCTTTAAGATTCTCAAATTGTCTTCCCCTCAGATTCTTGTGAATCTCCTTACCCCCTATGTTCCTCCTCGTTCTCTGAGGTCTTTTAGGCAACACCTGGCTGTTGTCCCATGGTTTAAGCTCTCTAGAGCAGGTGGGCGCTCTTTCCGTGCTTTACCTGCTAAACTCTGGAATTCACTTCCATCTCATATCCGTGCACTGGATGATTTGCTTGATTTCAGGAGGGCTATTAAAACTTACCTGTTCCCCCCTGCACTTTAGTATTTTGCTTTCTCTTTCTCTGACTTTTCTGTTGTACTTGCGGTGTTGTGTTTCTTCTACCTGTCCTAAGCGCCGGGATGCCCCTTTGCTGGGGCAGCTGCGGGATGCCCCTTTGCTGGGGCAGCTGCGCGCTATAGAAGTCATAATAACATAACATAACATAACATAACATAACATAACATAACATAACATAACATAACATAACATAACATAACATAACATAACATAACTGGATGATTACAGTACTGCAAGGAGAGTGCATGGTGACTTTACAAGTGCTTGGGTTTTGGCAGAGTAATTGGATAAGTAAATACTGCAGGCAGGGTGATTGGAAGAGTGCACAGTGAGTGACAGTGGGATTGCTGGAGTGCATAGGTAGTGCTCTGAGGATTGTACCAGTGCATGCGTTAGTGCATGGGTCATTGAATAAGTACATGGGTAGTACTTGGATACTAACTCGGTGATTGCACAATGTAGAATCAGTAAATCCTTACTCTTGTACTTTTAAAATCACATATTCACTATCTCACAATAGTTCAGTAAGCATAAATACAACTATATAAATACAGTCTGAACACATATATGAGTCATTACATACTATCTAGTTAAGTAGATAAGTACAACTTACCAGAAAGGGTAATATGTGGTGGTTTACTTTTGAGCTACAGCTTGACCATTCAGTCTACAAATATGCAACATCATCAAACCATACCTCTCAACAGACTTAAGAAAAAAAGGTAATTAACAACACCTTTTATGAGCATTTTGTATCTAAAATTATGTGGCATCATTCAACTATACCTTTGCTCAGTCTACAAAAAGAAGTAAAATTAACAACACCTTATTTCACCATTCTATCTTAAAACATATGGCATCATTTAACTTTACTGTCTGTACAAACTAATAACAGAAACCTAATTATTAATACCTTAAATGATCATCTTTCAAGCAGCACAGTTGGGCTGCATCTTTACCAAAGTATCTATAACTAGGCAGTATCATTCAACTATTCCTTTTGTAGAGAGAAAACATAATTAAGGCTAATAAACTACACCTTATATGAACATCTTTCAAACTACACATTTGTACTGGACCTTCATCCAACTGTGTAAAAAATATGTGGCATCATTCAACTATACCTTCGAACAGACTTAAAAAACAAGCTAAAATAATAACACCAGTAATCATCCTAATAAATGCACATATTACTGTACAGACTCTTTTAAACAATATTCAAGCACGTTGAAACTAATTCTAATATACATCTCTACATTTAATAATATATCACAAACAGCACAGTGTAAAAATAATGTCAAACATTTTTAAATAAACCTCAAAAATGTATAACTCTTCTTGCAAATAAATCTGTTGAATAAAAAAATCTCACACACTCAGACAGGATTTTCTTTTACACACAGTCAAAGTAATGTACCATCCTCAGCAAGGTAAAACCAG
The DNA here is from genome assembly GCF_964263255.1 of Lissotriton vulgaris. NCBI lineage: Eukaryota > Metazoa > Chordata > Amphibia > Caudata > Salamandridae > Lissotriton > Lissotriton vulgaris. Next base: position 1,613,999,180 of record NC_141693.1, read on the forward strand.
TAATGGCAAGGTTTCCCTCTATTTTTCCATACAAATACACCTAAGCAACAAATGACATTGCTTCCTAAAGTTTTTCAAATTGTAAAACACATTTCCACTGGTCACAGATAATAACTCTTATGAACTGCCTTCTTGACCCCTTCTGCTTAATGCCAGTTTCTACAGCAACAGCTCATGCAACATTTAACTTGACACACTGGTCACAAGTTCATCATATTTTCTTTTTTTAAAAATTTTTTGAAAACCTTTCTTTTCGAGTCAGTGCACACAGCTATTTCGCCTTACATCCCGGAGGCTAGGCAGCATATCATCGGTCAGACGGCTGGTGTACAAGAAGCATGTTACCAAAACGTACAAAGGTTTTTTATTTATAGTTTTAAGAAAGTAACGAAGATGAAGAAGAAAAAGCACCAAACTAGTGCTAAAAAGCAAGGCAATTTAAACATTTGTGTAAAAGAGCCCGAGCATAGGAAAAGATAGGCCAAATAACCTAAGAACAATCTGAACAGCACCCGTTTGCAAAACCATGGAGGGGGGGAGGGTACAGGATAGATCTGCTAATAGAACATGTGTTGGAGCCATAGGCTATGGGGACAGCCGTTCTTCCAGGGGGGCGGTGTCAGGTGGTAGGCAGATATCACCCCTGTAATCGTTCCAGGCCCCCCATATCTTTTGCCACTTTTTGGGTTTACCCCTGGCCACATACACTGTCTTCTCTCGGAACATACACCAATCCACGTTGGCCTTCCACTCTACCACCTTTGGGGCTGTAGCAGCACCCCACATCTGAGCAATATCTCATTTCGCGACCATGTTCCCCAGGGTGACCCATCGTGTTTGTGCACTATTATAATCAGTAGGCCCCCACACATTCAGGAGGCAGCGTCGGGCCTCTGGCAGAACATCCACCACAGTCACCTCGCTCATGATCATATGTACCCGCCTCCAGTAGGAGGCGACTACACTGCACTCCCAAATAATATGCATAAAGGTGGCTAAAGCACCACAGCCACGCCTGCAGAGGCCGTCCACTGAATGACCCATGTGTATCAACCTGGGACCCGTCATGTACACCCTATGAAGAATTTTTAATTGAACCAGCCGCAGCCTGGCCGGGATTGCCACCTCCTTAGGGGAGGAAACTGCATATTGCCAGTCTTCATCATCCAGCTCTATCCCATCCATCACGCACCCACTGGTCTCTCACCACAAGGAGGAGGTCCGTACGGACATTAATAAGTTTTTTATAGATTAAGGAAATGGCACTGTCCGGCATGTGGCCATCCAGCACCCTATCCTCCAACGGGGAATACTCGGGGATCTTATCGCCCTCCGGCATCGCTGCTAGAATGGCATGACGCAGTTGGGCGTACCGGAAATATTCCGTTCCACCCAGCTGGAACTCTGTCTGTAAAAGAGTAAAGGACTTTATCTCCCCCTTCACAATCATATCTTCCACCTTAGATATGCCTATCATGTCCCACTTGTCGAATCCCTTCGTATGCCATAATTTACCCAGTATTTCAGATTCAAAAAGAGGAGTTGCCATCCTAAGCCTACCCTTCCACCCCTGTGACTTTGTAATAGCCCGCCATATGTGTACGGGTGTCTTCGTTGATCCCGACATTCTACCATCCAGAGATCTCGAGTATAGCGCCCTATGATACTTCCCGTCGTCCAGGAGCCACCGATCCATGGCATAACCTGGGCTTACTGCTGGACCATAGAGGCCGTGATTAAGGGCTGCTAGCTGGGAAGCCCAATAATATCTCCGGATGTCAGGCAATGCTGTACCTCGGGAGCGTAAGCTTCGTAATGGCGATGCGTGGTCTGCCATCCCAGAGAAGGGCCCGCTGCAAACCCTCGACCTCCCTAAAGTAGCTGGATGGGACCGGATCCTGGGTGTTTTGAAGAGCATACAGGAACCTAGGCAGGGAAATCATTTTAAACAGTGCTGCACGCTCAGGCAGGGAAAGCAGGAGTTTTCGCCAGTCCTCTACGTCACGCCGGAGACGGACGAGAGGGGGAGCAAGTTATTCGTGTAGCGTACCTTGGGATCCGTTCAAATATAGATCCCCAAGTATTTGAATCCCTGCCGCGAGACCTGTACGTTGCAGTCCCTTGGAAGCGGAGGCGTCCCCCTCTCAGCACATATAGGTGTGACTTGGACCAGTTAATAACCAGGCCAGAGTGCCGACCAAAAAGACGTAGCACGTCACACACCACAATGAGTGACTTACAGGGAGAGGTGAGATATAGTAAGATGTCGTCTGCATATAGCGACACAGGGTCCTCGAATCCAGGGGACCAGCGTATTCCGTTTATATCCGGGTGGAGTCGCAGCCACGCAGCCAGCGGTTCAAGCGCCAATGCAAACAACAGGGGCGACAGGGGGCAACCCTGCCTGGTGCCTCTGCGGAGAGCAAAGGACGCCGATACACGACCATTAACCGTTACGTTGGCAAGCGGGCTAGCGTACAGAAGCTTGACCCACCCTATAAATTCCGGACCAAATCCGAACTTTGCCAACACTGCCCACAGATAGTTTCACTCGAGGGAGTCAAACGCCATCGTAGCATCCAAAGACGCCAGGATGGCTGGCTCCCTGAGCATGTGGACCCTAGCAAGGGCCCCATGTAGTCTCCTGAGGTTAAGGGCAGTGTTGCGGTGTGGAATAAAGCCCGACTGGTCCGGGTGAACCAAGTCGCTAATCGATCCAACCAAGCGGTTGGCCAGCAATTTAGCCAGAATCTTGGGTTCAGCATTCAACAGAGAGATGAGACGGTACGATCGACACAGGTCTCTGGGTTTCCCTTCCTTATGAATGACCACAATGGTGGCCAGTCTCTGGTCCAGGGGAAGCATGCCCGTCTCCTGTGCCTCCAGGAACATGTTCCGCAGGGGCGGGGAGATGACATCAGGCTTAATCTTGTAAAGCTCCACTGGTATACCATTGGGGCCGGGCGCTTTGCCGGATCTAAGGGAGCGTATGGCGAGGGCAATCTCATCAGCGGTAATATCCTTATCCAATTCGTCCCGATCCGCTTCTGACAGACACGGGAGTTCAGCTACCGCCAAAAGCTCCCCAGAGTCAGTCTCGGACATGTCAGAGACCGAGGTGTAAACGGTCTCGAAATATTCTGCAAACATCATGACAATGGCACTCGGATCGGTGACAGCCACGCCGTCCTCCCCCAGCACCTCCGGGACCACACGACTGGCTCTCTCTTTTTTATCCAGCCAAGCGATGAGTTTGCCCGCCTTGTCCCCGACATCGTAGATCCTACCCTGTTGCTCTCTACCCATGACCTTGGCAGCATCGGTAACAATAGCCCGATACTCTGACTGTTTAAGTGAGAGAGCATGGAGTCGGTCCGGTGTCGGGTCGACTTCCAATTGGGAGTCCAAATCTTTCATTTCAGATTTGATACGCACCATATCCGCGTCTCTGCGTCACCGAACATAAGCAATAAGGGAGAACGCCTCACCCCTCAAGACCGTCTTAAATGCCTCCCAAAGGGTAACAGCCGATGTAACTGACCCCGAGTTTTCAGACAAATAAAGCTCAATAGCCTTGGCCATGAGTCCACGAGTCTTGGGGTTGCGGAAGTACCACGGATTAACCGATACCACCCTCTCGGTCGCCACGATGTCGAAGTCAAAGGACACCCAGACCGGGGAGTGGTCTGAGATGCCCCTAGCCAGTAATTGGGCTTCAGAGACTGCCGACGCGTGGGCCGCTAGAGCCAGAACATAATCGATTCTAGAGAGGCTCCCATGTGCCCCTGAGTGGAAAGAGTATTGACTCTGGGTAGGAAGCATGAGCCGCCAGCAGTCAATAAGTCCCATGGTGTCCAGGAAGTCGGGGAGCCACGATTGCGAACCTCGGAGATCTCTGGGTGGATGTCTGTCTAGGGTCCCCGAACAGACTGAATTAAAGTCGCCTCCTATAATAAGCAGACCCTCAGGGAGACCTAAAATGGCGCCCCCAATGTCCTGAAACGTGTTGTTTTGCAGCCCAGGGGGAACGTAAACCGAAACCAGAACCAGGGACCGTCCCTCCCATCTCCCCGAGATGGCAACGTACCGCTTCCTCTCATCGGCAACACTAGAGTCAATCTCAAAAGGGGGAGACACGCGCACCATGATACCCGCCCCCCCGGGACCCCGAAGAGAACCCCGAGTGTGCCACCATCTTGAAACCCTTCCTGTTAAGCGCTTGGCACGTGTTTCCCACCAAGTGTGTCTCTTGTAGCAAAATAACGTTGGGCATACATCTTTTAAACAGTTGCAGAACCACACCTCTCTTTATGCGATCCCCCAGCCCATTGACATTCCAACACAATACTTTTAGTTTCCTACCCCCCATCGTCGAATTGTGGGCCTTGACCAGTCCCGACAGGCATCATAGTTACAGAACCAGAAGAGTTACAGTCTTTACATTGCCTTGGAGAAGAGAAAGAGAAAAAAAAGAAAAAACATACAACCAACAATCGAACCACCCCCCACCCTGCACCCCTGCATCAGACTAAGTAGCCCCCCCAACCAGCAGTGTGCCTGTTGCCCCAGAAAACTACGCTACAGAAAGACCCTAGAGGAGAATGGAGATCACACAAGCCCCCCCACCACTCTCCATAACAAAGTGAAGGATATGTATTATAAAGTGCAGTAGTGTGACACCGGTTGTCACCAACAGTCTCACTGTCCGATAACGTTGCGAAGATAGACTCTACTCCTGTTGCTCAGGGCCTCCCGAGGTGCCCTCCGATTGTTCCTCGCGTTCATCATGTCTCTGCGGCAAAGTGTCCAACCAATCGCTCACCACTTCAGGCAAATCAAAGAATATGGCACGGCCATCATGTTCAATGCGCAGTTTCACAGGGAACATCATCGAGTACTTCATCCCCAGGTCTCTGAGTCGCCTTTTCACCCCTGTGAAACTTTGTCGCCGCCGCTGTACCGACCGAGTAAAGTCCGGATAAAAGTTTATGTCCGCATTTTGGAACTTAAGCGGCCCATTCCTTCTCGAGGCCTGCAGGATAGCGTCCCGATCCCTGAAATTAAACAGCCGTGCTATAATGTGTCTCTGTCGGGCACCCAGTTTCGGGCGTCCCCCGGCAGTCTATGCGCTCGTTCCACTGAGAAGAAGCGGCTGAGGCCCGCAGGGGCCAAATGAGTTTGTATAAGGTCTTCCACGAAAAGATCGGTGGCCCAGTCCTCTGCCCCTTCTGGTACGCCGATGATTTAGACGTTCTGTCGCCTGGCACGTCCTTCAAAATCATCCAGTCACCTCGAGAAAAGATCGTTGGTTAATCTCAAGTCTCGGACCTCTGTTTGTAGGTCCGATACATCAGTTGTGAGGCTCGCGGTTTTAATGTCCAAAGATTTGACCCTATCGTTGGTCTTGCCCAAATCGGCTCTAATCAAGTTGATCTCAATCGCCAGGGTGCCGACTTTATGCGTCAGGACCTCGTGTTGTTTATGCATCTCCGTTTTGATGCCCGCAATGGGGCCCATAACGTCGCGGAGTGTCGGGTCCGACGTGTCTGGCGACTCGTCTCGATGAGAGTCCTTAGGCCGGGCAGCTGCGCCTGGTGAGTTCTTCTGCTGGGCGTAGCAATCCGTTTTGTTCGTTTGGGAATAAGTAGTTTTCCTACTCACTCGGATCGTCGCCTTGTCTGACTCGCCTTTGCCCGCCATGATGGTTTCGGGAACCAGAACAGTGGATCGCACACCAAGGGCACGCCGGCTCGTCAGTGCGACTTTCGGTTGCCGCGGACACCAGTTGCTGATCAGCGCAGTCTCACTCCGCGTGCTTCGTTGGGCCATCGGAGTAGTCACTCTTACAGCACACCGCTTATGTGTGACAATGTCGCAGTCGTCAGCCACCACACAGGCAATAGCACGACACTGGCACGAATCTTCAGCACGGTGTAACTCCGCCAAGGAGTGTCGGATTTTGAATCGGACAGCGAGTCCCGTCTCAACAACCGTTCACCCACAATATTCCACAACCGTGGATCAGGATTCTCATCAGGATTTATGCGGAGGGTCAGAGGGTCTCCGGAGCTCCGAGCTTACGCGGCCATCTTGCTTGCCCGCTAACCTCCTCCCTCCAAGTTCATCATATTTTCAAGTTCACCACACAATGTTGCAAATGCAAACAGCAGGTGTGGTTGGCTTTGCAAAACAAGACCTTATCCTTTCTACTGTACCTTTCAAACATTTTTTAATGACCAATAACAAACATGCTTTTGAAACAAAGTCCCTTGCACCCTGTTTTTCAGTGTACAATGTTCATAAACAGCAAATCATTTCTCAGCTTATTTTAAAACAGCATCTTGTCCACCATTTTAGATACCTATCATTCTACCAACTGACTACCTCAGCTATAGACATCTTTAAATTACCTACAGTCATCCCTTCAAGATGCTTTCTGTGTGGATTGTTGGGCACATCTATGTTTTCTGGTGCAAAAGGTATTTAACACAGACGTATTGACCAAAACCTAGCTTTGCAAAATGTAGACATTAAATGGATTGGACCAATCAATCAATCAAAGCATTTGTATAGCGCGCTACTCACCCGGAGGGTCTCAAGGCGCTTGGGGAAGTGGGGTCCGCTACTGCTCGAACAGCCTGGTCTTCAGTTGCTTCCTGAAGGAGAGGTGGTCTTGGGTCAGGTGGAGGTGGATGGGGCGGGAGTTCCACGTCTTGGCAGCCAGGTAGGAGAAGGATCTTCCTCCCGTGGTGGCTCTTCGGATGCGTGGGATGGCGGCGAGGGCGTGGCTGGTCAATCGAAGCTGGCGGGTGGGAGTGTAGAAGGTCAGACGGTCGTTGAGGTATCTTGGGCCTTGGTTGTGGAGAGCTTTGTGTGCGTAGGTGAGGAGTCGGAACGTGATTCTCTTGCTGATGGGGAGCCAGTGCAGGTTTCTCAGGTGTGCGGAGATGTGGCTGTGTCGGGGGATGTCCAGGATGAGGCGTGCTGAGGCGTTCTGAATGCGCTGGAGTCTTTTCTGGAGTTTGGCTGTGGTGCCGGCATAGAAGGAGTTGCCGCAGTCCAGTCGGCTGGTGACGAGGGCCTGGGTGACCGTCTTCCTGGCTTCGGTGGGGATCCACCAGAAGATCTTGCGTAGCATGCGCGTAGGATGTTGAAGCATGACGAGGAGGCGGTGTTGACTTGTCTGGTCATGGAGAGGGAGGAGTCCAGGATGAAGCCCAGGTTGCGTGTGTGGTCTGTTGGTTTGGGTGCGCTGCCCAGGGCAGGGGGCCACCAGGAGTCGTCCCAGGTGGAAGGCGAAGATCCCAGGATGAGGACTTCCGTCCTATCTGAGTTCAGTTTCAGGCGGCTGGTCATCATCCACTCAGCTACATCTTTCATCCCTTCGTGTAGGTTGGTTCTGGCGGTGGCGGGGTCATTGGTGAGGGAGAGGATCAGCTGGGTGTCATCGGCATAGGAGATGATGTTGAGGTTGTGTTGGCGTGCGATGGCGGCAAGGGGGATTCTGTAGATGTTGAACAGCGAGGGGCTGAGTGATGATCCTTGTGGTACGCCGCAGATGACTTCGGTGGCCTCGGGTCTGAGAAGATTAAAGTGGCACCATGTGACGCCTTTGGTTAAAACCTTTTTGCATCTCCAAGCCCCTGACCTCATGATTGTGCAAAGTGGTGGCAATGACCTAGGCACATTGACTGGGGTAGGTCTGGAATTGCTCCTGAAGGACACCTTTGCAGACTTGATGTTGCTTTCCCCCCAAACTGTCTCTGTATACTCTAACATAAACCAAAGACAGAAATGGAACTGGTCCAATCAATTTTGTTCTCAGATTGAAAAACCTAGAACAAATGTCAATAAAGCTGTTTCTGCTTACCTCAGAGACCAATGTGTGGCTCCATCTATAACAACAATCTTCGTTTCAATATGGACGGCATCTAAAGAAGTAATGGAGTACACTTCACTGATGAAGCAAACAGAGTGTTTCTCAACAACCTGAAGCTCTGCATCCTCACTTATATGTAGCTACAACAATCTCCCAATGAAAACAAGAGCTCTTTTTAGAGCCACTCAATAACACAACATATAACCTAGGTTTATATATAAAAAAAATCCTAATTATTTTTGCTTAGAGTCATGCACCGATCATGACTTTTGGAGCCGCATAACCATCACATTTACACTAGGGGGCCGCGCTGAGCACTGTGCACCCCTCATGTTCACACCATGGGGCCGCACTGGGAGCCACGCACCCCTTGGGTTCACACCAGGGGGCCACTCTGGGAGTCGTGCACCCCTTGCGTTCACACCAGGGGTCTGCACTGAGCTCTGTGTCTCCAAATTTTTGAGGAAAAAATACTGTCCACTTCCATTATTTACATTCAACTTGGGGACCCCATCCCCCGGGGCATGCCCAAATCAACTTTTTTTAAAAATGGAGTCGGAGAGACCGCAACCCCCCTCCTGGACCATTTTGGGCTCCGGGACCCCAACCCCCAGGACTTGGCCTCAATGCCATCATGGTCCCGCTGACTCCCCGTCTCCTGTGGGAGCCGGCATTGCTTTTTCACACAGGGAGCTGCTAACATTCACCTCCCCTTGTGGAAAAGCAATCTGCTTTGGATTTTAGAAGCAAGAGCAGAAAACCTGCTATTGCTTCCAAAATCCAAAGCACAGTTTGATATGGCAGGGTGGGAGCCATAAGGCTCCCCCCTTGCCATAGCAAACATCACTGTCCCGGGGTGGGCACCATGGGACACTGCAGGAGCTGGCCCTGGGGGGTGGCAGACCCCAGGGCTATGGAGGGCTCCAGGAGGGGGTCTGTGTGGCCCCCCTCCAACCATTGCAAAGCCCCGTGGAGGGGCTGGTCCCTGGGGCTCGGGGGTCCATAAAAGGACCCCCTACATTTACATTTTTAGCACCCCAGGGAGGTGGTGGTTTCCGGGGCATGTGGGGGGCCTCGAGCCCCCCACACAGGTTGGGGGGACCCCGGGCCAGCATGGGTTGATTGGGACCCCCCCTTGCTTTTTCTAACTGCGAGGAGATTGTGGTCCCCAGGGCTGCTGGGGGCAAGTGCCCCTATGATTATTTGTAAAAGCTCAGGGGAGGTGGTGGTCCCTTGGGCCACTGGGGCCCCCATGGGCCCTCACTAATGAGTTTATAATGCCCGGGACATGGCCCACAAGGCTATTTTTAAACGAAGCGCAAGAGCCCACACTTCTGTTTTTTCATCATTTCGTCTGGATTCACAACCCCATTGCGCTTTCCGCAAAAATAATTTACCGCAAATGTTTTTTTGGGCCCTGGCGGTCCCTTTGGGACCCCCTGAGCAGGCCTAGGAGGTCAGGGGTTTTTACCCTGCCCCCTTTTCTTGTTTTGTAACCTCTTTTTTCAACTCTTTTCTTTTGACTCCGTTTTACTGAGTCACAAGATGGCTGCCAACACTTCCTGGTTTGGAGAGTTGGCAGCCAATTAGAATGAAGCTTGTGGGTGGGAGGGTTCGCGAACCCACCGCGGCCGTAGATATCAAAACTTTTTCTTTTTCTAATTTCTCAGGAACTACTGAACGCATTTACACCATTTAACAAAAAGGACTCTTTCTGAACCAAGGTCTACCTGTTTTCCAAAATTTGGTGCAATTCCGGTCAGCAGTTCGGGCTGTAGCTTTGTCTAAAAAGTTTTGGGACCCCCTTTTTTCTCTGCCCCCGCTTATGGAATCACCCCGAAACTTTCAAGACAAGAGCTGACCGGAGCGGGACACTAGTTTTGAAAATTTTGTGAAGATTTGTCAATCAGCGCTAGAGTTATTGGGAAAACAAAAAATGCTTTTCCCATGCAAACTAGGTCCTATCTATAACTACCTACTGGCGACCGCCAGTAGGTAATGTATATATAGGTAATATATATATATATACATATGAAAATGGAAATATAACGGGAAAATAATACCATTTTCATCTTCTAGGAAGAAATTTAAGATATCATTTTATTGAAAATGATATATTTTAATATTTTAGCTGGAAACCCATTCCACTCCAATATATTATTGTAATGAAACAATGTTAAACTGTATGCATTTATGCACAAATTGCATATTTTTTTTTCTATGTTTAGTAATATATAACTGCACTGACATTTTAAAATGAGGTTTCACATAATGTAATGCTGTCATGTGATCAAGGAAGGGATCTGCCGAAATGCGCCATAGCGACTTGATGGTGTGAACAAATAGACAACTAGCACCAAACCTGGGTCTACACTCAGTTGTTTCTTGAATGAAAGCTGAAAGCAAGGTTTCTGGTATATATATATATATATATATATATATATATATATATATATATATATATATATATATTCACTGAAAAAACCATTGGTTATAGACCATATATAGTTAGGGATTAGCCTTTTCAAAACCTTATTTTACTCACACAAAACCATTGAAATTTCATATATAGTTAGTTCCACTAACTATATATCGCGCACCCCCAATCCACTGCTGATGATGTCACATATTACATCATTCATGACATGGTCAGTGACATCACTGATGACATCACTGATGACATTATCCAGTGACTGTATGTTTCTGTAAAGTTAAAATATGTATTACATATGGAAGAATGAGTGGATGTATAAGTGTCTGGATGAAGGATTTAGTAGGTGCATGACTGACTGTATAAGTGAGTGATTAAATGTGTCTCACTGAGTGCATGGGTTAGTGACTAAACTGTCTTAATTTGTGCATCATTATGTCTGTTGTTCTGTAAACTGCTGCATGTGTTGATCAGTAGCTATATGAGTAACTATATGGGTTATTGATTGGTTGCCCAAGTATTTGTATGGGAGACTGAGTGTGTGTGGGGGTGGCTGGGAGGTGTATGACTCTGTGCATAGATGTGTGAGCAGTTGATTCACTAGATGTATGGGTTCAAAAGTGCATGTGAAAACAGCTGTATGGGCGGTTGACTGTGTGCATGAGTGTATTGGTGAGTGAATGGATATCTCAGTGCTACATGTCAAAGTAAGTACATATGTAAAACACAGTACATGTGAGAGTTGACATATATAAATAACTGTGCATAAGAGCCAGTGAATGTGTGAGTGGCTGTATGGATGATTGTGAACTTGTATCAGGGATTGTATAAGGGAGTAAATATGTGTTAGTATATGTTTGAATAAGTAAGATGTGTATAACTGTATAGTTGAGGAAATGGAGGTGTGATTGATTCTTTGCATGACTGACTAGGTGTGTGAGTAACTCCATGGATGAGTGACAGTCTGTGAGTGTCTGTTTACACTGAGTGTATCTAAGGTTATATCAGAGTATGAAGAGGTTCATCGTATAATCACATGAATGATGTCATCAGTGATGTGATCAGTAATGTCAAATGAGATGTCATCAGGGATGTCATCAGTAATGTCATTTAAGATGTCATCATTGATGTCATCAGTGATGTAATTTGAGATGTCATCAGTGAGGTCATCAGTGATGTCATTTGAGATGTCATCAGTGATGTCATCAGTGATGTCACTGACCATGTCATGAATGATGTAATATGTGACATCATCAGCAGTGGATTGCGGGTGCGCGATATATAGTTAGTGGAACTAACTATATATGAAATTTCAATGGTTTTGTGTGAGTAAAATAAGGTTTTGAAAAGGCTAATCCCTAACTATATATGGTCTATAACCAATGGTTTTTTCAGTGAATTTTCAAGGTTTTGTAAATGCAAATTCCTAACTATATATGGCCTATAACCTATGGTTTTTTCAGTGAATTTCATTGGTTTTTTAATAGCAAATATCAAAAGCTGTAAAATGTCAAGTACGTGATAGGTAAAAACTTTTTCGTGTTTATGCACGCTGATGTGCTTTGAACGCTGCCCCCCTCCCCTCTTTTCTCTTAGTAGTACTCTCTCTTTGCAGATAGTGAAGAGTAGTTAACGCAGGCCTTTACCCCCGTTGTAATCCGTCGTGCCTGCTCGTCTCTCCATTTGATTGATTGTTATCCAAGCATTTGCTGTTTTACAATTGATTCTCTTTGGTTCATTCTCTATTTACAAACAAGCACAAAGTCGCAATACTCTGTTTAGTCTTTGCAGATAGTGAAAAATCGTGTAAAAAAATAAAATTAATCGAGCAAAATCAGTAGGCCACTAATTGGATCTCTTTTTGACCTCGCTAAAATAGAAATATTAGGAACAACCCTTCATGAGAAATACGAAAATAGTGAGATGAACTGAGCTCCACACCATGAGGGCTGCAAGACAGCTCGGCTCTGTCACCCGCCCCGCCCAAAATAACGACAAACCTTATGCAAATATTAAAAATATATACAACACACCAGCAAAGAAACAGGGTAAAACATTTTATTAAATAACTATTTACATAACTATTTTATACTTTTTATTGCCCGATCCGGCTAGCTCAATCGATCGAGCATGAAACTCATGCACTCTGATAGCAAGCGTTGCTACTGATGCTATGCAGACCAAAACTGGTTTTCAGTTTGTAAATTTTTCTAGATTTTTCCATCCAAGGTTGGTTGAGTTTGTAGAACGATGGCTTCAGATTTTCAACATACGGTGTGGTGGCGCGGACTGGGAGGGGGCGCTTCGCTCCTGCCCCCTCCCCAAGTAAGATTTTCATACGTGAAAGTACGTTAATGGTTTTGGTCCCTGAGTTGCTTCAATGTCACTGCCATTCTCAAATGGCATAAGTTCTGGATGTTGGGTGCCATAGTTCAGAGTTCTGAGCAGCGCTTGTAACACTGTCTGAAGCTTATTTCCACCTACTGCAGCTTCACTATTCTCAAAGTAAGTGAGTGTCGTTTGTGGACCTGACTGCATTTGAAAACAATGTGATATGGTACCTCCCTAAACCGCTTGACGGAGGCCCCCGAGGGGCGGTGTGATGGCACGGACTCGGAGAAGACGCTTGGCTCCGACCCCCTCCCCAAGTCTTATAGCACCGGTTTAGCCTGAGATCGCCCCCGACATAGGCAACCGGCTCCCGGGGTCCGGCGGAACTTTTTGCCGTTTGATGACTCTTCTATTCTGGACCTTGTCCCACAATCCGTTTGACCTGAAGACACGCTGTAGTGGGGCGCCCCTTTACCGTTTTAGTTGCCATTCCGGCCGCTTTTGCTACACTGTGCCTCTTCCGCCATTCAGCTGTTTACCGCCCGCTCTTGCGACTACAGCGTCTCGCTCACCATGTAGTTGAGTTGCTCCCGCTCTTGCGATGCAACAATAAGCGACTGCCACAGGACTCTCAAAATGGCGGCCGGCTCTTCAGATTTGGGCGTGGTCCACTAAAATAGCCCTGGGACACCTTGGAACTCGGACGCTTCCCTGATAGGGCTTGGGTCCCATTCTCGAAAGCGTCCCCTCAGCCATGAAGATTCTACAAAAGTCTTGGGGGCCCCCGACTCCCGCAGGCTTCTGGTGGGGAGCGGCTGCCATGTTTACTCGTGGAATGGCCACAACGGACCTACGAGATGGTAGTGCTCTCATGCTGACGCCAGCTTTAGTCTGAAACATCCAGAAACACTGTAGACTACCAATTCAATCAGTTCCGGTAGGGCCCCAACATGACCCGGTAGAGAAGAACTTGCCCTCCCTTCTTTGACTGATGGTTCTTGTTGCCTGTCCCCTCTGTTGTCATTTTACAGAACTTTTTGGACTGCTGAAAGGGGTTGTGTTCCGAACGCTGGTTGGTGGAGACATTTTGACTATATTCTTGACCTACGTTGTCGCGTAATGCGTTATATGACACGCCGCGTTAGCGCACCCGGAAGTGATCCGGGGCGCGGCGCGCAGCGCGTAACGTAAGCATAACAGGTCATGTGACTTGTTAATAAAACTTTTTATTGGTTCATTTTACTTTTGTTATTTTAATAATGAAAAGCTTCGTCATATGACCTAAAAAATACGCTTTTTATTGATTTCGAACTTTTTAAAAAAAAACATATATGTTATAATATTCCAGGCTAATGTACTTTCCCAGAAAATTTACAACTGTCCTGCAAGTAAAATATATTCCTTTTTCGAGAAAAAGGGCGTTTCTTCGTTCCATGACGGAGCCGTTGAGTAAAAGAGACTCGGCCTGCTGTCTTAGTCGCCGATACGCCTGATTATCAGATTCTTATCGATCACTTTATGTTGCAGGAGTGGAAAACACAACTGCCCTTGACCATTTATCTTTACTGCGTTCCTACATATTATACCTTTTATCCGTCATGTAATTAGACTGCTTTATTTCACTTGCCTTTTACTGATTCGAAAACAGTGACTAAAAGTAAAAACTTTACCAATGTAAATACTACTACCATGTTTTGTTTTAAAAACCTTTATTGTGAAAATGTCAGTATACAAATACGGGCCTATAACCACGTGGGCCGGCCACGGAGCAAACTGAAATCGTATATGATGAGGAGACATTGACATTATAGAGGAACGTAACGAGCGAGCCATTAGGTTGCAAGAACTAAGGTGTCTAACAGTTGCGGAATCGGTGGACGTACATTTTGTAATTAAAATACAACAGGGCCACTTACAAAAAAGTTATCTAGATATACATTTGCGTGCAAGTACCATGGGTGACGTTAATTCGAACTTTCAATAGTACAGTAATCAATAACACATCAGAACTTAATATCAATAGGGATGTCAAAATATTCAATCAATTCTCGTCCCCGCCCGCCATGAGCATCAAAACTGCATTCATATCTCGTGACATCAAGGTTGTTCAACCAGTACACAACAAGGAGTTACGAGTCCCATTTATACCGGCGCCATTTTGTGCGAGGCCGGGCAGGTCCAAGATATAGTCAAAATGTCTCCACCAACCATCGGCCAGACCAGAACCCCTTTCGGCCCTTTATGCTACAAGATGGTGTCTTCCATTCAGAAAATATTGTTGGCAGCATTTTGAAAGGAAAGATAAACAGCCGTTCTCCTAGTGAGTCTCACATTGTTACATTTAGGAAGAATGTTGAAGAGTAGTATGTGGAAAATCTGAAGCCATTTTTCTACAAACTCTCAATCAGCCTTGGATGGAAAAAAAAATCCTGAAGAATGTACAAACTGAAAACCAATTTTTGTCTGTATAGCATCAACAGCAACGCTTGAGTCAGCTTTGTGTCAAGCCGCCATTTTGATTCAATCAATAGCGTCCCCCTGCACACATTCAGGGACCTGGTCGTGTCTTCAGATGAAACGGATTGTGGGACAAGAAGCAAAAAGGAAAAGGAAAAAAGTTCCGCCGGACCTCGGGAGCCGGCCGCCTATGTCATGTGCGACCTTTGGCCACACCAGGGCAATAGTGAAGCTGCAGCAGGTGCAAATAAGCTTCAGACAGTCTTACAAGCACTGCTCAGAACTCTCAACTATGGCACTCAACATCCAGGACTTGCCATTCGGATCTTGGCGCCTTGTGCTGGTTCCGACCTATTCACACATCGATCCACTACTGACATCACCTCATAAGCCAACGGGGCACCCCACGCCGACTTTCGGCGCAGCATTGTAGGATGGCCACACCAGTGCGGCAACTTGCTGGACACCACCTCGGTGCCATCCGGATCTCGGCGCGTTCGAGTCACTGTACCGCAAGAGCGGGAAAAACTCAGCTGGACACGCCGTCTTTCGGCGCAGCATTGTAGGATGGCCACACCAGTGCGGCAATTTGCTGGACACCACCTCGGTGCCATCCGGATCTCGGCGCGTTGTGCTGCCTTCGGCCTACTGTAGCCGCAAGTGCGGACGCAACTCAGTTGGACGGCGAGTGAAACGCTAAGGGGCGCTCCACTGCAGCCGAGGAACCTCCATCTTGGGGGAGACGCACAGCCCCCACTGACTGACGCGACCTCACAGGCCAATGGGGCGCCCCACGCCGACTTTCGGCGCAGCATTGTAGGATAGCCACACCAGTGCAGCAACTTGCAGGACACTAACTCGGTGCCATCCGGATCTCGGCGCGTTGTGCTGCCTTCGGCCTATTCGCACATCGGTCCGCTACTGACGCCGCCTCACGTGCCAACGGATTTTCTACGCTTTTTGTAGCCCTATGCCGCATAACAGGTCATGTGACTTGTTTATAAAACTTTTCATTGGTTCATTTTACTTTTGGTTTCCTAAAGATGGAAGGCTTGGTCATATGACCTAAAAGTAACACTTTTCATTGGTTTAGAACATTTTTTTTTCCCAAACGATGAAAGCCCCACCTTGTTTCTGGATGATTCAGACTGAAGCTGGCGTCAGCATGAGAGCACCACCATCTCGTGGCTCCGTCGTGGTCATTCCGCGAGCAATCATGGCAGCCGCTCCCCACCGGAAGCCTGCAGGAGTCGAGGGCCCCCAAGACTTTTGTAGAATCTTCACGGCTGAGGGGACGCTTTCGAGAATGGAGCCCAAGCCCTAGCAGGCAAGCGTCCGAGTTCCAAGGTGTCCCAGGGCCATTTTAGTGGACCAGGCCCAAAACCGAAGAGCCGGCCGCCATTTTAAGAGTCCTGTGGCAGCCGCCTATCGCTGCACTGCAAGAGTGGGAGCAACTCAACTACATGGTGAGCGAGACGCTGTAGCCGCAAGAGCGGGCGCAACTCAGCTGGATGGCCGCCACCTGGGGAGGCCCGTTCACGCCGCCTCCCCCACGTCCCCCCCCCGGGCCGCCCCACGCCAATTTTCGGAGCAGCATTGTAGGATACCAAAACCAGTGCGGCAGTTTACTGGACATCACCTGGGTGCCATCCACATCTCAGCGCGTTCTGCTGCCTTGGGACTATTCGCACAACAGACCGCTACTGACGAGGCCTCCCCCCGCACCACCCGGGACGCCCCACGCTGTTTTTCTGAGCTGCATTGTAGGATCCCAAAAACTAGTGCGGCACCCAGGTGACATCACCTGGGTGCCGTCCAGAACTCAGCACGTTGTGCTGCCTTGGGACTATTCGCACAAAAGACAGCTTCTGACCATTGTTGCTTTTTTTTGTCAAAAATGTTTAAATGTTTGTTACAGTTTTTGTTCCGTTCGTTATATTTAAAAGTTAATAAAGTTTTATAATCCTACTTTGTTGGAGTGCTATATATTTTTAAAAAATCGGGTGAATGGGGCCTTGAATCGGGTTATTGTCATGTGTGGGCTTTGCAAGTGTACTGCTACAGGATCGGACATTTCAAACTCAAATGCACGTTCTTTTTCTTACCTTTCCGAAGCATGGAGCGCAATAGCAGGCAGAGAAAGGGTGATGCAAGTGTTGAACACTGCCTGGCCTGGCAAGTTGCTGGCAGTGCCCGCCCGCTCCTGAAAGAGGACACACACACACCGCCGCCCCGAGTACTTCACAGATCTTTAAAAGACCATGCGCTTGTTCATGAGGCTTAAATGGTTTATCACCCCTTCTAGAACCCCTGCATCGACCCTCTGACGTTTCCTGGAAGAATTACCACGTAACACAATACCAAGCCTTGTCAGCTGAAACCCCCGAGGAATCGTGGGGCATATTATCAAGGGGGTTTATCTCTGCTTTTTTGGCTTTAAACGCCAAGAAAGCGGAGATAAAATTATCTCCCTATTACCAAGCTGTCGCTAACACCAGTTAGTGACAGCTAAAAGGAGATAGCGACCATCTTGGGCCCGCTTTGCATGTCAGTGATATTTATCACTAATGACATGCAAAGTGGGCGTGCCAAGATGTTAGCGACTGGAAACAGTTCCTAACATCGCTATCTCCTATTACCAACTTTTAGAGATATTTGCGCTAAGCGCGAATATCTCCAAAAGCTAACACCAGCCCTGAGCAGTTCTTAGCCATGTTATCCAATGGGAGGTGGATAACATGGCTAAGAGCATTTGCTCGATAATGCATGAATATCGCTGACTTTTCAGCGATATTCATGCATTGCGGCCGTTTTTTTCGCATTTGCGATAAACCTTGCTAATAGCAAGGTTTATCTGCGATAAAAATCGCCGATGTGCGGCGATAATTTTTGTCTCTAAACAAGTTAGAGACAAAAATTATCGCTAGTTGTTGGTAATATGCCCCCGGGTTTTTGCTTGCAGAAATCGGGAGGCGGGAGACTAGCACTGAAATCAGTAGTCTCACGCCTGAATTGGGAGGGTTGGCATGTCTGGATTCTCTACAGCTGGGGCCATAAACTACATCCGCAGGGCTAGGTGATAGCCTGGGACCGGCCTGGCATCTAAAATGGCTGCCGTGCACGACAAAATTGTGGCATTGGAAAAAAGGCAAGATGGCGCAGACAATGTTTATCAATAAGGATTCATTTATAACAAAATATTATATCGCACTGACAAATTGGTGGTCAACACTTCCTGATTTCCATCGAATCGAACGTTAACAGACGTCACGCAGCAAAAAAAAAAAAAAGCTCACGCACAGCCGCTGGAAGACATGTATCAACATATATGAGCCTCCTCAGCCACCCTCAGAAAACATAAGGGATTAGGATACGTCTCCCGCACCCCCTTATACCTAGTAATTTAATTAAAACGAAGCACAAAATGGCGAATTCCCGTTTCGCTACCAGTTTGCGGCCCAGTTCGCGGCCCGTGAAGCGCTTCTACCGTGAAAAATATTTTTTTTTTATTTTCCCCACGGGACCCTTTAATAACCCCAACAACATTCCTAGGGGGTCAAGAGGGGTATACCTTGCCCCCTTTCATTAAATTCCCCCTTCGTTTTTCACCTCTTCTTCTCTCTCGATCCTACCGAGAGATAAGATGGCGGCCGCTCCGGACTGTTTAGAATGTTGACAGACACCGGGGAGCCAATCAGCTTCGCATCGCAAAGTTCCGTTTCGCGAAAAGTAAGCGGACCGGAGAGCAGCCCGGAGCGCTGTTACAGATATATATCTTGTTTTGAACGTTAATTTCTCAAAATCCACTGGAGCACATATATTGAGACCTAGCAAAGGCACATCGGGCTAACAGTCCCTACAATTTTGCCAAGTTTTGTGCAAATCCATTCAGCCGTTCGAGCTAAAAGTGAGGCCAAAGGCCCTATGGAAATTAACATGGGAAAAATGCGTTTTGGGACCCCCCTTTTTTCTCGGCCCCCCCTTGACGAAACCCCCCCAAATTTTCAGGGGCTGCTCAGAAACAAGATGTGCCATTTTCCTGAAAATTTCAGCCGAGTCCGTCCACAAACGTCAAAGTTATTAGACATAGAATTTTCAAAAGTTCCATAGAGAAAAAATCCTAACTATATATACCTACTGGCTATCGCCAGTAGGTAATATATATATATATATATATATATATATATATATATATATATATATATATATATATATATATATATATATATATCTCCAAACCTCCTCCAGCAACGAAGAAGCAGGGGCCACACAGGGGAAACGTTTGGAAGCTCTTTATTTAGAAAAGCGGCATGATGCATTTCGGCCCGACGGCCTTCTTCGGATGCCTTGCAATGTTAGGGCGACGTGTTCACTCGCTTTTAATTAGTCCTGCATATTCGCCTGATTGGTCAGAGTCCGCCCTGCCCCCTAATTGAATAATGTGCTCACTGCTTGCACTGGATGAAAACTGCAACTGCAATATATATATATCCACTGAAAAAACCATAGGTTTCACCCCAGTTATAGTTAGGAATTAGCATTTAAAAAACCTATTAAATTCACTGAAAAAAACATAGGTTTCACACCAGTTATAGTTAGCTGGAAATTTTACTGACATAAAACCATTGAAATTCCCATGTTATAGTTAGTTGGACTCACTATAACTTGCGCGTGCAATGCACTGCTGATGACGTCACATATTACATCACTCATGACATGGTCAGTGAATTTTAAAGGTTTTTTAATAGCAAATCTCTTTCGGTATGAAATGTAATATTTTTTATAATGAATTTTATATTGTATATTTATGTAATACTATTTTTTTGATGGTTTTTTTTTCGCCCTGGAGCGCTCCTGGGGCGCGTACCAATGCACTTACCGGTAAGCGCAGTTTTGCCGCGCCCCGGTTCGCGTACCGGTGGTGAGCGCCCCGTTTGCGCTATTGCCGCGAACGAAAGCATCATCATGACGTATCGCTTAGCCGCGTGATGCGTCTTATGACGCACGGCGTAAGCGCACCCGGAAGCGCCGGAGCACATACGATCGCGCTACGTAAGCGCCCCAGGGCGCGCCCTGACGTGCTTACGCTACGTGCCCCCGGGCGCGCCCCGGGGCGCGTAGCATAAGCGCGTCAGGTCATGTGACCTGAAAATAACACTTTTCATTGGTTCAGAACACTTTTGGTTTCCAAATGATGAAAGCCCGGGTCATGTAACCTGAAAATAACACTTTTCATTGGTTCAGAACAGTTTTGTTTTCCAAATGATGAAAGCCCCCAACTTTTTTCCTCATTCTCACTTCGTTGTTTGAGTGAGGAAGAGCTGCTTCTATTATTAGAGAAATGGCTACAGTAGCAGCAGCAGCTGGAGCATCTGCACCACCACCACCATCACCACCACCACAAGGACCACCACAACATCACATTGGTGGTCAAGAAGAAGAGGAGGAGGAGGAGGAGGAGGAGGAGGAGGAGGAGGAGAGAAGGCAGAGAAGGCATTTCCTGCCTGAAGAAAATGCCCCATATAAACCTAAGGAGCACTTTATATAGGAGTCTTTTGAAATCCCAAGGGGTGCAAAGAAGGTAAACGCTGCAAAGGTGACTTCTCTCATCTGTGACGCTGTACTATCCAGGTGGAACCCTGCAAAAAAATATTCATTTGGGAATCACACAATGATTCGGCACATGCACCAATTGCACCCCAATAACTATTCTGTAGCAGAGGTGAGAGAACTGTGCATAAACCTTCCACAATCGTCTGCCAGCACCTCAACAACCAAAGAACCCACTCCATCGGGTCTAGAGGCAAGTCAGATGGTTCCAAACATACAAACTAAGTTTGGTGATTATAAATTCGTTTGCATATATTGTGGCAAAACAATTACTTATGTTGAGAAGAGTATTACCCTCATCAAAATTGCTCGTGATAACCACAAGTGCCCGAAGAAACCCTAATTTTTTTCCTGTTTTTTTTTTGCTCCAGTTGAGCCGTTTATAATTCCCTGTTTTTTGTTTATCCCCATAAAAAATACAAAAAAAATATAAAACTGTTCAGAAAAGCCCAAAAAAGTAAAAAATGTTCAAAAAAATATTAAAAAAATATAAAACAACAAAAAGAATAAAAAAAGGTTCTTTTTAGAACTACCTACAATTTATAAAAAAAACTACATTTTAAAAAAACTCTGTCATTCTTTTTTCTCCAGGGTACGCTCCCCGGTACGCTCCGCGGTGCGCGTACCGGGCGCTCCCCCCACGCAAATCGAAAAAAATATATATTATTTTTTTTGCCCCACAGGGCCCTTTTATGGCCCCCACATCAAACCTAGGGGTCAGGGGGGGTCTACCCTGCCCCCTTTTGGTCATTTCCCCCTTTGTTTTTGCCACCTCTTGTGTCTCGATCCTACAGAGACACAAGATGGCGGCCGCACCGGACTGTTTGGAATGTTTACAGACACCCGAGAGCCAATCAGCTTTCCGCTCCCGAACTCGCGTAGCGCGCTGGTTCGCGCCCCGGTGCGCGTACCGGGACATGCTTACAGATATATATTTTTTTTTTAACCTAAATTACTCAAAATCCACTGGAGCACATATCTTGAGACATAGCAAAGGCACATCGGGCTAAAAGTGAGGTCGACCGCCCTATGGAAATTAACATGGGGAAAACACTTTTGGGACCCCCCTTTTTTCTTGGCCCCCGTTTGACGAATCCCCCCCAATCTTTTAGGGAAGGACCGGAGCGGCGCGAGGCAAATTTGAGGAAAATTTCAGGCAGATTCCTCCACCGGTGCCAAAGTTATTCCCAATAGAATGTTGCGATTTCCCTATTGAAAATAATCCTAACTATAACTACTTACTGGCGACCGCCAGTAGGTAATATATCTGTATATACGTACATATAAAAGTTGTTTGTTTGCATATAAATAGATATATATATTGTTGGACTCAGAAGGGATACATTTACTATTCCCGCTCCAGTCACTACAACAGCAGGGAAAGTGTTGGATGGCGGAGGGGTGAACTCTACTATTCCCACTGCAGTCACTGAACAGTATGGAAGTATTATATTGCATAGGGGGAAAAATGCTATTCCCACTCAAGTCTGTGCAGCAGTAGGGAAAGTGTTGGACTCAGGAGGGGTGAAATTTGCTATTTCCATTACAGTATGTGAAACAGTATGGAAAGTGTTCAACTGAGGAAGGGTAACATTTACTATTCCCACTCCAGTCTGGGCAAAAATAGAGAGAGAGTATTTCACTTCAAACAAATAAAATATTGTAACAACTATATTAAATAACAAACATATAAATATTTACATATAACAATGATTGATATATATATATATATATATATATATATATATATAAATATATACATTTTTTTAACGTAATTACATATTTATTACAATGTTTAATAAATATAATAAATTAAAGCAAACAATATTAAAATAATTAAAATACCACACTAAGGGGTTGATTATGATCGCAGTCGGATGAGTATCCGACAGCCGTCCTGTCGGGGATGGGACTGGCCGACAGGGAGTCGGCGGTCCCGCTAGACATATTACAATCCGACTGCCATGGAGGCCGTGGGAAACATTCCTTTTAGCATTGAAGCTTGTGCTGCAGCCCAAAAAGGGCTGCAGCACAAGCCTCACTGCTTAGAGGCATGTTCGTAAACATCCCTGCACTATGTGGCAGGCACCATGCGGTTCATGCCACATAGTGCAGGGATGTTTAGGGCCATCGTAATGCGAAAGGCAGACCTGCAGGGGCAGATGGCGGTGGGACTGCCACTGATGGCCTGATTGTGGCGGTCCCACCGCCATTGTAATCAGGCCCTATATTCTTTCAGTGATGACACCTAACAAATACAATGTTATTTACAATTAAAAAGCATAACACAGTGAACAAATGACATAATTAATAGCATAATTTTTAATGAATGAATAACTATTTTTACATTTATTATTACTAAAATCACTTCCCTCTATAAGCTAAACAGCACACACCTAAAATATATCTTAGAAATTATATTAATTAAACATTTTACATGATCAACTATAAATTAAATTATTTATATTTAATTAACTTGCCACGCTCTACCCCTGCAAACCAAATAATCTGCACCGGATAGATAACATAAAATGCTTAATTAATTACACAATTTGCATTATTAATTATCAATCAAATAATTAATAATAATTAAAAATGAATTAACATTTATTTATAATTAATTTACTTGTATATAATCAACAAGAGAGAAAGGGCTTCACAAGGCCACTCTTGTACCCCTTATGAGTAGTAAATATAAATCAACAAAAGTGTGACTATAAAAGTAAAGGGATAGTCAGTTGCTACCACCAAGCAGACAAGTTTTTCGAACAAAGAACAGTCAAACAGTTAGGGTTACATGCAGAGTGCCACAAGAAGAACCCTCAGGCACCAACAAGACAGTTGGTTGCCATTTGTCTTCATTGTGTTCTTTTTAGAAAATAGTGATTGAAAAGTTAAAAGAAGTGTGGACTACTCCCCAAAATTGGTTAAAATTATTTTATTCGTGGGTAGCTCTAACTTCATTAAAATCCTGGTGAAAAGTCGGACAGAATGGTGGTTATGTTAATTTGAACCACCCAGTCCTAAACAAAAAACAATATAGGTCGATATGTTTCTGCTACTAAGAGCCTAAACTCAGCTCAGCATTCGTCAGGACCATACACAATTACCTCACGTCGGTGAAGCACACTAAAGCATCACTGCCAACTGAGGTAGAAAAAATAAAAAAGGATTACGACCTTCTGTGTAATCGGAGCACTGGAACTTCCTAGAGCTTCTTCTCCTGTATGTGAGGGATTTAAGTCTGTACAGAAAGATAAACTATTTTTGACAGATGCTCTTTCACTGTGCTCAAACTAGATTAGTGCAGCCTTTTTTTACATAGTTATGTTATGTTATGTTAAAGTTTTTTATTGTGCGCACAGCTACTCCAGCCAAGGAGCGTCCTGGCGCATAGACAAGGAGTCAATGCTAGGGGGGTGCAGGTGCACACCTATATATGAGCAGTTAGTTAATTTCTAAATTTGAGGTAGGATATTTTGTGGGTATGTAAGGAAGGTGCGTGCTATTCCCAGTGGAAAAACGACCCTAGTTTCCCATGTTAGGACATCAAAGAGGACTGTGGGAGAACCCACAGTTAAGGGAATGCACAGCTATAAGACAAAATGTCTAAATCACAATATTTCAATAACAGTATAATGTTTCATAAGAAATGCTCTAAGGCAATAAATCATTCATTTCATCTGCAATTTGTACTAGTGTGACATTATGCAAATCACATTAAATAAAGCATTATTGACATATGGAAAAACAATGTAGACTGTCCCTGTCTATTTTCAAAATCATATTACACAAAATACTGCATTTTCATCATCTCTATTCAGATAACATAACATCCTTTGTTCATAATTCCCAATGCATTTCGGGTTACGTAAAACCCTTCGTCAGGGGAGTGAGTTTTGATGAAAAGATGGAAATCTTCACATTCAATGTCGCCACTGAAATTCAAACACAACAACATGCAGTAAGATTACTGCTCAGCTAGTAGGATTTGCACCCCAAGTTGTGCACTGAAAAGAAAAGTGTCGAACTAGAGTCCAAAAATAGGTGCATGCTGTTTGCTGAAAGGTATGTGCTCTCAAGTAAACAGAGTGAAAGGTAAAGAACCTTAACCACTAGAATAAAGCTGTACTGCCTCGCCTGTACCTTCCAATGTGCGCTGTTCGGGACAGGCAATCTGATACTGAATAACGCTGAGGTGTAGGAAATATCTGTAGTGAAAAACAAGGCAATGCTAAGAAATAAACTCTGATCACTCAGCGTGTCCTAAGCGGGAGGAGGTAACAAATGTGTGTATGTACACTTGACTCTTACCGGAAAAAGGACCGGGGGGAGATTAAGGTAAATCCTGTGAGCGATCGTTCTGCAGCTGCCCAAAGTCGGAAAGCGTGAGACGTGCCTCTTTCATTTTAAAATGCCGAGCTCATGGCTGTAAGGGTAAACAAGGATGGACGCGGGGTTAGAGTCCTCCGTGTAAACGGTGATAGCTACAGACCGGAGTCTCAATGGAAATGGAATGAACATGCCCGAAACACGCTGTGTCCTTAGTCCGCTCGCTCCGTAAACCACAACGATACTGAATCTTGCCCAGAAAGCTGTGCGCGTAGGGGGAAGGTTCTATCAAAGTAATGTGAGGAGGTCTGCAGATGGCAGAAAATGACCCTAATGTGTTAAACGATGGTGAAAACGGACTCTCAAGTGTATGGAGAAAAGGCAAGGGGTTTATAAGTGCTTAATTAATTGGAACTCTCTCAGAGTGAAGCAAAAACTGTCAGCAGAAAATAAAAGTTAAATTACAAAAGTAAATTACGAAAATATTTGTGGAAAAAATAAATTGATCAGAGCAAGGGGTGCCCAAAAAAGGAAAGTCTGAAAGTGAATGAAACAGCTGAAGTGGGTGCAAATCCTGTACAATATTGAACTCTACGAAATACGTTATATAAAACATAACATCTCATAATGATCATTAAGCCCATTTGGGGCTAATGTTCTCAATGTTTTTATCCAATGTGTTTCCCTTCGGGCCAGTGTGATGTTAATATCTGTGCCTGACACCTTTTTGACTCTTTCTAAAATTGTGAACCGTATTTGCGGTATGGTGTGTCCTGCCTTTTTCCAGTGTGTTGTCAATGGGGATGTGGTGTTCTTTTTCCTGATTCGGCTCTTCTGCTCTATAATGCGTGTCTTAATCTTTCTGCTGGTTCTGCCTACGTACACAAGGCCACATGGGCATTTGATTGCATATATCACTTCTTCAGTGTTACAATTCGAAGTGTGGTGAAGTTTCAA
Source organism: Lissotriton vulgaris (assembly GCF_964263255.1). Taxonomy (NCBI): domain Eukaryota; kingdom Metazoa; phylum Chordata; class Amphibia; order Caudata; family Salamandridae; genus Lissotriton; species Lissotriton vulgaris. Next base: position 1,614,025,177 of record NC_141693.1, read on the forward strand.
TTTTGTGCCCGTTTGTGGATGCATAAAAATGTCTCCTTGGATTACATTACTGCATTGGCCGCAGTTGTGGCATTTTGTCATACCCTTGAAACCTCCTGTGGGTTTATCTTCTTGCGGTTTCAAGATTTCCCGAAGATTCTTAGCTCTTTGGTGAGCAAATAGTGGAGGATCTGAAAAGATACCTTGAAAATCCGGTTCGTTTTCTATGATCTCCCATCTTTTCTTAATAGTGGTTTTTATGAGGGAAGCTTGAGTGGAATGTTTCAGTACAAATACCTCTCTGCGCGATGATGTTTTCACGGAGGCTTGTAATAAGTCCTTCCTCAGTTTCTTTTCCACTTGTTCCTCAGCTTGATCAAGTATTTCTGCTGGGTATCCTCTTGTTTGGTATCTGCGTCTTTGTTCTTGAATTTTGTCTATGCATTGTTGGTTATTAGAGGTGATCCTTTTTATGCGCATAAATTGGGAGATGGGTAAATGTTTCTTAAGCAAGAATGGATGTGCACTGTTGAAGTGCAGTGCACTGTTAACATCTGTGGGTTTTGTATAAACCGATGTGCTTAAGCCTGTGGCGGTCTTCCGGATTTCAATGTCTAAGAAATGTATCTTGTCTTTTTGGATATTGTAGGTGAATTGAATCCTCGTATTGTGCAAGTTTAGAGTCTTAATAGAGTCTTCAAGTATATGTTTCTGGCCGTTCCATATGACAAGAATGTCATCAATGTATCGAAAGATGGATACTGCATTGTTAATCCATGTGGGATTAGTGAGCATGTGTTGGTGTTCAAAGTAAGCCATGTAGGTGTTTGCATACGAGGGGGCTCCAGGAAAGCCCATGGATGTGCCCGTCTTCTGTAAATAAAATTGGTTTTGCCAAAGAAAATAACTGTGGTATAACGAAAAGTGTAATAGTTCAAGAAGAAAGATTGACAGTTCAGGTGGTATGGATGAAGTTAGCAGCCTCCACTCCACTGCCTCTAGACCTTCATTGTGTGCTATAGAAGTGTAGAGAGCCACGACGTCTATCGTGCACAGTAGGGTGTCCTGGTTAACTTTGTGTTCGATTGCTTGCAACTTCGTGAGACAATCCGTGGTGTCACGTATGTACGTGTCCCAGGTTTGGACTAATGGCTGTAGGTGGTGTCCACAAAATACCCGATGGCTTCGTGTATCGAATTGCACCCCGCCACTATGGGCCTGAAGGGTGGTCTCAAAGAATCCTTATGCATCTTCGGGAGCATGTATATATGTGGAACTTTTGGTGTCTGGTTCACAAGGAATTTTCCAGTAGGTGTATCTATTGTACCTTCTTCTACAGCTTTTGTGACTACAGAAGTCAATAGAGCAATCAGTTCTTCAGTTGGGTCTTTTTCCAGTACCAGGTAGGTGTCTGTATCAGATAGGTGTGTTTCCACACTCATGTTGTAGAATGTCGTGTCTAGTACCACTAGGGCACCGCCCTTGTCTGCTGGTTGAAAGATAATTGACTTGTCTTTTCTTAGGGATCTCAAGATTTTTTGTTCTTTTTCAGTCAGATTGGAGTGAAAGGGTTTGGTATATTGGATCTTTTCAAGGTCTTTCTTAACCAAGAGTTCAAAGGTATCAAGTGATTTATGGGTGATGGGAGCCATGAATTTACTCTTGGGACGAAATTTCTTTGATTCTTGGCTGTGCTCCTCGAGGTTAAGCAAAGTTGAAAAGAACCATCTCAGGCGTAATTTTCGCATAAATTTGAAGAATGCTGTCTCGGTTTATAATTCATTAGATGAGTATGTTGGAACAAAAGAGATGCCTTTGTTCAATGTTTTTACTTCCACTGGATTCAGAGTTCTGTGAGAGATGTTCATCACTAGGGATTCGGTTTCTTTACCGTTCTCTGTGGTCTTCCTGTGTCTGGGGATGTTTTTGTTTTGTCCCCTTCGGGTGCGGGTTCTGATTGTGATGTTGTTTTGTCTGGAGGTCCCTTGGTCAGTGGGCCAGCCTCTAAAAAAGATTGTTGTTTGCTCGATGTAGATGCCTCTCCTTCTGTTGTCATAGCCTGAGATGCAGTCGAGGGTGGTTTTGGACGTTGAACTGTGAGATCCTGATCAGGTACCAGGCTTTCCTCAGAAGAATTGGTGTTTGGTTTTTTAAAGAAACGTTTCTGGGCGTAAGTCTCTGCCCATGAGTAGACCTCATCTAATTTATAGTCTATGGTGTCCCTTCGGAACTTCCTGGTCTTACGTTCGTGCACCTCTTTCGCATGTTTGTCCAAATTGATGTTAATGTTCTCCAATACTTTATCCCAATCTTCGGTGTCCATTTTTTGTGAGAGATCATCCTTGAGTCTGTTGATATCTTGCGTCAAATCAACAAGTATGGTAGAAATCTCTTCTATAATGAGAAGTATCAAGTCAAGTGAACATTTGTTCAATATGGCGTACCAGTGAGACATGAAGTCTTTATTAAATTTGAATAGCATGGGTTTTAAAGCAATGCGTAAACCTCGTGGGATTCTTTTAACCTTGTGGTACTCAATCAGAGTGGTGGCGTGGAGGCGCTGATTTATTTCTTTCTTCAATAGATATTCAAGTTGTTTTAGTTGTTGTGAAATGTTTCCTGTGGAGGCACCAAAATCGCGTGCTTCTTTTATGAGTGAGTATATTGACTCCGCTTCCTCTGTAGTGTATGCTTTAGTGGTGGCTTGATTAGTGGTAATGTCCGCTATCTCTTTCCAAGACATCTTGAAAAAAATGTTTTGGGGTGCAACCCTGCAAGTGGGTGGGTCAAGTATAAAGTCAATGCTAGGGGGGTGCAGGTGCACACCTATATATGAGCAGTTAGTTAATTTCTAAATTTGAGGTAGGATATTTTGTGGGTATGTAAGGAAGGTGCGTGCTATTCCCAGTGGAAAAACGACCCTAGTTTCCCATGTTAGGACATCAAAGAGGACTGTGGGAGAACCCACAGTTAAGGGAATGCACAGCATAATGCATAATGTCACACTAGTAAAAATTGCAGATGAAATGAATGATTTATTTCCTTAGAGCATAGACAAGGAGAACATAACACAACAGGAAAAAGAAGACTAAAAGGAACAGATTAAAACAGATACGTTTTTATTGCTTTCCGGAAGGTCATGAGGTCCTCCAGCAACCGGATATCAACCGGAAGAGAATTCCAAGCAAGTGCAGCTTTTACGCTGAAGGAGCGACCTCCCATCCGGCTGAGCCTAAATCTTGGGACTACAGCAAAAGCCTGACCTTGATAGCGGAGGGCGCGTGCAGGAACATAGAAGGAGATACAGCTGGACAGAATGTCGGGGCCTATACCTCTCAGGATCTTAAAGGTCAAACAAAGGACCTTAAAGAGAATACGCTTCCTCACGGGGAGCCAGTGTAGGGAGCGAAGAACACTCGCCACCGGGCAAAATCTGGGCAGGCCAACAATCGCTCTGGCCGCCGCATTTTGAACCCGTTGCAGACGAGTAAGCTCGGCCTGGTTAGCCCCGACCAGAGGAGAGCTAGCGTAATCCAGGCGAGAGATGATAGTAGCCTGGATTACCAGCTGTCTGGTTGGTGCATCAAAAAATTTGAGCACAGGTCTTAAGCCTCTCAACAGGCCGAAGCAACAGGCTGCTGTTCTTTTGGTGTGTCCCACAAAAGAGAGGCCAGCGTCCATCCAGACCCCCAGATTTTTCAACTCCGACACCGGGGTCGGGGTAGGTCCCAACTCTGGTGGCCACCATTGGTCACCCCACAACTCCACTCCCCTTCCGACAACCATTACCTCCGTTTTAGTGGCATTGAGCTGGAGACAGTTTCCCGTCAACCAGCTAGCCACCGCTAGGCATGAGCGAATTTTGCGGATCTCGCGTTCGCGAATTTTGCGGATTTGCGGATTCGCAATCCGCAAAATCCGCGAATTCCCGCGAATTTGCGGATTTTTTTTTTTTTTGTGTTCGCCCGTGTTTCTGCCAGTTCGCGAGGGTTTTGTACACTTTCGCAAATTGCGAACTTACCTGTCGGGTCGCAAGTTTCGCGAACTTGTTGTTTCTACGTGTCCAGCCTGTTTGGGACACTCTTCTTCATCACTGCCACTCTCTGTCACCACTGCCACTCTCTGACTACTCATGCCACCCTCTGGCCCACCCATGCCACCCTCTGTTTCATCACCACACCCTCTGGTTGTCCAGTGTACATTATTTTCGGCAAAGCAAAGCACACCTTCCCTGCCTCAAGTGACCTGAATTAATTTGGGGCTGATTAATGTGTCACAGAATATTTTTTTAGCTGGCACCTGCTTCCTTAGTGCGCCCTGATTAGTGATCTTTTGCACTTGCTAAGTGCTTTCATTGTTGCAAAATTAGTTACAACACCTGCCCTGCCCCAACTGACAATAATGAATTAGGGGCTGATTAATGGATTTTAACTTCCAGCCTGGCTCCTGCTTGTCTCCCTTAGCTGTAATTCAGGACCTTTGTGGCATATGTGTAACTATTCTGAGGTTCAGAGCAGGGTCACATAATAGTTTCAACTGGCAACTGAACTCTGGAGGGGCCCCTCAGGAAGCACTACAGGAAATGGCTACTAATGATGAGCCTGAACTTTTGAACCTGGTAAGTAGTTACTTTCAGTTTTGCTAAGATCGTATTTCTGCAATTTTGCACTTATTCGCGGGGCGCGAACTCACGCGAACAGTGCGAGCAGTGCGAGCAAAATCCGCTGCTCGTGGATTTGCGGATTTTGCGGGAAATTCGCAAATCTCGCGGATTTCCCGAAAATCCGCAAAATCCGCGAGCGGAACGGATTTTCCGCCCATGCCTAGCCACCGCCTTCAGTCCATCCTGGAACATGGGGGCATCCTGTTCCGCGTCCCCGCTGAGAGTAACCGCCAGCTGTGTGTCGTCGGCATATGAGACCAAAGTTAGGCCCAACTGCCTGGCGACATCAGCCAGCGGTCTCACGTAAAGATTAAACAACGTGGGGCTCAGCGAGGACCCCTGCGGAACCCACATGGCCAGAGGCTGGAAATTGGACCTGAAGGGAGGGATGGCAACACAGAAGGAACGATTGTCGAGGAAGGAGCGGAACCATTGCAGCGCCTGACCAGCGACACCAATCTCCTCAAGCCGATGCAGGAGGATGCTGTGAGATACCGTATCAAAGGCGGCGCTGAGATCGAATAATATCAGCGCCGCCGTTTGCCCAGCGTCCAACCTCGCACGGAGATGTTCCACCATCACAAGGAGGGTGGTCTCCGTGCTGTGCCCAGCACCATAGCCATTTTGTGTGGGGTCGAGGGCGTTGGTCCGGGCTAGATGTTCTGACAGGGCCAGATTGACGTGAGCCTCTGTTATCTTTGCCGGCCAGGGTAGCAGCGAAATGGGACGATAACTTTCAGGCTTAGACGGGTCCAGAGAGGGTTTTTTAATGATCGGGGACACCACCGCCTGCTTCCACTTAGTTGGAACTACGCCCGACTCCAGGGAGAGGTTGACAAGGGAACACACAACAGGGCGTCCCATAAAAGCCTGATCTCTGAAGAGAGCAGGTCTTACTGGATCAGATGGAGAACCAGATTTAACTTGTAACGCAAGCTTGTCAAACCCATCCGAGGTAAGAGGGGGAAAAGAGAGCAGGGTAAACTGGTGAGGTGCCCCATTGGAACTTCCCAGGTCGATCCCTATGCTAGGGAATGTCCGATAGATGGTTTGGACTTTTCCCAAAAAGTAGGAAGCAAGGGATTCGCAATGGGAGATGGAGCTCACGGCCACAGGGGTCGACCGCTTCGCCATGAGATCTTTCACGGCCTTGAAGATGGCCTTCGACGGGTTAGTGCTGTTTCGAAATTCTGCGGCATAAAATGCCGCTCGAGCTCGACAGATCGCTCGATGGTAGAGCTTGACGGACGCGGCGTATGCGGCTTTTAAATCAGCCCCATACGACTTCCGCCATGCCCTCTCCGCCCATCTACAGGCTCCCTTCAGGGCACGTAAGGCGCCATCATACCAGGGACTCGACTCTCTGGTGTTAATTTTACTTGATACAATAGGTATCAGAGTGTCCAGAGCCCTGGTAAGCCAAGAACAGAAGATGTCATACCCCTCTTCTATGCCGTTCAATGGACTCAGCGGCTCCTCTGCCAGAAGTCGATGGAAATCTTCTAGCCTGAGTTTGTTCCAGAGCCTCCTGGGTACCCGTCTAGCTGAAGGGATAGAGGGAGTGACAGATATAGGACAAAGAATGGACACCAGGAAGTGGTCAGTCCACTGTAGTGGAGAAATAGATGTAATTTTAGTTTCCGGCAGGTCGGTAAAAAAGGGGTCAAGAATATGTCCCCCAGTATGGGTAGGCTGGGAAACCAACTGGGATAATTGAAAGGCTTCTAAATCAGAGGAAATGCTGCGTACCGTCAGATTGGAAGGGGTGTCAAAATGAAGGTTCAGATCACCCATGATGGAATAGTTGGCACAATCGGTGACCAAGGTGCCAACAGCATCGGTGAAGGAATTTCTGAACACCACGTCGCTACCCGGCGGGTGGTACACAACCATCCCAGAGAGCGTAAACTCAGGGCTGACAGAGATCTTAAAAGAAGCCCTTTCACACCCACAGTTTCCCCTCACCGTATGCAGTTGTGGACATTGTAAAATATGCACTAAAAGAACGACTACTTAAAAGGGGCTATCCTCACAGGCTTGTGAGACACTCCTATAAGAGAGCCAAATATTATGACCGTCAGGCATTATTACAGGGGTTGAGACGCCCCAAACAAGACCGGATAACTTGCGTCATTAACCATTCTACGCTAAATTTCAAAATGAGGAATGCCATCAATAAAAATTGGAAGATTTTAAATTATGATGACAATGCTCCTACGTTACCATTGCCCTTGGTGGCATATAGACGTAATAAGAACCTTAAAGACATGTTAGTTCATTCACGCCCTAGCAAGAAACTGCAATGCATGAACCAAACATCTATAACAGGCCTACCAATCATACTAGGCAACCATAGGTGTGGTTCTTGCCACGCTTGTGAGGCAGCCATTGTATCAGACGGCATCTCATACAATGGGAAGGAAATCAAGTTGCGGCATCTTTCCAACTGTCGCAGTAACAATGTTATATACATTCTGTTCTGCAGTTGTGGACTAGCCTACATAGGAGAAACTGGTCGCGAATTCCGCTTACGATTTAGTGAGCACAAGTCTGCAGTTAGAACTAGGAAATTGTCAGCACCATTTGTACAACATTGTGCAGACATGAACCATAGTGAAAAAGATCTTAAATGGTCAATCCTTGAAAAGATTCAACCCCTACCAGGACAACCAGTGGAAGTCACTCGCAAAAAACGAGAAACATTTTGGATTTTCCATCTTGATTGCGTGAAACGTGGCCTCAATGAAGATATTAACTGGTACGTCACTAGATAATTGCTCTTCGGTAATTTAGATCGTCAACACTATGGGGTCTTTTCTCTTGATACCTCATTATCCTTATGATTGTGTCTCATCTTGTATTTAAAAGACTCTTTTTTTCTTCATTTAATACAGTTGATTATTTTTCTGCTGTATATGATTATTTTTTATATCTATCTTATAGGGATCATATTTATACATATATCATTCCATTTAGAGTTTTTCTCTATTGCAAATAAATGTCTTTCTATTCTGTTTTCCTTGCCATTATTGCATTACTGAGGCCACTTATTTCATCCTTGTGGGAGTTCAGTTTATCATTATGGCACTTACTGTTTTTCATCTTATGTATGTATTGAACACATTGTATTCCATGCTTTGGTGCCCATTCCAAGATGGCGTTACCCTAGCGTGCTTTATGTATTCACCATGTGTGCAATTTGTCATTTCTTTGCGAATTATTCACTGAAATGCGAATCGTGATGAAGTATGCGATTCATCTCACTGGCGTCTCGATCCCACATTTAAAACATATTTCCTCCGTTTACTTGGGCTTGCTTTAATTTATTTGTGCCGCGTTAAGTAATTCATTTAAGTACCCATTACAATATGGTGTCACCCGAGTACGTCCTTTATTTTTATTCAGGAAGGTCATTCTTTACGCTGCCTGTGTTTCATGTCTTATCGCGATATCTCGCTCTTGCGCGAGTGTTTAAAATGAGTGACCCAATGTCGGAGATTCCTTCCCGGCGTTTGAGATCATATCAGATGCGGAACGATTAAAATCGAGGCTCATATTTTATCAGGTAAGCGGCAGTACTTGGGTTACAGGAACGGCTCTCATTACGGGTGGCTTGTTTTAAATCCAATACGCAGATTTCGGTCGCTATATTGGCTACTTTTCTTCATTACGGGACTGTGTGTTTCAATTTTGATGAGCGTCCAGCATGTTTGCTTACTGGATCAGTGTCAAGCCGCATTACATCGTATGGACAATTATTTCCAGGGATGTTTTTTGTCTCATGCTGTTCCCTTTTCATTATTCCTATAACACTTTACTAGTTGGCATTTGTGTGCTTCCGTTTGTCGCATAGGCTCAACTCGGGCTCTTTTTCCGATGTTGTTAATATATCGTCAAGCCTTCATCTAGTTTGGCAATCCTTAAATAGCCAATGGTAGTAAGGAATGTATAGTGTATATGGATTAGATTTAGGATCTTGTAGCCTTAAATACCACTCTTGCTCATTCTCTTTTAATTATTTTGAGCTATGGCATGTTAGTTTTGCCTTCACCACATTGTAATAGCATATATGTAGTGGTGCTTTAAATAAACATGTATATTACATGCACGGGTGGCATTATTGTATATCAGCCTTCTAAGATCTTTATATTTATTTTTATTTACTAGGACGCGCCATAGTTTGGATGCAACATTCTCAGTATTCTGAATAGAACATGAATTAACAATACTTCATGGACATAATTTTAATCTAAAAGAGGTAAGTATTGTAATAACTGGTTTAAAGCCACGCAGATAGTAAGAAATCATTATTGATTCTTCCACTCAGTTCTTTTTATCTCTATTCTGATCCTCAGCTGGGACCCAACTATTGGTGGTTTTTATCAATAAATAGAAGGCCAAGGACTAATCTTATCTCAGTAATCTCAGAACATCCGATTTACTCCTTCAGCTACCTATATAGGGGTAAGAGCCATTTGTGCACACAGTGTTAATCTCTTGTACAGAGAGACATATTACACGTCTGTCTTATGGCATGGCCTTTTGCATATTCTTTCTGCAGATCATTTATAGATGTTATACTACCTTCAGGATATTTGTATAATTGGATTGCACCACTAGATCGTCATCAGTAGTGTCAACCCTCGCTCCTCTTTGTAAGTATCCATACCCTTATGATTATTATTAATTGGACCCTTCATTTACATCAAAATTAGTTTTTAGGGTTAGAGTGTGCAGGGTATGAGGGGGTCGTCTTCCCTCTTTTTAGACATCAGATTACATTACTGGGACCACTGCATGTCCTACAGGTTTATCCATGTATGTTTTTAATTTTCCTTTACTGTTGTTTATACATGTATCAAGCATCTTGTGTTGTCTGATTGTATTTCCTCATGTCATGCTGGTCACTTTCATCGGGATGTCTCACTGTTGTTTTCAAATTATGTGAAATATATACTTCTTTTTGGTGACAATGTGATTATTTATATATTGTAGACCCCCTGGATATTTGGGTTTCTTTACCGGAAGTGGTCCTGAAGAAGGTGGCCCTGAGCCGCCGAAACGCGTCGACCAAGTGTGGGGTCTCCCATTGACCATGGAGACCTTCACTCTTGATTTTTCTTCCGTGTTTTAAGTGTTGTGAGAATGTGTGTAGTTTGAGTGGTAATGTGGAGATTGTTATGAATGTGTTCGGATGTTATCTTTTTCCTTTTTTCCAGGGGTCATTTCATATATGTGTTAGTCTTTAGTCATTTGATTTGTTATACTTGTTTGACTCACTTGCATTCGTTGTTATATTCTTGTGTTCTCTTTTTCTGTATTTATAAAAATATTTTGTTTGTATAAAAATTATAAATTTCACCATGTCTGATGAATTTTCTGAAACAATGTTATTTGAAGTAAATTTATGGAGCATATATTTATAAAAATGAAATAAATAATATATACCTTGTTGTAATATTGCAAGTTATGGTCTTGTTCTTGTCACCTATTTTGTAGCAGCTGCATTTTTCAATTATGTGGTAGATAAGGGAAAACTGTTCTTTCTTGTTTGATCATTGTAAAATATATACTCAACATACGATCTGGTTTGCTTGTCAATGGGCTTCTAGTTTTAGACAGACAATAGCTTATTGGGCATAAGCCACACCATCTGAATCAAACGATGTTAAATATTAATTCCATTCTGCACTTTTTCATTGAAATCATTATCACAAATGGTTTCCTGCCATTTCCAAGCTGTAGAGTGATTAAACCTAAGATTATGGATGTAATAGTTTATTTAATTCTCAAATATGCAAAGCTTGATCAAGTTGTCTGTTTTACTTGCTTATTTAAAGATACAGGGCTTGATTATGAATTTGGCAGTCTTGGGACAACTGTCACGGCTGACCATTGGCAGTCCGACCGCTGTTTGATGATGTTGGCGGTCCCACAGACAAAAGACGGCCGGCAAACCGCTACCACCACCAGCTATTCACAGACCACCGACAGCGGTCGGGGAAAAGCAACTGACATAGGGGGGTACAAAGAAGTTTCACCACTGTCCGAAATATGAGTTGGTTTTCCAACGAGATGACAATGGCTGTGGGTATGCCAGCTTTGAGTCAGCAGAATCGAAGTATTTGCAGTCCATACACACCCATTTCCTTTCCTTCCATTCAGTATCTGATTCGGATTCCATTCTCAAGGTCCCCCCTTCACAGCAGCATCTTGAATCCTTTTTGAGCCGGAATCCAGGTAAGTCAGTTTTGTACTATTTATCCATGAACTGGACTAGACACAGTATGGCCCATACTTCAGTAATCCAAAAATACAAGTTTTTTTTCAGATGTGTCATGTATATGTGTGCACTGCAATCTAAGAGCCTGACATCAATGCTGTTTCGGAACCCTTCGACCTCGGGTTGGCGGTTCCAATGGGAGTTTGTGCAGCGGTCGGAAACCAACCACAGCACAAGCTCCCCAAGATAAATGGGAGTCATTGTAAATCCCTGCACCGTGTAGCAGGCACTCACAGTGCCTGCCACATTGTGCAGGGATTTTAAAGGCGGACACCATAGGTGCCCCCTTGGCTCCCAATCGGAGGCCCCAGAAAGAAGGGGGCCATGCTAGGGGCCCCCAAAGTTGCTTTCCAACAAGCTTCCCATGTCAGAAAGCCTGACATGGAAAGCCTGTCTGAAACCGACATTATAATCTCGATGGCGGAAACACCATCCGCACAGGATTATATGGCTGTTTCGACTGCCTGATAAGCTATTTGAGCCTGTCAGAAGCTAGCCGTATTGACCAGCCGGTTTTAAATCTGACCCAGTTGATTGTATTAGGGCAGTCGGATTTGAAACCTTAGATGTTGGTCAAAAAGCCTCCGACCTTTGGTCTGAGACTATGCCACCGTCTTCCAAATTGGTCCCTAAATATTCATACAAGCAAAGAGATATATATCAAAATACACCCCGCCATCAGGAACACCTCCGTCGGCCCATTGGAAACATTGTACTATGGTGGGCAGTGGTCTTCTTCAGACCGCTGTTGTGGCTGTACAGCGGTGGAACGGCTGAACTGATAATCATGCCCATAATTTCTCTGGAAATCATGCATGTTCTAAATAAGGTATCAGTTTCTTTAACCTGACAAAATGTGGTCCCTCACACACTTTTTCAATTAATATTCCCTTTACAATATGTCAAACAATGTTCTAAAAACAAATCAATGAACCACGAGCAATAAGTAAACACATGAATAGTAATTCCTCTTGGGAAAAATAAAAAAACGCTCTTGGGAAAAATACAATAACAATGGATCGGATCTGTTTAATCTATCATTGCTATTAGAATAAGAAAACCTTTTTAGAAACATCTGCAATGTTTCCATTGTGTATATTTATACATCTATTAAATAATTTAGTGGTGTCCATTATATGGAAAACAAAACAGTTACGGATGATTATCAACATTAAGCTAGTGGTATTCATTGTCGAAAGAAGCATATGAACTTAAGTCAGCCATTAATTTCTTCACTGCATTTATTTCTCAGGAAATTCCAGCTAGTACAGAATTAATGATACATTCAGGGAGAATTTTGAAACATAAGGAAATTAAATATTTTCTGTTGAATTCGTTATTTCATAAGGAAATCTTTTCCAAACAACACCATATAGCACAGAATAAATGGTGATGTAAACAGCATGATAATCTCTTTTTGTTCTGTGAAAAGCAGAATGAACAGCTGAAGACAGTATTATTTTATCAGGAACGTATTTCCCATGTACAAATAACAAAATTATAATGAACATTATAATTTATATTAGAATAGTGGGAAAGTGCCTCTTTTTGCGTGGTCACCCCAATTGTTTGTGGACATGCTGGTGGGTGTTTGGCATATGTTTGACCATAATCTAATATAAAAAAATAATATAATAATCAATCTTTTCATCCATTCGGTCATTACACACAGTATTACCTGACTCCGTTCACTTGTGAACATTTCTAGACTTTTCCCTGTTAGAGGCTTCTAAAACTGTTTTTCATGCCCAAGTCATTGCAAGTTCAGACTATGCCAATATCATTTACTTTTTGCTACTGGGTGTTTTAATATGCCATCTTCATACATTTCAGAATGACACAGGCCATCTAATTCTGAAACTTCCCTGACACTCATCGGCATCACACCATTTACATTTCTTCACTGGTTGTCGGTAAAAAAAGAAGTATTCAACGTGAAGCTTTTCTGATACTTTGGCCAGCTTTTTACTGCTCTGGGCCTAAAGGTGTATCTGTAACCACATTCCAGTTAGAACCTTGTGATCTTCTGATGTTCTCCTGGTTAAGTAGTGCTTCTTCAGACCACCGTCGTGGCAGTACAGCGGTGGGACCGTTGAACTCATAATCATGCCCATAATTTCTCTGAAAATCATGCATGTTCTGAATAAGGTATCCGTTTCTTTAACCTGCCAAAATGTGGTCTCTCACACACTTTTTCAATTAATATTTTCTTTCCAATATGTCTAACAATGTTCTAAAATCAAATCAATGAACCACAAGCAATAAGTAAGCAGTGGCAGGACCAAAAGGGAGAAGAAGGGTGTAACGGGAGGTGATCATCCAGGGGTAGTAGTCTAGTCACCACCCAGTGCACTAGCCCACGCAGAGATAGGAGCAGGGGAGAAGGGTCTCTGATGCCACATCCTCAACTCCATCGGGTGGCACAAACAGGGAGGATGGATCAGGAGGTGCATTCGGCAGTTATTGTGGGGCCATCTCAGGTGATCCTCCTTCTCCACACGTCACTGATCCTGAGGCACTGAGAGGAATAAGAGCACAGGTGGTGGACTGAGGATCCTATGCTGGAACCTGTCAGGACTTAAAAATAAACTGCAATGCCTTGAAAGGGGACAATTTGGGGAAGAACAGGAGATTTGTATATTCCAAGAGACCTGGGCGAGGGAAGCTTTTCAGCGGGTTGGCTTTGTGTCTTTTTAACATCTTGGCAACTATGGGGGGGAGAGGAAGACCTTTTGGTGGCCTAGCTATCTGGGTAGGCACACACCTTGGCTGTAGAGCCAAGCAGATGACACCACTCTCTAAAGAAATTCAATGTGTCCTGTTGGCGTTTCCCACAAAGATAAAAATTGCCCTAATCAATGTGAACACTAGACCTATGAGCAGTAGATAAGAATCCATTGTTATAGACCAATTGGCGGCTTTATACCAACTTTGGATCCAGTGACATGGCTTATTGTTGAGGGTGACTTCAATTGTCAATTCGAACCCCTCGCTGATCCTAATCACTTGGTGCCCTTGGAAGAAGATCTATTTTGGTCGATCCCTGACCTGCAGATCAATCCGATCAAGGTATGGTCCCCACTGGCTTTGCAACTCATCTCACTTACTCTGGCTCATTAACTCAGGGCAGGTAATGGGAGGACTAAATCCAACCACCCGGGCCAACAGACTAGAGCAGGCCTCTTTACTTGATTACATCATTGTGGAAACAAGACTCTGGGAAAAGGTCTTTGAATTCTATGTCCAGCAAAGGCAGGAAAGTGACCACAACGCCCTGATAGTGATCCCAAAAGCTGGGGAGCTCAGCTTGTCTAACTCTTAATCCCTTCCCGAAAAACGAACCTAGTGCACTAACGCTGTCCAACGACGGAAGGAAAGTAAGATGGAGCTACTTTCAACACTCTCCCACAAAGTTTGCAAAAGTCTACCAGATAGCAATGCCCATGATATCCAAAATGTGGGGGGTAGTACAGGAAACTCCGTCACAGGAACAAGACATGGCATGTAAAATCCACGAGGAGCTAATTACAAAATTGACTGACTTATTCTATCCGGTGTCTCAGTTGAGAGAATACAAACATCCCACATGCTCCTGGTTCAATGACAAGTGCCGTAAAGCTAAACAGGACCTGTTGGATGTGGTGAAGGTGAAGGACAGGCCAGAGATCATCCTCGCAAGGGCAAGGAAAACACTGGGTAGAAGATAGGTGGGATGCCCTCAGGCAAGCCCTGATTGATACAGATTTGAAAACTTTCTGGGCTATAGTGAGCTCTGGCGATAGGGAAGGGAGTTCGGCCATAGAGCCCAATATAGGGCCCAAGATTGGAAGTCACATTACGGGTCTATGTAAGACACTGAGGAGTGCACCAGTGATAACCCTAGCTCACCCAGTTTTTCCCTGGAGTTCCATCACTATAGCTGAAGTAGGAAATGCTATCAACAATCTGCATCGCAGTAAAGCGCCAGGTTTAGACAAACTTCCAGGAGACCTTTTCCGTGAGGGACCCATAATCTGAACACCATATTTGTGCGCCCTTTATGAAGCAATCCTGAAGGGCATGGATCCCCCGGATACCTGGCGTGGGGCAGAGATAGTTCCCATATTTAAAAAAGGCTGTCCTCTTCTACCCTCAAATTATAGACCCATCAGTCTGATAGACATCATTCAAAAACTGATGGGTCGGTCCTTTTGGACTGTTTGGATGGAGGAGGAGATACTAAACCCCTTCCAGCCCGGCTTCAGAACAAATATGTCAACCGTAGACCAGATATTCAGATTACAGCTAATCTACTGGAAAACGGTGACTCTAGAGGATGGCTGCCTCTACTTAATATTTGTTGATCTGAAGTCGGCCTTTGAACTTGTACCCAGGGGAAAACTCTGGAAAGTACTCAGTGATCTTGGGATTCCACCATATCTTCTCAATGTGAAAGTAAGGCTCCAGTCAGAAAACTATGCACAAGTTAGGTGTGGTAAACACGGGGAACTTGCCTCACGTTTCCCCGTCAAAAAGGGGGTACGCGAGGGATGCGTTCCCGCCCCCACCCTAGTCGGTCTTTTCATCAAAGGGCGTTTCCACCACCTCAAAAACATCCAGGATAATGATGCCCCCAAGTTAGTCTCGAGGAAGGTACCTGCATTGATGTTCGCGGATGATACCCTCTTCTGTCAAAATCACCAACTGGTATTCAGCGTATCCTTGATGGTTTCACAAATTAATGTGACATGAGGGGTTTGGAGATCAACCTAACAAAGGCCACATATATGATCTTCAACCTCCCCCCTGATGACCCGTTTAAATCCCTCCCTAAATGGTACACTCCGGGAAAGGGTTAGGATTTTTTATTATTTGGGTGTTACACTATAAGAGCACTTCGAGTTGGGACTCAGTTGGCTAAAGCAAGACTCAAGTTAACCCAGACCATGGGTGGGATTATGAAATTGCACAGAACTTCAGCATTCAAGCCAGCAGCCCCGATTGTGGAAATGTATAAAGCCCAAGCAAGGGGGGGCCACATTATACAGGACAGAATTGTGAGGGCATTGCTCCACCTACAATCTGGTGAACGTTGAGAACAACTTTATGAGGCAGCTATTAGGTCTTTCTCGTAGTACCCCCCAGTATCACTTCACATGGAGCTGGGCATGAGGCCCATTGATGAAGAGATCGTCCTTAGACCCTTTACATTCTGGCGCTGGGTATTGGTGACCCCGGAGTTGTCCTTCTACAAAGCCGAGCTTAAGGATATCTTATTAATGACTCTCTCCAAGAAAATACTGTGGCTGTGCCACATAAGGGATCTGGCCTCAAGGTTAGGCAGGTTGGACCTCTTGATAACCCCTGAGTCTTCATGCCTAATGTTATCTAGGTTGGAACTAGTGCAACTCTACAGGCATGTGAATATTCTGGCCCTACAGAGAAGTCCCACTGCCGGTCAGATCACAACAGAGTTAATACAAGTAAAAGATGTAAACAGAAAAGAACCCTTCCTGGATGTGATCCATTCCCAATTGGCCAGACAACTGTATGTGCAGTTTAGATTAGGGAATCTTCCACTATCTACACATACAAGCAAATGGGCCAAAGATAACACGGCTGGGTGTCCTACCTGTAATTACAAGCTTGAGTCCGAAGTACACGTACTGTTTTTCTGCCCTGCATACCAACTGCCCGCAAATGCTGGTTGATCCAGATTTGCAGAAACGTAGGCTTTTTCCACCATATAGAGGCGTACAGAGTTCTAAAATAAAATATGACACGCATCCCCCAAATGTGTTTGCCGTGTCACGCTTCTTAAACCATATGTGGCACATAAGGTGGGGTTTGATTAAGAACCACACTGGGTAGACCTATATATAGGAACTGCAAAGGTCCAGCTCAGTGCAAACATGATTACAGTTCTCTGGCTTAGGTTATATTTGTTTGTATTCTCAAACCTCTGTAAATATTTTTATTAAATTAGGGCTTTTATTCGATTTTAATAGTGTAAGAGGACACTTGCGTTTTAATTGTCACATCTTTTTGGAAACTGGAGAATCCTGTTCCATGAAGGTTACTTTGATACATGGAATATATAATTGATTTATGACCCTAGTGGCCAAAATAAAGTTATTATTGAATTGAATAAGTAAGCCCATGAATAGTAATTTCTTTTGGTAATTTCTTTTGTTCTGCATTCTGTCAATCAACTGTGTTTTTTGCAATTTTCACCCCGTGTGGGCTGGGTATGCTCAGACGTGAGTCCCAGGCACTCCACATCACTGGAGTCAAGCTATCCAGGCTGAAGAAGGCTGATAGCCAGAAACCGGTCTTTGGATGCTTGATTCCGGTCTAGGAAAGACATGGCTTGGAAGTTCGGGCTGGACTGTTCCCATGAGGCACAGGGTCAAGGGTGATTTGCATATAGCCAATGTCTGAACTAGGGTGGTGTGGAGTGCAAAAAAAAGATGGATTTAGGCCCAGATCTTCGTACTGGGGTGAATGTAAGACATTGTTCTGCATTCTGTCCATCAACTGTGTTTTTTACAATTTTCACCCCGTGTGGGCTGGGTATGCTCAGACGTGAGTCCCAGGCACTCCACATCACTGGAGTCAAGCTATCCAGGCTGAAGAAGGCTGATAGCCAGAAACCGGTCTTTGGATGCTTGATTCCGGTCTAGGAAAGACATGGCTTGGTAGTTCGGCCTGGACTATTCCCATGAGGCATAGGGTCAAGGCTGATTTACATATAGCCATTAACTGAACTAGGGTGGTGTGGAGTGCAAAAAAATGATGGATTTAGGCCCAGATCTTTGTACTGGGGTGAATGTAAGACATTGTTCTGCATTCTGTCCATCAACTGTGTTTTTTGCAATTTTCACCCCGTGTGGGCTGGGTATGCTCAGACGTGAGTCCCAGGAACTCCACATCACGGGATTCAAGCTATCCAGGCTGAAGAAGGCTGATAGCCAGAAACCGGTCCTTGGATGCTTGATTCTGGTCTAGGAAAGACATGGCTTGGTAGTTCGGGCTGGACTGTTCCCATGAGGCACAGGGTCAAGGCTGATTTGCATATAGCCATTGTCTGACCTAGGATGGTGTGGATTGCAAAAAAACGATGGATTTAGGCCCATATCTTTGTACTGGGGAGAATGTAAGACATTGTTCTGCATTCTGTCCATCAACTGTGTTTTTTTCAATTTTCATCCCGAGTGGGCTGGGTATGCTCAGACGTGAGTCCCAGGCTCTCCACATCACTGGAGTCAAGCTATCCAGGCTGAAGAAGGCTGATAGCCAGAAACCGGTCCTTGGATGCTTGATTCCGGTCTAGGAAAGACATGGCTTGGTAGTTCGGGCTGGACTGTTCCCATGAGGCACAGGGTCAAGGCTGATTTGCATATAGCCATTGTCTGACCTAGGGTGGTGTGGAATGCAAAAAAACGATGGATTTATGCCCAGATCTTTGTACTGGAGTGAATGTAAGACATTGTTCTGCATTCTGTCCATCAACTGTTTTTTGCATATTTCACCCCGAGTGGGCTGGGTATGCTCAGACGTGAGTCCCAGGAACTCCACATCACTGGAGTCAAGCTATCCAGGCTGAAGAAGGCTGATAGCCAGAAACCGGTCCTTGGATGCTTGATTCCGGTCTAGGAAAGACATGGCTTGGTAGTTCGGGCTGGACTGTTCCCATGAGGCACAGGGTCAAGGCTGATTTGCATATAGCCATTGTCTGAACTAGGGTGGTGTGGAGTGCAAAAAAACGATGGATTTAGGCCCAGATCGTTGTACTGGGGTGAATGTAAGACATTGTTCTGCATTCTGTCCATTAACTGTGTTTTTTGCAATTTTCATCCCGAGTGGGCTGGGTATGCTCGGACGTGAGTCACAGGCTCTCCACATCACTGAAGTCAAGCTATCCAGGCTGAAGAAGGCTGATAGCCAGAAACCGGTCCTTGGATGCTTGATTCCGGTCTAGGAAAGACATGGCTTGGCAGTTCGGGCTGGACTGTTCCCAAGAGGCACAGGGTTAAGGCTGATTTGCATATAGCGATTGTCTGACCTAGGGTGGTGTGGAGTGCAAAAAAACGATGGTTTTAGGCCCAGATCTTTGTACTGGGGTGAATGTAAGACATTGTTCTGCATTCTGTCCATCAACTGTGTTTTTTGCAATTTTCACCCCGTGTCGGATGGGTATGCTCAGACTTGAGTCCCAGGCACTCCACATCACTGGAGTCAAGCTATCCAGGCTGAAGAAGGCTGATAGCCAGAAACCGGTCCTTGGATGCTTGATTCCGGTCTAGGAAAGACATGGCTTGGTAGTTCGAGCTGGACTGTTCCCATGAGGCACCTGATCAAGGCTGATTTTCATATAGCCATTGTCTGAACTAGGGTGGTGTGGAGTGCCACCAAAAAACGATGGATTTAGGCCCAGATCTTTGTACTGGGGTGAATGTAAGACATTGTTCTGCATTCTGTCCATCAACTGTGTTTTTTGCAATTTTCACTCCGTGTGGGCTGGGTATGCTCAGACGTGAGTCCCAGGAACTCCACATCACGGGATTCAAGCTATCCAGGCTGAAGAAGGCTGATAGCCAGAAACCGGTCCTTGGATGCTTGATTCTGGTCTAGGAAAGACATGGCTTGGTAGTTCGGGCTGGACTGTTCCCATGAGGCACAGGGTCAAGGCTGATTTGCATATAGCCATTGTCTGACCTAGGATGGTGTGGATTGCAAAAAAACGATGGATTTAGGCCCATATCTTTGTACCGGGGAGAATGTAAGACATTGTTCTGCATTCTGTCCATCAACTGTGTTTTTTTCAATTTTCATCCCGAGTGGGCTGGGTATGCTCAGACGTGAGTCCCAGGAACTCCACATCACGGGATTCAAGCTATCCAGGCTGAAGAAGGCTGATAGCCAGAAACCGGTCCTTGGATGCTTGATTCTGGTCTAGGAAAGACATGGCTTGGTAGTTCGGGCTGGACTGTTCCCATGAGGCACAGGGTCAAGGCTGATTTGCATATAGCCATTGTCTGACCTAGGATGGTGTGGATTGCAAAAAAACGATGGATTTAGGCCCATATCTTTGTACTGGGGAGAATGTAAGACATTGTTCTGCATTCTGTCCATCAACTGTGTTTTTTTCAATTTTCATCCCGAGTGGGCTGGGTATGCTCAGACGTGAGTCCCAGGCTCTCCACATCACTGGAGTCAAGCTATCCAGGCTGAAGAAGGCTGATAGCCAGAAACCGGTCCTTGGATGCTTGATTCCGGTCTAGGAAAGACATGGCTTGGTAGTTCGGGCTGGACTGTTCCCATGAGGCACAGGGTCAAGGCTGATTTGCATATAGCCATTGTCTGACCTAGGGTGGTGTGGAATGCAAAAAAACGATGGATTTATGCCCAGATCTTTGTACTGGAGTGAATGTAAGACATTGTTCTGCATTCTGTCCATCAACTGTTTTTTGCATATTTCACCCCGAGTGGGCTGGGTATGCTCAGACGTGAGTCCCAGGAACTCCACATCACTGGAGTCAAGCTATCCAGGCTGAAGAAGGCTGATAGCCAGAAACCGGTCCTTGGATGCTTGATTCCGGTCTAGGAAAGACATGGCTTGGTAGTTCGGGCTGGACTGTTCCCATGAGGCACAGGGTCAAGGCTGATTTGCATATAGCCATTGTCTGAACTAGGGTGGTGTGGAGTGCAAAAAAACGATGGATTTAGGCCCAGATCGTTGTACTGGGGTGAATGTAAGACATTGTTCTGCATTCTGTCCATTAACTGTGTTTTTTGCAATTTTCATCCCGAGTGGGCTGGGTATGCTCGGACGTGAGTCACAGGCTCTCCACATCACTGAAGTCAAGCTATCCAGGCTGAAGAAGGCTGATAGCCAGAAACCGGTCCTTGGATGCTTGATTCCGGTCTAGGAAAGACATGGCTTGGTAGTTCGGGCTGGACTGTTCCCATGAGACACAGGGTCAAGGCTGATTTGCATATAGCCAATGTCTGAACTAGGGTGGTGTGGAGTGCAAAAAAACGATGGATTTAAGCCCAGATCTTTGTACTGGGGTGAATGTAAGACATTGTTCTGCAATCTGTCCATCAACTGTGTTTTTTGCAATTTTCACCCTGTGTGGGCTGGGTATGCTCAGACGTGAGTCCCAGGCACTCCACATCACTGGAGTCAAGCTATCCAGGCTGAAGAAGGCTGATAGCCAGAAACTGGTCCTTGGATGCTTGATTCCGGTCTAGGAAAGACATGGCTTGGTAGTTCGAGCTGGACTGTTCCCATGAGGCACCTGATCAAGGCTGATTTTCATATAGCCATTGTCTGAACTAGGGTGGTGTGGAGTGCCACCAAAAAACGATGGATTTAGGCCCAGATCTTTGTACTGGGGTGAATGTAAGACATTGTTCTGCATTCTGTCCATCAACTGTGTTTTTTGCAATTTTCACTCCGTGTGGGCTGGGTATGCTCAGACGTGAGTCCCAGGCACTCCACATCACTGGAGCCAAGCTATCCAGGCTGAAGAAGGCTGATAGCCAGAAACCGGTCCTTTGATGCTTGATTGCGTTCTAGGAAAGACAAGGCTTGGTAGTTCGGGCTGGACTGTTCCCATGAGGCACAGGGTCAAGCCTGATTTGCATATAGCCATTGTCTGACCTAGGGTGGTGTGGAGTGCAAATAAACGATGGATTTAGGCCCAGATCTTTGTACTGGGGTGAATGTAAGACATTGTTCTGCATTCTGTCCATCAACTGTGTTTTTTACAATATTCATCCCGAGTGGGCTGGGTATGCTCAGACGTGAGTCCCAGGCTCTCCACATCACTGGAGTCAAGCTATCCAGGCTGAAGAAGGCTTATAGCCAGAAACCGGTCCTTGGATGCTTGATTCCGGTCTAGGAAAGACATGGGTTGGTAGTTCGGGCTGGACTGTTCCCATGAGGCACAGGGTCAAGGCTGATTTGCATATAGCCATTGTCTGACCTAGGGTGGTGTGGAGTGCAAAACAACGATGGATTTAGGCCCAGATCTTTGTACTGGAGTGAATGTAAGACATTGTTCTACATTCTGTCCATCAACTGTGTTTTTTGCAATTTTCACGCCGAGTGGGTTGGGTATGCTCAGACGTGAGTCCCAGGCTCTCCACATCACTGGAGTCAAGCTATCCAGGCTGAAGAAGGCTGATAGCCAGAAACCGGTCCTTGGATGCTTGATTCCGGTCTAGGAAAGACATGGCTTGATAGTTCGGGCTGGACTGTTCCCATGAGGCACATGGTCAAGGCTGATTTGCATATAGCAATTGTCTGAACTAGGGTGGTGTGGAGTGCAAAAAAACGATGGATTTAGGCCCAAATCTTTATACTGGGGTGAATGTAAGACATTGTTCTGCAATCTGTCCATCAACTGTGTTTTTTGCAATTTTCACCCTGTGTGGGCTGGGTATGCTCAGACGTGAGTCCCAGGCACTCCACATCACTGGAGTCAAGCTATCCAGACTGAAGAAGGCTGATAGCCAGAAACTGGTCCTTGGATGCTTGATTCCGGTCTAGGAAAGACATGGCTTGGTAGTTCGGGCTGGACTGTTCCCATGAGGCACCTGGTCAATGCTGATTTTCATATAGCCATTGTCTGAACTAGGGTGGTGTGGAGTGCCACCAGAAAACGATGGATTTAGGCCCAGATCTTTGTACTGGGGTGAATGTAAGACATTGTTCTGCATTCTGTCCATCAACTGTGTTTTTTGCAATTTTCACCCCGTGTGGGCTGGGTATGCTCAGGCGTGAGTCCCAGGCACTCCACATCACTGGAGCCAAGCTATCCAGGCTGAAGAAGGCTGATAGCCAGAAACCGGTCCTTTGATGCTTGATTGCGTTCTAGGAAAGACATGGCTTGGTAGTTCGGGCTGGACTGTTCCCATGAGGCACAGGGTCAAGCCTGATTTGCATATAGCCATTGTCTGACCTAGGGTGGTGTGGAGTGCAAATAAACGATGGATTTAGGCCCAGATCTTTGTACTGGGGTGAATGTAAGACATTGTTCTGCATTCTGTCCATCAACTGTGTTTTTTACAATATTCATCCCGAGTGGGCTGGGTATGCTCAGACGTGAGTCCCAGGCTCTCCACATCACTGGAGTCAAGCTATCCAGGCTGAAGAAGTCTTATAGCCAGAAACCGGTCCTTGGATACTTGATTCCAGTCTAGGAAAGACATGGGTTGGTAGTTCGGGCTGGACTGTTCCCATGAGGCACAGGGTCAAGGCTGATTTGCATATAGCCATTGTCTGACCTAGGGTGGTGTGGAGTGCAAAACAACGATGGATTTAGGCCCAGATCTTTGTACTGGAGTGAATGTAAGACATTGTTCTGCATTCTGTCCATCAACTGTGTTTTTTGCAATTTTCACCCCGAGTGGGTTGGGTATGCTCAGACGTGAGTCCCAGGCTCTCCACATCACTGGAGTCAAGCTATCCAGGCTGAAGAAGTCTTATAGCCAGAAACCGGTCCTTGGATGCTTGATTCCGGTCTAGGAAAGACATGGGTTGGTAGTTCAGGCTGGACTGTTCCCATGAGGCACAGGGTCAAGGCTGATTTGCATATAGCCATTGTCTGACCTAGGGTGGTGTGGAGTGCAAAACAACGATGGATTTAGGCCCAGATCTTTGTACTGGAGTGAATGTAAGACATTGTTCTACATTCTGTCCATCAACTGTGTTTTTTGCAATTTTCACGCCGAGTGGGTTGGGTATGCTCAGACGTGAGTCCCAGGCTCTCCACATCACTGGAGTCAAGCTATCCAGGCTGAAGAAGGCTGATAGCCAGAAACCGGTCCTTGGATGCTTGATTCCGGTCTAGGAAAGACATGGCTTGATAGTTCGGGCTGGACTGTTCCCATGAGGCACATGGTCAAGGCTGATTTGCATATAGCAATTGTCTGAACTAGGGTGGTGTGGAGTGCAAAAAAACGATGGATTTAGGCCCAAATCTTTATACTGGGGTGAATGTAAGACATTGTTCTGCAATCTGTCCATCAACTGTGTTTTTTGCAATTTTCACCCTGTGTGGGCTGGGTATGCTCAGACGTGAGTCCCAGGCACTCCACATCACTGGAGTCAAGCTATCCAGACTGAAGAAGGCTGATAGCCAGAAACTGGTCCTTGGATGCTTGATTCCGGTCTAGGAAAGACATGGCTTGGTAGTTCGGGCTGGACTGTTCCCATGAGGCACCTGGTCAATGCTGATTTTCATATAGCCATTGTCTGAACTAGGGTGGTGTGGAGTGCCACCAGAAAACGATGGATTTAGGCCCAGATCTTTGTACTGGGGTGAATGTAAGACATTGTTCTGCATTCTGTCCATCAACTGTGTTTTTTGCAATTTTCACCCCGTGTGGGCTGGGTATGCTCAGGCGTGAGTCCCAGGCACTCCACATCACTGGAGCCAAGCTATCCAGGCTGAAGAAGGCTGATAGCCAGAAACCGGTCCTTTGATGCTTGATTGCGTTCTAGGAAAGACATGGCTTGGTAGTTCGGGCTGGACTGTTCCCATGAGGCACAGGGTCAAGCCTGATTTGCATATAGCCATTGTCTGACCTAGGGTGGTGTGGAGTGCAAATAAACGATGGATTTAGGCCCAGATCTTTGTACTGGGGTGAATGTAAGACATTGTTCTGCATTCTGTCCATCAACTGTGTTTTTTACAATATTCATCCCGAGTGGGCTGGGTATGCTCAGACGTGAGTCCCAGGCTCTCCACATCACTGGAGTCAAGCTATCCAGGCTGAAGAAGTCTTATAGCCAGAAACCGGTCCTTGGATACTTGATTCCGGTCTAGGAAAGACATGGGTTGGTAGTTCGGGCTGGACTGTTCCCATGAGGCACAGGGTCAAGGCTGATTTGCATATAGCCATTGTCTGACCTAGGGTGGTGTGGAGTGCAAAACAACGATGGATTTAGGCCCAGATCTTTGTACTGGAGTGAATGTAAGACATTGTTCTGCATTCTGTCCATCAACTGTGTTTTTTGCAATTTTCACCCCGAGTGGGTTGGGTATGCTCAGACGTGAGTCCCAGGCTCTCCACATCACTGGAGTCAAGCTATCCAGGCTGAAGAAGTCTTATAGCCAGAAACCGGTCCTTGGATGCTTGATTCCGGTCTAGGAAAGACATGGGTTGGTAGTTCGGGCTGGACTGTTCCCATGAGGCACAGGGTCAAGGCTGATTTGCATATAGCCATTGTCTGACCTAGGGTGGTGTGGAGTGCAAAACAACGATGGATTTAGGCCCAGATCTTTGTACTGGGGTGAATGTAAGACATTGTTCTGCATTCTGTCCATCAACTGTGTTTTTTGCAATTTTCACCCCGTGTGGGCTGGGTATGCTCAGACGTGAGTCCCAGGCACTCCACATCACTGGAGCCAAGCTATCCAGGCTGAAGAAGGCTGATAGCCAGAAACCGGTCCTTTGATGCTTGATTGCGTTCTAGGAAAGACATGGCTTGGTAGTTCGGGCTGGACTGTTCCCATGAGGCACAGGGTCAAGCCTGATTTGCATATAGCCATTGTCTGACCTAGGGTGGTGTGGAGTGCAAATAAACGATGGATTTAGGCCCAGATCTTTGTACTGGGGTGAATGTAAGACATTGTTCTGCATTCTGTCCATCAACTGTGTTTTTTACAATATTCATCCCGAGTGGGCTGGGTATGCTCAGACGTGAGTCCCAGGCTCTCCACATCACTGGAGTCAAGCAATCCAGGCTGAAGAAGTCTTATAGCCAGAAACCGGTCCTTGGATGCTTGATTCCGGTCTAGGAAAGACATGGCTTGGTAGTTTGGGCTGGACTTTTCCCATGAGGCACATGGTCAAGGCTGATATGCATATAGCAATTGTCTGAACTAGGGTGGTGTGGAGTGCAAAAAAACGATGGATTTAGGCCCAAATCTTTATACTGGGGTGAATGTAAGACATTGTTCTGCATTCAGTCCATCAACTGTGTTTTTTGCAATGTTTGAATACTGGGCACCCTAACTTGAGGCTACAAGCCCAACTGATGTGTGACATGTAGTATTTACAAATAGGGTTCTTTTCCTTTAAAACGCTTTTTTGCCCAGTTTGCCTTCAGGTTTGGAAGCTGCAGGAGTTAGGCCCCAATGGTAGGCCTGAAGCCATGTATTCTTAATCATTATAGTGGATAGCACAAAAAGTACTGTAGTCCACATGTGAGACTTAACTTTCTCTGCCATTGGTGTGTTTTTCTGTGCCATACACTACTGCCTTACTGTAAGGTTAAATATGTAAATTGGGAATAAGCCAATTGTTTTAGGGTTGATGGGTGGCAGCACACACACTGAGGCATGGAGAGCAGTACCCCATTGTACAGAGGTCAAAAGGCAGTAATGCAAGTGAACAAAAGATTGGGGTGGCCAAAAAAGGCACTTTTGTGCAGTCAATTATTCGTTGAATTTTATTAGGTTTTATGAAATACACTTGAAGATAAACGTTTTCTAAGAGCTGATTTTACTTCCTCATTTCTTAGGCTATATATCATAGGGTTTAACATTGGCGTAATGAATGCATAAAATGCTGCAAAAACCCGCTCCTTGCCCTGGGAATAATTCGAGCTTGGCTGCATGTAAGAGAGCATGCAAGCCCCATAAAACAATGAGACTGAGGTGATGTGCGACACACATGTGGACACAGCTTTGCGCTTTCCCTGGGTAGATTTCATCTTGGAAATTTTGGTGATAATAAAGATATATGAAAAAAGGATAAACAGGCAAGGTAACATTAGGAGCACAACCGATGCTGCAGCATTAAAAATTTCATTTGCAGAAGTGTCCACACAAGGTAATCTCAGCAACGATGGAACTTCACAGAAGAAATGATAGATGTAACGAGACTTGCAGAATGGTAAATGAAAAACGAACAATGTCTGACACACCGAGAATACAGTTGCTGCGATCCATGTGGATAAAGCCAACAGAACGCACTTGGAATGGCTCATAATGGTCATGTATTGGAGAGGAATGCAAATGGCTACGTAGCGGTCAAGGGCCATGACAGCAAGTAAAAAGCACTCTGTGACACCAAAGGAAAGAAAAAAACACTCTTGCAAAGCACAGCACACAAAGGAAATGCTCCTGTCCTTTGTGAGGAAACCTGTCAGCATCTTCGGGACTGTAACGGTTGTAAAAGCAATCTCCACCACTGACAGAACCTTTAGGAAATAGTACATGGGCGTATGAAGTGTGTGATCCACAGTTACTATAACAAATATTACACTGTTTCCCAGCAGAGTTAAGATATAGGTGACTAGGAATAGAATGAAGAGCACAAGCTGCCACAATGAAGGAAGATCGGAGAATCCATGGAGGATGAATCCTGTTCCCGTGGTAAAATTTGATTGGGTCATTGAGTCACCTGATGAGACAAACATGGAAGGTAATGACAAGGCAGATGAAACATTCATACAAAGCCCACAAGTTCAGAAATGACAAAAACATTTCAATTGGTATCATTTTTTCAACATAACTAAGTCATACGTCAAACCTTTAATGTTTATATATCTTCAAACATAAAATCCCAAATTGGGATTTTGTTCTTTAAAACAAAAAAAAACAATGACCCCCTTGCCATAGGATTTTTCTACAATGGTATGGGATGTCATTTTACAGTTTTCACTGTCTCTTACCACCAGGTATGGACTGCGGAAACCTGTTATTTGCCCAACCAGACTAAATAGAGGGGGGGGGGGGGGGGGGGGCGACAAAAGGCAAAACCTCGGAGGGCCATTACTTTTTTATTCGTCAGAGGTTTATGTCAGTGCCGGAGATGGAGTAGTTTCAATCCTCAACATACTAACTGCCCGGCTCTAGATGAGGTAAGAGGACTATCAGTTTGCCTGAAAGGGTACTCCGTCACTGTTGCGATGCAGTACCCTCTCCACCACAATTTAAATTGGGCTCTAAATAATCATCAGTGTTAGAGGATGGCCATGTGGGCCTTGGTAGTGTCTAAAATGGACAGAATGATACGAATATGGCACACCTGGAAGCAAGCCCAGCACAGCCAAACTGCTGGACTGATCTGCTGTGAGGGCTAGACCGGGTTAACAACTTTTTACATGAAAAGTGTGGACAAGTAAGAGTTTATATTTCCAAAAGAACCTGCGAAAGAGAAAATGTGGATGTTTTAACTCCTTCATTTTTAAATCTTGCTTATCACCATGTGGAGGGGTGTTAGTGGATACATTAGTTCATCCACATACCCTACTATACACACCTGTCATCTAATTGAGAGGTCGCGGCGGAGAGGCCAGTCCCTACTTCTAGCATACAATGAACATCTATCATCCAAGAGAGGGATCTCAGTGGAGAGGTGGGTCCCTACAGACACCCTATTACACACATCTGTCATCTGAGAGAGTGGTCTTAGCAGAAAGGCCATTCCCTCCCGCACCCTACTACAAACACCCATCTTTTTTTCAAAGTAATTTTTATTGTGGTATCCAAAACACGACTCAAGGCACAATCCGCCCACATGTTCTCGCAGGGGCTCTCCGAATTGCAATATACAACAGTCATATCACAGGCAAACGGGAAGTCAAAGTGCCACTTAGCTACAGTGCTCCCAAGCTTAGTTCATATCATAATTAAAGGCGGTCAGTGTCGGGGTGAGTGGGGAGCAGTTGTCGCGCCCAATACAAGGGATCATCAGCGAGAGCAATGTCATGTCCCTGAGCGTCTCTTCGTGTATTCCTCCTTCTATGCTCCCTCCTTCACCCAAGTGCCAGTATGTGCCTCCAGCACATCATGACCACCAAGAGCTCGAGGAAGCTCGCCCGTGAGTAATGCCTCAAGAGTCTAATATTCAAAAAAGGTGATATACCTATATATATATACAAAAAAGAAGAGAAAGAACCCCAACTCCCCCCTCCCCCCTAACTCCACCCCCTACCCTCCCCAGTGGTGGTGTTGCAGCACAATAGAGTGTCCTACTGTAGAATAAATCTCAGATTTGGAATAGATGAAGGGCCCTGATCGTGGAAGGGCAAACCCCCGATGGCAGGCCCTTCGAAAGTAAGGATACCAAGGGACCCCACCGGTATTCAAAGTTTTTGAAATCCTCACGGGCTATGTCAGACATGCGTTCCAAGCTCATCAATTGCCACAAGCGAGAGTGCCACAGGGACATTGCTGGTGCTTTCTTCCTCTTCCACGCTGCCGTTATAGCCAGTTTAGCAGGCCCTAGACACAGCCACATAATTCTCTTATCGGCCCTGGTAGTGCGGGGTCTCGAATGCCAAGCAGGGCCTCAGTCATGGAGGCTGGGATGGGGTACCCCAGGATGGTTTTGATCTGCAGCAGGATCTCCTCCCAAAAGGGCCGAATGGAGGGCCAGTCCCACCAGATGTGTTTGAAATCCCCCAGGAGACCAAATCCCCTCCAGCATCGATCTGACGTGCTGGGAAAGATTTTGGCTAGTTTGGACGGGTACAAGTACCAATCCATCATTACTTTCAGATGGGCTTCTCTCAGTGCTATGGATTGATTAAACTTAAAGACATCTGTCCATAGGTGGCTCCAGTCTTCCTCTGAAAGGTCGCGTTGGGTCATCCCCTCCCACCAGGCCATATATCGCGGGCAGGGGTTAGCCTCCGTGGAGAGAAGGAGCTTGTATAGTGCCGAAATAGCCCCCTTCATGGATTTGGTTTTAAGGAGGAATAGTTCAAATTTAGTGAGAGATCTAGTGGCTCCCTCCTTGATCCGGGGGTCGAGGGCCCAGAGTAGCAACTGTGCATGATGGTATCGCTAACGCTCCCCCACCGCATATTCTCTTGTGCAATTCTCAAAGGTAAGTGGGTCATAGTTGTGGAATAAGTGTGTCAGTGCAAGGCACCCTCCCTCCCTCCAGGCGTCAAATGGTCCTTCTAAGAGCGCAGGGGGGAAGTGGGAGGAAAAGTGGAGAGGCGTAAGTGGTGAGGGGAAGGACATCCAACCCTCCCTCATTGCTACGGTGTCCCGCACTTTAAGAGTAGTGCGTGTTGGGGTGCTTAGGTATGCGTTTGGGGGCCTATCCTTTTTCTCGCGCCAAATTAAGTCCCATATCGTTCTGCCAGCTACACTGCGGTCCATGTGGAGCCAATGCTTCTCCGACTCCATCTGCGCCCATTCGACCAAGACACGTAGTTGGGCCGCTTTATAATAGAGTTTAAAATCAGGAAGCCCTGCTCACCCCTCTCTCTGCGGCCGTCGGAGTATGGGGAAGGCGAAACGGGCCCGCCCTCCCTGCCAAATGAAGCGCAGGATCATTGTTTTCGTGCATCCAAAAAAATCCTCATCTAGTACTCTGGGGTGCGCCTGGAATAGGTATAGTAGTTTGGGGAGGAGTGTAATCTTTATAGCATGGATACGTCCCAACCAGGAGAGGAAGAGCGGCTTCCATCTTGTCAGCTCCGTTTGAATGCGGGAGAGGATTGGGGGAAATTTGGCTGAATACAGTTTCTCCAATTTGGATGTGAGTTGCACCCCTAGCTATTGTATGGAGGAGGGCGCCCAAGCCAAAGGCATTAGTGATCGGAGCTGCAAGGACTCCGCGTGGGAGAGGGTAAGGTTGAGTACATGGGATTTCCCCAGATCAACCTTGAAGCCCGCCGCCGCTTTGAAGGAGCTAAGTACTTCCTGTAGGCGTGGGAGTGAGCCTATTGGGTTAGACAAGGAGAGGAGGACGTCGTCCGTGAAGAGGGAAATCTTATGGGATTCCCCAGTGAAGGGAAGACCCTCAATTCCCTGGTGCTCCCTAACTGCTATAGCTAGGGGTTCTATGCTAAGGGCGAACAACATAGGGGACAAGGGGCAGCCCTGTCTGGTCCCCCTGGAATGGCAGAATGAGGAAGATTGCACTCCGTTGACAGAGATTTTGGATTTAGGATGTCTGTAATTGGCCTGAAGCATCGTTATAAACGTGGGGGAGGAGCCAAATCCCATAGAAACCTCCAATCGACTCGGTCGAATGCTTTTTCAGCATCAAGGCCGACCAGCATTGCAGGGATTTTAAATTTGTTGGCCTTCTCGATCAGATGGACGATGCAATGAGTGTTGTCGTGTGTTTGGCACCCTTTATAAAATCCCGACTGATCAGGATGGATAATAAGTGGCATAAGGTCTGTCAATAGCCTGGCCAGAATAGAGGAGTACAGCTTTGCGTCAATGTTCAGGAGGGCAATGGGGCGGTAAGATGAACAGCAAGTGGCATCCTTACCAGGTTTGGGTATCACTGAGATCACCGCCTCTGCCATGGAGGCAGAGGTGTCGCCGTCCAGGGCCATCCGGTTGAAGAGCCGGACCAGGTGGTGGCTGATGTACGTTGCAAAGGTCTTATAAAAGACTGCGGTGTACCCATCCGTGCCTGGTGCCTTATGGGGTTTCAGTGCTTTAATAGCTGTTTGTACTTCCTCAAGAGTGATAGGCGCAATGAGGGCCTCGTTCCACTCCGGGGAGACCTGTGGGATCGGCAGATCCTTGAGGAAGGCCTGCTGGTGTTCAGTGTTGAGGGCGTCAGCTGAGTACAGTGAACTGTAAAAAGACTCAAAGAGTTCTGCCTTTTCTTCGTCCTTATGGTGTAGTGTCCCTGACCCGTCTTGAATACCCCCTATGTATTCCCTTTCTCATTTGTCCTTCAGTTGTCTAGCTAGGTGTTTCCCTACTTTGTTGCCCTGAGTGTAGGATAGATTACGCAACTTGAGAAGGGTGAATTCTGCCCTGTTATTATATATGGCCCGTAGCTTGCCTCTGAGTACCGTGAGTGTGCGTAGTGTCTGCCTAGTGGGCGTAAGTTTGTGGGCCTGTTCAGCCGTCTCCAGCTCCCCCTCTAAGCCTTCCCTTTCTTTCGCCCGTTGCTTATTAAGGGATGAGTTGAGCGATATGCATTTACCTCGCAGAACCGCCTCGAAGTCGTCCCACATGTTATATTCGGAGGTCTCATCTGGGCTATTGAGGGTGAAAAATTCGTCGATAGCCTCCCTGAGCTGTGCAATCGATTCCTTGTCCCTCGTCAAGGCTTCCGGGAAGTACCAACTTGCAGGTTTCGGGGCATTACCCAGCCATGAGAGACATACTGTGTACAGACCGTGGTCAGATACCGAGATGGGCAGGATCTTGGCATCTCGGAGGCTACCCTGCAGGGATTGACTCAGAAAGATGTAATACAGCCGAGAATACGACTGGTGTACAAGTGAAAAGAAGGAGCAATCTCGTGTGAGTGGGTATAAGGTTCGCCAGGTGTCCAGGAGGCTCATGTCCCCAATTTGTGTCTGTAAGGACTCAGGAAAGATACCCGTGTCAGAGCGGCGTATGTGTGTGCTGTCAAGTGCTGGTTGCCAAACTAGGTTGAAATCCCCTAGAAGGAAAAGGGGGCCCTCTGCGAAGTCGATCACCTTCCCCAACAGTAAAAAGTGCTTTTGCCCCCGTGTTGGGGGCGTAGAGTGTTACAAATGTGCACAGCTTACCCTTTAAGCGGCCCTTAACCATAAGCCACCTTCCATCTTTGTCGCCCTGGGTGGCCAGGGGCTGAAATTGTACCCCCGGGCTAAAGCAAACACCCATCTTTTAAGACAGAGGTCTCACTGGAGAGGCCAGCCTCTTTACATCTTCGTATGCACAGCTTTCATACATGAGAGAAATGTCAGTGAAGAGAGACCCATATCTAGCACCCACAACCATCATCCAAGAGACATATCTCAGCGGATATGACATTTCATCTCAGTACCCTACTAGGTACATCTGTCATCCAAGGGTGAGGTGTTATTATAGATGCTACTCATCCCCATATCCTGCTATGCATACCTGTCATCTGATACATAGGTGTCAATGGAGAGGCCAGTGTCTCCTCACACCCTACTAATCACAAATGTAATTAAAGAGAAGGGTCTCCTTGGAGGAGAGGGCAGTCTCTCACTATGCAATACTATCCACACATGTTATCTGAGTTATAGGTTCTAGTGGAGAGGTCAGTCCCTCCCCACACCCTACTGAAAACACCTGCCATCTGAGAAGGATCTTAGAGTAGAGACCAGTCTTTCATCATACCATACTACACACACCCATCATCCCAGGGAGAGGACTCATTGGAGAGGCTAGTTTCTGTGCATACTATATAACGCACAGTAGTCATTCAAGAAGGAGATGTCAGTGCTCAGGCCAGTATGGCCTCACACTGTTCTATGCACATGTGTCATCTAAGAGATTGAGCCCAGTGGAGATGCCAGTCCTTCCCTAAACCCTACTCTGCATATCCATCGTCTGAGAGAGAGGTCCCAGTGGAGACGCCAGTGTCTCCTCACACTCTACTATGTACACATGTCATCCAAGAATGGGGTCTCATTAGAGGAGAGGGCAGTCTTTCTCCACACCCTGCTATGCATGTATTATCTGAGAGAAAGGTCTCAGCAGTCCCTTTTCACAACCTACTATGAACACCCATTGCCTGAGAGAGACACTTCCGGGGTGAGGTTAGTCCCTGCATAGACGCGAATACGCACGCTCATCACCCTAAAGAGGGGTGTTAATTGAGTGGTCATTCCTTCCCCACACCCTACTACACACACCCGTCATCTGAGAAAGAGGTCTCTGCAAAAAGGCCAAGCCCTCTCCAACCCTAATATTCACACCTGTCCTCTGAGAAAGGGGTCTGAGCGGAGAGGATAGTCCCTACCTGTACTGTTCTATGCACATTTATCATTCAAGAGAGAGAGCTGAGTGGAGCCCCTCCAGACACCCTACTATGCACATCTGTTGTCTGAGAGAGGTCTCAGTGGAGAGGCCAGTCCATTCTCACACCCTACAATGTACACCCGTTGTCTGAGACAGAGGTCTCACTTTAGAGGCCATTCTCTCTATACATCCTTCTTTAGACAGCTGTCACCCAAGAGAGAGATCCCAGCAAAGAGAATAATCTGTTCCATATTCTAGTACATTCATCCATCATCCAAGAGAGACATCTTAGCGGATGGGTCTGTCTCTTTTCATACCCTACTATGTTTATCTGGCATATAGGAGAGATGTATTTATTTGGAAGCCATTCCTCCACATGCCCTATTATGCACACCCGTCATCTGATATATAGCTGGTAGTGGACAGGTCAGTGTCTCCTCACACCCTACTGTGCACATCCATCATAAACAAGAGGGGTCACATAGAGGAGACAGCAGTCTCTACCCACACTCTACTATGCACATCTGTAATCGAAGAGAGAGGTCTTAGCTGATCGGCTAGTCCCTCCCAACATCCTACTATTCATACCAGTCAAATGAGAGAGAAACCTGAGCAAAGAGGCCGGTTCTTCCCATATTGTACTATGCATGTCTATCATCCAAGAGAGGATCTCAGTAGAGAGGTGAGTGCCTGCATGTTGTATAGCGTTTTAGGACCCTAGTGCAATTTTCCAGATTCATGCCCTTATATAGGCATAGAAATCGTACCCATATTTAGACATAGCCCATGCAGTCCTAATACAGGCATGGCTACTTCCACTAGTTCCGAAAAGCCACAACGATTTCTTTGAAAACTCTGCTTCAACAGTCAGGGACATCCCCTTGCTTGAATATTGATTTGTCCTAGAAATCATGGCGTTTTAAAAAAAACTACATTCTTTGGTTACGTTATTATGTCCGACTTTACATCAAACCAGGCACCTTCAAGGCAAAAATATGCCCACACTTGCCTTCGCAAACACACCGTGGTTTGGAGCAGTTTGACTATCTACTTGCCGACGCAACTCGCTACAGCAAGTGCCGAAGCCGACCCTCCAGCTGACGCACTGACAGAGCTTCTTTTCTCTCGCTGAGAATCCAGCTCCAGTGTTTCCAAGCTCCCCTTGCGGGGTGTTGAGAAATCGAGTCGGGAGACAGAGATACCAGACCTTCTTCATTTTAAAACAAAGGTACGGAGCTGATTAGACCCTAAGAGAAATCATAGATAGATTCTTGGCAAAGAAACTAAACCTTTACTACACCTCACTTACTTCTGGCCTCATACTAGACTTAAGTTAGGTACATTGGGGTAGGCGTATTTTAGAAGCACCATTTGAGTACTTTTAGACTTTGTTATTTATGTATGTATTTTATGGCTTAGAAAGCATACCATGCTTTTACAGTATTATTTTATAATACTCTTCTTGCTGTACACATTTTTTTTACAGCCAGTATTAAGATTGCAGCAGTTAATTTCTTTTGCATGAGTAAGAAGACTGTTCAATAAATCCTTTTTATTGAAAACGCCTGTCTCTCTATTTCTCTGCACCTCTGATGAAACGAAGCATGTACGATTGACTGACTAAAATATCTATTTATTGTTTCCACGACTCTGAAGATAAGTTTTATCTTGGGGAAACAAAGTTGTCATGTTTATGCGGTTGTCAGAAACGAGTCCCTTCTTGTTTATTCGAGAAAGTTTCTAGTGACCTCTGAGCTAGCTGGCACTCACAATTAAGTCTAATATATTCAATAGAGACCTAGTCGACCTAAGTCCTACGTCACATCTATAGGATATATTATTCCAATGCGCAGAGCCTATTGGGAATATAGGAACTCCACTACATCCAGACATCCTACCACACAAATCTGTCATCAGAGAGAGACTTCTCATGTAAAAGGCCAGTCTCTTTCTCTTTACCTTAGAAGTCTGAGTGATTAATCCAGTCTGTTCAGTTTAGAGTTCTTTTTATATATTAGCCTTATTAGTCTTGTGGGAGTCAGATAAATATATGAGGGAAAGTAAGTTGTTGGGTGCACCCACTCTTGTGAGAGTCCTGTGGGTGTCATTATACCATTGAAAATGGAGTTATTATATGAAACATTTATTGGTGAAAGAGTGTCAATTTTGTAAAGGAGTACGGTATTCAATAAGTTTGTAATACTCTTGTGATCCAGCAAGTGTAGTTTGCGAACTTCAGGGAGTTAAGCTTGCTGCATGAGTCTTGAGTGATCTTGCAGGAGTCTCATGTGACCCACATGAAAAATTACTGAACCAGCCACGAGTCATTTTAAGATCCTTCAAGAGTCTTGAGAGATTGTATGGGAAGAAGAAGGAAAAAACACAAGCTTAGGTTAAGGGCAACCAATAGTTAACATTGTCAGTACATGGTTGAAGAACTGCTGTGATGTGATATTATACTTGATGGTTTGGAGGAGAGCAAAGTCTCTTTAACTTGTGCTCTGTGGATGTGATTTTATTTGGAAGTAAAAGAGACTGGTGTCTTTAGCTTCATTTGAGAAACAGTTCCAACTTAAGGTAATTAAAATTATAGTTAATTTAAAGAATAATGTTTGTGAATACAGAATTTAATAATGTTCTTTTTTTAAATATATTTTAAATGTGTGTGCTTTACTGGATGAAAAGCTGTTTGTTGATATGTAAGTTTCTCAGTATATCCTTTTACAAGTAGACATTAGAATGTAGAGAGATATCAGCAGGGATTGCATATTGTATAACAAAATTTCTGGGGATATTCTCAAAAACGTGTGACAATTACTGCAAAATTAGCTTAACTAAACTCTTCATATCGCAGTCTATCACAGGAAAATACTGCTGTGTTAACTAAGTATTCACAACACCGAGGTACTATGGTATAGGCCCATGACAACGCGTCAAATGTCCGCGATAAAGTCGCAGCAAAAATGTGAAACACAAACGCAAAAAAAGATGTGTTGAGGCCAATCGCGAAACAAAAATCCACGAAAACCAGCGACAGCCTGCAAAACCCATGCGTCATGCGGAAAAATGCACTATAAAAGCAACAAAAAGAACACACCAATAACAATTGTAGTGCGTAGCACCTTGGATGCACCCGGACCAAGTGCAAAGGCCAGCGCGAACCCCACAAGCAGCACAGACCACCAGCAAGGAATCTCGGGTCAGGGGAAGGGCAAGGAGTAGAGGAAGATGGGGCACAGTCCACAGCATAACCAGATCAGTGTCACTGAGGTGAGAAAACATTACCATCCACTGACCCACATTTAGACTAACGTGAATGCAGTCGGAGTGAGTGCAGTCATTGGAGGAGGACAAGAGGCGCTGGTGTGATGTAAAAAGCCAAACCAAGAACAAACCCCTGCAAACAGGAAGGCAGCAACGGCGATAGGAGTTTGAGTCCTGCGCCACAGGAGGGGCTGGAGGGAATGGAGGCCACAGTCATCAGTGTGGAGACTTTGCAAGGAGTGGGGAGTACTGACACAGCTCAATAGCGCCTGGGGGAATGGGGGGAGATGGGCACAATGGCGCACATGCATGTCAATGTGTAGAACACTGCACAGTAGTACCACACAAAATCCTCGGGTCTTTTGTTAGCATGAAGAATACTGGAGGAAGTCGGACTAATGTCTCACAAAATCTACTCCTGGGAGAGATCTCTTTTCGTAAGTATACCATCACCCACCATGGTGGTATGCTTTATCGTATGGGTTTCACCTCCCAGTGGGAAGGCCTAGTCCCTCTGAAGGCTACAACCTCCTCAATGTGAGGAAGGAGGCCAGGAATGTTTTGAAGTGTTAGGAAACTATCTAAGATGCTAAAATCCCATAGATGAATAATAGTGTGGTGAGAGCAAAGCGCAATAGAAATGTGAATCATAAATGGTGAGATTAAATCTTTCTAGTGGGGGCAAAACTGCTCGGTGTCAAAAAGGGGAGAAGGTAACATCCACGAACGACGGAACAAAGAAGGATGGAACCACGACTTTTAGAACACTGGAGTTGCACGTAGAATAACTTAGGAAAACATATAAATGGTAGATGGGGGCGTGGGGGGACTCCCCCCACAAATAAAACGTGATGAATACATTAGAAATAGTTACGTAAAGGTAAGGTTGTTGAAGAAAATGGTTTAGAATAAATGAACTGGTTTATGTCAGAAGATGGCAGTGTTGCTTTGAGTTTAACACATGTAAATGCTATCGAATTACGAACAGAATATGATTAGTGTGCTAATTTTTTAAAACAGATTTTAACTAGTATTTAAAAAAATGGCATAAAAAGAAAAAGTATCATTAAATCTTATTTTTTCGTGGTTTAGGAAGTAGTGGTTTAAAATGTAGTCGTTAAGTAATATTCGTGGTTTAGCCTTCGTTGTTCCAGAAGTCGTGGTTTTGGGCAGTAGTTGTTAAGTCATACAATCGTCAAAAAGTGGTCGACATGTTTCAGCCTAAGTGGTCTCAATAAGTATCTAGGCTTTCATCAGGACCAGATAGCCAGAGCTGCTGCTGGGTTAAAGTGAAAATGTGGAAAATTATAAATATAATATTACCGACTACCAGTAATCCTAATTGTTTTTGGGCGGATTTTACTGGATGTACCTAGAAGAGTGAGACAAAACAGACAAGAAGCCACAGATCAAACAAACGGTACTCCATCAACTATATTATAAATCTTGCTATTCGATAAGGGATGTTATTATATCCTCTCATACCCATCTGGGAATTCATGTATGATTCAATAGATACCCTTACCCAAATAAATTGGTTAAGCGCCCTCACCTCAACCTGGCAAATAAAATGTGTCAAGCAATTAACATCTAAGTGCTGACACTGAAAAAACATGGTGTATTGGTCAAGAATTCACAGTTAGTACATTATCAGAGTAAGGAAAAAATCAAGAATACATATGGTCGTAAAACATTCAGAGACAAGGGTAGGCTAAGGTGACCCCAGAAAATCTGTGAATTGCTGTATCACAGTAGGATTCACATGAATTTGGCTGTTGGACTAGCGCTTGACAAGCAAGTGCAATGGGTGGAGTCCACTAACCTAAGGAAGTTAACCGATTTGGTTTATATTATATAATTGTAGTATCACCACAGGATGAATACAGCTGGCATACCATGCAAGTGACAGGCAAGTAACATGTGTGGAGTGTACTAACATAAAGCAGATATCCAATTTTTTTAATGTATGTAAAAAGCGTTTAGTCAGCCATCCTCCAGTCAAGTAACTAGTGATCTTAGAATAATTGGTGTCCAGGACAACATGCAGTATGACCCAACCCCCTGTCCAACCAGGGAGCAACCACAATGCTAATTGTCAACTTGAGTAAATGGACACTTACAGATGATGAGACAGCTGTTTTGAATAGAGGCCTGGGTTTTGTGCCAACATTAAATGGAGATACTTTCCGGATTAGACATGAATTAGCCTCCTTTTTTGTAAAATCTGCTTACTCTCTTTCCTTCAGAATAAGCCGATGAATGAACAAGATTCCAAGAACATAGGACTGAGGCCACGGTCTACCTTTACCCCTCCTTCACATCTGATTCCGGCACATATCTCACTTTTGAGAAAGCTGTGCTACAAGATGTGACAAACTTGTTCGAACAAGAATACCAGATAGTTCCAGAATTTACCTAAACATGAACGCCTAGCACTTCAATGATTGGCAAGCGATAATTCTATCGTCGTGAAGCGAGCAGACAAAGGGGGTGCCAAAGTCATTGTTGACACCACAACCTATAGAGCTGAGTGCTTCCGACAACTTGAAAACTGAAGGTTCTACAGACCATTTACAATGAACTCTACAAACGACTGTCTACAGAAAAAAAAGGATGGTAGATGAGGCCAAGGAAGAAGGCTGTATCACAGTACACGAAGCTTCATTCTTGGTGACACCCTATCCCATTATCCCTTATTTTTATGTATTGGCGAAAATACACAAAGAACAGCGACCACCACCAGGGAGGCCGATTATTTCAGGCCCTGGATCTATTCTGGGGCCTTTGTCAACTCTTGTTGACTTTTTTCTTCTACTTCTGGTACTCAAGATGCCAACTTATATCAAGGACACAAGAGATCTTTTTCACCTACTTACTGAAATTTCGTTTGATGTGGAGCACGATTACACACTTACCGCGGTAAAATCTCTACTCAACATCAAGCTCAGTGATAGCATCATCATCATGGCTTGTGCTCATCTGGCCATGAAAGAGAATTTCTTCAAATTTGAAGATGACCTCTTCTTACAAACGTCAAGGACTTCCATGGGCAGCGTTTAGCCTGAGTCTGGCGAATCTCTATGTACATCACTTCGAACAGGCAGAAATTCTACAAGATCTTAACCCCTACGTGAACATATTTGTGTTTGGAATTGCTACACCGACGATGTGTTTGTGGTATGGAGGGGTACCCCTGAAACTATCATGTCTTTTCACCAGTGGTTAAACACCAGAAAGGATTTTCTTAAAATTACTTTTGAATTTTCCAACATCAGTTTACCTTTTCTTGACATTTGGATCTTTAATGAAGGGGTAGGAGTGGGCACTGAGTTATACAGGAGACCTACAGCTCGCAATTCACTCCTATCATTTCCAAGTTATCATCCAAAATCTCTCCGTGAGCATTTGCCTTTCGGGCAATTCCTCCAGATTAGGAGAAAGTGCTCCTCCATGGAAAAATACAATGAACATGCCAGTAAACTCACTTTTCAGTTGAAAGGTAAGAAATACCCAATAAATACCATACGAAGATCCAGGAAAAGAGCTGCAAATAATTACAGAAATGCTCTGATTGAAGTAACACATCCTAAATAAGAACAATCCAGGCTGACTTGTGTTAACTCATTTTGCAGCTATTCAAACCAGATTAAAAAGAGCATTCTTAAACACTAGAAAATTATCAACATTGGTATGGAACAGCTGCCTCGCCCGCTGTTCGCCCTCAAGAGGAGCACAAACATTAAAGATCAGTTAGTGCACACTCGGCCTACATTCAATAAATCTTCTAACCAAGAGTCCCTGTGAGGCTTAGCTCCTATCAAGGGACATTTTCCTTGTGGCACATGTTTGCTATGCCCACAAAATAAAAAAAACATTGAGATTGACATCTGCACAAATAGACCTTGGAATTTGGCTAAACACACAAATTGCAACAGCGAGAAATTGATATACTTAATCACATGCCCATGTGGTTTACACTACGTGGGCATGATGACGCGAAAGATCAAGACAAGAATACTGGAGCATAAAATCACCATTTGATGCAAAAAGCGCTCTCCTAAAATGATGAATCATTTCTTTGACATGCGTCACACTGAAGGTGATCTAAACTGGACAGTCCTTGAACAACCTTAGATTCCTGAACATATCACAGACATATCCAGTTTTTGTTTAGACGTGAACAGTGGTGGGTGCACAAACTTAAAAGTGACACTACAGGCCAAAATTATGATATTCCTTAGCTAGCATTATAATTTAAGAGATACAGCACTCTTAGATACTCTTCTCAGCACAATGGGCCTTATGTAATTACGATCCTTGGGACAGTGATAGCGTGGTGGTTTCAGAAACAACAACATTAGTAGGTTCAACTATCTATACCATATAAATGTTTTCCCAGAAATACACTCTCTCAGACATTTTAGGGGGTCAGTATAGACATAAATGAAACAAAAAGGCTTTGTTTAGTATCTTGCCCTAATATTTCCTTTTATAAACATCAGCGTTAGTACATCTTTGCTCTTTTGAATTGACAACTACAGGCATTCTGCCTATCTATGATCTGGTAATTGCAGACAAATTACATTATTTCCATTGACGACACATTTTTGATATTTTCACATTATACAGAATTAGGCAGTGTCTGGTGTGGAAGAACATCGCTCTGTTACGCTAGATTGAACAATAAATCTTTCATTCAAAATAGCGTTTTTTCTTGTTTTGAGCATAGCAGCTCAGTTACACACATGCACAGTTAAAATCAAATCAAATCAAATCAAGCTTTATTCGATTACTTTGAAATAATCATAACAGCAAATAAAAGTGATCAGGATATACATTGCATTTCATCCCGGCATATTCGTAAATCACATCTGAGAAATGTATACAGTCATACATGTCATTACAGTCAGGAAAAATTAAATAATTACATGTTAACCCATAGAATGATTTCATAACAATATGGATTTCCTGCATTTAAAAACATGTTTTTTAAACTGTAAAATAGAAATAATAACAAACGTGTTTTCTAGCAATTGTAGGTTCAATAAAGCTGGTCTACATTGTCTGAGCCCAAGGGACCTTAAAAGAGAGAGAATCCATCTCTTTCATTGCACATTATAAAATTTACAAAAAAAAATATGTGCAGTGTTGACTGATGGGATACATCGTCACACGGGCAATTACTCATAGATCTGGACCAGTCATTTAACTCGGGGAAACTAATTGATCCATGGATTAAATTTAATCTGAAGTGCACTAGTAATAATCTATCATAGCCTCCTGTTACAATCCTCAGGTATGGCTGAATCCTAGTTGACGTCAAGGTAAGATAATTCGCCTGGACTGTGGGTTTAGTCAGACTAGAACTGTTACTTTTTATTTCAAGCAGGGGGAGGTAGTTGTTTTTGAGATCTTTTTTGTCCATAGTGAGCAAGGAGTTTGGGTCCGAAAAGTATTCAGGGTGGCCAAGACTGTGTGTAAAATGTTTTATATAGTTTAGCCACTTAATGTGCACAGCACCGTCTAGCCCACAGGTATCAATCATAATTTGGCGATTGAGCAATGTTTTCTTCGTGGTCCAGATACGGTGCCAAAGTAGTACCGGCTGCATTTTTATAATGTCCTCCAAAAATGGCAAACCTAGTTCAGTGTGACAAATGTGAGTGGAAGTACTTGGAGGGAAGGCCATCAAAAACCTAAGAAAATATTTCTCAATTATCTGTAGGGATTTAGTGTCAGCATGCCCCCAAACGTCGGCAGCGTAAGTGGCTATTGGAACATATTTTGCCTTATATATTTTTTGCAGTTCGACTGATGGATGTCTTCCTCATTTCCTGCTGAAATTTGAAAGTGCTGCAAGTGCCTTACTAAATAGAAGTCTCCTCATTTTAATGGCCTGTGTCCAGGTCCCCCCATGATCCACTAAGATCCCTAAGTACACAATCAATGTTTTTTTAATCACCATAAAAATCTCTACATTTAATACTTCCTGCCCCACATTTCATAATGAAAGTTTTAGTAATGTTAACAGAGAGACCCACATTTTTCATAAATTCGGCGAAGCCAGTGACTACCCGTTGGAGGCCCAATGGAGTACGAGCCATAAGGACTGCATCATTCGCATATATTAATGCGGGTACAGGGCGCTTCTCCACCAATGGTAGGTCCTGGCACCCCTCCCTTAATACCTGCCTGTAGGAAATGGGGGTTACCCAAATCTCCAAGGGGGTAGCATGGCATCAAGCGGGCAGGCCAAACTCCAAGGACATGTGAAGCATTCACGCAGTATCCACAGACAACACACCAGGCACACTACAAAAGAGACGCAACCCCACCTTTGGTTGGAAAAGAAGATGTTTAGTGATATCTCCAACCTGTAAGGTAAAAAGGAAAAATACACTGGTAATCATAACATGGCGCCAACTGGCACCCAAGCCAAGTATTTCAGTGGGGGATTATTTACATGGGACAAAAAGGGTTTAGTCCATAGTCCATAGTGTCTAGCTGAAATATAAAAAAAGGTTAGCATTTGGCACGTAACATCAGTGACACCTATATAAGGGAAAAATGCACTTGGCGTATTCGCCCATTAAACATGCAATCAAACATTAGGGATAAGAACCCAAAATAGCTGGCATTGGCGACTCCTGCAAAAAGAATAGGAATCACCTGGCATTAACATTAGGCAGGAACACTTGTAATAAAACATCAGGTTTCTTCCCCCCTCCACCTAGGGAACTACGCGCCAGGCAGGGCCAACTCAGGCCTTCATCCTTGGTAGCGGCTGTAATTACAGCAGACAGCATCCTGCATAACCCCTGTAAGAAAAGACATCGTGGCATACCAGCACATTTAATAACAGACAGGAGCACCTGTAATGAATCAGCCTGTCTGGCCCATCAATCTGGTACCTAACCCAGGGCCTGGAACATCACCTCATACATAACCCCTTGTAAGGGAAGCCCTCATAGCATCCCAACATCTACTAGCATGCAGGTA
The DNA here is from genome assembly GCF_964263255.1 of Lissotriton vulgaris. Classification (NCBI taxonomy): domain Eukaryota; kingdom Metazoa; phylum Chordata; class Amphibia; order Caudata; family Salamandridae; genus Lissotriton; species Lissotriton vulgaris. Next base: position 1,614,069,059 of record NC_141693.1, read on the forward strand.
TAACCATAGGTCCCTCAGGCCTCCTTCGCAAGATCTGCAGGGCAGGTTACTACAGCACCTTAATACAGCAAGGTTTCCTCTATCATAAACCTAGGGGTACCAACATCAGGCGGAGTAGGCCTAAATCAAGGGACAGGCAACCCCTCAATCCAGAATGCACATATCCTTATAGCTCCGGCAACATCACATTGCGCACCTCACACGGGCATTAGGCAGTATATAACAGTAGCTCCAAACCTGTGCAGGGGCGCAGTAACTTAAGCACCCAGCATTAATGTAAGTTGTGGCTGTGACTCAGGCGGGCCACGATCATTCCTAGGGGGACCCTATGGCTTAATTATGGGGCCCCTCCCACAACTGGCACAGTCTAATGGGGCCACTGACTCCGCTGGGGCCCAACGTTGCAGGTGCCCGCTGCCAGACGAGGCACCTGGGAAGTTAGTCTGGTCCTTGGGGTGGGCACCGATCATATGCCCCGACACACCCCTAACCCACGATGCGGCTGAATCCCCACTCACCGGTAGACCTGCGGTGGAGGCAGGCACCGGCAATGTGCCTCGAGGCCTCTGCCGCACAGGACTGGCTTCGTGGGACGCTCTTTCCACCTCACACGGGCTCCCTCGACCTCCCGGGAGCCTCACAACGCTGCCAGACCGCTTTTCCTGGCTGCCCAACTAGCAGCTCGCAGGGACGCTGTCTCCGCCTTCACCGGTGGCTTCAGGCAGCCGTCTCCATTCTCCTCGGGTCCGGTGGCGGGGCAGGCACCGACAGCGTGCCCCGGCCCCGCCTCCCTCGCGGAGCACGTCTTCCTGGCACCGGCCCCAGTTCACAGGCACAGACCGGCGGGGTGAGCTCCCGCTCCGGTCGCTCCCACGGGGCCCCCCTTACATCCACGGGGGTTCCGCACTGCACTTCACCCGGGTCCCCCTCCTACCTCACGGGGACCCGGGGCTTAGACTCGGCTTCTCTTCTCTGGCTGCCCGGTCAGCGGCCAATCCCTGCGCGGCCTTTTTTGGCTCATGGTCGCGCAGGCCAATCAGTGCGCGGCGGGCCGATGACGCGGTCAGGCCCCCGTCACGTGAGGCAGGAGTCAGCGGCCTCCGGGCCTAGCGCGGACCTCTCTCCACTTCGGCGGCCCCCTCCTGACACCGGGGGTCGCTGCAACGATGCGCCACACCGCGGGGAAAGGCCTCCTCGCAGCGCCGGGCTGCGGCGGTGAAATCGGCAGCACAAGGGGTAGGCTCCATTTTTAATTAATTAATTAAATGGTGGACAGCGCGCCAAAACGAGGGTAGGCTCCTCCAGCTCAAGTCCCCTCACAGTGCCCTCAGGCCACACAGCGCGATTCTCCTCACAGCTTCCTCAGCGCCCGGGCTGCGATAAGGGGTAGGCTCCCTTCTATTTAATTATTTATATGTTGCTCTTCACAGAAAAAGGGGCGCTTTTCTCAAAGGACAGCTCCTCCCTCAGCCCACACAGTCCTCAGGGCCGACAGCACTTCGGGGGCCACACCAATCACAGGGCACAGTCCCTTGGGGGCACAATCCTCCCCGGGCAGCTCCACAGGCAGCAACAGTCTTTGGACACCCAGCGCTTAGGGGGCGATACTGCAGTTTACAGCACTTGGCAGCACACCTCACAGGGGGGTAAACAGTCCCGCAGTCCGCCTCAGGGGCACACTCCTCACCTCCTGGGCGCTTCCTCACGCAGTGCTGGCGTGGTACCCGGTCCAAACAGCGTCAGTGACCTGGGTTGGGGCCCTCCCTTGTCAGGGGCCCAGGGGACAGCAGAGGAGGGGAGTTTAGGGGTACAGGGCACAGCTCACAGGCCCATGTGGCGGTAGCACCTCACAGCAGGTCCCCCTCCCTTCCTTGTCCCAGCGCTGACTGACTCTCTGGTGACACTTCCCCCTATTTATACCCTCCTCCCAGGCAGTGCCAGGACCTTCTAGAATGTTGGCACATCTAGCCTAAACTGGTTCTAGGGGAGGGGGTGAGCACCCTGGGTGCCAGGCTTTCCCTCCGAAAGCTAGGGGTAGCTGGGTAATATTAACTAGACTGCCAACCTAACGCAGTCAGGTGGCACTACCCAGGGCCATGGCATCCATTTTAAGTCTCAGTACATTTCAGTCAGGTGCAGTTTAAAAATGGGGGATATTTTCTGTACACCATTTAACATCATGTAATTTTACATTTTCAACAAGGTGTCTCACACCACTCATGGCCTATACAGGTTTAATCCCATGGGGGAGACATCCTAGGTAAGGGGGTCAAAAGCGAAAAATTTTGGGGGAAAAAGGCCAAGTCCAACACTGCCCTAAATTATTTACGTACAAAGTAAAGAAGAAGGGTGCCAGTATGCACCTTGGCTCACGCCTCTCTTAATATCAAATAATTCTGTACATTTCCCCCTACCCCATAGTGGACTCTTGCCTTTGCCCCTCAATAGAGCTGCTTTAAAGATAATAAAAGTGTTTTATCCACCCCAATCCATCTGAGTTTCTTATTTATAACTCAATCAAAAGCCGCTGTTAAATCGACAAATGCTAAAAATAACTTTACCCTTTTGGCCTTTTTAATATTTTCCTAACAAGGTTGATAGGTTAAGCCCCTGTTATACCATACCCATTCCTTTACGAAAGCCGTATTGTAGGTCACTTATAATAGATTGTTCATTAGCCTAATCTTGTAATCTATTTAGGATAAATCTACCCACAATTTAGACAGTGGAGTCCAGTAAGGAAACTGGCCTATAGCATGTCGGGTTTTCTCTATCTCCTTTTTTTTAAATCGGTACTAATGTCGACTTGCCCAGGATGATGGAAAATAGGTTGTACGACTTGGATTAATAACGAGTTAAAAACAGACCCATAATGGAATATTAGATTAAAAAAGATCCTCAGGGATACCGTCAGGGCCAGGTGCTTCCCTCCTATACTCGACTAAATTGTTTGATTGACTTATTGCTGGTCAAAGTGCAAGTAAGGCCCGGTATGCACTTGCTATAATACATCTGTTACTTCGGTATTTTTAGCTATATCATCAACTGGATCACTAAACAGCTTAATAAGGTGCTCTACCCATTCTGTCTCTGGATTAGCTATATCCAACTTGGCTAAATCGTTATGGGCCAAGAAGGGTACATTAACCACTTTCCAAGTGGAGGAATCTCTAGTTTCTATAGCTGTATGTAGGGCTTGTCATGCCTCCTCTTTTAATGCATTTTTACGTTCCTTCAATGCAGACCGATATTCCTTTCTGGCCTTTTTAATATCATCTCAGATTTTCTTTTAGTTTTGTAAAACAGATTTAAATTTTGAGTAAGACTTAGAACACTTAGGTGTATATTCACAGGTACGTGTGCTTACTACAGCAAGAGTAGCGTAGCGCAACTTTCAACATCGCAGCCCATCGTGGAAAAATAACCCTGTGTCAACATGGAATTCACAATACGGCGCTAGCAGGTGATAGTCTGCCGAAACTGCTGACAATGTCCGTAATACAACCACCTCTATGGAAACAAAAACACAAAGCAAAACACCAAAACACCTGTGATGTATCCAATCTCGATGAGGAAACCAGCGATGAGCAGCACCAGGCCTGCAACACACACCTGGCAGGCGGGAAAAATCACCATAAAAGTAGAAAAAAAAAAAACCACGAACTGACAAACACCCAAGCACCATGGAGGCAGCTGGAGCATGCTCAGAGGATGAGCGCAACCTAACAAGCACCCCAAGAGATCAGCCCAGGACCTTGGGGACAGGGAAGGGCAAGGACAAGAAGAAGAGGAAGATAAAGTTCAGTCCGCAGGCGAACTGGATCATATTCACGGAGGTGATTGCACACCATCAAAAACTGTTTGTCCCCAACGTGTCATTGGGCACCAAAAATGGAATATGGCAGGACATCGTGGACAACGTGAATGCCATCAGGGAGCACAAGAGGACAATGGACGAGGTCAAGAGGTGATGGAATGACATCAAGGAAGTGGACCAAGGAGAAGCTCTCTGCCAACCAAAGGCACTCCCGCAGATTGGAGGTGGGGGCTCAGCACCACAGCTCAAGCTGGATGACATGGAGGAGCTGGTTTTGACAGTCATCAGTGTGGAGACTGTGGCCGTATTCGAGGGGTCGGACACTGCTCGACAGGACACAACACCACTGCAGGGTGAGTGACCACCAGGTACTGGGGGGATGGGTGGAGTTGGGCACAATGGCACACATGCACAATCAAGCAGAGCACTGTGCACACCCACAACAACTCTGGGTCATCGCCCAGATCTACAGACTGTCACAATTCACGGAGCCATGCTGTCTGAATGCCAACATGTACCATATGGCTTCATACATGTGGAACATCGTAATGCTCCACATTATCTCCACATCACAGGTGCACCATAAACACTTCCTGCAGAACAGTCCCAGCCACTCTTCTCTGATGACGAGAAGGACAACACCAGCATCAAAACCCAAGCCATCCAAGACATCATTGACCTCATCCGCAACTAATCTCCAGGATCAGGGCAGGTCTCGAGGAGACCCCACCCTCTACCAAAAGCACCCAGCAGGAGGCACCCACAGCCCAGGAACCCCCTTAAAGGCCCCCCGGGAACAACACATGGCCTTCCAACTCCTTGTGCTGGAGTGCCTGAGGGAGATCACAGATGCGGTTGGGCTTCGGCAAAATGGCAACCGAACTTGACACCATCCTTGGGTATGTAGCCCCGCTACATGGTCTCCAAGGAGCCCTGACTGACATTGCTGGAGTCATGATGTGGAGAAAGGAACACCTGTCCACTCAGAGTGGCCCCAGCGATACCAGCTGTGAGCTGCCGCAGATATGGAGGCTCATGATGCGGATGGAGGCTAAAAGGATGGCAGCCACTGCTGAACATTAGCAGAATGTAGCTGGGATCTACCATTATCCTCATCATGGCATTGCTGCCACAAGGCCTTTGTGATGTTCAATGCTGCTGCCCCCACACCATCAACATCTCCTCTCCCTGGTGTGACTATACCTCCCTGTGCGGCAGACCTAACCACTCTGGCACCTGAGGTGTCAGTGCCACCCAGTGTGGCGGACAGACCACCTCCAGCACCTGAGGTGTCAGTGCCACACCTTTCAGCCAACAAACTCTCCCCAGCACATGAGGTGTCAGTGGCACACAGTGCCGCAGCCCGCACAGCAACTCCCTTAGGTGAGGCAGGGCACATATCTCGGTACTAGGACGTGGATGGGCTTGTGATCATAAGGGGTCAGTAGCATTAATTTTTGCCACCTGGGCTATTCTTGGTTGGTCCCGCACATGGCCTTATTAACTTCCACTAACCCCCGATTCACACAGATGCATTCATCTTGGAAAGCGACATGGGCTGCCACATCCTGTTTATGACAAATGACACAGCGACCAGACTGGAGACTGCACCCCTCCTCCTCCTCAGTACTTGTCTTCCGCAGATGGACTCTGGCTGGCCCTCCACAGGCCCATATAGTGTGGTGTATTCGGCAGTGCCCTGTACCGTTCCAGCTGCGGAAAAGCACTGGATGTGCAATAAACATCCAGTGACGCACTGCCTTGTCATGTCTTTCATCATTCATGTATGTATGTGGGGATGAATGTAGGGACAGTGATGTACCTAGCGTCAATGATGCTCATCTTGTGGGGTGCCAGTCAGAGAGTGCTACATAGCAAATTGTGTCACAGGTCCTGTGGACACCACAACAGGGATACACGCACCAGCCACTTTCTTGTCCTGATATGGCCTGAACCACGCCCAGTGCCCACAAGTCATTTTTGCAAGCCCTGCCCTGTTTCGATGTACCGCAGGCCAGACCACTCCATTCATGCTCCCAGAGGGGGCCTCAATGCTACCCATCGCAGGCATACTCACTGGTGTTGTGCAGGTCACTGGTGTAGTTGTTGGCATGTCACAGCCACTCCCTAAGGGCAGGTTTGCATGCTCACCACACCCACCTGGCACAGGTGTCACAGGCCATGTGACCCAGCAAATATAGGGGTCCGATGACGTCACATACCCTCTGCCAGTGCTGACTGGATGATGGACCTGAGGCCTTGAGGCCGGCACGGGCCTACCACCACGGGGCTCTGACTGGGGTTGAACAGGATTTGTGGCAGATGCTGCATTGCGGCTGGCACAAGCACGCCGCCACAGGACGCTGACTAGGGTTGAACAGGGTTTGTGGCAAATGCTGCATTGCGGGCAGCACAGGCACCCCGGCACAGGACGGTGACTTAGGGTGCACTGAGTCATTGGCACCTTGAGCTGCTGAGTGGGTGTGCAGCCTGCGATGATGGCCCGTCCTGAATAACTGGACTGCTCAGGATTTTTGTGCCTTGCTGGACCGCAGGGTAGGCTTTGCCAGCAGCCTGCGCAGGTCTACCGCCTTGTGACCATGCTTCCAGGGTCACAGAGTTAGTGGCACCCATTGGGCTGAGCATCTGTGCAGACTGTGATGTTGATATTGTTTTTTAATCTATTATTTTCACAGAACTGTTTAATCTTGTCCTGAAGAAGGTGGTGCGCACACCAGAGATCCACCGAAACGCGTCGACTTGGTTTTTTAATCAATTTTTAATGAATGTTTATGAATGTATTGCTTATAAAAATCTTTTTTATGAAGTAATATATCTGATAATTGGCAAAGTGCTTTCAAACCAACAGTGCACTGAGGCAAATAGGAATAACTGTCAGAAGTAATATATGTATGTGCATGTTTTTAACTAAAAAGTTTTTTATATTTAGGCCTTTTTTTATAAATAAAAATCAATTTGTTTATAAAATACAAACTTTCCGGCTACGTATTACATTAGTATTTAGAATGTAAGTGCTTGTTTTTGGTTCCATGTAAGTGTGAAGTAATTGAACGTTTGCGGGTCATATATTAGATAGAAGACTGACCAGTCCAAATTAAGAAAGTAATAATCTCAAGGGAACCCCGTTTTTTGTTTAACAGACTGTGATGTTGCCTGGTGCCCTGGTTTGTCCCATGCCATGGTGTAATAAAGTCCCAGAACCAAACATGATACCTGGTGCCAGAGCAGTGTGGATGCATGGTGGGGAGGCTGCCATGTCTGTGGGCCCCAGGCTTGTGGCTTGCAGTGGCACATGGTGGGACCTGCAGTCTACACATGGTGGCAGAAGGTGAGCAGTATGGGTGGCCAGAATTTGTGTAATTGAGTTACGCTAATCTCCGCAAAACTATAAAAAATCTCTGCGAACATTCAGAAACTCCGCGAACATGCAGAATTGCTTGTTCGAGATGCTTTTTTCCTGTTCGCAATCACTGTTTGCATGCTCTGAGGGAAATATATCGCAAACATGCATTTTTAGAACACAAACAAGCAACAAATTTAGCGAAGTTGCAGAACGCAGAATACTGGGCAATTTCGCATTCTCTGCTGAAAGCAAAATTACCCAAATTCCATAAATTCTGCGAGCGAAACAGAGTCCTCCAATGGGTGGCGGGAGGGGCTGGGATGCCTCTTCCTTGGTGTGCATGGGCGGGCGGGTGTTGTTGTCTTGTGCAAGTGTGTGTACTGTGCCTGTCATGTCTCTGGACTCTGTTTCAGATGATGGCTCTGTCTCAGATGTGTGACCTGGTGTGCTGCTATGCATACTGGCAAGTGGTTGGAGACACACCGGTGGCAGCAGATGAGCAGTGTGGCCTGGGTGTGCAAAGTGACCTCTCTCTCTCCCTCTCTCTTCTTCTCTCCCTCTCTCTCCGCCCCTCTCTTCTTCTCTCTCCCTCCTTCGCTCTCTCTCTGTCCTTTGATGTGCGCAGGACACACCTTCTCATCAGTTTTTTTGTCTTGCAGGCTGTGATCTATGGCTTGTGTCGTTGGGACCCACCATGTGTCTTTATTAAATTTCTGTGTTGTTTCAATAAAATGTCATTCTTTGTTTCGAAAGTGAATGTGTGATGCTCATTTCTGTGACGACACATGCATGTCACTAGTTGTGTTTGTGCGACATCAAGCAGATTATTTTGTACATGTTTAGGTGTAGCTGATGTGGCATGTCTTTGCCTAGAGGTGGCCCAGGGGGGATCCTGGGGGTGGTTGTGGTGGGTGTTGTGGCCCTCTTGGATGTCCGGCCTGCATAATAAGTTGGTCCATGGCATCTGTTGCCCTTCCGATTACGCCCCGGGCTGGGTTCCCTATTGTGGTGCAGGCTGCAGTCCGACTTTACACAGCAGGTGTAATGGTGGGGTAAATTTATCACCATTTATCGCCATTTAGCTGTGATGGCCTCAGCTAACTATATAGGTGACATCCTCCAGTGACTGTGAGTGTTTCTCAAAAATTAAAAAATGTGATATGTGTACGCCAAGGTATATTGAAGAATGAGCGGGTGTATGAGAATCTGAATGGATGATTTAGTGGGTGCGTGACTGACTGTATAAGTGAGTGATGAAATGTGTCTTATTGAATGCATTGGTGAATGACTAATCTGTGTGAATGTTTGTATCAGTTTGTCAGTTGGTATGTAGGTGGCTGCATGGGTTGGTGGGTAGCCACATAAGAATCTATGTGGGTTAATGATTGGTTGTCTTAGTACCTGTATGGTTGCCTGAGTGTCTGTGTGGGTGGTGGGGGTGTTACTCCCTACATGGATGTTTGAGTGGATGATTCAGTGGATGTATGTGTTCAGGAGTGCATCTGCGAGGGGCTCTATGGGTGAGTAAGTGTTCATATGGCTGTGTTGTAGAGTGAATGGATGTCTCAGTGATATATGTGTGAGTAACTAAGTGTGGGCGAATTTTGCGAATTCACGATTCGCAATCCGCAAAATTTGCGAACTTTCACGAATTTGCGGATATTATTTTTTTGTGTTCGCAAGGGTTTCTGCCAGTTCACGAGGGTTTTTTAATAGTTCGTAAACGTGAACTTACTTGTCGGGTCGCAATGGTCGCGACCATGTTGTTTCTACGTCTGGTTCATCACAGCACCCTCTGTTTCACCACTGCCACCCTCTGGTTCACCCATGCCACCCTCTGGTACATCACTGCCACCCTCTCGTTCATCACTGTAGATTATGGGGGGAAATGCACACCTGCCCTGTCTCAACTGACATGAATTAATTTTGGGCTGATTAATGTGTCACTAAATTTGAGCTGGCCCCTGCTTCCTTAGCTGCAAGTGCTTCCTGATTAATGATGAGCTTGAACTTTTGCACCTGCTAAGTGCTTTCAGTTTTGCAAAATTTGTTAGCACACCTGCCATGCCTCAACTGACATGAATGAATTAGGGGCTGATTAATGTGTCACTGAATTTGAACTTCCAGTCTGGCACCTGCTTCCTTATCTGTAATTGCTTTCTGTTGCAGTGTAATTTTTTTTAACAGGACCTTTGTGGCATACTTGTAGCTATTCTCTGAGCCTGCTGTGAGGGTCAGAGCAGGGTCATAGAATAGTTGCAAGTAGGCAACTGAACTCTGGAGGGGCCCCTCAGGAAGCACTACAGGGAATGGTTACTAATGATGAGCTACAACTTTTGCACCTGCTGAGTTATTTCAGTTTTGCAAAAATCGTTTTTCTGCAATTTCGCTGGATTCGCAGGGCGCGAATTTGCGCGAGATGGAATTTGGAAGCCGCAAATTCGTGTGAATATGCGATTTGTTTTTTTGCGGCGTGTTAGTTTGCGTGTTTTTTTGCGTTTTTGCAAGACGCTTGTAGCGCAATGACGCGAAGTTACCCTAGTGGTAGTACATGGGCGCGGCCATCTTGTTTGCGTGACGTATTTCCATTTCCGGGCGCTATGTGTAATCTCGCGAAGTGTGCGGCTCGCTAGTACAAGTTTGCGTGTGATCGGGGGGGAAATCTCGTGCGAACTTACCCACGCGGTTGTGAACGGGCGCTGCCTTCTTGTTTTTCATTCATTGCTATGGTTCTGGGCATGCTTTCTGTATCCTCTCTCAATCTCTGCCATCCTTTGCTTGTTTGAAGTTTTTTTTGATCCATTTTGCTTATTATCCATCCCTTTATTTTTCTAGCTCTATTTTTATGTGTTTTCTGCTACTTTTGGTTAAGTATAAACTACTTTTTTAAACTCTTTTCTTTTCTTCTTCCCTATTCTATTTCTTATTTATTATTTACCTTCCTTTCTGCCCAGACCATGGTAAAGGGAGCCGTGAAGCAGCCCGAGAAGGGGAAGGGTCCCGCACCCCGTGCCCGGCTCCCGTGCGGGCGTTTGAGGGGGGAGCTAGTGATGCCACAGGAGATCTTTAGTGCGGAGGAGGTGGCCGCACTAGTGTACTATGTACAGCGCCGCCTCCCCAGGACCATCGCGGCAGGCTGCAAGATCGCAAGCGGCTACGGGTTCCGGGAGCGCCGGAAGCGGTGGGAGAAGGTGTGCCGGGCCATGTATGAACACTCTCGGGTCCGGCGCACCTACAACCAGGCCACCCACCGTTGGACGGATCTCCTGGACCGGGAACGCGACCTGCTCGACCTGCTCGACCTGCTCGGCGTCGAGATCCCCGGGCTTGGTGAGTAGTAGTAGCTATTTCATCACTTCTATGTTTTCTCCTGATCTGTGTGTTATTATATTGCAAATTTTTGTTTTTTACCAAGAGCAATAATGCTGCTGATTACATTGTTGGTAAATTATATTTCAAAATCTTCTGTGCATTTCAGATGCACTGCTCTCCTTCTCAGTAGCGTTGCTACTATGCTTATTTGTTTTCGATTTTGTCTTCATTTCATTGGCCTGAGAAATTATGTATGAGTGTAGTTTACAGAACTGCATAATGCTAGACACTAAGGGGCAGATTTGCAATTACCGGCGCATCCCTGCAAAGTAGCAGGGATGCGCCAGTAATTGTGCGCCACGCCACCACCACCCATGGTGCGCCGTATTTACAATGCAGCGCACCATGGTCCCAAATGTCACCGAAGCATTATGCATCTGTGCCGTAAAGGCGGTGCATTGCTGGAGTTGCGTCACAACGATGGCAGAGCTCCAGCAATGCTCTGTGGTGCCCTATCTCCCCAATGCTGCGTCAAGCCATATGTCTACTTCAAGCAGGCGCAGGGTTTGAGTGACGCATCATTGTCCTAAAAGTGACTGATTGAAATCTTGTAGATTTCCCTCAGCCACTTTTAGATGCTTCCTGCGCAGGAATGCCCTCCCTTGCGCCGGAACGCCCCCTGATGGCGCAGGGCTTTACAACATGATGCATCTCCCATATGCGTCACGTTGTTAATATACGCCGCACCATGGCGCCTCTTTTGTTCTGCCGCTGCGTCACAAAAGTCACGCAACAACGGAGCAAAAGAGCCGCAAGGGGCTTTTAAATCTGCCCCTAAAGACTCAAGTCCAGTCCTTCCTTTGTACACCTGGCAATGAGAAGAAATAGTGGTAGTGGATTGATAGTTTGAGTATTTTAATGACTGGTTAATGTAGTTGTAAACTTTTTAGTGTTGTCTCTGATCTGCAATCACAATGGAGTTTGTCTGTCACTTGCTGCGGACTGCTGCCTGCCAGTCCTAGGCGAACCTTTTTAGTAGTTTACATAACTTTCCAAGTCGACGGTCTGCAAATCAAGCAATACTAATGTCGTAGTAGACCATATGAGATAGGTCAATATATCCCCTGGAATAGTTGTCTATTTGCTATTTCGCCAAAATATTTTGTTATTGTTCTTTTGAAATGTTTGATTTGGTTGACAACAATCATCCATGTTTTCGGGTCTTTCTTACTTTCTTTCTTTCATGTTGTACATCAGCTCCCCCCAGGGGCAAGAGGACAGAGGAGGAGGTGGTATCGGCTGCTGCTGCTGTAGAAGGCCAGGATCAGTCTGGCGAGGGCACCTTTGCTAGTCCCGGTAAGTTTTCATTTTAATATAAGTACCTGTTTTTTCCTAGCATTCCTCATTCGATTTCTTCTAAATCGTCTTTGGTCTTCTTGTAGACTGTATCTACATTCTTATTCTGCCTCTACTATGACTCCCTGTGGTATTACTAGATTATTCTTATTAGTCTGTCTGTGTAGCTAACTAAGATTGCACATTTGGCAAAAGGTGTTAAACGAAACTCCCATTCTAGTCAGCAATAGCTCTATGCACTGAGTGCATTACTCTGGGATTGTCCATAATGTCTTTTCAAGTCTTCTACATGTTTATGCTTTAACGATTCCCAACAATAAAAAGTGAATGACCACCAACAAAGAATAAGATACTACTTCACTTTTGGTTTAAATAGGAGGGCAATCCATGCTACTACTGTTGCAGGGACAAATCTGCACAAACAGAACTTTGCACATTAAATAGTGCATTATTTATAAATTATAATAGGTGCAGGTAGACTTTCCACATGCCTCGGTGATATCAGACTTTGAAGAACCCCCAATCTCCTTACTGACTAGATAGTGTGGCAGAGTAATTTAGCTCCCGATTTCATCGATGATTGATCCCCAATGATGATTATTATCCAACGCAGGACAAGAGTACGGAGTCAGAGTCCAGAAGTGTCAGAGGCATGGACTCATGCTTGCAAATTCACTCTTGACCAAAAACCACAGAGTCTATGTAAGTTTTAAAGCTTTATTAAAAGTAAAAACATTTATTAATATCAAGCTTGTCATAACACATAAACGGTTATTAAAAATGGAAAAGTGCTTAGTGATTTATTTCACACATTTATTGTGGGCGAGCCAAGCCCTCACCTGGTTTGAACTTTAATTTTTCTTTTTGGTGCTGAATCGTTGGTCGCCCCGTCCTAGTGATGATGATCGGATCTTGCTCTTGTTCTTAGAAGTGAAGCTTCTGTCTGTTATGAGAAAAATGGTGTGTGTTAAAAAGCAAGCATTCATCAGTTGTGCCAAAAAGTGCAGCAAGACAACACCCTTTCCTTAATTAGGCAGTAGCCCTTGTAACAGAGTATTCTCAGTGCCACCCGTAATAGAAAAGTAAGAGCATCACCACCTGCATGTACTGGACTGGTACAGTAACGCAAGTCTGTCTCACTCATCATGGCGGGCGTCTGTTTTTCTCGGGTGCAAGTTGACTGTGCTGGCATTATGCTTGCTTGCAGAAGTTAACGTACCAATTTTGCTAAACAAGAGAGAAGAAGAAGAATAAGACTGGTGTACTGTCATAGTCGACTCTAATGGAGTTAGTCCATAGTGCTCGTAGAATTGATTCCTTAAACTCCCACTAATGTTAGAGCAAGGATGAAGAAGTGGGAGGATAGATAGATACTGGCCACAACAGTTATGTACTGCGCTTGCAAGTTGCTAGTTCTGCTGTGACACAACTTTCTGCTGAATCATTTTGTGTTAATCTTAAAGAGCATTGGTTACAGACTATGTCTTTCTTTCTTCATATAGATGCTCCTTCCAAACCAACACAGAAGGAGCTGGCTAAAGGGGCCCGGCAACGGAGGCTGGAGGCGACTGTCGCCGAATATCGGCGGCTGGTGGCCCAGGAGGAGGGGAACACGCAGTCGACCACAACATCGACCGGGACAACTGCATCCTCCTCAGCGCTCCCTGTGTCAGCCAGTCAGCGCAGCAGGTCTCCAGAGGTATGGAGCCGGGGTACCGCAGCCACCCTCCACCGCCGTGCAGCAAACAAATCAGCTGCCCCCCACAGCAGTACCAAAAAAGGTTGCACTGCCTTTCACTCAGGGTGTCCTACCTGGAGCAGGAGATGTTGAACACTAAAACCCTGCTCGAGACCCTCCGCAAGGAGCATGCCGACCTGGCCCGAAAAGTGAACAGCAGCCAGCAGTAGGAGGAGACTGTCCCTTGCCCCTTTTTTAAAGACTTCTGGGGGTGGGAATTGGGAGTTGGGTTTTTTGGACTTTTCACGGACATTCGTTGGGGTTAGGGAGGGGGGGTCGGTTTGGTCTTGCGAGAGATTATTTATGTTAGGGATATGAATATACTTTAAACTTTATCTTAGCATACATGTTTTTTACTGCTTTTGAGGCTGGTGGGTGGGGGTTCAACAGTAAGTTTGTTTTCCTGAAACTTAAGTGGCATCTTGATTCAAGTTGTGTAAGTAATTGCCCAAATGTTTTCAAAACTAAGTGCCTCTCACAGAGTAAGTGAATTCAATAGTCCTAGGGCTTTACTAGTACTACCGTCAGTCTCTCGTCTCTCCTAATACTCCATTATACTACCTCCCCCAAGCGCTTATCTTACCTGTAATTTGTGTTTGGAAATAGGGCTAGGCACAGGGCTGGCTGCACGGGAAATGACGATTAAGGTTGGCAATCCTGGGCGGATGAAATGTCATCATTGCTGTGGTACTAGTGGCGTTACACAGTGGCAGTTGCAGCATATGAAAGAAAAGAAAATGAAACCTTGTTTGCCCTTACCGTAGCATTAGAACGGTATGATAGAGAATATAGCAGGTGACAGTACACTAAAACAGTGCCACAATGTAGCCTAACAAATGGTAAAGTATTGAAAGTATAACTACTACTTGCATTGAATTTCTTTGACATTGGCTACTACTACAAGAAATAGTACTGAAGGTGAAGAACACAGCAGCGTAATCATTTGCCACGTCTAGGAGGAGGATGTTCTTGATGATCAATCAAGTTGATGGCGCACATGAAAATCTGCTTTCATTTGCCAATAGTCATGGGTCTGTGTCAATCTGAGTAAGAATATATCCTCGGATTCCTTCACCAGCCTATTGCTATGACCTTATCCTCCCCAGCAAGTGTGTGGAATTATTGCTGTCATTTAGTCACACATCAATCAAAACCACACAGCCGGGGGAAGAGGGTTAGAGTTTGGAAAATGGATGGCAATGGGGGTTTTTAGGGAAGTTTTGTTGAGAGAAGAAAAAAAAGCACCGCATGGACAAACACTAATTGAAGATAAACAAATCTTTGGGTACAAAGATATCCATAAATCTTTTAAGTGACATAAAGGAAGTGCATGCACTACTGCATGCATGGTTACTGAAAAGTAAGTAGTACTTTCGACAACTGTGAATAAAAGAATGTGACAGTACAGGGCTGCCGTAATAATTATGCATTTTCACTTGCCTATCTCTGCACTCAGAGAAACACTTTGTACATTAAATTAGGTTTGAAAAATAGCAGAAGTAAAACCTATACAATGGCTGTAGGGATGAATTTAGAAGCAGAGATCAAAGAAATGCAGAGTCACACTCATAAAAGTTCACAGCAATAACATTACTTAAAAGATAATTAGAAAAGAACGGATACTGTATCTGTATGTTGTTGTAGTTGTCCGGTTGAAATTGGGAAGTTGCATGCATCCAACCATTCCTCTTATTAGCGGGACTCCTCATTCCATCTGACGCTCCGTCCATAAATGTTGGTGTCCAGAAGACACCCTGTCCACTGCCTGCCTGGCGGGTGCTGAATTGCGGCTCGCTAATGTGAAGCCTGACTTCATCCTTTTTTTCCCATTGCACAGGCTGAAACTGGGCCTGTAATTATTGATGGAAAAACAGGAAGTGATATTAGAACACCACTGACAAATAAATATAAGGTATGTACGCTGTGTACTGCAAAATGTCACACTTTGAGTTTCCTAATAGACAGTACAATATTTTTGAAAGTGCGTTCTCTGTCTGAGTCTCCTTTTGAAGGATAAATAAGTATGGGTGAATTATTTTATCGGATCTTTCCCCTCAAGCTAGGTGTACTGTAAACTGTGTTTTAGAACAAAATTAGACCTTCCCAGCAGTGCTCCCAGATCCTTACTAAACCCAGTCGCACAAATGTAGAAGACCCCCGATTAGATCTCAAAAAACGAGGCCTTGTAGAAAATGGTGACAAAACGTACTTTGAAAGTAAAGTAGGCCCAAATCCCCCCTTTCCCACCTTGTATTGTATTCAAATCACTTGCAAGGAAGCAAAAGTACCCATACCCAGCATTGCTCCAAGACTCGCAAACCCCCCCACAAACACCAGAAACCCCACAAACAGCCCCCCGAAAACGGTAGAGTGAGCGAAATCTCAGAAAATGCAAAAACCTTTTCCCCAGGGATTGTCTCCAAAACACTTTCTTTCGGGTATTAGACCTTCCCAGCAATGGCCCCAGAACTGTCAACCCGGGCGAAAACAAGTTTAACACCCCCAACAAGCCAAAAGGCAAAACCCGGGAAAAGCCACACTAGGTCCCAACTCCCCTTTTCCACCATGGATTTCCTGTAAAACAAATGCAATCAACATTAGAATGTGCCAGCAGTGCTCCCAGACCCCCAAACCCACCCCAACAACCTAAAAGCCCCCAAAACAGCACCCCAAAGACAGGCAAGTGATCAAAAGTGCAAAACTTTTTTCTGCTCCTATTTTCTCCAAACCACTTTTAGCCAGTATTACACCTTCCAAGCAAGGCCCCAGACCCGTGAACCCGGGCAAAAACAAGTTTCAACCCCCCCAAAAGCCGAAAAGCAAAACCGGGAAAAGCCACACTTAGGAAACCTTGGGCATACCTGGAATGCAGTCCCAACGAGCTCTGCAGCTAGGCCCTAACTCCCCTTTTCCACCACAGATTTTCTGAAAAACAAATGCAATCAGTTTCAGTTTATAAACTTTATTCGATTGTTTAAAAAAACATCATAAAAGTATACAGTTAAAACATTGCACATTCAAGAATATATTTAGAAATTTTAACACCAAGGGGGAACATATCAAAGTGTTGAACGAAAAAACTTTTGGCATAAAATGTAGGAATGAGTGTACATAAATGTATGGAAAAACCATACTTAGTCTTGCTGTGATAGATTTCAAAATAAACGTAGCAGTAAGGAAACATAGATCAGGGCTCGCAAGTGAGAATAATAGCCTCATTGCGTTTCTTGTAGTATACGTGGAGTATTTAAAAAACATGGGTTTAAGGTAGCAAATGCGCTGGGCTTTGTACAAAGGACAGAGTAGGAGAAAGTGCGGTGTGCTTTGTTTGGTTAAGCCGTCACACGGACAAGGGGTAACCGAGTGACATTTCATTATGGGGAAGGCAACCATGTTATGTGCTATGCCTAGTCTCAGTCTTGAAAGTACAAATTGATGGGACTGTCTATGGATAACATTAAGGTACATGGGTATACCAGGTCTGTCTTCTTTCAAGGAATAATGGAAAACATGGGTAGAATAGT
The DNA here is from genome assembly GCF_964263255.1 of Lissotriton vulgaris. NCBI lineage: Eukaryota > Metazoa > Chordata > Amphibia > Caudata > Salamandridae > Lissotriton > Lissotriton vulgaris. The sequence continues at coordinate 1,614,086,170 of NC_141693.1, forward strand.
CTTTAGTTGCATTTTTCCGCAGATCAGATTTAACCCTCAAAAATTCATTTTTAACTTCCTGTTTAGTCAGAGAATTCATGCAAATAGGATCATTACATACATCCATATCAAACAGATCCTTAACACTTGAAATCACATATTTTAACCAAGGAATATTTGAAACTTTTTCCAGTAGTAGGCAGTCCTTAATAATGTCTTTGGTAAAGGCAGTTTCCGTCTTGGTAAAAATGGATTTCCAGACCAACAGTGGCCTTAGTCCGGTTAGATCAGATAAGTAGTCCAGATCTAGTTCCATGTGTGTTAACACGTTGGATGCCGAAGGTGGAAGGCAGAGCAACCGTTTGAGAAAAATGTTTTCCATAATTTGCAGGGCCCTTACATTGCAATGTCCCCAAACCCCAGAACCGTACAATGCTACCGATGTACATCTGTGCTTGTAAATATTCAGCATATCTACAATACGGCGGCTTCCCACTTTAGAAGCAAAGCGGAAGACGCCTAGGGATGCTTTCCCCATTCTAGCTTTAACATTTGCCTGCTCTGGAGCCCAGGAACCTCTGTTATTAAAAGTAACGCCCAGATAACAAAAATTGGCAACAGTCTCAATATGGTTTTCCTTAAAACAAAAGGGTTTAAGAAGTTTCAACTTTTTACCACACACCATAACAAAGGTTTTGGAGTTATTGATTTTAAGTTTCTTCCTCTGAATAAAATCATAAAACCCATTCATCAGTTTTTGAAGGCCTAAAGGGGTCCTGGAAAGTAAAACAGTGTCGTCGGCATAAATTAATACCGGTATGGGATGACCTCCTACTTGGGGGGCATCGGCTTGGATTTGCTTTAGATCTTGCTCAACTGAATTAATAAAGAGCGAGAAAAGCAACGGGGCCAAAACACATCCCTGTCGGATGCCAGATCTTACTTTGATCTTTCGTGTGCACTCCCCCGCTGGTCCATAACGGATTTGGGCCGATAGGTTGGAGTAAAGTCTGGCTAAAAAGTGTATAATATCAGGGGGGGCCCCCATGCCCAATAAAGTTGACCATAACAAAGCATGGTCAACCAAGTCGAAGGCGCTAGAAAGATCTGCAAAACACAGGTATAGTGATCCCGGTTTGGCCTTCGTGTATTTACCAATTAGAAGGTTCAAATTAATACATTGTTCAATAGTACCAAGGCCCTTTCTAAAGCCATATTGCGATGGGGCGAGGATATGGTTATCTGTGGCCCAGTCTTCCAATCGTGTTAACAAAACCCTACTCAAGATTTTTAATGAGGAATCCAGAAGGGAGATAGGGCGGTAGTTCTTAGCCTCTCCTCTATCCCCCTTCTTGTAGATTGGAATTATAATGGATTCACCCCAGCTTGAGGGAGTCTTGTTATCCACTGCAGCATTAAATGCTATGGTTAATAATGGACTCCAGAGTGCCAGATCATATTTATAAAGATCAATTGGCCCCCCCATCTGGGCCAGGTGCCTTTCCCCCTTTACTATTCTTCATTGCCATATCCACCTCATGGATCGTAATTCTCAGGATTTCAACTGGGGTAATAGGATTGTTACAGAAGTTATCGTTAAACTCTCCAGTTGGATCAAAAATCCCTGTGAAGTGTGAAACCCAGCTGTCTTCGCTTACTTGGGCTGTAAGGACTGGAAATTCTTCCTTTTGGAGGAATGGGCTGTTGATGGTACTCCAGAACAGCGTGCTGTCCCTGAGGGCTGCAGCTTTATTCAGGTCTTCCCAGGCTAGTTATCTTAGCTCTTGTTTCCTGAGTTTCAATTCGTTTTTATAATTGACCCTCAGGAGTTTAACTGCTTCCCCATCTCTAGGATTAATGGAAAGGGCAAGCTTAAGGGCTTTTAACGCCTTAGTGCACGCCTGATTGAACCAACCCGGTGTTTCCCGGTTAATTGGGGCCTTCTTGGTGGTAAGGGTTTGCTTTATTATGGTACCCAATTTCTCAAAATTATTTACGGTATAATCAGGTGGGGCATCGGTTTCAAGACAGCAAAGTATCACTTCTAAGCCGGCTTTCACAACACTACGGTGTAAATTCTCTGATTTTTCCCCGCACCACTTAATGCGTGTCCCATTTGGCCTGCTTGGAATAATGTCATCAACAACCCTACCGGAAAATACCTTCCTAGTAATCTCACAGAAGATGGACATAGTTAGTGCATTGTGGTCACTCAGTCCAAGGTCCAGGATATATGGGACCGTACAATGCGGAACAATCCGGTTGGAGATGAGAAAAAAATCGATAATAGAAACAGTATTCCTCCCCGTAAAAGTAGGGGCCAAATTACCCTCGTTGTCAGGGGCATGTTGGTGGATAGACACATCATACTTTAGCATCAGGTTGTTAAGGGAAGTACCATAGGGGGAGTGCAGAAAATGTAATGAGTACTCCCCATTATCCCCATCATATCCACATGCAGTTGTATAGGAAAGAGGGCAAGTTCTGATGTTAAAGTCTCCCCCCCAAATAATATCATAGGATATGGCCGATTTACAGAGTATTGAGTCTATAACAGTTTCAAGTTCATCCACAACAGTGGTGCTAGAAGGGTCAAAGGTGTTATTATAGTGGTTGACCAATAGAATATTTCTATCCCTGCTAACCATAATTTCCAATATCTGTGAATGGGACCCCACAAAATGACTTTTCCTTACACGTATAGGGAGGTGTACAGATAATAAAATCAGTAATCCACCTTCAGCCCTCCCCATAACAGACTCTACAGCATTACAATTGTAAGAAACAAAACCATCAAAGTGAATATCTTCCACTGACCATGTTTCTTGCAAACACAAAATGTCAAAGTCCCTGATGTGCTCCCTCCAGCCCAGGGCTGCAACTTTTTGCCGCCACCCTGCAATATTCCAACTCGCCATGGAATAACCTGTTAGCCTAGGGGCCTGTACCGTATCAATAGGGATAGCTGTGATGGGAGAAGTTGTAAGGCCCACATCGGTGGGAACCTGTACCAAATCAGTGGGAGTAGCTGTAATGAAGGAAGTTGCATGGCCCACATCGGTGGGAGCCTGTACCATATCAGTGGGGGTAGCTATGGTGGAAAAAGTTACATAGCCCACATCAGTAGTAACCATCGCATGAGGTACAGGACAAGCTACCTTCAGGACAATAGGTGGGGTAGGAGTCGGGTTGGGAGCGGTTTCCATGCACTGGGTCGGTGGTTTGACAGTAGATGGAGCTTCACTGTTAACTGGGGCAAGAGTCAGCTCCGGGGAAGAGGAAACAGGGGGTAGTCAGTCAACTCCTCCAAACCTTCTAGGCAACCAAAGCGATTATAATCCATAAAGGGATGGAATTGGGGTGCGTATTGAGGTTGTCTAGGTGGTCTGGTATCATAAGGTCGCTGCCTGCCCCTACGTTCCACAACAGTCCAGTCCCCCCTTCTGGATTGATGGTGGTTATTGGTTGGTGGGAAGAAGTAGGAGACTGGAAGGGTCTGGATGGTGGAATCGAAAGATCTATTGAAGCCTGCACATATATGGGATACCGTACGGGGATCTATAAAGCTAACGGTTATACAGTCTCCATTGATGTTTTTAGGGGTCTTACCTATCCAGGGGACCCTCCTGACCATGATGATTTCGTTATGTAAATGGGTCGGGAGGGGTCTATTCCAGTTAAGCCATTTGATTATCTTGCTTTTCAGGGAACTGAAAGTTTCTGTCTCCCCTTTTTCTAATGGTGGTACTCCAGCTAAGATAACTGTGAACCGGTTAGCTTCTGGTGGAAGATCAGGCCGTCTAGGTCTAGGAGTATTTTGTTCCTTAACCGGGGATCCCTGATTTACCTCATCCATGTGAACTGGGGGGTTAGATTGACTGGATTGATGACTCGCCACATGTTCAGTGGTTGTATGGTTGGGCATGGAAAAGGTCGGTAGACTGTTAGATAATGAAGGAATGGTAGGTGGATTCGAATTTGGAGGTAGGGGAACCAGGGGAGTTGGGACAATGGGTGGGGTGTTTTGGCATTGGGGATTACTGAGAGTTGCTAGGATAGAGGCAGTGGTTTTCTCAATGTTGGATATTCTTGAATTTAACCTATCCAATTTTGCCTCTAGTGGTGATATAATTGATTTAAGTAAGGCCACTGCCCACTCCATGGACACCTCTCTACCCGGGGGGGTAACATCATGGGGGTTGGTAATCTGGGGTGGTTCGCCCCGCACTTTGGCTAATTTGACAGACCTTCCCATTTTAGTTTCCTTTTTATTATACACTCTTTTCCGTTTCTTATTTGCACCTTCGCTCTCCCCTTGACTCTTAGTTTGAATAATACTCTCTTCAGAGTCGGACAAAAGAGAGACATTATTGCTTTCGGGGGCATAATTAATGTTAATGTCCGCGACAGTGTCAATTATAGTAGCCAAGGTGTCAGGATCTTCTCTAGGCGGGGGTGTTACCTCCAAGATAGCTGTTTGTTCACTATTTCTGTTAGGTGTTTTGGCATTAGCAAGAGGTCCTATGGATGATCGTTTAAGGGAGATAAGTTTGGTTGATAGGCGTTTTTCCAGTATGACGATCTCCTTATCTATGATATTATTGGCCCTTATTAGAAATTTTTCCATACCTCCTGCGGTAGAGAGAGTTCCAGTTAGCGATGATTTGATCCTGGTATCTCTTCCAGCCATGGCCCCCGATAGAGGGAGGGGACTTCCACAGGTTAGAGGGGTAGCCCGGTCCGGGCACTCCCGGTCACGAACGGGCACAAACGGGCCCGCTCTTGGCCTGGTCTTCGCCCCGAGCTTCAGCCCGCGCGCGTCCCGCGTACGCGTGAATGGGCGGGGCTAAATAGGGAGGAAGGGGGGAGGGCGGGAAGAGTCGCAGGTGCGCTGGTGACCTGAGCGCTACTCCTGCTGGGACTCGCAGTCCCGCCCTCGCAGTCCACGGAGCCCCTTTGAGTACAGGGGGTCCAAATCGCCACACACCGCTTTCTCCCACCTTCAGGGAAACTCCTCTCAAGCACGAAGCAGTCACCAGCTACGAGCGGCGCCCGCGGAGCGGGGGCCGCGAGCAGTCTTTAAGCAGCAGGAGGAGGGAGGAGGGGGGAGGGCGGGAAGAGTTGCAGGTGCGCTGGTGACCTGAGCGCTACTCCTGCTGGGACTCGCAGTCCCGCCCTCGCAGTCCACGGAGCCCCTTTGAGTACAGTGGGTCCAAATCGCCACACACCGCTTTCTCCCACCTTCAGGGAACCTCCTCTCAAGCACGAAGCAGTCACCAGCTACGAGCGGCACCGGAACAAATGCAATCAACATTAGACTGTGCCAGCAGTGCTCACAGACCCCAAAACCCACCCACAAAAACCTGGAAGCCCCCCAAACAGCACCCCAAAGACAGGCAAGTGAGCAAAAGCGCAAACACTTTTTCTGCTCCGATTTTCTCCAAACCACTATTAGACCTTCACAGCAATGCCCCAGACCTGTCAACTCACCCACAAAGAAGTAGAACACCCCCACAAGTGCAGAGTCTTTCTTCATTGGGCGTAATCCAGCCATCTGCTTTGAGGGAAATAGGAGTCTGCAGGAGGAGGATAGAGAGGCATGTTCTTGTGAACTTGTGAACCTGAGGAATGCAGACTGCGGCACCTTCAAATCAATAAGCAAATAAGTGAAGACAGTTCTGCTGATGGGCTTGTTTTTGTGATTAGGTGATTAAAGTTTTTTATATAGAGTTTGCAAAACAAAGAAAGACAGACACACAGGAATAAACGTGAATAATGACGAAAAAGAAAGTTAGGGATTCATTGACTCATTTTCAGGGCTCGGTGTCAGGGAAGAAGAGCTCGTCCTCAAACTCTGCGAATTCAGACGGGAGTAGGCAAGTTAACAGAGAAGAACTTCCCTCATCTAACTTGGTGTCCTCCTCGTCTTCTTCCTGCATGCATTCTCGAATTTTGTAATCTGGTGGTATGAAGTGCTGATTCATCTTGATCATTGTTAACCTCTCCACATTTTTGGGCGAGAGGCGGGTCCTTTTGGAAGTTACAATGCCACCAGCAGCACTGAAAACACGTTCAGAAGACACACTTGCGAGTGGGCAAGACAAGTAATTTATAGCAAGGTTGGTGATTTCTGGCCACGCATCTCTGCACCATCCACTCAAGGCTCTCCAGGGTTCCTCCACTTTGCTTACTTTTTTCTGGGACCTTTTGAGAAGCAAACCCAAGCTGAGTTAGCCAATCCTCTTCTTCACACAATTTTACTGTTGTGTCTGGTGCAGATGATACGGTTTCTGGTGTCGTTAACGGCTGAGACAGAAAATCACTCACTTCTGCCACAGCCACAGATGCAGAAGTGGATTTTTTAAAATCCGGATGGCCTGCTGATGCTGATGTAGTGCCTTTTCCTTCAATTTCCTGCCGTTCTCTTTCAAATCGAGTGGCTGACACGGCTAGCCAATGTTTGTACTTTGTAACATCTGCGTCATCAAAAGGAAAGAATACTCTGCCTGCCACTGCCTTTTTGTACCGTGGATCCAGAATAGTAGCACACATGCAAATATAGATCGGGTTTTTCTATTTTTGATGTGCACCATGAGGACCAATGTTTTAAATGAATGAAACTAATTAACGAATCATATGGTGACTTATAACTTTACCGTGTACAATAATAACACAAAGGTGTTTCTGAAAATGCTGATTTTTGATTCTCTCTCTCTTTGTTATGCTTAAGAAAAATACTTTTGTCTCTCTCATTTAGACTGTAATGGTGGACACAAGACTTCCGGTGTCCTTCTTTTATGTTGGTGGAATACTCGAACATTCACATTGGCATGCTTCTTGATGAAAGATATTGCATTGATGACATAATCTCTATGAAATATTGCTGTGGTTTCTATTTACATTTAAGTTGGATAGGACTTTGGACAGTATCTAGAGAAAAAAATTGAGACCTAAAATATTGGTCTTGTAATTTACGGAGTACTAATAAAACTGACAAAATTGATCGCAATTACTATCGGCGATACAACTTGGTCCATGTTATGAAGCCGAGGGCTTTCGACGTAGACGAAAGTATAGACTCACTATGTTTAATAATGGCGACTGTGGGTTTGGTAACAATGACACGATCGAGCAGGCCAGCCCTCTTTCTGTGTCTATGATACTATTAGCGTTCCCGGCGTTGCTTATCAGATGCGGGATTTTGAAGCAGGCACCGTGTACGAGAAAGGAGTATGAGTGGGCCCCACATTTAGCGCTTTCATGAGGAGAAGAGGTGAGGCTCTTGGGTGATTACTGACTAAAACTGTTATTTTTTAAAGGGTGATTTGAATACACAACCCCGTTTTTTGCTAAAATAGTCGGTTAAGAACTGCATGTTTCCAAATAAATATACAAACTTTATCGGCTTACAACGGAGGGGATTGATAACTTCGTCTCACTGTGATTAGAATGGCTCTTGGGTGACTACTGACTCAAATGATTATTTCTTAATGGGTGATTCAAATACACAACCCAGCTTCTTGCTAAAATAGTCGGTCATGAACCACATGTTGCCGGACAAACATACAAACTTTATTGGCTTACAACGGGGAATGAATGCTCCGTCTCATTGTGATTAGAACAGCTCAGTACAAAAACTGGTGTTAACACATCTAATTGTGAGTAACGCGGCCGCAAACATTTTATTCTTACAATCTTTTTTCTTGCAATATCTTGGTATTTATGCTAGCATACTTTGGGATTTATCAAGATTCAAATGGACAGGATTATTTTATGAAGGATGGGCTTGGATCCTAAGACTGGATATTAAACTTTAAAGAGGACAAGGTTTTATATATTGGGGCCACAACTATCACAATGATGGTAAGGCTATTTTTAAACAAAAGTATTAAGTAAACTTTTTTAAATAAACTTAACTTAACTTAGAATAATTGTTTTCAGAGTTCATGTTAATACATTAAGTATGTGATACACCTGATGGTTTTCCCACAATAGCCCCCTAAGATGTGGATTACTCTAATATAAAAATACGCCATGTTACTTATACATGATGGTTTTTAGGCCCCCAGTATGCAATAGAGCTGTATATCCCCAAATAAATGGGTTATCATTGGCGAATAGTACTATTATCACAATGGCAGTAAAATATGACTCATTGCATAAAAGCGGATTAGAGCTTATAGCTGGAATCTGTTTTTAGTCTAATTAGCCTTTGTATATACTTATGATGGCATCACTTTTACAGAATGATAATAGGAGCGCAAAGTTACAATATTAACCTGCAAATGTGCTGTCAAACATCCGGGATACTATCCATCCGCCATAGAGAAGTGCACCGTAGAAAATACTTGCAATCACAGACTTTTGGAGCAATTAGCAACGAGGTGAGAAACATCACAATAATAGGTGCACGTTACTTGCACCTGGTGATGGGCATGGTTCACAATGTTTAAATACATCACACTAAGTCACAACAAATATAATAATTTGCATTTAAATTAGAGATGTGTGCTTGTCTTTGGAATTTTACTTTGATAATTTTCCAATTTTTTGTTGAACACAAACTCTTTTGGTCTTTCCACCAGCATAAATAGATTGTCTCTGGGAGACTTGATTCACAAGGGTGTTTTGCATACATATAATAACTCCTTCTAGTTTGATATATGAATAAAAACTAGGTTGATTATTCTGAGTTACAAGGGATTTTGCATACCTAATAGACGAATCTAAATGTTTCAACTAGATTGAAACCAATTATTATTTGATGGACATGTACAAACATCTTCCTTGCAGCCTTGAGAAAGCCCTGTGGGCAAAACATGTGTCGGCTGCTGTTTTCTTCTTGTGAACTGTGGAAATTAAACACAAACCCCATCCTAAGAAGATCTGTTTGGACTACTTGATTTTCCTTTTTGATACATTCTGGATCTAAAACACATAGGGTGCTGAGACGTCATCGGATTGTTTGGAGAAATACCTATATTACCGAGTTTTTGGAAATAATGATATTGGTGTGCTCAGGTGTTTTGTGTGTGTATGTATGACCTGGGTTCGCCTGAATCCTGGGATTGAATGACATTTTGGTGGGTAGATGTCATATACCTTAAGGGCACCCTAGCCATAGTTGCTTTTTGTTACTAATAGATGCTTTCCATCTAATTGGCATAACATTGTGATGTGCGGCTTAATCTAAGCAAACCCATTCTCCATATAGGGCTGTTAATAGTTTGCCAATCAGTAAATCATTTGCAGCCACAATCGTGTGTACCTAACCCTCCACCATTCTACATATAGGGTAGTATCTTGCAGCAGTTTTTATGGTGGCCAGAATCGCCCAATAGGTGGTGTAGTGCTCAACATACCAGGATCTTCACCCCTTAGTGGCCTGCTACATTCCATTTCATATTTCCTGTATATTTCAAGATTTTTAATGATTTATATTGGAGGCGAGGGACATAATTCACATTTATAGTCTTGAACATTTGTTCCACTCAATGGAATCATTTAAACCTAGCTTGTCAGCTTTCTCTGAAAAAATCCATTTCTCCTCCTTCCTGGCCAGGATAGATTCAATATTATGGGTCTCGCCCATAACTTTTTCAAGAACAGTCCACCTCAGGTCCCTGGGGTCAGGCTGTTTATTTTGAAAGTGCTGGACCAATCTTGTTGTTAGCTTCTTACCCTTAAGGGTACTCAAATGCTCCATTATTCGGATCCTTACCTTCTTCGAGGTAAGCCCAATATAATGTAATCCACAGCTACACGTTAGCCTGTAGATTATATTATTTGTATTACAATTGCTAAAGTGGCTCAGGTGCCAAACTTTACCACTCTCTAATGTAACACTTTTGGTTGCTTTTCTAATTCCGCACTCATTGCAACCTCCACATGGATAATGACCCGAGGGGAGATTAGAAATAGATGAAGTTAACACAGTGCAAGTGTGTACCAGTTTATCTTTCAAACTTGGAGCCCTTTTAAAGGCAAACTGGGGTGGGGGCATCTTACTGGTCCCGGTGTCCAGAATGGACCAGTGTTTCGCACTATCTGCCGCAGTTTGGTGGAAAGTGGATTAAATGTGGTGACCATAGGGAGGCAGTCCGTGTTTGTTTTCATATTTCTCCCAAACAGCGCATCGCGGGGTGTATTTAACGCTGGTTTCCGTGCAAGTTTGATACTTCTTTATGGATACCCCCTAGCTCTCTAATTCCCCACCAGTTCATCTGATTGTTCAATAAACTTCTCAGTTGCGGAACAGTTACGCCGGTATCTCAAAAACTGCCCCAGCGGGAGATTGTCCCGTTGAGATCTTGGGTGGAAGGAGCGATAGTGCAGCAGGGAATTCCTGTCGCTAGGCTTCTGGTAAACATTGGTAATTAAACTGTGTTCACTGGCTGTAATTTCCACATCCAAGTAAACAGCGGTCGTCCTGCTATAGGACCAAGTGAAACGCAGACACCCATCAGCTTGGTTGAGCCAGGCGAAAAATGACGTCAGAACTCAGAAGCTCCTCCAAGCCCGTCCAAATGCAAAGAACATCATCTATATATCGCCTCCAAAGTGAAATATTCTCTTTGAAGGGATTAGAGATGTGATGGATAACATTCTCTTCGAACTGGCCTACATAAATGCAGGCCAGACTAGGAGCGAAGGTTGCACACATTGAAGTACCAGAGACCTTGAGATATAATTGGTTCTGGTACTCAAAACTTTTTTGGGTAAGTGCCAGCTCAATACAATTTAGAACGAAAGATTTAGGGGTGAAATAAAACCACTCTGATACCCCAAGTGCCTCTGCTGCTGCCACCAGCGTGGCATCTTGGGGTATACTGGTGTATAGTGATTCAATATCAATCGTAACCAAAAATTGGTTACGAGAATCAAACAACACTGTTTTTAAGATGTTCAATATATCCGTGGTATCTTGCACGAAAGAGGGCTGCTTGATGACAGATTCCCTAAGGAAGAAATTAGAAAACTGGGACAAGGGGTCCAATACTGATTGGATGCCCGAACCAATCAGTCGGCCTGGAGGAGGGCGCTGGGACTCGTGAATCTGTCTTTTAAGTTTCCTCTTGTTTTTATACCATCTCAGGTTTGATGTGAGCCTACCATGAGATTCTAATTTCGAACCCCAAAAGCCCTGAAGAAGTTGCCTGAAATTCCTCATGGGCAACGAAACATGTCGGCCTAATTGATTATAGTTTGATTGGAACCATTTTTAATCTGGGAAGCTAGTAGCACCAAATAAAGTTAGTTATATGTAGATAGCTTCACCAAGTTTTAGTTGTGAGGATTTTCTGTCTATATCCTTGCGGGGTCCATTGTGCATACATGTCACGAGCATGTTATGACACTTAGGTTTTGATTTTGTTCTGATTTTATGGTTTTGAGGTTTTTGTTAAATTATACACACACACACAAATGTTTCTTTAAATGGAAAGGCGGTTAACCGATGATAAGTGGTCTTGCTGACGAGTACCAGCTAGCAGTCCGCTTGGTGTTATAACCGTTAGGTGCCTCCTTTCCTTCCACACTTTTTTCCTACACATTTGGGTGTATTGTCAATGATGGTTTAAATGTTTTAGAACTTGGATACACCACAGCATAGGGACTTAATTAAGTCTGTGAGGGAGTAATAAAGTGTATGATGACCCCTATGTTGCTGGATATACATTTTTGGGTGTAATATCTGATGATCAGGCCTATTAGGAATCCTAAATGCCCCAAGTGGGCACAGTCTCCCACCAGTAGGCAGTACAAGGTGTTGGCTAGTGTAGTGTTTGTGGAGGAGTGGTCCAAGGCGAGGATGGGGACCCCACAGAAATGACCCTTGTCTCACTTGTGAATAGTGAGATAGTCCAGTGAAGGTTAGTGCCCACCACACTAAGCAATACGGGCAGTGGGTGAGCATTAATGGGCAAAGGAAAGAGGCTCTCCAAGATACTTGAGCCAGTGTGACCTCAGTCCGGTGCCTCCTGGTATCTGAGGAGCAAGTAGTCCCTGGTGCATTCCACCAAGTAGTTGCTGTAGACAACTCGGAGCACCAATTTAAGGTGGTGCAGGTTCCCTATGAGTGAGGGGATTGTCAGAGTGGGCATGCTAGACCACTCGGTCCTTGGCAGCCAGATAGAGTGATCAGAAGTTCTTGGAGCATAAAAAAGTGGCACAGATGCCTGCAAAGAGAAAGGGAAAGGGGTGTGGGAAACCTGCCCCTGAAGTTCCTACAGTCAGGGAGAAATCTGACTTCCAGGGTAATGCCCCAGAACCTACAGGGGAATAAGTGGCTGAAAAGGGGGACTTATCTGAGCTAACGTATTGAGAGCGAGAGTGGGGTCCCACCAGGTAAGAGTTCTGCAGGGAGCAGAGAGAAAGCCCTTCTGTCTTTCGTTACGGCAGCAGGCTGCAAACCAGACCACTGGTGATTGGTTTGGATCCCACTGCATCTACTGGGAAATTGGTCTCCTATACAGCAAGCCTAAGGACGCTGAGCCTGGTTCTGCCTGTGTGCTGGTGGAACCCCAGCACTTCAGGAACTTCCTACTGAGTCTGGCTCACAACATGTATTTGCAGGACATTTGGGGCAGGACAAAACCTTTAACAAGATTGTCACCCACTTTTTTTGGCCCCAAATACGAAGGCAGTCTGACGTACAGTGTAGGTCTTGCCAAACTTGCCAGGCAAGAGGTAAGAGTGGCAGGAAGCGTAAGGCTCCTCTCCAACTTTTTTCGGTTGTAGGCATCCTTTCTGATAGGGTGGGGATAGACATTGTTGGGCCTCTGCACCGCAAGATAGCCATGGGCAACAGGCACATCCTGGTCTTGGTGGACCATGCCACCCGGTACCCGGGGCTAGCCCTCCCAGGACAGCTACGGCACCCCTCGTGGGCCGGACATTTTTGGGGATCTTTTCCCACGTGGGTTTCCCCAGAAAGGTGGTATCTGACCGAGGTACCAATTTCATTTCCAAGTATATGACATCCCTGTCGGAGGAGTGTGGTGTAACCTGCAAGCTCACCACTCCTTACCTCCCCCAAGGTAATAGTTTACTAGAATGATTTAACAAACTCCGAAGGGCATGATCAAGAGTCAGATCGACCCCATGAGGCATAAGTGGGATATCCTCTTGCCATGCCTTCTTTTTGCTTACAAGAAGGTATTGCAGGAGTCATTGGAGTTCAGTGCCTTTGAGTTACTGTATGTGGGAGGACCTCTCAGTCTGGTGAAAGAAGGCTTGGAGGCAGCATCCAGGAACTGTCTTTTAAGTTTATTCTTTCAAAATGTATATCTTTATGATGGTGTGTTGGATTTTTATAATTTTGGTCATGTTTTACACAGATAAATATTGGCTTTTTTTCAAAAACTGATGTTGTGTCCTTTTGTAGCTTTTCACTTTATTACTGTGTGTTATGTGCAATGCTTTACACATTGCCTCTGAGATAAGCCTGATTGCTTGTGCCAAGGCTATCATGGAAGTGATCTGGGGTTATTTTATGTGTAAATCCCTTAATCTGACTAGAAGGAAGGGTCCCTACTTGAAAAGGATATAAACCTGTCAACTAGAGACCCCTATTTCTAACCTGTGAACTGTCAGTGGGAGTCCAACAGGGTTCGGCCTTAAGCCCTACATTATTCAAAGTATATCTCACTCCTTCAAATCAACTGGCCAAAGCCTTGGGAGCAAAAGTGATCTCTTATGCTGATGACACACAGCTGTTGTTTCCCTGGGGCAGAGAAGCTGAATTTTGGGGCAAATCCATCAAATCCTGCCTAACAGCCATCTTCCACTGATTAATCGACCATCAGTTTAAACGCAATGCAGACATGATTGAATTATTATTATTCAGTCTCAAAGCCTCAGAGACTTGGCAGAACGTCTGACTAGTTGATTCTGCCCCCCGTCCCTCAGAGAGGTACAGTTAAGAACTTGGGTGTTAAAATCAATGATTGTCTCTCTTTACAATCTCAGATTAAAAGGGAGGTGGCCACATGCTTTAACCTACTACGTATTCTGAAGAAGCTTTTAGATTTCCTCTCATTCTCATCAAGGAAGTTGGTCATACAGGGCACGTATAACTTCAAGGCTGGTTTATGGAAATGCCTTATATTTGGGACTTGCTCACTACCTTACTAATAGATTACAGGTGGTCCAAAACACTCTTCTGAGCCTTCCTCGAAAAATGCATGTGTCCCCACAGGCTCTTCAATGGCCTAAAAGAACATTTTACTTAAAACACTTGTGTTGGTCTAAAAGGCACTTCACCACAACGGTGAAGGACATCCCAGGACAAGATTTAGCTTCTATGTCCGTGTGTAAACATGCGGTCAGCCAATAACCTCCTGGCCAGAATTCCAAGGATTCACTGAACCACAGTTGGGGAAAGGTCCTTCTCTTTTCCAGGGCCGCCAACATGGAACAAGCTCCCATTAGAGTTGCAGTCAATTGATGCCATAACATTGTTCAGAAAAATCGAAAATATGGCTCTTTGGACAGGAATAAATAGGTTATTTGCACTCTGAATTTGTGGCCTGTGTGCAGAGCGCCGGGAAATTCCTTGGAGTAACCGTGGCTTTAACAAGTCACTTTTATATTCATTCATTCATTCATTCATTCATTCATTCATTCATTCATTCATCTATTCGTTCTTTTGTACTTGAGATGCTGACATGTCTAAAGTTGATATGTTGACACAGGAAAGTACATGTTCAGAGTAGGTGGTGTGAGGATACGCTTGAAGAGGGAGCTTACTGAGACAGATGATGTACTGGCCAGACTGCAGGGGAGGGGGCCCACGATGGAGCAACAGGCTGAGGCTCTACTGCAGGTCCACCGCTGAGGGGGGGTTATTGGACAGATTGTATTACCTGACCAGATGCGAATATCGCCAGCTGTTACATTGAGAGGGCAACAAGTCTGGGGGACTTCTGTTGTGGTCTCTGAAGCAGGACACCCCAATAATATTGACACTCAGACACACAGGTGAGCTCATAGCCTCCACGCATGTTGGTGTCAATTCCCTAATTCATGATCATTTGGTAGCAGTGTATCTAGAAGGCCTATGTGTCGACACAACTGAGATAGGGAGGTTTTTTAATGATTTTCTGCTTCCAAGCCTCAAGGAGGCACATAGAGATGGCCACAGGGATACGCTCTGACTTGAGGATTTACGAGAAGCAATGCAGAATTTGGCAAGGTGCAACTCGCCGGGTCTGATGGTCTCCAGATTTAGTTCTTCCAGACATTTGCTGACCTCTTTCTCCCTCGTTTGCTAGAGACCCTACAGGAGGCTAAGTAGGTTGGAACTCTTCCACCATCTATGCGAGAAGCTCAGGTTGTTATGCTCCCTAAACCAGACTAGGACCCACTGGAACCTGGCTCCTACTGACCTTTATCCATGCCGGGAGTAGATGTATTGGCTATGTGTTTGGGCAGTGTGGTGACACATTTTGTCTATGAAGACCAATGTTGGCTTATGCCTGGTAGAGGGATACATATGAACTTGCGAAGGCTTACTCATTTGCTGCATTCAGTGGCAGATGATGATGTGCGGGTGGCGGTGATTGTTCTGGACATCGAAAAAGCATTTGACACCCTCAATGAGATTACTTGTGGGAAGTCTTGGGGTAGATGGGTCTAGGGCAGGAGTTTATACCTTAGGTCTGTCTCCCCTATTGTCAACCAATGGCCCGCGCTCATAGTGGCGGTGTGATCTCTGAAGGTATTCTTATAGAGAAGAGCACGAGATGGGGTTTTCCGTTGTCTCCGCTCCTCTTTGCTCTGGCAATGGAACCAATAGCATTCTGGCTGTGATGAGACACGGCCAGGTGGGCCATCTCAGTGGGTAGCCACACCCATGTTGTCTACCTACATGCAGATGGTGTGCTACTGTATGTTCTTCACTCGGAGAGGGTGGTAGCTTCACTTTTAGATGTGTTGACCTAATTTGTTTGCAGTTTTGGGGCTACATGCTAACCCCCAGAATTAGGTTATATTTCTGCTGGTGGTCCTGGTCGGGAAGGAGACTGCGGATCTCCCTGCTATGGACTATCGATGGGAATGAGACCACTTTCACTATTTGCGCATACAGATTGCCCATACTTCCAAGGCCCAATACACCTTGAACATTGGAGTGGTCATTGCGCGCTTCCAGACATCTATTCACTTCTGAAATCCCCTACGCCTTTCTGATGGGGCAGGAGGCCCTAGCCAACATGGTTCTGCTTCCCTGTTGCCTCTATGCTCTCCAGAATTCCTGCTGTATCGTGAGGGCTAACTGTTCCACCGTAAATAGCCTCCTGATATCCTTAGTATGGGCTGGAAAATGGAGCAGGGGGAAGTTGGAGGTGCTAAAACGAGATATGCTTATATGCATCTCCTAACCATACCTCCATTCAGGCTATAACACGCTGGGGGGACAAGGTTCGCCATCCTAGGCCACAAATATTGGAACTCCTTGCCTCTTGAGATCAGATCCTGCATAGACCTCATGAGCATCTGCAAACTTCTAAAAACATGGCTATTTAAACAGGCACACTAGTAACACCTTAGTCTAACACCTTCAGAGTAACTCCAAGAAACCAACCTGGTGTACTTGCGCTCTACAAATGAAGTTTAACGTAACATTTAACATAACATAACAGATTATAGTAGCAACATATACTGTGATGACATTAGCAAAACGTGGCACAACCTTTCTGCCAAGAGACAGGAAAATATGATGATTCAAAGAGGGTTCAAACAGTAAGAAGCTCAACAATGGGTGTGAATAGGTATGGAATTGGCTAAGTGTTCTCTGGCTCTGAATTGGACACGTCCTTTCCTCTAGGTTTTGACCTTTGACAGAAGGGCACGAACATTTCCACCATCCAAAATTTCATTAAAAAAACACATTGTTCTTAGGGAACCCATACAGGTGTTTTTTTACACATTTATATGACCTTTTTAAAAAAAAATTGCCTCTATGCCGCCTCTATGCACAGGGCTTTTCTGCACGTTATACAGCTTGATGTGAAATATATCAGGCCTAATAATAATAGAATTAACACATGTAATGTGGAAGGTTGAGGATAGAAAGCATTTGTGAATAGCTACATTTCTATGAGATATGATAATAATTTGTGGAGGCACATTAGCATACTTTCTTTAACGAACAGTTCAAGATATATTAAATATCATATTGAGATGTTTATCACACTCATTTTTCTGTGTAGGTTTATTCACAAAAATGACAGGAGTTGCAAAAGTGATATTGCACCTTCATAACCTGACAGGAAGTGATATCACATTCCTTTGACTAGAACATATTAAAAAAACATGAGACCTTTAAGGCCGATGCCTTCACAGGAAGAAATATGAAGAAAGTAAAATTAACGTGCAGTTTCAATAAAAACAAAAGGACCTTATTACGAGTATGGCTGTCCACAGGACTGTGGTCCCACCCACAGTATTTTGAGTGTGGGGGTCGGACCACTACAGGACCGCTCGGTCCACCGGGATCCAGGATACCACAGCGGTGGTGCAGTCAGCGCTCTCATGGATGCGGTCTGCATGTTAGGCTCTCCTATGAACCTAACAGACCACTGCCAGGAGACCGCCATAGCATCGCCTGCCCACCATGGATTACACTCATAATCTGACAGGTGGGTTTACTACGGGCTTGGCAGTCCTCCAGTCAGCGCGACGGTGGAGGGCCGACAGGAGGACTGCCAAACTCATAATGAGGTCCCATACCATTAAGAAAGCAATTAGACTTTCATTTTTGTTACCACCTAAATAGTAACTAGAATGCTTCCATGAAACACTAGGAGCACATCAGGCAAATGGTGGAGTGCAACAATCATCTAAATTGGTAAAGCCATTATATGTCAAGTCAAGTCAAATATATCTTTATTACGGCAACATTGCCCAGAAAGTACAGATATTTGCAGCATGGTATTAAAAATTTCGGCAGATTAATTTTAAAATACAATAAAATAGACTCCAAAAGGTATATACAATTTAAAAATAAGAATTAAAATCAGAGTAATCCTTTTCTCCCAGGATCTTTACAAAGCAGCATCAATTATAGGATCAAAGTGCGTGGTGCAATATTCAGAAATTACTGGCGTTCAGTAGCCCCCCATGTTAGAGTTTTCCATCCACCCAGAACCAATTGGTAAGAGGGATAGAACTGTAGCTATTTACTAGCTGCCAGGGTAATTGAAGATTTTAATAAAAATCCTTCTTGTACACCACATTGAAAAAAGGAACCCTGCCACAGAATGGACTATTGGAATACTAAGGTCACATTTCAGTATCCTGAAAGTTTCAACGCAGGACCCCCTGCCTACAATTCCACAAATCTGGGCTAACCATCTCTTTCTCATTTTGCTGTACCCCTTGGCATACAAAGAAGACAAGGAGCTCCTATTTCCCAGGATAATCACAAGCAGGGCACCTGGACTCATTTTGTGGTTTCCATTTGGAGGTCATACAGCGCAAAGGTAGGACTCCAAATCTGAACTGTAAGAAGAGTTTTCTAGCAGCCGGGGGATTAATTAGGTCATAGACTCTTTCAATGGCGGGGCTATCCTTTATTTCCAAAAAAGTTTGAGAAGTTTTACATGAGTTAGAATCTGAGTGTAGCAGGGCTAGTCTATAGTTCTTGTAGATAATTTTTAGTTGCTGTTTAGAAACTTGGGTATGAGCTACTTCCGGATTAGACCTGCATCCCCCCAAACCCATATCAACTAATAGGCTTTTGATTTTTTTTTTTTTTTTTTTTAACATCATTTTTATTGCAACACCAATATAATTGTACAGTCAAGAGAAGCAGCAATATTAATTCACTGTGTACAAGAGTAGTATTAACCAGTCTTTCAGTTATCCGGGAGGTCCACCCTTTCCTCCGGTGCGGGTGGCCTTATCCATGGGTGCTACTCGTATCACCTTACATTGTCTGTCAGTAGCAGTAGGCAAGCACTTCTGGGTTGCTTTTGCGATTTTCACCCCTCCCCCTCCCCCGATTTCGGTTCCCCAACAGCCCGCCAATTCCAGCTTCCTTTCCACCCTCCCCCGTGGTCGCTCTGCGCCGTATCAGCAGTATAAAAGTGCCTGGTGCGTTGTAGGAGGAACAGACATTCGCTAAGGTGTGCTCTCCTGTACAGTGACAGGGCTTGCCCCATCTAGCTCACCCTCGCCCTCCAACTCCTCAGCGTCCATGTCGCGGAGCGCCTGCACCATCATTTCCCATGCAGTTGCCCTCTCCAGAGCCTTCTCGTCATTCATCCTCCATGCCACCTGGTATCTCAAGGTACTTTCACATGCGGCCCACCTCAGGCATTCCCCATACCATCTTTTATATGTGGGACCCACTCTCGACTTCCAGTTCCTCGTAATCTCCCGCTTGGCCAGAATAAGTCCCAAGTCTATAAATTTGCTAGTAGTCTTGTTTCTGGGCGCATGCGGGAACCAATGGAGGATGCCAACCACTTTAGTGTACTGGACATCTCTGTCCGTCGCGCTGTTAAGGGCCCGCCCAACTTCCTGCCAGTAGTCTCCCAGAGAGGGGCAATCCCATAACATGTGACCCAGGTCCGCCCCGACTGTATTACATCTGGGGCAAGCAGCGTTGTCTACCCCAAAATACTGTTGTATTTTCCCCGGTGTGAGGTATGCCCTGTGAATGACGTAGAAGTGGATTAATTGAAACCTGGCGTTTCTCGAGCTCTTCCGTGCTCGCCTTAGTAACTGGCCCCAGGTCGTGTCAGGTATCTCCACTTGCAGGTCCAGCTCCCACTTGGCCTTCAGGGCCGTCAATGGTTGCAAGGCCTCCCGCTGCATCCTAGAGTACAAGCAAGTGACAGCCTTAAAGGTCCCCGCCGTCATCATCGTGTATTGACAGGCCATAGAGATGCCCGGCTCCTGCAACCCTTCCCCCCAGTGGGCTTGCATAGCGCCTGTTACCGCTGCATGCAACAAGTGGTCGCCCCTCGGCAGGTCGAAACGCTCCTGCAAGTCCTGAAACTGCAGCAACACCCCATCCTCATATAGATCACCCAACATTTGTATCCCCGCCTCCTCCCAACCTAGCAAGCGCGACCAGTCCCCTCCATGCGGGAGGGCCGTGACCATTCCCAACGGAATTTCAGGGGCATACATAAGGCGGACTCCCGCCCGCTTACGGGCCCGGTCCCAGCAGAGTCGAAACGTCTGCTCCTCGACCGTCAAATCTCCCACCCGGAGCTTCTGGTGCAGCGTGATGTACGCCAGAACATGCCGCGGGGTACCATCTACTCTCGCGTCTTCAGGGCCTCTATACACTCTCGCAACCTCCTGAGTAAAAATCTGCAGCTGCGCAGCCAGGTAATACCCTTCAAAATCCGGCACCGCCATCCCTCCTTCATCCTTGGGGCGCAGCAGAGTGTCGAGCGCTATGCGCCTCCTTCCCGTGCCCCATAAGAACGCTATGACCAGAGATCTCAGGCGTTTAAAGATAGAGCTCGGGATCCACACCGGAAGTGTCCTAAAATAATACAAAAGCCTGGGCAGGGCCACCATTTTGAGCAGGGAGATCCTACCAGCCAGGGATAATGGCAGTGTCGACCAGAAGTCCATGGACCCCCGTAGGGCATTAATACAGCGGGTGATGTTGCCTTCCAGTAAAGCAGCCGGGGTATGATAAACATAGACCCCCAAATAATGCAGGCAGCGCGGCTCCCATCTAAGTTCTTGCGCAGTGAGTGGGCATGGTTCTCCTGACCTCAGGGGGAACAGGCAGGATTTAGGCCAGTTGACCCTCAGGCCCGACAACCGGCCGAACCGCCCTAGTAGCCGCCGTGCCCCCTCGAGCTCGGGGCCCGCGTCGGCCAGAAACATCAACAGGTCATCTGCGTATAAAGAAATGAAGTGCGGTTTGCCCCTAAACGATAAACCGGCATAGTGGCGGCCCAGCCTGGCCTCCACAGCGAAGGGTTCCATCGCCAAAGCAAACAGGAGCGGAGATAGGGAACATCCTTGTCTGGTGCCACGCCTGACCGGGTATTGCCTCGAGATCAGAGTACCCACTCGAACTCTCGCTACCGCGTCAGTGTACAGGACCTTAGTCCAGTTTATGTATCCGTCCCCCAGGCCGAAGCGTCGCATCACCTCATACAGGTAACCCCACTCAAGGCTGTCAAAGGCCTTCTCTATGTCAATGGAAAGGACAAATGGGGAAACGGCGCTCGGCCAGTCCGCACCCATCAGTCTCGTAAGCCTACGAATATTGTGGGTAGTGTTGCGTGTCGGAATAAAACCGCACTGGTCCTTATGAACAAGGCCCGTCATGTGCACCAGCAGTCTATTGGCAAGAATCTTACTCAGGATCTTGTAGTCCGTCGTCAACATGGACAGCGGACGGTACGAGGACAAAGCTGCTCCCTCTCTGCCCGGTTTTAAGAGCGGGATCATGAGGGCCTCACTCATGGAGGTCGGGAGCCTACCCTTCGTTTGAGCTTCATTGTATACCTCGCGCAGCCGCGGAGCAAGGTACTCTAGATATTTACTGTAGAATTCGATCGGGAGCCCGTCAAGTCCCGGGGTCTTGTTCCTGGCCATTTGCTTTACTGCACACCCTATCTCTCCAAGAGTGATGGGCCGACCCAGCTCTTCCGCCTCTGAGTCCTCCACCCTTGGCAGTTGTAAGCCGTCCAAGAACTCTCCTAGCTCATCCACCCCTCCTGTCTCACCACTCTCATAGAGCCCCTCGTAATAAGTACGAAACTTATTCAGGATCCCGGGTTGAGTATGGCAGGGCTCCTCCCCCACCTCCTGGATCATCATGATCGGCATGCCCCTCCCGACTGGGTTAGCGAGCCACGCCAGCATAGACCCCGCCTTATCGCCCTCCGCATGTGCCATCGTCATGTACGCCTTATGGTCAAAGCTGCGCAGCCGTTCCAGCTCTACAGCCAGCCCCTCCCGTGCCCCACTAAGCCCCTCCTGCAACTCAGGGTGATTCGGGCGACTCTTCTCCAGTTCCCTCAGCCGCGTTTCAGCCTTATCCAAATCGCCCATCAAAGTCTTGCGAGCCCCAGCCGTGTGCCCAATACAGTGTCCCCGCACCACCACCTTAAACGCATCCCACTCTACCGCCCTCGTGGAGGCCGAACCACTGTTCTCCTCAAAGTAACTCTCAATGCGTTCTCCCAGAGCCTCCCTAAACAGCAGATCATCCAGGGTGTCGGGTTGCAGGTGCCATGTTGGCACGCAGTTAACAGTCACCATCCAGTTCAGAGATATCAACAATGGGTTGTGGTCCGATAGCGTCCTGGCCAAGTATTCCGCCCCACCCACTGCAGGGAGCACGCATGGCGAACAAAGAAACGCATCTAGCCTTACGTGCAGATCATGCAGGTGCGAGTGAAAAGAGTAGTCCCTAGTAGTGGGGTGCAACGCCCTCCATGCATCCCTGAGGGCCCAGCTCTCCTGCCATTCCAACCTGCGCTTGGCGACTCTATGCACTGGGGACGCGCGCAGTGGGGGATGGGACCTATCCAATAACACATCCTCGACTGAGTTGAAATCCCCCCCCAAGAGGACCGGCCCTGCTAAATAACCCGCCAGTTTGCCCGAGATTGTAGACAGAAATGCGGGCAGATCTACATTAGGGGCGTACACATTGCAGAGAGATATCACCCTGCCTCTCAGCCTCCCCTCCACCGCCACATACCTGCCCTCCGGGTCCACCAATGTTTTTGTCACCTGGAAGGGGACCCCCACCCGTATCCAAATCAGTGTCCCCCTTGCAAAAGCTGAGAACGTCGTGTAAAACAGCTGCCCCCTCCAGCGTCTCTGCAGAGCAGCCCCCTCTTGCTTATTAAGATGCGTTTCTTGCAGGAACGCTATATGAACCCCTCTACGCTTGAGGTATGCCTGAACTTTATGCCTGCGTGTCATTGACTGCATACCCCGCACATTCCAGGACACACATTTCAATGCCCCGGTACTAGCCATCCCTCCCCACACAACTGGACCAGACAACAAAGAACAATGTCCTCACATGTCCCGCGACCACGGGCCACCCCACCCACCCTCTCCAAACAGGAAGCCAAACCCCTCCAACAACAACTACCCCCTGAGCAACCCCAACTGCTCGCAACGCCCACCCCCCCAGGACAGGCCCCCCCGCAACTGGAAGTACCCCCATCCAAACCAACACTCCCAACCACCCCTCAAAGAAAGGCAGTAATGGCCGCAGTCTCCACTGCGGTGACCTTAGGGGCCAGTAAGGCGTGGCTCGATGTGCTAGATCCTCAAAGCAAATCAACCCCGCGCACTCCACCCCACAATCCCCACATTATAGCGCCCCAAGACCTCAAGTAGCAGCGTTCCACTGCCACGGGCCCAATGCCCCGGTGTCCAACCAGCGAGTCCACTCCACTAGTTCAGTTCAACACGCCTCAAGTATCTCCTCCGAAGTCTGCGGCATCACAACAGGGCCCCGGGCTCCACCAAATTCCGATTGTCCCGTCTCCGAGCCCGTGCCCGGGTCCTCTGAGCCCGTACCCTTCCCGGACTGGCTTCTGGTCCTGGATAAATCCGCTACCGCCTGTAGGGCCGCCTGCCTCTCCGCCTCAGTCTGCGACACCGAAGGCTTGCCCGTCCTCCTGCGGTTCCTCCTGATCCGTTGGGATTTCCTGACCGGTTGCGCCACCTTAGCCTCCTCCTCCCTGGCCTTAGCACCGTCCGTTCCCGCTTTATAAGTGTCCCACCAGGTCCAAGCGTCCGCAGAGGACGTAAAGAAGAGAGATTGTTCATCCACCACCACTCTCAGCTTGGCGGGGAACAGCAGAGAGTACTTGATGCCTTCATCGCGGAGCTCCCGCTTAAGGGACAGAAAGTTCGCCCGGAGCCGCTGCGTCTCAAACGTATAATCCGGGAACATAGTGACCCTGCTGTTGTCCACTTGAAAGGGCCCTGCCTCTCTCGCCCTCTGCAAAAGCCAGTCCCTGTCCCGGTAATGGAGCAACTTGAACACCACTGGGCGAGGTGGGAGGCCTGAGGCCGGCGGGCGCGCCGGAACCCTATGCGCCCGTTCCAGGGAGAAGAAGGGGGACAGTCCCTCCGGCGCCACCTCCGTTCGCAACCAGTTATCGAGGTAGCCCACCATATCGTCGCCTTCAATTTTTTCCGGCAGGCCCACGAGGCGTACGTTGTTGTGCCTATTCCGGTTTTCCGCATCTTCGGCCCTCCGTTCCAGCACCTTCAAGCGGTCCATCACCTCCGACATCTGTGCCTTCACCGCTGCATGGCCCGGGGCTAATTCCTTAACCGTGATCTCCACGGACTTCACTCTGTCCTTAAGTTTATCATGGTCGGCCTTCAGGAGGCCCAATCCCGTCGCCACCTGAGCTATATCTTGTTGCAAAGCGTCCCTTGTGGTGGCGATGGCCTCCAGGATACGGTCCTGCATCCGCTGTAATGCCGATTGGTCTCGATCCGCTCCTTCCGCAGCCTCTGTATCGGTCGCACCTTCTCCCTTCCTATTTGGCTTCCCCATCTGGGCCGGCTCGAGCGGTGGTCTCCAACTCTGTCCCTGCTCTCTCTCCGCACGTCGCCGGGCTCCGCCCTCAGGAAGGGTCCCTGCAGCCGCAGCGGAAAAGCCTGTCTTTTTCGTGCCCGGGGCGCTGCTCAGGTCTCCGGATCCAAGGCTGTCTCTGGGGATCAAGGTCTCCGATCTACCGCTAGCCCGGATGGCGCCAGTCGTGCTCAGAGGCCCGGGGTCACCGTCACTGGGTCATAGCCACACTGTCGCCTCTACTACCAAGGGGCGGATCCCAACCGCCCGGGGTGCGCCCAGGGTCCACTCCAACACCCAGGGAGGGGTGCGATGCAACCGCTAGCACCTCCGACCTGTAGGGGTAGCAGCTCCTAGGGGGGCTCCGGCCCGGCGACTCCGTCGTCTCCGTATCTCATGCCACCGCCGCCATTTTAGGTCGAGGACTTCGCGCCTGAGTCCAACTTTCTGAGTCGCATAACTGGCTTGGAATGGCCCGGTGTCGTCCTCCGTGGGCACCGGACCCGGGGTCCGATCAGATTTTCAGGATATTTTCCGGGATCGGGCGCGGAGCTCCGAGCTCACGCTGCCTACCTCCTCGGCATCCAAGCCACGCCCCCTAATAGGCTTTTGATATGAGCCAACCAAGGGAGCCTAGCAGCACCCCTGATTTCTAGAACTTCAGACAGTTTCTCTCTGTAGACAATGAGTTCCGGGGTCGACCATAGGCGACGCCAGTGTAGAAAGGGTCTGAGGCAGAAGACTGCCTGCAGTTCCATTAGACCCAAGTCTAAAGGGAGAGGTGCTAAAGGGGTACTGTGCGGTAGATTAAAGAGATTCCTGATGTATTGGTTCTCTATCTGTATTAGGGAGTTGGGCCTGCAGTGCCCCCACAATTCTGCTCCATATAGCGCACCCCCACAGGCCTGGACCTTGTAGATTTCCTGTGCTGGACTGACAGCACTTTTGTTGGAGTTGTTGTAAACCTTCAATATCCCCCCTGTGGACTGGGCTAACTTTAATGTTGATTTGCCTATATGTGCCCCTCAATCCATTGTCTCAGTGATTGTGATGCCTAGATACGTAAATGATGTGACTATTTCTAGGGGTACATTATTTAATGAAGGGTTTGGACGAGTACTCTTGAGTTTGTTGAAAACCATGAATTTTGTTTTCTGGAGGTTGATCTCAAGTCCCCTATCCTCACAGAACAATTTAAATTTGTCCAGCACCCTTTGAAGTCCTATAGGGGTTTTGGATACCAGAAGTGTATCGTTGGCAAACATCATCGCCGAGATTTGATTTGAATCTAATTTGGAGGCATCTAGATCTTTTTCCTCGGTCAACACTTTAATCAGATCATTTATGTATAAGCTGAATAGTGTCGGACCAGAACGCAACCTTGGCGCACGCCTCGTTCGATTGGAATAGGAGCCGATAGGTTGCCATCCTTGCCAAATCTTATCTGTGCGAAGTTGTTTCGCGCAGATGTTGTATAAGCTGTACAAGATATACCGGGGCCCCCTACTTTAATAGAACAGACCATAGTTTTGACCTGGGCACCAGGTCAAAAGCTGACCTCAGGTCAACAAATATCAGGTACTAGCTTCCCCTCTCAAGAGAGACTGTCTTCCAATGGAGTAGCTGAAGTCTTAGGCCCTGATCTAAAGTAGACAACTTTTCCCTAAACCCTGCCTGGAGTAGGGAAAGTACACTCTCCTCATCCATCCAGGATTGGAGTCTCAATAATAAGACTCGTGCAAAGATATTTTGTGGGATGTCTATCAGACTAATTGGTCTGTAATTGCTTGGCAAAAGTGGGGAGCCCTTTTTAAAAATAGGAATTATTTCAGCCCCTTTCCAGCTTTTAGGGATTTTCATGTCTGACAAGATTGCATTAAAAATGACCCACAAATAAGGAGCCCAGATTTCTGGCTCACTCCTAAAGAGGTCCCCCTGAATTTTGTCTAGACCAGGGGCCTTACCTGGGGGTAATCTCACTATTGCAGCCTTGACTTCCTGCAGAGTTATGTTGGGGGCCTGTATATCAGGGCAAAGATGATCAAGTTGGATCTCTATACTCTCTGCATCTTAGTATAAAGATTCAAAATGTGTCCGCCAAACCTCTTCTCCCAGGGACGGTTCAATTGCTTTATTGGGCACCATGGTGCCCATGTTTACAATTCCCCAAAAATATCTCATATCCCTTTCCCCGAGAGAAGTTTTTAGTAACTCCCAGTCTTCCATTTCCCATCTGTGTTTAGCTGCATGTACTGCCCCTTAATAGGCCCTTCTATCAATTTTTATTTGGGAAGCGTCTTTTGATTTAATTGAGGCCACCAATGAGCTTTTGGCTTTCCGGCATAACGAATTATACCATGGATGTGGCGCGGGTCTACTTGGTTTAGATGGTTTGCTTGGGAAAAATAATTCTAGTGTTATTTTTTTTAAGATTTTCCAGAATTTTCTCAATAGCCTCGATTTCCATGCAATCCCTTAGAATGGAGGCTTCTAGGAGCACTGGTAGAAGTGTGTCAATGAGTGTGCTCATATTTTCCTGGGATTTGACAAAGTTGACCCAACGTTTGCGACTTCTACAATTAAATAATATTTTCCCGTGGTCTTTATGGGGATCAGTGCATTTTGCTGTAGTGGGGGTAACAGAGTGGAGATCGACTACCAATGCACTGTGGTCACTATCGGTACAGGGAAATATTTCAAAGTCTACCATCCTGTCCCAATAGATAGTATTTAGCAGGATGTAGTCCAATATGAACCCACGATTTTTACTGTGGAATGTAAAGGCAGATGATGAGTCTGAATGAGATCTACCATTGCATGCTCTCAGTGAATGATTTAAGGAGATGCAATTCATCTGGATTACCTGAGGTGTCCATTTAGTCACTAGAGGGCAACTTGATTCAGGGATTTTGAGCAGGGAGGACTCCTCTGAAATAATGTCACATTCCAAGCCCTCTAGAGGTTCATATTGGCAATTGAAGTCCCCGCCTAATATGACCATATTGGTTGCTGAAGTAGAGGATAAGACTGTGTCCAACTCCTCAAGAGTGGAAGACTCCCTTCCTACCAGGGTGGATCTTGAATAAGCATTAATTAACATGATAGGGTTATGCTGTGGAAACTGCAACTCTACATATAGTATATCTTTAGAAGAAGTTTGTATTTGGGATGCTGTACAGCCAAGATGAACACCCACCCATGTGATTAGACCACGCGACGGTCTACCTGCACCCTCATGAGTAGCCGGGATGTAGAAAGTAGCAAAACCCTTGCATTGTGGCTTCATCTCTGGCCTACGTCTCTTGTAGCATGCAGATATCATGATCTGCAATGAATACTCTCCACTCTGGATCGTGCAGTTTGTTATTAATGCCTGCTACATTGCAGGACAGGATTTTTGTGGTGCCTCTATTTGGTATACTCATATTAGGGGTTTCAATTACCTGGGGGCAACTAACACCGGATCCTGGATTTGGATTTATCTGCGCAACTTCAGCCTCTGCACTAGTCAGTACTGGGGAACTATGATGGTCGACTAACAGGGAAGACACGTCCCCTATTGCGGTGCTGGGTCGGGAGCCGCTCTAGTACTCTCCGTCCTGGGCTACCGCCTGAGGGGAATGGGTTTTAATTGCACATACCCCAGTATCAGCATCCACTGTGTTAACCTGAGTCCATTCCTGTATGGATACAGAGGCTACCAACTGTCAATCTACCCCCTCCAGGGGACTGAATCTATTGGAGGTTGATATGTTGAAAGTATGTTGATGAATCCAGTATGGGTTATTATTCAGCGGGTAATGGTTGACCTCATGGGGCCACCACCTCGTATGAGTGACATGCTGGTATCTTGGAGCAGTTGCTATAGGGGGGTAGAAGAATCCCAAGGGAAATAATGCAATGTGTTCCTGAGGCTTCCCTATCACAGATGCTAGAATTCTTTTGGTGACATCTGGGTTCCTAAAATTGATGACTATACAATCCCCATGTATATCTTTCTTACGCTGGCCAATCCATCCCACCCGTCTAGTGGTTAAAATTTCATCTGGATTTTCATGAGAAAAATCACTATGGTACGTTAGCCAATTTAAGCATTTGTTTTTTAGGCCTTCGTGGGTTTCTATCTCCCCCTTTTTTAACTCGGGAATCCCTGCCAGGATCGCCGCATATTACTGTTGAGGCAGGCGGTAAATTTATGTTGGGAGATTTAAGGAGTGGATCACCTTGTTCAACAAGGCAACCCACAACTGTATTGCTATTCCCACTGGCCTTTGCAGGTTCTCTGGACAATCTGGTGCTATTTGTTTGGCCCTTTTCCCTTCACTTGATTTGTAGTAGGTTTATCTTGATCTTTTTCGATATTAACCCTTGGCCGAAACTGGGCTCCTGGGATCATGCTGATTGTTGGTGATAGTACTCTTCTGCTTGCACTATTTTTGGGATGATCTCCGACTGGGGAGTGTATCATAATGCCTGTAGTGTTAGTCTCTTGGTTGTGGCGTGGTTTTGGTGTTAGCTCTCTTTGAAATTGTTAGTTTTAGACCCTCAAGACTTTCTAAAATGGGCTTCAGTTCCTCCTTGACGATGGCTCTTAGTTGCATCTCTAAATTTGTTACCAGCGCCGAGACCCACCTTGGCTGTTCATGTTATGTTATGTTAGTGCTAATTGTATTGCGCACGGCTGCTCCAGCGAAGGAGCGTCCCGGCGCACCGACAAGGTGGCGAACACAACACAACAGGGGAACAGAAAATATTATTAAAATCTGTTTATCTGTTGAGTCGGGGCAGTCTACTATTGTGTTCGTAGAGTTTACTAGGTCAACCCTTTTATCTTTTGCAGTTTCCCGTTTTGCCTGTGGTTTGACTTTGGTTTTAGCACTGGTTTTAGTGAGTCTGTCTAGTCTAGGGCGGGTCCTTCCAGTCCTTATTTACCCATTTGTGGTTTCTACTTCTATGGGAGAATCACCGAACTGCTCTTGCAGTGATGGATCTATTTCATTAAAGGATTGGGAGTTTAATGTGCTGGTGACTAGATTAGGTGTGATTGACAATCTCCTTTCTGTTCTTTCTATTTCAGAGGCTACTGCCCTTAATGCTTTTACTAACATCCTGTCTATTGCAGTCTGTTTCTGGGTGGGAGTATGCTGAGGTAAAGGGGGATTATTTTCTAAATCGACCTTTTTGCCCATTTTACTAGATTGTTAAGTCAAGAAAAGAGAAAAATAACATTTTAAAATCAAATTATTACAATGTCTATCTTGGGCACACGTGACTTATATATGACGGCAGAATTAGTCAAAGTCCATATTTACATACAATGGGTAGTTCTATTCCGTCATGAGGGTAAAACTTTTAGTGTCAGATCAAGGGCAACAGTACCTTAGAAACCAATTTCTCGAGAATTAGATGCAAGTGGGGTTGCCCGACCCGGCATCTTCAGGCCATTGATGGTCACAGATGGTCCCGCCCTTGTCCCGGGCTTCTCCAGGCGCTGCCCGCACGTGTCCCGGGAGGTGTTCCACACCTTTGTAGCGCCGTCAGGCGCAGGCTCCATCATCACGGGTGTGCCTGTGACAGCTGGGGCACCTGGGCGATGTAGTTGTCTGCCGTTTCCCTCACGGCAAAATGATGGCAGCTCTGGCGCCCCCACAGCCGTTTCCCTCACGGCCGTAGCGTGTGTAGCGGGAACAGCAGCGTTCAGTGAGTTTCAATTGCCCCCTAGAGCGCTTGGCGCTCCACACCTTTGTAGCACCGTCGGGCGCAGTCTCCGTGATGTAGTTGTCCGCTGTTTCCCTCACGGCAAAATGATGGCAGCTCTGGCGCCCCCACAGCCGTTTCCCTCACGGCGGGAGCATGTGCCGCAGGAACAGCAGCGTCCGGTGAGTTTCAATTGCCCCCCTCCAAACATTATATGTTTAACTCAGTCGTATACAATTACTGCCTAAAAATAGGGTTACAACTTTACATAATACTATATTCTGATGCACAAACTGCAAATACACTGACTCATTATTGGAAAGAACCCCAGCCTCAGCAATTTATATGAATTGAACCTCAATACATTACAAAAAAATACAAAACAATCTACAGCTAACAGATGCTCAAATATAAAAATATTTTGTTTACGTCACAATCAAATATATGAAAAATGTTCATAACATCAAATTGTCTTCTTTATTTTCATATACTTTTTCAATTTATTAATTTTTGTATTGTTTTATTTTGTAAAACAATTGCAGAACTGCTAAGTAAGTCCTCGGACCACAGGAAAGAACCACTGGTTTACTGTATCCAGTGAATCCTATCGATGAAGAAGCTTGTTGTCCTTTACTGATGACTGTCCCACCCCAAGTTGAGATGTAACTTGAAACACACAGTCTAGCATCCTCATGCACAGGTTAAACTCTAAACTCCAACACAGTGAAGGCTTCATACATTGTAACATTTGCAGCTGATCACTGCCGCTTCCATGTTCAATGTAATAGTCACTAATATGCAGATGATGGAGCGTAAATCTCATTCCAATTGTAGGGGTGCATCATAATCATGTGTAGAATGCGCCCGCTTATAATCTTGCAAACATATATTTGTGATGTGTTAGAATTGTGAATATGAATAACATAATTATGTGACATATTTTAGGCTATTGACATGTATTAGGGAGAACTAATGTAGAAATTGAATGTATCTAGAAGAAAACGTTGACCTGAAGAATTTGTGTTGTGAAACTGACAAATACTCAGGTACTAAATATGTCTATTAATTATGACATTTCATACGTAGGTAAATGTATTAGTTAAAATTGCATTAATGTTTATGTGAATTCATAAAGCTTACATGATGCATTCTTTTGTTAGCTGAAATGTAGGCCTGAAATGCAAGTCCTGACAACTCTTGTTTTAGGATTAACATTTTGAATGTCATGTGTCCTGTGGAATCAGTTCTTTCTCACGTTTTGTATTGCAGGTGAAGAAGTGCTCATTTAGGTTGAATACTGGTTAGGCAAGAAGAGAAAAAGTTACAATCATGTGACTTGGGTCGATAAAGGAAGGACATTACGATTCACACAGGAGAAGGTATGGGAACCAATGATAATTTGTTGCAAGAAAGGTACATGGATAAAATTGTGGAAAAGTACGTTCAGGACAGTACCCAGAGCAGTCGGCATGAGCAAAGTGCATTATGGGATTTCTACCTGTGGATAACTGATTGCTGGAACTAGGGAAAGAGCCCCACTTCTTTGTTGCCTTCAGGGAGAGAGCATCCAAGAACAAACTCTTTCTTTACAATGGTAGCTTTATGCTAGGTGATACATTAATGGTGGAGAGGCTTCTTAGGAAGACTCCAAGCACTGATACATTTTATCCTTTCTATTGAAAATGCTTATGTATGGATGTCATCTTAGCATTAGAGTATGGATAGCATTAATGCTTTTCACTCACCAACCCTCAAAGATGGGAAACCACGACTCATGCTTACTAATTTTCTCTATCCTACTTCTTAAAATAATTTTTTTGTTCATGTTGCACCATCTAAATTGGATGCGCAGATTTGGCTTCAGGCTAATTCCTTAGTATTTCTATACCCTCGTGTTGAGGTGTCTTTCTGTCCAGTTATTTTTGGCTTTGAAATAACCTAACTAGCCTTAAGTAGTTGTCTGTGGGTCATTAATTATCAAAGACAATTATTGGCCAATTGACTGTTTGCTAATGATTTCTCTCCCCTTTACACCTCCATGTTGTGAAAAAGAATCTTTGCAGTGTGACTCTAGAACAGGTCTAGAACTTATGGGCCCAGACCTTTCACAGAGCAATGCCTCTATTAGCAAAGCTAGCGTGAAGCGCCCATGGCAACATCCACATATGCAAGGTACGTCTCTAAATATTTAGTATAGATTCTTGAGTTTTAATTTCAATTCCTCAGTGCTGTAGTGCTATTGGGCAGATATTTTCAGAAAATGTAGCTACATACATTGGCACAATTATTATTATTATTCCAATAGTTTTGTTTTCCAATTTATTGCAATTGGGCATACATGTCAAATTGGCTCTAATGCAGCAAGATAAATTAACGACTTCAGGGAATCATTGATTTTTTAAATGAAAGCCTGGGCAAGAAAAAGTGGTGCCCTGCCAATTAGGCAATCTGCCAAGCCTGGATAGCGTGGTAGCTTTTAGCACTGTCGGGGGCGGGCAATGTAATTACATTAGTAATACTTGACATGCAAGTTTCAAGTGCCTTGCTCAAATTAGATAATTTATCTTTAGCACACCCTTCCCTGACCCCTGCATTCTATCAATAGGGCCCCTTCTTTTGAACCTTCTGTAGCATTCTATGGAGGATCCCAAGGATTTGGGCTTCTGAGCCTCCACTGAATGCTCTTGAGGGTGCAAGAACAAACATCCCTACACACTGCATCCTGTTGCAATGCTAGACCTTTCTTCAAATTGAACTTCCACTGGGAGCAGCATGCTATGAATAGACAAACATCCCAGCTAAATACAGCCTTAACTATAGAAGGTGCAAGTAACATATTACATGTTGCAGAAGCACACCACAGGCAGGAAGAGTAATATATGCCGCACACTATGAGCTACAGAATCAGACATCTATGTAGAGTTCACTTCAATTGGGAAACATAATTTAGTACACAGTCAAAACCACACAGTGCCTTTACAATGCTGACACTGTACTGATTGTGATGTTACTACTCATTCCTTTAACAAGTTGTCAAAATGACTTGTTTTAGGGAACATGTTGTTGGACTGTCATTGGATTTTAAGTCCAACACCTTCACTACCGTTGAGCAGACTGGAGTTAGAATAGTATATTATACTAATCCAAAATCCAGTTCCCCCTAAGGCAAGTCGTTGTAGCGACTTGCGTGGTAACAACATGCGTGTGTATTGCCAGCGTTGTGAATGCATGCGTGGTAAACGCATCCGGAGTTCCGTCATGTAACCACTTCAATTGAAAAAATTAGAGCCTAGATATGAAGTTTCTCTTGTAGAACAATGTGTGGAGTGAAATCATTGGAAGCTAAATAGCCCAACTCCCATGATGATTGTAACATGAATGGAAACAGCCTTCAAGCACATTTAAGCCAATTTTAATTTCGTTCATTACCTAAGTGGCTGGTTCTCATTCCTCCAGCTGACAGAAAGGCTATAGGTAGAATTATAGGTGCAAAATAAGTGCTCAGTCAGTGCAAATGTAGGTGCAAAATTGCATGCCTTTATTACAGTTTAAACAATCCAGCCATTTGAACACCTTAAGTCTGGCATTGCTAATGTTTCTGCTTACATGATGAAAAGAGCATGTATGTTTTTACCTCTGTTACTTGTAGTATGACTGTTGTGTAGTAGCAATAAACAAGTTAGATGTCTTGAGATAATCATATTTGTAAACTGCACTACTTCCTTTGCATTTACCATAAAGGAACAATCAAAAATGAGGAACAATTTTAAACTAGACCTTACCCAAGCCCACCAAATTATCAACTGAACCGTTGACGTAATGTCTTATTGACATCCCCAAATATTTATATTAGTGCTACTAGAACACAGTACACATATATCTGTATCAACTTCACAGAATGGAAATTCATATTTTCCCCGCTGGATACCTGACATGGCCTCCCAGGATCCCTTGTAGGGAGCAGCAGCAACAGGAGCGGGGGCTTCAGGATAGTTGATGAAATACAACGTCGACTTCTACCACCATTGAAGGCTGATGGTAATGTTAGAAATACCATTTTCATATTTAGGTAAGCATATTCGAAGTGAAATCATGAAAGTTTGTTACATAAATTTCAGACTATATCTTTGTGAGAACTAACCTGCGGATGTATACACTTCAATATAGAAATGTCCAACACCTAACCTGGTTCACTCAGAGCTTCTGCCAGAGGCATTGAAATAAATGACCCAATTTACTAACCGAAATACTGATATACTGTTCTAATCGCTCCTGAGACCTAAAAATGACACCTCTGGGAAGCTGATCTTGAAAGCGTGTGGGAAGTGATAGGGTGGAAAGGAAGTGACTCAAGGGAGGAGCAGTGGCCAAGGGAATCAGAAGGCGCAATTAAATTGTTATTGGTATTTCAGCTTCATCTCCAAGGTCCCAAGGGATTACTCATGTATGGATTGATGGTAAGAAGGATGATGGAACAGCTGTATAAAATATGCAACTAACCACCTGCTCATTGTTGTTCCAGTCAAGCAAACAATTCAAGACCAGTTCTATGCAAGTGGACTTCAGGAAGCCTTCAGTCAAACAATGAATTTATGAATGGGTCCAAACAATTAATTTAAAGCACAATGTTTAAAAATCCAAAAAAAATTCCTTGTTTTACCACAAATCCCCGAAAAGGAACTATTGAAATATATTTCAGTATTTACGTGGTTGGCACAGTAGCCATGAGAATTTTATATTCCCAGCAAAAAAGTTATGTATATCCATAAAGGGAAAATACATGGCTAAAGAAACATAAAATGTAAAACATGAAAAAAATGGTGCCATTGGAGAAGGTAAAATATCCTATAGAGCCTGTCCACTGGACAAAATAATATTGTCTGTCCTACCTCAGAAAAATTAACATTAGTTCAAACTTCTGTGCTGTGTTCAATACGGCCGTTCTGCGCCTGTGGACCTGTCCAGAGGATTCAGAAGCTCTCTAGAGAATTGGAAACGGTCTTTATACCCAGGGCCGGACTGGCCATAGCGGGCACCAGGCATTTGCCCGGTGCGCCACACGGGTGGGGGACGGTTTTGGGCCCCTGGGGATCGTTTTTGTTACAGGGCCGTTTTTTCAGCATAGCTGCAAAATCGGCCCTGTACCAAAATCAGCTGAAAACCGGCCCCGGCAAAGAGCTCAGCGGCACCTCCAACCCCCCACTGGGTGGGGAGGGGGGGCGGCCGAGCACTTTGCCAGGGCCGGCTGTGGTTCCCAGTCCGGTCCTGTTTATACCATCAGAAAATGTCTCTTTTATGTAATTAATCATTGGTGTCACCATCATCTTTATCGTCTCCACCCTGCTCCACAGCTGATGTATTTAGGGGACCGGGAGTCTAATTTGGCCTTAACTTTCTTTAAGATGGCTTCCTCGTTGTGCGCCAGAGTCATCCTCAAGTCTTTGCCGAAGAGGCCCAGGTATTTTAAGGGTTTTGTTTGCCAAGCCAGTCCTGAGGTGTCCAGGGCTGCTTTCGTCGTGTGGACGTTCGTGGGTTTACAGTCTGATTTTTCCCTGTTTAACTGAGACCCGCGCGTACTCATTTATGGTTCTCAATAATGCCGATATGGAGGTGGTCGGTTCCTTTGTTATGATCAATACGTCATCCGCGAACGCTGCCAGTTTCACCGTGTTCTCTCTGATTTGGATGCCTTTGATATCTGGATTGTTCCTTATCATGGCTAGCAGTGGTTCTAGTGCTAGCAGGAATAGGGCAGGAGAGAGTGGGCACCCCTGTCTTGTCCCTCTTTCTAGGGTGATTGGCTCTGACGAGGCACCATTTACTACGACTCGGGCCTTGGGCCTGTTTTACAGTGCCATGACCATATTTCTGTATTTGCTTCCTAGGCGGAACTTCCCCATGCATAGGTCCAGAAAGGGCCAAGAGACCCTATCGAAGGCCTTTTCTGCATCCAGCGCGATCATAACTGCCTGATCTGCGCTGTTTGCTGTGTCGTTGATGAGGTGGCAGAGGAGTCTAGTGTTGTCCTGAGACAGCCTATTCTTGAGGTATCCTACTTGCGAGTTGTGGATTAGGAGTTGCAGGAGCGCATTAGGCCTTGCCGCCAGAATTTAGGTGTAAATCTTACAGTCTACATTTATTAATGCAATTGGGCGGTAGTTTTGAGGGTATTGAGGGTCCTTGCCCTCCTTCGGTATAACTATGATGTTTGCCTCTGCCATGGAGTCTGTCATCCGTCCTTCGCGGACGCAGTGAGTAAAGCGCGCAACCAAGGTGGGTTTAAGTAGCTGTAGGAATTGTTTGTAGAAGGCTGCTGTGTAACCGTCAGGCCCGGGCGCTTTGTTTGCTTTGAGTGCTATTATAGCCATCTCTATTTCTGCTCCTGTTATGTCTGCGTCAAGCGATGTCCTCTGTTCTGCTGTGAGTGTTGGTAGGTTAAGTTTTTCCAGTAATCCCGCACCCCCGTCCGCTATTAGGCCCCGTCCGCCCTCTACAGCTCTTCATAGAATTCTTTAAACACCTTCAAAATACCCTTGTTAGTTGTTTGTGGTCTTTTAGTCTTGTCTGTTATTGCAGCAATATCATGTTGTCTTTGTTTTGCTTTCAGGTAGGATGCTAACGCCTTCCCTGCTTGTTGGCCGAGCATAGGCTTATGGATTTACATTTATTGATCCATGTGCCTGCTCTTTCACTTAGTATCTTGTTAAGCTCATACTTCCTTTTCGTCAGATCAGTCAGGGTGTTTTTGTCTGCAATGTTGGCGCAGTGGCCTTTTTCAAGATCTTTGATCTGCTCCTCAAGTTTGGCTAATTTCTTGTTCCTGCTCTTATTCATTCTGGCTTTGATGTTTATTAGTTTGCCTCGTATTGTGGCTTTTAGGGCTTCCCAGAGGGTGCCCTTGTCTACCTCTGTATTGTCATTGAAACCTAGGTATTCTGTAATGGCTACTTCAATTTCTGCTATGTTTTCGGGGATTTGTAGGATGTCGCTGTTCAATCTCCATCTGCGGCTCGGCGTTTCATTGTGCCTGCCCCTTACCGCCGGGGTGATGTGTGCATGGTCTGAGATTGTGATTGGGGCTATTTCCATTTGTTATATCAGGTGCGTGTGAGAGTCAGACATTGAGATACAGTTGAATCTGCTGTTTGAGTTGTGTGGGTGAGAGTAGAAGGTGTATTCCCTTGCATCTGGGTGTTGCAACCTCCAAGAGTCTCTGAGTTGAAGTTTGGCGCATAGGTTCTTTAGGATGTTGGGGTCTTGTGACTTATGGCTTGGTCTTCACGGGTGCCTATCTGTGGTCTGGTATAGTACCTGGTTTAGGTCTCCTGCTAGCAACAATAGGTCGCCCTGGGGGAGGGCGCTTAGTCTGGACTCTACATTGTCCCAAAATTTCTTGTCATCTGAGTTGGGCCCATATATGTTGGCAAACTGTATCGTCTCATCTCCTCTCTTAAGGCTTGTCATCAGAGGTCTGCCGTCATTGTCTGCATAGCTCTCGTGTAGGGTTAGATTAGCTTTCTTGCTTATTATTTTGATGACCCCTCTTTTCTTATGTATGGCTGGTGAGCAAGAGACCTCCCCTATCCATCTCGCTTTAAGGCGATGTGCGTCCTCCCCGGAGATTTTAGTTTCCTGGAGGACGTACACGTCCTCATTGAGTTTCACCAAGTAGTCTAGTGTCTTCCTATGTTTGATTGGGTGGTTGAGGCCCTTTATGTTAAGGGACACCACCTTGAGGTCTGAGCTCAGTTAGCTTTGTGTTGTCATGGCTGTGTACTCCTCTCGCTATCTAGATTGGTGTGTTCCGAAGGTTCTTTCTCTATCATCTTAGCTTGACTGGTCTTATTGTGTGACCACGCTTTGCTATATTGGCTTAGAGGTTTCATCTTGATCGCTAAGGCTGTGGTCTGTCCCCTTGGTGTGTGCTAGGTGTGGGTAGGAAAATAAGTATAGAAAAGACATAGAAAGAGAAAAACGCATATGACTGTACTGGAAACACTACCCGCCCCCCACTCCACTCCTTCCCCTCACCCCCCATGACTGGTACTGTAGGCTTGCGACAGCAACGGCCTTCCCCCCTCCCGCCCCTCAAGTTCGATATAGATTTAACCTTTGTATTTGTCAGACTAGGGATGCCTCATAGTTATCGTGCTGCGTGTGCCTGTATTGGCTTGGCAGCCCAGGCGTGAAATAAAAGGATATTGGTGCTTCTTCTTTGGCAAGAGTCGATTGAGGTAGTGTGTTGCACACCTGATATAGTTCCCATGATCTTGTTTGAGTTGCAGTTTGCGGTAGCATGAGGCAGGTAGGTTGTTCCTGTTAAAGTCAGTGTTTTGCATCATTCTGCTCTTCCTTCAGCATTGTCCGGTGGAGCTCTTCTCTTGTTTGTCCCTTGGCCCTGTGACTCCATGTCCTCTGGGTCCGGGCCGTGTAGGTACTTCCTTAGTTTGTTGGGGTCTTCGAAGATAAAAGTTCCGCGTCTGTCCGTAATCTTCATTCTTGCCGGTCCTGCAAAGCTGAAGGTGATATTATCTTTCCGGAGTTTGTCTCTCAGGGCTAGGAATCCCTTCCTGGTTTCCACCATTAGTCTCGAGAAGTCTTATGTTATGACAATCTTCTGTCCACTCCGTCTCAGGTTCTGTCCTTTCCTAGCAAAGGTGAAGATTGCTTCTGTGTGGTTCGCGTGGAGTGGCTTACATATGATTGGTCTTGGGCCTCTTCCCTGTTGTGGTTTAGTTGCTGGCACCCTGTAGGCCTTATCCACTTCGAAAGGTCTGTCGAACTTCAAACTAGTTAGCTTCGGCAGGAGTTCTTTGAGTAGGGCTGCGCATAAACCTTGAGCATCCTCTTCCCTTTCAGGTACACCCAGGAGCCTTATGTTCCCCTTCCTGCTGCGATGATCCTGCTCCGCCAGCAGCTTCTGTAGATTGTTCATTGTCCTGGCAACGTACCCCAAATCTTTGTGTGCTTTAATGGTGTTGTCTTCTAGGTCGCTTATTCTCTTTTCCGCTGCGTCTATTCGGCAGTTCGTTTTGCATTGGTCTGCTCTTATGGCGGCCAGCTCTAGTTGTATGTTGTCTATTGCCTTTTTTGTAGCTTTGGCTAGCTCATTTCCTTCGTTTATTTTCTTTAGGAGTGTGTCCAGTGTTATTTCGTTTGTGTGGTCTTTCAGCTTTATTGGAGATTCCAGTTGATCTTTCCTGCCCTTTTGTTGTCGTTGGCGTTTTCGTCGCGTCCCACCATGGTATCGGAGCCCCTTCTGGCCTGGTATGTGTACAGCCTGTCATCCTTCTGCTGCTTCGTCGGGTCGCTTTTTGTGCCTCTTGCAATTGTTCCCCATAGTGTGGGCGCATGTTCCGAGCGAATCTACTTGGCTATCGGACCGTTCTTGTCCTTGTCTTGGCCCCCGCCAGCTGAAACGTGCCTACTGCTGTCCCTCGCCTTGCTGGCTTAGTGCGCCTTGTCCAAAGAAAACTCAAGTTTGTGGCCGGAAGCTCTCTTGAGCTAGTTCCAGTTGGCTCCGCTTATGAGCTTGGTTTTAGTGTTTCCCACCTCGTCAGTTGTGCATGTGCTCATCTCTTGGGTGCGCCTTTCTGGACCTCTGCTGGCACTGTGGTAATGTGCGTACTCTTGTTGGCGCTTTTATGGCCAGGCCCTTTTTCTATTACCGGGTGACACCTGCCGGCCTGTTTAGCCTCCGGTGGGTTGGATGACTCTCTGCCTTCTTCCTGCCCCTCGGTGATTACAGGAGCACCGGCATTCCCCCACGTCGGATTCTGTGTGCCGCTATGTTGTCCCTTAGGATGGCCGCGCCCAGTGTTTTTTTTGGTTTCGCTTGGTTGCGCCATCGCAAGAGTATACTCCAGTATGGCTAGAACTAGAAAGAGACACCCAGGGAGGTCTAGACCCTTTTGCCATGCTTACAGCCAACAAACACCCTGTAGGGAACAATGTACTCATCAAACACACCAAAACAGCCCTACTGAAGGTGGATAAGAGAATGCAGCAAAGCATCAGAAGGACACGATGGGAATCAATATGATTCAACACAAAGATACAATACAAAGGGCGAATAGTAGACAACAAGATCTGGTATACGAGTGGGATCACAACAGCCATACAACTATAAAAAGACAGCACCCCATTAACATTCGACACCCTCAAACTGACACACAACCTACCCAATATAGAATTCTACAACTTCCTAAAAGTAAGAACAGCCATAACCAAAGCAAATCTAAGCAAAGAGACACCTTCCATCATTCAATACATGCACAATCTCAACAAGATTGGACACCAGACAGCCCACCTATACAAACTCCTACTCCCCAACACGTCCAATCTAAACAACAAATCAATTGGCTTCTGGGAAACGCTACACAACAGACACTTCAGCAATGAGGAAACGAGCCCCCTCTGGGTCTCAGCCTCGAGGAACAAGGTCTCCCCACAATTAACCCAAACAAAATACTGGCTTCTGCACAGGGTGTTCTGGACACCAGCTAGCCTAGCAGAGGTCGGCATTAGAGGGAGCGACACGTGCTGGAATTGCCAGAATGCAAAGGGAGACCTAATACACCTCATATTCGACTGCTCGAAAGTTTAAACATTCTGGAGGAAAGTGTGCGACCTAATTAGCACAGTAGTGGGAGGAAGCATAAAGCCTGGGTTCGGAGGACTGGCAACCGCATTCATGGCCCCAGACCTAGGAAGCAGTGGAGACAGGGATTTGGTTGACATCCTACTCACAGCAGCAGTCAAAATCATTCTAACGAACTGGAAGAACACTGCTAGAGCGACATTTAAGGGATGGGTCTACTGGGTCACCTTCCTCAGGGCAGCAGACAATATCACCGCCAAACACGTGCCCGACCACACAATGAGGAGCGAAAATGTGGGCCGCACTAGATGCGCACCTGGAGTTACACAAACCTCCATAGATGCACAGAACGCGGACTCCCGCACATACGCCA
Organism: Lissotriton vulgaris; assembly: GCF_964263255.1. Classification (NCBI taxonomy): domain Eukaryota; kingdom Metazoa; phylum Chordata; class Amphibia; order Caudata; family Salamandridae; genus Lissotriton; species Lissotriton vulgaris. The sequence goes on from NC_141693.1 coordinate 1,614,127,357, forward strand.
ACGGCATGAGGGTTATAACCAATATATGGACATGTCCTCCCCTCTCCCCCTCCTTACCCTCTCTCTCCCCCTTCTTTATTCTCACTCTTTCTTCTTTTGCTTTTGGGGGCATTACAGGAACTCCGCATCACCAGGACCAGCCTACCCAGATGCATGCATAATGTAACCACAAAAGGCACCAACGATAATACCTGTATCGCCCCTTGCATTCCCACTGTACTGTATGCGTATTATAATATTTCTCAATAAAAACGGTTGAAATCAATAAAAAAAGAAAATGTCTCTTTTTACATGATCAACCACATTTTTTGGCTGATGCTGCAAGTTTTTTGTTTCTCCACATAGGGCCTCTGCTAACCAGGTAACAGAGCCTGTGCTCTGACCCTTAAAACAAGTCATAATTTGCTATTCTCTAGATTGTCATATTTAACTTACCTCTAAGTATAAGGTATAAAGTGTCTACAGGACCTGTTAGTTAAAAGTTACAGCAGTACATATTGTACCACTACTAAAGCGACAATGCAAAGAATGTCTCCATGCCTGCCACTTCAGCCTAGATGTACACTTTTAAACAGCCATTTTGGACCTGGAAAAACAAACCTCTTGCCAGGCCTAAATCTTCTTTTTTAACACTAACTAGTCACCCCTGAGGAAGGCTCTAAATACCCATAGGGCAGGGGTGTATGGTATTTTAAAAGTAGGACATTTATGTTTTACGTTTCACATATCCTGTCAGTGTAAAACCCCAAGTCATTTTTCACTGTGGCAAGGCTGTACATTAGAACAGCATAATGATTAATTCAAACTTGGGAGAAACTAGAAAATAGATTCACTGACTCAATTTAATAGTAATTCTAAATACAACTAAATGGGCCAATTGGATTTTAAATTGCTATTTTGGAATTTACACTTTTATAAATTATTACTTTCCTGCTTAAGCCAAAATAATCTTTCTGCTAGTGGCTAGTCTCTATGGCTGCTGATGGCTCTATTATAGAGAGATGTGACGTGCTCCCATATAGTAATCTGCTGCTAAAGTGGGTAGAGTTACCTTTGGGAATATTTTACTTATTGGTCAGGAGTCATTCGGACCCATAAGCTAGTTCCAGGCATAAAATTGGTACCCGTGGGCACTCTCTTCAGAACACTGCTATACATGTGGAAGACAGAAGAAGGACTGTGTGTACTCGTCTTGCCGAACCCTAAAATTTGGGACTAGGAAACTTTTTCAAGTTGTTTTGCCTGGAGAACTGTTGTTGAGTTGGGACCAACCAGCTGATCTGCTGAGGGTGCCTCACCAGTTGGGCTGGCTTTGCCACAGCTCCCTCAACGTTCTTTCCTGCAGCAGAAAATCCAATTGAGCGGGACTGATGTTGACCAGAATTTGACAACCAATCAATCAATCAATCGATACATTTGTAGAGCGCGTTACTCACCCATGATGGTATCAAGGCGCTGAAGGGAGGGGGGGTGTTGCTACTGCTCGAATAACCAGGTCTTGAGGTGTCTCCTGAAGGTGAGATGGTCCTGGGTCAGTCGTAGGTGTGCGGGGAGGGAGTTCCATGTCTTGGCTGCCAGGTAGGAGAACGATCTTCCTCCCGAGGTGGCTCTGCGAATCCGTGGGACGAGGGCGAGGCTGGTGGAGCGGAGCTGGCGGGTGGGGTTGTAGAACGTGAAGCGGTTGTTTGAGGTATTCGGGGCCCATGTTGTGGAGCGCTTTGTGTGTATGGGTGAGCAGCCTGAACGTGTTCCTCTTGCTGATGGGGAGCCAGTGCAGGTTTCTCAGGTGGGCGGATATGTGGTTGTGACGAGGGATGTCAAGGATGAGTCGTGCGGAGGCGTTCTGTATGTGCTGAAGGCGTTTCTGAAGTTTGGCTGTGGTTCCTGCGTATAGGGCGTTCCCATAGTCCAGTTGGCTGGTGATGAGGGCCTGGGCGACCGTGTTTCTGGTTTCGGTGGCGATCCACCGGAAGATCTTTCGGAGCATGCGCAGGGTGTTGAAGCATGAGGACGATACTGCGTTGACTTGCTTGGTCATCGCGAGGGAGGAGTCCAGGATGGATCCCAGGTTGGCTGTGTGGTCCGTGGGTGTCGGTACGGTGCCCAGCGTCGTGGGCCACCAGGAGTCGTCCCAGGCAGATGGGTATTGTCCGAGGATGAGGACCTCCATCTTGTCTGAGTTGAGCTTCAGACGGCTGTGCTTCATCCATTCTGTGACATCTTTCAATCCGTCCTGGAAGTTGGTTTTGGCGGTGAGAGGGTCTTTGGTGAGGGAGAGGTTCAGTTGGGTGTCGTCGGCGTAGAAGATGATGTTGATGTTGTGTTTGCGTGAGATTGTGGCGAGGGGGCTCATGTAGATATTAAAGAGGTTGGGCTGAGTGAGGAGCCTTGGTGTACGCCTCAGATGATCTTGGTGGCATCGGAGCGGAAGGGAGGGAGGAGGATGCTCTGGGTTCTGTCGGAGAGGAACGATGTGATCCAGTCCAGGGCCTTTCCTTGGATCCCAGTGTTGTAGAGGCGGGTTATTAGGGTGCGGTGGCAGACGATATCAAAGGCTGCCGAGAGATCTAGTAGGATGAGAGCGGCTGGCTCTCCTTTGTCCATCAGGTGTCATCGGTGGCTGCGATTAGGGCGGTCTCCAAATCTGGACTGGGATGGGTCGAGTGAGTTGTTTGCTTCAAGGAATGCAGTCAGCTGTTTATTGACGGTCTTCTCGATGACTTTAGCTGGGAAGGGGAGCAGGAATATGGGGCGGAAGTTCTTGAGGTCTTTGGGGTCCGCTGTTGGTTTCTTCAGAAGGGCGTTGATTTCTGCGTGTTTCCAGCTTCCAGGGAAGGTGGCTTACGTGAAGGAGCTGTTGATGATGTTCTGGAGGTGCGGTGCGATGCTGGTGTCGGCTTTGATGAAGATATGATGAGGACATGGGTCGGAGGGGGAGCCGGAGTGGATGGTGTTCATGACGCGGGTGGTGTCTTCAGTGCTGATGGGCGTCCATGCGCTGAGGCTGGTGGTGGGGGTCGTTGGTTTGATGGCTGGAGGAAGAGTCTGGGGTCCGAAGCTGTCGTGTATATCTGCGATCTTGCAGTGGAAGAATGTGGCGAGGGATTTGCAGAGGTGTTGCAATGGTGTGATGTCGTTGTTGCTAGCGCTGGGGTTGGAGAGCTCTTTGACGATGCTGAAAAGTTATTTGCTGTTGTGGGAGTTTGTTTTCCAGCCGCTCTTTCAACAATGTCCTTTTGGTAGTGCGCATCATCTGGTGGTATTCGCGGGTGGCGCTCTTGATGGCTGTTCTGTTTTCTGATGTCCGTTTGTGGCGCCAAGTTTTTTCGAGGGTTCGGCATGATTTCTTTGAGATTTTGAGGGCGTCTGTGAACCATGAGGTTTTTCTGTTGCTAGTCTTGCCTGGGGGTTTCTTCAGTGAAGCGGCGTTGTCGGTGCAGTTGGTGATCCACTGTGCGAGGTTGTATGCTGTAAATTTGGAATTTATATAGCACAAATCACCAAGCGGTTTCTAAGCGCTTGCTTAGGGAACCCGTCCTGCTATTCCCCTGTGAGATAACCCCGGCAGGGTATCCGCATGGTGAAAGCCAGGCATCCCGCCGCAAGGGGCCGTTGTGGAGATTAAGCAAGCTATTGCCCAGAGTTGCAGAGTGTGAACCCGTGAATCGAGTAGGCACCGGAGCGAGGATTGTCGAGTCCATGGACATTTTTTTAGAACTCAAGACCCCTCAGAGCCGGGAATTGAACCCTGGTCCCGGGCTGACCTCTGCTTCCAGGTCTGCCTCCTCTAACCAGTGAGCCACACTTCTCCACCTGGTCAGCTGGTCTGTAGTGACTTTGCTCCAGCATCTGCGGGGGATCTGTAGCATGTGGTGGTGGGATGTCATCTTCTTGAAGGTGAAGTGGATGCAGCTGTGGTCGGTCCAGTGTAGTCTGGTGGAGTGGCTGAAGGAGATGTGGTTACTGGCGGAGAAGATGGGGTCGAGCGTGTGGCCAGCGGTGTGGGTGGGCATGTCCACTAGTTGCTTGAGTCCGAGGTTGTCGAGGTTGTCGAGCAGGGTGGTGGTGTTGTTGTCATAGTTTTCTCTAGGTGGAAGTTCAGGTCCCCTAGGAGGATGTACTCTGGTGAGGATAGGGCGTGCGGGCTGATGAAGTCGGCAATGGTTTCGCTGAATGGTGTCCGTGGGCCCGGTGGCCTGTAGATGAGCGTTCCTCTGAGGGTGGTCTGGGGGTTGGTGTGGACCAGGAAGTGTAGGTGTTTGGCGGCGGTGGGTGTGTCATCGGCGTTGGTCGTGACGCTGATGGTGTTCTTATAGATGATGACGATTCCTCCTCCGGTTTTGTTGACGTGGTCCATCCGGGTGATTTTGTAGCCGTCCTGGATGGCTATGGCGATGTCGGGGGCCGAGGAGGTGTTCATCCAGGTTTCCGTGAGGAAGGCGACGTCTGCTGTATCAATGAGATCCCAGAGTTCGACGGCGTGTTTGTTGAGGAGGATGCACTTGAGGTGGTTGTTGTTGTCGTTGCTGCATTCGGTGGGCGGGGAGTAGGTTCGGTGGCAGGTGAATTTGCATGCTAGGCAGCTGAAGGGTCCATGGGTGCACCTCAGGGTGGCTCGGTGGTAGGCGGCAGTTCGTCCTGTGTTGAGTGCAGTGAGGGTGGCGTGTGTCCTGGCAATGGCTGGGGCCAGGGGTTCCGCACTGGGCGCGGTCCAGGCGCGGACGGGCACAGACGGGCTTGCCTTTGTCATGCCTTCGGCGCGCCAGCGGCGCTTCCGCGCGGTGACCTTCATAAGAGGCGAAGTGGGAGGGAGGAGCGGCTGGGAGGCGGGAGCGGGGGGGCCAATGGGCGAGGGCATGGGCGACAGAAGGCAAAAAGGGGGCGGGGCCACGAGGGAGCATCTGCAGGAAGTGGGGGCAGGGAGGCACAGAGGGCAGTGGCGCGAAAAGGAGCACCTTGCAGGCAAAAGGGGAGACAAAGCACAATGTACCAAAATACAAACAGCAGGTTACAGAAGGCAAAGGGAGAAAAAGCAGGATACTGAAGGCAATGGGAGAAAAAGAAGAGTTTAGCAGTCCAGGCAGCAGTTAACCAGGGGAACCCTCGGCGGCAGCGGGAGTGGGGCACGGGCACCAGGAGGAGCTGTGCAATGTGGGGAGTGACCCGAGGTCAGGTGACAACATCAAACTCTCTTCAGCTACAGCCTTCAGCCTTGTCCTGCAGAATAAATTCTACTTCCAGAATGAAAGTTAAGTCCCAAAAATAAAAGTTTTTTGCATCTTGACACTGAGAAGCATCCGATTGATGACTTCCTAGGTTCAACCTCTTGACTTTTTTAGCTCAGAGTTTTTCCTGATTTTGTCAATGGTTTTACCAGGACCTTGTCCTTAGACAACCTGTCATCAATGAGCCCATCTTCAGATACAGCCTGCAGTCTTTCCCACTGAGGTCTCTCTTTTCATTAAAAGTGTCTGTGTGTAAAGGTAACTTTTTAAATGGGAGGAACCTGGTCGGTGAATAGGACCCGTGGTCCTTTGCAGTACATTTTCCTTTGGCCTGGTCTACTGCATCAAGTTGCCCATGGGAGACACTCTGTTCTTTTGGCACTATTTTACTTACAAATGTAAAAACTCATAGCTTTAGTTACCCTATTAGATTTTTGTCATTTTGGTGTCATTGTTTTCATTAAAATATTCTCTAATGGTATAAATTGGAGTGGAATATTCATTGTGTTGTTTTGTCACATTTGTAACTGTTTTGGTACTTCTAAATGCTTTACATATCTTCTTAAGTTGTCTGTTAGTTCTGTATCATAGCTACTAGGGATTGAGCCCTGGTTTAAATTACTGAAACCTTTACTAAACCTAATAAAAATAGTGGCTTATTACCTGTTGCGGGCTACCACCCACGCCAACTAATAACCCATTTTCTCATATTATCAATTTCAAAATTTTAACCAAGAAAACATCTTTGAACCAGGGTATAATGTGAATTCTTGTTCTATGAGGCTGCTGCCAAATGATAACAGCAAAACATAACTTTGCAGTTTTGAGCACTTTTGACCAGATATTTAAAGTTGACCAGACTTTCTTGCAAGACATCTCTGATTCAGTGATGCCATCTAGAAGAACTCTCAGAATGAAAACAATATTTTCAAAGCAATCACCTGCACTCCCTTGTGCACTAGGTGTTTACTGTGTCCTTCTTGGAGTTTTTTTATTTGATTTCGAATGATGCTTAAGCATAATCGAGGAACCATGTTATAACAATCTATAGGGTTTTTGCCTTTAGATGGGAACTCTAATTGTTTGTTCTTGAGTTGGAACTCATCCTTCCTCCTGCCATGGATTCATGTTACATCTGGCTACAAAGAGCTTTGAGTCAAGCCTTTAATGCTTCTAAATGGTTTAATATAAATTATATATATATATATAGAGAGAGAGTAGGCATTAGTTCAGCCAATTTCAATAATTGGATTTTATGTGTTTTTCATAGTTTGCACTGCATGGGCTGCCCCTATGCAGTATTTCTTTTGTGTATTGTTTATGGGGCATCAAGAAGCTCCTGTTTGCAGCCAACGTGTGCGCTTTGATTTATTCACGTTGCTGATACAACTCCATTTTAATTGCTGATCATTCGCTTTCTTGATTAGGAAGTGCATGATTTTTGGATGCCTTACCTTGTTATAATGGCAGCATGTTAGTTCACTAATTGCCTTTGCACTTTGATTTGCTGTACTTTGCTCTCATAACATGTTGAAGATACAGCTTTTTTGTTCACAAAACTAAACAGGTTCTCTTAAAAATGCTCATAAATATTCTTTGTCAAAATATCCGTTGCACAATATGTTGCTATGTATGCCTTTTAAAATCATCACTTATGTTGCAACATCATCTTCTGACACCCTTTTAGAACACTATTTGGAGGGTACTTTTGACGAAAGAATCCCTTATCTTAGATTCCAAATTAGTATAGCAACATACATTGCTTCTTCATAGGATTATTTCTCCATGATAGCTGGGAGCAGAACACACAAAGTCACTCAGCTATCACCAAGCACTTCCCTTAACAAAAACCAGCCTTAATTGATATTGAAATTCTGCTTCGAGATGTCCAGTCCATCTCAGCAAAATCCCGTTCACTGAAACAGACATTAGCCTTAAATGCTTTAAGGGTAAATTGTTCCAAATCTATTTCACTACAGACTGTTTGAAGCCACACTGATGTGTAAATAGCAAGAGATGGTGTAAATGTGGCAGCTATAATTGTAAATAATAACAATGATAAGGGCACATCTATTACAAAAAAACAGATGGATTTTAAACCAATCATGAATATTAAGAACATAAACAAAATCTAAACCTGTAAATCAAACAAAAGATGTATATCTACTCACCCCAGATAATACTGTTTAGCATGATAGATCGAAGATCATGTTACTTGATTAGCTGCACACAGTTTCAAAATTATGTTTTCATTAATAACAATCTGTTTAAACTTCGATGTGTATACTGTGTAGTCACACAATTTACAGACAACTTTAGCTACTGATTTTCCTTAATAATAGATTGGCATTATTTCTAGTATGTCTATTAGCATGCTTTGTCTTCCTTCGATTGGCACGACTTGGCCAGTTAAATACAAAATATGACAACCTTTCAACGGCTCTCATAGGACAGCATTGCAGTGCAACCTAATTCCTAAATTATAAATTCTATCTGATTACATAGGAATAGCTGTATTTTTGTGATTATTGCTTGTGCCTCTAGAAACACTATGGTTTCGAAATATTTCTCCCATGGCACCATATTAAGGTTCAAATGCACATACCAGTAGCAACATCCTAGAGGCTGGCATGGAAATCTGAAAGAGATAAATCAAATTTGCAGGTCAGTGAAAATATCACCTATCTTAATCCACCTACCTCTAGAGTGAACATCAGATTTCCAAATGCTGGGGTTAATGTGGATCAAAAAGATGCAAGCGCTCTGCTGGTGACTGACTGCTTTATACCATATTGCCAAAGTGGCTGTTTTAGACTGAAGAAAACTCTGCCCATTCCCTTTATATACTGGCCATGAATCTTTCCATACACAGGTGCAATCAATCATTTCCACAGAAAGCATTAGGTTATTTTTTGTCATGGTTTCTTGGCCCACTCACACAAGTGAGGTACTGTTCATATTGGGAGATGTGTGAGAACTCAGGTTGGTATGCAATGTGTGACTCCCTGCACATTCCAGAAGTTTTCCTCACAGAGTTGTGCTGAAAATGTGTGTCTTTAGTCAAAGTTTGAGGTTTGCAGGGCATTGTGGGTAAGAAACTGTTGTGGAATCCGTGCAAAGCACACCACCCTGCACTCCCCTCTAGTTTTTAGAACTCTCTGGGTCTGGAAGGTTTTCCCAGGGGGGCAGCCTATTCAAGCCCAAAAGGTGAAGCAATGCACCATTGCAAGTGGAACAATATTGGGAGTAAACCACACTCTCCTGGCCCATATGTAAAAATAAAGCAGCCAAAAGAATCAAATATTCTCACGCTTGCCATTGGGATGGATTCTTTAGTCTACAGAGAAGCAGAAAGACTGCCATTTTAGGGGCGAAGTTGGGGCCGGATGTTAGGATGAGCCAGACCCACCCCAAAATGTTATTAGAAAAATTTATTCCTGCCAAACAGTGGGCTTTTTGCCCCTGTAGCAATTTGGGAGCAGATCTTCTGTCTACTCATGAGGGGGCAAAAACACTGGTTTATTTTATTTTGGGGTGTGCGTGTGTGTGTTTGTGTGTGGCCAATGTCAAAGTGCAACACACGCATCACTTTATTTTGCCTCAAATGCAAAATCCCTGGTGTCAGGTTGACTCTCTGCCTCCCTAGGGGCCGATTTGGGGAATCTACCCCAATAGGGACAAACCTCCTATCTATTTCATCTTCTGGGGTGGGGTTATGGCTTGATGGCAGGATAGGCCACCCCTCCTTTTATTTGTTGTGCTACTGTTTTTTACATCCCTGGTGTTCAGTGGGATTTCTGTTCCCTGGAGGGGGCAGATTGGAGTCAATGCCCATATCTAGCCCTCAGTGGGGGTAAACGGTCTATTGTGCACCGGGGTGGGAAATAGCATGGGCCCATGCCCAGAGAGCCATGCCCACACCAAACAATTACTGCATAAATGTAATCCCTGGTGTCTAATGAGCTTTTTGCATCCCAAGGTCAGCAGATTTGTGGTAATAATTCTCATCTCCCCCCCATGTCAGCACATTTCGCTTGCAGTGGGGACATGCCCTATGGTGGGTAGGGTCCACCCCTATATTTATCTTAAATTTCCCTGGTGTATTATGGCCTTTCTGTCACTCTCGGGGGGTAGATTAGGGGTAATCACACCCACCAATACCCCGTGGGCAGAAAGACTGTCTGCCTTTTTGTTGGGGTAGGAGCATGTCCATGGTGGGTAGCTCTCACCCCTATATTTTTTTAAACATTCCTGTTGTCCTGCTTTCTGCCCTTCTGGGGACAGATTGGGGGTATGGTGATCCACAAGCAGGGATCCACTAGGTAGTTATATCATTGGAATGGGAGAATTCTCTCCTTTCCAATGATACCTCTCCTACTTCAATTAATGCTCAGGGGGTTGAGATATGCACCTGAGAACGGACGCAGTGAAAGTAGAATGAGCCCATTTGCTTATTTTACTTTCCCTTTAGTGTAATGACGTCAGCCGAATCTGCTTGCTGATTGCCATTACATTAAACAAAAAAGAGACTCAGGCTGCGTGAAATCAAAATAAAATAAAGGAATCCCTCTGATGCTGAGCACCAGAGAGGCATTTATCACTTGACACTTTCTAGACCAAGATCCAAGTGACAGTTCATCAAACAGCACCAAAGCTATTAGCAAACCCAAACATCCATTTACTTTGCAAATATGGTCCTAACTGTAATTACCTAGCAAGCTGTACATTGTATGGCATCACTAAAATTACCGTATCATTACATAATTTACATCATGACTGTAAATTGTGGATGATGTGAGGTGCTTAAGAGTTAAGAGTATCAACCCATTATTGTGCATAGAGAACAAACACTATTTTGTGTTCACAATTTAAAAATTAGACTACCCCCATAAAGTGTATTAATGTATTTAGTTTGTTAGGTGGTTGATGAATACCAGTAAAGGCATAGTGGCATTCATAAAATGGGGGGGGGGGGGAATTCACAGATATGCTATGTGTCACAAATTTTCAAAGAGGGTATACCATTTATCACTTGACTGTTGATAGTAAACTGGGAACATCCTTAGCCTGTTACTTCAAAACCACAAATCCTATAAATGTCTGTCACAATCATTGGAATGGAGCTAGGAAGGCAAATCAATAAAGTTTCATATTTATAGTCACTGAAAAAAATAAAGTTTACAGTGGCATTATAGTTAGGCTCATGTTTTACTGGTACAAAACCTTCTGAGATATTCTGCAGCTATAGTTAGTTGAGATAACTATAACTTGTGCCCGCACAATGCACTGCTTATGACCTCACATATTACATCACTCAAGACATGGTATGTGATATCACTGATGACATCTCATATGACAATACTAATGACATCATCCAGTGACTGTTTTTTTAAATGAGGTCCAACTACCTCACCTGTTACCTTCAGTAAGTCCAACACAGTGGAATTCCTAAGAGGTCTTTGGAGGCCATGCTCCCTGCTCCACCACTTTGTAAAAGCGGCTTCACATGTGGTGTACTACTAGTTGGGGGATGAAGTCCTCTTGGCTCTTGATGGTCCTTGGGGGCCATCAACACCTCCCAACACTTCCAGTAACACCCACGCAGCTGGATTGCTGAGATGTTGCCAGAGGCCAAAATACACCTTACAACACAACCTTACTGCAGCACAATAACTTGTCATAAAATCATTAGCTGAGGATACCAATATCGTAATATGCCCAGCTAATAAAGGTGGTGACATTGTACTGTAGGGCAGAAGGATGTATATTGCTGAGGCCCATAGACAATTGGATGATACTGAGTTCTATGCTAAAATTAACATTGAACAGTACAAAGATAGTATCATACAAATATGGGAGAAACTAACTTGTTCGAAGGATAGTGGTATTCTAGATTGGGAAGAATATTGCTTCTTAAAACAAGAGTATTCCAAATTGCCCATTCTCTATCTCCTTCCCAAGATCCACGAAGACTCTATCAAACCACTGGGTAAACCTATTGTTTCTTCCAGAGGAAGTGTGTTAGAAAATCTCTCAAAGTATGTAGTTCACTTTCTTCGAGAGTATGTAATGGCCCTTCCTTCCTACAAAAGAGACAAAAAGGATTTCTTTGCCGAATTTGAGGGTGTTATTGGGGAAGAAGATTTTCTCCTTATCACTCCTTGATATGAACTCTTTATAAACGATCAGTGACCATACCATGGGTATTAGGGCATGCCACTATTTCCTGAAGAACAGGCAGATATGTTACCTGGAGCACAGCAGCATGTTGTTGGACATGATCAAACATTGTCTGTACAACAAGATGTTCATGTTCAATGGCACCATATACAAATAAATTCTGGGCACAGCCATGGGTACTTGCTTTGCCCCCAGTTTTGCTAATCTTTTCTTGGGTGCATGGGAGGAAGATAACAAGGAAGATCTACCAGTCTCCCCAATTGATGGGCAGGTGATCATGTGGCTGTGCAACATTGATGACCAGTTCATTATATGGAGGGGCAGTGAAATGAATGTTGTCGGGTTCATTGACAAATTGAATGTAGCAAAGTAGGATCTGCTTTTTTGGTTACCTCCACTTTATGCCTGGCGCTAAGCAGTTATTGACTAGTCTGACTGGGATCCTGTTAATCAGGACCAACAAGTGGGAGGGGGCCTTTATGTACTGGGAAAGCTATGTTGTGACATGGACAGTTTACTCATTACTAAAATAAAACTTAACATTTAAGAAACAAAACTTAGACAGGGGAATTTCTCAGAAATAGACAAGATCAGTTATGAACAGCCTAAAATGGCGCCTGAAAAAGAAAATGGTGCCGCAAATGCTAACTCACATATGGCATTGCTTAAGCATAAACAAGTCTGTTCTAAGCATGAGCTAAAACTTTTGCAATTATAGCAAAGGAAAAGAGAATTGCAAGCGATAGTAACATATCACATTATGGTGCAATTATGAGCACTCCATACCATTAGCATCAGAGAGTGAAACAGCAAGGAGAATGAATTCTCAAAAATACCCTCATCAATATTTATCAACTGATCAACATCTTTCTGAAGCATTATAACAGCATTTGTATCATGAATAGAAATCTTCTTTTCAGAGTGAAAACAGTGGTACAATAGGAACAGCAAAAGGGAAGACACGGAACCAGAACACAGCAGAGCATCAATATCACAATAAGATAAATCACTTTTTTTTAGAATCCAGCCCCCACTCCAGAAACAGGACCAGCTCCAATTCCCATTTTCCTTTCCCTTTACATTTTCAAGAATATCTCAATGCGTTTGGTAATATTTTTTTCCATATTCTTAATCCCGACCGCACACTGATCACCAACTACCACACATACACCACCTTTTACTTTTATTGAGAGTTCATAAAAACAAGATCAACATTACAGAATACATGTCTAAAAGCTTTAGTACAGTACATGGCATATGAATATAAATAAGTAATCTGCATACAAATATCCACAGCATGATTATAAAGTGCAAAGAAGAATTATAAAGTGCAAAAGTGCATATAAGCAGACTGGTGGTTATGAAGATATATTTTACGATTCAAACACACTCCAAAACATTTCATATTTTTTGAGCGCCCCTGATCTAAGCGCGTATTTTCTTTCCCTGCCCTGGATTCGTAATAATGTACCCTTCCATGCCTGAAAGGTCGGTACTTGATTGGTTTTCCAGGACTGCAGCACAAGCGATTTAGCTATTAGAGAAGCTATGAAAAGAAATTCATCATATTGGGTGTTGGTCGCTGAACAGCCTAGGAAAGGGACTAAATCATCAAATATTAGAGAAGCTTTAAGCTCAAGGGAGAGGTATTTTTCAATTTCCTTCCAGAGTGGCTGAATTTTTGGACATTCCCAGACAATGTGTTTCCAATTCCCTTTCTCCTCACAGCGGAAACATTTGTCGGCAACTAGAGGAAAGATATTATGGAGATAAGAGGGAGTTCTGTAAATCAGCCATTTATTAAAAAATTGCATGCGTTTAAAGTTAGCGCCACAGAAGATTGTTTTGTTGAATTTATTTATTTTATCCCATACTTGTTGATTGATTTCAATATCCTCCTTCTTTTTCCACCTCTCAATAATCTTACTAGAGCATTCCTGCTCCTTGTCCTCTTTTAGTATTTTAATCCAAATACTCATCTTTTTTAGAGTTTTATTATTCAACGCTGTAGAGATAGTTTCCTTGAAATAAAGGTTTCCTATATCCAGCTCCCTGAGTGTTGGATTCAGCATAAGGAAAGACCATTTCAGAATGGAATAAGAATGGTTCAGCTGACTGGCTATTTGATCCCATGACTTCCACCTCTTACTGACCAGGAAGTCCTCAATTTTCTCAAAGCCATTGTCTTTCCAGAGGTTTACTATTTTACGGTCCATACATCCCTCTTCCCCTAGGTTTAAGTTATTCAAGTCCGTTGTGTCACTTATTCTAGGAATAGAGTGGAATTTCAAAAACTGAGTTTTCTGTCTAAAAATCCACTGAAGGGACTTGTAGCGAATTTTCTTTGGGTCTTTAGTGGCTCTAATCGGATCAATTATTTTTACCTCTGGCAGCATCTTCTTCATAAAAAAATTGTCTGCCTCGTTAGTGTCTAAAAAGAAAAACCTAAAACTGTGGTGAGCAAAAGACGCAAAATAATATTCTCTAATATTTGGGAGGGATAACCCTCCTTGTGCAGATGGAAGATATAAAGTGCTAAGTACGAGCCTAGGAGTCATTTTGGCCCAAAGAAATTAGGAAATCAGGGCATCCATTTTTTTCAAGAAGGAGACCTGGATAACGAGAGGTGCTGCATCAAATAGAAAATTAAAAAGAGGTAATATCGACATTCGTATCAGTGCTGCTCAGTCCATTATAAACAGGGGTAATAAATTCCAACGTTCTAAAAGGGACTCAACCTTTTTTAGCAGCGGTGAATAATTGAGTGAGAAAAAGTCATCTAAATTGTCCGATATAAATATTCCTAGATATCTCTTTGGCGTTGGGTTGTAAATTTGCCTAAATTCTGGCATTAAAGTGTCTACAGTGCAGTTTAATAAGATAATTTCCGTCTTGCTGACATTCATTTTATAACCCCCTAATCAGAGAATATTTTTAAAATATTTGCTTGACTTAAGGGGTTAGAATCTAGAAAAATGGCAATGTCATCGGCGTACAATTTTATATTAGTCATGCCAGCTACCGGAACTGTATTAGTTTGTGTATTCCTAATCGCAATCGCCATAATGCAAATAATATTGGCGACAGGGGACAGCATTGTCCGGTACCTCTAGTGACCTGGCATGTCCCAATATTAGAATTGTTGATGATAATCTGTGCCCTAGAGTTCAAATATAGTTGTTTTAAAAGAGAGATAAAAACATTCGGGAAACTAAAACTGTGCAAAATAGCAAAAAGACAGTCCCAGGAAATCTAGTGCCTCCAATACGAACTTTATATTTGTATGGAGGTGCCTGCCTGCAATAAAACCGCACTGATCATTAACTACCAGACTTCCCACTATTTTATTCAGTCGGTTTGCTAAAAGCTTTGTAAAAATGTTATAGTCTGTGTTTAGTAGACTTATAAGTCGGTATGAATTTATATTCTCCCTGTCCTTTTCCTTTTTTAGAATACTAACCACCACAGCTGAGTGGAAAGAGTCCGGGGGGGATCCTCCTTGGAGCAAATCATTTACTAAGGTTAAAAGTTCTTTACGTAGAGTTCCTCCAAATTTTTTTAAAAAATTCAATCGGAAGACCATCGTCTCCGTTGGCCTCACCATTAGGGAGGGAACCGATCACCTCGTCTAATTCAGACTCTGAAAAGGTCTCAGTGAGGCATTTCTTGTCTTCATCATCTAATTTGGGAATTGTAAGTTGAGCTAAAAACTCCCCTATTGAATCAGATGAGGCCTCTTCTGTTGTTTGATAGATTCCCTCATAATGTTTCAGAAACCATTCACCAATTGAGGCTGTGGTCTTAGCGTGTATTTTAGTGATCGGGTCAGTTAATTGATCTATTCTGTTGCGAGCCTGTTTTTCTTTGGCTTGCTAGGCCAAGAGCTTCCCTGTATACTCGCTCTCCTCGTACATCCTCTGAGCGTAGAAATTGCTATTGGATTCGCCCAGGGCGTAGTGAAAGTCCCTCATCCTGCTCTTAGCCTCGGAGAGTTTTTGCCTAGAATATGTTGATCTAACCCTGTAGTGTTCTTGGGTTGCCTCTGTAAGATCAGTTTGTAATCTACTTTTCTCCTCCTTTCTTGCCTTGTTTTGGTATATCTTTAGATGTGATTAACCCCCGTAGAGTGGCCTTAAATGCATCCCAAGTCGTATTTAATGGGGCTGAACCTCTATTTCGTGTAAAGAACTCCTCAATAAATTCTTCAATTTCTGCACACCATTGAGGATCTAGGAGGTTAGATTTATTGAAAAACCATCGTTTTATGGGGCTTATGTCTTGTGGTCCCAGATTTACCTCCATGGAGACTGCCGCATGATCCGAAAAAGCATAAGGTAGATGAACATAGTTATGTAGCTTTAACTCATGGGAGGTTAGAAAAAAATCTAATCTTGAAGCAGAATTGTATTTTGCCGAAAAACATGAATATTCTCGTTTGAGAGGATTGTTGACTCACCAATAATCCAAGATGTCAAGGTCTAGTTTACAACTTTGAATCGCCAAAGCAGATTGGGGTTTATTCTGACGGCGATCTTTTTTGGACGAGTCCAATACAGTATTTTGCAAAAAATTAAAATCACCTCCCCATACTATTAACCCGGGAAGGCCTGTTATAGCATTCTTTAACTGTAGAATTGGCTGAAAATCGTCTAAGATGGGGGCATAGATTGTAGCAAGAATTATGTTTACATTGTTTAATTTACCATGAGCAACTGCCCATCTACCTCTGGGGTCTGTGGCTGTACCTGCCAGAGTAAAGCCTAGATGTTTTCCTATCAATATACATGCTCCTCTCTGTGACAGTCCAGCTGAAGAGGATATCTTATGGCCAACCCAGCTCTTAAATATTTTATCTGCGTTGACCTGGTCTCTATGATGGGTCTCTTGTAAATAGATAATGTCAGGGTTTAAATGTTTTAAACAACATTCAATGGCGTTTTTTTAACGCACATTGTTCAGACCATTTGCATTAAAAGAGATAAACTTCAGCATGCTATTTGTTTTTTAAGAAGGCAATGGTTAAAAACATGCTTAGGAATGACTATAATAAATACGTATGCTAGAAGGGTTTTTAAAACTCAGCCTATACCCATTGGCATTAAGCACAGTATTTATATAATAATACATTTGTATAAAAGCAGCAAAATCGCTCTTTGTGCAAATTATGCAAGTATGAAGAAGGAAAAACCTCTCTCTGTGCAGATAAGCAAATGGGCAATACAATTGTACATAGTAGCAAACCCTTTCCTTGTACAAAATAAATCAATACATTCTGCAGTTATATAACAATATAGAGAGTGGACAATAGAGTTGTGTGATAGTTGTGTGATAACAAAGCCTCTCCTTGTGAAAAAAACTCTCTATGTACAAATAGGCAAGTGGACAGTACAGTAATGTAATAAATATCAAAGACCTTTCTTTGTGCAAATAGGCAAGTAGGAGAAAGCTCTTTGTACGTCAATAGGCAAATACTCAGTGCAAATGTAATAACAGCAGATATAGGTAGCAGCAGACCCTTACATTGTGCAAAATAGGCAAATGAGCAGTGAAAATATTAATAGCAGCAAACCCTTTCTTTGTGAAAACTAAGCAGATGAGCAGTGTACATATTAATAGCAGCAGTCTAAATCCTTCCATGTGCAAAAAGGCAAAAGCGTGAAAAACAGGGGCCTCAGCCATACCCCTTTTGCGTAAATGCCGAATCTTAAATTTAACCTTGTCCATATTACAGCTATGTTAATAATGGATACTCATGTCTATGCCATGTCTGTGCTGATCTTAATAATGGAGCAAACAATTCTTCAAAATATGAACTCTCTTTTTTCCCCCTGCAACACCTCCCTTCACCACCCCAACCCCCCCCCCCCCCCCCCCCCCCCCCAGAGTGGACGGAACTCCCCGTGTTCCACTTCCGTCCTTTTCTTGTGTTTCTTCTTTTTGGATGCCATTGCATTGCATCCTTGTGGGCTTCCTGTCGTCGCCTTAGCCCCGCCTTACAAATCAGAATAGAGATCAGCTATAAGCTATACTCCTAAACCTACTAGAAAATACAAAGCAGAATGGAGATCAGCTATAAGCTATACTCCTAAACCTTCTAGAAATGTCTGGGCTTCATGTACGATTGTAAAGATAAAAAACTTTCCTTTCGCCAGTACTTTGAGTTTTGACTGCTGCACAATCATAGCTTGGGTTTCCTTGCTTTTAAAAGAGTCAATAATTTTAACAAAGTCCCTGCGTCCGTGAGCAGAAGCCGCCGACATATCTGAAAAAATAAAAAAATTATTTACACCTTCCTCGTTAAATGATTTTTTGTAGTATGCAGTGTTTAAAATTCTCTCCTTCACCCTGAAATCAGAAAAATTAAGCAAAATTGTGCGCGGGTATTTCAAATTATTGGCTAGAATAAAATCCACTGCATATCTAGTCTGTTCCAAATTTATCCGTATACTCTCCAACTGAGTGGTGATGTCTCTAAAAGCTGCCACTGTAGTATTTGATAGAATTTGCAGTTTGCATCCAAAGTATTCTCCAGCTTTCTCACTCCTGGCCATGGAAGTACCACCCAATGTGAAAATAGAGGAAAGGATGTATCCAAAAGTGATACCATTACTGTAATTATAGACCGCTATATCGGACACCCCCTCACAGAATTCTTTCATTAGTGTCCTTTTAACACATCTTGTTTGAGGCATGGCATATTTACAGGGCACACCCAAAGGCAATACTATTCCAAGAGCTACAGCATCTGTACCATTATGGAAATTGGAATACGTCCCATTAGACAAGAAGAAAAACCCTAGGTGTGCATAAATTGGCCCCTCATAATCCATTGCTGCATACCTGGAGTTCATTCCAAAAGTACTTGGATTCTTTTTATTGACTAGGGGGTTCGTATTTTTGTACAACACTATTCCTGAGCAATTTATATAGAATGAAGTATCAGTGCTATTCACAATGGGGAAACAAGCAGGGTAATAACAGGCCTCTCGGGGGACTATCAATTCCTTGTACTGCCAACCCACCAATGTGATGTTCTGTGTTTCCATATAAACACTAGCCACTCTAGACCATATTTGAATTTTGAATGTGCATTTTCACGCAGCTCAAGACTTTGCTGTCCCTCCGTCAATGGCAAGTGCCCATGCTATCATCTCCTGCAACATTCTATCATTGCAATGCCATCACACAACAGTCCAATTGATCGGTGAGGAGACCAATCTGGAGCCAATTAGGAAAATAAAGTGATCGATCGAAGATAAAGAAAAAAAAGATGAAGAAGTAGAATTAATCCTGTCCAGAGCATTTGAGGGGAATGGTAATCTAATCCTGACACTATTGTGGGAACATCTTCTGGGAGAGATCAGGGATAAAGTGATAAACTCAAAGGGACAAAGTGAAATCCAATCACATCATACTCAAGAGACGATCGCCTCAAAAAAACAAAAAGAGTAAATAGCGGCAATTAAACGTAAATTAACCTATACTGTGCGAAATATCACCAATGAGATCTCTGAATACAGATTAGCCCAGGAAAAGGTGGCAGCAATCCATCATAGTTACAGGAAAACAAGATCCGCTCTCTGAAGAATGGCTGAAGAATCTCACTGGATCAAAGCACATTAAATAATAAAGTCTCGGGACCAGAAGAGATTCTGGTAGTGGATAAACAACTGCTTCAAATCAAATCTGAAACCCTCTGTTCCAAACATCTCGACCGAAGCGTGGGAAAACCACATATAAGCTCTCTCTGGGGACTCGCCAAGCGAAGACAGCACAAGTCAAACCAGTTAATTTCCCTAAAATACGACCTTGCTTAGAGCCACTGTATGCATCAAATGACCAGATGGAAATAACAGCAGATATGGTTGTGCACATTTTAAATAAAATGCGCCCAGGCGGGACACCAGGCCGAAACGTCATAGCCCCAATGGTATAGAACAGCCTCTAAATGGGCAACCATTATGGCACCATTTTTTATGGAATGTGGAGCGGGAAGGCACATTGCCAAGTCATGGACGGGTTCCCTTTTAGTACCAATACATAAAAAAGGGACGCGTTCGAACCCAGAAAAATATCGCATGATTGTCCTCTTGGGTGTCGATGGGAAAGGTTATGCCAACATGCTTTTAAAAGAACTGACTGCCTAGGTTGAAGCACTAAATCTGATCCAGTATACGAAAACTGGCTTCCAAAACGGTTCTAGCATTGAAGACAACTTGATCTGTGTGTCATCCTTCATAGAAACTACACTGGACAAGAAAGGAAAGTCACTCTACTTAGCTTACATCGATTTTCAAACAGCCTTTGATAGCGTGGACCGTTCAGGACTGTGGACGAAATAAAAAAACTGGGGCATTAACAACTCACTGTTAAACACGCTAGCAGCTCTATATTCTGAAACTTCGGTCAAAATCAGAGTGTCTGCAGACTGGTCAACAACCAAGAAGATACAAACAAACAAGGGCCTAAATCAAGGCTGTATACTGGCCCAAATGCGTTTTAATTTGTATTTAGCCTGCCTTCCTGATTTCCTGGCACAGGCTTGAGCTTTCCCTCCTCAACTCGCCAGATTTAAAATCCAGTTGATTCAATGTGCAGACAACACCATCCTGTTAAAACAAACTCCGATTTGCCTACAGCGACTTCTAACTTCATTGTCGTCATATTACAAACCTAATAAGTTGAAAATAAACACAACAAAAACAAAGACAATGATAATCTCTAGGCAAACGAAGAGAAGAGGTTTATGCCAAGTCCACGGTCAATCCATCAACACAGACTCAACTTATAAGTACCTTGGGTATGGATCGAGCATAAAGAAAGGCAGTCCACACACATCATAGCAATGCACAGGCTTGCAGAAACCCTGGAGGTCACCTTCTGTAGAGCAAGAAAATCTATGTGCTCACCTGACCTCACAGCTTTAATCCAAGCACTGGGGGAAACATTCCTACTGTCCTTTTCCCCATGGCTTTATTCTCTTTAAAGACAAGATGTCAGCGTGGCTGAACAGAGCAAAATCTGCCTGCTTCAGTAAATTTTTTCTTTTACCCTCTTCCACTTCGCATGTGCAAATCCGTAATTTAATGTAAACGCAAAAAGCTTTTAATATCGAAGCTCATGCTTATTCTGTATCTTAGTATTTGTGATTGCAATGATTTTAATTAATTGTGCAATAAAAATTGTATTCTATTCTATTTTGTAAACTGAGTATATGTATAATTTACAAGTGACAATGTATATTCAGTCCCCAGACTGGTGACAGATTATTGGGTGGGGTAACAAGCGGTCCCCTCACCGAAGAACCTCCTATGAGTTTAAAAAAAATACATTACTCGGAGCAGTTCTTTTAGCTCGTTTCGAGAAAATAACTTTACCATTACTGCGTAAAGGCACACTATGAGCCTCTTCCAAAACCCATGATACCACAAACAGTATTGTTATCACCAGTATCAAAAGAACTATGCTGGTTATTTTACATTTCCTTGATCACATCGAATTACATTGTGTAGTAACCGTTGGCTTCTCCTCCTCAGCAACCTTCTTGTCAAAGAAGAGATACATAGTGAATTCCAAAAACAGAAAATGCAAGAAAAAAAAAAGTTCCCACTGTCCGTTAGAGCCTCACTGGCACAGGCTCCTATTGTCCATCAATAAGTTGGCACTCTTCTTGAGTGCCGGCGGTGGAGCTTGCTCTGTCCTAAGCTCTTCTCCTAATCTATCCTAGGTTGATAAAAGTGGTACATTTTTACAGTATACTTTTTTCCTTAGTTAATGTTCAAACACCAACGGCAAAGTATATACAGAATCTTCACTTATTTCAAATAATCATTGGTACTGTTATTCAGTACTTCCTGTCTTGTGCTGTCCGTCCCTAATCTTTTTCCTCTGTTGATTCAGTAGCACTCAGCTGAGGAGACAAATTGTACCTGGCAGCCCCAGGCACTGTGTGATCAATGAGCAAAGGCTCTTGGATAGCTCATATTTCTGGTGGAACAGCCTCGTTCAAAACAACATCATTTCCCTTCTCTGTTTGCCTCCAGGTCAGCTGAGCGTCACTAAAAGGGACAAAGGTGGGCACCTGTTTAATACCCTCCTTGACCCACTGATAATATGGCAACTGCAAAGGAATCTTCCAACAATGGGTGGTATGCACCCTGTTTTTCCGACCAACAACCTTTACATCCACCTGTGTCACCATCAGAACCTGTTCAGGGCCTTTCCAGCGGGGCTCCAGACTTTTCCTCCCCAAGGAGTTCTGCACCAATGCAAAGTTGCCTGGCTGGATGTCATGGCTCGGTCCCTCTGGTATAGGAGGTAGGGATTCCCACACCTTTTGATGAATAGAACGTAAACTTTCTGTTAATTGGCCAAGGTAATCAAGTAACACATGATATTCAATTTCAGAATATTTACAAGGATGTGGGACACCTCATACATTTGAAGGTGTCCAAACACGACCTCATAAGGTGACAATACTGTTCTAGAATGGGCTGTATTTCTTGTTGACAGAAGAGCTAACATTAGAAATCTGGCCATTTCAACCCTGTCGTCTCCTGGATTTTAGCCAATTTCAGTTTGAGAGTACCATAGTACTTTTCAACCAAACCCGATGACTGAGGATGATTGGCAGTATGAAATTTCTGTTTAATATATAAACTATTGTAAATCAATGTAATCACTTTCCCATTAAGATGAGACCCTGTGTCACTCCAGAAAATTTGGGGCAAGCCGAATCGAGGAAAGTACTATTTAAGGAGTACTTTTGCAGTTCTAATGGCCAAATTATTTGTAGTGTGGTAAGCCTCAACCCATATTCTGAATGCACACATAACTACTAAACATACTTGCATCTCTCTAGTTCAATGAATCCATTTGGAGGACTTCAAACTGAAAAGTAGATGGTGTAAAATTACCAGGTGATGTAGGGGTACCTTTGCCTTGATTATGTGTCATACAGATCATACAGTGTTTCACCAAATGTGCAGCTTTCTGAGGGATGTTATTGTTATGCCATACAGGGGCTAACAGTTTACAAATGCCTTTTGCACTAATATGGGCTGGACCATGGGCCATAGCAACCACAGGAAGTACAAATGCATCAGGCAACATCCATTTCTGTTCTCCAGAATTATCAATCCAACATCCTTCCTCATTCAACTGTGCTGTACTCTCCTGCCATTTCACGAATTCCTCAATCGTGGCCTAGCTTTGTATCTCCTTTACACTCTCAACTGTATTTTCAAACCCATCTAGCTGTACCTGCAACAAACATTCTTTTCTTTTTACTTTGGCTTGTGTCATTAGCTACCTGATCTGCAAATGCATTTTGTCTACCTACGTCATAAGTAACCTTCTTCTGGGCGCTGCACTTGGGGAGCGTTAAAGCAGACAGAAACTGCAATATAAAGTGCCGATGTTGAATTATGGTATCATGAAAGGTAAGAAACCCTATTTCCGCCCAAAGTCACCCAAAATTATGCATGATCCTGAATGTGTACTGGTTGTTGGTATAATTATTGACAACCAGCCCTTCACTCAATTCACAAGCTTGAATAATGACAGCAAGCTCAGCGGCTTGAGCTGACTGATTGGGGACCCGTGATGTCTCTACCACTGTACGCAAAGTGGTGATTGAATAAGCGGCAGTGGTAGTGTCATCTGGTGTTTTAAACAAGAGCCATTGACATATAGTTCCCCTTGTGGGTCAGATAAGGGGACATCAGTCAGTATGCCCAGACGTGGGTCCCTTGCTCACTTTGCCACTGGATTCAAGCTAGCCTGGCTGATGAAGGCTGATTAGCCAGAAGTCGATCCAAGGATGCTTGTTTCCGGTCCAGGGAAGACATGGCTTGGCAGTTCGGGCTGGACTGTTCCCATGAGGCACAGGGTCAGACTGATTAGCATATGGCCATGTCTGAACTAGGGGGGGTGGAGTGAGCTAAAGAATGATGATGGATTAAACCCAGATCAGTTGACTGGGGTGAGTATTTGATTTGCTCAACCGCTCCGTCCATCATCCCCTTTGTTATCGCAGGGTAAAGCACAGCAGAAAAATAAGTGCAAGGCCTCTGTTTATCTCCAAATTTGTGCTAAAACAGAAATTATGCAACCAACCATCTCATGAATGTAAAGCACTAATGGTTTCCTATAGTTAGGTGTGCCAAGCCTGAAAAGCGCTCTGTTACCCTAACGGGTCACGTTCGTGCTCTATAAAACAAGAAAGAAAGAAAGAAAGAAAGAAAGAAAGAAAGAAAGAAAGAAAGAAAGAAAGAAAGAAAGAAAGAAAGAAAGAAAGAAAGAAAGAAAAGTGGACAATTAAAGAAAAACAATCTGAAGAATTACTTGATTTTCAGGGAGATGGGTGAATTTAAGAGGATCAGTGGGAGCTGGGAAACTCAATCCTATAAGGAAAGAGATTCACACTATGATAGTAATAATGAATACTCCAGCAATATCCAGCCTATGCATATCAGAACCAAATATATCTATGGCTTCTTTACAATGAGACTGTTAAAGTAGAAATAGCATCAAACAGAGTTTCTCTGTAACGTTTCTACTCATTCAAATAGCAAAACTATTGCTGCTTGATTCTTGTGTGTGGATGGAGAGTTGCTGTAACTACCGTGGACTTTTGGATACTACGGACCATTCTCGCTGACACCGCCAACTTCTCGCGGCCCCCGCTGCGCGGGAGCCGGTCGCTCTGTGCACCGTGAGGAAGAGACTTGGTGCCAAAGGGAGAGTCTGACCCCTGGATAGCCTGCGGGACTGCGAGGACCAGCGTGCAGTGAGGCGCTGATTTGCCGCAGCTGGTCCTCTTCCCGCCCTGACTTCCTGACTTCTTGTTCAGATAAAATCTAGCCGCTGCCTGCCATACCTGGTGCTGCTTGAATCTTGTGTGTGGAGGGAGAGTTGCTGTAACTGCCGGGGACTTTTGGATACTATGGACCATCCTCGCTGACACCGCCAACTTCTCGCGGCCCCCGGGCCGCTCGCTCTGTGCACCGTGAGGAAGAGACTTGGTGCCAAAGGGAGAGTCTGACCCCTGGATAGCCTGCCGGAGCCGCTCGCTCTGTGCACCGTGAGGAAGAGACTTGGTGCCAAAGGGAGAGTCTGACCCCTGGATAGCCTGCGGGACTGCGAGGACCAGCGTGCAGTGAGGCGCTGATTTGCCGCAGCTGGTCCTCTTACCGCCCTGACTTCCTGACTTCTTGTTCAGATAAAATCTAGCCGCTGCCTGCCATACCTGGTGCTGCTTGAATCTTGTGTGTGGAGGGAGAGTTGCTGTAACTGCCGGGGACTTTTGGATACTATGGACCATCCTCGCTGACACCGCCAACTTCGCGCGGCCCGCAGGCCGGTCGCTCTGTGCACCGTGAGGAAGAGACTTGGTGCCAAAGGGAGAGTCTGACCCCTGGATAGCCTGTGGGACTGCGAGGACCAGCGTGCAGTGCGGCGCTGATTTGCCGCAGCTGGTCCTCTTCCCGCTGTCAACCACCTATTACCTATTTAATCATTACCTTGCGTGCCCACGTTGGCACGCCTGGGCGTGCGCCGGGCTAAGCCCGGGCCGAGGGCGGGCCCGTTCTAGCCCGTTCCAGACCGAATAAGTCTGGACTGGGCCACCCCTCTTGCGTTTAAACTCCAGTGGGACAAAAAACTGTATGTACTATATACTATTTAATTGATTACGAGTGCCTGTGTTTCACCTTAAACTAAGTGCCACTAGGATGGCCACTCACGAAAGTAGGAGCAAGGCAGCAAAGGGTACCCTTTAAGGGTCAGTTAACAGGTACCCTTGATAATTTCATCACTAGAGCCAACTCGGTAATAGATCAGGGCATAAGTTTGATGGAGAAAAGAGTGTCATTGGATCTAGCAGCAGCAAGAAGAATGTCACAGGACCCTGTAATGACCAAAAGATCGTCTTTGGGTCACACAGCAACTGCCAGGACCCCGGAACACACTGATTGTCCTAGTTACCTACCGCTACACAAGCACCAACGCATTTGCTTAATGATTCCATAGTTCTCTCAGGGCAAGTTGCTGTGGACGATATCATAATCTAAACAATAGAGCGAGAGGTCCAGGAAGATGAGGCCAATAAAAGACAACTACGTGGGAGACAGGAGGGTGCTATATCAAAACGGAAACGCCCGACCGCTCCTGCACTTGCCCATGCTAGTAAAAAAGCAAAAGTTACCAAAGCTCAGGGGAACAGAGACATAGTGAACAAAGAGGGGGGGAATCTTTAGCTGCCCCACAGGTAGACAAAATCTAGACATACCAGAGGAATCACAGGAGTCTCTAGGTAGAGTTGAGCGGGGAGACAGTAGAGCAGGTTTGGCAGATGAGGGGACTGCAATCCTGATAAAGAAAATGGGGGAAATTTAAAAAAAATTCCTAACCCCTCTGGAAACCAGACTGACACGGATAGAAAACCAGCTACTAGAGGTCGAAAAAAGCATTATAACACTGGCAAGCCTCAGTATAGTTGGTCTACCTTTGAAACCAACTGAGGGTGCTGCCTCAACAGCACCAGTACCTGACACGAATATACACCAATGCGCAATCCAGGGAACATGCAATAACAATAAAAACGCAAGTATGGTAAATTTAGCAAGCTCTGATGCCATAGTTAAAGAAACCCCAGTACAGGATACTAATGTTAGTAAGTCCAACCAGCAGGAACAGAAAGGGCATCAAACAGAGAGAAAACCGAGGGGAGGTTATATCAATCTTCCACCAGATGATAGTCCCTACGTAATTGTACTGACAAGGGTCCCTGAGCTCGACATACAACATAAAGAATCCTTTTGGACACTCAAAAACAAAGTATCTTATTGGCTAAATGAAAATAGGCCCCTACCTATACACATAAAGAGCAAACTCTTAATGGTGCGAAAGGTCCCTTGGATAGGGCACTCAAGAAAAACAATAAGTGGTGATTGTGTGGTAGTCAATTTTGAAGACCCACAAACTGTGCACCATATATGCTCATGGAACTCTCAAGGAGGGAACTCCGTAATTGAAACTAGACCTCTTTCGTTTTTCTATCCTCCCAGGACATGTCCTGAAGGCGGCGAAAGTTGGACTAGGGTCAATCATCATGCTCGGAGTGGGATCCGCGATAGGGGCTTGGCCAACCCAAACCAATGGGTAGGGGCACCAACCTTTAATAGATTCAGCTGCTTAGATGCAGTAGATTGACTGAAGCCAATTATGGGTTGTACATTTAATACCAAAGGCAGACTATGTACGCTGAGTCCTATGCTCAAATACGACCAAGGGAAAGGTCACACAGAAGTCCCTAGTGCGACTAGCAGTGAAGGAGTAGCCGTGGTAGCTTGTGTCCAGGGGGACGGATCACAGGACCCATTAATACATAAATCAGGGTATATAAATTGTGTAAACACACAGGGAGAGCGAACTGAACCCCTGGAAGGACAGAATTCAATGGGAGAGTTGTCTATGGGAGCTATTATTTCAAATATCAGGGCTCCAAATCTGGGGCCACTACCCATGAGTAGCAGTAACGATGAGATCCTGAAACTAATATCATGGAATATAGCCGGTGTAACAAAGAACCTGAGGGATCCCGATTGGGCCAAGTACATTGATTCTGTTGATTTCTGCCTTCTTCAAGAATCATGGGCACTAGATACGCCTCATAGGGTAGGCTATAAGTTATTTGGAATTGGCGCCAGCCCCTCTACAAGGGGAAGGCCATCAGGCGGTTTAATCACCTGGGTCAGTGTAACTTTAAGGATCAAGGTAGAAGGTATAGACACAAGCTCGTTTGACATACTGGCATTAAAAATTACAACTAGTGAAGGTAAAATACTCTATCTAGTTAAGGTCTATAATAGACCTGCTCCAGCATCCAAGGAATGATTAACCTTGGTTAAGCTGGACTCCTTTTTAAGTAGAATAGTCAACAAAGAAGCTGTTATTATGGAAAGGGGCGACCATTCGGTCCCCCCGAACGTATGGCGGAGTACCACGATCCCCCCGGGAAGCCATCTTGGGCGGGAGGCGAGTCTCGGCTGGTATGCCCGTAGCGGCGTAGCCGGGGCGCGCCTTTTTCCCGCCCTGGAGTGGGCTGGCCTAGACACTGACGCGGCCGGCCACGCCCTTGGGGCAGGCAGGGGCGGGTTTACGCCCGCCCTGAAGACGGATAAAAGGAGCAACAAGCCAAGAAAGCATCCTCTTGTTCCTGTGCTCTGAAGCTGCACCTCCTCGCTGCACGTGAGCTCGAGACGGAACGAAGAGCCAATTTTGAGCGTGGTAATCTTTCTTTTTGTCTTACAGATACTCGGTCTGAGAATGCCCAAGAAAGTCGGGAAGCGAGTCAGTACCGATCAGATGCTCCGCATGCTCATGAAAGAGGTAACCGATCTGAAGAAGCAGATGGCAGCTAAGGACGGGGAAGGGGGACCGAAACGACCTTTGTCGGGAGCAGCCCCTGGAGGGAGAGGCAAGAGGTCCAGAAGGAGGGCATCTGGGGGGGAAACCCCGGTTCCCGATATCCCGCTTGAAGAGCCAACTACAGTACCGAAGGAAGGGAATCCGATTCCCGTGGTGGTCAGTCCCGTGTCCGGGGAGGATATGCCTCCCGAGTTAGCAGCACAATTGGCAGCGTGGTTGGGGAAAGATAGCGAGGGCGCCACGGCTGACGACGCCCGGGTGTTAATGAGACAACTGCGTGAAACTAGGGAGGCGGTGAAGGCACCATCGTCAGTTACCCCGCTGTCTCCGGCGGTAGAAAAAGCAACAGGCCCAGGTCCGGCGGCAGATGCAGCTTCTGGTTCAGGTAAGCGGCCATTGCCGATTGCGAGGGAGGGGTCTGCACCTTCACGAAGGGAGAAGGTGGCTCAGCATGTTCCTCTGGCAATTAAGGAAAAGATTTGGGCGGATGAGTATGTAAACATTTTTTCGTTGCTTACAGACCATTATGAGATGGAGCATGTTAAGAGCCAAAAGGAGCTCATGCATCCGAGTGTTTGGCGCGCAAAAATGGCCGCCTTTAAGGTCGACGAAAACATTGGCACTTGGGGCAGGGCATGGGGAATCTTTACCTCCATCATGGGCGAACGTAGGCCCGAGTTGTTGACCGAATTGCCTATTTATCAGTCACGGATCATGGAGTATTACGTATCATATGGGGGCAATCAGTGGTTCTGCTATGATAATATTTTTAGAAAAGCGAAAGAACACGACAAAAACTTGACTTGGGATTGTTACGGCTCCGTTTCATGGTCAAAAATGGAGAGTACAGGAATGTTGAAAGTACCATTGGTAGGAAGTAGTGGGGGCGAGTCCTCCCGCCAATACGCTGGGACACCCTTTCGATCGGGTGCAGGTAACGACTACCACTCTAAGCCGAATGGCAACGCAGGTAAAAGGGGGATTTGTTGGAATTTTAACAGGGGTAAATGTACGAGGCCCCAGGGGTCGTGCAAGTTTAGACACGAATGTGGGGGGTGTGGGCAGCCATCCCATCCTGAGTCCATGTGCAGAGCCAAAACGGGTGATAACGGTGGTAGGGGAAGCGCCAAACAGGTCTGAAATAGTCCGAGGGGCGCCTTTACCTACTCCGATTGACACCATGGCGATGATTCCTTGGCTCAACGAATACCCGGATCATGCTTCCGCTGGGGTGTTGCGGAACGGGTTTTCATATGGTTTCCGCATCCCAGTGGGGGATTTTCAGGGTGTAGCAAAATGTAAGAACCAACTGTCGGTCTTGCAACATACGACCGTGGTACAGGAAAAAATTGGGAAGGAGGTTACTCGAGGTCGAGTCGCCGGTCCATTTGATGTGCCACCGATGGCTAATTTTGTTTGTTCCCCTTTAGGGGTGGTCCCCAAGAAGGACCCGGGTGAGTTTCGACTGATACATAATTTATCAGCCCCACGTGGTCTTTCCGTGAATGATGCGATAGACCCGGAAGTGTGTTCGGTGCGGTACGCATCTTTCGATGAGGTCGTTGCCATGTTGAATCGCCTAGGGCCCGGTGCGCTGATGGCAAAGTCAGATATTGAGTCAGCGTTCCGGTTGCTCCCGGTACACCCAGACGATCAGCGTCTCCTTGGTTTCATGTTTCAGGGTCACTATTACATGGATAGATGTATGCCAATGGGATGCTCTATATCTTGTGCCTATTTTGAGAAATTCAGTTGTTTTCTGCAATGGGTCTTCACAAAGAGGACGGGTTTTCAAAATGTTATGCATTATCTCGATGACTTTTTGTTTCTGGGGGCAGCCGGGGATCCAGAATGTGGACAGGCTTTGAATGAATTTTGTGTCTTAATGAAGCATTTTGGTGTGCCATTGGCACCAGGTAAGACTGTGGGTCCCTCGACTAGCCTCGAGTTTCTGGGGATCGAGCTCGACTCAGAGGAAGGTTGTATTCGATTACCGAGAGAAAAAGTGTTAAGATTCAGGGCATCCCTGGAGACGTGTATTAATGAGTCTAAGGTCAAACTGCTTCAATTACAACAATTGGTGGGCCAGCTGAATTTTGCCCTGAGAGTAATGCCGATGGCCCGCCCCTTTTCCCGCTCGATCGCTCAAGCCATGGTCGGCCTGAAGGAAGGTCATCATCGCACGAGGCTGTCGGCAGAGGTTCGCCAGGACATGCGCATTTGGTTGGCATTTCTGGCGGATTTCAATGGTCGAATTGTCTGGAACAAACCGGCGGTGTCCTCCGAGGAGCTGGGGCTGTGGACAGATTCGGCAGGAAGCATTGGTTTTGGTGCCATATTCGGCACTCGATGGTCGGCTCAAAAATGGCCGACATGGTGGCACGAGGGCGGGCTGACAAGTAACATTGCTTTTCTTGAACTTTTCCCTATTCTGGTGGCCCTGAAAACTTGGCCCGAGGGGTTCAGAGATCACTCTGTGGTGTTCTGGTCTGATAACATGACCGTGGTTGAGTGTATCAATAGTCAGGCAGCACGATGCAAATGGATTCTGAGACTGCTCAAAGAAATGGTGTTATTGTGTATGCAATTGAATGTGCTATTTAAGGCAAGACATGTGCCGGGGGTAAGGAACCAAGCGGCTGATGCGCTTTCTCGTTTCCGTATGCAGGCCTTCTGGGGTTTTCTGCCCACAGCGGACCCGGTGGCGGCACCCTTTCCCGAAGCTCTCTGGTCTCTCGGTGCCCCGAACTACAAAACCTCGTGGGAGAGAGTTTAGCACCCAGGACGAGGAAGGCATACGAAGGGGCGTTCCGTTCCTATTGGGCCTTTTTGTGGACTGCTAGGGGGGAGCTTTGGGGCCAGGAAGAGTTTGTAGTAAAATTTCTGCTGTCTTTACATCGGGCAGGCAAATCAGTAGCTACGGCCCAGAGGCATCGGGCCGCCATTTCCTTTATGGCAAGGGCTCATGGGATCCAGGACCCGACAGCGTCTTTCGTTGTGCGAAAAGCGATACGTGGGTGGCAACGCCTTGAGGGTCGCAGAGTAGATGAGAGGCACCCGATAGGTCTGGATAGGTTGGCCCTGTTATTATCCGTACTCCCTGCTACGTGTTCATCCCAGTATGAAACAGTGTTATTCTGAGCCGCTTTTGCGCTGGCATTCCATGGGGCTATGCGGGTAAGCGAACTAGTGGCGAAGAACAAGCAGGATACGATGGGGGGACTGTGCCGAGAGCACATTCAGGTCAAGGGGGAGACGATGACTGTCTCGTTTGTCAAGTCCAAAACCGATCAGGGTGCGATTGGGGACTGCATAATCATACAGAGGATTCCCGGGTCTTCCATGTGCCCTGTGGTTTGCGTAGAGGAATATTTAGCGCAAAGGGTGGCATCATGGGGGGGGACCTTGTTGAGACACGCTGACGCCACCCCACTGACGAGGTTTCAGTTCCAGCGGGTGCTTGCGATGTCGATTTCGGCCGCGGGCTTGAACCCCGGCGAGTTTGGGACCCATTCCTTTCGGATAGGGGCTGCTACAGAGGCTACAGCCCGGGGTCTGAGTGTAGAAGAAGTAAAACGTGTGGGGCGTTGGTCCTCGAACTGTTATAAAAGGTATGTGCGGTTGCACATGTTGTGAAGCTGTAATGATGTACTCACGCTTCTTGTTTTTGTTTGGTTTTCAGTTGCGCAAGCCTACGAGGCGGGGCGGACTGTGCAGTCGACCCGACACCGGGGGACCAGCGGTCAGACATCACCGGCTGTGAAAAAGGAGGTGTGGGTCGTGGGCCACTCATACGTGAGGCGTGCCGCGGACGTATTCAAAGCAGGTGACATGATTCACGTGGCTGGGGAATACGGGTACAGGGTGTCCTTCTACGGAAAGGGCGGACTCTGTATTGACCAATTTCAATCATTTTTTGAGGGTTTGTTAGGGCGGACAAGGTCACCGCCGTCTATAATCATAGTCCATCTTGGGGGCAACGATTTGGTGGCCACTGGTAGACGACTTCTTCTTGAGGCAATGCTTTCCACAGTAAGTTGGTTGGCAAGAAGAGTTCCAGGGTGCACAATTGCATGGTCCCATATGATCCCACGAAAAGTGTGGCGGGGGGCTATTTCGGTTTCTGCTCTGAATCATTCAGTAAGAAAAATTAATAACAAAGTGAGTAGATTGTTTCGTTCAAGTACATTGCATTCTGTTTCGCATGGTTGTATTAAAGGGGACGGTATGTATTTGGGGGATGGTGTTCATTTGTCCCGGGTGGGGAACGAGTTACTCATAGGAGACCTCATAGCTTGGTTAAAGAGTTTATAACATGACCTTTAGGCAGGAGTGTTGTGGGGGGTCCGGATAGCCGGTCAACTATCCGGCCTGTGGCGGTAAGGTCATGATCGGTGAGCAGTAATTGGAAGATCCCTATGGGTGGGCGTCACCCATTACGGATGGGAGCGCTCGAGGGAGGTGGCCATTGGCCCCTCAACGGGGAGGCGGTCCCTTCTAAGGATGGGCCGCCGAAAGGAAAGGAAAGGCGGTCAAGGCCCCTTCCTGGGTAGGAGGGGCTACAGCCCCCTCCTGGGGAATTTCCCGGGGCCAAGACATCTGCGACGGCAGATGTGGTAAGTTGTGTGGGGTTTGGGACGGGGTTTACGCTACCTTCTAGACACCTCACACGAGTCCTCGGACGACCTTTAAATGGCGTCGAGTTTATTGGGGCCCCCGTCAAGTCAAGGGAAATTGGTAGATGCACGTGAGGTACACCTCTGTGCGGTCGCCCCTCACAAGTGAGGGGGATATTTCTGGTTTAGGGATCTGACACCGGTTACGACCTTGCCGTTGGCCCTTAAACGTTAGGATGTACAATTTCAAGTTAAATGTTTTGTAGGATGTTAGTTCGGCTAGGTGAACCTTTGTATTAGAGAATATGTTAAGGTTAGCCAAACATCGCAATGTGGAAATGAAATTGTACATAATATGAAACTGTTATTTTAATGTTTTAATTTTGTTTCATATTTTAATAAATACGGCCGGGAGGGTCACTCCCTCCCGTCTTCCAAAAGTTCAGAACCGTTTCCGTTTTCCCATTCCTTGGGGATTGTGTTGAGAGGGGGTGGCGGGTATCTCAGCCATATGGAAAGGGGCGACCATTCGGTCCCCCCGAACGTATGGCGGAGTACCACGATCCCCCCGGGAAGCCATCTTGGGCGGGAGGCGAGTCTCGGCTGGTATGCCCGTAGCGGCGTAGCCGGGGCGCGCCTTTTTCCCGCCCTGGAGTGGGCTGGCCTAGACACTGACGCGGCCGGCCACGCCCTTGGGGCAGGCAGGGGCGGGTTTACGCCCTCCCTGAAGACGGATAAAAGGAGCAACAAGCCAAGAAAGCATCCTCTTGTTCCTGTGCTCTGAAGCTGCACCTCCTCGCTGCACGTGAGCTCGAGACGGAACGAAGAGCCAATTTTGACCCACCCACCAGCCCCTGAGGACAGCAAGTGGTTTTTGAATAAAGTTTGATGTGGTGACTCTATTTCTTGCAGGTTGTGATGATTATCGTGATAACTTTGAATATGCAATAAAGAATGGTCAATTTGTAGTATGTTTTGTAAATAAAATAATTCTGCACTAGTGTTGATCAGTAATCATGCTTTGAATAAATTGTAATTATTACTGTCATTTAGTAATTTAGTCATTTAGTAATTTAGTTAGAATTGTCGTATTTATTTTGGTCGGGCGGTAAGGTCATGATCGGTGAGCAGTAATTGGAAGATCCCTATGGGTGGGCGTCACCCATTACGGATGGGAGCGCTCGAGGGAGGTGGCCATTGGCCCCTCAACGGGGAGGCGGTCCCTTCTAAGGATGGGCCGCCGAAAGGAAAGGAAAGGCGGTCAAGGCCCCTTCCTGGGTAGGAGGGGCTACAGCCCCCTCCTGGGGAATTTCCCGGGGCCAAGACATCTGCGACGGCAGATGTGGTAAGTTGTGTGGGGTTTGGGAGGGGGTTTACGCTACCTTCTAGACACCTCACACGAGTCCTCGGACGACCTTTAAATGGCGTCGAGTTTATTGGGGCCCCCGTCAAGTCAAGGAAAATTGGTAGATGCACGTGAGGTACACCTCTGTGCGGTCGCCCCTCACAAGTGAGGGGGATATTTCTGGTTTAGGGATCTGACACCGGTTACGACCTTGCCGTTGGCCCTTAAACGTTAGGATGTACAATTTCAAGTTAAATGTTTTGTAGGATGTTAGTTCGGCTAGGTGAACCTTTGTATTAGAGAATATGTTAAGGTTAGCCAAACATCGCAATGTGGAAATGAAATTGTACATAATATGAAACTGTTATTTTAATGTTTTAATTTTGTTTCATATTTTAATAAATACGGCCGGGAGGGTCACTCCCTCCCGTCTTCCAAAAGTTCAGAACCGTTTCCGGTTTCCCATTCCTTGGGGATTGTGTTGAGAGGGGGTGGCGGGTATCTCAGCCATATTGCTGGTGATTTAAATTGCAACTATGAACCGATCCCAGGGCTGAGTGACGTTTTTGACGAAGAAGACCAGGCAAATAACATTCCCTCGTTGGACAATAATGACCCTGCACATTGTACAGTTCAATTAGTGAAGTTGTCCTCGGAATATGGTCTCAGGGCTTGTAATGGACGTCTCCCGTCGGATTCGACCAAAAAGCCAACATTCCATAGGAACAATTGCAAAAGCAATTTAGATTTTGTAATTGTATCCTCTACTATTTGGCAACAAATGATCGACTTAGAGGTGAAGGATAGGATAGAGAGCGACCATCGTCCCCTGGAATTACAGCTAGAAGCTTGCTTGGTAAAGTGGGCTGTGAGTGCAAAGATAACTGATCCATGTAGCGGGCAACCTGATGAGATCTTCGTTAGTAACAAAAGACGAGCTCTAAAGTGGTCCCATATACTGGAACACAGCGATATTCTTGCAGAAATTTATCTACAACTCGCAAGTTCATTGTCGGCCTTCATAAGTTCTCCACCTGAGGCAGACAATCCCGGTCGCTTCATTGCACTTCACAATGAGCTCTTTAATACCTTGAAACTCCTAGTCACAAAATTGCCAAAAAAGAACCATCAGAAATTGCAAAATCTGCCCCATAGTAAACCATGGTATGATAAGATATGTAGACAGCACAAAGAAAGCCTTGTATTGGCGATTAAAACCAAATATTTGGACCATGCTAGGTTGGCAAGAAAAGCATACAAACATGTGCAGGTTGCTTCAAGGAAAGCTTGGGAGGAGAATATTTGGGCGGATATGCTGGCAGCTGCAAAGGCTAAGGAAAATATAGGCTTCTGGAGGCTAGTTGCCAATGGGAACCATGAAGGGAGAGTTGTTAAAGATGT
The DNA here is from genome assembly GCF_964263255.1 of Lissotriton vulgaris. Classification (NCBI taxonomy): domain Eukaryota; kingdom Metazoa; phylum Chordata; class Amphibia; order Caudata; family Salamandridae; genus Lissotriton; species Lissotriton vulgaris. The sequence goes on from NC_141693.1 coordinate 1,614,162,555, forward strand.
TTACCTTGATGAACTCACGTGGGTTAATCATTTTACTACTCTTTATAAAAAATATGATGACGCCATGGAGGTTCCATGGTCCACACCTTCTAATGCTAACCTGGACTTCACAATAAAGGAAACTGAGGCAGCTAATAATGCACTGAAAAATGGTAAAGCTCCTGGCTTAGACAAAATTCCTGGGGACCTCTACAAGCACGATTTAAAAGTATGGGCACCATATATAAATCATTTGTGCAATATGCTGTCTTGTAGTGTAGATTCCCAGAAAGCTGGAGGGGAGCTGAGATTGCTTTATTTTTAAAAAAGGGTGATTGGTCAGAACCCTCTAATTACGGACCAATTAGCCTAATGGACATTCTCCAGAAAATGTATTCTAGGCATATTTTAATCCGTCTAAACTTGTGGCTGGAAGATAACTCGGTCCTCGCGAAGTTCCAAGCTGGGTTTAGGAACAAAGTGAGCACCATCGACCAAGTTTTTAGATTTTGTTGCCTTTATTGAAAATACGTTCAGATTAAAAAGGGCCACTTATATGTTGCTTTCGTAGATCTTATAGCAGCTTTCGATCTAGTCCCACAAGATCTTTTATGGAGATCACTCCATACGGCAGGGCTACCCAATTGTGTTTTGGTTCAGATAATTGGGTTGCACGCCAAGAACTTTGCTAAAGTGAGATGGGGCCCCAATGGGGAATTAACCTAGAACATACCCATTGAGCGTGGCGTTCTCCAAGGCTGCGTCCTGGCCCTCACTTTATTTTCCATTTTTGTGAACGATGTTCCTGCTCACTTGGAGGGTTGCAAAAATGACTCCCCAAAACTAAACGGGGAAAGGGTGCCTGCGTTATTATTTGCGGATGATACCATCTTAATATCCCAAACTAAGAAAGGCCTACAGGCACTACTACATTCATTCAGCGATTATTAATAGGAAAGGCTTGGAAATGAATGCCAAAAAAACAAATGTATGGCCCTAAACCCTAATAAACCAGAAAAAGTCTACCTAACACTAAATGGCCAAAGAATGGAATCAGTCCAAAACTTTTCCTATTTGGGGGTTACTCTTGACTCCAATTTCACGTGGAGACCCCAAATTGAGAAAAGTAAGTTAATATTTACTCAGAACACTATACCCATTCTGAAGAAGCAGGGTGCAAGCATTAGCAAAGCTGTGTCACCAGCACTAGAGCTGTTTAAATTCAAGGTCCAATCGGCAGCCCTTTATGGTGCTGAGATTTGGGGGCCAATGTCAAAGGATGTTTTCACAATTGCTGAGAACAAATTTATGAGAAGCCTTGTAAGGGCCCCAAAAGGCACCCCTTTAGTACCACTCCAGCTGAACTTAAATATTAAAAGAACCGACCACCATACTATCTTGCGGCCATTAATGCTTTGGGTAAGACTTTGGCAAACAGCAGAATTGCTTGATTACAGAAATGGATTAAAAGAGGTAATGGGCATGGATGGATCGAATTCCAATGTTTGGCTAAAACATGTTAGATTGTGGTTAACTAAGATAGGCTTATCTCAACTTTGAGAGAATCCGGAAAGGTTACCATATAACTCTACAAAAATGGTGAAAATGGCTTTCTGGGGTTTTATCAATAACCAAATGACTAATGGAAATAGTGGTGGGACTTAAGTAAACAACTTCCTAAGGTTCAAGGATGAACCTTCTTTTGAGAACTTTCTAGATGAAGTTGAGCTTCCACTAGCTAAAACCCTTTTCATGAAACTAAGATATGGTAACCTTTTGACAAACTCAACCCTGGTACATTGGTCTAGAAGGGGCAATGTTGTTGATGACCCCACGACCAGCAAAACATGTATTATGTCCGAGGGTAACCTCAAGGAGTATGACCAGCATATCCTTTTCTTCTGCCCAGCCTACGTGTCGGCCAGAAGAAAGTGGCTCAAACCTTTATGTAATCTGCTGGGAATAAGGTAATGTAAGATGGCATTAAGAATGTTTAAATCTGACACAACTCAAGCAATTGTATTTAGTGTCAGCAGATTTTTGCTTTCTATCCATTTTGTGTGCAGGAAAAAAGGCCTAAAGCTATAAGGACAAAATCGTATACCACCAATTCATTTGGTTTTACTTGTTTAGTGGTTTGATTGTATGTATTTTTATGGTAATCCTCTCAGCTCCGCGTCCTAATGCCCAAAAGATAGGTTTGTTACCATGCTGCATATTTGTTTTTTAAACCTGTATTGTTTTTTAAGCAATAATCTTTCAGTTGTTTTAAAAATGGAATTTAATGTGTATTTTATTAATGAAATGTGTATATTGTGCAAAATCTTTTATGGCCATTTAGTACTGAAATAAAGATCAATTGAATTGATTACAATGATATAATGTGGATAGTCTTATATACTACTGTTATATAGCGTTTTAGGATCCAAGCGTAATTTGCCGATTCGTGCCCATATATAGTATAATTTGCCTTGTCCTTATATAGGCATAGAAATCATAACCATATTTAGACATAGCCCATCCAGTCCAAATACAGGCATGGCTACTTCCACTAGTTCCAAAAAGCCACAACGATTTCTTGGAAAACTTGGCTTCAGCAGTCAGGGACATCCCCTTTCTTGAATATTGATTTGTCCTAGAAATCATGGCGTTGTCAAAGAACTACCATTCCCTTGGGGTTCTTTGGTGACGTTATTATGTCCAACTTTACGTCAAACTAGGCACCTTCAAGGTATAAATATGCCTTCACTTGCCCTAGCAAACACACAGTAGTTTAGAGCAGTTCGACTATCTGCTTGCCCGACGCAGCTTGCTACAGCAAGTGCCGAAGGAAGCCAACCCTCCAGCTGATGAACTGACAGAGAGGTTGTCTTTCTCTCGCTGAGAATCAAGCTCCAGTGTTTCCAAGCTCCCCTTGCGGGGTGTTGGAAAATCGAGTCCTGAGAGACAGAGATACCAGACCTCATTCATTCTAAAACCAAGGTACGGAGCTGATAATCTTGGATAGATTCTTGGCAAGGAAACTAAACTTATGCTACACCCTACTTACTTCTTCCCTCGTACTAGAGCTAGGTTAGGTACATTTGGGTAGGCGTATTTTAGAAGCACCAGTTGAGTACTTTTAGTCTTTGTTATTTATGTATGTATTTTATGGCTTAGAAACCATACCATGTTTTTACAGTATTATTTTATAATACTCTTCTTACTGTACACATTATACTTTACAGCCAGTATTACGATTGTAGCAGTTCATTCCTTTTGCATGAGAAAGAAGACTGTTCAATAAATCTTTTTCTTGAAAACACCCGTCTCTCTATTTCTCTGCACCTCTGGTGAAACGAAGCATGCACGATTGACTGAGTAAAATATCCATTGATTGTTTCCACGACTCTCAAGATACATTTTTTCTTGGGGAAACAAAGTTGACATTTTGATGCGGTTGTCAGAAACAAATCCCTTCTTGTTCATTCGAGAAAGTTTCTAGTGACCTCTGAGCTAGCTGGCACTCACAATTAAGTCTAATATATTCGATAGAGACCCAGTCGACCTAAGTCCTACGTCAAATCTTTAGGATATATTATTCCAATGCGCAGAGTCTATTGGTAATATAGGAGCTACACTACATGGCGCCCAACATTTGGTGAGGCACTAATTAACGCTAGATACTAGAGTAATTCAGTCGTGCTTTTCATAGAAACCCCTTTTTCCCAAAAAATACTCCAATAGACATCTGGAGTGGGTAAAAGGATAAATATCCGCCATAACTGAGTAAGACGAAAATTCTATGTAATAGTTTTTGGTTTTTTCGACGTTGAAGGATACAGTGTTCCAAAATATTGTACACCTTATCTTTGTTTCCTTGAAACTTGCTCTGCAAACTTTCAGTTAACAAAATGGCAGATAGCGATACCGAGACCGGTAGACCTACAACAAACAACAACGCAACCAGTGGATCTGTAGCAGTTGCAGCCCGACTGGGTTTTGACGTTACAGGGTTTAATGAAGATGACGCGCATGCTATAATCATCCCGGAAAATTTAAGGAAAAGCATCACTATAAAGCTTATAACAAATGGCCTATCATCGGGAGGTGGTAGGGTAATTTTTGTCATAGAGGCACACGAATATCTGCAGACAGAGGTATTCTACTCATGGATTATCTTCTCACAAGCAAATCCATTAACACATGTGTTCCACTTCTACAAAATAGAGAAACTTCCAGTGGACTACACTCCTTTCGAGGATATTGAAATTACATTAACATACCAAGACCATGCGCTCTGGTTTAAAGGCTCCCTACAACAACAAAATCACATTACCAGGCTCGGTCCACAAGGTAGACCAGGAGCAACATGGCCGGTATTATCCAGCTATACACCACATCCTGCCATTGAAGAAATGTCAGGTCCAGAACTATTAGTTCAACTAAAGCAACTAATCAAAATCCGCAGACAATTGGTTCAATATGTCATGCGGACTCTAACAGTCCATACTCCTTTAAGGATTCCACAGCAAACCCCTCACCAGAGGAATACAAATGAAATCACACCACAGACTATACAATCAGTTATTGGTAAATTGCCCGCAAAAAGGGAACAGTTTCCATTATATTAGCTCAGAAAATCACTCAAATAGCGGCAGTATTTCCAGATAGTACACCTCATGAGAAACACAGGATTTTAACAATCTGTTTACCAATGGGGATCGCACCACACCTGGAGTACTGCGACACTTGGGGTACAGTCTTTGCTGCAAACTACAAAAAAACACATGGTGTTCTGTCTATGGCGGTGATCCCAGATGTCCTGAAACAAATTCAAAATGAATATGGGCCGAGCCTGCTTTAAATCTGGGTATGAAATTACTTAAAGATTTCAAACAGGTCTCAGCTATAATATTAGCTAATATTAAAGGTGAAGCAGCATCCGTGGCGATCCGCCAAAAATTAAAAGAACTTGATGTAACTGAGCAACCATACAACTGGCCAGAAAAATAGAAATATTCCTATGAAGAACTAAGTAGAGATAGTTTGGGTGGGACACCAGTTAAGCCCCAACTAACAGAAAGCCCTGAAAAGGTCTTAATTAAAAACACTCTCACTACTCTTAAAAAGAAGTGAGAAAACACTAAACAGACACTTCCTAAAGAGAAGTGTTCTCAATCCAAAAGTAGGTCTCTTCAAAAGGAGCCCTCTGAAAAAAGGTATAACCTCAGGAACAGGGATAATTCGAGAAAACCTGATAGATATTAAGACACTGATACATTTTCCTCTTTTACCTTTCAGACTTCCTCACAGAAATTGGAAAGAAGAGGATGGTCAGAACACAAGGCAGAACTCGTGAAGTCTAAAGACGATCAACAAGTTCCAAAAAATAAGAAAACCCAATTCACCAAGAAGAAGGTACCAGGTCTAAAAATCAGACATGCCAAGGATCTTGAGGATACGACTCAAGAACGGGGAGTGGGCTCAGACAATGCTGGACGGTGCAGCAGAAGTTACCATAGCTCGTAAGATCCTGAAGGATCATCTGGAGACAGTGGATTTGAATGAGTGCATTCAAGTGGAAACAGCTGATACCAGGGTTAGTGTACCCCATAAGTTATATGAAGTAACGCGCCGGATGGAGGGAGACATAATTAGGAAAATAAGAGCACTCTTTTGGAATGAGCTCTCTAAGGGTTATGACATTCTTCTAGCTGAAAAAGACTGGCCACCTAAATTTGTCAGGGAGTGCCCACATGGCGAAGACATCATTGTGCCAGCCTTCTCTAATCATATTCCAATTCACTTAAAATACACCTATGCCAGAAAATGGGCTGTAGTCCTGGCTCCAGCATTATATAAAAATCATGTAGGATGGGATTATGACTCTCCTCACCATAAAATCCAGATAAAAAACTCAACCAACTGCTCAGAGGCAGTATCCAGTTAAGCAAGAAGCTAAAAAACAGGTCAGGGAGATCTTAGATCAACTTGAATAGCAAGGGGTGATTGACAGATGCACCTCCTCAATGTTTGTTTCCTGTCTCCGAACCTGACAATACATATCGTCTAGTGTTGTGGGGCAGTGTTAAATTGACATGAGCTTAATAGAAGTTTAAATGCCATTTTTCCTTTCTGCTGCCTTTTGCACACGGCACACACTTTATTAACAGTTTAGAGTTTAGCAGAGTGTTTTGCTTCACACGCGAATAATATGTTTTTATACATTAGTAGCCTTGCTTGGTATGCTTAGTCTGAACAGTGAGTGTTGAGGCCTTCAAGGTTATTTCAACACAGTGGTTGTTGTTCGGACTTATAAGCGCACGTTCTAGACATAACACATATGCAGCTGTGGCCACCTCTGATATTGGTGCGCTTAATAATGCACTGCATGGGCATGATCACATAAACTTGGAGAACATTCGTATGCTGAGAGCTTGTGCAGAATTTGATGTGATCCACTTCTGCTAAATACCAGAGGTATGGGGCCGCCTATGTAATCCCAAAGAGACCTTTTAGTTATGAAATAACCTACTAGCAAGGGTCGAGTGAAATAGAGGTATATATTTAACCTGTTTCCATTTAGCATTATATTATATATATATATATATATATATATATATATGTACGCTCGCGTGTAAAGACACAGCCACACACGCGGGGAGAAACTTGAACTCGCCTTTCTTGCCACAGCATGCTTGAATAGCTGAGGAGCTCAAGAGAAAGTGATTCAGTCCCATTTCGCCGTGGAATTCCTGACGCGTTTCGAAGGCTCCCGCCTTCTCTTCAGAGGATTTGGCGAACTGATGATGGGAATGCAGGTACCAGCCCTGATAATAATCATGGCACGCCCCTGATGGGCAGTCCAAATGTCCCAGTGCCTGATGGTAGTCCTGTTTAGTCTTGGCGCCCCATGTGTGGATCAAGGCGGACGAGTGGTCTCCCCTCGCCAACCAGGCGACCTCACGATAGCGGAGTAGTAGGCGGATATATGCCCGTCAGACTAGCAAGCTGGATGCTTACCCTGGTCGGCTCCTACCCTGAGGCTGCTTGGCGGTGCTCAGCGTGTATGCAGGGGCTCTGCTCGCTCGTTTCCATCATGGCGCTGCTGCACTCTTCTGGCGGGTGCGGTAAAAGGATGGTGATCCACATATATACGCTCGCGTGTAAAGACACAGCCACACACGCGGGGAGAAACTTGAACTCGCCTTTCTTGCCACAGCATGCTTGAATAGCTGAGGAGCTCAAGAGAAAGTGATTCAGTCCCATTTCGCCGTAGAATTCCTGACGCGTTATATATATATATATATATATATATATATATATATATATATATATATATATATATATTCTCCCTTTGTATTTTATGGAATAGTAAATATGCTGACAATCTTCTTTCTAATAATATGTCTGCTTGTATTAGCTAAGGTGCTGCGCATGAGAACACGGCGTTAGAAATAAATATTTCAAACTTGCTCATGTCTCTTTTTACTCCCTGTTTTGGACTGGTATGATAGTATAACGAAAGAGTGTTCCTGTTTTCCACATTGCCAGAGGTAACCTAAGTCGCATGTTCTGGGTTGTCTAATCATTGGTTTCTTTGCTATAGGACTAAGAGCTAATGAGACACTGATGCTAGTCTGGTACAGGATGTTGGGCACTAAGGTCCTAAGTCTCACTGCACAGTTCTGTGTAGGAGCAGAATCCCTGCAACATGGTGTCCTAACGATGGTGGCCTTATTACATGATGCTTGAGTAGTACTCATGTCAGTCCATAGCACCTTCACTATTGTTTCCGCTTAACAGTGGCGACGGATAAACCTACCTGTAGTTACATAGGTCTTTTCAAGCTTGAATCTTTCAAAATGGTTTCTTTTTAAATTACTACCTAGTTGTGCTACTTTATTTTACATTGTACATCTAATTCTCTGTGTGGCTATGGCTAACGTTGAAATACCGCAGCATAGTCGCATTGCGGTCCACAACCATTTGCAGGCTTATAACGTTGGCTTGGAGGGCATGGCAGCTATTTTGGTGGTGAGTGCTGAGGTGGCTTACCCGTTTGAGATTTTCTACTCATGGGTGAAATTTCCCGCTGTGGATGCGGCTACTCAGGTGTTTCACTCTTACACTCACACAACTGTGCCCTTGGAATATGTACCATGTCGGAAACAGGAAATTCCTATTTCTGCATGGCAGCACTGTGTTTGGTTTGATGGCGCCCTTCGCCACAGTGTAACGGCGATTAGATTAGGTCCTTTGTCCATTCCAGGCACTTCTTGGCCTGTTTTGGCTGGATTTACCCCGCATCCTCGTGCAGGGCTGGTCCCCGTTGCTGAATTGCGGACGCTATATAACTCTGCGATCAGTGTTATCAGTGCCCTAGTTCAATATATCACCCGCAATTTCCAGGGCGGGGCCCCTGGTGTAGCTGGACCTAGCGGAATGAAGGTTAGTCCCGTGATGGTTAATGTGGTTATGGGCAAGCGTCCCCAAGATAAGGATTATATGCCTTTTTGGCTTGCCGAGAAATCTGACCAGCTGGAGGCAGATTTTCTTAATTCGACGCATGTTGAAAAGCACAGGATTCTTACAATTAGTTTACCCAAGTACTTGGTACCGGAAGCCGGTGACTGTGAGTCATGGGGTAGAATTTTTGCTGCAGTGTACACAAGGTGCTTCGGCACTCCGTCAATGGCTGTCCTTCCTACGGTCATTAAACATGTTCATGATAAATACGGATCTGAGGCTGCGGTTGAATTGGGAATGAGACTCGTTGGCACATTTGACGTAGTTTCCGATCTCGTCGTTTCTAATATTAAGGGAGATGCAGTGAACTTCCAAGTGGCTAATTTCTTGCGCAATGTCCCCGATGCGACAAACCCCGACAGTTACCGAGAAATATTACGGCGGCTTATAAATCCATTGGCCGTAATAGTTTACGTGTCAAGCCCTTTTTTCCAAAGATAAAAAACAACCTCAGGGTTTGAAGTCTGAGAAAGACGTTTAGCCCAAAACTCCAAAGCAAAATTGGAACAAAAAAAACAACAGAAACAGGAGTCCCGTCCCAATTCACCCGTGCCTGCTTTTACTGAGGGCACTTATGATTTGCGCGACCGCTCTACGATTAAGTCACCTGATTGATTTCAGGTTCCTGATCAACATTCTCCTCGTTCTTTTCAGGACACATCGGCCTCATCGTCTCGTGGTGGAGGCAGTGGCAGAGGTCGGGGTGGCCAGCGGAGTCGCGACCAGCCCCGCCTGAAAGACGGAAAAGGCAAGTAGGACGATTCTTCACAGAAAAGACCCCAGTTTCAGACAAAGAAAGTTGCCGCTTTAACAGCAAGATATGCCACAGATAGTGAGAACGCAGCTTCGGAATGTGACATGGGCGCTGACATTGTTGGACAGCGCGGCAGAGATTACCATTGTCCGCGAGGCCCTTCGTCCACTACTAGGCTTTTTAAAATTGACCTTTTAATTGAAGGTGACATACAACATACCATAAAAGGGGTATTTTGGGAAAATCTTATGACTACCTATGACATTTTGTTAGCGGAGGCTGACTGGTCCCCAACTTTTGTTCTCGCAGCTCCGAGAGGGGAGGAGGTAATCCTCCCTAGTTTCACGCACACAGTGTCTAAGGAGCATGTGCTGAATTTTGGGCTAAGGTTATTGCAGCGGCTTTGTACCGTACTCACTGTGGTTGGGATAAATTCTCCCCCCACCACGAGATTCCCTTACGGTCTGTGCCACGGCCTCAACCTCAATATCCCATGCGGCGTGAAGCAAAAGCTTCCGTGGCAGAAATTTTTGAGCAATTGGAATATCAAGGAGTAATTGAAACTTGTGTGTCTCCGATGAATAACCCACTTTTTACTGTAACCAAGCCTCATGGTTCATACCGTTTGGTATTGGATCACCAGCATTTAAACTCGCATTGCTGTACCTGTGCAGTACAGAATACCCATGGCTCTGCTTTGGTGGATGGTCTTGTGTGAAAAAGGTTTAAAACCACACTTGACATATCCAATGGTTTTTTGCGCATAAATTGTCTGGTCTAAGTTCCCAATGGACCAGTTTAACTAGTTGCGGCAAACAGCGCCAATTTAAACGCCTGGCCATGGGCTATAAGAATAGTCCAGGTGTGTTTGCTGCACGTATCGTATCTCTATTAGAGAGAGTCGACCCAGATGCGTGTTCGTTTGTGGATGACATTTATTTCACAGATGATGAAATATGGGTGCATCTGTGCCGCGTTGACCACATAATTTGTCATTTTTCAGACTTCAGTTAAAATTTAACTTTGCAAAGTCACACATTGCAGAGTACACAGTGTTGTTCCTGGGCTATGAGGTGAACAATGAAGGTTGAGGATTGACTCCTCACTTCTTGGAGAAATGCGCACAGCTGCATGCTCCTACAACACTGAAAAAATTGCAATCCTTGCTGGGATTTTTGAATTTCAGACGTACATTTATTCCGAATATGCCCAGGGTATCAAGCCACTATATGCTTTAATACAACCTACTTTTACCAGATCGTGCTGGCTGCCTGAACATTCAGCCATTTTGCAATCTTTGCAGGCTGATCTGCTAGACTATAAATTCTTACTGACTCGTTATAACCACACCAACCTGGTGATAAGAATCATCTCTGGGGCGGTGGGTTTCACATACCTTACTTTTAACGAAGATGACACAGTACCTATTGCTTACAAGTCACACTTGTACACTTCGGCTGAAATGCAGTTTTCCACTGGCGAAAAAGTTTTGACAGCAGTGCAAATGGCGATTCTGAAGGAACGCGCACTGTCGCAGGTAAAACACATGTTGGTTGTTACCCCGTATCCTGCCTTAGAGGCAGTGACGAAAGCCAGTGTACCTAATTCTAAAGCTTTGCACCCACAATGGATACAATGGGCATCATCATTTACGTCTCCGGATGTCACGTTCAATTTTTACGCCACCTTATAGTCGCAGGAGTTTTTGCAGTATGAGTTTGGTCATCCTACCCCGTTGACTTTGCGGCCTTTGGAAGATTTCCATTGTATTATTTACACTGATGGTTCAGCACAACTTGCGCATGGGTCTAAGCACGCATACGTCTCAGCTTGCGCCATTGTGGTTGGTACCATGGTGAATTATAAATCAAGTCCGATGTCCTACATACGCAGACATTAGGGGACTGTACCGCCCAATTGGTAGAGCTCCGTGCTCTGATGCTTGCATTGGAGTACGCTGATCCTGGTGTGACTACACTCATTGTGAGTGACCCTCATTGCCGTGTACAGTCTTACAATGAACACCTGTTCTTTTGGACTCAGAATGATTTTTGTGATTCCAAGGGTAGCACAATAAAACATAAAATTATCTGGGTTCGAGTGGCTGAACTTAAAGAGCAGTTGCCACTCGTGTATGTAATTCATACTCTTGGTCATCAGTGTGTGGGATGTCATGCTGTTGGCAATAGTTTGGCCGATGAGGCCGCAAAGACAGCAGTTTTGACATATTAGTTGCAGCACTGACACGTTCCAAAAGTAAGATTGATGATGACATCTTGGCAGCAATTGCCTCTACTGACAAGGGAAGTAAATATCCTACTATATTTCCTTCAAAGTATTCTGATCATTTAAGTCCTGATAACGTTCCTTATGGGAAAATACCGGACGTTGGTGACAGTTTGATTCCCAACGCGGACCGCAGGTCCACACTGATTACAGCTGCCCACGAGGGTGTTGTGTCTGCGCATGCGGGCGTTTTGGCTACTGTGTCTCAGTCACAACAACGTTTCTGGTGGCGGGGACTGTACAAACAGACACATGATTATGTCCTTCAATGTGACATTTGCCAGCAGATTAAAGCTTCAACTGCTGGCTGGCTACCCCGAGTTGGAGAACTGGTTCGAGAGAAGTTCGAGAACAAGAAAGAATTCAGTCCCTCATATCGAGCTCCAGTTCCTGTACTTGGAGTGCAAGGCACAAGAACAGTCATTTTACCTCTACTTCCAGATCGTAAGGAAAAAAAGGTACATCTCCATTGACAATGTCAAAACACACAGAGTGTCTGATTCTTTTTAGTATGACACCTGCAGTGTCTTGTCCATCTATACTGAGACATTCTGTTTTGGCTCCGGCTCCTAACACCAGGCATGACATTTCCATCGCGATGCCTGCTGTTTCAAGTCCTTTATTGAGTAATCCACCTGATGATTATCTTAATGATACTGAGTATACTTACCCCACAGAATTATCGATGCCTGATCTACAAAAACATTTGGCAGATTTTCATTTGACACTAACTCTACCACATCAAAGTCCCTTCAAAAATCTCTGTTTTTGCTACATGGTTTAAAAAACATTTTTTGATTCCTCCCTGGACCTACATTTGGTTGGTACTTTTTTGTTCATGTCAATTGGATTTGTGGTGTATTTTTTCCGTCTTGTAAACGGACACTATGTGGAACAGATTAAAGAGGGACCTGACTTTTGTAAACATTACTGCTTGGGCCATCTTGGATGGGATTGTATGGGATGCTGTTTGATTTCAAATCCAAGGTCTCACAGAGGTTATAAATGTCCCAAATGTCCTAAGAGTTTCTATGGGGGATGAGATTAAACAAAATATACGCTCTGATGATTGGGTTGTTCAAGCCATAGAGGGTTTGTTTTCTGATTTGAAATATTATGCTGCTTTTGATGGTGAAGATTTACATTTAGATTTGGCAAATTATGGTGATTTGTTTTGTTATCAACACTTTGGCAATCATTACCTGCATAAGGCAAACACCAGGAGGAATATGGTTAATTATACGCAATGGGAACATTGCCCTGCTCTTGTTGAAGGTAGCTCCAGTTCTCTTTTAAAGAGGTTCACCTATTTACTGATTTTGATCAGTCAAATCCCAATGTATTTTATTTTAAGATGACCCAAAAGTCCACTTCCAAAGTTAGACTTACCCAGACAAAATTGTTATATTCCAAGTCCTTTATTGACCAATTAGCTATTGGGGGCTATGAGCTGTGGAAAGATACTGTTGATCTTAAATCTGTTTGGGGTTCTAAAAGTTTGCAAGTGCAAGGCACTGAGGCTTTGCATCGTGCATGCCTCATCCCGAACCATATGTTGTTTTTGAATTCTACTATTTCACAAACAACCTGCTTTGGATTGGCTACTACTAAAAAATAAAATGCCCCTTCTTTTCCTGAATTGGAAGAATACCCCGGTTGGGATAACTATACCAGTTTTTCTATTAGAGAATTACAGACACCGTTGCTGAATTCCACTTTTAACATATCCAGTTTAGATCCTAATGGTTGGTTGTTGTGGCACAAAAGTGCATATTCCTGCCAACATCGTTTCTGGGTTTAGCCCTGGCTACACACAGGTTTGTGTGGATCCCCGTTTTGAGAGTGATCATTCTGTGACTACCTACTCTGTGGGCAAGCTGTGTCAGAATTGGCTCAAACACTCCACATTAGCGTCAGATAAGCTTCATTTGTCTAAATTGACTGACGATGTTGATCTAAATGACGTTGTCAAGGGCCCTGCTTCTGGCAGATCCAAAAGGTGGATAAATGCTATTTACAACAAAGTTTGGAAACTGTCCCAGATTGAGGCTGCTTCCCGTTTGATAGCTATAGATCAAGCAAATTTTGAAAAGGTGCTGGCAGTTGTAGATAATAGCATTAACACGCTTTTTTCCCGCATTTACACATTAGATAATATTGTTTCATCTGTTGTTGATATTGTGCAAGGTGATGTCTCTGTTTTGTACCATGGTCAATATCAATTGCGTTCCATTATGCAATTTGCATGGACTTTGCAAATGTTAAAGTTGGGGGAAGTTCCTTGGCACTACATGAACACAACGTCTTTGTTTGCTCCTTTCAACTTGACTGACAAGCAACGTTTTATGTCTATGAAAGATGTTACATATTGAAAAGTTAGAACCTTTGCCGTTTTCTGTGGCAGAAACAATATTCTGCTGTGTGGCTAGTCCATGCACAAGAGTACATTACCTTTCCCTTTGTTGAAATTAGAAAGTTGTATGAAGTACTATGCAATTGGCAGATATGATCCTCTGGGCACTGCTTATCTCCATGAAGTTTGGTCACTACCTTTTTACCTATAGGTGCCTGAGAGAGGGAAGAGAGGTTTATTTGAATGGAGAGGATTGCACTACAACACCAGATCACTCATTAATGTGTAGAAATATCCAATTGCATAGCTCTTGTAATCAGAATGAGCCTATTTTGGCCTGTGCTTTAAAAGGTACACCGACACCTGCTATCACACCCACATTCACATGATCAGCAAACAGTAGTTATTTACTTTTAAATAATAAAGATTGTTGCGGGATGTTAGCCGGAATTCCTTACGTTGTTACTGTCTCTGAACCTGTAGTTTGTTGTAAAAACGTAATGTATCCTCCTCCACATGGTAAGCTGGATGTTTCCATCTGGCCGGCGATTCAGACCTTGAAAGAAGAGTTCAACAAGATGAGTCGCATAAGAGCTCTTTTGTCTCAAAAAGAAGTCGCCCTCACATCTGCTCGTGAAATCTTTGTCCTTCACATAGCAAACACCAACACAGAGGTGCATGCTTTATTAAATATGGATTTGCCCTTGCATTTCGGGGAATTAATTCACACTATCTTTAATGCTTCCTCCACCCTGGGGCTTGCTCACTTTATATTTGGTGTCTTCCCGGCATTTTTTCATTCGATTTTTTCCAGCCTGTTTGGTGGATTTTCCTTAATGCTCGCTCTGGTTGCAGGAGTGCTTCTGTTGCTTTGTTTATTTCTAATTGGATGCATATCCTGTGTTACAAATGATCTGCCACGGCTGTTGCTGCTCCGCAACTGAATGCTTGATTAATATGGAGCGCTGCCTCTTGCTATCTTGAGTGCAGATTATGGATTGTCGTTTCGATTTTCCTTTTTCACATGCGTCCAGCCTGTCTTTCATTGCCTGAGATGCGATTTCAACTGGGCTCTGGATTTGTGTCTCTGCAATACGGTGTCTCCCAATGCAGATTATGATCAACTGATGAGCCCCTTAATTGTTCATGAATTGCTTTGTTCTGGCGACGGGATTATGGCCCTTGCAGCGATGCATGGAGTCCTGGGATGTTGGAATGTTCTTGCAGCGGCGCATGACTTCTTGGCACGCAGATATATTGAAGAAAACCCGAGTTATCCTCTGATGGTACTAGAGGCTCTAGTTATTGAGGAACATGTATGTTCGTTCCCATTACTGGACTGGATGGCTGAAATGTTTTCGGATGCGAACAATGACTTCCTGTTGGAGGCTGTTGCAACGTACTCTGCATATACCCTGTTGGAGTGAGATGCATTTCCTCTTCTCCCCCTTTTCATGGCCAAAGTCACATGTTAGACATCAGATTTTTTCAAATTATTTTTTCCATCTTCATTTTTTTTTCCCCCAGGCCCATTGACTTCACTGCACCCGTTAAAATGATTCTTGATTTGAAGTGTTTTCAAAATTTGGAGGTTGCACCTGTTTTTCCACTGTGGCAATTTGAACTTGATTCTAACTCTTGAACTTGAACTCTGCGTTCCAAATTTGACCCCTTCTTATCCATTCTCAGATCAAGGGAGTGTGTCGTGGGGCTGAGCCTTGCATTCACACAGTGTTAAGTTGACATGAGCTTATTAGAAGTTTGAACAACATTTTTCCTTTCGCTGCCTTTTGCACACAGCACACACTTTATTAATTGTTTACAGTTTAGCAGAGTGTTTTGCTTCACACAAGAATAATATGTTTTTCTACATTAGAAGCCTTGCTTGGTAAGTTTAGTCTGAACAGTGAGTGCCGAGGCCTTCAAGAATATTTCAACACAGTGGTTGTTGTTCGGACTGATCAGCACACGTTCTAGACATAACACATATGCAGCTGTGGCCACCTCTGATATTGGCACGTTTAATAATGCACTGCGTATTAGCTAAAGTGCTGCGCATGAGAACACGGCGTTAGAAATAAATATTTCAAACTTGCTCATGTCTCTTTTTACTCCCTGTTTTGGACTGGTATGAGAGTATAACGAAAGATTGTCCTTGTTTTCCACATTGCCTGAGGTAACCTAAGTCGCATTTTCTGGGTTGTCTAATCATTGGTTTCTTTGCTATAGGACTAAGAGCTAATGAGGCACTGATGGTAGTCTGGTAAGGGATGTTCGGTACTAAGGTGAGTTTTGGCACACCCTAATTCACTA
Source organism: Lissotriton vulgaris (assembly GCF_964263255.1). Taxonomy (NCBI): domain Eukaryota; kingdom Metazoa; phylum Chordata; class Amphibia; order Caudata; family Salamandridae; genus Lissotriton; species Lissotriton vulgaris. The sequence goes on from NC_141693.1 coordinate 1,614,178,751, forward strand.
AGGTCCTAAGTCTCTGTGCACAGTTCTGTGTAGGAGCAGAATCCCTGCAACACTAGTTTTGGATTACAGTCATTTATACTCTTGTTGCAAAACCTTTGCAGTACAAAATGCACACAGCGCAGCACTAATGAATAACATTGTGCGTAAAAAATATAAAACCACATTAAGTATTTCAAACTGTTTCTTCTCTCAAAATATTGCACCTGAAACCAGGTACTTGACCACTTTTTCAATCATGGGGACCAAGCGTCACTTTTGTCGTCTGCCCAGGGATTCAAGAATAGTCCAGGGTTCTTTTCAGCCAGAGTAACACAGTTACTACAAAGGTATGATGATGAGGCATTATCTTATGTTGATGACATCTATCTTACAGACAATGACTTGGATAGGCACTTGATCAATGTGAACACCATAATACTTTGTTTTGCATCTGAAGGGTAAAAAATTCAACTTTATAAAATCAAGAATTGCCCACCTCAACATCCTATTCTTAGGATACGAACTTTCAAGTGAAGGCAAAAGCCTGGCAGCTAACTTTTTAGAAAAGCGTGCACTGCCCCAACCTCCAAAAACGCTAAAAAACTTACAGTCAATTCTAGGTTTCCTGAGTTTCAAAGAACTTACATTCTAAATTACGCAGAAAGGGTTAAACCTCTCTACGAATTATTTAAACCTGATTTCAAAACAACTAATTGGACTCAAAAACACACAGAAATTTTGCGTTCAGTGCAAACAGACATGTTAGCAACATTACATTTACTGACATGCGTAAACGTACGCAACCTTGTAATCAGAATAATCCCAGGTAAATGCAGATTTACGTACTTAACCTTTAATGAAGGTGAAAAAGTACCAATTGCTTACAAATCACACTTCTACACACAAGCTGAAATGAAATTCACATCAACAGAAAAAATACTGAAAGTGGTTCAAACTGCTTTAGCAAAAGAGAGAGCTCTCGCACAGGGTAAACGCATAATGGTCGTTACTCTTGTACCTGCCTTAGGGGCAGTGACGAAAGCAAGCATTCCGAATGCAAAGGCTTTACATCCGATATGGATACAATAGGTTAATTCTCTTGCTGCAACAGACGTTGAATACGTTTTTGACCCCTACTTGAAAACAAAGGAATTTTTACAATACGAACAAGAATGTCCTCTGCCCACTGAAATTATGCCTCTAGAACAGTACGAATGTATAATTTATACAGCCGGATCAGCACAGCCCACAATCGGGGGTAAACAAGCTTATAGTGCTGCTTACGCGATTGTTAAAGGTCACTGGCGCAATGGTAAATTCGGACCTATGGTCAGAAAATCTCTAGGAGATTATACATCTCAGCGAGCTGAACTACAAGCTTTTAAAATGGCGCTTGAAAATACCCATCACGAATTCCCCACACTCTTAGTGTGCAATTCGTATTACTGCGTTCAATCTTACAATGAATACTTGCAGAACTGGATTCAAAACGGTTTCAAAGACACAAACGTTGACACAATCAAGCATAACTTGCTTTGGGAACAAGTAGTTCAATTACAGAAAGAACTAGAAAAAGACTCACGTGATCCATACACTGAGTCATCAGTGTGATGGCGTTCACGTTGCAGGGAATTCATTGGCTGATGAAGCCGCAAAGGCAGCGGGAAAACATTACCGACAGGTTTTCCACTCAAGTACTCATATATAACTGAGGCAAATAATGTTCATTTTGCTCTAATCCCTAAAGTGGGAGATAGGTTAATTCCAAACATGGAACATAGATTAGGACTAATTTTAGCAGCACATGAAGGGCTTGCCTCTGCACATGCAGGTGTTTCGGCTACAGTGTCTTTATTAAAACAAAGATACCCGTGGCCGCGTATGAGGAAACAGACCAGAAACTATATTTTGAAATGTGAAATCTGCCAAAAGATGAAAGTTTCAACAAAAAAACGCCCGGTGCAGACGCCCCTTCTAATTTCAGATAAACCATTAGTGTGTGTTTACCTGGACCACTGTGGTCCCTTACAAAGGGATGGCAACTATAAATATATCATGGCCATAGTGGATTCATGCTCAAGATTCATTTGGATGTGGCCTCAGCGCTCGGCTGACGCTCGAACTATTATAAAAGATTTTCGAGTCTTTATCGCACATATGCAATCAGCACCCAACATTCTGACCAGGGTCTTGCGTTTAGCTCTCGAGCTTACAAAGAGGCCATGGCCAATCTGGGCGTTGCATTGCGGTTTTCAAGTTCATTCCATCCTGAGGGAATTTCTGTAGTGGAAAGAAAAAAACGTGACATAAAGCAATCTATCACAGCTAGGGTACTAGGCTTGGGTGACGGGTGGTCAAACATCCAATAAGTGTCCAACATAGTTTAAACAATCTGCCAAGAATTTCTCTGGGTGGAATCACTCCATATGATATCCTCAATCGTCACACTTCAGTGGTAGAACAAAAACCCTTTGATATCAAGAACCGTTTGGCTGTTTTGCAGGACTTAAATGAAACAAGAAGTCTAAGCAACACATTGCAGAAGCCATCGACCACTGGAGAAAAAACACCTGTCCCAGCAAGGCCTGTTTGGATTCCAAAGATTGGAAGTCTAGTCAGAGAAAAGATCGCGGAGAAGAAGGAATTTGGGCCTTCTTATAGAAAACCAGTACCTGTGCTAGCAATCCACGGAACAACAACAGTGTTACAGCCTCCCCTTGCTGGAAGAAAGGAGAACTGGTTCATATCCATCAATCTGGTAAAACCACATCATGTGGCTAATAATAAGTAGAAGGTCCAGTGGACTCCAAAGATGTAGCAGGTGACCAAATTTTGCTACTATTCAAGAGGTTCAAACTGAGAGACTCATCACCTTCGAAGAATCTACAGTAAGAAAAGAAGGACTATGTAACAAAGCAATGGAACTTGTGCCTCTTGAAAGCCAAATAACAGTACGTAAGGAAACACCTGTCCACAATGATATAGCATCTGACTATACTAATATGACAAGGGATCAAGCATCTCCAGTGATTTCAAGTAATTCTGATGCAATACCAAGAATTGACAGAACTGCCTCTGGCTATTTCTTCAATTTTGATACTTTTTCTGAGGATCCCAATGAGCCCGAAATGACGCCAGCGAAAAGAACTTTTAAAGAACAAGAAACAGTACTTTTTCAGCAACTTGAAAAGACTTATCCGGTTTCACCATGGGTTGAACTTTGGATTGTGCTAGGCGTGTGTTTTCTCCTCCTTTGGCTAACCCTTGTATTAAGTTTGGGAATGCTAATAAATGGAAGATATAGTAAAATGGACACAGCAAGAATGAACATCAACTTGCTCCTGAAGCCACAAAAATCATCACATCGTGAAAGAAGAGACTTGACATCTGTGAATATCACAGTCGTTCCTATACCTGGTGGTATAACTTGGGACAGAACTGACTATGACATTTATGGTCCGGCTGAGTGTTGAAGATTCCAAATCTTTTCAAGCTTTCCTTGAGTGACTTTGTTTCACCCAGCACATTTTCTGATGATTGGGACTTTGAGACTTTAATAATATGATGTCAGATTTAGAGATGTCTGCAAAATTTACAAAACATGAATACTTAGAAGGTTTATCAGATAATGAACAAATGTACTGTTATAATCATGATGGTCATCATTATTTGCACAAATTTGCAAACCCTAGAAATGTTTATACTTTCAATCAATGGGAACATTGTCCAACGCCACCATAGGGTAGCTCAAAAACATTCGATGAAAAATGTCCATACTTTTCAGGTTTTAATGTCTCAAATCCAGAAACGCTTTACTGTAAAAATGTTAATAATACAGGAATGAAAAGTATGTTGACTAATACAAAGCAAATCTATTCTGCGGCCTTTAATGCACAGCTGTTTGCATTTGGTTTTAACTTTTGAAAAGACAACATTGAGACAAAAACTGTCTGGAGCACAAAAGACTGACAAGTGCAGTGAATGGTAGCTTTATTTGGAGCCTGCATCATCCCTGAACAAATAATGTGTTTGAATTACACTGTGCAACAGACATCCTGTCTTGGCCTAGCCAAGATAAAAGATTTAAACAAACCATTCATACCTACACCTACACCTGATAGTAAGAACACTTCAGAGGGAGGGGTTGATGTAAAATCACTTTTACTTAAAAACAGAACTGATCCTGATTGGAAAAAATGGTAATCTGGCCCACAGACACAAATAACTGTCAAGATAGATTTCTGAACAAGACACAAGGGTTTACAGTAACTAGGCCAGACCCAAGCTATGTCCAGAGACAACATCCAGGGATAGTAACAACATACAGTGTATGAAAACTGTGCCTTGACTGGCGGCAGAAATCTACACTTACAGAGGTAAAACAACACTTATCTTTACTTAAAGATGGAGTTGATTTAAGGGACTTCTTACAAGGTCCTGCAAAACAACGTTATAAACGTTTCATATACGCAGGTATATATGCCATTTATAATGAAGCTTGGAAAACGACACAAGCAGAGACTGCAGAACGAATACGAAAAATTGATCATATTAATTTAGAGAAACCTCTCTCTGTAGTTGACAATGGGTTAACAACCCTGTCATCCAGAATGTATTCTTTGGACAGCATTGTATCCTCTGCCATTGACATAATCAGTTCAGTTCAAAAACTTTATGGCAGCTAGGTATAGCCATAAAAGCACAATCATATTCAACAAATATCGATACAGATCGGGATTGAGATAAACAATTCATGATATACGAAGGCATTTGGGCATGATAAAAAATGACAGTCAATAAAATCGTCATTATGGGACTAAATGGTTGCAAAATACAGTTATAAAAATAGACATTACAATTCAGTTAATTAAGAATTTAAAAACAGTAAAAACTTTATAAGGAAGGAAAATGGATGTCTATTTCACCTAAGTCCCAGAGCTTCCCGCTCGGTATCCATTGACATAATGCAACAAGACCTGCTCATGCTACAGCATGGACACTCACAATTATGTTCAATAATGCTCTTAGGCTGGACGTTACAAAATCTTCATTCTGGATATGTGCCATGGCGTCTAATCAACCCCACATCATTGTTTTCTGTATTTATCCTTACATTTAAACAAATCACTCTGGCACAAAGAGGAGCAGACTATACGGTGCTGAGCATTGAAAAACTGGAAAGATTACTATTAACTGTTTCGGAAAAAACGGCAACAGAATGGATAATACATGGGACAATCACTCTACCTGTCACGATTTTCCACTTTCAATATTGTTTAAAACATATACCGGCGGGCGTGTATGAAAGGTTGGGTAAGGAATACATAAAGTCAACCTGGAAATTACCATACACACACAAATGTTGGAGTGGGGGAAAAGAAGTATTTCTTAGTGGTACAAACAGTAAAAACGCACTAAGGGGTACAATTCTATGTCAGGGTATTAATTTACATGGAGCCTGCAACGGTTCTTCATCCAACTTATCCTGCCACCTGCACGGTTCTCCGGCAGCAGTGATAGATCCAATTTTTAGGCAGCTTTCCAATAGGAGCTACATAATGTTGAATGATCACAGCTGTTGTGGAATGATGCCAGGAATAGCCTATGTCGTCACTGTGTCAGCCAGAGCCACTAGTTGAATGCAAGTATTGTTTCCTAAAGCTAAGACAGAAGGGGAGTCACCGTTATGGCCTTCACTGAACATCTCTTCTATTCGAATTGATACTTTAAGCAGAATGAAAGCCATTCTTTTACAAAAAACTGTGCCACTGACCACATCCAAAGAGACGTATGATCTGCCAGTTGCAAGGTCCTCTGCAGAGATACATGCCCTATTATCAACAAACTGCCCCATACATTTCACAGAAATGTTAGGTCATATCTTAAACATGTCAGATACCAGTGGTATTGTACATGAAATTAAGTCCGTTTTTTCAGGACTGTTAGCACCTTTTGAAGCAGTCCTCTGCATATTTCCAAACTTCGTGCACTCGGTGTTTGGCAGACTGCCTCTCGTTTTGGGACTCGCAGCAGGAATATTATTTTTGCTACTTATGCTTGGATATGGCAAGCCAATCCACCAATTACGCCATTATCACCATGGAGAACACCCTTCTGGTGATGAGGTGTCGTGAGCGCATAATCCAAATATTGGGCTTGGCTCGTTTAAGAGATCTGAATACCACATGGTTTCTATCATTTAGACCGATCTGGCAAGATTGCATCTTATCTGTTCTACGATGCCTGCTATGTGGAGAAGAATGCATGCCAGACATCTGTCTGACACTCCCATCAGTCATGCCAACGGATTTTGATACCTTGCTTGGTTCGGTAATGGCTCAAGCAACTGCAACCAATCCTCATGACGGCATTCATGGAGGTCTCACCGGCACAACCAGCTGAGGATGAAATACATGGACCGACAGGCACACAGGTACCATCTACGGGAACATTGCTAATGCGGCTGACGCTGACGGCGATGCTTCTCATCTGTGTACAATTGATCTGCTTAACGAGGTAGTCCAACTTTCACCTCCCTCGCTCATGTCTCTTTTGCCATTCATCTTGACCTCGGCCTTTGCTTGTCATATCACCTAGCCCTTCGCCAGGATCAGGGTTAGTCTCCAAGTATGCCAACGGCCAAGATCTTTTTTTTTTGCTCCAGCTTTGACCACTTTTGGATCAAGGCTCATCTCTACCCCTTCTTGGACCATTTTGAAGCCTCTCCTCACTGGTGGATCTTGGGGCTCAGGTTTGCTCACTCTGCCCCCGCTGATACTTCACGGGATCCAGAGGGTTCTGATAATGCTTCAGAGATTGGCACTGTCACATCATTGAGGGGACACTCCACTCACTTGGTAAGTGATGCATGAACCCAGTTAAGTAGACCCCCACATCTTACGGCTGTGCTGGTCACTAGGATGACTTCAAAAGGGCCTTTCCAGCAAAGTTCCAGACATGTTTTATGGACATGCTTCTTCAATAAACCCAGTCTCTGGTGCTAAGGTCATGATATTGCTCCTGGTGTGGAAGAGAGGTAGTACTTCCTACCTGGTGAGGCACAGAATGCACCACATCCGCCATTCCCTTGCAGTAGTCAATAATCATATCATCTGAAATATTTTTGAGTGCATTTGCAGGCAGAACAGGCAGTCTCATGGCTCGACCCACAATGATGTCAAGGGTTGACACCCTTGTCCTCTTATCAGGAGCACTATAGAGACTCATCAGCACCAAAGGCAAAGCATCCGGTCACATTAGAGAGGTGGATGCAGGCACTTTTACTAGTCAAGACTTCAAAGTTTTGTTTACCTGTTCTACTATTCCAAAAGCCTCAGGTCAATAACTACATTGCAATATCTGTTCCACCTGTAATGCAGCGCATAACAGTTTCTGGACTTCATTATTGAAATGTCTGAATCCAGAGAATTTGGGAACCTGAAGAGGGGTATCCACTTTGTCAGTAACAACTTTGCTATGGTGAGACTGACATTCTTCCTAGTCAGATATGCCTCAACCCATCTGGAGAAAATGCACACAATAACCAGCACATATCTCAGCCTGTTACACTCAGGTATTGTGATACAATCCAGTTGCATCCTGTTAAATGGACCTACCGATCTCCCTTATGTGATTCATCATCAATGGGGTCCTTTTGCCTACATATCTGCTGACACACAACACATCTATGGGATAAATTCTCAGCCATCAACCTGAACTGGGTATTGAACCAATTCTGTTGAAACATCCCATTCATAGTGTCTCTCCTTATGTGTGCGGGACCATGAAAATGTCTAGCCATTGGGGCAACAGACTACCAATATAACTTGTTTGCACTTTGCTAATCAGCTGTTTTTCAGATGCTGAATTGGGTGCAGGTCAGTAAGAGCTGCACTGAATGAGCGACCATCACTGTAAGATGAAGGCCCATAACTATACTCTAATACTCTTCAAAGCTGACACCTACTGCCATGACAGTAAGTAAGTAAGTAAATGTATTGTACATAGTTAATTAAAACCAGTGAAAAACGTAGTACAAAACAGTAAAAAGAGGACTTTAAAATATCATAAAAATTTGTTCATTGTTCTCGTCATTAAAAATCATGCACAAAGGAACCCAGTCTAATTAGCCAGGAGCAATTGTCTTTATGGCGGGGCAGCGTATTCCCGTGAGTCCTATAGGCCACATACATGTTGTCTGTGTCAATGATCAAGAGTTTTTTATTTTGACAGTTTTTGCTCGATCATTACAAGGAACTTAACGTATCTGAAATTCAGTTTCGTATTCGAAGGGTTCAGGCAGGCGAGGACCGCTTGCGTTCTCGTGCAAGTCTCTAGCTGCTTAAGCTGGGCCTTTAAGAGCTGTTGACAGGCTGGCCATAACGCTTCGCAAAGACAGGTCAAATGAAGTATATCGCCCTTGTCTATGTTACAAAACGGACAAACCTCGTGGCCATTACTCCTGAGCCATGGTGGGAGATGCTCTCTGCTGGGCAGAACCCCTAGTCTATATTTCAAGAACTTTAGTTTTATTGTCTTTGGATAACCCTGGCTGAAGTAAGGTTGTGGTATCGACATTTTGTAAGAGTTTAATGACATCCAGGCATGGTTTCTTTTGGCGAATGTGGCCTTGTCCTCTAGTAAGTATAGAGTTTTAACCGTTTTCCAGACTAGTTTTTTGAATGGGTTGTGCCCGAGTTGCATGTCCCAAATCGCAGTTAGGTTGGTAGCCGCCAGAGCTGCCTTCAGGTAGGATCTTGCCTGAGATATGTCACTGTTTTGAATGTCTTGCCATAGCAGCGAGTTTAGAGTGTTGACGGGGGCCGAGCGGAGTTTGTGGCAGCAGTTGATATACGCTCCTTGTCTGGCAAGGGCTTGCTTTTGCAATCCAAATTCCAGCCTAAGTTGGGCCGGCGATGTATAGGACTGATGGGAAAACATTGTTCTATAGGCTTTTGTCTGGATTGTGTCCAGGTTCTTGAAGTCTCTCCCACAAAGCGCCTCGCTGCCATAACAGATAGAGGGGAGTAGCTTAGCCTGGATAACTCTCAGATCGGGGGTTAGAATTGGCCCCATCAGTTGATTGGCTATGTTTTTTAGTGTAACGGCGATGCACGCCCCTCTCCTTTTTGCTTCCTGCTTTTGCTGTGCAAAGGGGCCATCTCTGTCAAAGAGAACTCCCAAGTATTTATAAACAAGTGCTGACTCTATTTTTTGACCGCCTAGTGCCCATGACTTCTGAGGCTTCTTCTTGATGTTGATCGACATGGTGCATGTCTTGCTCAAATTTATTTTAAGTTTGTTTTCCGTGGCGTAGCTGTGCATTTGAGTCAGAAGCTGCTGGAGGCCGATGTATGTATGGCTAAGTAGCACAACGTCGTCCGCGTACAGCAGGTTGCTCAAGGTTTTCCCCCCCAGCCTCGGGGAATGAGAGTTGCATGTGTTGAGTGAGGCTGATAGATCTGCCATGAACAGATTGAAAAGTATTGGGCAAGCATGCACCCTTGCTTTAGGCCTTTGGTAGTACGAACTTTAGAAGACAGGTGTGTGCCGCCTCCTAGCTTCACCTGCACCCAGGTATCAGAGTGTAGAAGCTTCAGCATGCTTAGGATCGGCTGCGGTATTCCCCATTGTGCCAGTTTCCCCCAAAGTCTGCCTCTCTCGATGTTATCAAACGCTGCACTGAAATCGATGCAGCACATATGCAGCGACAGTTTTTTTGTTTTTGCTACATCGATCATTAGAGAGATGGCCAGAATATTGGTAGCTGTTCCAGTATTTTTCCAGAAACCGGTCTGGTTCAATGGTATGATCTGATTTGAATCCGCCCATAGCGCAATTTCCTCTAAGAGAGTTCCCGCAAAATATTTTGCCTCATTATCGAGGAGGGCTACTAGTCGGTAGTTGTTGGGGTCCATTTTGTCTCCTTTTTTTAATATGGGGACAATCGTCGACCCTCTCCAAGATTCTGGGATTTTGTTTAAGAGTCTTACTTCCGAGAATAGCGGTTGCATGTTGGTAGCCCATTCTGTGATCTTTTCCATAAATAGGGCTGGCGGGATGCCGTTTGGACCCGGAGCACCTTCCTTCCTGCCCTTGTGAATCTGTTTTTTTATGATTGCTATTTGCTGGCCGGCTGTTGTATTCGAGATGTTTTTGGGTGGGCTTTGCTCTCTCTTGGTTGGGGCCTTCAGCGCGAACCTTGCCGAGTTAGGCTCTGTGGTGTATGTTTTTTGTGCTCCTGCGTATTCAGGCTGGTCATTGAAGTGGCTAGAGAGGTAATTAATCCATGACTCTTCCAGAATGTGCGAGCCTAGTTCTTTATGCTGTGGTCGTAGGATCCTGTTTGCTGATTGCCAAAAGCGTGCGCTGTTACTACTTTTGCTGTTGTGTAATAATTTTGCCCATGTCTCATTTTCAGCTTCTTTCTTTATGTTCCATTTTATGCTTTTGAGCTCAGTTCTTTGATTCTTCAGCACTGTCCGAAGCTGTGCGTTGTCGGGGGCTGATCTTAACATTCGTAAGGTTGAATTTACTAATCTTTTATGCTGCCTTAATTCTGCTCTCTGTCCTTTTTTCTAGTTGGTTTTGCCGCTCACATTGTGCAAGTTAATTTTTGCCGGGGTCTTGGTTGCAAGTTCTTTTAGCAAAGATCCTGTGTATTGCTCCCAGTGTGGGATGTGCCCAGTTGTATTTGGTTTGTGTGTATTATATCGTTGAAGGGCAGTGTTGGCAAGAGTTGTTAGGTTAGTTGGTGTGCCTTTGATCCTTTTTTGATTGATGGTTTAGATCGCCCCTAGCGTTTTGTCTGGCCTGATTGTAATAGGCGGCTTTGATGTCAGATGGCATTCCTGGGGACGGTGGTCACTTTCACCCTTGTCCCCCATTCTAAATTCTAAGGTGTATGGGAAGAGTGCCAGACTGACAAATGTGTAGTCCAAGATGGAGCTGGCTGTTTGTGAGTAGAATGTTTCTACTGGAGGACAATCTGTCATGAATCTACCATTTAATGCCCGGAGATTTAGATGTTCTAAGTCTTTGAGAAAGGAATTGTATGGGTGCTTTCTCCTGTTTTGCTGGGAGCTTTGTGGTCGTGTGGTGTAAATTTTGTTTAGAGCCAGGACCTCTTCCTCTGCCGATGAGCCAAGAAGATTTTGGTTGAAGTCCCCTGACAGGAGGAAGAGTGGCTTTTCCATCTGGGACATATACTCCGCGAGTTAATTAGAAATTATGTTGGAGTCTTTGCCTTTGTGTTTAGGGTGGATGTATGCATTAACAAGGCATATCTCTCCTTCTTTGTTACAGAGCTTCAGTTTTATTTTTACTGTTAGGGTTGAGGATGTGGACGAGTTCATAAGAACTGCCGACAATATTGTTGTGTTGGATATATATGTAGCCATGCCTCCTGACTGGTGGCCAAATCTGTTGGTTCTAACTGCTGCTGTTGAATAGCCAGTGAAGCCCGTGATGTGTTGTGTAGATGTGAGCCAGGTTTCCTGCAGCTTTACTATATCAAATACAGAGATGTACTTTTGGAAGTCTGGGTCATCCATTTTTGAGATTAGGCCGTTTATATTCCAAGAACAGATGCCTATGGTTGGTACACTTCCCTTTATGCCATCTCTCATTTGTTGGTGCCATCAATCCTCTTCAGGACGTATGAAGATCGTTCGAGAGAGAATTTCTCTTGTTAGTGCTTGATTTTGATGTTGCGCCCCCCTTGTGCTCGCTTCTGTCCATCCCCGAGGACTGCGTGTATTTTTGGTTGGCGGACTTCCTCTCAGGGGCTTAGTCATGATGGGAGTGCGGATCTGATGGTGCTTTTGCACTGGGCTTCTCCCACTTGATGTAGGTGCTGGTTTAATACCCACTACCGCCCTCGGCTTATCTTCCGGATGCTGCCACGGTATGTTCTCTCTTTTTTTGGGCGAGCTTCCCAAGGAACCTTTAAGGACGCTAAGAGTGTTTGCCTGTCTTGCCTCCGATTTTGAGCTTGTCCTCCTCTGAAGGGGAGAAGTGTGGGCTGGTTTTAGTATGGGGTCTAGCTTGATGCCCCAGGACTTAAATTGCCCTGCTTCTGCTGCAATGGACTCCGCAACATTGTTAGAAGACCAGGTGGTCTTGGTCCCCTCCAGGCTATTTAGATTTGCGGCAGGCAAGAATTCAACCGAGATTAAGTCCTTAGTGGTTATCCCCTCCAGGCTGGGAATATGTTCCATTAGTTTAAGAATGTTGCCTCGATTGAGCGTGTCATGCTGCCCTTTAGACTTATATTCCGGAAGAAAGACCAACATCTTTGTTGTTTGTTTGGTGCTTCTTACCTCCTTGTATTGTGAGTGATGTGCTTGAGCTAGTGATGCATGGCCTGTATGAGTTTCGCGAGATACCGAGGTGGAGCCTTCACCTGGCATGTTGGTGGTGATTGTTAATGCTTTGAATGAGGTCATTTGTTTTGATATTGTTGTACGATGACAGCTTTAAGACAGCCAGTCAGTCCTGTGGCTACAAGGTAAAGAATAGCAAAAAAATTGCCATAGGTCTTTGAGCAGCATCTCCATGCATTTGTGTAAGTGCTGAGAGAGTGCAGCCCTCCCTCTCACTGCAAAAGACTGTAACACTTTGTTATAATCTAGCATTTCCAGTGCTGGGGCACAATAGGGACTTTCTCTCAGCTCTAGGAATGTAATCAAGCATGTGTTGTCCCAAGTTGCGGGTCAAGTACACCCTTGTGCGTTTACCTCTGTAGAAATGTGGCTCCTGAGGGTAAGATAAGTACTCACAGTCTATCTACTATAAAACGATATCCCACCATTCCCAAAAACATCCTGAACTCGCACTGTTCAGTAAGTGGATTCAGTTTCAAAATTGCAGATATATTCTATTTTAACACCTTCCTCACTCCTTTCTCAATAAGAGAGTATAGTACTTCTTTCTGAAAATACTGCAATTTGCTTGGGACACCTTGTGTCCATTTCCCACCAGGTGGTTCAACAAGGGAATTGTATCTTTTTGACAAGCTTCTTATGAATCTGACGCCACCAAACGGTTGTCAGTGTATTGCACAAGAACAGAGTTACATGGAAAATGTAGGGATTCAAGATTAAAGATTGAAGGGCACTCTTTATACCTCCATGGGAATTTGGCACAATGCCAAAGCCCTATTTTGAAATCCAAAGGCAATAAGGTATTCTCTTTCTTCATCCAATGGAATGGAGAAGAAAGCCTGGCACAAGTTGACAACTGTGAACCACTCAGTTTCATATGGTATCTGGAATAGTTTTAAAGCTGGATTTGATACTACAGGAAAACAAGGTACAATATTATACATTTTTCTCAGGTCCTGCACAGCGCAGTATTTATCATCTGGTTTCTGCAGGCCCATAATGGGTGAGTTACATGGAATCCCCATTATCTCTTTCAGGGTGCCATGCTGTCTGATTGACTCAATCACTGGAGTGATTGCTGAAAATCACCATGGTTTGAAAAGTGTTTGAATTACCTCATGGGCCCTGGCTTAAATTAAATCTACGATTCTCTGTGTTCTGGCATCGTGGCTTGGGAAACCGAAATCATTGGGGTTTTCTCTGTAATTGGTTATTCAGAATTTGGACCAAGCTAAGATTTTGCATTTGCGGATAATTTGTGTTTAGCACCTTATCGTCCTTTAACACTTTTATGGGATTCAAGTGGCATTCCCCCATCCATGTCATTATTCTTACAATAATGACATGGATTGGAAGTTTTCAATGCCGCAACATCCATCCCTGTACTTGGACCAACAGGAACACCACATCCTCTTCCATGTGAACCACCACTTCCTCCATACACAGGCTGTCCTCGAGAGGGATATCCTACTCCTTGCATTCTGCCAACGTTTCCCATATAAGGCCCATTCTGAAATCCATTCTAAGCCAGTTTAGTCTGAGACAACATACAATTTTCCTTAAGCTACTTTTGCTTCATTGACTGTTCATCACGGCATTATTTTGCATACCGAAGGATCTCGTCAAAAGTCAAGTGGATTCACAACAAGTCAAATAGAAAAACATAGAACAACAGAGCAGTAAAGTAGACCACAGTAAGGATACATTAATATATACATATATATCAATCAAGCAATCTGATACTGGGGAAAGGGAAAGAATTCAAGTCTGCATAGTTGAGTTGTCAGGAGACTTCCGCAATGGGAATTGTCAAAGAGGGTTGGGTCTTTGGGAGATGTAAGTCTTCAAGTGTTCTTGTTGAAGTAGTTGTTGAGTTGCTGATGACTATGTATGCTAATCACCAACCATAAACCAAGAAAGAAAATGAGACACAGAGCTGCTCATATTTCCCCTTTCTGGGTTATTACCCCCTGTGCTGTTTCAAAACACGTGGCAATCACTAATAATAAGCATGCAATGACTCTTTAGCATTCTCATTCGTACAAATTATTTTCAACCAATCAATCTCTTTCTGTGAGACCTTGCCCTTCATTTGGTCATATGTTGTCACCACATCAGGTGAAGGGGCATTCATCCAAGCTACCCTTGGGGGTTCCGCATTCAGCCCCTAGATTGACACATTACATTCAGCCAACAAGCCACTACTATTTCAAACACTGTGTTCAAGTCGTCCGACAAGACCTTTGAAATAATTGCAAACTGATCAACTTGCGTGTACACCTGATCAGAGATTTCTCTTAATTTCTGTAACTGATTTGTCAACATAGCAAGATCGCATTGACTCCAAGTCACATGTACATATTCCCTTCCATGTACTTCTCTATAAAAACATTTTGAGATGGCATTCCATCTGGAGGCCATTTGTGGCTTCTCTCTCTCCCCAAAATCAACCCCAATTTTCTTCTTTTTCTCATGCTTCTTTTCCCATCTATTCTTCGATTTATCTAAGTCTCTCCATTGCCTTTTACTGTTGAACAATTCTTTCAACTACAATTTCAATCTAGATGCCCTCATATTAAGGAGTTCCTTTTTGTCTAACTGCATGCTGAAACTTTTTGCAACAATTAAATTCTGTTGATATTTATGTCATATAAATCTGCTAATTCGATTAACTAGTCATGTGTTAGAGCTGCATGATGAGTAATGTCCTTTCTCACATATATGAGTTAATCTTCCTGGTACTTAATCTAAATGAGAAAGGTGACGTTTACCTGAGATTAACTCATCTAGTTCTATTCGAAGTTTAACAATATCTAAGGATCTCTCACCTGGTTTGGACTGATCTTTCTTGCTTGCTACCACAGTCTCACCACCATTGGGAGATCCGTTAAAGAATCTGATGAAGTCATCAATTTCAGTTGATCCCACATCATTGCATCTGGTCAGGGTTGTGAACACAACCCTCCCCCGGTCTATTACTTTGAACAATTTGAGATGGACCCCAAACAGTTACCTTGGAATTCTGAGCTGTAGTAGTAAGCTTGGCAATGGGCACTACCCCACTGCCTCCAATGTAGTGAGCCCTTGAGCACTAACCAATGATGCAGTTGTTGTCAGGACTACAGCAGGAGGTGCGGGCAATATGGGTGGTAGCTTCTCCAAAACAGGTATTTTGGACCCAAACGTACATGAAATCGTTCCAGTGGCCACAGAAGGTTTAGACATAGCAACTACTTGAATGGCTGGGGAAGATCCGCCAGCTTGTGCCACATTGGGGTCAACAGGAGCCATAGAAACAGTACTGCTACTAGTGACAACATCACTATTAGAAGGTGGAGCAGCATTATAAGGTGGAGGACGGGTTGACAACAAGTCATCAAGAAAATCATCAGTGGACTCACTATCTGTACCATCATTCTCTCCCTGGACTTTTAGTTTCTTAGATTTCCTATTTGTTTATAGAGGATACATCCAAACTCCCTCAACTATTTCCCTTCTCCATTTCTGCTGCTCTGCATCTCATTTAGCATCCATATGATTACAAACAGTTCTTTTAGCTCTGCTTTGATATTTCTCATGGTATTTGGCTTGAGCAGCGTGTTCCCAAGCAATCAAAGCCTCGTATTGGGCAGGTGTGGGTAGAGGCGTCATGTCATATAAAATATTTAAACACGTAGCCATAGGGTGTATGTACCAGATTATAAATGCACAACTGATTACCCATATTCCCTCCCTATAGAGATATTAGATATAAGCGTTTGGAGCCCTAAGGAGCCCAGTGAATTTAACAACGATTAATCACTGATCTACCTCTGGAAAGCAATAGGTGGTTGTAATGCTCTCTAAGATAGCGTGTGTGGAGTAGTGACATGGTGAAGAGGTGAATGAGTCCATAGACTGGATACATGTATTGATGAAAGAATGCGTATAGTTGGGACCCAAGGTACAATTATGCTCTACAATACTATGTTAGAAATACAGGGCGATTATATGTTTTTAAACAGATATGAAGTGGAGGAGGATAAAAAAGTTATTTTTTTATAAATTGGTTTAATGTTGAAGTGACATATAAATATTGTGTCCTACTTGATTGATATGTGTTCTCTCAAAACTTGACACCAACTCAGACCATCTAATATAATGGATGGGGGGTGGTAAGATTCATAGGGTGTTAAAAATTAGGAATGCAGGATTATATAAGGGGGTCAATCATTTATAAATAATGCTTTTGATAACACTGATAAGTTCCATGTTTATATATTTTTTATTAGGAATTTCTGTGGCTGATAACAAGAGAGATTCATAAATGTTCATGTCTTGAAGAAGGTGGTCTGAACTAACAATTTTGCCACTGAAACGCGTCGACGCATCTGTAGCTTCACACAGGGTTGCATCTAAGGAACTTGTCCTTCTGCAATAGAGAATATGATGTATGGACATTGATGAAAGAATATAATGAATTCCATGTGGAGCAACTGAATTAGGTTGTCATTAACAGTGTGCACTATAATTTGATGTCTCTCGCTTGTTTCTCGTTTATTACACTGTGTTTTTATCTATTATATAGACTGTGTACTTGTCCACGGTTTTTTAATTGCTATTTTGACTGATTAATCTTTTTAATAAATTTATTTATTTGCTTATATACATGCTTTTGTTGGTGTGTTGGATGTTATAATTGATCAGTAGGGTCCTTGTTTGTTTATTACATTGGAGATTGGAGTAAAAAAGTTGACTGATTGAGTCCGGATGGGAAGTGTGGTTGAATGACAACGTTTAGTGCACTGAATAGGCATTTGTGAATAATAACTGTTCCCAAAAGAACTCTGTTTTTGACATAAAAAGAAAAGCCAAATGTTTGAAATGTCCCATATAGAGGGATTTGTAATGGCCCTTCTTTCTTGGTGATCGTTTGCCACTGGTTAACTCAAATGCAAGTATGGAGCTCCACAATAAAAGGCCATGTAATGACCGGCATGCCTTCTGGTGGTGCTTCCTCACCCTCTTGGACAGGAACTCCCACATCACCCCTCATCATTTCTCTAATTGCTCTGAAATATTTCATTTTTATCCAAATTCCAACAATTCAAAGAATAAGAAAACTATTCCATATAACGGCAATTAGTATTAAATCACAATTAACTATTTTTCAGCATCAATCAGTATCCGATCTCTGCACTGCTATCCTTATCCTGACCTATCACCTGTGATACTTGAAATAACAATCAATACCACCAAGCAATCACAGCACAGCACTCTGTGATGCCACTCATGCGACGGTTCATCCTCCTTTACTACATCTTCGTATGCACACAAACACTCTCCAAAATCATTAAAGCAAGCACTTTTATAAAAAAAATCCTTGTCTGCACCACAAAAGAAATTCAAAGTAAACACTCATGCAAGGCGACAAGGGAAATATTGTTTTTCAATGTTAACATGCACATAGATGAGAATCTCAGCCAGTGGAAAATCCCTTTGACTAATAAAGTTGCTCCTATGCACAACAAGTTCCACCAGCATCAATCACTGTTGGTACAATTCCCTATCTATTTTGCAGGCGGTGGGATCAAACCATTTATTTGCTAGCACTTGATGGACCCGTGGTATTTTAACCTCAGTCTCTTGGCGAAATCATCACACTGAATCCCCCACTGGTCATATTGGTCTTTGGTTGTCGAGGTTAAGCATTGAGAGGGAGCTTACATCAGAAATACATATTAATTACTGTGAACCCAAAAGGCTTCAAAATGATGATGAGAGACAGGATGGATTTCCAAGCATAAAGGTTTATTTTTCAAGTAATTAGTAAATCATCAATCAAAAAAAAAGAGAATGGTTTTAAAAGTATGTTAATACAGCCATTATATTTGGGTGCTCACATTTTCTAAATTTAAGTATTATAACATACAGAATAGTAACAATCAATATGTAAAAAATGCAAACTGTCCAAATAATGTGTTCCATAAAGAAGCCCTCACTGTCTAGGTTAAAGAATAAAGAGAACATCAGGGATTTCTAAAGAGGACGGGAAGAAGTAGTCTGCATTCTCTGTACCTCAGTAGAAGTTCAGTGGAAATATTATAAATTATTACTAGCAGCCCGCCCCGACCTTGTCCGGGAGCTTTCAGGCTTCCCCCTCCCCCTGCCTGCCCCGACATTGCTCTGCTCCTCACCGTTGGCTCGCATGCCTCGTCCCCCGCCTGGCCCGACACCCACCTGCCCCTACAGCTCTGCTCCTCACCGTTGCCTCGCCTGCCCCGACCCCCGCCTGCCCTGACCCCCGCCTGCCCCGACATTGCTCTGCTCCTCACCGTCGCCTCGCCTGCCCCGTCCCCCGCCTGGGCCGACACCCGCCTGCCCCTACATTGTCCTCGAGCCTTACCTCAACCGTCGGTCCGGGCCTCGCTGCTCTGTTCCCCACCGCCTGTCCGCCGCCCCTCCTCCCCCACGCCATGTCCGCCTCTCCGCTGCTGGTACCGCCGCTGTCCGCTGTTCCTGACGTCACCGCTCCTCCCCCGCACCAAGTCCACCGCCGCTCTGACGCCGCTCCTGACGTGACCACGCACGTCGCGGCCGGCGCTACTTAGGACGGACTACTTTTTAAAAGATATACATTTTTTAAATAAGGTTTATTTTTTTAATATATATAGCCTATAACCATCTACACACCCTGCCGATTTCAATGGTGTATCGGGTGTGTAGATTGGCGCTGTGGTTCGCGAGTTTACCCACCTCAAAGCCTGAAGGATACTACTTTATTATAGTAGTATAGATATTATAAGGGACTCGTAGAGCGCTCATTCACCGGTTGATTTCTTGGTGCTAATGAGGCAGAGGGGCGCTAGATTGAACAGATTATTTATATGCGCATGAGAAAAGCCATGTTTAGAGGGACTTTCTGAATTTGATGAGGTTAGTGCTTAGTCTGATTTCCAGTGGAATGGAGTTCCATAGTCGAGGGGCAAGGGTTGTGAACCTGCAGCCCCCTTGTTGCTTCAGTTTGAAGGTGGGTACTGTGAGGAGATGGAGGTGAGCTGAACAGAGGTCGCGTGAGGGTGTGTAATGGGAGATGCGGTCAGTGATGAATTTGAGACTGTTACTGTTTAAAGATTTGAACACCAGACAGGCGATTTTGAAGGCACGCCGGTGGGGGATCGGTAGCCAATGCAGTTTTTTTAAGGGGGGGAGGCGTGTTGCCATCTGGGTTGTTGGTAGATAAGTCTGGCCACTTGATTTTGCACTAGTTGTAGTCGTTTTGTAAGTCCAATTTGAAGTCCCAGAAAGGTAGCATTAGCGTAATCAATCCGGGATCAGACCAGGACAATTACGACCTGGATCAGTGCAGTTTGGGATAGGAGACTGCTTATTTCCTGATCTTGCGTACGTGCAGGAAGCAGGTGGACATCACGGTGCCTATGTGCGCTTTGAGGGACAGATCGTTGCTTATGGTGACCCTGTAGTGTAGTTCCTAGTTTCCCACTAGGCCCTGTGCATTGGAATAACATAAACAGTAGTATCGACGTAGAAGTGCGGATCTTCCAGGCCTCTACTGACTATGCTAAACTTAATTGGGTTTGTTACCAACTAGCTCAGAGGTCACTGGAAACTTTCTTGACTGAATAGGAAGTGATCAGCTTCCCTGGCACAGACAAGAAGGGATTCAGTTTTCCAACAACCGTGCAACATGACAACTTTGCTCCTCAGATCAAGAGTCAATCTCTAGGGTCGTGTGAAACAATAGACAGTTATTTTACTCAGCCAGGTTAGTGCAGATTACTTTCACAATATGTAGAGAATAGAGAGACGGGCGTTTGTCAATAAAGGGTTAACATTTATTGAACAGTCTTTCTTCTCATACAAGAGAAATGTATTGCCACAATTGCAAGACTTGTTATTAAAAAAAGTACGTACAGTAAGACAAGTATTGCGAAATAATACTGTAAAAGCATTGATATGGTTTCTTAGCCATACAATGGTTTAAAAGTAATAAAACATATATACATTCATATATACATTAGGCTAAAATACTCCACTGGTGCTTCTAACTACGCCCACCCCAGTGTACCTGACCTAAGCCTAATACTTGGGAGGGGAGTAAGTAAGTAGCTTTAAGTTAAGTTGGTTTTGCCAAGGTATGCTTCAAGAATTCTCACTAAGGGTTTAGTCAACACTATACCTCTGAATAGAATGATGGAGGTCTGGTATCTCCTTCAGGGGGAACTCGGTATCGGAGTCACCCGCGAGGGTAGACCAGAAACGCTGGAGCTGGATTTCTCTGCAGGAGAAAGGCAGCGTCTCTCTTCAGCGCGTCGAGGAGAAGGAGGGGGGACAGCGTCCACGGGCAGCTGGCATCTGCTGGGCTTCTTCGCAGAGGGTCGGCTGTTCAGCTCCTAGTTACACCACACCATCGTTCGCGCTTTAGCAGCGATAATGGTATCAGCAGCTTCAGGCGACGGGCAGCAGGCTGCAGCAACAGGGTGCTAGCTTCAGCTAACAACGGCAGCAGCAGACAGCTAGCAACAGGCAACACAACAGCAATTGCTTAAGGCAACGTTGGCAATATTTATACCTGACAGGTGCCTGGTTTGACGTAAGTTTGCTGGACATAAGACGTCAATTAAAGATGTCACTAGGAAGTGATAGCTATCAGTTGCTCATTAGAGTTCCATTACTAATCAAAACACAGCAAGCGGGGATTTCCAGGTTTGCTGAGTTTTTATCTTGTTGAAGAACTCAGAGTGTTAATCTAGGAATCTTCAGATAGTGACTTCTGCTCTGTCATTGCACTAATTGGTTGCAAAGGAAGTGGCAGAGAACTATTCTGGAATGTGGCTCTGTTCGTGTGAGGCCAGAGATGACTTTCTGAATATCGCACTTGAACGGTTATGCCAATATAGGGAATAAATGGATTTATAGCCGAATAGGGGCATAAGGTCACAGTATCGATCAGGATCCTAGATAAGCACGCAACAACCCCAAGAATTTTTACTGAAGTAGCGGGAATGGGGGGAGGACCTAGGTTGTTTGACCAGTAGTGTGGGCCCCAGTGGTTTTGTGCTGCACCTATCAGAATAAGTTCAGTTTTACTGGGGTTTAGTTTTAAATGGTTGTGATCCATCCATGAGTGGATGAAGGTCATAGTGTCTTTGAAGTCAGAGATTGACTGGGGGTAATTGTCGATCTGGAATAGGAGTTGGAGATCGTCGGCATAATTGAACTTGGTGATTCCTCTCTCCTTGAGGGCACTTATTAGTGGGTGAAGGTAGATGTTGAACCCACAGGTAGTTGTTAGCTTGGGGGCGGTGAATGGGCCAGAACTGACTGCCTGGGAGCGGTTGTTCAAATAGGATTTGATCCAGCAGAGAGCTGGGCCTCTGATGCCAGCATCTTCGACCCTGTCGGCCAGGATCCTGTGGTCGACCGTATCAAAGGCCGCCGAGAGGTCGAGCAATACCAGGGCCGGGGGTGTACCTGTATCTGCTTTTTCAGGAAGGGGAATCCAGTGCAGATATCATCACAGTTTCAGTCGAGTGTGCCGGGCGAAAGCCAGCTTGACAAGGATCGAGGAATCCTGTCTGTTCAAGAAAATTAGATAGGCATCTGGCCACATGAGATTCCAGTAGCTTGGCAATGAAAGGAAGCAGAGAAATGGGACGGTAGTTGACCGGCAGTTGTGGGTCAGCCCCAGGTTTTTTGAGAAGAGGGACTACAATGGCTTCCTTAAAAGCATTGGGTACTTAGCCTTAAACCAGGGATTGGGTGAGGAGGGCAAGAGCTGGGTCTGGAAAAGCTGAGAAGGCAGTTCTCAGGACCTGGGGCGGGGGGGCAGTGATCTAGAGGGGAGCCTGATTTAACCTTGGCCAGTAATTGGCGCAGAGTTGCAGTGTCAATAGGGGAAAATTGGTTGGTGGTTTGGGGGTTCCTAATGGTAGGTGAGCCATTATTTTTTATTAACCTGGGAGTGATGCTTGCTTTGATTATATTTATTTTATCAATGAAATAGGTGTTTAGAGAGTCGCAGAGGGTTTAAATATGTTTTGGTTTGTTTAATACTCTCTCTGGGTTTGATAACTCATCTACAGTCGAGAAGATTTCTTTGGATTGGTTACTGGCTTTAAGGATGCGAGATGAGAAATAGGTTGCTTTTGCAGTGGTAAATTCCAACAATTCAAAGAATAGGAAAACTATTCCATATAACCGCAATTAGTATTAAATCACAATTAACTTTTTTTCAGCATCAGTATCCGATCTCTGCACTGCTATCCTTATCCTGACCTATCACCTGTGATACTTGAAATAACAATCAATACCACCAAGCAATCACAGCACAGCACTCTGTGATGCCACTCATGCGACGGTTCACCCTCCTCTACTACATCTTAATATGCACACAAACACTCTCCAAAATCATTAAAGCAAGCACTTTTATAAAAAAAATCCTTGTCTGCCCAACACAAGAGAAATTCAAAGTAAACACTCATGCAAGGCGACAAGGGAAATATTGTTTTTCAATGTTAACATGCACAAAGATGAGACTCTCAGCCAGTGGAAAATCCCTTTGACTAATACAGTTGCTCCTATGCACAACAAGTTCCACCAGCATCAATCACTGTTAGTACACTCACAACAAAGCTACAGTTCCCTATCTATTTTGCAGGCGGTGGGATCAAACCCATTCTTTGCTAGCACTTGATGGAGCCGTGGTATTTTAACCTCAGTCTCTTGGCGAAATCATCACACTGAATCCCCCACTGGTCATATTGGTCTTTGGTTGTTGAGGTTAAGCTTTGAGAGGGAGCTTACATCAGAAATACATATTAATTACTGTGAACCCAAAAGGCTTCAAAATGATGATGAGAGACAGGATGGATTTCCAAGCATAAAGGTTTATTTTTCAAGTAATTAGTAAATCATCAATCAAAAAAATTGAGAATGGTTTTAAAAGTATGTTAATACAGCCATAATATTTGGGTGCTCACATTTTCTAAATTTAAGTATTATAACATACAGAATAGTAACAATCAATATGTAAAAAATGCAAACTGTCCAAATAATGTGTTCCATAAAGAAGCCCTCACTGTCTAGGTTAAAGAATAAAGAGAACATCAGGGATTTCTAAAGAGGAAGGGAAGAAGTAGTCTGCATTCTCTGTACCTCAGTAGAAGTTCAGTGGAAATATTATATATTATTATATTATAAGGGATTTGTAGAGCGCTCATTCACCGGTTGATTTCTTGGTGCTAATGAGGCAGAGGGGCGCTATATTGAACAGATTATTTATATGCGCATGAGAAAAGCCATGTTTAGAGGGACTTTCTGAATTTGATGAGGTTAGTGCTTAGTCTGATTTCCAGTGGAATGGAGTTCCATAGTCGAGGGGCAAGGGTTGTGAGCCTGCAGCCCCCTTGTTGCTTCAGTTTGAAGGTGGGTACTGTGAGGTGGTGGAGGTGGGCTGAATGGAGGTCGTGTGAGGGTGTGTAGCGGGAGATGCGGTCAGTGATGAATTTGAGACTGTGGCTGTTTAAAGATTTGAACACCAGACAGGCGATTTTGAAGGCACACCGCTGGGGGATCGGTAGCCAATGCAGTTTTTTTAAGAGGGGGGAGGCGTGTTGCCATCTGGGTTGTTGGTAGATAAGTCTGGCCACTTGATTTTGCACTAGTTGTAGTCGTTTAGTAAATCCAATTTGAAGTCCCAGAAAGGTAGCATTAGCGTAATCAAGCCGGGATAAGACCAGGGCAATTACGACCTGGATCAGTGCAGTTTGGGATAGGAGACTGCTTATTTCCTGATCTTGCGTAATTGCAGGAAGCAGGTGGAAATCACGGTGCATATGTGCGCTTTGAGGGACAGATCGTTGCTTATGGTGACCCCAAGACTTTTTACTGAAGTAGCGAGAATGGGGAGAGGACCTAGGTTGTCTGCTGCCATAGCTTGTCTAGTGGCGAGTAGCAGGAGTCCATTATCAAAGTTTAGACTCCTACTGTACTCTGTATTGGGTTTCTGCGCATGCATGATTCCTTCCTCCTTCTGCGACCACGCACGGTTTGCATTATAATTCCAGTGCATCTCAAGTCCCCAGGCTCCCGTTTTTGCAGGAAAGGGGGACCATTAAAAAATTACCTCTATCCTGAGGATAGAGCATGCCTCTGAGTCCGTTTTCTCTGTAGTATCTGCTTCCTCTTTGGTCCGTGACTGTCTCATCTTTGTGCTGCCACCCTCTGTGCCTGTGCCCGGAGCCAGGGTGTTCTGAAGATCTAGGAGGGATTTCTTTTTTGTAATGTTAATTCTCTCCACCACCTTTATTCTGGCTGATGAGATGGGCCGTCTGAACAGAGTTTCAACGGGGCACCACCATCTTCCTGAGTGGTTCGCTCCTCCAATTGTGCTGTGAGCCAAGCGGACGAGTTCCTACAAATCTCAGGATGCTCTGCAGGTCTAGTAGTGCTTTTTGTAATGTTCACTTGCTTGTCACCTGTTTTTTGTCCGATGCGAGAGGCCGTCTGAGTAGAGCTTCACTGAGGGACCACCATCTTCGAGTGCAGTACAGTTCCCTATCTATTTTGCAGGCGGTGGGATCAAACCCATTCTTTGCTAGCACTTGATGGAGCCGTGGTATTTTAACCTCAGTCTCTTGGCGAAATCATCACACTGAATCCCCCACTGGTCATATTGGTCTTTGGTTGTTGAGGTTAAGCTTTGAGAGGGAGCTTACATCAGAAATACATATTAATTACTGTGAACCCAAAAGGCTTCAAAATGATGATGAGAGACAGGATGGATTTCCAAGCATAAAGGTTTATTTTTCAAGTAATTAGTAAATCATCAATCAAAAAAATTGAGAATGGTTTTAAAAGTATGTTAATACAGCCATAATATTTGGGTGCTCACATTTTCTAAATTTAAGTATTATAACATACAGAATAGTAACAATCAATATGTAAAAAATGCAAACTGTCCAAATAATGTGTTCCATAAAGAAGCCCTCACTGTCTAGGTTAAAGAATAAAGAGAACATCAGGGATTTCTAAAGAGGAAGGGAAGAAGTAGTCTGCATTCTCTGTACCTCAGTAGAAGTTCAGTGGAAATATTATATATTATTATATTATAAGGGATTTGTAGAGCGCTCATTCACCGGTTGATTTCTTGGTGCTAATGAGGCAGAGGGGCGCTATATTGAACAGATTATTTATATGCGCATGAGAAAAGCCATGTTTAGAGGGACTTTCTGAATTTGATGAGGTTAGTGCTTAGTCTGATTTCCAGTGGAATGGAGTTCCATAGTCGAGGGGCAAGGGTTGTGAGCCTGCAGCCCCCTTGTTGCTTCAGTTTGAAGGTGGGTACTGTGAGGTGGTGGAGGTGGGCTGAATGGAGGTCGTGTGAGGGTGTGTAGCGGGAGATGCGGTCAGTGATGAATTTGAGACTGTGGCTGTTTAAAGATTTGAACACCAGACAGGCGATTTTGAAGGCACACCGCTGGGGGATCGGTAGCCAATGCAGTTTTTTTAAGAGGGGGGAGGCGTGTTGCCATCTGGGTTGTTGGTAGATAAGTCTGGCCACTTGATTTTGCACTAGTTGTAGTCGTTTAGTAAATCCAATTTGAAGTCCCAGAAAGGTAGCATTAGCGTAATCAAGCCGGGATAAGACCAGGGCAATTACGACCTGGATCAGTGCAGTTTGGGATAGGAGACTGCTTATTTCCTGATCTTGCGTAATTGCAGGAAGCAGGTGGAAATCACGGTGCATATGTGCGCTTTGAGGGACAGATCGTTGCTTATGGTGACCCCAAGACTTTTTACTGAAGTAGCGAGAATGGGGAGAGGACCTAGGTTGTTTGACCAGTAGTGTGGGCCCCAGTGGTTTTGTGCTGCACCTATCAGAATAAGTTCAGTTTTACTGGGGTTTAGTTTTAAATGGTTGTGATCCATCCATGAGTGGATGAAGGTCATAGTGTCTTTGAAGTTAGAGATTGACTGGGGGTAAGTGTCGATCTGGAATAGGAGTTGGAGATCGTCGGCATAATTGAACTTGGTGATTCCTCTCTCCTTGAGTGCACTTATTAGTGGGTGAAGGTAGATGTTGAACCCACAGGTAGTTGTTAGCTTGGGGGCGGTGAATGGGCCAGAACTGACTGTCTGGGAGCGGTTGTTCAAAAAGGATTTGATCCAGCAGAGAGCTGGGCCTCTGATGCCAGCATCTTCGACCCTGTCGGCCAGGATCCTGTGGTCGACCGTATCAAAGGCCGCCGAGAGGTCGAGCAATACCAGGGCCGGGGGTGTACCTGTATCTGCTTTTTCACGAAGGGGAATCCAGTACAGATAGCATCACAGTTTCAGTCGAGTGTGCTGGGCGAAAACCAGCTTGACAAGGATCGAGGAATCCTGTCTGTTCAAGAAAATTAGATTGGCATCTGGCCACATGAGATTCCAGTAGCTTGGCCATGAAGGGATGCAGAGAAATTGGATGGTAGTTGACCGGCAGTTGTGGGTCAGCGCCTGGTTTTTTGAGAAGAGGGCTACAATGGCTTCCTTAAAAGCATTGGGTACACAACCTTAAACCAGGGATTGGTTGAGGAGGACAAGAGCTGGGTCTGGAAAAGCTGAGAAGGCTGTTCTCAGGACATGGGGGGCAGTGATCCAGAGGGGAGCCTGATTTAACCTTGGCCAGTAATTGGCACAGAGTTGCATTGTCAATAGGGGAATATTGGTTGGTGGTTTGGGGGTTCCTAATGGTAGGTGAGCCATTATTTTTTATTAACCTGGGAGTGATGCTTGCTTTGATGATATTTATTTTATCAATGAAATAGGTGTTTAGATAGTCGCAGAAGGATTGAGAATGTTTTGGGTTGTTTAATACTCTCTCTGGGTTTGATAACTCATCTACAATCGAGAAGATTTCTTTGGAGTGGTTGCTGGCTTTAAGGATGCGAGATGAGAAATAGGTTGCTTTTGCATTGGTAATGGATTTTTTGTATTCCTTCATGGCTCTGACATAGCTGTCCTTTCCTTCTGATGAATAGTTCTGCCTCCATTTCCTCTATTTGGCACAGAGTGTGTTTTTGAGATTTCTAGTTTAGGTGAAAAACCCCTCAGAGCCTCGTGCCGGCGGGCGAGTCTGATTTGTTTGAGGGGGCATGGGTATTGCTGGCTGCTTGGAGCCAGTTAGAGAAGGACTCCTCATGGTGGTCAATATATTGATTAGGGTTGGATGAGGTGTTTCTTAGGGTATTGATAAATTCACCGTTGGCTATGGTGTTCCATTTACTAGGTGTACCGCCCTTTAGGGGTGAGGTTTGTCGGTGCTTGGGAGTTTTAGACTGAATTTTATAAGATAGTGGTCTGACCAGGCACAGGGCTGTATAGAGAGGGCTGACACTGACAATTTGGTGATCCATAGTTGGACAAGGATGTGACTTTTTATGTGAGTGGGGGAAGAGATTTTTTGGGTGAGGTTCAGAAATTCGAATGATTCGGTCAGTTCACTTGAGTATCGTCCTTCTTGGGTGTCACTGGCCCAATAGTTAACATCCCCTGTCAACAGAGTGCTCGTGTGGTCGGTGACTAGGGGTGCTAATTGTTCCCTAAGGAAATGGAGGAACAGGGGTATACTTTGGGGGGGGGCTGTAAATACGTATACAGATAATAGGGGCTTACTTTGATTCTAATTTGAGCACCGTGTTTTCTGTGGCAGGTAGGTTGAGTGGAGTGAGGGCAGAGAAGTTCAGTTTTTTGTGAATGATCGCTGCAACTCTGCTGCTAGGCTTTCCCATAGAGCGGTTAGTTTGCAAGATGTAATATTCATTAGGTAGTGCAGCTATAATGTCGGGTGTAGATTCTGTGGTCAACCAGGTTTCCGTAACAAAAAGAATATCCGGTCTATCTGTGCCGAGGAGGTCAAAGATTTCTAGTTGGTGCTATACTAAGGAGCGTGTATTGAGATAGCATAACGACAGTTCTGTGCTTACTTGTTTTAGTTGTTGGCTTAGCTTGTGGGGCGGCTTGACCTCAGGGATGGCAGCTCTTTTATGATAGATATTGTGATTTTGCAATCTAGTTAACGAGGTGCTTACAGCTGCGGATGATTCAGAGTGCATTGCTCTCAATTCCTGGGAGGGGTATTTGGGCAGAATACCTGGCCCTGGCTAGGCGCGGATGGGTGCCGATGGGATTGGTTTGCAGCTGGCTTTTGTGGCTGCCGGTTGCCTCTGCCCCTCCTAGAGGTCACGTGATCAGGGCTCGGGAGGAGGCCGGAAGTTGCTGGGCGCTCTAGTAGTCAGAGCAAGCCTCAGGGGGTGAGTGTGCGCAGCGCAATCGTGAATTTAAAAAGCAGAGTGGTGACAGTTTTTTAAAAACAAATCCTCTAGTTTCATTGAATTATAACACACAAATGAGCAGTAAATACTTCAATTCCAGGCGCGCAATATTAGTGCTCTGATCTGGGCGGCCTCTGTTCTCGAGTGCCCGCACCCGCGTTGCGGCTGGCATTTGTGGCTGCCGGTTGCCTTGGCCCCTCCTAGAGGTAACGTGATCAGGACCCGGGAGGAGGCCGGAAGTGGCTGGGTGCTCTAGTAGTCAGAGTAAGCCTCAGGGGGTGAGTGTGCACAGCACGATCGTGAATTTAAAAAGCAGAGTGGTACAGTTTTTTTAAAACAATTCCTCTAGTTTCGTACAATTTTAATATACAAATGAGCAGTAAATACTTCAATTTCAGGCACGTGATATAAGTGCTCTGATTGGGGCGGCCTCTGATCTCGAGGAAATGAAATAGTGTCTAACATAAAGTTTTCCAGGTGTGCCCTCTTCTAAGTCGGGGTAAAGTCTGCCCAAACTAAGGGCCTCATTAGGTTTGCGGTTAATCCGCATCCTCCGGGCCGGCAGAAGCCACCGCCTGGCCCGGAGGATTCGGATTAACCGCTGCGGACAGAAAAAAGCCCCCCCGCCAGACTAGGATGGCTGGGGGATCTTTTTTCTGTCCGCCGCTTTTCTGCCGCGGTCGCCTTCCGACCGCGGCGGAAAAGCTCTAACATGGCTGGGGGTGTCTTTCAGACACTGCCAGCCATATTAGGATGGCGTCGGTCCTATGACTTTCCACGGCGGCATTTCCGCCGTGGAAAGGCATACGGACTTTTCTTTGGGGGCCCGTTGTGGGCCCCAAGGAGTGAAGGGGGGTGGGGGGTGCACATGGGGGGTACCTATGGAACCCCCCTGCCTTTGCATGCACAAAGCGGCAGGCACCACGCGGTGCCTGCAGCTTCGTGCACGCAAAGGGAAACATGGTTTATTTAACATTGCGGCGTGTGCTGCTTCAAGCAGCACCCGCCGCAATGTTAAATATACAGGATGTGACCGCCAGGGTGGCGGTCACATCCTAATCTGCACGGAGGTACCGCCGCTGCCCCTGCGGACGGTCCCTCCTACTCTGGGGTGGCGGACAGACGCAGGCCCATCCGCCATCCTAATGAGGCCCTAAGTATGGAACAGTAATTAAAAGCGCATTCAAAGGTTCCAGAACATCCATATCTCACTCAGACAGTTCAAGATAAATCTCCCTGGCAGCATTTGCCAAGAACCAGTAGACTGCCCTAATTTTCATTCTCACACAATTAGGTAACATCTGAGTTGCATGTTCTTAGCACACCAGATACAGAAAGCTCCTTTCACTGTCATCTTTTCACATCTCATGCCAGTTTTATGTTTCCGGGCCTCACTATCAGTGTAACACATAAAAAAAACGTTTTAACCAAGAGGGATCCCGATAAACTCCTGCCGACGAAAGAGAAATGGCACACTAGGAAGCTTAAAATGTGAAAAATTCAGCTAAGCCCCAGAGTCAGGCTTAATTAATTTGAGAATCAAAATTAATGCACATTACAATATTACTAACCCTTCGCAATCAAACAAATAGTATTAAGTGTAAATACATTCAGAAAATATGATTACATTGATTGTCATTCAGTTTACCACAGTTAAAAATGACCTTCTCCTGAACAGCAAGAGAAATGACCTGATTACAATTCTTCTCAAACGGAGCACTGATTGGTGAATGTTAAACACAACTTTGAATATATGAACCACAAGTAAATGAATATAAATGATATATAGAAGGTGGAGCGTAAAAAATACTCTGCTCCAGCTTCTATTGAAACAGAGGCAGTTTCAAGCGGGTAAGAATAAATACAATTTTTACTTCAAAATTGGGATTTTCCTGCCTGAATCAGGTTTATTGGCATGTCTGCTGCCATAGCTTGTCTAGTGGCGAGTAGCAGGAGTCCATTATCAAAGTTTAGACTCCTACTGTACTCTGTATTGGGTTTCTGCGCATGCATGATTCCTTCCTCCTTCTGCGACCACGCACGGTTTGCATTATAATTCCAGTGCATCTCAAGTCCCCAGGCTCCCGTTTTTGCAGGAAAGGGGGACCATTAAAAAATTACCTCTATCCTGAGGATAGAGCATGCCTCTGAGTCCGTTTTCTCTGTAGTATCTGCTTCCTCTGTGGTCCGTGACTGTCTCATCTTTGTGCTGCCACCCTCTGTGCCTGTGCCCGGAGCCAGGGTGTTCTGAAGATCTAGGAGGGATTTCTTTTTTGTAATGTTAATTCTCTCCACCACCTTTATTCTGGCTGATGAGATGGGCCGTCTGAACAGAGTTTCAACGGGGCACCACCATCTTCCTGAGTGGTTCGCTCCTCCAATTGTGCTGTGAGCCAAGCGGACGAGTTCCTACAAATCTCAGGATGCTCTGCAGGTCTAGTAGTGCTTTTTGTAATGTTCACTTGCTTGTCACCTGTTTTTTGTCCGATGCGAGAGGCCGTCTGAGTAGAGCTTCACTGAGGGACCACCATCTTCGAGTGCAGTTGGCTCTGCCCCCGTTCCAGCATTTAGTGGATTTCTTTTATCATTCTCCTTCCCTATATTTCAATTCACCATGTAAAAGCAGAGTCGGATCTGGCAGTGTAAGCTCTTGTCACCCATGGTGGTGGCTTTAGAATGTTTTGAGTACCCCATGCTGTTCGACTATAAAATGTCCCAGTGTTACCACTTTGAAGGCCTCCCAGGGTGTGACTGACTTCTTCTTTAATTCTTGGTGCGCATTTCCTCTCTGAATACACTGTTCGGGAGTACCCTCAGGATTAGTCGTTAAAAAACTGCAAACTACACCCAATACAGATATTTTATTTTATTTATTATGTTAAGATCCCATCCCCATGTGATGGTTCTCTGTGACATCTTGTGCACTGCTTTCTAAAGTTCAGCAAAGAATTCTGGACCATCTATGCTCGGTCTATAGTTATTCACAATGGTAAAATGGGTTGCGCATTGGACAATAACATACCAGCCCTCAGCACGCACCTCTGAGTGAAATAAACGGAAGGGATGCCTTTATTTAATTTGTCTTTTTTTGGTTGCAAGTTTATTGAGAACAGTCAGTACGAAATGCAGTATATCCCAACAACAGTAATCATGAATTGCTCTGGAGCATTATATCATATAGACTAAAGATGCTACAACGTAAGAACTTGTAATTGAACCACGAATCGCACCATCAGTGGTCCAGGAATGTACAACATCTTTATTCCCCAATATCTCCCTGTCACCTTTGTTTGCAAATTAAGCTGTACTGCCTCCAAATATTTCGTGATATTCTAAGGACGTCCTTATGTATGCGGAAAACCCTAGGCCTAGGACAAAGTCAGGATCTGTTCCAACAAATCAGGCAGGGGGGAAAAAGGACTCAGTAGGACATATCCCCTTGTGTGTGTGGGCGGATGGTAGGGATATGACAGTTGTATGTGGGAGGGCATTTTATTTCTCTGTTAGGAATATTGTCAGGATACAATCTGCAATATGATGAAGGTAAATCCTTACAGACATTTGCGGTAGGAGCAAGTGTCGTAGTGTTCCTATTACATAAGGAGACTCTTGCCACACAGTTCTGTGACTAAGAAATGGCAACCAGATGTCACAGAATATATCCAAATGATCTTGTAGTTTATGTACAAGATGCTCATAGAAGGCTGTCCTGTGCATCTCCTGTAACCATTCGTCATACATGGGTAGCTGTGGAGTAGTCCATTGCCTTAGCTCTTGCCTACTGCAAGGCCCGAGTATTACACTGTGGATTATGTCCTGTCAGTGGTGCTTTGTCTGTTGCGTCAAACAATATAATCAGGTTTCCAGTCATGGGTAAAGGATTTACTAGTGCCTCACTCAGTGTGGTTTCTAATCAAGACTGGACGCATCTAATATCATCTGTGCAAAACAATATTAATCCTGGACTGACTTGAAAAAAAAGAATGCCATTCTGGATTCTCGCACTCCTTGTCCTTATTCTCTCTATAATGCTTTCCCCTTCAGAGTCTGTCGGTCCGATCCACAGAATAAACTTAAGACTCAATCCTAAACTTACTACTATTTTGGTATTCACAGAATGAACTTACTACTTTTGGTATCTGTATGTATAATTTGTATCCATGTACTGTAGAAAGAAACTGAGTATAGGTGTTTTACTACTGTATTGTAGAGACCCAACATCACCCCATGTATTTTCCCATTGTTTCAGATACTGTGAATCCGGAATGTCCTATGGCTCAATACCCAATATGCTGTTAAGGCAGTGTTGAAGTTGTAAGTACTTCCATGCCTGATTAGAGATAAGTCACAAATACTCACATAAAGCAGCACATGAGTTAAGATACTTTTGGCCTACAAATTGATTAAAAGTGAGTATACCAGCTGTCTACCATATTTCCCACTGAATGGGGGAACAGTCTATCATTATGCTGGCGTTGGCCCTTATAGGTGTCTGTGCAGCCCATTTAGGTGTCTGTGCATATAGTCTGGCATGAACCTGTAGTCTTTTATGGATACCTAGCCAGGTTTGTGACATAGCCAGTATTTTAGGATTAGGAGAAAAGGAATGAGGCAATTTATGTAAGCATAACATTTGTAGGCCTGGCCTACTATTCAGTGGGGATCCACAGGGGGTCCCCCTTCCTGGTCATAAGTGGTTCAGTTTGGATCCGTGAATAGTGATGTTCCACATTCGAAATCTTCAAGAAATCACTACTTCTAAAAAGCAATTAGTCTAAATATCCACAATCTAGGTTTCATGTCCCCCTATATAAAATCCTTAACACCTTTGTCAATGGATTGGACCAGTGCAGTTGTCACTATCTTTATGGATTGTAGATGTCCCCAGAGCGACCGGTGTAAATGTTTACATTTTTCATATTTTAACTTAGACTTGGCCAAGAGTGTATCTATGTTATAAGAGATCATGCTTTCAACCCCTCTATTAATATAAACCACCAGCTGGGGCAGGAACTCCTGCTTGAACATGTGATTGATGTATGGACACCACTAGGGGTTCTAGGGCAAGACGTAATTATAGAGGTCATAGTGGGCACCCTTGACTGGTTCCCTTATGAATGGGAAATGGGTCTGATATGAAGCTTCCACAGTTAAACTGTGTGGAAAGATTTTCATAAAACTATTTAACTTTGGTGACAAGTCCTCCCGTAAACCAAACGTATTGAGCCTACAAAGCATGTAACATTTTATTCTACCAAATGTCTTCTTGGCATTGAAAGATAGGGCAAGGGTATTGTCTTTGGAATTCTTAGATAGCTATAGAGGATGAGAGACTGTGCACATATGGTTACAGCATATCCTGCCCATCACAAAGCACACCTGGTTGGGATGGATAAGATCCTGAAGGACCTGTTTAAATGTATTGACCAGGCTACTCGTTAGTATTTTAATATCCACATTAGGAAGTGATATAGGGTGGTAACTGCTACAATCCAGCAGGTTATTACCAGGTTTAGGGAAAATTATTTATTATAAGTGCCTTTTAGTATGTTAGGCTACCAAGGGATTCTGCATCTTTATGTGCCTCAGCGAGTCACCACCTTCGTTTTCACCCACTTGTAGAATTCTCTAAGGAAGACATCCTTCATCAGTGCCTTATTATAGGCAAGGTTGGAGATTGCTGGGGCAATTTTGTCATTAGTTACCTCGCCCTGTATGAGTGACTTGCCCTCATCACTACGATGTGGTAGGGGCAGTCCATGGAAGAATTGACCCCTCCAGAGCTTAGCTAACTCACAATGCTGTGCTATACAGGACTGCATAGTATGCTGCAAACATGGATGCTATCCACTGCAGGTGTCTGACTGGATGACTGTCATTATCCTGTATCGCTGGAATAACTGCTGCTGCCTCCTTCTGCCAAAACTGTTCTGTTAAAAGCCTTCCAACTTCTCCCCCTCTTCATAGCACCTTGCTTTGAGTCTATAAAACATATATTTTGCCTTAATTTTAAAAATGAAATAAATCATTAAGATTTTTCCAATTTTTTCTTGTCTCCTCAGAGTGGTTCTTGGTGTAATTCCTGGTGTGGATTTTATTCTCAGACTCTAACTTTTGCTTTTGTAACTTTGTGTGTTCCTTGGCCAAAGCCAAGCCCCTTATAACTTACCCTCTGATGGTGGCCTTCGTTCCTGCTCATAGGATTTGTGCACAGCAAACAGATCCTTTATTATCTTTGAGGTAGCTTGCCAGGTGTGATTTGAGGTGGACAGTTTATTTGGGCATTTTAAAGTGTGAGATGTTATTGATTCTGTGTTGGTTGACCCAAGTTCCGCCCACAGTGAAATAGTTGGGTGAATGTTCTGTGACAGAGCCCTTTCATATAGTACATTTCAAAATGAGTTTAGTAGTTGACTGAAAATCAGAAAGCAGTGCAACCTAGACTGGGTATCTTGTATGGGGGAATGAAATGAATATTCCTTGCCAGACAGGTGTTAAGAGTCTCCAGATATATATAAGCCCCTGGTATTCGAGGACATGCCCTGTATGTATTGTTAGCTGTGTCTATTGAGACGGTTTTGTCCAGTATTGCATATTCGGTCGAATTCCCGTATCCTCCCAAAATAAAGTCTGTAGTACCTAACTCAGTGATGATACAGTTAGGGTGTGGCAGGAAGGTTATCTTGTTGCACACACAGACATGTATGGAGCTTACACAAAATTCTTTTGTGCCCATACTCAGTTTAGCAATCACAAACCTACCCTCCTCATCCTCCTACTTCCTCCCACAATATTAGAAGCAAACCAGGTACATATAGCTACTCTACACTTGTTTAGATGTAAGATGATACAACGATTGCTTTTACAACGCATGCCATTACAACTAATTTTTTCACAACGCAAAAACTATTACAACAAATGATTTTACAACGCATACCATTACAACGCAATATAAATAAAATGCATTAATACTGCCTTCACAACTCAAAACAATACTACGCATACCATTACAACAAAAAAAATATATATTGAAAATACATTTTGTAAAATACCTCCTGGCACAGGATGCAGGTAAAATAGGGGTTTTGGGTGGGTAAGTGTATTAAAATATGGCACGCAACTGTGCTCATATTTTTAAAAAAAGGGGCATTTTATAAAATTAATACACAAGCATTTATCAAGGAACATAAAATATTTTCGAAAAAACACCATTTTCAAAACGAAAACAGACACTAATTTATCAATATAATAAATACATTTAGAAAACGATGTAAAACTTAGTCTACAAAGAAAAGAAGCGAAGTAGCTAAAAACGATCCACCATTTTATGAGCTTGCTCATCCTCAAGTCCTACAACAGTTTTCATGACAAGAAATAGAACCTACAGCAAACAAAATGGAGTAGTAAACACTGACAAACCCATTAAACGGTCACTTTATTAAAGATAAATTAAATTATAAGTTCACACATCAAACGAATCCCAAAAAATCGAGAATCAAATTGAATATTTTTTGGAAAACAATGGTGAGACACCAAAAAAATTATAAATAATGCATGTACTCCATTTTGAAATCAGTGGTCAACAGACTACCAGCGAGAGCAGACGCTTTTAACGCTACCTCTTACGCTCCCACAGAAACTAACACAGTGGAATAGCAGTTCGACAATTCTCCAAAAGCAAGTAAGTATTACACTTTCTAGTAAAATATTAACTTTAATTGATAAACCAGAAAAAAATGATTATAATGAACATATAATATTTTTCAGTTTTTTGCAAACTTGACATACATTTATCCAACTTGGCCAATATTGGAAACCAATTAATAAAATTGTAAGTAAGTGAATTCATTAAATAAAATATAGAGTTGTCTAACTGAAAAAGTGACTTTTCGTTCCCAAAATGAAGGAAAGTTTTCATTTTAAATTTGAAAATAAATGACAGTCGGATGATAATTAAAAATCTTTTTTCCTATTAATTTACCTAAAAATGAATCATCTTTAATAATTATTCCAAAAATATGCCAATGTATGACATATGCTGAACCTTTTTTAATTGTAATTTTTGTATATGTCTACCAAAGTGTGTTATTAAAATGCAATTAATGCTGCAAAATTTTTAATATTTTCCAGAAAAAAACAGTAAGGGGTCGATTCCGATTCGTTAAAATCCCCTACGAATCGCGGTACAGAGCATTTTTCCCGTACGAATCATATGCCTTCAATGTCCCCGTACGTACGGTGAAGTACGATCCAAACCCAAAGCAGATCTCCGTACGAATCGTGCCACTGTACGACAAAAAAATACATGCAAATTGTATCCAGAACACACATTACGCGATGTCCGTACGTAAACAAGCAGCAGTTTCCGGCCCAGCAAGTACGATTCGTCTCTGCGACAAACCGTATGACCCTTTTTCTACGGGACTTCAAAACGTCCGTAAAAGCAGAGTCCGACCCAAACCGCATCCCCGGTACGCGACACGCATGCCATGAACCCCATCGTCCGTGTCATCCTAGTCCTGTACGAGTACGACCTGGTGCACAGAAACCGACAACGGCGCATACGGTGAGAACAAAGTACCACAACAATGGAAGTGTACTTGTACGGTGCGGCTTATACGCTCGCGTATAGCACCATTGCAATAGCAATACAATCCACACACATGAATGGTGGGGTACGGTGCGTTTCACGCGCTCGCGTATGGCAGCATTGCAATAGTGATACGATGCGCACACACGCCATGAATGTTGGGGTATGGTGCGTTTCAAGTGCTTGCATACGACACCCTCACAATACTTATACGAGGCACACACATGCCATCAACCCCTTGTGGCCAACAGTTTTGGGTGGGTGGATATGACTGCCAGCAGAGGCCAGACATATGAAGGGTGGGTGGATATTACTCCCAGCAGAGGCCAACAGTATGGGGGCGGGTGCAGAGGACTCCCAGTAGTGGCCAGACATATGAGGGGTGGGTGGATATGACTACCACCAGAGGCCAACAGTATGGGGGTGGGTGCTGAGGACTACCTGCAGTGGCCAGACATTTGAGGGGTGGGTGGATATGACTCCCAGCAGAGGCCAACAGTATGGGGGTGGGTGCAGAGGACTCCCAGGAGTGACCAGACATATGAGAGGTGGGTGGATATGACTCCCAGCAGTGGCCAGACATATGAGGGGTGGGTGGACATGACTCCCAGCAGTGACCAGACATATGAGTGGTGGGTGGATATGACTCCCAGCAGTAGCCAGACATATGAAGGGTGGGTGGATATGACTCCCAGCAGTGGCCAGAAATATGAGGGGTGGGTGCAGAGGACTCACAGCAGAGGCCAACAGTATAGGGGTGGGTGCAGAGGACTCCCAGCAGTGGCCAACAGTATGGGGGTGTGTGCATAAGACTCCCAGCAGTGCCTATACATATGAGGGGTGGGTGGATAGGACTCCCAGCAGAGGCCAGATATATGAGGGGTGGGTGGATATGACTCCCAGCAGGGGCCAGACATATGAGGGGTGGGTGCAGAGGACTCCCAGCAGTGCCCAGACATATAAGGGGTGGGTGCACAGGACTCCCGGCAGAGGCCAACAGTATGGGGGTGGGTGCAGAGGACTCCAAGCAGTGCCCAGACACATGAGGGGTGGGTGGATAGGACTCCCAGCAGAGGCCAGACATATGAGGGGTGGAGGGATATGACTCCCAGCAGAGGCCAGACATATGAAGGGTGGGTGGATATGACTCCCAGCAGAGGCCAGACATATGAGGGGTGGGGGCAGAGGACTGCCAGCAGTGCCCAGACACATGAGGGTTAGGTGCAGAGGACTCCCAGCAATGCCCAGACACATGAGGGGTGGGTGCAGAGGACTCCCAGCAGAGGCCTGACAAATTAGGGGTGGGTGGATATGACTCCCATCAGAGGCCAGACATATGAGGGGTGGGTGGATATGACTCCCAGCAGAGGCCAGACATATGAGGGGTGGGTGCAGAGGACTCCCAGCAGTGCCCAGACACATGAGGGGTAGATGCAGAGGACTCCAAGCAGTGCCCAGACACATGAGGGGTGGGTGCAGAGGACTCCCAGCAGATGCAAGATATATGAGGGGTTGGTGGATATGACTCCCAGCAGAGGCCAGACATATGAGGGGTGGGTGCACAGGACTTTCAGCAGAGACCAACAGTATGGGGGTGGGTGCACAGGACTCCCAGCAAGTGCCCAGACACATGAGGGGTGGATACAGAGCACTCCCAGCAGAGGCAAGACATATTTGGGGTGGGTGGATAGGACTCCCAGCCGAGGCCAACAGTATGGGGTGGATGCAGAGGACTCCCAGCAGTGGCCAACTGTATGGGGGTGGGTGCTGAGGACTCCCAGCAGTGGCCAGACACATGAGGGGTGGGTGCAAAGGACTCCCAGTAGTGCCCAGACATATGAGGGGTGGGTGGATATGACTCCCAGCAGTGGCCAACAGTATGGGGGTGGGTGCAGAGGACTCCCAGCAGTGGCCAACAGTATGGGGGTGGGTGCAGAGGACTCCCAGCAGTGGCCAGACACATGAGGGGTGGGTGCAGAGGACTCCCAGCCTTGCCCAGACACATGAGGGGTGGGTGCAGAGGACTCCCAGCAGTGCCCAGACATATGAGGGGGGGGTGGATATGACTCCCTGCAGTGGCCAACAGTATGGGGGTGGGTGCAGAGGACTCCCAGCAGTGGCCAACAGTATGGAGGTGGGTGCAGAGGACTCCCAGCAGTGCCCAGACATATGAGGGGTGGGTGCAGAGGACTCCCAGCGGTGCCCAGACACATGAGGGGTGGGTGCAGAGGACTCCCAGAAGAGGCCAGGCATATGAGGGGTGGGTGCAGAGGACTCCCAGCAGTGCCCAGACATATGAGGGGTGGGGGCAGATGACTCCCAGCAGTGCCCAGACATGAGGGGTGGGTGCTGAGGACTCCCAGCAGTGGCCAACAGTATGGGGCTGGGTGCCAAGGACTCCCAGCAGTGCCCAGACATATGAGGGGTGGGTGGATATGACTCCCAGAAGTGGCCAACAGTATGGAGGTGGGTACAGAGGACTCCCAGCAGTGTCCAACATTATGGGGATAGGTGCAGATGACTCCCAGCAGTGGCCAACAATATGGCGGTGGGTGCAGAGGAATCCCAGCAGAGGCCAGACATATGAGGGGTTAGTGGATATGACTCTCAGCAGCAGCCAACAGTATGGGGGTGGGTGAAGAGGACTCCCAGCAGTGGCCAGACACGTGAGGGGTACATCATCATCAGAATACCACAACTACATGGGGGTATGTGCACATCCCTAACTTGTGACTATAATGATAGTGCCATAGCAACACATAACTTACAGCAGTGTCCCACTCCCTGGAGGATGGATTACTTTCACACACTGTGTGACACACCACATGTGGGTGTGATGTCAAATTCCACATGCATACCCACCCATGGAGGTTGCTGGCGAAATACACACAATAGTGTATAGTGATGTAACAGCCTACCAAACAAAGAGAGAGAAAGGGAACACACACTGTCACGCACATCCCAGGACTGATATGAATGTCTAGGTGGTGGCCAGACCACCAAGATGTAGTCTATCATGGAAGGAATAGGGTTGAAACCCCTTAGATACAATGCACAAAATTGTGAGTCATGTGCCCAAATAACCTGCATAACATTCCCCAACATAGGGGTAGGCTGTGATTATACACATGCATAGGGGTGTAAAGGTTGAATGTGTCAATGAAGGCATGTGTAAATACTCAAAACACAAGTACAGTGATTTTCAAGGATGGCACAGACGAATGAGCAGTAGACATCTATGAGCAGGCATGACCATTGTTAAAGGGAACTGTCACCAAAAAAGAAAATGTGCACACATGTCAGCACAACAATTGTGCAACTGAATGCAGTTAAGATGTCAGGTGCCACAGAGGAAGGAACACTCCTTGGGACAATGTCTCTAGCCAAACTGAACACACACAACCAATGATTAATTGCAGAGACATTGTGATGACACACAGATACCATGGTCCACCTCATGACCATCAACAAAAAACATCTTTCAGCACCCCAAAACATTACCTTGACACCAACTCCAGGTCCCTCATCACCAACATCAAGTACCTGAAATGCAATAGTGTTGAACGTAAAATAAAAGGCTTTATTCAGCAAAAACAAAAAAAGATGTCCAAAAATGAGTCTCTGCTCAAATAAGACCAATGGCCAGTCCAGAAATTAGTCCTTGTAGGGGGACGCCGGATAGGCCGTCTACGCCAACTTGCCTGGATATGGATTGCTCAATGTGATCTGGACCCTTGGGGGGCATCGTAGGGGGCAGGACTAGGCACGCAGAGACAGGAGTGGTAAGGGTATGTGTGGTGGGTGCAGGGGTGGATGTATCCTCCTCAGTGCAGTGTGCAGCGCTGAAGGTGGACTCATACTCAGTGCTGCACACTGCAGCGAGTTCGGCCAGCCCAACCACTACAACCAAGGACACAATTGGAGTGGAGGGAGAGGGCTGTGAGGGTTGCGCACTGTGACTCTGGCTGCGTGTATGCGGTGTGAGCTGCATGCCAGGAGGTGTGCACTTCACCACATGTGGGGGTGTGCTGCCTGTGTATGTTGGGGTGCGTGATGGTGTCTTCCTGCGTGTGCGTTGGACAGGTATGGGAGAGCGGAGTGTGGATGGGTCCAAAGGAGGGGGGATGGACCGCTGCAGGAGAGAAACTGCTGCCTTCAGTGATGAGCCCATGGACTGCATAATCCGACGTTGGACAGACATTGTTGCTGACACGCCCTCCATGAAAGACAACAACTCGGTCAGTATTTGAGTGTGGCCATGGAGGACACTCAGCATCGATGTCTGACCAACATGCAACTGGCGGAATAAGTCCACAGACTCTGCACTGAGGGCAGCAGGGGTGACAGGGGCAGGGGCTGCTGTTCCGGGGCTGAAGGAGACATGGGGGGCTGCACGGACAGAAGGGATGGGAGCAACTGGGAGGGTGGAGATGGTGCTGGAGGGGCGGGTACAGACTCTGTGAAGCTGCTCAGTGTTGCTGCATATTCCCCCTCCTAAAGGGAGCCAGAATCAGATCCGTCAGCGTGGTCAGATGTTTCGCCTTCCAACTGGTCCTCAGACTGAGTCCCCTCACCCACCGTGCCACTGGCTCCCTCTGACTCCACGCTGGTGGCACTGTGGCTGGGTCCCTCCTCTTGGTCCGTGCAGCTGTCTCCTCCTGTTTCTGGTGTTGATGCTATGGGCAAGGAGAAGAAACAGAAATGCATCAGTCACCTGTACACATCTGACACATGAACACAAAATTAGTAGGTCACACTGCAAATCATGCCATGCATCATGAGTAACAGCCATATAACTCTGCACATATTTGAGCCTTGTACTGCCCAGTTGGTATAGACACAAGGCTACTTGGACACACTGATCCAAAGAACACACCAAGCCACAACTTGAATGAGAAATACACAGAGAACGTAGTGTTTGTTTACAGGAGAGCAGATCAATACAATGAAGTGATGCCACCTGAAGTTCACAAAGAAATAAACAGTAGTGGTGCCCCTGAGGGCAAACTAACCCACCTCACTCCCCAAGGTGACACCACACTCAGAGCCCTGTAAGTACATTGGGCAAAAAATAAATGATAAAAAAGGTGGTATCTTGGGACTCACCATACTTTACACAATCGACATGAATTAAATTTGGTAATTGGCCATCTTGTGAAGAGAACACGTATGTACCTGCATGAAAGATGTCTCACAATGAAATGCACAATAAAAAAATGTATACATTCATTGAAAAAGCTGGCACCCTTTAAGAGAAAACACTGTTAGAGACAAATGGCGTTTCAGATTGTCCATATACATGGTCCAACGGAGGTCTTGATGTCTTGACACTCATTATTTTGTATAATTGACAACAAAGGAGTTTCAAGACCTCAAGACCACTGTGGGGACATGCATATGGAGATCAAGGCACACCATTAATTGCTAACACTGACTACTTTGAATCAGTGCCAGCTTCTTTCAAGAAAGTGGAAATGTCATTTTGTGTGCACTACCTTGTGAGACATCTATCATGCAGGCACATAAGTGTCATTTACACAATTCGACATATTAACACCGTCTAAACATGAACAACTTTTAACAAGTGTTGTGAGTGCCAAGGTACAATAATTTATGTGACACAACTTGAAATATCAAAAAGAGACTAGCTATGGGTTGGGGTGGTATGATGTTTACATTGTAAAGATCATGGTGACTCAGGTAAGTTTTGTTGGTCAGGGGTGGCACCCATTGGGTGTCTTAAGAAAGCCCTCACCCACCAACCTAGTTGGTGGCATGCTTCATTATCGGGCCCACCCAGTGACACCTAGCGTGTCCCGGGTGTGCTACGACGCCTGAATACAGCGGAGCAGGTATGTCACTGTGTGTGCGGTGAGGGATGTTAAGAAGGTGAGTTTAAAACGGCTTGGCGGGGGTCCCTGTACCTGGAGGGTAAAAGACTTTATTAATAGGGCCTCCGTCAGCGGTTAAAAATAAGGCTATGGGACGTAAGAGGCGAGTTACGACCTCTCACGTCCTTTAGAGTGTCAACATGTTTCAGCCAGTGCCTTATTGATATGCTGGCTTTCTTCAGGACAATTAAAATGGGTGTAGGTGTGATTAAAACTAGTGGGTGTGTAGTGTGGACTATGTGTCTACACGCCCTAAAGTGTATCTAACTGTGAGAGGGGGGATTCCCTTCTCAAGATCACCTGTACATGTAACATAAAAGACAGGAACAAAACATACAAGGAGAAAGAGTCACTATGAGGTATGAACTTCATATCATGGCAGCCGGCTTAATAGCGATGAGGTGCAGGCTATAAGCGGCTCAAGTGTAATGGTATTGGTGGT
Organism: Lissotriton vulgaris; assembly: GCF_964263255.1. NCBI lineage: Eukaryota > Metazoa > Chordata > Amphibia > Caudata > Salamandridae > Lissotriton > Lissotriton vulgaris. The sequence goes on from NC_141693.1 coordinate 1,614,222,352, forward strand.
ACCATTATGGTGACATATCGCACTAGAACTGCGTTAGTGGAGTGGTAATAAAAACGAAATTTCTGCAATAGTGGTAAAAAGGTGAACACAAAGAACACAATGAGGCGTAAGGACTGTGTCTTACGCTAGTTTTAAGTGGTGTCCTCTTCAAGGTACTTTGAAGTGGCAAAGGTTAGACCCTATGGGGAGATAAAGGGTAAACCACTGGGGTTAGGAGACCTGTAGGGAGAAAAAGGTAGCGCTTACCCATGGTCGAGGTGGTAGTGGCAGCATACTCACAGGATTACTGGTCGATACCGGCTGTGGACCTAGTGTGCCTCCTTCTTGGAACCGGTAAACAGTGGCATCTGTTCCTGGTTTTTATACTCAAGGTAATTGGTGAGACGATTGGTTAATAGATAGCACCTGGAGAATGACAAGAATGGTGGAAAGACTCGATTTCGAGTCATGCTTGCGCTCAGGTAGGTGCCTGGGGCGCCGCGTCGGTGCGCGGTGTAGCAGACGCGTTTAGCACATGCGCATAGGAAAGGGTGCAGAGAGCGCATGCGCGGCGATTCGGTGGCCGCTGCGCATGCGTACGGCCAGTGCGATACACATTGCTTTGTGTACAGCGCGTCTGCGCATGCGTGCGGCAAGGGCGCTACAAGCCGCCTTGTGTACAGCGCGTCTTCAGGCTCATTCTAATCGGGGCAATTAATGGAGTGTTGGCTATTGTGCTGGCGGCATAGCGGAAAGGCTGATATGATAGCCAATCCGTTATGACGCTCATGAATACAGATGGAGGCTCGGGTAGGGCGTGCAAGGCGCCGAAGAGTAGTTAACAATGGGGGGACAGCGCTATGCGTGTCAGGCGCTGGTGAGTGGCTATGAAGGGAGAACAGTGCTCCTGTCACTGAGTTATAGTGGGTGAATTTAAAAAGGCACTTTAAAAATGCAAGTGCCTTTTTAAATAACGGATTGGCTATCATATCAGCCTTTCCGCTATGCCGCCAGCACAATAGCCAACACTCCATTAATTGCCCCGATTAGAATGAGCCTGAAGACGCGCTGTACACAAGGCGGCGTGTAGCGCCCTTGCCGCACGCATGCGCAGACGCGCTGTACACAAAGCAATGTGTATCAAACTGGCCGTACGCATGCGCAGCGGCCACCGAATCGCCGCGCATGCGCTCTCTGCACCCTTTCCTTTGCGCATGCGCTAAACGCGTCTGCTACACCGCGCACCGACGCGGCGCCCCGGGCACCTACCTGAGCGCGAGCATGACTCGAAATCGAGTCTTTCCACCATTCTTGTCATTCTCCAGGTGCTATCTATTAACCAATCGTCTCACCAATTACCTTGAGTATAAAAACCAGGAACAGATGCCACTGTTTACCGGTTCCAAGAAGGAGGCACACTAGGTCCACAGCCGGTATCGACCAGTAATCCTGTGAGTATGCTGTCACTACCACCTCGACCATGGGTAAGCGCTACCTTTTTCTCCCTACAGGTCTCCTAACCCCAGTGGTTTACCCTTTATCTCCCCATAGGGTCTAACCTTTGCCACTTCAAAGTACCTTGAAGAGGACACCACTTAAAACTAGCGTAAGACACAGTCCTTACGCCTCATTGTGTTCTTTGTGTTCACCTTTTTACCACTATTGCAGAAATTTCGTTTTTATTACCACTCCACTAACGCAGTTCTAGTGCGATATGTCACCATAATGGTACCACCAATACCATTACACTTGAGCCGCTTATAGCCTGCACCTCATCGCTATTAAGCCGGCTGCCTTGATATGAAGTTCATACCTCATAGTGACTCTTTCTCCTTGTATGTTTTGTTCCTGTCTTTTATGTTACATGTACAGGTGATCTTGAGAAGGGAATCCCCCCTCTCACAGTTAGATACACTTTAGGGCGTGTAGACACATAGTCCACACTACACACCCACTAGTTTTAATCACACCTACACCCATTTTAATTTTCCTGAAGAAAGCCAGCATATCAATAAGGCACTGGCTGAAACATGTTGACACTCTAAAGGACGTGAGAGGTCGTAACTCGCCTCTTACGTCCCATAGCCTTATTTTTAACAGCTGACGGAGGCCCTATTAATAAAGTATTTTACCCTCCGGTTACAGGGACCCCCGCCAAGCCGTTTTAAACTCACCTTCTTAACATCCCTCACCGCACACACAGTGACATACCTGCTCCGCTGTATTCAGGCGTCGTAGCACACCCGGGACACGCTAGGTGCCACTGGGTGGGCCCGATGATGAAGCATGCCACCAACTAGGTTGGTGGGTGAGGGCTTTCTTAAGACACCCAATGGGTGCCACCCCTGACCAACAAAACTTACCTGAGTCACCATGATCTTTACAATGTAAACATCATACCACCCCAACCCATAGCTAGTCTCTTTTTGATTAATTTACATATAAACCGGGAATCTGGACTAGCTATCTGGTCCTCTCTCTCCCTCTTGATACACGCACAACTTGAAATATGTCAGTCCTCACCTGGACATCCATTCCCTGATGGTACAGTTGCTTGCACATAAAACCTTTTGGCTGTCATGTGGAGTGGCACACATGTCCCAACTCTGGACAATGCTTAAGCTATTGGGCCAGCAATTGTGATGAACAAAATCATTGCTGCATTGTGTACACACCATTATCCCCAGGCAAAATGTCAACACAGAAGTGTGCACACTAAGACAAAACAGCATTGCAGCTGATCTACATACATGTGGCAAAAATGTATGAGCCTGAATCATGTCAGGAACAAAATGACATAGGCTGACAAGCCCCAACTGCAATCATTGGCCACCATCACAGGGGCAGTGCATGGTGAATCATTGTTTAGCCAATTCTCACCCACAGGTCAGACCTGGCAAGGCTAAATCAGGCAGGCCCATGTAGACCTTTCCTGCACAACACCCCCATCTCTCAGTCAGTCAATGTGATTGATACAGCTCAAGAAGTGAGACATCTGAATGAGGTAACAAAAACTGTGCACCAACAATTCCAAAAGTAACCCAACCTCACCCCCTGAGGCTGGCAATACATATTTGTGACAAACAACCATCAACAGATTGTTGTGAATAGGCACACAGGCACTGCCCAGTGTGAGTACCCATAAGCCAAATCTTGTATCCCTGTCCAGTGTACACATGTAGCAGACACAGGAAAAATACAAACTGTGCCAGGGACCAATGCCACAGAGGCAGACCCATGCTGAACCCACATAAAATGGGCACAGTAATTGATGACACATGATTAGGAGGCCAGGTTGTCTCAGGGGACTGTAGTGGGCACACTAATCCGTCAGTCTGGAATGAGCTGATTGTACCATGAGTAAAAGTCATGGCACTATGCATATCTCCCACTGATGTACATAATTTCTGAGGGCACAACATAGGTCATGCATGCTGCAAGGGTGTGCAGTTGAAACCTCACACTCCTATGTTGAGACTCATCATCAGTGCAAACAAATATGAAGTCCAAACACAGTGCTCAGGTCATGGCACAGGCAAGGTCCCAACACATGTCACAGAACACCCTCCCACATGATGCAGAAATCAATGTTCAGTCTTATTTTCTTGCACCCTAGATGAACATGTGCAAATGTGATTACAGACAGACCAGGGGACACATGTTAAGGAGGGGAAGGGATGAAAATGAGCACCAGGTGACTATGGGGAATGGAAAAGACACTGCACATATAACCTGTCTGAGTAGACACCCCAACTGTGGGAGCGTAGCCAGGCTTCAGAGCACTTCAAAAAGCAGGTGACACACAACACAACAAACAGCCATGTATCTACCCCCTCCTTGCTGTTGTCTCTCCTGCAACTGCCCATCGAGGTCTGGGAACACCACCGCCAGGACACGGAGCATGTGGGGGGTCAGGTGACGTCGTCCACAAGGCCGACGTGGAGGTGACAGCTTCAGCTGGACCCAGGCGATACGAAACCTCTTCTGCACATTGCGCAGCCGCCGGCGAGGGCCCCCCGCAGACATGACGGCCCTGACGATGTCCCACCAGAATTCAACCTTCTCGTAGGCAGTTACCTGTCAGGAAGACACAGGGAAACAATATTACTACATGTGCTCCATGTCCCAGAGACCAACAGTTGCACACCTTTGATTATGTGAACAGGGCATAGGATGCTGACAGGACTTGCATCATTGTCCATGTGAATTTGGCCTGTGTGCAAGCCACAATGTACTAAATGGCATTGAAAGCCAACATATGGTGTAACGGGTGCAACACACTCTCTGATCAAGGCACACACTGGGCAACACATGCAACTGCAGGGTGTGGGACAGCACGTGCCAAGCAGTCACATATCCCACTCCACTGAAGATCCCTCAGCAGACCAGACAGACACACCCTGGCACAGATCACTCGCCTGTCACTGACAACAGCGGATACAACCGTCACTTTGCACATGTGCCACTTACCACTGGAATGCCACTGGTGTCGTGCTAGCCTTGCAAGTCAGGCATACATCACTGCTTACTTGTCACTTCAGATGGTTAGAGCTGCTGCATACGCCATGCACCAGTGGTGCAACACATCACATACACACTCACCCACTTGACAAGGCACATTCACACACATCAATGTCCATTAGGATGTACACATAATTTGGACAATCTCACCAGAGGTCCCCTCAAGTCATAAACATCTGTGAGTACATTCACCTGTCACTCCAGGGGGACCACTGTTCCACCTCATGACATTTGGAAATTAAGCCACCAAGGTCTGGCACGGCTGAATGTGTCATTCACTATGGAGTAAATGTCACAGTAAGCAGAATGTAAGTGAGGAGTGAACACACATGAACTACATCATGCTCTGCATGAGAGACACCACCATGTACACCCCCTGGGACTCACTCCAAAACACATTGCATGTCTGTCCCACCAATGCACAATGCCTGTTGTGACACTCACACAACAGGTGCACAGTCAAAGGTAGTGGAGTCAGCACTCACCTGCTCCTCTGGTCTCCCATACAGCTTGCTGTACTGTGGTAGGAGGCTGTCCAGGAAGGCCTGGTTCTCCTCCTCAGTGAAGGCAGGGGAACTCTCCATAGTACGAGCCATGATATGCCAGAGGAAGCAGAGACAGCAGCAGTGTGGTCCACTCCAATGTTGTGCAGGGAAGTGCCCTCTCAGGGGTTCATGCTGCCTTAAATCAGTGTTGCTGAGGGGCTTTCAGTTTGAGGAGTACAGAGTGATAGGTCATATTTGTTCGCATCGTACATTTCCTCAAATCCCTTTAAACATACAGCTCTGACAACATTCGCATTGTTTAAAATTTGAGCTTCAGCTCAATAATCAATTTGCAACATTGTGTTTTTTTGGCCAACTGACTTTTGCAGGACACCTGTTGGACACATAGCTACTCTAAACTCAGTATCCATGACACGCAGAATGCATTCAGGGCCTACTACTCATCCCCTATGTGTCACCTAAGTAATTTTGACACTTACGTGTATGGTGCGTTTCACGCACTCGCGTATGGCTCCATTGCAATAGTGACACGAGCCATACATGTCATGAATTTTGGGGTACGGTACGTTTCACGCGCTCGGGTAGGGCACCATTGCAATAGTGATACGAGCTGAACACACACGCCATGAATGTTGGAATACGGTGCGTTTCACGTGCTCGCGTATGTCACCATTGCAATAGTTATACGAGCCGCACACACACGCCATGAATGTTGAGGTACATTGCGTTTCACACACTGATGCCAATGCAGGGGTACGGTGCGTTTCACATGGTGCGTTGTACACGAAGGGGTACGGTGCGTTTCAAATGGAGATGTGAATGCAGTGGTATGGTGCCTTCCACTTGGTGCTTTTCACATGCAGGGGAACGGTGCATTTCACATGGTGCGTTTCAGATGCAGGGGTACGGAGCGTATCACATGGTGATGCGAATGCAGGGGTACGATGCCTTTCACACAGTGCTTTTCACACGCAGGCATACGGTGCCTTCCACACGGTGCTTTTCACACACAGGGGTATGGTGCGTTTCACATGGTGCATTTTGCATGCAGGAGTACGGTGCGTTTCACATGGTGATGCGAATGCAGGGGTACGGTGCGTTTCACATGGTGCGTTGTACACAAAGGGGTACGGAGCGTTTCACATGGTGATACGAATGCAGGGGTATGATGCCTTCCACACAGTGCTTTTCACATGCAGGGGTACGGTGCGTTTCACATGGTGCATTTCAGACGAAGGGGTATGGTGCGTTTCACATGGTGATGCGAATGCAGGGGTACGGTGCATTTCACATGGTGATGCGAATGCAGGGGTATGGTGTCTTCCACACAGTGCTTTTCACATGCAGGGGTATGGTGCCTTCCACACGGGGCTTTTCACACGCAGGGGTACGGTGCTTTTCACAAGGTGCGTTTCAGACGCAGGGGTACGGTGCATTTCTTTAGAAAATGGACAGCACCCTTCAAGTTTAAATATACAGTTTACGATAAATGATGACTCAGTATTTGTTAAGTCACATATAACATTGTCATGGTTGTTTTCCCAATGAATATAAAATAATCGCTGATAGCCAAAGGGCTCTTTGGCTATCAGCGATTATTTTACGGAAAATGAAAAACTGAATAAAGGAAAGAAAATCCAAAGTCTCTTGTCTATATATTCGTTGGGAAAACAACCATGACAATGTTTTATGTGGCTTAACAAATACTGAGACATCATTTATCGTAAACTGTATATTTAAACTCGAAGGGTGCTGTCCATTTTCTAAAGTCTAGTTAGTCAAGGAAGTATGGTTTCCATATCTTCCATAATGGGTTTGTATAGGGATTACATTCCTGGTTCTAGCACCTTCGCTTTGGACTTAGTCACGGTACTTAAATAGTGGTGCAAACGTCTTTGCCTTAATCCCTAAATAAAACTTTCTTCTTTGCATTAGTACGGTGCATTTCACATGGTGATGCGAATGCAGGGGTACAGTGTGTTTCAAATGGTGCATTTCACACGCAGGGGTACAGTGCGTTTCACATGGTGCGTTTCACACGTAGGGGTATGGTGCGTTTCACATGGTGATGCGAAGGCAGTGGTATGGTGCCTTCCACACGGTGCTTCTCACACGCAGGGGTATGGTGCATTTCACATGGTGATGCAAATGCAGGGGTACGGTGCCTTCCACATGTTGCTTCTCACACGCAGGGGTACGGTGCGTTTCACATGGTGATGCAAATGCAGGGGTACGGTGCGTTTCACATGGTGCATTTCACACGCAGAGGTACGGTGCGTTTCAAATGGTGTGTTTCTCACACAGGGGTATGGTGCATTTCACATGGTGATGCGAATGCAGGGGTACGGTGCATTTCACATGGTGGTGCGAATGCAGGGGTACCGTGCGTTTAACACGCTGATGCCAATGCAGGTGTACGTGATCACACACTCACGTATGGCACCATTACAATAGTGATACGAGGTGCATACACGGCAGGGATGTAGGGGTACAGTTTGCACAAGGATGTATATCACGTACTTGTTATTACACACTTTAATGTGCAGGCCCGATGTGTGGCAGCCAATGATATAGCACAGGGTATCTTATCTTGTTGCACAATCAATGTGTGATGACCTGTGGACACATGTCATGAGTTAAGGGGCACTATGTGGCACACATCACCTTGACACTTGTCCCATGTGTATCATTAGGCAGATTTTGTCATGCACAGCAACACTGGAATGGCACAGTCATCACTACCGGCACCTTTCTCCCGATGCTGTTAAATATTGCAGGGATTTGTTAGCATGAGCTGAAAGCCATTTTGTATTTCTCGCAGCCATCTTGTTTGCCATGTGCTGCCACATGCTCGCCATGTGCTCTGTCCTCCCTCAGTGTTGACTGCTCTTATAATCTGCCTAGAAACAAACTATATTTAGCATCTTCCACCTTTGCCCATGTTCAGAAGGGCCTAGCTAGTAGAATGCACCTGCTCATCTTGTAGAACTGTCAGGCTATTTTCTGCTGCTGTATGGAGAAGTAACTCTCCTCCCACTTTGTTGAGCAAGCAGATATTGCAGGCTCATATTAGGCATTTTGCATGCTTACATGAGCCAGGACTGCCCCTTGGTCTTATGCTGACTATGTAACCTTAAGCATATATTAGGCCTCTGTTTTCTGTACTCCTCAGACTGACTCATTCAGTTGCTAAGACTTCTGTGTGACGTAGACTCCCTCATTTGAGGTTAATAAAGATGTTACTTTTATATTTCAGCTTCTGTGCCAATTTCGTCTTTTTTGGTTTAATAGGACCAAGTATCAGTGGGACCCCAGAGAAGGTTTCTATTTTCTACAATGCCAGGGACTGGGGCACTTTGTCAACCGGCATGTCATGCTCAGCAAGACCCTATGTGACTATGTGAGGTGTGTTGGTTACTATGAGCTTGCTGTTTGTGTTCTGTAAACTGCATCTGCTGTTGGTGCATCTAACATGGGTCTGTGTTGAGATTGGAATGGTTTCACTTCTACACACACCATGCCACTTGTGTATTCCCACGGCTGTTGGGTCTGGTGGCATCAGACATCATATTTCCCCAGGCATACATGCCCCACATAACACAACAGACTCATGCTCCTGCCACCCTCCAAACAATGAACACCAGACAATCAACCACCTGCTATTAGGCAACCCCTAAGCTCACACACAACAGCTTCACATGCTGTGTGTGCAACTCCTACTGCCTACACCGCACTGTCCCGCCTCACAGACCATGCCTGTACAACCAGGTCATGTGCCTCCTACTTCACACCTGCTCCATCTACCAGCACACCATTGGACTCTGTTACCTCCTCAGCACAACAGCCCCACACATCGCCTTCATTACAGTAACCTGGTTGAACGCATCCTCAGCACACAACGTCAACATTGCCATCACAGACTGATACAAGATCACCCGCAGGGACCGCACCAACAATCCAGGAGGATGAATTGCAATTCATTCTGAAGTAAACCCTCAGAGTCACAAACAACAACAGGGACACACTCAGCATTGTGAAGCACCTGCACTTCAGGTTTTACACTAACCCCCTGACCACCCTCAGTCTAACCCTCATCTACAGATCTCCAGGCCTACCCCCACGATTCCGCTGAGCCATCAACAACTACATCAGCACGCAGGCCCTCACCTACAAAGACTACATGTGGCAGGGGGACAGCAACTTCTGGCTGGAGGACAACCATACCACCATAATTCATTGGTACATCAACATTTGTATCCAGTGCTCTGACAAGCAACACGCTGCCCCACACTCCGCTAGAGATGCCCCAGAGATGCTTGACCTAAGTCACCACAGACGGGCTGTGTGGCACCCTCGCCTAGGACACTCTAACCAATGCCAATGCCACCGCCACACCCTGCAACCTCACACACTGGATCAGCGACTGATCCAACACTCTTGCAACATTGGCGGACTTTCCTGTGAAGTACAACAACAGTTAAGCCACCTGGGACAAAGCAGACCTACTGGACTCATACAGGTCTAGCCAGACTCTCATGCAAACCTTGTGGAACAACCAACCATCAGTTACCTTTCAGCCCTGAAACCCTCCAGACACAGACATCACCATATCATCAGCACGGACTAGAGGACATCCTTCTGGTAGGGCATAGGCACCAACACACTCAACATCAAGGAGCTCATAAGCATCGTGTGTGAACTATCTAACCCCAGCTCTCCATCCCAAAGACATCCCACCCCTGCAAGCACAAGGGGATCCCTCGCAACATTCTACCACTACAAGCTCATGGACGTACACAACAGCCTCACCACACAGAGGCAGACAGTGCTATTATCCACAGGACATACCCCCTCAGTTCCTGGACTCCCGTCAGCAGCAAAGACACCACCCGACTCATGTACACAATTCACTCCAGCTCTCCTTCAAGACCCTTCCCACACAACATCTCAATCACAGCATACCCCATCCTTGGAGCCCACCTCCGGCACGTCATAAATGTCTCCTTTGAGTACTCCACATTCCATGGGAGCTGGAGGCATGCAGAGACCCAGGCCCTTCTTTAACAATGGACGGCAGTACCGCAGGATCACCTGGAACATCACCCTGCTTCCCTACCCGGCAAATGTCATGAATAATACAGTCAACGAGCAACTGACCATCTCCCTCCAAGCAAATACCTCCAGGCTACCCGCCCCAGTCCATCTTCCATAGTCATCACCCCACTGCAACAGCCCTCATTGCCACCACCAATGACATCTTGGACCCTGCTCAGCAATGGTGAGACCACTACCCTCACCCCCTCGACCTCTCAACTGCATTCGACACCATGTGCTACCACACTGTCAGATCACACATCTCCAACACTGGGATCCAGACGAGGGCCCAGGATGAAATCGCCAAGTACTTCACCAGCAAGGCCCAGGGAGTCTGCCTCCCCCCTTCAGCATGTAGTACACTGGGGTCATCCGGCCCATGCCCCTGGGCTCATCTCTCAGTGTCACAAGCTTCATTGTCTCCATAACCCCCCACTCCACCATCACATGTGCACATAACCTCATCATCATGTCCTATGCCATTTACACCCAGCTGCTCCTCACCCTCACCAGAGACCCAGCCACTCCCAGATCCAACCTTCAAGAGGGCATGAGGTGTGTTGACGAATGGATGAACATCAGCCACCTGGGGCTGGACTTGGACAAGACTGAAATCATCAGCTGAGGATTGTCCGCTTACAGCTGGGACAACTCCTTGTGTCACACTGTCCTGGGCAAAACACCAGCACACAGTGCCCACACACGCAAGCAGGTGTTCATCGTACACTCCTCACTCACAATAACCATGAAAATCAACACAATCTGTACCTCATGCTGCAACTCCCTCCACATGCTGCAAATGATCTTCAGAGAGATCCATTCCTAGGCAAGACTGACATTCACCCAGGTCTGCGACACCTGCCGACTCAACTACGACAATGCCCTCTACGCAGGAACAACAGCCGGACTCCAGTAGGACTTGAGCACATCCAGGGTGCATCTGCACACCTCATCCTCAACATCCCCTGCCACAGCCACATGACCGTCCATCGGAGATACCTACAATAGGCTCACTGTCAACTGCAGGATCACCTTCAATCTCCTCAGCCACACTCAGGAGGTACTCCACAACCCCAGCCCCAAAGAGGAACATGGATGTCTCCCATCCAACATCCCATTGCCCCAACTCCGTCCAGCCAACCTTGCCCTGGGCACCATTCATCACATCCACAGTACAACTGCATGCGGGAGATAGTTCTCCCCTCATCAAATAGACCTGGTACTCCCTCCCTGGGCACCTCCACATGACCCATGACCTCTACGCCTTCATAAAACTCTTCCAAAACTGTCTTTCCGAGCAGTATGGCAAGCCCACCCCCCTCAGCATCTTGAAACCATCACAGGTGAGTATTGCGCTCCATGTATGTATTTGATGATACATTGTGACCTATATGTGTCCTCGACCAGACTCAAATCTCAGTGTAGGGATGGCTTGAGTTTGTTCCACACTCTGGCATACTTTGACATATCCCCACACGTATGTTGTTGACTCATGCTAAATGACTGCAACACTAATTTTACTTGTGATTGTGTTGTTTATTTGTCTATCTTGTGTGTGAAACGTAAGTGATAGGTGCTGTACCAAAAATGCCGGGAATCCAAAGTGCACAGAGGGAGATGTGATGCCTTGCAGTTTGAGTCAACAGAGTCCAGACCACAGTGCTTGGCATCATTGTTCAGACTGCACCAGCAAGTCCATGTGGGAGACTAGGACAGTCAATGAGGTGATGCTGTTGCACACAAGGTCAAGGTGCCAGACCAGGTGACCTGCGAGATGTGCATGGCCCGCTGCCTCTCACTGTATTTTCCATGGACAACCCACCTTCCTTGGGGTACCCTCATATGCAGTCCTTGATGATGCATGGGTCGCTCCGTCGGATGATTCCTCCTCCTCCTCCCTCCCTGTGCTTGGTGGCGGTCTTCGCCTAGATGTTTCTTGCCTGGTGACACAGGGAGGATGCTCCATGTTGACTGCGATCCGACGGAGTGAATAGCTTATGTCCCTTTGCCCCGCCAGGAGCTTAGCCAGTCTTGCCTCCATCCGTCCTTGGTGTTCTTGTTGACTGGTGTGTTGCTCTGCCTGCAGGTTTTTGATCTCTGTGAGGGTCCCAACTACCTGGCTGAACTGCCTGGTGTTCTGCCGGTATGCCTCCATGATGTTGCGCAGTTGAGACATACCGGGCCCTACTGCTGGCTGGTCAGGTTCTCGCCTCTGCCTGCCGCCACTCCCACCACCCGTGCCCACACGAGCCTGGCCTGCCGTTGTGGGCACACCAGGTCAACAGGACCCCTGAGGGATGGCAGTCGTGGTGTTGTCTGCCACCTCCTGGGTGCCCGGCGAATCTTGTCCCTCATTGTCAGACTGACTCAGTTGTTGACTGTCGGGCTCAGAGATGTCTGCTGGGATGTGGCAGGAATGGTGGTGGTGGTTGGAGCAGATGTTCCTGATCCAGGTGCTGCACGGGTTTGGGCACCAGAGGTGCCAGGTTGGTCGGGGTCATCTGTTGAGTGCTGAGAGGCATTGCAGTCGGTGGGATGAGGGTCCTGCGCAGTCTTGGACTGTGATTTATCTCCCCCATTGTTGGGGGTAGATTTGGCACGTTGCCCTGTGAGTGTGAGAGACAGACAATGGTAATGTAATTTAATGCAACATCCATTTTTCATACACATTGTAGTTGGCACTGTTCCACCTCGTAGTTGTCTATGCTTTGGATTGTCCTCAATGTTCACTTGTGGATGGGCATGTTGTGGGGTCAGATTGATAGGTGGGAGCATATTTACAATAACTGGCACAGCCCTGCATATCAGCAGGGATTGGCCAGTTATTGTGCACCACAGCTATACCAGCATGGATGCGACACATTTACAATACAGAGCACCTGTGCCGTAGAGGTGGCGCATTGCTGGAGTTGCGTCACCGGCCCAACGCAGCTCCAGCAATGCTCTGTGGGGCCCTATATGCACAATGCTGCATCAATCCTTATGCCTGCTTCAAGCATGCACTGGGTTTTGATACAGCATGTGCTTAAAAGTGACTGAGTAAAATCTTGTAGGTTTCACTCAGCCACTTTTGGGAGGCATTGCTGTGCCGGAACTCCCACCCATCCCTCCCCCCCCCGGGCCAGAACACTTACTTCTGGCGCAGGGCTTTAGAACGTGGCATATCTCCCAGATGCGTCACCTTGTAAATACACAGCACCATGGCGCCACTTTTGTGTGGCCCCTGTGTCACAAATGTGACGCTAGGGTGGCGTGCAATAAGCGCAAGGGGCTTGTGAATCTGCATCTTGCATTTTTTACTTGGATGCTTCAGCAAATCTGTATTGGTTTTGTTTTGTTACATGACCATTGTAACAGTGGGGCACTCCCTTGCCTGTCCCTGGAGGGTATGTTTGTGTAAGGGGTGTGTGACAGGCCAAGCTAGTAGTTTCAGTCTTATTTGGAACTGGGCCTCCTCGTGGTGTGGCTGTCCCCCATGGAGCATGCTGCCATGACAGTGGTTGTGAGTTCCTGTCAAAGATATCTGACCTTGTTGTCCTTGTGTTTGTGTTTGCACTGGTCCCAGGGGGCCTTGTGCTTCCTACACCAGGGCCCAGTGTCAGCTATCTTGTCAGTACTTTCCCACTCTCTCTGCATTGAGCATGGCACATGGGTGTGTACCTGGGCCACATGGGATGAGGGCAACTGGCATGGGCTTCCACAAAATTGTTTCTAGTGGTGGGCAATTTTTTAACTTCATCCCCACCCCCTTGCACCCTTCTCACCACTGCCTTGCACCCTTCTCCCCCTCCCCCTTGCACCCTTCTCCCCCTTGCACACTTCTCCCCTCCCCCTTGCACCCTTCTCGCCCTCCCCCTTGCACCCTTCTCGCCCCCCCCTTGCACCCTTCTCCCCCTTCCCCTATACCCTTCTCCCCCACCCCCTCCCCCTTGCACCCTTCTCTCCTTCCCCCTTGTACCATGCGCCACCTCCGCCTTGCACCCTTTTCTACCTTGCACCCTTCTCCCCTCTGCCTTGCACACTTCTCCCCTACCCCTTGCACCCTTCTCGGACACCCCCTTGCACCCTTCCAACCCAATGGAGGGGGCTACCACCTGTAACAATGTCACCATTTCAAAAGCAGGATGGACTAGGTCCGGCCCTGACTGGGCCCACACCAGACGCACTGGTGATCCGGGGGGGGGGGGCGAGAGCCCCCATTCTCCCCCCTGTGGACGCCTATGCATTTGGCTCTGATTTGGAGTCCCACAATGCATTTTGTGACACAAACCCTCCCAGCATACCGGACGTCCATTTTTGGTTCTGTGCTTCCTGTAGCACAGGACATGGCATGGCCTTGCTTTCTCAATGGGGCATACAAATGTTAGTGGCATTAGCGTTGTTTTTTGGTGTAGTTGTGGGTCAGTGGGCGCTTGGAGGTTGTTGCAGGCAATTTTTGTACTTGGGATGTGGATGCCATTACCTCCATGTTACATGAGTTGTTTGTGTACTCACCAGGCTCTATGACTCCTTCAATTGCATGTACTCCCACCGGCGGTAGCAGGGCCATCACCTTCTCCTCCCAGGGCTGGTACTGTATAACCATGGGCGGATTTTGCGGATCCACGATCCGTGGATTTTGCGGATTTGCAGATCGTGGATCCGCAAAATCCGCGGATTTTGCGGATTTGCAGATCTGCGGATTTGGGGCGGGGCTTCCATGCGAGTGCACATGCCTCTTGTGTGTTTAAAAGGTCTGAGAAAGATCAGTTCAGCAGATGAAGAGAAAGAAGCCCCTGGTCACAAGAACAGCACGGGTATTGTGCTCGTGAAAGTCAAGAATGCAAAGGCCTCTATCCAGCATCACAGCTGATGTTCCACGGTAGATTTGGGATGAAGGCACACCTGCCCAGCCTCGACGACGCTCATGATTGTTTTTGGGCTAATGAATGAGTCACTGAATTTGAGCTTCAACTAGTTCGAGCGACCATGTGTGTGTTACTATGCAATCGCCCCGAAGGGCGCAGGGGTCCCTGAGTGAGCTGTCCATCATAGTGGGTAAATGGCGGGAAGACGGTGCACACCGCGAGTGTGTGAGCGGGACCAAACGTGCGGGGCTTCAATGTGAGTTCACATGCCTCTTGTGTGTATAAAAGGTCAGAGAAAGATCAGTTCAGCAGATGAAGAGAAAGAAGCTCCTGGTCACAGGAACAGCACGGGTATTGCGCTTGTGAAAGTCAAGGATGCAAAAGCCTCTATCCAGCATCACAGCTGATTTTCCACAGTAGATTTGGGAAGAAGGCACACCTGCCTCGACGACGCTCACGATTGCTTTTGGGCTGATGAATGAGTCACAGGAAGGGCATGTTGTAACTATTTTACGATGGCGCCGGCAAGCTGCCAGCGCCATCCTAAAATACTTACTAAATTAGCTTCAACAGGAAGCTCTAATAGATAAAATAAAGCAGGTGCGAGCACTTGCTTTATTTTATCTATTAGAGCTTCCTGTTGAAGCTAACTTAGTAACTATTTTAGGATGGCGCTGGCAGCTTGCCGGCGCCATCGTAAAATAGTTACAACAGGCCAGGCTTTAACTTTTGCCCCCAGAATAATCCACCGCTCGCGGATTTGCCAATTCTCGGTAAATTCGCGGGAGTTCACGGATCGCGAATTTACCGAAAATTCGCAAAATCCGCGAGCGGAACGGATTTTCCGCTCATACTTAGTACTGTACGGGTCTGCAGGGACCACCACCACCAGTGTGCTGGCTCTGTTGGTACTCCTCGTCCATCTTCCGCTTGATCATCCTCCGCAGATCGTACCCCCTGGCAATCTTTCCTTGTGTGTCTGATGGGTGCAACAGCATTCACCCTATTGACTATCCTCTCCCACAGCTGTGTTTTCTCCGCTATGCTGTTCCGTTGGACCAATGCGCCAAACAGCTGTGGCTTGACTCTGATGACTTCATCTACAAGGATCTCCATCTCCTCCTTTGTGAACTTTAGATTCTTCTGTGTGGACATGGTGTGGGGTGACGGTGTGTATGGATGTGGGTATGTGGGTCTGAATGTGAAGGGGGTGTGGGTCAGAATGTGATTGGGGGTATGTGTGAAGGTGGATGTGTGCAGTTTGTGGTGTGTTGTCAGTGTGTCTTGCTAATTGGGTCTGTTGCAAAGGATCATGGTTTGTGTGTGTGGGCCCTTTTTATTGGTCCATTTGTGGGTGGGGCTCAGTTTGGATTTTTGGTGGGTGTGTTATAAAGGGTGTTTCTGAGTTAGCCCCTTTGTTTGCCTGTTTGGATCTGGACAGGACATTCATTTCCATGGTTTGTACACTGGATACGTGTTTTGTGGTGTTGTTGGAGTCGTTTTCACCCTCCTTGTGCTGTTTTACGGTGTCCACGTGGTTCAGTAATTCTCGTTTACTTGCATTTGCTTCTGTTTATTTGTGTGTACGAGTCATTTTCTGCATCCTTGTGCTGTTTTTAGGGGTTTGCGTGTGCTTCGTTCCGGGGGGGTTCGTATCGTATTGGATTTTGTGGCTCGCTTATACGCGAAGTTTTCAGTACGAATCGCAGCTCATACGCGACATTTTCCGTACAAATCACATTCTGATTCCCGGGTCTGGATCGTACTTGTCAGGTCGTACAGCATGTTTACGATTCATACGGTTCACTTTCAGGGACCGTTTTGTGTGGTTTTTCCCTTGTTTTTCATACAGTCCACAAAGATTCAGACTTATTTTTTAACTACGGATCGCACTATCAGATTCAGACGGATTAGTACGATTCATACGGAAACGGCTACAAATTAAAATCAACGTACGGATTTGTTTCCCGAATTGGAATCGACCCCTAAATGTTTTTGTTACATTCACATGTAAAACTAAATCTATATATATAAAAACAAAAGTATGTCTGTTTGTCCTTCATGTATTACTACACCATTCATCCGATCGGCATGAAACTTTGGGAGGTTTTTAGGTACACTCCCGCGAAGTTTTCTGGCAAAAATAAAAAATAAAATAATTGTTAAATATCGGTCCCCCGGCCCCCCAGGGCCCTCATAATCATTCCAATACTGAACGTTTACTTTTTCCAGTGCGACTCGCTTTTGCAATGACCCTCAACCAAGCACAAGGACAATCGCTGCAAGTGTGTGGACTATATTTGGAGAATTCGTGCTTCTCACATGGAAAACTGTATGTGGCCAGCTCACGCGTCGGAAAACCTTCAGATTTATTTGTGTACTCGCCAGACGGAAAAACAAAAAATACTGTGTATCAACAAGCACTCGAATAAATAAACAGAATTAAAACAACACTTTAAAATATTTTCCATATTAAAATGAATAAGTTTCAATAAAAAATGACACAATGTAAATTAAATGTTATCATAACAAGTTTCCTTAAATTTCCTTTCTTCTGAGATCGCAGCAACATTCAATGGGTAAGCTAGTAGGATTATAAATTACAAAACATGTAACTTTACTGAATTGATTGTTTTTTCAAAAATAGGTAAGACTGTTGAATAATGCTGTAGTAATATATGAATTTTCTCAAAGGAAAGTTCTGAATACAATGAAATTAAATATTATGAATGTAATGAATATTTTGTTTTTTCCCTCCCCTGTTGCTCTTAAAATGACTTCAGATAAGATAGACAGGCAATTACCTAGACATCTATTGAAATAAATGAATGACATTTATTTACATTAAAATCAATTTAAAAGCGTGGGAACTTTAAAAAAAATATATGTTAATAACTGTTTACTATTATTTTTTTTAACATATTTTAAAAGATATTTTTTTAAATAATATTTAATAGTGTTCTAAATGTATTTAAAAAATAATTATATTATTTTTATAATTTATTAAAAAATACTTAATTTATTTACTCTTAGGAGTATTAATTACTATTCATATTCTAATATATATTTATTTACTCTTAGGAGTATTAATTACTATTCATATTCTAATATTCTAATAGGAGTGTAAGTTTAGAATAGTGTAGGTAAAAAAATTAACAAGTCTTGGATAGTGTAGGGGGGTGTAATAGTAGGGTAAGTGTTGGATAGTTTAGGGGTTAAAAATACTATTCTAAATCCAGGGTGGTGTAAAAGTAGGGTAAGTGTTAGATAGAGTAGAGGTTAAAATAATTATTCTAACTCCATGGGGGTGTAATAGTAGGGTAAGTTTTGGATAGCGTAGGGGTTAAAAATACTATTCTAACTCCAGGGGGGTGTAATAGTAAGGTAGGTTTTGGATAGTGTAGGGGTTAAAAATACTATTCTAATGCCTGGGCAGTGTAATAGTAGGGTATGTGTTGGATAGAGTAGGGGTTAAAATTACTATTCTAACTGCAGGGGGCTGTAAAAGTAGGGTAAGTGTTTGATAGTGTAGGGGTTAAAATTACTATTCTAACTCCAGGGGGTGCAATAGTAGGGTAAGTGTTGGATAGTGTAGGGGTTAAAAATACTATTCTAACTCCAGGGGAATGTAACAGTAGGGTAAGTGTTGGATAGATTAGGGGTTAAAATTACTATTCTAACTCCAGGGGGCTGTAATAGTAGGGTAAGTGTTGTATAATGTTGGGGTTAAATATACTATTTTAACTCCAGGGGGGTGTAATAGTGGGGTAAGTGTTGGATAGAGTAGGGGTTAAAAATACTATTTTAACTCCAGAGGGGTGTATTAGTAGTAGTAATTAATTTAAATAAATTAATATATATATTTAAAATAAAATTAAATTATAATTAAAATAATTATAGTAATAAACTAATTTAAGAAAAGTAAATTAAAATTAAATTAATATTAGCTAAATTATATACTTACCCAAACTTACGATGCAATGCAATTCTTTGTAAGAGCATCTGCGTTGTAATAGCATGCGTTGTAATGGCATGCGTTGTAATGGATCTTGCATTGTAAAAGTTCGTTGAAATGGCAGTGCGTTGTGAAAGTTGTGTTGTGATGGTTGTTTCCCCTTTCATGTACTCGATGGTATGATGGGATTATTAGGGTCTAATGAGATGCTTGTACAGCTCAAATCTTTTGCCACCCTATCCTGTTGCAGTTTGTTGGTTTTTGGGACACTATAAATGGGTCTCCTGCAACAGAGCTAAGTCTGCGCATTTGGAGGCTAGGTATGAGATAACCTTTGCCTTTTTATATTGTTCATGAGGCCATCTACATTTAGAGAGATTATGGTAAGTGGTATGGCCGACATTGACATAGCATTAGAGAAAATGAGACAAAGGTAGGAGATGGAATAGCAGGGCTGTGTGTATGGAGTTAGGACAAGCTTAATCAATGAGAGGGATGTATTTTGGTCTAATCCATTCCTTTTCCACACATGCCTTTACAATGCTGTTCCTACAATGAAGCAGGCAGTACAACGCACGTCTTACCACGCATGCAACTAGCACAAACGTTCATAAGGGGACATTAAAAATGTACTAGCCATGCATACCATCACCACGCATACCATTACAACTCATCTTTAATATGTATCAAAATATGTACTTTTGCGATAAAAATGATTACAAAAATATTATATTTCGCAAAAGTATGTAAAGTGAATGCAGTTGTATTTCACAAAACATAATAAATCATGTCACGGTATACCTAATACTTAAATAAATGTGTTTCCGTGTATCCCATTTGTGCAGTAGTCCTACCTCTCTTTTAACCCTATTTGTACTGCTTGTCCCCAATCAAAGTGGCTATCGTAATATGTCAGAAATCTTTAAAAAACATACTTTTCATCAAACGGAATAAAAATTTAGTCAGATTCCAACTCACGCTAAAAAACACATTCCAGCCCATATTTTCTTGTGAATTTTGGAATACCACCAATAAAACGTAAAAATTCAGCCGTCCACCATTTTTTACCCAGTGGTACATTGACTTTGCTCATGATCACACGCACCACAGAGAGAGGAGGAGGCTAGTGACAGTTTGCTTCCACAGTGTCATTTATCCCCTCTAGTAAGTACCACAGGTATAAAAAAATGCACTAATTGTATTAACCTAATATATCTGAATAAGTTATAATAACGTTTTTTTAAAAAGATTCACAGACTTTTTCAGACTATTTCCAGACTTTATTTTGACTGCATTAAATAAAGTCTTAACAATGTGTTACTATTGTAAACATTTTTAGAGCAATTAAACTCCGATTTAGACTAGTGCTTTAAATAAAATAAATGTTTTAAAATATGTAATTTATTAGACATTGTTTGGTGTACATTACTTACAGCAGATCAGGTGCTGAACAGTGGCAGGGAGGCTAAGCTACTGTTCAAACTCCGCCGGGTACTTACTTCAGGAAAGGTGCTAGACAGTGGCTGGGGGCAAAATGACTATTTTAACTCTGCTGGGTACTTACCTCAGGGCAGGTGCTGGGGAGTACTTACATCAGGAAAGGTGCTGGACAGTGGCTGAGGGGCAAAATTACTATTCTAACTCAGCCGGGTACTTACTTCAGGGTAGGTGCTGGACAGTGGATGCGGTAAAATACACTAATTTAACAGTGCTGTGTACTTACATATTGTTTCTCTTCAGCGGGGTGACTGACTGCTGAGTTTCTGGAAGTATAAAATACCTACACCCTAGAATCTGTGTTGGACGACATAAAGGCGCTCCTCGCTAAGAAGCTTTATTTGCAATTTAGGTATGGAGTTCTTCCGCTGCGCTCATTCACAAATAAATGGGAGGACCCCAATAACGCAGAGTGCCTGGGTGCAATAACACAGATGAGATGGACATCCATGTGGTATTTGCTTGTCAGGGGTATCGGAAGGCAAGGTCGCGATGGCTACTTCAACTCTGTAGAAATTTGGGATCCAGACATTGTCATGATGTGCATAGGATATTAAAATCTGATGCGCACATGCCCATTGTGTTTTCAATGTCATGCTTTTTATTTATCATGTGGTGCACACGTGGAGTCTTCCTAAAAAAGATTGCAAATAGGAATGATAATTGTCGATGACTCCACATCTTTTTTTAATTGGTGATTTTCATACATACTGTATTTATTTGGCTGATATAAAAACGATTGAATTATTTTTAATGACCAACACTCGCTTGTACTGAATGTATATAGATCGTTGCCCCTCAATGTTTTTGGCTTTAGCTAATCCCTTTGCTGCCAACTGGGGGCAAATATGATGGCTGAGTAAATGCATTGTTTTTCTGCTTATTTGTTATTATCTTATCTGCATTACAATTTTAAATTGTAATACACAACTGAGCAAAAATGTTTCTTGGAAATATCCTCTCAATATATATTGCACAAGCACTTTATGCCCTGTTTACCAAGATAGTTGATGTCTGGAAATGTTGTCCCAGAATATGGAATGCAGATCTTTTTCTTTACTTTTTTAAAAATTATACATATTGTATGTACCTATGCTTTTATGGTCAAATGTGCCGAAATAAAGTTTTATGAATGAATAAAGTATTCTTACTCAGCCGGGTACTTACTTCAGGGTAGGTGCTGGACAGTGGATGGGGTCAAAATACACTAATTTAAAAGTGCAGTGTACTTACATATTCTATCTTTTCCACAGGCCTTAGATTGTTTCTAAACATTTGGAAAATGTACCAACCAGTGCATAAAGAAACAAAAACCGTTCCAGGTAAATTTACTTAAAAAAAAGAAAAAGAAACATAGCCTGAACTAACAATTTTCATTCAACAGCCAGCAAACAATAAGACTAATGCATCTCTGTTTTTGTAAGTGTGACAATAAAATATGTTTTCCACCATAATTACAGACTCTACAACAATCATAGAAGGCCTGTCTTATTACCTCCCTGGTCTTTGAAAGACCAAGTCATTTTTGGCGGGTGATTTGTTCACTTGCCGTGGTAGCAGGGCAGAGTCAAAAATATTGTCTTCGAGGCTGTGCCAGGTCCAAAGGGCTCTGCCACATCAATACTGGTTCAAGAGACTGTATTTATTGTTCTAATTCCAAAACTGTATTCAGAGAGCCAGGAAAGCTTAGCATTTCACATGAGTGGCTCTGGAGAAATTGGCTTCAATTTGGGTCTTTGCCCTTCCCAATCATATGGGCAATGCTGGTGTGCTGCTGCTAATATCTGTTGAGTTTTCTTGTGCCATAGTAATCATGTTATACCAGATCTTGTCCTCTCTGCACCATTAGATTTTGTGGTAGTCAGGCTCAAATTCTGTGTGTCTTCTGAAGCTCAAGTGATCCAGATATTATCATACCTGTGAGTTGGGGGTTTATGTGGATCAAAACACCTTTCATGTTTCCTGTTCTAAGTTTTTCCCAGGATTCCATAAAAGCAGATGTTATCCCGGTGTGCTCGGTCTTCCAGATTGGTCAGTTTTCGCTGAGATGCCAAATTTGAGTATCATGCATCTGGAATCCGTTAATGTGATTCTCCTCCGTCAGCATGTTCTGAACTAGTCTATTTACTTTGTGGCAAAACGATCTCATTTGGTATGGACTGACCTGACTTCAGTCACCAGGTCCATCAGCTTGTCATCCATGGACGCAAGGCATATGCCCTTGTTGAGAAATTGGGATGTTGGTAGAGTGGGGTGTCACCTATGCTCATGCAACAGCCACCATTCCTGTCAGGGTGAATGACTAAAGTCACTACATTGACAGGTGTTTAACCATCTGGTAGCATGGCGCAAAGCAGTCAGGTTTAATTTAGAAGAAATCTATAAATCATTTATGGAGCACACAAGCAGTAATAAAGTCAAAATGCAATACAAGGAATATCCTACACCAATTTAGAAAACTAGAGTATGTTCTAGTTAGTTATTTGACACCAAAACAACAAAAATGCAAACAGTAGAACTGGGGTATGAATGTTCAAAGTTAAGGAACTAGCACCTAAAAGATCAAAGTACCAACTGCGGATATCTAGCCGCATGAAACTGTGTCAAAGTCAAATGCGATGGAGGATGAGTTGCATACAAAAGTATATTGGGCCGCGTTGGTGCTTACTTTTGGATTTAGAAGAAATTTGAAGAAAAAGTCTTCGAGAACGTAAAAACTCAGCACGACAAAGCAGCAGGCATTGCTGAAGGAGGAGGCGTCATTGTCGGAGATTTCCATGTTAAGGGGGCGTGGCCAACCCACCAACCAAGATGGCCACGGTGCAGTGAAGCTCCACCAGCCGCCTCCAGATCAATAGTGATATCTCCTCAATATGCACCTTAATTGACTCCAGCTCGACATCTCTGGATCGCCAGGATCGGGGTTCACATGGTGATCCCACCTGATCAAGGTTCCGTGTGTCCGCACCTGGTTTCCCGCCACGTGAGAGATTAGGGGACGTGGCGTTTGTCAGCAGATCTCTTCTCTACACTGCTCCACTGGTGGTTCGACACAGACAGGAACTGGTGGCAGACTGGGCCAAAAAGCATCTATCACAGTGAGTGCACCTGCCTTGGGTCCCTCTTTGTGCTCCCCCCTACACATACGCTCCAATACAACAGAGACGCGGACACATTTGGCTGGAACCAGGCTGCTCCACCTGCTCCCACCTTCTCCCTGAGGCCCGGCAGGGGCAAGGCCTGCTGGCAAGCCTGGGAGGTGACCACTCGCTCGCAGATGTGGTGGGGACACGGTTTGCTCCATCGCTCCCGGTGTCCGGCTGCCCCCGCACTAAACTCCATCGCTCTGGTGTGCTCAATCAGTTACCTGCGGACGGTGGGCACAACGAGCTTGCTGCTGCCTGCATCGCAGTGCCTGAGACTGGTGGCATCACAGTGTGAAACCTTGCTTCGAATGGATACACCTGAACACTGAGGCTCACCCTACATGTAACTGCCTAACCCCACATATTACCTGTTACCGGTTCTCAGACGTCCAGTGCACAGGCCCGCCATTGCACAGAGGTGCAGTTAACATCCAAGCACACCCCTACATCTATGCATGCTCGTCGGAGTGCTCGCTTTCCAGGGCACCCACCACTCCTCTCTTCAGTCTCCTCCGAGGAACGACTCGCCTGCTCTTGGTGTACCCTGTGCCCGGTCTCCATTCCCCCCCTCGACCCACTAGCTGAAGGAGCTGGATTTGTCTCCCATATTCGATTTGATCAGTGAATATCTTGCTTCCTCCCTTTTTTCATCTCTGTGTAGCGGCATGGGCCACAAAGACCCTAAGCAAAAAACCGTTTCTTTTGAAAAGCTTGCCGAGAGGGTCCCAGAAAGCGGCCTGAACTTGGCAGAGGGAGGCCAAGGAATGGTTAAGATGGCAACCCAAGCGCTCAATCATTATCACTGCTACAGGAGATGAGAGTGGGTTTTAGGTCACTGGATGGGCAATTTGACACCTTGGATAAGCGACTCGAGAGCCTGGGGGCCAAACTTCCAGCACATGATAGATACCTGGATGTTGTAGAAGCGTGCATTCTTGACATTGAGGATGGCACTGTGCAATCTCTTAAAAGACGGAAGCATATTGAACGCATCCTCAAGGATGTGCTGATTAAGAATGTAGACCTTGAGGCACGCAGCAGGCAAAATAACATCCTCATCCTGGGAGTGCTAGAGACCATGCCCACAGGTCGCGTTGACCTCTTTGCTGAGACCTTGTTTACCGATATGTTTGGAAGGGGGTCCTTTACCCCTGGCTTTGTAGTAGAATGCGCTCACTGCACTCTGGGATCTTGGCCTAATCTGGGCAGCCCTCCAAGGCCTATCATTGCATGCATCATGAACTTTTGAGACCGTGACACCGCACTGTGCCTCGCTAGAGATCGTGGAGACACCACATGGCAGGGTTCCAAACTACCTCTCTACCCAGACTTCACCATCATGGTACAGGAGGCCCACCATAAGTATAATGGAGTAAAGGCCACCCTCAGGAACTTGGGTTTGAAGTATGGCATGCTTTGCCCTGCCAGATTGCGAATAGATGTTCATGGCCGGGCCCGGATTTTCCATACCCCAACCGAGGCGCAGGAATTCTGCCACAAAAATAAAGAACAACAACCAGACAGTCGCTGATGGGGCCAGGAGTTCCCCTCCATGCAGTGGCTCCAACGCAAGTATGGAACTTTTTTCAAGCACCGGAACTGGCTGAGTCTATTATATTGTTCATTCTCCATCTGTTAATATGGCTGTACTGGGATAATATTACCCTTCAATATGAAATATTTCTAATAGCTGGCCACCCCTCTTGGTGTACACCTTGGTTTTTTTTCTACTGGCACAGGGGTTTCTCATTCCAATTCAAAGTTACTAGGTATATCATGTTTTGTTGTATGTTGTGGTTTTGCCTCACTTTCTTTATGGTGAGGTTGGATGAGGGACAATTTTCAACCTACAGACATTTTGTTTACTTACTGTTATGCTCACTGTCCAATTTAACATCTATCTGCAATTGACTGTTTTTGTCCTATATGCCATGGCCATTAGATGGCCCAGCTAGGTAATGGTGATGGTCCCTCTGGGTTGCCCTTGCTGTCCTGGAATGTCAGGCATATTAACAACAATCGTAAGAGAAGGCATGTCGTTCACTATCTGCTACGTCACAACGTCAGCATTGCTTTTTTGCAGGAAACAAACTTGTCCAAACCTGACCCCACACGTCTTGCTTCAAGCTGGTGCGCACACAGATATTTTTCCAACTAATGCAATTACGCTAGAGGCACTGCCATTCTCATTCACAAAAGGGTGCCCTTCAGTCTTCACTCAGCCAATGGGGATAGCAAGGGTAGATACACCATTGTCATAGGGTCACTAAAGGGTCATAGCGCTGCCCTGGTGTGTGTTATGTCCCAAACACGGATTCCCCAGAATTCTTTTATTCCCTGCATGCCCAATGTATGAGGTTAGATCCTGTCCTACTACTACTAGGGGGATATTAATTTGCTCCTTAACCCCACCTTGGATGGCAACGCTAAATCTCCTGGCACTAAATGAAGCGCTCGCCATGCTCTACTAGATTTTTTGTGACCAATTATCGCTTCACGACATATGGCGCAAGTGCAACCCTTCCACCACTGAATACATGCATTATGCTGGCCAACACAACACTTGGACTAGGATTGAATATTGGCTTGTTTCCCCTGGCATCTCCAGCTGTTACCATTCGATCATGACTCTCCTGAGAACATACTCTGACAACTCCCCTGTTAAGGTTGTCCTTAGAGTTCGCTGTCCAGATGGGTACGAACGACAGTGGCGTTTTTCTAGCCGTGCCCTCCATGATGACCTCTTCCACTTTGAGGTACGTGAAGCCATTGAAGAATACTTTGCCATCAATACAGGCTCGGTTGATACTTGGGCCATCCTGTGGGAGGGTTTTAAAGCAGACATTAGGGGTGTCTGCATCGCCAAAAATGCCGTAGTACTAAAAGCTCTAAGAACGACAATCTCTCATTTGGAACGCGACCTGACAGAAATTGACTGCGCAAAAAAAAAATACTTCTAATCCACAGTCAGTCAAAAACCGGCTCACCCTCCTCACTGATAATAGAGAGACTGCAGATCACAAAATACTTTTTCTAGGTAAATCTCAAACTTGCTCGTCGCTATAGTGAGGGTGAATGGCCAGGTTGGGTGCTAGCCCAGATGCTTCGACCCCCATACATCAAAGCCTATATCACTGAGTTGAGATCCACCACAGGCCAGGCACTCATGGACAACTTGCAGTGTAGTTCCTATATACACAATAGGCTCTGCGCATTGGAATAATATATACTGTAGTTTAGATGTAGGACTGAGGTCGACTAGGTCTCTACCAAATATATTAAACTTAATAGTGAGTGCCAGCTAGCTCAGAGGTCACTAGAAACTTTCTCGAATTTACAAGTAGGGATTAGTTTCTGACAACCGCATAAACATGACAACTTTGTTTCCCAAGAATAAGAAATCAAATCTCTAGAGTCGTGGAAACAATAGATAACTATTTTACTCACTCAATCGTGCATACTTCGTTTCACCAGAGGTGCTGAGAAAATAGAGAGACGGGCATTTTCAATAAAAGTATTTATTGAACAGTCTTCTTTCTCAAGCATAAGAAATGTACAATCGTAATACTTGTTATAAAGTAAAGGGCATATAATACGAAAGGTATTATAAAGTAGTACTGTAAAAGCATGATATGGTTTCTAAGCCATAAAAGTGCATAAAAGGTATAAAATTCATACAGTAATAAATAATGACTAAAAGTACTCAACTGATGCTTCTAAAATACGCCTACCCCAGTGTACCTAACCTACGTCTAGTACAAGGGAAGAAGTAAGTGAGGAGTAGTTTAAGTTTAGTAGTTCTCTGCCAGGAATCTATTCCAAGAATTCTCTAAGAGGTCTAATCAGCTCCGTACCTTGGTTTTAGAATGAAGGAGGTCTTGTATCTCTCTCTCAGGACTCGATTCCCCAGATACCCTCAAGGGTAGCCCTGAAACACTGGAGCTGGATTTCCTGGCAGTAGAAAAGACAGAGTCTCTCAGTGCATCAGCTGGAGGGTCGGCTTCCTTCAGCACTTGCTGCTGCAGGGCGTCGGGCAAGTAGATAGTCGATCTGCTCCAAACCACCGTGTGTTTGTCTGGGCAAACCGAGGCATATTTATACCTTCAAGGTGCCGAGTTTGACGCATTGGACTTAATAATGTCACTCAAAGGCTAGATTCTTTGAAAACTCCAGGATTTCTTGGAGAACTAAATATTCAAGCAGGGGGAAGTCCCTGGGTTTTTCCAAGAAATCGTTGTTGATTCTCGGAGCTTAGTGGAAGTAGCCATGCTGATTTTGGGCTGTAAGGCTTAGGCCAAATATGGTAGTGATTTTTATGCTTATATAAGGATATAATAAATTATACCTATATAAGGGCATGAATCGGGAAAATTTACACTAGGGTCCTAGATTCATTTACAACAAAATTCCTTGAATATTTCACCTCTTTGTACAATATAGAGTAGGGAACGCCCCCACTGCACAGGTATCATACCTGTGCGAGATTGCTTTGGTATATCTAGAGAAGAACCTACAGGAATTCTTGGTCGAGCCAATCACAGAGGAGGAGGTCACTAGTGCCATTGAGGCCCTTCGAAGCGCCTCTGCCCCTTGGCTGATGGCTTCGAAGGGGATTTTGTAAGTCCTATTAGGATCTGCTGGCTCCTCAACTATTGAGGTGTATGCAGAGGCCCTCAAAAGACAAATCTTACCCCCCACTCTTTGTGAGGCTGTCATTATACTCCTTCCCAAACCTTGAAAAAAAACAACATTATGTAGGTCATACAGACCCTTATCCCTACTAAATCTAGACTATAAAATTATGGCCAAGGTGCTCGGCATGCGCTTATCTCTCCTGATGGAATGTATTGTTTCCCAAGCTCAATTCGGCTTTGCTCCCCATTGATCTACTTCATTGAATTTCAGGATGCTTTTCTCGATTCTCCACAGGATTAACCCTGAAGTCTCAGCTGCCGCAGTCTTGTTGGACATCGACAAAGCATTTGATTCCCTAGAGTGGCCTTTTTTCATCTCCATCATGCGTCGCATGGGAATGCCTACAGGATTTATTGCCACCACTGAATTATTTTACAGCTGTCTCACAGCGAGACTTCACCTGAACGCTATGCTTTTTTGACCCTTCCCTCTATCTTGCGGCACTCTGCAAGTCAGTCCCCAGTTGCGATTATTGTTTATTCTCACCATGGGCCCCTTAATCCGAAAATTTCAGGAGAAACATCTGCAGAGGGACCTCCAATTCAACACTAGTCCCCTCCTGGTCTCACTCTATGCGGACAACACTATGCTTTATGCCAGGGAGCCTCAGGTCATCTTGGAGCCACTTATTAGGGAGATCCTCAGATTCAGACAACATTCTGGCCTGGGCATTAATTGGTGCAAGTCAATTATCTTCCCCTTAACCTCAGACCTAAAGCAGTGGGAGTGTGAATTCCTCCTTGAATGGTGCACTGACTCCGTTAAATATTTGGTCATTCATATGCATCTGGACACATCCAAAATACTCCGCCTAAATTATGGTAAAGTGGTCAGCACCCTTGAGGCTTAGGTGGAGAGATGGCTGTGGTTGCCGTTATCGCTGGCAGAGTTGCAGTCATCAAGATGGTTGTTTCCCCCAAAATTTTTAATAGTATCCCATTCCCCTCCCGAACAGTTTCTTTTTGACACAACGCTTACATCTTCTTCAATTGGTCTGGGGGGGCGAACAGACTTTCATGTGATGGCAAGTAATGACTTTTCCGTATTAGAGGGAGGTTTGGGGTGCCCGACCTTAAGTTGAACTACCTAGTGGCCCAATGCAGCTACGCCTTCGCTTGGTTCCACCCTGATGCTATGATGTCATTTCTCCACCCTGAGGTGGATTTTGTCCTGCCTGAGACGTTGCTTCCAACAGGTCTAGCAACACCACAATGAGCTGAAGTTCTACTTCACCCAAACAAGAGATAATCATAAATAGAGGAGTAACAATATAAGCTGATCAATCTCAAGCCCCGTAGCGAATCTCGAAAAATGATATACTTTCTAGTTTCTTGGTTATCAAATGGGAAGGAGCATAGGCTTAACACTCCCATCCACCTTCTCTGCACTGTTATATTTTACAGAACCATTAAGCCTTTGGAAAGCATGCTGGTTTAATCGAACCAGTGGGTAAATGACCTGACAAAAAGGAAATTTGACACACTTTGTTGCTACTTCATGCTTTACCATGTAAACTATGCTTTCCTGTTCTGGCAGTAATTATATTTGAAAAAGAATGAGTATTACATTTCAGTACTTGTTTTTATGTGTATTTAGTAGCACTTGTATGTGTTTTTGGAGGTATGCGGCTACTTAGCACCCCATCTTGGCAGCTGGTTAAGACCAGACCAATGTGTTACCAGAACAGAATATTATTGACATAAATATTGTATCCCAAATATAGCATTTAAAAAAAAATAAACCTGCACCCAAAGAGTTGATATTCTTAAAAAAAGATATTTAGGAGATAATATTTATATCAGACTATATTTTTGTATATGATATTCTGACATACAGCCCACACAACTGGAATCACCCTGCCACCAAATCCTATGCTGCTTGTTAAGATGTGGTGGAATGAGAGGCATGAGAATATAAAGCACCCTGGTTAAAAAAGGGTGAAGAGAGACATGAAGCATACGCCAGTTACTCGAAAAATGAAAGGTGGAAGTGGTATGGGGGCTCCCAATAACCAAAAAAAACGAAATACGCAGTAAGAGGTAAAGAGTGTGGAGTTCACAATATAGGTGGACTGTGAGACCAATCCATGCATTGTTTTCTTGTTACAGTGGCCCACCTCCATTTACAGTCCATGATGTTTTGTAGCTCTTATGTTCAAAGTATCTGAATGTGCTTTTTCCCAGTTTAGGAGAAATGAAAAAAGGCCTGCTAAGCCAAGACAGCAATTGGTAAACAAAGTCAATTCCACGCACAAACAAATGACTTGCATTGATGTTCTTGTCCTCTGCATAGCTTAGCTTTTATTTAGTCTGCAGCTTTGCCCATTCCTCTCACATGATTTTGGGTAAGAATTATAAAACTATTTTAAGACGGTGCAAACTCAGCACTGATTCTTGCCCTCATAACATCCATAATTCAGTAACTTTTACAAATTCATATAAGGTTCCAGAGAAGCAAAATTCCACAATCAAGGAACGGATGGGAAGGATTCATTACATGGAGAAAATTTATACCTAGGATTTTCGCTTACACGTATGGCTCACAGCGCTAATTCTAGGAACAAAGGCATGATTAGGACCTATTTTTATGTCCAAAGGTGTTTACTATTTGCTAATTTCCAAATCGACTATCCTACGTTAAGCGTGATAATCCTATTCAGCCAGTTATTCCAAATTGGTAATTAATCATAGACATCGCAGTGTAAGATAGTACGTTGAGGTTGCTCTTAAAGACTAACCCCACGACTCTATAACCTTACACCAACACTAAAGTACTCACCATGAAGATCCTGTGAAATATTGTTATTTTTCTTCCTAAGTACACTATCTGGGTCTTTGCATCAGGTAATGTGTTGAATTTACGGTAAGAGTTTAATGATGCCACTTAGGGTTGTAGACCCAATTAGGTCAGACCAAGCTATTTGTGTATGACTAGACATGCAAATCTTAATGAAGAAGTTTGTATAAAGCGCCTGGATGTGATTAGGTTAGAGAATATTAGGGTAGAAGGTGGCAGTGCGAACACACAACCCTACTTATTGGAACGTTTGTCTTTAGCTCCCACCTTAACCACTTCCCTTGTGCATGAAATGATTAATTAAAATATTGCTATACCAGTGATTGATGTTGCTAATATTTTAATTTAGCCCAGAAACATCACCAATTAAGATAGATGATTGATGCATAGATATCAGCGAAGCAGGTACACCAATCATTGCTCACTTTTAGAGTAGATTTCCATTGGGGTCAATTTGAGTGTTGCAGATGTGTGACTTCCACCATAAACTGACAGATGTTTTGCTCGGCCACACTCTTTACTTTGGATGTACATTGTTACAACGCATGCTTTTACCACACATGCCTTTACAACACAGGTTTTTCAACGCAAGTCGTTACAACGACTTGCGTTGGGGGGTGCTGGATAGTAAATAGTTTAATTTACTATTCCAACTCCAGTCCCCGTGGATAGTAGGGAAGGTGTTGTATAGTAAATTAAACTATTACCTATCCTACAGCGCCCCCCAGCGCAATTCGTTGTAATGACTTGAGTTGAAAACCCTGCGTTGTAAAGGCAGTGCGTGGTAAAAGTTGCGTCGTAAAAGATGTTTCCCCTTTACTTTTAACGAAAAGTAATGCATCCGAAAAAAATGTGTAATTGATATACTACCACATGCATCTTAAACTAAGCAATCAAACATGAAACAGTATGCTAGTGGAATTCATGCACATACACTACAAGACTACGCATTGCCAATTTCAGACAAAAAAAGGTTATTACTCTAGAAGAAGATGTCACTGACTGATATCTGCACTGTAAACCTAATACAGTGATATCGTGGGAGTACAAATTCCATGATGGGGATGTCAGGAGATAATCTTGCTAGTCGTCCCTCTGGAATCAATCTATGCAACTCTTCATGTAAGTAATTGCAAAACCATAGCTCACCTATTTCTGGTAGCAAAACATGTTTTACCAACATACTGGGCACACAGAGAAAACTTACCGGAGAGTACAGGACAGTACAGGCTTTGAAAAAGTATGGTGGACAATAGTAACTGAGAAGCACTCTCAGATGGGGATGAAAACAGTGGCAACCAAAATTCTGTTGAATAGCAGGGGACATTCGGGAACTGAGATGTCCTTATGTTTTAAACTGCTTAACGTTTACTTCTGGAAGGACAAAATGTTTGGTATTAGCAAACATCAACACTATTGAAGACCACTGCAATGCACATTGCAAAGAATTGATGAGAGATTAATTTTGAAACAATGATATTGTGCTGTTCCCAAAAATAAAGATATTGCTCTTTATTTTGTTTTATGATGATTCGTGAAGTACCCTGGAAGATAACTGTTTTCGTATTGCTCCTTTGACGTCCTCATTTCTTAGGCTATATATCAAAGGGTTTAACATTGGAATAATGAATGCATAGAATGCTGCAAACACCCTTTCCTCCCCCCGGGAATAATTTGAGCTTGGCTGCATGTATGCAAGAATGGAAGCTCCATAAAAGAACGAGACTGAGGTGATGTGAGAAGCACATGTGGTCACAGCTTTCTGCCTTCCCTGGGTAGATTTCATATTTGCAATTTTTTTTATTATAAAGCCATAGGAGAAAATAATGAGCAGAAGAGGCAGCAAGAGGAATGCAACCCCTGCTGCCGCATTCACAATTTCATTCGCAAAAGTGTCTGTGCAAGGTAGTCTCAACAAAGGTGGAACATCACAGAAGAAATGGTAGATGTCGTGAGATTTACAGAATGGTAAATGAAATATGAATGTGGTCTGACACACTGAAAAAACAAGTCCTACAATCCATGCGGTCAAAGCCAACTGAACACATTTGGCTTTGCTCATAATGGTCGTATAGCGGAGAGGAACACAAATGGCTACATAGCGGTCGACAGCCATGACAGCTAGAAGAAGACAGTCTGTGGTACCAAGGAATAGAAAGAAATACATCTGTACAGCACAGCTAACAAAGGAAATGTTTTTGTTGTTTGTGAGGTAAACTGTCAGCATCTTTGGAACAGTGACCGTTGTAAATGCGATTTCCAATAAGGACAGCTTCTTCAGGAAATAGTACATGGGTGTATGAAGTGTGCGATCCACTGTTACAATAACAAAAATTATACTGTTTCCCAGAAGAGTTATGACGTATATGATTAGGAACAGAATGAAGAGTAAAAGTTGCAGCTTTGGAGAAAGATCAGAGAATCCATGGAGAATGAATGCTGTCCCCAAGGTGAAATTTGATTGGGTCATTGAGTCACCTAGCAAAAAACATACACAGAAGTTAGAAAGGCTGAAGATAAAAGATCACACATTAAAGTTCCAACACATAATAAAAAGCACACATTTTTGAACTGCGGTAAAGTGACATCTGATATATGTAAGTATATCACCCCATAAGAGGTGGGGTCAACATTACCACCTCTACTTTGGTAGATTTATTTGTGGCGCTCAAGGAATGGACTGCTTTCATTTTGAGAAGGAGGGGTGCCCATGTGGAAAGTGCATAGTGATTTTCAAGTGGCTGGTTTGGCAAGGTAGCCAGTCAAATGAACAGGGAGAACAAGCTTTGTACCTTATCTTTAAACAAGTAGAAGGAGATATTTAATGAGAAGTAGGATTAATGTGATTTTACAAAGTGGAGGTATATACTTGAGGGAAGAAAGATGAAAGACCAAACACAATCTTTAGATAACCTTCATAACAGTCCACTACCTAAAGACTGCTACACCTGCAGGGTCACCCCCAAACATTTTATATTTTACCCTTCATTTTTTTATGAATGTGTTTTTGTTGGCCTTAAATCTTTGTGCACTTTACCACTGCTTACCAGAACATTGTTAAATTGGCTTTTAGCCAACTGGCATGTTTAATTTACCGGTAGGTCCCTTGTAGAGTGGTATACCCTATATCCCGGGACAGTCAATAAAATTGCACCATTGGGACTGGAGCACTTATTGTGGCACCCACTTAAGTAGCACCTTAAAACATGTTCCGGGTCTACCATTGTAGCTTGACTGCAGTTTTAAACTGTCATGGCGACTTGGCATTAAAACCCCTTGCTGAACCTTACACCCCTCTTTTATTACATAAAAGTCACCCTAAGGTAAGCCCTAGGTAGCCTACTAGACAGGGTCTATGTAATTAAAAGGTTGGACATGTACTTTTGAGTTTTACATGTCCTGGCAGCTAAGAACTCCCAAATTCAGTTTTCACTTCTGTGGGACCTACCACTCCCATTGTATAACATTGGGATTCCTTACTATATTTAATTTGTTGCACTTTACAGTTGTGAGCAGCTAGCTATTTCATAATGGTCTCTATGAAACTGTAGTGATAATATCTTTTTAATGGTAAAGTCGGATCTTTCATTACAAATTTGAAAATGCCACTTTTAGAAAGGTAGCATTTTCCTTCCCATAGCTCATTGTGCTTGCAGCTTGTCTTGGATCACATGAATGGTTTTAGTTGATAGTTAGATTTTGTGAATCTCAGACTGTCACACTAGAGAGATCAGATGTGCATGAATGTACCATCTTCTGACAGGATGTCGGTGGACCTGAGCACAGCCCTATTTGCAACTGAATAGCCTGTGCTTTGCCTTCACACAAAGGGACTAATTACCCCACATTGTTACTGTGTCCAACTTGGAGCCAGCGCAGATGAGGTAGTGTCTAGAAGCTTCTCCAACCTTTTGCAACCAGGTCACCAGGGTATAAAAAGAGAACCTCAGAAACCGGCTCCTCAGTACACTTCTGGACCTGTGAACCATGTCCCCTCTCTATTTACCTTTGAGTACCAATGAAGGCCCGCTGTACCATGGCTATGGGCACCTGCACCTCCCTCGTATTGCTTGCCCATCTGCCCCCCTCCCACTGTCTGTTTATAGAATAGATGACTTTACAACACATGCCTTTACCATGCAAGTTAGGTATAGTTAAGGTGTATGTATATGTATATGTATATATATACATATATATTGACCGATTTGGCTCCGTTATGCAATCCTTTGGCGCTCAATCCACCGGTGCAATACTCCTCAGCAGAGCCCCGCTGTGAAAATATTTTTTGCAAATCCCTTTCCTCAAGGGAATGAGTAAGCACTCACGATCCAGTCTTTCCCAAAGTGCTTTATTTCTTTTTTTCTCTCACAAGTGTCCAACACAAAACACAAAACCAACGCGTTTCGCAACAGCAGTTGCTTGTTCACGGTCATTGTGCACAGTGTTTCCTCCTCCTATATTGCGAGGAACCCGCTTTGAATTTTGAACTCACTTCCTGTTGAAAACAGGAAGTAAGTTGGGAAATGTAGTTTTTGCTAAACATTGGGCCACATTATACACATGGTGAATTTTAACGAACCAACAAATATAGAGGTGATAATTATTATGTATACCAAAATTCTTGTGTGCTTGTTATACACTTAAGGCTAAAAAAAGCAATTAAGTCACATTCTATTCATGTCACGGAGAAAACGGTAACATTCTGTGCTATTAGGTACCAAACATAAAGCCCTCTAGTGGGCATAATGCTCTATATGAACTCCGTGTGCAAAACCTGTGTTAAACTGTTCTGTGATTAAGCCCTCCAGTGGGCCTAAGAGCCATAGTGGCTAACCATTGATCAACAATTTTTTTGACATCAGTGATGCATCTAATGCTTAATGTTCTATTCATCTAAGTAGTGTATCAACCATGTCCGTAATGATTCATCCACCTCCTTGTTATCCATCATATCGTACCATGATTATAGTCTTTCAAGTATAGTTGTCCATTATTTTCCAATATCAGTTCATGATTTGATTTAACGCAAAAACCATTTTTTATATAAAATAACACTTTTTAAGATGTTAGATGTTATCCTCATCTCTGCTCTGAAACAAAGGTCTCAACCCACCCAAACGGTACTCCATCAATCTATTTACAAGTGCACATACAGTTCTTTGCTCTGATTTAACCCCCAGGGGGTCATTGTTTGGAAATTCAGGATTTGTATTGATTCCCTGCGTCTTAATTGTTTTTCCTGATCTCCACCCCTTTCATGTGGCAATATGCATTCTAGAGCATATGTTTTTAATAATTTCCAATTACTGTTGTGTGCCATCTCTGAGGAGTATTGCACCAGTGGATTGAGCGCCAAAGGATTGCATAACGGAGCCAAATCGGTCAATGGATGGAGCTTTCCTGGTGAACGCCAACCTTACGTTTGAACAGCTCGACTCGGGAAGCAGTGCGCGGGGGACACGGACGCGACCCGGCGGACCAACATCGGAAGGTGGAGGTAAGCACGGAGGAGCGTTTTGGCGTTACCCCGGCACTAATTACCGTATGTGGCTGTGAACGAAATGAGAGGAGTGTGGTTACATTGCGCATTAGAGGAGATTTGAAGGTACCATTTAAAAATCCGCACTTTGTTGGAACTGGTAACAAAGCGGAGGAAGAAAATAAAGAGTAACCTTATTGCCAATTATCCTTGCGCACGAACAGTAAATCTTTCCCTTGAGACGCAAAATTTAAAGTAAAGCACATTTGCGTTTGATTGATTTTCTGAGATAAAAGAAACACGGTCTCCAACCGACTAACACAATAATTGTTTGTATAATGGACAAAAGAGATGCAGAGAGAACCGAATTCAAAGCGGGTTCCTCGCAATATAGGAGGAGGAAACACTGTGCACAATGACCGTGAACAAGCAACTGCTGTTGAGAAACGCGTTGGTTTTGTGTTGGAGACTTGTGAGAGAAAAAAAGAAATAAAGCACTTTGGGAAAGACTGGATCGTGAGTGCTTACTCATTCCCTTGAGGAAAGGGATTTGCAAAAAAAAAAAATATATATATATATATATATATATATATATATATATATATATATATATATATATATATATATATATATATACCCTCTCACCAATCTTTCTCGTACGAAAGATACTCGGACACCTTCCTTCTTCAAAAAGTGATTTATTGCGGCAAACATTGGGAAGAGGACTTTGTCTTCATTACCCTTGACGTTGGTAGCCTTTATACCAGCATTAGGCACCAACTAGGGTTAAATGCCATCAATAAACAAAAGAAGAGTGTCTGGGAGGAAGATAAACCATTCTGGGAGCACAGTAACAACCACACTAGGATGTTTAGGAAGGCCCTCACTCACCACCTAGCGATGACATGCTTCATCATCGGGCCCCACCAACGAGACCGAATGTCTCTTTGGTGTGCTGCAACGCCAGGATTACTGCGGAGCTGGTTGGTGAGTTTAGGGCGTGTTGAGTGGAAATGAACATATAGTGAGTGATGAGGGTATTTTAAAATTGTCAGTAGTGTATCTGAAGTAATTTTATTAAATGATCACTAAAGACAAAAAGTATAAAATATATGTGAGGATCCAGTCTACTTTTAATTGAGTGGTGGGATCCTAGAGAGTAGTCAACATGTTTCTTGCCATCGAAACGGTGTTAATTTACCCGGCAATTCGTCAGGACTGGGTGTGATAAACCCTGGCGGTATGGGCACTCTAAGGCCCACCCTTACCTAGGGACGTGAGATGTGAAAATTATAAAAATGGTGGGTGAAAAAAGTGCAAAAAAATTAGGAATAATTGATTAATTCCTAATTACTCCTGGTTTAGGAGGCTTCTACTGATCGTTTCTGCACTTTTAAGGTGTTGGGAATAAACACCATGGGTCTCAGGAGGGGGGTGGGAGCATATTCGGCACACCGCCCTCGATGCTCGGCACCCGTAGTGTACCTACGTCGCCCTCGAACCGGACCCCGAAGACATTTTTTTAGAACCCGGTCAATCTCCCTACTGGATCATTCCAATATGATCATAAATAAAAGAGTTCTGTCTGACAAATAATTTTTTGTCTTTGATGGGACCATCTACAGACAGTCACAGGGCACCGTGATGGGCACCTGCTTCGCCCCCAGCTACGCAAATTTATTCATGGGCTGGTGGGAGGAGCAGGTGGCCGCATCGATGGAAGAGTTTAACACCAAAGTTGCCCTGTGGCTACGCTATATTAGCGACATTTTCGTCATTTGGAATGGCTCAGAGCAATCAGCTATGGACTTTGTGAGGAAGTTGAATGATAATGACCTCAATTTAACCTTCAGTGCAGACATAAGTAAAACCTCAATAGAGTTCCTTGACATATCGGTATGTATTAAAGATCAGAACATTGAAACTAGATTGCACCGCAAAGCAACTGCAGGCAACAGTATCCTCAGAGCCAATAGTTCACATCCCCGCAATTTGGTAAAAAATATTCCTTATGGGGAGCTTTTGCGGGCTAGAAGAAACTGCAGCTCTATTGAAGCCTTTGAACAAGAAAAACTTACAATGTGTCTGAGGTTTAAAGAACGTGGCTATGGCACAAAAACTATCTCAGAGGCCTGTAAAAGGGTAGAGAGAGTTGAGAGAAATGATCTGCTGTTTCCAGTAAAACTGAATGATGGATCGGATAAAATCAGATTCATCACAACTTACTGTGGACAGGCCAATAATATCCGTCACATTTTTAAGAAACACTGGCATGTTCTTTTAAGTGATGAGCACCTAAAATCAGATCTGGGGAGCAATCCACAGATCACGTTTCGGAAAAGCAGATCATTGAAAGATGAACTTAGTCATAACCATGTCACACAACTCAATCAGAGCATACAGGGCACACAATCCGGTTTACAAATGCTGAACAGGTGCAAAGCCTGCAAAGGGAGCTCCAATTGTAACAAACTGGTAATCCCCAGCATCGGAAAGGAATTTACAATTAAGAAACATCTTAACTGTAACACCACACATTGTGTATATATTCTAATTTTCCAATGCAACAAGTGGTATGTGGGTAGTACGAAACACCAGGCCAAGAAGAGAGTTCTTGAGCATCTTCGAGCTATTAGAAATAATAACAGATTCTATTCAATAGCTCAACATTTTCACTCACGTCATTACCAAGATGAAACAGGAGAACGCATGGTTGTGATTGATTGTGTCGACCTTGGGATGGGATCAGGGGTGGCAATCAGGAGTTATCACTACGCAAATTAGAATCAATGTACATTATCGAATTCAACAGTATTGTACCGAATGGATTAAATGTTATTGAGGAATTGGCAATACATTTGCATTAATTTCATTGTATGAGCTAACAATAGTACAGGATCGCAGTTGCAGGTTTTAGTAATTTTATATTTCTATTTTCGTAGGTGCTTTGATGGTGTAGAATACTGTGGCCACAGAAAATTAACACACATGTTGGTTCAACTGAAAGATCAATGAGTTGTGGCATTATGACGCTGATATAATTGTATATTTCTACATGTATAATAGTTAACATTGTCTAAGCCCACTCGGGCATTATTGCGCAAGTTTGCCGCGTGTACCAAGCTGTTGATGGACTTTTGAACTATCTTAATGTGTGTTTTATGGTGAATAACTATGGACTAAGCGTAACACGAGTATACACACTTTAGAGGGGTGATACGATGGTAACGACGTTGTATGTTTCCAATTGGTTGAGAATTAGGACTAGCCCACTTGGGCGAGATTTCTACTCTTCTGCTTGAATATGAGTATGATTCTTAAATGAACTGCCTTATGGAAGTTATGCCATCTGTATGTTGAATCATATTGTATTTATAAAGTCAAGCCCACTTGGGAAAGACCTTCATAATTCTATAGATGACTGCGACCAGGAATTTGGTATGAACTTCAATACGAAAAATTACACCTCTTGTCTGTATAATCATGATTTATGAACATGTGATGTAGCTCGAGTTACAATTCCACCTAAATGCGTTTATAAATGAACTGCATATAGGTGGCCGCAACATTTTTGCACATTATAAAATGGCCGATACAATTACCAACTTGTATACAGTACCAGTAAATAGTCCTATGTTAATGTTTATGATTTATTATACACCAATGGATTTAAATTTGATTGTGTGCATCGAGAGTCTCAAACGTGATCAAGGCTTAATCGCCAAAACGCGTTGTTTTTTGCCGCAATAAATCACTTTATGCAGAAAAAGAAAAGGTTTTTGCCGCAATAAATCACTTTTTTGCAGAAGGAAGGTGTCCGAGTATCTTTTGTACGAGAAAGATTGGTGAGAGGACGTTTTGGGACTTCCGGTGTCCCTGCTCGGACCGCCCAACGACACCGTTCCTATCATACCAGAGATCGATGGGAGAAAATATATATATATATATATATATTCCAGCCAAATACTCTCCTTGTCAAGAAAAGAAATCAGGGCCACTTAAAGTTTGCAAAGCGTGTTTATTACAACGGCTTTTCTCAATGCGTTTCGCAGGTGAAACCTGCTTTTTCACGAGAACGAACAAACTGAAAGGTGTGCACTATATACATGGTCACATGGTATTGACGCCATACCAAAAGTAATAAACAACAGACTTGCCTGTTTACATGCGGGCTGTGTTTAGACTAAATAAACATGTAAAATAAATTGTTAAATATTCACATAACGTTTTCGAAGCATGACTGGTAAATGCGTGATGTTTTCAGAACAAACAGTAAGGTTCGTAGGCAATGGGAAAGTAAATTCACACTGAGCGCTAAAAGCCAATGACCACAATGCTGGCAGCCGAGGAAATGCACAATTCATGTGATGTCAAACAGGGTGTAGTCCAGCCCAAGTGGGCACAAAATACATCGAATGCTGCCAGCGCCTGAATTGAGCAAACACAGTTCAATCAAGCCCAAGTGGGCACCAATTAAATCAAAGGCTACCATCACCGGGTAATAAAGAGTCCAGTCATACAGTTCTATCATACGTGCAAAAATACAGCGAGTCCACATAACCTCCCACCCACTGGTGGTAATATTCAGAGAGAAGACTCCACCGTACCCACTGGGGTTTAGACATTTTATGTATTTTTTACACGGTGAGCGGCACCTAAACCGGTTGACATTTGGCATCATAAGTCCTGGCAACAATCTGCACAAACTACGATACCCAGAAGGCTGTGTTTGGTAACGCCCACATGGGCGGGACTATTAATTTAAATAAAACATGATTCCACTAAAGCCCTCTATCTCCGTGTGGTGGTGTTGCCAGTGACCAAGAGCAGCACAATGCTCGAAACGCGTTTGGCGATCTTATCGTGGAGGGAAAGCGGGCTGGCTTCTACTGCTGCTACCGGCGTTGCGTGTGTTTCAACCTCTCCGTGTGAGACATTTTCAAAGAGGGCAACCTGTGGTTTGAATTAATAGCGGCTGGCTCAGTCGCGAAGATGTCCCGCCGCTGAACCAGGCGGATCCACGGTGCTTAACAACCAAAAGCACTGACTGGAACGGAGGGGGCCTGCTTGCCGGGACATATTGTGAGCAGTACAGCGAGTCCACCTAACCTCCCACCCACTGGGGGTAATATTCAGAGAGAAGACTCCACCGTACCCACTGGGCTTTAGACATTTTATGTATTTTTTACACGGAGTAGCAGCACTCAAACAGGTTGACATTTGGCATCATAAGTCCTGTCAACAATCTGCACAAACTACGATACCCAGAAGGCTGTGTTTGCTAACGCCTACATGGGCGGGACTATTAATTTGAATAAAACATGATTCCACTAAAGCCCTCTATCTCCCTGTGGTGGTGTAGCCAGTGACCAAGAGCAGCACAATGCTCGAAACGCGTTTGGCGATCTTATCGTGGAGGGAAAGCGTGCTTGCTTCTACTGCTGCTACCGGCGTAGCGTGTGTTTCAACCTCTCCGTGTGAGACATCTTTAAAGAGGGCAACCTGTGGTTTGAATATATATATATATATATATATATATATATATATATATCGTTATACTCCGTCCTTCATCCGTATTTGTGCATGAGACGGAGACGGACCACTTGGGTTGTGCCAAATTAATTTATTTGATGTTGCCTGGTTGGTCCTGACGCGTTTCGGCTCGGGGTGAGCCTTGATCACATGACACGGTACAACAACCTTTTTTCCTTTTTAAAGTGCAAGTGCTGTTAATAGTGCTCACTTGCTGCTACATAACAATTGACATAGTAGACATTCTTATAAATCATAGCGGTAATGTTTCCGACATGTGCAATACATTGAATACAGTGCAATACATCATATGAATACGTAAACTGTAGTTATAATACAAGGACATATCACTTGCTTCAACATATAAATATTTAAAACCACATAGCATAATACAATTTCTAATAATCGGTTATTATGTTACATGGTCGTCCCTTTAGTCTAACGTTACTAATTGATATAGGGTATACAGTAAAAATATCGAATTTTTAATATCGATTTACATTAATATTGAATTAAAAATATAGAATGGACACAATATCGAATGGACAGAATATAGACTACAAAAATATTGAATAGAATAGCATTAATATCGAATTGAAAATATAGAATGGACACAATATCGAATGGACAGAATATAGACTACAAAAATATAGAATGGACAGAATATAGAAAACAAAAATATAGAATGGACAGAATATAGACATCAAAAATATAGAATGGGCAGAATATAGACAACAAAAATATCGAATTTGAGGTAAGAAAGTTAATATTAGGTTTTTTAATAATATCGTATTTTTAAAGTATTTTTTGTTAGTATATGTGTGAAAAGTGTATATTTATTTTCTAATTTATTTTGATTAATTAATTTTATGGTATTTTATTTTTGCGTAATATAATTCTGTAGTGGGTTGTGGGTTTATGGGGGAATAGAGTGGGAAGTAATTTAATTATAGGTAATTAAAAATGTTAATTTATTTTATTGGTATTTATTTTGAATTAATTGTTAAATAATTATTAATTGGCAATTCATTAAAATATAATTGGTAATTAATTTTAATTAATTGAATAATTTATATTTATGTTAATTTTATTAATTTATTTTCTGTAGCGGGTTGTGGGTTTATAGGGGAATAGGGTGGGAAGAAATTTTATTTTATTTATTGGTATTTATTTTTAATTAATTGATATTAAAATATTTAATTGGTATTTAAATAAAATATAATTGGTAATTTATTTTAATGAATTAATTGATAATTATGTTAATTTTATTTTATGTTGCGGGTTGTGGGTTTGTAGAGGAATAGGGTGGGAAGTAATTTAATAGTAATTGATTAAATATTTT
The DNA here is from genome assembly GCF_964263255.1 of Lissotriton vulgaris. Lineage (NCBI taxonomy): Eukaryota > Metazoa > Chordata > Amphibia > Caudata > Salamandridae > Lissotriton > Lissotriton vulgaris. The sequence goes on from NC_141693.1 coordinate 1,614,265,741, forward strand.
AATTTATTTATTCGTTTTTTGTTCACATTTTTAATTATTTTGTAATTGTTAATTAATTCATTGTTAATTGGTAAAAATATTGTATTAATAGGTAATACTTTTTATTAATTAATTTTTATTTGTATTTGTAATTGATTATTTATTATATTATATACAATTGTTAATTACTTTTAATTACTTAGTAATTGGTATTAATGTTTAATTTATTTTTATTTATATTTGAAGTATTTACTTTCCCTACTGTTGCACTCTCTGGAAGTTGGAATAATAATTATTACCCCTAAGCTATCCAACGCTTTCCCTACTGTTGCACTCTCTGGAGTGGGAAAAGTAATTTTTACCCCTACGCTATCCAACGCTTTCCCTACTGTTGCACTCTCTGGAGTTGGAATAGTAATTTTTACCCCTACGCTATCCAACGCTTTCTCTACTGTTACACTCTCTGGAGTGGGAATAGTGAATTTTACCCTGCCACTGTCCAACGTTTTCCCTACTGTTGCAATCTCTGGAGTTGGAATAGTAATTTTAACCCCTACGCTATCCAACGCTTTCCCTACTGTTGCATTCTCTGGAGTGGGAATAGTTATTTTTACCCCTATGCTATCCAACACTTTCCCTACTGTTGCACTCTCTGGAGTGGGAATAGTAATTTTTACCTCTACGCTATCAAACGCTTTCCCTACTGTTGCACTCTCTGGAGTGGGAATAGTCAATTTTACCCTGCCGCTATCCAACACTTTGCCTACTATTGTACTCTCTGGAGTGGGAATAGTAATTTTTACACCTACGCTATCCAACGCTTTCCCTACTGTTGCACTCACTGGAGTGGTAATAGTAAATGTTATCCTTTCTGCTATGCTTTGGTAAAAAATATTGTAATTCTTTTATTAATATTACGTATATATATATATATATATATATATATATATATATATATATATATATATATATATATATATATATATGTATTAATAAATAAATGTGTATTTTTTTTAAACTTACATTAATTATGTATTATTTTTAAGGGTATTTAAGTATTTTAAGTATGTTTAAGTTAATTATATTTATTATTTCATGATATTTTTACTAATTTAAAGCATTTTAAAACATTCAATATTTTGACTAACTATATTTTTTACATCGATATTTTTTATTCGATATTTTTGTACTTACCTGTTTGGAGATAGGAGGTCGATATTCTACATTGGTATGGTATTCTATATTTTTTCCTCGATATTTTTGTAAATCGATATTGTTGAAATCAATATTGTTTCAGTGATCCTTGATATATAGTATGAAAAATAAAATAAAATAAAAGTGATGTGAAGAATAAAATACATGAATGTAAAGTGACAGTGCGTATATAGTAAATCTTATCTAATATAATGTGCAGATATTCATGAAACTTGATCATATGTCCATGAATTTTAATGTTGTATCTCCAACTGCACATAGACATCCAACCACTAGATAAAGAAATGTATTGTTTCTCGTGGGTATAGACATGATTGAATACTGGTAAAATACCCAGTGAGCCTCAAGTATTGAAATAAAATAAATTCAATATTTGATTTTTCAGCGTAGTGCATAGTGCAAAGGCGCATTCATAAAAGGTATAAATATGTATATCTCCTAAAAATAAAGGTTATGTATAAATAATGTATGTATGCTTCAATATAAATATAAATAGTACACTATAAAATACATATATGAGCAATAAATATATAAATATAATATAATATCTATAAAAAACCACATGTCAAAAACACAGTAACAGATATCATATTTCAAGGTCATCTATGTGCAAATGTACAAATGAATTATCATTTAGTATGGACAAAATCCCTTATGTCTAAAGTGCTATACATGAAACCATCTACTTCATTTAAAGGTATAGAGCCCAAAAGTTAGAGTGATGAGTATATGTTTGTGTTTAGATGGAAGTATACAGGTATTTAAATAGAGCCAATCATATTTATAGATAAGTTTTCTGTGACATTCAGGCCATTTGGTTGTATGCTGTTAAATTCCAAAACGCTGGTGCCCATGAAGCGGTAGTGCCGCAACAAAGCGTAAGCTAAAAGATAATAAACAAGTCGCGATTCATGATAGCGAGGTCACGACTGCTCACAACCTTTGCAGCCGTCCACATCGCAGCACCATTAAGATCACTCTCCCATAGTACGCCCCCTTTTACACTTTATTCCCAGACGCCAAAACCAGTCCGACACTTCTTTTTGGCGCTGGTTCTTTACTGAAAGGCACAGTCCGGTAAAAACACTGAAGCACTGTTGCGTGACCGCAATAGATGGACCCTACTGTTTGATTCTAAACGCTGGCATGACCCCATCTATTGATATGATTGGGGTAAAGACTAGTAATATATGTGTTAAATGTTGTACATGTGTATTGTCTACCCCGGTAAGTGACCCCTTCCTGTCTTTTGTTTTCCTGTTTCCTTACAGGTTTTTTCTCAAATAAGAAAAATGCACTATTTTACACGAGCTCGCAATTTGTGAACTCTGATTTGGACTAGGGCAGGACGCGCCTTAGCGTGTGCGGACCACCCAGTTCAATAAAACACGGTCCTGGCGAAAATCAATGAATATATACAATGGTTGAAACATGTAGACCTTTTTAATTAATAGCATTGTAAATATCACATCTCACATAGCACACTTTGCTATTTTTAAAACACTACTATTGACACCAAAGCCTACCTAATTAGGCACAGGTGTCACACATTTTTTTAACAAGGGTTCAAGCACTCAAGAATAAATACTTGCAGTGAGTAGTTTTGGCCCTTTTTAAACTCACTTTTTGATCGTTTTGCACACATAAAAGAAAATACTAACCAGCTCCACTGTAGTCAGGTGTCGCAGCACTCCCTGTAGGCACTCGGCCTACGGGGTGGGACCCCGATGATGAAGCATGTCACCAACTAGGTTGGGGAGTGAGGGGTCTTCTATAAGGATATGCATTATCCGCCAACAGGTTGGGGCATATTGTGCTGACTAGAGCACTTAAGCCTATGTCCAGAGAGTTTTTCTCTACCCACGAGGGGACACTCCTCTATTGTTTTTGTAATCTATCTCGGGGACCAGGAGTTCCCACCTCACATAAATTTCCCTCACTCTCTCTTTTGCTATTTAAGATTTAGGCAGCGCACAGCTGCGAGAGTAAAAACACAATAGACATCATTGCACCACACTGGCAATATCCATTGTAAATATGGCCGAAAACCAGGGCCTCTCCTACACCTCTGCTGAGATAGAGGAGATAATGAGTGATCTATTGGTGTTTGCGGACGCAAACATAGCACAGAGCATTTCCACAACAAAAGATTGGGAAAACCTAACAGAACTTAAGAGGAACAGAATCAGGACTATTCTACATGGGACGATACTTAGGCAACATCTGAACAACAACATGGCACCCAAGGGGCTACTAGTTTCCAATGCACCTCGCATCTTTCTTGAGGATGAAATATTCCGAAAAGACTGGGCAGCCATAGCGTGGCACTGCAGCATGACTGGATAGTCTTGATCCTAAAAACAGCCCTAAGACTCTCGGAGAAAATCCAGGTAGAGATCCAGGTGGCAGAAGGGAATATGAAAACTACCATCACAGGTTTCAAAAAGAAGCTTGATGAGCTAAATAAGGAGATGACAGATTACAAAGATAATCTGACACAACAGAAAGTGCAGAAGTTCCAGAAGGACTTGAAAAGATTCTCAATGACCAAAGCATATCCATACTCAGATCCAGAGCTCGTACCACCATCTAAAGGAGAAGACAACTCAGATGCCTCCAGTAATGCATCAAGCAATACATCTAACTCCAGTGGAAACTCAAGTGGAGGAAGTACAAGACAAAGAGGGAGAGGGCGTGGTAGAGGACATGGAAATTGGCCATCTTTTAATCCAATGCCAATGCAAGGGCTTCCTGACCCTTACTACCACCCACAAACTATTCCGATGTATGGTTGGCAACCACCCTTCCAGCAACCATTTTTTCAACCCAATCCCTATAGACCGCCTTTTTTGTACCGGGGCGGAAGGGGACGGGGAAGAAGAAAAAAACAGAATCAGGGGGGTCAAGTGCACTGGGCACTGGAAGATCCGAGTGCGAATCAGAACAGTCACAACCTTCAGAAAGCGGGGCCGAGCAATCGGAGAACTTAATAACAAACCTCTCCAGCAGACCCTTCAGCATAGCCGAGGGATCAGTCCTAAATAAGGGCTTAGGCTTTGAACCCACAGCGAACCTAGATAAGTTTAGACTTCACTGCAAACTCTCATCTTTCTTTCGTAAATTGCGACCGAAAGCATTTTTTGAAAAAAGATCTAACACAGAAGAAAACCTGGATACAACTGAAACAGGACTTAGGAACAAATCTAAGTTTACCTCACCTGATTCCTGTGGAAATCTCCACTTTCGAGCAAGCTGTCTTCAACGATGTTGAGAATACGAATCCCAAGAAACCCTTCATGAACCTGACTAATCAAGAAAGAATTGCCCTTGAATATTTGCGAAATTGTGATACTATTGTCATTAAGCCTGCAGATAAAGGCGGAGGCATTGTCGTGCAAGATCGCACAGCTTATCAAAATGAATGTCTCTGACTTCTAGCAGACCAAAACAGCTACCGCAGATTACCAATGGACCCAACAGAAGACCTGAAAAGTGAGATAAAATCACTAGTGGAACACGTTGAGACAGAGGGATTCATATCAAAACAAGAGGCAGATTTCCTTTGTAGAAGTGAGGGGAGAATCCCCTACTTCTATACACTCCCAAAAATACATAAAAACAAGACACCACCCCCTGGCAGGCCAATTGTCTCTGGATTGGGGTCGGTTCTGGAACCACTTTCGCAATTTTGCGACGTGATCTTCAAGACTATGGTGCAAAAAACCAGCACGTACCTCCAAGACACCAAAAGTCTATTACAAATCCTGGATCAACTCACCGTGGACAATGACACCATCCTGGTGAGTTTTGACATTGAGAGCCTGTACACCAGCATCCCTCAGGATGCCACACTGGATGTATTAGGGCGAGCACTGGAAAAGGAAGAGTGGACATCCAGAACCCATAGGCAATTCATCTTGGAATGTGCCAGACTGGCACTCAAAAGAAATTACTTTGAGTTCGAAGACCAGATATTTCTACAGACGGGGGGTACATCCATGGGCAGCTCTTTTGCGCTGAGCATAGCGGGATTATACGTATATGACTTTGAGGAGAAATATATCCTCAGTGATACCAACCCCTACAGCTCCAATATCCTATTATGGTGTAGGTACATTGATGATGTGCTGACCATATGGAAAGGCACCGAGGATTCCCTAACCTCCTTTTCCAACTGGATCAACACCTGTGATGACCACCTGAAGTTCACCTATGAAAAAAACCCAGATACATTGGTTTTTCTAGATGTAACGATCACAAAAAAGGAAGGAAAACTGACAACTGTCACCCACTACAAGCCAACCTCCAAAAACAATCTACTGCGATTTGAAAGCTTCCACCCCAGACCCTTACGTGAGAATTTACCCTACGGGCAATACCTAAGGATCCGCAGAAATTGCAGTGAGTTGGGAGACTATAAAAAACAAGCCCAGGATCTCACTCAAAAATTGCTTAACCGGGGATATCCAAACAGAATTCTTCAAAAAAGCCAAAAGCGAGCGCGGAATCAACCGCATGCAGCTCTATTGGAACATACAAACAAAACAGTGGAAGAAATCCCCTTGACATGTGTTACTACTTACTACACCATATCTAATGATGTCTCCAGAATAAAAAAAAACACTGGCATATTCTGAATACAGGCAATCTGAGATGGGAGACACCCCTATTCTCATTCAAAAAAGCACGGAGCATAAAAGACGCAGTAGTCAACACAAGACCAATAAAGGTGACCCAAGAAAAAGAAACACAAACCAACCTACGGGGTTTACCGAAGGTGACAGGCCGCCATAAATGTGGTAGTTGCAGCGTTTGCCCATACACCAAGAACACCAAAACATTACAGTTGGAACCAAATAAGATCTGGACAATCAGAGGGCAGACAAATTGCAATAGTGAAAATGTCATCTACAGACTAACATACCCGTGTGACCTACATTACGTAGGAATGACGAGCAGGAAGATCAAGTTACGGATCGGAGAGCACAGAAGCACTATCAGATGCAAAAAGACCAACACCAAACTCACTGAACATTTTTTGTCCGCAGGTCACACACCAGATGACATTCAATGGACAATTATTGAACAAGTCAAAACAGGAGCCAACCTGACTCAACGATTGTTTGAAAAAGAACAGAGGTGGGTTTATAGACTCTCCAACAACAAGTGTGGCTTGAATGATAATATCCCATGGAACAGTGTAATGACTTAAGAACTGTCCTCATTAGCCATGTGTTCAGTAAAACTGAGCAGCTATCCTTAACTGCTATTTGCACTATCCTCTGATTAATCAGTGAATATTGCGCAACCAATCCCTGTGGTTGTTAACCCTGGTTCTGTCCTCTGTCCTAGTAATTTCCCACTGACATTGAGAACTCGTATGGTAGGCCTTTGTACCATTACCCTCTCTTAAAAATTAAAAATAAAAAGCCAGCGCTATCCCCATGGCAATGTAAACAGTCCTCTAATCGGCTTCCGGGTATGGATTAGACCGCCTACTTTTCACTTCCAAATGATCCGATTGGCCCGTACCGACCCACGTGCTGAGACCAAGTGACGAGGCCACGCCCAACCAGGAAATGCTATGGGTTTACTTTACCGGCAACCACGGATAACCCGGTCATTCCTCGGGGCACCTCCAGCCGGAACCAAGTAGGTTTTCCGCTTGATGAACAGAAGTTGCAAGTAAGTACCATTGGGCTGGCCTGAATGCGGAAACGATTTACCATACAATCCCGCAGGCTATACCTAATCGCCCGACCCGAGCAGCCAGTAAGCTTACACTTGGCATCTGTTATTTATCATTTTACAGGAGACGGACTCTTGCCGTCTTGGAAACGCTGGTGCCCATGAAGCGGTAGTGCCGCAACAAAGCGTAAGCTAAAAGATAATAAACAAGTCGCGATTCATGATAGCGATGTCACAACTGCTCACAACCTTTGCAGCCGTCCACATCGCAGCACCATTAAGATCACTCTCTCATAGTACGCCCCCTTTTACACTATATTCCCAGACGCCAAAACCAGTCCGACACTTCTTTTTTGGCGCTGGTTCTTTACTGAAAGGCACAGTCCGGTAAAAACACTGAAGCACTGTTGCGTGACCGCAATAGATGGACCCTACTGTTTGATTCTAAACGCTGGCATGACCCCATCTATTGATATGATTGGGGTAAAGACTAGTAATATATGTGTTAAATGTTGTACATGTGTATTGTCTACCCCGGTATGTGACCCCTTCCTGTCTTTTGTTTTCCTGTTTCCTTACAGGTTTTTTCTCAAATAAGAAAAACGCACTATTTTACACGAGCTCGCAATTTGTGAACTCCGATTTGGACTAGGGCAGGACGCGCCTTAGCGTGTGCGGACCACCCAGTTCTATATAACACGCTCCTGACGAAAACCAATTAATATATACAATGGTTGAAACATGTAGACCTTTTTAATTAATAGCATTGTAAATATCACATCTCACATAGCACACTTTGCTATTTTTAAAACACTACTATTGACACCAAAGCCTACCTAATTAGGCACAGGTGTCACACATTTTTTTAACAAGGGTTCAAGCACTCAAGAATAAATACTTGCAGTGAGTAGTTTTGGCCCTTTTTAAACTCACTTTTTGATCGTTTTGCACACATAAAAGAAAACACTAACCAGCTCCACTGTAGTCAGGTGTCACAGCACACCCTGTAGGCACTCGGCCTACGGGTTGGGACCCAGATGATGAAGCATGTCACCAACTAGGTTGGTGAGTGAGGGGTCTTCTATAAGGATATGCATTATCCGCCAACAGGTTGGGGCATATTGTGCTGACTAGAGCACTTAAGCCTATGTCCAAATTCCAAAATGTACCTTGTCTTTAGTAACCTCAATGCACTCTCCCTGTCCTCTCCTCTCCTACTTGGGGGAATCGTATCAATTACATAAAATGTAAGATCCTTGTTGTTAGCTGATTGTCTTTCCTTAAAGAGTCGGGCTACGAGGTAAGTGTTGTCTTGGGTACTGCTGGCCCTGAGATGCTGTAGGATTCTTTTGTGTGCCGCCAATTTGGTACTTCCCACATAGATTAAATCACAAGGGCTGGTCAGAATATATACTGCATGTTCAGTTTTACAGGCCAACAGTTTGTTGATAGACTTTTTCCTGTCACTGAATGGGGTCTTGTATTCAGTTTTGTTGATGCTATGTTGGCACCCTTTGCATGTTTTTCAGCGATAGAATCCTTTTCTATTCTAATGCCAACTTGCTGAATCCATAGTTTCAAGGTTGGTGTCCACCAACCGATCTCCCATGGATGGACCTCGGCTGTATGTGATGGATATTCTGGAAGGTAGGTCAGACCCAATGTTAGGATCCGCGAAAACCAGAGGCCAATTCTTATCAGTAATGGTTTTGATTTGGTTGTGTTGTTTGCTAAATTGCAAAACCACTCTGAATGGCATTTCTCTACCAGTATTTTCTTTCTCTTTCTGGGGTGTTGGAATATTGTTATTTTCCTCAACCTCCCCATCTTGTAACAGCTCTTCTCTAGTCCTTGTCATGGATTTGCTGATGGCTGATTCTATAGTTCTTCAGGAATAGCCTCTGGCTAAAAACCTCTGCATACAATCATTCTGAGCAGTCTTGAGGCCATCCTCACCGCTATGCAAACATCTCATTCGCAGCATCTCACCGTACGGAATACTACTAATGAGATGTCGCGTATGGGCGCTACTCGCATGCAGAGTAGAGTTCCCTGCTGTGGGTTTCCTAAACAATTTGGTGTGGATTAGCCCCTATCTAATTAAAACCTTAGCATCAAGGAACGTGATGGCTTCATTGTTGATATTCCCTGTAAAATGCAGATTAATCTCATTTGAATTTAGATCCACTACAAATTGGCCTGCAGATTCATGTGACCCATCCCATATAGCAAAGACATCGTCTATATATGGAGAAGTGTGCCTCAATGGTTAGAGCGGCAAACCCTGATGTAGAGATCTAGCCCGGGCCAGGGTTCAATTCCCCGCCTCGGCGGGTCTTGGGCTCAAAAATTCCACGGACCTGATAATTCTCGCCTCGCTGCCTATTCCAATCATGGAGTCCCACTCTGCAACTCTGGGCAATAGCTTACTTAATCTCCACAACGGCCCCCACAACGCTAAGGATGCCTGGCTTCTACCTTGGGGGTGCCCAGGAGTGGACGCCTCACAGGGTAAGCCAGGATGGGTTCCACAGTGGTATTCGTACAGCGCCTTGAGACCCTTGCGGGTGAGTAGTGCGCTATACAAGTATCAATTAACATTTATATATATCGTAGCCACAATATAATTCTACCACTGTCCTGTATCATGGGTCTGAGGACCAGCTCCTCCCACCTGCCCATATGAAGGCAGGCATAACTCGGGGAGAAGTTGGCCCCTATTGCCACTCCTCTGATCTGCTGGTATAGGATCTTATTAAACATAAACACATTATTTGTAAGACAGTACAAAGTCATATCCAGTAACATTTTCTTATGTTCCACATTGTGGTTCAACTCCTTGTCAAGGTAATGTTCGATAGCAGTAATACCGTCACAGTATCTGATGCTCGTATACAGAGATGACACATCGAGTGCAATCAATTGGTAGGACTCTCTCCACTGTATCCATTGTAATTTTTGGGTAAAGTCACTCGTATCTCATATATATGATGGTAGTGCCTTGACATGAGCCTGTAGAAAACGGTCTATATATTGGGAAGTATGTTCTAATAGGCTCCTGCGTGCGGATATGATTGGTCTGCCGGGAGGCTTGATCGGATCTTTGTGTGTCTTGGGAAGAAAATAACTAAGTGGGATTACAGGATGGTCATTCTTTAGAAACTTGAATTCCTATTTAGTGATAGAATCTTTATTTAGCCGTGTTCAATTTGAGATAGTAATTAGACTGGCTAGTTTTGATGTTAGTGCTGGACATTCTAACATAACAGTTTCTATCATTGAGCTGATGAAATGCTTCTTTATTGTATTCATCTTTTTTCCAGATTACAATATTTCCTCCCTTATCTGAACTGGGCACAACCACAGATTTGTTTTCATTTAGTTTCTTCATCAATTCATTATACTTTCGATCTTGCCATCGATATTTGTCCTGTTTACCTAGTGTTTTTTAGTTTAATTTTTTATCTGCTCCACTATCTGTTCGTGGAAATTGTCAATGCAATCTGTTACCGCCACGGGATTGAATTTAGATTTAGGTTTAAAATTAGTTCTATGTTTGTTCATATCTTCCATAGGTGTCAAAGTAGACATCATATTGCCCTCGGATTGGGATGTTGTATTTTCCGGTTACAACCAAAGTTCCTCTTAACTATAAATGATGGGCCCAACATTTTGTGTAAGGTTGTCTGTTATTCCATTGTTGCTTGCATTTTCATTCTGCCTTTGTTTTTTTGAGCAAGTTTGTGGAATTTCTTCAACTTGAGCTTTCTTATTGTTTTGTAGATGTCATATCTAGTTGTGATATAATTAAAATTCACCCTAGGACAGAAAGATAATCCCAATGTCAGTATACGTTTCTCCTCATTGTCAATTTCCACTCCAGCTAGATTCATAATAGTTTGGTCATCCTTTACCATGTTGTCAATTTGTTCTACCAGCGACCCCCTCTTTTCTTTTTGAATATTTTTGGGGCATTTCCTGTTTGCTTGTCTCCGCTTGCGTCTCCTGTAGTTGTTGTATTTCCTTCATTGCTTTTTGGCTTCCTCGGGCGTAACGTTGGTCTTCTGTCCTGGTATAAAAAAGCCAATTCTTGTACCAGAGTGTTACCTTGCCCTTGAGTTACTCCTATTGCGCCATCAGGTTTATTTTCTGAGGCACTTTCTGCAGGGGAGGTGAAATCTGAGAGTGTAGAGTTGGACCCAGTGTTTTCTCCTCTCATAGTGTTAACTTTGGGAACAGATGTTGGTTTGTTTTTGGCGATGGTGATGTTTCTGTGGCGAATACTGGATGTACTACGAATTCCGATTTATTCACCTGTTATCAGGAGAGACCTCAGTGCTGCATCATTGAGCCCAGTACTGATCCTGAAAAGTAATTCTAACTATACTTACCAGTAACTAAAATGTCCTTCCATAGGCTAACATTGACTGGTTTCCCTTGGAAATTCTTCTAAGTGTGGAGTTTTGCAACTTTTAAATATTCACCTAAAATGATCCAAAAAAAGAATTCTGATTTACTCATCTGTTATCAGGAGATAACCCAGTGCTGCTTCTTTTAGCCCAGCACTGACCCTGAAAAGTAAATATAACCATACTTACCAGTAACTTGTATTTCCTTCCTTAGGAATTCATTGTCTGGTTTTCACCAGAAAAGTTTCTAGGTGTTTATTTTTACAAACTACAAATATTTCTTACAAATCGCCTGTATGACTTAAACGTATTGTTTCAACTGTTTGCAGGAGATGCACCAGTGCTGGATCCAGGATTGACCACTGAGTATGAAAAAGTAACAAGAACACTACTTACCTGCTAAGTGAATTTCCTTCCATAGGGTAACATTGACTGGTTTTACTTGGAAATTTTTCTAAGTGTGGAATTTTGCAACTTTTAAATATTCACCTAAAATCATCCGAACAATGGATTCCGATTTACTCACTTGTTATCAGGAGAGAACCCAGTGCTGCATCTTTTAGCCCAGCACTGACCCTGAAAAGTAATTATAACCATACTTACCAGTAACTTGTATTACCTTCCATAGGAATCCATTATCTGGTTTTCACCAGAAAAGTTTCTGTCTATTTTCACAAACTACAAACAGTCGTTAAAAATTGCCTGTAGGACTTAAACGCATTCTTTCAACTGTTTATAGGAGATGCACCAATGCTGGATCTAGTATCTACCATTGAGTAAGAAAAAGTAACAATAACACTACTTTCTTGCTAAGTGAATTTCCTCCCGTAGGATAACATTGGTGATTTTATGTGAAAAAGTATCAAAGTGTCAACTTTTAAAATACAATAATGTTCCTTAAAATCACTACTGAAACTAAAACGCTTTTACTCAACTGTTTACAGGAGATGTCCCAGGACTGAATCTAGGATCCAGTCCTGTGGCTAGAAAAGTAATCCATAAAATAACTAATTGCATTTAACTAGAAATTCCCATTCAGCTCAATGTTGCATTGTGTTTGAAATTGTGTTGTCCATTGCAACAACTACAGTACTTAAAACTCTATTGCCTATTTGCAAAGTATTTAAACTAAATTAATTCATTCTGAGAAAGTATATTTTGTAATGTAATGCATAATGTAATTATAATGTAATTTAATAAATAAAATATCTAAAAATGAATAGTTTTAAAAAATGTAGTAAATCAGTATCAAAAAAGAAATATAAGAATTAATACATTAGATTACACCTTATACACAAAATAGTGAAAGGACTTAAAGCCCTGTTTACAACGTGCATTTTTATTATGTCCACAATTAACCTTCAATGAAATGTTAACCCACTTGGGTAAAATTAAGGTAATATCATTATTTATCCTTGTTTATCATGCAATGTAATTTTATTTCTCATATGGAACAGAGATCGTGCAAATAATGAATTGATGCCTGCATTAGATTCCACTATATAGTATTTTTACTATGTTCATCATGACAAAGAGGAAATGAGCACTGTTTCTTTAAATGTTTTAATTTCACTTGTAAACCTTACCCGTGATCAAGGAGTGAGAATAACTCTGAAACGCTTCGGGCACCTTTTTGCTGTAAATAAAACATCTATTTTGCACTGTGGCCACGGCACCAGCGAGTTTCATTTTTCAGTTAGCTGGACTTTGTTTGAATGTTTGGGAGTGGTGTCCGGGCTGTGCTGCCCACCGTGAAAAGTGGTTTGGGCTTTGCCGAAGTTTGCGTTGGGATATATATATATATATATATATATATATTCCAGCCAAACGAGTCGCTGTAGAACCTTGCCACTTGCCAAAGGCGGGCCTCGGATGGGATAACGAATCCCAATATCATCCAACCAAAAACCCTCTCCAGTAAGGAAAAAGAAATCCGGGCCACTTGAAAGTGCAAAAGCGTGACGCTTTTGCACTTTCAAGTGGCCCGGATTTCTTTTTCCTTACTGGAGAGGGTTTTTGGTTGGATATATATATATATATATATATATATATATATATATATATATATATATATATATATATATATATATATATATATATATATATATATATATATATATATATATGTATATATATATATATATATATATATATATATATATATATATATATATATATATATATTTCTATATATATATATATATATATATTTCTATATATATATATATATATATATTCAATGAAAAAAACATTGGTTTTAGGCCATATATAGTTAGGGATTTGCATTTACAAAACCTTATTTTACTCGCATAAAACCATTGAAATTCCATATATAGTTAGATGCGCTAACTATATATCGCGCACCCGCAATCCACTGCTGATGATGTCACATATTACATCATTCATGACATGGTCAGTGACATCACTGATGACATCACTGATGACAACATCCAGTGACTGTATGTTTCTGTAAAGTTTAAATATGTTTTACATATTGAAGAATGAGTGGATGTATAAGTGTCTGGATGAAGAATTTAGTAGGTGCATGACTGACTGTATGAAAGAGTGATTAAATGTGTCTCACTGAGTGCATGGGTTAGTGACTAAACTGTCTTAATTTGTGCATCAGCATGTCTGTTGTTGTGTAAGCTACAGCATGTGTTGATCAGTAGCTATATGAATAACTATATGGGTTATTGATTGGTTGCTCAAGTATTTGTATGGGAGACTGAGTATGTGTGTGGGTGGCTGGGAGGTGTGTCAGTCTGTGCATAGATGTGTAAGCAGTTGATTCACTAGGTGTATGAGTTCAAGAGTGCATGTGGAAACAGCTATATGGGCGGTTGACTGTGCATGGGTGTCTTGGTGAGTGAATGGATATCTCAGTGCTACATGTGCAAGTAAATACGTATGTAAAACACAATACATCTGAGAGTTGACATATATAAATAACTGTGGATAAGAGCCAGTGAATGTGTGAGTGGCTGTATGGATCACTGTGAGCTTGTATCAGGGATTGTATAAGAGAGTAAATATGTGTTAGAATATGTTTGAATAAGTAAAGTGTGTATAACTGTATAGTTGAGGAAATGGAGGTGTGATTGATTCTTTCCATGACTGACTAGGTGTGTGAGTAACTCCATGGATGAGTGACAGTCTGTGAGTGTCTGTTTATACTGAGTGTATGTAAGATTAGATTAGAGTCTGAAGAGGTTCATTGTATTATCACATGACTGATGTCATCAGTGATGTGATCAGTGATGTCAAATGAGATGTCATCAGTGATGTCATTTGAGTTGTCATCAGTGATGTCATCAGTGATGTCACTGACCATGTCATGAATGATGTAATATGTGACATCATCAGCAGTGGATTGCGGGTGCGCGATATATAGTTAGCGCATCTAACTATATATGGAATTTCAATGGTTTTATGCGAGTAAAATAAGGTTTTGTATATGCAAATCCCTAACTATATATGGCCTAAAACCAATGGTTTTTTCATTGAATTTTCAAGGTTTTGTAAATGCAAATTCCTAACTATATATCGACTATAACCTATGGTTTTTTCACTGAATTTCAATGGTTTTTTAATAGCAAATATGAAAAGCTTTAAAATGTCAAGTACGTGATAGATAAAAACTTTTTCGTGTTTATGCACGCTGATGTGCTTTGAACGCTGCCCCCTCCCCTCTTTTCTCTTAGTAGTACTCTCTCTTTGCAGATACTGAAGAGTAGTTAACGCAGGCCTTTACCCCCGTTGTAATCCGTCCTGCCTGCTTGTCTCTCCATTTGATTGATTATTATCCAAGCATTTACTGTTTTACAATTGATTCTCTTTGGTTCATTCTCTATTTACAAACAAGCACAAAGTCGCAATACTCTGTTTAGTCTTTGCAGATCGTGAAAAATCGTGTAAAAAAATAAAAGTAATCGAGCAAAATCAGTACGCCACTAATTGGATCTTTTTTTGACCTCGCTAAAATAGAAATATTATAAACAACCCTTCATGAGAAATACGAAAATAGTGAGATGAACTGAGCTCCACACCATGAGGGCTGCAAGACAGCTCAGCTCCATCACCCATCCCGCCCAAAATAACGACAAACCCTATGCAAATATTAAAAATATAAACAACACACCAGCAAAGAAACAGGGTAAAACATTTTATTAAATAACTATTTACATAACGTTGGTTTATAAGATGATGTCAGTAGTGGACCGATGTGTGAATAGGTCGGAAGCAGCACAAGGCGCCAAGATCCGGATGGCAAGTCCTGGATGTTGGGTGCCATAGTTCAGAGTTCTGAGTTTGAGCCTTTTTCAATGCCTGTGCTTTGTTGTTTCCCCTCCATCAAAAACAAAAAAAAAATATAAAACTGTGCAAAAATACAAAAAAAACAAAAAATGTTTACAAAAGCAGTGCTTGTAAGACTGTCTGAAGCTTATTTCCACCTACTGCAGCTTCACTATTCTCAAAGTAAGTGAGGGTCGTTTGTGGACCTGACTGCATTTGAAAACAATGTTATATGGTACCTCCCTAAACCGCTTGACGGAGGCCCCCGAGGGACGGTGTGATGGCACGGACTCGGAGAAGACGCTTGGCTCCGACCCCCTCCCCAAGTCTTATAGCACTGGTGTAGCCTGAGATCGCCCCCGACATAGGCGGCCGGCTCCCGGGGTCCGGCTGAACTTTTTGCCTTTTGATGACTCTTCTATTTTGGACTTTGTCCCACAATCCGTTTCACCTGAAGACACGCTGTAGTGGGGCGCCCCTTTACCGTTTTAGTTGCCATTCCGCCCGCTTTTGCTACACTGTGCATCTTCAGCCATTCAGCTGTTTACCGCCCGCTCTTGCTACTACAGCGTCTCGCTCACCATGTAGTTAAGTTGCTCCCGCTCTTGCAGTGCAGCGATAGGCGGCTGCCACAGGACTCTCAAAATGGCGGCCGGCTCCTCGGTTTTGGGCCTTGTCCACTAAAATGGCCCTGGGACACCTTGGAACTCGGACGCTTCCCTGATAGGGCTTGGGTCCCATTCTCGAAAGCGTCCCCTCAGCCGTGAAGATTCTACAAAAGTCTTGGGGGCCCCCGACTCCTGCAGGCTTCTGGTGGGGAGCGGCTGCCATGTCTGCTCGTGGAATGGCCACGACGGAGCTACGAGATGGTAGTGCTCTCATGCTGACGCCAGCTTTAGTCTGAAACATCCAGAAACACTGTAGACTACCAATTCGATCAGTTCCGGTAGCGCCCCAACATGACCCGGAAGAGAAGAACTTGCCCTCCCCTCTTTGACTGATGGTTCTTGTTGCCTGTCCCCTCTGTTGTCATTTAACAGAACTTTTTGGACTGCTGAAAGGGGTTGTGTTCCGAACGCTGGTTGGTGGAGACATTTTGACTATATTCTTGACCTACGTTGTCGCGTAATGCGTTATATGACACGCCGCGTTAGCGCACCCGGAAGTGATCCGGAGCACGGCACGCAACTTTTCATTGGTTCATTTTACTTTTGTTATTTTAATGATGAAAGGCTTGGTCATATGACCTAAAAATTACGCTTTTTATTGTTTTCGAACATTATTTTTTTTTATATATATATAGGTTATAATATTCCAGGCTAATGTACTTTCCCGGAAAATTTACAACTGTCCTGCAAGTAAAATATATTCCTTTTTCGAGAAAAAGGGCGTTTCTTCGTCCCATGACGGAGCCGTTGAGCAAAAGAGGCTCGGCCTGCTGTCTTAGTCGCTGATACGCCTGAATATCAGATTCTTATCGATCACTTTATGTTGCAGGAGTGAAAAACACAACTGCCCTTGACCATTTATCTTTACTGCGTTCCTACATATTATACCTTTTATCCGTCATGTAATTGGACTACTTTATTTCACTTGCCTTTTACTGATTCGAAAACAGTGACTAAAAGTAAAAACTTTACCAATGTAAATACTACTACCATGTTTTGTTTTAAAAACCTTTATTGTGAAAATGTCAGTATACCAATACGGGCCTATAACCACGTGGGCCGGCCACGGAGCAAACTGGAATCATATATGATGAGGAGACATTTACATTGTAGAGGAACGTAACGAGCGGGCCATTAGGTTGCAAGAACTAAGGTGTCTAACAGTTGCGGAATCGGTGGACGTACATTTTGTAATTAAAATACGACAGGGCCACTTACAAAAAAGTTATCTAGATATACATTTGCGTGCAAGTACCATGGGGGACGTTAATTCGAACTTTCAATAGTACAGTAATCAATAACACATCAGAACTTAATATCAATAGGGATGTCGAAATATTCAATCAATTCTCGTCCCCGCCCGCCATGAGCATCAAAACTGCATTCATATCTCATGATATCAAGGTTGTTCAACTAGTACACAACAATGAGTTACGAGTCCCATTTATACCGGCGCCATTTTGGGCGAGTCCGGGCAGGTCCAAGATATAGTCAAAATGTCTCCACCAACCATCGGCCAGACCAGAACCCCTTTCGGCCCTTTATGCTACAAGATGGTGTCTTCCATTCAGAAAATATTGTTGGCAGCATTTTGAAAGGAAACAGAAACAGCCGTTCTCCTAGTGAGTTTCACATTGTTACATTTAGGAAGAATGTTGAAGAGTAGTATGTGGAAAATCTGAAGCCATTTTTCTACAAACTCTCAATCAGCCTTGGATGGAAAAAAAATCCTGAAGAATGTACAAACTGAAAACCAATTTTTGTCTGTATAGCATCAACAGCAACGCTTGAGTCAGCTTTGTGTCAAGCCGCCATTTTCATTCAATCAATAGCGTCCCCCTGCACACATTCAGGGACCTGGTCGTGTCTTCAGATGAAACGGATTGTAGGACAAGAAGCAGAAAGGAAAAGGAAAAAAGTTCCGCCGGACCTCGGGAGCCGGCCGCCTATGTCATGTGCGACCTTTGGCCACACCAGGGCAATAGTGAAGCTGCAGCAGGTGCAAATAAGCTTCAGACAGTCTTACAAGCACTGCTCAGAACTCTCAACTATGGCACTCAACATCCAGGACTTGCCATTCGGATCTTGGTGCCTTGTGCTGGTTCCGACCTATTCACACATCGGTCCACTACTGACATCACCTCATAAGCCAACGGGGCACCCCACGCCGACTTTCGGCGCAGCATTGTAGGATGGCCACACCAGTGCGGCAACTTGCTGGACACCACCTCGGTGCCATCCGGATCTCGGAGCGTTCGAGTCACTGTACCGCAAGAGTGACCGGAACTCAGCTGGTCACACCGTCTTTCGGCGCAGCATTGTAGGATGGCCATACCAGTGCGGCAACTTGCTAGACACAACCTCGGTGCCATCCGGATCTCGGCGCGTTCGAGTCACTGTACCGCAAGAGTGCCCGGAACTCAGCTGGACACGCCGTCTTTCGGCGCAGCATTGTAGGATGGCCACACCAGTGCGGCAATTTGCTGGACACCACCTCGGTGCCATCCGGATCTCGGCGCGTTGTGCTGCCTTCGTCCTATTCGCACATCGGTCCGCTACTGACGCCGCCTCACGTGCCAACAGATTTTCTACGCTTTTTGTAGCCCTATGCCGCATAACAGGTCATGTGACTTGTTTATAAAACTTTTCATTGGTTCATTTTACTTTTGATTTCCTAAAGATGGAAGGCTTGGTCATATGACCTAAAAATAACACTTTTCATTGGTTTAGAACATTTTTTTTTCCCAAACGATGAAAGCCCCACCTTGTTTCTGGATCATTCAGACTGAAGCTGGCGTCAGCATGAGAGCACCACCATCTCGTGGCTCCGTCGTGGTCATTCCGCGAGCAATCATGGCAGCCGCTCCCCACCAGAAGCCTGCAGGAGTCGAGGGCCCCCAAGACTTTTGTAGAATCTTCCCGGCTGAGGGGACGCTTTTCGAGAATGGAGCCCAAGCCCTATCAGGCAAGCGTCCGAGTACCAAGGTGTCCCAGGGCCATTTTAGTGGACCAGGCCCAAAACCGAAGAGCCGTCTGCCATTTTAAGAGGCATGTGGCAGCCGCCTATCGCTGCACTGCAAGAGTGGGAGCAACTCAACAACATGGTGAGCGAGACGCTGTAGCCGCAAGAGCGGGCGCAACTCAGCTGGATGGCCGCCACCTGGGGAGGCCCGTTCACGCCGCCTCCCCCACGCCCCCCCCCCCGGGCCGCCCCACGCCAATTTTCGGAGCAGCATTGTAGGATACCAAAACCAGTGCGGCAGTTTACTGGACATCACCTGGGTGCCATCAACATCTCAGCGCGTTCTGCTGCCTTGGGACTATTCGCACAACAGACCGCTACTGACGAGGCCTCCCCCCGCACCACCCGGGACGCCCCACGCCAATTTTCGGAGCAGCATTGTAGGATCCCAAAACCAGTGCGGCACCCAGGCGACATCACCTGGGTGCCGTCCAGAACTCTGCACGTTGTGCTGCCTTGGGACTATTCGCACAAAAGACAGCTTCTGACCATTGTTACTTTTTTGGGTGAAAAATGTTTAAATGTTTTTACAGTTTTTGTTCCGTTCATTATATTTAAAAGTTAATAAAGTTTTATAATCTTACTTTGTTGGAGTGTTATATATTTTTTTAAAAACGGGTGAATGGGGCCTTGAATTGGGTTATTGTCATGTGTGGGCTTTGCAAGTGTACTGCTACAGGATCGGACATTTCAAACTCAAATGCACGTTCTTTTTCTTACCTTTCCGAAGCATGGAGCGCAATAGCAGGCAGAGAAAGGGTGATGCAAGTGTTGAACACTGCCTAGCCTGGAAGTTGCTGGCATTCCCCCCCCCCCCGCCCACTCCTGAAAGAGGACACACACACACCGCCGCCCCGAGTACTTCACAGATCTTTAAAAGACCATGCGCTTGTTCATGAGGCTTAAATGGTTTATCACCCCTTCTAGAACCCCTGCATCGACCCTCTGACGTTTCCTGGAAAAATTACCACGTAACACAATACCAAGCCCTGTCAGCTGAAACCCCCGAGGAATCGTGGGGCATATTATCAAGGGGGTTTATCTCCGCTTTTTTGGCTTTAAAAGCCATGAAAGCGGAGATAAAATTATCTCCCTATTACCAAGCTGTCGCTAACACCAGTTAGTGACAGCTAAAAGGAGATAGCGACCATCTTGGGCCCCGCTTTGCATGTCAGTGATATTTATCACTAATGACATGCAAAGTGGGCGTGCCAAGATGTTAGCGAGTGGAAACAGTCCCTAACATCGCTATCTCCTATTACCAACTTTTGGAGATATTCGCGCTAAGCGCGAATATCTCCAAAAGCTAACACCTGCCCTGAGCAGTTCTTAGCCATGTTATCCAAAGGGAGGTGGATAACATGGCTAAGAGCATTTGCTCGATAATACATGAATATCGCTGACTTTTCTGCGATAATAGCAAGGTTTATCTGCGATAAAAATCGCCGATGTGCGGCGATAATTTTTGTCTCTAAACAAGTTAGAGACAAAAATTATCGCTAGTTGTTGGTAATATGCCCCCGGGTTTTTGCTTGCAGAAATCGGGAGGCGGGAGACTAGCACTGAAATCAGTAGTCTCACGCCTGAATCGGGAGGGTTGGCATGTCTGGATTCTCTACAGCTGGGGCCATAAACTACATCCGCAGGGGTAGGTGATAACCTGGGACCAGCCTGGCATCTAAAATGGCTGCCGTGCACGACAAAATTGTGGCATTGGAAAAAAGGCAAGATGGCGCAGACAATGTTTATCAATAAGGATTCATTTATAACAAAATATTTTATCACAGTGACAAATTGGCGGTCAACACTTCCTGATTTCCATCGAATCGAACGTTAACAGACGTCACGCAGCAAAAAAAAAAAAGCTCACGCACAGCCGCTGGAAGAGATGTATCAACATATATGAGCCTCCTCAACCACCCTCAGGAAACATAGGGGATTAGGATACGTCTCCCGCACCCCCTTATACCTAGTAATTTAATTAAAACGAAGCACAAAATGGCGAATTCCCGTTTCGCTACCAGTTTGCGGCCCAGTTTGCGGCCCGTGAAGCGCTTCTACCGTGAAAAATAATTTTTTTTTTATTTTCCCCACGGGACCCTTTAATAACCCCAACAACATTCCTAGGAGGTCAAGAGGGGTATACCTTGCCCCCTTTCATTAAATTCCCCCTTCGTTTTTCACCTCTTCTTCTCTCTCGATCCTACCGAGAGATAAGATGGCGGCCGCTCCGGACTGTCACGCAGCAAAAAAAAAAAAAGCTCACGCACAGCCGCTGGAAGAGATGTATCAACATATATGAGCCTCCTCAGCCACCCTCAGGAAACATAGGGGATTAGGATACGTCTCCCGCACCCCCTTATACCTAGTAATTTAATTAAAACGAAGCACAAAATGGCGAATTCCCGTTTCGCTACCAGTTTGCGGCCCAGTTCGCGGCACGTGAAGCGCTTCTACCGTGAAAAATCATTTTTATTTTTATTTTCCCCACGGGACCCTTTAATAACCCCAACAACATTCCTAGGGGGTCAAGAGGGGTATACCTTGCCCCCTTTCATTAAATTCCCCCTTCGTTTTTCACCTCTTCTTCTCTCTCGATCGTACCGAGAGATAAGATGGCGGCCGCTCCGGACTGTTTAGAATGTTGACAGACACCGGAGAGCCAATCAGCTTTCTGCACGCAAAGTTCCGTTTCGAGAAAAGTAAGCGAACCGGAGCGCAGCCTGGAGCGCTGTTACAGATATATATCTTGTTTTGAACGTTAATTTCTCAAAAACTACTGGAGCACATATATTGAGACCTAGCAAAGGCACATCGGGCTAACAGTCCCTACAATTTTGCCAAGTTTCGTGCAAATCCATTCAGCCGTTCGAGCTAAAAGTGAGTCCAACCGCCCTATGGAAATTAACATGGGAAAAACGCGTTTTGGGACCCTCCTTTTTTCTCGGCCCCCCCTTGATGAAACCCCCCCCAAATTTTCAAGGGCTGCTCTGAAACAAAATGTGCCATTTTCCTGAAAATTTCAGCCGATTCCGTCCACAAACGCCAAAGTTATTAGACATAGAATTTTCAAAAATCCCATAGGGAAAAAATCCTAACTATATACACCTACTGGCGACCGCCAGTAGGTAATATATATATATATATATATATATTACCTACTGGCTATGGCCAGTAGGTATATATAGTTAGGATTTTTTCTCTAAGGGACTTTTGAAAATTCTATGTCTAATAACGTTGGCGTTTGTGGACGGAATCGGCTGAAATTTTCAGGAAAATGGCACATTTTGTTTCTGAGCAGCCCCTGAAAATTTGGGGGGGTTTCGTTAAGGGGGGGCCGAGAAAAAAGGGTGGTCCTAAAACGCATTTTTCCCATGTTAATTTCCATAGGGCGTTTGGCCTCACTTTTAGCTCAAACGGCTGAATGGATTTGCACGAAACTTGGCAAAATTGTAGGGACTGTTAGCCCGATGTGCCTTTGCTGGGTCTCAATATATGTGCTCCAGTGGATGTTGAGAAATTAACGTTTTAAAAAATTTATATATCTGTAACAGTGTCCCAGATAGCGCTCCAGATCGCGTACTTTTCGCGTCACGGAGCTTTGCGAAGCGATGCTGATTGGCTCTCCGGTGTCTGTCAACATTCTAAACAGTCCGGTGCGGCCGCCATCTTGTCTCTCGGTAGGATCGAGAGACAAGAAGAGGTGAAAAACGAAGGGGGAATTTAATGAAAGGGGGCAAGATAGACCCCTCTTGACCCCCTAGGAATGATGTTGGGGTTATTAAAGGGTCCCGTGGGGAAAATAAAAAAAAATTGATTTTTCACGGTAGAAGCGCTTCCCGGATCGCGAACCGGGCCGCAAACTGGTAGCGAAACGGGAATTCGCCATTTTGTGTTTCGATTTAATTAAATCACAGGGTATAAGGGGGTGCGGGAGACGTATCCTGATCCCTTATGTTTTCTGAGGGTGGCTGAGGAGGCTCATATATGTTGATACATGTCTTCCAGCGGTTGTGCGTGAGCGTTTTATTTTTTTTGCTGCGTGACGTCTGTTAACGTTCGATTCGATGGAAATCAGGAAGTGTTGACCGCCATTTTGTCACTGCGAGTAAATATTTTATTTGTTATAAATAAATCATTATTGATAAACATTGTCTGCGCCATCTTGCCTTTTTTGCAATGCCACACTTTTGTCGAGCACAGCAGCCATTTTAGATGCCTTGACCAGACCCACTGTCTGCACCCTCGCAAGCATCTCCCCCACGCACTGGTCACGCCCGCTCTCTTTTTCATGTATGGGCTAGAAACCTCCTCCCATCTGTGCTGTTCTTCTCTGAGAATCACACCCTGTGCCCGCCCGACACCTGCCTTTCACCCTATTCACTACTGCACCCTCTGACACTCCTCTTCCTCTGTGTCCGATTGTCTAGGCCTGTCCCAGGCTATCACCTAGCCCTGCGGATGTAGTTTATGGCCCCAGCTGTAAAGAATCACCCCTCTTCAAAGAAGTTACAGTAGATCAAGGCCCCAACCCGATGAGATCCGTCACACTACACGCGTTCCTGCAATCTGATAACCATCCTGTATTGTGATTGGAGAGGGGATTCTCACTATGAGGGTGTGTGGGACCGAGCCTGAAGCGGAAGATTCCAGGGATACCTTTTTGTACATCAAAGTCTTCACAATTATGTGTCACATTAAAAAAAAAGTAGAAGGAAAATAACACTTTAATAACTTATAAATATATACATCGCAACAAAAACAGTAAACACCTTAAAACATTTTTTATTAAAACAGAAGCAACAATGGTTTATGACATGGGGAACAGTAGTGATATCCTGGGCGGGTGATGGAACTGGATTTGTTAATGGAAAAACATCTACAGAGAAAACTATTGGTACATTATACTTCTCCGGAAATTTTAACCTCACAAATGTTTCATTTGTGTAATCGTTTTATGAACATGTACATTAAAAAACTAAAAGAAATGCCAAGAACGTCCCATGTGAAAGTGAATTTTATTTGGCAATTTTTTTCTTTTCCTTCTCATGAAAAGAAAGTTAAAGCCAGGTTCGTTACCTGCGTCATCTGCAAAAAAAAAACTCTCGAGAGGGACCGAAAAAAAATAGCGTTATGGTAATCATACCATGCATTGGCGAGAGGTGGCACCCTATTAATTATTCTAAAGCACAACTTCGAGATTTGGGGGATAACCCCCGACCGGCAAAAACATCCACCAATGACTTAGCAATAAGTGAGTCAGAGGCAAGGGAAACGGTCCCAAATCTGGAAAAGAACTTTGGGCAGATGAGATTGACTTGTGTAGCATGTGGAAAATTAATTTCATGCGGAGAGATCAGTATTACTTCAATAAATACAGTAATCAATTATGCATTAGAACTTAATATCAATTCATTGTCCGAATGTGTAATCAGTACAAGTCCCATGTCAATTTATTTTTCGAACGTATAATCAATACCCATCCCGGATCAATTCATTGTCCGAACATATAATCAGTCTTATCCCATATCAATTCATGTGCTAAAAACTGCATACATATCTCATGATATCAAGGCTGAGCAATCGGGGAACAATAGTTTCATTTGTATCGGCACCATTTTGGGTGAGGTCTGGAAGGTCCAAGTATAATCAAAATGTCTCCACCAACTCGTGGTGGGACCGGGACCTCTTTCGGCAGTCCAAAAGTTTTCGTTAAAGGGTAGTAGAGGGGACTGGCGACATGAACCATCAGTCAAAGAGGGGTGGGAGGCAAAAATCTCTCCTACCGGGTCATACTGGTGTCCCACCGGAACTGATCAAGTTGGTAGTCTTGCAGGATTTTGGTGATTTCAAGACTGAGGCCGGTGCCGGCATGAGCGCGCCGACGTCCCGCGGCTACGTCGTGGTCGTTCCGTGGGTGATCATGGCAGTCATTCCCCATCGGGGGTCGGGGCCCCCGTGGCTCTTATAGAATCTTCAAAGTTGAGGAGAACGTTTCTGGATGCAGGACTCATTTTGTAGTTGAACTCAGAAGCGCTGTTGCACCGCAACAGTGGACGAGTCCTCCGCTGGGTGAGCGGAGCATCATTGCCTTGCAATAGTGGACAAGACCTTTTGACGGGTGAGTGCAGCGTCGCTGCATCGCAAGAGTGGAGGAACCCTTTTGTTGGGTGAGTGCAGCATCGCAGCATCGCAAGAGTGGACGAACCCTTTTGTTGGGTGAGTGGAGCGTCGCTGCATCGCAAGAGTGGACGAACCCTTTCGTTGGGTGAGTGGAGCGTTGGGGGTGCAGCTGAGGGGCCCCCACCTGGGGGGGTGGGAGAGGCTCGTTCGCGCCGCCTCTCCCTCCCAGCGCACCCCACTCCGACACCTGGCGTTGATATCCGTTATGTCCGGACCAGGCGATAAGAGGGGGGGGGGGTCGGAGGCAGAGGCAAGACATCCCCCCCCGTGGCCTGCAGGGCACCGCTTCAGGCCCGAACGGGGAGCTCATATCAAGCCGGGGCCAGACCAGGAGATACGAGGGGGGGGTCGGTGGCATATGCAAGACATCCCCCCCGTTGTCGCAGTCATTATCTAAGAAAGAAGAAGAATCCCGTCGGCCTCGGCTCCTCTCCTGGCCCACCTTACGGGATGACCTCCCCGGCCGACGGCTGCCAGCAGGACTCGCCCTACACGTGCTGAAGGCCTCGTCTTCCGGATGGGCGTAGCCGCGAACCTGTTGCACTTCGGGAGTTTCCGGAATGGGGGTAGGTATCTGCTGATTTGTATTTATTTCATGTTACCGTTATTGGGCGTGGCGGGCGGTGGGACAGACATGCTTGGAGCAGTGGGGGGGTGGCGGAGCCTAGCTACCTTGTGGCTGCCGTAACGTCAAGCTTGGCTTCTTTCACCATTTTCATGTTTCTTATTTCTAGCGAAGTCAAAAACTCATCAGAGGCCTACTGATTTTGTTCGATTTCTTTCCTTTCCTTTTCAAGTGTGTTTCATGCTAAAGTTTCTGTTTAACAGGATACAGGGATTACTTCGTATTTTACATATGTCTTCTTTATTAGGGTTTCTCTCCGGTTGAGTCAGATGATGTACCTCTAATAAATGGTCCGGGTCCGGGTGGAAGTAGTTTCTCAATCAGTGGGGAGTGACAGATTACAACGGGGGACAAAAGTCCGCATTACCTATCCTTCACTATCTGCAAAGGGAGACAGAATATTTCTATTCTTCTCTGTTTGTAGACAGGGAATATCTCAAACAGCAATAATCGATAAAAAAAATAGTAGGATTATTACACTTTAATAACTTATAAATATATACATCGCAACAAAAACAGTAAACACCTTAAAAAAAATTTTATTAAAACAGAAGCAACAATGACAACTAACAGTAGTGATATCCTGGGCGGGTGATGGAACTGGGATTGTTAATGGAAAAAGATCTACAGAGAAAACTATTGGTGAATTATACTTCTCCGGAAATTTAAAACTCACAAATGTTTTATTTGTGTAATCGTTTCAGGTCAAACGGATTGTGGGACAATGTTCACAATGGAAGAGTCACCAAAAGGCATTTGGATCGATGTTGCAGCAGGCTGTCATGTATATAGTTATTTAATAAAACGTTTTACCCTGTTACTTTGCTGGTGTGTTGTATATATGTATAATATTTGCATAGGGTTTGTCGTTATTTTGGGTGGGGTGGGGTGGGCGGCGGAGTCGAGCTGTCTTGCAGCCATCATGGTGTGGAGCTAAGTTCATCTTACTAGTTTCGTATTTCTCATGAGGGGTTGTTCTTAATGTTTCTATTTTAGCGAGGTCAAAAACAGATCCCATTAGTGGCCTACTGATTTTGCTCGATTCCTTTCACTATCTGCAAAGACTAAACAGAGTATTGCGACTCTGTGCTTGTTTGTAAATACAGAATGAACCAAAGAGAACCAATTCTAAAACAGTAAATGCTTGGATAGCAATCAATCAAATAGAGAGAGAAGCAGGCACGACCGATTACAACGGGGGCAAAGGCCTGCGTTAACTACCCTTCACTATCTGCAAAGAGAGAGTACTGGTAAGAGAAAAGAGGCGGGGGAAAAGGGGGGGACAGCGTTCAAAGCACATCAGCGTGCATAAACACGAAAATGTTTTTACCTATCATGTACTTGACATTTGACAGCATTTGATATTTGGTATTAAAAAACCATTGAAATTCACAGAAAAAAACATAGGTTTTAGGCCATATATAGTTAGGGATTTGCATTTACAAAACCTTATTTTACTCGCATAAAACCATTGAAATTCGCATATATAGTTAGATGCGCTAACTATATATCGCGCACCCGCAATCCACTGCTGATGATGTCACATATTACATCATTCATGACATGGTCAGTGACATCACTGATGACATCACTGATGACAACTCAAATGACATCACTGATGACAACTCAAATGACATCACTGACAACATCACTGATGACATCAATCATGTGATAATACGATCAACCTCTTCAGACTCTAATTTAACCTTAGATACACTCAGAGTAAACAGACACTCACAGACTGTCACTCATCCATGGAATTACTCACACACCTAGTCAGTCATGCACTGAATCAATCACGCCTCCATATCCTCAACTATACAGTTATACACACCTTACTTATTCAAACATATACTAACACATATTTACTCTTTTATACAATCCCTGATACAAGTTCACAATGATCCATACAGCCACTCACACATTCACTGGCTCTTATGCACAATAATTTATATATGTGAACTTTCACCTGTGCTGTGTTTTACATATGTACTTACTTTGACATGTAGCACTAAGATATCCATTCACTCACCAATACACTCGTACACATTCAACCACCCATAGAGCTGTTTCCACATGCAGTTTTGAACCCATAGATCTAGTGAATAAACTGTTCACACATGTATGCACAGAGTCACACACCTCCCAGCCACCCCCACACACACACTCACTCTCCCATACAAATACTTGGGCAACCAATCAATAACCCATACAGTTACTCATATAGCTACTGATCAACACATGCAGCAGTTCATAGAACAACAGATATAATGATGCACAAATTAAGATAGTTTAGTCACTAACCCATGCACTCAGTGAGACACATTTAATCACTCTCTCATACAGTCAGTCATGCACCTACTAAATCCTTCATCCAGACACTTATACATCCACTCATTCTTCAATATGTAAGACATATTTTAACTTTACAGAAACAGACAGCCACTGGATGATGTCATCAGTGATGTCATCAGTGATGTCACTGACCATGTCATGAATGATGTAATATGTGACATCATCAGCAGTGGATTGCTGGTGCGCGATATATAGTTAGCGCATCTAACTATATATGCGAATTTCAATGGTTTTATGCGAGTAAAATAAGGTTTTGTAAATGCAAATCCCTAACTATATATGGCCTAAAACCTATGGTTTTTTCTGTGAATATATATATATATATATATATATTACCTACTGGCGGTCGCCAAATCAAAATGCCAATAGTCCTCCAAATTGGTTGTCTAGGTTGTTCATAACAGATCAGGCAGCCGGACCTACTCTCCAACTAAGGTAAGAACAGGAAATGTCTCATTAAATATGACGGGAGTTCCCGACGTTATATAAGAAACATTTCAACTCAACTTAACAATAAAAACAAAAATAAAGGGTGAGGGACTGAAATACTTCTTTCAGCCCTGTGATTTTAGTGAAAGTGAACCCTGTGTTGTCTAAGACCTACCTAGCCAGGTATGACATGAACAAGCACAATGGTGTGAGTGTGAGAATTATTTAAAATCAATGGTATTTGCACCAGTACCCTCATTCGGACAGGGGACAAATCAATATATATAATAGGTTTGTAACACAATACAAAACCAGACAATTCAGACAGATTGGGACTAATAAAGAGACTCAGCGCCCATTTAATATGGGGGTACAGATATTGTTTACCCACCTGTGTCAGAGAGAGCCCTCTCTGAGCAGGTTAGTGAGGGAGGGGAAAAACAAACACATGCACCAGCAAAGGGAAAACAGGGTAGCAGGGGGGGCAAGATCCAGTAAGAACTAGTGCAGAGTAAGGATAGATCTTCTGGCTCAACATATGGTCTTAGCCAATGTGCACATACAGTTCTTCATCTTCGTTCAGACCAAAGGGGTTCATAGAATCCAGGTGAATGATATAGCGGGATTCCAGGATACGTAGTTGTTTGAGACGGTTTCCCCCTCTGGGGTTAGCTGGGATCCTGTCAATGCCAAAAAAGGAAATATATATATATATATATATATATATATTACCTACTGGCGGTCGCCAGTAGGTATATATAGTTAGGATTTTTTCTCTATGGGATTTTTGAAAATTCTATGTCTAATAACTTTGGCGTTTGTGGACTGAATTGGCTGAAATTTTCAGGAAAATGGCACATTTTGTTTCTGAGCGGGGTGGGTTCGTCAAGGGGGGGCCGAGAAAAAAGGGGGGTCCCAAAACGCGTTTTTCCCATGTTAATTTCCATAGGGCGGTGGGCCTCACTTTTAGCTCGAACGGCTGAATGGATTTGCATGAAACTTGTAGGGACTGTTAGCCCGATGTGCCTTTGCTAGGTCTCAATATATGTGCTCATGTGGATTTTGAGAAATTAACGTTCAAAAGAATATATATATCTGTGACAGCCCTCCGGGTAGCGCTCCGGTTCGCGTACTTGATGCGTAACGGAACTGCGCGAAGCGAAGCTGATTGGCTCTCCGGTGTCTGTCAACGCGTTTTTCCCATGTTAATTTCCATAGGGCGGTGGGCCTCACTTTTAGCTCGAACGGCTGAATGGATTTGCATGAAACTTGTCAAAATTGTAGGGACTGTTAGCCCGATGTGCCTTTGCTAGGTCTCAATATATGTGCTCCAGTGGATTTTGAGAAATTAACGTTCAAAAAAATATATATATCTGTGACAGCGCTCCGGGTAGCGCTCCGGTTCGCGTACTTGACGCGTAACGGAACTTCGCGAAGCGAAGCTGATTGGCTCTCCGGTGTCTGTCAACATTCTAAACAGTCCGGACCGGCCGCCATCTTGTCTCTCGGTAGGATCGAGAGACAAGAGGAGGAGAAAAATGAAGGGGGAATTTAATGAAATGGGGCAAGGTAGACCCCTCTTGACCCCCTAGGAATGATGTTGGTGTTATTAAAGGATCCCGTGGGGCAAAAAAAAAAAATCGATTTTTCGCGGTAGAAGCGCTTCCCGGTACGCGAACCGGGTCGCTCACCTGTAGCGTAACGGGAGTTCGCCATTTTGTGTTTCGTTTTAATTAAATCACAAGATGGATGAAAAACAATGTGGGAAATGGGTATAAGGGGGCACGGGAGACGTATCCTGACCCCCTAGGTTTTCTGAGGGTGGCTGAGGAGGCTCATATATGTTGATACATGTCTTCCAGCGTCTGCGCGTGAGCGGAATTTTTTTTTTGCTGCGTGACGTCTGTTAACGTTCAATTCGAAGGAAATCAGGAAGTGTTGACCGCCATTTTGTCACTGCGAGTAAATATATTGTTCATTTCAAAGCGTTGGAACATGGAAAAGGGAGAAGGTAGAGATTGTCTTGCTCCGTAGTTTTTCTCAGGGTGTGCAGTAAGGCCCCGGTTGTTGTTATACTCACAGTGGGGTCTTCGAACACTTTAGCAAATGATGATCCAAGCTGAGGCAAAGGAGGGTGTCAGTCGGAGGGGGGAGCAATGGTGATTCTCACTGTAAGATAGGTAGTGCGGACCCTTGTCCCCCCTTTTGTAATCTGTAATGCCTATCTTCTCCCCACTGATTGGTAATTGGTTCTATCCGGACCATTTATTAGAGGTAGCTCGTCCGGCCCCACCGGAGGGCACCCCTAATAAAGAGGACATATATATAAAATACGGATTAGCCAGAGTACCTCCCTAGCAAATTATCGCAAAACGAAAGGAATCGAACAAAATCCGTAGGCCACTGATAGGATCCTTTCTGACCCTGCTAAAAAAAGAAACACCAGGAAATAGCCCTCCGCAAAAGTATGAAACCAGGGGGAGGAGCCAAGCTCGCGGTCGGGATGGTCACGAGGTAGTTCGGCTCCGCCGCCCTCGCTGCCTAAGCATGCCTGCCCTACCACCCACCCCGCCCAATAACCGACAAACCCTATACAAATGAAAGTCTGCTGATACCCACTATCGGCGTCACCAGATTGGACTAGATCACGCACAATTGGACTATGACTTTTTCTGGTTATACAGTAACATCTTTGTGCTTGTTGCCACATTACAAATATATAGCACTCCAACAAAGTAGTAGGATTATAACACTTTAATAACTTATAAATATATACAACGCTCCAACAAAGTTAAAAAAACATTTTAAACAACTATTTACATGACGCACCCTTGACGCAGCCCTTTATTCTAAAAGATGGTGTCTTTCAAAAGCCAGGGGTATAGGATAATGTAACAAGCGAGTCATTTAATTGAAAAAACTAAACGTGACAAACGGTTGCAGGATCAGTGAAGGTTGATTTTTTAATTGAAAGTATAACAGGATCAGTTACAATAAAATCGTCCATACGCACACCATGGGCGAGTATCATGGGTAACATTACTTCGAAGCTTTATTAATACAATAATCAATAATGAAAAAACTAAATGTGATAAATGGTGTAGGATCAGTGAAGGTTGATTTTTTAATTGAAAGTATAACAGGATCAGTTACAATAAAATCGTCCATACGCACACCATGGGCGAGTATCATGGGTTACATTACTTCGAAGCTTTATTAATACAATAATCAATAATGAAAAATTGACATCAATAGGGTGGTCCGTATTCCCAGTCAGTAGCCTTCCCCGCCCGTCATGTGCACAAAGACCGCATACATCCCCAATAACGTCAAGGCTAAGTAACTAGAACGTCATAAGGAGTTGCAAGTCGCTCCCATACTAGCGCCATTTTGGTCGAGGCCAGGCAGGTCCAGAGTATAGTTTAATGTCTCCAATAAGTAGCGGCAGGACCAGAATTACATTTATGAAGAATGTTCAAGAGTAGTATGTTGAAAATCTGAAGCCATCGTTCTACAAACTCTCAACCAGCCTTGGATGGAAAAATCCTGAAGAATGTACAAACTGAAAACCAGATTTTGTCTGCATAGCATCAGCAGCAACACTTGAGTCAGCTTTGTGTGAAGCCGCCATCTTGATCCAATCAATACCGTCCTCTTGCACACATTCAGGGACCAGGCCGCAGGACGTGTCTTCAGATCAAACGGATTGTGGGACAAGGTCCAGAATGGAAGAGTCACCAAAAGGCAACAAGTC
Organism: Lissotriton vulgaris; assembly: GCF_964263255.1. Classification (NCBI taxonomy): domain Eukaryota; kingdom Metazoa; phylum Chordata; class Amphibia; order Caudata; family Salamandridae; genus Lissotriton; species Lissotriton vulgaris. The sequence goes on from NC_141693.1 coordinate 1,614,298,364, forward strand.
CCGCCTGACCCCGGGAACCGACCGCCTATGTCGGGGGCGATCTCAGGCCACACCAGGCCAACAAGACTTGGGGAGGGGGCAGGAGCCAAGCGCCCCCTCCGAGTCCGCGCCAGCACACCTCCCCTCGGAGGCCTCCGTCAAGCGGCTCAGGGAGGCACCGCAGGCAGCGGTTCTTCAGATCAGTGGCTCTCACCGGCAAGGCTCCCCTCCGTCATCAGCGATCGTTGGCGCTGTGGTTGCGGCCGGAGGCCCCGCCTAGTCAACGCCCCGGCCTCTCCATCTCGTAGGCCGCAGAGTAGTCGGGGAGAAATCCCGGGAACGGAGGCATGCATTTGGATCGATGTTGCAGCAGGCTGCCATGTAAATAGTTATTTAATAAAACGTTTTACCCTGTTACTTTGCTGGTGTGTTGTATATATTTATAATATTTGCATAGGGTTTGTCGTTGTTTTGGGCGGGGTGGGCGGCGGAGCCGAGGTGTCTTGCAGCCATCATGGCGTCGAGCTCAGTTCCTCTCACGAGTTTCATATTTCTCATGAGGGGTTGTTCCCAGTGTTTCTATTTTAGCGAGGTCAAAAAGAGATCCCATTAGTGGCCTACTGATTTTGCTTGATTCCTTTTGTTTTTTCTAACGATTTTTCACTATCTGCAAAGACTAAACAGAGTTTTGCGACTCTGTGCTTGTTTGTAAATAGAGAATGAACCAAAGAGAACCAATTCCAAAACAGTAAATGCTTGGATAACAATCAATCAAATGGAGAGGGAAGCAGGCACGACGGATTACAACGGGGGCAAAGGCCTGCGTTACCTACCCTTCACTATCTGCTAAGAGAGAATACTCCTAAAAGAAACAGTGATGTTGTCAGTGATATCACTGACCATGTCATGAATGATGTAATATGTGACATCATCAGCAGTGGATTGCGGGTGCGCGATATATAGTTAGTGCAACTAACTATATATGGAATTTCAATGGTTCTGTGTGAGTAAAATAAGGTCCAAGTCGTAAATAATCCAACATGCAGGTTAGTCCCAAGAAAGAGTGAAGCCTCTTGGAAATTTGCATCGCACTTCATTTGTTTGCATCCTGCAAGCAGGCAGCCATTCGAGTACAAGCTTCCAATGTTAACATCAGCCAAATGCATTTCCTGAAATCTTATCCCTTCTTCAGTGGCGTGGTCAAGAGTCACTGAGACCACCGATTTGTAGCACATTTTATATTTTCAAATGTCAGCCTCAGTGGGCGTGTCCATCACGTGGCACTCTGGGTATTGTAGTGCTGCAGGTTTACCCCATGTGGGGCGGCTTCTCAGAGTCTTGTATTATGATAATAATATCCCCAGTGGGTCGAAGTCTTTTTAAGTGAATTCTGCCTGCCCTGCTGATGCAGATTCCTGCGTAAGCCAGAATCACCCTGCTGTGACCCCGTGGCTTTATTCCTCTCATCTCCGCCAGCAACAAATGAAACCAGCAGGCTCATTGCTGGTTTCACAGGAATTAACGGGGAATTTCAATGGTTTTCTATGAGAAAATCTCCAGCTAACTATAACATGTGTGAAACCTATAGTTTTTTCAGTGAATTTGCAAGGTTTTGTAAATGCTAATTCCTAACTATAACGTGTGTAAAACCTATGGTTTTTTCAGTGAGTTTCTAAGGGTTTTTAAATGCTAATTCCTAACTATAATGTGGCTGAAACCTTTGTTTTTTTCAGTGAATTTCTAAGATTTTTTAAATGATAATTGTTAAATGTATTACTTTTTTAATTTCTTTCTTTTAAACTTTTTGCTTCATTTTTAAAATAAATATTTAATTTTTTGATATATTTTCCATTTTAATGTAGACTAAAAACAAAAACAAATACCCAAAACATTTTTATAATATATATATATTTTTTAAATATAAAAATTAAATTCTACATAATTCCTAATCGCACTGTTTTTTGTACTGTAAGTCGTACTCAGAGGGAACGCGCGCGAACGTCACAAATACGTATTGACGTTATGAGGCGCATCAGCGCTTCCGTGTGACATCATTTGCGTTCGTATGACGCACCGTGCGCGTACCCCACGAAAGTTTTATAATGTTTAAAACGATATATCTATTTATTTATTGTAAAGTTCAAATGTAGACATTATCTGGGATAATCAACAAAATAAATTATTTTAACTTTTAATAAGCGTATATTACTTTTCAAAGCAATTACTCACATCGCGACGGTAGGTCGTATGTACACGCGCTGAAAGAGTTCCGTAAGCGCACCGTAAGAATACGCACAGTCATGTGACTTTAAAAGAAGAGATTTTATTGGTTCATAATACTTCCTAATCCAATTGTTGAAAGACCCCTCCTATTTTGATCATTCTACTTGGACTTTCTGAAGAGCAGGATCTTTTCTTTGGTGGTATAGTACTGTAGAACTGTTTTTCATTAATATGGCTGGTCAGTCTCCAACACCCTCAGACCACTCATCTGATGAAAATACTTTTTTACCTGAGCCTCCTCAGAAGAAGAAAAAGGAAGCCTTCCTCTGGAAATTTTTTACCTTTCCGGAGAATCAAAAGAAGGTGAAAGCACCAATTGTCACCTGCAAGCTATGCAGTGTGACACTCTCTTGTGGTGACCCTACAAATAAATACTCGTTCGGGACTGCAAGTATGGATAGGAACGTGAAGAACTTGCATCCACATAACTATGCGAGGGAGGTAACCCACAGCCTGCAGGAAAATCCACTAATTGCAGTGGCGAGCACCTCAAGTGCACCACCACCACCTGGAAGCACTGCAAGTCTTGTAATTGTTCCCCAGTATGCAGAGATAAAGTTCCACTGCAAGCATTGCAATGAATTGCTTTGCCACAGAGAACAGTCAGTGGACCTCATTGTTAAGAGGCAGGAGCAGCACCAATGACCCAAGAAGTAATTTTGTTTTAAATTTTTGTTCCAGGTCCACAGTTTTTTGTTTTCAAAAGTTCAATTTTTCTGGTTGTTGTTTAAAAAAAATAAAAATAAAAAAATTGTTGAACAATGAAAAACATTTTAAAAAAAGAAAGAAAAAAACAGTTCTTTTTAGAACTACCTCTACAGAAAGAATGTGTAGTTCATAAATGAATGAATGAATGAATATGAAAGTGCAAACCTATAAGGATGTGCTACAGCATAAATCTATAAGGTGTTTACCTATAGTATACTGTAGTACCTCCGAAGCACTTGAATGTAACATATGCATATAAATATGTTAAAGTCTATGCTTCAATTTGCACTATTTGTAAAACTGCCTGGATGATTTGCATGTATTAAGGGCTGTTTTACAACCCCCTTGTGCCTCTTTTATACAATCGTTGCATCACATTTGTGATGCAGCGGTGGTGCAAAAGATGTACCATGATGTATGCTATTTACAATCTGATGTAATTAGAAGGTGCATCACATTGTAAAGCCATGCGTCAAAAGGAAGCTTTCCTGCATGGATGGTGGGTATTCTGACGCAGGAACGCCTCCTAAAAGTGACTAAGTGAAACTTATAAGATTTCATTCAGTCACTTTTGGGCTCATACTGCGTCAAATCCCTGCACCTGTTTGAAGCAGGTGTAAGGATTGACACAGCATTATGAGCATAGGGCTCAAAGACCATTACTGGAGCTGCAGTGTGCTTGTAATGCAAGTCAAGCAATGCACAATCTTCACAGCACAGATATGGCTGAGATACCCGCCACCCCCTCTCAACACAATCCCCAAGAATGGGAATCCGGAAACAGTTCTGAACTTTTGGAAGGTGGGAGGGAGTTACCCTCCCGGCCGTATTTATTAAAATATGAAACAAAATTAAAACATTAAAATAACAGTTTCATATCATGTACAATTTCATTTCCACATTAAGATGTTTTGGCTAACCTTAACACATTTCTAATACAAAGGTTCTCCTAGCCGATACTAACATCCTTACAAATGCATTTTCAAATTGAAATTGTACATCCTAACGTTAAGGGCCAACGGCAAGGTCGTAACCGGTGTCAGATCCCTAAACCAGAACTCCCCCCTCACTTGTGAGGGGCGGCCGCACAGAGGACTGCACCTCATGTGCACATACCAATTTCCCTTGTCTTGACGGGGGCCCCTGTTAACTCGACGCCATCTTAATGGTCGTCCGAGGACTCGTGTGAGGTGTCTAGAAGGTAGCGTAGACCCCCCTCCCCTCCCCACACAACTTACCACATCTGCCGTCGCAGATGTCCTGGCCCCGGGAAATTCCCAGGAGGGGCCCCGTAGCCCCTCCTATCCAGGGAGGGGCCTTGACCGCCTTCCCTTTCCTTTCGGCGTCCCATCCTTAGAAGGGACCGCCTCCCCGTTGAGGGGCCAATGGCCACCTCCCCCTGGGCGCTCCCATCCGTAATGGGTGACACCCCCCCCCCTAGGGATCTTCCAATTACTGCTCACCGATCATGACCTTACCGCCACAGGCCGGATAGTTGACCGGCTATCCGGACCCCCCACAAAACTCCTACCTAAAGGTCATGCTGTAAACTCTTTAACCAGGCTACGAGGTCTCCTATGAGTAAAGAATTCCCCACCCGGGACAAATGGACCCCATCTTCTAGATACATATGGTCCCCCCTGATACATCCATGAGGAATCGAATGCAATGTACTTGTACGGAACAGTCTACTAAGCTTGTTATTTACTTTCTTCACCGAATGATTTATAGCAGACACAGAATTAGCCCCCCGCCACACCTTTCGTGGAATCATATGGGACCATGCAATCGTGCACCCCGGAACCCTTCTCGCCAACCAACTTACAGTGGACAATATCAACTCGAGAAGTACCCGTCGACCAGTGGTCACCAAATCATTGCCCCCAAGATGCACTATGATTATAGCTGGCGGTGACCTTGTCCGCCCTAACAAACCCTCCATCAAAGTTTGAAACTGGTCAATACAGAGCCCGCCCCTTCCGTAGAAGGTCACCCTGTACCCGTATTCCCCAGCCATGTGAATCATGTCACCTGCTTTGAATACGTCCGCGGCACGCCTCACGTATGAGTGGCCCACGACCCACACCACTCTTTCCTCAGCCGGTGATCTTTGACCGCTGGTACCCAGGTGTCGGGTCGACTGCACAGTCCGCCCCGCCTCGTAAGCTTGCGACACTGTAAACCAAACAAAAACAAGAAGCGTGAGTACATGATATCAGCTTCACAACATGTGCAACCGCACATACCTTTTGTAACAATTCGAGGACCAACGCCCCAACTGTTTCACTTTTTCCACACTCAGACCCCTGGCTGTAGCTTCTGTAGCAGCCCCTATCCGGAAGGAATGGGTCCCAAACTCGCCCGGGTTCAAGCCCGCGGCCGAAACTGCCATTGCAAGCACCCGCTGGAACTGAAACCTCGTCAGTGGGGTGGCATCAGCATGTCTCAGCAAGGTCCCCCCCCATGATGCCGCCCTCTGCGCCAAATACTCCTCAACGCATGCAACAGGGCACATGGGAGATCAGGGAATCCGCTGGACTATTACACTGTCCCCGATCGCACCCTGATCGGTCTTGGACCTGGCAAACGAGACAATCATCGTCTCCCCCTTAACTTGAATGTGCTCTCGGCACAGTCCACCCCCCGTATCCTGCTTGTTTTTCGCTACCAGTTCGCTTACCCGCATAGCCCCATGGAATGCTAATGCAAAAGCGGCCCGGAATAGCACTGTCTCTGAATGAGATGAACATGTCGCAGGGAGTACGGACAGTAAGAGGGCCAACCTTTCCAGACCTATCGGGTGCCTTTCATCTACTCTGCGACCCTCAAGGCGTTGCCACCCACGCAGCGCTTTCTGTACTACAAAAGACGCGTTGGGGTCCTGGATACCATGAGCCCGTGCCATAAAGGAATGGAGGATTATTTCGAACATGCCCACCAACTGAAAGACAGACTCCTCCAACGAGGTTACCCAAACAAACTACTAAAAAACTCTTTGAAGAGAGCGTGGTGGACGCCACGTGAATCCCTCCTACAGAAAAGGCCAAAAAAAGGAACAGAAACGGATAGTCTGCGTGTCTACATTTTGCCCGGCATCAAATCAATTGAAGAAACTAATCACATCTAACTGGCACCTGATAAAGGGACTACATGAAGACTTGAAAACAGTACCGCTGTTTGCACACAAGAAAGAAAAAAGTGTGGCCAATCACATTGTCAGAGCCGCCCTACCCAGCGAGGAAGTCCCGACATTGAGAAGTTTGTTTGGTTTCCCACCGATCACTGGACATCACAAATGTGGATCATGCACTTGTTGTGACGAGACAATTGAAGAATCAGTGTTTTCTTTTAATAACATTAATTGGAAACATGACACGTTTACAAATTGCAAGACGAAAAACGTTGTATACGCAATAATATGCCCATGCCCGAAGCTGTATATAGGTAAAACCACTCAAGAAATCAGGCAACGTATCACCCAACATAAATCGAGGATACGTAGGGAAGTAGCAAATGCACCATTGGTCAACCACTGGATTACCATGAAACATGACAAAACCAAGATAAAATGGACTGTAATTGTAGAAAACGAGCCCATAATCCTATCGATGCCCAGGCCGCTGGCGCAAACCGCCTCTTAGCTCCCATGTTGATCAGTTACCAAAATAAAGAGACGGGCGCTGGAAGCAGGAATCAAGAGCAGAGTTTATTTCTCATGAGGAGAGCATGTCATTTCGGACACGAAACACAGTGTCTTTCGGGAGGTGCTCTGACGAGTGAGCTGAGACTCTTGCTTTTATATCCTACAAAACACTTGATAATACAATCAGGTCAGTATGACGCAAAAGAAAGACATCCCTATAATCCTCGTGGTGATCCTAGCCCACATACATTCACAATGGGAACCCTTGACCTGCTGATAAGAGGGGAGGGCAATCACGCAGCTGAGTGTTTCGTAGGATGTGTACGCCTGATCATAGCCCAAGGGGTGGGGTGGCTAAGACCAATAGAGGATCCTTTGAAGAGGAGTGACTTCATACAATAAGGGCAGTAAATGGTATCTCCTGGCTCAGGCGATGGCCTCGGACATGTGTGGTCAGCTGGACTAGGGGGAAGGGGTCATCAAAGGAGTGGTATTCATGCCGCATGGACAATCAGGCGCAGAGGGAAGGTTTGTCAACAGAGGGGCATTCATGGAAGGGAAGGAGGTGTTGGTCAGGCGCGGCCGCGACTCTCAAGGACAGGGTCTTGCAAAAGAAGGTTTATGACTTGCCTGTGTGAGGAGAAGGGAGGGGGAGCCAGGGTGGACACAGGGACAGAGTCACACAGAGAGAGAGAGAGATAGATCTTATGACCCGTACATGAGAGAGCGGGGGCAGTCGGGTGCAGCTGGGGAGGGCTATGTCCGCTAAGGCGAAGGATGCCTCTTCAAGAGGGAATGGGGGGTTTGCGTGGGTCGAGCAAAAGGGGCTGCCTTTCAGGGCAGGGTCGTGTAAAAGGGAGAGGGTTTCATGGTTTATGCATGTGAGGGAGAGAGATTTCGAATACACGCAGAAGGGGAGCCGGTGATTCTAATCTTAGGCGGGCAAAAGGGCCAGGGTGCCTAAAATGGCTGTCATGTATACATGGGTACAGGCCTTTGCTGGCAGTAGGATGTAGTTAATGCTTTACGGTATTCATGGTACGCGCAGGGAGAGGAGTGGGAAAAGGGAAATGAACGTTGCTTATGTACATCAATATTTCTAATTTTCTACAGTCGCCCCTTTTTACATAGCAAAAGTTCATTTTCGTGATCGATGATGGTACATATAAACAGGCACGGTCGCAGAATTAGCATTGTCAATATTAGCATATGGTATATAATCATGGACAGTTGATGTGTTTGGTAGAATACGGCACATAGGAGATTGCATTTGTCGAGTTCCTACCATTTCAAAGCACTACATAGCATAAATGTTTCTGACTAAAAAATGTAACCAATGAACAGTTTTGACCATGTAGTTGAGAGCGGAATTCAGTTCAATATACAATATTTCTTCGTCCCAGTGTATTTTTGTCAGTGAGCCATCACTGGTAGGCTCTAGTCCGAGTACTTTCGTTGGCGCTGTTGAGCACCGGCGGTGGAGCTATAGGTCCAGCTCTGTTCTATCCTTTCGCGTTGCAGGGTGCGGTCAGTCCTCTGCTGTTAGACCACAGTCCTGTTCCCTAAACAATCCGGTTGGTGGCGCCTTATGCTCGGCACCCATAGTTCTATGGCAGCACCCTATTCCCAGTGGAATGCAGTTCTTTCCCTTGGCAAAAAGTCACGTGGAAAAGAGGGTGAGTGTGGTTCAAAATGTCGATAGGTGAGAGGGCGGAGTTGGGTCAGAGTTCCTGGGACACGCAAAAGGGACCAAGGGAGCAAAGGATAACAAGCAGGCAGGCCCATCAATCGGGCCCAAAGAAGGGGGACGGAGACTCCAGGCACGCGTGGGTTCAGCAGACGGAGGGCTTCAAGGCGGCCCGTCATTTTTCATTTTCCACGTTGAAATTGCGGTCTCGTCCCGTATCTTGTCGCTCTGTGGCTCCACCTTTGGTCGAGGTCACGCGTGTCCCAAGATCTGCAGTCAGGCTGTACGTCACATCTGACCCATCTCCTTCGGTGATCGTGAATCTTTGAATAGGTACAAAACAGGGTTTTAGAGAAATGGCAGAAGAAGATATCTACGCATGTGAATTCCTCCCCCAATTCTACGCATTTGGGAGATACGCTCATTGGTCACAGTCAGAGGTCCTATTACCAAGCAGTGCATGTGTCAATATTCCTACTGGGTCCATGGCAGGTCTATCCATTGTCTTATTTATAAATCAAGTGTGGTAAATGGGATTCCCATTAATTGTGTATTACATCATATTCAGCATTTACAGAGCATTTCCCATCAGGACTGGCTAACCTTTTTGAACAGGGCGGGGGTGCCATTTTCGAGAGTCAGGCAAAACAGGGTCTTTTCGAGGGTCAACAGCTACTCATGTGCATCAAGTCCATATTCGGGACAGCAATTGGGGTTTATCAAAATGAGGCGGGGATGCTTCGGGCGCTTGCGCTTGGGTGCAAAAAAAGGGGGGGGGGGGGCAATCCGGGCGTTGGGGGTTCAATCTGGGCGTTGGCGTTTGTCTCTGAAGAACAGACATAAGGTGCCATTGACTTACAGTTCCCCTATAAATGGCCAGATTTGGGGGACCTTAGTCGTCTTACCTGTCCTTTCCTTCTTAGCCAATTCAAGTTCATTCATTTTGCAGAAAGGAGAGGCAGTAATATGGCAAGGTACAATCATTTTAGTTTCAGTCAATTTCGCTGAACACCTTCGCGTTCAATAAATATCCAATCAGACTGGTGCCGGTGGGGCACAATTTTACCAAAAGAGAGAGAGAAAAAATAGGAAGACTCTCATAGAGAGTGAGAGTCGTCCGCAATCTGAACGAGCCATTCGGTACACGTATGACATGTAGAGAGAGAGAGAGAGAGAGAGAGAGAGAGAGAGAGAGGGAGAGAGAGAGAGGGAGAGAGAGAGAGAGAGAGAGACGTGTACAAAAATAGGTCATTTAGTGCGCTCACAACACAGAACAGCAAAGGTTAGGTAACATGCAGATACAGACAGAGGGAAGACATAAATCCGTACATTATACACAAACTCAGACAGGGAAGACGGCACATGTATTACACATATATAAGACATTCACGACAAGACAGGAAACAATTGTTAGCCTACAAGATCTGTTTATATATATATATATCCCACGTATCTTTACTATCCTATTTATTTACGTGCCTAGCTCTTTCTACCCTTCCCCCCCTTTTTCCTTCTCGCTTGTCACGCCTGCGAGCGTTCCCTATTACCAATACTCACACCTCGGTTGGTCGATCAGTAATTAACCTGGTCGTGCTAGTTACCCATGGTTGGATCTTAAGCCATCTTTCTGTTTCCTCCTTTGGTGGGAAGTTCTTCAGGCTGAGGCAACGGCTAGTATTGATCGGGAAAACAGTCGGACAGCTTGGCTATATCTATAAGAGTGTGAGAAAAGGGGGTAGCGCATTTTGAACATCAGCAACATTTCTAACTTCCTAGACGGGTGGTGCTGTGGCAACCCTTGCCCGTATAATTTTTCTTTGTCCTTTCCCTACGTAGTCAAACGTCCAGTTACATTATTTAACACGTCATTTCTAGTCAATTTTTCGTCATTCAGTACCTGTCCAGTTTCTATGTCAGTCCATCCTCTCAGTCGCTATGTCCTAAGGAGGAACAGTCATGTTAAGCCTACGTCTTTTAAAAACTTATTGTTATAACGACTAAACACATATTTCCCCTTTCCCCTTTTTCGTCGGTGGTCCGACCGTCGCTCTTCCTCACTTCAGCCGACGTTCTGACGTGACCTGCAGCAGGGAGGAGAAAGAAGGGGGTGGGGGGGCAGCATTCAAAGTACATCAGCATGTAGTAGTCCAAAAATGTTTTTTGTTTTTACCTACCACCTACTCGACCTATCTCTGCGTACTGCATTTCTTTACCATCTCGGCGTTTAAGCCTAGAGGGACCAGTAATGTCAGATAGATGATCGTTGACGATCTACATATCTACATGAGTTACTCGGTCGTAACCCTCTCTGTCGGGTGCAAGGGTGACGGCCAGGTGACATTTCTGTGGTGACGTTTTAAGGGTGTCTAAAACACTTTTCCTGGCTGCCTGCGATACATAATGTAGCTGCTAAATATCTGATCCCTTTTGATCTACATCCTTCATCATGCTTATTCTTCACTCACAGTAGTAAGGCATCCAAAACTCATTAATGCAACTGCTACGACCATTCTTTCTTCTTCAAAATACTTTTAATAAACGAAATTGGTGGCAGTTCATTGCATAAAGTGCAGCAGTGCAAATGAAATCGTATTAAAATTTCCTTACAGAGCAAGCATGATGCATGTTCAAGAATTCATTTTTAATTAATTCAAAAATTCATTATCCAATACTCGTTCGTTATCTAAGTTACACCAATTCATTTTCCAAATCATAATCAGTACCCACCCTGAGTCAGTTCATTATCCAAGCACATACTCAACGCCCTTCATATCTACTTTCATTATCCAAAAAAAAACTGCACATAGATCTCGGGACAACAAGCTGCGTAATCTGGGTGCAACAGAGTTTATTCAAAGTACGTTTCATTTTGCGGCGACGCCATTTTAGGTGGGGTCAGGCAAGTTCCAGTACAGTCAGAGAGTCTCTAGTCTCGCGTGGTTGGCCCAGAACTTTCCGTTGGTAGTTCAAAAAGTTTTGCGCTATGTGGTTAATAGTTTAGCAAATGTGGACCATGAGTCAAAAGAGTGGGAAGGGCGGCAATAATTTTTCTACCGGGTCATCCTGGCGTTCCTCCGGAACTGAACAAGCCCGTGCCGTGACTTCATTTTAGCCATTTCCAATCCGAGGCTGGTGCCGGCAGGAGTTGCACCGGTGTCGTTGTTCCCAGTGAAAGGGGCGGGGGCACCCATGCGGAGGGATCGAGGTGCCCCCGCGGCTCTTATAGAATCTTCAAGGTTGAGGGGAGAAGGCATGGAGCGTGTGCCCGTCCTGGGCAGAAGACCACTTTATGATGTTGACCCTCTTTAAGTAAGAGCATTGGGGTGTCGCTGGAAGCCTCCACCTGGAGGGAGGTGGGGGAGGCTCGTTCGCGTCACCTCCCCCTTCCAGCGACCCCGCGCCGTTATTCGGCTCCGTCGTTTCGATATTGGCCGTGCTGGCTATTGAAGATGGGGGGGGGTGGTCGGCGGCTCAGGCAAGACAGCCCCCCCCTTTCTCTTGACATATGGCGGGACTATCTGCAACTGTCCAGACGTCGACATGTGGCGGCACTACCTGTAACTATCCAGGAATTTGACATGTGGCGGGACTACTTGATTTGCCGCCATTCTCGCCCCTGGCTTCGGCCTTCTTCGTGGGTCGGACCAGGCGAGAGACAGAAGGGGGGGGGGTGGTCGGTGGCTGAAGCAAGACAGCCCCCCCCCGTGGCCTGCGGGGCAGCAGAAGAGGAGAGAAGGAGAGGACTCTGCCATTCTTTGGACCGCCTGCCCAACATCATCTCCTCCTGACCGTGGCCAGGCGAGCCCCTCGTGCCTCGAGGCCTCGCCTTCCGGATGGGCGTAACCGCGGACCTGTTGCATTTTGGGAGCTTCCGGAATGGGGGTAGGTACCTATTGGATTGTTTCTATTTCATGTGATCGTTATTTGGGCGTGGCGGGCAATGAGGCAGGCATGTTGGGAGCAGGAACAGGCGTTGAAGCCTAGCTACCTCGTGGCTATCTTTGCTGTCAAACTTTTCGCCATTTTATATTTCTTATTATGAACTATTTCTAATGTTTCTTATTTTTAGTGAAGTCAAAAGCTCATCAGGGGGTTACTGACTTAGCCTGATTTCCTTTTAGTTTTCTTTCTCTTCCTCAGCGTGTTTCGAGCTAAGGCTTTCTGTTAGTAGGGAACGGTGATCACTTCATATTTTTATGTGTCCTTTTCACTAGGGGGTACTTCTGGGCGGACCAGACGAGTTCCCTCCAATAAATGGTCCGGGGTGGAACGAGATTATCGATCAAAAGGGGAACATATATTCCTTCATTGGGGTATCATCCTGGACAGACCGAGCGATGTACTTCCATCTACTAGGGTAGCCTCCTGGACGGACCAGATGGTCTACCTCCACTAAATGGCCCATGAGTGGGGAGTATATGTCCTCCATAAGGGTAGTCTCCTGGGCGGACCATGCGAGCTACCCCCCAAACAGTGGGGAGTGGGTAGGACTGACGAATTCACAAAGGGGCATAACCTACCCTTTACTACTTGCAAAGACTAGATAGAATATTTCTATTCCACGTTGTTTGCAGGCAGAAAATACCTCAAACGAAACAATTCCTGGAACAACAATGTCCAGGCAACCAACCAATCAGTGGGGAGAAAAACAGGCATGACGGATTACAACGGGGACAAATGTCTGCATTACCTGCCCTTCGCTATCCAAAAAGGAAGACAGAATATTTCTACTCGTCTCAGTTTTGTAGACAGGGAAGATCTCAAAGAACAACAATCGACTATCAACCGACTTCAAACAATTCTCAAAGAACAACAATCGATTATTAATCGACTTCAACAATTCTTAAAGAACAACAATCGATTATCAATCGACTTCAAACAATTCAGTGGGGAGAAAAGTAGGCATGACGGATTAATACCGGGGACAAAAGTCTGTATTACCCACCCTTCTCTATCTGCAAAGAGGGACGACGTTCCTATTCGCCGCTGTTTGAAAATAGAGAATGTCTCGTTCTCAGAAGAGAACCAATATGTCAAGTAGCTCTCAAAGCTAAATGAACCAATACCAACAATTTCGGTATACAAATACCGATTTTCAATACAAACAATCAATCAATCAGGTGGATAGAACCACCCTACCAATCAGGCGTAAAAACGCCCTACTTAATCTTACCCGGACCGGACCATACGGACAGTTCTTCGATTTCCTCCTCCAGCACCTGTTCGTTCTCTTACTCCATGTAGCATTCCTGTGGGATTCCAGTCAGGACAATAGGTCACTTCAAGAGAGGTCCGTTCAGAATTGGTGAAGCTCTGTCGATCGGCAGCCGGGCGAGAGCCCTCTCAAGGCAGGCATGCTCCGATCATTTAGATGTTCACTTCTTCGTCTGGATCTCTCTTACCGCACCCCATGTCACTGATGGGCCCCACGTTGGGCGCCAATTGTAGAAAACGAGCCCATAATCCTATCGATGCCCAGGCCGCTGGCGCAAACCGCCTCTTAGCTCCCATGTTGATCAGTTACCAAAATAAAGAGACGGGCGCTGGAAGCAGGAATCAAGAGCAGAGTTTATTTCTCATGAGGAGAGCATGTCATTTCGGACACGAAACACAGTGTCTTTCGGGAGGTGCTCTGACGAGTGAGCTGAGACTCTTGCTTTTATATCCTACAAAACACTTGATAATACAATAAGGTCAGTATGACGCAAAAGAAAGACATCCCTATAATCCTCGTGGTGATCCTACCCCACATACATTCACAATGGGAACCCTTGACCTGCTGATAAGAGGGGAGGGCAATCACGCAGCTGAGTGTTTCGTAGGATGTGTACGCCTGATCATAGCCCAAGGGGTGGGGTGGCTAAGACCAATAGAGGATCCTTTGAAGAGGAGTGACTTCATACAATAAGGGCAGTAAATGGTATCTCCTGGCTCAGGCGATGGCCTCGGACATGTGTGGTCAGCTGGACTAGGGGGAAGGGGTCATCAAAGGAGTGGTATTCATGCCGCATGGACAATCAGGCGCAGAGGGAAGGTTTGTCAACAGAGGGGCATTCATGGAAGGGAAGGAGGTGTTGGTCAGGCGCGGCCGCGACTCTCAAGGACAGGGTCTTGCAAAAGAAGGTTTATGACTTGCCTGTGTGAGGAGAAGGGAGGGGGAGCCAGGGTGGACACAGGGACAGAGTCACACAGAGAGAGAGAGAGATAGATCTTATGACCCGTACATGAGAGAGCGGGGGCAGTCGGGTGCAGCTGGGGAGGGCTATGTCCGCTAAGGCGAAGGATGCCTCTTCAAGAGGGAATGGGGGGTTTGCGTGGGTCGAGCAAAAGGGGCTGCCTTTCAGGGCAGGGTCGTGTAAAAGGGAGAGGGTTTCATGGTTTATGCATGTGAGGGAGAGAGATTTCGAATACACGCAGAAGGGGAGCCGGTGATTCTAATCTTAGGCGGGCAAAAGGGCCAGGGTGCCTAAAATGGCTGTCATGTATACATGGGTACAGGCCTTTGCTGGCAGTAGGATGTAGTTAATGCTTTACGGTATTCATGGTACGCGCAGGGAGAGGAGTGGGAAAAGGGAAATGAACGTTGCTTATGTACATCAATATTTCTAATTTTCTACAGTAATCTCTAAAATCGAAAATGACCCAAGAGGTGGGAATATTGAATTAAGACTAAACCAGAGAGAGGCGATGCTCATAATGAAATATGATGCTGCAGTAAATGGGCTCAACGAACTGTCAGAAATTTACAGACCCAGCACGTAAACCCCTCCAAAAAGTCTTTGGGGACTACATGTCCCAGAATCCTCAGGTTGCCAGCCACTCCCACATCGCGTTTCGTTGGTAGGAGCCACACTCAGTCTCCACAGACCGAAGAGGAAGGAGTGAGAACCAGCGCGGCATATACTCGAAACGGCAGTGAAACTAACGGTAAGACCAACCACCAAGAGACCCATCGCTCCCCCGCGGCCGCCGTTTTACATGAGAGAATGCGATAAAAAAACGGCTCGCTGACGCGTGTCTTTTTGATTTCTTCCAGATTAGGCATTGACCACACAACATTACCGAGTGCACAGACTCCGACTGGAGCAGCAGCCGACCAATTTTATTAACGCGGAGTTATACTCTGTAACGGGTAAGCAAACGCTAATGGCGTTTCGCCGACACAGCCCAAAGCTTTATCCGCTAAACAGCAAACACTTACGTTTTTTCCCCCCTTGTCCCTTTGCAGATTCCACCTGCCGTACAGCAAACCCATTCAAAAGGTAGGCCTTCTACACTATGCCACCCGAATTAGTTGAATGCGCAAGTGTAAATGTAGTGCACTGATTGCCTCTCTTTCTACTTGTTCTAGCCTTTCCTCTTTTCTGCATCACGGAACACCGTGTTGGAGTTATGACCCACATTAGAGGTAGGCTGAGATAGGATTGGGTGCTTATTAGGTGTCGAACCCTTAGAATCCACATTCATTAGTTTGTTCCTTTCCCTTGCAGTAAATGTTTGGTCCTGAAGAGAACCCTGACAATTACAGGGCTCGAAACGCGTCGACCGACCAGGTCCCAGGTCATCTTCTAGAGTCTACCTTAAAGGAATCCCTTAGGGGAACACGAAAAAATTGTGTGATTTTTCCTTTTTTGTCTGTAAAGTCAAAATTTAACTTGAAATAGATAAAAAACAGACTGTACATTGGTTGAATCTAACATTTCGTTTGACACTGGGACCAGAGTGTATGTTTTGTATGAATGGAAGGCCACGAATGAGTTGTATGGAAGTTGTTTATTCATTGTACATACCGAATCACTTGTTTTACTTTGTGTTGTTTTGTATATATATGTATATAGAAAGTTTTTGTTGTTCCCATGCATAAAATCAAAAAATGATGCAGATCTAAAAAAATTAGATAACGAAAGAAATAAATAACACTGCAATTCCTAAAGCAGGTGTGCATGTCTTTTGTGATGCACGCCATGAAGTTGAATAGTTTGTTCTAAAGAAATTCCCCAGCACTGGCAATTGTTGTGTTTATTACATAAAGGAATGGCGGCCCCATGCCTCTGGGCCGTAGCTACCGATTTGCCTGCCTGATGTAAAGACAGCAAAAATTTTAAGACATACTCTTCTTGGCCCCAAAGCTCCCCCCTAGCAGAACCCAAAAAGGACCAATAGGAACGGAACGCCCCTTCATATGCCTTCCTTGTCCTGGGTGCTAAACTCTCTCCCACGAGGTTTTGTAGTTCGGGGCACCGAGAGACCAGAGAGCTTCGGGAAATGGTGCCGCCACCGGGTCCGCTGTGGGCAGAAAACCCAAGAAGGCCTGCATACGGAAACGAGAAAGCGCATCAGCAGCCTGATTCAGCACCCCTGGCACATGTCTTGCCCTAAAGAGCACGTTCAATTGCATACATAGCAAGACAATTTCTTTGAGCAATCTCAGAATCCATTTGCATCGTGCTGCCTGACTATTGATACACTCAACCACGGTCATGTTATCAGACCAGAACACCACAGAGTGATCCCGAAACCCCTCAGGCCATGTTTTCAAAGCCACCAGAATAGGAAACAGTTCGAGAAAAGCGATGTTACCTGTAAGCCCACACTTGTGCCACCATGACGGCCATGTTTGCGCTGACCAGTGATTACCAAATATGGCGCCAAAGCCTATACTCCCTGCCGAGTCTGTCCACAACCCCAACTCCTCGGAGGACACCGCCGGCTTATTCCAGACGACCCGACCATTAAAATCCGCCAGGAATGCCAACCAAATGCGCATGTCCTGGCGAATCTCTGCCGAGAGCCTCGTGCGGTGGTGTCCCTCTTTAAGACCGACCATGGCTTGTGCAATCGAGCGGGAAAAAGGGCGCGCCATTGGTATCACTCTAAGGGCAAAATTCAACTGACCCACAGCTTGCTGTAATTGATGTAAATTTACCTTATTCTCGCTAATACATGTTTCAAGCGAGGCCCTGAATTTCATTACCTTTTCTTTGGGCAACCGGAAGCAACCCTCTTCGGAATCGAGCTCTATTCCAAGAAACTCGAGCGAAGTAGATGGCCCCACGGTCTTACCTGGCGCCAATGGCACACCAAACTGACTCATCAGACCACAAAATTCATTTAAAGCTTGTGCACATTCCGGGTCCCCGGCTGCCCCCAGGAACAGAAAATCGTCAAGATAATGCATAGCATGCTGAAACCCCGTCATTCTTGTGAATGTCCATTGCAGAAAACTACTGAATTTCTCAAAATACGCACAAGATATGGAGCATCCCATTGGCATACATTTATCCATGTAATAGCGTCCCTGAAACATGAAACCAAGGAGACGCTGATCGTCTGGGTGTACCGGGAGCAACCGGAACGCTGACTCGATGTCTGACTTTGCCATCAGCGCTCCGGGCCCCAGGCGATTCAACATGGCGACGGCCTCATCGAAAGATGCGTACCGCACCGAACAAACTTCCGGGTCAATCGCATCGTTCACCGAAAGACCTCTCGGGCTGACAAGTTGTGTATCAATCGAAACTCACCGGGTCCTTCTTGGGGACCACTCCCAAGGGTGAACAAACAAAATTAGCGACTGGTGGCATGTCAAATGGCCCAGCAACCCGACCCCGGGTCACCTCCTTCCCAATCTCTGCTTGTACCACCGCCGTATTCTGCAGGACCGACAGTTGGTTCCTACACTGTGCTTTACCCTGAAAATTCCCCACTGGGATGCGGAAACCATATGAAAAACCGTCTCGCAACACCCCAGCAGAGACATGATCCGGGTATTTATTGAGCCAAGGAATCATTGCCATGGTATCAACCGGGGTAGGGAGAGGCGCCCCTCGGACTATTTCAGACCTGTTTGGCGCTTCCCCTACTTCTGTTATCACCCGTTTTGGCTCTGCACATGGTCTCGGGATGCGAGGACTGTCCACAACCCCCACATTCGTGCCTAAACTTGCATGACCCATGGGGCCTTGTACACTTTCCCCTGTTAAAACTCCAGCAGACCCCTTTTTTTCCTGTATTGCCATTCGACCTTGAATGGTGCTCGTTACCTGATCCCGCCCGAAAGGGCGCCCCGGATGAGTGGCGGGAAAACTCGCCCCCGTTCCCCCCCAACAATGGCGCCTTTGCCATACCTGATTTCTCCATTTTCTGCCAGGAAATGGAGTCGTAACAATCCCACGTCAGAGATGTGTCGAACTCCTTGGCCTTACGAAAAATATTATCATAACAAAACCACTGATTACCCTCATATGTCTGTGAAAACTCCATAATACGTGTCTGGTACACGGGTAACTCGGCCAACAGTTCAGGCCTCCGTTCCCCCATAATTGCAGTGAATATCCCAAACGCTCTGCCCCAATTACCTATTGTTTCATCAACTCTGAAAGCGGCCATCTTGGCGCGCCAAACACTCGGGTGCAGAAACTCCTTTTGAATTTTCACATGCTCAATCTCGTAATGATCAGTTAATAAAGAAAACATGTTTATATATTTCTTAGCCCATATCCTCTCTTTGATTTCCATCGGAATATGCTGAGCAACTTTCTCCCTTCTCGAGGGTACTGACCCCTCCCCCGCAATCGGCAATAGCTGCTTACCTGAACCGGAAGCTGTGACCGTAGTCGCTGCCGAACTCATGCCCGCTGCGGGTTGTCCTACTGGAGCCTGCGGGGGAACAAAAGGACATGGTGCCTTTGCAGCCTCTCTTGATTGCCGCAACTGCCTCATTACTGCCCTGGCGTCATCTGCAGTTGCGCCCCCACTCTCTTTCCCCAACCATGCTGCCAACTGTGCAGCCAGCTCGGGAGGCATATCCTCCTCATTCACTGGGGTGACTACAACAGGAATTGGACGCCCTTCGTTTGGGACCGGGATCGGCGCCTCAGTCGGTGTATCAGGGTGCGCCGGCGGCGCCTCGGGAACCGGGGCCTCTCCCCCAGTTGCTCCCCTCTTGGCCCTTCTACCTCTGCCGTTAGGGACTACTCCCGGCAATGCTGGTCCGACGACTCGCTTAGGGCCCTCTACACCGTTCATTGCCGCCATCTGTTTCTTCATCTCGGCCATGTCTTTCACGAGCATGCGGAGCATCTGATCGGTACCGGCCCGCTTTCCGACCTTCTTGCCCGGCATTGTCCAACGCTGATCCTCTGAAAGAACAAAGACAAAATTAAAACGCTCAAAATTGGCTCTTCGTTCCGTCTCGAGCTCACGTGCAGCGGGGAGGTGCAGCTTCAGAGCACAGGAACAAGAGGATGCTTCCTTGGCTTGTCGCTCCTTTTATCCTTCTTCGGGCGGGCGTAAACCCGCCTCCACCCGCCTCCGGGGGCGTGGCTGGCGGCTTCAGTGTCTAGGACAACCCCCTCTTGGGCGGGAAAAAGCGCGCCCCGGCTACGCCGCTTTGGGCATACCAGCCGAGACTCGCCTCCTGCCCATGATGGCTTCCCAGGGGGGTCGGGGCACTCCACCATACGTTCGGGGAGACCGAGTGGTCGCCCCTTTCCATATGTCACATATCTATGCCACTTTTGCCCCATAGTGCACCACATTGCAAATATGGTGCATCCATGATGGTGATGTCACAGTGCGCAATAACTGTCATATCTCTGGGGATCTACCAGTTATTCTACATCTACAAATTACTGTTTTAATGTAGTGAATCCTTTACTACACACTGATCAATGAGTCACTAGAAAAGTATACCAAGAGTAACAGAGTGTTTGGTGGAAGTGAAAAGATAGAAACTTCAAAATTCAACATAAAAAAGGCAAATTTGCAGGTGCATAGAATAATGTATGCACAGTCTGTAGGGGTTTGAAGCACTCTATGCCCTTAGGCCTACTTTGCACCATCAGTGCTTGACTACTCACATAGGCCTCATTTATGAGATTTTGCCTTAGGAAAGTGCAGCAGGCCTTCCTGCTACGCTTCCCTATGGCAAAAGAAAAAGACAGGAATGTGCCAAATGTATAAGATACAGCATATTTCTATCCTTTTCCCTTGCGCCAATGCACAATGGTCTGCCTGCACCAATGCAGAAACCTTAGCACAATGGAGCAAGGGTGTCTGAGTTGCAAGGATGATTATTTTTGTACAGGTAGGAAAACCTTTCTGTAGAAAAATAATCACAAGAGACTTTTCCTTTTTCTACAAATGAAAAAATAAAGAGAAATAAAACTATTTTTCCCCGTTGCACCTTCCTTACGCCTCCCCTGGGGAGGCATACGTTTTTGGCAGTGCCTCAGATTTTAGATTTCTCATAAATATGCAAAAGTGTAAAAAGGCCATGGGTGTTCCTGGGAACACCCTCAACAACACCCATTGCACACCCTTTTAACCCAGAACACTGCATTAAATGAGCTGATATATTCATCAGGCAACAGTACACCAAAAAAAGTGCCTTAGTGCTGCCTGATAAATATCACGCTGACAGTTGTGCCACAGAACATCACAAAAGGTGACTTTGCAATGGCACAAGAAGTTTCATAAATGAGGGGGTGAATGATTACAATTCTGCAAGGAGAGTGTCTAGGTGAAACAGTGTTTGCTGCAAGTGTAAGGAGAGATACTAGGGAATTGAAGGTATAAAACACAAATTTGCCGGTCCAAGGAACAGTGCATGCATAGTCAAAAGGGGTTTGAAACAGTCCATACTTAAGCCCACTTTACCTCATAAACACTTTTATAGACAGTTTTGGGCTTATGCTGCATCGCAACCCTGCACCTGCTTGAAGCAGATGTAAGGATTGACACAGTATTATGAGCATAGGCCCCAACAACATTGCTGGAAGTATGTTGCGCTTGGAACGCAAGTCAAGCAATGTACCACCTTCACAATACAAATACATCACATATCTGTGTCATTTTTGCTCCATAATATACCACATTGTAAATATGGTGCATCCATTGTGGTGATGTCACAGTGCACAATAACTGAAATACCTCTGGGGTTGTCCCACCTATTGTACATCTGCTGATTACTGTTTGAATGTAGTGAATGGATTACGGCACATACCTCTCCTTTTCCCTTCCACCATAACTCAATAGTGTGCCTATGCCAACCAATGAAGTGCAGCAGTGCTAACAGCTCTGATCTCCAGGCTAGGCGAAGACAAATACCACCTGTACATCAGCTACAAAAAAAGCACACTAAAGGCTTTCAGTGTTAATCAGAACTCTGCAATTCCTTTTGTGGAAATTCCTTTGGTGTCTCGAACTTGCTGCACAAAGCCTTAAACTTGGCGTCGGCTCCCTGCGCACAGCGAAGCCTCTTGCAGAGAAGCTGGAAGTACAATATACATGCCAAGTTAAAAATGTGTCTGCATGTGTTCATAGTTTATCTTCACTTTTGGTGCACGCCAGAGCTATTCTGCATAGAACCATAAGAGAGACGTTCCATGGCTACTCTATGAAAATTCAAGGCACATTCTCTCTGCTTGCTCTCTCATTTATTGATGGTAGAATATTCATGATGTGTTATAAGCAAAAACTGTGCACAATTGTAAACCCTGTTGAAGAAGTGCTCCGTGTATGAATCAAGGCTTGGCTTTTCTTGGGTTAGTGGTCTCTACACGGCAGACATCTTCTCTTACAAAGAGCTCTAGAAAACACCTTTCAGGGTAGAAACTACTATACTATAGAACTCAACTTAATTTGGGTGTAAGGGAGGATTTCTTGCTGGAAGAAAATTACAGCACGTGCTGGCTTCCCCCTCTGCCGTCCTGTAGCAACAGAGAGAGAGGAAAACAGAAAGAGTGAGTGACACATACAAAGAAAGACTAAGAGAGAGTTACAGAGCAAGCAAGATGAAAGTAAACAGAGAGAGAGAAAAGAAGTGAGACAGAAGAAGACACAGAGAGAGGGAGATAGAGAAAGAGAGACAGAGAGAGGGAGAGTGAAAGAGATAAAGACAGAGACAGACAGATAGAGATAGATACAGGGACCGGGCCAAAAAGATAGAGGCAGAGACAAACAGATATAGAGAAACAGAGAGGGAGACAGAGGGAGAAAGACAGGGACAGATAGAGATAAAAATAGAGGGTGACAGACAGAAGGAGGGAAACAGATAGAGAGAAGGAGACAAAGACAGAAGAAAAGTATAGGAGACATACAGAAAGAGAGAATGAGGGATACAGAAGGGAGGGAGAAACAGGAATATAGACCTGGAAATAAAAACTATAAAACACAACTCTGATAGTGCATAGAAGAGTGCATACATAATCAATAGAATTTTGAAGCAGTACATGTCCTAAGGTTCACTTTCCACCATGAGTACTTAGATTCTACCTGAATTATTACAATTCTACAAGAAGAGTCTCTCAAACCATTCTTAATTTTAAATCATAAATGTATTTGTCAAACAGTTCATAATTTAATAGAGCTTCTAAAATAATTTCGTCTGAAATTTCATTTTCTTCATTATAACTTTTCAAAAGTCTTTTATGTAACTTGATGTCCTCTAAAGCGTCAATAAAATCCTCATCCATTGTTTTATCGAAGAAATCGCAGCTTATATCTCCAGCAATATTTCCATCTTCATTTTCACAATCAATAAAAGGGACATTTAACTCCTCTATCAAAGTGTTAGAAATTTCAATACTTTCTTCTACATAGTTCTGCTTTTTTTCCATAGTGATTTTTTAAAGGTTTTTGTTCCTTGCAGAGAAACATAAACACTTTATTTTATCATTTTTCCTATTACTTAATACAAAACTAACTTTATCAACTAATTTTATCTTTAAAAAATATTTTACAATTACCATTGTCAACTACTTTATAAGAACACATTAATGAAATTGCGTATATGATATTTTAGTTGAAAAATGTTATTTAATTTTCAAACCAGTCACTCCTTATCACTTTGAAAAAAACTAAGGCTATTATAATAAAATGCAGTACTATAAAAAGTGGAAAATATTTATTCACCTTACCAGTTTCAAAGGAGTTGATGTGTTGTAGGTAAATGCAAAAAATACAGGTACACTCTATATATTTTTTTTAATTTCTTCAAAAATGTTTAAAAGATACAAACCATCTTTACAAACTTATGTACACCTTGGACGTTCTCTTACTTCAGCTCTGTAGAAGTACATCCTATCGATCATTTTCAACACTTAGTTATACTTACTTTCAAAATAATAAATTAAAAAAAAATGTTTTAAATAAATTTAGCATCTGTAGAAGACGAAAAAAATACAATTACAATTTATCTTTTACAACACAAAGCATTTTAGAGGCCATTTTTGCTGTTCTCAGAATATATTGAAATTCACTATAAACAGTGAGTTCAATAGTACTCATCACATAACAGCGGGCAAAAAAAGACAATCAAGAAGATTATCTAAAAAAAACAACAATCTCAATAACAATCTCAAATTTTTTTTAGACAAATTTCTTACATAGCTATGAGATATGGCAGACAATATTGAAAAAACAAAACACCATCAATAATTTTGTTCCATTATAAATAATTTTACTTACAAATATATGCTGACAAAATTTACAACAACATTTCATTAAGAGTTTCACAAACTTTTCCCCATGGCCAAATAGTATGTGTGAAATTCTCAGTTTGAAAGTTGTTCAAAAGAAACTTTGAGCGTCTGCCTCCCAGCATTTAGATCTGAAACCACTGAAATTATTTGCACCGTCTTCCACTGCTCATTCTTCAGTCCAATGCTATTCAACATCTATATGGCCACCCTTACACAAATGGCCCACCAACTGAACTACAACATTATCTTCTACATCGACGACACCCAGCTCATCCTATTCCTTACCAAGGAGCCACATAACACCAATAATAACTTCCACAACACAATTAAGCACGTCAGCAAGTGGATAAGGAGCAGCTCTTTAAACATGATTTCACACAACATGAAGATACTCTTTCTCAAACTCACCCCCTAAGCTTCAGATAACTTCTGCTGATCAACTACACTATGAACACTACCAACACCTACTGACCATGTACACAACCTATGATTCATATTAAACTCCTCCCTCTACAAATGTAAACAAGTCTACAGCATTTCCTCATACTGCTATAATACCCTCAACATTCTCCACAACATTTACAAGTACATCCTAAACTAAAAAAGAAGAAACAGACTACACTGTGGCAACACACTCTACACAAGAATTACAGCCAAACACTTATAATGACTACAACCAATCCTAAGCACCTCCACCTGATTGATCTTTAATGTCCCCTGCTACAGCCACATCACCCACAACATTGTACACTTACTCTGCCTCAACATCAACAAGAGGATTACATTCAAGTTCCTCACCCTCACTTCCAAAATACTGTACAACACCAGACGAATCTACCTTAACAGCAGTAATTCTGAAAGGCCAAATTTGTATCTTAAATTTTTGGCTTTAAAAATATTAGGTAAGAATTTGATAACTCTTTAGGCAAACGTTGCTTAAAAACTAATTAAGTATCATTACAATGTATTCAACCTTTCAGACATTTTAAATAAACAGTGCAATGTCCAGATGTTGTAGAAGGTCCATCATGAAAAACGATTGATAGAGCTACAAAAAGTACTTCCTGATATTGAAACTTGACCAGCTACAACATTTTTCCAATTTTCTTCTATAAGCTCTACAACGTTGCAGCATTAAAATAACATATTGTCCATAACTTTGTATAAATAATGTTGATGACATTTCTGATTTACATTGGCTACACTCCATGTTTTGACTTGCTCCTCCAACTAGAATGTTAAAGGACACTGATTCACAGTCTGGTAAAGTCAAATATATGAATCTTTCACTGTCTATATTAGTGTTACATGTAAACAAAACAATTTTGACACTCATGTTCTCTAAAGTTTTACAACAGATATTCTCAAATCTTTTTTTCTACCAACCACACGCTTTTCAAAAACTGGATATTGACCTAAATTGGGAGCATATTCTCTTCTTAACCTATTATACTCTTTCACACAATTTGCATCTGCACTAACGTTTGTTTCATCAAAATCAATCAAGTACAAACCAGATAAAGTTCTGACTCGGGACGAAGCAACATATGCCATTCCCTCTTTAAACACGGTACTTCCAATATTCACTAAAACACTATCTACACTTAGACCTTGAGATTTATGAATGGTCATCGCATATGCCAAACAAATAGGCACTGTTTTCTGCGTACATACACATCTTTTCCAAGCAAGAACGGAGATGAACAACAAATAAATTGGTGTATTTCAGCAATATCATAAAATGTGATCTTTAAAAATTCAATCCCATCTCTATTTACATAATTAACAAAATCAACAATATTACCCATTGCTCCATTTACTAAACCTTTTTCCACATTCAAATTACGTCGTAAAATTACCCTACAGTTTACACATGCATATAAATTCTTTTTTAAAGCAGCAGTTTTACTTATCGACTTCTCCAAAGAATCCAATTTCCTCTTCAACTTTTCAGTCAAAATATTAGTGATTCCTTCATGCTCTATTATATCAATAGCTTCCAATTTTCTAATTTCTTCATTTTCCTACTTTAACAATACTTTATTGAATACAGAACATTCACACAGTGTTGGCATTAAGCAGATTACAGACTGTTTTGTACAATTTTCATGCATATTTTTTCTGGAAAAATATTTTCAATGGGAAACAAATTGGGAAGTAATCGTCTCAGTAAAGCTTGTTTGCCATGTTCTGTCACTTTTCCAATTTTTATATCTTGAAGAATTTTTCCATAATCTGCATCATTTGCCTGACGCATATTTGTAATAAGTTCCTTCCACTCAAAATATGACCAAATATTAACATTTCCAATGCTCCCCAAAGGCTTTCTGGTATCTTCATGTGCCAGTGTTTTAAACATTGGTTGTCCTTTTACCGGAGTAAGTTGTAGTAGATCTCCAAAAACTATGACGTGTTGTCCTCCACATAATACATCATAGTCTGTTTTAAGAATTTGCTGCATTCTTTAAATTTACAAAGGCAAGCATTAAATTTGATACCATGCTTACATCATCAATAATGAGAACTTTCATTTTCTTCAGCACTCGTGCAACTTCAAAACAAGCTTCTCCAGATAGCTTGTAGTATTCTAATTTGTTTTCATGCTCTACTGGTAGCATTAATAAACAATGTAAAGTAACTCCTTTAATATTGTGTGCCGCCAATCCAGTTGGAGCAGTGACAACACAAGACAAATATGAGGCAGTTGCTTTGTGTAAATAAGTTAAAAATTACACTAAGTAAAAATATTTTTCCTGTTCCAGCTTGTCCACTCACATACAATCGGATAGGTTGAAATAATGAGCAAGAGCACTCTTTCTTTTCATGATGTAATCCATGGTTAATCTGTTCTCTCACTTGCTCATATATTTGTTTCTGCTCAACATTAAGTTGTTCTTCCAGATTTCCTAAATTTCTTACATTTTCTTGAGCTTGATACATTGCTGTTTCCACCTCTTCCATAGCAGTTGCTGCTTCATTTTGAATAATTGGTTCTCCTAATGGATCCTGACTTAACGGAGCAGAAGTTTGACTGTCTTGAGAACTGTCTCTAGCAATCTCAGCTGCAATTATAGCTTCTTGCTCAATTTCATCGTTCAACATTTTCACATCATTAGAAAAAACAGGACATTCTATACTATCTTTATTTGTATTGAAAGAATCTTCATAGCTGTTAAAATCTCCAAGTAATTCCAATTCTGAACGCCATGGCTTGAAAAGTTGCAAAACAGCTAAGTAGTAAAATTCCCTTTTGTCAGGAGTTTCGCAACTCAGTTTACGGTGATTAATCAAATGTCCTTTTCTTTGTTTTACCAAACATCCTTCAGAACCATTAACGGCATATATACCATTATTGATGTTTTCTGTAATATTATGTTTAAAAATATAATATTGCAGCACTTCATAGAGACAAATGTTATCCAGATGGTCACTTCTGTTTGGATAATATGTATCCAACGTATTTGTTGTCACAATATCTGTACTTTATGGCTCCTTTTCAGCTAAATATTCAATTTCTTGTACAGATTAAAGTACTATTCTAGATTTAGACTATAGACTTGCAGATGATAAGCGATCCGAGCATTCATATGCTCCAATTTCTCGATGAGATAACATCTTCGAACCGTAAGTATACATTTTCTTACTTAGACTCTTCTCAAGGGAAATCTCTTCCCACATTTCCTTCAATTCTGTCTTTTCTGATTTCGATATGTACGATGTTACATATCGAGCAACAGCAATGGAATTGTCTGCAACATATTGAATATAAATGTTAGCATTCCACATTGACAAAATGACTGGGTTGCAGTCATTTATGTATTTTGACTCTTCACTTCTTAAGTTGTAGGTATTTTTTGGAGTCTTTCTTGTGGTAGTATGTCGCAAAGATGACATAAAACTGTTCACTCTTCCTTTCGATATAACTGGTCGTGGAAATCCAAAACGGCATTTGGTGTAGAATTTGTCTTTTGATTTGTACTTTTGACAACAGTATTTTCCACAACGATGGCTTGGAATCGTAAGACCTGTTGTCTTAAGTCCTTATCCTGTGTGCTTTTGGTTGTATCACATGTAGCATATTCTTCAATAAAAGGCATCACAGTATCATCTGACTCTGTGTCAAATGTGAGAGCATCTTTGATCCATAGTAGCATGTGTATGTGAGGAGTACCTCTTGCTTGATACTACTTTCTCCAAAAGAAGTCCACAACCTCTCCAAGAGGAGGATTTTTTTATTGGTGATAAAAGACATCATAGCTTCAGATCTATGATTGAAATACCTGCATGCATTTACTGGATCCAAAGACCACAATTCTCCAGGTGTTTTGATTTCAATATTTATTACATCTGGATTTGCCTCTCGATGAAATTGAAGTAAATCATTCCAAGCATATTCATCACAGCTAAGAGTAAGGAACCATGTAGGAGTTCCTAAGTTCCTTAACATACATTTAAGTTTTCCATGACGACGGTACCAGTACTCATTAGTACCATGCTGACATGCCATGAGAATAATTAGTTGAGATTCCAAAACATTATCTTTCTGGTGTACTTTATCCATAAATTCCTTTGCCAAAACATTTTGCAGATGTACACCTGTTGTCAATATATGGCTTACTGCATAAGAAAGTCCAGACAAATCAATCTCAAACAAAAGATGAAACAAATACGGAATACATTGTCGAAATCTTGGATCTTCTGCATACAATCTTAATGTCCGGTATTCAGATGCAGGAATCTGCCCAGGTCGGTCATCATATCGTCCTCCTTTTCCACTAGGAAACAAATGAGGGAAACAGCGACCTTCCAAGCTTTTTTACCATACACTAATGGGACTTCCCTTTGCTTCTTTCATTTGGAATAACTCTATAGTATTCCCCATCACTTCTTTGGAATGCAGAGGATGAACACTGTCATGTTCATATATTTCTTCATTTCTGGACACATCCACTTTTTCAATTTGTCCAGATGGCAAGTCACTATCTTCTTCTACAGTTATTTCTTCTTCACTCATACACAGGTCTTTATAATATTGATTATTTTTCATCAGATACAACATTGCCTTTTTACTTTCCTAACATCCACTAATTCCTGCCAGATTTTCTTACTCTTTGTAGGTACGCCATTAACTAGAATAACTAAATGATCATCTTCAACATTTTCATACTCCAACTGTTTCAATATTTTTCTTTAAATCTAATGGCAATTACACAACTCTTCCCTTTAATCCTCTCTGCAAATCTGAAGGAGGCAATTTCCCTGTGTTAGGCTCCATACGAACAATAGCCTGAAAATGATGCACACTTTGAATGAGAATAGACTCATAAGTATTTAAATCCACCAGTTCAGAAGGAATTGTTATCAAATCAAAATTATTATGCACAGCTGTAGCAGTCATTTTATTTTTATCTAATTTATTATAACAATATTTACAAATACACTGATCACAACCCAAATCTATTCTCTACCAACAAAAAAGTTACAATTTCCATTCACTCCTTATTATTTTCCTTTTAAAATTTTAAATACAAATCAACAATCTTAGTCTGATTTTTATAATGAGTACATCGACAACAAATACAAGAATAATTTGGTGTTTTACCTGAAATCACCTTGAACTTTGTAATTTCTTGCTCAAATTTTTCTGTACAGCAATGTTGCACATTCTCTTCTACATTTTCTCCTACTAACGTATCAATTTCTGCACTATCTTCCTCTGTACCAAAGTAACTAACCTGAATTTCATCACAAACGTTTTTTTACATCTGACACAGAATAATGCAAAAGAGCACTGTTCAACTTTTTTAACATTAGAGCTGGACTTTTTGCATCATACAACGTTCTGACTAATTTCCTCATTTCAGTATGATGTACTGCCAACACCCTGAAATGGTGAAAAACACTTCTACTTACTTTTTTAGAAAGACAAGCCAAAGAATGTCCTTGCAAACCAGTATTTTCTCTCACCCTGCAAGGGTCTAATCCTTGCAACATCTTAATCTTTTGTTTAACACTTTTCTTAGCATAGATACATAAGAAATTGCGTAAAAAATCAATAGATTCCTGCCGTACACTACAAATACTACTGCAATTCCAAGTGTACACTGGAGCTTTAGGCCTTCTCCCTTATACTTCATCAGCTAATACCTCTTCTACATTTCTAGGAACAATTTTCTCTTTCTCAATAGGACAACCATTTTTAACCTCATAAACACGACCTGTAGTGTCAACTGCATGCAGCAACTCATTACTCTGAAAATAACTCTCCTCTTTAAAAAAAGGCTCCGAACTTGAACTATGTTTCCATTCACCCAAAAAAACTTCAGAAAACTTACTTCTATTATTTACTCTTCTCCTCTTACTTTTGCTCTTCATTAAATTGATTGACTTATCTAGTAATCGAATTCTATTGATTACAAAAACAAAAAGTTTTTTTTAATTCAAAAGCTTTCTCAACTACATTTTCAATACATTTTCTCTTCTTATAAAATGCAGTTTTCTTCTTACAATTCTGTATTAACTTAGTCAAATTAAACAAAATTCTTTTATAAAACATCTTCTTCCTTATTTCCTGAAATTGGATTTGTCTCCTTTTACTATATCCATTTTTTTCACAAGTTTTTCTATGGTTTTTGTCTTTTCACTTAGTTGCAGAAACAATCACAGTATTTTTTACTTTGTGCACACTACTGTTACTGGTTGACAATCTTTGCAGAAAAATCTTAGTTTTCTCACCAGGACTTTTTTCTTTCTGTTAACACATTGTTCTTCAGGTAAATGTTGTACATGAGATCTCTTTAAGTAAACTGCGTTCTTTCGTCCTTTCTTCTTTTCAATTTTCGAAGGCATGATGATTTTTTTTCAGTGATGAACAAAAGAATCTAACATAAAAACTATATATCACTTTAGAAAAAATAAATATATCAAATTGACTATTATATTACTTATACGAAGAGAGGAGATATTATGACAACAAACATAAGAGTATGACAATAGAATGACTTACAACAAGAGAAAGAGGACTATGACACAATAGGACATATAAATAAAATAGAGGAAATAAGAAGACACTACATTATAAGAGGTTAATTAGAGTATAAAAACACAGAAAAATATGAAGAGATAATGAGCAGTATGAGGACAAATATGTCAGTATGATTAGAGAAGGGAAACCATAAGAAGAGAAACACAGAGAATAAGGAGACAGGGGGGCAGGATAAAAAGGGGTTAGACAAGGGAGCATAATAGAAGACAGATGAGACAATGAGGACAGAGAGACTCTAAGGGGCCCATTAAGATGGCGGACAAATTGCCCCCACCAGGCTGGTGGTATCTAACACCAGCCTGTCAGGGACAATCCACCCACCAACACAACTAGAATGATCCCCGCCATATTAGCATGGCTGGGGGGTCCACAGCAGGAGAAAAGACCGTCCACTGCTTTCCCACCCCAATCACCTAGCAACCAAGGCAGAAAGGATTTAACATGGTGGTGGTGTCTAATACACACCGCCAGACATATTATAATGGGCCTCTACAGAGGCCTTTCCGTAGCAGTGATGCCACCACAGAAAAGCAAGCAGTCTTTACTGTGAGGGCGCCCTGGGGGGGGGGAGTGATTGAGGTGCCAGCCGCATTGTGTATGCATATATACATTTTTAGCATTGTCGCAGGCGAACCTGAGAGCACCACCCACTACAATGTTAAAAATGCAGAATGCATCCGCCACTGTGGCGAACGCATCCTTATACCCCCCACCCTTATGGCAGGCAGTTCCAACTACCATGAGGATGGCAGGCAAACTAAGTCCACCCACCATCCTAATGACCCCCTAGGAGTACAGAAGACACTATGACAACAAGCAGCACTATAAGATAATACAAATGAAAATAAAGAAAGAGAAGAGGGAAAATATCACAAGAGAGGAGACACTATAAGCAGAGAGAGGAAGACTATGAGAATGACAGCGGACATTATGGAAAAAGGTGATAGAGTAAATCTTGAATTTTCAGTGTGATTCTAGACAAAAAAGTTTAAACCATACATTTCACCAAAACACATTTACCACACTAAAACATTTTTGGGACTAAACATATTCCATGTAATAACCACTACATTTCAGTAGACAATCGTAACTCATTTTTCAAATACATTTCCAATTTGCACCATTATTTTTTTTGCCAACATTACATCCAAATATGAAACACAATAGAATAAGAAAGAGGCCTAAGACGCTTGTAAATCTGCACAAGAATGTATGCAGCAGTCTATGTATACTGACTGAATAATTATTAAGAGAGAGATATGATGAGAGAGAGAGGAATTAGAGGTCAGATGAGAGACTATAAAAAGAAGGGGCACTATTAGGAGACAGAAGGAGACAATAAAGACAGAGAGGGATTAGAAGGATAGGAGGGAGTATGAAAAACGTGGCACTGTAAAGAAAGACAAATTGAAATAAAGAAAGAAGGGACATATCAGAAGAGAGGATACACTATAGGCAGAGAGAGTCAGACTGGAAAGAGACAGCGGAGATTATGGAAAAAGGTGCAAGTATAAATCTTTAATTTTCACAGATGCTCAGTGTGATTCTATACACAACATTTTAAACCGTACATTTCACCAAAACACATTGACCACAATAAATCATTTTACTGACTAAAGACAATCCATGTATGTGACCACTACATTTCAGTGGACAATCGAACTCATTTTGCAAATACATTTCCAATGTACACCATTATTTTCTTCCAATATTACATCCAAATATGAAACACAGTAGAACAAGAAAGAGGCCAAAGGGGCTTGTAAATCAGCGTAACAATGTATGCAGCAGTCTATGTATACTAACTAGAGAATTATTAAGAGACAGATATGATGAGAGAGAGAGGAATAAGAGGTCAGAGGAAAGACTATAACAAGAAGGGCCACTGGGCTGGTACTTGGGCTCCCCAAGCGCCCTCCCTTGGCTGAAGCCCTAAAAGCTGCCTGTCCATAAAAGGATCTTGTTCAAAATCCTGACTATCGCCTATAAAGTCATAAACTAAACAGGCCCAGAATATCTGAGAGACAAAAACAGGCCCTACCACACTAAACGAACAATGCCGTCCACAACAGAAAATGTACTCACCATCCCCAACTGCAAAATGAAAACCTGGGGAGGTAAAACCTTGGCAGCCCTTTGTACTAAAGCCTGGAACACCCTGCCTACTCAATTAAGGCACACCCACAACAAACTCACCTTTAGAAATCTCCACAAAACATGGATCTTTGGTACTCGAGACCACCTAGTACTGTCACTAATATGATCCTCATCAATAGTTTCTTGATGCCCGCCTTTCTCTCCTTTTCCTATGTCAAACCTTTTCCTGATATCCTTAAAAGAGCCAAGATGCTCCCTGGAGTGAACGTTACGCTATACAAAACCCCTCTCATTCATTCATTCATTCACTATTAGGAGACAGAAGGAAACAATGAGGACAGAGGGCGACTATAAGGACAGGAGGGAGTATGAGAAAAATTGAAACTGTGAACAAAGACAAATTAAAATAAGGAAAGGAGGGAAATATCAGAAGAGAGGGGACACTATAAGCAGAGAGAGGAAGACTGTGAGAGAGACTGTAATTATGGAAAAAGGTGCAAGTATAAATCTTTCATTTTCAGAGACGCTCAGTGTGATTCTAGACAAAAAAATGTAAACCATACATTTCATCAAAACACAATGACCACACTAAAACATTTTACTGACTAAAGACAATCCATGTATGTGACCACTACAAATCAGTGGACAATCCTGACTCATTTTGCAAATACATTTCTAATTTGCTCCATTATTTTTTTCCAACATTACATCCAGATATGAAACACAATAAAACAAGAAAGAGGCCAAAGGGGCTTATAAATAAGTGCAGGAATATATGCAGCAGTCTATGTTTACTGACTGGAGACTTATTTATTTATTTATTTATTTATTATTATTTTTTTTTAAACCGTTATTACAAGAAAAGTAGTACAGTTACAGACCTACAAGCACAGAGGCCGGCCAGTAGCAATAAAAACCAAATACGCAATGTTACACAGCTCATCAGCCGACAACCCGTGGGTCCGGCAGTGATACCGCATGGCCATGTAGAGATCTTGTGGAGATAGGAGGATGAATGAAAGGTTTCACATTTTATATTTTATAAAACGAACACACAAACAAAAATTCCGAGACAATAGACTACACTGTGAGTGGCTGTCCCAGGCAGCAGGGGGAGCGACCCAGCTAAAGGAGCTGATTTGATGAAGAATGGAGGATCTCGGGGAGGGAAGGCGGCCGAGAGTAGGCAAGCAAGTCATATACAATAAGATGTAGATGCCATGGAATGCATGGTCACGGGGACAGAGGAATGTCAGAGACTTCTACGAAAGGGGGGATGCAAATCTCTCCACAATACGAGTTCCATTGGCCCCATATCCTCCCCCACTTCTTGGGCCTGCCACAGGCGACATACACAATTTTTTCTCCGAACATGCACCAGTCCATGTTTTCTTTCCATGTTGAGACTAGAGGTGCCCTTTGAGACCCCCACAGTTGGGCTATGTCCCTTTTCACTATCATGTTGCCGAGGGTGGCCCATTGAGTCTGAGCAACGCTGTAGTCGTTCGGCTCCCAGATGTTCAACAAACAGCGTCTGGCCTCTGGCAATAATGAAACACCCGTCACCTCTTCCATAACAGCATGCACACGGTTCCAAAATACCACAACATCCGGACATTCCCATAAAATATGAAGAAAGGTAGCAAGCATACCGCAGCCGCGCCTACACAACCCATCCACGGAATAACCCATACACATCAGGCGTGGACCCGTGACATAGACACGGTGTAAAATCTTCAGTTGCACCAGCCAGAGAAACGCCGGAATCGCCACCTCCTTGGGGGAAGATATCGCGGCCTGCAAGTCTTCATCATCCAACTCCAGTCCATCGCCGGTCCAAGCCCCACGAAGCTGTACAAGGAGATCCGAACGGTCATTAATACGTTTTTTATAAATGAGAGAAATAGTACTATCAGGGACGTACGCGTCAAGCACTCTATCTTTTAGGGGAGAGGACTCTGGAATAGCGGTTCCGGTTGGGAAGACCGACTAATTTCTAATTTAAAACATTTATAAAGCGCAGCGTGCACCGAACGGTTTCTTGGTGCTAGTGGAGGGTATTGGCTACAGAGGCAAAGGTGAGAACCGGTGGTAGAGCCGGGAAGGGAGGATTACACAGGGAATGCCTGTTTAAAAAGGAACGTTTTTAGTTCCTTGCGGAAGGATACATAATGGGTGGCCGCGCGTAGATGGTCTGGGAGGGAGTTCCAGAACGTGGGGGCCAGGGTGGAAAAATTGGACCCACCCCACTTTTTGCGCCTGAAGCGTGGAATTTGAAGGAGGGATTTGGTGGAGGAACGGAGTTCTCTGGAGGGAACGTATTCATTTATTAATGATGAAATGAAGGCGGGGGCGGTGCCTTGACGAGCCTGGAAAACCATGCAGGCGGTTTTGAACAGAGAGCATTCCTTAACGGGGAGCCAATGGAGCTCCCTGAGGAGTGGTGTGGAGTGATGATAGCGTGGGAGGCCAAAAACCAGCCGGGCAGCTTGGTTTTGGACCAGCTGTAGCCTCCTTAGACTGTATGCTGGTATGCCGTTGTAGAGAGCATTGGCATAATCCAGTCGTGATATCACTAGAGCGGCCATGATCATTTTGAGTGCCTGGGGGGAGAAGAAACGAGCGACAGTGCGGATAGTTCGGAGGGTGAGGAAGCAGGAGGAAACCACCGAGCTGATTTGAGAGTGAAGGGTGAGCTGGTTATTCATTTATTCATTCAAGCGCATGGCGGATCTGGATATAGCGGAAGTGCTCCCTATCACTCAATGCGTATTCCCGTTTGAGTTCATTGAATGTTTTGATTCTGTTCTTGACCCAGAGATCCCCGACCTTACTGATGCCGATGAGGTCCCATTTGTCGAATCCCTTTGTCGTCCAGAGACTGCCCAGTCTCTCTGCCGCGTAAAGCGAGGTAGCTCTAGTCAGCTTGTCCGACCACCACATGGCCGCGGTTGCACTACCCCACACCCGTACTGCAACCCCAGTGGGGCCAGTCAGATTCTTCCTAGCCGATCTAGAGTAGAGTGCCCTATTATAGTCGCCTCCCGGTAGCTGCCATCTATCCATTTCGAATGCGGGATTCGGGACA
This sequence comes from Lissotriton vulgaris, assembly GCF_964263255.1. Taxonomy (NCBI): domain Eukaryota; kingdom Metazoa; phylum Chordata; class Amphibia; order Caudata; family Salamandridae; genus Lissotriton; species Lissotriton vulgaris. Next base: position 1,614,334,379 of record NC_141693.1, read on the forward strand.
GGACCGTAAATTGCGTGGTTGACTGCACTCAATTGGGATGCCCAATAGTATCGTTTGATATCGGGCAACGCTATGCCGCCATCGTACCAGGGCAAAGTCAATTTCGCCAGTGCAATGCGAGGTCGCCCTCCCCACACAAGCTTCCTCTGGAGGCCCTCAATCTCGCGGAAATAACTGGCAGGCACCAAATCAAGCGTGTTTTGGATGACGTACAGGAATCGGGGAAGAGACATCATCTTAAAGAGGGCCGCTCTCACAACCGGGGATAGCGCCAAACCACACCACATCATGATGTCTGATCTAAGCCGGATAAGCGGAGGAAGCAAATTCCTCTCATATCGTGCTGCGGAGTCCAGCGATATATAAATCCCCAAATGCTTAAAACCGACGTGTGAAATCGGTATCGGACAGATGCGGGGCAAGAGAGGCAATTCTCCAGTAAGCAAGTAAATACAGGACTTGGCCCAATTAATACCCAAGCCAGAATTCCTCCCGAAGGAACTCAAAACGTCGAACAAGACTCCTAACGATTTACGAGGGGAAGTGAGGTACAGCAATATATCGTCTGCATACAACGATATACGATCCTCAAAGTCAGGGTACCACCTTATGCCTTTGAGCGATGGTTCCCACCGAAGCCAAGCGGCAAGGGGCTAAAGGTGAGCGCAAAGAGCAGTGATGACAAAGGACAGCCCTGCCGTGTGCCTCTTCCGAGAACAAAAGGTTCCGAGGCCCTACCATTGACCACCACTTGGGCTAGCGGTTGCTCATACAGGAGTCTAACCCACCCGATGAAATTGGAGCCAAAACCAAATTTTGCAAAGGCCGCCCACAAATACGGCCACTCCACCATGTCAAAGGCCATCGAGGCATCCAAAGAAACCAAGATGGTGGCTCACTAAGCGACCCTGTCCTTGCCAATACGCCATGAAGACGGCAAAGGTTGAGCGCGGTATTTCGATGGGGAATGAACCCAGACTGATCTGGGTGTATCAAATCGCAGATTACCTTTATCAGCCGATTTGCCAAAAGTTTTGCCAAGATCTTTGGCTCGACGTTCAAAAGCTAAATTGGCCTGTATGATGAACATTGATCGCGGGGCTTCCCGTCTTTGTGGATGACTACAATGGACGCCAGTCTCTGATCCTGGTGAAGGGATCCGAGATCTCGTGATTCCAAAAACATTTCGCAAAGATGTGGCGCCATTTGGTCGGGACACAACTTGTACAGCTCGATCGGGATACCATTCGGGTCGGAGGCCTTCACCGAGCGAAGGGAGCGGATAGCGAGCACTATTTCATCGGTGGAAAATTCCGCCTCCATAAGCTCCTTGTCTGACTCCGACAGGCTAGGCAACGCGATATCCCTAAGTAGCAAATGAGAGTCCTCCTCCGGTCTGTCCGAGACTGGCGCGTAAACCTTTTGAAAGTGCTGGGCAAAGACCCCGACTATCTCAACCAGGTCCACAACCCGCGTTCCATCCGCTCTTTCAACAACAGGCACCACCCGATTCAATCTGTCTCTTTTATCCAACCAAGCAATCAATTTTCCCGCTTTATCACCAACATCATACAGACGCCCCTGTTGCTCACGACTCATTGCCTTGGCCGCATCAGTCACCAGAGCCCTGTAGTCAGACTGTTTAAGGGCTAGATCATGCAACCCCTCAGGTGTAACCCCAGATTCCAACTCTTCTTCCAAGGCAGTAAGTTCATTCTCCAAATGTACCACCTCCTCATTCTTGCTTTTCCTCACACTGGCAATCAAGGACAAGGTTTGTCCATGAATCACAGTCTTATAAGCCTCCCACAGGGAGATGGGGGAGGACACCGACCCCACGTTCGTGGCAAAGTAATAATCCAAGCATTTAACCACCTCTGCTCTAGTTTTAGGATTACAAAGGTGCCAGGGGTTAATCGGAGCAACTCGGCCCTCAGTTCCCAACTGTACATCAATAGTAAGCCAGAGTGGGGAGTGGTCCGAGATCCCCCTAGCAAGGTGTCAAATTTCCCTCACAGAGACCACCTGCACCGCCGGTATTAGGATATAATCATGCCTCGAGAGACTCCCATGTGCTCACGAATAAAAGATATATTGTGCCTGTCCCGGGTGCAGTTGCCTCCAGCAATCCACTAGACCCAGCGCATCCAGGAAGTTGCCCAGCCATGATTGTGATTTCAGGAGAATCCTGTGGGGGCTACGATCCTCACTACCACAGACAACCGAGTTGAAGTCACCAGCCAAAACCAACATACCCTCAGGGAAACCCAAAACCACCCTTCCCAAATCAGAAAATGTGGTGAACTGTAGGCGTGGCGGGATATATACAGAGAGTATGGAGATCGTCTTCCCTTCCCAGCGGCCTGTAATGGCCGCATATTGGCCTCTATCATCCAGCACAGTGTCGTCTATCTCCAGGGGGAGGGAGCTCATAACGAGGACGCCCGCCCCCCTCGACCCAGTAGTAAATCCGGAGTGTGCCGCCAGACAATAGCCCCGTCTATTCAATGCATTGCATGTGTTCCCTATTAGATATGTTTCCTGCAGTAACACTATATCTGGGGAAAGACGTTTCATGTATTGCAAAACTATCCCCCGCTTTATCCTATCGCCCAGACCATTGACATTCCAGTTCAGCACCCTCAGCCCCCTACCCCATCCCAGAAATGAGAACAGTGCTCCCCCACAAAGAAACAGGCACAAAAGACGAAATATGCCCCAAAGCGTAGCCTCGAAATAAACAAAGAAACAAAGACCCCCCCAGAGGAATCCCCAAAACACACCCCCCCACCCTGCACCCCTGCGTTAGACCAAAAAGCCACCCAAACTTGCAGTGTGCCTGTCGCCCCATTAAACTAACCTACCAAAAAAAAAGAAGAACCCCTAGAGGAGGAAGAGTCCCGATTCCTTCCACCCCCGGGTAATCACCAATATATGTACATAAGAATCATCAAACCACTGCTATAAGTCCATAGAGCTGGCACGCCAGTAAGGACTCACTCCTCCTGTTCCTCCAGGCCACCTTCAGCGCCCCTCGATTGTTCCGGGAGGTTACGATGTGCCGGCAGAGTATCGAGCCAGTCACTGACAACCTCAGGGCGGTCAAAGAAGAGCGCACGTTCCTCATATTCAATCCTCAATCGGGCCTGGAAAAGCATAGCGCACTTCAGTCCCATGTCTCTAAGTCACCGTTTCACCCCCGTGAAGCCCATACGTTGTTTTTGCACCGCCTGTGTAAAATTCGGTTAAAAACTGATCGATGCGTTTTCAAATTTTGTGGGACCATTGGTGCGTGATGCTTGAAGAATAGCGTCTCTGTCCCGAAAATAAAAAATCCTGGCTATCATAGGCCTCGGGGCGGCACCCAGTTTAGGCTTCCCGCCGGTAACTCTGTGGGCACGCTCCACCGTGAAAAAGTTACTGAGGCCCTTGGGTGTTAAGTGATTCAACACGAGGTCCTCCACCAGGAGGTCTGTGGATAATTCCATGGAATTCTCCGGAACACCGATGATGCGGACGTTGTTGCGCCTGGCCCGGCTCTCGAAATCATCCAGCCAACGGGCAAACAAGTCCTTAGATGTTCGGAGATTACGAACTTCGGTCTGAAGATCCGAGACATCAGTAGTGAGACTTGCAGTCTTGATGTCCAGGGACTTGACCCGCTCATTGGTCTTCGCGAGATCCGTCCTGATGAGGTTGACTTTGATCGCCACTGTGTCTATCTTAAAAGCCAGTGTCTCGTACTGCTGGCCCATAGAGGTCTTCACACTTGCAATGGCGCCCATGACGTCCCTCAATGTCAATTCTTCTGTCGCAGGAGAGCCATCTCCAGTCTCATCCAAATTTTTACCCACACCACCAGGGGATCCTTTCGGGCGGGTGAAGCGATCCATAGTATTAGATTGGGTGATACCCCTTCGATACGTGCCCTTGGTGGCCCGCTTCTCACTCTCCGTCTTGCCCGCCATTTTGAGCAGCGAGCCCTGACGGGCCTTTTGGGACCTGGTTAGAATGGCTCTCCGCAAAGCTAACTTGTAGAGTGCGGGGAAGAAGGTGAAGGACAAGCTTAGAGCCGGCAGCAAGACACAGGCCAGCAGTGTCAACAGGCAGCAAGTCGCAGTAGACAATGACCAAAAACGAAACCGAAAGTACCACAGGGGCAGTGTTCGAGTCTCACTGGCCGTTGTTGTTCAATTGCCACCTCGGTACCTCGGGGACTCAAGTCCGTGGATAATTGTCGATTTAGGGCGTGAAGTTTTGAAGTGTAGTAAGTCCGGTTCCCGGTGGCCAAATCGATTTTTGAAAAGAGATAACGTATCAGCAGGGCATCAGCTAGTAGAACCCATCGTCTAAATCAGGATACGTGGCAGGATAGATGCGGGAGGCAGAAAGGGTCTCGCGAGCCCTGCAATTACGCATCCATCTTGGATGTGCGCAAAGTTCCTCCCCCTGGAGACTTATTAAGAAACAGATATGATGAGAGAGCGAATAAGAGGTCACAGGAGAAACTATAAAAAGAATGGGCACTATTAAGAGACAGAAGGAGACAATGAAGACAGAGAGGGATTAAAAGGAAAGGAGAAAGTATAACAAAAAGTGGCACTGTAAAGAAAGACAAATTCATATATGAAAAGAAGGGAAATATCAGAAGAGAGGGGACACAATAAGCAGAGAGAGGTAGACTGTGAGAGAGACAGCACAGATTATGGAAAAAGATGCAAGTATAAATCTTTAATTTTAACAGACGCTCAGTGTGATTCTAAACAAATATTTTTAAACCATATATTTCACCAAAACACATTGACCACACTAAAACATTTTACTGACTAAAGACAATCCATGTATGTGACCACTACATTTCAGTGCACAATCCTGACTCATTTTGCAAATAAATTTCCAATTTGCGCCATTATTTTTTTGCCAACATTACATCCAATGCCAACATTGCATCCAAATATGAAACACAATAGAATGAAAAATAAGCCCAAGGGGCTTGTAAATCAGCGCTAGAATATATGCAGCAGTGTATGTATATTGACTACAAAATTGTAGCTTTAAAACACAAGCCTAACTCTACAAAAGCAACACTATTGAATATTCCACAACTAAAAAAGTGACTACACACATTCTAAATTTTTTAGTACTGCACTTTATTACACAGAGGCGACTAACTAAACACATTAACTTACCAAATGATTTTATCACAATAGTTCTCCAAATTTACAGGAATAAACACATTACTATTACTAAAAATAAAATGCAACACATACAGTCCCTTACAAGTAATAAACTCACCTTTCAAACTGATTGGAAGATTAAGAAGAATGCCACTCACACAGCAGATAGCCTCACACAGAATCTCTATGCTTCAGTGCCTGCAGAAGAACCAAACACAATGGCACATTTTCCCTCTCAATTTACTCATATATACATATTAATAACAAATCAAATTCCTTCACACAATAATTCAAAACCAAAGACACATTTCCATTGGTTCAACATTTCAAACCTGTCCAACTGACATAACTTTCCACCCTCCCCCCAGCAGATCATGCAAAAGTTAACTGTCAACAGAGGTCAAAAGTTCAGCACTCTATAAAACACTGCTACTCAACAAGTTTAGACCATGCATAAGTAATTACATATAAGTACCAATAAATAGAAAATGTTTAATCAGAACCAACCAACACATAAACACATAAACTTGATAGATATTTGTAAAATATATTTTTTTATTGAGTTTTTCATGCTGAGGTACGCTTATGGGACGTCTTACAGACTTCGGACCGTACGTCGTAGGTACGTTCATGGTACGCGCACTGTAAATCTATCGTAAAAAAAATAGCGTCTATTACAAATTCTTTATAATCCCCGAGGACCCCATCCCCCGGGGTTAAAATATAACGTTGGGGACCATGGGGGGAGCTCCAAAGCCCCCACGGTCCCAGCCGGCTGCCCTCGTCCTTCGGGAGCCGGCATTGCTTTTCGTCAGAGAGAGCAGCCAACATGGTGCTCTCTCTGACGAAAAGCAGTTTGCTATGGTCGGGTGGGAGCCATGAGGCTCCCGCCCTACCACACCAAACAGCAGTGTCCCTGGGGTAGGCACCCCGGGACACTGCAGGAGCCGGCCTTGGGGAGGTGGCGGTCCCCAGGGCCACACAAGACAAGGCTCCAGGAGGGGGGCTGCACGGCCCCCCTCCTGACATTAAAAATCCCAGGGAGGTGGTGGTCCTTGGGGCATGTAGGGGGGTTAAGACCCCCCCACAGGTCTTTTTTTTTTTAAATAAAGCCCAGGAGGGTATGCGGTCCCCGGGGCTGTGGGAGGGCGTGAGCCCCCCCTTAGAGGCCCCACATAACTTATATCAAAGCCCCGGGGTGTGGCATCGGGTCCCCGGGGATTATAAAAAGTTAGTGATAGAGGCTAATTATTTTTTTACGATAAATTTACAGTGCGCGTACCATGAACGTCCATACAACGTACGGTGCGAAGTCTGTCAGTCATCCCATAAGCGCACAAAAACAAGAAAAGAAAACAAAATGGACATTGGGGATCATTGTAAAACCCCCTAACTAACCCAAGAGAGTCAGGAAGTCCTATAGCAAACATTTCCTGTCAATCTACGCATTCAAGCCACACACATATACAAATAAATAACAAATCACATTTATTCCCACATTAAATCAAAATGAAACAAACTTTTCTATTGCTTGAACTTTTGAACCTTTTCCAACTGACAAAACTTTCAACCCTTCCCCCAACCACATTCTGCCAGTTTCCATAGAAACATTTCAGGGAACACCTTACTGACAACACAGGTAAAACGTTCATCATACATTGTTGCAAATCAAAACAGCAAGTGTGCTTGACTTCTCAATATACCAGCTTATCTTAAGTAATGTTCTTTTCTACCACCTTTTCTTAACCAATAAATGACAGGCTTTTAAAAAACAGAAAATTGCACCCTACTTTTCTACCTAGTAACATTTCAAACAACCAATCACTTCTTTGCTTTTTTTTTTAAAAAAACTCCACTTTTCCACCATTTCAGAAAAATAAAATCTTCAAACTAACCTTTCATTTACAGAGACTATCTGAGTGCATCCAGACCTCTCTTCAAGATGGAGTCATCTTCTCTACAGCGGGCGCCATAGGTGGCGTTTGGGGATTTTTTTATCTCTGTTATCAAGGAAATGGAGAGCCCCCTGACAAGATATAATTACTTCGGCAGATTGTAGGTTTAATTCTTGAATCGGCTGACCCGATATTTGAACTGGTAATCCGAAAAACCTGTTGAAAAGAAGGTAAGAGACATCGTCTTTTTACTTGCCGTATTGTCAGGTTGGGAGGTGTGCTGCACGAGGTGGGACTGCACAGATACTTATCCACGCACCACTAACACAACTAATTAGCACTATCAAGAGCAATGTCTGGAGACATGTTGCGAGATCATGCAGCATCAGCAGAGGAATTATTCAGCAATAACCCTTTACAGGCAATATCAGCACTAAGCACATCTCAAACATGGGACAAGCCTGGGAGTGCCAAAGAAATATTCCACAAATTAGAGAAACTGACCAAACAAGAGCAATCCAAATGGTGGGAACACAAGTCCCTGCAGAGGTTCGTGGCTGTAGGAAGGGTGCCACGTGGATTAAGAATTATGATTGTGCCCAGTTATGAAAATCCAAATCCCCAGATGATGGCTGAATGGACTGAATGCAATCTTAATTCTTCTAAAAACTTGTTGAAATACTGGTCAAATATGCTGAAACAGACAGGATAGACCTTCAAAAGCAAATTGACATACTTGAGGAAGAACTAGCAAAATTAGATCTATCCAGCAACATTACGAAGATGCAAGAAGACGTGATGGATAGAGTCAAAAAAGAAGAAGTTAAAATTAAAGACAGAAAGGCATACAAATTTCAAAGAGATACGACTGACTATGAGAAGGGGCAAGTATTCCCCTTCTCTCGGAAATATGACTCAATGAGGAACCCCAAACAAGGGGAAAAGAAGAAAATTGTTTCCAACTACAAAGGTCCAATCACAATATCTACATCAGACCTAAGCTCTATAATAGAGAGTGAGTCAGTACCTGAACCGAATATAGATAATGAGCCATGCCAAAAACTGTCTCTCGCAGAAGAATTACATTTTTTGCACCAGGACGAGAGGCAGACCCCACGCCCAAGAGGGAACAAAAACGTCAAAGGCACAGCAAAAAAAGGGAAAGACGAATATCCAACAAGAGGCACAAAAAAAGAAAACAAACATCACACGCTGAAGGAGAAAGTGACTTTTAATGATAAAACCATCATTTTCATTGCAAAAATTGATCTAACGCCAGCAGAACAAGTACTCCTGTATTTAGGCCTTACCTATTGTCCGGAGAGTAGTCTAAACTACGAGCAAATGCAGACTCATGTGTTCAGATTTATACGGAAATTAAAACTCAGTAAATACCATCTTTTTGCAAAGTGCAAAACACTGCATCAAATAAACAACCTCCTAGTATTATAAGTCTGACAGCTAGCGACCTGGCATTGCTCTGGACTCTACAGGACTTACACAAAGAATGTGCAACTCAAGAGTCCAACTATGAAGAATCTTCCCAGGCAAATTCTAATGATATCATGTTCATCAGACACAGCACACCTTTCAAAGCCAAATCAACTTTTAATCCTGTCATGCCAAGGGACTCAATGGATTTATTCAATAAACAAGTGGTGACACAAATCAAGCCGTTGAATTCCAAAATACATACATTCAAACATAAAACATCAAGTGTGGAATGGAGATATAGTCAACTTATAGCCAAACTTCCAAAGAATAAAGCAGTAGTCATAAGAAATTTGGGCAAAGGAGAAAACATTGTCTTTTGGCCAATAAAGGAATACAAGAAAGAAGCTCTATCTCAAATAAATGATACAACGTGTTACAAGAAAAGTTCACCACTCAAAGTCAAGACCACATTCAATGAATTCGACGCAAAACTGCTGGGCATGGATGAATAATACTTTTTAAAGAAAGAACATCCTTTCATGCTAGTGATTTACTTTGTGCAAAACTCCATACAATTGAAAATCAGCCACCAGGAAGACCAATAATAGCAGCATGTGACAGCCTGTTAGAAAATACATCAAAATACATAGACTATTTCTTGCAGGATTTTGTCCAAGCTCTACTGTCCTATGTAAAAGACACCAGCAATTTCCTTCGCAAAATCAACAATTTAAGGTGTCAAGAGGACTACATACTGATGTCTCTCGACATTGCGTCCTTATATACAAGCATGAAACATGAAGGCGGCATCAGGGCACTGGAATTTGGCCTTACCAAAAGGCCATTATGCATGACACAACATACTAGAATGCTCCCGAATATAACTCTTTTTTGCTTGGAAAATAATCTATTTTCATTTCAGAACCATATATATCAGCAAATGTGTGGTGTCGTTATAGGGGCCAGCTTCTACCCAAGCTATGCATGTTTACACATGGGCTGGTGGGAGGAGCTGATCCTCGGAGGGGAGCACCAACAAGCCATGAGAGATCATGTAATAGTCTGGTTCAGATATATAGATTATCTATTTGTTGTGTGGAAAGGGACAGAAGATAGTGCCTCACAATTAGTTTCTTGCCTGAACATAAATGAGATTAACCTGAAACTAACAGCAAGAGTCAGCAGTAGAGCCAGCATTGTAGACAACCAATTAGTTACGTTATTACACCACAAACCCACAGTGGAAAACACAGTCCTACATGCAAGCAGCTCCCACCGACCGATCTAATCAATAGCATACCTTACAGTGAGATGCTGAGACTGAGAAGAATATGTAGTAATGAGCAAGAACTCAAACACACACATCCAGCTAGCAAACAGAGATTCTTACAAATAGGCTACACAGCTGACATTATAGATATATTCATTAACAAATCCAACACAGCCAATAGAATAGAAATTTTAAACTCATAAAAGCGGAGATTGAGGTCAAGGCCGAACCAATCAGAATAATTTTAATTTACTGCAAACAACAAAAACAGCTTATAAGCATTTTGAAACAAAACTGGTCCCTTACATTGGATGACCCTGTAATAGGACATCTATTACCTAAAACTCAATCAATCTCCTACAGATAAACTAAATCAATGGGAAATGCATTTGGTTAAGAGTAGTCCAGATGTAGCAGAAGGGACAACATGGCTAAATACCAGAAATGGATTCTACAAGTGCTCTAGCTTCAAGGCATGTTGACATGGTGCCAATAGACCTACATACACCACTGCCTGCAGTGGAGAAAACAAGAGCATTAACAAACATCTGACATGCAAAACAGAGTATGCTGTATATATATTACAATGTACATGCGGGCTGCAATACGTGGGGAGCACAAAATTGCAAGCCCACAAACATATATTGCAGCATATCAGAGCGATTAAAAATATATACCCCACGTATCCTGTTGCGAGACACTTCAATGAAGTGCACAAAAATAACACTAAGGATTTGCAATACTTTCTGATAGACTCCTTCCCTATACACAGAAGAGGGGAAAATCAAGAAGTCTAACTTAGAAGATTAGAAACAAGGTATATTTTGGACCTCAATACCAAATGCCCAAGAGGTCTAAATACCACTGAAGATCTGTATACATTTAATAAAATGACAATTTGTATGACATAAGAAATTCCATCGGTATTACTATATACATAGCAGGTCCACAACATATAGGAATATGTATGTGAATGAGAAGAAAGAGCCTAATCTAGATGAGGTACCAAATATGCACTATACATACCTTATAATTTTTACATGTACACATTTGAACATTTATACACCTCTTAAAAGACATCTATATTGAAGTATTACACATACCACAATATTTCTTTTAGATCTCTTTTAGATTTTGGTCCTTTTGTCCCAAAGATTTTTCTTTGCACAATGTTGCACATTTTTTCACAGTAGGAAAGACACAACATAGGAAACCAGGCAAAGTCCGATAGATAATATGCAAATACTATCTAGGGATGGATACATTTGTAGAATCAAATCCCTCATTTTCTGAAGTTCTCTGCTGCTACCATAACAATAATATCTGTTTTTTAATATATTTTATTCAATATATTATGAAACCTCACGGTTTGCACTATGCACTTTAACCCCTTCGCTGCTAGGCCTTTTCCCCTTCTGTGTTAAGCCTTTATTTGGCTATTTGGGGTAGTGTGTGCTTAGGCCCCTGTAGCTTTTTGACCACATAAGGTATCACGCCAATGTTGTGTCCTTTTCTTCCAACATCATGGGGATTCTAAAGGGACCCACGGTTTGTGTATCCCATGGAGGGGTCCCAGAAATTAGCCAAAATACAGTAAAAATTGAAAAAGCCTCTGGGGTTTTCCCTGCAAATGTTATCAAAAAAGGGTTTGTGGGGCTGAAATCACCATTTCCCAGCTTTTAGGGAATGACAGTCTTTTGCCGGAGAACCAACATAGGGACATGGCCTATTTTTGCTATTTTTTGTGCTTTTCACCTCCTTCTAGTTAATGGTAACAATGAGTATGAAAGCAATAATGGATCCTGGAAATCTATATTTTTTTAAAAAGTAGACAAAATTCTGAATTCAGAAAGGGGTCATTTGTGTAGATACATCAAGGTTTCTTTATAAAAAATAACAGTTAAATATTGGAAAAATTGAAAATTAGTTGAAAAAAACAGCCTTTTGTGTCAATGTTTTCACCTGAAACTTCTTGTAATTATGACAGCTCTTTGAAAGCAATATACCGTTACATCCGCTGGACCTTCCTAGTTGAGGGGATATATACGACTTGTAGGTTTACCAAGAAGCAGATGAATTTTTAGATTTGCAAGGGTTTCTGGGTAACAGAACCTGGTGGGAGGCAGTCAGGTCACCCCATCCTGGATTTCCCTGACTATCTAGTTTTCAAAAATGTATAGGTTGGTTAGGTTTCCCTAGGTGCCGGCAGAGCTAGAGTTAAAAAACTACAGCTAGGCACTTTGCCAAAAAAGGGTCATTTTTCACTGCGAAATTGAGGTGTGACCACGTTGCGGTTTGTGCCATTTCCTGTTGCAGGTACTAGGTCTACCCACACAAGTGAAGTAAATGTAAATGTAAATGTAGTGTATTTTATATAGCGCACTTCTACCCGGAGGCCTCGTAGCGCTGTATTCATACCGCTGTGGAACCCATCCTGGCTTTCCTGTGAAATGTCCACTCCTGGCCACCCCCAAGGTAAAGCCAGGCAACCACAGCGCTGCTGGGGCCGTTGTGGAGATTAAGCAAGCTATTGCCCAGAGTCACAGAGTGGGACCCATGATTAGACTAGGCACCGAGACGAGAATTATCAGGTCCGGGGAAATTGAGTCCAAGAGCCACCGAGGCGGGAATTGTTCCCTTGTCCCGGGCCAGACCTCTGCACTCTGCCCCTCTAACCATTGAGCCACGCTCTAACCATTGAGCCACGCTTCTCCACGTACCATTTGTTTCGGAAGGCTTTGGGGAACTTGGGGTGGGTGGAAATTTGTGGATCCACACAGATTCCACAACTTTCCACCACAGAAATGTGGGGAAAATGTGTTTATTTGGACAGATTTTTAGGTTTGACGGGATTCTGGGTAATAGAACCTGGTGAGTGCCAGTCAAGTCAACCCATCCTAGATTCCCCTGGGTGTATAGTTCTGAAAAATGTATAGGTTTGCTAGGTTTCCCTTGGTGCCGGCAGAGCTACTGTTCGAAATCTACAGCTAGGCACTTTGCAAAAAAGGGTCAGTTTTCACTGTGAAAATGTGGTGTGACCACATTGCCTTTTGGGCCGTTTCCTGTCGCGGGCACTAGGCCTACCCACGCAAGGGAGGTACCATTTTTCTTGAAAGACTTTGGAGAACGCGGGTGGGTAGAATTTTTGGGATTCACGCAGATTCCAGAACTTTCCCCCACAGAAATGTGAGGAAAATGTGTTTTTTTGGACACATTTTTAGGTGTGGAAGGGATTCTGGGTAACAGAACCTGGTGAGAGCCAGTCAAGTTACCCCATCCTGGATACCCCTGGGTGGCTAGTTTGTAAACATTTGCAGTTTTGCTAGGTTTTCCTATGTGCCTGCTGTGCTAGGGCCCAAAATCGACAGGTAAGCATATTGCTAAAAACAAATCCGGGCCTAGTCGGCTTTCTGCTGCCCTGGGGGGGAAATCGGGGGAGGGGTTGCCTGATATTCCCCCAAGGGGGCAGAAACACTGTGGCTAGTTTTTTTGGGAGGTGGGGGCATTGGTATGCCCATTCTGGGCAGGTCCCACCCCTACACATAAAAAAGCGAGTGTAATCGTTGGTGCCTAGTGGGCTTTTTGCCCCCTCTGGGGGGGGGGGGGCAGATTGGGGCTACTGCCCCCATCTTCCCGCAAGGGGAGCAGAAAGGCTGTAATTGTTGCAGGTGAGGGGGTTTGGGCAGCTACTACCCCATCTGCCCTCCAGGAGGGGCAGGAAGGCTGTCATTTTTGCAGGGGAGGGGCTGGGGGCATGGGCATGCCTATTATTGGAGCCCCCACCATAATTTAAATGTGCCGCCATCTGTCCCCCAGGGGGGCAGAAAGTCCACTAGACACCAGGGAGTTTTTGGAGCCCCCACCATAATTCATATTTGCCCCAAAAAATCCCTGGCATCTAGTGGGCTTTTTGCTCTCCCCGGTGGGCAGATTGTCGGCTAGTATTTTAGGCAAATTTTAATTAGGGTGGGGCTGCCCAAAACGGGTATGCCAATGCCCCCACCCTAATTAAAATTTTCCCCTCCGGTGGGGCAGATTGTGGGCTAATGCCCCCATATAGTCCCCTAGATGCCAGGGAGTTTTTTGGGCAAATTTTAATTAGGGTGGTGCTAATTAAAATTTGCCCAAAAATTCCCTAGTGTCTAGTGGCCTTTTCACCCCCTGGGGCAGATTGGAAGGCTTTTAATTTTGCAAAGGAGGGCGGGGGGCATGGGCATGCCCATTTTTGGAGCCCCCACCTTAATTCAAATTTGCCCCCAAAAAATCCCTGGCGTATAGCGGGCTTTTTGCTCCCCCCGGTGGGCAGATTGTGGGCTAGTATTTTAGGCAAATTTTAATTAGCGTGGGGCTGCTCAAAACGGGTATGCCAATGCCCCCACCCTAATTAAAATTTGCCCAAAAAAATCCTTGGTGTCTAGTGGCCTTTTTGCCCCCCTGGGGGGCAGATTGGGGGCTACTGCCCCATCTGTCTGCCCCCATGGGGGTAGGAAGACTTTTTTTTTGTGGGGGAGGGGATGGGGTCATAGGCATATCCATTTTGGGAGCCCCCACCCTAATTACAATTTTCCCCCAAAAAATCCCTGGCATGTAGTGGGCTTTTTCCCTCCCTCAGGCGGTGCAGACTAGGGGCTAATGTCCCCATCTGCCCCCCTGGGGGCAGAAAGACCACTAGATTCCAGGGAGTTTTTTGGGCAAATTTTAATTAGGCTGGGGGCTGCCCAAAACGGGCATGCCAATGCCCCCACCCTAATTAACATTTTCAACCAAAAATCGCTGGCATCTAGTGGGCTTTTTGGCCCCCGGGGGGGGGGGGGGGCAGATTATGGGCTACTGCCCCATCTGCCCCTGGTGGAACAGGAAGGCCTATATTTTTGCAGTGGGAGGGGGTGGAGGCATAGGCATGCCCATTTTTGGAGCCACCATCATAATTCAAATTTGCCCCAAAAAATCCCTGGCATCTAGTGGGCTTTTTTTAACAATTTAATAAAGAAACAATTTAATAAAGAAAATGTGATATGAACTCCAATAGAAGTAGGGTAGGTAATCAGCAAAACAAAATGAACATCAGTGTTCAAAATTAGATCGATGTGACTAAATGAGGTCAAACATTACAAGTTAAGGTAATACTTGGTAATATTTTTTAATTTGCATGTCTGCAGTGTGCCTGATACATTCCACCTCTCTTATAGGTCTGAGTTCAAGAGGTGTCTGTAAGCAAGTGCCTAATGCGTCAAATTTACAGTATGGATCAATAGGTCTTTAAAATGAATTTGTTCTTGTGTGATGAAGCCGATGCTCATGGAAAGTACTCCAACACCTGACAAGTCTGCACAATATAAAACTGCAAAAACACAAAAAATAGAAAGTGTTTTGCACACTTCTGTTATTGGGCTACATGTGGGCTATATCTGGGTGATATTTGTGCTACATTTGGTCTCTTTTGTCTCTGGTGGCCATCTTGGGAGATGTATTTGTTATGAAGTTTCCTAATTTACTGCAGTCTCCTCAGTTGGAAATGCTTTCAGTTTTTTACTTTGATTCCATCAATAAGGTATTCCGATATGTCACACATTTGCAAAGCATTCTGAATGCTAGCACTCTAGTTGCTCATTAGATCAGAATTTTTTCATGAAATAGAAGAGGATTTGAGAAGTCACTCAAAATGTGCCCTAATTTTTCTTTCTTCAGCACTAATCATAATTTCCATGGCAAAATGAACCCCCTCATTGTCTTCCTTTTTAAAAAAAAATGTTTTGAGTGTTACCAGTTTATTCCAATCAAGATGGCTTCAGGTGTGCCATACTTTTCTCATAGGTAAGATAGTAAGTGTTCTAGTTGTTCTTCAGAACACTCTGGGACATTCTGTCATTGAGCTCTACTTGGGCTACATCTTGGTGATATTTGGGCTACATTTGTGCTCTTTTGTCTCTGGTGGCCATCTAGAGAGACTTATTTGTTAAGAAGTTTCCTAATTTCCTCATTTACTACAGTCTCCTCAGTAGGAAATACTTTCAGTTTTTTACTTTGATTCCATCAAGAAAGCATTCAAATGTGTCACACATTTGTCATAGATTCTGAATGTTAGCACTCTAGTTGCTTATTAGATCACTGTAGTAAAGCTACTGCTCACCAGGGAAGTATGCTGCTGGTATTGAAAGTGCATGTTTCAGTCTGCATGTCAGAATCTTTTAAGGAAATAGAAGAGGATTTGAGAAGTCACTCAAAACGTGCCCTAATTTATATTTCTGCAGCACTAATCATACTTTCTATGGCAAAATGAACCCCCTCATTTTGTTCCTTTTTCAATTAAATGTTTTGAGAGTTACCACTTTATTCCAAACAAGATGGCTTCAGGTGTGCAATACGTTTGTCATAAGTAGGACCTTTAGCGCTCTAGTTGGCCTTTAGAACACTCTGGGAAGCGCCAGTAGAACACAAAGGAAATAACTGACAGTCTCTGCCCTTGTTGGATGTACATGTTTTACTGAGAATGTCAGACTTCATTCTCACATGACTGAGAAAGATAATGCGAATTTACAGAAAATATGCTCTCAGTTTAGCCTCCAAACCTCTGTGGAAAAAGCATGAGAAAATAGTTTTCTCTCAAACATGATTCAGGATATCCCAGAAGAAGGCTTTTTCACATGGTAAAATCACCTTAGAACACATTACGATTCCTTAAATGAGTATGATACCATCAACAAGTGATTTATAATGTAACTAAAGTCTTAAAACATCTAACAACTGCAATGCTTTTTAATGAGGTGCTATCATGTGTATTGGTCCCAAGATGGCTGCCAACACTTCTTAGATGAAGTGCTGACAGCCAATCAGATCTCACGATGAGATGTGTGGTTAGGCTCCGCCCATATATATATATATTTCTTTTTCCATTAATATTTTTAAAAACTACTGAACGGATTTACACCATTTAACAAAAAGGGCTCTTTCTGAACCAAGGGCTACCTTCGGTCAATTTTGGTGTAATTCCGTTCTGCAGTTTGGGCTGTAGGGGTATCTACAGTTTCCTGTGGCAAATTGCATGGGGAAAACACATTTTTCTCAGCACCCCCCTTGTTGAATCACACAGAAACTTTCAAGATAGGAGCTGACCACAGCGGGCCATAAGTTTTTTAATTTTCGCAAAGATTCGTCAATCGGCACCAAAGTTATTGGGAATAGAATGTTGTGATTTTCCTATGGTAACTAGGTCCTAACTATGTCTACCTATTGGTGACCACCAGTAGGTATATATATATATATATATATATATATATATATATATATATATATATATATATATATATATATATATATATATATATATATATATATATATATATTCCCACAGACGTCTTCCCCACAAGAAGAAGACTTGAGGCAGCACTCGAGGTCCGTTCAATCCTTTATTTTCAATTGAC
Organism: Lissotriton vulgaris; assembly: GCF_964263255.1. Lineage (NCBI taxonomy): Eukaryota > Metazoa > Chordata > Amphibia > Caudata > Salamandridae > Lissotriton > Lissotriton vulgaris. The sequence continues at coordinate 1,614,351,576 of NC_141693.1, forward strand.
ACCATGGGCATTAACGCGTTTCGGGGGTTTACTTTCCTTTGTCAAAATGCCCCCCTGGTGAGTAAGTCGCCACTGCTGCTAACAATCCCTTCATCAAAGAAGTGTGTCCTTCCCACCACTTGAAGTAGCGTGGGTTGCCTCCAAAACACGGTGTGGAGTCGCCTCTGTGTTCGCAGGTGAACCACATTTCCCAGCATGCACCATCATTCCCAGGCTGGCGGCGATCCCATCCATCGGTGCGTTTGTTTGGTAAGTGACCGATGGGTTGTGTGAGCAGGCAGGGAGTGTAGCTAGTTTTCGGGGCATTTAAAAGTCAATCACGGTCCTCTCCCCCTCCCATGCACTTCCATCCGTCGTGGCGCCGAGAACACCGTTGAAGTAAGGGTGTAGTCCCATAAAGTATGGACTGCGCATCCGCAGCTGTGTCCACTCCAGATTTCGTGCGGGGCAGTCAGGGGATCTTCCATGTAGCGACCCCCTTAACACTTGCGGGGGGTGCCAGCCTTAGCGCGCAGCAACACTCAAAGTCGCGTCGCTAACCACGCCATATGTTCCCACAGACGTCTTCCCCACAAGAAGAAGACTTGAGGCAGCACTCGAGGTCCGTTCAATCCTTTATTTTCAATTGACACCATGGGCATTAACGCGTTTTGGGGGTTTACTTTCCTTTGTCAAAATGCCCCCCTGGTGAGTAAGTCGCCACTGCTGCTAACAATCCCTTCATCAAAGAAGTGTGTCCTTCCCACCACTTGAAGTAGCGTGGGTTGCCTCCAAAACACGGTGTGGAGTCGCCTCTGTGTTCGCAGGTGAACCACATTTCCCAGCATGCACCATCATTCCCAGGCTGGCGGCGATCCCATCCATCGGTGCGTTTGTTTGGTAAGTGACCGATGGGTTGTGTGAGCAGGCAGGGAGTGTAGCTAGTTTTCGGGGCATTTAAAAGTCAATCACGGTCCTCTCCCCCTCCCATGCACTTCCATCCGTCGTGGCGCCGAGAACACCGTTGAAGTAAGGGTGTAGTCCCATAAAGTATGGACTGCGCATCCGCAGCTGTGTCCACTCCAGATTTCGTGCGGGGCAGTCAGGGGATCTTCCATGTAGCGACCCCCTTAACACTTGCGGGGGGTGCCAGCCTTAGCGCGCAGCAACACTCAAAGTCGCGTCGCTAACCACGCCATATGTTCCCACAGACGTCTTCCCCACAAGAAGAATATATATATACAAACAACGACCTTTCCCTTTTCCCAGGAAGGATGACAGCCACCACACAGGTAGGATGAAACAGCGTCCTTTATTTCTAGTGCACAACTTCAAGCGGCATGATGCATTTCGGCATGATTTGCCTTCCTCAGATGCCGTCTTGCTTGAAAGAGAATTCACTTGTCCACTTTGAAAGCGCCTTTTAAAATTGGAAACGACACTCCCACATGATTAGGGGGCGGAGATTCAGAGACGTCCGAACCTCCTCACCTGCAGCAAACCTTTGTAAGTACATGCCCAAGTGGACGGTGACTGCAGGGACCCCACTGAATCCCGGATCTTGTAGTGGCACGGACCGCCTCCACCTCCTTGCTTCTGACCGCAAATCACCACAGCGAACAAGAGAACCCACTCCTCCAGTGAGCGTGAGCACCCCGTGTAGTCACGGTCTCGCATATTACTTGCCAGTAAAATCGCTGTGGAGTGTGGCGTTTCGGCGTGTCCCAAGTGCCTTGAGTAGTCCTCACGTTTGCCACACAAACGCCCAAAACTTGCTGGAAGGGGGCTGTATTGAGCTCGTGGCCAGCTCTAAACATGCAAACAACGACCTTTCCCTTTTCCCAGAAAGGATGACAGCCACCACAGGTAGGATGAAACAGCGTCCTTTATTTCTAGTGCACAACTTCAAGCGGCATGATGCATTTCGGCATGATTTGCCTTCCTCAGATGCCGTCTTGCTTGAAAGAGAATTCACTTGTCCACTTTGAAAGCGCCTTTTAAAATTGGAAACGACACTCCCACATGATTAGGGGTGGAGATTCAGTGACGTCTGAACCTCCTCACCTGCAGCAAACCTTTGTAAGTACATGCCCAAGTGGGCGGTGACTGCAGGGACCCCACTGAATCCTGGATCTTGTAGTGGCACGGACCGCCTCCACCTCCTTGCTTCTGACCGCAAATCACCACAGCGAACAAGAGAACCCACTCCTCCAGTGAGCATGGATGAATTGATGGTCATTGAATGTCTGCTTTTGTTTCCACTTTCACAACATGTCCGGGGGATTCACGATTACCAACGTCATTGAGACTTTTGCTCTCTTAACAGAAACAAAAAATAGTGTTAGAAGTTGATTAGTCTGGAAACTCACTACAAACATCTGAGTTTGAAAAGTACACTAATAAAGCTCTACTAATAAATATACTTTAGAATATGCTTATATGTATGCTTTACTCTTTGTACAAACCACGGGCTCTTTGTGAATACCGAAGTCACTGTGATGACGTCGGTAGTCGCAAATATAATTTTTTTTTTCCGTTAAGGTGGTTTTCTGATCACAGAAAAAAAGTTAAAACAATATTTTACAAAATATTTAGAGTTAAAATGTGTTTTAAAAATTGTGTTTAAGTCTATTCTTCAGTATGTGAAATATATTTACTGATGACAGATTCTGTACAGTAAATGCAACAATGTGGTGCCGACTTACAAAATTGTTAACAATAAAACCAATTATTAATGTACTTTCTGATAAACACATATGAAATCAAAAAATTAGTGGTATATAATATACATATAATACACAATATCCAATTATAGAAAGAAAGTACAAAAATCTTAGAGGTTCAATTAAACAAGAATGGGCATTACAATTTAGAAATTGAATTAAAAAAACTTAGAAAGTGAAAAAACCAACGATTACAAGGAATCTATAGTTAAGAATTAGCATTTAAAGAAACCTTAGAAATTCACTGAAAAAAACAAAGGTTATCGGAACATTATAGTTGGGAAGTAGAATTAAAAAAACATACAAATTCACTGAAAAAACAAAGGTTACAGGGACATTATCGTTAGGTTGACAAACCAGAGAAATTCAGCAGTTATAGTTCGCTGAGCACTAATTATGACCTCACATATTACATTATTCATGACATGGTCAGTGACATCACAAATTACATCATTGATAAAAAATGTCTTTTTTTTTCAAAGAGTTTTTTTATTAACAACACGAGAAAGTACATTCCAAAAATGTGTATAATAGGGATTAAGAAGAATGGAGAAAGGGGAAGGCTAAATATAAATCATAACAAATAATTAATTTTCTAGACAAAAGCAATCAGTTGCAGGGTAAAAATAGTACCTACATACAAAATACAGATGAGATCTTAAACAAAAGTACCCCAAATTTTGGCCAATTTCATTAATGATCTTACTCCTCTTATTTTAGCTAATGAGGACTCCATAGCATAAGTTTCGTTAACCAAGGACCACTATTCCATGATATGGGGTGGTTTCAGTGGTATCCATACCCGGGCAATAGTCAATCTAGCACAGGATAGTAAAATGTTATTAGATTTTTCGGTGGACTGTTTAAAGCATGTACACCTAATAATAACATTGCAGCCGTAAGAGGAGAGGATCTGAAAAGTTTTTGATTCAGAACCTGGTCAACTCCTAGCCAAAACGCAGCCAGTTCTAGACATGAAAATAGCATGTGTTCTAAGTCGGCCCCTATTAAGTCACATTTGGGGCATTTAGACCAGTCACTGGTTGGGCTATTTAGAGACGATTTTGATATTATTTCTGGTGTATAATACAGGAAGCATATTGTTGTTTACTTTTGTAGCCTTAAACTAGAGGACTGTACTGGGCTATTGATACTACGAAAAGCGGCAGAGATCGTATTAGCAGTTATATTGGTGCCTAGTCTTATACTCCATTTCTCATCCAGTTTCACACAATCATCAATCAGCCTTATAGGAGTTAAGGCATTTATAGCCCTCACTAATTGATGATTTAGTCTTGACTGAGAAAAAACAGTTCCAAATATCTGAGTCTGAGATTTTTCTCAAATTCAACTTACGTATAAGAAAGTCACAGATTTGTAAGTATTTAAACCGCATAGCTTCAGTCAAGGTATAAAGAACCTTTAAAGTTTCAAAGTCCATAAAGCCATCATTACCATAAAGGTCCCCTAAAGTTTTGATTCCCGAAGTAGCCCATATATTGCCATCTCCATCATGAAAAATTTCAGGAAGTCCCGGATTGCCCCACAAAAGGAGTTTAGGATGAAAAAACAAAGTTTTACATATAGCAAGAAGGCCGGGCCAGGCAACCCCTCTAACATTTTCAATACAGACTGTGTCGTCTGCAAAGACTGTGGGTCAGTGAACTTACTTTGTTGACTTTTAAAGTCATCCCACAGTTTCCCTGCCAGCCGGGGCAGTAGTAAGGGTTTATATTTATTTTTTCTTGTCGCCTACAAGTGTAAAAGCTAAAGTCGGCTAATTGCCTGGGATTGCAGGTCCATTTGGGTTTATTATTAAAACATGTCACCCAAGGCAGGGAAGGGGAATAAAAGTGTGACTGGCAGCGCAGGTGGGTCCTTGACAAGAACTATGGACCAGTTTATAACTAGGGCTGCCGTAGCGCTGGAATGCCAGATAGCCATAATGGAGAAGAGATTGTCACTAGAACCTATCTTCTTTAAGCGTTCCTCACTGGGTATCATTAGGGACTCGATCACCCCAGAGCTGCTGTCCGCAAACTCATCTAAGGTCATCATACGGCTGGATACGAGTCGGGATATGGAGGTAACCGATTTATCTGATACATGTTCTACGGTGGCCCCTTCTATCTTGAGTTCAATCCCAGAGGATAGCCCCTTAAAAACACCTACAAATGGGAAAAGGAAACGCAGGGGGGAAGGTCATAAGGGCAGATGCCCCAAAGTAATTAAATCCACCACCCCAGGAGGGGCCCCTGTTACAGGGCCCCATCCTGCTACCGATAGAACGCTGCCTACCACCACAACTTCAGGGGAGCAGACTTCTGTGTTGCCTCAAAGCTTGCCGTTGTCTGCACAGCCCCCAGATAGCTTCTTCGGCCAGATAGAGCATTTGATGAAGTCGCTGATGCTACCCTTATTCGAAAGAATTAAATTAGTCCGTGAAAAATCGGGGAAGCTGGTAAATATTGTAACGACTAAAACTACTGTCTTGGAGAAGTGTGTGGGCTGTTCTAAGGCCCACAATAGTGTATCCACTGGAGTTGTTTTGTCAGCTCATATTGGTAACTCTGCCGTTAGCCCCAACACAACACACCCCCAACCTCACAGGCTCCCAAGTAAACAAGATGAGAGGGGCACATCTGGGGCACTTAAGACAAGCCTCACCACCAGTAACAGAGCCGAAGCACAGCGGCGGGAGGGTAAGCAGGTGATAAAACCCGGCAATGTGGCGGTAGAGTCAATCCCTAAAGAGAAGGAGGTGGCAGTTGCAGAAGATACGAAGAGGAAGTTTCCCTGTATGGACCTGACTCAGAGCCCTACACAGTGATAATGTCAGGGGTACCTGAGCTACAACAGGATAAACAGGAAAATCACAGGGAATTGAAAAATAAAGTAATTTTTTGGCTCAGCAATTATAGACCACTCCCAGGATATATCAACTGTGACTTCCTTCACGTAAGGAGGGTGAGTTGGTTGGGTAGCAGACGTAAGGATCTGGCAGGGGAATGTATCATTGTAAATTTTAGCGACCCCAGAGCAGTCAGGTTCATCTGCGAAGGAAAGATACCTAGAGGGGAGGGTGGGATCTTAACACTTGATTTGAGCTACTTTTATCCTCGCTCTAATACAGGTATCTCTCTGTTTTCACGAAATTGGTACGAAACACCTTCTAGACATCCTACTTCTGGTTTCAGGATGGAGCGTTATTTTCCCCGGGGTCATCAATTGGACACCCCTTTCAACCACCCCATTTTTATAAATAATCGTTTTGCTCCCCTATCTACCCTAGAGGAAAACGACTGACTTGGGGATGGTAAGGTCTCGCACAGGTCACAGCATAACGGGGGTCCGTACACGGGAGACGACCGCCGGGAATCAACAGAGGAGGGATTGCCTGCAGCGGCACACCACTGCGGAGGACACGCACCCGTTTCCTCTTTTTGGCGCCACATTGAATCCCCTCCCGGCTTTCCGCCTCACAACATAGCAACTAGCAGTGCTATTCCTTCATATGAAAATTACCAGTGGGATAAGACATTTATTATCCTCACACTGCAACTGAATTTTGTGTGACACAGCATCGGCTGTTGCATAAACTTACAGAAAACCCATTGCTTGATACTGAGTTTTCAGAGGTCCAGACTTACTCCATCCACATATTGGATTTGGAGTGGAAGCCCTGAAGAGTCGTGTGACTCAACCGTACACGACGAAACACGTGTCGGCGTATGTACTATTCTCAAGTCTGGAGAAAATTAAACATCTTGCTGTGACAAGAAGACTTACATCAAAGAACCTGCTTCTGCGCTTTCTTTTTTAACTTTGGTCATTGTACCATGATTGGATGAACATTAATGTAGTTGCGAGAGCATAGCTATGTACAAATGTTTTGTCTTTTGACTTGTTTGGACGGTTAAGGGTGTTTTGCTGTCTGCTCTTTACGCACTACATGAACGACTATCTTGCCTCTCACACACTTTGTAACGTTTCAACCCAGGTAGCGCGCCCTTTTAGTCCTATTTTTCAAAAAAACCCCGTGTCACGAGAATACTTCTGGTTTCAGGATGGAGCGTTATTTTCCCCGGGGTCATCAATTGGACACCCCTTTCAACCACCCCATTTTTATAAATAATCGTTTTGCTCCCCTATCTACCCTAGAGGAAAACGACTGACTTGGGGATGGTAAGGTCTCGCACAGGTCACAGCATAACGGGGGTCAACCTCATAGTTTAGGGGTTTCCACCAGTAGTATTGTATCACTGCCTCATGACTACTCCCCCCTCCTGCCTTCCACTCCGTCACGGGGAACTCCATTCCTCGTTACATGGGGGGGAAGCCAGAGGTGAGCTCTAGTTCCGAGGTCCCTTTGGTAAAGGTCTCCTCATGGAATATTGCGGGCCTGAAAAGAAATTACATGTACCAGACTGGGCTAGCCTTATCGACGAGTCAGACATCTGGTCTTTCCAGGAAACTTGGGCATTAGTCCCTCTATTTTGCTCTGGTTACTTAAATTTCACTAAACCAGCAGCCAAGGGTAATAGGGGAAGACCGGTGGGAGGCTTGACGATATGGGTACATCAACACGAGGGTGTCTCCTTGGTTGAGATTCCGATAGACAGCCCGGATTTTATGGCAATAAGGATTACCTCCACAAAGGGTCTTAACATTATTATTATTAGCATATATATTAGGGGGCTCCCAGGCGGGAGATGTTCTCCAACAGCCCTCTTATTAGAGGAATTTCTTTGTACCATTTCTAACAACCATAATAGGGTTGTGGCTGGGGATTTCAACACCTGTTTTGAGCCACTTGGTCTTGTTGATGGGAAGCTTACAGAGGCAGAAGACTCTATGTGGGGTATTCCTCAGCTGGAGCTGGTGCCCATAAAAAAATTGATGCATGCGTGAAGGGGTTGTGCCTTGAAAAGGGCCTGCGGGCTGTTAATGGCAGAACAAAGTCAGATAGGGCAGGCGCAGTTACGTTTGACAATGGAAGATCTGGGTCTCGCATCGACTATATACTGGCCAATTTGGAGTTGTGGTCGGTTATTGTCGATATGGTGGTCACGTGTAGATCCGAGAGCGACCACAACCCCCTAGTCCTGTCTCTGACAGATAACAGCTTTATTGCCTCAATCATGGCAGATGTCCCTATGGTTCAGGGAAAGGTAAACCTAACAAACGATTAGAGAAGGGTACGTTGGCCCAAAATAGCTATGAATGAGGGTTCTTTGACCAGGACAAGGAACTTGCTTATTAGTACGGTGGACAGATTAAACAGTTTTGAGTCACAGGTTTAGATCAACGGGAAATTCCCAGAAATCCACAATGGATTTTTTTCTGAACTTAAATCTCTTTTTGTTAGGAGTTTACCCCCTAAAAATAATAATAAAGAGTTGAGACCCTGTTCCTGGTATGATAAAGGCTGTAGACAGACACAAAGAGCCCTGATTACAGCCATTAAATCTAGACTTCCAGAGGACATCCGTAGTTGTAGGGCTTCTTACAAACTCGCCAAACTAACTGCTAAGAGGAACTGGGACGAGGACCGCTGGAGAGGGTTGCTTCAGACTTGCGAGGGGCGGAACATGACTCAATTCTGGCACCTGCTCAAATGGGGCAATCGCTTGCAGGATTCGGTTCCCGCAAATCATGTGGAGCCATAGGCCTGGGTTTCGTACTTCGAAAACCAGTTTAAATTAAAGAGTAGGCCCTCAGTTGAGGCTCAGTCTCCTATGAGTGAGGACTCCCTGGTTTTTGTACTAAGTGAGGTAAAGTTTGTCCTAAAGGGCATTCCGAGCGGCAAAGCACCTGGCCCAGACTGTATTCCTGCCGACTTATTTAAACATGAGCAAGATCTATGGGTCCAATATTTGAACATGTTAGTCAATGCCCTTGCTAGTGGAGCATTAGTTCCCGATTCATTGTTAGGGGCAGAGATATTGCCTATCTACAAAAAGGGCGATTGCTCTGCCCCGGCGAACTATTGTTCAATTGGTCTTATAGACGCGGTACAAAAGATTGTGACCCACATTCTTTTGGGTCGCATTCAGGGCTGGATGGCTGATTATTATGTATTAACACCCCTCCAGGCGGGGTTTCGGTCCCACATTGGTACGCTAGACCAGGCATTTAGGGTTATGCTCCTATATTGGAAAGAGGTCCTTCTGTGGGGTGGCATGCTATTTGCGGCCTTCGTGGACCTAAGGTCTGCATTTGATCTTGTCCCGAGGATTAAGTTGTGGGAAGTATTATTGTGGATGGGTATGCCTAAAGAGTTGGTAGCCTTCCTCATCAGCCTGCATGAACACACGTATGCTAGAGTTCGATGGGGTAAGCCTGGGGAGGTGACCAACAGTTTTGAGGTCTCTAAAGGGGGTCAGACAAAGGTGTGTGCTAGCCCCATACCTTGTTTTCTCTGTTTATCAACAGGGTTATGAATTATTTTCATAACCACCCGACTGACTAGCAAGAAAGTTCCACTGCTCATGTTTGCGGACGACACGATCTTAATTTCTAAGACGAGATAGGGGTTACAACTTGCACTGTCTCGCTTTGAGTTCTTCTGCCGCGAACATGAGCTGGAAGTCAACGTTGGGAAGACCAAATTTATTGTCTTCCGTGGTCCAAGACCAGTTAAAGCTAGGGTCAAAATGGGTGGGGTCATCCTAGAACAGACAGCTGTCTTCACATACTTGGGTGTCGCTTTTAGTGAAAACCTAAGTTAGAAACCACAACTAGACCTCCTAACTCTTAAGCATGCCCAACTTGGTGGTGCTCTGTTGAAGGAGCACAGAAACTCCCTAACCAAACCTTTGGGTCCCCTGATTAAAATGTATGTTTCCAAAATATTACCGGCCATTATGTACAGAGCAGAACTGTGGGGGTTTAGTGACATTTCCCAACTTAAGGTTCCTAGATGATGCAGAATTTAGAAGAGACTGGGCCCAAATAGCGTGGCACTGCACGCACGACTGGATCATGCTCATCTTGAAAACAGCAGTGCGACTATCAGAGAAAATCCAGATAGAAATTCAAGTAACCGAGAGCCAAATAAAAGCCACGATCACAGGATACAAAAAGAAATTAGACGACATAAAAAAAGAGATGAACGAATACAGAGAGAACCTCACACAACAAAAAGTATCAAAGTTCCAAAAAGACCTAAAAAAATATTCATTTGTAAAAGCCTACCCATATTCGGACCCGGACTTTAAAGCAGCTACCGCACAGGAACAAGACTCTGATGCATCAAGCAACACTTCCCATAGCTCTAACAGTAGTGGAGGTTCTAATACGAGCCCACCACGACAAAAACAAAGAGGGGGATATCGTGGACATTACCAATGGCCACAATACAACCACCCCCTCCTTCCAAAATCCGTATCAACAACCCTACATTTCCCGATGTATGGTTGGCAACCACCATTCCAACAGTTTCCTTTCCAGCCCAACCAGTTCCGTCCTCCTTTTCAGAACAGAGGCAGGCGCGGGAGAGGTCGCAACAAATGAGGGAACAACGTCCACTGGGAGGAAGAAGAAATGGTGAGCAGCAACACCCGGAACAAGACCGCAGCCAACAGAGCAGGCCCCAGCAACACGAGGACCTAGTGACAAACTTGTCGTCACGCATCCTAACAGAAACAGAGAAGAAAGTCCTAAACAAAGGACTGGGATTTGTCCCAACAGCCAACTTGGACACATTTAAACTACACTGCGAGTTAGCAGCTTTTTTCAGAAAATTAAAACTCAAAGCATTCTTTGAAAAAACAAACACCGAAAACAATGAAGAAGTCACCAACGAAACTGGACTGAGAACAAAATCCACCTTTGTCCCACCACCACATACTATCCCTGTGGAAATAAACACGTTCGAACAGGCAGTATTTAATGACATCGAATCCACCACCACTCCCTCTCGATATCAAAACACCAGCAGATCCGAGAAAAAGGCCATATCGGACATCAAAAGTGATAACACCATTATCATAAAACCTGCTGATAAAGGCGGAGGCCTAGTAGTCATGAATAAAACGGATTACCAACAAGAATGCAAACGTCTACTTGAGGATCGAAACAACTACTTACCTCTCGTTAACGACCCCACAGATGATCTACGGAGAGAGATCGTCGATCTGGTAGAAGCAGCGGAACACGCAGGTCACATTTCTAAACAAGAAGCGGACTATCTAACAAAAACTGATGCCAAAATACCATACTTTTATGTGGTCCCTAAGATGCACAAAAACAGACTACCACCACCTGGAAGACCAATAGTATCTGGGATAGGCTCACTTCTTGAACCCCTATCCAGGTTTTGTGACTTTTTCTTGAAACCCATTGTACAAGGAACAACCACCTATCTCAAAGATACCAAAAACTTACTAACGCTCCTGGAGACCATCAAAATGGAGGAAGATATGATCTTAGTAAGCTTTGATATTGAAAGCCTCTACACCAACATTCCTCAGGACGCCACCATAAAAGTTCTAAAAGACACATTGGAACAAACCACATGGGAACACCGAACACCAAAAGAATTCATTATCAGATGCGCGACGCTAGCACTCAAAAGAAATTTCTTTGAGTTCGAAGGGTCCTTATACCTACAAATAGGGGGCACATCGATGGGCAGTGTTTTCGCGCCAAGCATAGCGGGACTGTATGTGTTTGATTTTGAAAAAAAGCACATCCTTTCACCTAACAATCCAAACCTAGATAATATCAAATTCTGGCGCAGATATATTGATGACGTGCTAGCAATCTGGAAGGGGCCTCAAGAAACTTTAACAACATTCATAACTTGGCTCAACACCTGTGACCAACACCTCCACTTCACCCACAATATGGACAAGAATGAAATGGTCTTCTTAGACATACAGATCAAAAGAGAACAGGAAGTCCTGACCACCAAAACACACTTCAAGCCTACAGCATAAAACAACCTTTTAAGATTCAAGAGTTTTCACCCCCGACCGCTGAGGGAAAATCTTCCCTATGGCCAATACTTACGACTACGGAGGAATTGCAGCAAACTCACGGATTACAAAGAACAGGCTGAAGACCTTACGGTGAAATTAGCACAACGTGGTTCCCCAAACAAGATCACTAGCAAACGAGCCAGAAATCAACCGCGCCAAGCTCTGTTGGAAGAAACCACAAAAAACAATGACAACACACCCCTAACATGTGTTACTACATACAATCCGATTTCTAACCTAGTCAGCAAAAGCATCAGAAAACACTGGTCCATAATCAACTCAGGAACCTTTAACTGGGAGAAACCCCTATTCTCATACAAAAAAGCTCCGAGTCTGAAAAATACTTTGGTCAACACAAGACCGAAAAATACCACAACTACCAACGATCCCACCTTGACACAGATATGGGGCCTCCCCCCAGTAACTGGACATTCCCGGTGTGGGGATTGTAGTGTCTGTCATCTGACAGAAAACACCAAAACACTTAGCCTGGAACCCGGCAAAGTGTGGGAGCAGAGGTCCCACACTAACTGCAATAGCAGCAATGTCATCTATCTCATTACCTGCACCTGTGGAAAACCTTATGTGGGTATGACTACTCGCAAAATCAAACAGCGCATTTGCGAACGCAGAAGTACCATAAGATGCAAAAAGAATATAACAAAACTCACGGACCACTTCCTAACTGTCCACCATACCACCAATGACATGAGGTGGACAGTCATTGAACAGTTGCAGCCAGGTCCCAACATCCAAGCTCGTCTGTTCGAAAAAGAACAGAGATGGATATACAGACTTTCCACACACAAAAGGGGTCTTAATGATAACATCCCGTGGGGCTCTGTACTCAAATAGGACTACTGTATCTACAATCAACGCTACTTTGCAGAGTTCCACTCAGTATACATGCGCAGTCATCTAAACCTAACACCACGCATGCGCATCTTTTTACTGTCTCCATGACAACACATTTCCTCGCGGGCCTCCGTAGCGGTCACATGACCATACCAGGAAGATAGCTAGCAGTTAAATATTCACCACGCTCACCCATTTCTCATAGCCGAGCGGTGGACGGTAGACGTAGGTGATCAGCCTCTCTCCACGACAGCCAACTGTAAGTAACCTTTCCTCCCACACAGGAACTACCACTGACAGTTATTTAACTGTCTAACCATCACGAGTCACAACCCAGGTCTGCTTCCGTATACCTATCCATGAGATATGCATCTTTTTCATAGAATATGTTGTAAAACGTGAAGCACCTACCCCCTGCTCGTTGAAGCCAAACAGGAGAATTCCTCTAGTAAGCCTGCTCTCTGACATGTCACGTCTTGTGACAACCTTCATGTTATGTGTTTTGTGAGTCTGGTTTGTCTCTTTTTCTTAAGCACCACAAGTCCCGATAGGACATCTTCTAGTTCACCTGCCAAAAACAGCAGTCATTTGGCATAGTTCACAACTCTTCTCTCCTTAAGAAATGAGCACATAAGCCCATTTGACTTAATATAGTCCCATTGCATGCTATTCTGGCACGCACTTAGAGTATCAGCAATCATGATTGGCATAGCCTTTTAATATCTTCCACTGAAGCGTACACTCTCACGTTAAGAGCACGCTTCTACTACCTCAGAAGGCACATCCTCAACTCCAGAAGGCACTTTTTCCAAACACCACCGTGGAATGTAAGTACGATTGCACAATATAATGCACTAAGAATCTGCACTACGTTACAGGATAGTAATCACTTCCTTTCCTTTCTTTTTCTCTCCACAGGTTTTTACTGGCACCCTACATTTTTAGGAGTGTCCTCCCAGTGGAATACTTTTTCCTCTGGATGACAAAGGATTTAGGACAGGGTGCGTCTTTTAGGGGACCCACACCTCCCACTTCCTTTCATTGGTCCTGATGAATACCAGGGATCACCCCAAATGGTAGAAACATGTTGACCAACACATAATTGAGATACGTAGGTCGTAACTCCCCTTCCAGTATCTCACCTCCATTTTAATATTGTCCAGTTGCTTTTTTATTAAAACTGTCATATAAAGTTATAAACCAGGACAATTTTTAACACTCTATCCTTTTTTGTTTGCATCCACACTTCACACCTGCTCCACTGTAACTCAGGTGTCGAAGCACACCCAAGTGACGCTAGGCCGCTTGGGTGGGCCCCGATGATGAAGCAAGTCACCACTAGGTGGTGAGTGAGGGGTTTGTTAACAAGGAACACTGATTCCACGTTTGGAAAGCCTTCATCCCTCTCATCGGGCAATACTCCTTCATTTGTTCTTTACAATTCTTGACCAGGGGATCAGGAGTATTCCCCGTCCAGGATCCACGGACGCAATCCCTTACTCTCCATATATGTTTCTGCCAACTTAAGGTCGCACAGAACAAATTTTTCAGATCGGCAATAGGGCTGCCCCAATCAACACCTCGTATTCCTCTATTATTTGACCTAGGATGTGACCCCGTTGAAGACGTGATTCGGTATAGACCACTGGCGTTTTGGCGGCGCCTGTGGATGACACCGGAACTGTCATTGTATGCTAAGGCCCTTTTGGAAGTAAAGGGGCTTCGGGGTGCACATAGGATTCCCTGACTATCAGGAATAAAGGCTTGCCTGATGGATATGGGGCTGGGATCCTTATGGGTGGATCCAGTTACTGCCGTTTTCCCCTCTAAGAAGTGTCTTAAGGAAATTTATTGGAGCAGGATCAGGGAAAAGAGGGTGGCATCTGTTATGGGAAGCTGTATGCCTGCTTTATTCCTTGCTATCAAGGACTCTCCCCATTACGAGGAATATTGGGACATTATTACAAAACCGTTAGATCGTAAACTCTATCACCAGTTAAGAGTAGGTTCTCTCCCGCCCAGAGGGTTAACCTGCTCTTGGAATTCTGGTAGTTCTGACAAATGTCCCTTTTGTGTGGAGGAGGTGGAAACAGTTGACCACTTCCTCTTTTGTTGTCCAATGTACTCACAACCCAGACAAGCCTGGCTGAGGCCTGTATGTCGCTCGCTGGGTACTAGATCCGCATTGGTTGCTAGAAGAATTTTGCAATCTGAAACCACAAAATGTATTGTTATATGCGTATCTAAATTTGTCAGTTGGGCGTGGACAATTCGGTTCTGGAATATGAGATCTTATGAACCATGTAGATAGGCAAGATTGTCTACTCCACATGAATTTCGCTTTTAACCACTACATGTTTTATTGATTGCTTCGGTCGCGAGTCTTTGTATATACAATTTAATAACTTTTTATTCCTGTTTTTAATATCTTTTGTATTTATGGATTTTATCACGATATTTTACTTTGGTTTGTGCTGTATTTGTATAGGATGTCTTTTATGATGCAAATCGAATAAAGACCTCTTTGACCCTTTTGAAGTAGTTAGGGTCATTCACTTTAGCTAAAAACATATCAGAGTCCTCTTCCAGCATAAATTTATGAAAGTAATATTGGTTATTTGGGTTGAATATGCTACGGAGACGACCAAGAAAAGTTGCCAAAAAATATAATCTAAAATCAGGAAAGTTAAGCCCCCCTTTGTTTAATGGAAGCTTAAGTAAAGCGATTGATCAACATACTTTTTTATACCCCCCAAAAAAACTGCTAAAAATCGTGTCTAGCCTTTTGAAAAAAAAGTTATTAACACATAATGGGATGGACCGAAATAAATAAAGAAATTTAGGCAATACCTTCATTTTGATTAGGTTAATCCGACCAATGAGGCTGAGTGGCACCTTATTCCATTTTTTCAGTGTAGCAGCTGTTTCCTTTAGTAGAGCCTCACAATTAGGTGTGATTATTTCGCTTATTTTAGAAGAGATTTTGACACCTAGATATGTAGCTGCTCTGCATATCTCTTGTACCGGAGCCTGGGATTTATAATTCATTATTATCTGTGTTTTGTTTGTATTTAATTTTATCAAGACACTGCCCCAAACCTATTGGCTTCCTCAATTATCCCATGTAGAGCTTCTACCACGTCTGTGGAATATATCGCGATATCATCCGCGTAAGCTGTAATTTTTAACGAATTCAGGAAAAAAATCGAAAGGAGCTATTCGGGATTGGGTCTGTAAAGCGTGAAGAAACGGCTCCACAGAGAGTGCGAACAGCAAGGGTGACAAAGGGCACCCTTGCCGAGTACCTCGAGATATTATAAAATTAAAGGATGTCATACCAGCATAGCTGATTTTAGCAGTTGGATGGTCATATGGAGCTTGTATCCACCTTAGATATTGACATTTAAAGCCAAGGGTTGTCATTACTGCCGAGAGATAATCCCACCCCACTTGGTCAAAAGCTTTTTCAGTGTCCAGCAGTATCATACCGAGTGGGGTGGAATTTATCTCTGCCACATCAAATGCTGTGATAGCCATGTCCCTGCCCATAACAAATCCGTGCTGTTGAGGGTTTACTAATTTCGGGATAAAAGGAGCCAGTCGTGTAGCTAAAACTTTGGCAAACACTTTTGCATTGATGTTAATGAGTGAAATGGGTCTATATGACCAACATTTATCGGCAGGTTTATTTTGTTTTAGAAAGAATACAATCTTTGCAGTATTCCATGAGTTAGGGGTCTTACCGCCTATGCCAATTGAACTATTTAACTGGCAAAAAAGCGGGAGTAATTAGTCAGTACAGGCTTTGTATAGTTCTATTGGTAGCATATCCTCCCCAGGAGCATTACCCGATGGCAGGGCGGCAATTGAAAGTCTAATAACTGTCATTGTAATATTCTCGGTCAATAGATCAAATCCTTCTATTTCGTTATTCTTTGTTAAATTAATATCCAAATACCTTTGTATGTTATTCATAGTGGGATGGTTTTCTGGAGTATACAGGGTTCTATAATAATTAACAAAATGCTCCAATATCTGTACAGGCTGGCTATAAACCAAGTTATTAGGTCCCTTTATTGTCCTTATTAAAGTTTTAGCCTTATCTTCAGCAATTTTATATGCTAAATGTTTGCCGATTTTATCCCCACTCTCATATTGAAACAGATGTTTATACAATTTAACACTACTTTTTTCTCTAAACTTAGCTTTCAAAGCAGATTTCAAATTCACCAGCTTATAACCCAATTCAATATTTTGGGAGCCTTGACATAAAGCCTCTGCTAATTGATTTTCGAGTGACAGTATGTCGGTGACCATCGTTTTAGCTGCTTTCCTACACTCTGAATTCTGTCTCCAGACTAACTGTTGTGTGAACCCCCTTATACTGGCCTTACAGGCATCCCACACCACAATAGGTAGGGTGGAATTAATATTTATTTCAATAAACTCAAATGTTTCTTAAGTTGTATGATAAACTCTGTGTCTGATAATAAATATCTAGGAAACAAAAATGGCCTTGGGCCCTGCCTTTTGAGTAAAATATTAAAAGCAAGAAGAATTGGGTTGTGGTCGGAAGTGACCATTGGGCATATCTTCATAGTGCTGGTTTCTAAGATCCTATCCGAAGCCCAAGCCATATCTATGCGTGAGCATGACTTATGTGGTGCAGAATAATAAGTATACCCTGCTACTTTAGGGTATATTATTCGCCAGGCCTTCCTTTATATTACATATGCGCCCCACTTCGATGATGACAGCTCTTGTCCTGCGCATCCGTTGGAAAGCTCCCCGTCTAGTAGTGTCTATATCATAATTCATTATGCAGTTAACATCTCCCAAATTAAACGCTCTCCTTCCCATTCTAACAACTCAATTTTTAGCCGGTCAAAAATAGAAGGATCATCTATATTTGGTCCATATATAACAAAAAATGCATATTTACAATTTTCCACAACTAGTCGAGCAATAGCCCATCTTCCCCCATTGTCCACGGCAGTTTTAATGACGTCTACTCTGAATTGTTTTTTTCAGAATGGCAAAACCTCGAACTGAGGCGTTCAATGCTGAACAGACTATTACGTCGTAGCCTAGTTGCCCCAGTAACTTCCGGTCTTTATGGGAAATATGGGTCTCTGATAATAGGACTATTTGAGGGTTATACATTTTCAGCTCCTCATAAACTAATCATCTTTTATTCCTACTATTGAGGCCTGCTACGTTCCAGGCTAGACATCATAATCAATACATCTCATTGATGTGTTGTCCCCTTCCATTCTAACCATCTATATAGCTGTATCCCTATTATCAGATGTAACCAGCCTCATTCTCATGTTATTACTTTTAAAAATGTTATCCCCCTCATGGAGCAAACCGCCCTTAAGCCCACCCATTCCATACCCCTTCCCCTTATCCCTTAGGGGAGAATACCCCTCTATACCCTGCTGCCATTGTTTGGGCAGCCCTGCAGAGTAACAGCGTTGGAGGCCGCCCCTAAAACCCTACATTAATACAAGAAAGAAGGTTTCTTTAACAAATTTAGATAAGTTATAGTTTATTATAATATAAACTAACTAAAAAAAGACAAAAAGGAAAAAGGAAGAAAGAGGCAAACAAAATTAGAAAGTAAGATAAAGCAGGTCACCATTAAATAAGCCTTCATAAAGCTAAATTTCCAGTTCCAGTTCCCTTTAGAGAAGATAATAAAGCTTAAATAACCTTCACGACAAACGTTAGATAAGCTTCTGGCATACTAAGCAAGAGTACTAGGTTAATTTAGAAAGTGCTTGCTCAGCTTCCTTATCATCCGTAAAAAAAATATGTATGACCGCCCTTGATTACTTTTAGACGAGCTGGTTCTTGAAGGAACACTTGTCCCCCCAAAGATTTAAATGGATCTATAAACTGGCGCAGCTTCCAGCGTCTTTCCATCGTTGCCTTGCTTAGGTCTGATCGAACAAAGAAAGACACAGAGTCTGTTGTGATGGGGAAAATTAGGTCTGGCTTTCAGTGACACTGCCTGTCTCAGTAAAAAGTTCCCAAAATAAATCAGGAAGGGGCGAAGGAATTTGCCCCCTTTGCTTCTCTGGGTTAGCTGTAGTCTATGGGCTCTTTGATGCTGTGAATCCCAACCCCAGTCGGACAAATCCGGGAAGGCCTTCTGGAACAGTTTGACTACATAGGCCCTCGGGTCTGCCCCTTCTGATCCTTCTGGTATGCAGAAAAGTCTGAGATTTTGTCTCCTTTGACGGTTCTCCATATCTTCCAGCTTGATTTGTAAGCTCACGATCTGTGCCTCATGTTGGCTTGCCAGAGTCTCTGTGCGAGCAGACGCTTTTTCCAACCCCACCACCCTTTGCTGTAGTTCTTCAATCTCCTGTGTTATTCCACCAAGCTTACTGGCCATCTCCTGTAGGGAATTTAGCATTTTACTGTTATCTTCCCTCAACTGCAGGAAATGTTGTTGTACTTCCTGTCGGTGGTCGGTTAGAGTCTGTAATATCAAATTGAGGGGGGAAAGAGTGAACTCTAAATCTTCTGAAGCGATTGCGCTAGTTGTACTGATTGTAGGCAAAATTGTAAGCATAGTGACCGTTTGGGTTAATTCAGAGCATGAGATATGATTGTTTACTCCTGAATCAGCCACTGAGGGAGGCCCTCATACAGTTACCGCTGTTGTGATACTAGACTCAGATAAGGACTGATTCTCCTCATCGATTTTGAGCCTACATGCACGACAGGCAACGAAGATGTAGTTGTAGTGAGGCCATCAGACAAAGAGCGGTCTTTCAGGTAGTCGCCCTTCATTGGACTAGTACCTGAGAGGCGCATTGCCATACTCTTAACCCCCCTTTTGCCTGAATCCATTTCCGGAGAGGGCTTTTATCGATAATGGGTTTCCCTCGTGATGTCGAGGTAGAGGTGGATATGTTAGTAATGTTGAGATTCTTCCCTTTCTTTAGTTTGTTCTTTGCTTTCACCTTCCCTATTCTACAGCCAGAGAGTCTAGCTGCATCTGCAGAGGAGCTGACTGAATCTTCTGCCTCTTCGACAAGTTCCTCATAATCGTCATTGGAACACACCTTGCCCCCTTCACCAATAGCATCAGTCATCTCGTCGATAACCAGGGGTACCTTTTCAACCACGGACCCTGCCACCGAATTGTTCCCCTCGGATTCAGCAAGAGAAACCATAGAATGACACCCTGAGTTTAGCATTTTAGATGTCTCTATCAAATCTGGTTCCAGCGAAGATTCAGATTCAGGTTCAGGTATTGGTTTAACTAACTTGTCTGATGGTTCTGAGAGTTCAATAGTTCTAGAGTCATTAATATTTGCTTTCCCGGGATTCTCAGGGTCTTTCTGCCCCCTCAAGCTTGCATCACAGTCCGTGATTATTTTGCCTGCTGCAGATTGCTTAGAAGTATCAGGTACTTCAGACGACATAGCTGGTGGGGGATTAGAATTAGGGCAGTTACTTAATTACTGAGGTTCTTGTTAACAGCAACATTGTTTCCTGAGGTCAGATTCCTCCTATTAGCAGCTGAAAAGTCATTTGAAATAACAAATTGTGGGGCCCGGATCAACTGCTTACCCAGTTGTTGGTCGTTTTTCTCCAGAGATGATGGTGCAGTTGCAGCCGTTACCGCAATTACCGCCGTTGTTACTGTGGTGTCCGCTCCTTCAGCGGTAGAGGCTGTTTCGGATGCGGCAGCGTTTCTTCCAGCGTCGGCCCCCCTGGGAACATTCTTGGGCGCCATCCTAACTTGAAGCGCTATTCTCGATGTAGCCGAGTTAAGCAGTGGCAGCGTCACCGCAGGAGCCCCCGGAGCAGCCGACAACACGAGACCCGACCAGCCAAGCCCCGACCAACCAAGCAGTGTGGGATCGGTAAATGGGCGGTCTGCAACAGCCACCGAGCCGTCCTCGGGAAGAGCGCCACATCTGCCACAGAAGCAAAAAATAGATTGTTCTATTTTGTGTTCTTCATGTTTTCCTTCTTTTTTCAGTTTTAAACTATAACTACAGTTGTAGCAATAACGAAGTCCTTTAGGTTCTCTTAGGAGCAGGGGACCTTCCAACCAAGCTGCAACTCCGTGGCGTCTTCAACCCGCCATCTTGCTCCTTCCCGACTCGACATCATTGCTAACATCACTGATGACATCATCAACAAGAATGTTTGACGCACCACTCACACCCCATGTAACCTTTCATACACCCACTCCAACTTCCACACTACCATTCTCGAAACCATTGACACATCCCTACCAGTACTTACATACCCACTCACTGATTCATAGGTCTACACACACATCCACTCAGTCACCCATACTGCCACTTGTACACTAACTCCCTCACTTATACAGCCAATGATATTTCCACCTATACAGCTATACATCTACTCACATGCTGTCAGTCATTCATACAGCTACTCCCACCTACTCACCTATAGAGTCAATCAGACAGCCATTTACTCACCTATAAAGTTTGCACACACCTACTCACTTATTCATACAGGTACTAAGATCTTGTGGAGCGTGCGCTCCGCAAGAAGGAGGAAAGGAAATGGAGAAAGGGGTATACTGAGGAAGACAAACAATATCTGAGAGCAGTACAACTGAAATATAAAGAACTTATTCTTAAACTTAAGCAGACTCCTATTCCACCTCCATTATACAAGCGCCAAATGAAGCAAAAGCCCTTTTTAAAATCATTAAGGACTTATCTTCACCCACGTGCTTAAATAATAAGGTTTGCAGCAGCACAAAAATGATGTGATGAAATTGCTCTCTATTTTCAGGACAAAATTGGTAAACTTGTTAATACTTTCAATCTTAATAACGATGGCCTAGAGGATCTAGAACAATCGGTGGATGAAGATCCTCCCCAGCCAATGATCTTGGATAACTTTCCGGTCCTTACTGTTGACGCTTTTAATTGCTTGGCGCACAGTGTGACCTCAGGCTCTCCTCTCGACCCCCTTCCTCATGTAATCTGGAAGTCATTTGGAAAAGAAACCTTCCCTTGGTTGAGGCAGATCTGTAATCAATGGCTAGTAGAAGGTACTGTTCTGAAGAGTTGGAAACAGGCGGTGGTGACCCCATTGATCAAAAAATTCACCCTAGACCCGTCAACCCCAGCAACCTATCTCCCTTCTGCCATACCCGGTCAAAATCCTGGAGAAGGCAGGTAGTAGGACACTGTCATGCTTTCTGGAGGATAATCACCTGCTTGATAGAGACCAATTTGGGTTTCGACCAGGCCATGGGACCGAGACGGCGCTCGTCACCATGATGGACATTCTGCGCATGCGAGCCGACAACGGGAATGCTACTGTTCTAGTGCTTCTCGATATGTCGGCAGCATTCAACATGGTGAACCATTCCATCTTAGTGGAGAGACTTAAGAAGCTGGGTGTGAAGGGACGGGCACTGCAATGGCTCTAGTCCTATTTGGAAGGAAGACAACAGGTAGTATATCTAACACCAGTCTCCTCCAGCAAATCTCCTGTAGTACACGGGGTGCCGCAGGGCTCTGTGATTAGTCCTATTCTTTTTAATGTATATTTACAGCCCTTGCTTCCCATTATCAAGTCCTTAGGAGTTAACCTAGTTAATTACGCTGATGACACACATCTGGATTTCTCCTTAGAAGGTGAATATGCAATCTCCCTGGATATATTCCAGCAGTGTATGCATCGTACAGCTGACTGGCCCAGGAGAAACGTCCTTCAATTTAACAGCAGGAAGACTGAGGTGTTGTAATGCTCCTCGGCCAGGATGCCCAAACTCTTACCTTTTGAGTTTAGATTTACTCCAGAGGAGGAACCAATAGTGCCGGTCGATAAGGTTCACAATCTGGGGGTTCTGATTGATTGTAACCTTCAGATGGAGTCACATGCAAACAAGACCGCCAACGTATGTTTCTCCCTAATACGCATGCTACGTAAAATTCTTACGCTACTACCAATAGAGTCACGTCCACTGGTGGTAAGAAGCACAGTGCTAAGCAGACTGGACTACTGCAATTCACTGTATTTGGGAGCCCCACAATATATCGTCCAGGGATTGCAGAGAATACAGTCTGCATCAGCAAAATTAGCACTCAATAGGCCGCGACGTTCATCCACCACCTTGGCTCTAAGAGAGCTACACTGGCTGCTCATAAAGGAAAGGGTTCTTTTTAAATCCCTCTACCTGGTGTTCAGAGCAGCAAAACACACAGTTGATGGACAGATTGCAGAACAATGTCTTACATTCACCCCAGTACAAAGATCTGAGCCTGAATCCATCGTTTTTTTGCACTCCACACCACCCTAGGTCAGACACTGGCTATATGCAAATCAGCCTTGACCCTGTGCCTCATGGGAACAGTCCAGCCCGAACTACCAAGCCATGTCTTTGGAGAGCCTGGAACTCACGTCTGAGCATACCCAGCCCACTCGGGGTGAAAATTGCAAAAAACACAGCTGATGGACAGAATGCAGAACAATGTCTTACATTCACCCCAGTACGAAGATCTGGGCCTAAATCCATCGTTTTTTTGCACTCCACACCACCCTAGGTCAGACACTGGCTATATGCAAATCAGCCTTGACCCTGTGCCTCATGGGAACAGTCCAGCCCGAACTACCAAGCCATGTCTTTCCTAGACCGGAATCAAGCATCCAAGGACCAGTTTCTGGTTATCAGCCTTTTTCAGGCTGGATAGCTTGACTCCAGTGATGTGGAGAGCCTGGGACTCACGTCTGAGCATACCCAGCCCACTCGGGGTGAAAATTGAAAAAACAGAGTTGATGGACAGAATGCAGAACAATGTCTTACATTCACCCCCGTACAAATATCTGGGCCTAAATCCATCTTTTTTTGTACTCCACACCACCCTAGGTCAGACATTGGCTATATGCTAATCAGCCTTGGCCCTGTGCCTCATGGGAACAGTCCAGCCCGAACTACCAAGCCATGTCTTTCCTAGACCCCAATCAAGCATTCAAGGACCGGTTTCTGGCTATCAGCCTTCTTCAGCCTGGATAGCTTGACTCCAGTGATGTGGAGTGCCTGGGACTCACGTCTGAGCATACCCATCCCACTCGGGGTGAAAATTGCAAAGGTGTTCAGAGCAGTGCATGAGTTGGGCCCAGTCTCATTACAGAACAGTTTACGCGGTACCAGCCCAAGAGGCAACTCGCTCCTCTAGTGCTGGCCTACTGGCGGTCCCCAGGTTCAAACGTGCTAGGTCGGGAGGGAGGGCATTCAATGTGGTGGGTGTCCGCCTCTGGAATGATCTACCCCTGAATCTCAGACAAATAGACTCTTTGACAGAGATTCGTAAAAGCTTAAAAACCTGGCTCTTTCCCTAAAGCTTGATCTCTCGCCTCCTATCTATTTGGCCCGACTTATTCTATTCTGGTCATTTCTCCAGTCGGAAGCGCCAGGTTACCCGTAGGGCGACAGAATGTGCAATATAAGTGTTAAAATCCGATCAAATCAAATCTAATATACAATCACTCACCCATACAGCCCCTCACACATGCACTCATTAACCCATACTGCCATATTCTCAATCCTTCACTCGCACATCATACAGTCACTGATATACTTCAACACTCACCTATATGTATCCACTTACATATACCACTGACACATCCATTCACTCACTGACAAAGCCATAGACACATTTAGTCACTTATATAACCTTTCTCTTATTCACTCACTAACCCATACACCCACTGACTCACCCACTCACTGATCCATGCAGGCAATCCATGCAGGCAGTCACAAATCCTCTCACCCACCCACACAGACACTCATAGACCCACACATGGTACTCATACAACCAATTGATCACCCATACCCCCACACATGTACCCACTCACCAACCCATACATCCACTTTGACACCAACTGACAGACTGATACAGACATTCAGGCAACCTAGTCAGTGACCCACACATTCACTGAGACACCTAATTACTCGCTTATACAGTCAGTCATGCACCTACTGAATCATAGATACAGGCACTCATACACCCAATGATTCATCAATACATCTTGGTATATATATTTTCCAGCAAATCAAAAGGGAGAGAGAGGACTGGGTAAGCCAGTCCGAATCCCCTGGTTAATATGTACTTATCAATAAAGGACTAGCTTCGTTGTGTTTTTAGGGAGACTTAGTACGTACGTATGATGGCAAACCACTTGGTTTGGTTGTTAAGCCCTCACCCACCAACCTAGTTGGTGGCATGCTTCATCATCGGGCCCACCACAGTGACACCGAATGTGTCCCGGGTGTGCTTCGACTCCAGATTACTGAGGAGCTGGTATACTTCTCTGAGTGTGCTGTGAGGGGGTGTGTAAGAAAGTGATTTAAAAGCTATGCAGTAGGTCCCAGTTCCCGAGGGTATATAGATAACTTTAATATCTGGGCCCACGCTAGCGAATAAAAAGGCAGTCGGACGCAGTGGAGTGAATTATGAGCTCCCACGTCCTATGTGGTCGACATGTTTCAGCCAGGCCTTTTATATTTACATCTGGCTTTCCTCAGGACCAATGAGTGTGTGGGTGAAAAAACTATAAATTATATAAAGTGATATGTGTTGTTAAAAAGTGTCGCACACGCTAAGGTGCTATACGTGTATGGAGGGGGATTCCCTCCGCTTTACTGTACACATAACATAAAGACACAAACAGACGTACAGGGTAGAGTCAATAAGTATGATATACTTAATAACACAACATATTGCCGGCAAATTAAGGTGTGTGAACGACCTTTACCGGCAGGTTGGAACGTGGCCATGAGAGTTGCATGGCGGTTGTGACTATAAGGCGGTTAAAAACGGGGTGTAAGTGGTGGACTAAACAGCGAAAATAGACAAAGGGTGAGAAACAGGTAAGAAAATTTCTTTTTCCTCACACTCGCTATTAGCTGTTAGTCCACCACTTACACCCCATTTTTAACCGCCTTATAGTCACAGATCGCCCTAAACGAGGGGGCCAAAGAAAGATCCGCATTCTCCACCCTGGACGGGCATTATGAGTTCCGTGTGATGCCCTTCGGCTTGAAGAATGCCCCTGCCACGTTTCAGAGGTTAGTCAACCAGGTGTTGGCCAGGCTGGAGGAATTCAGCACCGCATACCTGGACGACATCGCGGTGTTCAGTTCCATTTGGGACGTACACCTGCAACACCTCATGGAAGTGTTGAGGGTGCTGCAGACGGCAGGCCTCACAATTAAGGGCAGTAAGTGCCAAATCGGACAGGAGTCGTGGTGTACTTAGGACACCAGGTAGGGAGCGACCAGGTGGCACCTCTACAGCCCAAGATCGACAACATTCTGGCTTGGGAGCCCCCCATGAACCAGACCGAGTTGATGGCCTTCTTAGGACTCACCGGATACTACCGGAGGTTTGTTAAGGGATATGGCACCATCGTGGCCCCCTTAACTGAGCTGACTTCCAAGAAGCAGCCGTAAAGGTGATCTGGACTGAGTCCTGCCAGAAGGTGTTTGATAACCTGAAGGCTGCCATGCGCACAGCCCCGTGCTCAAGGCTCCCGACTTCTCCAAAGAATTTGTCCTGTGAGCTAAAAAACGGTGATGGATCAAGCCCTGATCTTTGGACTGGGTAGGAGTGTTCTGCTTAATTCAGATACTCTGTCCATCACCACCCCCTTTTCTGAATCGTTTTGTCCACCATAAGCGTGGAAGGGTATACTCAGATGTGAGTCCCTTGCTCATTGCACCATCAGGATTCAAGCAAGCCGGGCCGAAGACGGCTGTGATGCCAGAAACCGGTCCCCGGAAGCTTGTTTCCTTCCCAGTATAAGAATTGGCTTGGTAGTTTGGTCTGCCCTGTTCTCATGATGCACTGGGCCAGGGACAGACTAATTTGCATGTAGCCAGGTTCTGAGCTGGGATGGTGCAGTGAGCTAAACAACGGTGATGGATCAAGCCCTGATCTCTTGACTGGGTATGAGTGTTCTGTTTAATTCAGATACTCTGTCCATCACCACCCCCTTTTCTGAATCGTTTTGTCCACCATAAGCGTGGAAGGGTATACACAGATGTGAGTCCCTTGCTCATTGCACCATCAGGATTCAAGCAAGCCGGGGTGAAGACGGCTGTGATGCCAGAAACCGGTCCCCGGAAGCTTGTTTCCTTCCCAGTATAAGAATTGGCTTGGTAGTTTGGTGTGCCCTGTTCCGATGATGCACTGGGCCAGGGACAGACTAATTTGCATGTAGCCAGGTTCTGAGCTGGGATGGTGCAGTGAGCTAAAAAACGGTGATGGATCAAGCCCTGATCTCTTGACTGGGTATGAGTGTTCTGTTTAATTCAGATACTCTGTCCATCACCACCCCCTTTTCTGAATCGTTTTGTCCACCATAAGCGTGGAAGGGTATACTCAGATGTGAGTCCCTTGCTCATTGCACCATCAGGATTCAAGCAAGCCGGGCCGAAGACGGCTGTGATGCCAGAAACCGGTCCCCAGAAGCTTGTTTCCTTCCCAGTATAAGAATTGGCTTGGTAGTTTGGTGTGCCCTGTTCCGATGATGCACTGGGCCAGGGACAGACTAATTTGCATGTAGCCAGGTTCTGAGCTGGGATGGTGCAGTGAGCTAAAAAACGGTGATGGATCAAGCCCTGATCTCTTGACTGGGTATGAGTGTTCTGTTTAATTCAGATACTCTGTCCATCACCACCCCCTTTTCTGAATCGTTTTGTCCACCATAAGCGTGGAAGGGTATACTCAGATGTGAGTCCCTTGCTCATTGCACCATCAGGATTCAAGCAAGCCGGGCCGAAGACGGCTGTGATGCCAGAAACCGGTCCCCGGAAGCTTGTTTCCTTCCCAGTATAAGAATTGGCTTGGTAGTTTGGTGTGCCCTGTTCCGATGATGCACTGGGCCAGGGACAGACTAATTTGCATGTAGCCAGGTTCTGAGCTGGGATGGTGCAGTGAGCTAAAAAACGGTGATGGATCAAGCCCTGATCTCTTGACTGGGTATGAGTGTTCTGTTTAATTCAGATACTCTGTCCATCACCACCCCCTTTTCTGAATTGTTTTGTCCACCATAAGCGTGGAAGGGTATACTCAGATGTGAGTCCCTTGCTCATTGCACCATCAGGATTCAAGCAAGCCGGGCCGAAGACGGCTGTGATGCCAGAAACCGGTCCCCGGAAGCTTGTTTCCTTCCCAGTATAAGAATTGGCTTCGTAGTTTGGTCTGCCCTGTTCCCATGATGCACTGGGCCAGGGACAGACTAATTTGCATGTAGTCAGGTTCTGAGCTGGGATGGTGCAGTGAGCTAAAAAACGGTGATGGATCAAGCCCTGATCTCTTGACTGGGTATGAGTGTTCTGTTTAATTCAGATACTCTGTCCATCACCACCCCCTTTTCTGAATCTTTACCACATGGACGCAACTTAATCCTTCCACTGGGAACTTTACCACACTGGCCTTTGTCTGCTTTTTTCACACGTGTATGTCTTAAAGAAGACCTTTACTGGAATTGGACCAGTGTGCCTGTGCACTGTCAGTAACCTGGCTGAGGAGGGCATAAAAGAGCAGAAACTGGATCATAAATTCAGACATGTTCTGAACAGGGGTCCCCAAAATTAATTTGACCCAGTGCCGCCAAAATCCTTATAATATTCCTGATCTGTCCTTCCTAAAACTCAAGCCTTCTCCCATGATTTGTATAGATAATAAGTGTGAGTGTGAATTTGAATGCAGCTGGGAGGCTCAGAGTTTTGTCCAACACATTCAATCACTCACTTTTGTCATTTAGGTAACCTGGACATGATAACACAGCAGCATCTTGCAAACATGGAGCTGCGCTAAAAATAATTAACACTGATTGTAGCGTTGGTGCTGGAAACTGTGCTGCAAGACTGTAGAAAGACCTGCTCAACTCCATGATTCACAGAACGCAAGCAAAGAAAGCGTCACGTTCCATGCAAACATCTTTCTATGGACCGTGACATCATTGAGCGATCCTCTCCTTCTCTCTGCAACAGGCATGGATGATTACAAAGCATAGCAACACTCTGATGAAAAACAATCTTTGGCGGAGTGGCTAATCTCACCATGTGTGGCAGCGCTGGCACATTGGTAGTATCCTACTGCACAACGAACATGCAGACTGCACAGGCCGCAATCTAGTCTCATACCCTAGATTGTGCCTGTGCCTGGACCTGGGTAGTACACTCTCTGGACTTACCAGGCAGAAATGCAAATGAAGCAGGACAGGTAGGTACATTTATTTTTAATAATTACTGGGTCAATCCACAGGGGAGCAAAATTCAATAGCCCCGGCCCTGTTAATCCACCAGCACTAATTAAGCACTGCTTGTACTTCATCAGCTATCAGTTGTTCTACACTCCTAACAACTATTTGTTCTTTTTCTATTGGATTTCCATCTTTTACTTCATGGCAGCAACCATTTGTGTCAACTGCATTCAGTAATGTAGCATTGAAAATGGTTCTGTCCTGCATGTGTGCAGCCATTCGCCTCTGAACACTTTACAAAAATTACTTTTGTTTATAAGCAGTTTCCTTAATGTTCTTTTTTTCGTGCATAGCATTATTTTCTCTAGTTTCTTCATTCTGTTCAATATTAAGATAAAAGGTTTTCTCTTCATAGCAAATGGTTTATCTAAAATACTTTCAATATGTTGTATTTGTTTACATTTTTGCACTTCTCCTCATATAGTTCTTCATCCTCCTTTATAAATTTTGTATTACTCGATTTTGAAACATTTTTACTGTTATCTCCTTAAACTGTTTCAGTGTCAAAGGTAATTTCTTATTACACTTTACTCTTTATCATTAGATTTTAAGCTCCTCTTTTTGCTCGACATATTTCTTTCAGTTTAGAATTTTAGACATACTTTTTTCCAAAATCTCTTAGTGCTCATACCATCTGTTCTTATTTTCGAGTAAACATTGTTCACCTTCACTGTCTTTTTTTCTGTCAGCTTCAAACATTTTTGAAGTTTAAGGTAGAACATACCACCTAAGAGATCAAACCGTCAACTGCGGACATCTAGTCACTTGACACCGGGTCAAAGAAGAAAAATATGTCTGACAGTGATGGAGCATGAGTCGAATACACAAAGTGGATTGGGTACTGTGGTGCTTACCTTCAGATGTAGAAAGAATTTTGAAGAAAAGTGCTCTGAAACAGTAAAGATCAGCGTGTTAAGGCAGCAGGCAGTTTCTGAGGAGGGAGCATCATCATTGGGAACCACTAGACAAAGTTGTGATGTAGAGTTCTACGTTTAGACTTAGAGCCTGGGTCTGCCCCACTGTTTCACCACCAAGCCCGTGATGAGAACGCCTGCTAGATTAGAGTTTTCTCCTCCCTAATGGACTTTAAAAAATGGGCACCGGAATGGGAACACCAAAAACAGTTCCGGGGATGAATTCCATTCCTGCGAACAACTGGTGTGCATGCACTCCCCTGTATGCATCCACAAGGCCCGGAGTCACCAGGGGGCCCTGTTGAAGAATCACCATGAAATCCCGGTGTAAAGGAAACTCCTAATATACTTGGTGGGATCGCAGAGATCCAGCCGAGCATATGGATGCCTACTGACTGCCCCAACACTGCCAGAGAATGGCAGTTTCCTGGCGGCTGCAGTGAGGCTGTGGCAGTCCCATTTGCCATCTCATATTGGGGTGGTGGGGAGACTGCCATCACCGTGCCCCTGCAAGTCTGACAGTCCGTTAACCACAAGACTTGTAATCAGCCCACTAATCTTGTCAATGGAAATAAAAAGCCTTCACATATTGGGGCAAATTGTACGACATGTGCAGTTGGGTAGGGCCCAGAATCCTGCCTCTGTAGAGAGCAGCCCAGTGTGGACAAACTTGGTTGCCAAAAACGTGGACGACAAGATTTCCAAGGGTTCTGAACCTCTCACAGTCACCACAGTCACCATGACCTCCACACTTATACACGAGGACGATCATGCTCCCAAGGTCTCGGAAGCTTTCATAGTCACAACAACCTCCACAACAATAAAAGAGGAATGTCCAAAGGCTACCATTGAGACAGGCGAGGATGAAATAGGACCAGTCCCCCAATCAATGGGAATGGAGCCTTCCCACCGGTCCATCATATCTACTTTGCCTATGAGGAGGAAGAGAATTGTCCCAGTCTTGCCAGAATCTGGGAGCCTCCTCAGTTCTACTCAACGCTCACACATCAAACTATGCAGCAAATCAGGAAGGGGGCCTGGTCCCTGCAAAAGCCGGGGGGTTGCTGGTTAACACCGGTAGTCCGTATACAAGTCCAATAATTTCGGCTGACAACTTCCATACCCCAAAAAAAGAAAAGTACACCGCTGCATTGTTACAGTGTGCTAACTACTAAAAAACAAATGAAGGAAGTATAAAAAAACTGGGTTGGAGTCTGTCAAAAAGCAAATGAACTTAGCAGCAAAGACCCACTCCCAACTGGTTTGGGAGGCAAAACTTGATTGCACAGAGCCAAAAAAGGATGAAGATCTTTCCTCTGTTGGCTCTGTGTAAGTCTCTAGAATTCTGCCAATATCTAAATAATCTAATCCACAGGTCTTCCAGTAGAGAGAACGCACTTGATGTGGACAACGCCACAGCAGAGTCCACCAGATCCCCGGCTGATCTAATTCTTCCAGGCAAGGCAGTAGTCTGTACCGCCCTAAGCAATATTTGACATAATGGCGTGCCCAGCCCCAACAGACTGCCCGGATGATTGGCCTGTTGGACATTGAGGGCAAGGCCTACGTGTCAGGTCTCCCTCAGTTGGACATAGGTGGCTGCTTTGTTGTAGGGTCTAGGCAGGCTTAAAACTTAGACTGTGATTTTGCTCTAAATTCCCTTTAGTTTCCCTATAGTCCGCGAGATGCATGAGGTTTGGCAGGGTAATCGCGAGATGCATGCACTTTGGCAACCGCGTCCGCGAGATGCGTGCAATTTGGCATGCTGTCGCATCCGCGAGATGCTTAGGGCTTCCCGGTGACGCCGCAAATGGGGAAAATACGCGGGTGTGGCTACGTTGATGTACGTGACCACACCCAAGGGTCTGTGCTCACTATTCTTTGGATTTAGGAGAGAGAGGTTGATTCCAGGCAGGCTCTGTGTTTTTGTATGCTGATTTAACCCTTTCTGCAGATCGAGTTTGCCGCGCTGGAGCAGACCTTCCTGAAGAGAGTCCTGAGGTGGCAGTTTCACCGGCAGCTGATGTGAAGGTCGTTTTGGAACGGATTTCTTCGTGGGATTCCTTCTTTTGGGGTCCAGAGGTTCTGTTGATCATAACGTTTTAGAGTAGGTCGTACTCTAAAGGTATGAAAGCAATTAGATAGAAAAATAAGGTTTTTGAATTTAAAGAATCCTTGGTACAAAAAAGAAGATTTAAATACTGTTTTCAGTTTTCATCATTTTTGAAAGGAATCCAGAAACTTCTATGTTTTGGTACTGAAAGTTAACCCAGCGATATATATTCGAGTAGAGATTTATTGTTTTAGTACAGAAAGAAGATCAAAACCTTGTCCATGTTTATAAATGCAATTTGGTTATGATATCGTATAAGAATATGATGAGAGTGTTTTAAAAGACATAATTCATACACAGTTTTGATTTTGCTAGTAATGCTAAGAGTTTTGATGCTAATTAGTAGAGAATAATTTACTGAAGTATAATGTGAATCATATCTTTTCTGAGAGAGAAATATCAGAGAAGTAAGGAAAGTTAATTTGCAAAAGGTTATCTAGCATCTGGAGAATAATAAGTGAAGAGGTTTAATTGCAAGAGGTTTAATTGCAATATTATACCTAGTGTATTGTGAATGTAGGATTACAAGATTCCATGCTTTGGTTGCTGCTTGAATTAAGGAAAGTTTATTGATCTACAAGTAGCTAAGTATTAGTGTGTGTTTAACTTTTCCTTTTCAGATCTCCCTCCCAGCTGTTCCCTTCCCAACTCCCTTTTCCCCCTGCTTGATCACTTCAACATTCTGTGTAATTATTACAATCAGAATTGGAGGTATCGAGAGGTGGGCCCTTATATCATCACATCAGATTCCGAGGAAGACTTCGTCTGACACTACGCAAGTACATTATTGCAGGAATTCGTTGACTGGCTTGCATCATAGGTATTTTGCCATTTTACCAGACCGGGTTCAGACCATGGGGTTCTACCATAGATAACATCACCGCGCTGTCGTACTTAGCCCAACAAGCAATGACCCATCGCTGACCGCCGCTCTTCACCTGCTTCATTGACTACTTAGCTGCCTTCTATGGGGAAGACATAACATCCTCTGACAGAAATTAACATGCTGGAACATCAGCCCGTCATTATTACAAGCAATTAGATCACTGTATTCTCGAACCTGGGTAAGGGTCAAACTTTCCAGTGAGTCTACCACAGAGAAAATTGCTACAGATCGGGGGCTCAAGCAGGGATGCCTCCTGGCACTGATGTTTTTTAATTTGTACACCGTAGATATCGGCCGAGCACTGCATGGAGCTACTTTAGCTACCCCTAAGTTCAGCCACACAAAGATCCAGCTGTTGCAATATGCCAACAACCTTGTTCTTTTGGACCACACCAAAATAGTTCTACAAAAAAGCACTTAACGTCCTCTCTGGATATAACACTGACAACAATCTGGTTGCTAACCCAAGCAAGTCCAAAATAGAGATTTTTGGCCACTACCTGAAGATAAAACTGGCAAAGTCTATGTTGGGTCCCCTTGTTTTGGACTGTGTACAAACCTATATTTACCTTGGGGCCTGGTTTAGCTAAACAGGCCATCCGCAGGCCCACCTCCACAAACCGTGGCAGAAAAGAAAGATGTTCCATTTTAGATAGTCCAACAACTACAGCCATTCAAAGAGTATTGAGGGCTAAATTACTACCCTTAACTACAAACAACAGACATTTCGAGAGAGGTTTGCGCAGGACTTAGAAATAATACATTGCACAGCGTATAACAAGATATTTTATATACCAGCCTGTACTAGGAACATATTGATTCGCCTGGAATTTGATAGTAACCAACAAAAATTAGAAGAGCTGGCTGTGCTGACAAAATACTTTTATCTAACAACAACGGCTCCAGAAAAGACCTTGAAGCTGTCATAAAATTAATTTTCCTACAACCAAGTAACCATTGGTCTGCCTGCCTTGCTATAGCCAAAGTGTTATATCTAAGGTTTTTACCTTACATCTTCCCTGTTTCTCTGCCTCTGCTGTTCAGCCAGTGTGAGTGGAATGTTAGTGTGAGTGTGATGTCATTGGAGTGTTTTGTATGCTGTGAACGTACCAATTCTCTACAGTGTTAGAGGAGCTTGGACATGTCTAGAGCCACCCGGCACGCTGTCGCACAGCGTGCCTCCATTTTCTCAGGCACCACCGGACCTCCTTGACTTTCGAGTGTGCTGCCAACTGCCAACCACGTTTTTCTTGCTGTTTGCCTTTGATATTTTCTTTTTTCTTCAGTCGATGTTCTTTTGTCACGATGACAGAGAGATACGTTTTTGGTATTTTATTGGCTATGCAACAGTGCCACCTAGAGGTCAACCACCATGACTGCACTTATTCAAGGAAATAAAGTTTACTCGTGTCACTTCTTCAAGGAAGATAAGTCCACTTATTTCTTGACATGTATATTCAACACCTCCAGTGTTTTCTTGCATCAAATGTTTCTGCAAACGTTTTTTTCATAAGATACTGTTCCATTTACCTTTAATTCATCAGCTGCATGCCATGACAACGGTGACAACTTTATTTGTGTTATCTTATTATTTTATTCATCTTACCTAAAATGTACATTTTGCTGGATCATATTCGACTTCTTTCACTCTCATTTTTTGGCTCATATTTACTATGTTTTCTCTTATGCGTTTTAACACTATTACAATTTTACAATGTGTTTATGCACTTCTTATTTTACTGTAGTACTGCCATTTTATTCTGAAGCATTTGTTAATGTATTTTGCTTGGCATGCAGGTTTTCGACATTTTCTACTCTGTATTTTGACTTGGTGCATTTCTTCCTTTTCTTTGGTTCTTTTTTTTTTGAAAATCTTTTTATTGACAGGATAATTGAAAACAATCATGACAGTTTAGCATGTTTGTAAGTTTCGCTTTGCTTACGTGCATATAATTGTTATGTCATGTAGGATGGAACCATTTTCATTTTATAATATTCAAAAACATTCCCAATACAACACCCCCCTCCCTTACCCTCCCTCCCTTGGCACATACATAATTCACATTCTAATCACTCATGGTTCCTATCCCTTTCCATATATGCACATTTCTTGTTGTGAACCTGCTGCAACCTTACAAGGACTATACATAATTCTTTCCATATATTATATTTGTCCCGTGCACCCAGAGGTATCCAGTAAAGGGCACTTTATTCTATGTGAGTAACATCACACCTGTTGTCCTATATCCTCAGAATGGTCAGACTCTATATCCTCCCCTGCCTCAAATGACCCCAATAACGTGTTCCAATCCAGTGATATGGGAGTTTTCCTGATTCCCCTATGTTCTTCGCGCTGCAATGTCATTCTTTCAGCATTTCCCCAGCGTACCACCTCCGCCCTCCATGTCTCAGGATCTGGTGGCCTAGGCAATTTCCACTTCATGGTTATGGTGCTTTTCGCGAGAATCAGGGCTAGATCAGTGAAACGTGTGCCTACGCTCTTCTTTCCTTCTGTAGGGCCTAACCCCAGTATGGTATACTCCAGTGTGGTGTATGGTTTGGCGGGGACTAGTCTGGCCAGGTCATCTTGTACTGTAGTCCAGAAGTACCCTAATTTTGGGCACGTCCACAACATGTGTACTAGACGTGCATCCTCCGCACCACACCGGGGACATGCATCAGTCGTGTTGGGGAACATTGTGTGTAGACGGTGGGGTGTCAGGTACGCCCTATGTAGAATCATGAGCTGTATGAATTTGAATTTCGGGTTTCTCAACACCTTCTTAGGGTATTTGAGAATTCGATCCCACTCCTTGTCCCTGACTGGTCTCCCAATATCATGTTCCCATTTGTCTCGTAAGGGTTGCAATGAGATAGCCCTGCCCTCTCTTATTCCGTGTGTTATCCATCTAGTCAAGTGGCTTCCTGATCCCATCAGGTACTGCATTGTGAGTAGTGGGTTCGTGGGTGGCTCTACCCCGTCCGGTGCCCATACCTGAGTGACATAGCGTTTCACCCCAGCGTGCAGTAGGAATAATCCTCCCGACGTGTGGTGTGCATTTCGGAAGTCTTCGAACGCCATAATCCTGCCATCTGCAAATAGGTCCCTAATCTGTGTTATTCCCGCATCGTGCCATTCCGTAAGCAGTGGATTCGATATTGTTCTCAATCCTACTGGGAGCCCTAGTAGCGGTATCGTGGGGGCATAGGAGGACGTGTTGGACGTATATCTCACCGCCCTTCTCCAGTAATCAATTGCCAGTCGAAGCAGGGGGGGGGTCGATCTTGAGACTTCTGCTTTTGGTAGCAGCAGGGTGTGGACACTTCGCCTGTTCCACTCTGTCTCCGACATGCCAATTTTTGTGCAAGTTGGCAGGCAAAGTTATATGCCCGGAGATCCGGAACTCCCATGCCACCTGCCTCTGTGGGGAGCTGCAATTTAGTTAAGCTAATACGTTGCCTCCCGGAGCCCCAAATCAGCTCTGTCAGTAGTGTATTGAGTGTTTTGAACATGGATGCAGGGACCAACAATGGCAAGCTTGTAAAGTAGTATAAGAGGCGGGGCAGAACCACCATCTTAGAAATGATCACCCTGCCCGCCACCTA
This sequence comes from Lissotriton vulgaris, assembly GCF_964263255.1. Classification (NCBI taxonomy): domain Eukaryota; kingdom Metazoa; phylum Chordata; class Amphibia; order Caudata; family Salamandridae; genus Lissotriton; species Lissotriton vulgaris. The sequence goes on from NC_141693.1 coordinate 1,614,387,923, forward strand.
AAGTGACAGTGCAGTCCAAAATTGCACTTGTGATTTCAGCGCCGTTAGTGCCCTCCCCAGGTTGCCATCTAACAGATCCCTTGCCTCTCTATATATCTGTCTTCCGAGGTAACGGAAGGTGGTCTCCGCCACTTGGAAAGTGTGTGTTGCAAAGGGCAGATGGGCTTCCACCCCAGTGGCAGAGAAGAAAAACCCGTATGACTTGGGTTCACTAATAGTAAGTCCCGACAGTGTGCGGAAGCCTTCAAATATGGCAGGGACAGGGTCCACCCCCCCAGGTCCCCGAAGTATAGAATGATGTCATCTGCATACGCCGACACCACATGGGTCACCCCATCTCTCCGTATGCCCCTGTGTTGCGCAGACCCACAAAGTTTACATAGCAATGGCTCCAGTGCCAATATAAATAAAAGCGGGGATAATGGACACCCCTGTCTTGTACCCTTCGCCATGTCCAAGTGCGCTGAGATGCATCTATTCATGCGGCCACGTGCCGTTGGGCGGGTGTAAAGCAGACGGACCCAGTCAATATACTCTGGTGGTATTCCAAAGTATTCAAACGCTGCAAACATATAGTCCCATCTAATAGAGTCAAATGCCTGCTTTATATCTAGTGAAATACAACCCTCCGTGTCCAACTGTCCCGGCCCGCCCAGCATGAGTTGGCTGAGCCGTCTTAGATTCATGGCAGTGCTCCTGCCCGGTACGAAACTGCACTGGTCTGGGTGTATCAGTTTCGGAATATACTGGGCCAGTCTTGTCGCAAGAATTTTACTCAATATTTTGTAGTCTGTGTTCAATAACGACAGAGGTCTATAGTTTGCCATGTGCAAGCCGTCCCTGCCCGGCTTCAGTAGTGACACTATTAGAGCCTGGAGTGAGGATTGTGGAAGGCCCCATGTTCGCAGCACCTCTCGGTATACCTCAAGGAGTCGCGGTGCCAGGAGGTCTATGAAGGTTCCATAGAATTGCACGGGAAGGCCGTCTGTGCCTGGGGCCTTTTTCTGCGGAAGTGCTCGTATAGCTTGGCGTATTTCCGCTACTGTAATTGGGCGTGCTAGCTCTTTACTTTGGCAGTCCTCAAGTCGTGGCAGCTCTAATCCCTCCATGAACTCCCCAAATGCCGTGTCAGTTAGTGGATTGTGTGGGCCATATAGTATTTCATAGTAATCCCTAAAGGCTGTGTTAACACCTAACTGTGTCGTTGCTAATGACCCCCCCTGTTCAATGACCTCTAGTATAGGTAGCTGTACTGGTTCGTCCCGTACCAGTCGGGCCGGCAAGTGTCCTGCCCTATCTTCTTGTGCATGTTGTTGACATGGGTATTCTCTGTAGTCCAGTATGCACAACTCCTCCAGTAGCTCTGCGTGTTGGATATGTGCCTCTGGTAGTGGTGTAAATGGTACGTTCGTGCCAGCAGCCTCACTTTCGAGCATGGCCAAACCCCCCTCCATTTCCCGGAGTCTTTCCATCACATTGTGTCTCATACCCACCCGTGTGCTCATCGCCTCTCCCCTGATCGACACTTTAAAAGTGTCCCATTCTATTTGGCGGGAGCTCACAGACCTTTCATTCACAGCAAAGTAATTGGTTATTGCATCCGCAAGTGTTGTGCGAAAGATCGTGTCTTCCAGTAGGTCTGGCGTGAGATGCCATGTTGGTATGGGTGTTGGAATCCTACCCCATTGGAAGGTGACTTCTACTGGGTTATGGTCTGATAAAGTCTTGCCCATGTGCTCCGCTATTGTTACCGCCCCTAATAGTGCTTTAGTGCAAAAAACGTGATCGATTCTGGTATGTAACTTATGGGATGGTGAGTAGAAGGTGTACTCCTTATTCAGTAAATGTTTACCTCGCCAAGCATCCACTAGGTTCCATCCCTCTACCCACTGGGCCAGCGCTTCGGCCTGTCTTCTATTCTCGGTGGCCTGTAGGGGCGGTTGGGACCTGTCTAACGAGATATCCAGTGGTGCGTTAAAGTCCCCGCCTATAAGCCAGTGAAATTCTGCCCAGTCAGCTAGTACTCTGTTGATGTTAACTAAAAAGGCCGATTGGCCCGAGTTCGGCGCATACACACTGCCTATCACAACAGGGGAGCCATCCAGTAACCCTCAGATTAATACGTATCTGCCTTCCGTGTCCAACCTCAGCTCCCCTAGCTTGAAGGGGACTGAGTTCCTCAGCCACACAGCCGCCCCTCTCGAGAATGCAGAATAAGAGGTAGCGAATAATTGCCCCTTCCATTTTTTGAGTAGCTTCCCACTCTCTGCATTTGTGAAATGGGTTTCTTGAAGGCAAGCAATTTTAACATTCCTTCGGTTGAGTTGAGCTAATATTCTGTGCCTCTTGTGGACAGACCCCATACCACGAACGTTCCAGGTGCACAGTTTGTAGTCATTAAGAGTCCCCATTCCAGTCTACAGCAGGCAGAGTCAGTGATCATTGCACCATGAAGTGTGTACACAACCCCAAAACTACAAGGTCCCCGAGTGAAACCCTTTGGGGTCCAAACATTGCTGCCCAACGTGGGCATATGTAATACCAAGACATGTCTATGTGGTGGGGAGCGGGGACCACTCACACCAGTCCTGAGTCTGTTGCTATCCCTCCGTTGTGCCCTTGGCAGGTGTGTCCCTTACCCCTGATCGCCCTTGCACATAGTTTATACGTTACCTCTCGAAGTCTTCTAGTGTTGCAATCAGAGTTCATTTGCTTCTTGTGCCATGATCTTAGGGAACAGCTGTGGGCTAGCAGCCGATCCCGACACCTCTGTATGCGTGGCAGAGCGGCTACCTGTGGCTGTTTGGTCTAGTGCGTCATGTTCCACCAGTGCGGCCTCTATCTGGTGACCAATCTCCATCGTCCTCCTAGATCTGGCCGGTAGTGGCCCTCCAGTTGCTGTAGGTCCTTTCGCACGTTCCTCAGTTTCGTCATTCTGGTTTCGCTCCCCTTGGTGAGAAGGTCCCTCTCCCTGGTCTTCTTCAAATGGATCCTGCGTATTTGGAGGCGTCAGGGTTATCTCCATCCATTCCGCTGCTTCCTCAGGCGTGTCGAAGAAATATGACTTGTTTTCATACAGTATTTTAAGACGAGCCGGAAACAGCAGAGCGTATTTCAGGCTTCTGTCCTATAGTTTGGGTTTCACCCCCAAGAATGATGATCTGGCTCTCTGTACTGCCGGGGTGAAGTCCGGGTACACTGAGATGGTTTTGTCTTCATAACGCAATGGGGCTTTTTCTCTCGCCAGTCTCAACACGGAATCTCTATCTCTGTAATGCAATAGGCGCGCAATCAGTGGGCGCGGCGGCGCCCCCGGTCTAGGTGGTCTCGCCGGCATCCGGTGCGCTCTCTCCACACTGTACATCGGGGTGAGGTCCTGAGGGCCCACGACCTTCCTCAGCCAATCCTCCACGAATTGTGTGGGGTTCCTCTCTTCACTTCGTTCCGGAATACCCAAAATTCGCACGTTGTTACGGCGGGCCCGCACTTCCGCATCATCCATTTTGTCCCATAGCATTTTGATCTGTTTCTCCATGTTTTCAATTTTTGTGGAGTGGTCCGTTTGCTGCGGAACTAGGTCGTCCAGCGCGATCTTGTGTTCAGTGACCTTTTCCGCCAGCTTGTTATGGTCTGCCCTGAGGAGCGACAAGCCCGTCGCCATACTGTCCATACGTGACTCCAGCGCCTCCCTGGACGCCTTTATTTCGGCCAATATAAGGTCTAGTTTTGCGTCCTGTGAGTTCTTGCCTGTTGGTGGTATCATCTCCATGTTGGAGGAGGCCGGTGGATCCTCCGATTCTGTAGATTGAACATCGGTGCTGGCGCCGTGGTCTTGTACCTTAGCCTTGTTCCTGCCCATGGCCCTCGTCTGCAGGGTGGCAGCCGCGGTGCCCCTCCTCCGTCACTGGGGTTAGGGTATGCGTAGTTATCCTGCAGGTGATTGGTATTCAACAAGCACAGTCGTTTTACAGGTGATAGTACCTATGCTTGGTTAGGTGGTCTGCAATGCGTCAGGGCTGCGTCCGCTTCCAGCAGCAGGTCACACCAGCGCCTCCGATGAACAGTCGGCCCGGGCGTAGTAGAGTGGCGGCCTCCAGTCACTCTAAGAATTGCTATGCACCAAACCTAGAGTTCTGGCGTATTCAGGAGTCACAGAAACAGCAAGTGCAATGCTAGTATCATTCCAGATCACTTCGGGTATTATCACGTGCACTTTTCTATGCAATCCAGGGTATCATACAACTTGTAGGCCCCCTCTCACAGGCTGTACCGGCACTGCACCACCGGTCAGTGCCCCAGGTGCGCTGTAATGGTTGCCTCCGCTCCTGTCTAGGCCCCCGTCGTCCTTAGGATCAATTGCTGGATGGTGGCAGTAGGCAGTAATGTGGTGGCCGGTGCGTCTAGCAATAATGACGCCCCTCAGCTCAGCGTGTCCAAAGCAGCACGCGCCTTCAGTCCTCCGAGCTTCAGACTCCCGGACCAAGTATGTAGGTAGTGTTTGTTGTCGCCTGGGCTACAGCACAGAGCTCAGCGGGTCAGGCGCCCGCACTCGGTGCTCTGGTGTTCCTGGCGCTTTCTCCGTGGGGCTTAGGATTACTTTACGGTCGGCCCGCGTGACTCCCTCCGCTCTATCCCTTACAATTGCCGGCGTTCAGCTAAGGTCTTGGCCGCTGTAGTCCCCCTCTGGCCGCGCTGTGTTTGCCAAGTGTCTCACCGTGCGGCAGCGCTCCGCGTGCCCCCGGTAGCTGGTCCCTCCGTCGTCGGCCCGCCTCTCCACTTTAGTCCATGGCTTTGTCACAGGATCTAGGCTGCGCCGGTGCAGTTCGCCGTTTCCGCTCACCAGTGGCCGCCGAGGTCAGCTGACGGCAGTCGGAAGGTCTCACCACCTTTCAGGTTGCATAAGGAGTATCTGGGCGATCGGGGAGCAAGGGAAGTCAGGATATGTAGCTTATTTTCCGGGCAGTGGACGTAGCCGCTCTAAAGCACGTCCGCCATGCTCGGCTCGTGACCGTGCCCCCTCCTTTTCTTTGGTTCTGTACTTGATTTTTCACTTACAGTGCCTTTATTATATTGTGCGCAGGTTTTGTTTGTGGTCTAACTTGAGATGTGACTGGATTTTCTTTGCTGTGTAGTTCAGTTCACGCAGATCGCACTTTTCCTGGAGCAATTTTTTCTTGTACCTCTGATGTTTTCATGATGAAACTTACAGTGCATTTTCCATTTAGTGCGCAGGTTTTCATACGAGGTCTAACTTGAGGCGTGACTGAATTTCTTTGCAGTGTAGTTCAGTTTACCCAGATCGCATTTTCCTGCAGTTTCATACGTGGTCTAACTTGAGGCGTGCCTGAATTTATTTTTGTTGTGTAATTCAGTTTACCCAGATCGCATTTTCCTGGAGCATTTTTTGTTCCTCTGATTCTTTACATGAGTACTTGATATTTACTGTTTAATTGTCATATTGCACGCAGGTTTACTTATGTGGTCTAGTTTAAGGTGTTACTGAATTTTCTTTGCTGTCTAGTTCAGTTTCCCAGATCGCACTTTCCCTGCAGATTTTTCACTTGTGGTCTAATTTTTGGTGTGACTGTACTCCATATATATCAAATTTATTTATTATGATAACGGAACTCAAAAGAGATCCACATAAGAATTCATAAAGTCATACAACAAAATTCCATAAAAAGTACAAAGAAAATATACATAGTATTAAGTAATCAACATAATGTTAAAAAGCATTTAAAGAAATAAAATAATTTAAAACAAAACATTTCATCGGGGGGATTAAGCATTGCTTCAATGAAATCATAAGCAGTACGAATGCCCAGTTGGAGGCACATAGGTCTTAGCCATTTACGTCTAAATGCCATAAGGGCCGGACAAACGAAAACAACATGGTACATATCCTGGGTATTAAGGTTACAATGATTACAGATATCTGAACTACCATACCATTTGGACAGAAGGCAATTTAACGGGAGCAAATTATACCTTAACAGCAGCATAAATCGCCTAATTCCATGAGGAAGATTCCAGCATATGTATGGTTGGGGAGTTTTTATTTTACAAAATTTACCAATAGGGAACATTCCACTCACCGCTTTACTGGTCCCACTATCAACTCTAAAGCTCAGCTCCCAAGAGGCAGATTTTAAAGATAACTTCAGTTGGGTGTCAGATAATGTGAAAAGACTTTGTTCGTCTAGCTGTAGTAGCGCAACAGCCTGTCGGAAATTCCTCACAATGGAGGAATGAGCGTTAAAGGAACCCAACAACTCATTTTTTATTAGGTATCTCAATGTGCCAGGCATTCCTCTTGCAATGTTATAGACCCAACGCACCACACTCGCAGATGCCTGAGCCCGAGAGCTGCGCAATCCAAATTCTCGTCTTAAAGAGGAGGTAGAATTTGCGGTACTGACAGAGGCTAAATTGCGTAATATTTTTCCTTCAGTAGAATCTAAAAAATTCCAGCATGCCATGTCCACTATTTCTAGTCCATAGATTAGGGATGCAGGGATTTTTGCTCGGAAAACCTCGAGCAATATGGAAAAATGCCTTCTGCCAGTCGCTTTGTAGAGGGAAATAAGACTCTTCCCTTGAACAAGGGCTTTTCTGTTGTTATTCTCCGTGTGGGCTTTTTCACTAAGATTGTTCATGACAATCTTACCAAGGAAGGGATAAGATTTCACTACTTCCAATCTTTCACCCCCAATGGACCAGTAGTAATTTTCATATTTGGAATTTCTCTTTCTCTGAAAGCACATTATTTTACTCTTTGAGATATTGATTTTTAAAAAGTGAGCCTTAGCGTAGGAGGACAGGGCTTGTAAGCGGTTATTCAAACCTTTTGGGGTGAGGTCCAAGATTAAGATATCATCTGCGTACATTAAGCACGCTATTGGAGCTCTCCCCAAAAGTGGAGCAATACCATTACTGGTTGATAAAATAGCTTTGGGGAGGTCGGCGATATATAGGGAGAATAACAGGGGAGCCAATAGACAGCCCTGTTTCAGACCATTATCTGTGGGTATAACCCTAGACAGTCCTCGCTCGCCACCCATTAAAACTCTGCACCAAGTATCTGTATGTAGTGCGATAACTAATTTTAATAAACTAGATGGTATCTCTAATTTGGTTAACTTACTCCACAGCAGGGGCCTATCCACTTTATCAAAAGCCGTAGAGAAGTCAATGAAAGCCCCAAATACACCCCCTCTACGAACTGAAACATATTTTTCCACCAGGATTTGAAGAGCAGTAAGATTATCCAAAGTACCATGCTGTTTCCTAAATCCAGTCTGTTCCAACGGGAGTATTGCAGATTTCGTTACCCAATCATTTAAACTATTCAATAAACATTTAGAAAAAACTTTGCCTATGGCATCTAAGAGGGCTATTTGTCTATAATTTTGAGGTAAGTCTCTAGCCCCCTTTTTATGGAGCGGGATTAGTAAACTCCCCTTCCAAGAATGTGGAACCGTGCCATTAATAAAGCAAAGTTTAAAGACTGGGTATAAGATTTTTCCCCATAACGTGCTATAGGATTTTAGCACGGAAATTGGGATTTCATCTGGGCCTAGTGCACCAGATGAGCGTAAAGCTTTGATTGCTGCAACTATTTCTAATTCAGAAGGAGGGTCATATGGGGTTGAATCCTCCTGCAGTTTATCAGGACAGAACTTCTCATCATTGCTATTATATAGTTGTTGTATAAAATCAACCCATGTCTGCTCGTTAATGGATATAGGAGAGGGTCTGGATCGCACCCCACATCCTTCTCCAATTAATGACCAGAAAGACTTTACCTGCCCATTCTTAGATGCCTCATGAAGCTTAACCCAGAGAGCATCTTCTTTCTCCCGTTTTAATCTAACCTTTAACCTATTTCTTCTTCTTCTCAGAAGAGAAATTCTCTGCCTACGTTCAGGAATAAAGGAAAGATATTGAGCCCTGACTAATTTATTTATTTCTTTATTTAGGTAACGAAGGTCAGGAGGGATTTTAGGAATTGGCTTTCTTGATTGTGGCTTTCGAACTTTAGTTTTTAAAGTTTGTAAAAGAGACGCAAAATAAAATAGCTCTCTACCTTCCCATGAACTTAAATTCTCAGCTGTGTGTTCTAATATATTAGACAAACTTCTAATGGACCCTAAATTCCAATAACATTTCCCTTTATTATTAATGTTCAATAAATCATTACCAATTTTCCATGAATCCCTTTGAGATGATGTTATATTTAGTGTTAAAAGTAGAACATTATGATCACTAAGATCAGTAACTAGAACGGAAAAATCATCTAAGAAACAAAAGAAGGTACTATCAACTATCATATAGTCGAGGATAGAACCACCATTTCCTAATTTGTGAGTGAAATGGGCGGGAATATCCGAAGGGAACCTTCCATTAATTATAATGCAGTCTACCTCGGATAAACTCTCTAATATTAATTTCCCTCTTTTATTTATTTTAATGCTCTCCGGAAAGATAGCTTTAGGTATCATAAATGCTTCCTCTCTTATCTTATTCCTAAATATCTCAAGGGCATAATTAGATATTTTACCATTTAGATCTCCTAGTAGTAAAATGTGGGGGGGGGAAGGGGATTCCTGTAAATTTAATATAAAAGAACTAATCATCTTAATACTCGAATTATACTTTGCTTCTGGAGGCAAATAAGCATTTATTATTACAAACGATTTCTGAGAGGCGTCCATGGCGGAGTTTGTTATAGTTATTGCCTGAAATAATTTATTTGGATCCTGGTAGTGAGTATAGTTCCATTTAACCTTGTTGGACAGAAGGCAGGCTAACCCTCCCTTTGCTCGGCCTCTCATAGAGGGAATAGCACTACTCTCCAAAACATAATAATCTTTTACAACCGGAAAGTTCCCTGCCAACCACGTTTCCTGCAAACAGATAATATCAGCATCAAGAGACTGCAAAAATAACAGCTTTTCTGAGCTCTGGTTTAATCCAGCAATGTTCCACGATATTATTTTTAAGTTATCGTTAAAACTCTGAATTCATTTTGGCTGCAAAACCTGATTTATCTGATAAGACAGCGGGCAACCAACTCCATTCCTGATCAATATCCTTTACCCTAGTTTGTTTGATGGGCAACGGATTATTAATTATCACCTGTCGGTCATTTTTTGATATCCGTATTTTTAGCTCTTCAGGCGCTGCCGTAAGGCCATCGCGAGGACCGGATTTTATGCCTTGATAAAATGACATTTTTTGATATTTATGATTTTCTATTTTAACCGGTATAAAGGGATCAACATCAATTCCTCTTATTTGGAATTCTTCTGCCCATTGTAAGACATGGTTTGTTACCAATTTTGAGTAAAATTTTACCCGTGTTATCCTTCCATTCTCAGAGTTTATTAATGAAATTATGTCTAGATCTACAGACTGGATCAATTTTAAGCTTTCTATTTCGTGAAAACACTTAACTAAGGCAGATCTATTTAAAATGAGGTCAGGATCAAAAATAGGTATGAAATCAAGATAAAGAGTATCCGCATTGTTTCTGATCTTAGGCACTGTTTTGGATATATGATCAGTTGCAACAACATCTGAAAAAGCAATAGCCGAAGGGTTAAGAGGTGGCTTTGGTTTGGAAACTATAATTGAAGTTGGATTTTTTTCTTTCACCACTTCAGTTTGCTCATCAAGATGTTGTTGACTTATGAGCGAATGATAATCTTCTTGTATGTTTGTTGAGTCAAGATCCACTGGATTGGAGTTATCCAGCGAGGGTTCTTGTTCACAATCAAAAATTATTTTCCTTTGCCTTTTTTTGTAAAATCTACGATTTGGTTTTCTTTTTTTGCATCGTTGTTTTTTTGATGCTTTTATTTCCTTTTTTTCCTCCCTTAATGATGACATTTTTTCTAAAGTAGTAGGAGGGACTGGAGTTTCTTTATTTGATTGTGGAATGAAAATTGGGAAGATGGGGGGTAAAACATTACTTGAATTATCCTCTGGGGGCAATAAAGTCTCGATCTCCTGACTAATAAAAGCTACGCAATTACCATTAGATGGATTCTCCTTCCTTTGTACAGATGGTTCAGGAGTAACTGCAGTATTAGTATTAGTTTTAACCAGGGGATCTGACGATAAAAGTGCCTCAGGGGTTACTTTTATATTTTTTATTTCCTCATTTGCTTCCATATTTAAATTATTAGATGGAGTGATTATTTTTTGATCAAAACCGCCATCTAATCCTATTTTGTTACTCAACAGTGCCTTTAAAATCAATGTTACTGTGTCTAATACATTATCTGATCCATTAACCATTCTTTCCAATAGCTGTAAAATTGATGAAATAAGCCGTTCCAGAGAAGATAAGGAATTCGAAATTACATTATCTTCTCTTGTAAAAGAATTTCCTAGATGTTTGTTATGGATATGAGTAGGACTGAGAAATAAGTTCATTTCAGGGGTGGAAATCACAGAATTTTTTGACGGAGTACTACTATACAGATGTAACCTAGGGGTAGTTATAATATCCTGAGCATGAAAGGGGTTCTGTGTTTTTATTGATTCTTTCTGAGATTCTAGATTTATATCAGGGAGGGTGTAATCCTCTGGAAGGATATGCAAGGGGGAAGAGATTTTCGAATAGATTTTTTGGCTTACTTTAGAAGGAGAGGGAAAATTGTGTACTAGAGCCACAACAGGAAAGACAGAAGTGCTGCCTAAATCAGCAGCATCCACTGCTTTTCCTTGGGTTTCAAAAAGATAGTTAGTATCTCCCTCTTGATTTTTATTTAGTATATCATCTGGGGTGGGTAAAACAGTAATACCTGACAGTATACTATCATTTTTGACAACAGGAGAATCTTGTACATATTCCTTACAATTAATGTTAGTAGTTTTCGTAAGGGCCCCCTCCTGGTCTACTTTCTCCTTACCCTTATCCCATAAAGAATAAAGTTGACATTTACTCTTTAGTTGTAAAGCAGAGCCATCTTTGTTTCGTAATGGATTGGATTTAGTTTTAGAACAAGCTCTACCAACTAACACTCTTCCTGATCTCAATTTCAATTTCTTGGTAGTCATGCTATCTAGAGGAACAGTGTACAATTACACACTAAAGAGGGGTGGCCCAGCCCAGCCTCAATCGGTCTCTGTCGGTCACAGTCGGTCCCGCCCTTGTCCCGGGCTTCTCCCAGCGCCCTCCCGCGCGCTCCCGCGCAGCGGAACACCCTAGTTGTAAATATACTGGCTGATAGGTGAGGGGGAGGAGCCTGCAGGGAGAGCATCCCAGCTGTTACTACTTGGGAGTAGTGGGTGCTCCTGGGACTTGGAGTCCTGCGCCCACAACACGCTCGCAGCCCTGCAGGTCCCAACACCCAAGGGAAGGTTCCAAACACTGGCGCTGTGCAGAAATAGCCTCTGGCGAAGCGGGACCCGCGCAGCGGGTACCGCAAGTTGTAAGTTAATGAGAGGCAGAGAGTTCTGTACTCACAGGCAGCACGTCGAGTTCAGAGTCCAAAAAGCAGCAAGATTGCAGAGAAATCCTCAGGTGCAGGCAGGAGGCAGGTTTTTACAGCGTTGCCTAGCAAGGGGAGGAGCCTGCAGGGAGAGCGTCCCAGCTGTTACTACTTGGGAGTAGTGGGTGCTCCTGGGACTTGGAGTCCTGCGCCCACAACACGCTCGCAGCCCTGCAGGTCCCAACACCCAAGGGAAGGTTCCAAACACTGGCGCTGTGCAGAAATAGCCTCTGGCGAAGCGGGACCCGCGCAGCGGGTACCGCGAGTTGTAAGTTAATGAGAGGCAGAGAGTTCTGTACTCACAGGCAGCACGTCGAGTTCAGAGTCCAAAAAGCAGCAAGATTGCAGAGAAATCCCTGTAATGACTGTACTCTTTTCTTCTGTGTGGGACAGTTTACACAGATCGCAGACCTTTTCTAAGTGTCTTCCTTTTGGTTGTTGTGTTAGGTGTATGCCACCTGTTTTTGTTCTTTACTTTTGTTTCTTTCTTGTTTCCTTCTTCCTGTTTCTGTGTTCAGTGGTTCCATACTTCTTGCTATCCTGGCCAGTTGGTGTAGTTGTGGTGGTCAGTCTCGTGCATTACTTCTTGTTCATCTTCGTGGTATTATTACTTCTTGCTTATGTAATTTTTTCAATTTGCTTTTCTGTTTTTACTTTTTCCTTCCTTTTGAAACGTCTTACTTCAATTTTCTCTGCTAAGGAAGGAGATGTGTGTGTGTCTTATTTGTCATACTGTTCTCATTTTGCACATTATATGTTTTTCCTTCATTGCTTATTATTATGTCACATTTCACCTTGCTTATTTTTAGTATGTTTTTTCATACTTATGTGCATTTGCAATCTTTCTACTGCAATTTTTATTGATTATACTGTGATGTTATTGCAATGTTGCTATTTACATTTGCTTTCTCTTGGTTCATTTTATAAAGAGGGAAGGTGTGTTATATCTAAGGTTTTTACCTAACATCTTCCCTGTTTCTCTGCCTCTGCTGTTCAGCCAGTGTGAGTGGAATGTTAGTGTGAGTGTGATGTCATTGGAGTGTTTGGTATGCTGTGAGTGGACTGTCAGTTGGATCCTGGGCTGAGCAGCAGAGAGGATGCTCCTGGTGGGGCTTTGATTACATATATACTGGAAAACCTATCTAACCATCTAAGAAGAATAAACTTATCATCTGTAACCTATCCAAATCTTCTGGAATTCCTTACCAGGATGTAACATAAATATGTTCTGCAACATGCGACAGAGGACTGGGACCCTAGTATAATCAACTATGCTATCATCAAAACAACAATAAAAAAAAGCAATTACGCTTATGTTCTCGAAGTCTGGATATGAAATCCTTGGCAGCCAGAGATTTTTATGAAACCTAAAGTATCCCTCACATACTGCTTAGCCACAAGCCTTACCTCATGCAGCCAGTGGGGAAACATGCTCTACATCGGATTGTAGCAGCCAGGCTACATCCGCATCCCCTGAAAGAACTATATCCAACTGGGAACGCATGGCTGGGCATTACAGAGTGTTGCCTCTGCAATTACAAAAGAGAGTCCCTGGTACACATCTTACTTTGCTGCCACGCCCTGCGGCTAGTTAGCAGAATCATCTCTGACTCATTCTTCTCCAACTGGGCACCCGCACAGCAAAGGAGGCTGCCCAATAGCTCTACACTCTGGACATTGTGAAGCACATGGCTAACCTTGGGGAATTTGTTTACCATACCCGTACAACATTGAAGGACAAATCTCTACAGGCTGAGTGTGGCGAACAACCTGGCACACCCTAAAATGTTAGGGTCACCATCCTGGAGGTCAGGCCATCACTGAACAACTGACTCACAGCTCTTTCAGCCTTAAAATACAGTCCCTAGGTTGCATGTTTTAAATAAAATAAGAATAAAAAAAATTATTTTAAAAATGTCCTGCACATATATTTTATTTTTCAACCTTCAAAAGGTTTTATTGTTATATATTGTAATGGTTATAAGTAACCACACATATAAAATAATTCATTGATTCATTCATTATCATTCTTTTACCTCATTTATAGATGTGTACCTCTCAGGTTTCCAATGATGAAGCTACTTCTGGTGTCACCATGAGACACCGTTTGCTGGTGGCTCATCTGCACAGGGCTACCACTCTGTTAGCTTTGGAAGGACTGCCCTATTTAGTGTTGACCCTTCCATGTTGATTTTTCCTGCCAGGGATCATTTTGTGAGGTATGGCGGTCCTGAGCAAAGCAAAAAAAAAAACATATATGTCCCCAAGGCTCAATGAGAAATGTCCCTTTGTGGCAGGAACATTGCTTATTTTTTCAGATTTTGTTAGTTAGCGTCTTCTAGCTACATCAGCAGATAAATTGGCTTTGAATGTATTGGAAAGGTGCTCCCGCTGTATCGACAGGAGTACTTTGTTTGAAAATGCTCTGCCAAAGTGGTGGTGAGCTCTCATTATGGAAGGTGAGAGACCACTGGGAAGGCAGAGGGAGGTCCTCTAAAGAACAGCTTGAAGCTAAGTTGTAAATTACATCTTTCGACTGGAAAACTCCAACTTCATCCAAAGTTTAACAAACGCCACAGCAAGCAGTACAAAATATGTTTGTCATATCGTATTGTTGAATTTGTCCATCCTTATATAAAAATAGACAATCTGCAGCTGCTGAAAAAAACAGCTGCATCATTCACAAGGCAATCATGACCAGCATCCTCTTTTATCCGACAGACAAGCTCACCATCTTTGGTGGATCTCGGCCCACCCACAGCCAGGACACCATCAGACTGCAGATTACGAAGTGTCAAAAAGGGAAAAAGTCAGCAGGACTTTAAAATTGACGAACCCAGAATCTGGAAAATTTCTGTATCAATCAAAACCACCCTTAATGCTGCTACAATTTTAGAAAGAGTTGAAGAATCACCTTTTTTAAAATGAACACATCACAATACATTAATCATTCTCAACCAAGTTCCATCTCCTCTTCCTCTTTGACTTTACACTTGTCTTTCACCATGTGCAGTACTCCTCTGCCTATTAGCAGCTAGGTTTGTGCTGTAAAAATTTGATATAAATACACACATGCATACAGTACCAAACACTATATACCCAGCTTAAGAAAAAAAGCTAAAAACTAGTGGTGGATATAACTAGCATAATTTACTGCAGCATCATTGCGCACAATTACAGCAAAATGAAGCATTATTGCCTGGAATTAGGCAATGATCATAACCCTGCATTTATTGCTAATTTCATACTAAAAAATGCACCCCCACATCTAAAATGGCCCGAGTATGTATTTTGAGCTGACAGCATAGAGCTAACTAATACAGAACACAACAGCTACAGCCAGCAGCCGCTTGCTCTCTGTTCCTGTACTCTTGGGTAGACATATTTGTCTAAAACTACAGAACATTACATAAACAAACATAATCACATAATTGTTAATATTTTCACATCACAAGAGCAACACAAAATATACCAAAATTATTCTGGTTACTCCAGTGTGATTAACATTTTGCCCAGGCTTACTAACCTCATCTGACGAGAGAAGGTGTTATTGCTGAGTTGTCCATAAGAATGAGCCATGAGAAATATTAATTTACAAAAATCAATACTTTCATTGAAGTCTCTTCTTATATGTTTTACCGGAGTGTAGACTAAACACAAGCATTAGTACAATGAGAATATATGTATATAACATCAGGTGTGTGGTAACATCACAACTCATCAAGCATTAGTCATCATAACAAATTAATTCCAAGAATGTATAATACTTCTTTTTTGTTTAATCAATTGTTTTGAGGTTTTAAGAAAAAAGAATAAATAAGTAACATAGACTTGACAATGATATGGAATTGTGAAAAAAATCTATATGTAATAAATTAAGGAAAATCAAACATATCGAAAAAAAGAAAGACAAGAAAAAGTGTAAAGAAAGAAAGAAAAAGAGAAAACAGATCAAGAAAGAGGAGAAGAAGAGTTCAAATATCACTGTGAAGAATGGAATGTTAGAAAAGAGAACCAAAATACTTCAGGTTTCATTTTTTGTTGATGAGTAGGGGAGATAGTATCAAATCTGTTGTGATCAAAAACACATTTCCTTGAAGTGAGAACCAATAACTCTGCAAATTCTTTTCAACAGGATAATATAACATTAAAAGAAATCACAATTAAAAAAATCTAATAAATGGAGACTATCTCAGCAGAGTGCAGACAAGGTAATAATGACTTTGTAACAACAAAGTAATCAATTCTTGGGATTGTATTATGCATATGAGAGAAGAAAAAACACTGATGTTAGACCTGTCATCATTAGGGTGGTATTCCTCAAACTGTTTGCCTGCTCATCTCCACTTTTTGTTGGCCTTTGGACTCTCAGCACATTACTGTAGAAGCGCAGGATCTGCTCACAATGAATACCCCCATTTTATGCTCGTGTTTCACTGTTTCTCGACTTAAGTCTGGCTGGGGCCCTGCTAACCCGGACCCCATCCTAGCTGCTTCCTCTCTAAATTGATTGCATGTACATTAGGCACACTACAGATTGGTTGGTTTACCCTTGTGAGTCCCTAGTACATGGTACCTTAGATACCAAGGGCATAGGTATCCCATAGGCTTACCAGGGGCTAAAGCATGTATTATGCCAACCCAGGGAAGTCTTCCAAAAGGGCACCACAGGCCTGCTACTGCAGCCTGGGTAAGGTGGTGCATGCTCCACTTACTAAGATATAAGCTACCTATATCTACCCTTAATCACTGACACATATAAACCTATAAGTCACTCCTACCGCAGGCCTTATCAATCCTGAAGGCAGAGTGCTTGGTTTTGTGTGAGAGGGAGCCCATGCATGAGCAGGACCCCTCTGCAGCTTTCAGAATCTATTCTCTGTAGCTGTTCTGTGATGCAGCGGACCATATACTCCCAAGTGCATTATAACCTCGAAGTAAATGCTAACTTTGGAATGGCTGCATGGAAACATGTCGTGTTTGGTGTCAAACACTTTGGAATCCTACCCCTCCCTGCCAGTTCTGGCGGTGGGGGTAGAATTCCACCCTTCTAGAGGGAGAAGACATGTACCAACTAACCTGACCGGTAATAGATTAAAAGAGCCCCAGCATCACAAAATGGATGCTGCAGCCACAGATATGAGTCTGACCTCCTGCTGCTGGATGAAACTCCGGCAGGGGAGGCCTGGACAATAGGTTTCCTGTCACAGGGAGGTGTGACAACCTCCCAAGACAGGCTTTAGTGTACTGGGGCTGGGGGGGGCTGCATTCAGTGAATGCTTTTCAGACAGTGCTGGGGGCACACTTGGTGTCCTTGTGCATATCCCAGTTCAAACCAGTTGCAGGGGCGCTCAGCCCCTGCTCTGGCAGGAAATTGGACAAAGGGAAAGGGGTGTAATCCCCCCCTCCCTGGATTCACCCACAGGTGGGTCCCCTAGAGTAAGTCCAACCCCTAAACTTAGTATAAGTAGGGGAACCCAGTCCTTAACCTTTAGATTACCCTGGACGAAACTCTACAACAAATATTTCGACTAGAAGACAGAAGAATCTCCTTTGCGGTCAAGGAGTGACTCCCCTGTTCAAACAGGCACCAAAGAAGCATCTTGCTGGTCTGCATTTCCAAGGCTCCCGCCGGATTCCGATGGATTTGCAACACAGTACATAGACTGCCAGACATCTCAGAGGTCAACATGAGATCCCAGCAAAGCTGAGACCCACAGCCATCATGAGAGACGTAGGACTGAAACTCCTGGGCATTGTGCACATTTGCAAGTGCATTGACTTCCTGAGCTTTCTCGAAGTTGTGCATTGGGCTACTTGTAGTCAGAGCCCCGAGCACCATTTGCACTGAAGATTATGGGCATACACTCCATGAGTGTTCTGTGGGTCCCCTTCTAGCATTTCTGCTTGAGGCTCCTTTGCGATCCCTGGTCCGAGAATGGTGGGTCCCCATGAAAGTAACTCCTCGGTTTCTTAGGCTTTCCTGGTTGCCCATGAAGTGCCCTGATGCCCCTAAAAAGGGTGAGTCCCTCAGTCCTTGCTGGTCTGCACCAAAGCCAATCTCTGCTTTCCGCATGGGTTGCTGTTGCCAAGGCTTGTTGAGTCCCATCTAGAATCCAACACTTTAACACTCAATATCCTTTGTGTGACAGCTCGAATCCAGCTCCTGGTCATCGTCTACGCCTCCTGCTCCTCGTGGAGGAAGAGTCAAGCTTCACCTTCTTCACCTGCAAGCACTCGACATCGGTTGGCATCTTCTCTTCGCGTTCCTGGTCACTGGCTAGTGACCCAGACTCTGTCCCCTCTGCTTTCCAGTTCTTCTCAACTCCGATCCATGCTTGGATCCATCCGGACACTTTTGACTTGGTCGCCTGCAGCACTTTCCCGCAGCTTGACATTGAAAATGACTACGAAACCCGACACGAAAAGACACGTATGCACCCGGCTTCACTGGGCGAGGTAACACGAGTACTCTGGTGCTCCTGTGGGTATTGACTCTAGAACTGCCTAGTTCTAAAGGGGTTTGCTCCAAATCCTCTTCTAAGTGTTCTTCCTTTGTAATTTTCCAACCACGACTTTCTCCATTGAAGTAAATGATGATTCGTGTCTGTGTTTAGACACTGCACGCGTCCCCCGTGGGTCCCCTGTGTCACTATCCTGGGTGGTTTCTGGTGGCCCCAATAGTTCTACAGGCCCTAAGCCTTGTATCTATGACAGTTTTGGTCCTTATACCACTTTCTTAGTATATGGTTTGTGAGACTCCTAGGGCTATATGTATACTGTGCTAATTTACTGTGTGCTAAATAAGTTTAACTGATATAATTTTGCCCGTAGCCTCATAGAGACTAGAGGAGTGTGTTTAGAATAAATAAATATATTTTACATATATACCTGGTGTGGTTCCCCTTTCATTTGGTCGTTAATGAGATTATAGACTGGTAAAACAAACTGCTTTACATTCCTTCAAGACTTAGCCTGAAGGCTGCTCTCCACAGCTACCACTAGGATAGCTTTCAAAAAGATTGTCTTTAACCTACCATCAATAAGGGGTCATTTGGACTGGTGCAAGGTGCCTTCTAGAATAGTGGACAGAATATGCCAAGCCAACGGCTCACAATTATCACTGCTTTCCAGTGCAAAAGTGCACATGCTTCTCTCTAAACAAGGTGACAATGGTATATACTTAATTGACATATTTATTTTACTTGTAAGTCACTTGTAAAGTGGATTATCATATACACAGGACCTGTGACCTAAATGCTGCTACTAGGCATGCAGCACTGATTGTGACATCACACAAGTAGCCTTTCAAACCTGTATCAGGCCTGCCATTGCAAAGCCTGTGTGCTCAGTTTAAGGAAGGGTGCTCTGTATGTGGTAATATCGATTACCTATACTTAATTTGCTATCAATAATCAATAAGAATAACTCAGTGAAATAAGAGGCAAAATCCGGGATATTGAGGTTAACTCAAAAGGGTTTTATTCCTGTAAAAGGAATTGGGTTATTGGCTCGAGCCAAGGTGGCATAACCATTCCATTCACCACACAGGGTTCAGGAAGGGAAGACAGACAACATATTGTTTACAGAAGTACATATATATAGTCAATGCATTACAATGTATGAGCATACAGTAGGCGTAACAACTGGAAAAGTAGAGATAAAACATGTAAACGTCATCAAAACGTCACTAAAAAGGCGGTATAATAGGCGTTTATGAAGGCGTATACTTGAAACGTCATTAATCATGAGGTCACAAAATGGGTGGATACATAAGAGAACATTGCAATGTCAGCAGAAATATATGGCAGAGATGCGCGCGCAGCAGATCGACGTGAATCTGACGTATAACCAGAAGGTGAAAGGACTTGACATTTAGCACTACAAGTGTAGACATAAGTGTAGACATAAGTCTGGGATGTCAGATCAACCTAATCCCAAATCGTATCTGGTATCGTATGTTTAAGGAACAGTAGTGTCTGGAAGGGAAAAGGTCTCTCGGGCGGAGGCTACTCTATACTGTCTGCATGTATGCGTCTACGTGTTGGCATGCAGGGTGAGGGGGCATGGGCCTACCATGGCAACGGAGTCTATGAATTACTTGCACGGAGACAGAAGAACCGGGCCCTCTGCTCCTGCAGCTGGGAGGATGTTTACTTGAGCTACGAGACAGGAATGTGTTTTCGAGGAGTGGAGCAGATAATTCGAAGGTTGAAGACGGTCTTGGCAGGCAGAGGTTAGGCTATGCGCCGGAGCCGCGCAAGGAATAAGGTGGGGGCCACTGGTACAGAGGTAGCCTGGGCTGAGGCCCTCGGAGTCAGAAAGCAGGAGAGAATTCGAAAAAGGCTCAATGGCATATTCTGGGCCTACCTCGCCAGAGCTGAAAAACGTGTAAAGTGTACCACAAAAAGACGTTGGCATAGCATATATAGAAACTGAATATTCAATCCGTTCATGGCGGATCTGAAAGAGGACAAGTTAAAGATGGACGCAAATGTATTTGCGTCTTCATAGCTGGCACAGGAGGGAAATAACATGCACTGCGAGTTAGTACATGGAGACGGTGGGGTACTCGCTGGGGAACACTACTCGATCAAAAATTATATTTCCTCAAAGGTAGGACATGCACTGGTAGGTTTTACATGTCCTAGTAGTGACAAACAGCTAAATTCACCTTTCACTATTGTGAGACATACTCCTCTCATAGGCTAACATTGGGACTTCCTTAAAACATTTTTAAGCTGTAATTCCTGATCAGAAAGGAGATGCTGCATCATAGTTCATATCTTTGGAAAGGTACTAATACATCCTGTTTACTGGTAAAGTTGGATTTAAGGTTACTGTTTTAGAAGTGCCACTTTTAGAAAGTGGACATTTCTCTGCTCTTACTGCTCTTTGTACCTTGCAGCCTGTCTCCAATGCAAGTCTGGGGTGGGTGAGAGCTACACTTTGTGCATTCCTTCTAGACAGACACAAACACAGGAAGAGTGTGTGTGACAAATATCTCATCAGCATTTATCTGCATTCTGATAGCTCTTCCCGGGCAGGAAGAGATTGGGGAGCTGACACTTACACCTGAGTAGGCAGGGGCCTCTTACCTACACAAGGGGCTGATAGCAACCTACTGATAGTCTGGAGAGAGGGCCTCGAAGAAAAAGGGACCTGTGCAGTTCAAGGGCCTGCTGTGAAACTGGACCAATGAAGAACTCTGCCAGGAGCAAAGGATGTAGTGCTACAAAGATTGACACTCCGCTTGACTGCTTCTTTGGAAGAACTGCTTTTCAGTTTTGTTGTGCTTCCCTGCTGTCTGCTGATCCCTGTCCTACTGAGAACAAGGTCTGGACCCATCTCACTTGAACCCAGTGACTCCAAGGGCTTGCTGGCTTGCCACCTGTTCCGAAGTCTCAAGGCCATCAATATTGTCCTTCAACTCCGCAACTCTAAGTTAAGGGCTCTGTGTACACCTAGACAACTGAAGACTGGCAAAGGTGCCAACACCCAACGCCTCACAGAGGTATTGCTGTTAGATGACCTGAAGAAGGCTTCAGAGGCTGAAAGGGTAGGCAGTGGGTTGGGAGCAGCAGATGAGGAAAATCCCAGTGGTCCAATGCTACAGGATTCAGACTCTGATGCTGACCAGGAGGTTGACAATGAACTAGACCTGGACTATCCAGCTCCTACTGGAAATGGAGAGGGAGACCCAGTGGATCACTTCTATGTCCCCTCAGCAAGAGCTGGTGATGTGCCTAGAAGACCCAGATAACCTTCAGTGGAGATCATTCTGGCTCATCAATAGGGACCTCTGTCTCTACTCATAGGAGGGACACCTCCCAGGAGAAGAGAGAGCATCAGGTGAAGATGGAAGAAGCTCAGCTGAGGTTATGGAGACAGAAAGTAACATTAGAAAGAGAATACCTGGAGCTTGAAAAAGCAAGAAAAAGGAAACGATTCGAGTCGCATGGTGGCAGCAACTTCCCTAGTGTTAGAGAAATGTCTTAACTTAAGCCAGATTGTCCCTCCCTATCAGAATGGGGATCTCATCCACAAATGGATAACTGCACTGGAAAGGGCCTGCAAAGTACAGAAGGTACCCCAGGAGCAGAGGGCAGCAATATTGTGGCTCTCCTTTGCAGACAAAGGTAGAGACAAGCTCCTCACTGTCAGAGAAGAGGATGCTGACAATTGCAAAGTCCTGAAGAGTGCTCTCATAGATGGGTTTGGCCTAACCACTGAGCAGTTATAGTGTGGGCGCAAAATCCGTTCCGCTCACGGATTTTGCAGATTTTCGGCGATTTTGCAGATTTTCGGCAATTTCGCGATCCGCGAATCTCGCGAAATTGCCGAAAAATCTTTGTGAGAGCGGATTTTCAGATTTTTTCAACACAGTGGCATCTTCGTGGTTAAATATGCAGGCAGGATTCATTCTGGCACGATGCTCCTGTCACAACAATTAAACCTCAACAGGCAGCACTTCCAGATATAATTAAAGCTGGTGCCCGAGTTGAAGCTCAAATTCAGTCACGCATTATAATCAGCCCAAACAACTAGTGACGTAGTGAGCACGGTCGAGGCTATGCAGGTGTGCTTCCTCCCTATATCTAACAACTACAATTAGATGTAATCCTTGATGGAGGTCTCTGCATCCATGAGTTTCTCAAGCGCAATCCCCATGTTCTTCCTGTGACCAGGAGGCTGCTTCCTTCTCATCTGCTGCTCTGATCGATCTCTGTCCCTTTATAAACAAGAGGCATGTGAACTTGCATAGAAGCCCTGCTACAAACACACTAGGGTATGCAACGTCTTCCTGCTCTTTCCTCACTATCATGGACAGCTCACTCGACGGGACCTCTGTACCTTTCAGCGCAGTGGCAAAGTTACAGACACACCTGGGCACATATTTTTGCAAATGGCAAAAAAATTCGCGAGTTTGCAGGAAAATCCGCAATCTGCGGATTTTTTTGCCATTTCGCGCTAATTCGCAGACCGTGAATCCACAAAATTCGCCCATACTTAAGCAGTATAGAATACAGTTCAAAGATACCCAAAAGGCACAGATACAAGACTGGATTGACTTTGTTGATTGTGCTCCTACGGCTCTGGAAGGCTGGTTACTGGGCAGTAAAGTGTGTGATTATACAAGGATGTATAACTCGATCATGAGGGAGCAGATCCTTAATAACTGTCAGAATCGGCTCTTGCATCAGCACCTGCTAGACTCTGATCTGACCTCTCCCCAATAATTGGGAAAGAAGGCAGACAAATGGGTCAGAACCAGTGTGAAGCAGAAGCTACAGAACCAAGGTGGTGACCAAAAGAAGCAAGATCCTAATAAGGGTGGGGAGAAGGGTAAAGAACAGAAGTCTTCACAAGGCCCCCAAACAGCTTCTAATGGTGGGGATTCCCAATCTTCCAAGAAGAAAGGCCAAAAGAAAACATAGTGTAAAATCTGTAAACAGAATAGCGATTGGATAAGTGATTGCACCAAGAAGGATGCAACTCCAGCCACCATTGCCCCTAAGGCCACTGTTCCCCCTAGTTCAGCTCCAAGTGATGGTACTCAGCAGAAGGGTGTGGTAGGGTTAACCCTGGGTAATGGGATGCGCTCTGGCCTAGTCAGAGTTCCAACTCAGGCTGTGTTAGTCTGTGATGGAGGCATAGATATGACCTCCTCTGTGAGTCCCAGTAATCTGGGCAAGTACAGACAACAGCCTTTAATAAATTGAAAAGAGGCTTTGGTATACAGGGGCAAAGGGGCAAGTGTAACTATGGTGACACTATACCTTGTGGACCCTGGACAGATCATACTTGGTTAGCTTTACCAAGTGACCAATCCTAGAATTGTCAGGACCAACCATGCCCTGGCAGTTGCTAATTTCTCCTGGGGAGTGGTAACTGGCGGTAAGAAGGTTGTGGTGAGTGCAGACCTCCCTGTTGAATACTTGCTTGGCAATGAACTAGACACTTCAGCCTGGTCTGACGTGGAGTTTAGGACCCATACAGAAATGTTAGGGATCTCTGCACATGTGTTAGCTGTGACAAGGTCACAGGTCAAAAGGCCTGACACTGAACAGGCCCGGGATTCTGGAATATTTATTTAATTTATTTAAAATATTTATAGAGCGCGGCTGTCACCTGGCAGGTATCCTGGCGCTAGTAGCTACTCCTGGGGTTTATTGCCGGGGGGAAATGAACTGTGGCTAGCTGGTTTAAAGGGGTAGAGGAAAGAGCCATGTTTTGATTCGGATAATGGACCAGGTGCCTTCCAAGACAAGGAGCAGTAGGGTTAAGGCTGTGCCTTCCCCCCTGACTCAGAGTGATGATCAGTCTCTTGAAGGAGATGATAGTTCTCCTAAGCAAGGAACTATCCCAGAGAAGCTTGAGCCTGATCAGGTTGAGTTCTTGGAGACAGGGGGCCCTTCCAGGGCAGATCTGAGTCAGGAGCAGGTGAGCCGCCCTTCTCTTGAACCCCTCAGACAGCAAGCTGCTGCTGAGGCTGCTGGGAATGGTAGTGGTACCCATGAAGTCCATTGGGATGATGGACTCCTGTATTCAGAGTAGAGACCCCAAGCCTGGTACAGCCAGGAGGTTGGTTATACCTCTGAAGTTCAGGGGCTTCCCATTGACAATAGCCCATGATATTCCTTTAGCAGGACCCCTGGACCAGAACAAGACCTGGGACAGAATTATCGTATACTTTCACTGGCATCACATGTCTGAAGCTCTTGTGTAAACTGTCAAGTCAGGTGGCACTACAAAGTCCCCCTTATACTGTAGCAGGGATCCTGCTCTAACACAGAACTGTGCATAGAGACTTGGGAGCCTCAGTGAATTAGGGTGTGCCAAAACTCACCTTAGTATCCAAAATCCCCTACCAGGTTCTTACACCCCCCCAATGATTTAGACAACCCTGAACATGGACTTAGAACACCTCAGGTAACGTGGAACGCATGAACACTCTTTCATTATACTAACATATCAGTCCAGAACGAGGAGTAAATAATGACACATGCAAGTTTGACATGTTTATTTCTAATGCAGTGTTCTCAAGCGCAGTATCTTAGCTAATACAAGCAAACATATTATAAGGAACACGGTTAGCAGTATATTACTATTCCATAAAATACAAAGGGTGAAAGCATGTTAAAATGCTAAAGGGAATAGGTCTAAATAGAACCTCAGTTTACCCTCCCTTGCTAGTATATTATATTATATCTACAGAAGGTCTCTTTGAGTTTAGAAGGGCGGGCCATACCTCTGGTCTTAGCAAAAAGGATCACATCATCTCCTGCACCAACTCTCTGCATGCGAATAGTCATCAAGTGTGTAGTTCATGCTCTGTGCAGTGCATTATTAATTGCACCTAAAACCCAGAGTTGGCCACAGCTGCATATGTATTATGTCTAGACAGGGCACTGATCAAACCGAACAACAAGCACTGTGTTGAAATAACCTTGAAGGCCTTGGCACTCACTGTACAGACAAAGCTTACCAAGCAAGGCTGATATTATAAGCAAAAATATTATTCTTGTGTGAAGCAAAACGTTATACTAGGCGAAAAGCTTTAATAACAAAATGTGTCCTGGTGCAGAGGCTGCAGCAAAGGAAAATGGCGTTTAAACTTCTAACAATATCTTGCTAACATAACACAGTACGTAGGCAAACCCAATCCACTTCCTGTTGTGGGGGTTCCCTTTGAGAGGGTGGGGATTCACATTGTTAGACCGATGGATCCTCAGACTGCATCTTGGCACAGGTATATCCTAGTGGTGGTAGACCAGGCCATTAGGTACCCAGAGGCAATTCCACTTAGGACCACTACAGCACCTGTTGAGGCAAGAGCCCTCTTGGGTGTTTTCTCAAGAGTGGGTTTCCCTAAGGAGGTATGTCTGACAGAAATGCAAACTTTATGTCCAGCTACTTGACTGCAATGTGGAAGGAGTGTGGAGGGAACTACAAATTCACCACACCCTATCACCCACAATGCAATGGTTTGGTTGAAAGATTCAAATAAGCCTTAAAGGGTGTGATCAAGGGTCTTCTCGAAAAACTAAGGTGAAGATGGGACATCCTGCTACCCTGCATTTAATTTGCATACAGGGAGGTGCCTCAGAAGGGGGTTGGCCACAGCCATTTTGTACTTCTGTTTGGGCATCATGTAAGAGGCCCATTGTGTCTGGTGAAGGAGGGATGGGAGTTACCTCTCAAACCCCCTTAACAGGACATGGTGGACTATGTACTTGGTCTCCGATCCCGAATGGCTGAGTATATGAAAAATTACAACTAAAAACCTTGAGGCTAGCCAGGAATTACAGAAAGCCTGGCATGACCAAAAGGCTGTACGGACCGTTTACTAGCCAGGACAGAAAGAGTGGGTGTTGGAGCCTATGTCCCCAGCAGCTCTCCAAGACAAGTGGAGTGCACCACACACTATTGTTGAACAGAAGGGAGAGGTTACCTACGTGGTGGTCCTAGGAACTACCAGGAGCCCCCACAGGGTACTTGATGTCAACAGACTGAAACCATATGTTGATAGGGCAGACATGGGCTTGCTCATGGCTACTGATGAGGGACAGGAGGAGGAGAGTGACCCTTTCCATGACCTGCTCTCACAGAACCCTGATGATGGGTCAGTGGATGGTGTAGCCTTGGCAGGCAGGCAGCCTTACTGCTTAGTCAGTTTAGACATATGTTCTCTCTGACTCCAAGTCAGACCACCTGGTGCACTCATGAAGTAGACACTGGGGACAGTCTGCCTGTTAAAAGTAAGATTTACAGGCAACCTGATCGTGTCAGGGACTGTAT
This sequence comes from Lissotriton vulgaris, assembly GCF_964263255.1. Taxonomy (NCBI): domain Eukaryota; kingdom Metazoa; phylum Chordata; class Amphibia; order Caudata; family Salamandridae; genus Lissotriton; species Lissotriton vulgaris. The sequence goes on from NC_141693.1 coordinate 1,614,414,226, forward strand.
CAGGACAGAAGTCCAGAAAATGTTGGAATTGGGAGTTATTGAACCCTCAGACAGCCCATTGGGCTAGTCCAGTGGTATTGGTACAAAAGCCTCACACCCAGGGTGGTAAGAGAGAGATGAGATTTTGTGTTGACTACAGAGGTCTCAATGCAGTCACTAGGACTGATGCCCATCCAAATCAATGAGCAGATGAGTTCATAGATACTTTGGCCTCAGCCAAGTTTCTTAGCACATTTGATCTTACAGCTGGCTACTGGCAGATTAAATTATCTGATGCTGCAAAGCCAAAAACAGCATTTTCAACCCCTAATGGGCACTATCAATTTGTATTAATATCTTTTGGTCTGAAGAATTAACCTGCCGCTTTTCAAAGGTTGGTGAATACAGTCCTAACAGGCCAGGAAGACTACTGTGCAGCCTATCTATGATATTGCTGTCCTTAGATCCACCTGGGAGGATAACCTGATCCACCTGAGAAGTTTTGGAGGCCCTGAAAAGGGCAGGCCTAACTATCTAGGCTACTAAGTGCCAGATAGGGCAGAGGTGGTTGTGTACTTGGGCCACCTTGTAGGTGGGGGCCAGGTTCAACCATTGCAGAGAAAAATCCAGATGGTCATGGACTGGGTTGCTCCCACTACCCAGACTCAGGTCAGAGCTTTCTTGGGCCTTACTGGCGTTAGACCTGGCACCATTGGCGTGGGCCTCCCTTCCATTTTTGCTTTTGCCTCATGTGTTTTTGCTGTTCTTAGATGCTTTTGGCACTGTGCCACTGCTGTCCAGTGCCACAGTGTGAGTGCTCCCTACTGTAAATGAATGCATTAATTAGTGATTCCATGATTGACTATTTGCTTTACTTGTCAGACCCTAGTACAGTGCACTGAGTGTGCCCAGGGCGTGTAAATCCAAATGCTACTAGTGGGCTGCAGCACTGATTGTGCCATCCACAGAAGCGGCCTTGTAAAATGTGTCCAAGGTCTGCCATTGCAGAGCCTGCGTGCAGTCTGGTACTGTCATGCTGACTGGGGAAGTGCACCCACTTGCCAGTCCCTAAACCTTCCCTTTTCTTCATATTAGTCACCCCTATGTTAGGCCCAAGGGCAGGGTGCATTGTACGTATAAGATAGGACAAGCCCTGGTGTGTGTGGCATGTCCTCCTAATAGTGAATTACAGCCATTTTCGTTTTGCACTATTGCAAGGCTACCTGTTCTCCATAGGCCAGAATGGGCTGTTAGAAATATTAAATTTTATAATTCAAACCGACTCGGAGAACATGGTAGAAATTCGAGTTTAGTATGCCTGGACACAGAATATTAAAATACATCTTTTAGTGAAGTTTATTTTAATATTCTGCGTTTGCAAATACCACTTTTAGAAAGTAAGTATTTGCTTGCCTAACCTTTCAAGCCTGCCTCTGCCAGGTTGTGTATTCCTTTGTCTGGGTTTGTGAGTGACAGGGCTGGGGGATTCCAAGAGACAGGATGGGGCAGCCCAGTGGTGAATAGAAAGATCTGCATCTAGATGGGTGTGAGGAGTTGCACCTGGGACCTGAATAGGGCTGGGCCTTCCCTCTACAATGCCGTCTCCACTCCCTGTGGTGCGTCTGATTTCTCTGCCCTGCACACTGAAAGAAGAGAAGGAAGACTGTCAACAAAGTGCTCCAGGACTGTACTTGCCTTCCACAATGCTGGCTCCACCTCCTGTGGGGCGGCTGATGTTCCTGCCCTGCACTGTGAAAGGAAAGGGGAAGTCTGGTAAACAGAGTGCTTCAGAACTGGTGTGGACTGGGCACAGGCCCCTTTCCCTCAGAGAACAAAGGATTTTGGGGTATAAGTTTTGGGACCCTGATCCTAAGAAATTAGATCACTTTTGGACTACAAGAAAAAACCTTTGCTGAGGAGAGGAACCTGAAGAAACTGAGGAGAGACTATTTCCAAGCTGAAGTGCTGCTTGTGGAATTGGCCTGCAGTGGCTGCCTGACTGCCAAAGAAAAGAGAAAGAACTTTGTGTACTTTGCTTTCAACTTGTGAAGGATCTCCAAGGGCTTGGAAGAGAGTTTGCCCCCTGACCGAAGTCTCAGGACTAGAAGACGTCAACAGCCTTTGTGGACTGCTGGTGGAAACGCTGATTCAGTGGCTACAGAGGCAAGGAGCTGCGACCGACTCTCACGACCGTCCCATTGTCCTGTAGGCACAGCATCGAACAACGTCCGCCTCGAACAACGCAAGCTCTGAGCTCACCGACTCCATCCTGATGCCGTCACCGAGCCGTTGCCTGCACTGCGACTGGTGGACACCGCGACGTGCAATGCCTCGCTACACCTGATTCGTACTGGTCTGACCAACACGGTCACTGCTGCTGACTCCGAGTCCTGTGAACGCATCAGAGTTGGGTACAGGGCTTGCACACTTCGCAACACACTGCCCAACTCGCATCGCTGTCCGAACTCCGTCTCTGTCGCCGCAACGCAAGCTGGAAGCACAGCAACAAAGCACTGTCTCGCCCTGCAACGCACGCCTTGGATCCACAGACTCCGTCAACAGGCCGCTGCCTGCACCGCATCAAGAGACATTGCGTCCTGCAACGCTTTCTTTTCTGCACCGCGACAAACAGTGAAACCGGCTCACACGTCCGTGCCGGCCGCATCAAGTAAAAGGTACTGTGACTGAGTGTGTCAACATTTGAGTGGGCCCGAACCGAGGCTTTCCGCTGGATTTTTTACACTCTGTGTTATTTCACCAACACTCTAGCCGGACAGGGCTACCGACTCTCACAGAACCTTGTTTTAAGCCTTTTTAACCAGAACTCTTGATCTTTAAAAATATTCTGGATTATTTTTTGTTGTTTATTGGTCTTGTGGTAACTCTATATAAAATACAAATTTTTATAACTATACAACCTGTGTGGTGTCCATTTGTAGTGTTGTCACTTGATTAGTGTATGTGTTCACAAATGCTTTACACACTGCCTCTGAGATAAGCCTGTCTGCTCATCCCAAGCTGCCAAGGGGGTCAGCAGGGGTTATTCTAGGAGTGTACCCCCTTACTCTGACTTGAGGAGAGGGTCCTTATTTGTCACAAGTACCTACCTGTGCCAACTAGAGACCCCCAATTCTAACAACTGGGTACTACAGAAGATTTGTCAAGGGGTGACACCCCTGAATAATTTAACTTCTAAAAGAATGCCTAAGAAAGTTCAATCAATCAATCAATCAATCAATCAATCAATCAATCAATCAGAGTACTTGTAGAGCACGCTACTTACCCTTGAGGGTCTCAAGGCGCTGAGGGGAGGGGGTGCTGCTACTGCTGAAAGAGCCAGGTCTTGAGGAGTCTTTTGAAGGCGAGTAGGTCTTTGGTCTGCCGTATGTGGGTGGAGAGGGTGTTCCAGGTGTGGGCGGCGAGGTAGGAGAAGGATCTGCCACTGGAGGTCGTTTGTTGGATGCGGGGGACAGCGGCGAGGGTGAGGCTGGCAGAGCGCAGCTGGCGGGTGGGGGTGTGGAAGCTGAGTCTGCTGTTGAGGTAGGCTGGTTGGTGTTGTGGATTGCTTTGTGTGCGGAGGAGTTTGAAGGTGATCCTCTTGTCTACGGGGAGCCAGTGTAGGTCTCTCAGGTGGGGGGTGATATGGCTGTGGCGGGGACGTTGACGATCAGTCGGGCAGAGGCGTTTTGGATGCGTTGTAGACGTCGTATGTGTTTGAATGGGATTCCTACATAGAGTGCGTTGCCATAGTCCAGTCTGCTGCTGACGAAGGCCTGTATCACCGTTCTTCTTGTTTCGGTCGGGATCCACTTGTAGATCCTGCGGAGCAGGCGGAGAGTATTGTAGCAGAAGGAGGAAACAGCGCTGACCTGCTTAGCTATCGAGAGCGAGGAGTCGAGGATGAATCCTAGGTTGCGTGCATGGTCGTGGGTGTTGGTGCTTTTCCCAGTGTGGTCGGCCACCAGGAGTTCTCCCAGGCTGAGGGGGTGGGTCAGAGGATGAGTACCTCCATCTTGTCTGAGTTCAGCTTCAGTCGGCTGTTCTTTATTCATTCGGCGGCGGCCTTCATTCCCTCGTGGAGGTTGGTTTTGGCAGTGTGAGGGTCTTTGGTGAGGGAGAGGATAAGCTGGGTGTCGTTGGCGTAGGAGATGATGTTAAGGTCGTGCTGGCGGGCCTCTTGTGCGAGGGGGGCCATGTAGATGTTGAACAGCGTCGGGCTGAGGGATGAGCCCTGGGGGACACCGCAAATGATGTTAGTGGCTTTAGATCGGAAGGGTGGAAGGCGGACATTCTGGGTTCTGCCGGTGAGGAAGGACGTAGTCCAGTCAAGGGCCTTCTCTTGGATTCTGGCTTCTAGGAAGCGTGTCTTTAGAGTGCGATGGCAAACCGTGTCGGAGGCGGCCGACAGGTCCAGGAGGATGAGGGCTGATGTTTCACAGTTGTCTAGTTGGTGCCTGATGTCTTCCGTGGCGGCGATGAGGGCTGTCTCGGTGCTGTGGTTTCATCTAAATCTGGACTGGGACTAGGCATGGGCGGAAAATCCGTTCCGCTCGCGGATTTTGCGGATTTTCGGGAAATCCGCAATCCGCGAGATTCGCGAATCTCCCGCAAAATCCGCAAATCCGCGAGCAGCGGATTTTGCTCGCACTGCTCGCACTGTTCGCGTGAGTTCGCGCCCCGCGAATAAGTGCAAAATTGCAGAAATACGATCTTAGCAAAACTGAAAGTAACTACTTACCAGGTTCAAAAGTTCAGGCTCATCATTAGTAGCCATTTCCTGTAGTGCTTCCTGAGGGGCCCCTCCAGAGTTCAGTTGCCAGTTGAAACTATTATGTGACCCTGCTCTGAACCTCAGAATAGTTACACATATGCCACAAAGGTCCTGAATTACAGCTAAGGGAGACAAGCAGGAGCCAGGCTGGAAGTTAAAATCCATTAATCAGCCCCTAATTCATTATTGTCAGTTGGGGCAGGGCAGGTGTTGTAACTAATTTTGCAACAATGAAAGCACTTAGCAAGTGCAAAAGATCACTAATCAGGGCGCACTAAGGAAGCAGGTGCCAGCTAAAAAAATATTCTGTGACACATTAATCAGCCCCAAATTAATTCAGGTCACTTGAGGCAGGGAAGGTGTGCTTTGCTTTGCCGAAAATAATGTACACTGGACAACCAGAGGGTGTGGTGATGAAACAGAGGGTGGCATGGGTGGGCCAGAGGGTGGCATGAGTAGTCAGAGAGTGGCAGTGGTGACAGAGAGTGGCAGTGATGAAGAAGAGTGTCCCAAACAGGCTGGACACGTAGAAACAACAAGTTCGCAAAACTTGCAACCCGACAGGTAAGTTCGCAAATTGCGAAATTGTAAAAACCCTCGCGAACTGGCAGAAACACGGGCGAACACAAAAAAAAAAAAAATCCGCAAATTCGCGGGAATTCGCGGATTTTGCGGATTGCGAATCCGCAAATCCGCAAAATTCGCGAACGCGAGATCCGCAAAATTCGCTCATGCTTAACTGGGACGGGTCCAAGATGTTGTTGTCTTCCAGGTGGAGGACCAGTTGCCAGTTGATGATTTTCTTGATGACCTTTGCCGGGAACGGGAGCAGGGAGACGGGCCTGAAGTTCTTGAGGTCCTTGGGGTCCACCTCGGGCTTCTTCAGGAGGGCGTTGATTTCGGCGTGCTTCCAGCTTTCCGGGAATGTCGCTGTTTCGAAGGAGAGGTGGATGACCTTCCGTAGTTGGGGTGTGATGGCTGCATCTGCTTTGTTGGATACGTGTTGTGGGCACGGGTCTGACTGAGATCCTGAGTGGATGGAGTTAATGACCTTGCGTGTCTTGTCGTCATTGACGTTGGACCAGGAGGTCAGGCGGATGGCGCTGGTGGTGTTCGCAGGGGAGGTGGAGTCTGGCTTAGTCGGGTGGTTGTGGTGTTTAATCGGTTGTGGATGTCAGTGATCTTGCGGTGGAAGAAGATGGCTGTTAGATGTCAAAAGGCATTTGATGACCTGAAGCAGGCCATGTGCACTGCACCAATTCTGCAAAGTCCTAACTTCTCCAAAGAATTCATTGTCCAAACAGATGCCTCTGAGTTCGGGGTAGGGGCTGTGCTATCACAATTGAATGATGAAGGTCAGAACCAGCCAGTAGCTTTTATTAGCAGAAGGCTGAGAGAAACGTTGGTCAGCTATTGAGAGGGAGGCATATGCTGTGGTTTGGGCTCTGAATAAGCTAAGGACATACTTGTTTGGCACTCACTTCAGTGTTCAGACTGAACATAACCCCTCTTATGGTTAAAACAGAGGAAGGGTGAAAACCCCAAACTTTTAATGTCGTCCATTTCCCTACAGGGGATGGACTATATAGTGGAACATAGACCTGGGAGTAACCATTCCAATGCAGATGGACTCTCCAGATATTTCCACTTAGAACATGAAGACTAAACTAGTCTAGGTTAGTTTAATGTCCCTGCGTTTGGGGGGGAGGGGGGTTGTGTAGGAGAGTCAGATCTGCTAACTATGGTTACCCCACGTTTTGCTGGTTTTTCACTGTTTCTCGACTTTCGTCTGGCTGGGGCCCTTCTAACCAGGATCCCAGCCTAGCTGCTTCCTCTCTAAATTGATTGCATGTACATTAGGTATACTCCAGATTGGTTACTGGGTTACCCTTGTGAGTCCCTAGTATATGGTACCTTAGGTACCAAGGGCATAGGTACCCCAGAGGCCTACCAGGGGCTAAAGCATGTATTATGCCACCCCTGGGAAGCATTCCAAAATGGCACCACAGGCCTGCTACTGCAGTCTTAGTAAGATATAGGCTACCTATATCTACGTTTAATCACTGACACATATAAACCCATAAGTCACTCCAATGGCAGGCCTTACCAATCCTGAAGGCAGAGTGCTTGGTTTTGTGTGAGAGGGTGCCCATGCATGAGCAGGACCCCACTGCAGCTTTCGGAATCTATTCTCTGTAGCTGTTCTGTGATGCAGCCAGACCATGTAATCTTAAGTGCATTATAACCTTGCGGTAAATGCTAACTTTGTAATGGCTGAATGGAAACATGTTGTGTTTGGTGTCAAACACTTTGGAATCCTACCCCATCCCTGCCAGTTCTGGCAGCGGGGGTAGAATTCCACCATTCTACCCTTCTAGAGGGAGAAGACATATACACACTTACCTGACCGGTAATAGTTTAAATGAGCCCCAGAATCACAAAATGGATGCTGCAGCCCCAGACAGGATTCTGACCTCCTGCTGCTGGATGAAACTCCGAAAGGGGAGGCCTGGACAATAGGTTTCCTTTCACAGGGAGGTGTAACCATCTCCCCAGACAGGCTTTCGTGTATTAGGGCTGGGTGGGTGCATTCAAGGTGTCCCTGTGCATATCCCAGATCAAACTGGTTGCGGGGGTGCTCAGCCCCTGCTCTGGCACAAAACTGGACAAAGGGGAAGGAGTGTAACCAGCCCCTCCCTGGACCCACCCACAGGTGGGTCCCTAGAGTAAGTTCAACCCCTAAACTTAGTATACATATTGGAACCCAGTCCTTAGGACTTTAGATTACCTTGTATGAAACTCTGCAACATATATCCTGGACCTTCAACATTCTATATCTACTAGAAGATGGAAGATTCTCCCTTGGGGTCAAGGAGAGACTCCCCGGTTCAAACAGGCACCAAAGAAGCATCTTGCCGGTCTGCATTGCCAAGGCTCCTGCCGGATCCCGATGGATTTGCAACACAGGATATAGACTTCCAGACATCTCAGAGGCCGACATGAGATCCCAGCAAAGCTGAGACCGGCAGCCATTATGAGAGATGTGGGACTGGAACTCCTGGACACCATGCACATTTGCAAGTGCATCAACTCCACGAGCTTTCCCGAAGTTGTGCATTGGGCTACTTGTGGTCCGAACCCTGAGCATTATTTGCACCAAAGATTGCGAGCCTACGCTTCACGAGTGTTCCGTGGGCCTGCTTCTAGCATTTATGCTTGAGGCTCCTTTGCGATCCCTGGTCCGTTGACTGATGGATCTCCACAAAGGTAACTCTTCTGTTTCTTGGGCTTTCCTGGTTGCTCCATACGTGCCCTGACTCCCCTCCAAAGGGTGAGTCCCTCAGACCTTGCTGGTCTGCAACGAAGCCAATCTCTGCTTTCTGCATGGTTTGCTGTTGCCAAGGCTTGTTGGGTCCCATCTGGAATATGACACTGCAGCACTCGACATCTTTTGTAGGACAGCTCAAACCCAGCTCCTGGTTGTTGTTGACGCCTCCTGCTCCTCATGGCTGAAGAGTCAAATTTCACCTTCTTCACCTGCAAGCACCCGACATCGGTTGGCATTGTCTCTTTGCCTTCCTGGTCACTGGCTAGTGACCCAGACTCTGTTCCCACTGCTTTCAGGTTCTTCTTGTCTCTAATCCAGGCTTGGATCCATCCGGACACTTTCAACTTGGTCGCCTGCAGCACTTTCTCCAGCTCGCCATTGAAAACTACGACGAAACCCGACACATAAAGACACCTACGCACCTGGCTTACTGGATGAGGTATCACAAGTACTCCTGTGCTCCCGTGGGTATTGTCTCTAGAACTGCCTAGTTCTAAAGGGGTTTGCTCCAAGTCCTCTTCTAAGTGTCCTTCCTTTGTAATTTTTCAGCTGCGACGTTTCCCATAGAAATAAATATTAATTCGCGTCTGTGTTTAGACTCTGCACGCATCCCTCTTGGGTCCCCTGTGTCACTACCTTTGGTGGGTCTTGGTGGCCTCAGCATTTCTACAGGCCCTAGACCTTGTATCTATGACAGTTGTGGTCCTTATACCACTTTCTTAGTATATGGTTTGTGAGGCCCCTAGGGCTAAATGTATACTGTTCTAATTTACTGTGTGTTAAATAAGTTTAACTGATGTACTTTTGCCTCTAGCCTCAGAAATAGACTAGAGGAGTGTGTTTAGAATAAATACATATATTTTTTATATATACCTGGTGTGGCTCTCCTTTCATTTGTTCATTTACAAGATTATAGACTGGCAAAACAAGCTGGCTTTACATTCCAACAAGACTTAGCCTGAAGGCAGCTCTCTACTGCTACCACTAGAATAGCTTTCTATAAGGTTGTCTTAAACCTACCATCAATAAGGAGTCCTTTGGACTGGTGCAAGATGCCCGCTAGAATAGTGGACAGCATATGCCAGGCCAACTTCTCACAATTACCACTGCTTTCCCATGCAAAAGTGCACATGCTTCTCCCTAAACATGGTGTCAATGGTATATACTCAATTGACATATTCAATTTACTTGTAAGTCCCTTGTAAAGAGGATTATCATATACACAGGGCCTGTGACCTAAATGCTACTACTAGACATGCAGCACTGATTGTGACGCCACACATGTAGCCTTTCAAACCTGTCTCAAGCCTGGTATTGCAAATTCTGTGTGCTCAGTTTATGGAAGGGTACTCTGTAAGTAAAGGTAGGACATGCACTGGTAGGTTTTACATGTCCTTGTAGTGACAAACAGCTAAATTCATCTTTCACTATTGTGAGGCCTACTCCTCTCATAGGCTAACTTTGAGACTTCCTTAAAACACTTTTAAGCTGCAATTTTTGATTAGAAAGCAGACGCTAAATCATGTTTCATATATTTGGAATGGTACTATTAAATCCTGTTTACTGGTAAAGTTGAATTTAAGATTACTGTTTTAGAAGTGCCACTTTTAGAAAGTGGACATTTCTCTGCTCTTACTGCTCTTTGTACCTTGCAGCCTGTCTCCAATGCAAGTCTGGGGTGGGTGACAGCTACACTTTATGCATTCCCTCTAGACAGCCACGAACACAGGAAGAGTGGGGGGTGATAAATATCTCATCAGCATGCATCTGGAAGAACTGCTTTTCTGCTTTGCTGTGCTGCCCTGCTGTCTGATGATCTCTGTCGTGCTGATAACTAGGACTGGACCCATTTCACTTGAACCCAGCGACTTCAAGGACTTGCTGGCTTGCCACCTGTTCTGAAGTCTAAGGGCCATCAAAAATGTCCTTCAACTCTGCAACAGCACCTGGACTCTGCCATTTGTGAGTCCTGTCCTGCCAATTGATGCCAATCCATCCTGGGTCCTTTAAATCCAGCCCTGGGTCCTTTAAATGTGCTTCTGCTATTCAGAACCATCAAAATCAATGCAATGAAGACTTTTACCCGATTGGAACCGACGCATTGCCCTTTGTTGCCAACACAGGAGAAGATCGATAACTTCATTTAGTAAGAATGCGCTACTTGATGATGATGGACAGTGCAGCTCGACAACGATGCAGCGCCTGCTTCGTAAAGGTGTTTGTCGACAAAGCTTTTGTAACCTGCGTGGAACAGAACCAATGCATTGAGTCTTCGATGTTGATGCTTGCTCTATCCATGGCACTTTTTCAGCTTGACCTGCATGAGTTATGTAACCTGCCTGCCCTCCATCACAGTCAGCTTGAAATTTGTAATTAGCCCAGTCCAGCATGACCTCAAGTAACCCCTAAGTTCTATTTGCTTCTGTTGCAAGGATTTTGCTCCTACAAAGAACTGTGCACGGATACTCAGGACCTCAGTGAAGTGTGGCGGACCAAAAAAAACCTCAGTACCTAGAAACCCTAACAGCTAGCATCAGTGTCACATTAGCTCTTTGTCCTATAGCAAAGGAACCAATGATTAGACTACCCAGAACATGCAACTTAGGGTATACTCACGAATGGTGGGAAGCAAGAATGCTCTTTCGTTAAACTCTCACACCAGTCAACAACAGGAGTAAAAAGAGAAACGGGAAAGGTTAAAATATTTATTTTAATAAAGTGCTCTAAGCTGCAGTATCTTTGCTAACATAAGCAGGCATATGATTAGAAATAATATGAGCAGCAGTGTACATATCCAGTAGCGTAGCTTCCATTGGGGCACTTCAGGAGCCAATTTCGCGGGTTCCCCGGAGCCCCTGGGGGACACAAGCAGCGGATTTTAGCAGCGGAACATGAAGCGCTCCTGAATAGGGCGCCCATCAACAGTTATACCAGCAAGTGAAGCGGCAATGCCGCCTCGAGCAATCTGGGGAGCACTGCTTGAAAATGACGCCTGCCAGCCAGCTCTGGTGCCAGAACCTGCAGCAATCGCGACCCGATGCCGCCTCCGAGTTTGTGCCCCCTTGCGCTCGCTCGTACGCCACAGGTGAGCGGACTGCTAGCACGAGCGCTACCAGGCAATTGCGGCTTCCTGAGGCGATTTTACACCTGATGGCATTACTGTGAGGCCGTCATGCCTGACCCTAAGATGGCGGTGGGCGCCAGTGCACGCCACCAATGACTCCTGCGGTTCGTGCAGTGAGCTGCTGAGACCCCACGGCGCTGCGAGGGCCCCAACAACATATGGAGGCATTCTCCTCGGTAGCGGTCTCCATGCATTGCTGGCTCCTTGCTACTGCCTGTCGGTCTCTCGCTCATAGAAATGCTCCTATCCGGGCCCTGAGGAGGGGTTCAGTACACTTGTGACCGGCGTGGGAAGAACCTACCCTGCACATTGAGGAAGCCGAGGTAAGGGAGAACAGCGAGAGCAGTGGAGTACAGCACTGGGGGACTCAGGAGGATTACCCCGCATGCATATTACTATAAGGCTAGAGGCCTAGATCCTCCATGGGGGATGAGACTAGCTGCCTGACTCCAAAATGGCATCCCCAGCGAGAGAACCTGAAAGACTTAGGGCCACGGGTCTTGAGATACAGGCGCAGTGATGGATTAAGAGGCTAGTGGAGACACCCTGAACTCAAACAGCAAGAACACAGACTGCAGTGAAATGATACACAGAGCCACACTCCTTGCCTGACTTTAAGAAGGCCACCGTGGTTCCCAATGCAATGTGCTACTGACTTGGCCTTTACATACCAGATAGTCACCATTACGTGCCTCATCTACGCAAAGAAGCCACATACCGGAGGCGGAGTATACTGCCCAACGAACAGTACTCACTGAGCTGCATATATGCTACCAAAAAAGGCATTCTGGTGTTATTGTAAGCTGTTTCTATGATGGCGCCTAAGCATTGGGTGCAGTAAAATATGCCTCTATGTGCATTGGTCTAAGCTCCCACCGTCCATCTCACACTCCTACCCAGTAGTCAGAAACACCGGATGCTTTTGATGGAACTATGATGACGCCCCCTGCGCAGACCCCAAAACTGTTTTTAGCTACTGCGAAGCCCGAGCAACCTTAGCCGATGCCCGGTGGAGCTGTCCTACACAGCTATAGAGGAGTCTGGCCCCTTGGCCGTCACCTACCCAGCCGGTCATCTGTCATTGTTTTCCTTGTCTCGCCGTTTATGTCTCCTTCCCTCGCCCTCCGCCTCCCTTTGTGATTCTTTGATTCATACTGATATTACTATGTAACCCGTAACTCGCTTATTCAACTCATGTAGATAACAAAACAGTTTTTACCTACCACGGAGCCTGAGCAACCTTAGTCGATGCACAGTGGAGCTTTCCTATGCAGCTATAGAGGAGTCTGGCCCCTTGGCGTCACCTAACCCAGCCGGTCATCTGACATTATTTTTCCTCGTCTCCCCATTTGTATCTCCTTCTGTTCCCCTTCGATGCAGCCATGACGACACCCCTTGGGTGGATACCAAACCTCTTTGTACCCTCTGCGGAGACCGAGCAACCTTGGCCGAAGCCCGGTGGAGCTGTCCTATGCAGCTATAGAAGAGTCTGGCCCGTTGGCCGTCACCTACCCAGCCAGTCATCTGACATTGTTTTTCCTTGTCTCCTCATTTGTGTCTCTTTCCCTCCCCCTTTGATATAACTATGACGACGCCCCCTGGGCGGACCCCCAAACTGTTTTTACCTACCCCAGAGCCCGAGCAACCTTGGCCAATGTCCGGTGGAGCTGTCCTATACAGCTATAGAGGAGTCTGGCCCCTTGGCCGTCACCTACCCAGCCGGTCACATGACATTGGTTTTCCTCGTCTCCCCATTCGTGCCTCCTTCCCTCCCCCTCCTCCTCCCCCTGTGATTCTTTGATTCAAATTGATGTAACTATGTATCCTGTAACTCGCTGATTCTCATGGAAAGCGCTCTGATACCTCCGGGTCTTACCAGCGCTATATAAAATTTTGCAAAGAAAATAGATAAAATAAAACAGTGATGGTGAAAACAGGTCTTATAGTGCCTAGTGTAACACCCTCTCTAGATAGGAACTATGGGCCATATTATCAAGAAAGGGCGATGCATTATTGCCGCTGTTATTGGAAGGAAACTGCTGCTAAAGCGGCGATAATGGGCTTGATAATATGCCCTTGTAAATTCCCATAGAAGCCCAGGTTCAGGCCCAGGTAAAACGTGAGCTGATCAACCCGAATAACAGCTACCTTGTTATGATAACCTTGGAGGCTTTAGCACTCACTGTGCAGACTAGGGTTGCGATGTAAGTCTAGGGATGCCGAAAACAAGCCTTTCTCATGTGAAGCAATGCACGCAGCCTAACTTACAACAACAGCTATATGCAGTGTTGTGTGCAAAAAGCAGCAAAAGGTAAAATGGCGTTTAAACTTCTAATAAGCATATGCTGACAAAGCAATGTGTGCAACCAAGCTCAGCCCTCACTACACCCTTCCTTGATCGGAGAACGTACAAGAAGTGTTGGCAAATGTTGGAACGCAGAGTTCAAGTTCGAATGAGACAGAACCAAGTTCCAAATTTCTCCAAACTGGATAATTGGAAGGAAATTCCGAATTAGTAACCAAAAAAAAGGCAGGGGTATATAGTGTCAAAACACATATAAATGCTTAGAAAAAATGAAGCCAAAATTAATGAGTCCAGTACGTGTCTATGAAGTCGGAATAAAATTGTCTCTTCAATCTAACAGCGTATAGGCACAGTACGTTGCAACTGCCTCCAATAGGAAGTCGTTGTTATCTTCACTGAACATTTCAGCTGTCCAATTCAGTAATGGAAAAGAACACACATGTTCCTCAACAGTCGGAGCCTCCAGCACCATCAAAAGACAACTCGGACGTTCTTCGAGATAACTGTGTGCCAAAAAATCATGGGCTGCAGACCATATATTCCAATTGCCCTGGACTCCATGCGCCATGTGCAGGCCATATTCCCGACACCTGAACATTTTAATTCATGAGCATCTAAGGGACTCATTAGTAGATCATAATCCGGGTTAGGAGACAGCGTATTGCAGAGACACAATGCAAGAGCCCACTCAAAACTGCAATCCAGGCAGTGGAAAACTGGCTGCACGCATGTAAAGTACAAAAACTGGAAAGATAAACAATTCGCCATACTCAGAGTAGCCAGAGGCAGCGATCCATAGTATTCAAGCATCCGGTCACAAAGTTGGAGCATCCGGGGCAGATTGTCGTTGGGCACAGAATGTGCAACCATTTTGTAGCATGTAAATTAACAGCAGTACACTGGCAGCCACGGCGAGAATTAACAGGAAACCGCCAAAGATGCTTAAAAAAATAGAATGAAAAAATGCCGGTATCACACCAAATATAGTTTGGAATGAAGTCACAAGGCCAGATCTTAGGACTTTAAAAAAGTGTGCCAAGCCTGTGGTTGAAGAGGCATTGAAAATAGAGTGAATCAACGCCCCACAATGCAGGGGATATCTGTATTGCGTAAGGCATGTACCTCAGTACGAGTATTAGCCACGTGAAGGACAAATGTTTCACACGCAGATGTAAGGGCGACTTCTTTTTGAGACAAAAGAGCCCTAAATCGACTCATCTTGTTGAACTCTCCTTTCAAGGTTCAAATGGAAGGCCTGATGGATATATCCAGCTTCCCATGGGGAGGAGGAAACAGCACATTCTTACAACAGACTACACGTTGGGAGACAGTCACTATGTACGGTATTCCTGCCAGCATAGCACAGCAATCTTCAATATTTAATCTATACTACTAGTATAAAGAGAGAACAGAAACCTTTTGGCATGGTAAACTCGGGAACCACAGCGCCAATCCACACACCCAATACATTGTTGGAATCCTCAGGGTGTGTAGATGGACATAGGCGGCTTAAAATAAAAATAAAAAGTAAATTAAAAAATTAAAATTTACAAACAAAGTAGTCCCCTAAAACTAGCGCCGGCCGCGACGTAGCGCTGACTGCGACCTACACCTGCGTGATGATGACAGGCGGGGAGGAGCGGCAAAGAGTGGTGCGGCGGCTCAGGTAAGGCGAGGTGGGAGGCGAGAGGCGGTCCGGGCAATGTCGGGGCAGGCGGGGGCCCGGGAGTGGCGGTGAAGTCCGGAGCGTGGCTGAGGTAAGGAAGAGGCGGGAGGCAGGCGGGCGGGAGGCGGGAGGCAGGCGGGTGGGCAGGTGGGCTGGCATGCGGGCGGGCACGCGGGGGGCGGTATAGGCAATGTCGGGGCGGGCGGGCGGGGCCCGGCCGGGACTGCACAAAAGCCCAAAATGCTACCCCCAGCCCCCTTTGCCCTGGGCAAAGCCGGGGCGGGCTGCTAGTAACAAATAACTACCCTTTGCTAACAACATGAAAGTAGGTGTAATTGCTGGAGTGGGTGTTCCTTTTAAAACACAGGCCAAATTCCGTGCTTCTTAATTACAAGAACCATGCAATTGTATATTCCTACAGACTAATGAGTAATCTGTTGTGGAAGGGCAATATTCACCATTCAAATAAACTTCCTTTCCTTCCCTTAAGCACCTATAGGTAAAGGGCAGAGACCAAACTTCATGGAGATATGCGCTGCCTAATGGTTCATATCTGCCTATTGCATAATGTTTCATGCAAGCTTCACATTTAAACAGGAGAAAAGGTAACATGATTAACCCATGAATAAGCCTAACTGCAGAATTGGTTTCGACCACAGAAAATGGTAAAGGTTCTAACTTTTCAATGTGCAATACTGAAAATGTAGAATCCTCCATTGACATAAATTGTTGTTTAACCGTCAAATTAAAGGGCAAAAATAGCGAAGAGGTGTTCATATAGTCTCAAGGCACTTTCCCAGCCTTCAACGTTTGTAAAGTCCATGCAAACTGCATAACTGAACGCAATTGATTTTGACCACGGTACAAAACTGAGATTTCATCCTGCAAAATATCAACTACAGAAGAAACAATTTTATCTAATATGTAAATATGGTAAGAAAGCATGTTTATGCTATTATCCACAACTGCAAATACTTTTTCTACATTAGCTTGATCAATAGCTCTTAACCTAGAAGCAGCTTCAATTTGGGACAGTTTCCAAACTTTGTTGTAAACTGCATAAATCCACCTTTTGTACCTTCCTGCTGCAGGACCTTTCACAAAGACATTCAAATCAACATCGTCAGTCAGTTTAGACAAATGAAGCTTAATTGACGCTAAAGTGGAGTGTTTGAGCCGGGTCTGCCATAGCTTGCCTACAGAATAGGCAGTGACTGAATGGTCACTCTCAAAACGGGAATCTACCCTAACCTGTGTATAGACAGGGGCCATACCCTGAAAACGAAGTTGGCATGAGTCTTTACTTTTTTGCCATAACAGCCAGCCTTTGGGATCCAAACTGGAAATATTAAAAGACAAATTTAGTAACATAGTATGTAAATCACTAAGCGACCTAACGGTGCGATTGTTCCATTCAGGGTATTCTCCCAAATGAGGAATAGTAGGAGCATTTAATTTTTTAGACCTAGCCAATCCAAAGGTTGTGGTTTGTGAAATAGTCAAATTCAGAAACAACGTATGGTTCGGGATGAGACATGCATGAAGCAAAGCCTCATTGCCTTGCACTTGCTAATTTTTAGAACCCCAAACAGATTTAAGATCAATAGTATCTTTCCACAGCTCATAGCCCACAACAGCCAATTAGTCAAGCACTTGGAATGTAACAATTTTGTGTGGGTAAGTCTAACTTTGGAAGAGGACTTCTCAGTCATCTTGAAATAAAATGCTTCAGGATTTGATTGATTAAAATCAGTAAAGTAGGAAAACATTTTCAAAAGAGTTTTGGAGCTGCCTTCAACAGGAGCGGGACAATGTTCCCATTGTGTGTAATTAACCACAATTCTAAATGTGTTTGCTTTGTGCAGACAATGATTTCCATAGTGTTGGTAACAAAACAAATCAGCATAATTTGCAGAGTCTAAATATAAATCTTCAGCATCAAAGGCAGCATAATATTTCAAATCAGAAAACAGAGCCTCTACGGCTTGGACGTCCCAATCATCAGAGTGTATATTTTGTTTAACCACATCCCCCATTGGGACACAAAGTACATTAGGGACAGTAATAACCTCTGTGGGCCCATGAATCTGAAATGTGACAGCATCCTATACAATTCCATATAAGACAGGCCAAGCTGTGATATTCACAAAAGTCTGGTCCCTCTTCATGATGTGTGATGAGGAGTGGGATGCTAAAGTTCCATTAATCATTATTGTAGATCTTTCTTTAACATAGTGCCCATTCACAAGACGGAAGAAATACATCACAAATCCAATGGACATGAATACAAAATTGAATAAAACACCAGCCAAAAATGTAAGTCCAGGGGGGAATCAAAAAATGTTTCTAAAACCAAACAGCAAAAATTGAAACTTTTGAGGGGGACTTTGATGCGCCAGAGTCAGTGTCAAATGAAAAAGGTGACTGATTAGCCACACAGGTCTGCAAGTCTGTGGGGTAAGTGTATTCAGTTTCATCAAGGGGATCACCAGTCCAATTCAATAAAGATTTTGAAACTGTATTCATATCAATGGCAACATCAGGCCTGGTGGTGGGTGCCGAAGCCAAAACAGAGTTTCTCAGCATCGCTGGACAAGAGACCGCAGGTGTCATACTAAGAAGAATCGGCCACTCTGTGTAGTTTGACATTGTCAATGGAGATGTACCTGTTCTCCTTTTGACCAGGAATGGGAGGTAAAAAGACTGTTCTTGTACCCTGAGCGCCAAGTACAGGAACTGGAGCTTGATACGAGGGACTGAACTTCTTGTTCTCGATCTTCTCTTGGACCAGTTCACCAACTCGGGGTAGCCAGCCAACTACCGGAATCTGCAACACAGGATCAGATTTGGAGGGCAAGTGTTCCTTTGCAAGACAGTCACAGGTCTTTTGTAGATTGTGGAAAAAATCACAATGTTCATCTACGTCAAAGGGAGCGGCAGATGCCGCCTGGTCTAGACCCTCAAGGTCCAAAACAAACATTTTGATGCCAAAGAGCATATCTTACAGAGTCTGCCCACCCAGAGACCTTCTAGGGAGATTATTTAGTGCTCACTGAGTGCTATTGACATGGGCTAGACAGTTCTGGCCTGTACCTAAAACCCTAGCTGTCAAGGATTACTTTAAGTCACGGTTCATCCACTCCACAACACTATTGCCATCAGGCCGATATGGAGACGAAAAATTGACTTGGACCCCCAATGAACGCATGGCATCCTTGTGCGCCTTAGAGGCGAACGCTGGACCCTGGTCAGAGTGGAAGGCACCACATGCAAAAATTCCCACAAAGACACGCAAATCCCTTACGACAGTTTGAGAATCAGCACAAGGATATAATCATGCGTTTGTTTGTACAATCTGCACCACCAGTGACGCTGTTGTAAAAGAGATAGACGCAGAAACGCCGGCATGAGCAGACGCCATACCCTCGTGAGCGGTTGTAATCAGTCTGGACCTGCGGTCCACGTTGGGAATCAATGTGTCACCAACGTTGTTAATTCCCACATAAAGAACTTTATCAGGACTTAAATGATAAGAGTATCTTAAAGGGACACCTCTTGGGTAATTACTTCTTTTCTCCGTTGCATCAATAGCTGCCAAGATGTCATCATCAACTTTACTTTTGGAAAGTGTAACCACTGCAACCACACATGTCGCTACTGCTGCCTTTGCTGCGTCATCAGTGAGGCTATTGCCAACAGCGTGAACTACGACACGCTGGTGATCAAGAGTGTGAATTACATACACAAGAGGAAGCCGTTCTTTAAGTTCAGCCACTCGAACCCAGTTCATGTTGTGTTTTATTGTGCCACCTTTGGAATCACGATAGTCATTTTGAGTCCAAAAGAACAAATTGTCATTGTAAGACTGTACACAGCCTCGGTGGGTCTTGGGCTCAAAAAATTCCACGGACTCGATAATTCTCGCTTCGGTGCCTTCTCAACTCACGGGTTCACACTCTGCGACTCTGGGCAATAGCTTGCTTAATCTCCACAACGGCCGCTGGCGGCGGGATGCCTGGCTTTCACCTTGTGGATACCCTGCCGGGGTTATCTCACAGGGGAATACCAGGACGGGTTCCCTAAGCAAGCGCCGGGAAACCCTTTGTGGGTAGCTGTGCGCTATATAAGCTCAAATACATTTACACATTTACATTTACATTTACACAGCAGTAAGAGTCACTTACGATAAGAGTAGTCACATTAGAATCAGCGTACTCCAATGCAAGCATCAGAGCACGGAGCTCTGACAATTGGGCGGTACAGTCCCCTAATATCTGTGTATGCACGACATCGGACTTGAACTCTTCATTCACTGTGGTACCAACCACTATTGTGCAGGCGGAAGAATAAGCGTGTTTGCAAAACCGTTGCCGGTTGTGCTGAACCGTCTATGTAAATGATACACTGGAAATCCCCCAGCGGGCTCATGGTCAGAGAAGCCGGATGAACGAATTCATACTGCAAAAACTCGTGAGTCTACAAAGAGGATAAAAAAATGAACGTACCATTCGGAGACGTCAAAGACGTAGCCCATTGTATCCACCTTGGGTGCAAATCTTTGGAATTGGGTACACTGGCTTTAGCATCAAAAATGTGTTTTCCTGTGACAGTGAACGTTCTTTTGGAATCGCCATTTGCACTGCTGTTAAAACTTTTTTCACAGTGAAAAACCGCAACTCTGCCGATGTGTACAGGTGCGACTTGTAAGCGATAGGGACTGTGTCACCCTCATTAAAAGTCAGGTATGTGAAACCCGCCACTACTGGTATGATTCTTATCACCAGGTTGGTGTGATTATCACGATTCAATAAGAATGTAGATTCTAGAAGATCAGCCTGAAAAGTTTGCAAAATGGCTGAATGAGCCGGCAGCCAGCAAGATTTGGAAAAAGTAGGTTGTACCAAGGCGTAAAGAGGCTTGATACGCTGGGCATAGTCGGGAATGTAAGTACGCCCGAAATGCAAAAATCCCATCAAAGACTGTAGTTTCTTCAGTGCTGTAGGTGCGCGCAGCTGTGCACATTTCTCCAGGAAGTGAGGTGCCAAACGCTGACCTTCATTGTTGAGCTCATAGTCCTGGAACAACTCTGTGTACTCTGCAATGTGAGATTTTGCAAAGTTGAATTTATAGATAAAGTCCGCAAAACAGCAAATTATGTTGTCAACGGGACACAGATGCGGTCATAATTCGTCGTCTGTGAGATAAATGTCATCCACATACGAACATGCATCTAGGTGGAGTCCCTCCAAAAGAGAGACACTGCAGGCGGCAAAGACGCCTGGACTGTTCTTATAGCCCATAGCTAATCGTCTGAACTGGCGCTGTTTGACACCACTGGTAAAAGCTGTCCATTGACTACTAACAGAGGACAGGTTGTGGACGAAAAAGCCAATGGATATGTCGAGCGTGGTTTTAAACCTTTTTTGCATGAGACTATCCACTAGGGCAGAGCTGTGAGTGTTTTGTACCGCGTGTGTACGACAATCTATAAGAATTCTCTCTGAACTTTCCATTGGAGGAAACGTATCAGTATGAAAGAGTATTACTCTAATCAGATCAAGGCGTCCATAAACTCTGTGAAAGAAATTTTCAGGATTGCTGAAAATGTCACTAATCCTCAGGTATCACAAAGTACCATTCCTCCTTCTAAAGTCTTGTGTGATAGTCTGGCTACCTTCTTTCACGATAAAATATCAGAAATGTATGCCTCTTTCCCTCCTCCCCAAGATGCTGAGCTACTCTCTCCCATTCGGGGCAATATACAACGTTGGTCCCGTTTTGAGCCATTGAATGCACAACGCTCATTGGCTGATCTAACTCGGGTTAAGTTTAGGTCCCCCGAAGATCCCCTGCCTGCAAGGTTTTATAGGACCTTGGACCGAGCACTGAAACCAGTACTTAATTGAATCTGGAATCAGTCATTGGAGTCTGGCATTTATCCGGTTGATTGGAAAAAAGCTCTAGTGAAACCAATACTAAAAAAAGAAAATGCAGACCCTCTGGTCTTAAAAAATTATCAACCTATCTGGCTCCTCTCAGCCCCCACAAAAATCCTTGAGAAATAAGTGCAGCGTCAGCTTTCTGATTTCTTGTAATCAAATGATCTGTTGCATGACACGCAGTCAGGTTTCAGAAAGGGTTTCAGCACTGAAACTACACTGCTGGAAGTCGCTGAGACACTTCGGGAATCTGTGGATCAGGGACACTGTGCAATGCTTGTGTTGTTAGACCTTTCCGCAGCATTTGACACAGTGTCCCACAAGATCCTTCTGCACAGATTAGAAAGCTTGGGCATCTCAGGTTTTGTCCTTTCCTGGTTTCGGACCTTTCTGGAGGGGCGCTCTCAGCAAGTGAAATTACACCCTTTTGCCTCAGAAACTAAGCAGCTATCGTGTGTAGTTCCTCAGGGCTCTGCCCTGAGTCCTACTCTTTTTAATGTTTATCTCTCCCCACTAGCCTAAATAGTAGAAAAGTGCGGGGTGAAAGTTGTCAACTATGCTGATGCCACCCAACTCCAATTCTCCTTTAAAGAAATAGATGGTGGGGACTTGATTTGTTTTAAAGAGTGTTTGTTAAACATTGTGTCATGGATGTCCGACAATTGTCTGAGGCTGAATACTGAAAAGACTGAGGTCCTTTTCTTTAATAATAAAATCCCATTGCACTCTGTTCAGTGGTGGCCCACTGATTTCAACCCTCCCGTGACCCCGGTGAAATCAGCTTGCAATTTAGGCTTTAAAATGGTCAATGAAATGTCAGGGAAAGATCATGTTAGGCAGCTATCGTCGAGCTGTTTTTGGAAACTCAAAATGCTACGTAGATTTCTTCACTATATTCCCATGGAGTGCCGACTATCGGTGATACATGCAATCATTACATCGGGTCTGGACTATGCTAATAGCCTTTTGATCGGACTCCTGATTATTTGATCGCCAGACTTTAGCTCATCCAGAATGCGGTGGCAAGAATTATCAGAAACATCCCAGTAAGACACAGCATTGCCCATGAACAAAAGAGTGTTGCTCAAATCGATGGTTCTCGTGCACAGAGCCCTTCATGACATAGGCCCGAAGTATCTCAGGATCAGGATCCAGAGATATTCACAAACTAGAACCCTGAGATCCAATAGCCAAACTCTCCTTAAAATCCCAAGATTCTCGAAAGCCTGAATGAGAGGCCTGGCTTTTTTGGTGCACGCACCCTCAGTGTGGAACTCCATGCCGATGGAACTCAGGGGGATAGAAAAGGAATCTCTATTTAGGAAAGCTCTAAAAACATGGCTGTTTCGACTGAACCAACTGCCATGCTAGTTTCTGGGTTGTGGGTGTTTGTTTGTCTATCATTGGCTTGGAAAAAATGCGCCGAGGTAGCTGCGCATTGGAAGTAGCTGTGCGCAATATAAATGTTTTAAATAAATGGGAGGTTAAGTGCCGGTAATCCAAAACCCAAAGGTACGAGCCATCAGGCTTAGTCACAGTAAAAAGAGGGTTATTCATCGGAGACACACACGTTTCAATCACACTTTGATAATGAAATTGTTCAAGGATTTCCGCCACGGGAGCGTTTGCTTCCCGCTGCATGGGGTATTGGAGTTGAGGCTGTGGCATAGACCGCAGTGGTATCTCATGTCGGGGGGGAAAATTTGTCCCAGCCACAGTGAGTATGGTACAATGCCGGCGCAAGCGTCTTAGCCCACTCTTCTGCAAACTGTGTCCGCCTAAGCAGGGAGGATTACCTCCTCCCCTTGTGGAGCGGACAGGACAAAGGGTGGGGCCCTATCAGCCTCTGCAAACAAAATGTCATAGGTAGTAGTTACATTTTCCCAAAATACCCCTTTTACAGTACGTTGTATGTCACCTTCAATTAAAAGGACTATTTCGTAAAGTCTTTCAGAGGCAGCCACTCTAGTGTCAGCTGTCTCAACAACAACAAATCTGTCAGTTGCTGTCACCTTCAGAAGTGGACGCAATACTTCCCGCACTATGGTAATTTCCGCTGGCTGTCTAGTAGAGTCAGCGCCCATGTCAAGTTTCGAAGATGTGTTTTCACTATTCGTGGAATATCTCGCAGTCAATGCAGCGTCTTTCTTTTGCTGTTTTGCTGACACTGGGGTCTTGGAAGCGTAGAGTCGCCCTGCTTGCCTTTATCGTCTATCTTGTGGGTTTGCTCTTGTTTCGCACCCCGTCCTCTGCCACCTTCTCCGACACCGGTGGGTGGGACCGTTGTTTCCTGCAAAGAGCGAGGGGAACGTTGATCAGGAACCTGAAAATGATCATGTGACTTGATAGAAGCACGGGCGCACAATTCATATGTGCGCTCAGTAGACACAGGTATTGGTGAAGCGGGACAGGAACCCTGGTTCTGTTGCTGTTTCCCCGGTTTTTTATTCTCATTCCAATTCTGCTTTGGAACAAAAGGACGATCATCTTTGTCAGACTTTGCCGCCTGAGTTTGCTTCTGCGCTGGTTTAGCAAAAGGCTTAATACCCAAACTATTACAGCCAATGGTCTTATAAGCCGCCATACTCATTTTCGGTAACTGATGGGGTTTCTGGGCATCGGTGACATTGAGCAAAGCGTTAGACA
Organism: Lissotriton vulgaris; assembly: GCF_964263255.1. Classification (NCBI taxonomy): domain Eukaryota; kingdom Metazoa; phylum Chordata; class Amphibia; order Caudata; family Salamandridae; genus Lissotriton; species Lissotriton vulgaris. The sequence continues at coordinate 1,614,437,984 of NC_141693.1, forward strand.
CCTGGAAGCTTACCGCATCTCCCTTAACATTAGCAAGGACGAGATTGGAAACTAAGTCAAACACTCCAACAAGTCTCATACCGAATTCAACCGCCACCTCTGGTCCAAACTCAACTTGAACACACTTAATGACGGGGGCAGTACAGTCATGGACGGAGTGCCGAAGCACTTAGCATAGACTGCTGCAAAAATCATATCCCATGTGGCACACTCAGTCATTTCCGGTACTAAGTCTTTCTGCAAACTAATAGTAAGAATCCTGTGCTCTCCACAGGAGTCGTATTAGGAAATACTGCCGCCAGTTGGTCAAATTTTTTGGCAAGCCAATAAGGCATATCATCCTTATCCTGGGGACGCTTGCCCATAACCGCATTAACCATGATGGGACTAAGCTTCATTCCGCCTGGTGCAACTGGATGCGCTGCCACACCAGGGGCCCGCCGTGTAAGTGACAGGAAATGTACAGTACTAAGACCCTTATAACCTCTCCAGTAGAGGTATAAAGAGTCCTCAACTCACCAATGGGAACCTTTGAGGCACGGGTGTGGGGTAAATCTAGCCAAAATAGGCCAAGAAGTGCCTGGGATGGATATAGGACCTCAATGAACTGCTGTTAAAGAGTGGGGAAGGGCGCCATTAAACCAAATTTGGTGCTGCCAAGCAGAAATCGAAATCGCCTGTGTCTTATAGGAAGTGCACTCCATGGGCATGACAGTGTGAGTATTAGAATGAAACACATTAGTATCTGCATTCACCGCAGGGAAAGTAACCCATGAGTAGAAAAGTTCAAACGGGTAAGCGGCATCAGCACTCACCACAAAAACAACTGCCATGCCCTCTAAGGGGACGGCATAAGCCTGCAAATGATTGCGGACCACCAACCGGCTATGCTGGGGTATGTCAACATCACCCATAAGGACACAATAGAGAAAAAGACAATACAAAGTAATGTAGCACAGCTGGGTAGTAACTCAATAGAAACCGTTTTTAAATATCAAGCTTGAAAAGACCTATTTAACTATAGGTAGGTTTATCTGTCACCACTGTCAACCGGAAACAATAGTGAGGGGGTCGTGGACTGATATAAGCACTACTCGAGAGTCTCAAAACAAGACCACTAAGTTGGGTGCGCCATGTTGCAGGGATTCTGCTCCTACACAGAACTGTGCACAGAGACCCAGGACCTCAGTGAATTGTGGTGGACCAAAAAACTCACCTCAGTAACTAGAAACCCTAACCAGCTAGCATCAGTGTCACATTAGCTCTTCATCCTATAGCAAAGGAACCAATGATTAGATAAACCCAGAACATGCGACTTACGTTATACTCGGGAATGGTGGGAAACAAGAACACTCTTTCGTTATACTCTCATACCAGTCCACAACAGGAGTCAAAAGAGACACGGGAAAGGTTAAAATATTTATTTTAATGGTGTGCTCTAAGGTGAAGTATCTTTGCTAACATAAGCAGGCATATGATTATAAATAATGTGATCGGCATTGTTACAATTCCATAAATCACAAAAGGAGAAATCATATTACAGTGATGGTGAAAACAGGTCTTAAAGTGCCTAGTTTACACCCTCCCCAGACAGGAACTATGTTTTATAAAATATAGAAGGTCTCTAAGGTAGAAGGTCTCTTAGGCTTGGGTAGGGGACCCCATACCTCCAAGATCAGCAGGAGTAAATCACATCAGGATCTGCAAAAGCTCTCTGTCTCCCTGGAAAAACAGTATTCTTCCAAGTGCCTGAAATCATGCCTACAGTGCAATATTAAAGGCGTCAGAATCTCCTCGGCTCACAGCTGCATGTATGTTATGTCTAAAATGTGAGCCGATGAGTCCGAACAACAGCTACCTTGTTATGATAACCTTGGAGGCTTTAGAACTCACTGTGCATACTAGGGTCGCGATGTAAGTCTAGGGATGCCGAAAACAAGCCTTTCTCATGTGAAGCAAGTCGCGCAGCCTAACTTACAACAACAGCTATATGCAGTGTTGTGTGCAAAAAGCAGCAAAAGGTAAAATGGCGTTTAAACTTCTAAAACGCCTATGCTAACATAGCAATGTGTGCAACCAAGCCCTCACTACACTTCAAAGAACTACTTTTTGATGTATTCTTTAAAAATCCATACCTCTGGTCCTGCTAATTGGATTTTTGTCATTTTGTTACTCACAATAAATATTATCTATTTTTCTAACCCTGTGTGGAGTATTGTTGTGGTGTTTTTATTGTGTTGTGAGTGTGTTGCACAAGGTATTTACACATTGCCTATTTAGATAATCCTGACTGCTCTGTGCCATGCTACTAGAGGGTGTGCAGAGGTTATCTTTCATTGTATATCTAGTTTAACCTGACTAGAGTGGTGGTTCCTGCTTGGACAGGTTTCATATCTCTGCCAAATAGAAACTCCAGTTCTAACAACTGATTTGAGGGATTACAAGTTCTCCATACATTGAATAATGGGTGTGAGGCTATTGCTGACTTGGTATTTTTATTTTCAGTCTGATAAAGGATCTAGCAATTGATACAAATCACCAACTAATATAACATCTGAATTGGAAATATTAGATAATTTGATTTTGATAGCATTAAAAAACCTAGGCATGTCTTAATGGAACATATACATCAACCAAAGTAAGATGCATGTATTCAAGTACAACATTTACCCGTACCTATCTGCTCTCCCTATCTCATTCTGAGCAAAGAGTTTGTAATTCTAGGGAATTATGACATTTGACAGCTACTCTACCTTTGTGATCATATGCGGGAGCAAAAAAAAAACAACTGCCTCCTTGATTCAGGGATTCAGAGTCATTATATTATGTTTCTTGTAGAAAAATGATTTTAGTATTTAGTTAAGATAAATTAGAAAATACCTCCTGTCATTTTACAGGGTTTTCAAGTCCTCAAACGTCCTCGTAACAAAATCAGACATAAAGGGCACAAGGGGTGACAAATCTTAGAATCACATTTATAATCTGTAGAAAAAGGGAAAAATATAGAAGCAACAGTAAGTATAATATAAAAAGGGATACAATGGTAGGTCTTGCAGTACTATAAAACAGATATATACTCAGGTGAAAGAAAAAGGAAAGGCAATAGGAGAAATAAAAACTGGTATACATGAAGCAAAGAAAGAAGGAGCAGATCATGGGAAAGAACCCAGATCTGAAAAGAAGGGACATAAAGAATTGGAAATAGTTATTTGGCAACATGGTATGTTAAGCAGAGGACATAAAAGACAGACAAAAATCACCCCATAAAATATTAGCAGAACAATAGAACATGTTCATGTTTTATATGAGGCAGTATCTTTTCTACGAGGGGAGATGCTGTGAAGGAAAGCTTTAAGTCAACCAGGTTCTTCACAAGACATAGTAATGCACTGATTAGGAATTGTACATATTGAAGAGTGGATCCAATATCTAACATGCAATTGTCTTATAAAGAGGTCTCAAACAAGAAATCCCTTCAGTGTAGCTTTAGTACCATTGGATATGCCTTGAGAAATGAACAGATTGTGACCAGACCAAATAATCCTCTTTTAATCTTTTGCTGCTCTCAGGACATGAAGCAAATCAGAAAATTCAAAGAATATCATCATAATTCCTCGAAGTTTAGAATAATGAGAATTGCGCCTTCCTAATCAGTGAGCACAATGAGGGTTAATAGGAGGAGAATTAGAGCTGTTCAGGAGTTCTGCAATATATTTATTGATAAAGCCATGAAGAATTGGTCCTTCAATACTCTCTGGCAGGCAATTCCTCTGGGTGTATCTTTAACTTCAGTACCTCCTGTTGAAGTAGAGGAATTTTCTCAGCAGCATCATGGACTGGACTGACATTTTGTTCCATTTCAGCTATACAATGTTACTTTAAAATTTATCTATGTTTAATTTTCTGAAATTTCTAATAATCATGAAAGTTTACAATGCTCTTACTTAATCTAGAGTTGTGTCTAAACTGTTCTTATTTGAAGAGGAAATAAGGGATAGAGGATCAATCTTAAGCCTCTTAGGTTTGGCACCAGAGGAGATCGCCTTTATTCAGTATGAGCGAAGTCATTCATTTTCCTTAAAGCAGATGTAGAAACAGTCGAAGAGGATTTCCCCAAAAAATCAAGTGCAGTCATGTGAAAATAAACTGCATCTCAATATCGTGGTATAAACAAACACCACAATGATTCCTTCCCATCAAATGAACAAGACTACTGAAGTTTCTTGTAAAGCAGGGTAACATGCCCCAAATTCTGAAAGCCGATCTTTACCAGCAAAAGAATGGCGAGCAGAAGGACACCCGCCTCCAAAGAGTAATGAAATGAAATCATGACTTGATGCTCTGTGTCAGAATGGAGCTCACAGAATCACCACATCCCCCCCAGGCACAAGAATTCATAATACAATGCCACAATAAGCCGTGGGCTATTAGCCTGAGACCATAATTGGCAGCAGGAAATACATTATCCGAGATAATAGACTATAACAGATGCTACGTGATAACACTCTCATGAAAGTTTTGCTGGCATGAGGGGCAGAGAGACAAGTTTTGTTTTTACATAACAGAGAGAGAAACACTTTAAACATTAACAAACAAAAGTCAAAAGTCAAAGTTTATTATGTTTTTTGGCTCTCAATGAGGGCCACATAAAATAAAACACACAATATACATCACATAAAAGAATCAACAAAATAACACCTTACAGTCTAGAAAAAGCGATGTGGCACATACAATCATTAGTCTCGCAGTCCTCAGCCATTCCGCGTGCATTATTAATAAATATCTAAAAAACTTTTAAAAAAGTTAAAAATTCTGTAGCAAAACATTTCATTAGGTGGGCTATAAAGTGCATGGAGGAAAGTATTTACATTTAAAATTCCTAGCTGTAGACAAATTGGTTTTAGCCATTTGAGGCGAAAAGGACGCAACACCTTGCATACAAACAAAACATGATTGCGATTCTGTACATCATTATGGCAGAAATTACATACGGGAGACACACCGTACCATTTTGCGTGAAGAGAATTTAAAGGAAGCAGATCTTGTCTCAATAAAAACCATAACCTTCTGATTCTGTGAGGGATATTCCAGATGAGATATTGTTGGGGCTGTTTAAACAAGTATGTATTTAGCAAAGATTGTCTATCTTTTTTCCTTGTTTGGGCTATCCAATCTAGTTTATAACATAGTTCCCAGGATGCGTTTTTTAATTTCGTCTTAAGTTCAACGGGGTCTAATAAGAACAAGGTATTTGCATCCAACTCTAGTAGACCAACAGCCATTCTAAAGTTTTTTACCAATAAAGAGAAGTCATTGAGATCCCCCAAAAGTTCTCTTTTAATCGCTTCTCTGAGGGAACCATTTTTTCCTCTAACCAGACAGGCTACCCATCTTACAAGGGCAATCAGCCCCTGCACCCAACCACTTCTCAGACCAAATTCTAGCCTGCATGAACTGTCAGAGCAGGCCGTATTTAGAGTTGATATTTTCCTTAAGATCTTTCCTTCTGATTTCGACACAAATCCCCAATGTTTTATATCCACTAATTCAATCCCATAAAGGAGAGTGGCAGGTATCTTAGCTTTGAATACATCAAGGAATAATGTGAAGTGTCTCTTCCCTGTAGCATTATACAAAGAGCACAATCCCATCCCATGTGACAATGCTTTACGAGAATTGTGCTCTATATGGGCAGTCTCACTTATGTTTGCTGTAATTATTTTCCCTAAAAAGGTGTAGGTTTTAACAACCTCTAATTTCTGTCCTCCTAATATCCAGTTGTAGTTTGCAGACCTGCATTTTTTCTTACCGAAAATACACATAATCTTGCTTTTAGTAGCATTAATCTTCATAAAGTGTTTTTCTGCGAAAAGTGTTAATGCATGCAGGCGATTTGACAGGCCCTTCGGAGTTAGGTCAAGAACAAGTATATCGTCTGCATACATTAGAACAGATATCGGTACTCCCCCGATTTTTGGGGCTATTCCTCCACTAGATGTTATTTGGGACGGTAGGTCAGCTGTATATAGGGAGAACAGTATAGGGGCTAGTATGCATCCTTGTTTTAATCCATTCGGGGAAGGGATTGATTGGGAAAGTCCCCTTTCCCCACCTAGTAGCAGCTTGCACCATGTGTTGGTGTGAAGGGATTTTACCAATTCTAATAAATATGCTGGCATGCCCATTGTGGCAAGTTTTTTCCATAACATTGACCGATCTACCTTATCAAATGCGGTTGAAAAATCAATGAATGCCACGTATATTCCGCCTCCTCGAACTCGGACATATTTGTCTACAAGCACCTGTAAGGCAGTTAAATTATCCAGGGTTCCATGCTCTTTACGGAAGCCAGTTTGCTGCATAGGTAAAATATCATTTACGTCTATCCATTTCATAATTAATAATAAAACACATTTTGCGAAGATTTTTCCTATAGAATCTAAAAGTGCAATTAAGCGGTAATTCTTAGGGTTATCCCGTTCTCCCTTTTTGAATATGGGAATCAGAATACTACCTCTCCAAGAATTGGGGACTAATTTAGTAATAAAGCATCTCCGAAACAGTGGGAGTAATATCTTACTCCATAAAGTAACATCCTGCTTTATCATAGTCATGGGCAATTCATCCGGGCCCATGGCTCCGGAAGAACGCATACTTCTTATCACAGCTGCTATAGATTCTTCAGTAGGAAGATCTATATTATCATCTTTATTCAGGATAGATTCCAAATTATTATCTTCCACTCCATTGGAAGCGTAAAGATTAGAGGTAAATGTCATCCATACTTCCTCTGCAATAGAAACTGGAGTAGGAAGAGTTCTCGCTCCACATCCTTTTCCTATTACAGACCAGAAGTCTCTAGAGTTATTGTTGACAGATGCCTCTCTTAACCGTATCCATAACTTATCTTCTTTTTCTTTCTTTAATTTATTTTTTAATCTGTTCCTTCTTCTTTTGAGTAGGGCTAAGTTTCGTTCGTTTTCTCTAGTTCTGTTTAGGTATTGTTGCCTAACGAGTTTGTTTACTTCCTTATTTAAGGATAGCAATTGAGGCGGAGGGCGTGGGAGGTTTTTAGGATTACTATTCATCTTTGCCATCCTTCTTAGTTTCTGTGATAGTAATTCAAACTGAAGGAGTTCTGAACCCTGCCATTCCTCTAGTTCCAATATGGTTGTGGCAAGAATACTTTGAACGTTCCTTAAGGATCTAGAATCCCAGAAACATCTTCCTCCCTTACACTTAATATTAATTCCTGTATTACTCAAAGTCCAGGACTCAGCCACAGGGGGTTGGAGGGAAATTGTTATATTGATGATTTTATGATCACTCAAAGTAGAGTTAGAAATCACAATATCCTGAATAAAAGAGTACGTCTCATAGTCTGTGATAACATAATCTAAAATAGATTCACCTTTATAAGTCCCATGTGTGAACTTAGCTGGGACATCAGAGGGCATTCTACCATTTACTATAAGCCCCTCTACCAAGCTTATTTCCTCTAATAAGATCTTTCCTCTTTTGTTGGTTTTTATTTTATTAGGAAAAAGAGATTGAGGTATATTGTACGCTTCTTCCTTTGTCTTATTTCTAAATAGCTCTAGGCTTATGTTAGAGACTTTACAGTTCAGGTCACCCATAAGGAGGATATATGAAGGGACAGGCCCCTCTATCAACTGTTTTATGTACAAGAACACTCGCTTTAAGACAGCATTAAACTTATGTTCTGGGGGTATATATGCATTAATAACCACAAGTGACTTTCGAGGACCTTCTAAAGCTAGATTGTTAATGGATATTACTTGAAAGAGTCTGCTAATATCAACATGATGAGAGAATTGCCATTGGAAAGCATTAGATAAAAAACAGACAATTCCCCCTTTTGCATGACCTCTATTAGATGGAGTCGCGGAGGCCTCAAAAACAAAATAGTCTTTCCCCCCATATTGTATATCTTTACACCATGTTTCTTGGATACACAATATGTCAGCATTCAGAGAAAGGAGATAGTTCAATTTCTCAGGGGAATTGTACAAACCTGCAGCATTCCAAGAGATGATATTAAGTTGTCTGTTAAAGATGCTGAAACAGGCATTTACTCATCGATGTATTACTCGATAATGCTCCAGGTAGCCAATTCCATTGCTGGGGGTCATGACATTGAGATGAGATCATGGTCTCATTGCATGTTGGAATCTTTGAAACCATACGCTTTCCCCTTGATACACAAATTTTTAAATCCTTATTACAAGCAGACAGGACATTTTGCTTAATACCCGAGCTAGTTGGTCCTTCTCTATAACAGACACTAGTAAATGGTAATACATCTATACCTCGGCATTGAAAAGCTTCTGCTTGCTGTAAAATGATATTAGAAATTATTTTTGAGCAGAATTTAACCCTTGCTCGTTGGCCATTCTCACATGTTATAATTGAAACCAGATCTATGTCACTTGACTGAATTAATTTTAAACTTTCAATATCTTTAAGGCAGCTAAGCAACCACGACCTGTTTAAAGTTAGGTCAAAGTCAAACAGTGGCAAAAAGTCCAATGTCAGTGTATCCACCCATACTGGAGCGACTTTTTGTGGCACATTAGTTGATTCTAGTGGTACTTCAGAGGGCAATTGAAAGATAGAGGCAGATGGATTAAGTGTCCGTATTACCATAGTCTCCTTTCTTATGTTTTCTTCTGCTGGTACACGTGGTTCTGACTCGTTAATCTCAGAACTTGGGGCTCTTCCATCAGTTATTTTAACAGCAGGAATATCTTTCACAGTCAAGGTGGGGGCACAAACCTCTACCACTTTCGTATTGGTGTCTAGTATGGAGTTTTCTGAGGTTTCTAGTTCCTCCAAAGCTTCATTTACATGTTGCTGAAATATAACTTGCCTTTGTCGTCTCCTTGAATACTTGCGAACTGGCTTCCTGTTCTTTCCTTTATATTTTTTACATTTACCCTTTTTGAATCCCTTAGTATCATGACTAAAGATAGGGAATAACGCATTTCCAGTGGTTTGATTGTTCACTACAGGACCTTCTTCCTCCTTTATTTGACTCTTTGATGTAGTATCAGATATGAGGCGTGAACTTTCGACCATCACTATAGAGTCTCTTTGTTTTTCATTCAACTGTGTTGTGGAGGATGGTATTAGAGTTTCAACGTGCTCATGTATTTCTACCTGTAGCGTTGGCCCAACCACAGTAGTTGTTCTTAACAAGTTATCGCCTTCCACAGTGTTTGGGTTCGCAGGAGTTGCTCTTAGCATGTTATCGCCTTCCATAGTATTAGGGTTCACTGGAGTAGTAGGCATAACTTTTCCGTTCTCCATATGCTTTGTCATTAGGACTTTCAAAATCTCAGTTACTGAGTCCATAATACAATCAGTACTCACAGCAAATTTTCCTAATAGCAGTAATATAGAGGCCAGAAGGTCCTCGAGAGCTATTAAGGAGTCTGAGATCGGTTTTTCATTTTTAGGATATTCGGTCTCTACATAAGCACGAATCCCTGATAGATTGAGATTTGGGGATTTCATCTCACTTTGCATAGACGGAATATCATTGGATGCAATGGATGGAGTACTGCTATATAATGTTAGTCCAGGGGGATGTACTTTGTTGGGAGTTTTGTTCAATTCAGAATGGGTCCCCTGTCTCTCATCCATGTAACGACCACAGAGTTCTAAATCAATACTGGACAACATAGATAGTTCCACTACATCCTGCTCCATCTGTCCGACTTTCTCGTTTTGTTGTTTTACTTCTAACTTTGATGATATCAACTTAGGGAGCTCACTGTCAGTAGAAGCTGGCATAGTACTTGTCTCCTTAGAGGTTGGTAGAAACCTTGAAATTGAGTCTTGAGTAAAATCAGACTCAAAGGGAAAGTCTAATTGTGGTAGCGACCCCTCTTCCTTTGGAGGAGATCTTTCCATTTCCTTTTTTGCCGAATTTTCCCAAATTTCCATTAACTGCCTTTGACCCTTTAATTGCAAGCTGTTAGCGTATTTGCTCTGCAAGGGGTTCGATCTTATTAATGTATTTGGCCGCCCTTCAAGCGTTCTTCCAGAACGTAATTTCCTAACTGACATAATGCACTCTGCAGCAACCTGTCAGTCGTTTTGTGATTAGACTCAAATTTAAGAAATTAAAATCAGAAATAAGAAATTAGAAATGGACTGACTCAAACTATATAAAAGTCTATGCACGTGTTATGCTGTATGTGCCAGGTCCAATGAGTAAATGGTCACAACGCCAAGTATCCGTCAGCTATATCGACTGATGGTGTATTTTATAAATATTTGAAAGAAAGTGGGCCCAGCCCAACCTACCTCGGCCACTGAGGGCCACAGAGGGCCCGCCCTTTGCCCGGGCTTCTCCCGGGCGCTTCCCGCGCGCGTCTCGCGGGGCGAGAGGGGGCGTCTCCCTTTCAGCGCCGCCTGGCGCTCCTGCCGCGTCACGAGCGCGACTCCCCTGATGCTGCTGGGGACTGTAGTGCGCTTGTGGTCAGCGCGTTATCCCGGTTGGCCGTTTCCCTCACGGCTGCACTGCCCGATGGCTCTGCGTCTTTCCTCTCAGGTAAGCCTCTGAAAATGCCAGCTGCGTGTCCGTGAGGCTCCGGCGGCGTCTCCCTTTCAGCGCCGCCTGGCGCTCCTGCCGCGTCACGAGCGCGACTCCCCTGGTGCTGCTGGGGACTGTAGTGCGCTTGTGGTCAGCGCGTTATCCCGGTTGGCCGTTTCCCTCACGGCTGCACTGCCCGATGGCTCTGCGTCTTTCCTCTCAGGTAAGCCTCTGAAAATACATTAACTTAAGTGTGTGTTGTTAGTCCAGAAAGTAACATACATTTTATTTTTGGTGCTGAATTTAAATTAATCCATCTAAGTGTTTTAAAAGTCATGGGAAGACTGAAATCTGAAAAAGAGGATGCCAATCAGTGGCAGCAGAGCATCTTGTAAGGTCCTTTAACAAATAGGAGATATTATTATAGGACAAATCCTGGATGCCAAAATGTTGAATCCAACAATGAGAGAAAACACACATACAGAAGTGGTATATTACGTCATGGAGAGGGCATGTGTTCCTTATGCATGAGATGACTCAAAGGAAGCAGCAATAATGAAGAAATTGCTTTAGTCAATGTCATTGATGCCATCGTTGAAGCATCTCTTCAAATTATGTCAACAGGAGTGAAATTGGTGAATACACTTGTGCAAAACCGTCAAAAGATGGAGATTGCCCTGCGGTGCAGAACCTGCTGCTTCATAGGCACTAAAGAGACAGAAAACAACAGTTTCTTTAGTGCATGCTAAGGGCACGAGTTATAGTTGAAAAAATATATATAGTGTGGTCCACTAACTATATTCTCCCTTTATACTTTTTTTTCTTTGTTGTAATAATAACTTACATTAAATTATTTAAAATGCTTAGAAATTCAGGTCAGGGGCCCAAGTCCCCAAGTACTACTGCAATAGTCACTAAAACATCTCTTTCCATGCTGCATCCAGCCAACCAGATCGTTCTCTCAGACAAAAGCCCCCTCAACTAATCAGAATGATTGAATTTTTGAATTTCAGCTCAATGGTCAAGAAATACAAATATTTTGAACTTTAAATTCTCAAAAATTACAAAAGAGAATTACAGCAAAACACAAAAGCATGCTTTCTGTGTAAAGATCTAGGGCCATATGTATCATAGTTCCGTTTTGCGATTCCTAAATAGCGATTTTTAAGGAATCGCTATTTAGGAATCGCAAAATGGTATATATGAAGAAATTCGCTTTTAATTAGCGATTCCTTAATCTTCCTTTATTGCGTATTCGCATTTTGCGAATTCGCAATTAAAGAATAATTTCCAATGCATTCCTATGGGCCAGGAGGCCCATAGGAATGATTTCCAAATAATTCTCAAATTGCGAATTCGCAATTTGCTAATCGCAATTTGAGAATTATTGCAAGGGTGCAGGGGTGTCTCAAGGACACCCTGCTGCACCCCTGTAAATTACATGTGTGTGCATATGGCGCACATACATGCCCTATGGGCATGTATGTGCGTCACATGCCACAAACAATAATACAAATTAGTGTATTTTGAACAGAAATCGCAATTTACCACCAACTGGAAGTTGGTGGTAAATTTCGATTCCTTAAGCTGAATTTGCAACAGTAAAATGCTTCATACATAGCATTTAAGGAATTGCAATATTGCGATTCCTTAAATGCTATGGCAAATTAAGGAATCGCAAGTATTTGCGATTCCTTAAGATGCGATTGTTTGATACATTTCAATTCATGCTAATTAGCCTTTTGCGATTCGCAAAGGCCGAAATTCGGCGAATTTCGGCCTTTGCGAATCAAAAAAGGCTTGATACATATGGCCCCTAGTTTGCTGCCTGATTTGGTGTAATTCCGTTAAGTTGTTTGAGCTGCAGCCCTGTTCAAAAATCCCTATGGAAATAGCATGGGGTAATAGCATTTTGGAGCTCTTTTTGTTTGCATGACTTCACTTAATGGATTACCCAAAAACAAGTTACCTGGAGTTTTGTCAAGTGGCACCAAAGTTATTAGCAAACCAAAAAATGGTCTTCCCCCGGTAACTAGATCCTAACTATATATGTGTGTGTGTGTGTATATATATATATTTATATATCAATCTAGATAAATAATGAAACATTAATGAGCAAGAAAGATATCAGAATGATTTAAAAAAAAAATCACCAAATAAATGTAGCAGTACGCAATTGACTGGGACCTAGGCTCGAATTCAGGCAGCCCACGATGGAGTTGAAGGCCAATACTCCAAGCAAGTCATCTCAGTCACAGTTATATTTTCTAATTTCGTCTTTTCCTGGAAGCCAGAATTATCCAGTTGGACAAAGAATGATGCTGAAGTGCACAAGGGTCCCTCCATGTGAGATATGACATTGTCAATCTGCTGTTGAAGATTGACAATTCCATCATCTTCCATCCTGTGACCCAGCTGTGCCTGAATGCTGCTTCATAATGAGGGACACTGGAGGAGGTTGTGCCGGCTGCTTAGGCTGTGAATGCCCTCACTTGAGTATTGTAACTGCACAGCCTGGCAGAGGGAGTGCCGGGACTGAACCATCAGTACCATGGATGGGCGGCATGAATTGCCAATGATGATACCCCCATGCCCCCTCCTGCAATTGAGGTAGGACATAGTCCCGCACATCTTCCCATGATGATATAAAGGGGAGAGGAGTGAGATACCAATGCATTTCCACCACAGGCTTCCATAGCAATTTGAAATACTGCGAGATCACTAGGGAATCTGAATTGCAGATCCAAGAGACTGATGGCCTTTACATTCACCACACCACAGTGCAATGCCTGCGCGAAAATATATCTCAGCATTCCATGGGCTGACTAAACTGCCACTCATGATCTGCAATAACATATGCTGGTAAACTACAATCATACATTATACGAGCACCACTGAGTACCTCCAGAGGAACCTCACTTGGGAAAGGGAGTGACAAACTCCTCTGGACTGATGACTGCTGCATTTACCACCGTGCAGCTCATGGGCTGTATAGGATAAATTGTATACACCCCCTACATGACCTTGGCCGTCCCTAAAAAGCCTGCAAATCACTGCTACTGGCCAGTTGCGCAGCATGCAGCATTGCACCCTGCCTTTCTCATCTTCTACAACCCTGATTCTCACTAGCAAATGTCTACTCACAGAGGGGACCTCAGTCAAGAACCACTACCTTGAATCTAAAAAGGCAGCCTACTGTCAGTAGATGACACGATTCCAGAATGTACCATAGCAACAAATCCAGCTGCAGAAATCAATACTGCTACTAGTGATGGAGGGAAGATTAGCAAGGATCAATGGGAAGATCGATGTGCTTAGGTTGTGCTTAGCCTCCATGAAGGAAACACTGAAGGGACACAACCATTGGCTAATGGCCATAACTCTGGAGCTCCCTTCCTCTCCCCATCAAAACCAGTCCCACACTCATCACCTTCAGAAAACAATTCCAATTCCAATTCCAATATTGGCTTTTTCACCAATAACCGCCCTGTAGCGTTTTTTTCCTGCCTGGATTATAAGTCCATAAGCGCCGAGACATCCCAGGGTATTTGCGCGCTATACAAATCACCCAAACATAAACACTATATAACTGATGCCAAAGACACTTTATGTACAGTAACGGAGGACAGGAGGTACGAGGCAATTGGACTTCAAGTGGTTAAAAGGAAAAATTAAGATTTGGAGGCAAGATCTCGGAGATGTAACTTCTATATTCTGGGACTTCCAGAGACAACAGAGATGAGGAAACTGGAAGAGTAGGTAGAACAATTATTATTGGCTGTCTTTGGCCATGATATCTACCTAGTTTATGCTGGAAAAATCCCACCACACCTTGGGACTGAGACTGATCGCAGAGCACCGCCATTTTCAATTGTGACTAAGGTACTTAACTATAGGGACTGAGATACCATACTTGCCCTAGCCAGAGACCAAATGGAAATTACGTATGAAAGTAAGAAGATGCCCGTGAAGAAGAAGCTGTAGAAAATGAACATTAAATACACAATGTTGTACCCAACACAACTGCAATTCTATTACAATGGGTAACCTCATGGTTTTGTGGATCATCAGGCTGCACTCACTTCCTGAAAACGCAAGAAAGACAGAGACACAGTAAATGCTCAAGTGGAACTGTCTGAAATGAAGGCCTCAGCGATATGGGATGATATATTCATTGTGGTGAACATTGCATGCTTATTTTTGCATTGTGACAGGGAGGACCTGTACTCACATCAGGACATACAAAGCGGCCCATCATGATTTGAGCTCCCTGTAGGGGTGGCACACAACCCACGAAGAGGGACAAACCTTTCTGGAACCTGTGGTCTGAATGCGACTCAATGAGTACCATTATGGACATTTACTTGCTACTTGATTTTCTATACAATGCATGTGGTAGCTTATACAGTTTTCTACTATCCACCCCTAGGCACAAGCCATCAGAATTTGGGAATTGTTCCCTCTGTTTGAGGGAAATATGGAAGTTTGGGGTGGAGGGAAGGGGCGGGGAGGTTTTGCTGACCAGATAGGAATCGGTATAGGAGTGGGGGGCATGAGGTGTTAACTGGATAAAACAACTGCATGGATGTATGAGTGACCGCTATGCATACTATACAGCCCTGCAAAGAGCTCAACCCAATTGATATTGCCACTGTTATAGAGAAAGACCGCAGTCCCCCTCTGGTGAAATGCATGACATGAAACATACGCTGACTAAGCAACCTCATAATAAATGCGCCTATGCCACTGGACACTAGATCAATATCCTTCTACTGCAAGAAACTCATCTTTTACCCCACAAAAGCCAACATGTGTGTAGACAGTGCAGCTCCTATAGATTCTTTGCTACATACTCAACTTACTCTAGAGTGGTCGGCACATTTATCAGACAATACCAATGATTTGGCTCCTCATGTGGTGTCCGATCCAGAGGGGCGATACCTGACAGTTCAGGGGCTGCTACGACAAACACATTTTACTCTCATTAGCACCTATGGACCAAATCACAATGACACCAGGTTTTACATTGAGGTCATAGCACAATGCCTCTGCCTTTAACCGGGTACAATATAATGGGAAGGGGAATTCAACTTAACGCTACACAACACATTAGGCAGTTCGAACAATAGGCCTCAACAACATGGTAGCGCCCGAACGGCATTACTAAATATAATGGAGATCCATGATCTTGTTGATAGATGGAGAACACACGCTGACACCAAACAAAAATATATTTTTTGCTCGTGGTCCGGGGCTCTGCCTCCAGACAGGAGTTGTGGCTGGGGACCAAAGATGTACTGGGATGTACACATGACACCATCCATATACCCTGAACACTATCAGACCACTCCCTTGTTAATTACACTGCACTCACCAGAAACAGACGGAACACAATGATTATGGTACTTACAACCTACCATGCTCCTCGATATGGTATTTAGAGAGGAAGTCAAACAGGCCATACTGACATACTTTGACACGAGCAAGAACTCAGTGCAGGGATGTGGAACAGTGTGGGAGGCCTTTAAAGCCATAATTCAGGCAGATGAGTATATCAAAGAGAAATTGCATTTCAAAATCGGATAGATGTGTTCTTAATCATATAGAAGTCTACCTGAAACAGCTCGGCACTCTATATAACGCAGATTAGGACCCTCATAAACTCAGGTGGATCAAATTGAAGCTGTGTGAGTTTCATGATGAGGTAGATAGTTTACATGTTTGCTACCCTGAAATGCTGCCATGAGTGATAGGCAGTTGTTATGCTTATTGCAAGCATTTCTCTCATCACCTTTTGTGTGTTTTATATACCACCCTAAGTTGGAAGGGCATGTCCAGGCATGGGTCCCGTGCTCACTGTGCCACTGGAACCAAGGTACACCCAACTCAAGAGCCCCAATCAAGGTGAAACCACTCTTGGGTTGCAGAGAGGACCTGGCCTGGCAGTTCTGACTGGATTGTTTTTATAGAGGAGGGTCAAAACTGATTGACATATGGCTTGGTCAAAACTGAGGTGGCATGGTGGGCAAAAGAACGAAGGATTGTCATGCTACCCCGTGCGATTGCCAATGATTAGACTTATTACAAGCACTTCTCCCATCAACTTTTACGTGTTTGACATAGTAGATCAGGACCTAAGCATGATGTGAGGCTGATCGTGATGGAGCCCAGGACGGGTGCAACAAGTGCATTGGTCTTTGGGAGTGGACTTTGGAAATCATGGATGTCGACTCACAACTAACACTAAAAAGCACGTTTTAAGCAGGCCCTGTGTGCACATAAAACCAGGAGACAGATGACCGGAAGGACAAAAGCAGGGTTTTTCTGCAATGAGAGAGAGGATACACAACTATAGTCCTGGCATCCTGTTTGTTCACCTTGAAGGGTGCAGACATTTTCCATGAGACTCAGACACTTCTGCTCCCTAGTTCTGGTCCAGGAACCATTCCCACTAAGGTCTGATCGTCAGTGTGATCCTGCTGTGTGATTGAGCAGCCGGATATGTCTGAGTCCTACCTTCTGCAGGGGATGACTGACTGAGGCCCACTGCTACTCTGCAGCTAGGGGGACTGGTGTCACCATTTACACCAGTGCGATCACTCACCTCCAGGGGGCTGCATACCCCATTACTCCCCAGACCTCCTCTTTGTATGCCGCCACCCTCACTTAAGGTGACACTCACTCACTGTTGACTGCCCGCGAGGTGATTGATTTTACTGCCACAACCTTGAAACACAGTAAGCCACCTCCCAAGACAACAGAAGCGGCACTTGCACTGCACTGAACATTAACACGCTTGCCGCAGGATAAATAAGTGCTTCACTGTCTGATCATCTTCTTTTAATAAACTGCCTGACTATAATTAGTTTTATTGACTATTGCTCCAGTAGGCCGATGGGGGCAGCCACCATTTAGGATTGGTGATTTTACTTATCATGTCTCACTGCCATGGCCTTTTGGAATAGATTTGTCCTTCATGTCTATCTTGTTTAAGCCAGTGCTGCCA
This sequence comes from Lissotriton vulgaris, assembly GCF_964263255.1. Taxonomy (NCBI): domain Eukaryota; kingdom Metazoa; phylum Chordata; class Amphibia; order Caudata; family Salamandridae; genus Lissotriton; species Lissotriton vulgaris. The sequence continues at coordinate 1,614,455,551 of NC_141693.1, forward strand.
TCTACTTGACTATGGCAGAACCTACCACTATACAGATAAACAGGGTTTGGGACGGTCTAGTATCACAGAAACAGAAAATAAGCGGCTGGAAATGATGAGCTCAGAGCTCGAGATTGAAAACTATTGCCAAAAAGACACATTTCTGTTTCAAACATAAGACAGGTAACTGCTAACTGCACCCTAGAAAAAAAGAATTGAATCAGCAGTCCGGGAATTCATTTGGGAGTCTAGAACTGAGGATTTGTAGAGCCTTGTGCGTGACATTGGAAATCTTAGTGACATATGATAGGGATCATACTATAATGTGTGACTATCGGATCCACGAGGTGCACCACAATATACGTCCACGACCTCCTCTCACCTGGCCCTGTCCAGCCATACACAACACCACTAAATACATTCTTATTTTTTGAAGTTCTGAGCCTAAATAAGAAATCGACTGACGCAGGTAACATAGTCATATCAGGGGTAACCTTAGACGCACTCGTGGTAGACCTGCAAATTATATAGATCTCTATGTCAATCATAGAACAAAACACAGACAATTACAATAAAGACTCTCATTAGTGAGCTGGCAGTTATCACATCTCATTTCGACACTAGGGACAAATGTCTAGAGACACTGGGAGAGTCAACTTGCAGACACAATAGATGGGGGTAAATCTCGGGAACCCTCAGAAGTAACTAATGTACTTACAGGATAGAGGCCACAGGAAATACAAATGCCTTTTCAGGGCCCTGGAAACATCAGACGCGCAAGATTTGGTCACCTTTTTACTGGCATTTATTCATCAGTTGATGCAAATAGACTTCAATCCACCACTGGGAATTCAGCGCTCCCAAAAGGGTGTAGACAGACAAACAGCCCTGTAGTGACCTTATTTTTGGCTCTATTTCTGAGTGATGGTGACTTTAAGCTTGCTACCATCCTGGATCTCTATTCTTGCCTTGTGTTGGTCCTTTTCAGGCCTTTTTCCAGACCTAGAAGCATAAACTAGAGGATAGCTGCTTTATATGATGATAGATCCCTTATTCTTGACTCTAATCCATCTATTACCTATTGGCTTTGACATAATTATGTGTCCTTTCATCATCCTACCTATAGTAGAGGGTGGATCCTGTATTCCTGACTTTATATTACATATTGGTATGGTTTGTGTATGTACTCTGATAGAGCTAAGTGTTATTTCATCTTTCTCAGGCCTACAAGGCCCAGAACTAGAGAGACTCCATTTTGCTTTCTGTCCCTGCAGACTGAGATGCTTGCAGGGTAAAGGTGATGTTTTAGTTATGAGGTGTTGTTCACTTGGAGAGAACCAGTCTGGGCCAGCCCTTATCGGTAGGCTGTATTATTCTTTGTGTCGAAGACACCACAAAAGGCCGGCCGGCTGGGTGTTTGTCCTTGATGCGGAGTGGTGCAGAGATCTGATGGGCGGCAGGCTGATGGCTGGAACTTTCCATGAGGAGAGAGCATTCCATATTAGTGAAGTGCAGAGGCGGAGTTAGTGAGTTGGAGCCAGGGAGAGAAGAAAAGACAGTCGATGCTTGGAACAGAGAGAAGTCAGTTTGTCAGTTGGTCAGTTTGTGAATGAGTCAGTTGGAGCAGAGGAGAGAAGAAGACAGTCGATGCTTGGAACAGAGAGAAGACAGACAGACAGTCAGTGAGTTGGAACCAGAGAGAGAAGTCAGAAGCAGTTGTGAGCAGATGGTGTTTTGAACAGAGAGAAGTGAGATGATGTTTGGAACTGAAGGAAGCAGTCAGAAGCAGTTATTTATCAGAAGGAGTTGTGATCAGCTGGAGTCTGAAGTGATGCCTTTTGGAAGAGACTGAAGTTATATCGTGGATTATAAAAAAAAAAAGAAAAAAAAAGAAGTTATATCGTGGATTAGTCTGTGGGAGCAGCTGGAGTGAATTGGAGATATTCGCGCTAAGCGGGAATATCTCCAAAAGCTAACACCTGCCCTGAGCAGTTCTTAGCCATGTTATCCAATGGGAGGTGGATAACATGGCTAAGAGCATTAGCTCGCTAATGCATGAATATCGCTGACTTTTCAGCAATATTCATGCTTTGCGGCGATTTTTACCGCATTTGCGTTAAACCTTGGTAATACCAAGGTTTATTTGCGGTAAAAATCGCCGCAGCGCTGCGGTAAAGTTTTGTCTCTAACCAAGCAATAGGGATAATTATCGCTATTGCTTGGTAATATGCCCCCCAGTTTGTTATTCTTGGCTATGATTCAGTTCTTTCCGCAGAGAAATGTTTATATAAGGGGGGGTCAAGTTGCTCTTCCTTACAGTCGGCCCAGAAAGCTTCATTGACTTCAGATAAAGGATGTTTGCAAATGAATAATTTTCCCCTCAGTAATGTACACAGAATAATTGGCAGACGCTTGGCCCTTGGAGTTAGATAAATACAGTAGGCACAGAAAGCTTCCCTGACTAGAGATATGGGATGCTTGAACAGAATAATTGGCAGGAGCTTTGCTCCTGCAATGAGATCAGCATTTGGCAGTGATTCAATATTACATCGCAAGGTAGCCCGGCTCCTGCTTGTTACGTTGGAGCTGATTCAAAACTCTGAGTGCGGACATCTTTCTGGAGGGAGGGGCTGTTTCTCAAAGGAGTGAGGAGTAGCTAGGTCCCAGCCCTTCTGGCTGTGTATGTCACAATTAGATTTTACCCAAACAAAATTAAAGAATATGGTATAGGTATAGGTAGAATGTTTAAATCATTCCTTGGATTTAGAAGAGTTCTTTTCAGGAATTAGGAGGTTTCTTACAAAGATGAAAAGAACTTGGGGTGCTTTTTGAATGGAAAATGTGTTTTTGCAAGATTGATGATGCGTGTTTCTTGTTTCAGATGGCTGACGTGTGGGGGCTCTGTATGAGTGTGATTTTCTTATTTTGGAGTGATGTGTTTTTCTTATTTTCGGAGTGAGTGCCCCCACCCCCAAAAAACCCCGAGCCTTGACCCAGACCAGAAGCGGATTTACCAGGATGACCAGACTGGAGGGTGTGCTTCCTTGGCACAGGATACAGATGAAGATGGAGGATCATGGCCTATACGAATGAACTGTTTTCCTAAGGAGAAACCAACTACAGAAGAGAACTTTTTATAGTGACTGAACTTTTCCTGGATCTCCACAAAAAAAAAAAAAACTTGACAAAGCCAATAGTTCTATTTTTGAAAAAAAGACTTTATTCTAAAAAGAACCCATTTTTTTATTTGGATATAATGATGTTCCTTTACGAAAGGAGTTTGAAATGTAATTCCTTGGCCTGCATTCTTGAGTCTTGTATTTTTTCCCATGTTTCTATTTCAGATGGACATTATGCCACTTTTGCAGTTACCATACACAGGCCCCACTTGAAAAAAAAAATTCTCAGTCCTGTTCATGGTTTTGATTTTCCAGTTTAAAAGATGCAGTGCCACATTAATGCAATGATGCAAATGATATTATTTGAATGTCATAGGGTGATTAGTGAGCTGCTTTAATAATCTGATGCCCTGTAATACATGATATTTTGATTTTAGTATGCTACGCTATTTCATTATTGATACAGATTGATTTTACACTTGTTTATCTTTCATCTATTTCATAGTTTTCCTGTTTTCTCTAAAACAGTCTTGCCACTGAAAAGAACGCAGTGTTTTAAATGATGGTGCACACATGTGTTCCACAGATTGATACAGAGGGGTTAGGTGCAAACTGTTTCCTGAGTTAGATGACTTGTGTCCTTTACCTATTGCCTTTGGCATGGTCTATTATTACTCAATTTCCCAAGTTTAAGTCTATGAACTTTTAGAAGAATATATACACCACACTTAGATAACTTTCTTTGATTTATTGCTTGATATGCATAGTGCTACACCGGCTATTTTGTAGAGATGGGGTTGTCCTTGTTTTCCTGTTATTACACTTTCACTTTGATCCATCAACTCTTAGTTAGAACAGTGGGATTAGTTACAAGGGTGGTCACCCTAGACTTTAGGTTGTCCTGGGAGGTGTGTGTTTTAGTCAGGTTATGTCCTACATCTCTTAGTTATAGTTGCCCAGACCTTGAAGACCCTTTGTCATGTTTATTTGTCAGATTTTACCAAATCCTTTCTTAGTTACATTTCAACATTCAGGTCAAGGGTGCTTTGATTCGTTTCAATTGGTTGTCAGATTTACATTCCCTACATAAAGTTTTAGGTGGTATTTCCTTAGTTGTCATTCATTTTAGGGAGTCTTTTGGTTTTTGTTTTTTTTGATAGATTATGTTGATGTTTGTTTATTTGTTTGTTGTTGTTTACGGATGTTAGCAAGTTAAATTCGAGGGTGGAGTGTAGTGACCGTATTTTTGGCTCTATTTCTGAGTGATGGTGACTTTAAGCTTGCTACCATCCTGGATCTCTATTCTTGCCTTGTGTTGGTCCTTTTCAGGCCTTTTTCCAGACCTAGAAGCATAAACTAGAGGATAGCTGCTTTATATGATGATAGATCCCTTATTCTTGACTCTAATCCATCGATTGCCTATTGGCTTTGACATAATTATGTGTCCTTTCATCATCCTACCTATAGTAGAGGGTGGATCCTGTAGTCCTGACTTTATATTACATATTGGTATGGTTTTTGTATGTACTTTAATAGAGCTAAGTGTTATTTCATCTTTCTCAGGCCTACAAGGCCCAGAACTAGAGAGACTCCATTTTGCTTTCTGTCTCTGCAGACTGAGATGCTTGCAGGGTAAAGGTGATGTTTTAGTTATGAGGTGTTGTTCACTTGGAGAGAACCGGTCTGGGCCAGCCCTTATCGGTAGGCTGTATTATTCTTTGTGTCAAAGACACCACAAAAGGCCGGCCGGCTGGTTGTGTGTCCTTGACGCGGAGTGGTGCAGAGATCTGATGGGCGGCAGGCTGATGGCTGGAACTTTCCATGAGGAGAGAGCATTCCATATTAGTGAAGTGCAGAGGCGGAGTTAGTGAGTTGGAGCCAGGGAGAGAAGAAGAGACAGTCGATGCTTGGAACAGAGAGAAGTCAGTTTGTCAGTTGGTCAGTTTGTGAGTGAGTCAGTTGGAGCAGAGGAGAGAAGAAGACAGTCGATGCTTGGAACAGAGAGAAGACAGACAGACAGTCAGTGAGTTGGAACCAGAGAGAGAAGTCAGAAGCAGTTGTGAGCAGATGGTGTTTTGAACAGAGAGAAGTGAGATGATGTTTGGAACTGAAGGAAGCAGTCAGAAGCAGTTATTTATCAGAAGGAGTTGTGATCAGCTGGAGTCTGAAGTGATGCCTTTTGCAAGAGACTGAAGTTATATCGTGGATTATAAAAAAAAAAAAAAAGAAGAAGTTATATCGTGGATTAGTCTGTGGGAGCAGCTGGAGTGAATTGGACATTGGAGCTGAGATAATCAGACAGAGTGAAGAAGCTAGTGGAGCGAACGGTTATCAGAGCGGCAGAAACTATTAGGCTGAAGCTGGAAGGTGGAGAGAGTTCGTGGGGGAGAGGAATCCAGTGCAGAGTGATCAGCGCAGATGCGTGTCCAAGAGTGCAGGGGAGGATCTGAGACGAGCTAAGGCACAGACGAGAGAGGAACCCAGATGACAGCTAGAGCAAGACTTCATACTAATAAGGTGATACCTTTCCTGTAATATAGTTTGCTTTACATTTAAACATTAACCTTGTCCTTACTGTATTGCTAATCCTTTTTCTTTCAGCGGTGTGCAGTATAATCCATTCCCTCTTTAGCTATTTACAGTCAATTACATGTGGATGTGTTATAGTAATAATGCTTTACAGAGACCCTGCAGATCTGTGTATGTGTCTATTCCCCTTTTACTTTTTAGGCTATGTGTTATAGTATAGTGTTATATTGTTATTGTTATTGTGATAAATAAAGTACCCCAGTTCTTAGTGAACCAGTGTACCTCTTGTTCTTGTACAGTAAAGGTAACCTTGTCTTCTAGTCAGGTATTATTCGGCGAACAGATGCTACCCCTGATCAAGAAATGGTAACTGAATAATGAGGGAGAGAGGAGTCCTTGAAATAGAGAATAAGTTGTACACAGTGTAATTTGGCCATTCTTGTACCACATAAAATATATGAGACATTCCCAGTAGTGAGAGAAATTTCCCAACATAGAGAGCTGAAGGTATTCATAGGAAAGTGATCGTCGTTGTGTAGCGGCGTTAGTGAGAGCACTGATTGTGGTCAGTGTGTATACCCACAAGATTGTGGCTTGAGAGAGCACCAGGGGGGAAACTGGTGTGTAATGCCATCGCCTCTAGGGAAAGTGGCGTTAGTGAGAGCACTGATTGTGGTCAGTGTGTATACCCATAGGATTGTGGCTTGTGTATGTATGAAATAGTGAGAGCACCAGGGGGGACACTGGTGTTTATACCCACAAGATTGTGGCTTGTTTAATGAGAGCACTGGTTGCGGTCAGTGTGTAATGGTAAGTAATCAGAACTGCCCCAGGGTAGATTAGTCTGGGCCCATGTGGTCGCGAGACTATGAGGTATGAGAGTGGTGTAGGGCATGGACGTCCTTAGTAATTAGTGAGTATTCCTAGTAATCCCTATAGATTTAGTGGTGTTTCTGATGATATGAGCTTGTATATTGCTAATTCCCCATCCTCAGGTAGGTACCCAGGTGCCTGGATAGATGGGTCCTGAGGAGGGAGGTGGTTGCGTTTCGGCTGGGTTGGTGGTGTCTTGGTGAGCTGATCCTATCTGGTCCGAAAATCCGGTCGTTACAAGCCCATGGAAAATTCACCAGTGAAATCTACTCCACTAAGGCGAAGAAGGGTCGTCGCACTGCTCATTGAGCATTGGAAAATAAAAATAAAATGATAATAGCAAGAAGTTATCATTTTATTTTTCTCTGTGACGCCAGCCAGGTTGGGCACAGTGGGGATACCTGCCATCAGAGGGAGCAGGAGTGGTTTGCACTCCCTTCCTAAGTGGGCACGACTGCTTGGCCCAAACGGTCATGAGCACTTTGCATGTTCACCACTGGGCTGTGTTGCACAGCCCAGTGGAGAGCATGCCCAGCCTCCCAGGTACAGCCTGATGGGCCAAACAAGCCACTCAGACCATTCATGACACTGCTCATGCAGCATTGTGGTTGGCTGGGAGAGTCTGGGAGCCATGGCGCTTCCGGTGCCTCCGGTGCAGCAGAGAAGAAGACAGAGGAGAGACATGCGCCTGCGAAGAAGGAGGTATGTTTATTTTTTCAAAATGCAGTATAATTATTATTATTTTTTTTAAAGACCTTTACTGTACCTTTAACATTATACACAGCTTCTGGCCTACAACCCCTTGGGCAGGCCACAACTTATTCACAGGTACTCTATAATATCAGGATAACACACCCCATGTGCCGATATCCCAAGGGTACGGCGGCGTTCCATAACAATGCAGGTACACAATTCACAGTAGGATTATAAATCTGCATAGGTCCTTTTCTTTTTATATACCAAACTTGTTGGTATTACATCAAACACGGCAGATGACATAAACAAACATGTGTGTAGTATTTGTAGTATACGTAATGCAAATACAGTTAAGTCCCCATCGGTATATATTCTGTATGCAATGGCTAAGTTCTGGAATGGGCTGAAAACCCACCGTACAGCACTTAGTCGTGTAAGTGGGACTTTTAGTCTGAAAGGGCCTCATCCGAGTCAATCCGAGGCGGTTCATATATATCCCCTCTGAACTTGTTCCATGCCCCCCAGATCTGCTCCCATTTCCTAGGGCACCCCCGATGAACAAATACCGATTTCTTGGCAACCATCGCTACATCCATGTCTCCAGTCCCTCAACGTGGGTAATGCTTCAGCACCCCACAGTCTAGCTATGTTACACTTTGCCACCATCATCCCTAGCATGGCCCAGTCCTGCTGACGAAGGGTTAAGTCCGTTGCGTCCCATACATTTAACAGACAACGCCGGGGATCCGGTAACAGGGAAACAGTCGTGGTTTGGGAGATGGTGCGCATCACAGCAGCCCAGAACATAGCCACTCGACCACAGTCCCAAATGGTGTGATAGAACGTCCCCCTCTCCCCACAGCCACGGAGACAGTACTCGTGAGAGGCCTTCCCTATCCTATGCAGGACTGTTCTGGTGTAATATGTGCGGTGCAATATTTTCATCTGAACCAGTTGAAGTCTGGAGGGGATCGCTGTTTCCCGCGGTGAGGAGATGGCCTCCTGCCACTCTGAATCATCAAAGTCGCCAACATCCCTCGACCAACTCAACCGCAACTTAGATATCATGTCAGGGAGGTTATTGACCAGCTTTTGATACGTGAATGATGTTGCTTTGCGGGGCATGTGTTCTGTCAGTAACCTATCCTCAAGAGGAGTGGATTCCTGTAGGACTGTCCCTGCCGGGACGGCTGTCTGCAGTGCATGTCGGATTTGTATGTACCTATAGTGTTCAGACTGTGCCATCTCATATTTGGTTTGTAGAAACGCAAAGTCTACTACCTTGCAGTTTTTCCAAAGGTCTCCCACTACTGATATTCCTATGTTGTCCCAAGCCTTGAGCCCTTTACTGTTGCGAAGGAAACCTAGTCTGTATGAGTCCCACAATGGTGTCATTTGCGTGATTATATTAGCGCATTGAAGGTGTCTGTGTGCCTTGTACCAGAGTTGAACCCGTATGTCGTGTCGGTCCCACTAGGTTCGTCGGCACACTACGCCTATAGAGGTTTTGTAACAAACCTCTGGGTTCCAAACATTGCCTGTCTGCTAAATAGGCAGGTTCAGTCTGTGGGGCATGCATCCAATATTTAATTTGTTTGAGGTGGGCCGCCCAGTAGTATAGTTCGATATTCGGGAGCGCTATGCCTCCATCATACCAGTCTTTTACCAGTTTGCATTGCGCTATCCGTGCCGGCTTCCCGTCCCATAGCAAAGCCGAAACCGCTGATGAAATCGCTGTAAAGTAGGAGGGCGGGACAGGGAACGGCGTATTTTCGAGGAGATACAGGAAGCAGGGAAGTGTCATCATTTTGAACACTGCAGCTTTTCCCAGGAGCGTGAGAGGGAGGGAGCGCCAGACCTTTACATCCTGTTTGAATCGGTCCAGTGGGGATTTCAAATTTAGGGCGTAAAATTCGTCCGGTATTTGAATGCCGCGTCAGGATATCTTAAAGGGCAGCTCGCCGGGAGCAACGGCGGGTGGCCAGCAAGAACGAATAGGACTGATTTAGTCCAGTTAATCCTATATCCCAACACTCTCCCAAATTTTTCGCAGACATTAATGAGCTCCAGAATTGAATTTTTGGAGAGGTGAGATAAAGAAGGATATTGTCTGCGTAGAGAGATATGCGAGCTTCCCACATCGGTGACCATCGGATACCCTTAATGGAGGGTTCCCATTGGATGCAGATTGCTAACGGTTCAAGGACCAGAGTAAACAATAAGGGGGAGAGCGGGCATCCCTGACTAGTTTCTCGACCAAGCGGGAAGTCCCTGGAGATGTGACCATTCGCTACTATCTGGGCCAGGGGTTTGGTATAAAGTAGACGAATCCAGGCACAGAAATTGGGGCCGAAGCCCATGTGTTGAAGCACCGCAAACAAATAGGGCCATTCCACGGGTCAAATGCCATAGTGGCGTCCAGGGAAAGGAGAACCGCAGGTTCTTTTATGCGTTCCCGGCGGGCCAACACAGCCTGTAGACGGCGTAGGTTGTGTGATGTATTGCGGGATGGCATAAAGCCAGATTGATCTGGGTGCACCAGGGTAGCAAGATGCGGGGCCAGTCGCTGCGCTAGTAATTTGGCGAGGATCTTTGGTTCTGCATTTATTAAGGAGATAGGGCGGTAAGAGGCGCAAGTCTCAGCTACTTTACCAGGTTTATGAACATCTTGACGAGATAGGGGGCCGTTGTTTGAACCGTGTTCTTGTACAGCTCCACTGGAAACCCGTTGGGGCCCAGTGCCTTACCGGACGACAATGCATAGGTTGCCTCTTGTATTTCTTCCATGGTGATATCTGCCTCAAGCAGAAGCATTGCTTCTGGGGAGAGGCAGGGAATAGTCAGGTCTTTGATATAATCATATGCCTCCACTATCGAGTATGGCGCCTGGGGGGTGTGTACAGTGTTTCAAAGTGGTCAGCAAGTAGGTCGACTATGGCCCCGGGATCCGAGGTCGCATGACCCAAAGGTGACGTCAACTGTGCAATTACTCTACCCGCTCTCTCCTTCTTGTCTAGCCATGCCAACATCTTTCCAGCCTTGTCCCCCAGCTCGTAAACCCTGTGACGGGTGGCCTGTATTGTGTTCTGCACCATTTCTTTCTGGTATGCCATCCACTTGGTGCGCCGTAGCCGGACTGCCTGGGCAGCTCCGAGGGACGGGCGAGTCTCTTGTTCCCGAAGTGCAGCTTTAAGTGTCTCCTCTAAAGTGCTAAGTTCCTGCCGCTGTGTTCGCTTGTGGTCGGCAATAGAGGCAATCGCCTGTCCGCGCAGGACTGTTTTGTATGCCTCCCACAGGGTGCTGTGTGAATCTACTGATCCAGAATTCTCCTGGAAATATTGTTTAGTGGTGTTATTTAAAGCCTTCATTAGAGGGGTGATCTGCAGGAAGCCCGCGTGGATAGGGAATATGCGGCTTGTAAGGGTGCGGTGATTCGTGTATGTTAGTCGTAGTGGAGAATGATCAGATATTCCCTGAGACGGATTTCCACCTCCGCAATCCCCTCAATGCCCTGCAGCCCATCCCCAGACACCATGAGGTAATCTATCCATGAGAGACAATCGTGGGTCGCTGAATAGTAAGTGTATTGTTTATCGTGAGAGTGTTTGTGTCTCCAGCAGTCCGTGAGTCCCAAGTCGTCAAGTAGTGCGAGTAGTCGTCCGCCTCCCCGCACCGCTGTCGTACATGGGTGTCTATCGAGCTCTTGATCTATAATGTCATTGAAGTCGCCCCCTATCACCAACGTTGCAGTCGGCAGAGACAAGAGAAAAGTCGTGAGGGCAGTATGTGTTGTAGCGTGTAGGCCTGGCGGGATATATACGGACACAAAGTTGAAAAGCTGGCCCTCCCACTGAATCGTCGCCGCCGCGAAGCGGCCCCTGATTATCTATTCGTGTCTGTTGAACCACCGTCTGAAAGTTCTTCCTTATGAGTATCCCTGTCCCCCTCGAACCAGATGAGAAGTCTGCATGTGCAATGAACTTGTATCCCCATCTATCCATTGCCTTTGAGGTCGAGCCTACAAGATGAGTTTCCTGCAGTAAAACTATGGCCGGGCTACAACGCTTTAGGTAATGCAGCACTAGTCCATGCTTCACCCTGTCCCCCAACCCTCGAACATTCCAAGTCAGAACTGTTAAAGCCGACTGGCGGGTTAGACGAGTGTATCAGCTACGTGTGCAGCCATCTATCGGTGTGTCTAACATCGTGCAAATCAATGGGGGATAAATCCTGCAATGCATTTACTTTCAAGAAACATGTCGTCTTCATTCTCATACAAAAGGGAAAAAGAACATTGAAAAACAACCCAGTCACCCTTCCACCCTGTGTCCCATCCACCCTCCCTGCTTCCCTGCCAGATGAACTTTCAACTGCCCGCCACCCCAACTTAGCAGAGCGCTCTATCCCTTCCAGTGCCCAATACTTGCTTGTCGGGGGAAGAGATCAGCCAGACACCAGCACCTTAATGCCCCCAGTCTTGACCCAGTACAGAGGCCCAGACGACAGAGGCCTGAATTTGCACCGGATCACAGTTGTAATCGGGGAGCAACAATATGAAAACAGAGCTTATTCCTCGTCATGGTGCGGAGAGTGGTGCAGATCGGGGTCTCCAGAGCTAGAGCCCCCGGCTGCGCCTTCAGCGTCCCGGTGTCAGTGTGGTTTGGGTCTACGATCTGATCTATCCACAGTGCGCCAACCTTCCAACCAGTCATGTGCAGCCTCGGGTGTATCAAAAAACCAAGTCCTCTCGTCTGCCACCACCCGAAGTCCTGCAGGAAAGAGCATCAAGTAGGGCTACTCCTGTGCCCTGAGTAATTTCTTGACCTCCAAAAAACTTCGTCTTTTCCTGGAAACAGTTGCAGTGTAATCCGGGAAGAACATGACAGTGGAGTTTAATACACGGATGGGAGAGGCGTTTCTTGCTGCTTGTAAGATGGTGTCTCGGTCTCTAAAGTTGAATAATCTAGCGAGTACCAGTCTCGGGGGCGCACCCGGTCTAGGTTTGCCACCGGGCACCCTGTGTGCACGCTCCACCGAGAAAAAGTTCGAAAGTCCCTTAGGTTGCAGTTTTGTGGTAATTAGCTCCTCGACATACAGGTCCATAGCTTCTGCACCTTCTGATTCCGGAATACCAATAATCCGAACATTATTGCGCCTTGCCCGCCCTTCTTGCTCATCGAGCTTCTCAGCCAGCACCTTATTCTCCTTTTCAAGCTGGGCGACCGCGGTCTGTAGTTCAGAAGTGTCCGCCACGTGAGACTTGGCTACTATTTCCACTTCTTTGACCCTATCCGCCATTTTGTGGAGATCTGCGCGCAACAGAGAAACGTCCGTAGATATAGTGCCCAACATAGCCTGTACGTTAGCAAGGGCCTTCATCTGATCTTCGAGAGTGATCTTTTTTGTCCCTTCGCTGTCTGCAGGCTTAGTTTGGGAGTGGCCGGGAGATGATCCTTTCTCATAACCAAATTTCTCCAGCTTCGCCTGTGTGGTGGTATGTCGCGGTCCCCTGCCCGCCATGACGACTTATGTCTGTTGCGTATAGTACTACGAAGCAATGGAGCAGTGGGAGCGCCAAGTAAACTGTAGGGCAGAGAAGAAGGCAGTAGTATTGTTTTGTGGCGCTCCACACCCCGGATTCAGGCCCTGCGACACACCGTAGTCTTAAAGAACGTAGGGCCGGGCCTCCGATGCAGAGCGTTTATCTGTGCGTGCGCAGGGCCATGGTTGGGTCTATGCTGGGGAGTGGGGGTGGTGGGGGAGAGGGTCACCCCTAGGGCGTAGGCCGCTTTCCTCACCGCGGTAGCCAAACAAAGGGGGTCCCGCACTCACCACAGCAACCAGTTTCAGTTCTGTCACGGCCAGCAGCTGGAACCGCAGCCCAGCGAACGGCAGTTATCAGCGTCAAGCCACCAGACGAGCGTGTATCAGCGCTGAGGGATCTTCCGTCCACTCGTTCCGCCGGATATGGGGAAGGCGTCGTCTTCAGACTTCCGGTTCTTAGACGTCGGCCGGATCACAACTTTAGCCCCCGGGCTAAGTTGTCCAGATAGGCCGCAGTTCGTCAGCCAGTCTCTCGGGACGATTTAAACCTCCGATTTACACGAAAGTCGCATCAGGCGATACCGCTAGCACTCCGATTCTAGAGGCCGTCATCAGAGCAGCATATTTGTCAGGATAAGTGTGCGGATTTATTGAAAAGGGCGGCTGGGTCCCCTGAGCTCACAGGCTAAGCGGCCATCTTGATCGGCCGGTAGCCACGCCCCCCGGTATAATTTTAAAAGTTGTAGAAGAAACTCTTTTTAAATTGTCCTGCACTGTTTGAATTTGGAATAATTGAAGTCAGTCTGTCACCAGTTACCTGTTCTCCTGCCGTTGGCGTCCGAAAACAGCTCGCATTCCCATTGGCTACCTAGACTTGCTCTCAGCCAATCAGGTGAGGAGAGGTCAGAGTTAGTTCGAACTCCGTTGCACAGATAAGAATGCCAGCAGCGTGCACAGCCAGGACCAGAGGCCAGTCATTATGCCCCAAAAATGATTTACACTATAACAGAGCTCAAATGCTTAGCCCTACGGGACAAGCAATGTCTAAACCTGCCCTGTCAACAATTACTAGATGAATTTGACCTCTTCCAATCTGGTCAGTCACCTGAGTTCGGTAAGAATAGAGTCTCTGGTCAAATCCCTAGCTTTATTACTGTACCCAACGGCCCAAACAGAACACGCCTTGTGAAGGAACACTCGGTCGGCAGTTAAGCATATGCCAGAACTGTTCAACCTACTCATCACTGTTTCACCCGATATATTGATCATGTCAGAAATTTGGCTGATGGAAGAATCTACACCTGACATTTTAGCTGCACTTCCAGAAAACTATTACCTCCTATCCTCCAATAGACCAACAGGAAAAAAAGGGGGTGGGGTGGCAGCTGGCATACAAAAGGATTACCTGCCATTAATGTCTCTCCACTGAAGCTAGAACTAGTGGATAGCCTAGTCTTCAAGCTAGACTTTCCAAACACTACCAAGATATGTGTACTGGTGTACAGACCTCCTATAGCTAAGACAAATTTCCCTAAAACTTTTGCAAATTGTATTGCATCCTTAACCATCGATTCCTCTTAAGTCCTGGTCATTGGCGATCTAAATAATTGGACTAATGAAGGAACAGGAGGAAAGAGTGGCAGGGATTGACCAACGCCCCACAAAGCTTTAATCTATAACAAAATTCAGGCGCCTACACGCAATAAAGGTCAGATTTTTGACCAAGCATTGTTTTCTCAATCTGACCCTTTAAAACTTAGAAATACAACCATGTGTATAAAACCACCATTATAAAATCAGGTTTATAATAGGCGACATTTATACACCCAAAACAACACCTTCTCAAAAGATCCTATCGAGAATCTGGCTTCACATTAACTTGAAATCATTATGTGACACCTTAAAATATAATCCTCCTAAAAGTAAGGGTAATGTAGATAACCTGGAGCGAGAAATTGCAGACTGGCAAAGGAAGGCTATTGACTCTCATGCTCCCCTAAAAACTCAGACCTCACGCATTAGGGGACACGAAGCACCTAAATGGTTTACGGAAGAGTTAAGATCAGCGAAACTCAAAACACATCAGGCAGAATGGAAACACTTGAATCCAAGGAACACTAATAGACCTGGCATCATTGGCATGAGTCACCCTTCCATTTTGTCTAATCAGTGCCACAGTGCAAGTGCTCCCTATGTTAAATTTATGTACTAATTGGTTATTCCATGTTTGGGTTATTTGATGTATCTGTCAGCCCCTAATACAGTGCACCATGTGTGTCCAGGGCTTGTAAATCAAATGCTGCTGGTGGGCTTGCAGCACCGGTTGTGCCACCCACAGAAGCAGCTTTTAAAGTGCGTCCCAGGCCTGCCATTGTAAGGCCTGTGTGCAGTCTAGCACTTCCATGTCAACTTGGCCAGGTGCATCCACTTGCCAGTCCCTAAACCTTCCCTTTACTTCATATTAAACACCCCTATGGTTGACCCAAGGGCAGGGTGCATTGTAAGTATAAGGTAGGACATGCTCTGATGTGTGTAGCATGTTCTAATAGTGAATTACAGCCATTTTCGTTTTCACTATTGAAAGCTACCTGTTCTCATAGGCCAGAATGGACAGTTAGATTATTACATTCTTATAATCCTAACTGCCTCAGGGAACATGGTAAAAATTCGAATTTAGTATTCCTGAACTCTGAATAATAAAATACCTCTTTCAGTAAAGTTTATTTTAATATTCTGTGTTTGCAAATATCACTTTAAGAAAGTAGGTATTTGCTTGTCTAACCATTTGAGCCTGCCTCTGCTGGGTTGTGTATTCCTTGTCTGGGTTTGTGAGTGACAGGGCTGGGGGATTCCAGGAGCAGGCTGGGGCAGCCCAGTGGAGATTAGAGAGAGCTGCATCTAGATGGGGGGGAGGAGTTGCACCTGGGACCTGAATAGGGCTGGGCCTTCCTTCTACAATGCTGGCTCCATCCTCTGTGGCTTGTCTGATGTCTCCGCCCTGCACTGTGAAAGGACAGGAGGAATCATGTCAACAGAGTGCTCCAAAGCTGTATCTTCCCTCCCCTGTGCTGGCTCCACCTCTCCTGGGACGGCTAATGTCTCTGCCCTGCACAGTGTAAGGAAGAAGAGAGTCATGTAAACAAAGTGCTTAGGAACTGGTTTGGACTAGGCAGAGGCCTCTCTGCGTTCAGAGAACAGAGGATTTTGGGGTATAAATATTGGGACCCTGATCCCAAGAAATTAGATCACTTCTGGAACAAGAAACCTTTCTGCCAAGGAGAAGAACCAAGGAAGCTGCAGGAGTTTGGACTGCCCCTCTGCCACTGTGCTGTTTGCTGGGTTGGCCTGCAGTGGTTGCTTCATTGCCAAGGGAAAGGAGAAAGAACTTTGTAAGGACTTTCATCTATAGAATATTCTCCAAGGGCTTGACCTTTGATTGCCTCCTGCTGAAGTCTCAGGGACAAAAGACTTCACCTCCAGCTCCCTCCTGAATTTCCTTGCTGGGAATTCTTACTCCAGTCACTTGCGAGCCGCTGGAAGCTGGAAACGCAATGCATCGAGGAGAAGTGTGTCGCCGCCACAGCTGAAATAATCGCAACGCCAGAGAAGCAAGCCTTCCCCACATCTCCCTGGAAGCGTGTGCTCCTCGAAGCTGCCTGCTGTCGCATCACCGGAGAAGCATGATGCCATTGAGAGAGTTGCCATTGCATAGCCTGAGAAGCGTATCGCAGGGCCTATCGCGGCTCCAAAGTACAGATTCGTCGCAAGGCTGCCAGGGCGTCATCGCACCGTCATCGCATCGCCGCATCAAGGATGCCATCTTCTCGCATCACAACCGGATCATCGCATCGCATCAGGGAGCCATCTTGCGCACCGCAACGGGCCTGCAGGCTGAGAATCTATGCATCACCTCTGCACCGTTAGGGCTCACGACGAGTCCCCTACACTGCGCAAGCATTGAGGAAGGACGCAACCGTTCCCCCAGGTCACGGAACCGAAGCATTTCCCCTTTTGCGAGCCTTTTGTTCACTTTGCGTTACGCATCCAGGTACTTTGTTGAGGACTTTGTCGCATTTACCAACAACTTGAACTAAGAGACTTTAATCATCTTTTAAGTATTCTTAAGTGTAGTATTGTGGATTTTGTCATTTGTGGTCTTGTGTTTAAGTCTATATAAAGAATACTTATTTTTATAAAACGTGTGTTGTGTCCTTCTTTAGTGTTTTCACTGTATTACTGTGTATATTCAGGAATGCTTAACACACTGCCTCAGATAAACCTGTCTGCTTGTGCCAAGCTACCATGGGGGTGAGCAGGGGTTATTAAGGAGTGTAATCCCCTTATCCTGACTTAAAAGTAAGGGTCCCTATTTGGACAAAGTTGAATACCATTGCCAACTAGAGACCCCCAGATCTAACAAACATTATAAAATTAATCTCAGGAACTACAAACAGGCTATAATGGAGGCAAAACATTTATTTTTCTCCAACAAGGTTTTGAACTCATCTAACAAAACCAAAGATATTTTCAACACAGTAAGGGAATTATCAAATCCAATCGTGTTTTCCCTTTAATCCCCTCTACACAGAAACTCTGCAATGACCGAAGTAATTTTTTCATTGAAAAAATAGAGAACATTCAGGAATACCTAGATAGCAAACATCAGGAGGTGGGAAATTGGTTTGAAAATACCAACAATGACACCATGACCACCCTCCCGTGCATAGGCTAAGACAAACTCTTGGAGTACCTAAACAAAATAAAATTGGGCTCCCCAAACGATGTCTGTCCACCTGAAGTACAAAGATTCATCTTTAAAGCATTTCCAAAGATCGTTCTCTCTCTTTTGAATCTATCGTTAACCCAGGGGACAGTTCCACAAGCCTTTAAAGAAGCAGTGATTGTTCCACTTCAGAAAAAACAAGGAGTTGACCCCCAGAGGCTGGATAACTATAGGCCAAAATCCCTCCTCTCATTCTTGGCCAAGGTGTTGGAGACACACATAGCAAAGACTCTCAGCACCTTTATTGAAAATGCCAATTTATTAGACTCACATCAGGCAGGTTTCAGTGCAGCCCACTCCACTGAGTCCATTATTCTATCTGTAATGGATGACCTAAAGGGGAAGGCAGATATAGACTGCACTCAAGCATTGATTCTCCTGGACCTGTATTCAGCTTTCGATACCATCAACCATGACATCTTGGTGGACTGTCTGGCAGCAGCAGATCTCAGTGGCACTGCCCTGAACTGGTACTTCCAATAATTTCTTGCTGATAGAAAACAGTCAGTTAATTGAATTAATACACCATGCTGGACCTACCTCTATTCATGCCGCTGGTACAGGCCGTAAGATCTGGTTCCCCAAAGATCCTCTACCCCTAGCTAATCTCAGCACCCTGGACCCAGATATCATTTGCCTCCTCATGGGACTCCTCATTTCCTCTTTACAGCAGAGGCACATTCCACACCAATGTACACATGCCACAGTTTTGCTCCTCTTGAAGAAACCTAACTTGGATCCTTCCAACTGGTCCAATTATAGACCAATTTCTATGCTCCCTATTCTGCCTAAAATTATGGAGAAACATGTTAACAGACAATTCTCCGTCTTTGTGGAGTCCCAAAATGCTTTACAACCCTCTCAGTAAGGGTTTAGAGTGGAATGCAGCACTGAATCCCCCCCTTCTAGGAGTCACAGAACACCTCAGACAACTCCTAGACGAAGGCGAGATGGCAGGGCTGATTATACATGACCTCAGTGCAGCCTTCAATACTGTGTCTCACGCCATGCTTTTAGAGATACTTGCCAAACTTCGATTCACAAGAAATGGCTTTAACTGCATGGCATCCCTTTTAAAGGATTGAACTTTACAGGTTTCCTCAGTCAGCGCCTCTTTCACATGGCATGCCCTCATCTCAGGGGTTCCCCAAGGTTCAGCCTTTTGTCTGGAGCTATTTAACATCTATGTACGCCCGCTGCCATACCTGGTTGAAATCTGTGGGCTCATTTTATTTTCCTACATGGATGATACACAATTCATCTTTTTTCTGACATCCACTGCTACCTGGTAGATGAATAATAATTCACGTAAACTTAACAGAGGCAATTCTGAGGTACTGGTGCCAGGATAGAACCCGTCCCTTTGGGGGTCCATAGCATTGGCCAGAAACCTTGGGTGCTCTTCCTGTTCCGGCTCACAAGGTTAGAACCTCTGTTTTCTGCTGGATGAAAAGCTGTCTATGAAGCCTCAGGTAGTGAAGGTGGCTTATACCTGCCGACTATATTAAGATGAAAAATCCTTAACTTATCTCAAATGTAAAAGGCAAGATACAGGCGTGGGTGGCACAGGTAACAGTGGTGGGTTGGTGGGCAGGGGTGGATTGGGGGGTTGGGATTAGTAGACAGGCGACGGGATAGGAAAAGGAAAATAAAAACATAAATAGAACCATATACCCTGCATTCGTCGCATTGCCCAGTCAGCGGTGTGATGAGCGCAAGGTAAGTGGTTTCATTTATTTGTTATTTTACTTTTCCCATCCCGTTTTTTGTCCACTTTCCCCCACCCTGTCAGGCCCTGCCCCAACGCTGTTACCTGTGCCAGCTGAGTCTAGCCAGATATATTTTTTCTACAAGAAACCCACCTCTCGGGAACTGAGTCAGTGAAGTTAAAATGGTTAATAAGATGCAACGGGCCATCCATGAGAAAAATCCTTCCCCAACAGGACAAATGTAGTTGCCAATATCATCCCAAAAAGTTTTCGTGCACACACACATAAAAGTGGATAGATGAAACAGGAATGCATGCCTTTGAGAAAATAAAAATAAAGAAAAACACCATTCTGTCATTGGTTATATCTGTGCCCCAACGGGTGTCAAAAGAACTTGGCTCTCTAAACTTTCATGGACAAAACCAGCAGCTGGCCCTGCCAAGGAGACAATAATAGGGTCATCCTCAAAGACATCTTGATGGATCATGCTTTACAAATCTTTGGCATCTTTTACAACCAACTGGAAAATATTGTACTTGCCTGTCCCTGCGCTTGTTTTTAAATCCAGGATCAACAGCTTCATATTAAAATCAAAGGCCCTTCCCAACGTCTGCTCTTGTGAGAGTGACATCAGTAGTATCTCGGATCATGCACCCACCTACCTTATATGAGATCTCCAATTGGTATGCCCCAAAGCCCAAACCTGGAAGCTGAATGTCATGAAACTGAAATATTCCAAAAAGAAACTCAAAGTCATCTTTCTACGTTCCTGATTCTTAATAAAACTGGAGACAAACTTTTTGGGCAGTAGGTAAAACCTATTAAGAGGCACACTTAATAGAGGCTCAACCATTTCATGAAAAGTAGCTGCGGACTAGCAAAGGTGGCTAGAACTTGAAATTTGCAACCTGCGTATCACAATGCACCAGCCCGGTACCTCCTACACTCCTTGGCACAGAAAACAGTTGCATTAATATAATTCTTAAAATGGCAGCAGAGAAGGCTTTGACGCGCATGTATGAGCATGATGAAAAGGTGGGTCCCCTTGATGAATGGCAAATGCGACAAAGAAAAGCATAATGATCTATTGAAGTTATTCTTACTGCAACCAGTGAGACTACATCACTCCCTTCAGGCATTTTGAAAGAATTTGTGCCCTGTACACAAACCTATATCTAGCAAAAACTCCAGAAAGAACACCTTTATGAGCAACATAGAAGTTCCTATGCTTCTACTGAACTTTTATGAAGAACTAGACTTCAAAGTAACGGAAGCAATAAAATACAAGGCTACAGGCAGAACCCCTGGAGAACACGGCTTCCCACTTGAATTCTACAAAACTATACTATTGAAGGTAGTGCCCCTTTTAGCTCAGATCTGTCGAGATGCAATACCAACATGATATCTTCATACAGAATTCAACAGAGCGTACAACTGCCTAATCTCCAAACTTGGGAAAGATATCCTTTCCTGTGCCAGCTGTAGACCAATTTCTCTTATAAAGTCTGAAATAAAAATGATCACTAAGATATTGGCCGTGACCGTTGATGAAATATTGCACTTTCTGATCGATGAAAATTATGTTGGAACGTCCCGCAGTGATCATCTCTAGACCACATGCAGATCCCAATGCATCTTTTGTGGTCTATATGGCATGACAACTATTTACCTCTCTCTTGAGGTAAAAAAAAAGATTTGATTTTGTTGAATAGCTGTATCTTTTGAGAACCATCAAACAGTTTGGCAATGGAGAAAATTTCATTAAAATCGTCCAGTGGTTTTATACACGCCCTACTCCACAACTCAACTTCAAAGGATTTATCTCAAAATCTATTTCAATAGCCAGATCCACTCCTCTTTTTTTTCTATAGGCTCACTCTGCAACAAACATGACAGATATCAACATGGGAGCTGGAGATAACAAACTGCTGCTATATGCAGATGACATCCTTCTGACACCAAGATAAACCATGAACAGTACTTCCAGTATTGATCCAAATCATAAACAAATGTTCACCCTTCTCGGAATACAGAATAAATTGATGCAAAACTATAGCCATTCCAATGACCCCAGACACTCACTGACATGCCATGGGTTCTCTTCCAGGAAAATGATACCGGCTGGATTGAAACCCTTGGGAATTCTAGTCAGAAGCAATTTCTTCTCTATGGTGCACAACAATGTGCTCACTTTATTTGAGAAAACCAGGCAAGACTTTAATAAGTGGACATATCTGCAACTTTTGCTTTGGGGAGGGTCCAAACAATCAAAATGGTGGCGTCCCACGATTTGATTTTGTATTAGGCGTGTTACCGTCCAAGATCCCTACTGCCATCCTTAAACTGCTAGACTCCTACATAAGAAAATTAGTTTGGGGTCAAACATCACTGAGACTAGATACACAGATATTCAATTCTGCCACCACTTCGGTAGATCCTCCCCTACCAAATATGCAAATGTACTGCTGAGCATTCCATGTTTCGCAAATGACCTATCATTTAAACCCTCAGTGAGAGACACAGTTCTGGGCCAGACTAAAACGCAACTTGCCCATGAGTGCTAAAGGCATGTGCACAGGCTATACTCCATGACATACGGAACATGTCCGGTATGAATAACCATAGGAAATGATGGAATCATTTAGCACTAGCAAAGGTGAGATTGCCTTCTTTGAGGGTGAAAAATATCTACTCCTCCCACTCATGCAGATGGATTTTATAGTAATAATGACAGCTTATGAGCATTTGGGGCTTGATTCTTAAACGTAAACTTACATTTCAGAATACGTTTATTATTTTTCGGTATTCAAAAACTATGGAGGTCATTAGGATGGCGGGCGGACTTTGCCCGCCCGCCATCCTCACGGGGATTGGGACCGCCCGCCATAAGGGCGGGGGTCCCGTGGTGGGGATTATGATAGCATCCCTCACTTTTTAACATTGTGGCGGGCGGTGCTCTCTGCACCGCCTGCCACAATGTTAAAAATGCATGTATGCATTTGCATAAACGAAGCGGCAGGCACCGCGCGGTGCCTGCTGCTTTGTATACGCAAATGCTGGGGGGTACCACAGGTACCCCCGTGTGCACCCCCCCCCACCTCTCCTTCACTCTGGGGGCCCGCAATTCCAGGGTTCAAAGTTATGGTTTGATAAAAATACAGGACTGCCAAAAGTGGACACACATAAAATGATGCCATTTGGAGATGGAAAGTGTGAATATGTGTGTGACAGAATGTGCTTACTTTTTTGTGTGTATGAATATGTGGTGTGACAGAGAGGTGTGCCTATGTGTGTGAGTGTGTGTGAGTGCATGTGTGAAGGAGAGAAAGACTGACATCCCAATTTAAGTTTAATTATATCATAACCATGTTTATATTGAATTAACGAAAATATGTACAAAGTCAATGCATTAAGAAATGTGACTTTAAATGCTCATGGTTTATAGTATGTGCTATAACAAAGCAAAGAGTCCCCTGGGAATAGATATACCAGCAGGTTCGGGAGAATAATATCCTTATACGAACAAAGCAAACCCTGCCTGGTAATCAAATGTAAACAAAGTATAGAAAAACTTATCAAAATAAGCAACTAGTCACAGTACACACCACAGAATACAAATCCCCATGGATCTCGTAATAGAATTATTCTCTAAGAGTAAATATTTTGCATTTATTCATTGCTATCAATCACATTATTAAATATTTAATTTTTAGACAATTAACACAATAAAAAGACATCTAGAATATATACATAGCTAAATGGTGAGATTAATGGAAACGCCGAAAAACATCTACAACCCTCAACGTACATTCGCTCAAAACTCACACTCAGACAGAACAGTCATACTGAGTCAATCCCACACTTCAGTCATTCAAACATCAAAATCACAATTTGATAAAAAAAACAACCAGAAGGACTAATGTTAATACCATGGGAGGAATCAATTAAACAATAACATATCATTATTCAACACATTCTGAGTATTCAGCTAGCCAATGACACTGAGTTTCTTCATCTAACGGTCCTCCAATTAAATAGATATCCTGATCTGAATGGCTGAATGGCTGTGAAATGTTACTATGAATGCTAATGGTTTATAGTATTTTGCTATCATGCACTAATTGTTACAAAGCTGATTCGTTTAAAAATCACACGTATGAGTAATTTCTTCTTAGGGGCTTTTTATGAATTTGGTGATCCATGGACAGCCATGTCAGCGCTGGTGGTCCGACCAACATTATCTCAGTGGTCCAATCACCGCATTACATGTTGGGCAGATTAGATTAGCAAATACTACTGCCGACCCGCCAACACTGCCAGCCAACTCCGAGCACAGCAGTCGTAGGGCGGGCCTATGAGGCTGTGGGAAACTCAGACCACCAGTGAATCCACCTAACCAATTATGAGTTGCTTTATAGCTGGCATGACAGTGGAGGTCCAACCACCACATCTGAGATGGTGGAAAGGGAGGGATATAAGGCCAAAACTCACCTCAACTTACCCCTATATGCCCTGAGCCTCCATGGAGCCGATCCTACTCATCCTGCCACTACTCTACCTGCTCAACCATGTTTAAAACCAAGTCTGACATGGACAAAATCGACAGCAAATCATACAACTACCTGTTGCCATTGACTCCTCAGCAAAACAATTCCTCCCATTGACCAGCCAAGGGAGTTGGGGTCCTTATCCCCTTCCCTGCTGGCTACATTCCCCCGCTGTGCTGGGGGGAAGGGAGGCGCGCGCAGCGCTCCCATGCTCATGACGAGTTCAGCTCGTCATGAGCTACAGTGCTCCAGTGCTCCTGTGCTCATGACGAGCTGAGCTCGTCATGGCCGCACCCTTTTTTTTAGAACGCTCAGCACAGCAGGGGAATTAGCCCAGCGTGCGAGCGTTCTAAAGGCCATGACGATCTCAGCTCGTCATGAGCACCGGAGCACTATAGCTCATGACGAGCTGAGCTCATCATGAGCATGCAAGGGATTAAATAATTAACACATATACAGGGACCCTGTCTGGGATTGCTTCTTAATATACATCAGGTATTTAGGATTCTCTCAGAGGCAAAAACATTGGTACAGCACAGGCATACTGTACACAAAGGGACATGTATTACAAAATGATTTAAAGGGCTAGTGATGTGTGCATTAATTTGTGTTCCACAACATTACATCCTCATCAATTGTCACATGGACCGAGGGGACATTTTTGTCTTCTCTAAGTTGGCATGAGCATGCTACAGACTGCGCGCTGCTTTTCATGCGTCACAATAAGAGCTTATTTTTTTATAAGCCTCTCTTGCAACTTTTACACAAGAACATACAGTTATATATCAAACACTGCGAGTTCCTTGGATTTAGACTTAACATTGTATGCAAGATCGAACAACAATGCCCCTTGTTCTTCTGTTCTGGTCAGGCCCTAGCACCTAGACAAAACAAGCAAATGCAGGGGTTGTTTTGGAATATGTACTTTGGTCTTATGGGAATACACAGATAGGTAGCTAACACTTCCAGAGGGACTTTTCCAGGGAGAAGAGTATAATGGCACATGTAATGTAGATCTACCATCAATAGTCTGAGGTATGCGGTCTGCAGATAACACCCAGAGCTCTTCTAATATATATTCATCTTGCTTTCATACATGGGTAGGGAGGTTAGGCTGTTGTTTATAAATACAGCACCTTTTATGATTTACGGACTAATTGCTATAATGACTATATTTGTGTTATGCATTTTTCTGCTTGTTGTGGCACGTATTCTGCATAATAGAGCACGTTAGTTAAAATAAAAATTTAAAAACTTTTCTGTGTCTCTGTCAGATCTTATTGTGGATGAATACAAGAGTGGGAGCAAAAGGGAGTGCTTTCCAAGTGCGATTCCTGAGAGAGTCAGGAGTGTTGTGTTCTGGGGTGCCTCATCACTTGGGTTTTCAGGGGTGAGGGACTATAGGTAGCTTCTGGGCTTATGGGTGCTAAGGTAGGGTAAGGACTCAGACCTTTCCTACCGCAGCCCTGTAATCTTATGCATAGTTCTGTGTTGTGCAACACAATATCATACTTATCAGTCACACATAATGTTTTCCCTTTCTTACTTGTCTGCCATGTCACCACTGATCCACACTAGTCATGCAGCTTACCATTTCTCAAGTGTTGCTGAAGTGACATTGAACTGACAACTGCATGAGTTCTTGTGATTGTACCTCTGACCAAGATCGTACTCTTCTTGTGCCCTTTCTTAACATGATATCATACTTATCAGTCACACAGAATGTTTTCCCTTTCTTACTTGTCTGCCATGTCACGACTGACCTACACTAGTCATGAAACTTACCATTTCTCAAGTGCTGCTAAAGTGATATTGAACTGACTACAACTACCATGACATTACAAAGGGGGGTTTTACCCATGCAGTCGCGGGGACCTGGGTGATATATGGTACATAGGAAGGGGATCCCCGCTGGAAAGGGAGTTGTGTAAAAAAACCAACAAATTATAATTTATACACTTTCATAAAGAATGATTTCGAAAGGAGGAAGGGTTCAGTCTAGGTACCGTAATTTATTAGCAATACCTGAATAGTAACATAATCAAAACGATTTTGTAAAAGGCCCCAAAATGGAAGGGGGAAGGGGGAAGGGGAGGGGGAGTGCTTTCGGGAGTGTGAAGGAGGAATAAACACAGTTGAAAAAGCAAGTGACAGGTACAGTAATTTCCAACAATTTCAAATTAAATACAAATACATAAGCCCGGGAGTCAGGGCACACAATGATGACTGAATGGCCAAAAAAACTTTCAACGGACACACAGTCAATCTGAGGCTGTAAAGGGCTTGTGCCGGAAGTTTCAAGGGAAAGCCGTCGACGTTTCGACCCCTGTGCGTAGGCTAGGTTCAGTCCTTAAGTGGGGTCTTCATCAGGACAAGGACAAGGGAAAGTGAGGGGCAACCATGGAGTCGTGGCCCAACTGGGCTCAGGACGTGGATTGAGGATGGACTGTGCAAGGATCACATGTCAATCACAGCGGGAGGTAAACACAATGCTGTGATTTGAACGGAAAATAGTAAATGCAATGTTCACAAAGTTTACTGAAGTCGCTGGGTTAATACAAACAAACAGCAGTCGCTGGTTAATCAGGGGTTGTGGGTCGTGATACCACAGTCACAGGTTAATCTGTAACGTGAAATGCCGGTCAGAGAAAATGCCGAAGGGCATTGATTAACTCAGCAACCAGTAGCTTGTAACCCGTCTAGGTTTGGCTGACATGAAATCAGACACGGGCAGGTGAGGTAGGCAAAATGTCTCCAGGTGTTGATGTTGACTGAATTTTTTGTAGGCTATAGTGGGTGATATTTTCAAATGTAACTCCTCCTTCCATGTTGTGAAAGTCGGCATGTGATTATGTGATCACTGACACAATATGACTTAGTTATATCTTATTTGTTATGTGTCTGACATCATGTCAGCCTATGATTTGAGCAATGTAATAAGGGTGTTCTAAGCCCAGACACAAGTATGTAAGTGTTGTTGTGACATGCTAGTGATTCTGTTTTAAACAGTGTTTACATTTAATGATGGAGCAATGTTTCATGAAAAAGAAACTTGCTCAGATGCGATCCACCCGTTAACTTGCTAACAAGTGATGAAGCCATGTTTTGTTAATAACTAATATGCACCACATTGAACACGCAGATCAGTGAAGCTTTCTCATGTGTGCACTAATGGGAATAACGATGAAGACGGACTAATACCGCTTTAAACGGGGAAAATGTTGTGCGCATGCGTCAACTGCATCTACGCAGTATGACGAGTTAACGCTTGGAGGGAAATTCTGGCACATGAGCAGAAGATACTAAAATGGAGAATTGAAGACTCGCGTGCATGGCATCTGCTTGTTTGAATTAAATCGAGTGGTTTTTACTAATGTTAATGTGGGAAAAGACATAAAAAAATAAACTGGATTAGAGTAGAGGTGGGTGGTATACAGTGTGACCATTTTATTTGTGAAAGTAACATCTGTCTTTCTGAATTTATCACTACTGCGTATTTTGGCCTCTCTCATATAACTGGATGAAGCTGCGTGACGCGAACTTCGTGCATGCACATTGAGTGAAGCCAGGAAGTTCATGACTGAGCAGTTGAGAGGAAGCCAAAATCGAGTGTTACAAGCGTGGGAACGATGGTGAAGATTTCAACGAAGAAGGCTCTACAGGATGTTAATAAAAATGTTGCAAAGTAAACTAAAGATGTGTGGGAACCAAATTCATGAATAAAAATGTAGGGAACAATAGTTGAACTGATTTTAATGACATGTAAGCATGGTGTGATGAGTTTCCCCCTTGCCTGACCAATCAGATGTAGTATTTTTACAATATTGAAACTTTAGTGGGTGTGAAGAAA
Source organism: Lissotriton vulgaris (assembly GCF_964263255.1). Lineage (NCBI taxonomy): Eukaryota > Metazoa > Chordata > Amphibia > Caudata > Salamandridae > Lissotriton > Lissotriton vulgaris. The sequence goes on from NC_141693.1 coordinate 1,614,483,180, forward strand.
ATAGAAACCTCATGGGTCTAACTGATACTTGGTCCTTTTAAAACAACAAAGAAGAAATTGGCACAGAAGCTGAAATATAAAAATAATGCATTTGTTCACCTCAGATGAGGACACAGAAGCCTTAGCAAATGATTGAGGCAGTCTAAGGAGTACAGAAAACAGGGGCCTTATATATGCTTAGGGTTACATAGTCAGCATAAAACCAAGGGGAGGTCCTGGCTCATTTAAGCATGCAAAATGCCTAAAATGGGCATACAAGATCTACTTTCTCAACAAAGTGGGAGGAGAGTTACTTCTCCATACAGCAGCACAAATAGCCTGATAGTTAAACTAGAAGAGCAGGTGCATTCTACTAGCTAGGCCCTTCTGAGCATGTGCAAGGCTCTGAAGAGGGAAACAGCACATGGCAAGCACATGGCTATCTAAAATGGCTGCCAAATACAAAATGGCTTTCAACTCATGCTAACAAATCCCTCCAATCTGTAACAGGTGGAACATGCAGAACAAAAGGTATAATTAAGACAGCCTTAGTTAGCGATCTGGGATCCTGTAATTGCTGCCGGAGATGCTGTTGATGAGAGAGATTTTGATGAAGAACCGAATGCAGAATTTGAAGCAGATTTTTCTGTCCTAATTAATTGGGTTAGATCAGAAGATCGCAGAAGAATCTCCAGGAGGAAGAGAGTGTCAGAGAGGGATGCAACGCTATTGTCGGTATTCTAGAGAAGTCAACTATCCTGTCCTGATTCCTGTCCTGAAGTCTTTGTCTCCTGTCCTATTCCGGGGGACCCTTACCAGCCCTTTGGTCACGGGGTTGGTCTTTCATGCCATCCTTGGTAACTATATTTTTCTTGTTATTTGTTGATGTCCTTTTCTCTTTGTCATCTCCCTTTCTGAGCATTGATTATTGTATGAGTCTGAAGTATATATGTTGTAAATAGAAGTCTTTGAGCCAGATGCATAATCAGGTTACTTTATTCAGGTTGGGTTGCAGGTCAAGTCATTAAGATGTAAATATGAGAAACCCCACCAGGAGTGACCTCCCTGTCACTCAGCCTGCCTGGTGCCAACTGCCAGTTGAGACACAGGCCAAGCCCCCAACATTCCATGATGTCACCAAGCACACCAAGCATACTAGTGGTAACATCATGTGAGTCACAGGGGAAATCCCATGGAGAGAAAAGAGACATAGATTAAATATAACACATCTCCTTTCTTTAGGGAAATAAGAAAAAGTGAAATTAGAATAAATAACATTAACTTCAGTGTACACATCGATATCAAAGTACACTATACATTCTAAAGAGAAAGTATTTAGAATACATTCTCACTACATTCTATTCTCAGGTAATTGGTAACAAGTCCCATCCCCTTCCCTACGGAAACACAATCAAACACAAACCGAATTTTAAGACAAATAATGCCCCATGTAATAGGGTACTCATCAATTGGAGAACTTTCAGCTCCGTCACCACACATCTAATCACAAAAGTAGGAACAGTCTTTGTTCCGTAACAGGGCACACATCACCCCGTGAACCAAAAATTGGAGCACTCCTTGCTCCGCAACAGGGCACATATCAGCCCGTGAACCAATAGTGAGACACATATGATCCCTCAGCCAAAGATGAAACAAAGTACACCTCCGTCACCACACATCTAATCACAAAAATAGGAACATTCTTTGCTCCATAACAGGGCACACATCACCCCGTGAACCAAAAATTGGAGCAATCTTTGCTCCGCAACAGGGCACATTTCACCCCGTGAACCAATAGTGAGACACATATGGTACACCTCACCCTGTCAACTTAAAACAATTGGAGCATGTAGCTTCCATCTCACAACCAAGCATATAACAGGGTATCACCCCGTGAACTCAAATTTCAACATTACCAACAAAACAAACTGCATGTGGCTCTCAGCACCCCAAAAACACCACCCCACAAATATACAATAGTACGGCACTCACGACTCACTCGCTACTCACCACACCTAAAACACACTGCACGGGGCATTCACCACCCCAAAAACACATTACCATCGCCGCTCACCACCCTAAGATAAATTGCGCAAGGCACACACCACCCCAAAATAAATTGCAATAAGTCACTAATAACTACTGATTCATCACTGACCCCCACTGAACCCACACAGACAATGAGACAAACATTACAATGACCAGCAAAAATAATGCAAGAGAAATTCTCGTGCTCCGGTGAGCGGTCTCTCACCCGAGGTTACCAAAGAAGTAGGAATCGCTGATCTCATCATGCCAGTAGCAGTATTATCCCAGGGAACAGTATAGATGAAAGTGTCTTTTCTCAGTAAATCCCTTGTAATGTCCAATCGATATTTAAGCACAAGCCAGACAAAAACAAACAGCCTCCAATGGTCGCGACATCTACCAAAAACAGCTTTTTTAAGGGTTACTGTCTGCCAGTTCCTTCTGCTGCAACATTTCGATCATGTCCCAAAAGCCTTGTGCTTCACCCGAAGGATCGTTTCCATGGTGACGATCCTAACAACGACTACATGCATTAATCCAATGTAAAGCGACGTCAGCACTAAGATGGTGGCACCCATAACACGTCGCACCGGGTGGCTCTCAGCACGCCGCTGCTTTAAAACGTGAGGATGCTGCATAGCTAATCTCCCACGACATCACAAAGGGCAGAGATCGGAAGGTAGGATTCATGCGTTTCTCACCCACTTCTTTTAAAAATAAAGACAACTGTTAAGCAGTTAAAATAAAAGTCCAATCAATAACGACATATAACTCATCACTTGCTCACAGCATGTTCTCGTAAATTAAATGTGCGCAGCTTCTGAAACATAGGCACTATGGAACAGATTACTTAGGCTGGATGCTGGACTCCCCGCATCTCTTCACATAGCCGCTAAGTACTACTAACGGTGCCTTGTTCAAACTAATCTCTTCCCCAGACGCTCGATCTTAACATGCGATTACTGTCTTGAACACCAGTCCAAAACGCTGCACCAGTGCTAATTACTGACAGCTTGCTGAATTCACTTACTTGGAGGAAAAACGATGTAGCAATCCAGTAAGCCCTTCCTTTACTGTAGCGTAATTCTCACGCAGATATCCAACAAATCCAAACTGGTTGTGCACAACTGTTAAGTGTTCTTTCCCACAAAGATTGACACAATTCTTTCACATCCATCACTTCTCTAGACGTGTCCTCTTTGACTCTAGTGCACAATAAACTCCGCCAACTTTGCCATAATATTAATACCCTACACTCCAACACCCTGGGTTTGCAGGCAGTCTGGATTACAAAGGACACTGGTGTGGCTTACCAGGGTGCTGCTTTACTCTCTTTTATGTTTGTTGCTGTAGTTTCAATATTAATCTTCAAGTTCTTAAAATACACAGACTCTTCCTGTGCGTAGGTTCCTTATTACCTTCTGTTTCCTGCACGCTGTAGGTTCTTTAATCCTTACTCCTTTTCTCTGCACGCTGTAGATTCTTTCCAGGTTGTCCAAACGTCGCCAAAAATGTTGTAAATAGAAGTCTTTGAGCCAGGTGTATTATCAGGTTACTTTATTCAGGTTGGGGTGCATGTCAAGTCATTAAGATGTAAATATGAGAAACCCCACCACAAGTGACCTCCCTGTCACTCAGCCTGCCTGATGCCAACTGCCATTTGTGACACAGGCCAAGCCCCCAACATTCCATGATGTCACCAAGCACAACAAGCATACTAGTGGTGATATCATGTGAGTCACAGGGGAAATCCAATGGAGAGAAAAGAGACATAGATTAAATATAACAATATATTTGGTGTTTTATGAATTGAATTTTCTCTCCTATGAGTGACGGTGACTGCACTGTATTTTGGAATGGTTCACATGCATGAATTTAGATAAAGATGTAAAACGTTCCTGAGTCTGTGGTTATTTATATTGAATAAAAGAGCAGTTAGTTCATGTTAATTTTCACCATCAACTAGTTCGACTAATGGTCCATTGTCCAGAGGAAAGAACTTTTTTATCAGTGAAAGGTTAGTTAGGAGTATTAAATAACTAATCTTGAGCACTGTGGAAAATCGCCAACTTAACGACCCCCAGTGCTTTTTACCACTTGTGAGTTCATGGGCCCAGGTGAGTATATGGTAGTGGAGTATCTGTTGTTGGTGAACCGCTGGATCAGTTTTCTGGTAGCAGGGCTATGGTAATTATTGACCAGTTTGGTGATAAGCATTGATTATTTATTATCAATGTATGTTTAACAAAAGAGATAGTGTCTTGTTTTATGTTGTCTAGAAGCACAGGTACAGAGGTTGCCTGGGCATCCCAGGAATGGAATAGCGGGTGGTGATAGAAGCCATACTACAGGAGGTTACTCGTCAGTTGTCGTAACACTGAGAAGCTACAGAGGGTTGGCAGTGTTGTATTAGGGACACTAGTTGTTACCCTGCCCTAGGAGTCTATATATTAACACTACCCAGGGGGTCCTTGTTGTTTTCACTTGTATTAGGGACAATACAGTGCGAAAGTAGAGTGCGAGTGAATGCAAAAGGGGTTCGCTGGTGAAACTCGGGTCTCATTTCCCAATACGGGTGACAATGGAGAAGTAACAGGTTCTTATGAGCGTGACTGAAGGGTAAACAGGGGTTTTTCTAGAAGTAAAAGGAAATCTGGATTACGTTATAATCTATCCTGATTTAGTGCAACAGACAGAGTAGTGAACGTTTTGTTATATTGTTACTAATACATTTTATTAAGAAAATTTTAAGAAATACGTTTTCGTATTACCTTGTGAAGGGAGGGTCAGTCACAGGAGTTGAACTGACATCACAAAGAGCGGTCCTGGGATTGATTGGAACAACGGGCGTGAGAAGGGAGCAGATTGTAAAGCGAGGGTCAGTAGTGAGGAGCAATACTGACATCACAAAAAGGCTGCGCGGTTATTGGTTAAACAAGCAGAGCAAGCCTGAGCTTTGATTGGTTGCTAGATAGAAGCTTTGTTAGGATTGGTCAAAAGAAAACTGTATGACGGATTCTGATTTGATATTTGGTGTGAGTCGGTCTGAGATAGTACGAGACATAAGTAATAGAACTCGAGGATTTACGGAAGATGCTTTCATATATCGTGCATCCAGAATGTATGGAGAAAAGAGAAAGATGTCATTAATGAAGAAAATTAAGAATTTCTTTAAGAAAGATAAACCTGTGTTGACTAGAGAGGGAATTCCTATTCCACCATCAAAAACGCCTGCTTCATTTATGATGATGGAAAGTGGATATCATACTTGTATGGTTGGAGAATTGGATAGAGTATACAAAAGGTGATGGTGTTCTAGCTTTCCCCAAACATGGTACATTTAATGGGAGAATTCTTCAGAATTTGAGAATGAGAATGAATGATCTAGAGCCAAGACCTAGGTTGACTCATTATGAGGCTTTGGAAGAATGGGAAACGGAGGCATTTGAATGAGAGAAATTAAGAAGTGGAAAGAGATTGGGAGGATTTTTACCTAGAAATCCATATGAGTCATGTGAGGATCAAATGAAGCAATGGAGAAAGGTTACGGTATCAGAAGGTTTATATCAAGTGTTAATGGCTGAGGAGCAGTCCGGAAGCAAGTATAAAGAGAAGGCAAAACATATGTATATTTCATGGTATGGAGAGTCAGATGATGAATAGTTAAAGGATATTTTAATTAAAAACCCTCCACCGTATTAAGAGGTACCTAGTAGAGTTTTGGGAACACCATTGTTTCCACAAATTCTTCATGATACGTCAAGTGCTAGAGTATTACAAGATAGTGAGAGAGAAGCTTTTAATAAAACTAGAAAAGAGTTAGCACAGAAAATAAGTCAATTAAATTTGAATACTGAAGCGTTGACAGTGCCAGAACAATTGGTTCCGTGATCCCATTATATGGAGATAAAAAGAATAGTCTGAAACCACAAACTGTAACAGTGTCCTTAAGTAATTTTAGAAAAGAATTAGTGATGTTTGATGATCAGGTTAGTGAGATCAATTCGGTTAGTTCATTAATGGGTCTTCCAAGTATGGAACCCTTAACTGAGACTCCAAAGAGAGTTACACCTGAAAAGGTAAAAGAAAAGGTGACTATAAACCCTAGTGGAACAGGAGGTTTAACAATGGTTACTCCTGAGGATTTAGAGAGGGGGGCACAGGGAATAGAAAAATTAAATTCACAACCAAAGATTTTAGATATTGCCAGATTGAGAGTGGATTTGGAAGAGATGTTAGCTGGTAATGTAAGCACAGACAGATTGAACATTTACAGTGAGGAAGTATTGTTGGTTTTGTTTAAAAGCATAACGAGAAGAGCAACAAATGTTCATGAGAAGTTAACAGGATGATTCAGAGATTGGAATAGATATAGAGAGATCAAACTTATTGCTGAAACCATATTGAGTTGAGTTTACTGAAAATTATTTAGAAAGCATAAATACTTCTAGTAAAAGACTGCAGATAAAAGAATTGATGAATATTTTGAGAAAATGGGGAGACGTTGAAAAATGGAGAACTAGATGATTAAAGAAGAAAGAGGAAGCACAAGCTAAAGAAGCATTGTCTCATTTCCAATGACGGAGTCAGAAAAGGTTGAAAGGGTATGCCCAATGAGGGAAGTACCTGGTGTGGGATATGTTTATATTCCTTGGAGTAGAAAGGATATTTTTTCTTTTACAGATGATTTCCCTAGGTTGAGAGAAAAACCAGATGAATGGTACAAACAGGTTGAAAGGTATGTGAAAGTTTTAAAGGTTTTGCTGAAGGATTTAGATAGTTTATTCGATATTGTGGTACCTGCTTATTTATGGGCAGAATGTAAGATTACAGTTGATTGGCCAAATAAGGAGTATGCAAGAGACTCTAAAACAGGAGCCATGTCAGAAGAAATGATAAAAAAGTATCATCAAGTAATCACTTTCTTGAAAGGGAAAATCCCTCCAAAAGAGACTGATTGGGTTAAAATAGATAGAACAACTAATGAGCAAAAAGAGTCTGTACATGCGTACAATGAGAGGTTGTTACAAGTCTTCAAGCAGTATAGTGGATCTAAGAACATTGGTTGAAGTTGAAGTTGAAGTTGAAGTTGAAAAGGATTTCTATAGCGCTCTACTACCAAGCGGTTTTGTGGCGCTGCAGACAGAAACTAAAACTGAGGAAAGAGGAGGGTGAGATTTAAGGAGTATAAGCAAAAGAAAAAAGATAAGTTTTCAAAGAAGCCCGAAAGTCTAGATAGGTGGGGGTGGATCTGATTGTCAGAGGGAGTAAGTTCCAAAAGAGGGGAGCAAGTGTCAAAAATCTGGAGCCACCCGATTTCTTCTTACGGAATCAGGGGACTAAGAGAAGAAACTGGGTGGAGGATCGAAGATATCTAGCAGGAACATATGCGGTAATCTTGGATCTGATAAAAGCAGGGGCAGTGCCAGCTAGAGACATGAAGGTCAGACAACCCAGTTTGAAAAGTGAGCGCTCCTTGATAGGGGGCCAATGAATAGTCTTGAGCAGAGGGGTGGTGTGACTAGATTTGGGGAGCCTAAAAATGAGGCGAGCTGCTTGGTTTTGGATAAGCTGCAAACAACGACATTCATAGGGTGGAATGCCCACATAGAGGGCATTACCATAATCTAGTCGGGAGAGGATCATTGCAGAGACAACAAGTTTGAGGGCTTCAGCCGAGAGGTAACGTGAGACTTTACGGATAGTTCTAAGGGAAAGGAAGCAAGAAGAGACTGCTGCGCTTATCTGGGGGCGCAAAGAAAGGTCTTGGCTGACCTTGATGCCAAGGGTTCTAACAGATGCAGAGGGAGACGGGGGAGACCAAGGATGAGGGGCCAAAAAGCAGAGGACCAAGGGTTGGAGGGGCCCCCGATAAGAACCAACTCAGTCTTATCAGGGTTCAATTTAAGTTGATTGAGGTTCATCCAGTTATAGATGAAAGTAAGAGTGGAATGAACCCTGGAAACTGAATCGGTAGAAGAGGAAAGATTAAAAATGAGCTGGAGGTCATCGGCGTAATTGAACGCCGTGACCTCCATGTCCTGTAAAGCAACAATAAGGGGATGTATGTAAAGATTAAACAAAAGAGGGGAAAGGGAGGAACTTTGGGGTACCCCACAGGGGACGGGGCGGGTACGTGCAAGAAAACCTTCCAATCGAACAGCCTGAGTTCGGCCTGCTAAAAAAGAGGTGAGACACGACAAGGCTGACCCCCGTAGGCCAGCACCCCTGACACGGTCGAGAAGGATGCATTGGTCGACCGTGTCAAAGGCCACGGACAAATCGAGTAGGACTAAGGCCTGGCGGGAATTAGTGTCGGCACTACGTCTGAGCTCGTCAATCACTGAGAGGACCACAGATTCCGTAGAGTGTACAGGACGGAAACCCGCCTGGTAGTCAGCCAGGATGTGATGAGCCTCAATATAGGTGGAGAGTGAAGAAGTGATGTGGCTCTCTAGGATCTTACTCAAGAGTGGGAGCAGCGAGATAGGTCGAAAGTTGGAGGAAACAGTAGGGTCGGCACCAGGTTTCTTTATAATGGGGATAACCGTGGCTGATTTAAAAGCATCAGGTACAATTCCTGAGGTAATGGAGGTGTTAGGCAAGGTAATAGGGGTGGCTGGACAGCAAGAAAAAATCTCCCTCAGGATATATGCCGGGCAGATGTCAGCGGGGGAACCCGTTTTAACTTTGCCCATGAGGGTATCAAAGGCTTCTTCAGAGATCAGCGGGAATTGGTCATGAGAGGAAGGGGGAGGGGGAAGTGGAGGACAGAAAAACAGAGAAGGTGCTGAAGGGATATTCCGTTTTATGGTGGTGATTTTCTCAGTAAAATAATCGTTAAGAGTGTTACAGAGGGATTGGGAGGGAATGGGTCTAGGCGCAACTCTATCAGAGGCAGCAAGCTTGTGCACGATTTTGAAGATCTCTTTAGATTTGTTAGCTGCCTGATTGATTTTCTGATAAAAATACTCTAGCTTGGCGGTGAGTATCGCTTTTTTGTAGACCTGAAGGAGAGCTGAATAAGCAGAGGATTCTAGGGAATGGCCTAGAGCAGCCAAGTCTGCCCTATTCCAGTTGCGGGCATATATATTTTTGAGGAGAGAAGGGGTGTTGGTCTCCCTCATTGGTTATTGGTGATAAGGATATGGGAAATTTTATATATCGGTTTGTGTATGTTTGAAACCGGAGATTAATCAGATAATTCAGCAGCACATGTTTTGCTGGCAGAGTAAAATTATCGACAAAATATTGAAATATGCAAAATATTGCGATGATGACATTGAGGCAAAAAATAAAAATTTAAAAGAGAAAATGATGTGGGCACAGGTGAAAATTGCAGAACAGCAGGAAGCAATATTAATTTCCCAGACTGATAATGAGGTGAAAGATCACAATCAGGGTGAACAAAAGTTGGGTGGTGGTAAAGGACGAGGACGAATGAATAGAGAGAAAGCAAGGAAAAAGTTTCCTTGTCATGCGTGCGGAAAGCTTGGACATTGGAAGAACAAGTGTAAGAATGTCCAGAATAATAATGGGCCAAATCAAAATTTTAATCCGCAGATGCAGAAGGAAATGGTTGTGCAACAGCAATAACAGCAGCAGGTGGTTACTCCACAGTATCATATGCCACAACCTCCTATTCCAAACCATGTGAATATTCAAAAATACATTGTGAACGTCGGATTTCAAGGAGAAAGTGGTAAGAAAAACCCTGTGGTTTCACAATTTTTTTTGCAAAATGATGATGAACCAGACTATATACAATGAGGGTGCCTGAGGGGGAAGGAAGAGAAGTTTGTGCTCGTTGCATCCTTGCCGGTAGATCAGACAGGTCTATTTATTGATGGGAACAAAAGGAGATGAGAATCTTTTTGGCAGCTGTTGGGTACTGTAGACAGTGGATAAATAGCTTCTCCCTGCTAGCAAAACCATTGATACAATTGTCTCGGAAAAGAGTGAAAGACCCCATTGATTGGAATGATGAATGTTTGGAAGCATTTATGAAATTACAAAATTGTCTGTGTGAGGCTCCTACCTTAGACATGCCTGATTATTCAAAAGAATGTGCGCTGTTTCATTGTGAAAGAGAAAATTGTGCACTTTCAGTTTTACCAGTGGCGTATTTCTCTGCCACCTTGGACCCAGTGGCTTCAGCCTTACCTGGCTGCTTAAAAGCAGTAGCTGCACCATGTATGAGTCTGGAGCAAAGTGAATCAATTGTGATGGGACATCCTGTAAAGGTATATGTTCCACATTCAGGTGAGATCTTTTGACAAAAACACTAACACAGCCTCTCACTCATGGTCGGTTGACTAACTATGAAAGAGTGATTTTGGGAGCAGAAAAAGTGACAGTGATTAGATGTACAATAATGAATCCTGCTACATTATTGCCAGATCCATGTTGTGAGGAAGTGCAAGATGAGATTGATCATGATTATTTGGATGTGACTGAATTATGTACTAAGCCCCGCCAAGATATAAAAGAAACTCCCTTGAAGGAATCTGGTCATGACATGTTCATGGATGGGTCTTGTCTGAGAAAGGAAGATGGAGGGTTAAGTGCTGCATATGCTGTATGCAAAATTACAGGAGTCATTGTAGCATCCTTTTCACCTGGAGTCAAGTCCGTACAAGTAGCCAAATTGGTGACCTTAACGAAGACATGCAAAATGGGGAAAAATTGGAGAATAACCATATTTACGGATAGTCAATATGATTTTAGAGTTGTGGATGACCTTGTCCAGCTCTGAATGCAGGGGGATTTCTGACTTCTTCAAGGTCTTCTATCAGAAACAGTAAAAATGTATAAGAATTGTTGAAAGCATTACAATTGCCAAAAGAAATAGCAGTGGTCAAATGTGCTGCACATCAGTCAGGAAATGACTAAGTGACAGCAGGCAATAGATATGTAAACCAAATTTATCAAAACTCCGCGAAAAATACAATGGCAATTTACAGAAAAGATGAAACAAGTGAAACCAGCTGCCAACTTGTGTTTTTCTCAGCTCCAGAAACATAGGATGAGGTCAGACAGTTGCAGCAAGGAGTTGAGGAAAAGGAAAAGGAAAACTGGGTCAAGACAGGTTGTACAAAAAGGACAAAAGATGAAGTGTTAGCGAAGGTGTGTGCATCCACAATGTTAAAGTGTCCAGATTCATTGCCTCTTGTATTGATGGGTCTCAGAAGCATTCCTGACAGGATAACAGACTTGAGACCCCATGAGTTGCTCATGGGAAGAGCAATGAGACAAGTATTTATTCGTGGAAATAAATTGACGAATATAACTGATTATCTGGTATTGGACTATTGCAAAGGATTGGCTCAAGTGGTGCATTCTGTCTCTCATCAGGGTGAAGAATATGCAGTTGCAAGATAGCCAGACCAGGCGCATGATTTGAATCCTGGAGATTGGATGTTAGTGAAGAAACACGCAAGAAAATCGTGTCTAGCACCGAGGTGGGAGAAACCACGTCAAGTCAAATTTGTCACTACCACAGTAGTTAAGTGTGCAGGTCTGACCAACTGGATTCATGCTAGCCATACCAAAATAATTCTAAACCCATCTGAAGAACAAGAACAGCAAATCAGCTGAATACACCAGAAGCTGAAGGTTGTGAAGTCAAAGAATCTAAGGTGACAGATTCTAAAAGACAACTAGATGATGAACAAATAAGTACAAGGCAAGAAGACTGGATACCAGTGATTGAAATACCCAAAGTTGTTATCCAAACAAGAAGAACAAATAAATTAGAGAGACAGGAAAGTAGAAAGGAAAAAACAGGGAAAGAAGAACATGCTCAGGAAATAATAAACAAAGTTATCGAGGAACATGACAAGGGAGAGGAAGAAGAAGAAGAACCAGTTCAGGCTCATGAAAAGCAAATTGAAATAAGACCTGAACAGGATTAGAATTAGGATTAGAATTAGACAAAAGATAAAATATACTGTTATAAAGTGTGTGTATAATACATGTTAAAAAAAGGGTAAAAGATAAATATAACAAGGTACAGAATAACAATACTTCCAGGATCACATCTCAGCCATCCATCCCTTACATACCTCTAACTGTTAGTCACAGCTGGATCTGAGCTTAACAGCGGATTTAAAAAAATTAGGGACAAGAAAAACAATGTTGCTGGATAACATTTGTAAAAAAATAAAAGTGGGTCGCACCTGCCTGAACTTGAACTTTTTCAAAATGGGAATGATTTAAGACTTTTGGGGTAATTCGTAATAGCTACAGAACATTACTGAATGGAGCATGTCCTGTGGAGATTTACCTTCTCAGCCACAGGACATTAAGCTCTGACCCCTGTTACACTCACGTGGCTGCACGAGGAGAAGATAAATGAGATCAAAATGGAACCTGGTCTGTAAAAAACTGGCAGTAACCGCGTAATGGCCCTAGAAGGTATGGCTCCGTGCCTTGCACAGTTTTCAGGATGATAAACCTGCATACACTAGACTTGCTCAGCTCCTGATCTTCCCTATCTAGGGTCCGCTGTCTAAAGAAGAACACCTTTGACCCTCCCAGATCATTCCTGTTCACCAGTTCCGGATTGAAAAATAAGTCAGCTCTTCCCAGGCTTGGAAAACACTCCTTAATATAATTGAGCCAAGGGTCAAAAAGTCAGTAAATCAGAAGAAAAGCCACCCCTCACCTCTTCATGTGCAGCTAAAGTTGAAGTTCCCTGGGGTACACCTAAAAGCCATCCAAAAAACAATTTTTGACTACTTGTAACTCCTCATGAGAAATGTGACCTCAGATTTCAATGCCATAGGACACCTTGGCCATGCACTTTGCCCTATATATCTGCAAGATAGCCCCAATCAGTCTCTTTCCTGGTCTTGAGGCAAAGTTACAAAATTTGCTGCATTAGCCTGTGCTAGCTCTCCTTTCTTTATTATTCTTAAGGGCCTCAAATTCATATTTTCATCTAACAGAACCCAAAGATAGGAAAAAAACATCTGTCCAGGGGACCTGAACAGATCCTACCTGGAAGGGATAAAACTTTCTTGAACGGGGTCCCACCAGCATCACGTAGGATTTCGAAATATTTATCAGCAGGTCCTGTTCCTCCATAAATGAAGTGAAGGAATTGAGCAGGGTCTGCAGCCCCCTCACGGTCTGGGACATAAGGACCGCATCATCTACATACAGGAGTACGGGCAGACCACACTGCTCCACCTAAGGGTGATCCATTAGTACCTTCTCCAAATTGTTTATATATAGATTGAAAAAAAATGGGGCCAAAATACATCCGTGCCAGACTCTGTATTTATAACTTGCCGGTAACCATAAAATCTTGTGTGTATCGAACCTCAGCCTTTGTGTCTCTGAGGAGGTCCCGCAGGAAAGGACGATGTCTCTGTCCACCCCGATGGACAACATAGTCTGCCAGAGCTTAGCTCTGTTGATGCAATCAAATGCAAATGACAAGTCCATAAAAGCCAGATAAATAGTTCCAGGGACGGCAACTGTGTACTTATTAAGGATCAAAAACAGATTTAGGTATTGGTCCACGGTCGACCGTCCTGGACGAAAACCAAACTGGACATCTGATAGGATGTTATTATCGCCTGTCCAACATGCTAGCCTGTCTAGTAGGATAAGTCTGACCACCTTGACCACTGAGTCCAACAGAGAGATCAGTCTATTGCACTGGGTACTATCTCTATTTCCCTTTTTAAATACTGGGACAACCGTGAATAAAGCCCAGGAACCGGGGGGACCATCTCTCACCACGGCATTAATAATAGCTGTGAGTACTGGTAACCCCAAATTTAGGTTGGAAATATAAAGATTTGGAGGGATCCCATCTTGTCCTGGTGCCTTATTTCTTGACAGCCAAACAATGCCCTTCCTCACTTTTTCAGTTGAAATTCCAGTTCAGATTTCCTTTCACCTGCTCCAGTAATTGTAATCTCATCAGGAGGGCACTGAAACATTGTCCTGATATGGTGCACCCATTCGTCCTCTGTTATGTGAGTTCCAGGGACATTACCAGAATCCTCTGCTAAAAGGGGGCTATTTAAGATGCTCCAAAACTTGGAGCTTCACTTTAAGGTGCTTTCTCAATAAGCTTACTCCATGCCTCTTACTTCAGCACAGCCTTACGTGTTACTAGTTTAGCTTTTTAAGACCTATGACCGAAATGTATTAAAGCAGTATCCCTAATTCTGTACCCTAGGGCTGCCTTTAGCTTTCTAGAGGCACGAGAGCAGGCAGTGTCAAATCATCTGGGGGCCAGGTAAGAAAATCACCACGTTGGGGCTTTGAGCAGATCTGTTATGGTGCTAGAGATTACCTTAAAAACTTCTATGATGACACTCGGTTCCGCCTGCAGAGCTGTCCAGATAGCTAGCTCCTTCTGGCACAAGGCAGATAATGATACATGAAAGGAGTCTGGGAATATTTCAGCCCATTACCTTCTGCGACCAACTGTGGCTTTCAATAATCCCCTATTTACAACCACCTTAATGGGCGCAAATAGTGGCCAGCTGATTGGGGCACATAAGGGACTATGATCACTATATATACTTGCCTTAATGAAAAAGTACGAGATCATGTAAAAAAGATATGTTGAAATAAGAATACAATCCATAAATGAACCACATTACCTCCCTGAGAAAGAGGGGTTAATGTCCTTCCTGGCTGGGTCCATTTTGCATGTGGCCAATGTTAAATCAAATGTACTCACTAGGGCATTAAAGGAGTCGCCCAGTTTTTTTTTGTCAGTCAAATAAACTTTATTCAGCTTAAAAATTAGCTATAAAAGTACAGGTTAAGGCAGATATCAATAAAAAGCAATAACATATAAAGATTAAAATGAAGACTTCAAAACCACATCCCTTACAAAAGCAACCAACTACAGTCAACAAAATGTATTTTACAGACCCATATATATTTCTTATTCTCAGTGCACAGCAATCAAAAGTGACCAGTGCAACACAGAGTTCCAAATTACATAGTTTTTGCTAAAAAACAAGTACCTCTTTTTGTGACCGTCGCCCTGGGTGTTATGCTCAAAATGGATACCCTTCAGACAAGGGCAACCCAGATCTCTGAAGCCCGTTACCCTGGGATCCCCACACAATGGATCTTAAAATCTAAGTCAATCATTTAATATAATCTAGGGTACTCTAGTTTCTTTAAAAGGAGCTCAACGGGGATATGTTGGAAAAACCCGGAGAAGAGGAGGTAGCGTTATAAAAATTCAAAAGCACCAGATAACATGACCCGCTACTAACTAACAAAGTTTGAAGCAAGAGTTGGCTGTGGGCAACACAACAGCTGTACATTCTACTGCTAAAGAGACATAAACCACCAACCCCTTTAAGTCTTCCTGACGGCAAGTGGCTCGCAGGAACAAAAAAAGACTTATATCCCTGCATAGGAAAACTGTTCTCAGTGGCCCACGTTTCTTGTAAACAAATCACATCAAACATTTTTATAAACAAAGTCCATATGGGATCTGAGAACTTGTTTGCCAAACCAGCTATGGTCCAAGAATTAAATTTACAGTTCTTTCCAACTAAGGGACCACTGCCTAACGGGAGAACATCAGTCATGGGAGAGCGTATCACTGATTTTGCAGATGCCGTCCCTGGAAGTCAATCACAATTGTCCATGGATCCCAGAGCTGCAAAGCTGTTGAAGAGGGGTAAATGGGAGGCAGCCATCTGCCAGCCATCCTGGATATGCTTCGGGTGACTTTTAGTACTCCATCATTCAATTCAATTCAAAGATTCTTTATTCGATGATTAAAAGTCACCATAAAAGCACATGCATATATACATGAATAAAAAAACATTAAATCATTTTCAGAATCTCATTTATATTAATTAATGTTACCATCATACAAAAAGGGGAAAGGGAATATGACACATTAAAAAAATTAATAACAGTTTTTAAACATCATTCTTCTCCCCTGGTTACCCTTAATTGGACCGCGACTTTAATAAAGTTCATTATACAGCACAATGTTAAAGGGTCAGATGCTTTTTGTAGATAGGTTAGTGCCTCTTTAGCATGTTCCAGATTGGCGCGTTTTAAAATTTCCACTAGGAATCTGCGCCTAGGCATAGTGAAAAGAGGGCAGAGTAGTACAAAGTGAAGGGAATCCTGCGGAGACCTATTGTCGCAGCCGCAGGATCCCTTCTGCTCAATTGTTGTTGAGAACCCTGCTGGTGATGCCAGTAAGTATGGGAGTAAAGTAAGTCTAAAGCGGCACATCAAGAATCTATCCTGGGCATTATGCATGAGGTACAAATATGGCTCCATTCCCTCCACGCTCTTGACCAGGTTATGAGCCCTCACTGTCCTTTTAAGCCTTCAGCCTCAGCTCTCTGTTGTGCTTTTTGCTCTAAAAAGGCTTTCTTTACTAACATCTTGTGCTGGGCTTCAATTGTTACAGGGTTGGTGAAGAGGTTCCCATAACCTAGTTCCTCTAAGGTATTCTTTACATAGTTGAGCCATGGTATTCTCATACATTTGTCCCTTTCTAAGCCGTCATTTAAAATTTCTCTGGTTAGAGACGCGTCAGGGTTGGCCCAAATTTTTAACCAGGCCACAATTGGCCTTAGTTTTACCAGATCTTCTAGGTAGGGCCTCCCTAGTTCCCTGTGTACTATAAAACTCGCAGTACTTGGGGGTACCCTCAGGACGGTTCTTAGGTATTTATTTTCCTCCCGTTGGATTTTTGCGATATTAACAAAGCCCCATACCTCTGCCCCATATATCACTTTGGAGCACCAGATGGAGCTATACAGGTTCATTACCTGTTCGGGGCTCCATCTACCTAACCTCCTACCATAGCTTGCTATTGCCCCATTAGTGGCGATCATTTTACTGCAGCGCTCCTCGACCAGGGAGTTAAATTGTAAACCACCGTCAAAGATAACACCTAGATAGGGAAATGTTTAACCTTTTCGATTATGTAGTTTCCTATCGTGTACGTAAATTTAGTACAGGGTTTGTTACCAGCCAGGAGCACATATGATTTGCCCAAGTTAACAAAAAGGTCTAGGGAGCCCATGAATTTGACAAATCCGTCAATCAGAGTCTGTAAGCTCCTAGGTGTGCGTGCGAGCAGGACTGCGTCATCTGCGTAGAGCAGAACAGGGATATGACGCGACCCCACCTTTGGGCAATCTGTCTTTAAATTTAACAAAAACTGCTCCAAATTATTTCTATAAAGGGAGAACAAAAAAGGGGCAAGAATACAGCCTTGCCGAACTCCACTCTTACAGGAAAAAGAGTCGGTCAGCCCCCCCTCCCTGTAAAAACGAACCTTAGTCGAAGTGTCACTGTGAAGTTCCCTTAGGATGTTAATTAGGCCGCCCTCTATCCCCATGAGAGACATCATGACACAGAGTTTCTCCCTATTAACATGATCGAATGCCGCTGCCAAATCCATGAACCCCATATAGATGGATGCATCGCTGGCCAAGGTGTATTTGGCTGTCAGCATATAGAGGTTCAGGCATTGATCACTGGTGGACCTCACATACAGGCTCCTATAATGAGAGACCCACTGTTCTGGGAGGATGTTAGACCCTATCTCCGGGGTGTTGTTTTCCTGGAAAGTAGGTTGATTAATGTTTCTCCAGAACCCGGACATATCCCTTTTTTCCCCTGCTTCTCTTAAGTCTGTCCACGCTTCTCCCTGTAGGGCACATTTCCTCCTCTTGATCTCCCTCTTGTAATTCTTCCTACACATCGTGATTTGTTGGATGTCCCTGGGTTTGTTTTTAAGGCTACTTTTGAGCTCCCTCAGAGCCTTTGAACAGTCTCTATCAAACCATCGTGGGTTAGAGTGGTTCCTTATGGGCGCGCTAGTTTTTAGTAGGCCATCTATAAGGTCAGCAATCTGCCCGAATGACAGGGGTCTAAAGAAGAATCCTGGGGAGGGGGTGCACGATGGTCAAAGGAGGACCAGAGGGGGTACTAGAGGTGGCACAAAATAGGATCCTTCCTACAACATGGGGTCTAATAAAGTTAATATTAACACAGTCACCTTCACATTTCTATTTGGACCTCCCTACCCAGTGGACTCTATGCACCATAATAATGAATATTTCTGCCCTGAGTCCCCATGTTGTGTTGCGGGTCAACCATTGCACAACATTCAGGCACATGCATCAAGCAATTTGGGACTCGCAAACGGTGCGAATCGCAAAATTCGGCCGTTTGCGATTCCCAAATCACTATTTGGGATGCATCAACCTAAAAGTGAAAAAATCGCTATATTAGCGATTTTTTCAAGTGCGATTGCTTTTAAGGAATCGCAATTTTGCGATTCCTTAAAAGCAATGCATGAAACTTAAAAAAATTGCGATTTCGCAATTAGAGAGAGAAAATTACCATGAGGTTGGACCTCATGGTAATTTTGCGAAAAGTTAGAAATATGCAATTTTGTTCATATTTTTAACTTTCATGTTGTGCACACACATGCCCTTAGGGCATGTGTGTACACAACATACGTGCATTGTTTGATTTCAGGGGTGCAACAGGGTGTCCTTTGGACACCCCTGCACCCTTGAAATCGCAATCTCAATTTGCGATTAGTAATTGCGAATCGCAAATTGAGATTGTCTTCCCATTCATTCCTATGGGCCTCTAGGCCCATAGGAATGAATGGGAAGGGATTCCTTAATTGCGATTCGCAAAATGCTAATCGCAAATAAGGAATTCTAAGGAATCGCTATTTATTTAGCGATTTCTTGATGCATAGGCATTTGCGATTCCTTATTTGCGATTCCTTAAAAATCGCAATTAAGGAATCGCAAATGCCGAGATTGATGCATGTACCTGATTGTTCTTCAACTGGGAACATTTTTCGGAAACTCCCAGTGAAAGCACTGGTACATTCCCCAAGACCACTACATACGGTGCAGAGTTATAAGGCAACTGTGCTCTGCTTGAAGCAACCCGACTTCCCTGACTTGCACTCTCCTTCCCCTCTTAAGGTATTTCTCCCCCATTATACTTTCTCAGGCTAAGAAGCTCAGATGAAGAACCCCCTCCTTCTGACCCTGCTAATGGAACGGCAACATTGCATGGGCACCTTGAAGGCCATGGAGAATGAGTGACACTATACAGTATGGGTTTTTGTGGTATTGGCTGCTCCTTTCTACTTTTGCATTGATCACCAAGGTTAAAATCCTCACTACTGGCACATTTGTAAGTGCCACAGGTTCCACATGAGGTGCTTTCTCCCACAGTGAAATGCGCTGGTTAAGGATGAGAAGCTTTGATTCTTTGAATGTTATTGTTGCATGATTGGATCTAGTTTCTAGTCCAGGGCGACCTATAGCCATCATGTCCGCTTTTCCAAAGGCTTGCACGTCATGTGCCTTTTACTGCATGTCCATGGTTCTTGGGCACTTGGCTTTTCCGCCGATCAAGGAGCACTTTTATTTGGCACCAGGTCCAGCTCCAGCACCAGCTCCTCCTCTGATCTCCCCATATGGGCTTGATGGATGAATGGCCAGTGCCTTAGCAGAGCTACTGTTTCCCTGCGAGCGAGGAAAAGAAGATACATGGGGAGAGGAGTTGGCCTAACGGCTAGGGCGGTCTACCGCAAATCTGGGGAACTGGGTTTGAGTCTCTGCAATAATGCTGAACATCCTGTGATTCTGGGCAAATCACTTAATCTCCCTGTGCCTAACAGAAATGAATGTGTGTCCTCATGTAACGTAACTGGTGCTTTGTAAAGCGCTCTGATACCCGATTCGGGTCAAGTTCACGCTATATAAAACTCTGCAAAAAATTACAGCCACGGAGACACAGTCAAAAAATAAAGGTTGGCTAGACACACAGCCAGGCGTACAACCAGTGTCTTGCATTTATATATAGAATTTTTTAAACACCATAAAATTATCTTTTATTAACTATGTTACATAATTTAATTTTTTTAATTAAAAATTATTAAACTAATATATATATTAAATTATGTCTGATATTTAGACAATTTATTAACATTAAGTAGGACTTATTCATATTTTTAAATTGTTTTCATAATTTAATTATATTCAACTAAACACTATTTCTTTTGGGGTTATTTAAATATTAAATCAAATAATGTTTTATGTTTTGACAGTTTTTAACATTGAATGTAATTTATTTATACGTTTAGTTTAATTTAATTTAAGATTATTTCAAAAGGCAATTATGTTAAGTTCTTGTCTTCATTGATTTCTATATGAGGGCTGTACAGTTCCAGTTGCTATCCTAGAGTATGAGTGATCCAGAAGGGCTCATCAGGCAGTAACTCCAAGAAGGAGCCAATTAAAGTGGGGTGGGGCATACCAGCACACATTTTTTTCACAGATTGCATTATGTTAAATCTAGTGCATGTTACCAGTCACTGTAGAGTTGAAGTGTTCCCCAGTGATTGTGTATGCCTGGACACATGTTTTGGGAGTATTATCTTCAAAGACAGGGAGTATTATGTCTCTTTATTGTTGCTTGGAAATGTTGCACAATGTCTTTTCAGGTTAAGTACCACATCTAATACGCAGGGGCAGTCACAAGGACTGGCCAGCCAGTAAATCTATGGCCAAAACAATCATAGAGGGATGGGGAGCACACTGCCTAGCAAAAAAGTACATATTCTCCCTGAGATCCATTATGCATGGGAATTGCTGGAGGTAACAGGAAGGTACTTTAATGATTTAACAGGCATAGATAGACATGACTGGTATCATTCACTGAATTTACCATAATGGATCTCTGCATTTTTTGTTTTTTTAGTGCCCAAGGGATGTGGCTGTCTCTGGGGCTTAGGAAAAGTCCAGGAGGGGGGCCATATGAACCCCCTCCTTGTTTACTCGAATGTCCCTGGGATTTGGCCCACCTAGGGTCTTTAGAAAACAGATGTGCTGGAGCATGCATGTCTTTTTTTAAACGTTTTCAATGAATTCGCAAATATCTGAATTTCGCAGAAATGAGATTAAAAAAATGCCTTTATGTGGTGGCGTGGAGCCAGGGGGACCCCAACACCATGGCTTGGGGGGTTAGGGTATTCCTACCCTGCTGATGTTTCTTTACTCTAGTATTTTTTTGAGGACTTGGTGAGTCCCAAGATGGCCACTAACAGTTCCTGGTCGAAGTATTGGGAGCCATTCAAAGATGTGCAATTCCCTCCAGGAGCTCATCTGTTTTTACAAAGGCTTCACAACCAGAGCAATATCTATCTTTTCTTTTTAATAATCTGAAAAAGTTAACAAGGAGGATAGTGCGATGTGCCAAGCTATCCTGCTGTTGCATCTGCTAAAGGACCATGTCAAGAAGGTGTCTAAAAGGTTCACCCCCACAGAAATCACAAAAGTGCATGCCTCAGTTGAGAACTTAATCCTTCACTTGGCTTGTAATTCAAGGCTGCAAAATGACATCTCCACTGCCTGAGAGAACATCTGTGCCACAGTACTTGATCCATGGTATAAAAACATTCTGCCCACTTGAATTCCTTTTTCAGAAGGGGATGTTTTAAAATACAAGAGGTGGATTGTAGAGAAAGCCGGCGACACAGTTCCAAGTTGCTGCCTTCAACTTCCAGAGAGGGCAGTCTTGTCTCACAACAACCAACAACACCATCAACCATAACACTGGCAACAAAAGCAACAGAAGGCCCAGACCCAACCTCTGCATTGAATTGATTTTAATTGACAGGGCTCAAGTCCAGTGCAGATTGCAAAACAGGTGAAGCAAGTGGAAGCACCAATGGCCATCCACATGATGTTCCAGGAGTTTCTGGATGAGCCAAAATAGGTCTATGTGGATCAAGATCCATTGAAGTATTGGCATGGGAAGATGCGCCAATGGCCAGAGCTCAGCAACCTGGCAAAAAAATATGTGACTTGTCCTGCCCACAGTGTGTCTGCTGAGCTTGCCTTCAGTGCAGCTGGTACAGTTGGTACAGTGAGAAGGAGCAGTCTGTCATCTCAAAACGTGAAGAGATTGACCATGATGAAAATAAACCAACATTTTAAATCGCACAATTATAATGTTCCTGAAACAGCAGAGAGGAGGTGTAGGGTGACTGTTTAGGTTTGAGCGCACAGCAGGTAAAGGAATGTCACAATACAGAATTGTAAGTGTGGTGCTCCAGATGAAACAAGTCGGTTACCACAACAAGATCAATGTGCTATAAAAATAGCTCAGACACTGGCATCTACTGATGTTAGATCAAGACATTACACCATACATTACTAGATATCCTTCGGTAACGTTTAAGAAAGGGCTGACACTGGCCAACATACTTAGCCCTGGTTACCCTAAGAAACCTGTGAATAAAGATTGGTTATCTAGATTTAGAGGTTTCCACAAATGTGAAAAATGTGCCTCGTGCAGATGGGCAAAGAAAAAAGTAGTATATTTCAACTATAATGGTACAGGTGAGAATACCATAGACAAGTTCATCAACTGTGATACAACTTTTGTTGTTTATGTTATTGTATGCAGCTGCGGAATGATATATGTTGGGAGCACTAAGAGGAGGCTCAAAGATAGGATGTCAGAGCACTTCAGAGCAATGAAACAGGGGGATACCCGGTACCCAACCGCAGCTCATTTGATAAGGAATTCGCTTGACAGAACAAAACATACTTTCAGCTATCATGGTATAGGTCATGTTGATCCAGATTCCAGAGGGGGTAATAGGATTCTTACACTTAGGAGGAAGGAAGTAACATGGTTAATTAAACTGAAAGTTGTAGAAAAGGGTCTTAATGTTGACCATGAATATGAATTTTTCTTAGGGAACGAATAACTGTGTATTTCTTATGAGATAACCGTACCTACTGTAATGCTTATGAATCAGCAGCAATTATATGTAACATGTAAGATGGTTTTATATGTCGTAATGCCTATCAACGAATGCAGCATGTTATAAGACAGTGATAACTTGGCAACTTTATAACAGAAATATGGAATTGCTCTTAAATAGCTGTTAAATGTTGTTGGCTATACTGTATAACTTTCATATGAAACCTTTTGTCTACATCTATTGTATCTAACACGTTCTGAATATGGTACAAGATGAATCGTATTCAATCAAAGATATCTGAACTCTCTACCTCCTAACTGGAAATTCCTGCATTCTTGCTCGTATGCCCTAAATCTGATTCCTTGCGACAGGACAGTAGGACAGACTACTGGTGTCCCTCGCCATGCATAATTCTAAAAACAAAAAAAACGAAGCATAGGTATCAACTTAACTCACTAAATAATAATTATGTGAAGAAAGAGTTAGGGATGCTCCATCTTGTATATGCGTGTGGTATGATATTACTTTAATAATATGAAGCACCAACTTGAACGGGGTATAAGTTGACCCATAGTTCGTTACTGATATACTCACCGTAATATAGTCTTATATTAAAACTGAACACCCTTAAAGCGTGGTTATACAGAGCCCAGACCTCACTAGAGATCGTTTCTACCTTCTACCATCTTAAGATGGCGACCCCATTTTATTCATAAATACACCGTAACCAGTGAATTGAGACAGGTACGGTTACTATGTGGTGAATTAAATTTAACAATTGAGTGTGGATACAGTTAATACTACATTAATATTACTAACCTAAACAATACGTTCTTCATTACTGTCCAGCTATACATTATGATACGCGACATGGTCGAAATAGCCGTGAGCCCACTTTAGATCGATTCCTATTTTACCATCACAAGATGGCGACTCCTGTTTACAGCGATGTACGCTACCACGCTTATCGCGTTTAATAATTTGACCTTTGAACAATTCGTAAATTGTAAAGATAGAATTATATATATTAATGCATTCACCTATCTTAGAATAATTTTGAAATTAGAGATACATACAATAGACAAGTGATTATTAGCACAAAACAGTAACAACAGTGTAAACAGTATTTACGAGCTTTACTAAGATGGCGCCTCCCGCCTTCACTCATGTATAAAAAGGACTAGCAAGATGACGCTATACTAGGACGCTGACACGGAGATACGCGATCCAAGGCACAAGATAATTCTTACGAGGTGAGATCCCTAGAAGTTATAATACGGTAACATGTAACCGCGCATACAACGTAAGGAATAGCATTGTAACACAGGTTCTTGACTTTCTAGGTGACGGAAAGCGACACCTTGACACTACGGCCCATTACACTTGGGAAAATTCTAAAGGAATTAGGTAAGAGAGACAAATGGCTTAATACTATCGAACATTTACTTAGTGGCACGAATAAAGATCACAAGTCGAGAATACCATTTAATTAGATAACTATTGATTATGTTAATCTTTACAGATTAGAGTGCAATATAAACATTGGATTAATTTGAAAATTAGAATTGAGCATCATGGAGGCATATAGGTATGAAGTCCTGCAGCAAGGTCGCAATCTTTACTTTATACTAATCCACTATAAGTGACTAGGCTTAATGGATATAGAACGAATCAAATAGGTGGAGGCTACTTATGCCACCTAATATTAGTATTACACCTTGGTGATTCCAGCTATAACTTGGTGGTGAGCAGAATACTATGATCTATATCTCTACTTTTGAGCACATTTGTGTTTCCGGGATGTATCCCTTTGACTTTAGGTATGAATTTAACTCTTTAAATATTCTTGGCATACTGAAGGCTACAACTAGAATATAATGGTTACTATACTTTGTTTGGGTTGCAGCCCTGAGGAAGTCTTTGGTCGAACTTGACCAGACGAAACACGTGTTGGCTGCACTTGGTTTGAAGATTGTACTGAAGAATGTTTTCAATAAAGATGCGAATTGAAACATATCAAGAATAAAACCATAACTACCTCATTTGAAAAAGAATTTTGTGGACTTTGAGTTGCTCGGTGAAAATAATTGAGGTGTAGGGTGATTGGTCCAAAAATTGAATCAAATGTGTTAGCTGATCAACTTCTGGGTGAAGCACTTGAGTTTGAAAACAAATTCTACTTCCAGACTAAGTATGCCAGTGCCCCTTTAGAACTTGTTAGTTATTTTGCATTGAACTTCTATATTTGCAAAAATGTAGAATAGGTAGTGAAACATTATTATTTTTGAGTCAGATTTATGCTACCCAACCATTCTTTCAGTCACATATATTGCCAGATTGCAGTTTGACCACTGTGCATTAAAGAAGCCTCCACAATTCCTATAAAGGTGTGGAGTGCTAAGAGGTGACAGAGTGTACAAAGGGAAACAACTCACTTTGTTAAAAACATTGTAAATGATGCATTAACTGAAGCAGACGCACATTGCACAGCCAAAACCGCATTCACGAATTGACCTATACTACTCTTCTCTCCTAGGTGGCAAACAAAATGCCATAGAAGGAGTATCTGGCTCGCTTAACAAATACAATGAGTCAAGAGTGTAGAACAAACATATTTTAAATATCTCCACTTTGAACCATAGCTTTGGTAACCCTACATAAACAAAGTAAGCAAAGTCAGTGAGCAGCATGCTCCTAATGAGAAGAGCTGCCTTGCTTAGTCAACCAAGCAATCCAAATATTCATCCTTTTATTCTAATTCACCCATAACCACCATTATTAAGCTTTACATTCTCTCATTGAGTCTTTCACCACAATTTCCACTCAATTATCCATCCATTCAATTATCCTCCCTTTCTTTTAACCATCCTTTCACCTATCCATCCTTTTTTAACTACACACTACCATTTCAACCACCCACCCTTTCATTCATATACCGTTTCCTTTCTTTAACCGTCTGTTTTTTCATTATTATCTCAAGCTATCATCATGTGTGCTTTTTGTGAGTTGCAGATAAAAGAGGCTATAATCTCATCCACCGCTGCAGCTGGTAAAGCTGGTGGGGTTTACAGCCACATGTTGAGTTGATGACACCCTGGTACAAGCTAGTGAGTATGGTATTGCACTGAATGGGTTAAAAAAAAAAGAAAAGGAAAAGGAAAGAAGAAAGATAAGGAAAGGAAAATAAACAATATGTCATGAAAAATCCCCAAAACGTAAACTACACAAACACAAAGACCCACGCTAATTCCATTTTAGGCCCAGCAGCATAAAGAGAGCAGAAAAACAAGATGGCCACGCCCATGCAGCCCTATGGTGCTGTTTGGGCAAGATTTGGAATGCGAGAACACACTTGAAAACTGCCCGGTGCAATTTGGAATGCGAGGACGCAGTCTGCATTCCCATTCCAACATGAACGGATGCATTTTTGCATCATGTTATCTTTGTGTATCACAATATTTTCTTTCCAATATTTATGTATTATAATACTAAAAACTCAATATTTTTGTCTAAATACCTTTGTGCAAGATTAAGAAGGCTTCTGAGCAGGGCTAGTAGTGCTAGCAGCACTGAAAGGGATAAGGCGGAAAGATAAAGGTCTGGAAAGCATATCACTTATTTAAATCATTACATTATTTAAAGCATGTTTATTTTAGTGAGTTACCATGCTGTAAAGTTTATTTTATTAGGTCCAAGTTATTTTGATCTATGTTAGATTATTTAACATTTACATTTATATTATAAACAAAAGTCTTACATTTTTTTTAATGAATAATCTCCACCGGTATACTGAAATGGAATAGTAGCTTTACACTTGTAAATTCTAGTATCAGAGGCTCCAACTTCTCCTTGGTACAATAAACGTCTACATTTAGGTGTAAATCTTCATTCAGAATGGTGATTAGCAAAAAAAGTGGAGCGTTACACCAAGTGTTGGAGTACACTTACATGTGAGTAAATAAACAATTATAGATTTACTTTTGTGAAGTACTCCGATCTTCTTTAGAACAAGATTAAACCATTGTTATTCTTTCCTTTCTTTTTTGGGAAAATCAAATCATGGATGCTCTTTGAAGATCTCTAGCAATTAGGTACTGGATTAGAATGCAGTTAGCTTTCCAGAGTCTCCCGTCAATTGCAGTAATCTCTTCTTCACCATTTGCAAATGCATCGGGTAGAATGAGCTAGTTCAACTGACCTTTACAGACACTTTTTATCTACTGTGTATTGAAATGTTTTGTAACATGGCATTACTCCATGTATGAGTTCACTTTTTTATATATTAAGGAGATAGCCTCCATGGAAGAATGTCCTCTAGTGGTATTAGTGGGAGATTTAAATGCGAAAAGCTCTAATTCATCGCAGGTAATATATGCTAACCCAGACAAAGAGGAAATCTGGCATATTCCCGAATCCTTTCTACTGGATAAAATAAAAACGGATAAACGGGGATTCCTTCTGCTTGATAGCATTAGAAGTGCAGATTTGGTCATCTTAAACGGGAGGATGCCAGTCGATAAAACAGCTCAATTTACTTTTCTTTCTTCTTGTACACAAAGCCTATTGCACTACGTAGCCATTTCCTACCAAATGTTTGGGGCTTGTGAAAATTTAGAGGTTATCCCGTCAGTCTGGAGTGATCACAGTGTAATAAGCTTGACTTTGGCCTTTAACCTATCTGCACTCAATCAAGGGCACTTGTGCCAGGGCTCGATTGTTTTTAATAAATCTAATGGTCGTTCATTTTGGACACAAAAAAATACAGTTGAGGTAGGTGCGATTGTGAAAAAAACTTTCCCAGATCAGCACGGCAACGCTTCCGTTAATATCATGCAATTAATTTTTTTTTTGGAGGCACATGTATTTGGAAGGGCGTAGTATAAAGTTTCTATGGGCAGATGCTATGCAGAAGGTTGGCTATTGTCCGGATAGGGCAAATATGTTAGAAATTTGCTGAGTTATGTTATGTAATTTAGTTGTAGTGTGTTTTTGGGATGAATGACCCAGTGCTGCTTCCATCCACCACAAATCAGATACTTTCATGGCAAACTGTTAAATAAGAGATTCAAAGAGTAGTGGGGTGCAAATTCATATTATTGGGGTTTTATATTTGTCATGTGGGACATTTAGTTTTCCCAAATAAGTTTATGGCAATCGAAGAAAACCCAACAAATTGTCTTGGGTGAGTTTTTCATGATTCCTGGCATCGCTTTGTTCTTTACATTATAATATTTCAATAGAATAATTGACAGTAAAATGCATCACAGAACTGTTAATTTTGTTAAACCTGTGATTTGAAACTGAGAATCATATGATTTTAGTGCCCAAAGCGTAGCCATACTACCTCAGTTAAAACAATCCTTTTTGACAAATCAACGTTTTTTCCCTGGTACATTGAAAAATAAGATCATAAGTCCATTTCTCTTTGCTTTTAAACAAAAAGGGCTCATACATTATTATAACAATCAATATATGGGTGTGCTCTACATTTCAAAATGGCAGTATTATTTCTATGCTAAAGTCCTACAGTTTATACAGAATACATAAAATACAGAGATATTCACCTTCAAGTTAACCTCAAGATCAACATCACGCTTTGAATAACGTCTAAAGTGTTACCCAGAGATAAATTGTTTGGGGCCGATTACGATTTCAGACAGAAAGCCTCCGCCAGACAGTTGGAATCTCCTCCACTGCACTGGAGCACTTCAGACCATCTTGGTCCATTTAAATTCCGGCTGTCCAATCACAATGTTCTCCATCGGAAATTAAACCGCACTGTCATTCCGAATGAGGGTCAGGTGTACGACCTGCCAAATAGCGACGATTTGGCATGTACAACACTGTCTTGGACACTGTTTGAGATTCCCAATTGGGTTGCAAAATGCGAGGCTCATGAATAATATTGAGCCACTCGTATTTTGCGACCCTGTTTGGAATGGCTGACCCTCCCAGGGATGGTGGCCTGCTGGACTCAGCAGACCACCATGACTAGGACTGCTTTTAAATAAAGCTGTCTTTTTTTTTATTTTAAATGCAGTCCGTTTTCCTTAAAAGGAAATTGGGATGCATTTAAAAAAATAAAAATAAAAAAAAAATTGTTTCATTTTTTAAGGGTAAGCAGGGGTCCCTGATAAAATAATTGTGCATGCATTTGCAAAGGGGACCCCTTTCCATTTGGTAATGCATTACCACCTACTTCATGCAGTCGCAAAACATTTGTACATCGCTATTGAGTCACTAATTGGAAGGAAATGCACCTTCCAAATACCGCGTTGCAAAACTGTATTTTGGGAGTCTCAATTTATTGGCAAATTGCAAAATAATGTTTGTACATGGCACCATGGTTTTTAGCATGTGCAAACGGGTCTAAGACCGATTTGAGCAAGCTAAAAAATTTCGTACATCCGGCCCTGGGTTCCTAGCAACTCGTGGACTATTCGTGTTGGTCAGAACCTCATCGTACACTCCTATGGACAGCATTTCCATCCTCAGGATTACAATGTCAATTTCCAACAGAATTTCCTTGTCGGCCTGCCCGACACGAAAAGGCTGTCCAAAAGTGACTTGGGGGAACCCTAACAGGGCTCTCTTCATCCTGCGGTTTCCGGTTGGGAGAGGATACCTAAGGGACCCCCCCTGTAAAACCCGGCACTGAGTGGCACACACAATGGGGTGTCTACATCAGGTTGCAGGGTTTTACTCACATACCCCATTTCCCCATAGGAGCCTGTGTTAAAGTCGGTTATTGTGCAAAACAAGGGCTCCAATCGGAAACAATGGGAATACGACATCGTAGTGAGGTGGTTGGAACTGTCGACCGTAAGTCGGTAGGTCCCCATTCCGAGACTGTGTTGGACGGAGGCTTTCTGCTCGACATTGTAATGAACACATACATGTATTTTTTTGTTGCATTGTTAATTAAATAGTTATTGTGAGTTCCACTTTTGTTGTGAAGACTTAATCAATAATTTATATCAAAACAAATATTGGGAAATACCTCCATTGCATTAGTAAAGGTAGAGCTATGCTCTTCACAAGATAACCCCTTGTAACTAGTTGCCATTAAAATAGCTTCAATATAAAAATTCGTATTTCAAAGACATTTTTAAATGGTACAAACAACCGCAAAGGTGCACCACAAATATTGTAACAAGTGTAATGATAATAATATATCTTGGAGATGTTGGAGTTCTTCTTCAAATCCTTTATTTTCAAAACATTTAGTCAAACATAAACAGCCGACGCGTTTCGTCCCAACCTGGGACTTCTTCAGGGCTGTCGGTAAAAAACATATATACATATGATCAGTATTGTTAGTACTGGAGTACATATACAATTTACAAAATTTAAAAAAACATTTAACAGACCAATTAAAAACAAGCTACTACAACAGACACGGAGCCTATGCATATGTATGATGTTAAAGCATTAGCTCACTGTCCATCTGACAGCAGAGTAGTATTAGGTGGAATTTGTTGGATGTGTACACATGTATGTACAGAATTTACATGTGAAGTATATATCACTACAGTTAAAATGCATAAGATTGGGAAAAACTAATATATCATACATTTACAAGAGATGGAAGACAAGCATAGACAGTTGGCATAAGGCTCATTTGTTTGACCATGACATAAGCGAAATGCACTCGGAAAAAGTACCCTGTATGTAACTAATTGAAAGCTTTAAGTGAGTCTGGCTGTTAGGCACAAAGAAAAAAAGGGGGAAAATCTGATTTTGTCCCTGAGGGGACCATGGGTCCACCAGCTATATTACCTTTAAGTTAATCGGACGTCGCATGCGTTGGAGAAGTACAGAAGCGTGGTCTTTGTATCTCCTTGCCAGCTACAGTATATCCTATGATTTTGGTTCTTCCTGACGCTATTAATTTTGTCTGAGGTATTGAGAGAAAAAGGAATCTCTGTAAGCATATCAACTTTGGCAGGGGGATAGCACAGCATGGTGAGACATATTAACTGCTATGTGGGGCACCTCTGACTGTCTAGCTCAAAGTTAATCATGTGACCAGACTACTTACTGTATGAATGCTAGCGAGCAAAAGTAATGCAGAGCTCTTGATAAATCTTCAGAGGTATGATGGAGGAGTACCACCTTTCAAAATTGACTAATTTAGTCCATGTGCTGAAAGAAGTAAACAGAACAAAGGAGGAGCTAGTACCCTATATAGTTGCACTTCCTAACGACAAAAAATTGTATAATTCGTTAGTAGCCAAAGATCGTTAGGAAGGAGGGATATAACTGTCCAACAAAGTTTACCTGAATTGGATGTATCAATGGTGTTGGACTAGAGGTCCTGTAAGTCCTGTGGAGGAGGGTGTGGGCACTGTATCCCAGCAGGCCTGTGGATGAAAAATAACCAGGGACCTGTGAAATGAGCCTCCAACTCTTGTGGACATGTAAATGTACCCTACTTCTGTGAAAAGGTACCATGTGTCGTGACATAACCAATTTGTAGTACAAATCAAAGGTTTACATGTGCCAAGTTATGTTGCCCAAGATCCAAAATGGAGAGCATGTAACCCTCCCTGCCCAGGAACATATTATATATAGTCAACCCTTATCCAATGAAGGGTAGGTTGAATGCGAGGGTGGAAATACCCAGAGGATCCCAGCCTAAGATGCTCCTTTGAAAAAGTGGTCCCCAAAGCCTGAGGAACAAAGTATCCCCATTCCAGAGGGAAATACCCAAGTTACTAACCTAAGGACATAGGTGAGCCAGTAAAGATCAGCCAAGAGTGTATGGCACCAAATTAACTCACCGTTGTAGTCAAAAACGGCCGGCGTCCATCCACGACCCTCGTCCTGACCAACACCCGCAGCGACGTCGTGTGCTGAAGGTGTGGGTCCATCTTACTCCCTTTATAGTGGGGGAGATTGAACTGATGGCGCACACCTGGTCCCGATTTCCACCTTAGCGTGACAGCACTGTCCTGGAAGGCTACGGACCCGTCGTATTGCCGACCGTCAGAGAAACGGCGGCCATGTTGTTGTGTCCAAAAGAACATATGTTTATATGTTTACGACCTATTTTAAGCCCTTTGCTTTGTCCAGAGGCCCTTCCCCTGGGTTGACCATCATTATCTATATTTTGTATGTGTAAACCTTATAAAGTATCCACATATTTCATGGCCGTAAAAATATGTTAAAAGGTGAGAATGCGCATTAAATATAAAGGCGAAGCGATCCCGAACTCGTCATGGGGAAAGAACCGAATGTAGGGCCCTTATGTATAGTACTAATAGGGAGGAAAAATGCCTCATAACGCCGCGTTTCTGGTAAGGGGGCCCAATCACGTAAACCCTCGGTCCGGGTGAGCCTAACATTGGCGGCCATATTGTAATGTCCAAAATGAAAAAAGATCGCGATGTGCGGGTTACAAATAAACCCCGTTTTGTTCTTTAGAACCCGAAAGGAATAAGACGGGCCCTTATGTGTAGTGCTAAAAGGGCGGAAAATGCCTCATAACGCCGCGTTTCTGGTAAAGGGGCCCAATCACGTAAACCCTCGGTCCGGGTGAGCCTAACATTGGCGGCCATATTGGAATGTCCAAAATAAACACCGATCACGGTGTGTGGGTTACAAATACAAACCGTTTTGTTCTTTAGAACCCGAAAAGAATAAGAAGCCTAGCGCTAGGCTCGTTTCTAAGTTACGGGTTGAAATAGCCTTAAAAAATAAGGTGGGGTCCAAAAACGTCTGAGTAAAATGTCGGAAAAATTCAGCAATTTCCTAGGGCCCAATTGATCAGTCTATTAAGCCATATATCTACAGTATCAAGAAAATTGAGAGTGCAAAAAAGTGAGGGTCAACCATGGGTACATGAACCAGGGCAAGGGCAAGTGCATGGATGACACAAGTGAATGTGGCGGCCATCTTTGACCGCCCTTCTGTTTATGCAGGGCAAAAAGGTGGTCCTGTCAGATGTAATTATAAGAATGTATTTAAGGTGCCTGTAGTTGTCTACGAGAGGCGATGGAGGGCACAGAAGGAATACAGTGGGATATAGACCTAAAATCCGCATTCTGCACGTTTACCAAAGTGTACTGGGGTTTTCCCAAGTGCTAAAAGTCAAATTGCTAAATGTTAGGGCATATGCTATTAGGGAAAAACGGGGGGGGGAGGAAGAAAGGACAAGCCAAATATGCTGAAAAGAGTGAGCCAAGGAAGTGAAATATCAAAGATACATGGTTTGCAAACAAATGAACCTTCTCCAATAAGAAGAGAGAGGTATATACTGATATGTACAGTGTGTAGGCAGGCAAACATATCTCAGTTATTATAGTGTGCCATACTGTCATAATAACCTCGAATATAAACACAAAAGAACAGCATTTCAGTAATTCCTTCGATGTTAACACATACAACATTGTCATAATAATCTTAGATGTAATCTCAGGAGATCAGCATGGCAGAGACAGAGCAGAACATGATATGGACAATAAGTGCGGGCTACTCCAGAAAATAATGTAGTTCATCTTCAGTGTTAAGACCAAATTCAGTGCACCGAAGTCTACAAATCCAGCCCGCCTCCCCTTGTCTCAATGCCAGTTCCCTGTTACCTCCCCTTGGGTGTGGGGGTTGGTGATCTATGCCCATGAACCACATGTTATCTGTTTCTTTGTGGTGTTCCTGCATGTGGAAGGTCAGGGGGTATCTTAGGTCACCATTGCGTCTTGCTCTTACATGTTCTTGTATACAGATCTTTAAGGTCCTCTTGGTGCTGCCAACGTAAATCTTATCACAGCCGCACCCCAAAACATAAACCACATATTTTGTGTTACAATTGATCAGATGATCAATTGTATAGGTTTTGCTTGTGTTGAAGCGAAATTCCTTAGTTCTATTTTTGCCAAGTGCACACATATTGCATTCGCTACAAGTGAAGAAACCTTTGGTGGGAGTCGTTAGCCAGTTGGTCCGCTTTTTCGATTCTAAGTAACTGGGGCAGAGGATATCACGGAGGTTTCTACCTCTCCTGTAGCAGACTTTTGGCGTCCTGGTGACCGAGTCCTGGAGGCTCGGTATGTCCGCAATCAGGTGCCAATTTTTTCTTAGGATGTTAAAAATTGTGCTACTCTGATCTGAGTATTGTGTGGTAAACGACAGGGGTCTGCTAGTATCTGCTGATCTATGTTTGGGGGCCAATGTGCTTGTTCTAGGCATGCTTTGAACCTTCTTGTTGGCTTTTTCTAGCGTCTTCCTTGGGTAGCCCCTTTCAAGGAACCGTTTTTCTGTTTCCTGTATGTTGTGTTGAAAGGCCTCATCCGTGCTGCAATTGCGGCGCATCCGAATCATTTCCCCGTAGGGGATGTTCTCAATGATATGTCGGGGATGTGCGCTCTCGTAATGTAACATGCTATTACAAGCTGTCGCTTTACGATGTGTGCGGCTCTGGATTTTATTGTTTTCCACAAAAAGATTTACATCCAGAAAATCAATTGTTTTCTGGTCATATGTCATGGTGAAGCGGACATTAAACGGGTTATCATTGAGGTAGCCAAAGTAGGAAAGGAGATCTGGGGTAGGTCCATCCCAGATCATGATCACATCATCGATGTACCTACCCCAGAAGATGATGTTGTTCATCCAGGCCGCCGCATGTCGACCCCAAGCATGCTCCCGCTCGAACCAGCCCATAAACAGGCCGGCGTAAGCGGGAGCAAACCTGGAGCCCATCGCGGTCCCTTGTATTTGGTGATACCATGCTGAATCATGAAGGAAGTAATTTTTTGACAGTATGATATCTGTCATATCAAGGAGAACACCATTGTGTGACAAGTGGTCTGCAGTGCGTTTGTCTAGGAAAGTTTCCAAAGCCCTTAATCCGAACTCCTTTTTGATACAAGTGTAGAGTCCGACTACGTCTAGGGTAACCAAATGTAGGGAATCTGTCCAGGTAAAGCCCTCCAATTTGCCTAATATGTCCTTGGTATCCCTCAGGTAGGCAGGGAGGTTTTGTACCATGGGCTGGATGAAGGTATCCACATACTCAGAGAGCCTTTCTGTAGGCGAGCTGACTCCGGAAATGATGGGGCGGCCAGGTGGAAAAGGACCCCCTTTGTGAATTTTAGGGAGTATGTATATGCAGGGATAGGACGGGGTTGTTACTGTCAAGTACTGGCATTCCTCTGCACTTTTAAATGGGTTAACTTTGTATTTCTTTAGGGAAATTAGATAGCATTATCCACAGTTACCCTGGAAAGGTTAAGTATACATCATTTGATTCATTCTGTCACAAAAACAAACTAACGTTGTATGTGCATACAATTCAAGGATGGAGCTTTACATTATTGTGTTACTAAGCAACATGTGAATATAAATGTAGAGAAACATATATAAATATAAACTGTGCATAGAGTTAGTAGATTACTGTCAGGAATTTTCCTCCTGTACAGATTACATTCATGTAATATCAATTCATTTAAAAATATCAGCCCATTATAAAGCGAGCAACATAGAGAGTAGCAGAACTTATTACGGGGAATATTACTACGGGAATAATATTTTACATACTCTCCTCTGCCTTTGGGAATCAGCCCCAAAACATCTCTTAGCAAAGTCTATGAGTCTGTTTCTACTAACTATATGTGAATATTTTCATGTTATTCTCATTTTTAAAAGATGTGGGGTAATTTCAGAAAGACATGTGCGATGACATCTGAGGACAGAAGTCCGTCCGTCACGGTAATCAGGTCCATAGATTCACTCTTTTATTTGAAGTTTAAAATTGTATTTTAAAATAAAATAAAACAACACGCAGGCATTCAGTGATAATTAGGCCATTATGTATTTTGGTTACAACCCGGCCCTTAGCGACTACTAATTTTGGGTACACTCGTACCGAAATTGTTAAGAGGAAGGAAATAATATGATCCTCCTGCCAGGTAGAAACGATATGTTCCTAAAGGCTCACAGAAATACAAATTGGCATACTAAAGGCATCTTCTTTTCAAGTGCTTGGTATTTATTTTTTTGCTTTTGTGGGCACACAAACTCCTTACATTTATAATTAGCAACCCATTTTGAAAGTACAAGTCATTAAGCGTTCAAAGTGTAGAACTCAAATTTGAAAGTTATACTTTATGGAAATCCTTTTGATATTTTGAGTATGTATTTATAGAGCATAGGACAAACGTGTAAGCAGTGCTTACTTTGTAAAAGAATTAGTGCTGGTGCCTAAAGCTTTGCTCAGAATACCCCACCAGCACAACTTAAGCTCAAATTAAGCACTGTGTGTAAGGATACAATATCCAGAGAAGTTCGGGTATTTCCCAGCGTGCTTTCCTAATATGAGGAGTATTAAATGCCACCCCAGGATCCCTTTATATGATGTACACATTTACCATTTAACTATCATTGATGTATATTCTCCTTAAAGTAAACAATACTAAATGTACTTTAAACTAAAACATGAATATTTTCTCTGTTTACATACGATATAGCAGACTCAAAATATGTAACATTTGTAACTGAACATTCAGGTTTACATTTTTGTAAGAAATACAGGCAATGACAATTTAAATGGTCTGGTACCTACCTTTTCCCCACTGTCACAAAGTAATTTAATGGAACTGATCAGGTTCTGCAGAGCAACCAAAACCATTTATAGTGGCCTGTTAATGCCTTCTGAGAATCATAACTCATACCTGTGGGATTTGCATCTTCAAAGCCTGGAGGATTAGGCTGGGCAATTAAATCGTGTTTTACATTTCAGCTTCGTGCTTTATAGTGCGTTTCAGCTTCTAATTGTACCAAGTGATCGAAATCTGTAATTAGGTTTATATGATTCTCTAATCAAGAACCGTATTTGTTAAATGGGACCATGTGCTTTGACTGAGTGTGCTCTGGTTGTCGGCCAACCGGTTACCCAAGGCATATGTTCTTTCCCTAAACTATACTATTACAAAACCCAATTGACAACTCTCTGGCCACATGTAAGTCCCTTGTAAAAGGGACTCAAGGTACCAAGGGCACTGTGACCAAGGAAGGCCTCTGAAGGCCACCATGACAGGCCCTGTACCTTTACACCCACACACTGACATTGCAGGCTGACATCCCTGCGAGCCATGCCAACAACCCACTACCCTGGCCCAGGTAAGCCACCCCAATTGTTGGGTGCACTGTGCAAGTGCTGCGTGTACGTGTGCATGAGACATGTACCCCTACAGTGTCTAAGTCTATTCATGGCCAGTGTAAGTGCACTAATGCCATTAAGAGTATATGGGAGGTCAGCATTACGGACTCCACAGCACCATAATGGCCTAGCTGAAAACTGGGAAGTTTGGTATCAAACTTCTCAGCACATTAAACCCACCCTGATGCCAGAGTGGGGTTTAATGAAAAATGTACTCAGAGGGCATCTTAGAGGTGCCCCCCTGAAAATGACCTACCTTTAGTGTCCTGGTTGAGTGGCTGCTCACCAGCTGCTACCACCAGACATGTTTCTGGATCCCTGGGTCAAGAGCTTGCTGCTGTCAGGTCCTGAAACAAAGCACATCGGGGGTGAGGTGCCAAACCTCCTCCCCCAGGAAGAACAGGGTTCACAAAGGGGAAGCTTCAAAGGTCTGCCCCTTTAATGAGCTGCTGCAGCCATTTGCTGCTTACACCAAATGTTACCCACCAGTTCTAACCCCTCCTTTAGGAAGGAGAAAAAATGAGAAAATCAAGACAGAGTAAGGTGTGCACACCATGGCCAACTTCACCCCTGAGGTGGGGGAGGTGAGGTGAAGCACAACTGTCAATCCCCACCATCTTGCAGATGGAGCGACCCCACCAACCAGAGTGAGGAATAAGTCCCCATCCCACTGGAGGCTGGCATTATAGTGGGTGTACCCATCCCAAGGAAGGGGCCCATTGACCCAAACTGTCCCTACCTGTAACACTCCTAAATTTGCGATTTAGGGGCAACTTCAAACCTTGCCTCCAGCAACCAGAGCTGAAAACATGAAAAGAATAAGAAGGACCAAACAACCGTATGGACAAAAAAGAGGAGGACACAAACTGACTTGGCTCCAGCCCTACCGGCCTGTCCTGAACTCAGACTCCTCCAACAGAACATTGATGTATCTTGCAGCCATCAGACCTAAAAAAACAGAGAACCTGCCGTACCTTCACATCTAAAAAAGGACTTTTGTCTCCTGTGAGCCTCAGACTTGCTCAAACGAATCTGATTCCGACCGACTCCGCGAGTCTCCTCCACTCTGCTCCTGGCATGTGAGCCTGAGTGAATCAACCCTTCATGAAAGGCTCACCAACGATCCAAGTCTGGATCACAGTGACCCCCAACAAACAAGCTCCTAAAAGCGAACCTGCAGCCAACAACATTAGATACCTCCTCAACCGGGATCGAAGGTGAACACCCCAACCGACTCCATAACCAAAGCGGTCCAGAAGATCTAATAGCGACCATCCGACTGACTCTGTCATCGAACGCCTTGGACCAAAAGCATCAGCTCCTAAAGACCCCATTAACATCAACTGATGACTGGTTTGGAGGGATTCTGGACCGAAACCTGCAACCACACCCAACACTGCATCCTACACCCATCCGCCTCTGTGCCTCTGGTGGTGTAGTTCCTGTGTTGGCCGTCCAGGCTCAGTGCTGTCCCTGGAGTCCTTGCTTATCCAAATGGTGGCCAGTTGCCACAGTCCTCCCACTCCCACGATTGTGCTAGGCCATTGCCTAAGGTACGGACCTGGCACTCTACACCAGGCCACTCAGGGTGCTCTCAATTCACTCGCCTTTCATGTACGGAAGTGAGTATCTGGCTCACTCATAGGCGCTTTCATACAGATCCTATCTGTGACCACATGGCCACGTTCTATGCCTAGATTGGCTGACGAGCGCTTCAGCTTGAATACATTAACGAATCAGTTGGTCCTATCTGTGCCTCCCCTTCCGCTCGGATGCATACGCGAGGTACCGACGGACAGGTAAGCTTAGAGGGCTAAGATAGTTTATTTTGCAGCGCTCTCTCTCTTTTTGGAAAAGTACAGACAGTGAGTGGGTTTCTACACTGCCTATAGCAAGGTTTTCATACTGGTATCTCAGGC
The DNA here is from genome assembly GCF_964263255.1 of Lissotriton vulgaris. Classification (NCBI taxonomy): domain Eukaryota; kingdom Metazoa; phylum Chordata; class Amphibia; order Caudata; family Salamandridae; genus Lissotriton; species Lissotriton vulgaris. The sequence continues at coordinate 1,614,522,040 of NC_141693.1, forward strand.
TCCTACTGTAGCTACCCATTTTGGCGCTAACAATACCACTTATTGTAAGCCCTCAGACTTTGGTGTTCTTTGGCTCTGATACAATTAAGCACCCTGAGTTTAGCACAGGACTAGCCATTGGTGATCATATGCCTGCTATAAGTATTATTTTGATTACATCGTGTTTCCCCCCCCAGGGCAACTAGTTTCCATAGGTGTCTAGTATTTTACACTGCATCAGAATAAGTTTTCCACCTTAGGGCAATTTTCCACCATATAACTGATGGTGTTAGAGTGACGGAGGGAGCTAACTAGCGGGCTAGTCAGGAGCCTGTCACACTTTTATTGGGTTAGTGTGTGTATAGCGATTCGGCTGGACACAGCAGACATGCGTGCTAACTGTGTCCTTTTTCTTTTACACACCAGAGCGGGGCCTCTACTTCCTGAGCAGTTGCCGGGCGAGGTGAGGTCTTCACCCACATAAAGCTGGGTGAGTATCACTACGAGGAAATGCCTCTCAGTGATTAAGCTAATAGGCTTAAATTTTGGGCAGAACGCAAAATGTTCTTGCAGGTGTTCTCTGTCTTGGAGGTGTGTGTGGTTTTTTGCATGGTTACATGTGTGTAAATGAATACAGTGTATTCTTTCTTTGTTTCTTGACAGGAAGAAGATCTTCTCCTGTGATCAGTGGACACTGGTGTTCCTAGTTGGGAGGGAAGACATGATTTCCTTGAGTATATCACATGTTATCTTCACAACCTATTCTCGCTTACATGTGTATACACCCCCTAAACTGTGTTGCAGTAGCTTATCATATATATTTTTTCAAGGTCCTGATGAAAGCTGGAGCAATACTCCTGTGAGCTGAAACTAGTCGACCACTTGCACAGCGCCATGATGTAGTTCTATTCACCCACTACTAGGCGTGTTTTTAATCTTGACACCTAGTAACTTCACATATCTAGGTAGCCAATTTTAATTAGCACCTTTTCATTAGCACTGCACTTTATGTCACAATTTGTTACATTATAATTTGTGAGCACTACTGTGGCTATGATTGTCGCTCTTCACTTATGCACCGCCATGAGATGGCTCAGGCGGCGTTTAGAGCAATTATTGATTCCCATATGATGATATGCCGCCAAAAGGGTGGTCTGATGGGACTTCTATAGCCCAGTAGGACTCTTTTTCACACATTTGCCCGTGTGATTAACACACACTCTCCAGGACACTACACCATCTTTGACCTGGTCCTCTCTTTGTGTTGTTCATGTTGTTGCTGTTCCCAGTGTGGTCGGCCACCAGGAGTCGTCCCAGGCTGAGGGGGTGGGTCCAAGGATGAGAAGCTTCATCTTGTCCGAGTTCAGCTTCAGACGGCTGCTCCTCATCCAGTCAGCGACGGCCTTCATTCCCTTGTGGAGGTTGGTTTTGGCAGTGTGTGGGTCCTTGGTGAGGAATTGGATGAGCTGGGTGTCGTTGGCGTAGGAGATGATGTTGAGGTCGTGATGGCGGGCCACTTGTGCGAGGGGGGCCAGGTAGACGTTGAACAGCATCGGGCTGAGGGATGAGATGTCGGTGGCTTTGGATCGGAAGGGTGGGAGGCAGACGCTCTGGGTTCTGCCGGTAAGGCAGGACGTGGTCCAGTTGAGAGCTTTCTCTTGGATTCCGGCTTCTAGGAGGTGTGTCTTTAGAGTGCGATGGCAGACCGTGTCGAAGGCAGCTTACAGGTCCAGGAGGATGAGGGTTGATGTTTCGCCATTGTCTACTTGGCCCATGATGTCATCTGTGGGGGCAATGAGGGCTGTCACTGTGCTGTGGTTTCATCTGAATCCGGACTGGGACAGGTCCAAGATGTTGTTGTCTTTTAGGTGGCGGGCCAGTTGCATGTTGACGATTTTCTCAATTATCTTTGCCGGGAAGGGGAGCAGGGAGACGGGCCGAAAGTTCTTGAGTTCCTTGGGGTCCGCTTTGGGCTTCTTGAGGAGGGAGTTGATTTCAGCGTGCTTCCTGCTTTCCGGGAATGTCGCTGTTTCAAAGGAGATGTTGATGACCTTTCTTGGTAACTTCACTGAGCCCTCAGCTCTGGGATGCTACTAAGTGGGGTTGCCCTTGGTACTGGAACCACTGGTCCGGACAGTGGACTGATAGAGGGTTCAATTGCCCCAAAGTCCAAAATCTTGGACACTTCCCTTTGATGCTTGACCTCACCCTTATGACAGCCTGTAGGTTTTATTCTTGATAGGTATATTGTCACCAGTGTCAGTATCCAGTTCTGAAAAACTCCACTCCATGTATGTAAGTAGAGTGTTTTCCTCACTTGCACTCACCAGCATTAGGTTAACAAACGAGGAAAATCTCACTTCAAACCTCCTCCTTGCGAGATATTTCAATGCGAGTGGTCATGGATGGACGATACTGCTCTCGTTGAAGAATCTTCCGTTCATGTTAGGAAGCTGCCGCTCAAGTAGAACATCTGCTCGAGCAGCAGAAAGAACCTGAGCCCTCTTGAGTTGCACATGGTGCTGCTCACACTGATTTTCCAGACAAACACCCGGTGCTAAAAATGAGAATGAACGGCATGACCTAACGACCTCCACGTGGCTGGCAGAGTTTTTGGGTCTCTTGCGAAGTTCCGTATAGCCTGACTTCGTGACCTCTGCCCAGGCCTAATGGTGAGTTCATGTGTCAGGGAGAACAGTGAGGCACACTGCCCTGCAACTGAGAACATTCTGCTGCTCCTGAGACTGACATATATGGGAAGGATCTTCCTATGGCACATGCATTATACAGAGCAATTAGGCCAAATGCAATTGCAAACAGGAATGCACTAACTCATTAGAGAGTGTATATGCAAGGCTACAGGACTGGAAAATAAAAACCTTGAATGATGGTAATCGCTAACAGAGTATAAGAGATTACTATATGTTTTTAGAACCAGGTTACATTGGTCATGCTAATATAAATAAGAGAAATGCAATGCGGGGAATCTTCCATTCTATTGTCCAGCACACTACACTTAGTAAATAATTTAACAAAGCCATCTGGCTCAGCAGTGTTCAGTATGTGACAGTATTAAGTGACAATCGTTTGCATGGTGTACCCGTTGCTTTTGTCCCATCTGTTTATGCTGACTATACTAGTCACTGCATTTTAATAACCTTTTTTTACAGGAGAAAATCTTTTTTTTTTCTTTTTATTTAGTCCTCATCTATACGAACTTTATGCAAATGGCAACATGGTCACCTCACAATCGTGCACGGGGGAATTCCCAGAGAGGCGAAAATTAGCCATGTCATATATACCAGCAAGTTCCGACTAGTTTATGCGAGCGGGATGCCACCATAGAAAGAGCTTGCTTGATCGTGTTTGTTTAAATCATTGGACTTCCCTCCTTGCCCTACCACCAAACCTTGTCCCATGATTCCCAATAGTTTGTGCGTTTACTATTCCCTCTCAGTTCATCCAGCTTTCTGAATTTGTCCATTGGCGTAACCAAATCGTCTACTTGAGGAGGTGATGGTAGAATCACATTTTTACACACCTCTCTTCTAGCCAATAACATAGACATAAATAGCAAGTGGTTCTGCTTCTTACTTAAATTAATACTAAATTCATCAATGTATAAATGCCAAAAATGATAGTGAAAGAGCTTACCTTGACGTTGAAATCTAGAGCTTTGAGGTGAGTGCATGTAAAAAACATGTGTATGTCGTTGGCCTTCATTTATCCACATTTAGGACATTTGTTCATCATCTGTTTGCTCATCTTGGACAATTTTTCATGTGTCCAATACAACCTGTGCAAAGTAAAAAGATAGTTTCTCCTGAGAGGTGCAGAAACAATATTGTGCCATAAAAAGGCGCAGGATACTTGCCAAGAATGGTGAACGTCTTTATCCAGAAAGATTGTCTTCTAGATGTCTTCAGGTGTATCAAAATCGGCCTTGTTTCCTTCGATCAAGTGCCAGTACCAGAGTGAAACTTCCTTTCGAATTTCTTTTTGTTGTAGTTCCTCCTCTAGCGTACTGCCCGACACTGGTATTATTACTTGTCCTGTGGCCCAACTGGCCATTTGGTAGTATTTGAATCTTGATAGTTCATTATTGGTTCGTTCCATCCCAATGTTTAAAGTTCCCTTTTTCAAGAAGGTCCCAAACCTTTCTATTCCTGCTTTTTTCAAAGGAGATGCTAGGGCGTCTTTCAGGCATTCTGGAGTACCCGGCGAGTTCCATATTGGGGTCAGAGGAGTATAATACGGACAACTCCACACTTTCCTTCCCTCTGACCATATTTCATATGCTGATCTTAATACCTTCAGTCTGATCTTTTTAAAGTTTTTGGGATGGCCACATTTATAAAGACATTGATCGTGATCGGTTACGGCTTTCCAATAGGCTGGGTAGGACTACCGTTGGAGAAATAAAATCCTAATGTTTTTAAACTGAAAAGCTTTATAATACATTGCTAAATCTGGACTGGCGAACCCCCCAACTTTTCATTTGGCAAAGCTTTCTCCAGGCTATTCCTACCCCTTTAGATGCCAAAATAAAGGAGTTAACTTCACTCTGTATCTTTTTGTATCGACATAGAATTAAACTCCAAGGGGATTGCATTGAATAGGAATGTGAACATGGAGTATAAGAACATGGTTGCCAGCTGAGAGCCGAGGTCGCGAGCTCCACGATTGAGGTGTGTGTGTGGAAAACGTGGAGGTGACTCCCGGCTCCTACATGAAGCACGTACTTTTTCTGTTGAAGCGGCATACTTTTACAAGGGACGAACACAAAGAAAGGAATTCCTAAAGTGTACCAAACTTCGACCTTCGAGGCACCGAGGTGTTGGTGATTCTTTGGCTCTGAAGCCTTCCTTCAGCGGCACTCTCGGAGTCGGAGGGGCTCTGAGGGCAGAGGGCGAAGTTAGTTGAAGCAAGGCTGGTGTCAGTGGCGGAAGCGGAGGCTGACGGCTAACGGAGGCCGGGAGTAGGTTCTGTTTGATTTTCTTCCGTAGTGTTTCCCCCAGAGAAGTGAAGGTGGCTGGAAGTGGCTTGGAAGACAGCAGCAAGGCTGGCTAGGGGAGAGAGTGCTCCTCAGTTTGAGCGGAGGCGGTACTGTGGCAGCATTGAGGCTGCAATCAGAAAATAACAAAGGCGCCCGATACAAGCTATACCATAAGGTAGGGGAGGATTATAGACTGCCGGGAGTGTGAGCAGCAGCTTGTGGCCGTGCAGAGAACAGAGAAAATAGAGAGGAAAACAGCTGGAGGATCAGTAAGTCTCTCAGGGCTGGCTGCTACTGAATTTCAGAATCAGCAGCGAGTTGTCCAGAGAGTTAGCTTTAGAGGACCTCTCTGTGATTTATTCTTTCTTTCACCTCCCCCTCGCCCTCACCTTCACCTTATCTCTCTACAGCTGACAGCAATACCAGACACATATAGGGAATATAAGAGTGCTGAATAGTCTCAGAACGGGCTTTGTAAGGGGCCTAGTAAGGGAAACCTAGAGTTGTGAGGAGGTATCTCTCTTAAACCTTGCAAGAATTGTGCAGAGGCAACTGAATATTGTACCATTTGTATGAATTCCGCTAAGAAAGAGGACAGGGGAAGGCACATGGAGGGTTCTCTCTTAATTACTACGTTGGGGGAGCCCTGCCAAGATAAGTTACTTACAATTGTTCGATTGCCTCCATTTCCCCAAACCTGCACGGACCCGGGCACTAAGTTATGTAAGACCAACACTGCTGATTCTAAAGAGTTAGTGCACGACTTAGGTAGCAAGCGCTCGAACAAGGCTCGAGCAGAGGCTCTGCACCAATAGGCATTTTAACTAGCTTTGATCTCCCAATAGAAATCCTATCAGAGCAGGTGCAAGGGTTGGTTCACCTGGAAGGGGAGCATCTTGTGACTGAAGCTGGCAGCAAAGGTAAACTTGTAAATAAGAAACAGAAAGGCCAGAAAAATAAAGGGAAATCTTTATCGTATTATTTATTTATTTATGTATTGAAAAGTTTTCTAGAGTGCAAACAAGAACCTTGGGTATCAGAGCGCTTAACATTACATGAGGTAGATTAGAAAACAAGTCTTGTAAAGTATAATGAGATTACAGTAATAAGATGTAGTTAGATAAACTTCCACAAAGGGTTAACGAGGAAAAAATTAAATAAAAAACAGGACAAGGTTAAAACCGAATGTACAATATCTTGAGGTAGGTTTAAGAAATAACTATATACGGTGTACGAGGGCTTCCCGTATATGATTGATTTTAAGTGTATTTTCCTGTGTCTTCTATATTCTCCAGTCCCGGGGTTAGTATCGAACCGACCACTGATATCCTCAGAAAGCTAGTGATTTTCTCTTTACTTCCCTTGTTGTTATATCTTGGTCACCTCTATATCAAGGTGTTAGTGACGAACTGTCTTGCCTATGGAAGGAACTTACTCATTAGAAAAATCTTAGTTTCCCTCTTAAATGTTGCTGTGTTTGTAATTTTTCTAATGTTAGGGGGAAGTGAGTTCCAGATTCTAGGAGCCGCTCCTGAGAACGCTCTATCATAGGTTTTTTTCTTCTTGAAGATGGGTGGCCTCAGCACCAGTTCCATGGCACTCCTGGCTGGTCTATTTCCTCCAGATATTTCATTTATTTTGGGCAAGGTATCTCAGTGACTTGTAATGGAGCGCTTTGTGGGTAATACATGCCATTTTTTGTTGAATTCTGGCTTCGTAAGTAAGCCAGTTTAATGCTTTCAGTTGTGGGGAGATATGGTCGAAATTCCTTGTTTCGGTGATAAGTCTTGCCGCTGCATTGAGGCATGCTTTTAATGGTGCCGTGGACATTTTTGGTAGACCTGCTAACGTTGTACATCCATATTCAATACTTGAAATAACCAGTTATTGCACTGCTAGTTTGAGATCCGCCTCAGATAAAAATGGTTTCATTTTTCTTAAGTAGTTCAAATGAAAATGGGCGCTTTTTGCCACTGGTTTGATGTGGGCTTTCATGTCTAGGTTCTCATCCAGCTTGATTCCTGGAGATTTTGCTGAGTCAACTAGGGTAGGGGTGCAGTTTAACGCTGTGATCATTTTGGACCATTCCTTCACTTCTGAGTGATTCTTTTGTGGTGAGATTAGTAAGAATTCAGTTTTATGTGTGTTTAGCTTCAGATGATTGATAGTTAACCATGTTAGTGACATTTTAAGGGCCTCATTCATTAAGTTGATGTCTTCCAGAGAGGCCATATTGATGTATATCTTTGTGTCATCCACGTACATGTGGTAAGATATTTTGGAGTTTCGGAGAATTTCTGTAAGGGGATCGATATACAGGTTAAACAGTGATGGAGATCATGTAGATCCTTGTGGGACTCCAATTGAGTAAGGGCATGAAGGTGAGAGTGATTGGTTGACCAGGAATCTTTGTGTTCTATTCTGAAGGAAGGATTCAAACCATTTCAGCACTTTACCAGATATTCCCATCCTGTTATGGAGCCTGTTCAGTAATTTTTCATGATTTACCGTGTCAAATGCGGATGACAGGTGAAGGAGGATAAGCAGACAAGTTTGATTTTGATCTAGGGCCTGAAGTGCATCATCGACTATGTGCAAGATCGCAGTTTCCATACTGTGTCCTGTTCTGAATCCCGATTGGCAGTCATCCAATAGTGAGAAATTGATGATGTCTTGGCTCATTTGATTTTGCACACATTTCTCTATTAGTTTGGCAAGAAGAGGGATGTTGGTCACTGGGCGGTAGTTATTTGGATCTGCCGGGTCCGCTGTAGGTTTTTTGATGATCGGGACTACTTGACCTGTTTTTAGGCATTTTGGAAGGCTCCCCTCGGCTAGAGAGGCGTTTATAATTTCGGTCCACATTGGAATCACTACTTGGCTAATTTCTTTCTGGCATTTTGATGGTAGTAGGTCGTTATAGTGATTGTTAGGTTTGATGTCTAATAACGTTTTGGCCATGGTATTCTGGTCCAATAGTTTAAAGGTGTCCCATTGAGCCAATTTTATTGTCATATTATCAACACTTTTCGACGTGGTATTGTTCAATGAGGGTGTATGGTAGTCAAGGTTGTCTGCTGCACTCCTGAGTTCTCTTTCAAGCATGTTGGCTTTGTCTGTGAAAAAGGTTGAGATTTCTTCACAACTTAGTTGTGTTTTTGTGACTTCTGGGGCAGATTTGGTCAGCTTATTTGATTGTTGTTTAATGATCTCAAATAGTTTCCGTGGTCTATTTTTGGCATTATCCAGTTCTGATCTAATGAATTCCTTTTTGGAGTTGAGGATTTTTTTGTTGTATTCGTTTCTGATTTTTCTGAGGGATTTCAGTTCAAGGGACGATGAGTGTTGTCTCCATTTTCTTTCCGCAAGTCTCAGTTTCCGTCTGTCTTCATTCAGTATCCCATTGAACCATGGGTTTTTAACCTTCTCTGTAACTCTTTTCAGTTTTAGTGGCATGGTGGCGTTGACTATTTTCATTACAGAAGTAGTGTAGTGGTTTGTTAGATCATTCACATTCTGCAAGTTGTAAGGTAGATTTAAGTCTTTCTCGCAGCTTTCAATTAGTAGTTCCATATTCGAGTCTCCCTTATCTCGCATCCATCTTTTGATTTTAATAGGCTGTGTGGTCTTTATCTTCTTCCATGTGGGTATCAGCTAGGTTATGGCATGGTGATCTGACCAGTCACATGGCTCTATTGAGAGGACTGAGGTATTATCGTTTTTTTAAATTATCCAGTCCAACGTGGCTCCTTTCGAGTGTGTTGGTTGTGTGCATGCTTGGGAGAGGTTTAGTTCTGTTAAAAAGTCTTTAAGAGCGTTGACCTGTTTGTCGTTGTTGTTGTGCCATTGTAGTTTAAAATCCCCTAAAAATAAGTTTTTTGCGTCAATGTTAGAGTTCGCCGTGATGATCTCCATTAGCTGGTCAATGAAGGTCATATTATTACCTGGTGGGTGATAAAGGGCATGCAGTTTGCATCTTTGATTGTTAGACAAGCTTATACTGAGACCTAGGTATGCGCATGATTCTAGTGGGTGGGATTGTATTTGGCCAACTCCTAAATCGGATCAGTGAATGCAGGCAATACCACCCCCTGTCTTTTTAGCCTATCAAGTCTCACAATATTATAATGAGGGGGCATGACTGGGGACGAGGATCCTGATAGCAATGTTTCAGTAAGGATTGTTATGTCAATTTCCTGGTTAATGATAAGATCGGCTATGTCTGAAGCATGTTTAGCTGCGGACCGACAGTTGAGCAGGAGGCATTTCAGTGGTTTCCCTGTTCTACTTGGGTTAACATTTTGCAAGTAGGTGACTAGCCGGACTTGTTGTAGGTTGTTAATTTTGGGGTTCCCCTCATTCAGTCTGGATATTCTGTTAGCATCTATCAGGACTGATTTAATTTCCTCCCCTCTACTGCGGTTAGTAGGCTCATATTCCCAGAGTAAGGATAGGGTTTCATCTTCTGTTAAGTATTTCTGGTTCCTATCGGGTCGATTTTGTTTATTTGATAATAGCATCGCCACCTCATTGCTCTTTCTTTGAGATTTATATATTAGTTCTTAGATGTGCTCGACTTTTGTGGGAGTGTTTTCTGTAATATCAAGATGTTTTTCTATCACTTGAAGGGTGCTTAGTATGTCATGCAACATGTTGCCCATTTGTGTTTTGAGCTATTTGATTTCTCTCAGAGTCTTGGGTGATGTATTAGGATTGCTTATCTGCTTTTTTCGAGATTCCCGTTTTTCGTCCCCCTGTTTTAGTTCTGAACTCTTCATCTGGGTCTTTATCTTTTTGCCATTAGATCGATTGCCTATTCCAACTTTATTTGCAGTGTTAGATGCGCTATCTGTGCTTTGTGTTCTTAGTATCATGTTTGTGAGATGTATGGTTCGAGTGGTTCTAGGTGACCTTTGTGTTGAAGTACTTTGGGGTATGGAAGGGGTAATCTTTTCCATATCAGTTCTTCTTAGGTTTTCATTGGGTATTCTGTTCATTGGAGATGCTCTGTCATTGGGTAAGGCATCAATTCTTCCCTCTGAAGAGGTCTGAAAGTTACCCCTTAACTACGCTCTTTTTTTAAGGTGCAGGAGAATTCAGTCTCTAGACACGATACAGGGTACGTGGTACCCACGCCTGAAAGAGAGCCACAAAGATCCATGGAGAGCGTAGGTACTATTGAAGAAACTGTTCAAGTGAGAGGGCCCTCTCAAATATCTCCAAAATCCGTAATACCACTGATATCGGGAATAATGGAATCCCCTAATAGATATCAGGCACTTGCCGGTTTAGATACAGGTTTAGATACAAGACTTAATGAGGAATCACTGAATTCGAAGAGACGCCTGAAAGACCAGGAAACCAGCTACAGCTAAAGTGCTCAAACAACAGGGAACGGGAAGATCTTGCTCTTGAAGCCTCATCGGAGGCAGGGGTTAGTAATCTGGTGGGCTCACTGTTCATGGAGATGAATCTTAGCTTTGCAAAATCAGAAAGGAATCAGGAAAAAATTCAACCCACCTGTGAAGCCCTGGAATTGAAGGCCAACGCTTTAGTTGTTAGGGTAGTGGCAGTCGAGACCACCTTGGCACAGACTTGTTAGGAAGTGAAACACTGTCAGATCGGGGTGGACAATCTGTCACAAGCTGAAAGGGAACTCAGGGATAAAACCGGGACTTTAGAGAATAACTCCCGAAGAAATAATTTGCGCCTGTTGAATATCCCGGAAGGTCAGGAAGGTCAAGACATAAGCGATTTTATAGTTAACTTATTAAAGGGGTTTACTCCCGAAATGGATGAAAAAGCACTGGACGAGGACATATAACGGGTACATAGAGACCCCTTTAGACTTAATAAGGACAGGAAAAATCCACAGATAGTCCTTGTCAATTTTAAATCTTATATCTTAAAAGAACACATCTTGAACAAGGCCTTAAAATCTGGCACTCACTCAAAAGATGGATTTACTTGCAAGATCCGTTCAGGTATTTCTAAGGTCACAGCCGATAGGCAATGGTTCCTGGGCAAGTACATCCAAGATCTAAGGACGGAAGGTGCCATTGTTCAACTAAAATTCCCAGGCCTTTTGCGAATAATGTGGAACAACAAAACATACAACATTAGAGAGCCGGCATAAGTAGAGCTACTTCTAGAACAAATGAGGGAATGTAATAAAAAGCAGTAAAAAGTATAAGTTTTAGAGCCATGAGTCATGAGAGATATTGTTTAACATAATAACCCTCAATCCCGGATCTCAAATGGGGCAATCGATCCTGCCCAAATGGTGCGAGGGAGGGTTTTCCGTGGGGGGAGGGGGGATTAGGGTCTGGGGTGGTAGGAGGGGATCCAGGTTTTTTACTTTCATTTTGTGCACATTAAACACGATTTTGGGTGGGGAGCGTCAGGGATAAAAACAAAAAAAGAATAGTCTGATAAACAAACTAACGACAATCAGGGTCAAGGCAAATAGTGGCATGACTAATCCTTGGCTAAATGAGTAATTTAAAGTTAATAACATGGAATGTGAATGGGTTAAGGTTTAGAGCGAGGAGGCAAAAGATTTGTGAGTATCTAAAGAAAAAAATTATGATATTACTATATTACAAGAAACTCATCTTATTAAAGAAAAATGGTCTGATATTATAAAAATATAGAAATGGGTTGGCGAGAGTGTCTGCACAAATCAAGCCTGCAATACTAAAGGAGTATCCATCTTTATAAAAAAATCAGCAAACATAACATTACTAGGGGAGAATGTAGACTCGAGGGGCAGATGGACCATAGATAACATAAGATTGGGTGATATTTCACTACCGGTGGATGGGTACTATGGTCCCAACACAGATTACCCAGCACCCCTTCAATCTCTTTACGATAAACTGTTATCGTCATCTCTTCCAATCATATTAGTTGGAGATTTTATTATTCTAGATCCCAGAATGGATAGGGATCCCCCTGGTAGGGCTCCACTTCTTCTGAAAATGAGGGAATGTCTTAATAGACTTAAAGATGATCTGGGGTTAGTAGATATTTGAAAAGTCAAAGGTGATATAAATAATTTCACTTATAGAAACCACAAGTATGGACACGTATCGAGAATTGACTTTTTTCTCATCGAGAAGACCTTGAGCATTAATGTTAAAAAGGTATCTCATACCCCAGGTCATCTCTCAGATCGTTCACAAGTATATCTTGAATTAACTATTAAGGACATAGTGGATGAGAAAAGGTGGACTTTAGATTGCACTCTCTTATTGGACCAAGGAATAATAGATAAACTAAAAAATACCACACTAAATTATTTTGTAGATAACAACGAGGGGGAACTCTCCAAGATCATAATTTGGGATGCATTTACGCCAGTTCTTAGTGGAGCCTTAATTAGCCTCGCAGCATTTAAGAATAAGGAGAAAAAAAACAAATTAGCACAGTTAGAAGCTGACATACTAAAGAAGCAAGGGCAGTTGGAAATAGTTTTTGATTGGGATGTTCAGAACAAAATAGGGGAAGACATATTAAAAATGAAACAAGAATTAGCCTCATATCTGGAAGATAGGGTGTGGAAGAGATGGCAGGTCAGTTCCCTATCAAACTATGAATTCAGAGAAAATAGCGGAAAACTGTTATCATGGAAGCTGAAAATTGAGTCCAATCGAAATAAGATCTTGGCAGTTTATAAGCCCAATGGGAACCAAAAGTCAGAAGAAAGGTCGGATATAGAAGAGGCTTTTGTTGTTTTTTTAAGCTTTCATATGAAGAAGACCTCTCCCCTCCACCATCCCTGATTGACACATATCTGAACAAATCACAAGTTTTGAAACTGGATGTTGACTCTAGAGAATTCTTAAATGCAGCAATTACAGTTGAAGAGGTTCTGCAAGTAATCAAATGCTCGAAAATAGGGAAAGCGGCTGGGCCGGACGCAATTCCCATGGAGATATACTCAGTGTTGAAAGAACAGTTGGACCCAAAATTAGCAGATCTTTATAACTCAATTTGACTTGAAGGTTCTCAGATCCCTAATACTTGGAATGAAGCAACTATTTTCTTGATATTAATACCCGGGAAAGACCCTTATAAATGTGAGTTATATAGGCCTATCTCACTCCTCAACAATGATTATAAAATATTTATCCAAATTCTGGCACAAAGACTCGGGTCTATTTCTAATAACTTAATCCATCAAGACCAGAAGGGTTTCATGAGGGGGAGACAATTAAGTGATCTGACTCACCACTTGATCGGTGCCATAGATATTGCAGCTCAGTAAAAAGTGTCTCTTGCGGTTTTTACATTTGATGCAGCAAAAGCTTTTGATCGTGTAAATTGGTCTTACCTCCAGAAGGTTATCCTCCATTTTGACCTAGGGGGGAATTTTTCAAGGGTTATTACAAATCTAAATTCAGCCCCGATAGGGAAAATACTCGTAAATTGAAGGGTCTCCAAAGGTTTTCAGATCAGAAGAGGTAAAAGGCAGGGTTGACCACTTTCTCCACACCTTTTTAACCTGTACATTGAACCCTTAGCTAATATGATAAGAGCTACTGAAAAAATAGTTCCTTTTAGTTTTAAGAGTTGGGTTCTGAAAGTGGTGTTATACGCTGACGATTTAATGATCTACACGAGTAACTAGAATAATTCCCTGGTTAGCATAAATTGCTTATTATCGGACTTCGGGAGGTTTTCCGGTTATCAAATTTACCACCAAAGAACCAAAATTATGCACTGGAATATAACGCTACCCTGACTGAGTCTATAAACAAAATCAAATATTTGGGGTTTGAAGTTCCAAGAAGCATCGAAGATGTGGCACAAGTCAATCTGGATCTAAAATCAAAGAAATGAGGAAACTGTTAAAATCATGGAGCTGTTTACATCTCACATTCTTGGGGAGATCAAACATTATCAAAATGGCTATTCTACCAAAGTTCACCAGAGAAAATCTTAGTTTTAAATGATAATTAGTTACTCTGGCAGCCCACTAGGTAGGGTGTATGATATTTAAAAGTAGGAAATGCAAGGATGTAAAGTTAACATGTATTTGCAGTGACTAGCCCCCAATTGCTATTTTGATGGTATCAAAGCTAGCTGGTCAATGCGGAATCACTGTGAAGCATTATTAGATATTTACTCTGCTATTTCTGGAGTATGGCCTGCTATAAATTTGCACAAACCATTACGTTTAATGTTTATTAAAATTCCAACTCAATGGCTGAGTCTGATTTGTAATAATTAACGAAAATGTACTTTTGAAAGTTACATTTTGTCCTGCCTAAAGCTATTAAAGCAAATTTGCATTGGCTGTCTAGAAGTGGCTTATTTAGTACTTAGTCTTAATGAGTTTTGATAACTGCTTCTAAAGCGTAGAGAATGACATCGGCAAAGGAATCTGTTTTTATCCCCCTGACAGGAAAACTAGGCAAGCTGTGCCCAGGAACTTAATTTGCTTTGAAGGGGCCTCCCCTGTCACAAGCAGATGTCAGTTAACACCTGAAAAAGCCCCATCATTTTTCCTCCCAAGTTGAGCAGGAAACAAAACCAGTGAAGGACAAGTTTACCACACTTCTGGGTGGGCACACATGCTCTACACAAGGGGAGAAGGTTTTCTCCATCTCGGATTTAGTGAGTTAGGTGCACTGTGGGATTGTTTTAGTAGGGCACATAGGAACTACTGCAAAATTGGGTTACCCCTGGGAATATTTATCCTTTTGGCTAGGTAGGGGTCAGAAATCACTCCCACACACATGCTAGTTCCCAACATAATGTGGCATCCCAAGACACCTACTTCAGAACATTGCTGGACCTGAAGGAGTGGATCTACTCCCTCTTGTACCAAGGAAACAGAAGTGGACTCCCAGGGTCAGGAGGATGGCCTCCTCTTTGGCTACAAGGAAACAGAAAGGCCAGTTTCTGAAGTGCCCAGCTGACAAGTTCCAATTGGTCATCACCTGGCCCCATCTGGTGCTCGATGCTGGAAAGAGTTTTGACTCCTCAGTGCTGAGACCTGTGCCTAGCTGGACTTCTAAAAACCCTGGAAACCTAGGGCTTAAAAAACTTTGAACTTTAAGGCCTTCAGAAGACTGGGACAAAACCTGTAAAGTCTATTCCCCCAAGGCAGAAAATGGTTTCTCCATTCAGAGCAGCAAATCCATTAGAGCAGGTCCTCAGCAAGAATGTATCCAGCCTCGCCGAGCCTTGTTCAGTTACAGCCTGCAGCCTTGCCCTGCTGTATGATTTCATTGACTATCATTGGTGTATTGTGCTTTGTGGCACTACTTTTACTTGAATATTTTAAAAATCATATCTCTGGTTCCCCTTATTGAATTTTTGTCATTTTGGTGTCCTTTACCTCATAAAAGTGTTCTCTATTTTCATAAATTGTATTTGATTTTCTAACTGTTTTGGTGCTTCTAAATACTTTACATATTTTTTCTAAGTTATACTATTCTACTCTGTGTCATAGCAACCAAAGGTTGGTATCAGGCTTAAATTACTTTTTGGGAGTGAACAGCACAGGGAGTTTGTGAAAAATTTGCTGATGGACCTACAAACATATGTTTTGATATGCAATTCTGACCCTCATCCTACTGTGGATGATCACAGGCAGATGTCGGGGTACACCCCAATATGCTGACTAATATCTAAATATACTGAATAACAAGAATATTACATAGACATCAACAATGGGAACAATGCCCAGTTCTGGGTTATGGAGAGTAAACCAAATTTCTTTCTTTCAAATGTACATAAATTATTTTGAAACATATTACTACAACCATAATGCCACATAATTTACCCATGTGTATTTTTAGTAAATTATAAATTTGAATTCTTACTGATAATACCAAGAAGGGTGATGCAGCTTGAAACGCAACCATATCAATAAAATGTGTATGGGGTACAGAAAGTGGGCAGATTCAATGGTCAGATACTTTAATACGAACATATATTTTCCACAATACTGAATTTTTTTAAATGATACAATTCAGCACATAACGTGTGCTGATTTCTCTTACATTAATGAATTGCCAACTGGGCCTGACCAGCGTTTAAATCATATCTATGTATTTTGCGTTGTTCTGGGAATTTTGCATTACTCTTCTTAAGTGAAATTCCTGAAAGATGTACTGCAAATGCACATGAACAGAACACTCATGACTGTTGTTCTTGGTGTTTTAGTTTAAAAGCATCCACATGCCAAAAATTAATATGAGGAGGACACCTTTTTCAGAAAAAAACCAGCACAATCTGATGACTTTGAATTTCACATAATTGCTTGTGATTTTGCCGAAATATTGTGTAACATGTGAAAGGAAATAACATTAAAGCAAACTAGTTGAAATATGCTCTGCCTATTGCTAACATCTTGCTATCTAAAGAAAATTATTCTCACTTCTCAAATATGAAATGGGAAACAGCACTGAATGAGAATGATATGACAGCATTTTTCACTAATGGTACTTGTGAGATATTGGGTTGTTGGTTGAAGAGGAATTTACGTCTGTTCAAGCAACATCCATTATCCCTGTTAGCATAAAACACAAAAGTCACTAAATTAAACTGTGCTTATCACTGTAGTAGCTTGGCTCCAAAGCTGTCAGGCTTAACCTAGAGGTAATATGTAAAGTAGTTTTACAGCACACAAGCAGTAATAAAGTGAAAACACAACACAAAAAACTCCTGTAACAATTTAAAAAAATAGAATTAATACATTATTTGACACCAAAATGTCAAAAATCCAATCAGTAGAACCAAAGTTATGGATTTAAAAATGTTTTAGTTAAAATGTATACCTAAAAGATCAAAGCATCAACTCTGTGGACATCTATTCATGCAAGAGGAGGTCAAAGTAAAACAATATGACGACCACAGTTGAGCACAGGTCAGATACAAGAAGCTGATTGGTCCTGGTGGGCCCTTACCTTCGCACTAGGAAGAAGTTTAAAAAAAAGAAGTTTGCAGAATGTAAAGTTCAGAGGGACAAGTCTGCAGGTGGTACCCGAGGAGGGAGCCCCTTCGTATGGGATCTGCTTGACAAAGTCGCTGTGAAAATATCTATTTTCGGGCATAGTCACTCTTTAGAAAGTCAAATATCTCAACCAGTACAAGCTAGGAGGCCATAGCGAACAAGATTCCCAGACCGGTGAGCCTACTCTTCTGCTGGCCCACTCTGTCAGCTCCTTCTGTCTTTCTAGTTCTGTTTCTTTCTGTCATTTGTTCTGTTCTTGTCTTTTTGACTTTTTACTGATTTTTCAGTTCACCTCCGTTCTGGTCTTTTTCCCACAATACTGCTTCCCCTGCAGCCCCTCCCCCTTTGTGTTTCATTCCCACTCCCTCCTCCCAGCTGCTCTCCCTCCCCATGACCCCTACCTAATGGTGGCCACTGCGTGATAGGGCGAGCAAGACCTCTGACCTCCTGGTCAGGGAAATTGCTCTCCCTCGTGCAGCCCTGTCATTAAGGCACTGCCCCGCATCTTTCTGGTCTCACAGGTAGGTGTTCCAGGCCCTCCTCCACCCATAGGCTCCTGCCTGTGCCTCATCACTAGTAGTCCAGTGGAAGAGCCTGCTCTTCTACTGGTACACTCAGTCATCATCTTCTGTCTTTTTGTTCGGTTTCTTTCTGTCTTTTCTGTTAGTTCTTCTGTTCTCTTCTATTTCTGTCTTTTTGCCTGTCTGCTGATTTTTCTATTTACCTCCATTCTACCCTTTTTCCAGACACTGCTGCCCCGTGGCCCTACACCCTGTGTGTTCTTGCTCCTGCCTCCCAGCTCCTTGCCCTCCCCATAACCCCTACTTAATGGCAGCGGCCACGCCGAAGGCAAGCCCATCTGGGCTGGTCCCTGACCTGACCACGAACAGGGGCAGGCACCTGGTCTTCTGCCCCCCTGCCTCTCCACGCTTTCAACTCTGTATGCAACAACAACTGCTACCTCTCAATGCTGAGCAACTCCCAAGGCCCGTTCTCTTGCCTACACTGCTGCTGCACCTAACCCACCTCCGGACCCAGATAGCAACTGCCAACCCACCTGATGCAAGCACTCCCAAACCTCTGAGCTGCATCCTCCTCAATGTACGCTCTCTCCACAGACATGCAGTAGAAATCTGGGACCTCCTCAACACCCTCATGCCTGACATTGCTTTCCTCACAGAGTCCTGGACAAACACCCACTCTACACCCAACAATATAACCCCCATCCCGAAGGGTACAAGATCCTAAGGAAAGACATGCCCTGCCACCCTAGAGGAGACCTCACCATCATCCACCAAAGCTCCCTCCGACTTTCTACCTCCATCTCTAACTGCACCTCTCCCCCCTTGGAGCACATCCATTCCCAGATCCGGTCCAAACCCAGAACAACTCTACGTGGGACTCTCGCCTACTGAATTTCCAGACCCTGCTCCCTATTCACAAACACCATTGCAGACTACCTTGTGCCGCACGCCCTCACCTCAAAGCACTAGATACTGCTCGGAGACCTGGATTTCCACCTTGACAACCTCAGTGACCCCAACTCCATGCCCTCTTAAAGAACCTCGCAAACGTCAGACTAAACCAAATCATCATCACCTCCACCCCCACTCACATGGCGTGTTTCGCTAGAAGAAAAAACATCTATTTCAGCTACACCACTCAACCTCTCTGGACAGACCACCTCTGCGTCCACTTCTTCTTTTCAAAACCCACCCCACACAAACCAACACCATGCACAAAGAAACTAGAGCAAGATCACTGAAGAGCACCTCACCTCAGCCCTCATCTGCACTCCCCCCACCATGACTTACACCAACTCTGCAGCCAATGTCCTCCATCAATGGATCAATGGATCGCTGACTCCGCCAACACGTTGCCCCCCTCTGGAACTTTAACAGATGACATAGACCGAAAGCCACCTGGTTCACCATGGACCTCCAAGACTCCAAGCACTTGTGCCGATGATTGGAGAAAGCATGGAGGAACAGATAAACCCAGGAAACATGCACCGCATACAGGACAGCCATGAAGGTGCACCACCAACTCATCAGATCTACAAATACAAACTTAATTCAGGGCAGAATCCTCTCCAATTCCCTCAACTCCAAGGAACTCCTCACCATCATACAAGACTTTATCAGACCCCACAGCAAAACCTCTGATGTCCCTCCCTCCCAGGTCCTCCGCAACAAAATCAGCTCCGGGTGCTCTATGACAACTTCGACGACCAAGACCAAGGCACCGACCCAACACCATCCACCAGCAATGCCACCCAGCCGACCCAGCCAACCCTCCTCACCTAGACCCCTGTACCACAGAAGACACCACAATGACTATGATGAGCATCCACTCTGGAGTACCCACTGACTCCTGCCCCCCACACATTATCCACAGAGCTGCCTCCGCCATAACAGGGCTACAAAAGAACAATCAACTGCAACCTTGAAACAGACACATTCCCCGATGACTGGAAATGTGCTGAAGTCAAACCCCTCCGCAGACCCTATGGACTTCAAGAACTACAGGCTGATCTCACTCCTTCCCTTTACCACCAAAGTCACTGAGAAAATCGTCATTACCCAGCTGGCACACTTCATAGAATCCAACAACATACTTGACCCTTGTCAATTCGGATTCTGCAGCAATCACAGCACAGAGACCGCCCTACCAGCCACTACAGAAGACATCCGTGCACTCCTCGATCAAGGCCACATTACAGCCCGCATCTTACTTGACCTTTCAGCAGCCTTAGTCTCCATCTCCCACTGCACACTAGCCGCCAGACTCCATGACGTTTGCATAAAGGAAACCGCCCTGGACTGGATCCACTTCTTCCTCTCTGGCAGAACTCAAAACTCTCCGAATCCACGTAGAACAGATGCAGAGTACCCCAAGGATCCTCCCTCAGCTCCACGCTCTTAAATATCTATTTGGCCCCCCTTGCAATCATCGACAGAAAACATGGACTCAGCATTGTTTTCTATGCCAATGACACTCAGCTCATCCTCTCCATGACCAAGGAACCCAACATCACCAGGCACAGTTTCCAGGAAGGAAAGGACATTGCAGCCTTGATGAGCAGCAGCTGCCTGAAGGTCAACTTGGAGAAAACTGAGATTTTCATCCTCAGATCCACCCCCACCTCATGGGATGAAACCTGGTTGCCGCTGCCCTCTGAAACCTTCTAACCCCCATGGACTACACATGCACCTCAGCATCATACTCGTCTCCTCTCTCACAATGAACTGAAAATGCATTTCCACCAATTGCTTCAACACCCTCTGCATACTCTGCAATACCTTCAAATGGATCCCCCCCTGAATTCAGGAAGACCATCACTCATGCACTCATCACCAGCAGACTGGACTACGGAAATGCCCCCAATGCCGGAACCAGCAAATCTCTCCTTCACAAACTCCTGACCTTCCAGAAAGCCATAGCCAGTCTTGTACTCAGCATCCCATGACACAACGACATCACCCAGCACCTTTGAGACCTGCACTGGCTCCCTGTTGAAAAAAGTGAGAACTTTAAGCTGCTCACACATGCCTACAAAGCCCTTCACAACACTGGACACCAATACCTCAATGATACAATCTCCTTCCAAGCCCCTAAGAAAAACCTCTGCCCCTTTGACTTAGCCCTGGCTGAAATCCCCCGCATCCACAGAGCCAGAACGGGAGACATATCCTTCTCCTACTCCGCAGCTAAGAACTGGAACAAACTCCTTCTTGTCATCAGACGAAGCCCTACTCTGCAAACCTTCAGAAAAGACCTCAAGACCTAGCTTTTTGGATGACCTCGGAGCTGCCCAAACAAACTTCCCCCAGCACCTTGAGACCCTCATGGGTGAGTAGCACACTGTATAAATCCCTGCTAAATTGATTGATTGATTGATTGATCCCTTTGAAGAAGGAATGCTAAACATGAATTGCTGCTGCAGAGAAGAATGTAGTGGGAGCTACCGCAAAGTCAGATTGACTGGCGGTGCACTTTGGGCCGTTGGCTCTCAGTTCTCACAGCAGTTTTTAAGCAAAAATGTCCATGTTTTGGATTTTTACTATCTGGGCAAATTCAAGACAACCACCAAGGATTCAGGACTGGGGGGCACCACTTGGGGGATCACGACTCACTCAAGCTGGGTCCAGGTGCAGGCTCAAGATGGTGGGAGCCTGTTTTGTCCCTGTGGTTCTGAACAGGAGGTCAGCAAACTAGCCCTTGGAGTCACTCGGGTAGTCATGGGTTAAATGATGAATCAGAGCAAAAAACAGCAGTGCTGGCCTCTGAGACTTCAAGGCAGGCTCGAGACAGCAAATTATTAATTCCAGGAGCAGTATAGCAATCTTGTGGAGAACCCTTCAGGCCACAGCAGCAGGTAGTCATCTGACAGTCCTTCTGCAGGTCGAGAAAATGAACTTCAGAGGGTTTCTGAGGGTCCCCTTTTTGTACATGGGCCTTCGGTAAAGTAGGAGAAGTTTCTTGAGCATTCTCTTTGAAGTTCTTGAAGTTCCCTGACTTCCCTACCATCCCTCCAAGCTGGCTACATGAACAAGGGAATTGTGACATTTAGTTTATTTGAAGGCAGGCCACAGCCTTTCCAGTTACTGTCCCCATTCTTCCAGCCATTTTCCAGCAGATGGCCCATTCAGTCACACCTAATGTACCTATTGTGTGAACGTATTCTGAGGAATTTACAAAGACCACCTGCCAACTTTCTAAAAGTAGCATTTTCCAAGTTCACTATTAAAGAGGATTTTTCATTACAATTTCTCAGACATTAATGATTAAATGTTCGTCTCATTATGCTTCCACATGCTCCACCTGCTTTGAAAGATACTCCGATGGTTCCACACCAAATCCAGAAAAACAGTCACCCAGAAACTCTTCATCAGCAGACTCAACTACACCAATGCACTCTATGCCGGCATCACCCACAATCTCCCCAGAAAACTTCAGAAGTTTCAAAATGCCACAGCTAGACTGACCATCGACATCCCACGCTGCAAACACATCTCCAAACACCTCTGAGCACTCCATTGCCTCCCAGTCAACAAAAGGATCAGTTTCCAGGTCCTAAAGCATGCCTACAAAGCCCTCCATGACCAAGGACCAGGATACCTGAATCACCGCCTCTCATTCCACGTCCCCACCAGACACCTCCGCTCTGCCCAGCAGGCCCTGGCCACTGTTCACCGGGATCCACATGACAAAAACCTGAGGAAGATCCCTCACCTACCTCGCTGCCAAGACCTGGAACACCCTGCAGACCCACCTCAGATAGTCCCCATCGCTGACCCAATTCAGGAAGGACCTCAAGAACTCGCAAAAACTGCATTCTGACAGTAATGGCATGTTTTAATGGGCTGCCTAAGTTGGTGGGACAATATGTTAAGGAAGAATTTAATTTACATACCCTGGTTATATGGTAAACTACTCTACATGGAACCTTTAAGTAAATTAAATATGACAAACAGGTGCAAGACAATTTTTCCATGTTTAATTGAGAGAGCAGAGGCACTTCATCCCTGGTTAGCAGCTGTAAAATGCACAAAGTCCTAGAGGCAACAAAATAAATTAATTAAAAATATGAGGGTGAAGGCAACAAGTTTGAGGATAAGCATGCAGAGAATGCAAGGTCCAACTGTACATTCGCAGACTTATCTCCTGAATCCAGGAGAAATTGTGTGTGCAATTTGCAAACAGTTGAATGTTATTAACAATTATCTAGGGGAGCAACTGAATCATTGGCTTACAATCTAGACCATTGGTATTCTTAGTAAGGCCCGCGGGCCGCCAGCGGCCCGGCAAGCCTTCCCTGGCGGCCCACGGACCTTGCAGACATTGCACCTCTGTTTTTTTAAAAAAAATTGTCAGCAAACACAGCCGCAGCAGCGCGGACTCAGAGACACTCTGCTCTATGGGGGCCGGGCGATTCACTAGAAAGCCTCATTAACAAGTAAATGGTCTTTTAAAAACCTGTGAAGTACTCGGGTATGGATGTGTGTGCACCAGGGAAGCTGGGATGAGATGACAGAGTGACAGAGGGAGACAGACAGAGGGAGATGGAGGGGGAAGACAGAGGGAGGAAGACAGAGGGAAGGAGACAGAGACAGGCAGAGGGAGGGATACAGGGAAGAAGACAGAGGAAGGGAGTTTGAGACAGACAGAGGGAGGAAGATAGAGAGGGAGGGAAACAGAGGAAGACAGAGAGAGGGAGACAGCCAGAGAGAGACAGAGGGTGACAGTGTGAGGGAGACAGAGGGAGGGAGGGAGATAGAGAGACGGAGGGAGGGAGACAGAGAGAGGGAGACAGAGGGAAACAGACAGAGGGAGACAGACAGAAGGAGGAGGGCAACAGAGGGAGGGAGACAGATAGAGTGAGACAGATGGAGGGAGACAGACAAAAGGGAGACAGACAGAGGGAGAGAGACAGAGGGAGGGAGACAGAGGGAGAGAGAGGGAGGGAGACAGAGGGACGGAGGCAAAGAGAGAGAGAGGAAAACAGAGTGAGTGAGAAAGAGAGAGACAGAGGGAGACATAGAGAGAGAGAGTGAGAGAGAGAGAGAGAGAGAGAGAAGGAGAGATAGAGAGAGGGAGGGAGACAGAGAGAGAAAGAGAGGGAGGGAGACAGAGAGAGAGAGAGAGGGAGGGAGGGAGGGAGGGAGGGAGGGAGGGATACAAACACAGAGATAGAGAGAGACATGGACAGACAGAGACAGATAAAGGCAGAGACAGGGACAGGGGTAGTCAGATAGAGGCAGAGACATAGAGGTACCTAGAGGGAGGGAGACTGGGACAGATAAGGACAGACAGATAGAGGCAGAGACTGAGACAGACAGAGGCAGAGAGGGAGACAGAGCGGGAAATGGAGGGAGACAGAGGGAGAGAGAGGGAGGGAGAGAGAGGGAGGCAGAGGGTGACACAGGGAGAGAGAGGGGGGAGACAGAGCGAGAGGGAGACAGAGAGTGAGGGAAACAGAGGGAGGGAGACAGAGGGAGGCAGAAGGAGACAGAGGGAGGGAGTCAGGGGAGACAGAGGGAGGGAGAGGGAGACAGACAGAGGAGACAGACAGAGGGAGACAGAGTGAGTGAGACAAACAGAATGAGACAGACAGAGGGAGGGAGACACTGAGAGAGGGAGACATAGAGAGGGGAGACAGAGAGAGGGGGAAACAGAGAGAGAGGGAGACAGAGGGAGGGAGACAGAGACAGAGGAAGACAGACAGAGGGAGATAGAAGGAGACAGAGGGAGGGAGACAGAGAGAGAGGGAGACAGAGGGAGAGAGACAGACAGAGGGAGACAGACACAGGGAGGAGGACAACAGAGGGAGACAGAGGGAGTGAGACAGATAAAGGCAGACAGAGGGAGGTAGACAGACAGAGGGAGACAGATTGAGACAGACAGAGGGAAACAGAGGGAGGTAGACAGACAGAGGGAGCCAGGCGGCAACAGACAGAGGGAGGGAGACAGAGGGAGAGAGAAGGAGGGAGACATAGGAAGAGAGAGGGAGGGAAACAGAGAGAGGGAAACAGATAGAGATAGGGGGAGACAGACAGAGTGAATGAGACAGAGGGAGACAGAGGGAGAAAGAGAGAGAGATGGAGCGAGGGAGAGAGAAAGAGAGAGGGAGGAAGGCACAGAGAGGGAGTGAGGGAGGGAGGCAGAGAGAGGGGGGAAAGATAGAGAGAGGGAGGGAGACAGAGAGAAAGAGAGAGGGAGAAAGATGTGTGTATGCCAATTCTGGTGGCTCAGTGGATGAAGGCGTCCGCTGAAGGGGCCTGTGTTCAACCTCATGGTCACAGGTTTTTTTTCTCTAGCCATGCCCCCACCGGTGTGTCCCTCGGTCACAAACCACCCTGCAAAGTTCACCCAGAGAGAAAGTTAGTGAGCACCCATGATCTAGACCGTAGGCATAACAAAGCGCAGTTACAAAAGAAATACATTATATTAGAAGTTATAAAATAACACAAGGCTTGAAAATATGAATAGTTATAGTTTTCTAAAAGTTTCAAAGAAACAGAAAATAATCAAACATAATTTAATTGCATTAAGATCTGTGGCATTAACTCGATCTGCTACAGAAGCACTCCAAAAGAATAGGAACAATGTAAGCAGAAACTCTTTGAAGACCATCTGATGTGAAAGATAATGATTTGAAAATGATGATGAAGAAAATATATTGAACTTCATAAGGACTTCAATTGCTTTTAAAGCAGTAAAAATGCACTACTGAATTATAGATGTGACTAGGAAGAGCTTAAAGCTGTATTCACTTTGCAGAATTTTTTGTAAGAATTGAGATCACATAGAAAAAAGTCTGAATTATTACTTATATACATTTTCTCAAACATGAAGCATTGCATAGTTGATACATGGAGTTATTATAGTACCTATACAATTACAATTGAAACAATATTTCATTAGGAAAGATGCTAGATGGCACACACATCTAGAGAACTCAATTTTAAAATATACGTGGGAAATTGGATAGTCAATGCATTGTTTGCTTGAAGAACAATCTACATTTTTAAATGGAAATTTTGAATTTCCACAGATATGTAAGGAAATGTTTTAAATAATGAATGCAATACAAATACAACTGGACATTTCAGAGATAGTTAGATTAAGAGATAACTGGTGTTCACTTAAAAGTAGATTCACATAATTAGTGACTGTGAATGATCAGTTGAATGTAATGGTTACACACTACACCACCAGTAGTAGAGGTGATAACTGCACTCATTAGCAAAATGCTTGCAAACTATCATATGTAACTCTAAATTGTCATGCAAGCATGACTACATTGTTATCAAAACAAGACTTAGTTAGAATGAGTAAGCTATTATTATGACCCCCAGGTTGCACATAAGGCAGGTACAATAGCACAGTTATTAGAGACAACATATCCATGTTAATGTATTAAAGGATTAGAAACTATGTTTCAAGTATCTATCACAATAGGCATATTCAAAGAAACCTTAGGGTCAGCGTTACATCATGTAGGATAAATATTCCTACATTTTTTTTACAGGATTGTCCCCACTACTCCTATTGAGCAAAAGGAACATATGCCCAATATTTGTTTTACAGAGCTGCACCAGCATGTAATGGGCAGCAGCTGACTGACCTCAGGAACCTTGTGGTGGAGGCAGACCTCTGGGTCAGCACCAGAATGTCCAAAAAGGCATATGGGGGAAAGCCCAAAATGGGGGTCAGAAGTCCCACTAGAAGAAAGATGGAGGAGAACAACTGAAAAATGAGTTCTCAGAAGGCCCCTTTATGACCACTAGGTCCATGGCTGCTTGGGAAGGGAGTGTCAAGGATGTCTGGAGCCTGGAATAATGGCCCAGACAACTGCCAAGAAGAGAAAGGGCAAAGGGCATGAGAAACCAGCCCCATAAGTTCCCAGAGGTCTAGGTTGGCCCAGGGCCGGCTTTAGGGCAGTGCGACTGGTGCAGCCGCACTGGGTGCTGACATGTGGAGGGGTGTTGGCCAAAAAGGGGGGTGCTGCGTTTAGCAATAACTTTTGATTTGAGAGATGAAGGGTACTTTTTACTAGTGGTAGTGAGAGAATCCGTGGAGGTGGTTATGAGGTCTGGGATGCCTAAAATTGTTGTTGCAAAGGGCCCCACTGGTGCTAATGCCGACCCTGGGTTGGTGGTCCATGTGAAAGGAATGCACTTGAGCCTACGGGGGGATATTGCCCCATTGGGTGACCTGCATGAACTTGCGTGATGGCAAGTTGTTGGACGCTTCACCAGGTGGAAATTCTGCAAAGCACAGAAAGAGTGCCCTGCTCTAGAGTGCCTGAGGTGGCAAGTTGAGGCAGCAGGTGACACCTCTCATGATCACCTTAGGTATTGGGAGAATGCCCTCCTTTACACAGAGTCTAAGGTTTTCCTGTGCCTGAGGCAGCCTATTTTCTGTTGGTCCCACAACAGGATCTTCTTACTAGGATTGGTTCATGACATTCCTCTAGCAGGACATCTGGGGCAAGATAAAGCCTTTGTAAGGCTTGTTTCTAATTTCTATTAGCCCTGGATGAAGAAAGCCT
The DNA here is from genome assembly GCF_964263255.1 of Lissotriton vulgaris. Classification (NCBI taxonomy): domain Eukaryota; kingdom Metazoa; phylum Chordata; class Amphibia; order Caudata; family Salamandridae; genus Lissotriton; species Lissotriton vulgaris. The sequence goes on from NC_141693.1 coordinate 1,614,549,040, forward strand.
CAGACACAGTCTGTAGGTCCTGTCACATGTGCCAGGCCAGTGGAAAGTCATGGAAAAAGCTTAAGGTTCTCCTGACCCCAGTACCTGTCATTGGCACTCCCTATGAGAGGATATGCATCATCATTGTTGGTACCTTGTACTCAAGACAGTTTTAGGCAACAGGCTCAATGTGGTATTGGTGGACCATTCTACTTACTTCTCAGAGACCATTGCTCTGAGGTTGGTGACTCCACCTGCGGTGGGCAGGGCTCTAATGGGATTTTAAACTGTTTAGCGTTCCCAAAAGAGGTTGTTTCTGAGGTAGACACTAACTTCCTGTTAATATGTTACATACACAATCACAGTATGTGAGTTTCTTGGAAGCAGTACCCTCAAGAGGCACACCTTCCAGCAGCTCAGACTCTGATTTTAGTTCAACAGAGTATCAAAGTGGCAGGATGGGGGAAGGAAATTAGGGAAGGTGGTGCATGGAGGGAGTACTGGAACAAGACATTATCTCAGATTAGTATTCGTTGATGACTCTCATCACTTTAAGACAATTCATGTACATTAATATTCATAAGGACATTATGAACATAGCACACCTGTAAAAGAAAAATGATTCCACATATGAAGTAGTTAGTTGTGGTTAGTTATATCACTATTCCAACTATGTCTTGAAACTTCTTGTTATGTTGCCTTTCACTTGACTTAGTGATCAATAATAAACGCTATAAATATACAGAGCTTTTCAAGTCTTCATCTATTTTTGCTAATTTGGATTATTACCAGAACGCAATGCCAAATGTTCCTTAATTCAGTGAATTAAATCTCCATTTACTTTAAGAACTTCCTCTTCTGCAAAGTCTATATATTATCAACATTTTATCCTTGCAGTGTTCTTATCAACATTGCCTAAGTATACTATTTGCTGTACTAACTGTCCCAGGATCACTCCACGGAGTGATAACATGAACCGCTAGAACCCCCTTCACGAGCGGTGATCAAGAAATGCAATAATGCCCAAGGGCAGCTCCCATAGAGCAGTAAACGTAGTTCAACAATACCCTGAAAGCCGCTCCCGCAGAGCGAGATGCACATACCAGGGTGTCCACAAAAACGATTTGGCATTTTGTTTCACTGAAAAGGAGCCGATCGGAAGATCTACTACGTGCACAATCCTACCTGCATCCAAGACTGAGAGGGGCAACTTGCCAAGCACTAACAAAAATACTTGTGTGATGGCAACCAGAATGACCCCCATGTCCCATACTCAGTGTTCTCAATATTACGCAGTGAGAATGGGGAGTGGCAGGAATTGATACTGTCCAGGGGGGCGTGGCTTGGACGGCAATGAGGACGGGCACCTAGGTCTGTTACCTCCGTAACCCAGAGGCATACAACAGGGAATTTATATAGCGAAACAAGCTCGTTCCTGAAGCAAAAGATCCGCAAAAGACGTCGGAACACCTGGGGCACACGCTGATCTCATGAGGACCCCCGCCAGCAATAAACCACAGAAGTTGGCCAACTTATTCTCCCAGAAAAAGGACGGACACAGTATCACCAAAATGGCGCCCCAAGCAAACAGGACAGCGGCATAGACGTGGACGGTGGCGCATAGAAGCTGTGAGTGCCCCCAGCAGAACCCCAAGACGTGTATGGTGAACTACAAACATCCCGGCTGCTTTATCCCTTGCCAAGTAAGTGCCGTAAGAGCGATTTAGGGGGTGAGGCTGCACAGAGAATGCGACTTGCAAAATCGAAACTAGGAAGAAAGCGAAAGTGCTGCTGTGGGCCGTCATTTTCAGCCGAGACCACAACCCATACTCCTCAACTGCCAGCGGCGCGCTGTGGCTGGGAACAACAAAGCAACCAGTCACTCCGGAGTGGGAGCAAGGTGGAAGAAAACCACAAAAAGATACCACACTAGTAACGGGCCCGAGGCTGCAAAGGGAACGCGACTTGCCTGATCTGTACCAGAAAGAAAGCAAAAGCGCTGCTGGGGGCCGCCATTTTCAGCTGGAACGATACCCTGCATTCCTTAACCGCGAATGGCGCTAGAATCTGGGAACAACAGAGCACCCCGTAGAGGGAATAAGGCGGAATGAAATCACCAAACGTCGCTACACCAGCAACAGCCAAGCCAGCGCAGAACGTCTAGAAAAAGAGGAAACGAACCCGAAACTGAAAGCACACTGCTGGGGGCCGCCATTTTGCACCCCGCCCGACAGACGGAGGCAGGGAAGGATCAGAGGCCCGGCGAAAGGTAGCGTCTAGCCACAATAAGGGTCAGCAACACCCGCAACGCACCAATAAACAGCCAAGTAATTCCCAGAACACACATCAAAGGAAGGCGGTGGCAGTTTTGAAAGATATGTGACAGGCAAAATGAAACCAAACTGCAACCGGAGACACGCTGCTGGGGGTCACCATTTAGATCGGATCAGCATCTCACTCCCGACAATCCGTATCGGCGTGCCAGAAGCAAGCTGCTCCGACACTGAGGTCACCATAGAAGGATCCAACACCATGCCCATACTACGGAGCAATAGCCCAAACGGTGTGCTCCAGGTACGGCCACAAGCCGCACAGTGGAACTACTAACATCGCAGCAGAACACACCCTCTTATCAACAAGCGAGGAGTACCAACAACTGTAAGAAGCCCAAAATGGGCAGTGAAACCACTGAGCCACCAGCAAAAAGCAAGGCCACACGTGATCCTACGCAGGCGTTGAGAAGCAAACATACATCGACTCCCATGAACCAGATCTCCTATTTTTGACGGAGACCTGGTTCAAGGCCGACTCCCTGCCCAATGTGTTAGCTGCTTTACCACCTGCATATTCCGCCATTTGGGCGGATCGTCCAGAAGACACACTGGGCGGAGGAGTGGCCTTTATAGCTCGCACTGACTTCAGTTTTCAGATTCTCCCCTCCCCCCCTATTCCCGATGTAGAATATCTTGTAGCCCGTTCGACTTCTCACCAGGTTCCGTTCACATTTGTTTTAATTTACCGCCCCCCTCAACCTACTCCCTCTTTCCTTCCTAGCATCCAGACTCTCTTGGCCACACTGGTGATTAACAATTCCTCAGTACTAGTCCTAGGGGACCTCAACTTTTGGCCCAATGATCCCGCCGAGACTCCCCAATCCAAAGAGTTTACCAACCTTATGACCAGCTTGAATTTCTCTTCACTCGTTCACAGTACTACTCACACACACGGCCGTACGTTAGACCAAATTTGGGTGTTAAATGTTCCGTCCACATCCCCTACTATATCTCCCTGTTCCTGGTCAGACCACTCCATCATCACTTTTTCTCTCGCTCTAACTCCTGCGGCCAAATTACAGCTCCCCAAGAACACCTGGGTTAGGAAATGGGGCAAAACCGACCTGCCTTCTCTCTGCTCGACCTTGGCCAAAACTAGCCCTGACCTCTCAGGCCTAGCAGCCACTTCTCAGCTGACAGCCATCAACAACTGGCTGACCCTGGCAGCTGACGAATTCGCCCCCCTAAGGCGACTCACAGTCAAACGGGCTCATGCAGCCAATCGCTGGTTCACCTCAGACTTAAAAGTAAAGAAATTAGCTGCTAGGAGAGCCGAGCGAGCCTGGAGAACATACAGTCCTGAGCTAAAGACTACTTACCTGTCTGTTTTACAGACCTATAAAAAAGGCATTCTCGAGGCTAAAACTGAGTTCTATACGAACAGGATATTGGCAACAGAGTCCCACTCAAAGGAAATTTTTTCTACTGTCCACGAACTGGCATCATCCAACAGAACCACGGCCACCATTCCCCCCTCCCAGACTCTCTGCAACTCGCTCAACGATTTTTTCATTGACAAAGTTGCTAATATCAAACTTAACATTGCCCTGCCCTCCCCTACATTTGTCAATCCCTCCCCCCCAACGGCTGTTAAACTGACCACCTTCCCGCTGTTAACCAATGTTACACTCCCCCCGCTGCTCTGTCGGGTAAAATCAGGTTCTCCCCTGGATTTTGCCCCTGCTCATATCCTTAGGGAAATCTACCTGGCTTGTCCAAACCCGCCCTTGACCCTTCTCAATGACTCGCTCAAACACGGTACCGTTCCCAGTTTTCACAAATCGGCGGTTGTCATTCCCATCATAAAAAAACCTGACGCCGACCCATCTTCCCCCTCCAATTATTGTCCTATTTCCCTTCTGCCCTACCTAGCAAAAATCCTTGAAACTCATATCACGACCACTCTGAGCACTCATGTAGAGGCAAATCATTGCCTCTCCCCTTGTCAAGCCGGTTTCTGTCCCCTGCACTCTACGGAGAAGGTGGTGATCTCAGTAATGGACACGCTGCGAGAAGGCATTGACATCAACCTCCCGCAAGCCCTGATACTCCTGGATTTGTCCGCCGCTTTTGACACGGTGGACCACTCCATCCTCCTCAACCGTGTCAGGGCGGCGGGCATAGAGGGCTTGGCCTTCTCATGGCTTGAGTCCTTCCTAGCTGCGAGAGCTCAAGCGGTCCACTTGGCTGGTTTCGCCGCGGCCTCCCGTAAGGTAGAGTGCGGGGTCCCCCAAGGATCATCACTTTCCCCTCTTTTGTTCAATTTATACATTTACCCCCTCATTTTTATGTTACAGCAGCTGGAGGTCACGGTGTTTAACTACGCCGATGACCTCCAGCTAATTTTTAACCTCTCCCATTCACCTTCATCAGCTCAAAATGTCCAGACAATCATGAAGCTCATCCAGGACCGGATGAACTGCAACCACCTCAAACTCAACCCGGACAAGACCGAGCTGGTCTTGACCGGAGGTGGTTGCAGTCCGTGGTCCCCTTACTTTTGGCCCCCGTCCCTTGGTGTCCCTCCACTCCCGGTACCCAAAGTTAAAACCCTTGGGATCTTCCTAAACCCTCAACTCTCCGTCCATTCACAAGTTGGGTCAGTGGTTTCCTCTTGTTTTTTCTCCCTTAGAGTAATTAGGAAAGTTTCTCGCTTCTTTCTTCCCTCTGCTCTAAAAATAATTACACTGGCCATGGTACTATCCCGTATCGATTATGGCAACATAATCTATAATGGGGCCCCTGCCTATGCGATCCACCACCTGCAGCTGGTGCAGAATCAGGCCGCTCCCCTGATTTATGGCCTACCTAAATTCCATCGGGCCACTCCATTACTTAAAGCACTGCACTGGCTGCCGGTGAAAGAGCGCGCCCTTTTTAAACTTGGCTGCCTCACTTTTCAGGCAAGGTCGGGTACTGCCCCCGAGTTCATATGCTCTGCTATAAAACCTTAGCTCCCAGGCAGAGAACTTCGCTCCTCCCACTTGGCCCTCCTAACTACTCCTCGGTTTAAAAAACAGAGGGCGGGTGGAGCAAAGTTCGCTGTCCTTGCTCCAGCTTTTTGGAAATCCCTCCCTGTTGCCCTCCGAACATCTCCCTCCTACCTGCAGTTCCGGAAGGACCTTAAAACCTTCCTATTCGCGCAAGCTTATACCGCTTAAACCTCTCCCAGCTGCTGCCATCCACTGTATTACACATAGCGCCATGAAACCGCTGGGTAAAAGTGCGCTGAACAAATAATTTTAAATTCAAATTGAAATTCAAACCGGCCCATAGGGATAATCAACGAGGTCCTTGCATTTAAGCCCTTCAACAGCCGTCTCCATGGGAAGCAAGAGATCAACCAAGCAAAGGGTGGTGACACAAGAGAGGAACTGGCAGGAGCAAAGACCAGAACAAGGACCATTCGAGAGCCAAGCAGGTACAGACCGGACCACCAAGACACAGAGAGGAGAGAGCCAGCATTAAAACAGGTGCCAACCAAACTCATCACACAGCAGAAAGACAAAAGACTAGTTAGCTACCAAGCCAGAAGAGGTTTTGCAATGATGACAGGGCATGACAGTAAACTAGCCAACGAAATTAAGAAATAGAGGAAAGATACTCCAGATTCACCACTAAAACAAAAAAACGAGATAACCCTGGATATTATTCTCAAAAAAATCAATGAAGGCTGGGTAAAGCAACTAAACAGACAATAAATAACATGCAACTGGAGCTAGCTGCTATAAAGGTGGATCAGCATAAAACGAACCGCAGGATCGACGCTACGGAGAAGCGCATCAGTGACATAGAGGATGATAACGCGCAATCAAATAAGTGCCTGCAATCCATCGCCAAGACCTCAACCACACTCCAGAAACAGATAAAAGAACAAGACGACCGCAGCAGACGAGGGAACATAAGACTTCTAGGGATCCCAGAAGGATAAGAGGACAGGCCTGGATCCCTCACAACCCTAATAGAAGAGGTGATACCACTATTAACAGGCATCAAATTTGACAGACAATTTGAAGTACATAAAGCGTACAGAGTGCCAGCAGTCAAACTGCCTGAAGGTCGCGGACCAAGACCAATCATCTGCAAGCCCCTAAGATCAAACCAAACGGAGGCGATCTTTGCGACAGCACGGAAAAACCCTAATCTAAGATGGAACGGCCACAAAATAATAATTACGCAAGACTTCTCAAGGCTAACAGTGACTAGGAAGGGATTCCTGGCACTAAGGGAAAGGATGCGGAAAGATAATGTCACCTTTAGCTTTGCGGGGCCAGCGAGACTAAGAATCACAGACAAATGGTGAACGCAGGTCTTTGATGACCCTAGCGATCTGAGGAGATACTTCCAAGGCCCACCACCAGAAGACATGGAAGCCCAAAACCCAGGTGCGGGAAAAAGGAGAGCATCGGCAGACAACTCCGAGGCGGAAGGCGCTAGGGAGAACTAACACAACCGAGGCCTCGGACACAGGGCCAAACTTGATCGATAATGGACCACAATGCAAGAGACAAGCACAGACTAATAGCAACTGAACTACCTCAAGACACAGCAATCTACCTCAACAATATGACCAGAAAGCGTGGAGCTGCGGCCAGATGGAACAGCAGCGCAACAGGATCTCTCACATATCCTTTAAGCATAACTGAGCTACCAGGTTTAACCGTCAAGCTATTGACATTGGCGACAAGGGAATCCTACACCATTCACTACCTAAGTCAGATAGACGTCAGCCTTAAAGGAAGCTTGGACTTAGCTCAATACAAGCCTCCGGGGGATGGAGGGGAGGAACTTTGCTGTCACACGCTCGTAATGCAATTATTTGGGGGTGGGGGGTGGGGCAGGAAGGGGGCAGGGGGTGGAGGGGGGTCTCCTAGTACAGTTGTCTCTGCTTTCTATGCTTTCCTTCTTTCATTTTTCCGTCTCTTCTGCTATCTTCCCCCTCTTCTTCACGGACAGATACAAGCATTTACTGAGCCATCAAACACGACAATGCATACACCACAAGGGAGCAACAGCCGAAGGGAGTCTGGGGCACCATGCAGGGCAGCCAGGAACACACAAGGGCATCACAACAATAAGCAACACCAATTTAAGGAATGACACAAACCACGCATAACCAAACACTCCCAACCATTAAGGTAGTCTCTTTCAATGTTAAGGGGCTCAATCACCCGGTCAAGAGAAGGAAAGTTCTAGAGTGCCTAAGCAAAATGAAAAGCGATGTGTGCATGCTCCAAGAAACTAAACTGTCAGCAGAGGACGCACAACGACTAAAGGCAAACTGGGTAGGTCAATTGCTCTGCTCGCCAGCGGTACACAAAAAGAGGGGAGTTATTACACTTATAAAAAAATAAAAAAATCCAGGCTAGCAGTACAGGGGAGTTACGCAGACGAAGAAGGGAGAATCATAATAACAAGCCTCAAGAGGGGCGAGGAGATGATCCACATTGCCAACATATATGGTCCCAACTCAGAAGACAATGCATTCTGGGGAAATGTTGACTGGGTCAGCTCACCCAAGAGGACCTCCAAATAGTAGCCGGTGACCTCAACCAAGTACTAGACCAACCCACAGACAGACACCCGCAGAGAGTCAGCCACTGCTCGCTAGGGCAAAGCACCCTGAAAAATCTGTGCGCCAAGCTCAACCTAAGTGACCCATGGGGACTACAACACCCAGACGACAGAGACTACTCCTTCTACTCTCACCCACACAACTTATACAGCAGAATTGACTACATCCTCATCTCCGCCTCCCACACACACCTCATAGATTTCACAGAAATCACTGCAAGAACAATATCAGACCACTCACTCATCAGTCTAACACTCAATGGGAGGCACAACAAACAGGCTAGCCGCAGGTGGAGATTCAATAGCGACATACTCAAAGACTGGAATAATGTTGCTGAAATAGAGGAGACCATAAAGGAATACCTAGAGTTCAACGACAACCCAGGCACGGACAGAGGCACCCTTTGGGATGCCCTGAAAGCCACTGTCAGGGGTAAAATACTTAGCATCAAGTCCAGAATGAACAAAGAGAGGAATAAAAAAGTAACAGAACTTGAAGTACAGATTAAAGATATGGGAAGGTGCCACCGTACTAACCTAAAAGACAAAAACACCCTGACAGATCTAACCAGGAAGAAATACGAACTCAACAGGATCCTAAGTGAGAGAGCGCGTACGTGGATAAACAAATACAAGGCTATAAACTTTTGTAAAGCAAATAGAGCAGGGAAAGCACTAGCCTCATACCTTAAGAGCAAACAGAGACAACACACGATCACAGCGATAACTGACAGTAACAAGATATCACAAACGTCAAACAAGAATATCCTCAAAGTCTTTAAAGACTTCTATGAATGCCTGTACAAAGAGGACAAAAACTTTGAAGCAGACAAGGGAGCCAGCCTCCTAGACAAATTAAACCTACCCAAGTTAACGGAGATGCAAAGATTAGCACTAGAGCAAGACATAACGGGGACAGAAATAGATAAAGTAGTAGCAGCCCTCAAAGATAACAAAGCTCCCGGGCCAGATGGGTATACAGCAGGGTTCTATAAGCAATTCCTCCGCCTAATCAAGCCCACAATGGAAGAGGTATTCACACACTGCATCCATAAGGGAAAAATGATGAGCTCAATGGCAGAGGCCAACATAATAGTCATCCCAAAAGAAGGCAAGGATCCACAACACCCACAAAACTACCGTCCCATCTCCCTAATTAATGTAGACTGCAAGATCTATGCTAAGGTCCTAGCGGCGAGGCTAAACACGCAACTCCCAAACCTAATCCATAAATCCCAGGTGGGCTACCTCAAAAACAGAATGTCCCTAGACAGTATGAGACTCTTATGTCACTTAATAAACCACTCCTCCTCCAACAATGAACAAGCAGTTATGATCGCACTCAATGCTGAGAAAGCGTTCAATAGAGTGTAGTGGCCCTTCCTTGACCAATGCATACAAAAGTTCGGACTAGGGGAAAACTACAGAAGAATGGTGATGGCACTATACAACGAACCAAAAGCCCGGGTGGTAGTTAATGGGGGCACCTCAGAGCCGCTACTCCTCGAAAGAGGCACAACACAAGGATGCCAATTATCCCCAGCACTTTTCCTACTCTCCCTAGAACCACTGCTATCCATGATCAGGGCCAACTCTGAAATAAAAGGAATCCAAATCAGGGAAAATACGGTTAAGCTAGCTGCATACGCGGATGACAATCTCATTACAACAGAGGCCCCTCAATAGCAGCCCTAATGTCCACCATTGAGGAATATGCACAGGTATCGGGCTACAAACTCAACAGGGACAAATCAGAATGCAAACCTCTAAATGTACACACAACTAGGGAAGTATTAGGAACCTTAGGGTTGGCTTGGCAAAAAGGAGCCCTGAAATACCTTGGACTACACTTCGAGAGAGATCTCAAATCAACACTTGACCACAACAAAAAGACAATTCTAAACAAAGTGAAAGAGAAACTTGACACGTGGTCATCAAAGTTTGTCAGTTGGTGGGGCAGAGTGGAAACAATACAAATGATGATAGCACCCATGATTAACTACCTGTTCAGTATGCTCCCCCTAATAACCACAGGAGATTTCCACAAAAAACTAGATATCCTGACAAACAAATTCCTCTGGAGGGACAAAAAACCCAGGATAAATCTGCAGAAACTAAAACTAAGCAAAAACGTAGGAGGTTTCAACCTTACCAACTTCAAAACATTCCAGACGGCATGCCTTGCCAAACAAGGGATACACTGGCTATCGCCAGGGCAGGACTACATACCTTCATGGCTGGCGCTAGAAAGAGAAATCCTAAAAGGTCTCGACCCCTTAGCCCTACTCACAGCTAATAGACACCCCGAAGCCAACAACACTGTACTTAAAAAAACACCAAGAACGCCCTTCTCAAAGTTGACAAAAGAATGGAGAGTAGCATAAAAAACATAAGATGGGAATCCATTTGGTTCGACACTACAATAAAATACAAAGGCAAGATACTTAACATGAACTCCTGGTACAAATGGGGCATCTCCTCCCCCAACCAACTAGAAAAACTTAGCACCCTGCTCACATTCTACACCCTAAAACACCTGCACAACATACCAGACATAGAATTTTACAGCTTCCTAAAAAATAAGGGTGGCGCTCACTAGGGCAGATCTTAACAAGGAGGTCCCATCAATTCTGCAGTACTCGGCAAACCTAAGCAAAGTTGGCCACCAGACATCGCACCTATACAAACTCCTATGCCCGGTATCGACAAGACTAAATGCCAAGACACTAGAATACTGTGAAGGCCAACACATTATACAATTCAGCAAAAGGAAAAAAACTCGCCTTTGGACCTCAGCAAACACAAACATAGTCACCCCAATCCTAGCGCAGACGAAATACTGGCTCCTCCACAAAGCGTATTGGACCCCGGCCTTACTGGCGGCCGTCGGGCTCCGCAACAGCGATCTATGCTGCATCTGCCACACACTCAATGGAGACCTAGCCCACCTTATCTTTTACTGACCCAGGGTCAAGACATCCTGGAGCAAAATAAGAGAATTCATAAATAGCGTAATGGGGTATTCACTGCAACCAGACTTTCTAGGGGTAGTTGCTGCCTTCATGACTCCAGAAATTCAATCTATAAACGATAGCGAGCTAATAGACCTCCTGCTCACAGCCGCAGTCGGGAAAGCATCCTTCAAAAGCTGGTTCAATTGGATCACCTTCCTAAGAGGGGCAGACAACATAAAATCAAAACAGATGCACAACTCCACCACAAAGTGCGAGATGTGGCACTCCTTGGACAATTATCCAGGCTCAGACAAACCGCCATTAGCAAGTCACAGGGTTCGGGGTCCTCACGCACACCCCCCCCCCACAGCTGCCTCCCACACAGCAGACTCCATTAGTATGGCATCCAACAACATGCGCCACCCACCCGGTCCTCTACCCCTTCTCTCTTTCTCTACTGTCCTCCTCCCCTTTTGACGGCAATATATAACAATGCCAACTGCAAGTATGCCTAGCTCGCGACACTGTCTATCTAACGATCGCGTGGCCAAGCATGACATTGTGACGCCTACTGTAACCTCACTGGCGTACACAGACACCAAAATTGCCTTCCCCATATCTGTACTGTACTTACAAAAGGCTTCTAATAAAATCTTTTGAAATAAAAAAAAAGAAACTGTCCAGGAAGATTCAAACTGGCGTCTCTCAACAGAGACTACCGGTGCTGGGAGGGAACAAAAGTCATAGGCAAACAAGCATTGGCAAAGTAAATGTTCTTGGCATGTTCCCAAACAACCATTAGCAAAAGCAATGGAGAATGTCACATAAATGAAACAATAAGTTAAGTAAAAAGATGCAAGTATGAAAATAAAGAATAAAGTCTAGTTACATACAAGTTGCAGGGTTACTAACACAGTCTTTCTTTGTCTGTATAATTGATGTACGTGACATGTATTTAACACAGTAATGGGAGTATCTGGCCACCCCATCGAAGGTACAAACACTCTCCTTCATGCAGGAGCTTGAGGGTGATGTGTATGAAATGTTTGAATCAGACGTGGGACATGGATAGCATCTTCTTCTGATCCATAGCCTTACCAAGAAACCAAGTACCACAATTTGCCTTTAATACGTTTGCTGTTTTTAATACTGTGTGCTTCATATTCCTCTTGATCTCCAATAAGGAGAGTTCGTGGACGTGGTCTCTTTTTTCCATGCAGGTTTCTATAATGGAGTATAGAATACTGGGTATATTTTAATTGCTTTTGGCAATTGTAATTTAAATACTACAGGGTTAATGCATTGCATCTGAAAAGTTCCAATGAATCACAGATTAAATGTATACTTTTTTCTAAACTGAAAATACTCTGTAGAGAGCCATACAACATCTCCTGGTTTATAAAGCAGCCCTGCTTTTCTTTTTCAATCAGCAATCCTGTTGTGCGTTGTTTTTGGTCATTTCCTGTAAATGGGTATCCAAAGATGGTATGTTTGTTTTAGGCTGCGAATAACATCAATGGTGAACAATGTGGTTGACATCCACGATTAGCTAAAAATTGAGACCTTTAGAAAATAGAAACCTTCTCAGGGGTCTCACTGAGACACCTGGTCCTTTTAAACCAACTAAGAAGAGATTGGCACAGAAGCTGTAATATCAACAGACATATTTATTAACCTCACATGAGGGAGACTATGTCGCACAGTACCCTCAAGCAACTGTAGGAGGCATTCTAAGGAGTACAGAAAACAGGGGCCTTATATATGCTTAGGTTACATTAGTCAGCATACCACCAAGGGGAGGTCCTGGCATGTACCAGCATGCAAAATGACTAATATGGGTATACAAGATTTGCTTGCTCAACAAAGTGGGAGAAGAGTTATTTCTCCTTGCATCTACTAGCTAGCCCCCTCTGAGCACGTGCAAGGCTCTGAAAGAGGGAGGAAGCACATGGCTAACTATGAGGGCTACAAAGTACAAAATGGCTTTCAGCTCATGCTAACAGATCCCTGCAATCTTTAACAGATGTTCCTTTTAGCATAAACTAAAGACATTCCTATGATCCAGTAGGAACATAGAAAATATTTTGCACATTTAGTTTAATACATTTATCAATATTCTAATTCATTGCTAGGTGGGCATTTTACATTCTAAACATTTCATTAAGGGGTATATATAAGGTATAAGCAAGAGTACAAAGGGCACAGGACATTGTGTCATAATTAACATACAAATAGCAAGAGAGAGTAATGACTATTATCACAAACAGAATTAACAATTTGGTTTCATCCCTAAGCAAAAAGCAAATCCTAGAACCATGTAGGAAAAACATCTTCAGGGCTCCTATGCATTTCAGTGACCATCCATTTCAATTTCAGAATAGCCAACAGCACATATCTAATAAAAACATTTTCAATAGACGTTTCCAATGTTTCTTTTATGAGGGCTAAAATATCAATTTAATACACTTTTAGGAGGAGGGCAAAGTCAAATTTTTTAACTGCTCAGAAAATGTTTTTCATCTGGAATAAGCATTATAATTAATGCAAATATTAAAGCAGTCAGACATAATATTACAAAAACAATCCTGGCTCCAAGGAACTAGGAGGACCACACAGGGTCATAGGAATTAGGACGAGGAGCCACAAAGGGCTGCTCCTCCTCAAAAATGGGACGTCCAAAGGGGTACATTATTAACAAACAAACAAAAATAAGTCTTTGGGAAATTGAAGCCACTGTACAAGCAGCCAGAAAGGAATCTTCTCACTGTGTCCATTTGAGCCTCACAGGCAGGCTTTTATTGTTTCCACAGTGGAGCTGCACAACTCGCAACACAAGAATCACAGCCCAGTTACAAGGGAAAAGTTTCTTCTTTCAGGATAGGGCAATCACCCCCCATGGCAAATTCCATCAGCAATCCTGTCCAGTGTCTCAGGCAGTGCATCAGTTTTCTTCACTTCAATCTAACAGGCACCAGAGACACAGCACCTGTACCCTAAACTCAAGTCCTTCCCTAACTCCTATTTTACTCTGCTGGCGCACTGCTCTTTTGTTGGGGCCGCACATTGCATCCAGTTTGCCCAGGTATCTCTTGACCAACAAACAAAAGTGCAAACTTGCATTCACTTTGGGACCAGGATTCAGATGCCTGATGCTAGGATCTCTGAAGCAACCCTTGTTTCAAAAGGGGTCACCTCAAGCAAAGCCTTCTTGCCGTTTTGGTCCGTCTGTGACTCTCTCAGCTGGGCATCAAAACCTTGATCCACAACTTCTCCTTTCTTATTTGTGACCCCGTCTTTCGCCCAAGACAGTGGCAGGGGTACACAATTCACATACCTCGGCTTCTGCCTAGCTACCAGCAATGCCTGTGCTGGTTACCTTCACCTTTGCTTCAAGCTGAACTGATGCTGGATCCCAGGCTCGATCTGATGTCCGGGCCCCTCTGGCAATGGTTGTAAGGCAGCAAATATCTATTGGTGGACAGATCAAAAGGTCTTTAGAAAAGGCACAAAAGTATTCTATCAACAGAGAGGATTGTCTCCGAATACTTCCTAGTCTTGGGGGCGCCCCATACATTAGCAAGGTACACAAGAACCACTTTCATCTATGTGTGAGAAAAAAAACAACAACAGCCCTGGACCTACTGGCAAGTACAAAAGGAACGTTTTGGTGGACTGACAAGAGTAATAAGTCACCCAATCCCAAACAGCCAAGGAAGTCTGTGTTCATTTACTAAATTCTGAGGAAAAGAGAAAAACAATACAGACATACCCTAAATCCTTACATCTGTGTATTCCCATATTACTAATCTGAAGACCCTCAAGAAAAAGGAAATGTTCTACACTTTTACTCATAGATTTTACATTACTTGTACAGGACTGCAGACGCTTCTAAAACGATTTCTCTTAATAAAAGCACCTGCATTGTACGCTTAGGACCATGCTCTCATGTTATAGGAGCAGCAGGAAAAGCCAAAACTTCTAATTTAACAGGGATTCTTATTACATAAAGAGCTAAAAACTTCACCATAGTGGGTACATTTTCTCCAGCAGAACATGTTGTGACAAACAAACTCCTATAAAACAATGTTTTATTAAAAAATGTTTGCTAAGGATCACATGGGCGTCTTTCCTGCATTCTACTTTTCACAATTCAAATTATGCAACATCAGCTCTAATAAAGACTATCAGTTTATTTACACAGACTAGCTAATAAAAAACTAGCAATGCCCTTGCAAAACAATGGAGCATGAGAATAACATACAATAATGGTGTTATCACCTGAGAATTTTAAAATGAAAACTACCCACATCTAGTTCCCCTTAAAGATCAAATAAGGGAACAGCAATCTAGACTACTCATCCTTTCATAAAAAACACCAGACAGTATAGGCAGTAACAACGCATATATATTGTACTAGCAGCCCGTCCCGACGTTGTCCGGGAGCAAAAGGCTGCTTCAGGGCCCCCGCCTGCCCCGCAGAAGAGTTGTCTGCGCAAGTCCTGGCCCTGTTCAACTGATTTGGCCCACTTGTGTTAATATTTTTAATTCGTATGTATTGTTTCCGCATTTTATGTTGTCCGCAAGATGTGAGGAAAGTGTTGTGTCACCTGTTTAATGTTTTTTTTCTTTCGAAGGCTCTTTCCATGTGTTCGTTTTTGTATCCCTTCAAAGAAGTTTCCCTTTCGTTTTGTCAATTGTGTGGTGAAGTCCTGGCAGTGCTCGAGTGATTATGGGCAGTTGTGTTATTTTCGTTATTCGTATGTCTTATTGTAAGCGTTTTATCTTGTCCGCAAGATGTGAGGAAAGTCTCATAAATGCGCAGTCGATTGCGTTTCTCTGTTAAGAAATGTTGGCTTTTTTTGTTCGTGTTTACCCCCCTGTGACATCGTTGGTCAATGGCCAATGGTTAAAGACTTTTTTTTTTTTTGGTAAGCGATTAATCCTGCCCCCTGTGTGGCTTCATTTGACACTCCTCGTCGATGGAAGGCCCGTCATGTTTTTAATGCGAAGGCGTCAATGTTGTCTGGGAAACTGCAACAAATGTGTGTATATTTCTTATAGCACGCACCTCTGCTGTTTTTGTATATTGGCGTTACCGCGCTGTATATGTGAATTTAAATTCATTGAAAGCGCATTTCCGCTGTATGTGTTGGGATTTGCAAATGTTTGTTAGAAATTCTTTGAAAGCGCATTTCGGCTCTGTCTGCATATGTGCGTTCTAAATTCAGTGAAAGCGCATTTCTGCTCTGTGTGCATATGTAAGTGTGTTGTGAAGTTGCTTTGCCTAGGTTTGTTATTTGCACTTGGCACGGCCTTGTAAATGCCCATATTTGTTGTTTGAGACGCCCACGGCCACGACCACCCCCCCAAGGGACTACTTTACCACTTTTGGCGTTTTTGCTTTTTTAATGAATATGGTGTACATATCTATAGCCTATGTCCTTCTGCCACATCTCCCCTTTAAAATGATGTATTGGGTGTAGTAATTGGTGCATTACTTTTGTAGTGTACCTGGCTCAAAGGTTTGTGTTCTCTCTTTATAATAGTAGTATAGATTAATTGTATTAATGCTAACAATGTTTAAAACAGTATTACTGAATAGCCAATTAAATGTCTCATGGCTATTTCACAGACAGCTTAGACAGGCTAAAAATAATTGAGAAAAAGAGAGAGAAAACATACATTTGCCTACCCTTAATTTGTAGAGGAGCTAGCCTCCTTCCCCCATTTTGACAGTAGGAAACCTGAAAAAGGTTTCACTTCTGTCAACACTTTCAATCCCTATTTGTAGGAACTGGGCACAAAAAAACTCGGACGAGGTAAATAGCACATTGAGCTAGCTAAAAAACCAACCACCAAACCCTTTAACAAGTATACTAGTTATAACATGAGGGCACATGAATTCGAATTAAATCCCATTGCCTAGGCCCTTGCACAGTAATCTTCAAACTAAAAGCATTAGTGCTGTATACATGGCAGAGCTATCTGTTAATCAGAGCTCACATATACCATTATATTGCCTTTTGTTCATATGAGTGCATAAGAACTTGCTTTTGCCAAGAAAAAGTAAGCAAAACTTCTCCTTCCCCCATGTGCTGCCATCTTGTCTTTCTAAAATTGGCAGAGGTCAAAATGTCAAAGCAAATCTTGCCCTGGGCCCTGCGAGGCTTCTAAATGTAGTACTTGACCTTTAACCCTTTACCAGCTGTCCTATTTGTGTGCAAGGGTTTCCATGCAGCTTTTCCAATTCAAAGTTACTATGAAGAATCACACCTGAAAGGTAGTCCTATTATTCCTGTTTTCCAGTAATTTAGAGGTACGCCTAATAACTTCTGATGGTTTTTATATTTATTTTTGATTGTAAGCAGTGTGCGTATACTTTCTTAGCAGTATAGAGGTTAGCTATTTGTTGTACTTAAATGTGTGCATTTACTGAAGCCTGAGAGCAGTTTGAAAGCTGCTATGAGCGGCAGAACTGCTTGTAAACAGTGAATGTTGCCCAATTTTGACTTTGATGTTTGGGGCACCTAAAAATGAATATCCTACAATATTTGTGTATAATAGGAATCCCCAGAGTGTTCTCTAGATAGCCCAGGAATGGGAAATCGGAAATGTATAAAGTATACCCTTATAAGAAAGAGTTTTGTACGCCTGGGTAAAGTTACATTGCACATTTAAGTTTCCTCCTATTGCGGTAAAGCACTGCTTAAATTCAACTTTGATGCTAGGAATTCACAGTATGATGAATCGGTTTTATAAAGATAAAAAAACAAATTGAATACACTTCTTTTTAACAATTTTTATTTTTATATAATCAAACATTTTCTTTTTTTTAATAACACCAATCATTTTGATGGTTCCACATATGAAAAGCAAGCTTAATTCCTTTCTTATCATATTTAAACGCATTCATTTATAAACCTAAGCACAAAAGCCTTACTTGAAATATGTAAATTCTGCCCCACTTTTCAAAGGACAGTCATTATTTAACATCAGAACCATGGATGTGCTTATATAAAAAGGCATTAAGAAAGGAAATCCCTACTTTCAATGTTGTTCTCTGTTATTCAAAATAATAAAACTGTATTTCTAACTTTTTAAAACAGCAGTCTGTAATGCAGGCCTTTATACCTGGTTTATACTGACTTAAGATTTATTTGACTTCAGTATTCCTTTCTGTGGCCTACAATCAGAAATAGCCAAGCGCTATTTATGCAGCTGTTGCTTAACCAGCAAGCGTCACATTCTCACGCCTTTCTCAGTGATACAGTTAAAACACAGCTGTTGGAAAGCTTCTTTTTTCAATGGTGCTGAAAGGAAGAACGTCACAGTCTATTTAAAAATGGAGGCATTTCAATGCAGTCAAAATCTGTTGTTCTATAATGTGTATTTAGTTCAGCAACAACCAAATTCACTCAGATTACGTGAATGCCTTTTAATGTCTAATACAATGTATCTAAGGAAAATGCTGTAACATTTTGTAATTTTAGTCTATTTATTGCAAAACATACAATTTTGTTTTTTTCCTCTGTATGAGTCATATTGTAATCCTATTCAATGTGAATTCTGATTTTATCTTTAGGATTGCAGTAATTTGCACACATGTATAGTGTCTTACTCTGTTAATTTAATAGTAACATACAGCTATTTAGCATATGTTATATAATTCATTTCTGGATTTGTATTTAAAATGTAAGTAACTAAATGACATTTTGCATAACAGAATGATGACAGAAAAAAACAAAAAACACATTGAGCTAATTCCAGACATTTATAGAAGGGGGTCATACATTCAGAACACAAAATACAGCGCGCTTAAGGCTAGCCATTCTTCCACAAAAAGCACAATCGCCATTTACTCACACAAGTACCACCAATGTCAAACCACATAGACATTTAAACACACATTTAACCCACAAATCAACACAGGACAAAAACAAAAGACAGCCCACAGACTGTACTTAAACCAAACCATTTGTAAATACTAGTTGTAAGTCATATTTACAAGAAGAGCTTCTCAAAAGTAGTCCAAAAGAAAAACTGCACAAAAAAAGCCCAAAGACTTCCATTTTGAAGAAGCTAAAATTCACCAAATTCACTAGTTTTTGCTAGCAGAACACCAAAAATAGCTCTGCATCATTACTAAGTGCACAGAGCAGGATCCTATTTTTATGTACATGTTTTAATTTCATAGCGTACGTAGTCACCAAGGAAGAAATACGTTTTTATACCTAAACCTATTTAGGTATCCCCTCTAGGGGAGCCGGCTGATTCTATTTAAATACCAAATGGTACCTCCAAAAAGCAACACAGGTGTGCTAAGAACAGGCATGCCAAAAATATTGTAGTATATGCAATATTATACGCTAAGTAGCACTTAAATTACGGTGTGCCATTCAAATTTTATAAAAAGTAGAGGAAAGTCTCCTCATTACCTGCCTACACAAATTACAATTCATATCTTTCCATATTCCATAATTTTGGCCAATTCCAAAACCAAAAAAAGCGTAGCAACACACAACTTTACCAAGCACAAATCTCAACCTCTCATTGCCAAGTTCTGGTTGACCTAACTTTCGTTTTAGAATACTCACGCCAAAAAGGTTCTCAGTCAGGAGCGGTAAACATTTGGAGGAGGCAAATCAGGAAGACCAGAAATATACTGAGGTGCAGAGAATCTCTGTGCACAGGGTACCTCCTTAGTAGATTCTTGGCCTCCTCAGTAGATTCCTGTCTCCTGTCAAGACCACTCCCTTGGATAGCTGCTTCTCTGATGAGGTCCACGTTGAGCGCCATTTGTAGAAAATAGAAACCTTCTCAGGGGTCTCACTGATATACCTGGTCCTCTTAAACCAACAAAGAAGAGATTGTCACAGAAGCTGTAATATCAAAGTACATATTTATTAACCTCACACGAGGGAGACATTTGGGTATGAGATATGGGTATACAAGATTTGCTTTCTCAACAAAGTGGGAGAAGAGTAATTTCTCCTTACATCAGCAAGTATAGCCTGACAGTTATAACGTAAGAGCAAGAGCATTCTACTAGCTAGGCCCCTCTGAGCATGTGCAAGGCTCTGGAAGAGGGCGGAAGCACATTGCAAGCACATGGCTAACTACGATGGCTGCCAAGTACAAAATGACTTTTAGCTCAGGCTAACATATCCCTGCAATCTTTATCAACATGTTAATTGAAGCATGTTTTAGATTATTTTATGCAAATTCAGCTTCCCAGAGGATATTTACCCAAGAACCATGTGTTTTAAATAGATAACATTGTAGTTATTGTTTGAGTATCCGGTTCACTCGCTCTTTCTTGTCATCGGATTGTGGATGAAAACTCATGGACATATTACTTTTGATTTGCAATACTATATACCATGCTTTCCATACCTTAGAATTAAACTGTACCCCTCTGTCAGAAGTTATTGTCCAGGGGAATTAATGTAACCTTTCCATGTGTTGTAATAATAAGTTTACTAGCTGAGTTGCTGTAGGTATTTTATCACAAGCAATAAAATGTTCCATCTAGGTCAATTTGTCCACTACTACTAAGACAGTGGTTTTAACTTGATCTTTCACCAAATCAGTAATTAAGTCCATGGTTATACCTTCCCAAAGACGTGTTGGAGTTGGAAGTGGTTGAAGTAACCCTTTCTTTGAACCATGTTCTATTTTTGCTTGGGCACAGGGGTCACAATGTTGCACATATCTAATTCCATCTTTGCTCCACATGGGCCACCAAAAGTTTCTTTGAATCAGGTCTTGTGTCTTAGTAATTCCGTGATGTCCTGCTAGGGGTCTTGTATGACACCAATTTAGTACTTGTTTTTGCAGCGGTTTTGATGGGATGTATAACAAATTGTTGTGAAAAAGTAATCCTTCCATAATGGTCTTTTTTCTGTCTCTTTTTTGCCATTTAAATGCTTTCTTTAAGGACATCCTGTTTCTTATGGCCTGAAAAAACTGTTCTGACATAGTAACCCCTATGATCTGATCTTTAGGAATCATGGAGGGAGGTGTTACTGGATTCCGTGTTTCTTCTGATAGTATTTCGTCTCAAGATTGTAGTGTAGTTCCTATATTCCCAATAGGCTCTGCGCATTGGAATAATATAAACAGCAGTGTAGACGTAGGACTGGGGTCGAATAGGTCTCTACTGACTATATTAGACTAAATTATTTTTGCCAGCTAGCTCGTGGGTCACTAGAAACTTTCTCGAATGTTCAGGAAAGAGTTAACTCTCCGGATTTAGACAAGAAGGGATTAGCTTCTGACTACTATACAAACATGACAACTTTGCTCCCTCAGAATAGAGTGTATCTCTGGAGTCGTGTGAAAACAATAGGCAGCTATTTCACTCAGTCAATCGTGCATACTTAGTTTCACCAGAGTGCAGAGAAATAGAGAGACAGGCGTTTTTCAATTAAAGGTGTTATTTTATTGAGCAGTCTTCTTTCTCATGCAAGAGAAATGAATTGCCACACTTGCAATACTTATTATGAAGTAAAGTACGTACAGTAAAAGTAGTATTATGAAATAATACTGTAAAAGCATAGATATGGTTTCCTAGCCATATGATACTTTAAAATAGATAAAATATATATACATACATAAAACCATTGACTAACGTACTCAACTGGTGCTTCTAACTACGCCTACCCCGATGTACCTGACCTAAGCCTAATACTTGGGAAGGAGTAAGTAAGTAGGAGTTTAAGTTAAGTTGGTTAAGATTGTTTTTTGCCAAGGATATGAATCAAGAATTCTCTTTAAGGGTTTAGTCAGCTCCGTACCTTGGTAATAGAATGTGGGAGGTCTGGAATCTCTTTCTTCAGGACTTGATCTCCCAGCAACCCGCAAGGGTGACTCTGGAACACCGGAGCTGGATTTTCTCAGCATGAAAAAAAGTAGCTTCTCCAGCGCGTCAAAGGGGAGGGGCGGCTTCCGTGGGCTCTGGCATCAGCTGGGCTCTTGGGCAAGTAGATAGCCGCTCTGCTCCAAACCACTGTGTGTTTCCTTAAGGCAACTGTTGGTATTTTATACCTGAAAGGTGCCGGGTTTGACCTAAATTTGGACATAAGACGTCACTAATAACTAACAGTTCTTTCTGGACTCCAGGAGTTCTTGTTCAAATCAAAACAAAAGCAGGGGGGAATTTCCTGGGCTGCTGGAGGCTTGGTTTGTTTAAAGAACGCGTTGTGCTTTCTAGGAGTCGATGGGAGTAGCCGTGCTGTGCTTTGCATGGGCTGTTACTTAATATGGATATGATTCTTATGCCTTTATAAGGATATTATTAATTATAACCGCACAACGGCATGAATCGGGAATATCGAATTAGGGTCCTAGATAGAAATACAACACCCACTCCACGGATTAATGTCCATCATTACTGAAAAACAAAGCAATAATAAACATATAACAATGCATGTGTGTTTTCCAACCCACCCCAAAATACATATTTCGCATTTGAAATGGTATATGGGAAATTCACGAAAATGAGTATTGGTACTGTACGCTTTTCAAGCAGTGTCATCATTCATTTAAATGCATATATATATATATCAGCTGAATGATTTGCGAAAATTACACATGAAATGGCTCTAAATACAGAAAAGAAGGTCGAGACCATTCCATCACATATTTATACAAAGATGCTGTATATGTGCTAGAGGTTGTGGTAAAATATTGTCTATAGTATCCTAAAAATAGAAGCTCTGTTCTCTAAGAATAGTTCTACTTTAAGCAGAGTATCATGTGCCAAAAAAAGGTAAATATTTTGGAAATGGAAAAAATATTTTCTCGTCAGGGGAAAAAATAGTTCCAAATGTTTTCAGTAGCTTTGTTTATCAAAACTGAAGGCCAAATTCAGAGTTCAGGGAACGCTGTGTGATCACTGT
Source organism: Lissotriton vulgaris (assembly GCF_964263255.1). Lineage (NCBI taxonomy): Eukaryota > Metazoa > Chordata > Amphibia > Caudata > Salamandridae > Lissotriton > Lissotriton vulgaris. Next base: position 1,614,571,780 of record NC_141693.1, read on the forward strand.
TTTTTAAGAGTTATTCTCGTTGACTGGAGAGAACATCATATCAGACAGACTCGCAAAAAAGTGGTCTACAACATCAGGTGAAAGTTCGACCAAGTTCGAAAATGCTACAACTGTGCAGTTTGGAGAGTGATGGCTATCATCGATGTTTGGATCAGCAATGCTCACAGAAGGTTGTACCTGTTTGGTGCTGCTTTCCTCTCGTACCTCACCGCCACCTACTTGTAGTGGTAAAGTCTCAACAAATGCCGTCATCAGAATAGGTAGCTGCTGGGGACAACACGATGCATGAGTCGTTACAGGACCTAGCGAAGTATCGATATCCTTTGGTACTGCTGATGGTAGTGTTAGACAGACGTCCAACACGCATTCTTCTCCACATAGCAGACATCGAAGCACAGGTAAGATGCAATCCTGCCAGATTGGTCTGAATCAAAGAAACCAGGTTGTACTTAGATCTCTTAGCCGGGCCAATCCGAGGGCCTTAGTGATACGGTCGTGGTATCGTATTGCTAGGATCGTTTCTTCCATCGTTGCTAGAGTCTTGTCTGTGGATTTGCTTGCCATATCGGAGCAGAAGGAACAAAAATAAAATTCCTGCCACGAGTCCCAAGATTAAGGGTAGGCCGCCAAAGACAGAATGGACAAAATTGGGGAAGATGCCCAGAACTGTTTCAAAGGGTGCTAACAGTCCCAAAAAAACTGTCTTAAATACATGTGTGATGCCACTGGTATCAGACATGTTCAAGATTTGGCTTAACATTTCTTCAAAATGCACGGGGCAATTTGTCGATAAAAGAGAATGTATCTCTGCTGATGTCCTTGCCATTTGCAGATCATACATTTCTTTGGATGACGTTAGAGGCACAGTTGTCTGTAAAAGAATAGACTTCATTCTGCTTAAAGTATCAATTCGAATAGAAGAGATATTCAACGAAGGCCATAATGCAGCCCCATATCTGGATTGCTGTGTGGATACAATACTTGCATACAGCAAACGACCCTGGAAGTTACGGTCACGAGATAAGCTTTCCCTGGCACCATCCCACAACAGCTGTGGTCACTTATTAAAACGTAACTCCCGTTACTAAGTGGTCTAAAAAATGGCTCTATCTGTTTTGCAGGCGTGCCATGCAGGTGACATGAAAGGTTATTTGAAGACCCTTCGCAGGCTCCATGCAAGTTAATACCTTGACACAGAAGTGAACCACTTAGTGATTTTTCACATTTATTACCACTAAGGAATACATCCTTTTTCCCTTCACTATAACATCTGTGTGTATAGGGTAAATCCCATGTTGATTTGATGTATTCTTTACTCAACCTTTCATACTGGCCTGCAGGTATATACTCTTGGCAGTATTTAAAGTGGAAAGTTGTTATCGGAATTGAAATTGTTCTGTGTATTATCCATTCAATTACAGGTCTCTCTGACATTGTCAATGGTAATCTTTTGGGTTTTTCAATGCTCAGAATCGTATAATCTGCTCCTTGTTGTGCCAAACTGATTTGTTTATCAGTAAGGTTAAAGATACCGAATAAAGACGTTGTGTCGATTAAACACCATGGTACGTAGCCTGAACGCAGATTTTGCAACGTCCAACCAAGCTGTACAATAGAACGTAATTGAGACTGACCATGTTGTAACATTAGTAAGTCCTGCTCTATTATATCAATAGCAGATGATACAATGCTGTCCAATTAATATATTCTGGAGGACAGAGTCGTTAACCCATTGTCCACCACAGAAAGTGATTTTTCCAAATTAATACGATCAATTTCTTGTATTTTTTCTGCTGTTTCAATTTGCATTACTTTCCATGCTTCGTTGTACGCAGCGTATATACCGGACGCTATGAAACGTTTTTGAGGCTGTTTGCGTGGTCCCAATATGAAATCACGCAAGTCAGCACCGTCTTTAAGTAAAGTCAAGTGTTGGTTAATTTCAGCCAGTGTGGATTTCTGTAGCCACTCAAGGCATAGTTTCCCTACACTGTATGTTGTAACTATCCCTGGATGTTGTCTCTGGTAGTATCTTGGGTCTGGCCTGGTCATTTTGAACCCCTGTGTTTTGTTCAGGAATCTATCTTGACAGTTATTTGTGTCTGTTGGCCAGATCAACCACTTTTTCCAATCAGGATGTGTTCTGTTTTGGTGAAAAATATGGGATATGTCTATCACCACATCTGTAGTGCTATCACTATCAGTTATGGGTTTCCGAATAGACGGTGTATTTAAGTCTTTTATCTGAGTTAAGCCAAGTAGTTTGTTGAATTGTGTCATTCAAAAATATCATTTGTTCTGGGATCATGCAGGCCCTAAATAATGCTTCTAGGCCTTGTACTTGCCAATCTTTGGTACCCAGATCGTTTTTGTTTCGAAGTTGTTTTTCCAAATTTCGAAACCAAATGTAGACTTTTTGTCATAAACTTTTTCAGAATATATCAATTTAGTATTTGTCAACATTGTTTTAATTCCTGTCCTAGTTAACATTTTAAAATAAAACGTTTTTGGATCACTGTTGTTAAACCCTGAGAAGTACTGGAATTTCTCATAAAATGTTTTTGAGCTGTCTTTTGGCGGTGTTGGACAGTGTTCCCATTGGTTATAAGATTAAACATTTCTAGGCTCTGCAGTTTTATGCAAATCGTGATCACCAAAGTGGTTATAACAGTATAACTCTTCATAATTCGATGAACCCTGTAAGTAATCATGTTCAGTAAATTTGGCTGACATTACTAAATCTGACATCATATTATTAATGTTTTCAAAGTCCCAATCATCTGAGAAAGTATGGTGTCACAAAGTCACTTAATGAAACCTTGAACTGGTGTGGATATTTCAAGAGCTCAACCGGGCCAAACATGTCATTATCAGTTCTGTCCCATGCTACCCCACCGGGTATTGGATTGGCTGAGATGTTTACTGATGACAGTTCTCTTTTCTCGATGTGGGAGGATGTGTGAGGCTTTAGGACCAAGTTGATGTTCTGACTTGCTGTGTCCATTGTACTATATTTTCCATCAATGAATTTTCCCAAACACAGAACCATGATGAGCCAAAGCAGGAGAGTAAGTACACCTAACACAATCCAAAATTCAATCCATGTTGAAACAAGATATGTTTCTTTTAGTTGGAGAGAAAGTTCAATTATTTTGTTTTTGAAAGTTTTTGTTGCCGGCGTTTCTTCATGCTCACTTGGATTTTCTGAAAAGTTGTCGAAGTTGATGAAGTAACCAGATGCAGTTCTGTCAATTGTTGGAATCATTTCCGGATTTTCATTTGCTTTTGCTTTTTTCTTTATTTCATTAGAATAGTCAGAGGCTGCATCATTGTAGACTGGTGTTTCTTGACGAACTGTTGCAATGTGGGTTTCAAGAGGCACAAGTTCCATGGCATTATTGCATAGTCCTTTTTTTTATTCACTGCAGGTTTATCAAATGTGATTAGTCTCTCAGTATGAGCCTCTTGGTTTGTAGCAAATTTCGGTATTCTGCTATTTCTTGGGAGTCCACTGGGCCTACTACTTATTATTGGCCACATGATTGTGGTTTTACCAGGTCGATGGATACAACTTGGTTCTCCTTCTTACCAGCAAGGGGCGGTAGTACAACTGATCTCATTCCGCTGATAGCTAAGACAGGTACAGCTTTTCTGTAAGAAGGCCCAAATTCCTTCTTCACCGCGATCTTCTCTCTGACCAGATCCCCAATCTTTGGAATCCAGACAGGTCTTGCAGGTACAGGTGGATTTTCTTCAGTGGTTGTCGGCTGTTGTTTCAACTTTATGTTACTCTGGCTTTCTCTTGTTTCATTTAAATCTTGTAAAACAGCCAAACTGTCTTTGATATCAAAGGATTTTTCATCTACCACTGAAGTGTGACAGTCAAGATCCTGAATATGCATTCTAGTACCGAACAATAGTTCATATGGAGTGACACCTTTTAGAGAATTTCTTGGCAGATTATTAAGACTACGTTGGACTCTTGTTAAATGTTTGACCCACCCATCACCCGAACCTAATACCCTCACCGTTATAGATTGATTTATGTCCCGGTTTCTTTCCACTACCGCATTTCCCTCATGATGGAAGGGAGAAGAGTACTGCAATGCAATGCCCATGCTGTTCATGGTCTCTTTGTAAGCTCGAGAGCTAAACGCAGGACCCTGATCAGAATCAAGCATGCCAATTGCATATATGCCGATAAAGACTCGCAAATCTTTTTATAACAGTTCTGGCATCAGCCGAATGCTGCTGGTCTACATTTTCAAGTTAATTTGTCTTAATAATTATTGGGACGCATTTCTCTGGTTGGATTTTTGCATTATAGATAGCCTGAAGCTTTCTAGCAAAGATGTCCGGGCAATAGTCTGGTCCGGTTCACAGCTGCGATCTCTGTTGCAGTCCGGACAATCCATTGCAAATTTGCATGCTCATTCCCGGCCACCAGTACTCTGATTGCAATTCTATTAAAGATTTCAAGATCTATTGGTGCCTCGGACCCAGTCCCATGTGTGCGCTTTCAATCAAGAAAACTCTCCAGTTCGTGTTTGGAATTACATTATCCCCCACTCCAGGGATTTGAGCAAAAGGAACGGAGTTTGCATCAATTATGTATGTATTACTGAGTGGATAGTTGAAGGGTAATGCTGCATAATTGCCCTTTAATGAGGCTTTACCGCCAGCATGGTTTCCCCATCTATGTGTTTTTCTGAACTCTTTTCAGTGGCTACGTAAGCCGGTTAAACCGCTTCCGCTGTGGCTGTGTTAGCCAATGAATTCCCTGCAACGCCATCACGTTGACGACTCAGTGCGTGTATCACGTGAGTCTTCTGTAGTTCTTTCTTTAGAAGAACTACTGTTCCAGAAGCGTTTTATGCTTTATTGTGGCACCTGTGTCATCTTTGTTACTGTTTTTACTCCATGTCTGCATGTCACTGTTTTAAGACTTGACGCAGAAATGCGAATCGCACACTATTAGTGTTGGGAAATCACGATCGGCATTTTCAAGCGCCATCTTTAAAGATCTTATTTCAGCTCGCTGAGCTGAACAGTTTCGGAGTGATTCAGTTTTGGTAAACATCGGTTTGAATTTACCAGAGCGCTAGCGACCTTTAACAATCGCGCACGCTGCATTGTAGGATTTTTTCTCTACATCGTAGTGTTGTGCAAATCTGTCCATGTAGATTATACATGTGTACTGTTCGAGAGGCAGAATTTCGATTGGCAGAGGATATTCTTGTTTGTATTCTTGATCATCTAGTTTTTTCAGTTTCGAGTCAAAATAGTATTTCACGTCTTCTGCAGCAAGAGAATGTTCCCATTTTATCCATTTCGGATCTAATGCCACAACATTTAAATTGCGTGGGCTTGTTAATGCCTCAAGGGCTTATTCTGCTGTTAAAACAGTTATCCTTCTGCCTTGGGCTTGGGTTCTTTCTTTTGCTACAGCAGTTTGAATCGCTATTAGAATTTTTTCTGTAGAGCTGAATTTCATTTCAGCTTCAGTGTACAAATGTGATTTGTAAGCTATAGGTACTGTTTCTCCCTCATTAGAGGTTAGGTATATGAATCCGCATCTTCCTGGGATGACTCGGATTACAAGATTGCGGGTGTTTTCGCATGTTTGCAATTTGGTTTTTGTTAACATGTCTGTTTGTAGTGATCTTAAAATTTCTTTGTGTTTCTGAGTCCAATTTATTGGTTTAAAATCAGGTCTTATTGATTCATAGAGAGGTTTAACGCTCTCTGCATAATTTAATATGTATGTTCTTCCGAAATTCAGGAAACCTAGCATTGATTGTAAATTCTTCAGCGTTTTTTGTGCTTGGAGTACAGCACATTTCTCTAAGAAATTGTCAGTTAGGCTATTGCCTTCACTTGATAATTCATATCCTAAAAACAGGACAGTTAGATGGGCAATTCGTGACTTTTTAAAGCTGAATTTGTAACCCTCTGAAGCGAACCCAAGTATTATGATGTTCACTCTTTTTAAGTGAGTCTCCAGGTCATCATCTGTGAGATAGATGTCGTCGACATAGGATAATGCTTCATCATCGTATATTTGTAGTAACTCTGTTACCCTTGCTGAGAATAATCCTGGGCTATTCTTGAATCCCTGTGGGAGTCGACAGAAGTGTTTTTTGTGACCCCATTATTGAGAAAGCGGTCAAATACCTGCTTTCAGGTGCAATGTTTTGACAAAAGAATCCATTAGAGATATCTAATGTTGTTTTATATATTTTGCGCACAATGTTATTCATTAGTGCTGCACTGTGTGAGTTTTGTACTGCAAATGCTTTACAACAGGAGTTAAGGTGTCTGTAGTCCAAAACTAGACGATATGAATCGTCTGGCTTGGAGACAGGAAACAAAGGATTGTTCATTTGTGAGGTGCATGTTTGAATCACCCCTTGATATTCAAGTTGATCTAAAATCTCCTTGACTTGCTTTTTAGCTTCTTGTTTAACTGGGTACTGTCTTTGTGCAGTGGGTTGATTTTTTAACTGGATTTTGTGGTGAGGTGAATCCTCATCCCATCCTACATGATTTTTATATAATGCTGGAGCTTGGGCTACTGCCCATTTTCTTGCAAGTGTATATTTTTTATGAATTGATATATGATTAGAGAAGGCAGGCATAAATATTTTTCCGCCATGAGGGCACTCCCTGACAAACTCTGGTGGCCAGTCTTTTTCAGCTAACAGGATGTCGTACCCTTTCGAAAGGTTATCCCAAAAGAGACCCCCTTACTTTCCTCGTCTTGTCCCCCTCTATACGTAATGTTATTTTGTATATTTTATGGGGGTTTGCTAACCCTGGTATCTGCAGTTTCCACCTGAATGTATTCATTCGTGTCCACTGTCTCCAGATGATTCATCAGGATCTTGCGAGCTATGGTCACTTCTGCTGCGCTGTCTAGCATTGTCTGGGCCCACTCTTGATTTTTCAGATGTGTCCTCAGAATCCTCGGCATGTGTAATCTTAATACTTGCGACCTTCTTTCTGGGATATTGTGATTTATTTCTTTGATTAGCAGGTTCCTTGTCTTTGGACTTGACGTGCTCTTCTCTGTGTTCTGATCGTCCTCTTCTTTCCGATTTCTGTGAGGATGATTGAGAAAGATTGAGTGAGAGGGATCGAGAGGGACGTGTATCAATATCTTGATATCTATCAGGTTTTCTCAATTTATCCCTATCTCTAAGGTTGTATCTTTTTTCAGAGGGCTCCCTTTGGGGAGACTTGTTTCCTCGGTCTGTAGATTTTTCTCTCGGTTGAGGAGACCTTCCTCTGGACTGGAATCATTTTTCCCTGGGAGTGGACTGTTTATTACCCTCCCAGCTCCTTTTTGGAGTATTCAGATTATTTTTAATAAAAGTTTTTTCAGGATTTTCAGTAAGTTGGGTTTTACTGGTTTCCCACCCTAACTATCTCTTCCTAGTTCTTCATAAGATTTTTCTATGATTCTGGCAAGTTCAAATGGTTGGTCTGCTATATCTGTCTCCTTCAATTTCTGGCGGATCGCCACAGATGCTGCTTCTCCTTTTATGTTTGCTAATAATATAGCCGAGACCTGCTTGAAGTCTTTCAATAATTTCATACCCAGAGTTAAAGCAGGTTCTGGACCGTATTCATTTTGAATCTGTCTAAGTACATCTGGTATAACCACCATAGACCGAACACCATGTGTTTTTGTGTATATTGAAGCAAAGACTGTGCCCCAAGTGTCACAGTCTTCCACATGTGGTGCGATCCCCATTGGAAGACAGATAGTCAGAATTCTGTGTTTTCAGTAGGAGTCGTATCTGGAAATACTGCTTCTATTTGAGTAATTTTCTGCGCCAACCAGAATGGAATTTGTTCCTGTTTTGTGGGTACTTTACCAAGAAATGATTGTATGTTCTGTGGTGCGATTTTGTTTATGTTCCCCTGATGAGGGGTCGGCTGTGGAATCTTAATTGTAGTTTGGACTGTTGAAGTCCGCATGACATATTGGACCAATTGTCTATGTATTTTAATTAATAGTTTTAGTTGAGCTAAAAGTTCCTGGGCTTACATTTGATCAATGTCTGGATGTGGTGCGTAGCTGGCTAGAACCGGCCACGTGCCTGGTGATGTGATTTTGATGTTTTAGGGCACCATTAAACCAGAGCAGATGCTCTTGGTAATTTAGTGGGATGTCAACATCCTCAAAAGGAGTGTATATATCCGGAGGTTCCTCTATTTTGTAATAGTGGAATTCTTTTGTTATAGCGTTAGCTGCTGGAAAGTGTATCCATGAACAGAATACCTCTGACTGCCGATATTCATGGGCCTCTACCACGAATATGACTGTACCACCTCGTGATGTCAGTCCATTTTCTATAAGTTTAATAGTTATAGTTCTTCTTACATTGACCGGAATGAGTATAACACTTGGGTCATTTTCTTGGATGGTTGTGCCATCCTCTATGAGTAGAGCTGCTATTCTAGCTCTATCTTCTTCATCTTCACTTTCTCCCATTTTTACTGACAGAAAGCTCTTTGTTGCAGATCAATTTTCAAGGAAACAAAGATTAGGTGCACAATATTTTGGAACACTGTATCCTTCAACGTTGACTAAACCAAAAACTAATACATAGGAATCTCTTCCTACTAAGTTCCAGCGGATATTAACCTTTCACCCACTCCAGACGTCTTTTGGAGTTTTTATGGAAAAAAGGGTTCTGTGTGAAAAAGCACGACTGCGTTACTCTAGTGTCTTGCGTTAGATTTTCGTTAGATTATCGCCTTACCAAACGTTGGGCGCCATGTAGTGTAGTAGCAAAAACAACAAGTGATGGACTGAATGTGGATCAATGTCACACACTCCCCCAGTCAAAAGATCTGGGCCCAAATCCATCGTTTTTTTGCACTCTACACCACCCTGGGTTAGACAATGGCGATATGCAAATCAGCTCTGACCCTGTTGCCCCATGGGAACAGTCCAGTCCGAACTACAAAAGCCATGTCCTTCCCAGAACGGAATCAAGCATCCGAGGACCGGACCGGTTTCGAGGTAACACCTCTCATCAGCCCGGCTAGCTTGACTCCAAGTGGTGTGGAGTGCCTGGGACCCACGTCTGGGCATCCCCAGCGCACTTAGGGCGGCAATTGCAAAAACAACAAGTGATGGACTGAATGTGGATCAATGTCACACACTCCCCCAGTCAAAAGATCTGGGCCCAAATCCATCGTTTTTTTGCACTCCACACCACCCTGGGTTAGACAATGGCGATATGCAAATCAGCTCTGACCCTGTTGCCCCATGGGAACAGTCCAGTCCGAACTACAAAAGCCATGTCCTTCCCAGAACGGAATCAAGCATCCGAGGACCGGACCGGTTTCGAGGTAACACCTCTCATCAGCCCGGCTAGCTTGACTCCAAGTGGTGTGGAGTGCCTGGGACCCACGTCTGGGCATCCCCAGCGCACTTAGGGCGGCAATTGCAAAAACAACAAGTGATGGACTGAATGTGGATCAATGTCACACACTCCCCCAGTCAAAAGATCTGGGCCCAAATCCATCGTTTTTTTGCACTCCACACCACCCTGGGTTAGACAATGGCGATATGCAAATCAGCTCTGACCCTGTTGCCCCATGGGAACAGTCCAGTCCGAACTACAAAAGCCATGTCCTTCCCAGAACGGAATCAAGCATCCGAGGACCGGACCGGTTTCGAGGTAACACCTCTCATCAGCCCGGCTAGCTTGACTCCAAGTGGTGTGGAGTGCCTGGGACCCACGTCTGGGCATCCCCAGCGCACTTAGGGCGGCAATTGCAAAAACAACAAGTGATGGACTGAATGTGGATCAATGTCACACACTCCCCCAGTCAAAAGATCTGGGCCCAAATCCATCGTTTTTTTGCACTCCACACCACCCTGGGTTAGACAATGGCGATATGCAAATCAGCTCTGACCCTGTTGCCCCATGGGAACAGTCCAGTCCGAACTACAAAAGCCATGTCCTTCCCAGAACGGAATCAAGCATCCGAGGACCGGACCGGTTTCGAGGTAACACCTCTCATCAGCCCGGCTAGCTTGACTCCAAGTGGTGTGGAGTGCCTGGGACCCACGTCTGGGCATCCCCAGCCCAACTCGCTATAAGTGTACTGGGGATGCCCAGATGTGGGTCCCAGGCACTCCACACCACTGGAGTCAAGCTAGCCGGGCTGATGAGAGGTGTTACCTCGAAACCGGTCCGGTCCTCGGATGCTTGATTCCGTTCTGGGAAGGACATGGCTTTTGTAGTTCGGACTGGACTGTTCCCATGGGGCACAGGGTCAGAGCTGATTTGCATATCGCCATTGTCTAACCCAGGGTGGTGTGGAGTGCAAAAAAACGATGGATTAGGACCCAGATCTTTTGACTGGGTTGAATGTGAGACATTGATCCTCATTCGGTCCATCACCTGTTGTTTTTGCAAACTCGCTATAAGTGTACTGGGGATGCCCAGACGTGGGTCCCAGGCACTCCACACCTCTGGAGTCAAGCTAGCCGGGCTGATGAGAGGTGTTACCTCGAAACCGGTCCGGTCCTCGGATGCTTGATTCCGTTCTGGGAAGGACATGGCTTTTGTAGTTCGGACTGGACTGTTCCCATGGGGCACAGGGTCAGAGCTGATTTGCATATCGCCATTGTCTAACCCAGGGTGGTGTGGAGTGCAAAAAAACGATGGATTAGGACCCAGTTCTTTTGACTGGGTTGAATGTGAGACATTGATCCTCATTCGGTCCATCACTTGTTGTTTTTGCAAACTCGCTATAAGTGTACTGGGGATGCCCAGACGTGGGTCCCAGGCACTCCACACCACTGGAGTCAAGCTAGCCGGGCTGATGAGAGGTGTTACCTCGAAACCGGTCCAGTCCTCGGATGCTTGATTCCGTTCTGGGAAGGACATGGCTTTTGTAGTTCGGACTGGACTGTTCCCATGGGGCACAGGGTCAGAGCTGATTTGCATATCGCCATTGTCTAACCCAGGGTGGTGTGGAGTGCAAAAAAACGATGGATTAGGACCCAGATCTTTTGACTGGGTTGAATGTGAGACATTGATCCTCATTCGGTCCATCACCTGTTGTTTTTGCAAACTCGCTATAAGTGTACTGGGGATGCCCAGACGTGGGTCCCAGGCACTCCACACCACTGGAGTCAAGCTAGCCGGGCTGATGAGAGGTGTTACCTCGAAACCGGTCCGGTCCTCGGATGCTTGATTCCGTTCTGGGAAGGACATGGCTTTTGTAGTTCGGACTGGACTGTTCCCATGGGGCACAGGGTCAGAGCTGATTTGCATATCGCCATTGTCTAACCCAGGGTGGTGTGGAGTGCAAAAAAACGATGGATTAGGACCCAGTTCTTTTGACTGGGTTGAATGTGAGACATTGATCCTCATTCGGTCCATCACCTGTTGTTTTTGCAAACTCGCTATAAGTGTACTGGGGATGCCCAGACGTGGGTCCCAGGCACTCCACACCACTGGAGTCAAGCTAGCCGGGCTGATGAGAGGTGTTACCTCGAAACCGGTCCGGTCCTCGGATGCTTGATTCCGTTCTGGGAAGGACATGGCTTTTGTAGTTCGGACTGGACTGTTCCCATGGGGCACAGGGTCAGAGCTGATTTGCATATCGCCATTGTCTAACCCAGGGTGGTGTGGAGTGCAAAAAAACGATGGATTAGGACCCAGATCTTTTGACTGGGTTGAATGTGAGACATTGATCCTCATTCGGTCCATCACCTGTTGTTTTTGCAAACTCGCTATAAGTGTACTGGGGATGCCCAGACGTGGGTCCCAGGCACTCCACACCACTGGAGTCAAGCTAGCCGGGCTGATGAGAGGTGTTACCTCGAAACCGGTCCGGTCCTCGGATGCTTGATTCCGTTCTGGGAAGGACATGGCTTTTGTAGTTCGGACTGGACTGTTCCCATGGGGCACAGGGTCAGAGCTGATTTGCATATCGCCATTGTCTAACCCAGGGTGGTGTGGAGTGCAAAAAAACGATGGATTAGGACCCAGATCTTTTGACTGGGTTGAATGTGAGACATTGATCCTCATTCGGTCCATCACCTGTTGTTTTTGCAAACTCGCTATGTAGTGTAGTAGGCCAATAGGCTCGTGGCATTGGAATAATATAAACAGCTGTGTAGACTTAGGACTGAGGTCGACTAGGTCTCTACTGACTATATTAGACTTAATTAGTTACGCCTGCTAGCTCAGAGGTCACTAAAAACGTTCTCGAATGTTCAGGAAAGAGTTAACTCTCCGGATTTAGACAAGAAGGGATTAGCTTCTGACAACCATACAAGCATGACAACTTTGTTCCCTCAGAATAGAGTGTATCTTTAGAGTCGTGTGAAAAAAATATGCAGCTATTTCACTCAGTCAATCGTGCATACTTAGTTCCACCAGAGTGCAGAGAAATAGAGAGACAGGCGTTTTTCAATAAAAGGTGTTATTTTATTGAGCAGTCTTCTTTCTCATGCAAGAGAAATGAATTGCCACAATTGCAATACTTATTATGAAGTAAAGTGCGTACAGTAAAAGTAGTATTATGAAATAATACTGTAAAAGCATAGATATGGTTTCTTAGCCATATGATACTTTAAAATAGATCAAATTTATATACATACATAAAACCATTGACTAATGTACTCAATTGGTGCTTCTAACTAAGCCTACCCCGATGTACCTGACCTACGCCTAATACTTGGGAAGGAGTAAGTAAGTAGCAGTTTAAGTTAAGTTGGTTAAGATTGTTTTTTGCCAAGGATATGAATCAAGAATTCTCTTAAAGGGTTTAGTCAGCTCCGTACCTTGGTAATAGATTGTGGGAGGTCTGGTATCTCTTTCTTCAAGACTCGATCTCCCAGCAACCCGCAAGGGTGACTCGGGAACACCGGAGCTGGATTTTCTCGGCTTGAGAAAAAGTAGCTTCTCCAGCGTGTCAAAGGGGAGGGGCGGCTTCCGTGGGCTCTCGGGCAAGTAGATAGCCGCTCTTCTCCAAACCACCATGTGTTTGCTTAAGGCAACTGTTGGTATTTTATACCTGAAAGGTGCCGGGTTTAACGTCAGTTTGGACATAAGACATCACTAAGAACTAACAGTTCTTTCTGGACTCCAGGAGTTCATGTTCAAATCAAAACAAAAGCAGGGGGGAATTTCCCTGGCTGCTGGAGACTTGGTTTGTTTAAAGAACGCGTTTTTCTTTCTAGGAGTCGATGGGAGTAGCCGTGCTGTGCTTTGCACTGCATGGGCTATTACTGAATATGGATATGATTCTTATGCCTTTATAAGGATATTATTAATTCTAACTGCACAAGGGCATGAATCGGGAATATCGAATTAGGGTCCTAGATAGAAATACAACAAGATAAGGCATCCACTTCATTGGTGCTTGTTCCAGGTCTGAATGTGATGATATAATAAAACTCAGAAAAAAATAATGTCCAACGTAACTGCCTAGGTGTTAGCGCTCTGGCACAATGTAGGAATTGGAGGTTACGATGGTCTGTAGAGATAGTTATTGTGTGCTTCGTTCCAATAAGTAATGACGTCATTCTTTAAAAGCAAGGTGAATTGCCAACAACTCTTTCACAGCCACTGTACAATGTATTTCAGCTAGTAAGAACTTTTTAACAGTAATGCAATTGGATGGAATTGTTTGCTCTGTTCATTCCGTTGAAAAAGAATGGCACCTATGGCAGTATCAGAAGCGTCAGCTTCAATAATGAAAGGTTGGTTAGTATCTGGATGGCAAAGGACAGGACCTGTTGTGAACGCTGTTTTCAATGTTTGAGGCAGTTCTTGTTTCAGGAGTCCATTGGAATTTTACATTTTCCTTTAATAATTGAGTCAAAGGACTTGCTTTGGTAGAGTACTGCTTAATAAAGTGTCTGTAAAAATTTGCAAATCCTAGAAATCTTTGTATGTCTTTTACTGAATTTGGTTCTGGCCCACCCAACATTGCTTGTACCATTCTGGGTGCCAAGGTAATTCCTTGTGGAGAAAGTATAAAACCTAGGAATTCAACTCTATATGTATGGAACTCACATTTTGGTAATTTACAGTAGAAACCATGTTGACTTAGGGTGGTTAAAAAAAGTTTTGCATGTTTTTCATGTTCCATGATAGAGGTAGAGTAAATCAATCATTACTCAAAATAGGCGATTACAAACATATCCAAATAATCAAGAAGAAAATCATTTATTAAAAAAATTGGAAAGCCCCAGGGGTGTTGCCTGAGCCAAAACAAGCCAAAGTGACTCCGAAATGCAGTTTCCCACTCGTCTCTGGTTTGAACTCCTACCAGATGATATGCTACTCATCGTAAGTCGAATTTCTTATAGATGGTTGAGGTTCCTACTTGGTCCAAGAGAACGGAAATCAATGGCAATGGATACCTATGTTTTTTGATGTGATGTTATTCAGCGCAGGATAATCAATGCATGGGTGAAATTCTCCGTTACTCTTGAGCATGAAGAACAGAGGCAAAGTGCCGGAGACTTGAATGTCTAATGAACCCATTTTTTAGGTATTAATCTAAGTATTCTCGTAAATGTTGGTTTTCTTTATTCTGTGAGTCCCTAAAATCTACTACACAGAATTTTAGCGCCAGCTACTAGATCAATTTCACAATCATATGCCCGATGAGGAGGCAGGTTTTTAACACTTTTTTCACAGAACACATATTTCATACACTGCAGGTAGTTCAATAACTGGCTCTACAGCCGTGGCAATGTAATGTGCATTAGTTTTTGCAGTGGTTGGTGATTGAGAAATAGGAATCTGTTTCTTCTGTAAGAATTTTTGTTGACACCAAAAACAAATGGAATGTGATACTCCATTTAGCCCAATCTATAGTGGGGTTATGCTCCGTCAACCAAGGCATACCCATGGTGACACCAAACTGAGGTGCATCAATGATGCATGTGTTTGACCTTGGGTAACACAAATCATTGTTAGCTCAATGGTAGAATAAGTGATTAATCCAGAAGTTAACTCTGCACCGTCTACTGCATGAACCATGTCTGATTTTTGTTTTATCAGAATGGATATCTCAAATTTTAAGGCAAAGACAGCATTGATAAAATTACCAGTGGCCCCAGAATCCACCACGACCACTGCTGTTTTAATTATTTGGGGAGGGATAGTAAATTGAACGTTCATGATTAAATGGGGCACTGATATTTGAAGAGTATTAGGCACTCATTGGTCAGGAGATGGACACAATTTACACGGGGAAGTCTCCTGGCTATTTCTGGAGTTTTTTAGTTTCCTATAAGATCTTTTAATTGTTCTCTAATCCTTGATAATACAATGCAGCTAGTTTGTCTTCAGGCCAATTAGTTTCAGTTATTAAACGGTTGAAGTGGGTTAAATAGTCAATCAAATCTGTGTTGCCATGTTTTAATTCATGTTATTCCCCGTCAGTCGACCGAGTGATGGTTCTTCGGTCAAAGACTTTTTCAAATCACTCTTGAAACTAGTCCAGCTATAGAGTAATGGATCCTCAGATTGCATCAAAAGGACTGCCTGAGTAGCAGAAAATCTGGAATGCTATACGAAATTTAGCATCCATAAATGATGCGGGCTTAACCATAAAATGTAATTGTACTTGTGTTAAAAAAGTTTGGAATTTGTTAGGATCTCCTGAAAATCTTTCTGGAAGGGCCAGAGGATCTGTAATTGGAACTGTTACGGATGCAGAAAGGCCAGGGGGGGTACTAGTTGTCGCTGAGGATAATGGATTTGTTGGCTTTATTTGTGTTTGTAATTGAGTGACCATATTTGCTGATGCTGCTGTTTCTTGCCTTGCAGCAGCAGGCTCTTTCTGCATATTGCCTAACATGGCGCATTTGTCTTCTAAGGAGGCCATCGTGAAGATACTGCCCATAAGGAACCAATTTCGTGGGCAAATTGTTCTACCACATGCACAATCACAGTTTGTGAGTTCCTAAGGAGCAGTACCCTCAAGAAGCCCACCTTCCAGCAGCTCCGACTCTGATTTTAGTTCAACAGAGCACCACAGTGGCTAGATGGGGGAAGGAAATTAGTGAGGGTACTGTGGGGAGGGACATCTGGAACAAGCCCTAATTTCAGTTTAGTATTTGTTGATGACTCTCGTCACTTAAAGACACTTACTGTACATGCATTACTACACATAAGGACGTTAAGAACATAGCACACCTCTAAAAGAAAAAGATTCCACATGTGAAGGAGTTAATTCTGGTTAGTTGTATTGTTATTCCAACTATGTTGTGAAACTTCTTGTAATGTTACCTTTCACTTGACCTTGTGATCCATAATAAACGCTATAGATATACAGAGCTTTTCAAGTCTTCATTTATTTTTGCAAATTCGGATTATTACCACAACGCGATACCAAATGTTTCTTAATTCTGTGCATTGAAACTCCATTCACTTTAAGAAATTCCACTCCTGTAAAGTCTAGATCATATCAACGTTCTATCCTTGCAGTGTTCTTGTCCCAGGATCACTCCACAGAGAGATAACATTATCTGCTAGAACCTGCTTCACAAGCGGTGATCAAGAAATGCGATAATGCCCAAGGGCCGCTCCCACAGAGCGGTAAATGTAGTTCAACAATCTCCTGAAAGGCGCTCCCGTGGAGCGGAAATACAAATACCAGGCTGTCGGCAAAAACAATTTGGCATTTAGTTTCACTGAAAAGGAGCCAATCGGAAGATCTAATATGTGCACCATCCTACCTGTGTCCAAGACTGAAGACGAGGACTTTGAGAGGGATAACTTGCCAAGCAATGACGAAAAAACCTGTGTGACGGCAACTGGAATCACCACTGTGTCCCATATTCAGTGTTCTCAATAATACGCACTGAGAATGGACGTGGCAGGTATTTCTACTGTCCAGGAAGATTCAAGATGGGGGCTCTCAACAGAGACTAATGGGACTGCTAGGGAACAAAACTCATAAACAAACAATCATTGGCAAAGTAAACATTCTTGGCATGTCCCCAAACAACCATTGGCAAAAGCAGTGGAACATGTCACGTAAAAACAATAAGTTAACTAAAAAGATGCAAAGGTGAAAATAAATAAAAAAGTCTAGTTACATACAAGTTGCAAGGTTGCTAACAAAGTATTTCTTTGACTGTATTATTGAAGTACATGACATGTATTTAACACAGTAAATGGAGTATCCGACAGATCATGAAAAAGTACAGGGATAGGGACACTGGGTCCGTGCCTAAATTTAACTCTAATTGAAGCAAAGTATACCTATGTTAAAGGAGGACATGTTTTTTGGGTGTTTATAGATCTTTCCGCAGTGTTTGATTCTGTTTTGCATAACAAATTATGGATTATTTTAAAAGCAAGGGAAGTGGATGATAATATCATACTTTTCATCATACTTCCAGTCTACTGCATGTGTCAGGTACGGCACCCAGGGCAAATGTACAAGATCTTTCCCAATCAACTGGGTGGTTAGGCAAGGTTGCGTCTGAGCCCAACTTTTATTTTCGATGTATACCAACGGTGTGGAATCATCAGTGAGTCTTGAGGTGTCTGATGCACCCAAGGTAAAAAGAAACAGCTACCTATACTGCTATATGCTGACAATGCTGTAATGGTTGCTAGGACAGGTGTAGCCCCGCAAACGTTAATAAATAATTATGTGTTATATATGGCGGTACTAGATCTGCAAGTTAATAAATTTATTATAGCTACACGGAAATTGAAAAAATATATATTTTTTGTATGTGGGGGGTAATTTTTAAAAGTGAAAGGGATTTGGACAATTATGATTAAGAACAGATGTCACGCGTTAGAAAAGAACACCTTGGCCATACGCTCATTCATAAAAAAGCTTGGTACAAAGCCAATAGAACCAATCAAAAAAAATTATGGTGCCAAAGCTATTGCTTCATGATTCAGAAAAAAGGGGTGGTGATGAACAGAGTGTCTGAATTAAGCAGACCACTCTTACCCAGTCCAAAGATCAGGGCTTGATCCATCACCGTTTTTTTAGCTCACTGCACCATCCCAGCTCAGAACTTGGCTATATGCAAATTAGTCTGACCCTGGCTCAGTGCATCATGGGAACAGGGCAGACCAAACTACCAAGCCAATTCTTATACTGGGAAGGAAACAAGCGACCGGGGACCAGTTTCTGGCATTTCAGCCGTCTCCGGCCCGACTTGCTTGAATCCTGATGGTGCAATGAGCTAGGGACTCACATCTGAGTATACCCTTCCACGCTTATGGTGGACAAAAATGATTCAGAAAAAGGGGTGGTGATGAACAGAGTGTCTGAATTAAGCAGACCACTCTTACCCAGTCCAAAGATCAGGGCTTGATCCATCACCGTTTTTTTAGCTCACTGCACCTTCCCAGCTCAGAACTTGGCTATATGCAAATTAGTCTGACCCTGGCCCAGTGCATCATGGGAACAGGGCAGACCAAACTACCAAGCCAATTCTTATACTGGGAAGGAAACAAGCTACCGGGGACCGGTTTCTGGCATTTCAGCCGTCTTCGGCCCGGCTTGCTTGAATCCTGATGGTGCAATGAGCTAGGGACTCACATCTGAGTATACCCTTACACGCTTATGGTGGACAAAAATGATTCAGAAAAAGGGGTGGTGATGAACAGAGTGTCTGAATTAAGCAGACCACTCTTACCCAGTCCAAAGATCAGGGCTTGATCCATCACCGTTTTTTAGCTCACTGCACCTTCCCAGCTCAGAACTTGGCTATATGCAAATTAGTCTGACCCTGGCCCAGTGCATCATGGGAACAGGGCAGACCAAACTACCAAGCCAATTCTTATACTGGGAAGGAAACAAGCTACCGGGGACCGGTTTCTGGCATTTCAGCCGTCTTCGGCCCGGCTTGCTTGAATCCTGATGGTGCAATGAGCTAGGGACTCACATCTGAGTATACCCTTACACGCTTATGGTGGACAAAAATGATTCAGAAAAAGGGGTGGTGATGAACAGAGTGTCTGAATTAAGCAGACCACTCTTACCCAGTCCAAAGATCAGGGCTTGATCCATCACCGTTTTTTAGCTCACTGCACCATCCCAGCTCAGAACTTGGCTATATGCAAATTAGTCTGACCCTGGCCCAGTGCATCATGGGAACAGGGCAGACCAAACTACCAAGCCAATTCTTATACTGGGAAGGAAACAAGCTACCGGGGACCGGTTTCTGGCATTTCAGCCGTCTTCGGCCCGGCTTGCTTGAATCCTGATGGTGCAATGAGCTAGGGACTCACATCTGAGTATACCCTTCCACGCTTATGGTGGACAAAAATGATTCAGAAAAAGGGGTGGTGATGAACAGAGTGTCTGAATTAAGCAGACCACTCGTACCCAGTCCAAAGATCAGGGCTTGATCCATCACCGTTTTTTAGCTCACTGCACCATCCCAGCTCAGAACTTGGCTATATGCAAATTAGTCTGACCCTGGCCCAGTGCATCATGGGAACAGGGCAGACCAAACTACCAAGCCAATTCTTATACTGGGAAGGAAACAAGCTACCGGGGACCGGTTTCTGGCATTTCAGCCGTCTTCGGCCCGGCTTGCTTGAATCCTGATGGTGCAATGAGCTAGGGACTCACATCTGAGTATACCCTTCCACGCTTATGGTGGACAAAAATGATTCAGAAAAAGGGGTGGTGATGAACAGAGTGTCTGAATTAAGCAGACCACTCTTACCCAGTCCAAAGATCAGGGCTTGATCCATCACCGTTTTTTAGCTCACTGCACCTTCCCAGCTCAGAACTTGGCTATATGCAAATTAGTCTGACCCTGGCCCAGTGCATCATGGGAACAGGGCAGACCAAACTACCAAGCCAATTCTTATACTGGGAAGGAAACAAGCTACCGGGGACCGGTTTCTGGCATTTCAGCCGTCTTCGGCCCGGCTTGCTTGAATCCTGATGGTGCAATGAGCTAGGGACTCACATCTGAGTATACCCTTACACGCTTATGGTGGACAAAAATGATTCAGAAAAAGGGGTGGTGATGAACAGAGTGTCTGAATTAAGCAGACCACTCTTACCCAGTCCAAAGATCAGGGCTTGATCCATCACCGTTTTTTAGCTCACTGCACCATCCCAGCTCAGAACTTGGCTATATGCAAATTAGTCTGACCCTGGCCCAGTGCATCATGGGAACAGGGCAGACCAAACTACCAAGCCAATTCTTATACTGGGAAGGAAACAAGCTACCGGGGACCGGTTTCTGGCATTTCAGCCGTCTTCGGCCCGGCTTGCTTGAATCCTGATGGTGCAATGAGCTAGGGACTCACATCTGAGTATACCCTTCCACGCTTATGGTGGACAAAAATGATTCAGAAAAAGGGGTGGTGATGAACAGAGTGTCTGAATTAAGCAGACCACTCGTACCCAGTCCAAAGATCAGGGCTTGATCCATCACCGTTTTTTAGCTCACTGCACCATCCCAGCTCAGAACTTGGCTATATGCAAATTAGTCTGACCCTGGCCCAGTGCATCATGGGAACAGGGCAGACCAAACTACCAAGCCAATTCTTATACTGGGAAGGAAACAAGCTACCGGGGACCGGTTTCTGGCATTTCAGCCGTCTTCGGCCCGGCTTGCTTGAATCCTGATGGTGCAATGAGCTAGGGACTCACATCTGAGTATACCCTTCCACGCTTATGGTGGACAAAAATGATTCAGAAAAAGGGGTGGTGATGAACAGAGTGTCTGAATTAAGCAGACCACTCTTACCCAGTCCAAAGATCAGGGCTTGATCCATCACCGTTTTTTAGCTCACTGCACCTTCCCAGCTCAGAACTTGGCTATATGCAAATTAGTCTGACCCTGGCCCAGTGCATCATGGGAACAGGGCAGACCAAACTACCAAGCCAATTCTTATACTGGGAAGGAAACAAGCTACCGGGGACCGGTTTCTGGCATTTCAGCCGTCTTCGGCCCGGCTTGCTTGAATCCTGATGGTGCAATGAGCTAGGGACTCACATCTGAGTATACCCTTCCACGCTTATGGTGGACAAAAATGATTCAGAAAAAGGGGTGGTGATGAACAGAGTGTCTGAATTAAGCAGACCACTCTTACCCAGTCCAAAGATCAGGGCTTGATCCATCACCGTTTTTTAGCTCACTGCACCATCCCAGCTTAGAACTTGGCTATATGCAAATTAGTCTGACCCTGGCTCAGTGCATCATGGGAACAGGGCAGACCAAACTACCAAGCCAATTCTTATACTGGGAAGGAAACAAGCTACCGGGGACCGGTTTCTGGCATTTCAGCCGTCTTCGGCCCGGCTTGCTTGAATCCTGATGGTGCAATGAGCTAGGGACTCACATCTGAGTATACCCTTCCACGCTTATGGTGGACAAAAATGATTCAGAAAAAGGGGTGGTGATGAACAGAGTGTCTGAATTAAGCAGACCACTCAAGCAAGCTGGGCCGAAGAAGGCTGAAATGCCAGAAACCGGTCCCCGGTAGCTTGTCTCCTTTCTGGTGAAGAATTGGCTTGGTAGTTTAGTCTGCCCTGTTCCCATGATGCACTGGGCCAGGGACAGACTGATTTGCATATAGCCAGGTTCTGAGCTGGGATGGTGCAGTGAGATAAATAACGGTGATGGATCAAGCCCTGATCTTTGGACTGGGTAAGAGTGGTCTGCCTAATTCAGACACTCTGTTCATCACCACCCCCTTTTCTGAAAAGCTATTGCTTCAGCCACATATGGAGCAAGGTTTTGGAGCATATCTAAAACTGAGCCATTACAACAGAAAGAAGCTATTTTCTCTCCCAGAGGGTTTCTCAAATTACATCATGCACCAAGAGCTCAATGTCCCATTTATATCTGATCTCATTTTTTGTAGCTCCTGTCCTACTTTGGCACTCAATCTGACCAGAGATACAATGAGACTCACTCAAAACATAATCATAGATTGCTTATCCCTTGACAACGGGCTTTGGGTTCCCTAGATGCGTTATGTAAAGGTTACACTGTTAAAGCTGGGCTTAGAGACCCTATTTGCAGATCCCCTTACCTGTTTGGGCACCTCAAAAGTGGTAATTAAATCATGTTCTAAAGAGCTTAGGAAGAAAGAAAGATATGACTTAAACTGTAACAAAACTATGGTGGGATTATATTTAGACGTTCTGTCTGTCCCTGGGAAGAAAACTCATATTTGACATCTGTGACAAATTCTCGACATAGATTTGTTCTCCTGAGATTTAGATTAAATCTTATTCCGTGCATGTTGGCCTTCGCATCAGGGACATATTCAATTAATGAACTTTGAGTTTGCCCCTGTGATGGTACATCTATTCAATTCAATCTTCATTTTATATTTTTCAGCAAGTTATATTCTGCTGGCCAGAAAAAGTATATTCGTCTGTTGTTCCTAAAATATACATTTTCACAATGTCGCCCAGAGTTGCTGTTCCTCCAAATGGTCCCAACCTCATATGTAAACTACTGTGTTGCATTATATGTATGTATCGCTTTATCAAAAAGGCAATTACTTCGCTGGTAGATTGTATTTCAACAGTATGTGGCACTGTTTAGCACTTTACACGGCCAGCTGTTCGCTGCCCGCTCTTTGCAAATGAGATGTCCCTGTATCGCACTAAGCACTTTATGAGATACTTATTGAATTTTTCATGTTTTTTATTAATGCATTGGATAATGTGTATTCTATCTTGTTTTTTATTGAAACTTGATGGTGATGTATTATAATTCTAACATGTGAACAATGTATATTTTTGCACTTTTATTATCTTAATGTTTAAGACCTCTTGTCTACTAATGAGCACAATGGATCAGTAGGGGTGTCAACCGTTCCCCAATTTCACCCCAGAACAGCAGGAAGACTGCCACTAGTTTTTGGAGCAGTTCTCTTCTCTATTCCCCTCAGCTCTGGGCTTACACATTAGTGTACGCACAACATAGACGTTCAGACAATCCGCCTGTTAAAAATAACATTTGCAGGCTTTCAAATACAATGAGGGCCAGTATTAATGAGGAGGTCTCCAAGATGCTGGTCTTAGGGGTGAATGAGCCCTCCAACAGTCTTTGGTGCTGGTATCCAGGGCTGCCCCACCGGGCACCACTCCAAAATATAGGTTCCGTGTAGATTACCGTACACACACCCCATCCTTCAAACTGCTGAGCTCATAAACAGGCTGGTCACTGCCAAGTTCCTCAGGACCTTTGATCTTACATCAGGGTACTGGCAGATTGCTCTCTGCTATGGGCCCTGAGGAGCACCCGGGGTGCCCCCCAAACATCCCTGCCACTAGGTGCACGGTTGTTTACAAAAATGCCTTTTGGCATTGGGGTTTGTGCTGTGGCCCTTTTCCTAGACACAGCGCAAGCATCAGTGCAAATAGGCATGTTTCCTACTGCCTCCACCAGGGTTGGATTGTAATTTAGAGGGCGGTATCTCCAACAACCTGACGGCTATTCTCGTTCCCACAACGATGGCGGTCAGAAGCGTGTCCACCCGCCAATCATTTGTTTCCTGTCATGAAACCTGACAATACATATCGTCTAATTTTAGACTACAGATATTTAAACACTTGCACAGTGGCAGTCCAAATGCACAGTGCTGCATTAATGAATAACATGTACGGAAAAAATACAAAACAACACTTGATATCTCAAATGGATATTTCTGTCAAAATACAGTGCATAAAAGCAGGTTTCTAACAGCATTCTCAGGGCTAGGGTCAGAGTGGCAATTTCATCGACTCCCCCAGGGGTATGGTAACAGCACAGGTTGCTTTCAGCCAGAGTAATTGAGTTACTTCATAAATTAGATGAAGAGGCATTGTCCTATGCGGACGATATTTATTTAATGGATGATGACCTAAAGGAACTCTTGAACAGAGTGAATACCAAAATTTTGGGATACGCATCTAAAGGCTATAAAATCAACTTTAAAAAATCTAAAATTGTTTAGCTCAGTATCCTTTTTTTAGGATATGAGCTTTCAAGTGAATGAAAAAGCCTGGCAGCTAATTTTGTTAGAAAAATGTGCGCTGCTCCAACCTCAAAATCTTAAAAAAATCTACAATCAATACTAGGATTCCTGAATTTTGGTAGAACATACATTTTGGATTATGCAGAAAGAGTAAAACCTTTCTACGACTTAATAAAAGTAGATTTTTCAATAATACACTGGGCACAGGAACATACAGATACACTACGGTCCTTACAAGCTCACATAATAGCTTCCAAACACTTACAGACCCACGTAAACGTATGCAATCTGGTGATCCGTATCATTGTAGGTCAATCTGGGTGAATTTATCTGACATACAATGAAGGTGAAACAGTACCAACTGCATACAAATCACATTTGTGCACAAATGCGGAGATGCACTTTGCATCTACAGAAAAGATTCTAGCTGCGGTACAGACTGCTGTAGTGAGAGGAAGAGCACTGGCTCAGGGGTAGCAAATAATAGTAGTGACTCTGGTTCCAATCTTAGAGGCTGCAACAAAAGCAAGCGTTCCTAACACTAAATCCTTACATCCACGGTGGATACAATGGGCTAATTCTCTCACTACAACAGATATAGAATACAGGTATGACCCAAATTTAATGACACAAGCATTCCTGCAATACGAACAAGCATGTCCCCTACCAAATGAAATAAAGCCTGTAGATCAGCATAAATACATAATTTACACTGATGGATCTGCTCAACCGACCATACGAAGTAAGCAACAATCTAGCTCAGCATGTGCAATCGTTAAAGGTCACATGCGGGATGGAAAGTTCCATCCAAGTTGCACGAAAACGCAATCTCCAGGAGATTGCACAGCACAGTTGGCCGAGTTAAAAGCCTTGATACTGGCACTGGTAAATACTGATCGAGAATTCCCCTCACTAATTGTGTGTGCTTTCTTTTACTGTTAATTATTCAATCAGGTGTTTGTTAAGTGCTACTACTCACCCGTAAGGGTCTCAATGTGCTGGGGGTAAAGGGGGTCGCAGGTTCTAGTCCAAGGAGGGGGTCTGCTGAAGAGCCAGATTTGGAGGTTTCTTGCGAAGATGGGGAGCGATGTTATCTGTCTGAGGTGGAGCAGAAGGTTGTTCCAGGCTCTGGCCGTGCGGAAGCAAGAGGAGTGGTGTCCCGATCTGGTCTTCCTGGTGCAGGAGACCACAGCGTAGGAGAGCTTGGCTGATTCGTGGGGTCCTTTAGGGTATGTGGAAATTGAGTCGGCTGTTAAGGTATGCTTGTCCGGTCTTGTGGAAGGCCTTGTGAGTGTGGGTTAGCATCTTGAAGGTGACTCTAGCTTTGATGGGGAGCCAGTGGAGTGTGCGTAGGTGCTGGGAGATGTGGCAGTGTCTTAGCAGGGTGAGGACCAGTCTTGCGGCGGTGTTTTGGTAGTTCTGTAGCTTGCGGGTGAGGATTTTGTTTATTCCAGCATAGAGTGCGTTGCGACTGTGCTGTGTACAGTCATATAATGAAAACTTGCAATACTGGGTTCAAAATGGGTTCATGGACACAAAAGGTGGCACAATTAACATAAAATGCTATGGGAACAGGTAGTAGAGTTGAAAACTGAACTACAGAGAGCTCACGTAATACATACACTGAGTCATCAGCGTGATGACGTTCATGTTGACGGTAATTCATTGGCTAATAAAGCCACAAAGAGGGCTGTTAGCAATGCTTCTGTAGCTGCAAAAAATAGTTCTAAGAACAAAATAGACGGTGAAATTATGGCAGCTGTTATTGTTTCACGCAAAAATAGCAGTGCAGTACAAAAAAGATTTTAATTCAAGTACTTCTACAAGTTAGATGCCAATAACATTCCATTGGCTCAGATTCCTGGAGTGGGGGATAGAGTAATTCCAAGCATGGATCGTAGGTTAGGTGTAATGCTAACAGCACATGAACGGATAGGTTCTGCACATGCAGGAGTTATGGCAACAGTTTCTTTATTGAAACAATGCTATTAGTGGCCTGGTTTACAAACCAGACCAAGGACTATGTCTTGAAATGCATGATCTGCCAGCAGATGAAAGGTTCCACCATAACATGTCCTGTGCAGACACCATTGTTAATATCTGACAGACCACTAGCATGTGTTTACTTGGACCACTGCATCCCCTTAAAAAGAGATGGGGCTTAGCGATATATCATGGTTGCAGAGGATTCCGCTCAAGATTCCTATGGGGGTGGCACTAGCGCTAGGCTGATGCTCAAACTGTTATAAAATATTTGTGGGTCTACATAGGGACATGCGCAATTGGCACATTACTTTCTGACTAGGGCCCTGGTGTTTAGCTCTCAGGCTTACAAGAAGGCCTGCAAGGATTGGGTGTAGCATTATGGTACTCCTCCCCATACCATCCATAGGTAAATTCGGTCAGGGAGAGGAAAAATCGAGACTTAAAGCAGTCTTTAACAGCTAGAGTATTAGGCATGGGTAGGAGCTGGGTAAACCATCTGTATGGAGTGTAGCAGGCTCTTACTAATATGCCAAGAAGTTCTCTAGGGGGGTCACTCCAGATGAGGTCCTATTTTGGACAAGAATGTGGGTACCTGATATTGATTCTGAAGGCACAGTGGTGGATGAAAAACCATTTGACATCCATGCTTGTTTGGCTGTTTTACAGGATCTAAATGAATCCAGGAAGCAACAAAGAAATGACTACCTCAAACAGACCGCCGCTGGGGAAGTCAAATCAGTCTCGGCAAGACCTGTCTGGATCCCAAACGTCAGAGATCTGATCAGAGAGAAAATTGCAGACATGAAAGAATTTGGGCCGTCATATAGAAAGCCTGTACTGGCCATAGCAGCTGGAGGAACAAGAACTGTACTTCTACTCCCTCTTGCTGGAAAAAAGGAGAAAAGACTTGCCTCAATTGACCTAATCAAACCACAGTATGTGGCCGATACCAAGTAGTAGGCCACGTGGACTCCAAAGTAGCAGACGCCCTCCTCTCGCTATAATTCAAGCGGTTCCAACTGAATCACGTTCATAGAGCCTCCTGTTTAGAATGATGGACTATGCAACAATGCTATTGAACTCGTTCCCCTTGAACCTGAAGCTCAACGTCAAAATCAAACTCAACAAGAACAACAAATTGCTATTAGACCAAATACAGACATCAATGTCAACATGCCTCGACAAGAGCAAAGTACGATTTCTACAAATCCTGATACAATTTCAACAATTGATCAAACTGCTTTTGCTACTTCATAAACTTTGATACATTTTCTTTAGATCCAAGTGAACATGATACGATGCCAGCTCAAACATCCCACAAGCAGCAAGTTAAAGACATTCTGAACTTTCTTAAAAAGACTTACCTGATATCACCGTGGGTAGAACTATGGATAATTACTGGAGTACTTTTTTTTCTGGTTAGGCTTAGTGATAGTTTTTAACATGCTTAATAATGGACAATGTATTCAGCAAAGCTTTGTAGCCCAAAATGTGAATTTGATTTTAAAACCACATCAATCGTCTCATCGAGAACAAAAGGACTTGTCATCCAGTGAACATTACAGTAGTTCCTATATCTGATGGTATAGTTTTGGAAAAGGTTGATTTCAACATATTCTGCCCGACTGAACTTTTAAAAATTCCACATTTATTTAAAATGTAATTGAGTGATATAATTACCTCAAGTACATTTCCCGATGATTGGGACTTTGAAACTGTAATTAACATGTATTTCGTTTAGAAAAATCTGCTGCATTTTCTAATAGTGAAACATTGGAAGGCACATCTGATTTCCAAATCATGTATTGTTATCAACATTATGGTCATCACTTTTTGCATAAATCATCTAATCCTAGAAATGTGTTCACTCACCACCAGTGGGAACATTGTTCAACATCGCCGAAGGGCAGTTCAAAAACATTTGCACAGAAATGTCCATATTTTTCAGGGTTCAATATGTCTGACCCAGCCTCATAATAGTATAGGGTTACACCACCATCAGTGCAGAAAAATATGTTAACAAATATAAAACAGATTTATTCTGCTTCCTTTATTGCCCAGTTGTCTGAACAAGGTTTCAACTTATGGAAAGGCACTATAAAATTAAATTCATTCTGGAGTTCTAGAGAATGACAAGTGCAGGGGATAGAAGCTTTATTTACAGAATGCCTCATCCCTCTAAAAATCATGGGGCAGATTTATGTTAACTGGCGCATCCCCAGGGATGCGCCAGTTAACATGCGCCACAGTGCACCACAGCTCCGCCAGCCATGGTGCGCCGCATTTATAATGCGGCGCACCATGGTGCAAAAACGGCACAGATGCGTGACGCATCTGTGCCAGAAATATGTCGCATTGCTGGAGTTGCGTCGCAAGCGCGACGCAGCTCTAGCAAGGCTCGGGGGTGCCCCATTTTAACAATGCTGCGTCAAGACCTACGCCTGCTTTCAAGCAGGCGCAGGCTTTTGACGCAGCTTTGGCTTAAAAGTGACTGAGTGAAATCTCATAGATTTCACTCAGCCACTTTTGCGAGGCGCACCTGCCCCGGAACGCCCACCCTGCGCCGGAACGCCCACAAGCGGCGCAGGGCTTTACAACGTGACGCATCTGCCTAGATGCGTCACGTTGTAAATCGTTCGTTGGGATGCGCCACGTTTATGCCGCCTTGCGTGACGCAACAGCGGCGTAAACGTGGCGCAAGGGCCTCATAAATCTGCCCCCATGTTTTTGAATGAGACAGTGCAACAAACATCTTGCCTTGTACTAGCCAAGCCAAGAACAAAGACTTGAACACACCTCGACTGCCAACTCCATCACCCACCGAGGGTAACGAAACATAACATGAAGGGAATACAATAGATAACATTTTACAATATAAAAGATCAGACCCTGATTGGAAGAAATGGTTCATTAGGTCCAGAGACACCAATGGGTGCAAGAAAACATTCATGGGTAAAACCGAAGGATTAATAATCCATAGACCGGATCAGCGCTATGTAGAGAGACAACATCCAGGGGCAGTGACGTCATACAGTGTTGGGAAATAGTGCTTTGATTGGCTAAAAACATCAACACTCAAACAGGTGAAACAACACTCATCCTTACTCAAACAGGATATGGATCTGAGGGATTTTTTACGAGGTCCCAGGAACCCACGTCAAAAACGTTTCATATTTGCTGACATTTATGCTGCCTACAATGAAATATGGGAAATATCCCAACAACAGGCTGCACTGAGATTACAGGAAATAGACTATATAATTCTAGAAACATCTCCAGCAGTGGTAGACATTGGGTTAACAACATTGACCTCCAGGATATATTCCTTAGGCAACCTTGTATCTTCTGTGATGCCCCTGATATCGCCCCTGATATCGCCATCGCCATCCCTGATGACTATAAGATCACACGCAAGGACCGCACCGACCATACAGGAGGTGGAATCGCTATCGTCCATAAGAAAACAATCCGCATCTCAACCAGCTCTGACGTCAACCTCGCCAACTCCGAACACCTTCACTTCCAGATCCACATCGACCCCAAGACCACACTCAGAGGCACCCTCCTCTACAGACCACCAGGCCCACGCGCAAAATTCAGTGAAGACATCACGGACTTCATCACCCCACACGCGATCCCCTCCAAAGACTACATCCTTCTGGGAGACCTCAACTTTCACCTTGAAAAGATCAGCGACCGCAACACCACCACCCTCTTAGACAACCTCGACAACCTCGGACTTAAACAACTGGTCACTTCCCCCACCCACATCGCAGGTCACACTCTCGACCCCATCTTCACCTCCAGCAACCATGTCTCCTTCAGCCACACTACGGATCTCCTCTGGACTGATCACAGCTGCGTTCACTTCACCTACAACAAGCCGAAACCCATCATCCACCTCCAACCAACTCTACAAAGAAACTGGAACAAAATCACCACAGAACAGATCTACACATCGCTCCTTCAAACCTCCCCAGCCCTCTCTTCTAACGCCAACGAAGCCGCCTCCAACCTCACCCTTTGGTTATCCAACACCGCCGACACCTTAGCACCACTGAAAAAACGTCAACACAAACTTGGCATCAAGAAGGCCGCATGGTTCAACGACGACCTCAAGAAGTCCAAGAAACTATGCCGCTCCCTTGAAAAGGCCTGGAAAAAAGACCCATCCACCAGCAACAAGGACGCCTTCAAAAGCGCCATCCGTACTCACCACCAACTGATCCGAAAAGCCAAGAAAACAGCATTCAAAGATCGACTTGACAACAACGCCCACAACAGCAAGGAACTTTTCAACATCGTCAAGGAATTTTCCAACCCCTCGGCCAACTCCAACGACATCACCCCCTCTCAAACCCTCTGCGATTCCCTAGCCTCTTTTTTCCACAACAAGATTGCTGACATCCACAACAGCTTTGACAACCAACCCGGAAGCCAACCCACCCTACCATCAGCTGACCATCTTCCCCCCGTCAACACCCTTAACGCCTGGATGCCAATCTCCACTGAGGACACCATCCGCCTGATGAACTCCATCCACTCTGGATCCCCCACAGACCCATGCCCTCACCACATCCTCAACAAAGCAGACTCCGTCATAGCTACGCACCTCCGAGACGTCATCAACTGCTCCTTCAACTCCGCTACCTTCCCAGAAGACTGGAAACACGCTGAACTCACCGCCCTTCTGAAAAAACCAACAGCAGACCCCACCGAACTCAAAAACTACCGCCCCATTTCGCTTCTTCCATTCCCGGCCAAAGTCATCGAGAAAGCCGTCAACAACCAACTCGCCGCCTTCCTCGAAGCCAACAATTCCCTCGACCCCTCACAATCTGGCTTCCGAGCCAAACACAGCACTGAGACCGCCCTCATCGCAGCAACAGACGACATTCGAACTCTGCTGGACAATGGAGACACAGTCGCCCTCATCCTCCTCGACCTCTCTGCAGCCTTCGACACAGTCTGCCACAGCACCCTTTTACAACGCCTCAGAAACATCGGTATCCAAGGAAAGGCACTGGATTGGATCACTTCGTTCCTCACCGGAAGAACCCAGAGAGTCCGCCTCCCACCTTTCAAGTCCGAGGCCACCGAAGTCATCTGCGGCGTACCACAAGGATCCTCACTCAGTCCCACCCTCTTCAACGTATACATGAGCCCCCTCGCGGCCATCGCCCGCCAACACAACCTCAACATCATCTCTTACGCGGATGACACTCAACTGATCCTATCTCTCACCAAGGACCCCAGCACCGCCAAAACCAACCTACACGAAGGAATGAAAGAAGTCGCCGAATGGATGAAACAAAGCCGTCTGAAACTGAACTCAGACAAAACAGAAGTCCTCATCTTAGGTAAATCCCCCTCTGCATGGGACGACTCCTGGTGGCCGGAAGCCCTCGGAAATGCACCCATCCCGACAGACCACGCACGGAACCTTGGCGTCATCCTGGATTCTTCACTCTCAATGAACAAACAAGTCAGCGCCGTATCCTCTTCCTGCTTTAACATTCTTCGCATGCTCAGAAAAACATTTCGCTGGATCCCCTCCGAAACAAGGAAAACAGTCACCCACGCTCTAGTCACGAGCCGACTGGACTACGGAAACACCCTCTACGCAGGTACCACCGCTAAACTCCAGAAGAAACTACAACAAATCCAAAACGCCTCAGCCAGGCTCATATTAGACATCCCACGCAACGAACACATCTCTGGTCACCTTAAAGACCTCCACTGGCTACCCGTCAATAAGAGGATTACTTTCCGACTGCTTACCCACGCACACAAATCACTCTACGACATCGGACCAGATTGCCTCAACTCTCGACTGTCCTTTTACACCCCCTCCCGACAACTTCGCTCTTCCAGCCAAGCCTTCGCCACTGTACCTCGCATCAACAAGACCACCATGGGAGGCAGATCCTTCTCATACCTGGCTGCCAAAACATGGAACTCACTCCCCGCTTACCTTCGCCTCACCCAGAATCACCTAGCGTTCAGAAAGCAGCTTAAAACGTGGATATTTGACAAATAATCCTCCTCCCCTCCTAAGCGCCTTGAAACCCTCTGGGTACGTAGTGCGCTATGTAAATGCTATGACTTGACTTGACTTGACTGTGATAGACATACTAGAAAACGATTTGGCATATTACAACACGGGCAATCTCAATTACATTCTATCATTTTGTTAAACTGGATGCTGCAATCTTTGTGTGCAGGCTACATGCCATTTCATCAACAGCACATCTCTGTTTTCTGAAAACAATCAAACAGATGAACAGATAGAAATGGCACAAAGGGGAGCAAAATATACAATGCTGGGTATCGAAAAACTGGATAGATTACTATTTACAGTGGCAGAATCACCATCCACAGAATGGCTAATCCATGGCCACATAAATCTACCGGACCCTACTTTCCAGTTTCCGTATTGCCTTGAACAAAAGCAGGCAGGCAGATATGAAAAAAAATGGGTAAGGAATACATTAAGGAATCATGGGAATTACCATACAGATTTTGATGCCGGTGTGGGGATTGAGAAGTGTTTCTTCGTGGTACAAACTGTGAGAGCACTTTAAGCGGATCACTCATATGGTTGGGATACCCGACACCCCCTCTCAACACAATCCCCAAGAATGGGAAGACGGAAACGGTTCTGAACTTTTGGAAGGCGGGAGGGAGTTACCCTCCCGGCCGTATTTATTAAAATATGAAACAAAATTAAAACATTAGAAATAAACAGTTTCATATCATGTACAATTTCATTTACACATTACGATGTTCTTGGCTAACCTTAACATATCTCTAATACAAAGGTTCTCCTAGCCGATACTAAAACATCCTGTAAATGCATTTCTCAAAATTGAAATTGTACATCCTAACATTACGGGCCAACGGCAAGGTCGTAACCGGTGTCAGATCCCTAATACCAGAACTCCCCCCTCACTTATGAGGGGCGGGCGCACTGAGGACTGTACCTCTGTGCCAACTTCCAATTTCCCTTGTCTTAACGGGGGCCCGTGTTTACTCGGCGCCATCTTTAGTGGTCGTCCGAGGACTCGTGTGAGGTGTCTAGAAGGTAGCGTAGACCCCCCTCCCACCCCACACTGCTTACCACATCTGCCGTCGCAGATGTCCTGGCCCCGGGAAATTCCCAGGAGGGGCCCGTAGCCCCTCCTCCCCAGGGAGGGGCCTTGACCGCCTTCCCTTTCGGCGTCCCCATCCTTAGAAGGGGACCGCCTCCCCGTTTGAGGGGCCAATGGCCGCCTCCCCCCGGGCGCTCCCATCCATAATGGGTGACGCCCCACCTCTAGGGATCTTCCAATTACTGCTCACCGATCATGACCTTACCGCCCGACCAAGAAATAAATACGACATTTTAAAACTAAGAGAGAATAAAATAGACAATTATACTGCAATTCTAAGTATAACTTCTACTAAGCACTGTGTTTAATTCTGCTGCCATTACTTTGTCGAAATACATGTTGCAAGATCAACAACTTCATTACATACCAAAATTATCAACTTTATTCACAACAACCTGTAAAGGAAAACAAGATCATGCCACTCGACTTTATTCAAAACAAATCGCTGTCATCAGGGGCTGGTGGGTGGGTTAAAATTGGCTCTTCGTTCCGTCTCGAGCTCACGTGCAACGGGGAGGTGCAGCTTCAGAGCACAGGAACAAGAGGATACTTCCTTAGCTTGTTGCTCCTTTTATCCTTCTTCGGGCGGGCGTGGACCCTCCTCTAATCCGCCTCCAGGGCGTGGCCATCGGCGTAGGTGTCTAGGTCAGCCCCCTCTTGGGCGGGAAAAGGCGCGCCCCGGCTACGCCGCTTCGGGCATACCAGCCGGGACTCGCCCCCCGCCCAAAATGGCTTCCCGGGGGGATCGGGGTACTCCACCATACGTTCAGGGGGACCGAGTGGTCGCCCCTTTCCATATGGTTGGGATACCCGACACCCCCTCTCAACACAATCCCCAAGAATGGGAAGACGGAAACGGTTCTGAACTTTTGGAAGGCGGGAGGGAGTTACCCTCCCGGCCGTATTTATTAAAATATGAAACAAAATTAAAACATTAGAAATAAACAGTTTCATATCATGTACAATTTCATTTACACATTACGATGTTCTTGGCTAACCTTAACATATCTCTAATACAAAGGTTCTCCTAGCCGATACTAAAACATCCTGTAAATGCATTTCTCAAAATTGAAATTGTACATCCTAACATTACAGGCCAACGGCAAGGTCGTAACCGGTGTCAGATCCCTAATACCAGAACTCCCCCCTCACTTGTGAGGGGCGGACGCACAGAGGACTGTACCTCTGTGCCAACTTCCAATTTCCCTTGTCTTAACGGGGGCCGGTGTTTACTCGGCGCCATCTTTAGTGGTCGTCCGAGGACTCGTGTGAGGTGTCTAGAAGGTAGCGTAGACCCCCCTCCCACCCCACACTGCTTACCACATCTGCCGTCGCAGATGTCCTGGCCCCGGGAAATTCCCAGGAGGGGCCCGTAGCCCCTCCTCCCCA